>NC_064615.1:616649180-621449180 GCF_023898315.1 Schistocerca nitens
ACAACAAGGTGCTTTGTCACAAACAGGTTATGGAGTAAATCATAAGGAAAATAAAATCATCACACCTTGAAACAAAACTAGAGCACAGTTTTAACATAGTGGCATTTGCAGGTGATAGTATAATCTTAGAAGAAAATGAACAGAAATTAATTCACTCAGAACATATTGGCATGAAAGTTCACTTGCAAAGGGGCCAGCAATTAATGCCAGTGAAACCAAATACTTCACTGTCATACGGCAAATTAAAGCAGATCATACCTATAAAATTGGTGCTGACAAAATCGATAAGTAACTCACTTCAGTTGCGTTGGAACATTGCTACCTATGAACAACACTGTCACAGAGGCGATAAATGATAGAATGTAAAAAGGCAATAGGTGTTATTTGGCATTAGTGGACGTCTGAAAAAGGAAATGTATTCTAAGACATTCAAAGCTTCGTATATATAAGACTCTCATCATACCTCTTATCATACACTTGTGAGACGTGGACCCTAACAAAGTTAGAAGAAGCAAAATTAAGAACCTTTGAGAGGAAGATATTTTGCGGAATTAAAAATAAGAAAACGGCGGACTGGAGAATATTAACAAACAATTAAGTATATGATTTATATGGAGAACCAGACATCGTATAAAAAACTTAAGACTTGGTTGGATTGGACACGTACATCGAGCTACAGAAGAAAGGTAAGTCTATCGAGTATGTACAGAACATCCTCAAGGAAGAAGACATCTTGGAAGACCAAGACTACGGTAGTTCGGCAACATCAGAGAACATGTGAAAATCTTACATCTGATGAACTGCAAAATTAAAGGGCGAGACAGAACTACGTGAAAATGCATTTTGCCGTTAGTGGGAAGGGTTTTTATATCGTGTGAAGCTTGCTGTTGATACTTAGCATTTGTGCATTTTCTGAAGGTCACTAATGATATCGCATATTAATGGAAACCTATGACAAAATCTGGTAAGAGAGCCAGTATCTCCGTCCAACGCCCTAATGAACCAGTCTCTACTACGGTAACTCGCTCCTTACGCCACTAGGTCGTCAGTGAGATCGACACCTGTAACACACACAATCAGGGTCGCGTCACCAATTGCAGGACACGTCACTCGTATACCGCAGGCAAAAACTATTAGCCACTGAAATGCCTGTCCAGCCGATTGGCAAAACTTTCATTAAAACGCGGACGTTTCGAAAACGTGGGGGCAATATTCATCGCCAGCCGAGCACCGATCGTGTGAGTAGGACAGACAAAGCCGCGAGTTGTGTGGCCTGCAGATTGGGCGGCGACAACGGAGTGTGGGGCAGGGGGAGGAGAAAAAAGTTTCCACCAATACGGGAAACGGAAGATGGACAGTCGTTGGCGGAATATCACGCTAAACCGCGGGGGTGCGTGACGCGATTCCCGGATAGAGTGTCAGCTTGTATCCGCCGCCGCCGAGCAAACCGCAGCCTGGGAATCGATAGCGATGGCACAATGGCCAGCGGGCGGCCGCGCCGCTCTGTGAAAAGCGCGACATGCGAACGGGTGGTGGCGTGGCGTTTTCGGGTCCGCGTCGCGCTGCCGGCAGATCCACTCGCAATTGCCGGCTGGCAGCACACAGTGGAGTGTGGCAGGCCCAGGGGACGGACAGCGCGGCGCGGCGTTTGCCAGAACGGATGGAAATCTATCGCGCACGTACCGCCAATCGATTGCGGCCGCAGCGATTTCGATTACGCCACCGCAACGGCGCGCTGTGGTGCGGTGCGGCACGCGAATTAACGCGGCGCGGCGACAGCGCGACGCGGCCGCTGGGTGGCGGTGGCGGGGCCCGCCAAAGTGAATCCGCCTTCGTTCGCGAGAGGGCGGGGCAACAGGCCGCGTCCCAGAGGCAGCAGTGCGCTCTCCTGGAGAGTTCGCTCTGATGTCACACCACAACGGAACGAAAACAGCATTTAGAAACGGGCGCGGACTGATGGAGCGCGTATTAAATACGAGGGAAAGCACGAAGCTGAGACTGAACCTACAGGACATAGGCGTTAGAAGCGCTGTGAGGTGCACGGAGCATCACAGCATCACATCACGTTTTGCCGGCAGAGAGTTGACAGGTAATAATGGTTCACACAGGGTGAACGCTAGTAAAACCGACATAACTGCGTGGACAGATACCTAACTAGATCTAGAGGAGAAAAGGTCCTATGAACGTGTATCCGTAAATGCATAGTTGCCACAGCAGATAGCACTGACGAATGACAGCTCCTCTGACCATGTGCCGTATGTTCCCTGTTTGTTGCAATCTGTATGACTGTTGCAGAGTACTGTAAGCAGCAGAATGGTCTGGTATTAATGTCGGGAATAGGCTGCCGGCAGCACGACGCGGACCCGAAAAGACACGCCACCAACCGTTCGTATGTCGCGCTTTTCACGGTAGGGTTCTAGAGGCAGCACGGCTGTACCAAAACCATTACCCTCACAGACACCAACCACAACATTTCAAATCCTTTTTGGGCGTTTATGTGATCATGGGTCCTTCCGGACGAACGTGCAGGGAGGCGGAGGACTGTTGGTACACCAGATTTTGAGGAACAGATTGTAGAGGATATTGAGACGGACCATGGTACAAGCTATAGGCACGTGGCCCACGAACATGGCGCAAGCCAAACAATAATTATGTGTATCCTACTTGACAACCGCTAGTTTCCCTGCCACCTGCAATCCCATGGAGGCCACTTTCAACATCTGTTGTGACGTGGAAGAGATGCAACTCTGTACAGTGTTCCGGAACGATTTGAAGGGCTTATTTCAAAAGTGGTACAAGTCCATTTTTGTTCATTCTGAGATACAGAGTCCTGAAGTTAAATGAGCGCTGAAAAATCTGCAGTAGAGGTACCAGAAATATTCGAGTGTATATACTTGAATATTTCTGGTACCTCAACTGCAGATTTTTCAGCGCTCATTTAACTTTAGGACTCTGTATCTCAGAATGAACAAAAATAGACTTGTACCACTATTGAAATAAGCCCTTCATTTGTTGTCGTTGCACGCACGGCTTTCATTTCCGGGCATGTGTTCATAGGATCTTTTTTCCCTCCAATTCCAGTCAGGCATCCGTCTCTGCAATTTGTCGGTGTTATTAATGTTCACCCAGTATTTGACACGTGGGCGGAGACAGTCTGAGATCTCATTAAATTTAATTATAAAGTTTATATCAGTCAACAAAAAAATGGCTCTGAGCACTATGGGACTCAACTGCTGTGGTCATTAGTCCCCTAGAACTTAGAACTACTTAAACCTAACTAACCTAAGGACATCACACACATCCATGCCCGAGGCAGGATTCGAACCTGCGACCGTAGCGGTCGTGCGGTTCCAGACTGTAGCGCCTTTAACCGCTCGGCCACTTCGGCCGGCTATCAGTCAACATTCACGTAATTTTTACTTATTGGATACAATTATACAATAAAGGTTTTCACGACTGCATGATTTTCGGTTCATCCACTTCTACATCTACATCGATACTCTGCAAATCACATTTAAGTGCCTGGCAGAGGGTTCATCGAACCACCTTCACAATTCTCTATTATTCTAATGTCGTTTAACGTGCGGGAAAAACGAATTCCTGTATCTTTCCGCTAGAGCACTGATTTTCCTTTTTTTAGTATGGTGATAGTTTCCCTCTATTAGGTCTGGGTCAACAAAATATTTTCGCATTCGGAGGAAAAAGTTGGTGATTGAAAATTCGTGAGAACACGCTGCTGCAACGAAAAAGCCTTTGTTTTAATAATGACCGCCCCAAATCCTGTATCACGTCCGTGACATTCCCCCCCCCCCCTTTCAGGACAACACAAAACGTGCTGCCCTTCTTTGAATTTTTTCCATGTACTCCTACAATCCTATCTGGTAAGGATCCCACACTGCGCGACGTTTCATCCAGAGCTGCGCCGAACATCTTCGGAGGTGGTGCCTGGCTACGCTAAGTCTTGCCGACTGACGAGTCGGACGTAGGAGAGCGACATAAATAATGTGTAAAATGGGCGTGGTGGAGTATAAACGTGATCGGACGCAGAGACAATCTTTGTCAGAGATAAACCTCGACAATCGATTGTCGCCTGTCGAGGAAAATAACTTATCTACCCATCGCGCAGTGCCACTGCCGCCGAGCGGTTCTGGGCGCTTCAGTCCGGAACCGCGTTACTGCTACGGTCGCAGGTTCGAATCCTGCCTCGGGCATGGATGTGTTTGATGTCCTTAGGTTAGTTAGGTTTAAGTAGTTCTATGTTCTATGGGACTGATGACCTAAGATGTTAAGTCTCATAGTGCTCAGGGCCATTTGAACCATTTGAGTGCCACTGCCCACACATTTAGTTTCAAGGCTGCTTCTTCTCTGTTAAAGTTATCACTATGCTTATATTTTTCGATGGCTTCTATATATAGTAGTGAATGGTTCAAATGGCTCTGACTGTAGCGCCTAGAACCACTTGGCCACTTCGGCCGGCTATAGTAGTGAATAATAGTTTGTCATAGTAAGTACAATTTTAATTTTGGAAAACTTCACTTCATGATTTTCTGACTGGAGAGAATTCTCTGCTACAGCTGTTTTTCTGATGTCCTCTAGTCGGCAAAGCCTTTTATGTTCTTTGAGTTTTATAGTCACGCTTCTCTTGGTACTCGTAATTCCACTACAGACTTTTCCACAGGTACGCGAATCTTGTATACTCCATTTGCTGTCAGTGGATACGTTTGTCCTTTACAGATTGCCGCTGGCGGCAGTGGCACTGCGCGATGGGTAGATAAGTTATTTTCCTCGACAGGCGACATATATTTCATACTTGGTCTTGATGTAATCGCTTCTTACAGAATATGTAGGAAGTTTTGCTTCTGCGCCATCCAGGTAGGAATCCTTTCTACCTCAGATCGACTGTCTGTGCACATCTTGACTGACGATATTCTTTTCGGATCCTGCTGGTATGATGCATTGTATATTCAAAGATTTAATGATCATTTTCTCACACAATTCTTCTCCAACAAATATGCGTCCGTACCGACATCATAATAGACGAGCCGTATTTCAGTACGAAACGTGTGTGCAGCGAGTATAATGGAATCAGCCTTACACCAGAGGTCTATTTGATTACACGAAGTAACGTGTAGCTCTTATTTCAGCCGTGGGTAGTTTCAGATGGTACTGCCTTTGTGGCAGCGATTTCAGCGTATTGATGCGAATCGTTAATGACATACTCGTATCAGCAGAAGTGGTAGCAGGCTGAGGTATCGTTAGATTCGCCCACTGCGCCGCAGCAACACTTTGTGTAGCAGGAGAGGATTGGTCAGCGGGGCGGCTGCCTCGCGTGGCCCACCCCGCCCTTCTCCAGTGGCCAGCAGGGGCCAGCCGACACCGGCCGCGTCAAAGCGGCTCTCGAGGGCGCTCGACGAGGCTCGAGGGCCGCGTGCCGGCCAAATGCAAGCTCTCCACCCGTTTAGCGGCCAGCGGCAACGACACACGGCCGCTCCTACAGCCGACGGCCGATTTGCTGCCGGGGAATATCGACAATTTCCAAACGATAAGACGAGTGAAGCGTGCCTCGCTTTGCGAAGAGCGCATGCCGTGCCTGGGTATCGTGAGCGGTGCAAACGTCAAGTTCGTAATGACAACCTTAGTTCCATTCGTCAAATAAGTTATAGCCGCCTGTGCAGCCGATATAGGTTATAGTACGTCTCTGTTTGGGTTAAAAGCTTCTGTCAGAAAGTGTTCGTAGAGAGGGAGATATGTACTGTAGTATCTGGTAGGTATATGGCAGAGATGACAGTGCGAATCGAAACAGCGTAATAATTAAGACTCTGGATTCGTAATCGGAACGATCTGAACTAAAAATCTCAGTTCCACTACGGCTAGTTACATTTACCATCAATCTCAAAACTCATCCCAGACTAACGCTCGACCACGATGAGTCTTTTAGCGTGATTCTCAAAACTCCTCCCAGACTTAATGTTCGACCAAGGTCAGTTGTATTTACCGGGAATCTCAAAAATCATCCCAGACTAATGAGGGGATGCATCTTTCACCAAACCATATAAGACAATTTCCTCTACCGACGATCCTTCTGAAATAGTGATCTCAAACCTTCCTGCTTTGCCGAAATAACTTAACATTTCACAGTCGTAAACAAGGTATCACATGACAATAAAGATAAGATTACAGCAAACTTTATAAAGCGTACATTCGCAGCTATAGGTCTGAATTCTTGAAAAATAAACTGCAAGCAGTTGTTGTTAGATTCTCTAATACTACTACTGCTTTCACAAGGTTAAAGTTGCTTCTTCACATCTAATACAGAAGAACAGCGCATTAGGGAATTAAAAACTATAATTTTTTTTAGAAATGGCAATAGGAATTGTAACGTAGGTACAAAATACGTAGCTCACAAAAGCAAATTTGAATATAGTGGTTAACTTACTTTATTTTCAGATTATTTGGCGGTTCTTAGCGACATGCATCACAAAATACGTAGCTCACAAAAGCAAATTTGAATATAGTGGTTAACTTACTTTATTTTCAGGTTATTTGGCGGTTCTTAGCGACATACATCAGACCCGTTCCGGTAAGTTTCCTTCTTTTGCTTCCCTTTGCCGTTCTTTTATTCATTTTAATTTTATGAAATGTCCTGTCTGGTGATCTTCACTAAGTCCTGTCTTTTGATCGCGACTACTGTTTTATACTGTTTCCTTCTTTCACAACTTCGTTGTTCTTTACAGAACTGATCTTCTTTTATGGCCGTCTCTTCATTCCGCCTGTTTTAAATTTTGACTTTCGTCACTATTCGACGAATTTATGATAACGTTACTGGGACTGATCAGACGTTCAATGCGCTGCACTTTCTACTGTAAATGATCTGAAAATAAGTAAGTTGACCATAGTATTAAAATTTGTTTCTCTCAATTACCTATTTTGTACTCACACTATAATTATTCTTCCCAGATTCTTGCCATTCTAAAAAAAAGTTTTAATAATTTTTAATTCTCTCATGTGCCATTCTTCTTTGTTAAATGTACCTGATGATGCAACTCTGACGTTGTGAAACCGGTAGTACTGTTAAAGATTCATGCAAAAACTGTTTGTACTTTATTTTTCAAGAATGAAGAAAGACAAGATTTATATTGGTGTCACCTTATGCTGTTAAGCAGCTTCAGTGAACACATGTCGATTAGTTGTACTCTAACGAAGTTCGTTGCCATTGTTTTACGGTCCAACCACTTTGGCTACATACGTACAGTATTATCAATCCTTTCATATCGCGCCAACGTCAGATTTAGTTTTGCACCTTCAGCATCGGTCCACTATCGTGAAATAATTACTAAAGTACTCGTCAGTCAATTTTTGCTTGTTTTCCACATTAGCCACGTGGTCAGCAAAACGTAATCAGTTCAGTTTTTACAGTCTATCTCCTCTGTCTACACCAACAGCCTCTTATAGTCTACACACGTACGCGCAGAACTGCCAGATTCAGTAGGATGGTTTCTTCACATTTTCGGTCTTACACGTATGTGTTGCTGTTTAAACGACACAATATTCCTTACTTCGCGCTGTCTGATCCGCACTAGTAAAAAGTGGAAGGTATAATAGTACCGATCTCCCATCAAAAGCCATGACAATAATAAACTGCGGTTAGTTGCGATTCATAAATGTTCAGTTCATCTGAAATATTAAATGAAGCGTAACCCTCTAGTCGTACATTACGTAATGGTACTGCTTAAATACAGTATCATCAGTTTCAAGAGCAGCGAAATCGTCCACGTGCAGTCCCGCTGTGATAATGTTCTGTACGCCACATTTTTGCATTGGATCATCTCACAAATCCTAAAATACTAACTTCTACGGGTGATATTTAGAAGATTCCTCTAGTTTGTTCATTCCCAGGTGTAGCATGCCATTTTATGCATCATTTAAAAACAGCACCAGAAAACTTTTCATTCTTCCCCCCTACCATATCAAAGGTAATTTCGGTAAACATTTGAGGGGTTTTTGAATTACCTACACTGTTGCCACAACCCTCCATTCCCTACCAAGTCACTTCTCCAGTGTGTCCGTGTCTAGGAATTGTTATCGGGTTTCATCTACAAACTTACATCGTTTCACACATACATATTCGGTGTCAAGATATGCTATTTGTCCGTTTTCTATTTACTGTTTGCGTGCTTCCAACTGCAGCATGTACTACCTCTTGCTTTATTGTCTATATTTCGTCTCCAAGGACTCAGCGCGCAATAGGACGATAAACGTCAGTCAGTTCTCCTTCCAGCAATAACAACGTCACCGAATACATATAAAACAGGCAAGCTAGATAAGTAGTACATAATTTCAAGGAAATTAAATATGTTATCAAGTTATTGCACATTGACTCTTTGGGTGAATGGTAAACTGCAAATACAAAGGCCCGAGGTTCAATTAACAATGGCTTCTATTTTTAGCCTTTCATTTATCGCTTCTTTCACCCCTGGAAATGATATGTGCAGTGGTCCACGGTTCACGTTAAACTATTTCCCTCTAATACTCAGTAAGTCAGTTCAAGGCCGAAGGAAGCAATGGGTGTACCGCATCCAATATCATTTAGAACCGCGGTCTTCAAACCAATCTTCGGTTTTCGGACAGCTTTACTTATTTATTTTAATATGAACAGGAGTACCACTATCCCTCAATATGGGGACTGGAATTCACTCTGCAATGTAGTCATTTAATATTTACTTTATATTAAGGACGAAAGCGCCCTTGTCCAGCATATTCGTAATCAGAAAATCGGCAGGGAGCAGACTAGTACGAAAGAGGACAAAGGTGCAGCTTTTAGATCGTTACCTCCGGACGCAGAAACGAAAACGCAGGAACTTGTGCAGATGCTGCAGAGAGCAACTGGCTGTGAAAGAGCATTTGGTCTCTGAATAAAGCTACGCGCGATGCACTGGAATATGGTGGACGGTCACAAGTAGAAGGGCAGTTACGCTGCTGCGCCGCCTAATTACTGCGTTCCAGCACGCAGGCGGCTCACGCAGACCGTGGTGACAACGTGTCACGACATTGCGTGCAATCGCACGCAGCCAACAGTCCGGAGCGCGCTCCACACACACACACACACTCACACAACACAACACAACACAACACAACACAAACCCATCCGTCGGGAACGAAGAGCCGGCCGCTGCCCTCGCTGGCTGCCTCTGCGTGTCGTCCCGCGATTCTGCACAACTAGTTTCCTCCTTTCTGCAACAAGTGTTAAGTGGTGGGCAGGTGTGCCCCTTACGATGACCCTACGCTTCTTGAAATGCTAGCTGTATTTGGTAGGAACGAAGAATATCAATTACGTTACACCAGTATTTGGAAGTAATAACATACAATATCAGTGGAAATAATACACTGCAAATTACGGTACCCGATCTAAAACTTAACTGCATAGAAAATACTCCAATATAAAGATCGACTGAGTATGTTCACAAACATTTCGTAATATTTAGTAATGTTCAGTAGAAGCACAGGACGAGTGCGAAAATGATTCAAAATGATATTCATACTAATTAGATGATTAATTACTTTGTAAAACGTAAATGGAATTTTTCTGCAGTCACTAGCGCGCTAGGGACACTGGAAGAAAATGTCCTCCGCAGATGGGGACGAAACGTTGGGTTTAAATGCGAAATCCATAATAGCTCGGACCATTTGATAAACTGTGAATTAATTACTTAGTTTATGACATTAACACCCCTCTTAACACAGGTAATCTGTGTAAAATCGAAAACAGAAATGAGTAGAAATATACTCTTACAAAATATCCAATTCTGTTACGCAACGATTCCAGCGAGGATTTATTATTCACTGAATTACTTTTTGTTGTTATTCGTAACATCACAAAAATTGCACTCAAACTGATGCAGTGTTATTATCCAAAATCTAATCAAAGTAATAAACCAAAAGAATGATACAATTTGAATGTCATTTTTGCAGCCCACTTAAATACGAGGGCTATCTGGTTCAAATGGCTCTGAGCACCATGGGACTTAACATCTGCGGTCATCAGTCCCCTAGAACTTAGAACTACTTAAACCTAACTAACCTAAGGACATCACACACATCCATGCCCGAGGCAGGATTCGAACCTGCGACCGTAGCAGTCGCGCTGTTCCGGACTGAGCGCCTAGAACCGCTAGACCACCGCGGCCGGCGAGGGCTATCTGGAAATTAAGTTCCGATCAAGCGCGAAATGGAAACCACAGTGAAAATCCCATTAAGCTTAGCATCAGTATGTTCGTCGATCGCGTCACGTCGCTCTGTTCAGTTCTGAGGACACAGTCAGCAAATAAAAGTGCGTAAAACAATAGTGGCTCCCGCCGAGTATTACGGACTGGTGAGGGATTTCGCCTACACAATACAGCCCGTAATTGGCTCCCCTTGCTTTCATCTCTGCTCACATGAACCGCTGGCTGTGAAGACAACGTTCTCGCACAGACAACAAACTGTAGACAATTGTAACGAAGTGGCGGAAATCACAGGGAGCTGCATTCTATGACAAGGGTATTACTGGAAAGTTGGTAAAACACTACGACAAATGTGTAAGTCGGAGCGGCGACTAAGTATAAATATCTGGAAGTATGAATTAAAAAACGCCTTCAAATTTTTTGTTTTATTGAATACTCGGTGCATTTAGGACCCTGTGGGTGCATCATCAGGTGTAAATCGTCTTAATACGTTATTCATTTTTGCTCCTGAATGACGTGAAATGCACGTTCCTGCCATGAAAAGGTGTTTAATAAAACACGAAAATATGTGACTGGAGGCATTTTATTTCATTCTTCGAGTATATCGAATACAGTCAGATTTGTAACTGCTAAATATCAACAAAATTAAAATCTAGAAAAGTGCTGGAAGGTGTAGCTAACTGTTGCAACTAAAACATTTTTAGTTTTTCTCAGTGGTTCCCATTTCGCGACCGATCGGATCTTACTTTTCCAATATCCCCCGTAAGCATTCACAGCTATGTTAATTCACAACAACTTACTTGATTTAAAATGTAACAGCGTAAATAAAGTTTGGAACTGCAATTTTAATTATCTGACGACTCCAGAATATCAGTTTATATTAAACCTCTGTAGAGGTTGCAAACAGCAGCACCAACAGTTCTCGAGAGACTACTTGGCTTCCGTTCAGTATTGTATATACATTGTCCTTGCTGACATTTGCTAATTATGTGATGCGCATTTGGTGAGGAAGTGGAGTCTCTATAAAGATAATGTTTAGCGTATATGAAAAAAAAAACCATAGACAAGATGGTGGAGTGATGTGCGGTAGGATGTTCGAGGTGATCGGAGAGGAACAAATTGTTCACATTCTGGAATTAGAGTTTATATTATTTCATTTTTTATAAAAAATCCTGTGACCTCAGATCAATCCAGGCACAACGAGAAGCCGACTACAACTTGCAGAAAAAGCTAAGTGAAGTACTATTTATTATTGAAATCGAGGAACTTCTACTTCTTGCTAACATGTACTATACACGTGCTGATGACGTATGTAGGATGCGTAAAATATGGTGTTAAATAACGATCCGGCAAACAGACAAAGCAAGGACCCAACGTGACAGTTGAAACTTAATTATGGTTAATAGAGGTAAAACAGACGCAAATTCTGTACCAAATAAGAGTGGGATTCCAGCGAGCCCTGAAGCTTTGTTCGGTTTTAGCGACTTCAGCTGTTTCTCAACGCTACTGACACTATTATGTACACCATTAATCCAAGTGGTTGTGTAAGAACCCTCTATCGCGCAGTGTTGCTCTTAAGCGAAGAGATGTCTTTTTTGTTTGTTAGCAGGTATATGTCTGCAATCTTGGTACATGCTGAAATTCCTGCACCCCAGTACCGAAGCAGAGTCCTATGGAGCCAAAACAAAAATTTGATAAAGTTCAGTATCGTACGGTAATCCGTTATCACCTCAGTGGAAATGCTGAAACTGTTTCAGACCAATCCGGATGACCTCTTCAGCTCTCTGTATTGACCTGACGCAGCTTTAACATTACCGTTACATGGTAATCATATTTTGTTCCTGTCAACTTGCACACAAAAACAGAAATATAAACGCAATGAACATGTTCTAAATTTTCAATAATGTTATAAACATTCAATAGAATCCAGATGTTGCTTGTGTGATGTAGAGAGCCTTCTCAGAAATATAAAGAAAAAAATGGCTCTGAGCACTATGGGACTCAACTGCTGAGGTCATTAGTCCCCTAGAACTTAGAACTAGTTAAACCTAACTAACCTAAGGACATCACAAACATCCATGCCCGAGGCATTCGAACCTGCGACCGTAGCGGTCTTGCGGTTCCAGACTGCAGCGCCTTTAACCGCACGGCCACTTCGGCCGGCAAATATAAAGAACATTAACTGCTAATGTAACAACTATATTGATATTTATTTCAACACAATCTTGGTTCAGGTTTCCTTATTCATATTCACTTGCGAAACATAAGTTTTCAGGTACTTTTTGTAATGACATTTTCTGTATACCATTTAATAAAGCGCGTCCTGTACAAAACAAATGAAATAAAACTCTTAACGGAGAGCACGCAATGTTTTGTTTGATATTGACAATGGAAACATCCAGAATGAGATTTTCACCCTGCAGCGGAGTGTGCGCTGATATGAAACTTCCTGGCAGATTAAAACTGTGTGCCCGACCGATACTCGAACTCGGGAAACATCCCCCAGGCTGTGGCTAAGCCATGTCTCCGCTATATCCTTTCTTTCAGGAGTGCTAGTTCTGCAAGGTTCGCAGGAGAGCTTCTGTAAAGTTAGGAAGGTAGGAGGCGAGATACTGGCAGAAGTGAAGCTGTGAGTACCGGGCGTGAGTCGTGCTTCGGTAGCTCAGATGGTCCCGAGTTCGAGTCTCGGTCGGGCACACAGTTTTAATCTGCCAGGAAGTTTCAATGGAAACATCGTTTTTACAGCCACAAGCTCTCGATAACACCACCGTATAATTTTGTATTTAAATTAACTGGATACAGAACTTATATGCAACAGGAGTCCCAGGAATTAGACACAGCGTTACATACAGCTTAAGGCAACTTCCCTGCGAATGCGCTTCGAGAAATCCATTTTTTGTTTTTCATTTTAAATTGACATTCAGAATTTTTTTGAACACGATAATAGTTAAAAGGACTGAATTGGACATTCGGAAGTTGTTTAAAAATCAACTTTAAGGTTTCTCGGTGTGTGTGTCCATCCCCATGTTTTTATTTCTTTCACATGTCAGCGTTGTCATTAGACCCCTGTTCGAGAACTATACAGTTCTTTGTCCAGCTGACACCCCTGTTTGAAAATACGCTCTGCAATGCTTTTGTCACTCTTATATATATTTGCTCTTCGAGCGTTGTTTTCCTTATAAACTTTTCTGTAGTTTGAGTTACATCTACTTTGTCATTCTCGAAAGTTATTATGACTAATTCGTTTTAATGTGGGGCAGTTAGTAAGTGTGAAGTTCTAAAGTTTCTAGGAATGTGTGTTGCCGATCCCTATTGCTTACTGATTCCATGAGAATGGCCGAATTTGAAAAGTGCGTACTTGAGGCAACTAAAGACGCCAGAATAACAAGGAGAAACAAGAACAGGTAGAGAGACGAGTAGCATGAAAGCCAGGAAGATTAAGCAACTGAAGTGCATTACGAGCAAGAGAGATAAATTATAGATCAAATATAGCTCTGAATTGAATCTCCCGAGAAATAAACTTCCTGACATGTTTGCTTTATGCACAAAAAATCTACTTGAACTAGAAGTGTGAAATTTTTTGGGCCGTGTCAGGGTACTATTTGATTTCAAGGTACTATTTAGAAGAAAGTAGACTACAGACACTAACGTGTTGTCAACGAAAGGAAAATACATCCTAATTAATTATAAAAGATAACCTTAATTTTTATTATCAGATGTAAATATTTCTAGAATAAAAACTTGTGGCTGAAGTGATATGATTATAGCCTATCTTTTAGATAGACATGTTGTTACTGTGTACTTAAAGTTTCTATCACTTGAATAAGATAGTCAGTGCGTAGGTCTAAAAGTGTGGATAGGCACATAGAAATGTAATTTACTGAACTTCACAAAAAAATTGTAATGAAATCAACGTGTGAATAAATGCGGTTAATTTTACATCAAAATGTTCATCAAGAATCAATCCTATTGTCCCACAATTTTTTTACTAAGAGCTCCGGTTTTTCAGTGAGTGATGCGTAAAATTTATGAAAGTTTTGCTAGGAATTCACAAGCAATTTACAATAGCCATTTCGTCTGCGTTAATTTAAGTACCCTTCATACTATGGGCTGCCCAGTAAGTGAACCAGTTTCAGATAAATTTAACGTTCCGCACGCAGTCGGCCTGATGTGAATTGCTTCCTCCACAATTTTGTTCACAGCTCTAACTGGACGTTCTTTGTATAGTTCAGATACCTGTACTGCATATAATACCACACGTCTCAAACAGCCCCCTCTACCATTCGAGGTAGAGAGTGAAAAAATCTCGCGTGTCTAGCAAATGTTACAGTAAATACCTCGACAAACTGAGCCAACAATTTAAGAAAATAATTCGCTAATTCGTGCTAAAAGGAGAAGTGGAACCTGTGCACTGATCGATATCAAAGAAAGAATTATAATTTTACACTGTGAAGTGCAATCGGCAATTGGTGATCGGTCCACGCTCTGTGCCCACTAAAGTCACGGGACGTCACGGCCTTCAGGGAGGAGGGTGTGTGTTTGTAACGCTGTAGCGTGCCAGCTGCCACTCAGCTGACGTCTGCCGCGCTGGGTGCAGGACGCGGACGTCCAGCGGCGCCCCCGCTGGGCGACGGCTGTAGAGAGGTGCGCAGTCATTAGCGCCGGCCACCGCAGCACCTGTTTCGGCACCACGGTACGCTGCCGCTGGCGTGCTTTGCGCGGCCTCACGGTTCCCAGAAACGGCTTCTGTCTCTCCCATGTGGTGGGCATCTTGAAATCTAGCCTTCTCAGCTTCAGTCCCTGAACGAGCCGACGTGAACCGAGAATACTGACATTCTTTGGATACAAGTTTCGTCTCGGGCTTTGCGCTGCTTCATAATTATTACCACATATTTACATAGTCCTGGCGTTACAGTACAGCCGAATCAAAAGCCGAGCTGCAACATTCAAACCACAACGGGAGCAATGGCACGGTACGATTAGCGACAATCTTTCATCACATTCACTGAAATATGACGAATGGATTAGCATAAACAGTGTCTCATTCATCCACTCTTTAAGGCATTGCCGAGAGGTTGCGTTTCAACCCAGGGCTGTGGCGCACGGTCTCCTTATCATGGAAGTTACGCAGTCATCTCCCATTCGTTCATCCGTCAAATTATTGTGGTGGACTTCCCATCCACCACAACTTCCAAAACTGGGTCAGGTGCTATCGCACTTGGATGACAGTGTGATTTAGTAGTCACAGTTAAGGCGTGACTTACGTTCACTCACCAAGTGTGCTTCAATTTTTATCTTCTCAAAATATCCGTGTCTATAATAAATATAGTGGTGGTAACTTTTTGTAACTGGAAATATTTTTTACAGAGAAAGATATTACATATTCTCTCTCTTTCGTTATCTTCTTCTCTTTTCTTCACTTCTCTTCGCCTTAAACCTTTATCTAAGAAGTAAAGTGGATAATTTCAATTTCTACTGAAGGAAACATATGTTAACACCAAAGATGATGTTTATTTACTGGCTGACTAGTTTCAGGCTTTTCCCAAGCCGTCTGTTACACAGGACAAAATTTGTTTTCAGTGGATTTGCACAAAGTGGATAATACAGAGATCCGTGGTAAACTGGTTCATATGGTAACTACTTACGTATCTGTATTTAGGATACGGTTGGTGTGGACAGTTCCACTTATGTCATCCCACTTAAATGTATCTCATACTCTATCTCTGTTAATATGCTGTTACACCTTACAGTATGATGTTAATGTGTGTGCATAATACACTGAATACGGAGCTCCGGTCGTCAATGCCTGTATAAGACAACAAGTGTCTGACGCAGTTGTTAGCTCGGATACTGTTGCTACACTGGAAGTTTATCAAGATTTAAGTGAGTTTGAACTTGGTGCTATAGTCGGCGCAAGAGCGATGGGACACAGCATCTCCGAGGTAGCAATGAAGTGGGGATTTTCCCATACGGCCATTTCACGAGTGTACCGTCAATATCAGATATTCGACAAAACATCAAATCTCCGACATCGCTGCGGCCGGAAAAACATCCTCCAAGAACGGGACCAACGACGACTAGAGAATCCTTCAGCGTGACAGAAGTGCAACCCTTCCGCAAATTGCTGCAGATTTCAATGCTGGGCCATTAACACGTGTCAGCGTGTGAAACATTCAACGAAACATAATCGACATAGGCTTTCAGACCCGAAGGCTTACTCGTATACCCTTGATGACTGCGCAACACAAAGCTTTACGCGTCGCCAGGGCCCTTCAACACCGACATTGGACTGCTGACGACAGTAAACATGTTACCTGGTGAGTCTCGTTTCAAATCGTATCGAGCGGATGGAGACGTGTACGGGTATGGAGACAACCTCATGAATCCATGGACCCTAAATGTCAGCAAGGGACTGTTCAAGCTGGTAGACGCTCTGTAATGGTGTGGGGCGTGTTCAGTTGGAGTGATATGGGACCCCCTGATACACTATGTGATCAAAAGTATCCGGACACCCCCAAAATCGTACGTTTTTCATATTAGGTGCATTGTGCTGCCACCTACTGCCAGGTACTCCATAGCAGCGACTTCAGTAGTCGTTAGACATCGTGAGAGAGCAGAATGGGGCGCTCCGCAGAACTTACGGACTTCGAACGTGGCCAGGTCATTGGGTGTCACTTGTGTCATACGTCTGTACGCGAGATTTCCACACTCATAAACATCAGTAGGTCCATTATTTCCGATGTGATAGTGAAGTGGAAACATGAAGGGACGCGTACAGCACAAAAGCGTACAGGCCGACCTCGTCTGTTGACTGATAGAGACCGCCGACAGTTGAAGAGGGTCGTAACGCATAATAGGCAGACATTTATCCAGACAATCACACAGGAATTCCAAACTGCATCAGGATCCACTGCAAGTTCTGTGACAGTTAGGCGAGAGGTGTAAAAACTTGGATTTCATGGTCGAGTGGCTCCTCATAAGCCATACACCACGCCGTTAGATGCCAAACGACGCCTCGCCTAGTGGAAGGAGCGTAACCATTGGACGACGGAACAATGGTAAAACGTTGTGTGGAGTGACTGTATCACGGTGTACAGTGTGGTGATCCGATGGCAGGGTGTGGGTAAATGCCCGATGAACGTCATCTGCCAGCGTGTATAGTACCAACAGTAAAATTCGGAGATGGTGGTATTATGGTGTGGTCGTGTTTTTCATGGAGCGGGCATGCACCCATTGTTGTTTTGCGTGGCACTATCACAGCACAGACCTACAGTGATGTTTTAAACACCTTCTTACTTCCCACTTTTGAAGAGCAATTCGGGAATGGCGATTGTATCTTTCAACCAGATCAAGCACCTGTTCATAATGCACGGCCTGTGACGGAGTGGTTATACGACAGTAACATCCCTGTAATGGACTGGCCTGCGCAGAGTCCTGACTTGAATCCTATAGAGCACCTTTGGAATGTTTTGGAACGCCGACTTCGTGCCAGACCTCCCTGACCGACATCGATACCTCTCCTCAGTGCAGCACTCCGTGAAGAATAGGCTGTCGTACCCCAAGAAACCTGCCAGCATCTGATTGAACGTATCTCTGCGAGAGTGGAAGCTGTCATCAAGGCTAAGGGTGGGCCAAAACCATACTGAATTCCAGCATTACCGATGGAGGGCGCCACGAGCTTTTAAGTCATTTTCAGCCAGGTGTCCGGATACTTCTGATCACATAGTGTACGTCTAGACACGACTCTGACATGTGACCCATAAGTGAGCATCCTGTCTGATCACCTGCATCCATTCATGTCCATTGTACATTCCGATTGACTTGGGTAATTGCAGCAGGACAATGCGACACCCTACTCGTCCGAAATTGCTACGGAGTGGCTGCAAGAGCACTCTTCTGAGCTTAAAGATTTCCGCTGGCCACCAAACTCTCCAAACATGAACATTATTGAGCATATGTGAGATGCGTTGCAACGTTCTGTTCAGAAGAAATCTCCACCCCGTCGTACTCTTAGGGATTTATGGACAGGCCTGCAGGATTCATGATGTCAAATACCTTCAGCACTACTTCAAACATTAGTCGAGTCCACGCGACGTCGTGTTGCGGTACTTCTGCGTGCTCGCGAGCCCCCTACACGGTATTAGGCAGATGCACAAGTTTTTTTGGCTCTTCAGTGTATATATTTTGCTTAATAGCGGGGCTTTTATTATCCAGCATGATGTGATCCATGTGACAACAATATTGTACACGCGGTGGAGATCTTGTTCTTACTAGATTAAATTTGGTATCGCGCAGGTTATTTATGCTACGTGTCAAAACTACAGCACTCACTTGTAACGAATTTTTTCTTGCGAAATTGGGTAAATCCCGAAACTAATCAGCCACTAAATAAACAGCAGCAGCTTTTGTGTTAAAACGTCTTTTTTTTCAATATGTGAGAGCTGCAAGATGCGGCGTACTGAAAACGTTCTATTTCTGCCTTGTCTTAGGACGATATTCCTAATACCCACAAACTGTATTATTTATGGAAGAAATGGGGCATCTTGTTCCTGCTAATACCGATTAAGACATTGCTAAGAAGGCATGTGACCTTTTAACACTGCAAAAGAACATGTGCTTTTTTAACAGCGCATTAATTGGCCAAGGACTGGAGCAAGGCTGCCGCTCTTCTTTTGCAAATGAAGCAGTGTGTGATGATTGTAAATATGGCCACAAGTCGAAATTGCGGAAACTTCACCTCTCAGGAAAGGTATTATGGTTACGTTACTGAGGCGAAACATTCGTCGAGAAATCATATTTACCATAATAACGCAAATGAACGACATTTCTCAATACAAATAGTTTTTGTATGACTTATTCGCACGTTAAACTGATGGATCCTCTGGATGTTTACCTTGAAATCTACAATCCAGTAGTTTAAACAAATGCATCTGAGACACTACTTCCCGCCCAAAATTTCTGATTATAGCGAATTTTCTTCTAGCCAACTGCCTACATTAATTGCGTTTGACATAACGGTATCTGTTTAAACCCGTCAGCAATAGGATTACGGCAGTGCTTTACAATGAATTACAATTAGAAGGACAAGGATTGTGAAGCTATTTTTTAACTTCATTGCTTACCACTACAATACATAAATTAAAACATATATTATCAGGCAATCTTAATCTTTCGCAGCAGTAACAGAAATGCAAAAAAGTCCTCGGAATTAATTATATTCGCCTCAATCTATAATTAGATCACTGGGTGCTAATGGTTGAAATCTGTCTATGACAGCGAAGGAAGTTTCTTTAATGGTATGTAATAATCCTCTGCTGATTAGCTTCCTGAAAAAACAAACCTGATGTGCTGCAGTTAATTAGAAATGAATGTTTCATTGTAGTATTCACTGAAAATTACACGTCATATTTTCATATCATTGTCATCATTACAGGGGACAGAAAATTTCATACAGAAATGTTTGATAGTGGAACTCTCTCATTTGGCATCGGTCGCATTTCCTTGCAGTAATCCCCAGTCAGAATTTTACTAGCGGAAAAACACGTTATACCCTGTTTTACAATTTTACATCAGCGAAAGAACGATAAATTCTACTGTTTCTCTGCAAGCGCTAAGTCATAAAGCCGAGTACACAAACTTCTGTATTGTGTTGCTGTTAACCTATACTTAGTAGTATTCACATTTATTTATACCTCTGAGATAAATGCTTTCGTTTATAAGATTATCTGAACTCCTATGGGTCAGCCGTTTACGAGGGGCATACATTAAGTAACGCAACACATTTTCTCCTTGGTTTTATTCAGGATTTCAATCCGCCACATTATTTCCCACTGTTTTGGCTACAAAACCCTATTTTTCAACATAATCACCATTCAGTGCGACGGCCTTACACCATTTTATTGTGTGAACTGTATGCCTGCATGGTACCATTCTACTGGTCGACGTCTGAGCCGACGTCTTGCTGCATCAATACGCCTCCCCGTCATCCACGTGCTGCTTCCCGCTGAGTGCGTCCTTCACTGGGCCAGACAGACGGAAGTCGGAAGATGTGAGATACGGGTTGTAGTGTCGGTGAGGAATAACAGTTTGATGAAGTTTCTTGAGGCCTTGCGTTGTCATGGAGAAGGAGAATATCGTTTGCTTTTCTGTGGTGACAAACACGCTGAAGTTGTTTCTTCAGTTTCTTGAGGGTAGCACAGTTCACTCCAGAGTTAATCGTTGCACCGTGAGGGAGGACGTTAAGCACAATAACCACTTCAGAGTCCCAGAAGACCGTCGCCAAGACTTTACCGGCTGAAAGCGCTTCTTTGAAATTTTTCTTCGGAGTAGTGGTGGTGACGCGCCATTCCGTGAATTGCCGTTTTGTTTCCAGTTTGCAGTGATGAATACACATTTCATAGTCTCTGACAATGTTCGATAAAAATTGTCACGATCAGCTACGTAACGCGCAAGCCATTCCGCCCAGGTGGTCCTTCGTTGCTTTTGATGGTCTTCTTTTAGGCAGCGAGGAACCCAGCGGGCACATACCTATGCCTACCCCAATTTGTTGCCGGCTGTGTTAGCACTGCAGACTAAGACGTGCAGTTGTACAGTGAAGTGTTTTGATTATGAACCGTCGATCACCTCGAATCAGAGTGTCCGCACCTCCCATCATTGCTAGAGTCACAGCTGCGTGTCGCGATGATACCTTGCCCAACGCCTCGCCGTGCTTTTTTTCACTGTCAGGTCTCCATGGACATTCTGCAGGCGCCTATAAATATTTGAGATGCTCTGGTTTTCCGCCAAAAGAAAGTCAGTGACAACTCTTTGCTAGGAACGCACCTCTGTTAGAGACACTTTTTGAAGACTACGTATAGTCCCGCAACCTATCCGAATTTCATTAAACTATATGGGCACGATGTCCCAAAAAAAGTTCAAATGGCTCTGAGCACTATGGGACTTAACTTCTAAGGTCATCAGCCCCCTAGAACGTAGAACTACTTAAACCTAACTAAGCTAAGGACATCACACACACCCATGCCCGAGGCAGGATTCGAACCTGCGACCGTAGCGGTCGCGCGGTTCCAGACTGTAGCGTCCAGAACCGCTCGGCCTCGCCGGCCAGTCCCACAACAAATTCCGCATTTTTTCAACCGAAATTGGCCGATTAAAAACGCGTTGCATTACTTATTGAATGCGCCTCGTACTATTACGATGTTTCCTATGGGTAATATAGTCTGACAATGTTTGCAAACATTTGTTGTCGTTTCTGTTGACTGCATTTTGGCTCTGGACCACGGTGTTAATCTTGTTGCTTCAAATTTTTTGACAATTGTGTCTTGTTGCTCGTTGACTTAAAATATAATACCTGAAGGCGATGAATTGTCATTTCTTCTATTACTCTTGCATCTGATGGCTAGTGGCTATCATACGCAGTAACCCAACCTAATGCCCTGAAAATTCAAATATTTTGCTGTTCTATTTTGTTTTTGTTGTTTGGTGGTTTTGCTGATACTCCAGATTCGAGTTTACTGGCTGGAGGAGGATGTGCTAATCATTTAACTTGTCTACAGTTGTATTCAGGCCTCCTGTTTGATACCCCTGCTATTGCTGTCACGTGACACAGAACAAATCACGGTACTCTCAGAAGAGGAGTCTATGTTGGCAGTATCCACTGCCCAGTACTTCAGCGCCACAAAATGTCAACGTTGTAATGCAGCGCGAAGTTACTCAGACAAGAACGTTTTTCTACTGGTGGTGGTGGTGGTGGTTAGTGTTTAACGTCCCGTCGACAACGAGGTCATTAGAGACGGAGCGCAAGCCCGGGTTAGGGAAGGATTGGGAAGGAAATCGGCCGTGCCCTTTCAAAGGAACCATCCCGGCATTTGCCTGAAACGATTTAGGGAAATCACGGAAAACCTAAATCAGGATGGCCGGAGACGGGATTGAACCGTCGTCCTCCCGAATGCGTTTTTCTACTGAATATCCACTTTCTTTTGTAAGTACACTTGAAAAGAGAGAGTAATGTGTATTCTTTCTCATTACACTGTCATCTGTTTGCACGTGAGACAGTGGCGAGGCAAGCTACGCGAAGTGTGGCCGCGCGAGGCTCACAAAAGGACGGCCTGTGCGGAGCACAGGGCGAGGGGCGCGCCGCGGTGACGGCGAACAAAGCGGCCTGCCGCCACTCACAACTTCACTTGTTTCAAGATCCAGTTGTATTCGCTAGCGATACAAGAGTTTCCAATCTGTCTGAATAGCGCCCGCAAACTTTCGCCAGCACAGGTGGCGCACAAACTTCGTCGTAAGTTAGTTTCCGTTGCAGAAGCCTTTATACCAAATTAAATCGCGAAACGTCTTAAACTGGTTTTCAAAGACTCCATTTTATTTACGAGTACCCAATTACGTAGGGACTGCGGTAGAGGCAGCCACTTTAGTTGCGGGTTATTGCGAAAATAAAGAGTTCTCAGTGAAAATAACTTTTAATTTTTCTCCTCGTAAAAAACTTTAAATGGCAAGTTAGAAGTGTTTCTTATTTCAGGTAACATTGCCGAAACCTATAACAATCATGGAGAGGTGATATCAAAGTTTTCTTCTTACTCCAAGTATCAGCGAGATGTTTATTATATTCAATTAACTTGTCACATAAATAATAATGAAACTGTAAGACAAGACAATCAAAATCATTAGTGGATGCACAGGTGAAACATCCTCCTAAGCCTACTGAAAAGCGTTCGTCAGTTTTTAGTGGTAATACTAGCAGCGTTTCTTTCCACGAACAATACGAGACTGGAATAGAAGGGAGAACTGATAGAGGTACTCAAAGTACCCTCTGCCACACACCGTCTGGTGGCTTGCGGAGTTTGGATGTAGATGTAGAATGTGAACATAATTGTATCCACGGTTGTCAGCGTTTGTTCTGTGATTATCACTTTCGTAAAATAAAGAACAACTGAAATCAGTTACAGTCTTCATTTTATTTTAATGCACGATTTATTTCGAGCCTTCTGGGGCTCCTCTTCAAGTGCTTTGACAGATTATATCGATTATTTTTCCAGGTTAATTCTGCTCCTGGTAAGATTACAATGGTTTATTACAAAGCGGGCACATTGTAATTATAGGTTTACAAAACTTATACAAATACAGTGGTGGATACGTGGTTTTGGAGCACAGTATGAGTGAACATCTTTATGTACATAAATACAATGTTTTTACGAAATGTGCTTTGCGATGAAAAGCGTACACATGTACATAAACAGATTTACTCATACTGTGCTTCAAAACCATGTATCCACCACTGTATTTGTATTAGTTTTGTAAACTTATGTTTGCAATGTTCCCGCATTGTAATATACCATTGTAATTTCACCAGGAGCAGAATTAACGTAAATCTGGAAAAATAATCGATGTAGATGGTCATAGCACTTGAAAATGATGACTCCTAACATCCTTTGTCGCAGCCGTCACGAAAAGTGTGTGTGAGCTATTAATAATGACTAATAAGTTGAAATTAGTGTAGCCATTTAATACGAGGGTCGACTGAAAAGTAATGCTTCGTAACTCTTCAACAGTTGGCACCATTGGTATGGGCAGGTACTGGCTTGTTCCGTAGCCTCTTCTTTACAGCTCCAGTTGGCGGGAAGCCATAGCATTGAACAGTTGTGTTGTTACGGTGTAAAGTATAGAACCCTGCGCAGACGGTCGGTCAATGCTATTTAAGCAACGTGCAGTTATTGAATTCTTGACAGCAGAAGGTGTCACCCCAAAGGAGATCCATCAGAGAATGAAAGCAGTTTATGGTGACTGTGCTGATGTGAGTACTGTGCGTCGTTGGGCGAGTAAGTTTAAAGATGTTGAGGCGGAAACATCTCACCTGCGTGACAAACAAAGAGCTGGACGTCCTGTGACAGCAACCACAGAGTTTCACAAGCAAAATGTTGACAGACTGATTCAGGACGATCGTCGTATCACCCAGAAGGAAATTGCAAGCACAATCGGCATTTCACAGTAACGTGTGGGTCACATTATTGCTTTTCCTGGCTATCGGAAGATCTGTGCACGATGGGTAACCCAGATGCTGACTCCTGAAATGAAAGTGCACAGACTTAACTCCTCTCGCGTTACGAGAATGAAGGTGACGCCTTTCTCCATTCAATTGTGACAGGAGACGGAACGTGGGTACAACATAACGACCCGGAAACGAAACGTCAGTCTATGGAATATCGACACAAAGACTCGTCCCAGAAAAAGAAATTCAAGACGCAGCCCTCAGCTGGAAAAATCATGGCCACAGTGTTCTGGGACGCAGATGGTGTTATCCATGTTGATTTCCTTGATCGTGGAACAACAATAAATTCAGAGCGTTTCATCACAACGCTACAAAGTCTGAAACGACGGCTAACAAGGGTCCGAAAGGAAAAGGGAAATGTTTTCCTGCAGCATAACAATGCCAAACCACACGCTTCACGTGCCACCACAGCAGAGCTTCAAACACTGAGTGTCACCACGGTACGGCATCCTCCATACAGTCCAGATTTAGCACCGTCTGACATCCATCTGTTCCCGATAATGAAAGACTATCTGCGGGGACATCATTATGCTTCTGATGAAGACGTTGAGAGAACTGTGTGGCTGTCGTTGCGGAAACAGAGCGTCGACTTCTTCCGTGACGGCTTCATAAAACTGGTTCATCGTTAGCAGAAATGTATCCAATTGGCGGGTAATTATGTAGAAAAGTGAATATTGGTAATTAAAGATCACATTCTAAGGATTATTTTTGCGTTTTATTTATCAACATATTCCCATCCAAACCCAATTAACGAAGGTGGAAGTATTACTTTTCATTCAACCTTCGTAATTTACGTGAGAATTGAGTGAAATGAACTTTACAGTAACTGAAATTAGTCACAAGTTTCAAGTATATAGGAGTTCCTGTCTGGAGTGACTCTTGGTAGATCGATTACATCAGTCTAGCCATGGAGAAGGAAAATGGGTGACTCCGATTTATTGGAAGAATCCTGAGGTAGCATAATACAGGAACATAAGTTGTCGGTCTCAAGACATTAGTTCGACCAAGTGGTTTTGAGTACTCTTCGTCGGTATGGGAATCTTATCAGGTTAAGACTAACGGAGGAAAGGCAAGAGATCCAAAGAAGAGCTGCACAATTCTTCAGGGAATTGTTAAATAAGCGTGAGAATGTCAATAGGGAACGTTACAAGTGAGATGACGAGCGTCGCGGACAGTTTCATTCACAATATTCGGAGAGCCCACGTTCCAAAACGCGTCAAGGAAAGTACTACTCCTTCCAACATATCCCTCAAGTAAAGAGGACGACGTTAAAATAATTAGCGAAATTAGAGCCCTTGTGGAAGGACATCGACAGTCTTTTGTTATCGCATGTCATACGTGAATACACTAATCGTGCTAAAAACAGAGGCTAGTACACTTCGTGCCTGCGCCACACTATACACCATGGCTGAAAAAATACATGAGCATATGGGGCAAAAGAATTAGTTACCACTCACGAAAAAAATGGCTCTGAGCACTATGCGACTTAGCTTCTCAGGTCATCAGTCGCCTAGAACTTAGAACTAATTAAACCTAACTAATCTAAGGACATCACACACATCCATGCCCGAGGCAGGATTCGAACCTGCGACCGTAGATGTACTATATACGTGACAATGGCTTCAATTCGGTGAGGAAGAGCGTCTGCAGCTAGAAGCAGCAAATGGTGGGGCCGCTGACTGCTGTGTTTCATCCACTGTTCCAAATACCACCACAGAGTTTTATGGCAGTAACATTGGGTGATTTAGCGGGCCACTCGATGTGCGCTCGACGCCCGAGTGTTCGTTAAACCAGGAATGTAAGCGTGCGGGCCTGCGAACAGGACTGGTCTTCGAAGACCACAGAGTTCACATCATGAAAGTGTAAAGAAAAAGCAACACGTAGCCACCGAGAATGTTGAAATAATCATCTTGGTTCACGCTCACAGTAATATGAATATATGAATGAGAGGTAACATCGTAGAACGAAATACGGCCACAAAACTACGCCCTGCATGAAATGCACCTTCCACACATCGAGCAGGCGCTGCACTCAATGCCTATCGTCATTTGTTGCGAGACGAAAGTGCGACTGGCCTGAAGGCACTTCCGGTCGCCAGGAGTCTGCTGTCCAGTTTCTGTGTTGTTTGGCCCACTATAATGCTATAGCTTTCTGCATCTCTATGAGCGATGGCCTACTGCGAGATACTTGGCTTCATAAATCTGTTGCATGCAGTTTCTTTTACAACATTTGATGGGAATCTGGAGTGCACAACTTTTTTTAAATCCCTATTGTTATTTATGACTACGAGTAACACACATTTCCATAGAACCATGTTCTAAAGTCCGCGCTGATACACCAACGTATTGGGCAACTTTATTCCCGGTGAGGTAATGGATACATCCAAACAAGTTACGCCATTCTATTACTTGTCCACGCTGACGCCTCTTACTACGTTTATTTTATACAGCCTACTGGCACGTCAGTGGAGGAGGCATTCGCATGGCCAGCTACTAATAATTCTACAACATGTACAGCATCACAAAGCGATCAGTGCGGGTAGTACTTTATCCGGTGAGCTTATGCACATGTAGAAGGACGAACACTGCTTGGTTCTTCGAATGCTGAGGTTATAATCAGCAACCACTGAGTCGCACACCACTACACTCAAATGCATAAGTGATCTCAATCCTGAAGGTTACCAAGTGCTTGTCAGTGGCACATAAGTATTCTTCCTACAAATAAATGTAACAGTTAGCTACAATCTGTCCCGTCAGAGGAACACCCTAAAAAAAAGAAGTTCAAATGTGTGTGAAATATTACGGGACTTAACTGCTAAGGTCATCAGTCCCTAAGCTTACGCACTACTTAACCTAAATTATCCTAAGGACAAACACACACAACCATGCCCGAGGGAGGACTCGAACCTCCGCCGGGACCAACCGCACAGTCCACGACTGCAGCGCCTTAGACCGCTCGATTAGGGAAAGTAGCACACCGCCGTGGTGGACGGTGTGCTACTGAGACCGCTCGGCTAATCCCGCGCGGCTGGAACACCCGCAACTGAGTATTATAGCAGAGGTTGAAAATACCGCTTGAGGTGTAAGGTTCTTTTTAGAAGTACACAGAAGCGCCGGTAGTGACAACCGCGTCCTGTACTCGTCCACCGCGGCGATCGGGGTCACAGCACGAAGTTGTAACATCTGATGATGGGCATATAAGACCCCGAAACCGGCCTTGCATCTGAAGCGGTATTGTGAACCTCTGCTGAAACGGTTAGGATGGTTAAAATCACCTCAACTGAACTTCTGAAGTAAGAGTGATTTCAGGTGTGCCGCAGGGGAGTGTCGTTGGACCGTTGCTATTCACAATATACATAAATGACCTTGTGCATAACATCGGAAGTTCACTGAGGCTTTCTGCGGATGATGCTGTGGTATATCGAGAGGTTGTAACAATGGAAAATTATACTGAAATGCAGGAGGAACTGCAGCGAATTGACGCATGGTGCAGGGAATGGCAATTGAATCTCAATGTAGACAAGTGTAATGTGCTGCGAATACATAGAAAGAAAGATCCCTTATCATTTAGCTACAATATAGCAGGTCAGCAACTGGAAGCAGTTAATTCCATAAATTATCTGGTAGTAGGCTTTAGGAGTGATTTAAAATGGAAAGACCATATAAAATTAATCGTCGGTAAAGCAGATGCCAGACTGAGATTCATTGGGGGGAATCCTGGGGAAGGGCAATCCGAAAACAAAGGAAGTGGGTTACCATGAGGACAAAATCAGTGAGATTAGAGCCCACACAGAGGCATGCCTACAATCTTTCTTTCCACGAACAATACGAGACTGGAATAGAAGGGAGAACCGATATAGGTACTCAAGGTACCCTCCGCCACACACCGTCGGGTGGCTTGCGGAGTATGGATGTAGACGTAGATGTAGAAATCAACAGTATGACTGTGCCATACGCAGAAGCCACAACCCCGCGGCAGGTAGGCAACCCTCGGCGGCAATATCGCGGCGGCCGCAGCCGGCGGCCCACCGGGCGACACCTGCCCGCGCCAGCAGCCAGTAGCGTGCAGCCAGCCAGCCACTCCAATATGCTCGCAACTCGCCGCCAAGAAAAGCAATCTCCCGCCCAATTAGGCCGCCGCAGCAGCCGGCTGCTCGCCTCCTGCCGGCGTCTCCCAAAAATCTTTATCGCACACAGAGTCGCAAGTTTCGTATAATGCGCCCGTATTAGCGGCAGCATTCCGCTCCCGCGGCAATCTGCCTGCGCCATTCAGTCCGCGGCAAGGAACGGCGCCCCTTTACGGGGACAAGCGGCAGGGAGAAGAAAAAAACAGAAAAAGATTAGTAAAAAGAAGAAAAATGAAAAAAAGAGGGGGCAGAGCCGCGACAGAGATTTAGACCGGCGCTTCTGTGTTCCTCTACTTCTTTTCCTTTTTCTTTTTGCTGAAGTGTTCGGAGATTCCGCAGGACTACCGGAGCACCTTTTAGAGTGCCGGCAAGGCTTAGTGTGTTCCACGGGATGCCGCATTATTGCACAGCCGCAAGATTTTGTTAGGAATTCTCATTGGAGGCGGCGCATCGGTGTAGGCACGCCGCGAGTTTCGTTAGCTGTCCACTGTCGATTGCGTCCCTATTCATGAGTAGCTATGCTTTCTTCAGGACTTTCGCATTTCGAGAAAGCTAAGCTAAATGGATCTCTTCTGAAACACGGTCAGAGGTACACCCACACAGGAATAAACTGCTTAAATGTTGGGAGAAGCTCGAGATGGAAGAGTTTTCGCATGTGGGAGGAGAGCGGTTCGAGCCCCCGGCCTGCCAACTAAATACATGTTTTCACTTATTCCTTAATCGCTAGAGCCAAATACTAGGATGATTCTTTTGGGGATGACACTGTAGATTTCTCTCCCCGTCACAATGTTCCAACCCGGTTGTGCGTGTGCAACTGCTTTCCCAAATGTGAGTGCGTTTTCTGTCTCTAATGAGCTCGTTACCGATGTTAATATTGACTGACAAAGCTCGGACGTCATGAATAGGTGCATTCGAGTGCCTTATTCTACTTACTCCTATTTTCCTGAAGTAATATATAACTGCGATGGGAGCAGCGATTTGTATTAACTCCACATTAACACAAGCTACAGCAGTCATAGTCCTATTGGAGATGGTATGCCTCTATCTTCCTCCGACCTCAGAACAAACTTATAAAGATTCCTTTAGGATTATATCTTCGAAAGTTGTTGCTTTTAATGCCGGTCGGAGTGGCTGATCGATTCTAGGCGCTACAGTCTGGAACCGCACGACCGCTACGGTCGCAGGTTCGAATCCTGCCTCGGGCATGGATGTGTGTGATGTCCTTAGGTTAGTTAGGTTTAACTAGTTCTAAGTTCTAGGGAACTGATGACCTTAGAAGTTAAGTCCCATAGTGCTCAGAGCCATTTGAACCATTTTTTGTTGCTTTTAACACTTGGAAGGTACTACAGTGCAATTTTATATAAAAAGTAATTCAACAAAATTCGCCATGATTGACAAATAATCAAATCCGTCCACTGTGTTTTCATATCGCTTTTAATCTGGTAATGTACGTTTCGAAGTCACACCTACATGTGAAGGGTTTCCGTTGTTCTGTGAGGACTTTCATTGCGATGTCTGTGCGATGTCTCCCCCAACCACTCTGCAACTTTTTAATTTCCGTGCCAATAAAGCGTCGACAGATATAACAGAAGCCGTAAGCGACAAACTTACCCATTATTGCCTGACAATCACTTAAGACACTGAGCCACACTGCTTGTATAATTCGATAACAACCTTCTTCATGGTAGCCATAGTGGCTACTCTTGTCAGAAAGAGTCAGTGAAATAAAGGGATAATATGATTTAAAAAATCGTTAATATCTTTTCGTAGCGTTTTTACTATGCCATTGTACTGTACATGTACAGGTACAGTTTTACCAGCAGGGCTTCCGATGTTACATAAGACCTTCGTTGCGGTCTATCTGCGAATTGTGTTGAATTACTTTTTATATGAAATTGCACTGTGGTACCTTCCACGTGTTAAAAGTAACAGTTTTCGAAGATATAATCCAAAAGGAATCTGAAAAATTCAGAGATACGTGCTTCTGGTGCACAGACATCGCAATGCAAGTCCTCACATAACAACGGAAACCCTGCAGATGGAGGTGTGACTTCGAAACGTACATTGACTGATTAAAAGCGATATGAAAAGACGGTGGACGAATTTGATTATTAAGTTTTAGAGAATTCTTTGCTGTTCGTCCGTTATTCTTACCGACATATTCTGCCTCTATCTTGCCCCCTCCCCAATCAATGCCGAGACTCTGTCGCTTTCGTCGGCGTCGTCGTGAAAACCAGAAGAGACCGTGGCAGACGGCGGTCGCCGGGAGTCCCCCGATGCCGGCGGCGCGGCTAAACCGCTCGCCTGGGTAGCCTACGTACTCAGTTTTGCAGGCACAGCGGGAGTCGGGCACGCAGCACCAAAGTTTTCTTTCGTTACCGAAGCGGCGAGCGAATATAGCGCCGTAAATTGCGAAACGGAGCGAACTTCGTAACAAGTTCCAGACGCCGGCTTCGGTATGCAGCCATTACTTAAAGGCCCGAGATCAATAGCTAGACGTGCGGCACAGATTATTAAATGTGACTACATTATTAAAGTTTTTAAAGTTTAGCTCATTAGGTTAAAAGTTAATACTTCTCTGGCGGGAAAGCGTAGCACCGGATAAGAGAATCGAACCGCCGTGGAGCAAGAAAAACAAAACTTCTCCTGTTCCAAAGATCGGCGAGTGGGCTCTTCAGGGGAAATGAGGGATGGCGGTACAGTCTTCAGTTTCGCGGCTGCTGCCTACCATAGGAAGAGCGCCGACTAACTATTGTTTGTTCCTACTTATACTGGTCATTAATACGAGCTTCTTCTGGCTCTCGGCAGCCCGAGAGAGACAAGGCATTGGTTTAATCTAATCTCGCAGGAGAAGTTTATGGCACAACTTGACTACAAGAAGAGGTCTGTTAGTAGGAGACATTCTGAGGTATCACGAATTGTAACTTTGGTACTGGAGGGCAGTGTGGAGGGCAATATTATGGAGGGAAACCAAGAGATGAAAACAGTAAACAGGTTCGAATGGACGTAGACTGCAGTTGTTATCCAGAAATGAAGGTGTTCGTTTGCACCACAGCGTGGACAGCTACATCAAAACACTCTTTGAACTGAAGACCACAGCATTAGCATGCAAAAGAAAATATAAGTCGAGGCTACAGCTTGCATTAGACTCTTCCAGACAATGGAAAATTCGGAAGTGAAAGGGAATTCAGTCAACTAGATTCCATGTCACCGTAACTATTTTCTGCTGTCTACGGAGGCTTTCAGATCCTCGGACTGGTAAAAGGAAGAAGAAATACAGACCAATGGTACATGGCTGGATTTTGTAGTTGAAATTTTTTGGATATAATGCAGATAAAGTTGAAAAATTTATGGAAAAATTTAATGACGCAAGTTTGAAAGGAAGCCTGAGTATGTTATCACTTAAAATAAATTATGAGTTATACTTCGAAAACAACGTATTACAAACTAAAGAATCCTTTTGCAGTTTTTAGCAAAGTTGAAAATGACGGAACAAACACAAAAATAAAATATCCTGTATTGATACTGGTGAACAAAAATGGTAACACCACCTGAGTTACAGTTGCACCTGAAACCGAGAATTACGTCTCTTTTACGGCAGTCCTAATGCGACAACCCGACGGAATTGTGGGTACTGGCGGGATGCTTGATTACATGTTGAGAATTACTGAAGGGAACAGGGAAACCCATCGAATAGACCAGAAAAAGAAAAAAAAACTGGGTAGAAAACGTAATTGTGACTAACAAACGTTGGCGATGTGGTTGAGGAGGGACTTTGGATATGTATCCAGGAGAATAAAGTGTAGATGTTTCATGGAAGTTCCTTGTGGGTTCCATGAGAACGGAAGGTGGGTGGATGATATTTGAAAAATCGCGGGAGGAACAGGGATGCGCTTAGACCCAGAGACTCTTTTATTCAGTTGTGGACTTCAAATAGCCTATTTTATCACCTCTTTATTATTGCATTTCATTATTTCATTCGTATCACCCTCTGACTTCCTCTAAAACTCACCTTCCACTGTATTTCGAAATTAACTAATTCTGAATTTTTTAACAGTTTTTGGAACAGTCTGTAATCAACAATTGTGACCCCTCGCCTGCTCCAACACTATCCTATACACACTGTATAGCGCTTGCCCATTTAGCTCCTAACTTACTATGCAGCACAAAAGTCCAAATGATCCCAAACTAGTTTATTTACACATTCCTTCAGATGATATTTCGCACATTTACAGAAAGTTCTTGAAACTGATTATCACTAACACATATAAAACTAAATTAGATGAATATCTTACTGGACATTCCTATAAATTATTGACGGATTGGGAATTTGGATTTGTAAAAGCTTACTGGTATTCTAGGAAACAATGTTCGTAATAAATAGCTGACAGCTATGCGGTAAGAAATCTGTACACTTATATAACTGTTAGGTAGTGGTAATGAAGTGTAATTAAAAAGTACACGTATAAAAACAGCAGCTTGTTTGGAAGTATTTTTTCAGAACAGATGAAATTACTTTGGTGACTTTTGCAGTCGCCTTGAAAGTGTGAAGAGCACCTTTGATGCCGGCCGTCGTGGCCGTGCGGTTCTAGGCGCTACAGTCTGGAACCGAGCAACCGCTACGGTCGCAGGTTCGAATCTTGCCTCGGGCATGGATGTGTGTAATGTCCTTAGGTTAGTTAGGTTTAATTAGTTCTAAGTTCTAGGCGACTGATGACCTCAGAAGTTAAGTCGCATAGTACTCAGAGCCATTTGAACCATTTTTTAGCACCTTTGATAAACAACATATGTTACCTGTAAAGATAAATTCTACGGTACATTAGAGGATCAAATCACAGCTGCATCTTCACGGTAACATGCTTTATTCGCTTCGCTCTACAAGACGTACGATGAAAAGTGAGACGGAGCGAATAGCTTCTGTTGCCGAAAGTTTTCTACTGTGCTGCTACATAAACGCTTGGGTTGTGTCCACTACGCTATTCATCCTGTATCTCGGCCTGGACCGTTAGTAGAAGCTACAAAAGAAAGAGTACCACTGCGTTGTGCTCTGACAGCTGATCCCAGCTACACTACCGTTAGTCCAGTTATTGTATGCAAATAACTTTGATTTGCCATCTCTCCAATGTTACCCACGAAAATGTGAGAAGGCACCGAGGGTGACGTAAACAGGGTGAACCCAGGCTCCGGCAAAATTTTGGAAGTTTCTGGGGGATATTTTCTATGTGTGTTGTTGTGAAGGACACGTGGTCTCCGTTGGCTAGCTACAGAGTAATTGCATTTCGTTTGATTTCTTACCCCACCTATCTTCGTATCTGTACAAAAACATAAGTATCGCTGATATGTTGTGCGTGCCATCTTTGGAAATAAAGATGTACTACTCACTTCAAACTTCGCCCTCAAGTCTCCAGTCAGTACTGCTCGATTTTCTGCAGCGACTTTCTTTCCAGTAATGTGCGATACACAGCAATGTGTATGGGTTAACCGGTGACGAGTTGGCCACTTCGTGTGTGGATTTAATGAAAGCAATGGAAGAACGGCACAACGACGCTATGTTGAACTATTCGCTCAGCGGAGGCAATCACCCTCCATCCCAAATACTTGAACCTTGCTGTATTTCTCCAAGTAATTTCTCTACAGACACGGAACTCAGTCGCCACTAATACCCACAAACTAACTTTTGTATCAATCTGAGGGTTGATGCATTACTCTGTGTTTTCTGTTGTGCGTTCAGTGAGTCGATGTTACACGCTTCTTCACTATTTTGAAGCTATTTTCACAAAAAAAGAATAGATAGACGACAATTGGGATAGCAAACCGAATAAATCGTAACTGCAGTATTACGTTGTAAGTAGCCACCAGAGACCACGGGTCTCTGATACCAAAATACTCATGAAATATCCGTCACCAGTCACCGAAATTTTGTCGGTAGATTTCCTCACCAATAAGGCCAAACGTTTATGCTATTCCCTTTTCTTTTCGCAGTTTGCGACTATGCGCAATGAATATAACTTCCCCTCCCTCACTCTTATATTCACGAGACAGCTGACAGTTATGCCCATCCCGAGTAGCTGCTTGCATGTGTCATGGTCTCTTCTCACTGTTACACTTATCCCAAGAAGGTGCGATGAGTGAGACAGGTGTTGGGCAGTGAGTCAGCTCCCAGCTGACGAACTGCTGCTCGCACCCGCTTGCCTACACATCCCGTCTTTGTGGGAGCACCTGTCGTGAATGCAACGGACCGGAGCCCCGTGTCTGTTGGAGAGTGGTTGTCATTTCCGGGTTTAGTCTGCGCCTGCGCATCCGGAAACCATCTGCGAACGTCACTTAACCGACCTTCCTGACGATTTTTCTGTGCCCACTGACCAGTTTTAATACAGTAGGAGCAATTTCAACATTACGTCCTGGGACACTGATGCAGTGTTGCCGTCCGACACTGTTTTGCACTGAAAAAGTAGAAGACCCTAAGTCCACGTCATCCGTTCGCGATTTGCGCGAACTTGAAATACACCCGCATGTATACAGGGTGTTTCAGAATGACGTTCTAAAAATTTTAAGACAGGTCCCTTACAACAAAACAAGAAAAAAATTGTGGAGTAAACACGGGCTGTTACGAACTTTGAGCACTTGTTCACCCTCCATAGCGTGAAACACATCTCTTCTACTGCAGTCTCTTTACTTCCCATACTTTGGGAGGAGGTAGTATGAACCAAAACAAGAAAAAATGTCCAGTAAAAATGGGATCTCAAGAGCATACCATAAGAGCTATGAGAACTTGTTTGTCTTCGCTACCGTGAAACACATCTCTCCTACGGAACAAGTGTACACAACTCTCAAGGTACGCGCTTTAGAGGCCGTGTTTTCCTGTGTTGCTGTAAGGAACCTGTCCCCATATTTTTAATACGTCATTCAGAAACACCTTGTATAAGAGATTTCTAGGCTGGAAACCGGCCATTTCAACACTAACTACAATGTCGCGCAACACTAAGTACAATGTTGCGCACCATACAAAAGTGCTTCCGAAGACATCGCTATCTGCTTAACTAAGACATGACGGTGTTGTGTACCTGTCAGTTAGCTATCAGAAAAATTTCAGAAAATGATTTACACAACGTAATACCACCTGGAAAGAACTTTCTTGAGGTAGGGTTTATAACTGAAAGTAAATCTTGCAGATGGTTGCTGTATCAATGGTAAACCTTATAGTGTTACAACGACGCTTCTCATTATATCAATTTTTTTACAAAACTGCGGCTTCTAGAGTTTTTATTTCGCGTTTCTACCAATTTCAGAATTGAGAGGAAGCAATGTTATCCATCCAAGTGAATGTATGGTCTTTTAGAAATTTTAGAAACTTCAGTGTAAACCGGTTCAGTATCAACATTTCTTCGAATTCAGTGCTTAATGATTAAGGAAATACACGTTTCAGTTATTTGTAATCGTATTTTTTAAATTTAGTTCTAACAGTGTCACACAACTTGGAAAAAAGGACTTGGTTAGTACATATTTAATTCTTGTTTTGCAGGACCTCCACCATTCTACAACGAAACGATCACTTGATATTTCAGGGTGTACATGGCGACAGACTGTGCCGACGTTGTTTAACGATAACAGTGGCAGTGTCTGATGCTGGGATCCGCTAAGCATGCGAATGCTCAGCGAATAATGTTCGATCGGCGGAACAGTGACGCAGACAGTTCTTCTCGCCACTCGGTCGGGCCTCAACGGTTTCTGTTCGATTGGGTACCATAAAGTACGATACAAAGAAAAGGGGATGAAAAAGATTGCTGAATTTAAGGGAATGGAAAATTACGTATCAGCTTCCATCAGCACCGATGTGAACAGAAGCAGGCCAAAACCTATTTTTGCCATGGATCTGCGGAAAATTTTGCCCCGTATCTGACGGAAGGTATGAAGCGGTACTTAAGTCCGTTATAGAAATGATCGTAAGATCGAAGCAGGGAGACCAAGACGGAAATCAGTCACATCCTCACAACTACTATGCAGCGTCATGTCGATAAACGAAAAGTTTTAGAAGCCCTGTACAAGGATGTGTAACGCAATGTGTTTAAGCGAAGTGCATGGCATTGATGCTATTTTAGACCTTTTAATAATAGCATCTTTCACCTGAAATGAATAGAAGAGAAGAAGCCGTGCTCATGCATGCTGCTTTTTAAATTTATCGACTACGGGCACGCCGAGACTTTTTTTTCTCGATTTTCGTGCCCTGCTCTGTATGCGACAACAAAGACAAAGCTTGCCTAAGTGGATTTTCTTAGCAGCCTCCGATAATTAGCGGATCCCTCGTAGTCACGCAGGTAAAATGGGGAACAGTACTTTAATAACTTCATTCATCTCGCTTTTGCCTGAAAGACAGAGTCTTGTTTGTTTCACATGCTTCGTAAACTACGACGACAGTAATGGTGCTTAATTACAAGCCGATACGTGATATATAGGGCAATTTACCTCGGATGGAAAGAGATGCGCAAGGCCGTCGGTGTGGCACTTAGGTAGGAAGGAGAAGGTCTCCCAGTCACCGATCGTTACATACGGCAACATTGGCAGAATTAAGGCCCACCCACGCTTAGGAAACGGAAGCGTGACTTATGAAGAGTACTTAACGTCAAAATAAATGTTGGTGTATATTTTCTGTGTAAATGTTTGCCATTTTAATAAAGGTTAAGGTGATACATCCACAGCTTAAAATATCGTGCCCACTGACCAGTTTTAATACAGTAGGAGCAATTTCAACATTACGTCCTGGGACACTGATGCAGTGTTGCCGTCCGACACTGTTTTGCAATGAAAATGTAGAAGACACTAAGTCCACGTCATCCGTTCGCGATTTGCGGGAACTTGAAATACACCCGCATGTATACAGGGTGTTTCAGAATGACGTTCTAAAAATTTTAAGACAGGTCCCTTACAACAAAACAAGAAAAAAATTGTGGAGTAAACACGAGCTCTTACGAACTTTGAGCACTTATATATATGGTGTTTCAAAAATGACCGGTATATTTGAAACGGCAATAAAAACTAAACGAGCAGCGATAGAAATACACCGTTTGTTGCAATATGCTTGGGACAACAGTACATTTTCAGGCAGACAAACGTTCGAAATTACAGTAGTTACAATTTTCAACAACAGATGGCGCTGCGGTCTGGGAAACTCTATAGTACGATATTTTCCACATATCCACCATGCGTAGTAGCAATAATATGGCGTAGTCTCTGAATGAAATTACCCGAAACCTTTGACAACGTGTCTGGCGGAATGGCTTCACATGCAGATGAGATGTACTGCTTCAGCTTCAGCTGTTCAGCTGTTCCTGGATTCTGGCGGTACACCTGCTCTTTCAAGTGTCCCCACAGAAAGACGTCACAGGGGTTCATGTCTGGCGAATAGGGAGGCCAATCCACGCCGCCTCCTGTATGTTTCGGATAGCCCAAAGCAATCACACGATCATCGAAATATTCATTCAGGAAATTAAAGACGTCGGCCGTGCGATGTGGCCGGGCACGAGGTGTTCGCAGTGTCGTCTAAGGCAGTTTGTACCGCCACAAATTCACGAAGAATGTCCAGATAGCGTGATGCAGTAATCGTTTCGGATCTGAAAAATGGGCCAATGATTCCTTTGGAAGAAATGGCGGCCCACACCAGTACTTTTTGAGGATGCAGGGACGATGGGACTGCAACATGGGGCTTTTCGGTTCCCCATATGCGCCAGTTCTGTTTATTGACGAAGACGTCCAGGTAAAAATAAGCTTCGTCAGTAAACCAAATGCTGCCCACATGCAAATCGCCGTCATCAATCCTGTGCACAATATCGTTAGCGAATGTCTCTCGTGCAGCAATGGTAGCGGCGCTGAGGGGTTGCCGCGTTTGAATTTTGTATGGATAGAGGTGTAAACTCTGGCGCATGAGACGATACGTGGACGTTGGCGTCATTTGAACCGCAGCTGCAACACGGCGAACGGAAAATTGAGGCCGCTGTTGGATCACTTGCTGCACTAGCTGCGCGTTGCCCTCTGTGGTTGCCGTACGCGGTCGCCCTACCTTTCCAGCACGTTCATCCGTCACGTTCCCAGTCCGTTGAAATTTTTCAAACAGATCCTTTATTGTATCGCTTTTCGGTCCTTTGGTTACATTAAACCTCCGTTGAAAACTTCGTCTTGTTGCAACAACACTGTGATCTAGGCGGTGGAATTCCAACACCAGAAAAATCCTCTGTTCTAAGGAATAAACCATGTTGTCTACAGCACACTTGCACGTTGTGAACAGCACACGCTTACAGCAGAAAGACGACGTACAGAATGGCGCACCCACAGACTGCGTTGTCTTCTATATCTTTCACATCACTTGCAGCGTCATCTGTTGTTGAAAATTGTAACTACTGTAATTTCGAAAGTTTGTCCGCCTGAAAATGTACTGTTGTCCCAAGCATATTGCAACAAACGGTGTATTTCTATCGCTGCTCGTTTAGTTTTTATTGCCGTTTCAAATATACCGGTCATTTTTGAAACACCCTATATACACTCCTGGAAATGGAAAAAAGAACACATTGACACCGGTGTGTCAGACCCACCATACTTGCTCCGGACACTGCGAGAGGGCTGTACAAGCAATGATCACACGCACGGCACAGCGGACACACCAGGAACCGCGGTGTTGGCCGTCGAATGGCGCTAGCTGCGCAGCATTTGTGCACCGCCGCCGTCAGTGTCAGCCAGTTTGCCGTGGCATACGGAGCTCCATCGCAGTCTTTAACACTGGTAGCATGCCGCGACAGCGTGGACGTGAACCGTATGTGCAGTTGACGGACTTTGAGCGAGGGCGTATAGTGGGCATGCGGGAGGCCGGGTGGACGTACCGCCGAATTGCTCAACACGTGGGGCGTGAGGTCTCCACAGTACATCGATGTTGTCGCCAGTGGTCGGCGGAAAGTGCACGTGCCCGTCGACCTGGGACCGGACCGCAGCGACGCACGGATGCACGCCAAGACCGTAGGATCCTACGCAGTGCCGTAGGGGACCGCACCGCCACTTCCCAGCAAATTAGGGACACTGTTGCTCCTGGGGTATCGGCGAGGACCATTCGCAACCGTCTCCATGAAGCTGGGCTACGGTCCCGCACACCGTTAGGCCGTCTTCCGCTCACGCCCCAACATCGTGCAGCCCGCCTCCAGTGGTGTAGCGACAGGCTTGAATGGAGGGACGAATGGAGACGTGTCGTCTTCAGCGATGAGAGTCGCTTCTGCCTTGGTGCCAATGATGGTCGTATGCGTGTTTGGCGCCGTGCAGGTGAGCGCCACAATCAGGACTGCATACGACCGAGGCACACAGGGCCAACACCCGGCATCATGGTGTGGGGAGCGATCTCCTACACTGGCCGTACACCACTGGTGATCGTCGAGGGGACACTGAATAGTGCACGGTACATCCAAACCGTCATCGAACCCATCGTTCTACCATTCCTAGACCGGCAAGGGAACTTGCTGTTCCAACAGGACAATGCACGTCCGCATGTATCCCGTGCCACCCAACGGGCTCTAGAAGGTGTAAGTCAACTACCCTGGCCAGCAAGATCTCCGGATCTGTCCCCCATTGAGCATGTTTGGGACTGGATGAAGCGTCATCTCACGCGGTCTGCACGTCCAGCACGAACGCTGGTCCAACTGAGCCGCCAGGTGGAATTGGCATGGCAAGCCGTTCCACAGGACTACATCCATCATCTCTACGATCGTCTCCATGGGAAAATAGCAGCCTGCATTGCTGCGAAAGATGGATATACACTGTACTAGTGCCGACATTGTGCATGCTCTGTTGCCTGTGTCTATGTGCCTGTGGTTCTGTCAGTGTGATCATGTGATGTACCTGACCCCAGGAATGTGTCAATAAAGTTTCCCCTTCCTGGGACAATGAATTCACGGTGTTCTTATTTCAATTTCCAGGAGTATATATATATAGGATGTTACAAAAAGGTACGGCCAAACTTTCAGGAAACATTCTTCACTCACAAATAAAGAAAAGATGATATGTGGACATGTGCCCGGAAACGCTTGATTTCCATGTTAGAGCTCATTTTAGTTTCGTCAGTATGTACTGTACTTTCTCGATTCACCGCCAGTTGGCCCAATTGAGGGAAGGTAATGTTGACTTCGGTGCTTGTGTTGACAAGCGACTCATTGCTCTACAGTACTAGCATCAAGCACATCAGTACGCAGCATCAACAGGTTAGTGTTCATTACGAACGTGGTTTTGCAGTCAGTGCAATGTTTACAAATGCGGAGTTGGCAGATGCCCATTTGATGTATGGATTAGCACGGGGCAATAGCCGTGGCGCGGTACGTTTGTATCGAGACAGATTTCTAGAACGAAGGTGTCCCGACAGGAAGACGTTCAAAGCAATTGATCGGTGTCTTAGGGAACACGGAACATTCCAGCCTATGACTCGCGACTGGGGAAAACCTAGAACGACGAGAACACCTGCAATGTACGAGGCAATTCTTCGTGCAGTTGACGATAACCCTAATGTCAGAGTCAGAGAAGTTGCTGCTGTACAAGGTAACGTTGACCACGTCACTGTATGGAGAGTGCTACGGGAGAACCAGTTGTTTCCGTACCATGCACAGCATGTGCAGGCGCTATCAGCAGCTGATTGGCCTCCACGGGTACACTTCTGCGAATGGTTCATCCAACAATGTGACAATCCTCACTTCAGTGCAAATGTTCTCTTTACGGCTGAGGCTTCATTCCAACGTGATCAAATTGTAAATTTTCACAATCAACATGTGTGGGCTGACGAGAATCCGCACGCAATTGTGCAATCACGTCATCAACACAGATTTTCTGTGAACGTTTGGGCAGGCATTGTTGGTGATGTCTTGATTGGGCCCCATGTTCTTCGACCTACGCTCAGTGGAGCACGTTATCATGATTTCATACGGGATACTCTACCTGTGCTGCTAGAACATGTGCCTTTACAACTACGACACAACATGTGGTTCATGCACGATGGAGCTCCTGCACATTTCAGTCGAAGTGTTCGTACGCTTCTCAACAACAGATTCGGTGACCGATGGATTGGTAGAGGCGGACCAATTCCATGGCCTCCACGCTCTCCTGACCTCAACCCTCTTGACTTTCATTTGTGGGGGCATTTGAAAGCTGGTGTCTACGCAACCCCGGTACCAAATGTAGAGACTCTTCATGCTCGTATTGTGGACGGCTGTGATACAATACGCCTCTCCAGGGCTGCATCAGCGCATCAGGGATTCCATGCGACGGAGGATGGATGATTATCCTCGCTATCGGAGGACATTTTGAACATTTCCTGTACCGAAGTGTTTGAAGTCACGCTGGTACGTTCTGCTGCTGTGTGTTTCCATTCCACGATTAATGTGATTTGAAGAGAAGTAATAAAATGAGCTCTAACATGGAAAGTAAGCGTTTCCGGACACATGTCCACATAACATATGTTGTTTCTTTGTGTGTGAGGAATGTTTCCTGAAAGTTTGGCCGTACCTTTTTGTAACACCATATATATATATATATATATATATATATATATATATATATATATATATATATATATTAGCACGAAATCTGTAATCATAGATTACCAACTTCGTAGTTTCGCAGCATGTAACATGTGTTTCTTAACTGCTTTTTCTTCTCTGACAACTTACATTTCTCATTAGCTCATCCTGTTCCTTTCGTCTCTGGGCGTCACTTCTTAATAAGAAGAAAAAGTTTTCCTTTCATTAATATATTTTGTCTGGGAAGCCCGCAAATAGAAAGCAACGCAAGCTTAATTGAAATAGTTAGAGATGTTGTCAGACTTTGTTGAACCCCCCCCCCCCCCTCCCTCCAGGACAAGACGATTCAATGATTTAGAAATCCCTGGAAAATTGGAGATTTTCTGCGTCGGATTGCGAATCCAGTTTTCGGGGCATCCGGTTCTACGTTATACGCGTCGCTACCTATGGTGGCAAAAAACTGGAAAAGAGCGGAAAGCGGACAATAATTGTGATGCCTCTGGTTCTATACAGCAGCGATGCAAAATTTGATGCTCGGCGCTGTTGTTACTTGCCGAAAAGGTTCGCAAAGGAGAAAGACTAATACGAGAGCACCCTGTTAATGAGGAGATCTTGGAGTGCGATATCGTGTTACACAACGAGCTCGTATTCACTGTGCATGTCGTGAACTCGACCTGAGCGGGAAGAAAGTGTGCGTGACTGGGGATGCGACCGCGAACAGTGGCGCCGTGTTTCTTCCCGGTGTTGCGTGTGACGTCTTTTGAGTGGAGATACCTGTTAAAAGAGCACCTCTTCCGTCTCGCTTTACAAAGCACGGGGAAGACGCCTGTCTTCCACAGGCTGAGATACGCGCCGTCGTTAACATCTGAGAACCTTATACACCACGAAACGCATAAACGTAAGCTGCACGGCGATTTTCTTAAGTGTCCTCTTATAATTATTACACGTTCTGTTTGATGGTTAGCGACGCAGTATCTGCACTGGTACTAAGATCCAGTCAGAAGAGTACTGTCGCTTTCTCTAATTAGCTCTTTCATGCCGTCACTGAGATGAAGGACGGGAAACTGGCAAAATGAGACGGAGATTACAACAACGATATTTAAACATTTCGCTGTATCACAATCTACATAAATATGTTTCACAGAAAGATACATTAAGTTGCCTTAACTGGAAAGGACATAGAATACAGTGCTATCCGCGTGTTATAAAATTGGAAAACTTTCTCATTTTTTATGTAAACTTTTATTTTACGTGTAGGAATGTAGACGCAAAAAGAACTTGATGCAGTCCAATAGAAAATGATGAACTTCGTATTTTTAATTAAGAACATAAATATAGAACAGAATCATAATTTCTGAATATGTGACGTCATACGGAAAAAAATGAAACTCAGTTTTCGAGCTACAGGGCATTTGTAAAATCGGCATTTGTAAAGTCGAAATTGCATTATTTACTAGATCTATTCGATATGAAGCAGACAATAATGATTTAACAGCTAAATTACTCTGCATAGGCACGAAAATCTAACACATTCTTCTTTAAATATCGACTATAGTGGAATAGTCCTCATTCTGGTTCCCGAATATTGCCTTTACCTAAAATTGTGAAGATTGGCATTCAGTTTTCCGCCACGCAAATGTGGTTGCTTGTGTTCAAAATTCAAATGGCTCTGAGCGCTATGGGGCTCAACTTCTGAGGTCATTAGTCACCTAGAACTTAGAACCAGTTAAACCTAACTAACCTAAGGACATCACACACATCCATGCCCGAGGCAGGACCGACCGTAGTGGCCCCGCGGTTCCGGACTGCAGCGCCTAGAACCGCACGGCCACTTCGGCCGGCGGTTGCTTGTGTGTTGTGTCGCGTTAACACTCGTTATCCTTCAGGGTAACGTTACTGAACGTTTTACGTGTGTTCAGCATGACACAGTAACTATCAGTCACTATCACTCAAATATATACTTTCTGTCGTTTACGAATAAATAGTACTTGATTGTATTTTGCTTGATAATAATAGCACAAACAACTAACCATAGCCAAGACATACCGAAACAACATAAACAGCTCACTTGCGGTGTATATGATAACGAGTACAATGTCTCTGTACCTGAAAAGGAAGGAGAGGTGTCAAGCACTGTTTTTTCAACTCATCGTCGCCAGTGTATTAACTATCATCATTTACGTCAATCGTACAATAGCTCGCGCAGTCTACAACATTCTTTACATGAGAGAATATTGCAGTAAGTAAAGCATTTGAACAGAGGCGCGAGCCACTTCTTATATAGAGATATTACTCCAATGAATGTGTACGACGATTCAGTAGAAGTCTTGTTCTCAGAAATACTGACAGATTCTGGACAAGTTTGGGAAAGAATAAATACTGTCTGTTATCTGGATTACAAGTACTAATTCTTAAACAGCTCAAGATACCAAAGACAGGTTCATTTAAAGGCTGGAAAGGCAGTTCGTATTGTGATGTATTGTTAACAATTGCGTCCCTTTTGTGTAACACGATGCTCATAAATGTGTGCTTCTCAATTTTGTTACATCTTTGTAGTAATTAATCGCACTCAAGAGGCTCTCTTAGAGGCACACTACGCAGCTTTCAACTTTTTGATGAGTAAAAACCTGTCGAGCGCTCTTTATCGATCTCATTCCGATGTCTTGAATTGCTGTGAGACAAGCGCTTTCTCGCGCCATTGTAATACTTTACTGTTTTAAGTAAGTACGCTACCACGATAGCGGAAATAGTTCAGTGTTGCAGTACTTCTCATTCCTAAAATATCATAATTCCTGCCTACACTCATCCTAAGGATTATTCTTTTCTTCTAAGCAGCCGTTACGAAGTTTAATCTGAATTATTTCGTGCTTGATCTGATAACCCAACGATCGTTCATCTTGCCGCTCTATCGTTATCTAATTATTAAAGTCGATCCTGCTTTTTTTGGTGACAGTCTTTGAATTTAGCTGTGATTTTGAGTTACTGCTTAAAGATTTTCTTTCATCATCCAAGTCCTCAGATGTATCAAGTAAGCAAAATCAATATGTCAATCCAGAAGTGTTACATTAATACTGAGAGGTTTAAGTACGTAAATAGGTTAATATTTTCTGCAATATTTCAATGTTTTATTAGAAGATTTAAAGCCAGTCATTATTCACAACGAGATTTTTGTAAATAGCTGTTAGCCATGGCATGTCTTGCCATTACATTTAATCAGATCAATTAAAAAATTTCATAACTACATCAGTTTCACTTAACTATGTTTCTAGGGAAATAGTTCAGTCTATCGCCCAAACAGGGACATTTTGAATGTGAGCAAAATAACAGATTTTCAGTTTTTATGTACATCGTAATTACAACTATTGTATTTTTTATTTTTCATTAACAAATACGTCAAGTCTCGAGTGGATGACGACTAAAAAACGAAAATGAGAAACTGACGAGACGGAGAAGAGAACTTCTGTCGGTGCAGTAAAACGGAAAACAAGTAAGATATCATGGTTGATTCTTGAGCTATGTTGCTTCCCACTACGTCGCTCTCCTAGATCTTTTCAAAGTTCAGCTTTAGGAAATCCAAATTCCCATTCTTGTTGTTCATCACGTAATTGTCGAGCTCATTGTAGACAAGATGGTCAAGAGAAGATAGACTGCTTTTTAATTACTATCTTTTTACTAATTATTTCTTGGCTATGGAGACTGTTTTGCAAAGACTCTGTTTTGTTAATGGTAAATCAGGAATAATGTATAATTTTTCTCGGTTTCTTCTTTGTAGTATACTAAAGATAACAATCAAACATCGATTGTGCTGAACACAGTGATGTAGAATCTCACTCTGATGATCAGGAATCCCACTCTGATGATGAGGAATCGTGTAGGCGAAATCTCGTCTGTATGAAAGACACTAACGTCAGCGCACGACGACGTGTCCTTAATTTCGAAATTTCGGAACCGAAATCCGCTCGATAGAGCCTCCCTGAAGCAGCGAAGAAATTTAGCTATGAAGCAGGATCTATTAGTAAGGTACAATTATCATTATTCTGAAGGTGATTTTTATAAATGGCTATTCCCACAACATATCTTGCCGTTTCATTTAATGAGATCAATTAAAAATTAACGTAACTACGTCAGTTTCCGTTAATTTAATTTTTAGGGAGATAGTTCACTTAACAAAGAGAATCACGGTAATATGTCACATTTCAATTTTTACCGCTATTTGTTCCATCCCAAGAAGGGAGAAGGTGCTGAAGTTGGTACCCTAGGTGTCTAGCAGAGTTCATTTTCGTCTGCATAGTGGGGAGTATGTTGGATGGCATAGTTGTCACACTCGCTCCTTGGTTTAGCGAAACGTTCCGTAGTAAACATTTATAGGCATTATATCCCTGTGCTTCTCGTTCCATCAGCTCTAAGCTGCTCTAGAAAGGAATATAGTCATTATAAAAATAATACACCGTGAGACTCTTGTTACATAAATATGTGTGAATATTATACAGCAAAGCACGCGCACCTAAGCATACTATCACTTGTGGAGGACCTGATTTTGCTTTCCATAAAGGGAATTGTTTACAAAATAGGATGACAGTTAACTGAGACACCTTGCGCAAGACAACGAAATGTGTTCTGAGTGGATTCATAAACTAACGCTACAATTGTTCGTAACTCAATCAGTCTTGTTGAACAAAGCAGCATCAGCTATTGAATAAGCCTTTGTTATTACAACCGATTGTGCAACCTAAAGTTGCATCATCGGTACATATTCACATTATTTACGGCAAATTGCAGAGTTTATTGGACGCCCCCCATTACTCTCAGACACGCAGTATAAAAACGTCTTTGAAAGGACGGAAGACATGCGAAAAGTGGCGGAATGAATCTTAATTTCACTGCAATTCCTTTTAAGGGTGTTTTAATATAACTTGTCGGGGAGTGATGGTGGCGTCGAATAAACATTATTTTTTGCTGCAAATGATTTGAAGATGTACCTGATGATGCAACTTTAGGTTGCGAACCCGGCTGTACTGAAAGAGGATTATTTAACAGCTGCTGCGGTTTTTTTTCAACAAGAATGCATTCTTACAGCTGTGGTTGTCCACAATGTAAAGTGTGTCTCTAACGCAACCAGATTAACCAAGTTTTGGAACAAGATGTGTGATCATCCCCATATGATGCGAGTAACGGAAAATCAGCTGGCAAATAAGAAGATACGCAGCGTAAAGCGATGTGTTTCTCCAACATGTCGATGAAGACGATAATGAGCCTCTGAGAAGGGAGAATTTATGTTCAAACTAGGCAGCGCGAATGGCGTAAATTAAAAAGCGCACAGGGTTCGTTGTCCGCGGCGTCGGCTTCCGGCGGACGAGTGGGAAGTTCTCAGCGCGGCGCTCAGGCTGCCGACTCATTTCCTGCGCTGCCTCGGGGCCTAAGTGGACGTCTGTCTACCTGTAGGTGCAGCGCGTCAGCTGCAGATCCACCGGCTCAGCGCACGGGCCCCGCGGCTCACACGATCGTCGAGTCCAGTGGAGGCGGCCAACTCTAGGCTCAGCTACCTTGTTACGACACTCTCCCAACAGTCTGGTCCCGCTCAAGCCCCTCCATTATCCTGTGTTTTGATCATCTCTCTCTCTCTACCATTACATTACAGTTGGATTCCTTTGAAGAGGGCTCGGCCGATTTTCTTCTCCATCCTTCTCAGAATCGGAGCGTGTGCTCCGTATTTAATGATCTCGCCGTCGACTCTGCTGCCGTTTAGGATAATCCTTATCTAGAGGAGGGATGCGAGATGCTTCCATCCGCAGCGGATATCGGTGTTGTCTGATTCTCATAAGGGATTTGATGGTGTTACCAGCTACCGACCCATTACACGTTAACTTTGCCAATTTAGCATCAGGGCTTCCGTCAGATTACACGCATTGCGAGTATAATTCTGCATATTACTTTTCAATATAAAATTTATTTCAGTCAATGTTCACAAAAACTGTTCAGAGGTTAGAGGAGTCTCCTGTAGGAGACTCACTGAAATGGTTACTCCTACCGTGCTTTGACTCAGCCACCGGCCTGTGAATACACTATCCAGTCACATTAACGTGACCACCTGTCAAAAGCTGAATAACCACTTTTTTGCGCTGGAAGGTACTGACAGGGACATGGAGCCCTATCAACTGCAGTGCCCTGGACAGCTTCTCTAGGTTTCTCGGTTGAGGATCCATGGCGGGAACAGTTCGCTCTAGATGGTCCCATAGACTGTCAATTGGGTTTAAAACTCTAGAATATGGTGGACAGGGGAATACGAAAAACTCATCCCGATGCTCTTCAAACCTCGCACGTACACTGCAGGCTTTGTGACACGTTGCGTTGACCTGCTGGTACATACCATCGTGCCGAGGAAAAACGAACTGCATGTAGGGGTGGGCATGGTCCCCAGGGATAGATGCATACTTGTGTTGATCCTTTGTGCTTTGCAAACTGACGTGATCATCCAGGGAAAAGTATGAAAACATTTCAAAGATCACAAACCCCCTACTCGGCCTGGACTCTTCTGGTTGCGGTACTGGCGTGCAAATTCCAGCCTTCATCGCCCAGGAACAGCAGTCAGCATGCGTACACGAGCCAGGCGCCTGCTGCGGAGGTCCATACGGAGCAACGTTCACTGAATGGTCGTTGAGGAGACACTGCTGGTACCGCTTGGTTCGTCTGGACGGTCGGTTCATCAACAGTGGCACGAATATTCGCCCGGACGTCTCCACAGTCATCGATCACCACCGTCTTCTACGGCTCGTGGTGCACCATAGTTCCTTGGCTGCCAGTTTGGGTAGCGCCATTTTGCCATGCACGGCAAACTTTAAACACGACTGCACGAGAACAGTTTACGAACTTATCCTTTCCGTAAATGCTTCCACCCTTGGCGCGTAAGCTAATGATCATGCCCTTGTGGACGTCAGATAAATCGCTCCATTCCCTCATTACGACAACAACTACACTGCATTGTTTGCCGACACTCTTTGTATACCGTTCACTATTAGTGCAGCAACATGCCGCCCCTGAGTAATTATCGCAAGCTGATATCGAACACAGTCGGTGGTCACATCAAAGTGACTGGAACGTGGTTTTTATGGGCTGTTGACCTTAGTCTGTTCAAACATAACGTTGTGTTTACTCATTACACTGTGTTCGGTCAATGTCATTTTTTAAAAATTGCCGGCCGGAGTGGCCGTGCGGTTCTAGGCGCTACAGTCTGGAGCCGAGCGACCGCAACGGTCGCAGGTTCGAATCCTGCCTCGGGCATAGATGTGTGTGATGTCCTTAGGTTAGTTACGTTTAAGTAGTTCTAAGTTCTAGGCGACTGATGACCTCAGAAGTTAAGTCGCATAGTGTTCAGAGCCATCTTGAACCATTTTAAAAATTTCTGTACTTGACACAGGTGAACACTGCGATCGACAAGTGTCCGTATACAGGGTGTCGGTTTATCATGACAACCGTAAGTAAGGTTTTGTACAGAGACAAAATAAAAACTGTATCAAGCAAATGTTGTTTAGCTACCAGGAGCATAACACAGCACGATTGCCTATCTTGTAACTTTGTTCGTTAAGAACTAGGACTAGCACGTCTTTTTTAAATGTCATTCTATATTTTTAATTCGGCAATCCATTTGCTCTCCTAAAGACATGTTGAGCGACGTATCATAATGTGTCATTCATATAAACACGACGTTATTAAAATGTAATACAAAATTTACTTTGACTCTTCTACACCAGAGCACAGTGCAGGTACAAGGAATAAGTAACTCATCGACTTGCTGGAGCTGACAGTAAACAAACGGAAACACAAGAAAAATGCAGACTGGTCATTCAGTCAAGAGTCTTCTGTTAAAAGCTCGTGTGAGTGAAATGTAGACCAAGGAAGATGAGGTAGAAATGCTGCTCGTGATGGAGAATGTTACTAAGCATAACTCTGATTACAACAACAGGGTCGTCTGAATGACATGTGTGCGTTTAATTTATGTTTCAATTTTTTTACTGTCCATTCCAGCAAGTGGACGAATTACATTACCCCGGGTACCTGTACTACATGCTACAGCAGAATCAAAATTAATCATGTGTTACGTTTTTAATAATGCCAAGTTTACGTGATTGCTATACCGTGATACGTTTCTGAAGAGGTCTCGAGAAGATGTAGTGGATTACCGAAAGCACTGCTCCACGCAACTTCTGCCACACTCGCAAAGAATATTATAAATCCCTGGTACTCTCAGCTGGAAATGATCTTCAGAAGGTTGCAATATTTCTTTAATTTTCCTGGTTGGCCGGAAACCGCTCTGACTCGGTGCTTTTTAAGAGTCTACCTATCAGTCTACGGGTCTAATTCGTTGTCGCGCCGCAAAATGGAAGCTGTGCCTTGTCTGGGTCCTCCTGGTTTGGTTGACCGGCATCGTGGCTTGGTTTCGTCGACTGAGTTGAGCTAATGTCATGGAGGAATACTCGTTGCTTCTCAACACCTTCGTCAAATGACTACTCTGAAACTGAGCTGGTGCTGAGTCATGGCTCTGTGTATTAAAGCTGCGAGTATGTTTTCCTTCTGAAATGGATTAAGGAAGCCAAGTCCGATGAGATATACAGTAGGTCCGCAAACGTCGCTTTTCGATATGCTACGTGCTTCCCGTCCTTCTCCACCTCCCACTTAACTTTGAAAAATAAATATCTCTGATGCTAGCAACGCTCCCTGCAGTATGGCTAGATATTTCGACACTTCTACGGCGCCGGCCGCGGCGGCCGAGCGGTTCTAGGCGCTTCAGTCCGGCACCGCGCGACTGCTACGGTCGCAGGTTCGAACCCTGCCTCGGGCATGGATGTGTGTGGTGTCCTTAGGTTTAAGTAGTTCTAAGTTCTAGAGGACTGATGACCTCAGATGTCCCATAGTGCTCAGAGCCATTTTTTAAGTTCTACTGCAGTCTACTCTGCCTATTTCTGTTAGTATAGGAAACTATAAGGATCGAGGGGATACGTTAATCTCAATGTTTGCCTATTCGGCTGAACTGTCAGACAGAATTAGTATGAAAGGGCATAGAAACAAATAAATTCCAAAATCGACTACTTTACTAGTCTAGGAACAAACGCCGTGATGAGCATATTGTTCAATGAGCTGCTTATATTATACTAACAAACCTGACAGTGCTTCACAATTGCTAATTAGGTATGCGCGCTGGCTACACGCAGTAATCTTCTCCTACCTCCCCCCCCCTCCATCTTTTCCTCCTCCTCCCTATATCTACGACCTTCTCCTTCCCACCCCTCTCTTCATTTCCTCTTCCCACTTCTCTCCGATTTCGAAGTTTGTTTATTGTTATTGCAAACGAAACCTAAAGTCACTTGAAATGAATGGAAAATCGATTCGGATGATTGATATACAGGGCATGAGAGATCTCTACCACTGCTGGATTTGTGCGGATACTAGTTTCAGTGACAGTATTTCGCATAGTTAAAATCTGCAAATGGGTAGGATTACAAAGTTACTGACGATTTTGATTCCGTAGTAGAATTCTATTCACAATCTAATAAGCCACAAATACAACTTTCCAGTTTTCCGTTAAAACCCATTATGAGGAACAAAACAAAATGGGACACAGTTATCTATACAATTTTTGTTTAAAATTATATAAAAGAAAAATGAATATAAGAGCGGAGCGTCATCTTCCTCGTAGTTGCTTTTAACAGAAAACCCGTGAATTGCTGTTTTAAAACATATATAGCCTATGTCAGTTTGAATGTTTATTGGAGTACCGTGCAGAAATTTGAAGTGAGTCGGTCAAGTTCTTTTTCGATATTTTTACTAACATCGTTTCTCCTTTGTATACCATATGTATTAAAAAGAATGCCGGCCGGTGTGGCCGAGCGGTTCTAGGCGCTCCAGTCTGGAACCGCGCGACCGCTACGGTCGCAGGTTCAAAATGGTTCAAATGGCTCTGAGCACTATGGGACTCAACTGCTGTGGTCATCAGTCCCCTAGAACTTAGAACTACTTAAACCTAACTAAGGACATCACACACACCCATGCCCGAGGCAGGATTCGAACCTGCGACAGTAGCAGCAGCGCGGCTCCGGACTGGTGCGCCTAGAACCGCACGGCCACCACGGCCGGCTGGTCGCAGGTTCGAATCCTGCCTCGGGCATGGATGTGTGTGATGTCCTTAGGTTAGTTAGGTTTAAGTAGTTCTAAGTTCTAGGGGACTGATGACCTCAGAAGTAAAGTTCCATAGTGCTCAGAGCCATTTGAACCATTTTTTTAATTAAAAAGTATAGCTTATGTTTCTGCGTACATTTTTACAGCATCGTGTAAATATTTGAAGTAAACCGGACAAGAAAATTTCCATGTCTAAACTTGTATCAGAGCATCGTGTAAAAACTTGAAGTAAATCGGTCACGAACTTTTCGAGATTTTTGGTAAAAACGTTGAACGACGACTTGCCTTAATATAGTAGTACAGCTACAGATATTGCAGAAGATTCACATACCGTAGCCTGCACGCATATTTTAGCCGCTTAAATTCCTTGAATGTGCTTTAGGGGATACCATATTTCGGAGAATTCAGAAGTTGTTGTGTGTTTAACAATTTTTCTATGCAAGTTTCTTTCTGTCATAGTCATTACCTTAGATACTGTTATATCACGCGTCTATGAACCGACAGACACTTTGTGGTCCGTGTTATTGTTTCGCCGTTCCATGGTACGACAGCAGGTTGCAGCACAAACCTGTGAACGCTAGACCGCACCTAGAGCGCTGCATCGCTAACCTCATGGACCACCACAATGTCATTATATATTTTCTATCTTTTATAGTAGTGAAATGACTGAAGGAGGTCTAATTAGTAAATCTCGTACCACGTGGATTTTTATGCAGGGATATCGAAATGACACATTCTGCGTCATTATGCGTCACAAAACGGACACACACGTGACATGCTACATTTGAAACTGACATACCGAAAAAAAGTCCAACGTTGTCTTTCGTAGTTCGCTGTCGAGGCCATGGCATGTGGGAAAAAAAATACCTTAGGTCTGTATGTATTTGGTCGAAACACCGGCTGCCTGTTGCCGCTACCTGGTCGACAGGGAAAAAGAAATACGCGAGCGGCAACGAAAGCGGCCGCCGGTGGGTGGCGCGGCAGCTGGAGCGGCGAGCGCCTGGCTGTGACGTGCTGCGGTCAACATTCACTGCGTCCGCTGGAACTGCCAATACCCTGTACCCCGCTGTGCACGCTTTCTGTCCTCGCAGACACGCTTATTTATTTTACTGTCGCACATTCTGCACGAGGTATTTCATAACGTAAACGCGCAGTTTAGCGAGAACTCTCTCAGACACGCAAAACAGCGCAGGAACTTGATGATAGAGGATTGGGAGCAGGGCATATAAACGGCGAGTATTGCTCTTAAACGGAAACAAGGCGCCTATTTCTCCTTTCAGTAGCTCTACTCATGAAATGATGAACTGGTGATTCGTGTTCGCATGAAGTTCATACAACATCGTTTAATCTCGATAGAGATAAGCAGTTGCCACTTTAACCTCTGTTTCTCCCACAAACCTGTGATGGAGACAACAGCTACAATATTTTAGGAAGTGCCTGTGTTCGACTTAACATTTTCTTCTTGCTTGAGAGTTCATTACTTCATGGGGAAGTATCTATCCGTTATGGCACTGGGTAGCAAGGGGTGTAAATTAAATATATATATATGTTAAAACTTATTCATATTGCCATAGGCCAACTCTAATCATGCCAGAGACAGAGGTGGAAGCAGGTGGCAACTCAGTATGGAACAAGTGGGTCAGGTAGTCGATACATAACGACACCAGCTGTTGAGTGAGAATAGAAATGAGAATGCGATAGAAAACCAAAAGAAGCGCGACAAGCATAGTCATCAGCTCATAAGACATGCTGCAAGAAACTCTATCTCTTTCACAAGAGCGCATAGAGAGGAACTGACACAGCAGTTAATAGCCTGTTAAGTGAATAGGTGGAATAAGGAGGACACATGTTGTTATTGTGAACTGACCTTCATGTCACAGTGTCAAGCCAGTCCCCTTTAAATACGTCAGCTCTCGTCTTGATCCATCTACTGATGGAGAAACTGTCTTCCCACACCACATCACACAGTGCTGCCAGCACTGAATTTCACCGTAGAAGTGAGCAACTGCCTCCTGGGGTCCACATTCCTGTTCAGTTTTCAGGCAACTCCAGGTGCTCAAACCTACTAGTCGGTAGGGATGAAATGAACTGACCACACGACTACCGACACCAGATACAACGCGGGTGGGTAATCAAGGATCATTATAGAATTCGGACTGAGCACTATGGGACTTAACTTCTGAGGTCATCAGTCCCCTAGAACTTAGAACTACTTCAGCCTAACTAACCTAAGCACATCACACACACCCATGCCCGAGGCAGGATTCGAACCTGCGACCGTAGCGGTCGCGCGGTTCCAGACTGAAGCGAACTGCTGAGTCAGTTCCTCTCTGTGCGCTCTTGTGAAAGGGATAGAGTTTCTTGCAGCTTGTCTTATGAACTGATGACTATGCTTGTCACTCCAGCAGGCAGCCCCAGACCAATTCGAGCTGGGCAATCGCTGCGCCTGCTCGCCGGCAACCCGCCACGAAACCAGCGTTGCTGCACCACCCCTAGGCGTGCGTCGGCGGAACTGAATTAGCAATGAACGAAAAATAAAAGTTGGAAGTTGCAAATAAAACCATTTTCTGTTTCACTCAGAAAAATGTTACGATCATTACGACGGTTACCTTGCATGGTAGCAAATGTACATGAGAATATTTGGACAGTGTATAGACAGATTAGGTATAATCTCACGTGGCTGAAAACAGTACTTTTTTTTAATTTGTTTCGACTTTGTTGAACAATACTGCCGATGGCGCAGTCTCTATGTAAGTAATTTCAACAGTGGTTTAATATTTTTATACGACGCTCACATACATACATAATACTTATAGGCAAAAAATCTTGACATGATTTCAACTATAGAAAAAATATGATACAAAAGAAGAACTCGACAAAGATTGGGGAGCGCGCATCTTAAATTAGTCCGTTTATTGAAAGGTAGATGGTACACCAAATTTATGAAAGAGATTAGTAAAAGGAAAAACCATATTCACACGTTACTGTTTCGTATAAAAAAAGTTTTTTTTATATCTAAGTATCTTCATGGCACAATAAATTAGGAGCACTTGCTGGAAGGGTCACCTTTAATTCCACAATGTTTTTGCAGCAAGAGGGAATTTTTTTTCTCGGGATGGTGACAAAAAGGGGTACGGGCGGCAAACGTCTGCTTTAGAGAGGGCCTGAGCGGCCTGGGTTTTCCTTTCCTCCCGTGAATGGAAAATATTTCCGGCGATAGCGAGCGAGCGAGCTCTGACTTGTGACGCGGATGCCCCAGACGGAAACAAAGGCCCACTGCCTTGTTTGCGGCGCAGCCGGCGGCGCCCCGCCAGCTGCCAACGCGGCCCCCGCCGCCGCCCACGCTTTGTGCGCCGAGGCCGCTGAAGGGGAGTGGCAGCGGGGGCGGCGGAGGCAACGGCGGCGGCGCACTCGCCTGCAAGTCCGGCGCAAATTAGCGGCCCACCCGCGCCGCTGCCGCTTCCGGCGCACCCCGTCTTCATAAAGTCCGAGGGTGTGGCCTGGCCGGGCAGGGGCAGCTTCCGCCCGCCGCTTATTGGACTCGCCGCCCTCCTCCGCCCTTTGTTGGCACTCAAATCCGCGTCAGGCGGCCACCCGCCCTCTTGAGCGACGCGTATACTACTGTACTCAACATTTCAAGTGGTACACAGGTGTTCACCGGGCAAATAGCGAGCACAGAAAACAGCCACAGCTCAAAGAATTATGTCGAACGTGATGAACTCTGCCAAAGACAGAAAAGGAGAGATGTAGTGAATGTGCACGGCACGACAGAAAGAAACCCCCAGAAAACATTGTCAGACATCAATGTACGCACACCATCGATGGGTACGTTGCAATTCTCCGAGATAGGTACAACAGCCACCAGAGTTCATTAGCATCGTCCGTAGTTAATGTAGTTACAAGGCCTGGTAGGGTATACATGGTGTAACAGGTGTATATCCCATTTTTAATGATGACTGAGAATGGTGTACTGAACAATATTACATCAGTATTTACGTCATTTGCTGACTAAGAATTTTAGCTATTGGGAGTAATAAGTTTTTAGGTTGTTTAGCACCTCCAAGTACATGTGGCAAGAGAAAGCCTTTTATGTTCATTTTTACCCAGGCGGCATGTTAGGTGTTGAAGTGTGGACGCTTGGACGCCAAACGGTTAGACTGTACCGACAGGCTTAGTCCACTTAATGGTGCAGTTATCGCCATGCAGGAAAATCGGGTCGTAAAGTTTGTCACGTGTTTGTCAAGGTTCTGATTGATGACATCCGACCACCACGACGGAAGTTCGCTGTATTGTGCGCCAACGACATCGTAATCGCTTCACATCCGCGTCTGATGAAGACACAATTGATCAGAGACTAGTAGCAGACGGAGTAGACAATTATGGTCCCACAGGTAAGCTACTGGTAACTTCACAACACAAAGAGCAATATTTGCAGTGGTCCAGTGACCATGTAGCGTTGACAGCTGACGAATGGCGTCGCACTGTGTTCAGCAATGAATTGCGGTTCTGCAATACCACGGATAACCATCGCCGGCGAGTATGGCGACGATCCGGGGAAAGGTTCCAGTCTTCCAAAATTTTGGAGAGGCACAGCGGTGTTCCTCCTGCCCGCATGATGTGGGAAGCCATCGGGCGTGACCTCAGGTCAGGGCTGGCAGTGTTTGATGGAACTCTCTCGGCTCAACGGTACGTCACAGACATCCTACACCCGCACGTATTTTCTGTCATGCGACAGTACCAATAATATAATGGAACAATTCTCGCCCATATACAGCAAGATGCCGCACGAATTTTTGAGGCACTCACGTGACCAGTAAGATCCCTGGATCCTTCCCCGAAAAAATATGTGTGAGACAAATTCGGCATCAACTGCGATCCAGTGCTAATGTCGCAGATATCAAGTAACAGTTAACAATAGTCGTGACTCAGGAGAGAATACAACGGCGTTATAACGCCATTCCCAATCGAATCAGTGCACCTGTCCAGACCAGATGGTGTGCAACGTCACACTGATAGGCGAGTTCATATTGCTAAGCTCTTTGTAAATTTGATTCGATTTTATAGTCACTAAAATATCATCAAACATCCTCTTATTCAGTTAAGTTTAATTCGGTTTCCTTCTCCCTCTCTGGGTGTTTAACTTTTTTGTTTGTTAGGCAGTGTAATATAGAAACTCAATTGCAGGTAAATGATTTATGACCTAACTCCGAACAAGATTGAACAAGATAGAACACAAGTAAAATTAGACAATTCGAGTATGATAGAGGCCCAACTCTATACCTTCGTTGTATTGATAGACTAATATGTAGAGTAGATAAAGGTAAGGGTAAATTCGAAGGTGACAATTTGCTTGCGCGTTGCTGATGCCACTGAATGTGAATACGAAATAACGATTGCCGTAATATATTGACATATAATCATAATAAACATAACCCACCGGTGGAATGAACAGGGAGAGGTGGGAGGGCAGTGAAACAAATCGGTCTTAAAGTGTGTTAGAGAACACGAGCTGTAACACAGTCGCAGTAAAAATCCACAGTGATCCGAAATTTACGTATATTCAAGTTACAGACCACAATATTTTACAGCAGGTAATTAATTTTTATCTGTGATGACCAGTTACAGTACTTGAGTACACGCATTTTTCGTTAGATGTGACTGAAAAACAGTTAGTACTCACGTCTTGAAGACAGTCATCATAAAGCAAAGTTAGTTAAATGTGTGTGAAATCTTATGGGACTCAATTGCGAAGGTCATCAGTCCCTAAGCTTACACACCACTTAACCTAAATTACCCTAAGGACAAACACACACACCCATGCCCGAGGGAGGACTCGAACCTCCGCCGGGACCAGCCGCACAGTCCACGACTGCAGCGCCTTATAAAATTAGTTATCTGGTGTAAAATACTATTGCCCGCAACTAGATTAAATATATAAACATGACAGAGCATTTAAAATTGTATGGCTAGATGGACAATTGAACCCTGCTTCTCCCAAACGCATTGCCATAGTCACTGCACCATCGCGTCCGATTAGTTATGTCAGTAATAATTACTCCGAGGGGCTGTACACCAACTACAACGATCTGTGAAAGTGTTTACGATCGAGTTTATGGGCCCCATAGGAAATGAGTGTCACTCTTGCAGAAAAGCTTCTCTCATTGTATCAAGGATCATAGAGTAGCAACACGAGTACCAAGAGCATTCCAAAGGCGTCTGAAGAATTCGGACTGAGGACCATCCTGACCGCCGGCCGTGGTGGCCGAGCGGTTCTAGGCGCTACAGTCTGGAACCGCGCGACCGCTACGGTCGCAGGTTCGAATCCTGCCTCGGGCATGGATGTGTGTGACGTCCTTAGGTTAGTTAGGTTTAAGTAGTTCTAAGTTCTAGGGGACTGATGACCTGAGCAGTTAAGTCCCATAGTGCTCAGAGCCATTTGAACCATTTGAACCATCCTGACCACATATTTCATTGATTGTTCTCATACAACGTATAATTGCTTTCCTGTAGCTTTTTTCATCTATGGACGTAAACAGGCATCAAGTTCATCATATTTATCTACCTCAGCAGTCACATTTCCACACGTAAAGATACGAAATTGTATAAGACCACTTTCAGATATGCACCACATCATACAGGCAATGCATCCTCAGCTGCATGCCTTACTCCGTGTGTGAAGAAATACAATGTTCAGCGTATTCTCGACTTATCAAAACACGTTGCTGCTGCTTTCCAGGTAACTCTTAACTTATTCGTGATGGGAATGATAATCCACAGTTATCTAGAATACAGGTATAGCAGAGTCGGCGAAAGAATTTCCCTGACAGCTGGGAATGATGTTGTCAGTTTTCAAATGCAAAGCGCAAACTGTTTCAGGCGAAATCACTATCCATCGACGGAGCTGTGACAACACTCTGGTCACAAAGACATATAAGAAATCACTTTACGTCACTGGTTGAGGTCGAACCACGAAGGATCAATCGTCACAGGTCTTCTTCCGTCTACTCTACTACAGTTTACATTACTAGGTGCTCACTGTAAGCATTCCATTGAGGAATGGTGTGAACGTGACTGGTCGCTTCCAATATACAACGCTTTCATGAGGTACAACGCACTCAATTTTCACTAATGCTACTTCCTCAGGAGATCCAGCACGGGCAAACAGTACTTGAGGTGCGGTCGTATTATTAAGACTGCAAAGAGCAAACATCGGTCACCGTTATGCCCCTTAGTTTGTTCTTGTTGCAGCTTATGGATGACGAACCTGAGGTTGTAATGCTTTTGACCGAGTACGAACAACAGAGCTAATTCTCCTCCTGTGTCATTGTACTGTGCCAACATTTTTCCATCTTTTATCCCTCTTTCTAACCGAGGTTCGTCGGTTACATCACGCACGACGCTCCCTGACCATGTTGGATATCCCAGCTAATTTCTCTCGTTCTGACGCAATCAACTGAAAACCTACCTCGAAACACGCTGTTAAAACGTCTTTTTAATCCTAACTTCGAGCTGCCACTTACGTCACTAACAACCGTCAACAATATGCCTCTGTAGCAATAATTACGTTGTCATCCACAGATCAGTCCAGTGGGCAGGCAATGAGAACCTCATCGCTAGTTCAGGTACAGTAACGTTACAGTGCAGACGCAATTTTGTAAATAAAGCCATCCATACAGCTTACTATTTTTATTGATCTATTTATAACGTTCTAAAAAACTTTGTCATGCTCAGCTTCACCTAGCATCAACTTACTGGAAAAGGATATAAATTTCCTAGATTATTCTACGATCAATGTGGGTATTTTGTGAATAGAGCCGACTAGATCGCTGATCCATTTCTTTATTCGTAAATTTATACATTTTTGTGAATAAAACAGTCTATATCACTGTATATATTAATTTATTTATAAATACAAAAATATGTTAAGCGATTTAGACGGCTTTCTTCACAAAGTATCTCCAGTGTTCGCACATTCCTTCAGCAAATTTATTTCCTTGGTTAATGGCTCTGAGCACTATCGGACTTAACGTCTGAGGTCATCAGTTCCCTAGAACTTAGAACTACTTAAACCTAACTACCCTAAGGATATCACACACATCCATGCCCGTGGGAGGATTCGAACCTGCGACCGTATCGGTCGCGCGGTTCCAGACGGTAGCGCCTAGAACCACTCGGCCACTGCGGCCGGCCCTTGGTTAATTACGGACGCATTTGATCACCTGTCCGGATCTGCAACCACTGGCGCGGCAGTGGCTGGGTGATATCGTGTGGTCATCTCAGATAAGAAGGAAAGACGAAACAAGCTCGTACTGGCAACGATGGATGGAGGGCTACGGTTTATCGTCTCGTCGAGGGTGAGGTCGACAGAGAATGAGACTAAGCAAGAATGAGGAAGATAATTGGTCTTTGGAAACAATACACGGTGGCATGCTCCGTGAACGATTTAGGAAAAGCACGGAAAACCTAAAATTGGATGGCTGGTTGGGGATTTCATCCACCTTCCTCCCGATAAGGTTCAAAAATGGCTCTGAGCACTATGGGACTTAACTGCTGAGGTCACCAGTCCCCTAGAACTTAGAACTACTTAAACCTAACTAACCTAAGGACATCACACACATCCATGTCCGAGGCAGGATTCGAATCTGCGACCGTAGCGGTCGGGCGGTTCCAGACTGTAGCGCCTAGAACCGCTCGGTCACTCCGGCCGGCCCCGAATAAGGGTTCATTGTCTTACTAGATGAATCAACTCACCTTCCTGTAAGGCTAAGGACAGTATAGTTGCGCGCAGATAAAGAGAAAAGTAACGTTTATTGATATTTTCCGAGGTCTTGGTCAGACTTTCCACTCTTCCGACGTGAACATGCGTAAAAGAGGAGAGAAAAGCTCTTCCCGAGTTTGGTGCAATCTGAAATTTTACTTTGTTCGGTACACGGGGATTCTGGGAAATCAGCATAAACGTTGAGAAGGTGAAGTGGCACTCGTGTCCCCTGGAGGCGCGCGCTGCGGACGTCCCGCCGACAGATATTGGGTTTGGAGCGCGGCGCGGAGGGCCCCTGGGACGCCCTGCCTCTGGAGAGGCGCGCACTTTGGCTCGGCGGCAACGGAACGGCGCGCCAAAGAGGCGTCCGGCGGCCTATCTCCCGTCCGCTGCTCGCCAGCGAAATACGGCCCTCGTTGTCCGCCGGACGGCCCCACAAAGGCGAAAACGCCCGCCTGGGATATACGCAGTAGCCGACGGGACCACTGCGACGCGACGCTTGTGTCGTCGCACTGTGGCTGCCTCATTCCGGCGGATGACGTCTGCGCAGGTACCGCGAGGTCGATGCACACTGGCCGTCATCCGAATGGGACGGATCGTCACCGTCAGACGGAAGTCTAATCACACGAGATGGAACGTCAGCGCAACGTCACTTCGCGTAGCCCCACTTCTGAACGCTGGAACTGAGGCTACGAAATGCTTTGCGTGATACCGAAAGTGAGAATATGGTATCAGAACAAAGAAACCAGCACCGATAGTACATTTCATAAACGGCCAAATTAAAAGTTCATAACGGACTTCTCTGACAAGAAATTTTCCACTCGGCTGATAACGCAAAAATTTGAGAACGCCATTTGTCTGAATGATGAAATGTCTATATACGAGCACGTCAAACAATATTTGGAACGCAATACGGTGTGTTTCTAAATGACAAATTGTGAAAAAAAGAATGATTAATAGTAAAAAAAAAATCACCAGGTGCGAGTAGGACTTACGCTCTGAGGGTTCCGTACAAATTTAATTATGTATGTAGAAACTTCATCAATTCCTGTAATCGACAATCTCTTTTTCCTTTTATTGACACTGATATCGGAAGAATATCGGTCCTGGGTATTCCACTACTTTCGAGAACGTTTTATGTTTGGTTTCGGATAGCAAATGACAAAAGAAATATGGTTTCCGTGTGATATAATTACAAATTAACAATTTTCTGATTTTTTTTCCTTTACTTGTACTGTAAAGCCTTGCTTCTTCCAAAATTTCGCCGCGCGGGATTAGCCGAGCGGTCTCGGGCGCTGCAGTCATGGACTTTGCGGCTGGTTCCGGCAGAGGTTCGAGCCCTCCCTCGGGCGTGGGTGTGTGTGTTTGTCCTTAGGATAATTTAGGTTAAGTAGTGTGTAAGCTTAGGGACTGATGACCTTAGCAGTTAAGTCCCATAAGATTTCACACACACACTTCCAAAATTTCACATCTACAACAGTTAGTAAATATTAGAACATGCGTTTTGCAAAGTTCAGTCGAAAAATACGTATTTTTGACACATTCAGTTCTAAGTATTGTCGTACGCATCATATTACTGTTGTTGTACAGTTCACAGTAGATGTTCCAACATCCCACCGCGGTGCATTTGTGTGCTCTTGGGAGAACATCTAGTGTTATTTGCCTGAGCGCCTCTGCACGTTCCCTAATTAGGGCAAAAGCGTTCATGATGTGTCCAAGCACTTCATCTCGCATATTCGTTCGAACATCCTAGACTTCATCCAGTCCTATAAAAAAAATATAAAAAACGTAGTAGTGAAAGATCTGCCGATCTTGGTGTCCAGTTAAATGTATTACCAAGACCAATCCAGCGATTAGGTACGACACATGCGCGTGCGCCACTAGCACAAAAACAAATGTACACCATGTGTGTTCTCTCGATAGCGATTCGAATAGAGCATACGTCCATATGAAGTTCTTTGCTTCAAATGAGCGTTATTGTCATCCTTGAATACTGACCAGTCCACCTGAGACACCCTGTAAGTGGCCTCTTTTGTGTAAGAGCACTTGTGGGAAAGGTATTCAGGCCTCATGCAACTTCAGCAATGTGTCACGTAAAAAAACGCAAGCAATAGAGATTTAAGAAAGAAAAAATCCGCAACCTCAACATGAAAGAACATTGCGAGCTACGTTAACTTCCAATGTTAGCATACTACCCTGAAAATATTTGTATAAGTTACCTGCAAAGCATTGAGGTAAATCTGCGAGGTTATGGGTAAAATGAGGCGTGTAGGCTCTTTGTAGCTGGTTAATTAACTCCCGAACGATGCGTAAAGTACACTGGCATGTACTAGTTTTTATTTATTTGGGTAAATAATGTCTGGCTATGCTTAGCTGCTCTTGAATTCAGGTTTGACGTTAACCTTTTGTCACCCGGTAACTGGCCTGCTAGGTGAGCCTGCTATGAAGTCGGCGTGAGACAAAGGCATACCACGTGTAACAAAGCTAGTACAGCTACGTCGCATCCAAACAAAAGCGCCGTTTGATGGCTGCTTTACTAATTTTGGTAGCGGCACCACCCTTGATTGAGTTCACTGACGGCAGGCAAATTCCTTAGTCTGGCAGTTTTTGTACGTCTTCTTACATTTTATTAGCTTCTACTCAGTAGCTACATTCAAGTATTCACTGCAGTTGCAATTAAACAGCAGTACAAAACATTGCCTTCAGTTGGCGTCGATGGGTCTAAACAAATGTGATTAGAAGCAAGGGAAACACATTTAGAAAGAAAATTAACAAGGGAAACACGGAACACTCACTGACCCGTTGAAGCAACTGAAAAAAATTATGCGGTATTTCGTCTTTTGATTTGAGGGGCAAGTTCAAATCAAAGAATACTGAAGTACGTGATCAAACAAATAAATGTATTTTTCTAGTAGATCACAGACAACCCTATATTCATCAGTACTCGTCGGACGAGTTTCTATCCTGTGCAGAGCGTCAAGGAGTTTTTGTCTAGAAAAACACTGATACGCGTAATGGTTTATTGTTACAATTAATCAATTACAGTCGAAATGGATTTATGACTTAAGAAACCAGACCGCGATAGCAGGGGGAGGGGGTGTGGTGTTCAAATAATTTCCTTTTTTTGATGTCTGCTTTTCTGACGCAGGTGATACCTGTCGCACTACCCGGTTTTCAAGCGCTACTTTCCACAGTTTTCGAAATTGGAAAATTTCAATATTTCAGTAAATCCGCTGAGAGATGCCCCCTCAGATGTCATTTCAAATAAAATGGTAATAAAACTGGAAGAGGACTAACAACATTCAACTGTCTGGTCACACTCTGTACATACACGCCAGAAACCAAATCACAGAAATATTTCAAGAACTGTCCACGGGAAATATACAGGCAAAAAGTTCATAATTACCATGAGAAGAGGAGCGAATTTCCACGGTATTCGGACACATTCATATGGTTTTCTTTTATACATTTACACGCAGTTTCAGCACATTGCTACATTCAGTTTATGTTTCTTCAGTTATCGTTCTGCCTTTCCACAACGCTAGCAGTTCTTGTGTACTGCAAGTGTCATGTAACACAGTTCATACACTCGTGGTAGATTCGGGCGCTATCTGCTTTTTACCACTGTATGACACATGTTAAGACATTTAATACACTATTATCGATTCAACTATTGTACACGCTTTTAATTTATTTTATCACAAAACCATAAAAACAAAAATGTTGCTGCAGCTTTACTGTGCTAGTAAAGCACAGACGTCTGTGACTAGAAATAACACGGCTGAGGGTTATATCTCAACATCGTGCAACATTTTAGCTTATCTGGGCCACATTGAAGAGCATTTCTAGCCGCACGTAGTATACTTAACACGAACAGCTGCGCGAAATAAAAATATAGGAACGTTCGGAGGTATAAACACTGAAGTGCCAAAGAAACTGGTACAAGCATGCATATTCAAAAAATGGTTGAAATGGCTCTAAGCACTATGAGACTTAACTTCTGAGGTCATCAGTCACTAGAACTTAGAACTACTTAAACTTAAGTAACCTGAGGACGTCACACACATCCATGCCCGAGGCAGGATTCGAACCTGCGACCGTAGCGGTCGCGCAGTTCCAGACTGTAGCTTCTAGAACCGCTCGGCCACACCGGCCGGCGTTAGATCGGTTACTGCTGCTACAATGGAAGGTTTTCAAGATATAAGTAAGTTTGAACGTGGTGTTATGGTCGACGGACGAGCGATGAAACACAGCACAGCATCTCCGAGGTAGCGATGAAGTGGGGATTGTCCCATATGACCGTTTCACGAGAATACCATGAACATCAGGAATCCGGCAAAACATCAAATATCCGACATCGCTGAGAACGGAAAAAGATCCTGCAAGAACGGGATCGACGAAGACTGAAGAGCATCTTTGAAAGTGATAGAAGTGCAACCCTTCTGCAAATTGCCGCAGATTTAAATGCTGGGCCATCAACAAGGGTCAGTGTGCCAACCAGTCTCGCTTCAAATTTTGTCGAGTGGATGGACTTGTACGGGTATGGAGACAATCTCGTGAATCCATGGACCTTGCATGTCAGCAAGGGACTTTTCATGCTGATGGAGGCTCTGTAATGGTGTGGGACGTGTGCAGTTGGAGTAATATGGGACCCTTGATACGTCTAGATACGAATCTGACAGGTGCACGTATATAAGTATCCTGTCTGATCACCTGCATCCATTCATGTTCATTGTGAATTCCGACAGACTTGGGCAATTCCAGCAGGTCAATGCGACACCCCACACGTCTGCAATTGCTACAGAGTGGCTCCAGGAACACCCTGCCGTGTTTAAACACTTCCGCTGGCCACCGAACTCCCCAGACATGAATATCAATGTGCATATCTGGGATGCCTTGTAACGTACTGTTCAGAAGATATCTCCAGCCCCTCGCCCTCTTACAGATTTATGGACAGCCCTGCAGGATTCATGGTGTCAGTTACCTCCAGCGCTACTTCAGACGTCAGTCGAGTCCACGTCACGTCGTGTTGCGTGCTCGCGGGGGTCCTACCCGATTTTATAGGCATGTGTACCACTTTCTTTGACTGTTAAGTGTAGTTAACACACTTAAGTAATTTAGTATTTATTAATTTACTATTCTTTATTCTCAGAAAGCAAGCTGGAATGAATTTGATATTTTGTATATGAGATTACATTATTTCCAGAACTTTAGATAATAGGAATTTTTTTCCCCGATCGTGTGATAGATGCTAAGTTCATGGACGAGACAGACACTTTGGGCCGCATGCGGCCCCCTGGTCTATCTTAAGTAAAGCTGCACACATTGTATTGTTGAAACAAAATCCCCGTGTTGTCTTTATGAGAAACTCTTTCCCGTGCGTGTTTGTATTCTCTACCAGGGACACCTTTAAAATTGTGTCGTTTAGTTCACTTTTGTTTTTTCACCGAGTACAGAAAATATCTCACTTTTGCAGAGAAATGGCTGCGTGACTCGACAGAAAGCGTAACTGAGACAGTGACACGCACTCGCGTGTTAAGGTGAGAGTCAGGTGAGGTGCGGAAAGAGCAGAGAGGCGGATCCGCGCCTTCGCCGGTCCCGGATGCTGGTACAGACAGACGGACACAGAGCTGGCATACCGGCCTCGGCCTCAACTCTGCAGCAGAGATCTCCTGTGCGAACAACTGAGCTGAAAGCACAGGCCAAGGTGAGCGGCGTACACACGTTTCCCGACGCAAGTGCGCACCTGCGATACAGTTTTACTTTCAGAGCGTTTTCGCAACATCCGCCACAAAACCCGGAACCTAGTCATGCGGCCGTTTTCCTTATCAGCTCGATTTATCTCACGATGTATATGCTGTTTTTGCATCCGGCTGCGAACGTAATGTGGTCTGTCGCGGTACGCTTTACAGTCTTGTTTTACACGAAATAGTGAACTGATACAAGATGTCAAACTGTGACACAGTTGCGTTATGCATCGAACTGAAAGCCAATTTTCTAATGGGATAAAAATGAACAAGTTTATGGTATGTATTCATTGCACTGTTACAGCATGCACAGAAAACATCTGGGAAGTGACATCAGTTGCCGTTTTTTCACAAGGAAGTGTGATGCCAACAGGTGGCTTCTTGGCCAGTATATCACTATTTTCCATTTTCAGTCGCAGTGAGGGACGAAAGCACTACGGTGGAAGTAGATTCATTTACTGTTTATCTGATACAATTAACTTGTTCTCCAAATTTGCTTAGCAACCTCTCCCGAGAAAAAATCCACTTTCTCCCAAACTTTGTCATTTAAATTCTCTAACTGCTTCCGTCCAGTACAACTACCGCTTGTGCAAAATTACCCGACATAATTCTATCATTACATCTCCCTTTAACTTCCTACTGTAGGTCGACTTGCGAACAATGAGTGTGCCAAACATGTAGTACACCACACCAGTCCTCATTCCTGCCACCTCCTCACGTTCACTACACATGCCTCCCCTTGTCTACAGAGTCCTCTATTGAAATGCTCTTCTTTCCTAGCAGCCGTTATCACTTTCATTTGAATCCTCTCCTCTTTCATCATCCCTTCTATTTCTCCTAACAACAAACAAGGCATCAAATGTACTAAACTAATCATTATAGTGCTTAATGCCTCCATTATTTATTTATTATTATTATTCTTTCCTGTCTCAGACGTTATGTCTGGTTAAAGATGCAAAGTGACGCGGACCTTGATCAAGCGTGACTTCCTTTTAACTGTACGGTATATGTTACACTGCATTTAGCAACTTTCGGGTAATTGAACATGTATCAATAATTACAGATTTCTGTAGTTGTATATATACGTTTGGGTGTAGCTGTATTGCGTTGATGTACTGGTGGATATTGTGTGGCATGACTCCTGTAGTTGATAGTATAATTGGTATGATGTCAACTTTATCCTGATGCCACATGTCTTTGACTTCCTCAGCCAGTTGGATGTATTTTTCAATTTTTTCTCCTGTTTTCTTCTGTATATTTGTTGTATTGGGTATGGATATTTCGGTTAGTTGTGTTAATTTCATCTTTTTATTGGTGAGTATGATGTCAGGTTTGTTATGTGGTATTGTTTGATCTATTATAATGGTTTTGTTCCAGTGTAATTTGTATTCATCATTCTCCAGTACATTTTGTGGTGCATACTTGTATGTGGGAACGTGTTGTTTTATTAGTTTATGTTGCATGGCAAGTTGTTGATGTATTATTTTTGGTACATTGTCATGTCTTCTGAAGTATTCTGTATTTGCTAGTATTGTACATCCGCTTGTCATGTGATCTACTGTTTCTATTTGTTGTTTGCAAACTCTACATTTATCTGTTGTGGTATTGGGATCTTTAATAATATGCTTGCTGTAATATCTGGTGTTTATTGTTTGATCCTGTATTGCAATCATGAATCCTTCCATCTCACTGTATATATTGCCTTTTCTTAGCCATGTGTTGGATGCGTCTTGATCGATGTGTGGCTGTGTTAGATGATACGGGTGCTTGCCATGTAGTGTTTTCTTTTTCCAATTTACTTTCTTCGTATCTGTTGATGTTATGTGATGTAAAGGGTTGCAGAAGTGGTTTTGAAATTGCAATGGTGTAGCAGATGTATTTATATGAGTGATTGCTTTGTGTATTTTGCTAGTTTCTGCTCGTTCTATAAAGAATTTTCTTAAATTGTCTACCTGTCCATAATGTAGGTTTTTTATGTCGACATATCCCCATCCTCCTTCCTTTCAGCTTAATGTGAATCTTTCTATTGCTGAATGTATGTGATGCATTCTATATTTGTGGCATTGTGATCGTGTAAGTGTTTTGAGTGCTTCTAGGTCTGTGTTGCTCCATTTCAATACTCCAAATGAGTAGGTCAATATTGGTATAGCATAGGTATTTATAGCTTTCGTCTTGTTTCTTGCTGTCAATTCTGTTTTCAGTATTTTTGTTAGTCTTTGTCTATATTTTTCTTTTAGTTCTTCTTTAATATTTGTATTATCTATTCCTATTTTTTGTCTGTATCCTAGATATTTATAGGCATCTGTTTTTTCCTTCGCTTCTATGCAGTCGCTGTGGTTATCCAATATGTAATCTTCTTGTTTAGTGTGTTTTCCCTTGACTGTGCTATTTTTCTTACATTTGTCTGTTCCAAAAGCCATATTTATACCATTGCTGAATACTTCTGTTATCTTTAGTAATTGGTTGAGTTGTTGATTTGTTGCTGCCACTAGTTTTAGATCATCCATGTATAGCAAATTATTATTATTATTAGTGTCACTATTATTATTATTATTAATAATATGATTGCAAATTATTACGCTTTGTTTTTAAAGTCTCTTCGGGTTTGCTGCCGGATCCCAAAATCAACTTGGCTTTTCACAGAGCCGAGCAGAGCCCTAATCTTAGAAAGTGGACGGAACACACTCATAATGTTAAAATTTCTTAAAATTCGTCCAAAGGATGATTTGGGTCTTAGGAAACCCGGGGTGTACAAAATCCCGTGTCAATGTGGGAAAGCTTACGTTGGCCGTTCTATTCGCACAGTGCATGACAGGTGTGTGGAACATCGCCGTCACACCAGGCTACAACAACCGGAAAAATCGGCGGTAGCAGAACACTGCTTAAATGAGGGACACAAAATGAAATTTGAGGAAACTGCTGTGGTTGCCAACATTTCCGGTTTTTGGACAGTGTCTATAAAGAGGCGATTGAAATTAGGTTGGCTGGTAATTTAATCAACAGAGACAATGGGTTTCCTCTTAGCAAAACGTGGAATCCTGTATTATCTCGCATCAAAACTGAACGTTCTTCTGTGCGGTCTTGATTGCGATATTTCGTTGCCAGCAGTGTTTCGCTAAGGGCGGCGCCACCTCCCTTTTTTGGAAGGCAGAAACCGTGATGGGCGGCGCATGCGCCGTGTACTGAACGGTGGCCTATACAGAACGTCGAATTGCAATCTTGCGTCAGTTCTCAGCGGGACTCATCAGCAGAAGCAGAATTTCCCGAAGATGGCGAACAGTTGGATCGCCGAAATATCGAGTCAAGTTGATTTTGGGATCCGACAGCAAACTCGAAGAGACTTTCAAGACTTATTACGCCGGGAAAGCCTACGTAATCACATTACGCTTTGTTACTAACGCAAATTATTGAATTTGTTACGTAACTGCTAATCAATGGAATTCTTAATTCCTCCATTATTTTATCAACATAGTTAGCGTTACTATTATTATTTTTATTATTTTATTAATAATGCAAAATATTATTGTGATTGTTAATCAATACTTTTTTCTGTGTATTGTTCCTGGTCAGTTGTAACAGTCTGGCTAGGCTAAATAAGAAATAAATTATAAACAAACAAAATTATGCCAATATACTGAAGGAATAAACGAACTATTCCCTACAAGAGAATATTCAGCACGTTGATCAAACTGTAGGCCTTCCCTTGAAGGCCTACAGTAATAAACTACTTTTCATAAAACTTTATTCATGCCGAGACACTATTTGGGATTTCGACCATTTTGAATTGGCGTAATACACTGCTGGCCACCGTAAATGCAACACCAAGAAAGGCAAGAGGTAGCACAACAAAATTTATTTTGTAGATAACATGTTGACCAAGTATCAAATGATTACGTTTACGGACGTCTGTGACATGTGGTTCCTGCCAGAATCAGTAGCCAGAGTAGCCGCCATTGTTGGAGATCACCGCTGCCACACGTCTCGGTATTGAGTCAAAGAGACGTTGGATGTGTTCCTGGGGTACAGCAGCCCAAGCAGCTTCCACACGTTGCCAAAGATCATCTGGTGTGGCAGCTGGGGATGTAATCTGGGTCACTCGTTGAGCAACCATGGACCACATGTTTTCTATCGGCGAAAGATCCGGAGAGCGAGCCGGCCAGGGAAGCAATTCAATCTGGCTATTGACGAAGAACCTTTGGACAATGCGTGCCACGTGTGGTCGCGCATTATCCTGTTGAAATATGCCTGCGGCCGAGCCCTGAAGGTAAGGAAGGACAACTGGTTCCAGCACCTCGGATATGTAGCGCCGGCTATTTAAAGTACCGGCAATGCGCACTAGAGGCGTGCGAGAGTAATATCCAATACCGCCCCATACCATAATACCCGGTGCAAGAGCAGTGTGGCGGTGCATAATGCAGCTGTCCAGCATCCTCTCTCCACGGTGTCTCCACACTCGAATCCGACCATCGTGGTGCTGCAGACAGAAGCGTGCCTCGTCAGTAAAGACAACATCATTCCATTCTGCCGTCCACATCCGTCTGTCATCACACCATTGGCGACGGAGACGTCTGTGGTTCTGCGTCAATGGTAGACGAAGCAATGGACGTCTTGCGCACAATTTGCCTATCAGCACGTGCAGTGGTGCACCGAGGTGAATGCGATCGACCACGTCGGTCCGTCGTACCCTCCTGCATCCAATGGTCACATATCCGCATTACAGTTGTTTGGTTTCGTCCAACACGACTAGCGATTTCTCTGTATGATAATCCACAATCTCGGTATCGAGGCATAACTGATCGTCTTGTGAAACAACCACAAGGTAAACACACGTGCCGAACGTACACTCGTCGAAATCGCCAAGCCTTAAATGGCGCTATGAGGTGGTGCCACAGGCGCGCGTGATGTGCGTCTGCGTTGAAATTCTAATCAGTTGCATATCTCATCGCTGCAAACTCATGGTGTAAATTTCACTTGATTCGGATGCTTCCTTCAGGGTGTTGCATTTACGGTGGCCAGCAGTGTACATCTATAACTTCGGCAGGACAACGTTTTTATCAACTGGATTTTGAAGGCTGCAAATGCATTTTGTTCTACAAATTGTAGCTCGTTTTTCACCTTTATATTAGTGGCACAAACCCTCTTAGTTTCAGTGATACATTGATGCAGCACAGCCGGCCGAAGTGGCCGCGCGGTTCTGGCGCTGCAGTCTGGAACCGCGAGACCGCTACGGTCGCAGGTTCGAATCCTGCCTCGGGCATGGATATGTTAGTTAGGTTTAACTAGTTCTAAGTTCTAGGGCACTAATGACCTCAGCAGTTGAGTCCCATAGTGCTCAGAGCCATTTGAACCATTTTTTTTGATGCAGCACACCACACCACACTCCATGTGTTAACCGATAATAACGTTATACTGACTAAAATATATACATATTACGCCTAATGAGGACGGGCACGTATTGCCATAAATGAAACTGCAAAAAATCTGGGTGATGGCTCACTTTTTTCGAAGAGTCCTGTCCACATCCATTTGAACGCACTACCGTTATCAAGTCTTGGTCTCCCACAACAGATTTCATCCTCCTACACTTCCTTCCATTACCGCATCTCTGCCTCAGGATGAGTCCTATAAACCGGTTGCTTCTTTTAGTCAAGTTTGCCATAAATTTCTTTGCTTCCCAATTCAGTTCAAATTTCTAATTTCTTCTTGTCAGAACTGTTTATGAACCACCACTTAGTAGATAAATTAATTGAAGAATTTCGTCTATAAGATGAGCATCAACACTACTAAAACAGATGTTGTGGCATTCGAGGGATAATTTCCCAAATGCTATAAAATTACAGTAAGTAATGTAATACCGTAACAAGTAACTGACTTTTGTGTCTCGGCTGTGACACAGGACGTAATTTCGACTATGAAATTAATAACAATAGCCTAAAATTAAACGTAGTCTGGGAACAATTAGAAATATGCTGTGAAAGAGCCACGAAAGAGACATGTATGGAGGCTTGTATAGTCTTGTTATTACCCACTGGGACCTACAGATCGGAATCATAGGTTACCACACAAAAGCATATAAGCTGAACCCAGACTGCAGGAACGAGATTTCTTCTCAGTGTTTAGAAGGTACGCCTGAGAAGGTCGCTTCAGAAATTAAGACGTTAGAAATTACGCGAAGGAAAACACATCTAAACGAAAAGAAACAGATGTTGGGGACACTTGTAAATAGAACTCTTCAAAACAGACTTCAGAAACCAATTCTTGACAACAAACTTGGAGAGAGAGGAGGAGAGACCATGGAAGAGATGGCAGGACCTTGTTGACTGTGCGATGCCCCTCCTCACCTCTAACGCGAAAAACCATTATTAAAATGTTCGAATTTGAAAAGCATCACTTTTTTAAGAATTGCAACGCTAGTATAGTGCAGCTAATAAATGTCTCAGACAGGAGGACAAACAATATTAATTAAAATAATAAGAAGATGGCAGGCTGGAAGAATAATTTTTCGTGTATGGCAGTATGACAGAGGTCTCGTCTTTTGATGAAAGAACACTGCATGGCTAAACTATAATATTCTTATGTTCCCACAATGCAACAACAATGAGGTTACTGTGCCGTTAAGTACATGCTCCAGCTTGTGCTTATAACAGAACAAATTGTCGACAGCGACCAACTCGCGCAAAAACATATTAGCCCAAGAAGACCAGCGATATGTAAATTAACGGCACAGTGATCTTACAGAGTATCACCTTTTACACCCAAAGAAATTTGTATACGCTTCATTATTTCTTTTACAAAATGTGTTTCAGAATAATACTCTGAATCAATTACATAAGTAGCAATAACGACAATAACAACTATTGATTTTAAATATCCCTCCAAATGGTTCAAATGGCTCTGAGCACTATGCGACTTAACTTCTGAGGTCATTAGTCGCCTAGAACTTAGAACTAATTAAACGCCGGCCGCGGTGGTCTCGCGGTTCTAGGCGCGCAGTCCGGAACCGTGCGACTGCTACGGTCGCAGGTTCGAATCCTGCCTCGGGCATGGATGTGTGTGATGTCCTTAGGTTAGTTAGGTTTAAGTAGTTCTAAGTTCTAGGGGACTGATGACCACAGCAGTTGAGTCCCATAGTGCTCAGAGCCATTTGAACCATTTTGAACTAATTAAACCTAACTAACCTAAGGACATCACACACGTCCATGCCCGAGGCAGGATTCGATCCTGCGACCGTAGCGGTCGCTCGGCTCGAGACTGTAATGCCTAGAACCGCATTGCCACTCCGGCCGGCTATCCCTCCAAACTTTAGAAAAATAGTTATTATAGATTTATGACGCTTTCTGACTACATTTTCTATAATAGAATATAAATAATATTTTACGATCTGTTTACTAAATAAATAAGAAGACAACATTTTTATAATTTCGGAAAAATGTCTGTGAACAATGTGATCGACGTGTCTTAGCGTATCGAATCTGCGAGTATTTACATGTATCGAGTGCTACGATTGTTTGTGCATATTCCGTATTCCGGTTCGTGCCAGAAACTGACCAGTTCCATTTCAGCCGTAGCAGGTGGAATCTACTCGTGTGGATCTGCACGAAGATAACTTGTCCTCCGATGGGTGATGGAGTTCGCAGCAGTTATTGCTTTGCCTCCCATGCATGCCGATGTAATGCGTCTTCACATGTAGATTGTCTTCTTGGGTGTCTCCTCAGCACAGTTCTGCAGTGCTAGCTATGCAGCGAGCAGGTGTGGCCAGCGGGTGGTGACGCTGCGCGGTAGTTTGCGGCCCAGCGTCCGGATTTGGGCGTTGTGTGACCGGCCTGCACGTTCGTAAAAGGTGTGGGCGGTCGCCTGGAAGAGGTCACGGAGCAGAGGTAATTCCGCGATGTCGTGAAGACAAGCGGTTGGGAAATCGTAAGGCAGGTGTAAGGCCAGCCGAAGGATGCGATTCTGCAGTCTCTCCAGCTGCTTCAGGTTCGTGTCGGCGGCGTTCCCCCAGACGACGGCGGCGTATTGGAGTACAGGGCGGAGCAGCGCCTTGTAGAGAGTGATGCCCAGCCGCGGTGGTAGCTGGGAGCCGGGGTTCAGCACCGGGTACAGGATGCGGAGCCTCTTCCGCACTTTGGTCTTCACTTCGCGGATGTGCGGAACCCACGTGCGTCGGCGGTCGATGGTGACGCCCAGGTAATGCGCCGTTGGACGCCACGGGACAGGGCTGCCACCGACGGTGAGCGGTTGCAGACCTAGGTGGAATCTACTAATGCAGGAACGGAATTATAAGAAGAAGTTTTGGTTAAATATAGATACCTAATGTGGGGGAGTAAGTAACCAATGTTACAGTTCTTACGAGGCTTTAGATTAATCAAAGGGCGGGTCGGAGTGGCTGAGCGGTTCTAGGCGCTACAGTCTGGAACCGCGCGACCGCTACGGTCGTAGGTTCGAATCCTGCCTCGGGCACGGTTGTGTGTGATGTCCTTCATTTAGTTAGGTTTAAGTAGTTCCAAGTTGAAGGGGACTGATGACCTCAAAAGTTAAGTCCCATAGTGCTCAGAGCCATTTGCACCATTAATCACAGTGTCAAACAGACTAGCCGAGTCAAGCGTATAGATGACGATTTGTCGATAAGTTCTCTGTGACACCAGTAGCGGCAGAAGATGTCTCGGCAACCCTTCAATATGGCATCACGAGTTGCTGCAAATGAACCCTGAATCGGGCGGCCGATAGGATATTAAGAGAGGCGAACGGCGGCGTCGTCGGCGGCCGAGGCTACTGGAGTGCGTCCCGCGAGCGTACGGCTCTGCGCCGGCAGCGGCGGCGGGATCCGGTCTGACCAGTCGCGCCTTCCTGAATGGGCCGGGCGGCAGCACCTGTTCTGGCGCGGCGCGCCCCCGGGCGGCCAGGGGAGCCACAAAAAAAGCCGCATCCGACATCCGGCGGCCGCTGCCCGCCGCTCGCCGCTCGCTGCCCGGCCGGCCGGCGCGGCGTTGCCAGGCGGGCGGCCCCGCGGCGCGTGGCGCGCCGAGCGCCCTGCCGTGGGAACCGCCGCCTCTCCACTCTGCTCACTGCTCAGTGCTCACTCCTGTACTCACTCCACCTAGAGTTCACTTTCTGCGGCTGTATTCGCTACAACGGCACATACGTTTTCTGTTGTGATGTCATAAATGAATTGGGACCTGAATAGGTGGTACGGCAAACCTACGTTTCCAGCATTTGTAGACTTAGAGAAAGCTTTTGGCAATGTTGACTGGAATACTCTCTATAAAAATTCTGAAGGTGGCAGGGGTAAAATACAGGGAGCGAAAGGCTATCTACAATTTGTACAGAAACCAGATGGCAGTTATAAGAGTCGAGGGGTATGAAAGGGAAGCAGTGGTTGGGAAGGGAGTGAGACAGGGTTGTAGCATATCCCCGATGCTATTCACAATCTGTATATTGAGCAAGCAATAAAGGAAACAAAAGAAAAGTTCGGAGTAGGTATTAAAATCCATGGAGAAGAAATAAAAACTCTGAGGTTCGCCGACGACATTGTAATTCTGTCAGAGACAGCAAAGGACTTGGAAGAGCAGTTGAACGGAATCGACAGGGTTTTGAAAGGAGAATATAAGATGATCATCAACAAAAGCAAAACGAGGATAATGGGATGTAGTCGAATTAAGTCGGGTGATGCTGAGGGAATTAGATTAGGAAATGAGACACTTAAAGTAGTAAAGGAGTTTTGCTATTCGGGGAGCAGAATAACCGATGATGGTCCAAGTGGAGACGATATAAAATGTAGACTGGCAATGGCAAGGAAAGTGTTTCTGAAGAAGAAAAAATTGTTAACATCGAGTGTAGATTTCAGTGTCAGGAAGTCGTTTCTGAAAGTATTTGTATCGAGTGTAGCCATGTATGGAAGTGAAACATGGACGATAAATAGTTCGCACAAGAAGAGAATAGAAGCTTTCGAAATGTGGTGCTACAGAAGAATGCTGAAGATTAGATGGATAGATCACATAACTAATGAGGAGGTATTGAATAGAATTGGCGAGAAGAGGAGTTTGTGGCACAACTTGACGAGAAGAAGGGATCGGTTGGTAGGACATGTTCTGAGACATCGAGGGATGACTAATTTAGTATTGGAGGGCAGCGTGGAGGGTAAAAATCGTAGAGGGAGACCAAGAGATGAATACACTTAAGCAGATTCAGAAGGATGTAGGCTGCAGTAGGTACTGGGAGATGAAGAAGCTTGCACAGGATAGAGTAGCATCGAGAGCTGCATCAAACCATTCTCAGGACTCAAGACCACAACAACAACAACAACAGCAACATAGGTGGTACATGTAAAAAATTTTGCAAGCATAAAATACGAGAACTGTAGTATTTTTACAGCCAAAATGAAGATTTTACCTTTTGTTATACAACTTCTTCTTGGCTGTGACTGTGCGTTAGAGCCTAGGTACGTTTACAGTGAAGAGCCGCGCGAGCACGCGTAAGTGCCTCAACTCGACAAACGTCTGAAGTAGTGCTGGAGGGAAATGACACTATCAATCCGGCAGGGCTGTCCATAAATCCGTAGGAGTAAGAGTGGGTGATCTCTCGCGAACATTACGTTGCAAGGCATCCCAGATATGCGCAATAATGTTCGTTTCTGGGGAGTTTGATGGGCAGCGGACGTGTTTAAACTCAGAAAAGTGTTCCTGCAGCCACTCTGTAAGAATTCTGGACGTGCGGGGTGTCTCATTGTCTTGCTGGAATTGCCAAAATCCGTCGGAATGTATAACGGACATGAACGGACGCAGGTGATCAGACAGGATCCTCACATACGTGCCACCTGTCAGAGTCGTATCTAGACGTATCCGGGGTCTCATATCACTCCAACTGCACACGCCCCACACCATTGCAGAGGCTCCACCAGCTTAAACAGTCCCCTGCTGACATGCAGGGTAGATGGATTCAGAGGTTGTCTCCATACTCGTACATGCCCATCCGCTCGATACAATTTGAAACGTTGCTCGTCCGGCCGGACAACATGGGTCCAGTCGTCAACAGTCCAATGTCGGTGTAGTCGAGCCCGGGTGAGGCGTAAAGCATTGTGTTGTGCACTCATCGAGAATACACGAGTCAGCCTTCGGCTCCGAAAGCCCATATCAATGATGTTTCGTTGAATGGTTCACACGCTGATGTTTGTTGATGGCCCAGCATTGAAATCTGCAGAAATCTGCGAAAGGGTTGCACTTCCGTCAAGTTGAACGATTCTTTTTAGTCGTCGTTATTCCAGTTCTGGCAGGATCTTTCTCCGGCCGCAGCAATGTCGGAGATTTTATGTTATATCGGATTCCTTATATTCACGGTACGCTCGTGAAATGGTCGTACGGGGAAATCCCTAATCCATCCCTAGCTCGAAGATGCTGTGTCCCATCGCTCGTGCGTGGACTACTACGCCACGTTCAAATTCACTTACAATCTGCCACTGTAGCATCAGTAATTGATCTAACAACTGAGCCAGACCCTTGTTGTCTTATTTAGGCGTTGCCGATCGCAGCAACGTATTTTGCCTGTTTATATATATCTATATTTGAAAATGCATGCCTCTACCAGTTTCTTTGGCGCTTCAGTGTTTGTATACATTGACTGAGCCAGTCTTAGCTATTGTCATGAAATAGACTGTCGTTGCTAATACTACTCGTCGCACTGTTGGACGGAAACTCTTTCTCGTTGCACTGTTCGAAGACAAAATTTACAGTCATATGCGAGGACTTGCACTTTAACCTGGAGAGTCTAACTGGTCATTCTAACTCTGTTGTCGCCGAACCCGGTATTCTTCCCGCTGCTTGTTGTGGACTAGATATTGAGTGCAATATGGCCTGGCTTACAACTGACCTCGTGTCCTTGTGTCGGTCTACTTCAAGACGTGCCGCAGGCGCTGGCGCGGTGAACATCAGTGGGCGTGCCTTGCTACTTCCGTCTCATTGGTGTGGCGAGTGATGCTCCGATAGCAAGGAACATCTTCGTGATGTCGATAGCAGGCCCCAGCCCTACGCCTACTGACTACACCACTGTTTCAACATTCTGCCTTGACAGAAAAATAGTTTATTGTTATAGTCGCTCATGAGTCTTCCGGGTTGTACGGCCGTGGTCGAAGAAACTTTTCGGCTCCTGAAGTTTCTTCCAGAGCTGCGCTGGACATCTTCGGAGAGGCTCCTGTCGTCGCTGAGTCGGCAAGAATCAGCGTCTCCAGGAGTACCTCCGAAGACATCCAGCGCAGCTCTTACAAAACGCCATTAGCAGAAAAGTTTCTTCGCATACGGCTATACAACACGGAAGACTCATCAGTGAGGGCAAGTGCTAACAGACGTGAATAGTACCGGACCACGAGTTTAGTAAGTCATGATTGCAAAATATTGGCAGGAATTATTTACAGAAGAATGGAGAAAGGGTGGAAATGGGGAAAATCAGTCTGGGTTCTCGAGAAATGGAGGAAGATGTGAGGCAATAGCGACTCTACGACATGTGTTAGAAGATGGGTTGAAAAAAGGCATACCAACGTTTATAGCATTTTTAGACGTAGAGAAAGCTTGTAACAATACCAACTGGACTTACAAATTCTGAAGGTACAGGAATGAAGTACAGACATCGAAAGGGATTTTACAACTTGCATAGAAATTACACTACAGTTACAAGCGTCGAAGGACGTGAAAGGGAAGCCATAGTTGAGAAGGGAGTGAGGCAGTGTTATTCAATCTGTGCAGTAAGCAAGATGTGAAGGAAACCCAGGAGAAATTTGGAAAGGGAATTATAGTTCTGGGAAAAGAATCTTTGCCGTTTGTTGATGACCCTGTAATTCTGTCACAGACAGTTAAGGCCTTGAAAGAGCAACTGAATAGAATGGACAGTGTCTTGGAAACACGATATAAATCAACACCAACAAAAGTAATACAAGAGTAACAGAATGTAATCAGAGGGAATGAGAGCATTGGATTAGGAAATGAAACACCAAAAGTAGTAGATGAGTTTTGCTATTTGGACAAAAAAATATCTGACGATGGCCGAAGTAGAGAAGATATAAAATGTAGGCTAGTAACAGCAGGCGAAGCATTACTGAAGAAGAGGAATTTGTTAACGTCTAATACAAAATTAAGTGTTGGGAAATATTTTCTGAAGGTATTTGTGCGGAGTGTAGCTCTGTATGGAAAGGAAACGTGCACGGCAGGCAATTCAGGCGAGAAGATGAGGGATGTTTTTGAAATGAAATGCTGAAGATTTGGCTGGCACATCGAATAATAAATGAGAAGGTACTAGACTCTGATTTAAAAAAAGAAAAAAAAATCTTGATTAAAAGTAGAGATCGGCTGACAGGGCACATCTTAAGGCATCAAGGTGTTCTCAACCTGGTAATGAAAGGAGATGTACGGGAATGGATGTGGGGTGCGATTGCGGTGGTTACGCAGAGATGAAAAGGCTTGCACAGGATATGAACACTGATAAATTTTCAACTACCAAGATCGCTAAGATCATTTATTCATATAGATCGGGTTCGGCAATTCTGTGTTGCCACTTCGATCTATGTTTACATCATTACGCAATGTTCTCCTTCAGTACAGTAAATGGTGCTGTGCAACGTACGTCCGTGTTGGTATCGTGGACTATAAATGGCTCTGAGCACTATGGGACTTAACTGCTGAGGTCATCAGTCCCGTAGAACTTAGAACTACTTAAACCTAACTAACCTAAGGACATCACACACATCCATGCCCGAGGCAGGATTCGAACCTGCGACCGTAGCGGTCGCGCGGTTCCAGACTGTAGCGCCTAGAACCGCTTGGCCACTCCGGCCGGCGTGGACTATAAGTCGACATGTCAATTTTAAAATAAAAGCTATGTACGCACATATTATTGCGCCGATTACAAGTGCTCACATGCCGACTTTCAGTACAGCTCCGATACCAACATGGACATACATTGAGCGGTCGGAGGCGCTTGTCACGGTCCGCGCGGCTCCCTCCGGCGGAGGTTTGAGTCCTCCCTCGGGCATGGGTCTGTGTGTTGTCCTTAGCGAAAGTTAGTTTAAGTTAGATGTAGTGTGTAAGCTTAGGAACCGATGACCTAAGCAGTTTGGTCTCATAAGACCTTACCATCAATTTCCAAAATTTGGATATACATTGTACTACACCACTTCCTATACTGAAGGAGAACACCATGTAGTGATGTAAACAATAGATCCAAGTATGGCAAACATGATTGGCCGAAACTGGTAATCTATATGAATAAATGATTTTAGCTATCTTGAGAACCATTCTGAACAGGATAGACTAATATGGAGAAGCGCATTAACCCAATCTTCGGACAGATGGCGGCGGCGAAGACGAAGACAATAACAACAACAACAACAACGTGGAAGATGTAAATGAGAATGGGAGGGCGGAAGTGCGGCGGCTACTTCTTTGGGATAAAAGTCCGATATGTTGACTACTCGTGTACCTTGTTTGGCAAAGTGACAAGGAAGCTCATGAATATGTATGAGAACAAACATGTAAACAAATTTTGAGGTGAGCGAGTGAGTGTGTAGGTAGGGGCAGTGTGAAGCTGTGCAGGATGATTAGAGAGAGTAGGAAGGACGCAGGAGCTGGCTGGAGACGTGACGGGGGGAGAGCGGCGCTCGCCGTTGTCTGCGCCAGTGGCGGCGGCGCCAGGCCGGCGTGTGTGTAGTCGCGTGGCGGCCCCCCACCACAGCCACCTGCCGCATTCCATCACGGCCGCCCTCCGCGCCGCGTACTACTGCTGGTCGGGCTCATTCAAGCGCGAGAGCCAATGTACTGCGTGCAGGCCGTACCCACACAGTGCTGCAGCCTCCACGCCCAACCACTGGTGACGCCACAGCCCGGTATTTGTGATCGCACTCATAACGTGAAAACTCACAGGGCAGCAATGAGAGAAATTACGCACTCTTAATTCCTCTTGCCCCTCCCTACACTCTCTCTTGGAGCAGTCTTCCTAATCGTCTTACGTTATCGTCAATCTTCGTTCGTAGAGTATTGCAGCATATAAAATAAAAATGAAATAAGCACAATAGCATCTACAGCTTGCTAATTAAATACGTGTGTCGGATACAAACCTGAGTGACGTTTTTACGCGCTTACTCAAATCTTATGTCGTGAAAACGTCTATTCGCTACTCGCGCGATCTTTCGTGGGTGACAGAACAACGTCAGATTTGAATCGCTAATCACTACGAGAGTTATAAAGCTTACATAGTGGTTGTGAACACAACGGATAAATCATATCTTTTTAATCGACCACAATACTCGCATTGTTGCAACTTGGGAATGAGGGTGCTTCGGTCTGCTTATCGTGAGCTTTTGATAGTATATGCACAACTGCCTTGATATCATTCACAGTGTGAAGCGGTTTCGTTGGTCTCTACTTTATTTGTTTACTTTAAAGTCACCCAGTGTTTCCGATAACGGCTATGGGTCGCAAGTGCAGTAATATCGTGGCCAGAAAGTACATGTTTGTCATGTAGTGTTTCTTTTGCGTGATACGTCATCGTACCACTATAGGCGCATGCGCGTTAGTGTTCCGAATTAGCTTTGTGCAAAGTTACAAATTTATGTAGCATGGAAATCCGTTCAGCTAGGACACTGATCCGGGTCTCATTGTGTACAGCTTGCGGAGCACTGCTAAGACGCAAAGCGGGACAATAAAAATGCTCTCCAGAATATACATTAAAATCATTATTAAACTGAAAATTACAAAATAATGGAAGATGTCGTCTCATATGACTTATAAATTTGCTCAGAATATCAGAAAACGCAAGTCAGAGGAAAGCTTACGTCGAAAGGAATTCAAAACGCTTAAAAAATTGAGTGCCGAGCCAATGCGAAAGCTATGGCAGGATTCATGCGGCGATGTATTGCATGTTCCAACTAGTCTGAAGCATGTCCAGCCGTTTTCGTGTCAGAAGATAGTGCAGGGCGTTGCCTTTCGTTGGTTCCTGGCTCCTGAAGGAAGGTGTCCACCCATGGCCGACATTTTGACTGTAGAGCTGGACAATAAGTTGGAGGGTCCTATCCCGAAACTGTTATGCGCGATTGCGGCGAGAGACATCCGACCTCCATATATGTCACCGGCCCGAAGTACGAGTGAGCCACCTTTCTGCTCAAGCGTGGCACCGCACCCCCGAGACGTGCATTTGTACCTGGACGCCTCTCACTTTTCTACTACAATTCAGAGTAATGTAGAATGTGTCGGTGATGAGAAGATTGTCATTGACCCAGGTTGCGTTCCGGTTGTTCGCTACCCCTCCTTCACAGCGCAGTACGTCGCTGGGAGGCTTATGCTGTTGATCGCAACGGATGCACAGAGGCCAAACTGATCAATTGGAGACGCCTGCATACCGTCCGGGGCACAGTCCTCAAACCTACCTCCGAAAAAGCGCCCTGCAGTACTCTTGCATTCTTCTCGGGATGCACACAAGCCATAATTTCTAGTTAGCCATCACCACCTGGAGTTACTGACAACGGCCGACCATTACGAGGCAGATTTCCTGGTTCAAAATGGCTCTGAGCACTATGGGACTCAACTGCTGTGGTCATCAGTCCCCTAGAACTTAGAACTACTTAAACCTAACTAACCTAAGGACGGCACACAACACCCAGCCATCACGAGGCAGAGAAAATCCCTGACCCCGCCGGGAATCGAACCCGGGAACCCGGGCGTGGGAAGCGAGAACGCTACCGCACGACCACGAGATGCGGGCACAGATTTCCTGTCATGATATTTTCCATAGTGAATCTTCAGCGCCTGGTGTCCCATTATAATAGCTGAAATTTCGAACGTCGTCGCTGTGGTGCACGCCAATTCTTGCCATAAAGTGACAAGCTTGAGATGCCCCTTCAGAGGATATTGACATCTCCTTAGCTGAATGATCACCACAGATGGCTGCGATGAGAAGGACCCATGTTAGATTCCCGGTACTGCCAAGGATTTTTCTTCGTATGGGGTGGACTTAGTCTCACGATACCATTTGAAGAACTTCTTGATTGAGAAGTAGTGGCTGTAAGGTCTAGAACGTTGGAAAAGTTGGCAAAACGGCCGGGAGAGCGGTGTGCTGATCACATGCCTCTACATACCTCGTTCACATGACGCCACCTGGGAGACAATCATACGACGGCCGGTCGACATCTCTTGGACCGCCGGCCGAGGTGGCCGAGCTGTTGTAGGCGCTACAGTCTGGAACCGCGCGACCGCTACGGTCGCAGGTTCGAGTCCTGCCTAGGGCATGGATGTGTGTGATGTTCTTAGGTTAGTTAGGTTTAAGTAGTTCAAAGTTCTAGGGGACTGATGACCTTAGAAGTTAAGTCCCATAGTGCTCAGAACCATTTGAACCATCTCTTGGACCTTCAAGGCCTGGACGAGGAGCTCATTTAATAAATGTACAAAAGTCGCGTTGTGCTGTTCGCGATGGAAGCCACAAAACACCCTCTAGTAAACAGAATTTAGCTGTCGATTTCACGTTGACTTACAGATGCATTACGCAGGTGGGTGTCCGTGGGGATTCCCCGTGGTCAAAAGCGCATTGAGAAGGAGGGTTACCACGAAAAAACTACAGAGTATGCGAGTTATGGGGTTACAGTTAGAGTAAACTATTTTTCTGAGCAAGTCAGATGGCCTACGTGACATTTATTCTGTTTGAATACGATGTCGTTGCTGCATCGGAACGCAAAAGGCCACGAAACAGGGCAACCACCTGGCCCCGCGGAAGTGTAGGGTGCCGTATCACAGGAATTACAGAACTGGCACTATGACACATCTGTGGGACAATAACGTTGGCAGCTGCGGAAGGAGAAGGCAGTGAAAGCAAGCGGGGGGCCCGGGTTGGGGGCCGGGAGCCGCGGGCGGACGCATCCGCCGGCGCCGGCGCTCCAACAGGTGGCGCCGGCCTCGCCGTCGCGTGCAGCGCGCCACTATCTCATCGACGGATTACGCGGGCCGCCGGCCACTTGCCAGTCACGGCATCGCTTACCCTCTCTGCTAACGCGCCCCTGTCTGAATCCGCTCTCGTCTCCCTCAACTAACTTAATTACTAAAGACAGTCATAGTTTATATCTACTACGAGATCCCGACTGAATAAATCCTTCCTTTTACCTATACAGTACTGTATACAGGGTGTTACAAAAAGGTACGGCCAAACTATCAGGAAACATTCCTCACACACAAAGAAAGAAAATATGTTATGTGGACATGTGTCCGGAAACGCTTACTTTCCATGTTAGAACTCATTTTATTACTTCTCTTCAAATCACATTAATCATGCAATGGAAACACACAGCAACAGAACGTACCAGCGTGACTTCAAGCACTTTGTTACAGGAAATGTTCAAAATGTCCTCCGTTAGCGAGGATACATGCGTCCACCCTCCGTCGCATGGAATCCCTGATGCGCTGATGCAGCCCTGGAGAATGGCGTATTGTATCATAGCCGTCCACAATACGAGCACGAAGAGTCTCTACATTTGGTACCGGGGTTGCGTAGACACCAGCTTTCAAATGCCCCCACAAATGAAAGTCAAGAGGGTTGAGGTCAGGAGAGCGTGGAGGCCATGGAATTGGTCCGCCTCTACCAATCCATCGGTCACCGAATCTGTTGTTGAGAAGCGTACGAACACTTCGACTGAAACGTGCAGGAGCTCCATCTTGCATGAACCACATGTTGTGTCGTACTTGTAAAGGCACATGTTCTAGCAACACAGGTAGAGTATCCCGTATGAAATCATGATAACGTGCTCCACTGAGCGTAGGTGGAAGAACATGGGGCCCAATCAAGACATCACCAACATTGCCTGCCCAAACGTTCACAGAAAATCTGTGTTGATGACGTGATTGCACAATTGCGTGCGGATTCTCGTCAGCCCACACATGTTGATTGTGAAAATTTACAATTTGATCACGTTGGAATGAAGCCTCATCCGTAAAGAGAACATTTGCACTGAAATGAGGATTGACACATTGTTGGATGAACCATTCCCAGAAGTGTACCCGTGGAGGTCAATCAGCTGCTCTTAGTGCATGCACACGCTGTACATGGTACGGAAACAACTGGTTCTCCCGTACACTCTCCATACAGTGACGTGGTCAACGTTACCTTGTACAGCAGCAACTTCTCTGACGCTGACATTAGAGTTATCGTCAACTTCACGAAGAATTGCCTCGTCAATTGCAGGTGTCCTCGTTGTTCTTGGTCTTCCCCAGTCGCGAGTCATAGGCTGGAATGTTCCGTGCTCCCTAAGACGCCGATAAATTGCTTCGAACGTCTTCCTGTCGGGACACCTTCGTTCTGGAAATCTGTCTCGATACAAACGTACCGCGCCACGGCTATTGCCCCGTGCTAATCCATACATCAAATGGGCATCTGCCAACTCCGCATTTGTAAACATTGGACTGACTGCAAAACCACGTTCTTGATTAACACCAACCTGTTGATGCTACGTACTGATGTGCTTGATGCTAGTACTGTAGAGCAATGAGTCGCATGTCAACACAAGCACCGCAGTCAACATTACCTTCCTTCAATTGGGTCAACTGGCGGTGAATCGAGGAAGTAGAATACAAACTGACGAAACTAAAATGAGCTCTAACATGGAAATTAAGCGTTTCTGGACACATGTGCACATAACATCTTTTCTTTATTTACGTGTTAGAAATGTTTCCTGAAAGTTTGGCCGTACCTTTTTGTAACACCCCGTATATGATCCTTTCCAAACATAGGACATCATCGTCAAATGTTACGATATATCATAGCATCTTTGATCCTCATATGTTTGTAAGCTCTTTGTATGTATCAAAACATGTGGTACGTGGTAGAAATCTTCTCAGTGACAAATCTAAAGTGTTCAGTGAGAAAAATTTACGTGTGCAACAGTAAGAATGCAGTGGGAATGTATTCACATCTGTTGGACGAATGTTGTGAGAACAAACACTCCAAACCGACATTTCACGTAAGTCGCATGCAACCAAAATGTGTAACGCAACCATCTTTGTGTGGCGTGTTTATAATTATGTATTATTTATATTTTAGGACAATTAATCTGTAAAAAACACACCACGTGTCATAAAGAAAGCGTGTAAACCGTCTGAGGATGAATCACAACGATTCGAAACCGGTAACGATACCCTTTGAATAAAGGAACTGAAAGTAAATTTGTGGCTGGTTGCTGTCCCAACACCATCAACATCTGTTTGTCATGTGTTTTGCCTGTCTGTGTGGTGAATTCCTATTCGACGTGAAACCTCCTGGCAAACTTAGACTCTGGGCCGGATGAGGACCGAGGACAGTTCACAGTACGCCCTCACAGTTTCACTACCAGTACCGCACTCCTACTTTCAAGGCTATGCAAGTTTAGGGTTTGAGTTTAATACGCCAGGAAGTTTCAAATCAGTCCGCTTTCCACTGCAGAGCGAAATATCCGGTGTGAGAAGTATACGCTGACTGGTTGTCGTAAGAGAATGTAAATGATAAAGGAAAATTAGAACAAGAAAAGAAGGTAAACCAGAAGGAGTGATAAATGAACTAAGATCACAGTCCTGGTATCCGGAACTCGACCACCCGGAGGGGACGACCTTTCGTCTGGTGAACAAAGCGGTTGGCAGTTGCGAAAGCAGTTGCACTGTGGTGCAGCAGCCACGCAGCTGGGTGCATAAAGAGCTGGACCGCGCGATTGTGGCAGTTACTGCTCCCTGCGGGGCGGTGTGGACGCAGCGTAGTTACTATTATGTAGCAACATGCTGTACACGGAAGTGAGAGGGCGCGCGAGAAGGCAGGGAGAGAGGCCTACGACATTTTTTGCGTAGAACAATATAACTGCAGAACTGACCGACCAGTTGTAGTCGTAATGTCGTGAGCCCCTCGGGTACCCACTTATCACCTAAGATTGTTTCGTAGCTGTGATCTGTTTTCGATTAAAGTATTTCGGTGTTACATTGTATAGTGACGAATCCACACTTTTCAATGCAAGAGTGAGAATGATGAAAACTAATCCCAAAAGGAAGTGAACTGGTTCCAGTACAGTTAACATGCGGCGTCGCCAGTGTGGTTAGGACAATGCTTTCTCAGTACCAAGACTGACATATACGACATGTAGTTGCACAGAAGATACAGACTGGAACTTGAGTAGAACATCTGATATGGAAAGAGTGAGTGCTCGAACTAGGTGAGACCCTCGGAGAGAGAGAGAGAGAGAGAGAGAGAGAGAGAGAGAGAGAGAGAGAGAAAGAGAGAGAGAGGGAGGGAGGGATTGAGGGACAGAGAGAATCCAACTGTCCCATTTGGAAATAAAACGATGAAGTACGCTACGTACTACTGCAATTTGCTTGTCTGATTAACGGCTAGACTCTTCTTCTTCGCCCAATCGTTTATAGGCATTTTTTTCCTGTTCAGCTAGATAGACAAACAGAAGAAAATTTAACATTCATATTCAGGGATCCCGTGCGAAGTAGGCAGTTTAATCAAGAGCAGGATATAGCTTCATGAAAGGGTGCACAATTGTGTTCTGGATGATCCTATATTAAAGCGACCAATGTGGGTAAAAACTTAACGTGGTGCTGCCAAAAAAATTATTAAAATTAAACTCAATAACAAGGCCCAATAATCGTAATTTCACGCTGTGCACTTTGAGCCGAATGCTTAGTCGCCTAATCAGAAAGCGTGTCTTTTCTCGCGCACGTTTTGATCTTTATTTCATGTCATTTAAGGTGCTTATGGAATGTTTAACGTAAGTGACTAGGTTGCCCGTGCGCGTAGCGTTGTGTTGTGGTCGATGGTGACGCAAGGATCCCAGTGCAGGTCGTCTCGAAATGCACCAATAGTCCACTTGCCGATGACTAGTAACAATATCAGTTCCTTTCGCACCCTACTGTTTGGCAGTTGAGGAAAACGGTTATATGGTCGACGAATGAAGGTATCAGAATAGTAAAAAAGTGCTCTTGTGGTGGAACCGCGCGACCGCTACGGTCGCAGGTTCGAATCCTGCCTCAGGCATGGATGTGTGTGATGTCATTAGGTTAGTTAGGTTTAAGTAGTTCTAAGTTCTAGGGGACTGATGACCTCAGAAGTTAAGTCCCATAGCGCTCAGACCCATTTTTTTGCTCTAGTGGTAATGGTAAGGAAACAGATTTATTGAAACTCGAGTTTCCATGTTCATGAAAACGGAAGTTCACAATAATTTTATTTCTTCTTTATCGTTGATTTCATTGCTCCCCACATGGAGGAACGTAGGTGTGAGGACGTACTGGTAGTAGCCATGTAGCTGCGCTTCTTATAAACGTTAAAATGTACACAGATAATGCTTTTTTATAATTAGAGGAACAAAGCACAATAAAAATAATTTCTTTTGACGATTTTCTATAAAATGCGCATAATGGTAGTGACTATGACCCATTACCCAATATCTTGATGTCAGGCTCCCAGCTCATTCCGTGTGTGTACTAACGACGGGGGAGTGAGAGAGAACAATACAGATAAGGAAGGCTTTCGTGACCGCTGTCATTGACGATAAAATCTTCTGAGTCGTTACGTGACATCATATTCCGCTTCAAATTTATCCAATGTCCGACGTTTCGAGCATTCTACTGCGATGTTCTTCAGGACTCCACTACTGTCCCTGGACTGCTGAACACTCTGCCATGCAGGGACAGTAGTTCGGCCTGGTGGTCTAGCGGTAAAGCGTGGGCTCGGAAACGGAATGGTCGCAGGATTGGATCCCAGTCGCATAACATACTTTTTTTCAGCTTGCCTTTAACACAGCCTCCATCTTTCAACGACGTGAAGATTCGCCAGGACATACACGTGGTTCGGATTCCACGATAAACTGTAGGTCCCCTTTCCCTGGTAGATTTACTGGGGTAAATTAGGGACACGCAAGTCTCCGGAAGAGGTTTCCAATTGAAAGACAGACGGAGTCACACAAAATTATGATAATTGTAGTGGAATCCTGATGACAATGGAATTCCAGCAGAGAGATGTAAATGTCTATCACTGAAGAAGTTAGAAAAGGAATATAACACTGTCTGAAGACTCAGAAGATTTTACCTTCAATATAGATAAATGTTTCGTTATGTCTGTGGTGGGAAGCGATTTTAAAAAAATGTCTCTAAGCAGTATGGGACTTCATTTGAGGTCATCAGTCCCCTAGACTCAGAGCTACTTAAACCTAACTAACGTAAGGACATCACACACATCCATGCCCGAGGCTGGATTCGAACCAGCGACCGTAGCAGCAGCGCGGTTCCGGACTTAAGCGTCTAGAACAGCTCGTCCACAGCGGCCGGCAAGTGATCCTAGACTTGGAAGTGGGACACGTAAATGAAGGCTGGAACACGAAATTAAGAAGGTGGGCCAGAAAGCTGGGAGAGGTATCGGAGCCTCGATTACGGACTGAGTTTGGGGATTAGGACTACAGCTGATAGAATGCGTAGATGCCAGGGCGCATTTCCGGGTCACGAAGACGGAGCCTTGAGACAGGATATGGGGGATGTGGAAATGGAGGGACGGAAAGAATCGTTTCACGACGCCAGATTTCACTTAAGACAGTGAAACGAGTACATTTACCGCGAGGACCGGTCGTAAGCTAATGGTTACTCAATAAAAAATAGAGTTGCATGTTCAGAATTATGTGGGAGAGACAGGAGAAAAAACACATGGACCCGGCAACAAGCTCAAGTGGAAGATTGAACACAATGAAAACCAAACTGCGGTGGACGGGATGTGCAAATCTAACGGATGGTACGTGGCTATGAAATTCTTTGCTAGATTTTAGGATATTAGAAAAGTCAGAGGCGACGATCCAGTAGAACATGAGTAGATGATATTTAGAAACCTGTAGGGGCAACGCTTAGCTGAAGAAAGGGCTAAATCCATTTGTGGACTTCTTACAGCTGATACGATTTATTTCCGCAGAGAGAAATCCGTGTTGACAGACACGGTGGGCTCCTTATCGCTTGGAAGTCATCGGACGCGATGGGCACAGGGCCTCTGGCTGTCTACATACGGTTAGCAGCCAACGCCCGCGACCGGCAAACGAATATTGAGCGCCGCCAGCTTGCCAAGTGTAGCTTTCGCCCCTGCCTTCGCATGCGTAGCGTCTGCAGTAATAGGTTTCCGTGACGGATTGCCTCAATTACCGCTCCTGGACGGGGAGCTTCGTTCAATTTGCCGAGTGCCAGAGATACTATCTGTTCGGAACTAACTCGTAGAATAAACACCGTCAGCAGCACTATATGTACATCTCGCGGCGCTCCACTTTCGCTCCCGATGCTGTCACTGGCTGCTGCCGTCAAAGGTTTACGGCGCAGTTGGAGGACCGGGACTATCAGTAATTGGGAAATGGCGCTGAAAGGCACGATATTCGGCAAGTGAAAAGCGAGCAGGTTTCGAAACAAGTCGTTGTGAAAAATACAGTATGTTGTGTTACATCTACATACACACTCCGCAAGCCACCATACGGTGTATCGCGGAGCATGCTTTCCACCACTACTAGTCATTTCATTAGTTTCATTTCGTGTTCCACACGCAAATGGAGCGAGGGAAAAACGACTGCCTGTATGCCACTGTGCGAGTTCAAATTTCTCTTACCTTGTCTTCGCGGTCGTTACTCGGAAAGTACATTCGAGGCAGTACCATAGTTCTGCAGTCAGTGACAAATACCGGTTCTCAAAATTTTCTCCATAATGTTTCGCGAAAAGATCGTCGCCTTCCCTCCAGGATTCACGTCTAAGCTCACGAAGGATCTCCGTAATAATTGCATACTGATCGATCCTACCGGTAACAAATCTAGCAGCTCGCATCTGAATTGCTTCGATGTCTTCCTTTAATCCGTCGTTAAGAAGAACACAAACAGTGGAACATTGAAATTTCCCGGCAGATTAAAACTGTGTCGGATCGAGACTCGAACTCGGTACCTTTAGACTCGAACTCGGTACCTTTACCTTTCGCAAAAAGGTGCTCTATCCACTGAGCTACCCGCCTTGGGTAGCAGGGGTAGTACAGTCGGTAGAGCACATTTCCGTGAAAGTCAAAGGTCCCGAGGTCGAGTCTCGGTCCGACACACACTTTTAATATGCCAGAAACTTTCTGCATCAGAGTACAGTCTGCTGCAGAGGGAAAACTTCATAGTGGAGCAGTGCTCAAGAATGGGCCGCAGTGGTGTTCTACAGCAGTTTCCCTTATCGATGAGCCACGAGAATTCTCGAAGTCGACTTTTTGTCTCCCTTGCTACCGTCCTTACATGCTCGTTCCCTTTCATATCGCTCTCCAACGTTACGCCTAAACATTTAACCAATGTGACTGTGTCAAGCAGCACACCACTAATACTGTATTCGAACGTGACAGGATTTTTTTCCTTCTCATCTTTACTGACTTACATTTTTCTACATTTACAGTAATCTGCCATGCATTACACCAAATACAAAATCTAAGTCGTCTTGTTTGCTTCTAAAGCCAATCGACTACAGTACTTCTCTGCATACCATGGCGTAATCAGGATACAGCCACAGATCTCTGTTCACTCTGTCTGTAAGATAATTCACGTGCCCCGTCACCCCTCCGTGGGGCTCTCCTGACAATATCCTTGTCTCTGACGAACACTCACCGTCGAGGACATAGTACAGGGTTCTATTGCTTAAGAAGTCTTCGCGCCACTCACATAGTTCCGTATTTCTGTATGCTGGTACCTTCATTAGCAGTCTGCAGTGGGCACCGTGTCAAACGCTTTCAGTTCGCAGTATATCACGTGAGGAAAGAGCAAGCTCAATATCGTTCGGGCGATGCTCGTATATCCGTGTAGATTTGTGAACAGAAGATCATCTGCTTCAACGAAATTTATTATAGTCCAACTTAGAATACGCTCCAGAGTTCTATAGCAGACCGATGTTAAGGATATTGGTCAGAAATTTTGCGCGTCCACTCTTTCACCCTTATTATATAGAGGAGTCACCGGCGCTTTTTTTTCAGTCGCTTGGAACTTAACGCCTGGCGAAAAATTCGCTATAAATTCAAGCTAAACACGACGCCAATGCCGTAATGCACTCACTGTAAAATCGACCTGGGATTCCATGCAGGTATGTCAATTTATTTGTTTTCAACTCTTTCAACTGCTTCTCTACGCCAAGGTTGCCTATTACTACGTCCTCCATACATTGCTCATTAATAGACTTCGACGTTATCGTACATTTATTTACGAATAAATGACACAGTATTCCACTCATTAGAAAAAACTGCATTTAAAAGATATACCTTTGTTTACAAAAAACTGAAGTACAAGAATCATCTGCGACACACCACTTTTCTAAAAATATCAAGTACATAAAGCTACAGTGCTTTTGTTATCACATTTCATAAAGTGTTTGTTTTAGAATCCCTGTTACAAAGGTCACAGCAGGGTTAGGATGCTGCCTACATCATGAATAATATCATTGATCTTGTTGCGAAGTGTTCCTTGTTGTGGGTGGGTGAAAGGGCTCTTTTCTCTAGAAATGAAAATCATGTTAACTCTCATACTTTTAAGAACAATACCGTTTTAAAAAATGACGCGGCTTTCAAACAAACATTGCAGTATGACTACCGACTACGTGTATAAAGTATGCGTTGATAGTCGTTACTTATACTGCAGAGCTCATTTTACAGTCCCGTTGTTTTCCACAACGGTACTACTCTAAACAAGACTGATAGCCTCGAGACCAGAAACGGGACTACCAGAGGATAGCAACGACGGAATGTTGACATAACACTTCAGGAAATACATACACGGTGGTACAGTGATCAGCGAATGGGGCATGTTACTATGGTCGCTATACAAAATGTTTAGTTTCTCGTCGAGGAGGGGTGTATATCACGTGACTAATATTAAGCACTCCGTCTTCAGGCCACAAGTGGCCCATCGGGACCATCTGACCGCTGTGTCATCCTCAGCTGAGGATACGGATAGGAGGGGCTTGTGGTCAGCACACCGCTCTCACGGTCGTTATGATGGTTTTCTTTGACCAGAGCCGCTGCTATTCGGTCGAGTAGCTCCTCAGTTGGCATCACGAGGCTGAGTGCACCCCGAAAAATGGCAGCAGCTCATGGCCGCCCTGATGGTCGCCCATCCAAGTGTCGGTCACGCCCGACAGCGCTTAACTTCGGTGATCTGCCGGGAACCGGTGTATCCACTGCGGCAAGGCCGTTGACCCGACTAATATTAAGGCTAATCCGAAAAGTGTGTGAAATATAATATGCCTCGAGCAGTGTAGTGTTACACAGGGCCTGTAGCAGATTAGTGAGTCAGTTCGGTGTTTGTCCCATCAGCTTCCCCCTAGATCCTTCAGTACCATACCGTCTACTTACACCCACGAAGAATTAAATCCTTTGCGAAACACACTACGAGAAAAACACGCAGAGTAACTAAAACAGTAGCTTTGCACTAAGCAATACTAATACTTGAATACAGTGATCTCTGTTTCATTTAGGGCGGCCACGTCGAATTTGTCCGAAATGTCACTTTTGAATCAATCAGAATCTCGATTAAGTCTACGTTTTAAAAGCACTCTCAAGTGTTACTGATAAAGGAAAACGCTTGACGTCTATAAAAGACGTCTTACAGCGTAGTGAACAAATACAACAGTGAAAAATATCACCCCGTCGCCGGCCGGGGTGGCCAAGCGGTTAAAGGCGCTACAGTCTGGAACCGCGCGACCGCTACGGTCGCAGGTTCGAATCCTGCCTCGGGCATGGATGTGTGTGATGTCCTTAGGTTAGTTAGGTTTAAGTAGTTCTAAGTTCTAGGGGACTGATGACCTTAGAAGTTAAGTCCCATAGTGCTCAGAGCCATTTGAACCATTTTTTTCACCCCGTCGGTTTACTTTCAAGCCGAAGTATCCATCCGGGCACGACGCTTGTTTCATGCAAAGCTGCTGTGACAAATCACTCAAATGGAAGTTTGCAAAATCTTGTCCAGTAACATAAACAACTGCCTGAACCATTTAGGATCAGTGAACAGAGTTTCTTCAATGAAACTATGAACTGAAACAAAAAATTCTTGTATATTTGTTTATGACGCTTGACTTAAATAAATCTTTCCCATTGACACAATCGCAACTACTGTACTTTTCCTGCCGCTTCAAAATTATTGACAATAAAAGAACTGGTTAAGTTATTCGCAACAATTGTTAATTTTTACAAGACCCGCACTGAATGTACGATATTTGCTCACAACCAGAAACGAGCCTGTGAGCTTAACTCGCTCGTTCCAGCGAATTTTTCGCTTAAAATTGGCGGAGGCTGAAGAATTCTACGTGTCGAAGTCAAACAAGGAAATAAAAAAGAAAAAAGGAGGGTGTTAACTAGGCAAAAGTATTTGTTGGAACAAAGGGTTAGAGGAATTCTGAAACGCCGCCGCTAGTGACGAAGTTTCTGCCGAAAGTTGGGCGCGAGTTGCGACTAACCACTCGAGGGCTCGAGGCCTGGATGAGAGTTCTTAGGAGTTCCCTCGAGTTCTCGTCTTAAGACTTTTTCTCGTTCCTCCGCTGTAGCGCCTTCGGTTGTGATCCCCTCCGTACACAGGGAGCAGCGCGCAATCGGAATGAATTGTGTGTGTGTGTGTGTGAGAGAGAGAGAGGGGTAGATGCGAGCATCGACTCAGGGCGTGCTAAGGTGAACTGCCTCAGCAGCACGTAGAGAACGTGTCGGACAACTTCCCCCGAATTACGATGGGAACAGTTAATTTGGTATCGGGAGGAAGCTGCCCTGTTACATGTAAATAACCGCACGAGAATAGCCAGCTTCATGAAACTAACATGTGGTCAACATAAAATCTGTTAAATTTTGTGTTTCATCGGGTGAAGTGCAATGCACATTGCGAATCCTTTCTCTTTTTCCTTTAGAATTTACCAAAGTGTTTCGGGAAGAAAAGAAAAACAACCAATTTCGAGCTGCGGAGTGGCACACAGCTTTAGAATTCGTAATAGAACAGTCCAGGCGTTTATGAAGCGTGATTTAAAGAAAAGACGCAAAATATGAATCACTATTGCCAGTATTGGAATAGGAGCTGGATACGACATTTTACGATTACAGTCACTTAACTACGTTGGTATGCCTGCAGGCAGAAATTTAACGATGAAAACGCGGTAACTTTTACTAAAAGATTTGTTCTCAAAACAAGCTCGTGGGTAACGATAGGGAAGACGGGTGAAGTTCAATATACATCAAAAAATGGCTCTGAGCACTATGGGAATTAACATCTGAGGTCATCAGTCCCCTAGAACTTAGAACTGCTTAAACCTAACTAACCTAAGGACATCACACACATCCATGCCCGAGGCAGGATTCGAACCTGCGACCGTAGCGGTCGCGCGGTTCCAGACTGTAGCGCCTAGAACCGCTCGGCCACTCCGGCCGGCCAATATACATCCTGCAGTCAGTGTTAATTATAATACATACCTAAGTTCATCGAGGTCTAATATGAAGACAATCAATCCAGAACATGGAACAAAACAGACAGCAACACGATCCAAAAGCGCTGCTCGGTGTTCTTATTTTCTTTTTATCTGGGCTACTGGCACAGTATAATTACATATAAATGGAAGGTGGATCGCTGCTGACAGCTGCAGCGGGACATCAAGTGGAATATGCGGCGACAGTCGAAAATGTGTACCAGACTGAGATTCGAACCCAAGATATCCTGCTTACTAGGCAGGTGCGGTAAGCACTGCGGCATCCGGCACACAGCGTTATTGGAATTGCACGGATTATCTAGGTACACCTCACGGCCAAACACTCCCACCTAGCTCTACCTATCCGCAGTCCCTGTCCATTATACTCACTTTCGTTGTAATAGTAGCTGGGAGGATTGTGTTTAATTAAGGTTTCTTGACCATACAGGACCGTCCCACACTTTCCCTTTGGGTGGCAAAATAAGAAACGTGACACCTAGTGGTCCATTATTTACTGAGATAAACGTTGATAGTTTACGAAAGCTCCGTATATAGAGTCAGGAATTACACGTGTCGTTTTATAAGCAGAATTATACACCGTATATCTTTTTTAAAAAAATCAGTCATGTTTTCTACGACGCTTGAAACATCGCACCTTCTCATTCGATATAGTGTCCATGTCAATACTTCCTCAGACAAATCTGGACCAATAACAACTGTATCAACACGCCGCTTGTTGTCTGCCGGAGTTTTAACCGTTGCCTGCTTCGAATTTTAGAAGGAAATATAGGCCAGATAGATTTCTTTTATTACCAAATGCGGTTAAGAGCACAACTTATACCCGACATTAACAAATCTCATTCACTTACAAAAAATTTAAATCAAAGAAAAAATAGATACGTCGAAAACATTAAGAATGAAGGAATGACATCTGAAATCTCGTATGAAAAAGTAAAATTTCTTTCGTGACTCTATAAAGGTTGAAATTAAATACGGCTAAGGGCATCGAAAGTCACGAACAGACTCTAGAAATAATTTTAGTCAACGAAATTGGACGAGAGCCAGCTGTCAGAACTATTAATAAAGTCCCGAACTTACCGTCAAGGCCACGTAATAAATACCTGCAGCTGTTGCTACTATTTTTATCGACGTCCGATTATGTCAGACCCTGTAGAATATTTTCCTCCTTTCAGCAGGATCTACTGATCGTAATCTAAGTCCTCATGGATTGAATTTTTGCAGCCAGTTTACATTTTATTTTATGTAAGGAGCAAGCTTTATCTGCAACAGCTGAGTTCACAGTAACACATCGACGTTACCGCTGCTCAGAATAGTACGTATGTTTGTAAACTCCTAACTGATTTACTGTACCTGGAGCCACTGCAGAAAGTTACAGCATGCCAAAAACAGGCCACTTCTTACCAAGCGCGATTTAGAAAGGAGATATAAACCGTGCACGAAACCGGACTCTGGAACGGAACTGAGAGATCAAGAGTTCGAGGCTGAAGTGGGGTGCTGCGATATTTCTCTAAATGGCGCGGTGCGAAAAGGTGGTATTAATGTGAGAACGTATTACGTAAGAGGCCGCGGGTCAGGCGGTAAAAGGTGGACGACTCTGGAGGAGAGCTCTCACGGCGCACCACTTGCAACGCGAATAACGCCGACGTCATCGGCGAGGCGCCAGCAAGTATCCGGGTGTGAGCGGGATGAGAAGGGCGACCCGACGCGGTCAAGTCCGATGAAGGTCTTCGCGTCGCTTTGCCTGCCAACGACCGGTAAGGTTCCAGGCGCCATAAAAGAAAAGAGAACAGTTGTGGAGGGAAGGAAGGATTTACACGGTACCACTTCCGACAGACACTATGGGGGCTAGTACAAGAACGATTTTAGGAAAGAACATTTTATTTTAACAACAGTACATAAATAAAAGTAATAATGTCATAGAAAGTGGTAGGAAATATGAGAGAAATTTTTAGCGTTACGTTTACAGAAAACTTTTGATAATGCTGTAGTGGTAGCCGATGTGAAAGTACGAGAAAGTTCTAAGAATTTCTGCAAATCATGTAACTGAGACGGCACGTCCACGCTGGCTGGCTCCCTGGCTCTCGTCGTCGATCCAGGGCCGAGGCGCCTCCCCGAATCACAGAAGCTCTATGCTAACGCGCGCGGGTATTCTGCGGATTATTCGAGGAGAAGAAATACACTACTGACCATTAAAATGGCTACACCAAGAAGAAATGCAGACGATAAACGGGTATTCATTGGAAAATATATTATACTAGAACTGACATGTGATTACATTTTCGCCGCGCGGGATTAGCGGAGCGGTCGAAGGCGCTGCAGTCATGGACTGTGCGGCTGGTCCCGGCGGAGGTTCGAGTCCTCCCTCGGCCATGGGTGTGTGTGTTTGTCCTTCGGATAATGAAGGTTAAGTAGTGTGTAAGCTTAGGGGCTGATGACCTTAGCAGTTAAGTCCCATAACATATGACACACATTTGAACATTTTTGATTACATTTTCACGCAATTTGGGTGCATAGATACTGAGAAATTAGTTCCCAGAACAACCACCTCTGGCCGTAATAGCGGCATTGATACGCCTGGGCATTTAGTCAAACAGAGCTTGGATGGCGTGTACAGGTACAGCTGCCCATGCAGCTTCAACACGATACCACAATTCATTAAAAGTAGTGACTGGTGTATTGTGACGAGCCAGTTGCTCGGCCACCATTGACCAGACGTTTTCAATTGGTGAGAGATCTGGAGAATGTACTGGCCAGGGTAGCAGTCGAACACTTTATGTATCCAAAGGCCCGTACAGGACCTGCAACATGCGGTCGTGCATTATCCTGCTGAAATGTAGGGTTTCGCAGGGATCGAATGAAGGGTAGAGCCACGGGTCGTGACACATCTGAAATGTAACGTCCACTGTTGAAAGTGTCGTCAATGCGAACAAGAGTTGACCGAGACGTGTAACCAATGGAACCCCATACCATCACGCCGGGTGATACGCCAGTATGGCGATGACGAATACACGCTTCCAATGTGCGTTCATCGCGATGTCGCCAAACACGGATGCGACCATCATGATGCTATAAACAGAACCTGGATTCATCCGAAAAAATGACGTTTTGCCATTCGTGCACTCAGGTTCGTCGGTGAGTACACCATCGCAGGCGCTACTGTCTGTGATGCAGCGTCAAGGGTAACCGCAGCCATGGTCTCCGAGCTGATAGTCCATGCTGCTGTAAGCGTCGTCGAACTGTTCGTGCAGGTGGTTGTTGTCTTGCAAACGTCCCCATCTGTTGACTCAGGGATCGAGACTTGGCTGCACGATACGTTACAGCAGTGCGGATAAGATGCCTAACATGTGGACTGTTACTGATACGAGGCCGTTGGGATCCAGCACGGCGTTACGTATTACCCTCCTGAACCCACCGATTCCATATTCTGCTAACAGTCATTGAATCTCGTCCAACGCGAGCAGCAATGTCGCGATACGATAAACCGCAATCGCGATAGGCTACAATCCGACCTTTATCAAAGACGGAAATGTGATGGTACGCATTTCTCCTCCTTACACGAGGCATCACAACAACGTTTCACCAGGCAACGCCGGTCAACTGCTGTTTGTGTATGAGAAATAGGTTGGAAACTTTCCTCATGCCAGCAGCCGGCTGGAGTGGCCGAGCGGTTCTAGGCGCTACAGTCTGGAATCGCGCGTCCGCTGCGGTCGCAGGTTCGAATCCTGCCTCGGGCATGGATGTTTGTGATGTCCTTAGGTTAGTTAGGTTTAAGTAGTTCTAAGTTCTAGGCGACTGATGACCTCAGCAGTTAAGTCCCATAGTGCTCAGAGCCATTTTTTTCATGCCAGCACGTTGTAGGTGTCGCCACCGGCGCCAACCTTGTGTGAATGCTCTGAAAAGCTAATCATTTGCATATCACAGCATCTTCTTCCTGTCGGTTAAATTTAACGTCTGCAGCACGTCATCTTCGTGGTGTAGCAATTTTAATGGCCAGTAGCGTATTTACACAATCGTGATGCAATGGCAGGAAAGCGGTAGACAGGCAGCAGAGGAGCAACACCAGATCCACGCCGGTGCCTGACGCACGACCCTACTCTTACGCTGACCAGATGTCTGGCTTGTATCCTGTTTGGGAAAGTCTGCGGGGCAGAGCGGAGAACGTGACTCGCTGCCATCAGGCCTGTCTGTTACAGCTGGCGGAAGACTAATTTATGGTGCAAAGAGCAAAACCGACTGAGCAGATTCTTTTCTCAAGAGTAGTCTAGGACTATCGTGTTGTTTAACATGACTTCGCAGCTGCGTATTTCTCACTTACATTGGAGGTCATACCACTGGGGATCAGTGTCCGTTCTTGTTAACTATTCTGATTCTAGTTACAGCGCCCTTCCTCACTGGAATAGATGGCGTCACAGTTCAAATGTCTTACGAGTTATAAGCGGCAATATACAAATCCATGTCTGGCCATCATAATTCGTGTGTTTCGTAGTTCGCAACTATTTCCTTCTGCAGCTGCACTGGTGACCCTCCTCGAATTATCGTTATGTCGACGGGGTGTAAACTGCTATGTTTCCGTCCTCATTTGGCCCTTTCCTCTTTTCAGGTTACTGTCTCAATAAGCAAAGCAGACGGTCGAAGAAAAATACGATGCAACACACAAAGACGAATCCCAGATCCGTCCATCATAATATAAACAGCCCATTTGGTTCCGCTGTCTGCACAGAACTGAGAATTACGGAATGACTTACGAGTGCACTGTCATAAGCCGGCCCACTTGCAGTCGAGAAAAGGCATTGTCAAAGGCTTCTTCTGCCATGAATTTACAACATTTTTTTCGAAACCGAGCCAGTCTTGGGCGTCTAACACTATATCGCCCTGTCAAGGAAATGCTAAAAACTCTTACAAAAAAAACCGTTTAGGACAAGCAGCTGTCAGACAGCCACATTTCAATAGTAGAAGTGGTCCGTTTAACGTGTAACTTGAATAGATAGTGACACAAGTGATCGCGATTGTGATTTCATGCTCTAGGAGATGGTCTTTGACTTACTTAAGTACATTAAACCTCTGCCACTTATGATTCTGAAAGTATTAAACTTACAACTGACGCAGTGTCAGCCAGGCTAACTGTTCAATATTTCTGACGTATTCACAATATTGTGCACACGCTATTAGCTGTTTTGTTGATGTCTGCACATGTACTTGGACACTTAGCAGTAAACGAGGGAGACTCACTGGAACTTTCAACAAACTGTATCGAAAGTCGTCAAGAGATAGGTGTTGTGCGTGGCGCGTAGCCTTACTTCTAAAGTCGTGAGTGTAGACATACACTGATGAACCGAAACATTAAAAGCACTGATCACCGCGAGGCCGGCGAGCACGTGACGCTCTAAGACAGGCATACAGGGTGTAACACGAGTATAAGTGTAGATACACACATCAAAAAAGTTTTGCATATTGGAATAGAGATCAACATAAACATCATTTCCGCCCTTTTTTTTTTGCTCATGAAAACCAGACATTGCATGTTGTACCGCCATACAGCGAGACATTCAGAGGTGGTGGTCCAGATTACTGTACACACCGGTACCCCTCAACCCAGCAGCACACCCTCTTGCATTGATGCATGCCTGTATTCATCGTGGCATACTATACGCAAGTTCATCAAGGCACTGTTGGTCCACATTGTCCCACTCCTCAACGGAGATTCGGCGTAGATCTCTCAGAATGGTTGGTGGGTCACGTCGTCTATAAACAGCCCTTTTCAATCTATACCAGACTTGTTCGATAGGATTTATGTCTGGAGAACATGCTGGCCACTCTAGTCGAGCAATGTCGTTATTCTGAAGGAAGTCATTCACAAGATAGGGGCGCGAATTGTCGTCCATGAAGACGAATGCCTCGTCAATATGCTGCCGATATGGTTGCACTATCGGTTGGAGGATGGCATTCACGTATCATACAGCCGTTACGGCGCCTTCCATGACCACCTGCGGCGTACGTCGGCCCCACATACTGCCACCTCAAAACATCAGGGAACCTCCACTTTGCTGCACTCGCTGGACAGTGAGTCTAAGGCGTTCAGCCGGACTGCATTGTCTCCAGACACGTCTCCGACGATTGTCTGGTTAAAGGCACATGCGATGCCAATCCTGAGCGGTCCATTCGGCATGTTGTTGGGCCCATCTGTATAGCGCCGCATGGTATCGTGGTTGCAAAGATGGACCTCGCCCTATACATCTGGAGTGAAGTTGCGCATCATGCAGCCTATGGCGCATAGTTTGAGTCGTAACACGACGTCCTGTGTCTGCACGAAAAGCATTATTCAATATGGTGGCGTTTCTGTCAGGATTACTTCGAGCTATGATCCATAGGTAGCGGTCATCCACTGCAGTAGTAGACCTTGGGCGGCCTGAGCGAGGCATGTCATCGACAGTTCCTGTCTCTCTGTATCTCCTCCATGTCCGAACAACATCGCTTTGGTTCACTCCGAGACGCCTGGTCACTTCCCTCGTTGGGAGTCCTTCCTGGCACAATGTAACAATGCGGACACGATCGAACCGCGGTACTGACCGTCTAGGCGTGGTTGAACTACAGACAAGACGAGTCGTGTACCTCCTTCCTGCTGGAATGACTGGAACTGATCGCTTGTCGGACCTCTCCGTCTAATAGGCGCTGCTCATGCATGGTTGTCTACATCTTTGTGCGGGTTTAGTGAAATCTCTGAACAGTCAAAGGGACTATGTCTGTGATACAATATCCACGGTCAACGTCTATCTTCAGGAGTTCTGGGAACTGGGGTGATTTAAAATTTTTGTTGATGTGTGGATTTCTGTTGGTGGCTGTGGATGGTGTGCTGACCAAAATCAAAGCAGCATTTCCGTCATTTCCAGAGAAATAATTACGGCTATTACATGTCTTATGTTTTTAGGTTGGTTACTACCTTAAAATGCATGTGGCAAGATCAAACTATTAATGCTAACTTCTCCAAAGAGCAGGTCAGGTGTTGCAGTGTGAATGCTTGGACGCAAAACGGGCAATCTATACTGACAAGTGGGCCGGCCGCGGTGGTCTAGCGGTTCTAGGCGCTCAGCCCAGAACCGCGCGACTGCTACGGTCGCAGGTTCAATCCTACCTCGGGCATGGATGTGTGTGATGTCCTTAGGTTAGTTAGGTTTAAGTAGTTCTAAGTTCTAGGGGACTGATGACCACAGATGTTAAGTCCCATAGTGCTCAGAGCCATTTGAACCATTTTTATACTGACAAGTGTAGTCCACTTAATTCTGAAGTTACGGCCGTGCAGATAACATGAGGCCGTGAAGTTTGTGGGAAGAGTGTTCCATGCAAAAAAAAAAAACAAAAAAAAACAATGGAATCACAAAATCGCATACGCATGCCGGTGGGGACAGTGTTATGCTATTGGAGACATTCGCTTGGGTTTGCACGAATTCTGTGGTAGCAATCGAAGGCACCATGACTGCAGTGGACTGTGTGAACATTATTCCGGACCATTTGCATCCCTTCAGAACTGATATCTTTCCCAATGGCGATGGCATGTATCAGCAGGACAACTGTTCGTATCACAAGCCCAGAATCATGCTACAATGATCTGAGAAGCATGATATTGAACACACACTGATCTCTCCGCCATCAAATACGCCTCATCTGATACTGATGGAAAACATCTTGCATGCTATCGGGTTCCAGCTGCGCGCTCACAAACCAGTGACGTGTAATTTATTGGAATTCCATGATGTATGCGTTCACGTCTGTTGTCACATACCTCCGAAAACCAACTGAGGACTTGTTAAGTTGATGCCATGCTAAATCGCTGATTTTTGTCTTTTAAATATGGATCAACACGCTCTATTAAGCAGGTGGTCATATTGTTTTGTCTCACACGTGTATAATTACTTCGTCTGAAAGACATTCCGTGTAATGTGCTCGAATAGAACGCGATGGACATTTTTTTAGGGAGGGGGGATGTGGTATACTGTCTTCTTTTCGCGAAAAGAGATGCGTTGGCGTTTCGAGTACAGATGTAGGAGTTTGATCTGCTGCACTGCTCTTCTTATTATAACATTGGCATTAGCAAAAACTCTTCCATCAGTCACGGGTGATCCAATTACACGTACGTATCATGTAAAATTATATGCAGTACATATAAGGGACAGTAAAATGAAAACAAGACAGATGGATAAATTTAGTGCACTGTTTATTATTTGAAGCTATCGCCATAACTGTTAATACATTTATCCCACTGTGAGTCAAGATGGTCAATGCTTTCATGGAAAAATGCTCATCTACGGAACGATGATTGAACCCAGGCGTGCTTGGGCTCGCTCACATGTTGCCAAGATTGTTTCGAGTACGCTACAGAAGTTTCGCTGGGAAGCCCTCGCTGGGAATCCCCTACATATGCTCCGCACAGTCCCGATCTCACCCCATGCGATTTTCATCTTTCTGGAGCCCTGAAGAAAGACATTCGTGGGCGTCGATTTGTTTCGGACGACAAGGTGCACGCCTGGGTACAATCACGGTCCCGTTTAACAGTTACGTCGATTACTTTTGCAATAGTAAACTGTTTACTTGCTTTTTATTCATCCGTCTCGTCTTCTTTTGACAGCCCCTTGTAGTAACAACATGTTACATGATGGACATACAGCACAAAAGGAGGCTCATGAACTGGAGACAAATAAATTATGGGTGTTAAACACGGTCACGGTGAGTTTCACGGGCTAATTAAGTACTAAGAAGTTTTTGTTCTTACTATTTAGTTATAGCGGTAAAACGAAGAAGAAAAACAGTCTAAATGGATGTCTGGTAAATCATGACATACGGGTCGCTCCTGATGTTTTAATCCACTACCTCCGCTGTATCCTCTGGGTTACATAGATACCGCGTCGTGCACTAGATTACTCCTGATTTTACTCTTAAATCATTGTTCATAGACAAATTTCCAGTTTTGTAGTCGTTAAGCATCAAAATTACTTCAAATAATAACCATAATGAAAACTTCGCCGTGGAGCGAAAAGTGTCAGGATGTACGCCGTGGTCGTAGCGGAAGAGGCGTTTTGTGTGCTGTACGTGTTATCCGGCTGTGACGGCACGCTAAGCTATTCCAAGACGCGGGGGCGTCTCGGCAGCGTTGGCTTTTTATGTCGCCGGCGCTCCGTGAGGAGAGTGTTATCTTTGCGGGAGGAGCGCAGGTGAGCCGCTGTCGATATGTTATTCCTATCGATCTGATAAGTGCGCGGGTGATGAGATGGCGGCGGCGCCCCCGGGGAATCCGTTCGGCGGATTGTGTGCGGCGTGCAGCGCACGTAGCGGAGAGACGGCGGCCGCCCGTCCAGTCGTCACCCCCTCCTCCGTCTGACAGCGTCTCCCGCAGTCTCCATTTCCATCTCCATTTTAACAGCTTGGCTGGTCATCGTCGCAAGGAATCTAGGACACAGACGAAAACTAGATCCAAAGAGGGGGAAAGGTCATCACAAGTTATGTCGCTGCAATATAGCGTGTCACTATAAAGGGTGAGGCGCAAAGACGTTAACACTAAATGGGTGTTACCTTTTTTGTTTCTTCATGGGTCAGACCGTGGAATCCCGATGTTCCATTGAAGGACGAAGAAAGACAGGAGCCTGGATGGAGGTCTTTCAATCCCCAAGCATCGTATAGGAAAAATTCAAAGCCTGGACCGGACGGGATGCACCATTCGTTATGACGAGGTCCGTTCAAGATGATTGCAAGGAAAACAGCGGTGGAAAGAGATATGTTCGAATGAAGAGAGTATCATCCTTGTCCAGGGAGCGATGGTACTCAAACCAACCAAGTCCTCGCGCAGTTATCCTCTAGAGACTAACATTTCTCAAAGGCCAGCGGTTAGAATTTTGCACCATGATTTAGGAATGAAGTCAATACCCCTTGCAACTTGCGCAGCAGCTCATAAACGTGGACAAACAAACACGTGTGACCGCTGCACAAATTATCTTGAAAATGGTGCACTTGGAGCCTGATGTCCTGTTCATGTTTTCTGACGAAGTAACATTCCACATCGGCAGTTGTCTGAAGAAGCATAACTGTGTCACTGGCCGACCTAGCAGCCCCCAGAAGTTCGAGAGCACAAGCGGGATCCCCCAAGGTGAGCCTTTTGTGTGCAGTGAGCAAATCTCGAGTGATGGACCCTTATTTTCTGAAGAATATAGTGCCAGGCGAGAGAATTACCTTGCCATGCTCAGCACGTTCATGGAGGAGACGGCGCCATTTGCCACTCTCCAGCGAGAGTATTTTCATACCTCACCATTAGAATCAGATGGTTCGGGTTTATGTGAACGACACGTTTGGTAAATGTTGGATTGGTAGAGGCGGTCCCCCTCCGTGGTCAGCACTTCACACGACCTGACGCCGTGCGATTTTTGGCTGTGGAGTATTATGCAAACCTAGCAACTTGCACTAGCTGAAGCACTGCGTCGCTGAGATCATCGCCTCTATCCCTACCCAAATTGCCCAGTGGGCCTCAGAATCAACAACGGACAGACTTTATAAATGCACTGAGTGAAATGGGTGCCAAATTCAAACCCAGTGACCAAATCACTGCCTTGTAATTTCACATCATTAAACATACTTAATGTTGACATCTTCTTGCCTCACCCTGTATAACAGATCACTTCTGAATTATTGAATTCTATGCCTTTTTCAGGAATGTAATAGTTTTCTTATTTATCTGTTATTAATGATTAAAAGCAATTTTTTAAACTTTTTGTATCGTAGAAATACTGACAATGTGAGGAATATAGATTTATATAAAGTCTGTGATACCGTCTGGACGGTAACAGAGACTCTTTAGACGTGCAAAGAATAGCGATACGGTAGCGAGCAGCATAGATATGTGTCTTTTTGGCCACGAGTGAACGAGGGCGCAAGTGTGAGTGTGTGTATAGCTCCGGCATAGCGGCTATGCGTGCAGCAGTGCGTAGCGGCTGCGGTTTCCATGGCCCACAGTCCAACAATGATCTATGAGGATGCTTAGAGAGGGTTATAAAAGAAGAGCTCGCGTAAGAAATATCTGCAGCTGGAAGAAGATGCATAATTACTGTTGAGCTAGTATGCCGCGGCAGCACTTCCGCACAGAGTCCACATAAGACGATATCCAGTTCTGTAAAAGACTTGCCAGAGTCTCCAGAGTCTTTTAGGATAAATAAGCGCTTGTGTGAACGTGAATAAAAATTTTATAGTGATCATTAAACTAAGTCATTTTCAACACAAACACGGTCCTTATCCCACTAGCCTTAGTTTCGAAAATCACATAATGAATGAAAAAAATATTGTAAAAGAAGACAATTTTGCCACACACTGCAGTTTAATTTCACTTGAATTAAAAGTTTATTTCTTGTTAATTTATCAAAGACATTGATTGCCATTAATTTTCATGGATATTGATATTTGTAATATACTGAAAACTACTGAATCTGCAAGTCATAATGAATTTTACCTATCTTTCAACTATAATAATTACTTCGTGTATTTTTGAGAAATTTATGAAACGATGTCATTCTGAGAGTTGCTATTGTATTTAGTTGTTTAGACTCATTTCCATTTAATTATTACGTTCTTGACAGCGTATTATAAATATTTTCAAAGATTAGTTAATCAAAATCTGTAAAAGTAAAGATTGCATTTAGTTCACGTTACATAGTTACTAGCGTGTTGCGTAATGGAATAAGTTTGTTAGTTTTGCTTTTTTCTGTAACTTCTTTAAATTAATCTTAAGTTTTGAATATTTACTTGGATATGACTTATGTTGTGACCACTTGCGTATACAAATCAGTTTCCGTGTGAATAATGAGCATCGTCACCCATCGGTTTATTAATATTTGTAACGTAAGCTTAAATCAGAAGATGAAGACGTTGGTCATTTTATCTACGAGGGCTCAGTGGTTCAGAAATGGGGTGGACCTGCGATGGACATATGACGTTGAGTTCTTCTGGGTAGGCGTGCTGTATCGAAGTTGACAATGATTTGCAAATACCGAGCCCGGTAATGCTGAATTTTCCGTTATGACGCTGAAACGTGGACTGTAACTGAAGAGGACCGCAAAAGCATTTATACTTTTGAGATATGGACATATAAGACGTTGCCGAGAATATCATGGATGGACAAAAAGACCAACAAATCGATCCTTCAAGAACTCAGTGTGGGGAAGAGACTGTACAGTGTACAGTATTTGTTTCCAGCGAATCTTATAGTTCTTTCGTCACATAGTTCGACGACAGTGAGATAACTTGGAAAAGATTATCATTCACCGCAAAGTCGAAGGGAAAATATTGCAGGGAAGAACACCGAGATGATGGATGGATTAGATAAAGGGCCACATGGGCCACCTAGTCTGAGATGCAGAAGACCGGAAAAAATGGAGACAGGAACAGTACTGCACGACGTCACCGATTTTCAACTGTGAAAGACGGACTCAAATCCAATTGGTTCCGGGAAGAAATTGTCCTCTGTAGGACCTGTGACAGTCTTATTTCTCTACATAATTAAAGTTTCATTAAACTGCACTTCCTTTCATAAAAAACAAATTCGAAAATTACTCAAAATTAATTTTCGTAATTACGTATGGTTGCACTCATCCGTTATTAGAGCCGTGTCTCCACTTGTCTTATTAACTAATAACTTTACACTTTTACACATCATTTCAGTTCATTTTCTTTCGGAATCGATGCCTTTCCAATAACCGGAGTACATAGAATCACGGTCGATAACAGTGCATACGGGAGGCTGTGGGATGGGTGCAACAACGTGTAGTCTACTTACTGGATATCAACTAAACATCCTGGTGACTGAAATTTCAATTTTAAATATATGCTGATTAAACGCGGAAAGAATCATCTCCCTTTATCTTACCAAGCGTTTATACTATTGTACAGGGTCCACTGTTTTCATAATATGCGAAATTTATTGAATTTAATTTCGCGTTCGTATGATCTTCCTGTCGTTATAGTAGTTGTTTACTGTAGTGTAGGCTGTCTCTTTAGTGAGTTTGTCGTATCTTCAAGTGTCCTGCCAACAAAGCGCAGTCTTTGTGTTTCACCTTCCCCACAATATTATTTATGTGGTCTTTCCAATTTAAGTTGCTCGTAATTGTAATTCCTAGGTATTTAGTCGAACTGACAGCCCTTAGATTTGTGCGATTTATCGTATACCCAAAATTTATCGGATTTCCTTTAGTACCCATGTGCATGACCTCGCACTTTTCTTTGTTTAGTGCCAATTGCCACTTTTCGCACCATACAGAAATTCTCTCTAGATCGTTTTGTAATTGGAATTGATCGTCTGATGATTTTACTAGACGGTAAATTACAGCGTCATCTGCAAATAATATAAGGGGTCTGCTCAGATTATCACCTAGATCATTTATGTAAATCAGGAACAGTAGAGGGCCTATGACACTGCCTTGTGGAACGCCGGATATCACTTCTGTTCTGCTCGATGATTTACCGTCTATCACTACGAACTGTGACCTCTCTGAGAGGAAATCACGAATCCAGCCACGCAACTGAGACGATACTCCATATGCACGCAATTTGATTAACAGTGGCTTGTGGGGAAAGTTATGGCTCTGAGCACTATGGGACTTAACATCTGAGGTCAACAGTCCCCTAGAACTTAGAACTACTTAAACTTAACTAACCTAAGGACATCACACACATCCATGCACGAGGCAGGATTCGAACCTTGCGACCGTAGCAGGTGCGCGGTTCCGGACTGAAGCGCCTAGAACTGCTTGGCCACCTGTATGAAAAGCCTTCTGGAAATCTAGGAATATGGAATCGATCTGAGATCCCTTGTCGACAGCACTCATTACTTCATGGGAATAAAGAGCTAGCTGCGTTGCACAAGGACGATATTTTCTGAATCCGTATTGGTTATGTATCAATAAGTTATTTTCTTCAAGGTGATTCATAATGTTCGAGTACAGTATATGCTCCAAATTCCTACTGCAAACTGAGGTCAGTGATATGGGTTTGTAATTCAATTGGTTACTTCTATTTCCCTTCTTGAATATTGGTGTGACCGGTGCTACTTTCCAGTCTTAAGGAACAGACCATTCGTCAAGTGAGCGGTTGTACAAGACTGCTAAGAAAGGTTCTATTGTGCCTGCATACTCTGAAAGGAACCTGATTGGTATACCATCTGGAACGGAAGACTTGCCTTTCTTAAGTGATTTGAGTTGTTTCGCACCACCTAGGATATCTTCTTTTATGTCACTCACGCTAACAGCTGTTCTGGTTTCGAATTCTGGAATATTTACTTCGTGTTCTTTCGTGAAGGAATTACGGAAAACTGTATTTAGTAACTCTGCCTTAGTGGCACCATCATCGGTAACATTTCCATCGCTATCGCATGTGACGGTATTGACTGTTTTCTGCCGCTGGTGTACTTTACATACGACATAATGTCTTTGGGATTTCTACCATATTTTGAGGGAATACTTTCAGCATACCCTGTTAATGCTATCTGGTATCGATCCTAAACACTTGGGCAGTATTCTAAATGGGATTTGTGAGCAATCTCCTTTGTACACGGACTGCATTTTGCCAGTATACTGCTAATGAACCACAGTCTGTCGTCTGCCTTACAATGCCGAATGCGAGCTGTGAACAACTTCGTTACCTCGTCGGAATTTCGTGGGGACTGCAGTATTGTGAGGTCGGATGTCTAGACGAGGGTACTACCGCAGCCAGAGGGCTTACACACTTGTCCGTAGCGCAGTTAGCCAGGTATCGGATCTGGCAATGCACTTTGCACGGCGCAATTAGAGCGCCGGGGATTTCGCGCTCGGCTAATACGGCGCCGCCGCCGCTTCCGCGAACATACGGCGGATCGCATGGAATCTCATGGCGTGACGTGCCGTCCCCTGGCGTATTGAGCGGGCGCCACACGGGGCTGTGTCTGGCGGACGCTGCCACTGCCGCTGCCTCTACCGTCGGCGGACCCAGCACGCACGGTAATCGGATTGCCCGCGCAGCTGTTACGCTGGCCGCTCCCTACACTTCGCTCACCGCCGCGGGCCGCTTTGTTTCCCTACCGACTGTGTTTTTACAAGTTTGTCGCCGAAAAAAACCGCACCGCCTCGTATACTTTTATTTCGTCTATTTCACTGCTCTTGCTCTGCACAAAAAGAATTGTTAACGTGTGCGACAGCACTTTTTCGTCGATGGTGTCGTAAAAGAGCTCACGACCGCGAACAAAAACGTTGGAAGGTGATATTTTTTTCCTTTTAATATTTACAGTCTTGTTAACATTCAGCCTTTTTACGAATTCAGCGACATACCGAAAAAAGAAAGATCGCGGCACAAGTAAACGAGAAGAATGTAAATCATTACTGAGTCTCGCTCCTTATATGTACGTTATAAATGACCACAACTTCAAAATTAGCGATTTTTCCATTGATTTCTGTTACTTACGAGGTTATCTCTTAGTATGCTATAGCTATAATGTTTTACTTAGTAGCGAAGGAACTGCACTGTTTTGGGCCAATGCACTAAAGCGCACTATGATTGTCACCCGTGCCTTATTGATATTTAGCTTGGTGGTGTATCAATAGGAACACACACACACACACACACACACACACACACACACACAAAACCACCGAGCGAGGTGCCGCAGTGGCCAGCACACTGGATTCGCATTCCAACCATCAAGCTGTAAGTTTTCCGTGCTGTCCCTAAATCGCTCCATGCAAATGACAGGATGGTTACTTTGAAAGGGTCCGGCCGATTTCCTACCCCATCCTTGAAACATTCCCAGCTTGTAATCCGACTCTAATGATATCGACACCAATGGGACGCCAAACTACAATTTTCCTTCCCTCCTTCCTTCCAAAAATCCCCTGTGAAATATAACTTGCGCTGTATCCGTTCTGCACACTGTGTGCGAGTCACTGTGCAACCGCTGGTCTGCGACTAAAGTGATCTTACTCACAAAACGCAAAATGAAAGCAATTTTTTTTTTTAAAAAAAAAGGTCAAGGCGCATAAAAATCCTAAAATGGTAGTTTCAAAATCGAGATGCTTGTAATTGGAATTACCACAAAGACCACTAACGCTTCTGTAAGAACTATCAGTTCACAGGTTTCAAAACATTAAAATACAGACTTCTCCAAAAACGCTACATAACCACTTGGGCTGCAGTCGAGCTCAATCAGTACGACAGATAACAGTAACTAGTAAATAATGTACGCCTTCCGGCCCCACCGCCTCCCCATGGACATTTCTATGATGGGGTTGATTTCCGTGTCTCGATGATATACAGAGACGTAGCGTGCATGCAACCACATCGGAGGAGTATGTGTGGAGAGATCAGATTGGCATACGCCTCCTGAAGAGCGGAAACAGCCTTTTCGGTACTTACAGGAGCAATAGTTTGGGTGATTGGCTGATACGGTTTTTTAACATCAACCGCCCAACATGACACTTCTATGTTGGTACAGTGGCACACGGATGAAAGGAAGGGAAAACTAAAGACGTTAAATTCCGCGACGACAAGCAGATCTACCGCTTGGTAAATGATGTTGGCATCCTCCTGGGTAAAATATTCCGGAAATGAAATAGTCCCTTTTTTTTAGATCTCTAGTTGAAGACTACTCAGAGGTATACAGTCGATAGCAAAAATAAATCTGCCATTCTTCTGGTTGCCTTAAACGTGTTTGTATAATAGACAAATTGAACAGAGAAATGTAATTAGTAAAGTGTGTGGGTAGAAAGAACAGGATTTATTGTCAGGTGAGCAAATATTTATCAACACTAAATCAATATGAGGTCAAGAGAGGTCTAATAATGAACACAAAAATAGGAATCTAGATGAACTACTGTAAACAGTATTGTGAACGGATTATCATAAACAAGAGAGGCGCAAGGCCACGACCTACCACAGTAGTGCATGTACGCGTAAGTGGCCACTAATTCTTCAAATGAAGAAACTGAAAACAATGTATGTGATATGTAATAAACTATTCACTGTCTCAAGGGAGATGTAATGATTACGAGAATGTGTAATCCTTTAGTCGAGCAAAGAAAGACAAGTGGAGAAACAGTGGGAGAACAGGGACTGGGGCAAAGGAAAGAAAAAGAGGAACCGCCAGGTAGAATTCTGCACAGAGAAAAAATTTAATAATTGCGTACAATTGCTTTAAAAATTACGAAAAACTTGTATACATGGAAGAGATATCACTAAGTTTCAGACAAATAATGTAATAGTTACACGGATACCGACAAGAGACAAAGAATGCATGTTTTAAAGTGCAAAAAATTTGCAGGAACAGACGTAGACTCTGATAATAGTTTATTAATTATGGAGTGTGAAAGTAAACTGAAGAAACTGCAGAAAGGATTAAATAAGTTGATGGGATGTTGATAAATCGAAACAATTTGGGATTGTTGAGAGCTGTAAAGGGAGCATAAAGGAATGATTACCCGAAACATGGAAACGGAGTAAGATACGTCAGGAGACAAATGAGTAGCCCTGAGAGATCAAATAGCAGCAGAGGGAAATGAAGCATAATCAAAAGGCCAAGCCGAAATTATTGGATGAAAGATGGGCTATTAAATTTGAATAATAAAAGGAGAACATATAGAAAGAAAAAAATGAAGCGGTTTAAAGGGAGTACAGACGTCTAAACAATGAGTCTGGCGGAAAAAAATGCAAAGAATTGCAAAACTGTAGAAACTTTCATAGGAAAAGTAACTGCCTCGTCTGTAGACTATTGTGGTAATGAAATGCACGACTACAACTGCCCGTGTGTAGGTACTGTTATAATCTCATGTACACCCCTGTGGACGATTCATTCATGGTCTTGTGTAGTACCGTGTTTTTTTGATTGCTTCACAAAAAGTTATCTCTGTGATGTCTTTCTTGTTAAGAGTTATTCGCTAAATAAATGGTTTCCGCGTCTTCAAATGTCCCTGGGGAAAGAAGTCTAGCGGATATCGGATCAGCGAGCTCGTTCGAATATTTTCCATTCTCCGTACCGTCGATGAGTGACCTTCCTGGACAAGCCTTCAGTCTTCAATGTGTTCAATGGAATATCGAGGACGGATGTCACAATGTGTGTCATTACTTTGTGTGTCAAAGCATCAGAACAATGTCCAGCAGCAATATTATTCAACCAAGCTTCTTATGTAGGTTAAGTAAGCTAGTGAGACGTATTAACTGGCAGGTCGAAGTGAAGACTCGGTGGCACTGGCGTGTTTGCAACAGAGAAAGTAGTAACATCGTACACACCACTATTCTTACATGTGGAACGCTTTACACACTACAAATCTGTACGTCAATGCTCTGCGTAGGGCAACAGTTAGACATTCGCCTGTAATTTATTTTGCAGACTTCTCGCATACTGTCACACTGACAACATTTATTTACTGTGTAATGGGAATGGATCAACGCAAGTCACTGACTGATTTAATATTCCGATGTTTCATTTTACCGTAAAAGTCTAATGCAGAGTGCCTGTTTCGTTCTACATCGTGTCGTTCGCACATGATTACCCGTTTATTCTGGCGCCTTTTAAGATCAAAACCTGTTGACGTGGTCTTCAGCCTGAAGACTGGTTTGATGCTGTTGTTTCTGCTATTCTGTGCTGTACAAGCCCCTTCGTTTGCGAATAGTACTGCAACCTACATCCTTCTGAATCTGCTTACTGTGCTCATCTCTTTATCTCCCTCTACAATTTTTACACACTTCATTTCCCTCCAGTACTAAACTGATGATCTCTTGATGTCTCAGAACTTATCCTATAAACCCATTCCTTCTTTTAGCGAAATTGTGCCATATATTTCTTTTCACCCCAATTCTAATGTTGAACTCTTCATTACTTACGTGATCTACCGGTCTAATCTTTAACATTCTTCTGTAGCACCACATCTCAATTGCCTCGGTTCTCCACTTGTCTAAACAGTTTACCGTTCATGTTTCTGTTCCATCCATGGCTACACTCCAGTCAAATACTTCAGAATCGGATCAAATCCCATAATTTTACGATAAGGGCTGTAAAGTTTTCACAAAGTTATGGTTCAAAAATTGTAGAAATAACGCATTTTTCCATATCAGAAGTGGATATTTATTACGAGGGTCACTCCAAAAGAAATGCACACTATTTTTTTTAAAAATCCATCTTTTATTCTACATGTTTGAAAGTTTTACAATGTGTAGATACATCCTTTAGGAACAATATTTTCATTTCTCCACATAATTTCCATCCCTCTCAACTGCCTTACGCCATCTTGGAACCAGCGCCTGTATACTCACACGGTAAAATTCTGGACCAACCCGTTGGAGCCACTGTTTGGCAGCGTGCACAAGGGAGTCATCATCTTCAAACCTTGTTCCACGAAGAGAGTCTTTCAGTTTCGCAAAGAGATGATAGTCACATGGAGTCAGGACAGTAAGGCGGGTGTTTCAGTGTTGTCCATCCGAGTTTTGTTACCACTTCCATGGTTTTTTGACTGACATGTGGCCGTGCATTGTCCTGCACCAGCAAAACATCCTGCTTTTGCCGATGTGGTCGAACACGACTCAGTCGAGCTTGAAGTTTCTTCAGTGTCGTCACATATGCATCAGAATTTATGGTCGTTTCAATTGGCATGATGTCCACAAGCAAGAGTCCTTCGGAATCGAAAAACACCGTAGCCATAACTTTTACAGCAGAAGGTGTGGTTTTGAATTTTTTTCTGGGGTAAATTTGCATGATGCTACTCCATTGATTGCCTCTTCGTCTCTGGTGAAAAATGATGGAGCCATGTTTCATGACCTGTCACAATTCTTCCAAGAAATTCATCTCCACCATTCTCGTACTGTACCAAAAGTTCGCTGCATACCATTTTCTTGTTTCTTTGTGAGCCGCTGTCAACATCCTGGGAACCCACCTGGCACAAACCTTTTTTAACGCCAACACTTTCAGTATTCTGGAAACACTTCCTTCCCCTATACCAACGTAGCGTGACAATTCGTTCACTGTGATGCGTCTGTCAGCGGTCACCAATTCGTTAACTCTCTGCACAGTGTCTGGAGTGTGCGCAGTACGAGGCCTGCTGCAGCAAGGACAATCCTCAATATTGCCGTGCGTGCTTTCATCACGTAACCTGCTTGCCCACCGACTAACTGTACTGCGATCGACAGCAGCATCTTCATACACCTTTTTCAACCTCTTGTGAATGTTTCCCACTGTCTCGTTTTCACAGCACAGGAATTCTGACAGCACGTTGTTGCTGACGAACGTCAAGTGTAGCAGCCACCTTGAAGACATGCTGTGACGGCGCCACTCACGGGAACAGGATGAACCAAGTTTGAAAACAAGCAGGAAGGATGTATCTACACACTGTAAAACTTTCACACATGCAGGATGAAAACTTTATTTTTACAAAAATAGTGTGCATTTCTTTTGGAGTGACCATCGTATATGCACTTCGCTTCTACTACTTCATTGTAGATACCTGAATCTCATTCTGCCCAGCATCGTTCCTGTTCTGCCGGAGTTAGCACACCACCCAGTTAGCAATTTTAAAACTTTTCTTCCAGGTTCCACCGTATTCTTCATCAATACTGTCACTTTATCCCTCGCATTGTCAATAAATTCATTGACGTTAACAGCAAGCCATGGCGTCTGGCCGAAAAGATATTTTCCACGGTCATTTTCCTTGCTCGCGCTGCGGGGTAACAAATCAAACTACTTAGAACTGAGATCTGGATGTACCTAGTCACGTGACCAACTAATTTCCGGCTATCGCCTGTCCTAAGTAGGCACTGTCGACTAATATCTGTGCACTGGTAAGAGCGCATTGCTAACGCCAACCACGGGCACCGTCTCATGCCCTTTGTCCTCGGTAAGTGCTGGGGGCGTCGCAGCTAGCAGCCCCGCTTGTGGACTGGGCGCAGCGGCCGGTACGTGTTCGGAATACGGCGGCTAGTCGATCACCGCGAATACCCGGCAGGTGTGACGCGGCGGCCCGCGCACTCAGTCCGCGGCGTCATTAAGTCGCTAACTCGCAGAGGCGGCGGCGGCGGCGGCGGCGGCGGCGGCGGCGGGGGCGGTGGAGGGCGCCCTCAGACGTGGTCCGAATATTCGAGCTATCGATTGGTGACGGCGTCGCGCGACGCGGCGGGTGGCGGGGTGCGGGCGCTACAGCGCGTACTTCATAAGCTGGTAACCGCCGATCGTAAAGTGGGTCGGGAACCGCTGCTGCGGCGCCGTAGCGGCCGATCTCGCGCCAGAATGTCCCTGGTATTGACTGCCGCGCCACCACTACACCGTTCTCGCATTAGTCCAATAAATACGATCAGTCCGCAGATCGTGCTCGCGAGGTATTACAGCCGAAAGGAAGAGAGGGACACACACACACACACACACACACACACTTCTAGCACGAAAATAGGGTACACCTCTGGAACTCTGCGCCGTACCAAGAGTAGCTCTTCAAACTTCGTCTATTGGCAAATGCTATCATTCTGAGATGTGATATACTTCGAATTACCGTCTGTCACAGAGTGCTAATCATCAGTTAGTAGTGACCCATTTCCATGGCTTTGTGTGGGATGCACTTCGATAAACTCCTCTTCATTTCCTCAACTTGGCGTTTCTCGTTTCTGTGATGTGAATAACAATGATTCGTGTGTGTGTGTAGCGTACCATCTGAGTGCCGGCACGCCATCTGTTCCTCTAGAATGGCACCGATCTCAGCGTCGGCATAGACGCGCAATCGCCATCAACAGCGTCACGTGTCCTCGTACCAAAACGCAATGAAAACAAGTTAGTGACTTACTACGTTCACGTCGGCGCTGAAAATTGTGCTTTGCGCCGGCTGTAGGGGGGCGCTAGTACTCAGACGTCCTAATCTAAAATTTTAATGCGCAGAGATGACAAAAATCATGGGATAGTGATATGCACATATAGAGATGGAGCTGGTATCGTGTACAGAAGGTATAAAATGGAAGTGCACTGGCGGAGCTGGCATTTGATCCTTTATCATTTAGCTACAATATAGCAGGTCAGCAACTCGATGCAGTTAATTCCATAAATTATCTGGGAGTAGGCATTAGGAGGGATTTAAAATGGAATAACCATATAAAATTAATCGTCAGTAAAGCAGATGCCAGATTCATTAGAAGAATCCTACGGAAATGCAGTCCGAAAACAAAGGAAGTAGGTTACAGTACACTTGTTCGCCCTCTGCTTGAATACTGCTCACCGGTGTGGGATCTGTACCAGATAGGGTTGATAGAAGACATAAAGAAGATCCAACAAGAGCAGCGCGCTTCGTTACAGGAGATGATAGATAAACTCCAGTGGAAGACTATGCAAGAGAGACGCTCAGTAGGGGCTTTTGTTGAAGTTTTGAGAACATACCTTCACCGAGGAGTCAAGCAGTATATTGCTCCCTCCTAAGTATATCTCGCCAAGAGACCATGAGGATAAAATCGGAGAGATTAGAGCCCACACAGAGGCATACCGACAATCTTTTATTCTCCGAACAATACGGGACTGGAATAGAAGGGAGAGCCGATAGAGGTACTTAAGGTACCCTCCGCCACACACCGTCAGGTGTCTTGCGGAGTATGGATGTAGATGTAAATGTAGATTTGTATTGTACTTAAGTGATTCATGTGAACAGGTGTGAGACTTTATTATGACAGCATGACGGAAATTAACAACTTTCAATGCGGAATGGTACTTGGACATTCCATTGCGGATATCGTTATGGAATTGTAATCCGATATCCACAGTGTCAAGAATGTGCCTAGAATACCAAATTCCAGTCAGTACCTCATACCACGGACAACGCGGTGGCCGACGGCCTTCACGTATCGACCGAAAGCAGCGGCGATTGTGTAGAGTTGTCATTGTTAACAGACACTCAACATTGCGTAAAACGACCGCAGAAATCTGTGTGGGACGTACGATGAGAGTATCCGTTAGTACACTGCGGCGAAATCTAGCGTTAATGGGCTATGTCAACGGACGAGTGCCTTTGGTAACCATATCGATTGAATCCACGATGACTGCAAAACCGTGGCCTGGTCAGATGAGTCGCTATTTGAGTTCGGAAGAGCTGAGAGTTGGAAAGAGCTGATGGTAAGTTTCAATGTGCCGCATATCCCAACCCCAGGTTGTCAACAAGGCACTGTGCAAGCTGGTGGTACAAATTGAACTTCATGCGGGATATTAAATTTAATTTGCAAGCACAGAATGAAAGTCATTTAGGGTATGAGGTTTGCTCTTTTGTAGCAGATTGGATAACAAGCGAGTTGGCTGCAGGTGCTCGCTGGCCCTTCTTTTCCAGCATCAATTTCAGAAACACTTTTAAATAAATAAAGAAAACGAACGACCACAGCCATATCATCAGAGAAATTTATTTTAAACGACTGGTTTTGGCGAAACACTTACGCCATTAAAGCAAAAGAAAACATTCATTTCTTGGCACGTCTATCATAGGACTCATATAATATTAGTTTTCGTGGCTTAAATACGTCAGGAATGTATATGTACAACGTGATGTCAGCACTGGAGTCCACGACAACTAGTATTATATGGGTTATACGATACATAGGCCAATGAATGAAAGTACTCTTTTGGATTACAGTGGACCTGAAGATAGTGTGTTGCTCCGAAACTAGTCATTTGAAATAAATTTCTTTGTTGATACGGCTGTGGTGGCTCGTTTTCCTTATTTATATCATCATCCGCTGTCCCATGTCCGCCAGAACGATAGACTTCCACAAGTTGAACGCTTTCAGTTGTCACCTAACTACACCGTTGCGCAATCCGATGCCGAGCAAAGGCCGATGAGGTGCAGAGGCACGGATCCGAGTAGCTTGTCGTGGAAAGTGAAAATCACACATAGTCGAACGGCAGATACCAGATACAGGGTCCTGTTACTGATTATTCAAACAACACAAAGGGTTGCCCTTTCGAATAACAAATGCGTTATTTCCTCCAGAGCTGGGTAAAATATTGCCATTAAGCTGCCGGTATACACCTTATTAAAATATTTTAAAGGTACCCTTGGGCTTCTCATCTGTGTGGTTCCTCTCGCTGTAAGCTACAGCCGACGTCACCTACCACCGCCGGTGCCGCAGCGGAGGCTGCACGAGCGTATAACCGCGCAACAGGACGGCTACACCGTGTTGGCTGCATCCGCCTCCCTGGGGCGAGCTTTGCTAATGAACAGAGCGCGCTCACACTTGAGCTGTCACTGCCGCAGCGAGCACTCTGTCCCGCGCGCCCGCCGCCAGTCCCTGCGCACCTTCCCTCACCCTCAATTAAGACTTCCCGCGACGGAGCGCTCGCCTCCCCCTAACCTTTGTCAGTCCCAAGACGCTCCCTCCCTGCACTCACATGCAGCCACATCCCTCATGTGCAGCAGGCAGTGTACCTGACTTCGTAGACCAGGTCTTAACGTGTTACCTTCGTTAATGCGGGAAGCTAGACGTCCGGGTAGCCGGACCAGCCTTGAACCTTCACAGGTCGCTAGAATCTACTTCATAAACTAGTCTTGTTTGATGTGGTACACTAGTCACTTCGACTTGGCCGGTACGCAAGATATGAGCGCCAACGATTCTGTTTGCATCACATACAGAACATGCTAACACGGTTTACAAGACTTCTACGATCCTGAACTTGCTTTCTTTTTTTATTCCAGTAACATTGGCAAACTGTCCATATAGCTGTTCTTCACAACTTATACTGATGTTAAATACGTGTTCCATCGATTTCCTGTGTGTATAGTCTCATTATAACATAGCAAAGCTTGAAAGGTCTCTGTTGGATTACTTTCATGTTAATTTCTTAAATCTGTTGACATTTACGGCATACATTCCACTTCTAAATTTACTGTGGTGTTTCTGACTCTATCTGAGAGGAGACTGAGCAGTGGAACGTGTTACTTTTACACATAAACAAGAACGATCTGTCACACTACTACACTTTAAAACACAGTTTATATATAATTCTTGTCACACAATCTCATATGGAACCTACATCCGCTTTTATTTATATAGTCTATATGATAAATGGTTCAAATGGCTCTGAGCACTATGGGACTCAACATCTGTGGTCATAAGTCCCCTAGAACTTAGAACTACTTAAACCTAACTAACCTAAGGACATCACACACATCCATGCCCGAGGCAGGATTCGAACCTGCGACCGTAGCAGTCGCGCGGTTCTATATGATAAGATACTGTCATCCCCCTTCCATTCTTTGTGAAGGATGAATGAGCAAATGTATTTCTAGTTGCTTGCTTGATGGTAGCAGACAAGCCTGTCTCCTAGAGAACAGTATGACCAACGTCGGAACAGTTAGCTACGCTTTCTAAAAGCAAAGAGGTTTCTATTCTTGGTGTGGTCCTGCCCGTCCCTTGCCATGTTGGTATAAGAAGCTGCCTCTCTGGTCACTTCCGATTGTATCTGTGAGGCATCCTCGGTAGGGGCCCACGCCAGTCTGTCCGCGACAAGTATCTGAAGTGGTAAGATCTCCAGCTAAGCGCGTCTCTACTAAGTCCGTAGGACAATGGATTTCTTAAGTTCAGCCTAACTGAAAATTTAATCACCTTTGTTTCAGGTTTAGATCTAAAATATCTAATGTTATCTTAAACTGCAACACAGTTTAATTCGACTGTGAAGTTAAGAATATCTTCCAGTAGTTGCTTTGTCACTACTTTGTGAGCAAAGTGGAACCACGTGTTGACGATCCGTAACGCTAACTAAGACCATCAGTCTTAAATGCGAATGTGTGTGAGATTATAACGTCTCGTCTTGACAATATTTTTCAATACAGCAACTTTTCTTTATGATCAACCCACGTGGGGTGTACTTTGTGAGACCAATACCACGTGCTTATATAATTGTTTGACCCATCAGGTTAATAGTATGACGATAGTAACCAGTTTAAGGTGTTTCTTTTGTAAATTGCGTTTCGATGTAATTTATTTTAATTATTAAAATTATTGTGGAGTTACACTCTTTGTGTAAACCAAGTTGACCACATGAAGCATGTGCTGTAAGCATCAAAATAGCCCTCAGCTATTCTTTTCGAGAAGATTTCACAGATAATTAGTATGAATTGAGTATACCAGTGTGTGGTAATTTCATGACGGACAGCATTGCGCTACGACTGTAACTTCTTTGGGTGAAAATTGAATCGGTTCGTTGTGGTTAATTTCCTCTTGCATATGTTTCAACGTTCTTCGTTTGGTATTTTATGAATGCAGTGTTGTATGCAGTCTCCCAATCTTGGCTCCATATTTGATGTGTTCCGTAAGATTACAAACTCACATTTTCACAATCCTAAATAAGGCACCAGTTTAGTTATGAATCAAGTTTAATGTGCTAAAATTTTAACGGAACAATGATCAATGTTAAAATAAATGTCCAAATATAAACTGATTTATTTCTTTATATATATATATATATATATATATATATATATATATATATATATATATATATATATATACCACCGGTTGTCGTAAGATGACTATTAAAAGATTATAATTAATATTAGTCTGGTTGGCAATTTGGTAAACTAGACTCGGTACCTGGTGAAACGGTTGCTCAGTAAGCAACGATAACCTCCCCTGATAGCTCACAGCTTTTAACCCGCTTTTATTATCTTGAATATCAGCACCGCTTTCAGAACAACTTCATTCATCAACTTTACAACCTGCCCCAAAAATTGACTGCCGCAACACTTGCATTCGTTTCGTACAGGAAGATATTGTAAGAAAACCAGAACGAAACTATAGAGGGATGCCCCTACCGACGGGTTTTGTGCAACCTTCAGTGCCTTCAAAAACCAAGCGCGAGGTTTTCATACTCTGTCGCTTGCTACACGCGAAATATTAGTCCTACAGAAAAAATTAACATTACCTTTATGCAGGTAATTTAATGTACTGGGATACATTTTCACTGGAGACCACAGCTTTAGAGTTATTCAAGAAAAACGCGTTTGAAGATCACTTTTGTACGTTTTTATGAACAATTCTCAAACTACAGTCTCTGGCGAAAACTTGTCTTTGTTCAAAATTTATCTATACTAAATTTCTTACAAAAATGTCGTGTTCACTTTTTCTGTAGGACTAATAGTTCGCTAGTAGCACGTGAGACAATACGAAAATCTTGTGTGTGATAGTTGCTGGCGTTGCGGGTTGCATAAAATTCGTAGGTAGGGCAGCTGAATCACCCTGCATAGTCTACCAATAAACAGATTTTACGTGAAATGAACATCAAAGTAAATTCTGTGATACAGTTGTACGGACAAACTGACATTGTTACTGGAATGGTCCCATTACACAAAGGAAGTAATTTGAATTATATGTGGCGTTCACAAGAGTACATCTATTTAAGCAATTGGAAACATTAATCATAAACTCATAGTACATTTATTTACATATCAAATCCGTTATTAATTATCCGTTGCCCTTTTGAGCGTAATTAGGGATACCTACAAACACAATAACAGTGACTTGAGACTGAAAGAACTGAAATACCTGTCTATAAATATCCTTGGTTATCTAACTATGAAAATTTAATATCTTACAGATAACAGACAAATGCAGATCTAAGTTGTTGCTGCTTAACAACTCCTTTGACACCCTACTGAGTCTTCAATAGAAATAAGTAGTCATTTTCAAATCTCTGAAAACTAGCCTGTACCGATATTCAAATTTTTTATGTTGTCCGTTCTTTGTTGAGTTCAACTTCGATTCTCTATCGTAAAGTTTATCCTAGGATACGATCTAAGCCAAACAGAACAAATTAAATAATCCTGATTTATTTTTATGACGCCCAGAAACAAGGGTTCTTCGTCACTATATTAAAAGCGCTATATGTGGATAAATATCATTTATATGGAAATAGATATTTACAGACCTCGAACTGCGTGGGCATTAGTTGAGAGTGTTCGGCATCTTACGATTTAGTTCATTTCTGATCACACGAGTTTCAACGATAAGATTGCATTGTAGCCTTTCCAGGAAGGCTTGCCATTGCTATAGAATTCACTCAGCAGTCTGATTCACGCATGAAGTATTGTCCTCCAGAAAAGAGATCGTATTTTTTGAAAACAGTAGGCCTATTTTACTTCAGGCAATTGTTGCAGAAGACATTTTTAGTAGTGTTGTTTAGGGTGTTCCATCATAATAGCCTTTTCTAAAATATGCACATTTGCATTAGTTGGAGATTTTCTTATTCGTAGAGCATAGAGCGGTTATGAAATCACGATATGCAATTTTCATTTTATAAAATTCCATCGGTCCACATCCTCTGTTGCGCCTGTCCCAACACCAACCTGGGACGCTTGCTAACCCACGTTCTGGTAGAATTCTGAAACATTTTATTTAGCGAAGGCCGAAGCCAACTCACACAGTTTATCTTGATCATCCAAATACCTTTTTGCCCAGAAGCAAAATAAATACTTTACCAAGCAAGTATTTTTATTCTGTCAAAGTCCTTCAGCCGAAGGTTTATGTGAATACAACGTACGGCTACGAAGTGAAGCGAGAAATGCCACTCATTGGGTGTGATGAAGGTAAATCGGCTATTCTTTACTCTACAGGACCATATCCTTCTCTACTTGAACAGACCTTGCGCGTGGTATTTGTTCTTCATCGTGTGAGCTGAGTTTCAATTGTGACGAAGTCGGTCGTGCCGGAGGGGCAGATGTTAGCGGCAGACAGCACGCCTCAGTAGCTATTGGTGGCCATTACGAGTGCATTACCGGCTCGGCGGCGAGTGGCCGGCGTTTAGCGCTAATCTGTGATAAACGGTGCGGCCGCGTCAGTGCTGCGCGCCGCAGCGTGCGCTTGCGGCCAGTGGGCGCCGCTCTGCCGAACGCTTCATTACGGGCCGAGCACTTCTGGCGCCGCCAGATATGCAGGGCCGACACTCCAAGATTGGTATCTGCTCGACTGATTTAGGGCTACTACAAACACCCGCGTCCAACTGAACCTAACCGACACCAGGTGTTTCAGTACACCATTCTTTATGTCTGCGATGTACGAAAACAGAGAACAGAAAAGAGAGCTTCGAAGCCATGTATTGACTGTCGGCCGGCCGAGGTGGCCGAGCGGTTCTAGGCGCTACAATATGGATCCGCGCGACCGCTCAGATCGCAGGTTCGAATCCTGCCTCGAGCATCGACGTGTGTGATGTCCTTAGGTTAGTTAGACTTAAGTAGTTCTAAGTTCTAGGGGACTGATGACCTGAAAAGTTAAGTCCCATAGTGCTCAGAGCCATTTTCTTTTATTGCCTGTCATCCATCCCGTTCCATATAATTTGGAGTTGCACCTTAAGCTGTCTGCTCTTTATACGCTCTAAAGGTGTATGATAAGATTTCAACTAATATTCGAGTAGAGTTGTAAGACTGCCATAGACTACCGTAAGCAAGCGTAGATTACTATAGTTTTCCTAGTAGGATTAAGCAATGAAGATCGAACCCAAGTTACCTGTCCGTTGGGTGTGTTGCATACCTATCGGGCATTAGCTTATATCGATCGCTTCCTTTACGTATGCGACCTGTGTCTTACTATATTCCCCTAAAAACCGGAAGTGGTGAACCGCCTAGACACTGTGAGGTTATGTAAAGGACCAGGTAATCTACGGTACATTTCTGTTCTATGGAGTCATACTCTTATCTGTTGCTTAAGAGTAAACAGCAATTATACCCAAACTGAAATTGTCTATGTTCAGTTCAGGTTTTATTGGAAAATTATTGATTTGCAACATGGAACAGACGGAGTAGTGAAAATAAAGAAAACAATACAATTTTATCATACAGCGCTAAAAAATGCAATTTCCTCTACACCAAATATCGCTTCAGTACTTCGTCGAAGCCGGCCGGAGTGGCTGAGCGGTTCTAGGCGCTACAGTCTGGAACCGCGTGACCACTACGGTCGCAGGTTCGAATCCTGCCTCGGGCATGGATGTGTGTGATGTCCTTAGGTTGGTTAGGTTTAAGTAGTTCTAAGTTCTAGGGGACTGATGACCTCAGAAGTTAAGTCCCATACTGCTCAGAGCAATTTGAACTTCGTTGAACTTCTATAAAACATGTTTCTGTTATTCATAAACAGCTCTCGCATCATTAGTAATAAAAGAAAACTCTTGCCTTTGAATAAGATGAAGAATGTTCTACTCAGTAAAAATAACAAAAATATTATATATTTCTTTACTTCGCGGATGAAAACTGTGCTTACATCAGAAGTAACTGCATTGGTTGCATAAAAGCGCAGATGTTGGGCGATAAATTATTTTTATTACCTAGGTAATGCAATTTATATTCTGCCAGAATATAAAATACACAATGGGCTAAGACTGAATGATGTACGATTCTAATTATATGCAAAACAATTCACCAAACAACAAAGAGAAATCTTCGGCGCGCATTTTCTCTTTTACACATTCATTATGTTTCTTTCCTTGCCAATTCTACCAATACTACCCGCAATCCTAATATTTACTACGTCAATTAAGTGGTGTGCCAAAACTACCGAACCGTAGTTTTAATAGAGCGCAAGTCTATATTCGAGATATCTGAACAAGAAATCCCACAAATGACAGCACACATAGAAGCGAATATTTAGCTGTGTAGTCTCTTTTCTTATCTGCATCGACTAATAAACTGAAGAAAGTAAGTTTCTTTTTAGGGATGTACGGCACTGGACAGATCTGGAAGAGACAGGCACAACGGCTCATGTATGTTGCTTGAAAATAAGTAGTGAAACTTCTGCAATAAAAAATGTTAAACGTGTAGGCCAGTTACGCTAGTAGGATACAGAGCGAGGTGGAGAACTGTTGCTTCTTCAAAGGAGACTTACGTGACTTAGGGAAGCCACAGAGAACCTAAATCTGAACAACAACACGGAAATTTGACTCCTATGCCTCCTAAATGTGACATCTTTCTATATCTTCAACCGTATCCCGAAAACACTTCAAGTTAACGGCTTAGGTAATTCACCATGTATATTTTAATTTTGAAATATTATGAAATGAACGCGCCATTTTTCTTGTTTTATACAAATTAAATAACCTCTCTGCAAATTCCAGATCTTACCCATCAACATTTTTTCTTAATCAGCTAATTGTTTTCACCAATTTTAAGTCATCTGCTTGTAAATGATTTGCAGCCGCCTTACCACGTCACGAAAGAAGCATCCGATTCCCTTTTTATAGTACAGTTGTACATATTAGTACTGGTACTCTAACTGGGAACGAATTATTGACGCAATAATGCGGTCACTGATCTCCATAACATTATCGAAGCATAGCCACGTCTCGTGACTGTTGCCTGTTGGACGATATACATCCCCGTCGCTTTGCAGACGTGCCCTGATAGCTGATTGTTAACAGACTGGCGACTAGTTCTCATCTGGTGTCTTCCTAAAAAGGTGGTGATGTCCCACTCGCTGCAGAAGACAACAGTCAGCTGTAGCATCTTTTAGAAAGTCGTGCTGCAGTGGTAATCAGCAAAGGAAAATTAGGATCTCCTTCTCAGCAAAGAGTACTTCAATATAACTTCAGGGATGCCTTTTTTCATCTCGTGCTGTGAATTTTGCCACAGCACCGTTACTACGCTGAATAATTACACCAAATGATTACAGAACGTGCCACTGGTGTAAATGTTTGCCACACAAGTACAATAATGCTTAACAACACTTGATCGTAAATATTGCGAGCAGTGAACCAAGTTATGCACACCACGGCTCACATTATTAACTAACTTAATATTCACGACAGCAACTGGCTTCAGTCGTCATACACGCGTCCGTTCTCATCAGCGGCCTGTGTCCACATTAATAATGCACCTTCGTGATGCCTATAACACTCTGAATCAAAATAATTAACATTTGTGACGACAACTGACTAAGGTCATCACATACGCGACCGTTCACTTTGACAGTGGCCACTCTACTTTTTTATCAATGAAATCGGAACTTCTGCATGTCACTAGGCGAACTGTGACGCCATAACTTGCCACCCGGACGCCTCCTCCTTTAAATATGAGTGTCGGTCAAAAAGTTTTCGTTTTAGGACGTTGTTGCAGCTTATATGCAACGCACGGCTACTCTGATGCGGGTATATAAGCATCTACATGTACACAAGGAATCAGTGTGGCACCCGTGTCTTTCCGATATGGGTGCGAAAAATGTGGATAACGTTAAATATGGCGACGTCATTACCAAATGCTTCCAGGCTGAACCAACATGCTGCTATTGTTTTCTTGGCTGTCGACAGACAAACACTTGCAGACATCCACAGGAGATCGAAGAACGTCTATGCCGCAGCAAACCTGTAGAAAACCAAGGTTCTGACAGAACGCGCCAAGTTTCGTGCTGGTCGCGATTCATAACAAGACGCCGGTCGAATGGGAGGCCAGCCTTATCCATTACGGACAACAACAAGCTGGTAGCTGATGCTGCGATTGGGTCCGACCAGCGCATAACCATTCGAGCGGTAGCAAAAGATTTCGACATCAGCTTTGGTAGCGTGCAACACGTTATCCGGCAGACGTTAGGCTACCTTAAGGTTCTGCAGCCACTGGATATCCCGGGCATTGAATACCGAACAAAAAGCAAGCCGGATGGCTGTTTGCCTGTAACATGTTTCCCTTCCTTGACCGCATTGCTACAAGCGACGGAAGCTGTTGCACCACAGGAGTACGGAATCGAATGCGTCGACGATGCAGTGGTGACATCCATCGTCCCCTAGTCCCAAGAACTTCAAGAGCCAATTATCTGCTGGATAGGTGATGCTCAACCTATTCGATGATTATCAGGACCCAATGCTTAGTGATTTCAAGGAACCTGGTGTCTGCATCACAGGGGAACTGTACTACGCAACGCTGGAGAAATTACGACCGGAAAACTGCTTCACGATAACGCACGTCCAGATATTGCAAGTGTCGTAGCGCAGAAGTTACGCCACTCCAAGTACGAGACCTCGAGCACGCGGCCTGTAGTGCTGATCTCTCACTATGCGATTATCACGCCTTCGGTCCCTTAGAAAACGTCTTGAACGGTCGACGATTGCTGTCGGACGAGGATGTGCAGCAGGCAGTTACAGACTTCTTCACGTAGCAGGACACGGTGTTTTACCAAACTGCTATCTTCAACTTGGTGCGTCGATGGGATGTTTGCTCAATGTCCACGGCAATTTTGCCTGACTGGCATACCGATTTTGGACTGGACAGCCGTCGAACTAAAGCTTTTTGATGGTCCCTTTCACCTCCTCAATAGTAGGGTTTGCTGAAAATAGCACAATATTATGTCTGCCATTTGAACCAATACTAATTTACAATAAATATTACTGACATCCTTTTAAGAATCGAGCTCGCGAAGGATACGCATTACATAATACAAATTCTTTGTATTTAATGATACGCCAGAAGTGGATTTAATTGGCGCCTTATGAAGAATCACGTCATCGACTCTGGAATCGATTTTCGTATATGATGGTTCGTTACTATACAGATTAGAGAACACAGTATATTGGGCTAGCGCTGAATCATTGAAAAAGAAGTCACAGGTAGAAAAAAACTAGTATACATGAACAGCGGGTTGGGGAAAAGGAGAAATGACTAGCTAGTGATGGGGCTGGTTTCGAAGGAGGGAAGAGTCCTAAGAAGGAAGAGTCGAGTTGGAACACGAAACTGTCAAAAAGTCTGTTAAGTACCGGAGAAAACCTCTTCTGACTTTTGTCGTAACTGCCGGCGTACGCAGGGCCACGGCCGAAAACTTCCCTGCTCCACCGAAGCACTACGGCGGTAGTAAACAGGTACTCTCCCGAAAGTTGGTCCGCGGAGGCCCAAGATCAGGAAACAGGATTATGGAAACTGGCACGGCGCAGAGGAAGGAGGTCATGAGAGCGCCTTATGCAAATGGGCGGGGAAGTAAGACCGGAAGTTTAATTAGCGGCGTCTCGCAAGGCGGCCGGCGGCGGCTTTCCCACAGCAAAGTGTTTTCTCACGGTGCGGCGCGGCCGTCCGGAACAGAGCGCCGGAAGCGGAGTGGAGTCGGCCGGCGAACGCCGCCGCCTTCTGACTCAGCCCCGGCGCGCCGCCCGCTGCCCGGCCCACCACTTCCGGGCTGTCGCGCCTCGGCATGCAGGGCGCAGGTAGTGCGCACCTACTGCACGAGATGCGGGGGGACAGATCTGGCACTTCCACAACACGTCCGCACGCTCCGCCTCTTCCTCATCGCACTTATGTCCTCGAGACTAAAGCCGTCTGCACACGGACCGTGTTTTCGCACGTTCATCTGAGCGCACCGAGTTCAACGTGCTGCTAAACGCTCAGAGAAGAAGCGACTTGTGCGTACGGGACGTGTACCTCAATGTGTTGCACGCGATCGCAGCGAACTGCAGCGGTAGTTGTCGGCTGTATCTGACTCGCATATAACACTGTTACGAAATGGACGGGACTAAAAATTCTACGTTAGCTCTATTACAACGCAAAGAAAATGGATCTGAGCACTATGGGACTTAACTTCTGAGGTCATCAGTCCCCTAGAACTTAGAACTACTTAAACCTAGCTAACCTGAGGACCACACACATCCATGCCCGAGGCAGGATTCGAACCTGCGACCGTAGCAGTTCCACGGTTCCGGACTGCAGCGCCTAGAACCGCACGGCCACTACGGCCGGCGCAAGTTGTCTTGTAGAGTGAACAAACTCACTACTCCGAAAGGGCGCACTTATATTTACATAACATCGAATGTTATACAATATACTTCTATTAAACTAATTAAAATGTAACAGGACCTTTCAGAAAATTCGAAGGTTAATAAAAAAGTTTTCGGATCCAGTCGGACGCGAACCAGCAACACATCACCCAATACCTTAACAATTCTGCGACTCCTCGCATTACGCTACACGAATCTTCAATGTTTTACGACCTTACTTTGCATCTTACCATCTCCTGAAAGTTTTAATCGTAGCTGTGTTATTAACTGAAATTCAGTTATAACAAATTGTGCCAAGAACAACGCGTTGTTGATGGACTGTCAATGTACCGTTGTCTTGGAAAGTCATACTTTCGTGATATGCAAGTTACAGTAATTCGTTAACCACAAATATAATATTTCCCATAAATTTATTACAATAAATCACAGACTTAACGACCAGTTTTTCAGAGATTCTCAACTTGCTGGTGCTTAAAAGCGGCATATGTACATATGGGCTTAAAGTGAAAACCAGTGTAGTGTCTAGCGACTTTTTACTGAACAGAGAGATGGTGTGCATGTTACGTAGGTTACGTTCCTCCATCTCACTGGTCTACGTTCAAACGCACGTTCAGAGTATCTGACATGCTAGCTATTCCTCTGTACGTTCTCAAAGACTCCCTAGAGTCCTTCTTCCACGTTATGACGTCATAAACTAGGCACGCTCTACGCTCATCATTCGAATGCACGGTCCGTGTGCCGACGGCTTAACGGTTTGCCAGTTAAGGGAGACACACTTGTTAGTCGCCTTTGCGCGAAACGAGACTTTCAATGTGTATAACGCTGACATGATCTTCACAATGCTGCTGAACGTACAGAAACGATTCAGCCTTGTACCGCGACGTGTTAATAAGCGACCGCGGCGCTCTCCACTGGCAATGGGCAGCTACAGGTAACGCGACCTGCCTAGGCACTAAATCTCGAAACGGACCAGCGTAAGTAAGCCTTTCACACGACATTGAACCTCTGCACGACAATGTTTACTGTGGTAATTTGTACTTCTCATGTCGTATAGGTACTGTTCTTTTTTAAATGCATCTGTCATAGTCACAATTAATGCTCCGCGTGTCCAAGTAGCCATGATGGGCTCTCTGTATTGGAACGAGAAGCGACCTGTATTTGATGCCCGCTTCATTCGCCCACGTTCGACCGCGCGTTCAGAGTATCTGACATGCTTAATATAGGCGTGCACTTTCGGAAAAACTACGCAACGTGTGTCTTCTACGCTCTGTCGTCAGAAATTCGTGATGCAGCTCGATGACATTCGAATTCACGACCCATTTGAGGCTGGCTTGACAGCGGAATTAGCATGCCATTACTGAGCGAGGCGGCACAGTGGTTGAGACAGTGTACTCGCTTTCGGAAGGACTGCACGAGGGTTCGTCCGGCCAACTTGGATTATGTTCTCAGTGGTTTCTCTAATTCTGACGACAAACACACAGAGGGTTGGCATACAAGTGTTTCACTGAGTTTCTTACTGTCCTTCAGAAATGAGTACGTTCTCTGTAGATTTTGAATTTATTTTCTAATGTTCTGAGACAATTGAAGAGCTACCATACGGTTAGCAAACACGTCACTACATTAAATATAATAAATAGTCAGCATTATAATAACAGGAAGATCAGAGTATGATCCTCCTGTTGAAGACAAAATTATGTTGAAAACGACTGACGACAGAAGACTTTCAAAACGTCGGTCAAATAATATCTTGATGAAATTTGAAAAGACGCATCAGTGGGTATTCACACGAGCGCTGGCAGATACAGTGATGCAACTGTGCTGTGGAAGCTGGCGCGAGTGCCCTGAGCGCCGTTTCCGTAGGGACGCAGTTTTGCGACGGACGAGAAGAATGAAAAAGGGCAAGCGAAAAGAGAAGGAGGGGGAGAGAGGGAAGCACGAGCGCTAGGAAGAAGAAGAAGAAGAAGAAGGGAATGAACTGGCGAACACTAAAATAGGAAGGGAGTGGAAATGTATCAAAGGGAAATATGAGATTCATATTGGACTATGTTGACCAACAATCCCATAAGATCTTCCTTTCCCTGGTGCGGAGGCGTAAGTTTCTTGCTTTCCTTTACTAGATGGAGCCATTCTCGTTGTGCCAAGCGAGCCAACGAATCGAAAATGCTAAGTGTATATTATGCGTTTGCTGTTTTTGTTTCTTACGTATGTGCATTGATAGTGAAACAAAGGGAAAAGCATCCCGTTATTGATGGAAGCAAGTATCGGAAAGAAAAACGATAAATAAAGTCTGCAACCCTCGACTACGGTGTGAACGTATTTAGAAATATCAAAAGCGAGATGGAACAAAAAAAATTGATGAAATGAGAAATGACTAGCTTGTCTCGTATACGCCACCCACAGTGGTCGAGCTGCTAGGCGCTTCAGTCTGGAACCGCACCACCGCTACGGTCGCAGGTACGAATCCTGCCTCGGACATTGATGTGTGTGATGTCCTTAGGTTAGTTAGGTTTAAGTAGTTCTAAGTTCTAGGCGACTGATGACCCCAGAAGTTAAGTCCCATAGTGCTCAGGGCCATTTGAACCATTTTTGTCTCGTATACTGAAAGGTAAATTGAAAGACGACGCTTACAGGACTGTATTGGTCAGGACGCGTGCGTTACGGAGGTGATCGGTAAAGCTCAGTAAGGGAGACATCATGTAATATCTTCTGCCCACATATGAATGGGGTGGAGCCAAGCTGGAAAGATTGCTTGCAAAATTAGTAGAACTTCTTTTTAATCATCCTTGCGTTGTTCCGTTCGACTACGGGGTCGCAATTGGGTTGCATAGGACTGAAGTAATGTTAGTGATAGCGGATCATATTGATGTCCATTACTTTAAAATTCAGGAAATATCATAACAAATCTTTGTTTCGTTATGTAATAAGCTGTTACAGTGTGCTGGTGACCTAAAAAAAGGCTGGAAAAAACAAGACCGACTAATAAAGTTTTGTAATTTCTGAACGGTTTTTCGTGTTTTATTCGAAAGTTTGTTAACGTGATTTATCTGGTCATTGCACCAATGCCTTCATTTGTTTTTTTATACACACGGCAAACTAAATTGCGATAGCATCATTTTGACTTCCTGTTAGTCAACCACAACCATCTCCAGCGACTAAAAACGGACGTCTAAGTACTGTTAATTACTCTACGTACGTGTCAGCATCAGGAGAAGTCTCATTTAGACTGAATTATTTACTCTGCTTGTACATAAGCGATTAACATAACGTTACCGACGAACTTGGAAGAGTTGTTCAGGCTGTCTTTAGTGGCAAACCGAGGATGGGAACCCAACCACGCTACAGAGCGTCCACGTTACAGCGGCCCACGCCTGCCGCTAGACTACCCTTTTGGCGACAAACGTGAGTCAAAATAACCGCTGCGCTGACGGACTCACGGGCAATGTTATCGTGACGGTCGTGGGCGCGTTTGACTCCACCTAACGAAGCGAATGCTGCCAGGACATTTTGCCACAAGTTCAGTTTGCGGTCCAGTGCAGTACAAATTCACGCCTACTCCCAAGGACACGTTTTTTTACATCCTCTATACTTCATTGATACTTGCATTCGTGCCCCACTTTAGTATATGCGAGAGCTGTACCGGAAGTAATGTAAAAGTGACGCCACTGCTGTATTAATTGGTGTAAATCGTTTGTACAGAACATGAAGCTGAAGTGGCTCTTCTTTTACAAAGTTGTTTCGAAAACTGTTTTCTCTTTCCTATAGGCGAATAACACATTCATAGATGGGCCTTGGTGCTGTCATTGGATTCTTGGCGTAGCAGATGCGCATGCCGTCTACTTCATGTGAATAACAAATGAACACTGACTGGGCTGGACACATAACAAACCACAATCAAACTGTGTTCTGGTGTAGTGCAAAGCGTTTTGCTACGTTATTTGTGGAAAATACTTAATACACCTACGTATGCATCACAACATCTCTGCATGATGCGGAGAATGGAAGCGCTTGCCACACGAAAACGTAAGTAAATACGAAAATAGGCGCGAAAACATCGAGAGCCGGCCGCGGTGGCCGTGCGGTTTTGGCGCTGCAGTCCGGAACCGCGGGACTGCTACGGTCGCAGGTTCGAATCCTGCCTCTGGCATGGATGTGTGTGATGTCCTTAGGTTAGTTAGGTTTAAGTAGTTCTAAGTTCTAGGGGACTTATGACCTAAGATGTTGAGTCCCATAGTGCTCAGAGCCATTTTTTTTTTAAAACATCGAGAAAAACTAAATTACACTCCAGAAGATTGGTTAACTCTCAGAAAAAAAACTTTCTCATCAACATCATTTGGTTGCAGATGACAAGCTACTTGTAATAATTAAAACGAAAGTGGTCCAGAAAATTCATGCTCACCAAATGTAAAGGTATTTACAAAAAGAAACTATCTATTGTTTGAACTAAAAATGCACATAATTTTATAATCATGTAACAAAAATGTTCACATTGGAGAATAAATAAAAACGAAAACCCACTGGTGATGGCACAGTGGTGCCGAAACATGTTTGGGTACTGAGAAAAACGGTGTTTTGCGTAACTGGCGGACCTCAAATACCAAAAATTTTAACTGCAAACACGGCCAATACAAGGAGCAGCAAATCAAAAGATGGATCAAATGATAGTGTTCGCACATTGAAACACTGCAGGAGTCAAAAATGGTTCTGAGCACTATGGGACTCAACATCTGAGGTCATCAATCCCCTAGACTTAGAACTACTTAAACCTAAAGACATCACACACATCCATGCCCGAGGCAGGATTCGAACCTGCGACCGTAGCAGCAGCGCGGTTCCGAACTGGAGCGCCTAGAACCGCACGGCCACCGCGGCCGGCCTGCAGGAGTCACAACGGGGCTTCGGACAGGTATGCGCGACCTTGTTGGCCAACGACTCACTGTGCTTTTTTTCACTAACAAGTCTCCGTCGAAGACATTCTGCAAGCGCCTACGAATATCTGCGATGCACTAGTCTTCTGCCAAAAGAAACTCAATGACAGCTCTCTGCTTGGAAAGCACCTCCATTACAGACGCCATTTTGAAGACTTCTTATCGCGCCGTCCCCGAACTTCACGAAACTAAGCAGGCTGAAGCGTGAATATTCCACGATGTTCTAAAACAAATTCAGCATTTTTTCAGCAGAAATTGGCCAGTAAAAAAAGTGTTGCAATGCTTATTGAACGACCCAGCAACAAACAGTAGTTATGAACAACGATTTAATGACAAAAATGCGCCGGCGCACGCGTAGTTTCTTTAAAGAAGAGAGTTCGAGCATCTGATTCAGCGATGGCGTAGTTAAATCGCTTTTAATGCAGACTCTGGAGAGAAGAATATTGTATAGTGGAAGAGTCATTCCAACTTCGTCTTTAGTTTGAATGATCTACATCAGTTAAATTACTATACAAATGGTACTCTGTTTCATTCTTAGGCGTACGAGCTGAACACGTCCATATTGCACCCGGGACTGTAAACATTCGACAGAAACGATTCAAGTTCATTGTAGACTAAGAAGGGACAGGCAAGGAGTGAAATACTGCGTTTAAACAAAAGGTCATTCTATGGAGATTACTTCGGAGTACGGAGCGCCTCAGAATGGAAGCATGAGTGATATTGTATACGGAACGCGCGCGTGTGTGTGTGTGTGTGTGTGTGTACGGGCGCGGTGTGTGTGAATTACGAAACATAAGCGTAAAACGGCGATATGGCCTCGCATTTGCCTTGTCTGCTCGCCATCAAGGGTCCCTTAAGGAAACTGAAGAGCGGAACCGGGCGAGAGAGACGATAAACGCAGCTGATGAGCGGCGGCGATAAGCGCGCCCGCTGAATGGGAGAAGTGATTACGCTATCTCACGCTGTCTGCCCCGGGGCCGCGCCGTAGCTGCCACCACGGGCTTTCTCACAGTCTGAACAAAAGCGGTGGGAACGCCGCAGTAGCGCCGTGCGAAACCCCGCGCCGCTGAGGGCTCTGCAGCCAACCACCCACGTGGGCTACGCTACAGCCACACGCACATCCACTCCTCCGACACACTGTGCCATCTGTACCATTAAACTGCTGTCGTCTCTCTTGATCCAGCATGTCACGTCTGGTGCAGGCGATCTAATGGATGCTCTGTAGCGTCTTCACGTCTTCTGTTCACATTCACGACGTTTTTTTTTTTTAAATAGGAATACGTTTCAGAATTCTATTTTATCTGACATTTCTTGTAATTGTGGTACTGAAAGCGGTAAATATAGTACAAACAACTTGACCATTAGATTTTGGTGAGCCGCGGCGGCTCCAGTAAATTTTATCTTTGTCTTCCCAGTGCCTACTTTCACTGCCGCCGCTCAGAGAGTTCGAAATATTAATATTAACTAATAACATCGATAAATTAATAAGTTAATAACATCGATATATTAATAAGTTTGTTTTGAAATTCAGCTCAAGATTGCTGCCAAGCCTGAGGACTGATTCAAGGCACTGTACCTTGTTTTATGATAGATTTTTTGGGCTTATAGCCGTGATGTCTGAAGGAGGTGGCAACTGCTGTTCACGTAATTTGTATTTCTGTAGCCTATTATCTCACCCGCGTGGTGACTGTTTGCCGCGCCCCTTAGCCTTGTGAAGCGAGAGCCCGACCTTTCGGCGGCTGCCGGCCGCCAGGCCTGTTGTTGTGGCCCTCCCTGTACGCGCCTCCCGGCTTAGAAGCGTCTCCGCTGTTGCTATAGTGGAACTGTTCACGTCGGCGGCTTCCCTTTTCTACGATAAGTTTCACATTTCGCTTCTTAAGGCTCCAATGTACTGTCTTTAATATTCTGCCTCAAGGCCTATATGTCAGCGATGTTGTAGTCAAATTTTGAAGTAATTCCTTTGCCAGTTCAAATATTTGCGTATATACATGGCGTGCTGAAAAACAAAAATTAATTTAATTTTCGTTCTGATTGCCATCTCCTTAAACTTCTATTTTTAACTATAACTTACTATTCTTTGGTTCAAACGGCTCTGAGCACTATGGGACTTAACTTCTGAGGCCCTAAGTACCCTAGAATTTAGAACTACTTGAACCTAACTAACCTAAGGACATCACACACATTCATGCCCGAGGCAGGATTCGAACCTGCGACCGTAGCGGTTGCGCGGTTTCAGACTGTAGCGCTCATATTTTCATTTAACAACCTCTCATGTTTAGAGATATTTGGTGATTATTGTATTTTATTTTGTGCTGTCACGTGCATTGTAAATAAATGTGAGATAATTCAGAGGATAAATGATTCAAGAATTGTGGACGCACCCTTCCACGTGGTTCTTTTCTTCTCCCAAACTGTACCTCGAGGTTTCATTTGGCATTAGATAGCTATAGTAAGTGTGGGTGCGACTGACCACCATCACCGATTGTTGTTTTCTCACCAAGTCAAAGGGCAGAAATTTTTTCAGTATGCCTACAGCCTTCCACGTCGTAACGACGAAGAAAGACCTGAACAAAATGAGTACAGAGTTCGTGGTAACATCACGCTCAGTTACGATCTTATGCAGAACACACCGATAAATCAGCGGAAAGTTGTTCAAAAGTTGAGATGCCTTAAAATGCCGTCATTCAATATTTATATTGTCACTTTCCAGCACCAGTCCAGTGCTGACAACAGACGTTCGTTCATTTACATTATTACTTTAAAGTTTCGTATTTCCACTCTTAAACAAAACGACACCACTGACAGACATCTAGCTCGTTACATTCGGTACGCTTACGGCACAAATTTGGCGATACGTGTCCACAGCTTTAAGATTTTTTTTTCCACTAAAATTTCGTTGCAGATAGGATTTCACGTTTTCCGCGATTTTCATTTCTACTATTGGCTAATGAGACGGAATGTGGCAATCGCAGATCTAAGCACACTGAGCTACTGCGTAAGTCGTGTAACGATAGTTCTGCGCCCTCACCCAGTTCTCCCCACAATTTTTTCCCATGCTTCACGAGAAAGGAGGTTACTTTCCGTATAGCTCTTGTATTACCTTTCTCAAGAAAATGCACTAGAGTAAGTAGATTTAACTCGCATCTGCGGAAATAATGCCAACTGCGAAACAGCAGAAACACAATACTGCACAACCCGTAAAATATTCTGTAAGTAACAGATGCCATGTGGAATAAGGATTACTGAATCCTAATCTGTGGCAGGTTTATATGTAAATGCATTATTTTCACAATGTAACAGTAACGTCTTACGTCTAGCATCGTCTGGAGGCAGAACTGTAGGATACATTGTGCATTTCTTCGTAGACTGAAGAGCTGAGCTGTTCGCAAGAAATGACCAAGGTTAACATCGATTACGAGACGGCAATAAGACCGACAGTTAAGAATACTAGTTACGTTTTGTGTAAAAGTAAGTGAATATATTACGCCGTAGCTTTGTGCATCTTGTTTCAGCAAGTTAATTTGTTAAAGGGGGACCTGAAAGCAGAAGCCAAAACACGGTTCCTCAGTCAATAGGAGGTGACGTCGGGCGCCTGTCAGCCTCGGGCGTCGCCGCTCGTGAGAGCCCAAGCGAAGGACGCTGAAAGCCGTCGTGACAGAACCACCTCGTGCAGTTCTCCTTGATCTCGCGCTCGACACACCTGCAAGCACCTTACCAACTATAGCTGCTACGTCCTAAGGAGAAAATAATCTGCAAACGAGAAAGATCGGTCACCTACCACGCGTCCCTTTAATTCCAGTGTTCTTCGGTGCACAATACCAACATGGCCCAAGCAAGACAGACACCAGCTATCGTACAGAAATCCACTTTTTACGTGTTTGCTACAGACACCCATGCTTTTTCATTCTTCACATACTGAGCGTCACGTGAAACGTTCCCCTTTCTTATTTCCTCGTAATTGGTGACTTGTTATTTCAGTTTCTCTGTAGTTATGACTACAGGAAAGAAGAGAAATCTGCAAAATACGCCTGTGAAAAAGAAGAAAGGGAAAGGAAAGAGAATTAAAAAATCCCACACAGAGTGAGTTTCGAAATTCGGTAGATGATACAGTGAAGTGCCAAAGAAACTGGTCTAGGCGAGCGTAGTCGAACACAGAGTTACGTAAAGAGGCAGAATACGGCGATGCGGTCGGCAACGCCTATATGAGACAACAAGTGTGTGGCGCAGTTGTTAAATCGGTTACTGCTGCTTCAATGGCATGTTATTAAGATTTAAGTGAGTTTGAACGTTGTGTTATTGTCAGAGCACGAGCGGTGGGACACAACATCTCCGAGTTAGCGATGAAGTGGGGATTTTGCCGTAAGACCATTTCACGAGTGTACCGTGAATATCAGAAATTCGGTAAAACATCAAATCTCCGAAATCGCTGCGATCGGAAAAAGATACTGCAAGGACGGGACTTCGACGACTGATGAGAATCGTTCATTGTGATAGAAGTGCAACCCTTCCGCAAATGCAGCGGATTTCAATGATGCGCCATCAACATGTGTCAGCGTGCGAACCATTCGACGAAACATCATCGATATGGGCTTTTGGAGCGAAGGCCGACTCGTGCACCCTTGATGACTGCACGACACAAAGCTTTTCGCCTCGCCTGTGCCCGTCAACACTGGTACTGGACTGTTAATAACTGGAAACATGTTGCCTGTCGGACGAGTGTGGTTTCAAATTGTATCGAGCGGATGGACGTGTACGGGTATGGAGACAACCACATGAATCCTTCGACCTTAAATGTCGCCGGCCGCGGTGGTCTCGCGGTTCTAGGCGCGCAGTCCGGAACCGTGCGACTGCTACGGTCGCAGGTTCGAATCCTGCCTCGGGCATGGCTGTGTGTGATGTCCTTAGGTTAGTTAGGTTTAAGTAGTTCTAAGTTCTAGGGGACTGATGACCACAGCAGTTGAGTCCCATAGTGCTCAGAGCCATTTGAACCTTAAATGTCAGCAGCGGACTGTTGAAGCTGGTGGAGGCTCTGTAATGGTGTGGGGGTGTGCAGTTGGAGTGATAAGGGACCCGCGATACTCCAGATATGGCACTGACAGGTGACACGTACGTAAGCATCCTGTCTCATCACCTGCATCCATTCATGTCCATTGTGCATTCCGACGGACTTGGGCAATTCCAGCAGGACAATGCGACACCCCACACGTCCAGAATTGCTACGGGGTGGCTTCAGGAATACTCTTATGAGTTTAAACACTTCCGCTGGCCACCAAACTCCCCATAAATGAACATTATTGCGCATATCTGCGATGCCTTGCAACGTGCTGTTCAGAAGAGATCTCCACCCACTCGTACTCTAACGGATTTGTGGACAGCCTTGCAGGATTCATGGCGTCAATTCCCTCCAGTAGTACTTCAAACGTTAGTCGAGTCCATGCCACGTCGTGTTGCGGCACTTCTGCGTGCTCGGGGGGACCTACACGATATTAGACAGGTGTGCCAGTTTCTTTGGCTCCTCAGGCTATCCTCTGAATGAAAACCAATCCGCTTTCAAGACTTACGTCAGTATCTGCAGCCTACTTTATGCAGAGGAAACGGAATGTTTAATGATTGGAATTTAGAGAGGTGACAACTATCAACAAATTAGTAAAAAAACATTGATCGTTGATTGAAACTTGAGTCTCGTCGGAAGACTCAGGTTGCCAATAAGAGTGCATTGTATGCTGGACGAAGGTGAAAAATATGCTCTGAAAATAGTGATTATTAACTTTGTTAACAGATATGTAAAACAAATATTTCGGGTTCCGGCTCTAACGCCACTGCATGGGAGGGGAACGTTGGAAGACTGTACTAATTATCAGATTAGGCTGGAGATCTCCAATGAGTCTATTCACTTTAGGAATAACTTTAGCTCATACTCTGTGTTGCAATGTATGTTACAACATATGATAAAATTATTCACACGTGTTCGCCAACGATTGCTGCCTTAGCACTGTACAATGCTTTTGGAATATTTTCAGACAGGTACAGCAAATCAGGCGCAAACGGTTCATTTTCTTTAATAAGGTGCTTGACGAAAGAGTGTGCGCTACGTATTTCAACTACATTCATTATTTCCTATAAATACTCTGTGAAATACTGCCATACGACTTTAACTTTGCTTGCTGTACTGTCAAGTAAACACTAATCTTTCAGCAACAATCGATCTTAACTTTTTCTCTCTTTTGCTAGTGGGTAGAACTTATGACCACCTCACTACGCAGAAGATTTAGTTATCTACTAGAAACTATACGCTATTAGATTTTTCTCAGTGCACGTTATGCATCGCAAGCAACAAAATAGTATCTGGAACTTAAATTTCAGTAACTTTTTCGACTACGGTGCAAGAACTTGAGAGCATTTTGTTGAGATCGAAATAGAGCAAAGTGGAAACGATAACACCGAATTAAGTGCAAAATTTTTATGATACGGCAAACTAAAACAAACACAACTTGCAAGTGAGCTCTTTTAAAACTACATCCGAAGCCTAACGGTGACTGGTTGACAGGAGCATCTACACTAAAACAAGTTGATTTGGTGAATCTGTCACCATTTAATGACAGGTCTGAAGCAACTGCTGCGTTCTTCACAGAGCAAACGGCAACCGTCACTGGAGATCCTGATAGACTGCTAAATATGATAAACATTGCAAGGGGAAAGGGCACAGAGAATTCGTTATACAGATCACAGGTGGTACTTCAATTAAATCGAATAAATGACCTGTATGGAGCGCTCCACAAAATTAAAAACGTTCTTTGAAGTAAAAAATCAAGCCGTAACTTCAAAACGTGCAAATATACAGCTGCACAAAACAAGCAGGAATATAAATTAGAATTATTGGCCTTTCCATGAATTTTAATTTACTTCGACCGTTTTGAAGTCTCGGAGCTATATTTGGAGTGCATTCCGCATCCGTTTTAATTTTCCGTCTTTTCCTCAGCGTGCCTGTGTTCTAAATACAGTACGTGCCAGAGGGCACAGCGGTTTTGCAAGAGCAAGCAACACGGCGCCTCGCCCGCGCTCTTAAGTCGCTCTGTGCCGCAGCAGCTTTCGTTAACCACGGATCCTCAAAGAAGCGCCAAATTCTTAGAGGAAACCACTTGCTAACTATAACTTCTCGTAAAATAAAATTCTTTATCTGATGCTTTTACCTGGTGTTCCTACATAAGTGGTGTACTTCTTCACACGTCGTGGTGAACTCTGTGTATTATGTGGTTCTTCAATTTCTAATGCCATATCACCCTTCCAAGTGACGTTAACTGCTTGCAACGATGACCTTATTTTTCTGTTAAGCGTCACGAAGCAAATTTACACGTCATATTTTCCAGATTACGGTCGACCTTTCATGAACATGACTACTCTGCAATTCTCACTTGTCTGCCAGAGGTTTCGTAGTACCCTTTCCCTCGACCGTTCCACTCACGAGAAATGAACACTATATCACTCCTTGCGAGCTCTGATGTCCCTTATTCTTTTACGATGGTCATTTTCTCGTGGTAAGTGGTAATCAACAAAATATTTTGACATTAGGAGAAGGAAGTTGGTGATTGAAAATTCGTGAAAAGATGTCACCGAATTGAAAAAGGCTTTTTTTTTAATGACTGCCACCACAAGTCGCTCATCATATCCGTGACACACTCCCATATTTGGCGATAATACTAAACGAGCTGCCTTCTTCGAACTTTTAGATGTCCTCCGTCAATCCTCTCTGTTATGGATCCCGTATCGTGCACCAATACTCTACAGGAGAACGTCGAACACTTATCTTTCTTCCTTACTTCCTTCTATAGGAGTACGGACAAGCGCAGTGATGGCGGTTTCTTTAGTGGATTTGTTGCAAATACTAAGTGTTCTGCCAATACAACGCTGTCTTTGGTACGCCTTCCCACAAAATTTTCTCAGTCGTGGTTCCAATGTAAGTTGTTCACAACTGTAATTCCTAAGTTTTTAATGCGTATTTTATCGTGTATCCGAGACAAATTGAATATCGGATCAGAACGGCACCTCCCTCGTGAACCTGCAATGGTATGGTGAGTAAAAAAAAAAAAACTGTTTTGAACTGATAGCATCAGCTAACTTAAGACGTCAGTGTGAAATGCCTTTCCCATCAGCGTTCACAGAGACAACAGCCACAGTTTCGCTGCCAGGACACCTACGCAACCTCTGTACATAAAGGAATCAAGACACTAATATGCGTGAGAGTCACGTCTGTTTTTACAATTGTGGTGAGTCTCAATATAAATTTTGAGTTATTTAAAATACCGTTTGTGTTCTTCAGTCAGCGAAATAAATAGCTTTCGTACGACGGGAAACTGGCAGTGAAAGACCGTTAGCAACTATTTGTTAAAATAGCAGTCTCATCAACATCAATGAAGCCACAGAAAATAGGTTAATCCAGCAAGCACGGTACATTACACATACTAAATCATTCATATTCACTGTTCACCGTTGAGCGAAGAAATGCGAGTATTGAACACAAAGTACCACTCCTCCACAACCTTAAACAGAGTGTCAGAATAATATTGGAGATACATAATTTAGACGCCTCTCCGACTTTCACTTCTTTCACTTAGAAGAATGTGGAGAGCTAACGTGCTACGTCAGCATACAGGCTCCATGACCACAGGTGTGAATTTTAATAGGCCCAAGCATATCAACCTGAAACCAGGAATCTGCAGTTGCGCAGTTCACACACTCTCGATTTCGCAATTTCGTCAGTTCTGCAGTAAATGGTAGGATAATATTCTATTTATATCCACCGCAAAACGACTGTCTGCAGCTCCTGCGGACGGTATCTGGTGCGTCATCACGAAATGGTCTTTCGCTTCCACCGCCACACACAAAAACTGTGCCGCCGAGGTTTTCTTCGTCTGAGGCGCGTCGATGACGTCACTTCGTTTCTGTCACCTCTTTCCCTGTTATCTTCAGCCGCAGCGCGACCTCGCTCTACTCCTCCCCACGTCCTTAGCGCTCCTCTCTCACTCCCCGTCCCTTCCAACTTCCTTGCTCCCAGTCATCTTTCTTTTTTATTTTTCCTTCTCTGCCACTTTCTTGTGTGAGCGACTTACAATCAGTCCTCTTCTAGATGTTTGTCTTCCACTCGCCATATGGCTAATCGAAATAAATCAACGCGGGATATATTGCCACTCCATACTTACCAGTAGTCTGCAGAAAACAAACCGTTCCGCTGGTGTTTATAACCAGTATAAGATTGGATCAAAAGGCGACAAAGATGTGATAGTGCAGTTAAGCTACCTTCCAGCGATATGTGTTTATCCTGTGAGTTAATACTAGGCTCTGACTGGTCAATCAGCAATCTCGTAACATGCCGGCACATGCATGCAAAGAAACTCTCCAGTGAGACATATTTTGTTACCAAGTATTTCTCTAATAAAAGTACAAATTATAGTAATAACAATAAAAATAATGAATTAGAATCTTCTGCGAAAATTTTCGCTACGATGAACGGTCACAAGGGATTATAAAGCTGCGCGAGATGGAACTCCATACTGAGCACATGTCATTCGCACGCATCACGTACAATTCTCTTCGAATAGAGTCATTCCGGTACGACGCAAGAACTGACTCAGACCAACATCCCGTCAGCACAGCTTGGTCTGTCTAACCGAATCGTCACTTACAGAGCTACAGGAATTACACCATTATACTAAGTGCAAGGAAGTAAACTATGCAAAACGAAATCCATAGGTGATGAATCCTGAAAGCCTTTTTTTTCTTTGGGGAATGTGGTATTCATCAAGATTCTTCCGTTTTAATTGGCGAAACTTCAATAACAATGCACATGTAACACACGAGTGCACATACAGTTCGCGTTGAGATTTACTCGAAAGTATATGATGTAAAAGGATAGTCAAGGACAGAGCTAATCACATTCCAGACTGGCATGACAAATGCAGTCTAACGTAGTCAACAGCGAATATATTTAGATAAAGAAGAGAAATTTCAGATTTACAAAGAGGGCGCCAATAGTGACGCAGTAGTCAGATAATCCGCGAGCATGCATTGAAAGCGAATCAAAATGGTTCAAATGGCTCTGAGCACAATGGGACTTAACATTTAAGGTCATCAGTTCCCTAGAACTCAGAACTACTTAAACATAAATAACCTAAGGACATCACACACATCCATGCCCGAGGCAGGATTCGAACCTGCGACCGTAGCGGTCGCGCGGTTGCAGACTGAAGCGCCTAGAACCGCTCGGCTACAACGGCCGGCGACATCGAATCACACGGAGCAACTGACTGTAGCAGAAGGGCTTCTATTTATTTCCGTTGTCGATTGATGGTCGTTTCCGAAGGTATAAGCTGTTAAGTGGCAGGGGAGCTTCTGCTACCGCGACCAAAAAACCTGCATGAACTTAGCGTCTATGAACTCCAGAAACCTGTGTGAATTTCTCTCACCCAAAAGAAATGAAGAAACACGAAAAGAACTGGAGGTACCGTCATTAACTTAAAAAGTATTCACATGAAAGCAGGAGTGGAAAGAGCATGTACTGCGCATGTTACCGCAGAGAAACCATCAACAAGCAATGGAATACAGTTCTGTTGGGAACAGGACTGTGGGACGGCCGATGAAAAGATTGTGAGGCCGGAACAGGCCATGAGGCCTAACAGTGGACTGGCAGATAATGAAGAGGAATATGATGATGAAGAAGAAACATGATTATTTACGGTTAGTTGATTTATACCCAAAGAACAAAATCTGAGTGAAATAAAGCTTAAAGAAGATAAGAGGTACATAATGTCTTATAAATGGCTTTCCCATGTGCTGATTTTGGAGGAAAAATACAAATTGTTATGTACGTAAACTCCTTTGCTCCCGAATATACAGAAACACAGCCTCAAAAATAACTATATCTTATGTAGTAAGTAGCATGAAACCGACGTTTTTTATCACACATTTACATTCCTATAGCTGTCAATATGATAAGATATCGTAACTCAAAATTCGACAATTGTAAAGACCATTTGAGATGGCGCAGTGGTTGAGGCTCTGCATTCGTATTCGAGAAAACAATGGTTCGTGTCTCCGCCTAGCTATAATTTTGGTTTCCTGTCGTTTCACTAAACTGGATTAGATGTATGGATTATTCCGAACAGAGCCATGCCGGTCGTTAAGTGTACTCTAGCAGTCCACTGCGACGTAACATAAACACTTTCACGTGGCATCTCAAGATCACAACCTTAGCTCTGTAGACATACAGAATCATGAGACAAATACTTTTACGTTAGTAGTTAGAAAATACCTCATAGCCTGACAGCCACTAAGCTTTCTTCATTGAAATTCGAAGAGCTCGCCTCTGTTAGGCACTTCACGGTGATTCACAGAGTAGAGATGCACATGTAAGATTAGTTGAACGACCGTCGAGAAGTTTAAATACAACACATTTGATGCAGTAGAAAGCACAAACTAAAGTGGTGGGAGGTACTACTCCAAGGAAGAATTATTACGCACTTCAAACCTACGTAGGAATAATAAAATTACGTGGTGCCGGTTTAGCATAGAAAAGTACGAGTAAGATCACAAACAGTTATGTCACTGGACTCATATTTCAAAGTAATCACCATCAAATTCCTGTCCGTGGTTTCCCTAAATCACGCCAGGTGACAGTCGCGATCGGCCTTTAATGAAGCTACGCCGGTCCCTATCCTGAATCTTCTCCTTATGAGCTAGAGCTCCAACTGTAATTACTTAAACCTTGAGGAAACTTTTATTATAAATCTTCCTTTCTTTCACCTCGACATAAAGTACGTAAATTATCATTTCCTGGGCTAACAAGAACGAGCTTACGCAGAGTGTTATTTTTCGATCAAATACTTTATTCCACTGAGTATGCTACGTCAGACTGTCACTGCACGTGTCATGGGGAAAGCAGCGTGTCACTGACCAGCACTCATTTGAAGAGCCGGCTTCTCAGATGACGTCTATTATCGTTTCAGATAACCAAACGCACTTGGTTTCAGGAAAGTTGTACAAGTTTAATGAAATTTCACACTGTTAAACAGCAGCAGCTGATCTATTTTGATTAGTATAGTGGCTACCCCAAAAGTAATACACGTGGTCTGTCGTGGTGATCGGCGGGGCTGCAGGCGCCATCTCGGTGCCGTAATGTTCCTGCACTCAGTACGCATCCAACGGTGGTAGCATGTGGTCAGTGGTAGCATGTGGTCAGTGTCTCTGCTACTTTGCTTTCTGTGACGTGTTAAAACGTGCGCTGCATTAGAAAATCCTGTGAGATGCGTTCTGTGATTAGGGTTTTGTTGGCAACCCAACTGCATCCTATGAGGAATATATCAGGAGCTTTGTGATTTGCAGGGAAAAGGAATAATGAATGAAATCCGAATGAAGCAATGATGCATTAATTTTAAAAATGGCCGTATCAATTTTCACGATGAGGATCGCAGTGGTAGGCGCAGTCTTGTGACTGACAAATTGGTGATCAAAATCAACGACATAATTCGTGAAATTCGTCGTTTCACAATTAAAGAACTTCCGCAACATTTTCCCCAAATTTCCCAGAGTTTGGTGCATCAAATTATGGCGGAGAAGCTGGGATAGCACAAATTTTGTGTTTGGAGGATACCCAAAATCCCAACGGAAAACCGCAAAAAACAGAGACTGGTTGCAGCACTAATTTTGCTCGAAGATTAAGAGAGAAATAGTAATAAAGTTACCCATCGTATCGTAACTGGGGCGAGACTTGAGTGGGGAATGTCAATTATGAAACAAAAAGGCATTCGATGGAGTGAGGATATTCAAATTCCCCCAAGAAGCTAATCATGTGCTTGCAAACGCTGTTAGCGAGAAAGATCACAGCCACTGCGTCGTGGGACTCTAAGGGAGCGATTCTCGTTGATTTCCTTGAACGTGGTACAACAGTTAACTCAGAGAGATACTATCAAACACTGACAAGGTTAAGAAGAACGATAAAAGACAAGCGTCGGGGAAAAGTTAGCGCAAAAGTTTTGTTTTCTGACGACAACGCACGTCCTCACTCGCCAATCGTACCAGAGAGCTCCTACAGGGTTCTGGATAGGAGGTGTTTCATCATCCGCCATTGTTGTTGTTGTTGTGGTCTTCAGTCCAGAGCCTGGTTTGATGCAGATCTACATGCTACTCTATCCTGTGCAAGCTTCTTCATCTCCCAGTACCTACTGCAGCCTACATCCTTCTGAATCTGTTTAGTGTATTCATCTCTTGGTCTCCCTCTACGATTTTTACCCTCCACGCTGCCCTCCAATACTAAATTGGTGATCCCTTGATGCCTCAGAATATGTCCTACCAACCTATCCCTTCTTCTAGTCAATAGTGCCACAAATTTCTCTTCTCTCCAATTCTATTCAATACCTCCTCATTAGTTATGTGATCTACCCATCTCATCTTCAGCATTCTTCTGTAGCACCAAATTTCGAAAGCTTCTATTCGCTTCTTGTCTAAACTATGTATCGTCCATATTTCACTTCCATACATGACTACACTCCATACAAATACTTTCAGAAATGACGTCCTGACACTTAAATCTATACTCGATGTTAACAAATTTCTCTTCTTCAGAAACGCTTTCCTTGCCATTGCCAGTCTATATTTTATATCCTCCCTACCTCGACCATCATCGGTTATTTTGCTCCCCAAATAGCAAAACTCCTTTACTACTTTAAGCGTCTCATTTCCTAATCTAATTCCCGCAGCATCACGCGATTTAATTCGACTACATTCCATTATTCTCGTTTTGCTTTTGTTGATGTTCATCTTATATCCTCCTTTCAAGACACTGTCCATTCCGTTCAGCTGCTCTTCCAGGTCCTTTGCTGTCTCTGACAGAATTACAATGTCATCGGCGAACCTCGAAGTTTTTATTTCTTCTTCATGGATTTTAATACCTACTCCGAACTTTTCTTTTGTTTCCTTTATTGCTTGCTCAATATACAGATTGTGAATAGCATCGGGGATATGCTACAACCCTATCTCACTCCCTTCCCAACCACTGCTTCCCTTTCGTGCCCCTCGACTCTTATAACTGCCATCTGGCTCCTGTACAAATTGTAAATAGCCTTTCGCTCCCTGTAATTTTACCCCTGCCACCTCCAGAATTTGAGAGAGAGTATTCCAGTCAACATAGTCAAAAGCTTTCTCTAAATCTACAAATACTAGAAACGTAGGTTTACCTTTTCTTAATCTATTTTCTAAGATTAGTCGTAGGGTCAGTATTTCCTCACGTGTTCCAACGTTTCTACGGAATCCAAACTGATCTTCCCCGATGTCGGCTTCTACCAGTTTTAAGAATTTGTGTTAGTATTTTGCAGCCATGGCTTATTAAACTGATAGTTCGGTAATTTTCACATCTGTCAACACTTGCTTTCTTTGGATTATTAAACTGATAGTTCGGTAATTTTCACATCTGTCAACACTTGCTTTCTTTGGAATTGGAATTATTATATTGTTCTTGAAGTCTGAGGGTATTTCGCCTGTCTCATACATCTGGCTCACCATATGGTACAGTTTTGTTAGACCTGGCTCTCCCAAGGCTGTCAGTAGTTCTAATGGAATGTTGTCTACTCCCGGGGCCTTGTTTCGAGTTAGGTCTTTCACTTCTCTGTCAAACTCTTCACGCAGTATCATATCTCCTATTTCATCTTCATCTACATTCTCTTACATTTCTATAATATTTCATCCGCCATACAGCCCGGATTTGGCGCCTAGTAACTACCACCTCTTTCCAGCATGGCTCACAACACCACACTTTGACACTGACGCCGAACTGCACGCCGGTGTAAACCAGTGGTTGCAGACTTCTACAGAGACGGTATTAAAATCTTGTACCACGGTATGATAAGTACCTCAATTTGAATGGCGATTATCTAAAAAATAATTAAGACTGTAAAAATGTGTATAATAAAATTTTGGTTTTTCCGTAGTGTTAATTTCTTATTTCAAAACGTCTGTTACTTTTTGGATAGCCCTCGTACATTTACATTCGCAATATCGTGAGCGAATTTAGTGGTTTTATGGCACTTCACCGGTTTTATTCTGAGTAATCACCAGAACAACTATCTTGTTACGGAGGTATCACGTCAAATAATCATCTAGTACCCATCAATTTCGCTCGAAATCTAGTGACCTCGATGGGTGGTATATAATTACTTGATGTTTTGCAGTCGCAACAAAATACTCGCACCATGATGATAAGTGTCCATAAGTGTCCACATATTCTCAGTTGGAATATAATAAATTTTCTTGAGACCGAGAATCTTTTATGCACGATTCAGCACAGCTTTAGAAAGAATCGCTTGTGCGAAACTCAGCTTGCCTGTTTCTCATATGGTATACTGCGAGTGTGGATGAAGGGCAACAGCCAGAATCAAAATTTCTTGATTTCCGAAAAGCAACAGACGTGATGCCCACTACATCGTCAGAGCCAAGCGTATTGTAGGCGTTACCGTATGGAAGGGTGATAGGATCGCTACTATTATCTATATACTGTACATAAATGGTGTGATGGACAAGGCAGGCAGCAGTCTGTGGTTGAAACTTTCTGGCAGATTAAAACTGTGTTCCGGACCGAGATTCGAACTCGAGACCTTTGCATTTCGTGGGCAAGAGCTCTACCATCTGAGCCACCCAAGCACGACTCACGACCCCTCCTCACTGCTTCACTTCCGCCAGTACATCTCCTACCTTCCAAACTTCAGCCAGTAAGTTTCATATCAGCGGACACTCCGCTGCAGCGTGAAAATTTCATTCTGGAGTCTGTTGTTATTTGCTGATGATGCTGTGCTGTTTGGGAAGGTGTAGAAGGCGAGTAAATGTAAGAGGATAGCAAATGATATACACATAATTTCTAGTTGTTGTGATGAATGGCAGCTAGCTCTAAATGGCGAAAAATGTGAGAAAAGAAACTAGTAATATTCGGATGTAGCATTAGTAGTGTCCTTTTGGACAGTCACTTCGTTTAAATATCTGGGTGTAACTCTGCAAGGCGATATGAAATAGAATGAGCATGCGAGGATTGTGGTAGGGAAGACGAATGGTCAGCTTTGGTTTATTGCAAGAATTTTGGAAAGTGTGGTTCATATGTAAAGGAAATCGCACGTAGGACGCCAGCGTGACCTATTCTCGAGTGCTGCTCGAGTTTTTGGGATCCTTACCGGGTCAGATTAAAGAAAGACATCGAAGCAACTCAGAGGCGGGCTGCTAGATTTCTTACCGATAGTTTCGAATAATACGCAACTGTTACTGAGGCGCCTGGACAACTTAAATGAGAATCTGTGGAGGGACGACGACGTTCTTTTCGAGGAACCTTATTGAGAAAATTTAGAGAACCGGCCTTTGAAGCTGACTGCAAATGCTTGTACTGCCGCCATGTATTTCGCGTAAGAACTACGAAGGTAAGATACGAGAAATTAACTCTCTTAAGGACGCACATCGACAGTCGCTTTTCCAAGGCCCTCTTTGCGAGTGGAACAAGATAGAAAATAACTAGTTGTGGTACAGCGTACTATTCGCCACGCACTGCACGGTGGCTTGCGGAGTAAGTATGTAGATGTAAATTTAGATCCTACCACTAAGAAGCATGATTAAAAAAATAGTGAAAGAGGGGTATTTGCGAAGGCTACCTGTAGTTTAGAGAATGGATCTACGGAGATTCGAACTACGCTTGTCCTAAATACGAGTGCACTACAGAGCTGCTCAGCTGGCGCCACCTCGAGGGAGAGTGTTGGTGGCGCCAGTGTGGGAGCGGCGGCGACGCGTTGCCCAGATGCAGTCAGCGGGGGCCTATTGGGCGCTGATTTAATTTGCACCGGACGCGGGTTTTATTTTCGGCGTAATTAGTGGCGGTGACGGGGCCGCCCGCAGGCCATATAGGGAGCTGAGACCCAGGCAGAGGCTGCGCCTGCGCCCTCGTTACTCACTAACTGCCGGGCGGGCGCCGATCCGCCAGAACTGAGGCGCCATTAATTTGCACCAGCTCTCGCCCGCCCCCCCCCCCCCTCCCCTTCCCCACTCATGGGCCCCGAATGCTACGGATTAGCAGCGGCCGACTTACCCTCGGCAGCCACGCTGCCATCCTCCAACCTTGCTGCTTCTGGATTGACTCTCTTTCTCAGAACTGAGCTCATTTGATGAGTGAGCACTCTCCGATTTTTTGCCCTATTTTTGTTGAGCCGTATCGCTTCGTGGAAAGCGCTGTGCCGTTCGACAATGGCGAGCGAGATATTAGTTGTGGTGTTGAGAATTTAAAGTCTTGTGACGGTAGCAGTTAGTGACAATTATTTGGGCCAATACCATATAGAGTCAGAGCTTAGAAGAGCTTCGAAAGATTTGCGATTAAATAAGGCGGAAACCACTCCTTGGAACTGTCTACGGTCACTGGAGGAAGTGGCAATCAAACGACCGTTCATGTTGGTGTGAGGGAATCTGTGAGACTGGAGACCTACCATTCGAATTTTGGAAAAATATCATCCACACAATGCCAAATATAGCAAGCAAGGTAAGAATTATAATTACAGCACAATAAACTCAACAGCTCTGGCATCCAGTTGGTTACAAGAATAATATACAGGAAAGAGAAAGAAAATTGAGGATCTGTTAGATAATGGTTGTTTGGCTTTCGGAAAGATAATGGCACCAGAGAGATAGTTCTGACGTCGTGCTTGATGACGGATCCAAGGCTTAAGAAAAAACCAAGATACGCTCATAGGATCTATCGACCTAAAAAAAAAAAAAGAGTTCGACAATCTAAAATGATGTACGATGTTCGAAATTTTCAGAAAAATGCGAGTAAGCTAAAGGGGAAGATGGACAATATACAATATGTTCAAGAACCAAGAGGGGAGAAGAAGGATCGAAGACAAAGAACGAAGTGCAGACATTAGAAAGTGTGTAAGGCAGGGATGCAGTCTTTCGCCCTCCCCTTCCATCTATTCATGGGAGAAGCAATGATGGACACCCGCCCACACCCACCCACACGCACACATAAAGTTGTGACCATTTAAAAAAAATACTAGCAGTCGCCTCCAGAGATAAAAGCTAATTGGGATGGTCACCTCGAGAAATGAAAACTACTCTTTTTCAGTATGCATCCACAATGCTAAATTTAAGGTATGGCGTCGCAGCATGGCACGAAATGAGTGACTGCGAATGAAGGAATTTCAAGAAATTCCGCGGAAGTGTTGGTAAATCGTAGGAGGCTTATAGCCATTGGGGGCACACAGGGAAACTTCACCTCATTTTCAAAAAAGACAGCTTACAAAAGCAGCTGTATGTTTATTCTGGAGAACGTTCGGGGTGTATGGGCAAGAGTCAACTGGCAATAGGGGAACTGTGTCGAACATTACATCAAGAATAGTCAGAATTTTTCATCTTACTGTAGCCGATAAGCAATTTGATTTACAAAACGTTGGACGAAAACCGCGAATTATCTAACTCAAACTTTCGTATTCAGTTACAAGATCCTAATTCAGAATTTTCTTGCCTACTGCTTCCGAGTGCCACGTCCAGAATGGTTTCGGCAGACATTCTCCCCATGCTTCATCCACAGAAAAAATAAAAAATTAACAGCACGGGACGACGAGTACCATCTTCATACTGCTACTCCACTTTGTTTCGTAGAAAACGCATGTTCACTGACATCCCATCTTTATACACGCACTGACTATAGAATACTTCTTATTAGGCAGCACAAGGTGTGGTAGCTTGTTACATGTGGAGCAGTTGGCCACCTTCTCGTTACTGTCAGCATGCTCATTTCAGACGAATGAGCGGAGAGTTCGAGGAAGCCATCCATCAGTGGTGTAACATGCGACGCTAAGGTGAGTCATTAAAGTGCATAATCCATGTTCTGCCAACCCCTGCCTTTTCCTTCAGTCTTGCACAATTCATGATGAATAAGACACCCTAAGCTGCAAGATAGTCTACCCAGTGCGCGTCATGTTCGGTTCAACTTTACGTAGAGGTGACAGACACACGTATCTCTAATTTGTCCGCAGCAAATTTTCCGCGGTACCAAATCCGGGCTACCTCCCGAAAAATATCATCCACTACAGCAGATATGAGAAACCGTTCATAGGGTTTCTTGATCCTAAACGCAAAAGTTACAACATACGAGGTGTGATAAAAAATAACGGGAATTTTCAATTTCGCGGGCTCTGAACATATTATTACCATATTTTTTTGTCTTGTTGGTGTACATGTTCCTAATATATGTTTCCATTTTCAGTTTCTATGATTATTTACTTTATTGTTGACAGTCGAAAAGATTACTCACGTGTTTTCAAGTGCTCGACGAAGTTATACTTTCGAAAAACATGGATCAATGAATCTGCATTAAATATTGCTTGCAAAATGGAATAAGCTGCAGCACCGCATTCGAAATGATGACTGTGGCTTTTGCTGTTCAACTTTGAAGAAGACAAGATGTAGATGTAGAAGAGCTTACGAAGTGACATAAGCGTTTCAAAGAGGGTCGAGAAGACGTAGAAGACGACGACCGCCCTGGACGCCCTAGCAGGTCAGTTACTGGCGACAATGTGGAACGACTAAAGAAAATGATTCATTCTGGAAAATCATCGAATCACCATCAGAGAGGTTGCTGATGATGTCGGCATATCCTTTGGCTCATGCTAAGCCATTTTTTCGGATATTTCGGTCATGAAACTTGTGGCAGAAAAGTTTGTTACGGTGTCGCTTACACACGGCGCAGGATCAAAAACTTCCAGAGTAAATTAAAACAAACGACGAAACATGAGTACACGGATATGACGTCGAAACCAAGGCCCAATCGTCCCAATGGAAACTGCCTGTAGAGCCAAGACCGAAAAAAATTCTACAAGTTTGATCGCATGTGAAGGTCCTTCTCCCTGGTTTCTTCGATTGCAATGGGACAGTGCACCTTGTGCTCCTGCCTTACGGTCATATGTTCAATAAGGAATACTACCTGTAAGTTATGCGCCATTTACTTTAAGCAATCTGAAGAAAACGACCCGAACTGTGGCAATACCACTGGTGGAAATTGCATCACGATAATGCTCCCGCTCACACCTCGAAGATTGTTCCTGATTTTTTGGCGAGAAACGAAACCGTTACGTTGCTTAAGCCACTATACTCGCCGTACATGGTTCACTGCGACATATTTCTGTCCCAGAGGCTGAACCATGAAAGGATGTCGTTTTGCCATCACTGATGAGATAAAAACAGAACTGCTGAAGGAGCTGAGCACAATAACGAGAAAAGAGAGTGCTGCAAAGATTGTAAAAAGCGCTGGTACAAGTGTATTTTACCTGAGGGGTATTCCTTTGAAGGGAAAGTTGATTTTGATGAATAAATAAAGGTTATTTAAGAAAAACAAAAATTCGCGTTACTTTTTGATCACATCTCGCATAGTGTCACTTAAAGTTATGTTCACCGACACAGCGCGATAAGTCCTTATATACTCGAAAGGAAGAGTACATTGCTCTCTACCCGCCTCTGCGGGCAAGGTCACTAATGCGTGGCTGTGATGTGGCTCGATTCGGGTCTAAGCTGGTTTGATTCCTGGTAGTGGAAAATTTTCTCTGTAAGTTCCTGATCATTAGTCTCTGAGCCAATGTCCTGGGCTGGGTTCCAAACATCTCCGCAGTGTCTCATGATGTGAAGGCAAGTGGCACTGATACTCTTGATGGTGTACGTCCATCGGATGGAGGCGTTGAGCTCTGTAGTCCGCAGCTCGTGGTCGTGCGGTGGCGTTCTCGCTTCCCACGCCCGGGGTCCCGGGTTCGATTCCCGGCGGGGTCGGGGATTTTCTCTGCCTCGTGATAACTGGGTGTTGTGTGCTGTCCTTAGGTTAGTTAGGTTTAAGTAGTTCTAAGTTCTAGGGGACTGATGACCATAGATGTTAAGTCCCATAGTGCTCAGAGCCATTTTTTGAGCTCTGTAGCTTCCTTGATGCTATTCGAAATGAATAGGCCTTGTGCCAGCACTGGGTTTCACCATCCCCCTTCTCTTCATCCGTAACAACGCTAAACTGACACCACTTTGTAAGCGCGCTCATCACAGTCACCATACGACACAGATTCACTCGTTACACTTTAGGTCGCAGGAAGTCAACGGCAAACCACTTCCGCTGGGAACTTGCCAAGAGCGGCGATGTAAGATTTCTGCATCTTTTCGCCTGCTCGTATTTCCTGAGTGTAGGATCACTTTTGACTTTCCTCTCCAGTAACTAAGAGAACTAAGTACCATGAATATTGCAACAGATTACATTCCTAAAAATAGATAATTGGTTTTTGAAGAACAGTGAAAGTTTATGGAAATGTCGGGTACTCATCTAGTTTCTCCATACTTTTCATTATTACGTTTAAGAGCTTGCAAAGATACTCATCGTGAAATCCATTACTGTAGAGTACTGAGTAATACACCTCGTGCAGAATTTTTCCGGATGAGGGAGGGACTTAGCACGCATAGCGTCCCACTGAGCATAAGGACAGAGGGTCTCTCAAAGTGATTCAAGAGAACTGCAATTGTCCGGAACAGATGGCAACCGCCCGCAAGCCTGTCATGGCCACTGGGGCGAGGGGTGCAACAAAAAGACAGCCTGGAAGCAAAAGGTGGCACGCAAATGGTCGTCATTACACGGGACACGAATGGGCCATCAACATCGCCCAAACAACACATCCTCAAGAAGGATACGCTGGATTACGAAACGAGATTTGTATTCACGCTAGTTAATAATAGCTTTTTCCTACGGCTACGTGTAACTTTACTATTGCTGTGCGTCTTTTTGATAAAAGATACAGCAATTGCAGTTTTTCGGAACTGTCACCACTAAATTCATGATTCAGTGGACGTAGGATCGAATACGAGAGCTACCAGATGGCAGGGATGCCACTAAGGTCGATAGGCAAATAATATCAGAGAAAGATCTTTAATCAACTGGTCTGCTTGTCGCTCACAATCGAAGGCAGCGACAGGTTTCTTGAATATCTGATATTTTTGTTGTATATTTTATTTCCTTTATGACCGTTCCTTCTGGAAATTTACACGTGAACTATCATGTCAAAATACAAATATATCATCGAAACTATGTACGCTGAATTTATATCTTGGTCGTTAAACTTTCTTTAAATGAGGTCCATCATGTTATTTCTAATTTATCTGCAACATAACCAGTAGTTTTTTGCTTCCTTAAAATAATCCAGAATTCACTGGCTCGCGACTTAGAGGCAGCCCTCTCGAATCCTGGTGGTGGAGGATACTTGTCCGTGAAGACTGCAGAGGTGGTGTCGTAATGCTCCTTATCACCAGGTCGTGTGTCAAATGTCCTGGTTTAAATATCAAACCGCTGCGCTGTGTTTCATGGACTGAAGGCATTTCACACTGTTTATGATGATCCATCCATTGCACGGGCACCTTGGAAGCTCGGCTGGGATCTTAGTGCTATTCGAGACGACTTCGTTGCATGCTAGCACATAAATTCACTCTCTCGGTTGTCTCAGCGTCATACAACGCAGGCATGACATCACACCGTACACGCATCCAGTATGTCACCTACACCCAACTCAAACCCTTGACAAACAAGTCTGACAGGTCACGAGGAAACGGCCATTCTCCGTGAAAGAAACTTTACGTTCGGCCAGCTTAGGCAACACCTAGGTGTCTTAACAGCCAACAATGTAGTACGATTCTTTCTTTCCTTTCTTAAAATGATTTTGTCCTTTCACAAAATAAGTATCGAGTCATTGTAGGTTAATTAACAGTGTTTATTTTATAAATCATACGCAGTTGTGACGTTGCCAAAACAATTTATTTTCAACTGTTAGCAGTCTTGAAGAGCTTGCAGTAGCTCAGAAGGTAGGTCTTCGAAGAGTCAACTATTTCAAGACAATGAATAGGAACTGGTTGATGTTTATGCCCAAGGAATCCTCTACACCACAGTTGGAATCTTTAACGAGTTCCAAAATGGGCAAAACAAAAAATAAAAAAAAAATCTAGTCACGTGGTTACACGCTCGACGAGTGCACGCGAAAAATACGAGACATTTTCAGAAAGTATGTGTACTGTGACCACAACGTGCTGCAGTTCTTTTGTTTTTCGAGTGTTGGTAACACTTGAGTGTTTGAAGGGTATTCCCTGACCACAGCGAGCATCGTAGGAAAATGGAAGTATGTAAACTCACGTTGTAGTTCCCACTTGCGTGAAAGATGGCGTTACGAAATCCAGCTTCCTACTGGCGGAAGGAATATCACTTACCGAAATTTTTTTCGCGAATCAGACGGTTTACGGCCTAGGTGTTGTGAACAGAACGTGTGTATTTAAGTGGTGCAGGCAGTTTAACGATGCAAAACGTAGGTTTGTGGCGAACGGAGGAGTGGAATACCTTCCATTTCGACTGATGAGTTGGTGCAAAACCGTGAAGATCGCCGATTGACAGCGGATGAAATTTCTGCGATGTTGCCACAATTCTCCAGCACTCTCTTATACGAGACACTTACAGAAACGCAGAAACGCTGATGCGCTAATGACCGTAGCAGTTTTGCGCCCTAGAACCATAACAAATAACGCTGGAATACAGGAGGAATGTCCAGAAACAAGCTTAAAGAGCAGCACAAGAAACATCGCGACGAAAGAGCGCGCAGGTTCCTTGGGCGACTTTGAGTGGAAGGTGTGGATTTTCTGAACTCTATAGTGACTGGAAATGAAACGTGGGTGACCCGTTACGCACCTGAGACAGAAAGACAGGACAGTCACTACGCAAATTCCCCACTCCCCAAAAATTTAAAACTACAATTTCGGGAAAATGAACACGGCCTCAGTGTTTTGGAACCGAAAAGGCATCATTTTTATTGAATTTCTGCCTCAAAGGGAGACCATCAATTCACAACGATATTGTGTGGGCCTGAGCAACTCAAAAGGAGAAAAAAAAGAAGGGAATGCTGACGATATGATTGTGCTTGTTACACGAAAACACCCATTCTCACACAGCCACAGCCACCAAGGAGCTCTTGGACTCATTTGGTTGGGTTGTCTGAACCAAGCCCCCCTTTCCCCCCACTTAGTACATTTAGATTATCATTTTTTTTCACCTCCCTGAAGGCAAACATGAGTCGAATTTGTGGTGTCACTGCCAGACACCACACTTGCTAGGTGGTAACTTAAATCGGCCGCGGTCCATTAGTACATGTCGGACCCGCGTGTCGCCACTGTGTGATCGCAGACCGAGCGCCACCACACGGCAGGTCTCGAGAGACGTACGAGAACTCGCCCCAGTTGTACGACGACGTTGCTAGCGACTATACTGACGAAGCCTTTGCTCTCATTTGCCGAGAGACAGTTAGAATAGCCTTCAGCTAAGTTAATGGCTACGACTTAGCAAGGCGCCAATTGTAACAGTGCATGTATCTTACGAGTCTCATTTGTATAGTCAAGAGAGATGTACCACAAGGAGTGATTAAAAGTTAAGTATATTCCACGGCTACGTATTTTCTTTATAGCAGTCATAACGTATCCTGTTCCAGACTTGACGCCAGTCGGCGTGTGTGTACGCGTGCCTTTCGGCTTCCTCCTCAGTGTGGCGTGACTAGCTTGTTACGCCACAACAGAATTAATCTTCCAACTGTCGATCAGATGCAGAAAGAGGTTCTGGAGTGTGGGAAGAAGCTGGCGGGAGAGTTCTTCGAGGAGGGCGTAAGCAAGTTTGTGCCACGGCTCATCACTTGCACTGAACGGGATGGAGATTATGTGGAAAAATAGTCTGCAAGTGTATCAACAATATCCAGTATTTTTTTCAAATACACTTATATATATATCTGGTACATTTACTTTCTTACATACCTCGTACCAGTTCCGAAATAATAATCTCTTCTGATAGGAATTTGTTCCTCCAGTTTCAAAACAGAAAGGAATGAGATTAACAACCGTCGGCGACGCGATCATTCGAGACAGAGCTCAAGCTTGATTGGAGGAAGATGAGCAAGCAGTCACACCGTCTGGAATTGGTTGTCACGGGAACGCTATACCTGGTTTCGCAAACAGAAATTTGAAGTCTGTTCCTCCCAACTGCGAGTCTAATGTATGGTTCAAATGGCTCTGAGCACTATGGGACTTAACATCTATGGTCATCAGTCCCCTAGAACTTAGAACTACTTAAATCTAACTAACCTAAGGACATCATACAACACCCAGACATCACGGGGCAGAGAAAATCCCTGACCCCCGCCGGGAATCGAACCCGGGAACCCAGGAGCGGGAAGCGAGAGCGCTACCGCACGACCACGAGCTGCGGACGAGTCTAATGTACAAACGACTACGCCGCACTGCTCTGCCCTTAACCTCCGAGTTGGACAGAGTTCTGGAATCGCCAAGAGCAGGCTGCGAGCTCAGACTCTGGTAGCCCGTATCTCAGAGGCGGGCGTTGCTTTTATTACGCCGTGAGCATCAGGTGCTTGCCGGGTAATCCCACTTGCCCGAGTGTAAATCATAATTATCAGCTCCGTTTAGGTCTCACAGGAAATTAGAGCCGCCGTGAAAACCGGTCCCTTCACGTTCACCGATCTTCTCCTCTTCCCCTAGGACTCGCCCGCCTTGTTCTTCATTACTCCTCCTGGTCCTTTTGGTAATTAATTTAGGTTGACGCCGTCACTAGATAACATGCAGGCGTCCGAGGAACCAGTCGTAATGAGTGTAAGTGTTGTGCTCTCGGCAGTCTACTTTCATTTTACTCTTCGATTTCGTAAAGGAGTGACAGATGTGTTAATATTATGCCATCGTCACTTCTTCAAAAAAGTTAAATCGATAGTGACTGGTTTCACCTAGGATAAGTTCTAGCTCGTTTCCTTCTTAGTACTGCAAGCTAAGATTTTGAGATAGGTCATACTTTCACGCACACTGGATCACAAATACTATCGAATATTTATCTTTGCTGAAAGTGGATTTATGATTAACATAAAGAAAATCGTAAGGAATATTAGGGTGTGTTATCTACTACAGATTTACTGATCAGATTAATAAGATAAAAACATTACCACCGATATATGATAGAACATCCATACCATTTATACGCCACTCTGATGGGTACTGAGGGAACAAAATGTTAAAATTCTTCCTATTACGCATAATTTCCGTAATGCCATGAAAGAAGTGTGCCATGTGCTTTGCCAGGTGTAGGACATAAATCTGATGTCGTCTGATAGCTACAATATTGCGTAAAGTGTTGTTCCTGACGAGAGATTGGTGAGAGTTAGTTCCTAGTTCACCTAGGATGCAGTAAACGGCATTCACGGCTGACTAACATAGTACTTCAATTCTTTCGCATCACGCGATTTATTGGACTAGTACCTGCCATTTCAGATAATTTCATAGTCCCTGTCGCGCTTCCCCGCCAGTTAAAATACAGTGTAATCGTTAGCGCTGTTTGTCTTTGGGTATACTCGCACACTCGAAATCTCACATTATGTCAGTACCATTTTTATTTCCATTACAGAGGCAACAAGCATATTGTGTAGCAATTCTTTTGTGAGATAATCTGCACTTTCCTGTAACACTGCCAATGATCTGCCAGGATCTACGTGATTGTTTCACTTTAGATCACTAATCTTTCTCACTCCCAAAAACATGCATGGCGGGACACAGAAGTTGTAGCTCAGCAATCCTTTAGTCATAGAGTAAAAAATTTGTTAAGTTATCTTAGGATACAACTATTACATCTCCCAATATTTCGATTTGCTTCCCAACATTTGAGTTAAGTTACTCGTGCCGCTCTCTTTTGGATAAGACTTCCGTCATTCATCAGTTGCACATGCAGGAGCAACTTCTTCATCTGTGTGTCACGGATAAGACTGAATGTTCTGTTTTCACAGATAAATATCGGTGCTCGAACGTTAAATTAGACATCACGTTGTTTATGTACAACATAAATTGAAGAGGTGCAATAACATTTCCGTAAAATATACACGAAATTAATCTGCACAAACATATAATATTACAAATATTGTAATGGAGCATGTTTCAAAAATAAATAAAAATGAATAAGCTATATTTGCACACATTCCTTCATTGTGGATAAATTCACAGTATTCTACATGAAAGAAATAAAAAATTTCTAGTCTCAAATGTATCTACATAATTAATATGAATCCATTTTCTTCAGAACATATCGTTCTACACTGATTCAAAAGCTCTTTATGAATTAAGGCTCACACAATCTACGTTGTTACCTCGAATCGCGCTAGCATTAAGGGAACAATGTACGGAATGACCAGTAGCCTTTTAGCTATAAAAGATTATTTCATTTTAAGTGTTGTTAGGAACAAATTGACTGACATCGGCAGTAACGCACGACGTTGCGCGGCATGGTACCGCCATATTCTCTGTTTTCAGTAATGTTTCCAACACAACAGTGATACGAGAATACCTGAAACACTCATAACACCTGTGGCAATTGCAAGTACATTTACGTCTGCACACAAACTATGCACGTGTAGTGCTGTTTACTGCACAATACATTTCATTTTAGTCTAGTTCCACACACAGATGCATCGTATGAAGAATGACTGCTTGTATGTCTCTGGGCAAACTGTCAGGCCCCCTATTAGTCTGGTTCTAGTCCATACAGGAGAGACAGAGAGAACGGGCTTGAGAATATTCGTTTGTTTAGAACTGAAAATGGTTTCTTATTGCTTCTGAAGTAATTTCATTTCTTATCTATGAGTTTCTATCATTCAGCAATTACGTCAAAGTTCTATGATCAGCAGCGTTATCCTCCTCTACATACAGTCGAGGTCCCGTCCCAATAAAAACTTCACAGATTCCACGAATCTTGAGAATTTTCCTGTACACGCTGCACAACTGTTTAAAAACAATGTGTGTTCTTAAAAGAAACGCTCGTTCTCAGTGCACATCGAGTAAATCGGGGTCTGACATTTCCTTTACATACAGCTCGCTCAAAGTGACCGTTCTACTTCATATCCCGTTGTTTACCTCAACCTTTCGTATGAAATGAATGGCTTCTGTTGTGACGCACTAATCGTCTAATCGCAGACCACCACTTTCTTTACGCTCCATGAACCATACAACTGCATACATTATTTATCTACATTATTCAACCAAAAGGCGCTCAACTGATGGTGCAGTTGCGAGATCGAAACGTACTGAGTCGCTATCTGCGTTGAAAACTATTTGAAAGCGCTATTTGTTTTAAACAATAAGTCTCGCGTCTATTGATCACGAATCGTGAAGTGCGACCGTTCTGAGTGGAACAAATGCCATCAGCTCGAAATCCATTCGTTTACACTCTGCTTCAAAACAACGGTACCCTTCCAGACAGCTGAAAGCCCAATGTCAATAAATTCCAAAGCCTGTGTAACCGAAGCACCCGCGTTTCACGAGCGTGCGGGAACAGTTCAACAGCTGGGAAACGTGAGTTGCCGACTGATTCAAGTGCAGCGGAATAAACGATGGAGATCTATAATGGGAGCTCTCTACCGCTATTTTGTTCGCTGGCAGTGCTTCTATAGCTATCGAGCACGCTTGAATGCCCAGGAGCACAGCTGGTTAATGGAAACCAACATTCAGCCTCATTAGAATACCTCTCTTTCTGGTCAGTGGGCTCTGATGTTAAGCGGAATTATAATCGTGTTTCGCTTCACCTACACTACTGCGGTTCATTTCGGTAATAAATCTATTTTTTCACACACTTCCATGATGCACGGCAGCCGCGGAAACAAACATTTTAAACACAAGCACTCGTATATGGCAAAGGGTTATTTTCTTTCCTGCAACTTCCTACATTATTTCTTTAACCGTTCTGCTATTTCATATTCACAAGGTTTGAAGTTAACACAATCCTGCAACAGCTTGTTGTTTGACAAGTTCTGTTTCAGAATATACCAGTGTTAGAATTATCACAACTACCACATGTTCACTATCGTTATCGTATTTTACAGCTATACCGTGCGCGAACAGTAATCGATTTATTGCGATTCCTTCTACTAAATTTACATTTTCCAGATATACATCACCTCCGTTTTGGATCTTCGATGCAGTTTATATAAGTACCGTGATCGTCAAATCGGACTGTTAGTACGACCAGAAGTCAGAGAATGTAATCACTACTACGGTAAAAGATCCTAAAGCTATCTAATATGCAGCCTTTCTCAAAAGCCGACTGTTAAAAATGGGCGAGCGCGACAATTTCGTGGTCTCAACACGAATTGTTCCTCTTTAGAAGTAGATACTTAAGGGGCAACCGTTTTCCTGTAAGACATTTTTTTTTTGTTATCCAGACTTTTGCGTATTTGCCAGTTCAAGTAATTTTGTAATCATTGTTTATCGGGAGATACTGGGGGACTCGATGCAGTCTGGTTCGGTTGCGACAGGGCTAAAATTCCCTGTCTCTCAGCCATGTTAATCTTTTCTATGGTTTCTCTAAGTAATTCTGGGGAAGACTGCGACGGTTCCTAAAACAGTTCAACGACAAACTTCCTGTCCCATGTCCATCTCGAGCTTGTGCTCTGTTTACAGTCTCCTCTACGGTCATCGCATTAAAATTTTAACATACTTTTACTTTAAGACACGAATACAACCCAAGGACTGCAGAAAATGGCCACAGTAAATGAAGTAAAAGTGAGGGAAAATATTAAAGTTGGAAAACACGAACGTTGTGGGTACTAATCGTCTATCAAGGGGGAGGGAGAGGAAATAGATGGCAGTTTTTCTCTGAATTGTTTTGCAAATTAGTGTAGATGTTAAAGACTGCCCGCGTCACTGAATATCCGACATATTTTGGACGTTTTGACAATGAACAATCGAAAAACACGTGTTTCGCCAGAATACATGTATCCCCCTCCGTTTCGAAACAACTCTGAATTTCTATTATTGAACATTCTTCACTTGTCGATTTTATCGTAGACTATACTAACTAGGAATTGCAGCATCAGGATGTTGAGTACTATTAAGTATGAACGGGGAAAAAGGTGAAACCAAAATTCACAAGAGACAATTGTTCTGTTACATGACTTTGAAAATTGATACAGTTTTTCCTTTCTTGTGTTACCGTTTTAGGAGGTTTCTAATAACTCTCTTTTGGTTCCACTGTCTGCAGCGGAGAAATCTGATAAACCAGCATAATCTACCCCACACGGAGCACCTCGATATACAAAGGCATAAAATGATTTCTTGTTTCTTTTTAACGTCTGTATCCAAAACATCTGCATTTATCGCTTTCTAATTTAACTGAAATCAGTTTCGAAGTAGCAAGTATTTGTCAGTTAGCGGATGAATGAGCTGTTTCCTCTGGTTCAGATGATTTACTAGCGGATGTACTGTGCTCCGATTACCGAATTTTGTACTTGAAGAGGAGCCTAGTGCTCTCGAAATCTCTTGCAATTAAATTGGAGAGCGATAAATACGACTGATTTGAATACAGGAAACCTTTGAGAAATGAGATGACCCTTGAGTAAAGTAGCGAAATCGACCCGTAAAATGTGGCCTCAAATCGAGAGGTCTGAACCAGATTGGGAAGCAAACGACATTTATTCAATTTATTTCGGCCGTTACGGCTGCGTCGGCCTGAACCGACGGCTGGTAAAGATGTCTGCAGCGTATGGCCTTATCTCTTCCATCACCTTGCAAGCTACAGAGCATCTCTGAATAGCTCTCCGCGCGTCATACTGCATTATGTAAGCAAGAATAGGGTAAATCAGTAAGTGTAAGCACTTTCGTTCTTATCGTCTACAGGTAATCAGTAAGTCTTAGTACGCTCGCCGGCCGCTAGAATCTTGATGGGCTCATTTTCTAAGCTTTTGAAAGGTTTTAGCGTTTTCACATTGTAACCTCCCCACAGAAATTTTAAAAGTCAATAATAGTGAAATTGTAACCTCCCAGCAAGAATATGAAAGTCAATGTTAAGTGAAATGTTGTCTTCCCACAAAACTGAATGATAAAAATGAGCCAAGCGTAACCTCCTTGCAAAATTAAAGAATAATAATGGCCCAAATGTAAACTCCCCACAAACATTAACTAATGAAGATTACTCATTAAACCCACAATAATATTAAATAATGAACCATGAACTGTATGTAACATCTTAACACAAATAATTAAACCTGATAACTTTTATAAGGACAGCAGCGCTGACCTACGGCCCTGTGAAATAATTAAATCTGATAAATTCTTACCTCAGTAACACTGCATCTATATCTGCTCTTATTTTTCGGCACAGCTCTGTGCAATGCTGGCGTATATTTAATTTTGATTCTTGGAGGAAATGCATAGGAAATATTCTTTAAATTGAAATGAATGCTTTCTCTTCAAAAGAGTGGAAAAATTCTTTAAATTGAAAAGATTACTTTTCTTTAAAAAATTTACTTTATAGAAAAATTATTATTGGGGAATTTTTTGAACAAATTAATTACAATTACCATACGTTATTAGCTGAGCGCAATGCTGCTTCATTACCTTCTACAATAATACACATCGTCCACCACATTCCTGACCAGACTCGTGGGCAGAGCACACCGCGTACGCATGCCGACTCGGTACACACAACTGCCGACTGACTACTACAGACAGAGTACAACTCGCAACTGTTCCTGCCGACTCGGTACACGCAACTGCCGATTGACTACTACCGACAGAGTACAACTCGCAACTGCACTCTCGCGCGGTCAAGCGCAGACTAGCAACGATAAATAACTCTCTGGTCAGAGATTCTGTCATGCCTCGCCATCGCTGGTAATGATTACATATGAAACGTACGCGTTTCAACATCAGTTCGACTTGCGAAATAAATAAGGCTGCGCCACTTAAAAGTCATGGTTCTTCGTATGATATCTTCTATAACAGGCCCAACTCTCGTGAAGTCTGTGCAAGATGGTCCCAAAACAACTCAATAAAGAGCACAATCACGTGAGCATCTGTCAGCAGCTGCTGGACCATCATGCTTACGACGGTGAAATGTTTAGATAAGCTCTGCCACGGGCTGAAGCCTGAAATTCGAAACAAACGCCAAGGTCGATCCTCAAATGGCGTCTTTTTTTTCTTTACTTTTTTTATGACAACATACGTGCATGTTTCGTCTCCCACACCGTTAAGACTCTTTATAATATGTATTTCTAGAAGTTGGGAGTACCTAGCGTACAGTACTGAACTCACTCCGTCGGATTTCCACTTGTCTGGTTCACTAACAGATGGTTCAAGAGGTCGCCGAGAGGGGAAGAAGGCGGTGCATACGTGGCTTTCCCCTCAATCAAAAAACGTTTTCCAAGGATATTGAAAAGCTTGTGCAAAGACGCACGAAATCGAATAAAATGTAAGCTGACTATGCTGAAAAATAACACCGCAAAAATTTTTTTCTGTTGCAATAAATTAGTAAAATTACTGTTTTGCAGTGCCTGTATTTTTGCGGCGTACTATGCAGTGTCCTTCAGCCATGCATGCATGTCTGGAAGAGCATGCATTGCTTTGATCGACAGCTGTATAAACGACATTGCAGAGTGCATCGTAAAAATACAGGCACTTTAATACAGTCTTTCATGCCACGACAAGGCCGCAACGTAATACGTCTCTCCCTGTGCGAGAGTCACAGCAATTGTGCGAATACTGGACGTAAATACAGTGTGACATATGAAAGTGCGGTTCGGATGGCCGGGGCGGTTAAGGCGATTGCCCGCGTAAAGCTGGAAATCGGAGTTCGAGTACCGGTGAGGCACTAATTTGCAGCCGGCCGGAGTGGCCGTGCGGTTCTAGGCGCTACAATCTGTCCTTAGGTTAGTTAGGTTTAAGTAGTTCTAAGTTCTAGGCGACTGTTGACCCCAGAAGTTAAGTCCCATAGTGCTCAGAGCCATTTGAACCATTTGAACTAATTTACAATGTCACCAATACACTGTACAGCTGGAGTTCGATCATATTCGCAACTGCGAATACATTTCTTGATTTAAAAAAAATGTTGTGCGGATACTGCTGGACCTACCCTCGTAACTATCGGCTCATTAGCCCGAACAAGAACGAGTCTGATGCAGATAGTAGACGGGGAAGAGGATCGAGACTGTAGTTCAAACAAGTGTGCTACACAGAGTCCAAGTCCAAGCGAGCGAGTATGTAAACGTGGAGCGGTTGGCCTCGTAGCTTTTATGCCACAAAGCAAGTGGCTGCCCTGCGAAAATACTGGCGGGCCGAGTAAAAAGGAGCGAGCAGCAGCCCAACTCCTCCCGGGGGACTGGCCGCCTGTCCTCGCTCCCTCCAGGGCATAAATCCAGCCGCGAATTGTCTATTCTTCAGGCGCGCGCAAGCGGGATATTGAATATATCGGGGCTGTTTCTGCCGAAATAGCACTGTTTGCATGGAAATGCGAAACAGCCAGACTCGAAAGTGGCAGCGGCTCGGTTACGGCCGTGGGAGGACGAGAAGCAGGAGGAGGAGGAGGAGGAGGAGGAGGAGGAGAGCAAATCAAGTGGACTGGGCGCATCCATTTCCGCGAATAAACAGAATATTAAATTATCGTGCGATGCCGCCCGTGCCGCGCCGTGTGATAGTGCGGGCTGGAGAGCCGTCCTATTCCGCCGTTCCTCGCACGACAGAAATACTGCCGGCCGCGTCTTCCAGACGCCGCGGCCTGAGTGCCCGTGAACGGAGGCGAACCCCTCTTCCGAGAACGAACGATAAGTGAGGTGACTCGCATGTTCACAGAAACTGTTTTGTGCTGCTGAAATTTCTTAGATTAAATACGCATATCCACAGCTGAGAATTCATGTCTTCTGTCAAATTGTGGTCTTATTTTAAAACGCAATTTGTATCAAGTTCTTCTTTTCAATTTACTGGCTTTCGGGACGCGCCAATTCAGTCATCTCAAAACTAATGCCAGTTTTGGCGATATGTAAGTAAGGACAACATAACACCCAGTTCCCGAATGGAGAAAAATCTCCGAACCGGCTGGGAATCGAACCCGGGCCCCTTCGCTTCGCAATCCGGCGCGCTGGCCGCGCAGCTCCCGAGGCGGACGTCGTATCAAGTTAGAGACAACATATTTTACAGAATATTTTTGCTCGATCACACAAACACATCTTAAAATCCTATCACGTTAAAACCGAGGCTTTCGAATGTAATGTTACCAGACTTCAAGTTGACTGATATTATTCTTATGGTACAGTGAAATGTTCTCACAAAATGTTAGATTACTACCGCGACCTTGCTTCCATCTAGCTATGTGTAAAATTAAATAAGTGAAAGAAATAATCCTGAGCTGGAATATCTGAAAAGAAAGTCAAGTTTTCTTGCAAAAAGAGCAACACACCGAAAGAATTGTGACTGCTGCCAGCATCAGTAAACCTGCAGTTTTATTTTAAAGCTGGCCTGGGTGGCCGAGCAGTTCTAAGCGCTTCAGTCTGGAACCGCGCGACCGCTACGGTCGCAGGTTCGAATCATGCCTCGGGCATGGATGTGTGTGATGTCCTTAGGTTGGTTAGGTTTAAGTAGTTCTTAGTTCTAGGGGACTGATGACCTCAGATGTTGAGTCCCATAGTGCTCAGAGCCATTTGAACCATTTTTTATTTTAAAAACAATCTAGCTTTTGGGAATTAAGGGAGTGTTAAATTCATTATGTAAACTCAAATAACTGAAGAGTTTCAATTTACTTTTCACTTCATATAAAACCTGTGCACTGCGAAAATCTGGAGTGAACAAGTTTCTACACTGGACGACACTGAATGGACGTAATTTCGGAGGTGTCGTATATAAACCCAACCTCAAAGCAGGTGTCGTCGCTGGCAAGTGTCTTGGATATTACCGTTTTAATCCCCGGTCAACACTACAGTTGCTCGGGTGGTTGGATAATGTGTAATAGATTGCACCATTTCTCGTGGCAAGAAAAAAATTTTTTTTGAAACGTTTTAACAAGAAAATCTCTGGGATATTAGAATATCCAAGATAAGTACGTATGTAACGAAATTGACACTTAAGTTGCTGAAATGGTATCATATCGAGAGGCTTCAATCACAATGGAGGCAGACTATATCCAGTACAGTATCTGTTCGGTATTCGACACTCTGTAAGTAACAACGGCAACAACCAACGACGACAATCAATAAAACTCCCACACATGGGTAGTGGCAGAACACTGGTTAAGAAGTAAACATTCAGTTGTACACTACCGTATTTACCCCGTTTGCTGAGAGTGTAAAATGAAATCAAAGATAAAGAAGACGGTAAAGCACATGGGTAAAAATATCCGCTACGTAGGATGCATGAAGAAGAACTGTTGAAAAACATTGTTGTTGAATCTGATGTTGGAACTTCAGCGACGCCAGATTGGGAGATTAATCTATGATGAGTCATTTGTGAGTGTATTGACGCTTTTTTGCACACTGAATAAAGAAACTTGATGAAGTATTTGCAAACATTTCAGAATGCTCAAACACAGGTGTTAATGATGCAAACGACAGTCTGTGAAATAAAAAAGCGCAATTTCTGACGGCAAAATTGCTACCATTTGTTTGTCTGCAGACAACAACAGTAGTGATGATGAATCAACTGACGACGACGGTGCCCAATGTGAAGACATTGTCACACAGATAGAGGTAACAGCACAGCTGGACAATATTATATTAGGGACCCCAGGCGGGCATAACTTCGCCGCACTTGTGTCCAGGTTGAAACGCCTGCGAGACAGTGCTGTTCATGAACGACGTACGAAAATGGCTCAGAACAATTTCAGTATATAAAACGCCATGTTTTTTTCAGTAGCTGCTCAAAATTCATCTCAAAGTAATGTGTAATCTGTATGTTTATGCCAAAAGAAATAAAATGCGTGTGTTTATGGCAACCAAACAATATTATTCTATTTTTTCTAAATTTCCAGATTATATATATTTTCGATAGTGTAGGTGTGGCGTATGGTCGCAGCTAGTCCGGATTAACAAGCGAACATACGAACATACAAATGGAGGTTCACGCCATTAGCTGCAAAATGACGTCAGAAAATATTAACAGGGACGATAGCATGCCTGCCAGTAAAAGCAACGCTAAGTATGCTACTGCCTACAACAAGGGAATACAGTAGGTGACTAATAGTACTGTCTGAAATGTGTCCACTGGCTCGGAGACATCTTGCACTATATTACTGATTTTTTTCTCCATTCTGCTTTCAATTGTGAACTACGGGAAGGTAGCGTGGCGTAGAAGCACGCTCTTGTGTTGGCTGCAGTGGCTGTGTCCACGTCCGTTCTTGCGTGAAGAAAGTCGCGCTTGTCTGCTTGCGGACACGCCAAGCTTCTACCACAACAAGAGCCACTCCACCGAGAAACATCGGCCGTACGCAGAGATTTAAGTGCATCCACCTGCCGGTAAGGGCACAACTGCGTCACCCCACCTGCGGCCCTCTCGGGCAGACTGCGTCCACAATGTTGTGGGCCGTGCGCACACTCGTGTATCATGTGTGTGTGTGTGTGTGTGTGTGTGTGTGAGAGAGAGAGAGAGAGAGAGAGAGAGAGGTTGTGTGTGGGGGTGGGGGTTCGAGAGCAAAGCGAGCCAGGGCGACGGCGGCGCACAAAGAGGCAGGCAATCGCCCGCCAAGTGGCGGTTTCTGCTCCCTTTGCGTTCCGCCGGCGACCTACAGGGCAGCGCCCCTTCATATGCAATTAGACCGTTTACCGAGGTAATGGCAACCCAGCGACGCGACTACCAGTAAATGCCGATGGCCACGTAACGTCGACACATGAGCAGTTCTCACGGGACACTGGACCCCAGACGACTCGCACGTCAATTTCGGCGCACCCGTTCTGTAACCTTACCACAAACGAGAAAAGTAACTTTTGTTAAGGGTGGGGTTGTTTGCGATTCATAGAGCGTGCTGATAATAATAAATCAAAACGGTTATGAATAATTGAACAGACTCATTAGCATTGGTCATCGTGCGCCTGAAGCTGTATAATAAACAGGAATTGTTTTCCCGAATTGGGAATTTAAACGTTAAGTATCAAGTAGTAGTGTTGTATCATTTGAGCTGCCACGGAACATCACAATGACGCATACTTCCGGTGATCGTCAGTTCCTTGTTCCATCCTCCACTACATTGATTCATGCACCTACTTACGTTACTTTTGTTTATCCTTAAATTACTTTGAATAGTGATATACTGGCGTGTAGCAACTGGAACATGGTCTACGCTACATACTATTGCCTCTGTAACACGAGAGTATTGAATTATACAAATGATATACAAATTAAGACTCTTAATAACCCGGAGGGGGGGGGGGGGCGAGAGCATTAAACCTCAGATCAGCTGGAATCCAGAAAATCGTTAGTGAGACTATGATTTTTTTCTGTACAAATTATGCCCAAATATTACGGGCCATAGCGTTTGCATTGACTTACCGTAACGGTAAGGCCTGAACAGACTATAAAGATTAACCTGATGTTAACCTTTTCGCTCACTCCTCGGACGATTAATTTGAAGATATAACTTTATTCCACTGATCGTGGTACATAACTTTTAAGCTGTAGTAGAAATTCTCCGAGAATTGAAAGAAATAATGTCCAAGCGTATCGCAGACCCGATTAAACCACTGAGTGACCTGGTTGATAGTTCCGAGAAAGTGAAGGGGGTACTTATCACCGCCAGAACATTACCTTTCAGTTGTTTTGTATTTCACTCCAACGTTTAGGTTTATTACCTTAAGTCATTCGTTTTACTCTTCGGAAACATGTTATTCTGGAGAGTAACGAGATACTGTCTGATGCAAATTTTTTTTAAGTCGAAGACGAGTATACAAATCTTCCGTTGCCTTTCGGAGCTCAAAGCTAGAATTTAAAACTTGAGGACATTAATGAGAGAATTAAGCAGAAATGACTCATTATCTAACATGGAATTTCAATTAAGGATGAAGTAAGCCAACAGAAAGTACTGAAAGATTAGTAGAGGTAATAACAGAAGCTCGGTGATCAAAACTGCATGACACACAACAGAAAAGTGAAGGAATTCAGCTATCAAGAAAGCATAATCACAAAAGGCCGCCAACACAAGGAAATCATCACGGGCGCAGAGCTCTTTTTCTTAAAAAAATAAAAAGAGGTGGACTGATATCAAATATTGAGAAAAATTTGAGTTAGATTGTTGTGAAGCTGTACATCACAATAACAGCTGTGTAAGAAAATAAAATGCGCACAGAGATAAAGCAGGACAGAAGCAACAGGGAATAGTTGATACATGCGGATATTAAATACGAAACGTAAAGATAAATTACGAAATAAGGAGAGTCTAGAAAATGTAAACGAAAACACGAAGGCTTCTGTGGCACACCAGACAATAACAAGGGGGTGTGAGTTAGTGGAGAAATGCGAGAGCATCCAAAATCTGTTTACTCGGTATTTTGGTGAGCAGTAAAAGGGAAAGCTATAAGTGCAGACAAAGATTGCAATATATATAAAAAATGGTTCAAATGGCTCTGAGCACTATGGGACTTAACATCAGTGGTCATCAGTCCCCTAGAACTTAGAACTACTTAAAGCTAACTAACCTAAGGACATCACATACATCCATGCCCGAGGCAGGATTCGAACCTGCGACCGTAGCAGTCGCGCGGTTCCGGACTGAGCGCCTAGAACCGCTAGACCACCGCGGCCGGCACAATATATATAACATGAATATCTGAGTTGTTGGTAGTAATATGTATACATACGTAGAGTGTGGTTCAGAATTATTTCAAACCAGGCGAATGATAGACAATTACAAAACCAGACGAGGAGAGTTAAGTACCGTAGTTAGTTTCTCTCTTGAAACAATTATATCTCTCCTTCAAGATTCCCAGTTATTCACTGTCATCTTACTGTGTTTCGCCAATGCCACCTCTTTAGCATCTTTTAAGATCTTCTTGTCTACCTTATGCCAGGCTGCCTCGTCTACTGTTGACATCCACTGCTTTGCAGACACCTCTGGCTCTTTGCCTCCTTGTATCCTCATTACATGCACTGCTCCCGCCAATGCACAGCCGTCAGCAAGAGAGACGTGTTGTGTTGCGGTGTACTCGCCACGGAAATGGCATCATTTTGCGTGTCACGTGACTAGGGTGTCGTTAGACATTCTATTGACCACTGGAATAACAGATGAGAACGACACATGACATCGGCGCATTTAATCCTGTCCAGATCGTGGACGACCGACGCATCACATACTTCCATTATTCACGCACTATCGCTTACCGTAAGTGAGTCGATTCGCCGAAAATCTCCACCGCCAGTCAGATGCCGAAGGCAACAAGCTAGTACAGGTCGCAGGTATTTACGCGTTTATACGTGGTAAAGGAGGTGGTGGGGGTGTATAAGAGATGAATTGAAGCGTCTACGTTGACCAGTCCGTCGCTCAGAAGTGAAATGACAGTTTAAATACGCTAAGGTGTCTAGTTCGATCCCATGTCAGTTCTATCATATTTATCCGCCACTTATCACTTCTGTCATCTCTGGCAATGTTCGTCCAGGTAAAAAATTCCAAGGTGCTTCGGAGTCTAAGTTAAATTGCAGATCTCCCTATAACTGGCTGGGTAAGTGAATCATGCCCACTACAGCATTACGGTATTCAAACCAATCTTCTGGTTGATGATAGACTTATCTGAGTTTACCAATGTCTCTCGACAGCGACCGATGCGGAGACTCACTGTCTCATCAAGTGTATTCGTTTGATCACCTACAGCGACCTGTGCCTATGGCATGGCAATGCACCACACCGTCGGTCCCGAATTATATCAGAATCGTCTGAGAAACATTCCGTGAAGGAGAAGATGTTCGTGAATCCTCCCTCACAGATCACCCGATCTCAACTTGGAACCAATAGCGCAAGATATGATTGCAATGGAACAACCGTCAGCTGAAGGCGACTGTTGAGCGGTAGTGGGTTAGGACGACGCCTCAGTACTTTCGTTGTCAGCTGGAGATCACGTCATAACGCGTCACCATAGTCATCAGGTAGAAACGCCAATGCTACACGCTATTATGTAAGAATCTCTAATTCAGAGTGTATTTCACTAACAACAAAAGTAGGTAAAAAAGCTGTCATCAGCCACAAGGTTGATTTGAGCACCAGAGTGCTTTAGCAGGCATGTTTGTGTTGGAAATTACTCTATCCTTATCCAGCAGCGACAAAAACGCAGAGATGTCTGATCTACCACCAGGTGAGGATATCGATATGACTAGCATAGGGCTGGAAGGTAGAGCCCTACAGAGGCCGCTGCAGAGGCCGACTGATCTGGTCAACCATCTGGAGCCAAGAGGAATATAATGTCCGTCGGATTCTACGCCAGAGCAGACCACTCCGCTGTCCAGAACACACTTTACTAGCCCATCGTAGACGACCCCTCTGTGTACTTGGGTTTTGTTTTGAATTTCTCCTTGGAAGCCTCGTACTCTACAGCTGACGGATTCTGCTCTGTCTACGTATCTGCTGGCGCCACGCAAGTTCTGCTGTGAAGTCTCTCGTCCCCGTGTTTGCCGCAGGTATAGCTAAGGCTTCGGCGTTTAGTGGTTGTATACTCGGAACCGGCTTCCACTTAGCAGATCTCTCGTTCCGCGCGGGTAGCGAACAATGTCTTTAGCTAGCCGGATAGAAAAGACCTGGTTTGCTGTGGCTGTCCGCTGACCTTTGGACTAACTTATCCAGACAATTACAGGGGATCAACATCATTTAGCGTGGAGTCCGAAGCGCGGTTCAATTCGCCATTTCTGGTACTAACAAAATTTGCCAAAGGCAAAAGAAGTAACAGGTGACATAAAAATATTCGGACTGACCGGAGATCCCTTTGCATTCTTTGACATTTGATCACTATGTACGCTCCTAAACGTATAACACTGAAATTTTTGCCTGGCGCTCCAGACTTAAACGTTCCACTGCTTCCACAGATCGTTAACGAATAACGGCGGAATCGTACCTTTGACTACGTCACAGTCCGTCGTCGTCCAGATGAACTTGTCTTATATTTTGAATTTTCATTTTATTGGCGAGATGCTGCATCTTTCTTTCTTTCTTTCTTTCTTTTCCCCAGGGTTAACCCCGTCTGGTACAGGGTCAACTTTTTAACGGTTTGGAAAATTTTATTTTAGTACTGTGACGGCTCGCTTATATCGGTCGTCCAAACGCCATTTTTAATTTTCTCTAAGGAACAATGTTAGGGCTACACGAAAAAAAGTTGATGAGCGACACAACTAAGCTACAAGGACGGTATAAACTTTGTATTAAATAAGTTACAGGAAAATTTGCACTAAAGGAGTGGCGCCGTCACCCAGTAATTCGTCTCGCTGAGGAATGCGATACCTGGCCTTAGAAAGTGAGTGGGGACGGCAGTACTGCAATGGGTGGACAGGCAAGGAAGGTCTGGAGTCCATCATCATTGGTCGACGATATGTAACAGCTCTGTAATGCGTCTCTGAACTGCATGAGTATCAGACTGACGTAATGATATATTTTGCTCCAGACCAGAATATTCAAATGAACTGAATGTTATTTTGACTGAATTATTTCAAGAGTAGATGGAGAATTACGAGGCGCAGTGGGTGTAACATTTATATCAAGATTGTATGCTTAAGTCCTGTTCTCGCAGTATTCCGTTGTATTCGTTGCTAATTTTAGAAACACGTCAGTAATTACGAGGATTTTCAGTTTATTGCAAACAGTGCAAGATTTTTATTTAATGTGAAGAATATTACGAGAAATTACAACGGAACATTTATTCCTTGGAATATAACGATATACTTTGACTCGAAAACTTTAAGCATGGAAGAGCTTTATTAAAATAAAAAAAGGCTTTTTAAAAAAAATTGAAGGCGATAAATGGATTTAACCACCCGTTGCGCATACTCGGGGATTTTGTGTATTGGGGCCTGGGACAGAAATTTATATTACAAAGTATCTGGGTTAAACACAAGATAATATAAAGTATAATAACGTCAGCGGTAATTGAGATAATTATTGGGGTTCGCTTCTACAAGTATGGTTTCTCAAAATATTTTCTGTGTTTGTAGTTGGTACCACGTGCTTATGAGAGTAACTGTTTTGTTCAGGAAAACTCGCGGCAGTAGCTACGTGGCCTCCGCGACAATATGTGTTCTGTGTGCGTTCTCTCGCTAGCTGAAGTCTATTACACTGGTAAAACGTCGTATTCGGCGTGAACGTGAACTGCTGCTAACAGACGATGTTTCCACTTAGGGAACAGACAAGAAATGGGACACTTGGCTTTAGGAAAACGGGGACTGCCTTTCAATGTCGTGCCGGCACGTCAAGCACGCGGTTCCAGTGGGTATTGTTGAATTAATCCTGACGTACTTCCAGCGGTGCCTCCGCAAGTCAATACGATACGCAAGTAGGCAGTTACAGTTGCCTCGTGATCTATCAGATCTGCGCCAACGCATTCGTGGAGCTATCACAGATGTTACCCCTGCAGTGCCGTAAAACACGTGGGGTGGAGTGAAATACAAATTATATGTCTGTTGCGCCACTAATGATGCGCGTACCGAGTTGTGTTACGTGTGTACAATTTTTTTTTTAGTTCCCATACTTGTAGAAACACACCATCAAAAATATCTCAATACTTCTAAAGTTTTTTCTTGTTGTGTGTTTAATCGGTACACTGTGTATTATTCAAGTGCTCAGGGGAACTGTAGTGGGAACACTTTCAGGCAAGTTTACAGTTGTAGCCTGATCAAAATAAGAGACACGCCACGGTATTTAACTTTCCGGGTGCATGCCCATACCGCCCCCCCCCCCCCCCCCTAATGGCACATTCGTCAAGGTAACCTAAGGGAGAGAAGTCGTGTGTGCCACCTGTCAGTGAATCGTGTAAACTATTTTTTTTTTCTTATCAAACATTTACTGTTTGCGTATTGTATTCTCTGGGACAGAACATTTTCCTAAATGAGTGTCACAAACCGCCTAAAAACCGCCGCGCGGTCTTAGGCCTCTAGCCCGGTTCACGCGGCTCCCGCCGTCGGAGGTTCGAGTCCTCCCTCGGGCATGGGTGTGTGTGATGTCCTTAGCATAAGCTAAAGTTATATTAAGTAGTGTGTAAGCCTACGGACCGTTGACCTCAGCAGTTTCGTCCCATAGGAACTTACCACAAATTTACAAAAAAAAATTCGTAAAAACTACACTCGGGCTGGTCCGTGAACCAGCCCACGGTCGTCAGTCCTCCTCGGGGTCTCGATCCGTGTCTGGCAAGCTAGTGCATCGCGTGTTGCGCTGTACGAACAGGTGTGACGAGACGCTGCATATTTTAGAGAAATACTCGACAACGAGTGTCTTTTTGTTCCCCCCATTTTTGTTCGATTATATCTTTAGTCACGGTACGGGTATAAATTCCAGTAGGCGCGCTTAAGTGCACGATACGTGCTTTGTATTTTCGAAATACCTCCGGCGCCGTCCATTTAGGAAGCAGGTTTTCCGATCAAATGCGCTCGGACTAAAACCGCTGTTGGCGAGGCCGATACCAATAACAGGGATGAGTGAGCGCGAACGAGCGCCGGGTTACAAAGGGGATGGGAGACGCGATGCCAAAGGCGATTCGCATATTACGCGTCCGAGCGGAAGCTCCGCAGCAGCAGCAGCAGCAGCAGCCGCCACCGCCGGCTATGTTGTCACACGGCGCGCCAGAGCGCGGCGCCGCGTCGCCCGCGGCAACCCCCCCCCCCAACCCACGCACTTTTATTTCTCCGTGTATGCCGCCGGCACCAGACGAGCGCTCTTCTCCGGCCGTCTGTGCAAACGCTCTTACACGGCGAACCAGCTCTACCCCGTTATACACACCGACAGCAATCTGAGACGTTCTCTTACCCGGCTGTGGCCCCTTCCACCTTCCAGAGTTGAAGCGCTGTCGCGTTGTTCGGTACAAACAGGGGCAAACCACTTTACGCGCTTTTTGTGTGTATGTGTGTGGCCTCTAGTTATGCATCAGAAGATGTACAGGGCAAGCGAAATGTTGTCAGCTACAGTGGACCTGTATTCAGTAACGATGACTCTTTGGAGAGAAATGAGTCAACCGAACAGAGCACAGCTCAATCGCGCCCTAGGCTTTGCAAAGTTGAGACGTCAGAGAGGCGCCCAGCACATTCATCGCTGTGGTAGGACCTGCACGCTTTTGCACGGCAGTAACTTCACTACTCATTAGCACTGATTCACCACGCAACTAAGCCGAGGGGGACTTACTGGTTCTCGCCATATCACCGGGTAAGATCCGACGGGAGTGTCCAGTACTTGGATAGGTGATTGCCCCAGTACGCCGCATGCTGTTGAAAGTTTTCTTATTCGTAACTGCAACGTGCTGAGTAATGTGGTACAGCAACTCATTTTAGATTCTTATGCAAAAAGATACAGCCAGAGTTTGAACTAAAACGGATGTTCATTTAGTCGGCGACCGGTTTCATGCTGCACCTATTTCAAAGTAACCAATATTTGCCAAGTACAATGGCCGCCCAAAACAGCAGTAAATGAAATGGGTACATATGTGTATGGTCCCAACTAACGTTCCTTAACGAACACGTCCACATATGTGTCGTCATTACTTACAGATATTTTGCACGGACATTTTACTTGGCAAACAGTGGTTGGTTTGAGAATGAGCATTACTTACGGATATTTTGGACGGACATTTTACTTGCCAACAGTGGTTAGTTTGAGAATGGGCATAGCCTGTAAACGGTAACCGAATAATAAACATCCGTTTCACTTGCCACTCCGGCTGTCTCCTTTTTGTATCGCACTTTTCCCTTTGGTCTTACGGCAGAGGGGACAGGAGTGGTGGTAGCGTGAAGACTCTGATCCCCAGTCTTTGCTCTAGTGTCCTGGGTTCAATTCCAAACGTCTCTGTAGCGTCTCACGAAGTGATGGTTGGTTTTGGGGAAAGAGACCAAACAGCGAGGTCATCGGTCTCATCGGATTAGGGAAGGAAGTCGGCCGTGCCCTTTCAGAGGAACCATCCCGGCATTTGCCTGGAGCGATTTAGGGAAATCACGGAAAACCTAAATCAGGATGGCCGGACGCGGGATTGAACCGTCGTCCTCCCGAATGCAAGTCCAGTGTGCTAACCACTGCGCCACCTCGCTCGGTCTCACGAAGTGAGGGCATTCGACACTGCTGATGGTGATACGTCCGTCCAGCTCGGTGGTCCCGCGATGCTCTTCCTGAGGAGTAGGCTATGTGCTCGCAAGAGGTTTCACACTTTTCTTTCTCTCTGCATCTCTAACACGAAGATGACATGAAACTATATACGAGCCATTACACTCGTCCACACTGTACAGAGACACTTGCATACGTATCTCTCATACTCTGCGAACTAATGGTGCCTGTGGTCGCAGGGGATACGGAAAATCTTTCAATTACGCGGCTGAACATACCTTTCGGGGCCACGCACTCATTTTACCATACGACTTGACCTTACTACGTAACTTGTAAATTCAATTGACTTCTAACTAGACCAGTGGTAGCGTGGACCCTGATGTTTAAGCATATTTTGTATCTGTTTCGTAAAAATCTGTGAAGTCTTAGTTTGTAGACTTCATCATCACTATTCTGCTCTATAAGAATAAATAAATGAATAATGGAAGCTGTCTTTAACCCGTACGGTTGGCTTGAACACCATACTGCTTGTTCCAGTTCCAGGTGATATGTTCTGGCTGTCCTCGAACCTATGAATTAATTTACCAAGCTACTTATAGGAGACTTTTCAGTTTAACGTGGACTCCGGACCGCCGCGTAACTTGACATTCTTCACGTTACCACAATGTTTCAAAGACGTGAAATAATCGATAAGTGACGCAAAAACCCTACAACCTCTGCAGACTGAAACCAATTTCTTTGTATTTGTAGCCTGACACGCCATTTAGTCACCGAGGCATATTCGTCTACTCTTGCAATCATAAAATGAAATTGCAACAGAAAACATTTTTCTTTTCTAATTGCATGTGTGACAGTCTTGAAAACGAGCTCAATGAAGTATAAAGAGTCAGCTTTTTAAATTTTTTCTCTTAATGCTAACATTCCGACGTTTTTAAGCAGTAATCTTTCTCCTCGTGTTGCGAACGTCAACGACTTTGGCAACGTTAACAGCAAGTAGTCATTCCCGTCCGTGAAGTCGTTTTCTGCTTTTATATTATGAAGTAACATGTTCCCCTTAGGAGGTGGACGCAGTTGCACATAGTAACGCGACCAAGCTTTATTCTTGCACCGCGGAGGCGATAGTTGGCTCTCTAGGACGGTACGCTGTTGGACAGTAAGGAATGCATCCGTCGGCTGTAAGCGGAAGCAGTTGGCAGCACTGTCGTGAAAAAAATTACAACGTGTTCCCTGAAGTCTCCTTTACCATCAGAGTTCGTCGCAAGTTGTCAGAGTTACGAGCTTTTTTGCATTACGGCAGAATAGAGAATGTATACGACCTACTCGTCTCTGCAATCCAAGCAACGTTCAGTCACTGTCATTTTGTAACAACAGTGATCACCCTACCACGGAACCGTAGAGAAATGTTTTGGTAATGAGTGAACAAATGTGAGCAATATGCGGCGTTGGTTCAAAAAGTGAGAACATACCGTGGTTAGAAACCATAACAAACAGAACGCCTTTGTTAGCAACCGCTTGCAACTGAAAGTTAAAAATTCGATCTTACCCAAAAGCTGCTGAGACGCAACAACGTAAGGGATAAAGATTTTCCAACCAGCTATGTCGCTGTGAAGTTGTAATTTCGGTACACTCGAATAAGCCAGTGACAAAATATAAAACTGAAATATCGACTCAGAGTGTCGTCTGACAGAAGAAAGTATGAATAGTGTTATCAACTGCAAAAGTTAGAGCATAATTAATTTCTTGGATGCAGTTAATGTTATAATCTTCTGGAACAGGGGACAACAATAAAACCCAGCATGCGCTTTGACGAGGAATATGAAATACCATATCTTTTACGTACAGTGGAGGATGATCTTGATGTAGATCACGATGGTACTAGTGGCTGAATTCAAACAGCGGTTAGTCTCAAATATGAAAGAAAGAGTGGCGTTGATCCGTGACGTATTTACTAAACTAGACTGAATATTTGTTGAATAAGTGTATCGCGTTATCTGGCTACTTGAAAATGACAATTTGTAGTTAGTGACTCCAGCCTAAGGAAACTTTTTGTATTCTGTTGGTTAAAACGTTTCCCTTTAGTCACATGTAATGCTGCCTTGCTCATACCACTTCAGGCATACAGCAGCATTTTGCGATACGTGGCGATGAGGCCGACAACAGAATTTGTGCACCAGATTAGTAACGGTTGGTCTGGTATGCCGATCAGCTTGAATGAAATTTCTAATCGGTTTGCCACACTGTTACAGGCAAATGTAAGACTGATAGCACAGATGCCTTACACATATTTCTTTCACCGATTACGTAAACGTGAAATACGAGCGCTACAAAGGCACCCACCAGCAGAAGTAAAATTCAGGATGAGAGTGTGTCCAGTATGTGCGGAACCTAAAACTGGAAGAACTTGACGGTGACAGTGCCACGTGTAACGCTCTTATGTGTAATAAGGTGGAAGGCTATTCCCTCTACACTTCTATGCAAAAGCGTCACTGAAACTTGCGAATACGATGGTCACTCACACAACTCAGTAACAGGCCATACATCAGTCAGAAGAAGGAAAACTTCTGGTTATATGTCACGAGCGTACTGGGTGCTATTTCGTATCCGTAATATCACTAGAACAGGATCGCGGCATCTTAACAGATTTATAAGTCGGCCTACATTTTTCTTTTAAAATTCACGCGTTTCCTGTGACCTTATGTATTACTACTGAAAAAAAAAAAAGCTCCGCAAGAGACAGCCTTCCTAGTCGGGGCTTTCACAGTGCGTCAGCCCACGAGTTTTCCCGTATGATCACATGTGACATCCCAAAGAGTTTCTTTTAGTAGCAGCATCACGTTCTGGGAAAGAAAAAAGGATGGGGGGTGACATTCGTTGCGCAGAGTAATACAGCGCAAGAGAACCAGGGCACCCCAAGACTCATTTCCGACTTCGCACGCCGCGGCCGGGCCTGCAGCAGATGGGGGCTTTTGAAGACGGTCGGGGCGTTGCCGATAACATTATCCCGCGAAACGGCAGGGGCCAGCCGATAAAGGCGGAGGGCCTGCTGGCCCGCCTTATCTGGCGACGTATCTCCGCAGAAGTTGGCTGCACTGCCGGTCCTCTCGCACTTCAATCGCGCGCAGCACACAGCCGCAAGCGGCGCCCCGCCGCCCTGGCGCCCCCTTCCGCTTCTCACGCCGGCTAATGGTGCCGGCGCCCTGAACAACTGCGCGCAGACTTCCAGCTTTTCTCGCAATCTGGCAGAGCACACAGCCGGGGGCAGGCCCGGGCGCAGGGCCGCCAACGTCCGCGGTCGCGCGCCGCGCACTCTGCTCCAGCCAGCCAATCTGCGAGCGCACACAGCCGTGGGGCGCTCCTCCGCCCCCGGGCGCCGCCGCTCGCTGTCTTACCCGACGTGGCAGCCAGCCCCTTTCTATTACCGGGGACAACTTGATGGCTTTTCCACCTGAGAGCGTAGAATACGGGCCGGGCGCTGCAGCAGGCATCAGGAGAGGCTGCGCTGCAATCTCGTCCTCCTCCCCGGCCTCAGGCGCGCAGATCCCCTGAGCCGCCGAGCCGCCAGCTTTACTCACCATCGCCCCACTACTAAAGGTGCAGTGGCCGCGCTCAAGGAAACCGTAATTATCACACCGCCATAAATACCTGCCTTGCGTGTCTTTCAACTGACCGCATGAAGTATTCTACTTCTATCTAACAATGTTATACATACGTAAGTAAATCGTTCAATAATCTGTTTCAGATTGATACAGATGACAACTAAAGAAATTAAGCGAAACAATGCCACTTGCAAAAAAAAACGAGTAGAATTATTCATATCGACAACACAAGTAGCACATATTCTAAAAGCCAACCGCTTCTCGTAAGTATTTCTGACGCACATCTTTCCTCATCTCTTCTTTATAGTACCTCTTCGTTTTCCAATATGACATTACAACAACACACGAAGGCGTGCTGAAAATCAATGCCTCTGAATTTTCATTCTGTTCTCAAAATAAGTTATGGTATTGTATGTCATACATATTACTCTGTGTAATTTCTTGCTTCGCTGACGCAAGTTGCAACCTTCTTCCGCTCTACAGCTCCGTTGTACGGTGTAACAGGGCAGTGTGTAACGTAACTACGTCGGTGCGTGAGAAACAGCGCGCTTTCATGGAATTTCTAACTGGCAGAAAAAAAAATCCAGGCCACACACGACGGCTGCGACATCTACAACGATCCGACACCTTGACTTCACTGTCATCGATCATCTTCCATACACACGCGACGTGGCCCCGTCTAATATTTATCTGTTTCCAATATGTAAAGGACACTCTTTGATAGTGATGAAGCGGTCCAAGCAGAGGTGAGGTCGTGGCTCCGTCAATGACGTCACATACCCTACAGTGACGGTAGCGGCAATCTGGTCTCTCGTTGGGAGAAATGTTTTCGTCGCCAGGGCGACTGTGGCGAAAAATAAATATGCAGACATGAAGACTAAAGATGCAGACTATCAGTAAAATCTGTTCTTTTTTTTTTAAAAAAAAAGGTTTCAGAGCACTCACACAAAATTTCGGAAGTAATAGTTTTCAGCACGCCTAGTTATATACAATCTAGCTGACTCGTATAGCGTAATGCGCAGCGTGCTAGGTTTCAAGACGGGGAGGGGAGGCAGGTCCGGGATTGTGGTAGATAGCGACCATACCCTGTTTCACCGGTCAGCCTGAGTATGGTTTTTAGGATGTTTCCCACACTATTTTACGCAAATATAACGCTAGTCCCAAAACTCCACCTAAGACAATACGATACACAAATAGTTAAAATACCATAACACACCCAACAAAGTTACCACGATCCACAGACGTATGGCGAACACGACTTCCCTCTCTTGGTTTACCCTGACCACTGCCAAGTAAGGAAGGGCATCCCTCCACTAAGATAAATAATACAATAAAATTTGCTAACTGCTGAAAAAAAGTTAATCCCATACTAGACGAGATAACGCCAGGGGGAGGAAAGAACGATTGAAAATAACTAAACAAATCACGGAAAATAGTATCAGTTGCAATACAAAAGGCACATATCCTAATAATCAGTCGCTTTTCCTAAGAATGCTCGGTTCACATATTTCCTCTTATGATCCTTATAGTACCTCTTATTTCACAATATAACATTTCAAAAATATTTTTATCTTCTGCCAAACGGCATCTCTAGACACTGTGAACCTGACTAGAATATTTTACCTTTGCGTGTCAGTCACCTTGACCGGAATTTCGGACTGTTACGAGCCGAGCGTGTAAGTATCAAACGTAAGATCACCTCTTGAGCTAGCGGCTTGTGATTTCACTTAATGTGAACATTTCAAACAGAGTAACTGCGATATAGCATTATAACAACCATTCTCTTTTTGAACCACAAACAATTTTGTCTCACCCTGTTTGTGTTCATAATGATATAGCGTCTGCAATGACTGAGGGTGCACAAAATGGAGCACGTTAACGGGAGGTATCGAAAGAAATGTTGTTTAAGATAGCAGCGCTCACTCTGAAGGAGCGTAGCCTGTCGATTAAAATATGCGAACCAAGATGTAGATGAAAATTTCAATACGACTTAACAACTAAATTTAGAAACGTCGGTACATGATTTGCATAGCCAGTGCTACACACGCGCACAACCACCTCTCACAGTGCAAAATCACTGAAAATTTAAGCTTATTATTTTGTGAAAAGCCAACGTTATACTGATGAATCGAATTAATAAAATATTGTATACCTAGAACAACTGAACACACCAATTGAAACTACACGCACTTGAGTGGGCAGCGCCACAAAGATTAATTTAGATATCCTAACTTATCAATATTTGTGCCTTAATAGCAGTGATGTACGTTATTTTTGATACCACAAATGAAGACATCCACGCTTTACAATATTAAACAACCTTCACACCGATGACTTCGTCACGCACTGCTTTTAATATGACTCAGTAATAATTTATCTCAGTAACTTGTATGTTGCGTTCGCCTTGTTCGCCTTATGCAGAAAGCAGTTTGTTAGGTTCACCCAACACCTTTCGTTACCGCTGAAGCGTGAGAGCTTATGCTAACTGCTCTAAAATTTAGGTATTTGGATCTTCCTGGTATATTAAAGCTGTGAGCCGGACTGGAATCCAAGCCTGGCAAAGTTCTGGGTTTGGGTCTCGGTCTGGCGCACAATTTTAAACTGACAAGAAGTTTCCAGAGAGCGCACCTTCAGCTGCGGAGTGAGAGATTCGTATTTGATTATTACATTCGTTAAAACTAACGCATTGTATCATAACGACCTACTCGTGCACATTTTACTATTCAAAAGTTCTATGAAGGATATTGACGAACCTTTTCAAATTATTCTATTATTAAAAGCGAGATTGTTATCTTTTTGACTGTGTCGTACTATTTTTTAGGATAACAAAGATGCAAAACAGAAAAACACCGTCCACGACCGTTCCTTCTTGTTACGACGTATCGCTACGGAATTTGATCGTAAGGCATCATAATTCTTGTCACATGACTGATGACTATGATTCATATCCAGAATACAGTTTTCGTGTCTGCTGCCAATCAGTTTCAGTTTCTAAGAAATGCAAAGCTGGTTTCAGTTTGCTCAAAGAACGTTCGTTTCGGAGTCAGTCTTCCATTATCCCTTTCCGAAGTGTACGACCTGCATTTCACGGGGTCCGCTGTTCCCCTTGTTTCTCTGCCTCCACTTCTCCTATTTCTCGCTCTTCTTCACCTCGTTTACCTTCCAGCCCCTCGCCTAGCGCCACTTTTAGAGGCGCTCGTTTGCTCTACCAGGGGCCGATCCTTCCCGTCGCCTCGCGTGGCTTCCCAGGTGTGACGCGGTGTACGGTTCGTTAGGTAGATCTACGCGAGACGGGAAGGCATCGTGTCGCCGGCAGCCTGTGCCACTTGGAGCCTAGCGCCGGTCACATCTGTGCGCTGGTATAAATGACGCCGTGTTCCTAGACGTGCTAGACAAACTACCGGAACACGATATTTGCAGTGCCTGTGTTATTCTGAATGACGATGAAAAGTTTCTCATGCATGCATGTCCGTAGGAGCTTTGCATCGTAATTCAGAATAACACAGGCTCTGAAACATAATATTTATCCACCGACACCGGGCAAGCGACCTTCAAGTGAAATGTTTCGCCTGTACATAAATATACATAATGCATGTACGAGTACAGGTCGTACACGCATGGTTGACAACATATGCAAATTTGGGTCTGGTCGTGAGACGTGCACGGACAGCCAAATGGTAAGGCGACCTCTCGCGATAAGCGGGAAATACGGGTTCGAGTCCCGGTCCGGCATGTCTGTCCAAAGGAACCTTGCATCGTCCCAGGTTCTGCATTATCGGGCAGGCGACTTCCAAGTGAAATGTTTTACCTGTACGGGAATACATATAATGGATGTACAAATACAAGATGTAGACGCATGGTTGACGATATACGGAAGTTTAGTCTGGTCGTGAGTCGTGTACGGATAGCCAACTGGTATGGAGACCGCTCGCGTTAAGCGGGTAATCCACAGCTACTTCTATCGGACTACTTGTTATCTGGCCCACATCAGACAACCCGATAATCCCTGTCTTCCTCGCATATGTTCCGGGAACAGGCAGCACAGCGGAACGCTAACATCTTGTGACTCAGCTGCATCCACACCATGCGAACACTTTGAAGCCCTGTGAAACCGAAATACCTTTTTAATTTCGCTGTGCGTTAAAGAATTCATAATGGCGGGTGAGCAACTGTTCTACGTACGTAATTATTTCTTTTATCTACATCCGAAAAACAAAATACGTTTTAACCTTTCTTCCATCGCCGAACCTAATCATTTCCTCCCTTCTCATAAGGTTTATCTTTCACTAACTTATTTTGCTTTTATACCCTACAGACCTGGTAGCGCGCATGGCAAAGCAAAAATAATGCCTCCTCGGCGGTAAGCCCGAATGTGTGATACTCCTCAGTCCTATCAAATCAGCGTATGTAGTATTTCTCACAAGAAGACATAATGCATGAAAATAATCCAGCAAACAAAGATTACAGACGCACCATTCACTGCATTTTTGGTACATACGTGATGTTCGCTTTTTTCTCCTTTTAAAGTTATTGTGCAACAAAGAACGCTAACACACACGTATACGCACAATGTAACTGCAGAATAATAACACATGGATAGTTGCGCTAAAATATTCCTGACCGTAGAACCTACTGTTATGAAATCCTATCTGTATCCAGAAATGAAAATCTTTGGATTTCAGGGCAAACGAGTAATTGTAGTGGACTTCTTAGTGTATCGTGTCATTTATTGCTCAATTATAAGTACAGTGTCCGTCTATGTGAAGTATATGCAAACTGCATGCCCGAAAGTAACCGAATTCGCTTTCGCAGCTTTCAAGGCCCCAGGTGAAATTAAGAGTCTCATAATCCAACGTGCCGTTTAATGGGAGAGAATGCTAAAAAGTAGCCCATAATGTCACTTCCCTTGCGAGTTTCTGATACGCTGGATTTTCTTGGGATATGATGCACGAAAGAATTTTTTCCTTTTTTCCCCAAACATTTCCACAAAACATATTTTCGTCGCCTACATTTGACATTGCAACATTCTACGAAATAATAGTGAATTGAGAAAACAACTTGCACTAGCGACTGCAATTGATTTCAGTTACTTATACCTAACTGCCCTTACACTTTAGACTGTAGCTACAGGAAAAAGGACGTGAACCCGTGCACCTATGAGAAACTGAAGGCACAACAGCTTAGATCTAAATACTGAGTTTCCCAAATGTCAAATATAAGATCTTAGATGTCCTGCACATCTCTACATTTACTTGAAGTAGAATTATATACAGGATGTTACAAAAAGGTACGGCCAAACTTTCAGGAAACATTCCTCACACACAAAGAAAGAAAATATGTTATGTGGACATGTGTCCGGAAACGCTTACTTTCCATGTTAGAGCTCATTTTATTACTTCTCTTCAAATCACATTAATCATGGAATGGAAACACACAGTAACAGAACGTACCAGCGTAACTTCAAACACTTTGTTACAGGAAATGTTCAAAATGTCCTCCGTTAGTGAGGATACATCCATCCATCCTCCATCGCATGGAATCCCTGATACGCAGATGCAGCCCTGGAGAATGGCGTATTGTATCACAGCCGTCCACAATACGAGCACGAAGAGTCTCTACATTTGGTACCCGGGGTTGCGTAGACAAGAGCTTTCAAATGCCCCCATAAATGAAAGTCAGGAGGGTTGAGGTCAGAAGAGCGTGGAGGCCATGGAATTGGTCCGACTCTACAAATCCATTGGTCACCGAATCTGTTCTTGAGAAGCGTACGAACACTTCGACTGACATGTGCAGGAGCTCCATCGTGCATGAACCACATGTTGTGTCGTACTTGTAAAGGCACATGTTCTAATAGCACAAGTAGAGTATCCCGTATGAAATCATGATAACGTGCTCCATTGAGCGTAGGTCGAAGAACATGGGGCCCAATCAAGACATCACCAACAATGCCTACCCAAACGTTCACAGAAAATCTGTGTTGATGACGTGATTGAACAATTGTGTGCGGATTCTCGTCAGCCCACACATGTTGATTGTGAAAATTTACAATTTGATCACGTTGGAATGAAGCCTCATCCGTAAAGAGAACATTTGCACTGAAATGAGGATTGACACATTGTTGGATGAACCATTCACAGAAGCGTACCCGTGGAGGCCAATCAGCTGCTGATAGTGTCTGCACACGCTGGACATGGTACGGAAACAACTGGTTCTCCCGTAGCACTCTCCATACAGTGACGTGGTCAACGTTACCTTGTACAGCAGCAACTTCTCTGACGCTGACATTAGAGTTATCGTCAACTGCACGAAGAATTGCCTCGTCCATTGCAGGTGTCCCCGTCGTTCTTGGTCTTCCCCAGTCGCGAGTCATAGGCTGGAATGTTCCGTGCTCCCTAAGACGCCGATCAATTGCTTCGAACGTCTTCCTGTCGGGACACCTTCGTTCTGGAAATCTGTCTCGATACAAACGCACCGCGCCACGGCTATTGCCCCGTGCTAATCCATACATCAAATGGGCATCTGCCAACTCCGCATTTGTAAACATTGCACTGACTGCAAAACCACGTTCTTGATTAACACTAACCTGTTGATGCTACGTACTGATGTGCTTGATGCTAGTACTGTAGAGCAATGAGTCGCATGTCAACACAAGCACCGAAGTCAACATTACCTTCCTTCAATTGGGTCAACTGGCGGTGAATCGAGGAAGTACAATACAAACTGACGAAACTAAAATGAGCTCTAACATGGAAATTAAGCGTTTCTGGACACATGTGCACATAACATCTTTTCTTTATTTGTGTGTGAGGAATGTTTCCTGAAAGTTTGGCCGTACCTTTTTGTAACACCCTGTATACAGTGTCTTAATTAATTCAGAGTTGCCTTCACTACAATGGAAAAAAGTTGCCAGTAATTTCTTAATTTATTGCACGACAGCTTTCGAAACGTAAAGCTTCATATGCAGGTGCCATCAAATAATTATGTAAAAATAAATGTGAGGTGGACTTGCCAGTCAGTCACGGGATCGTAGGACCACGATTTCTGTCGTACTGTCCAGGCGGGTGCAGTATTTGCCGTTCCTACGCTCCCATGCATTTTTTTGACATGGGTGTGATGTCCCATGACTGACTAGCCCGACCGCCACACATTTATGTTCCAATAATTATAGGGTGGCACCTGAAAATCAATCTTTATGCTTCGAAACTAGTCGTGCAATAAATTATGAAATTTCTGACAACTGAAGCGGATTTTTTATTCTATAAACGTTTCCCAGTTGCCTATGTTCACCCGATCGAATTTTTCGGAAAGCTGTTAGTAGCGAATTAGTGAACCATTCGTCCTACTGAAATGGGAGAGCAATATTCTGCTGTCCTATATTCTTTCCTTCAGGAGAACTTCGATAGCACTGTTGGATTTAAACTCACATACCGTATAAATACTGATCGCTTTGGTTCGATTTGCATTTTAACATTATTTCAAAACAAAGCTGCGGTTGAATGGTATTAAAGAGTTTGTTACTTACGATTCAGCGAGCACCTCGCCACATTCCTGACTGCTGCTGCGTTCTTACCTGCAACAAAAGATAGAAAATATCAGTGATGATGATCGGTAAATAATAACAGCGCGATGGCAGAATATAATGTGACTGTAGAAGAAGGTAAATGTTTTACTACTTTTTACTAATTCTGAACGAACAGTAGTACCTTAAGTTTCCACTACTGCAGCAGGATTCAGCTTACACAGTGAACCAACAGACAGTGCCCAAAGAATATCAGTATGTGAAAAAGAGTATTTACATATTTCGATTCTCGTACGCTAGATGGATCAATGAACCGATCAACTAGTGGTGGTTCTTACTAACTTTTTCTGAACGGTACCGAAATTAGAAACACAGTGAAAATCAGATGTTGCGCAGTGTCTGTAGCGCACCCGTCTATCGTGTCGCACTTTTCGTTTCTGAGCACACAGTGAGCACGTGACGATGTGAACAACTGCGTCTCCTGCCAAGTGTGAAGTGCCCGTTGAGCGGCTTCGCCTGATTCTATCTAGCGCACATAACATAAGTTCATGCGTTTCCTTCTTTATTACAATTTCCGGCCGCACATTGGAGGTGCAATGAAGACGCTCCAGCAGCATTTTCGATGGGACGCATGTGATCACCCATTATACAGTATGGATTTGGCTCCCTCTAGTTTTCATCTCTTAGGTCACTTGAAGCGCTGGCTAGGAGGACAGAATTCTGGCACAGACGCCGGCTGCATACCAGTGTAGGGGTGTAGCAGAAAGCACAGGCGGGTGCCTTTTATGACGAGGGTAGTGGAAAGCTGAAACCACGCTAAGACAAATGTCTAAGTCGGAACGGCATCTATGTAGGGAAGTAAGACCCTTGTACATATACTGCCACCAAAGGCAGCAAGATTACTTTATGTGCAAAAAAAATTGCCGAGGCGCCCTAGGCATCAGGCGCCAACGGCACAACGCACAACGTACTTGTAGTGCGGGTTGCAGTGAACTCAGTCCCTACAGCACAAACGACATGGAACTTCGCAAACCCGGAACTCCGCGGCCTGTCTAGCAGAGGACGTAAACAGCACTCCGGCCAGGTCACCAGGTGGCTACACGGCGACGGCAGAGGTCATTGGCAAACCTTATCTCTTCATGAATCCGCCATTTCACGTGCCAAAAATAGGTCTTCATATATCCATCCGCGAGGCGGCTATTTAGTCTGGCGCACGAGCCCTGGAGAGCAGTTCTGTCGCAACCAGCAACCTTTAAGATCTCCACAACGCCGTTCCAAAGATTGGCTAATGTATTTCTGGACAGCTATCCCCCGCCTCAGCCAGGACACTAAGTAATCAGTGACGTGCTTGTTGAGAATGGTATAATTGTACTGAAAGACTAGAAGACTGGAAGTTTCTAGCCTTGCCTGACTGTTGGCTCTCAATACTTCTTCAGCGAAGTACACCATAGGAATTGCTAAGTGTCTATTCTTCTTGAATGGACCTTGGATTTGGACTTTCGGTTTAAACCCGAAAAGAGAAATCTCTTTTTCGGTTTTAACCTAAGTTATTTAGGACTGCAAGACTGCTCATTAAATAGCATGTGACAACAGAAACGTAATTTACTGCTTTTAATGTAAAATTCGTAAGACGTTATGAATGTGTTCACTGAAGCGCGTGTAACTCTTTCCAGTACCAGGGACCTTATTTATTTACTTTTTGATTCTGGAAGTCTAAGTGGTTCCTATGTTTGCGCAGCATCATTTATTTTGTTTCATTTACTGAAGGAGTAGCTTCCATTTTGTTTCATTTGTTGAAGAATCGTCCTTTCTTTAGTTTCATTGCAGAGAATATTGCATGGGGGCTTAATTAAATGTAATGAAAATGATTTTGATTTCTTGCTTTAGCAGCTGTCTGTCCGATTACGAAGTCTCGTAAACGGTTGGCCCTGACTCGTATTATTACGCAATCTGACTGCATTGAACAATAACAATGAATGAAATGGAAATTTTCATTAACACAATTAATTAATTAAGTCCCCAGCAACTATAAAACCAACGCAACAACAAGCACAAGAGTAACTGTTCTGTGTGTGGGAGTGTGACTCAACGTACGCATCTGGCACGGTTCTTCTTCAACAACACAAGAATTTTTAAATAACATTTATACTGAATTAATTAAAGGAAATAAAAATACCATAATTACTCAAGAGAACCACAATTACACTCTAATCCAAGAACACAAGCCAGATGCTTTGTTGACTGAACCTGTAATGACGCATTATTTAAAACATGGAAATAATGAAAAATAAATCAAGTTTCGATACCTTCATATATTGATGACAAGCACTCAAAGTATTACAATATATCTCCACACCGACTCGCTATTACAACATCTCAACAAGAATTTTTCAGTATCACATCTCAGCAAGCACTCCCTACTAGCACATCTCAACACGAACTGACTACTACGAGTCCTGGACAAGCACTGACTACTACGACATCTCAATAATCACTCTGCCAGTGGAGGCGGGCGAACAATGCTCTCTAGCGATCTCTGGCGCTGTGGCTCAGTGTAGCCACCTTTCATATGCCCTTCCTCCACGGCTAGAATTTGATGGTATTTTTGCCAGCATTGGTGGTGAAAATACCACCAAATTCGTCAAAAAAATACAGACAAAAATAAAAGATAATATTAATACGTAAATACCATATAACTAGATAAAATTTTGGCTTTGCACTGACCTTTCAATAACCTATTATATAGAATACAGTAAGCAATACAAATTCTTTCATGCATGTGACTTTACATAATAGTTTACACAAGTATTATGTGGTTAAACAGTTCAATCAATAGCGTCAGCAATGACGAATATGTGCAGGTAAGAGTCTCATAACTTTCCACAAACAGTAATACACAAAAAATCAGTTTATACAAATATTCACATAAACGCTTTCCATAGCCCAAGAATAAGCAGTTGACAGTTCCAGCAGTAGCACCCAGCAATGGTCAACAGGTGCAAATACCAATAAGTAACATTTTTTCAATAGAAGCAGTCCATCAGTGGCACCCGCAATGTTGAGCAGGTGCAGACACCAACAAGTAACACCATTTCAGTAGAAGCAGTCCACTAGTGGCACCAGAAATGTTGATCAGGTGCACACAGCAACAGGTGACTTCATTTCAGTAGAAGCAATCCATCAGTGGCACCCAGCAATGTTGAGTAGGTGCAGACACCAACAAGTAACACCATTTCAGTAGAAGCAGTCCATTAGTGGCACCAGCAATGTTGATCAGGTGCACACAGCAACAGGTGACTTCATTTCAGTGGAAGCAATCCATCAGTGGCACCCAGCAATGTTGAGCAGGTGCAGACAGCAACAAGTAACACCATTTCAGTAGAAGCAGTCCATTAGTGGCACCAGCAATGTTGATCAGGTGCACACAGCAACAGGTGACTTCATTTCAGTAGAAGCAATCCATCAGTGGCACCCAGCAATGTTGAGTAGGTGCAGACATCAACAGGTGACATCTTTTCAGTAGAAGCAGTCCATCAGTGGCACCCAGCAATGCTGAGCAGGTACACACAGCAACAAGTCACATTTCTCAGCAGAAGCAGTTCCATAAAATACACTGTCACTGATCACACTGTTCTTCAGAGTTTATAAGCAGAAATTAAACATGTCCTAGTGGCACCAATATTGTAGAAAAGGTACAAGTAACAGTCCATAATTTTTTTACAATCACTGATCACACAGTTCATCAGCAGAAATTAAACATGTCCTTGTGGCACCAATCATGTAGAAAAAGTGCAAGTAACAGTCCATACTATTCACCATAACTACTGAGACAGTTCAGTCATGAACAATAGTTTGAATGCACATACAATTTCTTTAACAAATTATTATCAATGCTCTTACACTAAACATACAAATCATAATAAACACACAAATGATATCAGGTAATTGTCACATTAACTATTACAGTACACAATAACAGTTAACCTATAATATTTATGGGTGTCAGTGAAAGCCACAACAAACAAGTGAAATAATATTTAGGAGATAGGTTGGGATCACTTCTCTGGGATTATAAAAGGAAAACACACAAAACACACTCACTCATCTTTCATCCACATTAGTGCTACTGTGTAATTGAATAGTGTTAACTGTGTAAATGCAATTCTGTCGAAATTTTATGTTCATTATGTGTATCAAGTAGTAGTGGCAGCAATGTATAACAGTCAATAATAGTTAGTCAACGTCATAGTCATCATGTCTAGACCAATGTTTGCCAAGCCAGACCAAATTGTACTGTTGCTGAACAACTGTCAGAGAGCCAAGATATGCAAATACTTCCTCTCTTCAAAAAAAAGTGTATACTGCTTAGTGATTTGACAAAGTGTGTGTGTAGACAATCTTCCTTCTACTTGAGTGTTCTAGTCTGCCATCTTTATCCTCCTTGTTCCATATGGACCAACAAAAAAAAATATGCTCCTCATTTACTTTACCTCTTATCCACCAAAACTCCAATAATCATCAACTTAATCTCAATACTTCACTAATACCTTTTCAATACGTCGATCATCAATATCATTTATCTTACCTTTTGTCCACGAAAACTCCAATAATCATCTACTTCACCTAATCTCAATACCTCAATAATACGTCGATACATATAAACCTCAGCACCAATATCATTTCACTTCCATAACAACTCTTTCCTCTAGTCAGTCTCCTCGAACAAGTACAGACAAAATCCTAGTGCAACTTCAATTCATCATCCCATACAATCCGAAGACACAGTGTCCACACACAACCTCTGTGTAATCCATCTGACCCAAATTTTCTACTCATTACAAATTATAAGATACATTTTGGTTCCTTGTCCATCATTAAATAAAAGAAATGCATACATGACCTCTAACAGACCTTAGTTCGAATAACTCTCAGTAATTAAGTACGATTACGGAGTGTGAATGATCATAATATTTCACAGTGTGTACACCACTTCAAAAATTATGGCAAACAGAAGCAAACATATGGAGTATTTCTTGTGTCAAGTGTCACTTCCTATTTCAATTGCTCACGAAGAATGCAGTGTAATAACTGTTAATGGTCTAACCTAGCGTTGGTATGTCATGTCGTTAGCTTCCTTCCTATTAGCATAAATTTATACACCTTCCATAAAACCTCCAGCTCATGTGGCTTCTGTGAAGTTTCTTGTACTAATGTCGTTCGTCGAATTATAGCAGTTCATTTTCTTATCTTAAAATATAAGGCACTGAGCATAAGCAAAACATGCAATAGCGAGTAAATATACCAGTAGAGAACTGAATGTCAACAAGTGGATGCAGCACAATTCCTACAACGAGGCTCTGCCAAGCGAACAATCTATAATTAATACCACAGTGTAACCTAAACTCTATATTTGTACACAGTATATCAGCATTTCTATATACTAGATTGAAGAGTAGTTAAGACAACAAAACAGAAATGTATAAATATGCAATCCATACGCACAGCAGCAAACATGCCTTACACAATAAACAGGTCATTAGAATCACATCGACATAAGCAAATAAATGTTCATATGTAATCTTAATAAGTAAACATGAAGGCGCAAGCAGATAAATCACAAAGTATAACTTACATATCTAACCACATCAGCACAATTAATCAGGTGACAATTATAATTTAAATTAATAAGCACAGCAGGCACATAATAAAAAAATATGACATCAGTGAAAAAGCATAGCAGCCAAGCGATGCATAATATACACAAGTAATAACACTGTTCATTAATCAATAATTGTCAAAATCAGCAAATGTACACAAGCACGTCGCTTCACAAGTAAATTCATAGAACATGAAATTTAGCACAAAGTATGAGTCACGTAATCGCGAGCAGCAAATTACGTCTAAAGTACGTACCTAAGTGGAATTATGTTACCTGAAAAATAAACTTAATTAATCGTTACCTTTTTTTTTTTACTTCCCCCTTTTTTTTTTGAAATTACATTCTTCTTGAAATTTTCTCCATAGCAAGTCCTCTTAACGTCAGACACGCACAGAATTTACCTGAAGGTCTTAAATATTTTATCCTGAAAAATACTGAACGTTAATAACATAATTTATGAAGTCATCATAGCTTTATACAGAATTTATTCGGAGAAATTAGACTGTGTATTTGTTTACGGCTGTCAGTGCATTCGCACTGAGCGCTCGATCAGCTGTAGGCGCGTGACGTAGGAAGCGATTGTTTGCGGTCAACGACTGCCTTGTGCGGCGCGCCGACTTGACTGTTGCTTTGAGTATGTGCCGCCGCCAAAACACAGCGCGGTATCCTTGTACTCTCTTCGTGTTTACATGTAGCTGTTGGTTTCTCAAAAGTATGTCATTCCACAAAAATTTTTACGTTCGATATATGATGTATTCCCTTAGAGCGCCGAGATTTAAGAGTTTCTACTTCAACAGTGTTATCATGAATAATTTTGCGAACTCTAAATGGACCGTTATAAAGCAGAAAAAATTTGCGACACAATCCCTTTCCTTTGTGAGACAAACGATGAGACTTAATTAATACCTTCTGACCAACTGACAAAGTTTTTAAACGACCAGGACGTTTAGCTGATTTCTCTCTTCTTGCAGCCGCAGACGCAATATTTCGTAGGGCCAGGTTCACAACTTCAGAATGCCGCAGTTTTCGTGCAGGCGGAAAAGGAACGATTTCAGAAATGCGATTTGTTGGTACTTTATTTTTTAATATCAATAGAGGCGGTAAAGAAGTTGAGTCATTTGGAAGTTCATTCAGAATGTTTTGAAAAATATGAAGATACTGATCCCAAGTTCTGTGATTCTGATGACAATAAAGACGGCACAATTTATTGATTTCCTTCATCCATCTCTCTGAAGCATTAGATTGAGGGTGAAAAAGTGAAATGAAGATTGGTTTAATTTTACGACGCCGTAGAGTACGAAGCCAAATTTTAGAGCGAAACTGTGATCCATTATCTGATATAACCTTATCAACATGACCAACTTCTTTAAGAAAATGTTTGATGAAAGCATTAGATACTGAACGAGCTGTTGCTTTGCGTAACGGTGTAAAACACACATATTTTGATGTCAGTTCCACTGCTACGAAAATGTACGCAAAACCATTAGTAGAACGAACCACTGGACCGAACAAATCGACTGCAGCCATCTCCTTTAATTTCGCTGGAATGATAGGAAACAACGGTGCTCTGTGAGAAACTGTTGGCGGCTTAGCCTTTTGACATAATTTGCATTTGGCAAGAACAGATCGAATACGTTTTTCCATATTACTGAAGTAACAATTTTCTCGTAATTTATGAAAGCATTTTCTGGGACCAAAGTGCGCATAACTGAAATGTGTGTACCAAATCAATTTATTGACCCACTCATCAGGAATACAAACTAACCAAACAGAGTTGTCGACCGATTTCCGTTTAAAAAGAATGTCATTGCGAACTAAATAATGCTGTCTAATCGCTACGCTTTCCTTTCTCCTCCACTTCTCCTTAATGTCCTTCCAGATTGGATCCTTATTTTGTTCCTTAGCGATGTCCTGGAGCGAAGACGAAATAAAGTTCTCAAACGCAACACCTTGAATGTACATCAAACAATAATGGTTTTCTTTGCAGTCCTCTTCAGCACTTTGTTTCAAACCCATAGGTGCACGTGATAAAGCATCAGCAACAATATTTGAAGATCCCTGTATGTAAACAATACGAAAATCAAATTCCTGTAGGTACAACGCCCATCGTGACAATCTTCCATGAGTTAATTTTGTTGACATAAGAAATTCCAGAGCTCGATGATCGGTGTAAACCTTAGTATGTCTGCCAAACAAAATTGTGCGAAATTTTGTGAAAGCCCATACAACAGCCAAAGCTTCAAGTTCCGTAATCGAATAATTCTTCTCTGATTTAGAGAGAACACGGCTTCCAAAGGCAACAGTTTTCTGTACTACAACGCCGTCTTCTTCTATCTCTTGGAATAAATGTGCACCCAGGCCTTTGTATGATGAGTCCGTCGCCAAACAAAAATCTTTAGATAAATCCGGATGTGAAAGAAGTGGAGCAGCAACTAAAGCATCACGAAGTTGTTCAAATTCTGATTGAGCTTCCTCATCCCAACACCAATTAGAATTTTTTCCAGATAATTCACATAAACGAGGTGTGGCCAAATTGTCCAATCTAACAAAGCGTCTAAGAAAATTACAGACACCAAGGAAACTACGAACATCACGTTTTGTGGTTGGAACAGCATAATTACGAATAGCGTCTAGTTTCTCTGGATCAGGGAGAATACCTTCTGTAGAAATAATGTGACCGAGAAATTTCACCTGAGAACGACCAAATTCTGATTTTTCCAAGTTCACTGTCATGCCAACTCGTGCAAAAATACGTAATAATGAATCCAAAATTTTGTTGTGCTCACTCCAAGAACGTTTAGCAATAAGAATGTCGTCAACATAAGAAGTAATATTGTCACGAAGATAAACAGGTAAAATTTCATTTAAACTACGAATGAATGCTGCTGAAGATACAGTAAGTCCAAACGGTAATTTCCGAAACTGGTAACAGTTACCAAAGGCTAAAAAAGCAGTATATTTTCTACAATCAGGGTGGAGTTCTATTTGCCAAAAACTTGCGCGCATATCAATCGTGGATAAAACTTTAATTCCATGGAAATGTTGAAGAAGTTCATCTAAATTTTGTGGACGGTCAGTTTCAGGAATAATAATATTATTTATCTGTCTGGAATCCAGAACCAAACGAATTGACCCATCCTTTTTAAGAACAACGTGTAATGGGCTGGTATAAGGGCTGACTGCTGGCTCAATAATGCCCTGATCTAACATGTATTGAAGTTCATTCTTAACCTTGTCTCTGTAAGCCAAAGGAATAGCGTACGTTTTCCCGCGAAATGGTGTGTGTTCTTTTACTTTAAATAAATATTGTAAGCCTTGTATAGTTCCTGTGTGATGACTAAAGACTGTAGCATGTGAAGTCAAAATATGGTGCAGCTCTTCTTTTGCAACGTCATCTGGCACTTCAGCTTTCTTAACCTTTTCATTAATTAATTCTTCGCTACTAATTATATCCTCCATCGCGTCTCTGTATCTATTGTCATTGTCATGAATAAACACACTGTCGTCATAATGCTCAACGAAAGCATCAGAAGTAAGAAACCTTAAACATTTTGTATCTGATTCAGATCTTGCTAAACACTCGAAAAATTTCAAACATTTCGGCATTCCGGCAACAGTCAAATTCACACTTCCTTCTTTAAAGTTCAAAATTGCCTTATGTGTGTTAAGAAACTCCATACCTAATATAATCTGTGTACTGAGTAATGGAACAATAATAAAATTAGCAGACAATTCGTATCCTTGACAAATGAAATTTAGGTTGGTCTGTTGTTTAACTTCCACACCTTTTCCAGAAATCGCTCCTCGAATTGTAGTTTTAGAAATAGGTAACACAGGACAGGCAATAGTTCTTTCACATATACGAAAAACTGATTCACTAATGACGTTCAATGGGCTCCCAGAATCTAAAACTGCAGTGAACTTATTCTTACCCACACATACTTCAATGACAGGATGTAAAAATGCGTCTACATTATTTTCCTTTTCATCTAGCAAAATGTCTCTCATGTCTTCCAGGCGTACGTAGTGTAAAGTCGTAGTGTCATTACTTTCTGAACCGTCTATATTGCTGCCAGAAGCCGAAGCTGCAAGTCATGGTCGATTGTTTGCGTCACGTCTTTGATTATTCCCGTCATTTCGCGGATCAATTTCTACTATTTCTACTTGTCTCTCTGAATTTCTGTCACGCGGAGGATGCCAATTAGGTCCTTCCTGTCTGTTGGATGCAAATTCTTGGTTGTGTCTGTTATTAAAATTTCTGTTTTCCTGTCTGTCTGCATAACTACTTCTTGTATAATTTCGACTGTCACTTCTGAAATTATTGTTAGACCTACTACCCTGGTTATTTCTGTAGTAAGAGTTTCTATTATTGTATGAATAATTTCTGTCTTGATGATACCGATTATTGTTTCCGTATGATTGATCATTCCGGTAAGAATTACCGTTATTATAATTGTCTGTGTAATTTCTGTTGGAACGTCCGTTATTGTCATAAGGCTGGTATCTATTGTCCTGTCTGTTACGTCTGTCATTCTCAAAATTACCCATATAACGCCCGTTCCGATCACTATCCCTTTTCTCTGAAAATCTATCGTAATTACTGTTACTGAAAAAGTTACAAAAAGTCCCGTCGTCGTTGTCATACTCAAGTTCTTGTAACAAAGTCTTAAAAGTCTCAATGTCGTCTTTACATCTTCCAGCTAAAGCAATTTGTCTTATGGATTGTGGCAGCTTAGTTAAACAAATGCGAATTAATTCAGTCGGGCTATAAGGGTTGGAAAGGAACTGATTCTTTCGAATCATGTCTTCAAAATATTCTGCTGGCGTGCGGAACTCAGACTGTTTGAAATTACGCTGCATAATAAGACTGTGTTTGACTCTGTCTTGTGTGTTTTCGGACCAATATGCCGATAGAAATGCATGATAAAAATCATTCAGATTATTACAATCTCTAATGAGTGCACGCATCCGCGTCGCCGGTTCGTTTTCTAAATATCCACACATAAATTCCAGTTTGTGACTTAGTGGCCAATTTGGTGGGAGTGCATACATAAATTGATCTAACCATGCACATGGATGTATGTCATTCTTAGAATTACGGAAGATCTTAAATTTCCGAACAGTCAAAAAGTGTTTATAGTCAAAGTTTTCGCCTCGTGGCGACAAAGACCTACCGCGTCTGTCCCAGTTTGAATGTCGATTATTGTCAAGTTCGCGCGCCTGGCGCTCTCTTGCTGCATCCCGTAAATGAAACAAATTATCTTCTTCAAAGCCCTCTGCTATCTGTGATTCTAAATTTCTTCTACTGTCTTTTCCTACGATTTCCCCTTCAATTTGTTTGACTTGCTTCCGTAATGCCTCAACTTCCCTTTTAACGCGTTCATTAAATTTTCCCTGATTTTCAACATGCTTATTTATATTCTGGTACTCTTCGGTTTCTGCGAATGGTAATGGAGCTGTATCATCTGAATCTCTATCCCCATGTAAACTAAGACTTGTCAATTTATCTGAAATCTCCTCAACTCTTTCCGATAAGTCACCTATTTTTTCTTTCTGTTTACCTACGTCTTCCGTAAGTGTCGCGACTCGGGTTTCAGTGTTGTCACATTTGGTAGTTAACTGTTCATATTGTTGTGTTAGATTATTTATTCTGTCATTTGGTACGGATTCCTCGATTCTCTCAAATATCTCTTCCTTATCGTGTGCACGTTGTAAATTTAACTCTGAAAATTTTTGTACTATCACGCGATCTCTTTCTTCCTGTTCTCTATCCTGTTCCCTTTGTCTAATCTCTACTGCAATTAATCTATTATTGTGAGAATTCAAAATCGGTTGTACTTCTTCTCTGATTTCTTTCTTTAATTCATCTTTCATGTTTTTGAAACATGTCCCTATTCGTGAATCTAACCGTGTTTCCATTGTTCCCATCTCAGTTTTGATTGTTCCTATCTCTGTTTTTAATTCAGATCCTTGTGAGTCTAACCGTGTTCCCATTGCTCCCATCTCAGTTTTAATTGTTCCTATTTGTGATCCAAGTGAGTCTCGTAACTGCTCCATTGTTCCCCTATTTGTTTTTAATTCAGATCCAAACCGTGTTTCCATTTTTAATATAGCACTCATCAACTGCTCCATAGTAACTGATTCGAAACTCCTTCCGCCCCTAACATTTCCCGCAAAACCAGTTTCCTTCGTCATAGCTGTAAAGCTATCTGTGTTCGATACTATTTCCGAATCTTCTATCGTTAATCTCGTATTCTGTGAATTTCCTGATTGAGAAAAATTTTGAAATGGTTCCGGACTATTTTCCCGACTTATTACATTGTTTTCCACTTCATTATCCATCATACTGTTTTCCTCTGTTGGCGAGTTCGCCATGTTAACAATTTCGTTATTCTCACTATTCATCTTTTTTGCCTTTTTCATCGATCGCGTAATCATTTACAAAGCATACAAAACTCGTCACTGTACGGAAATTACACACAATGACTCTTTATCTCCAACAATACCATTCACTCGAAATGTTTCCCTCAAACACGATTAACGAACAATTGAAATAATTGCACTAAGTCGTCAAACGCGTATACAAGACAACAAATCAAATTCAGAGAAAAAATACCATTATAAGAATGACACTTACCAAATCTACACATGCAAAACAGACTATAATTACTAAACTACAAATTACTACAACAATGCTACTGTCCACTATTTCTACAATCAGAAGAATTCCAAGGGACGATCCGAAGCAGTGGTCGCCACGTGCATGGGGGCTTAATTAAATGTAATGAAAATGATTTTGATTTCTTGCTTTAGCAGCTGTCTGTCCGATTACGAAGTCTCGTAAACGGTTGGCCCTGACTCGTATTATTACGCAATCTGACTGCATTGAACAATAACAATGAATGAAATGGAAATTTTCATTAACACAATTAATTAATTAAGTCCCCAGCAACTATAAAACCAACGCAACAACAAGCACAAGAGTAACTGTTCTGTGTGTGGGAGTGTGACTCAACGTACGCATCTGGCACGGTTCTTCTTCAACAACACAAGAATTTTTAAATAACATTTATACTGAATTAATTAAAGGAAATAAAAATACCATAATTACTCAAGAGAACCACAATTACACTCTAATCCAAGAACACAAGCCAGATGCTTTGTTGACTGAACCTGTAATGACGCATTATTTAAAACATGGAAATAATGAAAAATAAATCAAGTTTCGTTACCTTCATATATTGATGACAAGCACTCAAATTATTACAATATATCTCCACACCGACTCGCTATTACAACATCTCAACAAGAATTTTTCAGTATCACATCTCAGCAAGCACTCCCTACTAGCACATCTCAACACGAACTGACTACTACGAGTCCTGGACAAGCACTGACTACTACGACATCTCAATAATCACTCTGCCAGTGGAGGCGGGCGAACAATGCTCTCTAGCGATCTCTGGCGCTGTGGCTCAGTGTAGCCACCTTTCAATATTCTTGTAGACATTGTGTTCAATATAACTTTCTTTGTTCCCTATAACTTGGTTGTTTACATTACAAATTCTCAGTCACCTGTGAGTCCTTGCCTCGCAGGATGGAGACAATTTTACTGGTAGAGACAGGCGTGAAGAGGATCTCTTCTGGCCTTTTGTTTGGAGAGAATAATGTGGTGAACACTTCGCTTCTTAACCCAAAATATGCTGTATCTATCTGCGTTGCACATTAAATTCTTTCTCGTCAAAAATTTTGTGAAAGACATTTCCTTCATAAAACTACTACTCTCTCCATGTTCTGGGGAGGGTAGTTTCCTAACATCAGTGAAGCAAAAATAAAGGAAATAATATTTGTTAAACCATAAATTAGGGAATTAATTACATTATCATGATTCTTTAATCGATGTTGAACGAATGGCATTGCTATTTGAACAAATGCCAGCACTAACTTTTTAGGCAGTCGTAGGACAGAGAACCAATGCGTGTAAAAACAGTCGAAATCATAATGATCGGTTGCGAAATGGAAACCACTGCGAAAATCAAAAATGATTTCTTTGCAACATTTAGCTACAACTTCCAGCTACTACTCTAATTAGACACGGCTCCGGCTTAAGGTATTTGTCGTAACGTATTACTAACTTTCCAATATCCTCGTCACTGAAGACACCCGACTGTGCTTTCTACCAAACCGCTATGCTGGTCTGCAGTTCGCTGTCAGCACCAAAACGCAGTCCCCATAGCCAGCGGTTCATGTGAACGATGAGATAAAAATCAGAGGGTGCCAAGTCTGGGCTGTATGGTTGGTGATGAAACACTTCCCATCGAAAACGGTGCAGGATCAGATTTGTTGCACCTGAAGTTTGCCGCGGAGAATTATCATGAAGACGGACACGCTGACGGTTACGTTGTGTGGGCTACAACGGGCTGAACCCCTCAGCACGCACATCAGACTTTCGCGGGCACAACTGGTCTACTCAACTTTAAATGAGCTCTGTGCGCCGAGAACTGAAAAGTGCGATGTGATGCGACTGACGGGCATACTGGAGACACTGAACAACGCATCTGCGCACAACTTAATCTGATATTCACTGTAGTTTCAATTTCGCAACCGATCGGAGTTTGGAACAAAAAGCCCTCGTAACATGTTACTTAAACTACATTCCTTGGATGATAATTTGATTTTTTCCGCGGATAAACTTGGTACTGCTAGTGACGAACATGGGGAACGGTTCCACCATGATCTCTCCCAAATGGAACAACGTTATCAAGGTAACAGAAGTACCCAAATGTTGTCGGACTACTGCTGTTTCTTTTGAAGTGTCGTTTCTGATGGGAAGTATTGCCGGAAACGAGGAAGTAAATATTTTTGAGCATCATTCTTTCCTTTTCTGTACTCGTTTCTCATGTCTTTGATTGCTTTGTGTACTGGCCGATCATTCTGCTGTTTGCATTTGGAAGTTATTTTGCGAGGGCGTACCATTTTGCAGATATGTGTATTACGTAGGCTGCCACACGTCTTTACAAGAACAGTCTGGTACAGAAATTCTGAAAGCATCCAGAAACAACGTATATTGTCCTCGTAACTGATCTTTCTACATATGAACCTGGAAGACAGTAGACGGAATTTAAATTTACAAAAATACTTACGTTGTATCCATATTGTACGATGAAAATTAACACTTTTTTCAGAACTTTTGCTTTTAGGCTCAGTTCGACTGACAGCTCATTTTCTGTAAACGTAAATCGACATTAATAATTGGCCACTATTCTCTTCTTTTCCAATCAGATATATCGATAAATGCATAACTGGAGCCATTAATATCTGGATTTGGAGTGTTTACTTGACAAGTCTTCGAAGTAAACACCCCGAAAACGAATTCACGGAATCACGATATTAACGCTCCAGTTATGGAAGTATCGACAATCTGATTGTCTACTTATGGAGTGCATAGGAGCCTGAAGATGGCATTAGTGAAATTTCGAAACTTGTTGTCTAAATAAAACCATCTGTTGCGATTTTCCTTGGTAAAGCTTTGACCTGTCACTGTCCCTTATCCAAAACGGATCAACAGAGAACTATTCTCTTCTGCTTGTTACAGTCTTACTCAAAAGACCACATTTACCTCCCGTCAACAAACGTTCCCGATTCGGCGTAAAACCTACAGAACAAGAGAAAGTAATCAAAAGCGCTGGAAACACTGCACACATTATTTAGCAAGCGTAGTAGTACTTTACGTAAGACTTAATCATCTTACTGTGAGAGGTGGCGCATTGCTGAAAACAACATAATTTTTTTCTTGACGAAGCAGACAACATTTCAGGTAAATGCTGGGATAGCTCATTTGCCTAACTATGACCTATTTCCTCTTATACCCTTATTCAACTTGACACGTGCTCTTCCTCTAATGATCACATCGTCGACGAGGTTGTTCAGCTCTGACCTTCCTTCGGCAATGGCTACGTGATTACGACTCTAGTGGGAAGCCTGGACAAGGCCAAATTTCGCATCGCTTCCCGTAGTTATCGCCTGTACTGTGCGACGTTGTGCGTTCGTCCCGAGTGCCTCGCAAACGTGAGGCGAACGTAGCCGCTCTCGAGACGGAGACACATGGTATCCGGCTCGCAGGGCGTGTAGCTGTTGGCACACAAGCCCTGCAGGGAGCGCGCGCCTGGTTTATGGCTCCTGTTTATTCGGGAGACAAATCTCGCGGAGAATGGGGAGCTACTCTGGCGGCCAGGCGTTTGTCTCCGAGCGGTAAGCGCCCAGATTATTCACCTCTGGGGCGGCTGCGAGTAATTAAGGTCGCCAAACGAATGACTCCGCGGAAATCCGCGCGGCTTCCTAGGCCACGCCGAAATTTACTGGCGGCCCTTCTCAGATAGCTGGGACGATCAGTTACGCCACCTTCTCAAATCGCCTCTCGGGTTTCTCCTACGTATTGACACTTGGACTGAAGGTACAGCCGCATACCGCAGACCCGATGAGATGATACCCTCGGAAAAAGTTTTGTTATTCCTGGGCAACTTAAGAATTACATAGTGCAAGTTCGCTTACCGAAGCGAATACAGGAGTGGTTCTTCAATATACAAGTCCTATTAGTGGTGTTATATTTATAAAGCAATGCAAATAAAAATGCCTACGTGTACCATTGCACGGAGGGAAACATTGAGTAACACGATTCTGAATGTTTTATATGAGATTCATTATTTTAATTTAATGACTGTCATTTTTTCCCTCATTGTGTTGAAATTTCTTTCAAAGTTTCCCTACTACAAGGAAACGAAGATAGGCACTATATTGCTGAAGACAACTTGTATGATTCAATTTGCAATGTTTGCTAGACCTGTTGAAATGCACCAAGGCTGCAGTGTATTCGTGGCTTTTTTATTTTCACTTTTGTTTACAATGGGAAAAAATAGCAATTCATTGTAGTCTACGTTACGTAAATTTTAGTAATTTACTTCAAGCTCTGACGGAGGTTTTTTGCTCCTTGTAAGGTAACGTCTACGAATGTTGTGGGGTGTTAACTCTGTGGTTGTAGTAATGAAAAGTCCGTTTCTGTTCCTATCTCCTGTAAATTATCATCAAAATATTTGGTCAGGGGTAATTCTGCAACTAACATATTTATAGAATAAAAGTGGTCACTTCTGTGTCGTACTGTACAGCAGGGCGCTGTGGTTGTTGATCCTACGCTCCCATGCGTTTGTTTGAGGAGGATGTGACCCTCCACGACTAACTGACCCTAGCCATACATTTATGTTCTCATTACTTTTTGGTAGCGCCTGAAGATGAAACTTTAAACTGAGGAATCTGTCGAGGAATAAATTAAGAAAATTACTAGCAACTGAAGCGGATTTTCATTCTATAAATAAATTATTAAAACTTAAAGGAAACTAACTGAAATTCATCTACGTTCATTATATCCTGAGTGAGTGCATTAGAAAGGACTGAGAACATAAATATTGTGTTAATGCAGTATTGGTTACTTTTAGTTTGTATCTACTTTGAATCTAAAATCGTTGTTGGTAAAGCACAGTCAGATATATCGGGGTTTTATTTATTTTCCGCGTCCAGAACACCATGATACACAGAAGGAGCCTCCTAGAAGATCGAATAAAGTTCGGGCGTCCCTGGTAACGGCATGCTGCCGGCTAATACTCCTAAAACCAGTACATATTATGGATAAACCTGAAAAACTATCGAAGTAGAGCATTCTACCACCAGCCGATAGCAATTGCCGACAGTATGAATACGTTTCGTTTGTTTTTCACCTACGCGTTGTAATGACCAAATAGTTGCACAAACATTAATATAGACTTAACGCCACTATGTCGCGCTGTGTAGCCAATGTGAATTTTGGATGCCCTTCTGAATTACTGATCGGCTTTTTACGGAAAGAACTATCTTCCATTTGCTAGACAGCATTCTCTTCACTTTCAGCTATTGGTTTCTCGGTGACGAACTGTATCCAAACACGTCTCTGGGGCCACGCTTTCCGAAAACATGGAGTGTTTCACAAGAGACTTCGAAGAGCGCATCCTTCGTCAGGCAGAAGGGAACGCGACGGCGAGAATTCAAAACATGTTACTATTGAGCATAGAGATCAGCGCTCGTTGTCTCCGTTGTGTGAGTTCCGAGAAACAGGAGAAGTGATCCGATCTTCAAACTAATTTTACATTCAAACGGTATATTTCCGGACCTGGGTTCATTATCAAAACTTTACTTATCAAGTCCCCTCCGCAACCTCTTGAAGCCTGTAACAGGAACTGTGAACACTCTGTATAGGGCGAGGCGGCACAGAGATTAAGGCTATGGACTCTTTATTTGGGAGAGGGGGAGTTCAAAACCGTTTCCAGCCATCGCAGTGTAATCACTCATAGTTTTCCGTAAAATTCAGACCAGACGAATGCCAGAATGAAACGCCGTGGACTCATCGAGAGAGCCCATCGTTCTCCAGTTAACCTGTTGTTTCGTCTCATAATTACGACATCCATAAAACGAACTTCCCTTTCAGTCTTTCCTCCTTCTTGTTCAAATCTAGAGCCGATTAATATATTCCCGTTTTCGGGTCTGAGCTATAAAATATCGAATGCCGTTGTTGGGAAGTCTATTAAGGTTCCGCTGTCTAAATCGGAAATGCTTTCGCAATTTAAATCGATCACAATATGTGAGTTTTGTGTGCTAAGTGTAAATGTTCCCTGTTGGTGACAGCGACACGTTCATATGCTTGTTAAGTGCAGTGTCATAATCACGACGAAGATGTGTGTGTGTGTGTGTGTGTGTGTGTGTGTGTGTGTGTGTGTGCGTATGTGTCTGGAGGGGGAAAGAGAGAAAGAGAAAGAGAGAGAGTGGGAGAGAGAGAGAGAGAAGCCTACTGCTGTGTAACAGGCCCGAGAGAGCTGAAAGGTTAACGTCCCCATGTGATAAACTAAGAACTTTCCTTCAAATCGCGGTATTTCGGATTTAGCCCAGTACTTGGGTGCACAGTATGGCGATTACGAGCGTCGTAAAACCAACTCTCGTAGCCTCACCGTCGAAATACACGTACTGGGTATACCTCAGTCACTTCTTGTGGCCGCTTCACTGTTACCTAGCAAAGTGACACAGTGGTAAGACAGGGAACTCGCCCTCGGGAGGATTTCGGTTCCAGTCTGTTTTGGGCTATCCAGATTTACGCTTTTCGCGGTTTCCCTAAACCTCTGTAGGCAAATGCAGGGATCGTTCGACTAGAAACGACTTGACCGATTCCCTTGCCAGACCCTCCAAAATACAGGGTGAGTCAGAAAGAACACCCCTTTTCAGCTGTTGACAAAAATTTCATTAACACAGATCTTCAAAAGTTACAGATGCAGATGTGTTACCGAGACCTGGACTTTCATGTGGTTTGTAGCACTCACTTCTTAAAGATCACATCACTCAGATGAGTACTGTCTTTATAGGAGTATGCATGTGGATGGGCTACGAAGCTGCTACGCAAAGTGTTCACAGTACAGGAACAGGAATCCCGGCAACTTCTCTACGGATATCGGCTCCACGACCTGGAGGTTTGAAGGATGAGTTTCGGACGCTCTGAGCTTAAGATACTCCTAGACTGAGGAACAAACCGGGAGCCGTCAGATCGGGTGAACTTGCTGGCCAAGCCACGTCACCAAATCGGGAGATGAGTCGTCTAAGAAACCGTTCACGCAGTTATATATTGAAGAATGGCCTGTATGTGCAGGTGCACCATCCTGTTGATACCACGTGACTGGACGGGGATGGTGAAACCTGCGGAAAACTTGTTGGGTCGCTGCTGTTGACTTCGTTTCAATGTAAAGCTCTACCACACGGACATGGTATTGCATACTCCACTTTTCCATGATAACTGAGTTTCTCATTCCCTTGAAATGCTGCTAACGTGTCACCAATTACCTGGGCTCACACCCGAGTCATAATAGTCACTGAAAAGGGACGTTCTTTATGACTCATCCTATGCAAGCTTTTGCTCTGCCCCTATTTGACGATGGCACATTAAACTGTAATCAATCTTCTTTTAACTTTCTTGTCCAGTAACCGTACAAGAGTGTGCGTTAATGGTCTCAGTTACTGGAGCAACTGATGTATTTATACTCACTGGTAGATACCGTCGCTGCGTACAGTGTGGTACATCAGCAAGCTTTGTACACGTTTTGACACTAAATTGCGAGGAAATTACTTTTGTGTGAAGCGCAGTAAATATGTTAGTGTCGACAGTATAAGAATACATATATATTACGTACTTAGGTAATGGGTAAAATACTGACGGGTGGTTCGACAGAAGGAGCTAATTTAGCAGGCGTGTAACAGCTGCTCCGTGAGTTAGTAACTACGGGCAACCTCAAGCGGCAACAAAGCGCTGCTTGTAGGCGGGCCGCAGACCGCAAAGTAAAGCCAGTGGTGGTAGACGATGAAAGCAGCGCAGCGGGAACCCCACCACTTCACAGCATCAGCAGCAGCAGCGGGCGCTTCACTTCACCTCATATGGCAGCCAGCGGGGGGGACAGGGGAGTAGGGTGCGGGGGAAGAATTCAGAGGCGGCGTGGCGGTGGCGACATAAAGCGCGCGGGCATGTCGATAACAGCCGACAGCTACAGCCATTGACAGGCTGGCGCGCGCGGAGACAGTGCGGCGCGGCGAAGCGCTCATGGCTACAACAAAAGGCGCCGCCCGGAAGGAAGGCGGGGGGAGTGGAGGGAGGTGGAGCAGAAAGAAGCGGCCCGCAGCCGCAGTCCTAGGCGGCGCGCTATTTCTTTTTGTGGCTGTTGTGTTTTTGGCGGCCGCTTTACGAGGCAGAGGCAGAGGCGGCGCGTCGTGCTGTGCCGGCCTGGAGCCGGGCCAGCCACCGGTGATGGGTGGAGGTCCGGGGAACACCGACCGTCCCACTGCCCCGGCAAAAAACATCGGCCTGCTCCCGAAGCGACGGTCAGTGCGTGCAACCGATTTTAAGGCGGACACGCACGCTATGCGTCTACATGCGCTACGCATCGTTCGCACACGTGAAAAGAGCTTTACATCAACTGTTGCTGCTGTGGTCTTCAGTCTCACGACTGGTTTGATGCAGCTCTCCATGCTAGTCTATCTTCTGCAAGCCTCTTAACCTCCGAACAGCTGCCGCAACCTGCATCCAATTTAATCATTCGTCCCTTGGTCTGACCCTACATTTTTTAGGTGGCACATTTGCCTCCATTAACAAATGCCTCAGGGTACGTGATATTAACAGGTCTCTTCTTTCAGTCAAGTTGTGCCGTAAAGCCATTCTTCTACTGACAGATCCCTCCTTCTGGTTCTTCAAGTTACGCGATAAATTTCTTTCTTACTCAATTTTGTTCACTACCTCCACATTAGTTACTAAATCTAACCATCTCCAGCGTTCCTCTGTAGCACCAAAACCTTCTATTCTGTTCATGTCTGAACTGCTTGTCGTCCACATTTCACTTCCGTTGAAAACTACACCCCATTGAAATACCTTTAACAAGATTTCTTCATACTAAAATTTATGGTATATGAGTGGAGTATCATGCGAAGCCCGGGTATGCACACGGCGTATTCGGAAATTCCCGTTACAGACTTCTAAGAGTCGTAGAGAGGAGTGAGTGCGTAATATTTTGAACAGCAACCCGTGTCCCGAAGCGTACCGTTCTCTTACAACGGGCGTTTGATAACGTGTTTGCTACGTAGGTATGTAACAGGATAGTCATAGTGGTGGGGGTTACGTCGGATCGGCTGATGTCATTTGACGTCTGTCCTACCTCTGTGACCTGGTCGAGCCTCATTCTCGTGTCTGTGAATGTTCGAGTAATATGGTTGACTGCACGTTTCCAGAATACACCAGCATGATCCTTCTGAATGGCGAAGCTGAGGGTGGTGAAAGAGCCTATCGTCGTCTTTATCAAGATCGTTCTCCACAACGCCCGACTCCATCGCATACCCTTTTTGCCACAATTATGCAACGGCCTGGAGAAAGGGGTACCTTCACCGTCAGTAGGTATGATTGTGATGCTCCATGGAGACTCCGCACACCCGATTTGGAAGAGACCGTGTTGCTTCACGTTGAAGAGAACAATTCAACGAGTACACGAACAATTTTTTTGGCCATTAATGAATGGGATTGTGAAACAAGTGATATATTGGGTCACGCATAATCAGTTACTTGTAAAAGTAGTCGGGTTGCCAACATGTTTCGAATGACTGTATCCACTCACTCCCCTCTATGAATCCTAAAAGTTTTCAACGAGAATTTTCGACCACCCTGTATACCACACTCTTCTATTAATGCATCTTCTCCTTTAACTTTTCTTTGTCCATCTTCTCCAACCCCTTTCTCTGTTTAACTCCTCCACCACCCGCACTCTCTTTCCATTTACTACTCCTCCTCCTCCTCCTCTCTCTTCCCCCTCCCTCCTACTCTCTCCACGTATTACCCACACGAAGCTGGTGGTTCTTCCCTTCACAGTATTTCTTTCTAGATCGTAACTAAAATGTGTACCAGATTTGGTTGAAATCCATCCAGGAGTTCAGAATGACCTTAGCTGTCGATTTGCTCGAGTAGGGACATTTCAAATATGTTCCACTTATATTTAACTTATTTCACACGTATTTGTACACATTTTTCACTCGCATCTCTAGCGAATTTTGTCATACAGTTTTATCTTCACGCAGCTCAACGCTTATGACATCGTACCTCCTGAACTATGTGTCATCAATGGTTTTCTTTTAAGGTACATTCAGCGACATAAGTCGATACTGTCTGCGAAATGTGTTACGAACAGACACAACACCAAAGAACTAAAAAATTTAAATGGCAGCATGATGCGGAAGTCTTTCACGCATCTCAGTGTTACGATGTCACATGTCCTGAACTGTGTCCTACAGTGATATACTTTTGCTGGTACATGGCATATGTGAATACTGTTTGCAAAATGTGTCGCGAATACAGTTTTTTTGTTTATTTACTTGCAATACGCTCCATTGCAATATTTGTTATACTACGTGAGTGTGTGTGTGTGTGTGTGTGTGTGTGTGTGTGTGTGTGTGTGGAGTGCTTGTGTTGGGTGATGAAAATAATAATGATGAGAGAGGGCAGAGGGTCAAGCCCGATGCCAACACATAGCCCACTTCTCGCGAATAGCACCAAGGGGACCGTCACGCTGAAAGTCCCCATTAGACGAACCGATCACCATTAACAGGGGCGCACAGAACCTTATGCCAACACCTCTCCTCCCCTTGTCGGCCAAACACCTGCAGTGAATCGCAAATACAGTTAGTAGCAAAAACGTAATAAATTAAATCGTCACGCTTCATACGGCAGTTTTACTGCATGAACAGCGAAAATATAATAAGCGATTAAGAGTCCTCGGCCTTTGCGTTGTGCTCTCAAACATAACGCTGCGTCCTGCTCGTATCACCCGTGACGAGCTGCGGCGATGGAAGGCGCGCGTGTGCCCGGCGCCCGCCTGGTGACGCCTGCCGCGCCGCATCTTTCACCCTCCGCCGCTCCCGGAGAATTCCTAGGATGGATGGCAGCCGCGCCCTTCCTGTCGTACAGCTCTCAGATACAGCCGAGGCACCGCCTTTTTCCCTCGAAATCTTCCCGAATGTATGGTCGGTCGCGTCACTCTTTCAGCAGGAAGGAAGTATGAAACGTCCACGGCGTCACATGGTCGTATGTCTTTTCCTTAGCTGTGAATCTTCACCTAAGACGTTCTGTAGATCGACGAGTATTTTCAGAAAGTGGCGTCATACATTCGGAGAGCAGCGCTGAGCTGAAACTGATGCTTACATTTCCACTGATGATGGTACTACGTCTATCCGCTCTAAAACAACGTATGGAGCTTGTCGGAAGGTACATAGAGTATCAAAATCGCTTCCCTCCCTAGTTTGACTGAGGATGATCCAGAGAAAGAAAGAATGGCGGTTTGTCCACGAATGCTTAACGTCCTGTCTTAAAATCAAACATCCGCTACTTTTCTCCACACTTTTCTACATCGTTAAATGACGCAAATGCGTGAGGACCTTGAACCAAAGTTGTAAAACAGTCACTCTATAGTCAACTGTCTTCCCCACAACTAGATTTCTGTGATAACAGCTCTTAGAGACGTTTAAAATTGATACTGTTACGTACTTATCACTTTAGTTAGTCTGTTTAGAGACTGGAAAAAAGAATAGGCTTTACGTAACGAGAGTCAAACATAGGAAACGTATTCGAGAAAGTCGAGAAAAAGTTTTTGCAATAGCGTTGTGGGACGACGGGCATCAAGGACTGATACTACGGGAATATCAGATGGTATAACATTCCGGAGGCGTCGATAGATGCCGGTATCAGTTTATTGCAGGGTGAAGAAAAACTTACCGTCTCAGCAGGACGTATCACTGTTATGTGTTACTGCACTAGCCGCTGGACGCACATAATTTATAATACTTGAGACGGAAGAAATTTTCATCAGTATTATTTGAAATAGAAGAGGAGAATTAAGAAACTTCCCGGCAGATTAAAACTGTGTGCCGGACCGAGTCTCGAACTTGGGACTTTTGCCTTTCGCGGGCAAGTGCTCTACCATCTGAGCTACCCAAGCACGACTCACGCCCCGTCCTCACAGCTTTACTTCTGCCAGTATCTCGTCTCCTACCTTCCAAACTTTACAGAAGCTCTACTGCGAACCTTGCAGAAATAGCACTCCTGAAAGAAAGGATATTGCGGAGACATGGCTTAGCCACAGCCTGGGGGATGTTTCCAGAAAGAGATTTTCACTCTGCAGCGGAGTGTGCGCTGATATGAAAATTCCTGGCAGATTCCAGCACTTGCCCGCGAAAGGCAAAGGTCCCGGGTTCGAGTCTCGGTCCGGCACACAGTTTTAACCTGCCAGGAAGATTCATATCAGCGCACACTCCGCTGCAGAGTGAAAATCTCTTTCTGGAAGAGGAGAACTGTGTCTTACAGCAGTATACCTCATCACCAGATTTTGCAGTAATGTTCTGCGTCAACTTCCAAGCTTCCTCGCAAAGGATAATGAAGTGACATCGTATTGCCATTGCTGATGCTAATGCGTTCTACGGATTGGGGCATTAACCTATGCGGCATTTTTTGTACTATTCCGATAGAATACTGTATATACTGGGCCCTCGACTCATCCTCCTCCCTCCTGCATATCCATTCATAACAATATGAATCAAACACTACATTACGGTGGGTTCTGAAGTATCAGAGACGGTTTGGCGGTTGATATACTGGGCTCGCAACTGGGAACAACGGAAATCAAATTTCCGTCCAAAAACCTGGAGCAGATTTCTGTGGTTTCCAGAGAGTTAGACGAATACCGAGACGGATTTTGAAACAATCGCAAGGCCTATTTTTGGATGTCTATTCTAGAAAGCACTATGCTATGCCAGGCGGTGGGTACTTCCCACTGCAGCAAGTATTAGGACTGCTTCCCGTTGCATTCGCGTATAAACGCGGATAGAATTGTTGCTTAAACGCCTCTGCGAGCGGTAACTTGTCTTCGCGATCCACACGGCGGCGATACGTAGGGGTTACAGCATGTCCCTATAGATACATCACCTACAGCGGGTTCTTCAAACTTTGCCTAAGTGCTTTCATGAGGCAATTTTCGCATATCCTTAAGCGTCCGCCGAATTGGCTGTTCTAGCATTTGCGTAAACGTCTTTCTCGAAGAAAACAAACTATTCATGCTGTGGTTCTTTGTATATGTTAAATATCCCCTGTTAGTCCTACATGGAACGGATACCACACACTTGAGCAGTATTCTAGAATGAGTCACATAGGTGGTTTGCACGCTATCTCCTTTGCAAACCGATTACATTTTCCTAATATCCTACTGCCGAACAAAAGCATGTAACTTGCTTTCGTTACAGCTGAGCCTATGAGATCACTCAATTTCATATCCCTACATATTTTCACGTCGTAGTATTTAACTTGAACGACTCCAATTGTGGCTCACTGATATTGTAATCATAGCGTACTATGGACTTTATTTAGTTTTATGAAGTGCATAATTTTGCGTTTCTGAACAACTGAACTAAGTTGCTGATCTTTGCATCACTTTACAATATTATCAAGGTCTGTTTGAACATTTCTGCATCTTCTTTCAGTCAGCACTTCATCATAGGTAACTGTACCATCTGCGGAAAGCCTGAAGTTGCAAGGTTTCTAGCTTATTTTTGGGTATTCAAGGAATGTTATGTGAGCTCTACATTTTCATAAAATGTGTCATACTTGACATTAATACACTGGAAACTTTTCAGACAGAAGTCTTCGATAGTCGATATGTTACGCCACAGAGGTTCTGAGTACAGGCAATGTGATCTTTGGTTGTCAGTAGCACTGTCGTTCTAAGTAAAGCAAATGAGTGATTCGGGTATTGGTCACCTCGTACGTGGTCTGAAAGTCGCTAGCAGAGCACAGAGATAAAGCTGCAGAGGGCACTGAATTTCACAAATATGATTTGGTATAGACTGATTTGAGAAGTTTTTCAGGTAAAGTTGTTGCCGCATTGCTTGCTTGCGAGTAATTTATCGTGAATTTGAGAAGGAAAAACACTTAACAATTTTCTCTTCATTGATTCGGGTCAGTTGGTTTAATTGTCGAGACGTGATTAAACCAAATTATCTGTTCACATGGCTTGCACTCAGAAGTTATAGATTTACCATTCTATTAACTAATTTTACAGGCGAGTCACAATTTTCATAAAACAGTGACTTTTGTAAAGTAGGTTGCAATTGTTAAAGAATCAAAGTTTCAAATTTTTGAATGGAAGTCTCTCTTCTACATTACTTAGTAGATGCATCGTCTCCTGACGAATTTTATTTTCTGATTCTGTGTGTCGCCGCATTGCACTACACGGAGCACATTGGCTAAGACAAGCTTTATCTGCTTAGCATAGATGCATGTCCTTGCAGTGCATTGCGCGAGGCTTTATTTCCCTAAGCTGGTTTGCTGCTGCGTCATATTTTATTCTCATCACTCTGGAGTAGTGCCGTGTTTCCGTTGCCACAGGTTAAGCCATGAGAATTTATTAGGATCAGTGTGAAATCAGCCACAACAATGTAAGATCATTCTCAGTTCGTTGCTGCTTTTCAAAATTGTAATCAGTGTAGGGGAAGATATGTTCAGATTTCATTTCCTATACAGACAGTTTTACTCTTTCGCTACAATACTACATCTGCTTGTGCATTTTTAACGTTTGAAATTTTATTTGGTCAGTTTGCTTAGGTAAAATCACAGGACATTCTCACAGAAACATTTTGGTTACTTATACTTTCAAAACTCGATCTGTAATTTTAATTAGAATTTTTATTCTGTTAGTTTGAGTCTTGAAATTACAAGTCACGTACTGTGACGTCACTCATTGTAGAGTTGTTCACTGCCCTGCACAATACAGAATTTCACACGACAGGTTGTTCACTATGTAGTTTTATATTCTCTGATTGTTTTGGCAAGAGTCTGTTCAAATACAGTTATACAGTTTTTTAATGATATGGCGATTCTTATTATAAAATAGCGTTTGTGTAATTATACCACTGGTCAGGACTGCGAACAACTATTTCAACAAGTTATATAATATTGTGTGCAACATTAGTAATATTCAAGTTGAACAGCACACCGGCTACAGTTTTTACCATCACATTCACGCAATCATAGATTAAATACCATTAAATGAGAAAACTCGCGTCGTGATTTACTAAATGTTAGCGCGCAAACGATTTAATTTCTATGAAATTTCTTTGCTATCATTCCGCCGACGGTTCGCTTACATGCGAATGGCAAAGAGAACATGGGAACGGAGGCACGTTTGGCATAGCAGTCATGACGTCAAAAAGCTGCAAGGAAAAATGTTGTGGTCGCTGTGCATATTTAATTAGCACACGGGCACTTCATAGCAAAGGAAACAAAGACAGCGCCGCTCGGTCTGGGAAATGTACGCAAGGACCCACAAGTTAGGAAAAATTAGAAGGGTGAACTGCCCGCCACAGACCCTGCCAAAAGTTAGCGGCTCTGCTGTGTATTTTGTTATTTTATCGAGAGCGGACGCTCTACAACATCGCTACAACGCGCACCAATTCGCTCCTTAATCCAACACGCGGTTGTTTCACCTATTTCTGTTAGTTTCGCTGAAATTATGAAGCGGACACAAAGTACGAGTGTGCCACTGTGCAGAGTTCAGCGTTTCTGAATGACTTCCAAATTTAAATTACGAAATTCGGCTTCGTCAAACGTAAGTCTGCTGCGTGGACGGCTGGTTTATCTGCGGAAAGTTGGGTGGAGACTTTCTTTCTTTTTCCCCGCTAGCTGCATTTGAGCGTTACCGCCGGAGCTGAGTCAGGAGCGCCTGCTTTACGGCGCTTTCCTAGCAGGCGAACCGTGAAGCGCGCCCTCTGCCCCGTGACCCCTCGTCGCCCTGCAACCGGGCGGCGGAAACTCTTCATTCGGATCGGAAACGACTCGGCGCAAATGAAAAGCATGAATAAAAACGTACGCCGTCCAAGTTTTATGCCGAACTCTGAGCGAATGGCTGCGACAGGGAGCCGGGCGGGCGCAAAACATTTAATAACCGGCGGCCGACCGGCTAAGCCGACTTCATTTCGCGCTCTCCTGCTGTCGTTTGCAGCAACAAAGTCAGCAGTCCGCAATATTAATGCCACAATCCCTGCTGGTAAGCGAAAGGCTGCGATTTCTGTTTTTCCAGGGAAAGAAAAGACAAGCGTGGAGGGCGAAGTGCGGCGACGCGTGCAGCATCACGCGCGGTTCCGCCGCCGACGCCGGCGCCACCAGCCACATACTGACACGTATTGTATCGGAAAGCAATTCGCAATGTAACAAAAACGATCAATAGGCATTCTCTACAGTTAGCTCATTTTTCCCTGTTATTGTTCTTCGACCTACCCTGTGATATGAAATGATAGAGGTGAAATTGCTCTTCAGTAATGAAAAATACAACGTTGGAATGAGTTTTCTTTTAATAAATAATACCGTTTTCATGTCATGTGCCGGCATTGCTGAGTTTCTACTCCTCGATGATCTGGAACGTGCCCTTGCGTCCGGATCTCCTTCCTGACTGCATAAGGTCAGCTTAATTTAAGGGGAACAATGTCGAACACACTATCTGTCTGTTCAACCTGTAAACTGTCTCTTATGTGTGGGATTTTCACTTTGCAGAAGCTTTTACAGAAGCTCTCCTGCGAACCTGCAGAACTAGCTCTCCTGAAAGAAAGGATACTGCGGAGACGTGGCTTAGCCACAGCCTAGAAGATGTTTCCAGGTTCGCACGACAGCTTCTGTAAAGTTTGGAAGGTAGGAGACGAGGTACTGGCAGAAGTACAGCTGTGAGGACGGGGCGTGAGTCCTGCTTGGGCAGCTCAGTTGGTAGAGCACTTGCCCCGCGAAAGGCAAAGGTCCCGAGTTCGAGTCTCGGCCCTGCACACAGTTTTAATCTGCCAGGAAGTTTCTTTGTCTCTTATGTCTTCTCGTATTTTAGCTATATTTCTGAGGCGCAGATGGGGAACAAGCTCGACTTGCACCTAAATGTCTGTGATGCAACCCACAAAGTCACACGAAACCTGGTCAGTGTACCACACCAACAGCCGCTACTCCAGCACCCGGGCTAGACCAAGGTCTCGTATTCTATTCATAAAGTACATACAGCTGTACGAGCAGGAAAAGACGATTATTTCGTGAACACGGGTACAGTAGAAAAGAGGTGGTGGACTTATTGCTACTGCATAATATTCTCGATAGTCAGGAAGGGCAGTAACCGTAGTGACGAGCTCGAAAACGTGACTAGCTTTATTGGTGTTGGACACTACGATAACGATTGCTCTGAAGGCAAGGCGAATCAGGACAGCGGTTTGGTGACCGATGCAGCTGGGTTTAAAGAAATATTTTTGACTGGTCTGACTGTTCAAAAAATGGTTCAAATGGCTCTAAGCACTATGGGACTTAACATCTGAGGTCATCAGTCTCCTAGACTTAGAACTACTTAAACCTAACTAACCTAAGGACATCACACTCATTCATGCTCGAGGCAGGATTCGAACCTGCGACCGTAGCAGCAGCGCGGTTCTGGACTGAAGCTCCTAGAACCGCTCGGCCACAGCGGCCGGCGGTCTGACTGTTAGTAAATGGTATTTTCAACATGCTGTAGCAAGAACGGAAGGTATGGCGAGAAAATGTTCTGAAAGCAGACGTCACGGAAATGAACTTTCTCGATGTCGGGCTCATGTTTGGATATTGTTGCCACAGTCCATGAACATTCCTACTACATACTTACATGGGGTCTGAGTGGACGGAGTCTGATTGAAATGCTTCCAATCTGCCAATCGAACTACAACGCTGTTCGTCCGGTAAGTGATGCCTCGACGCCATTCGCGCTCGGGATCTGAGGGCCACACTCGACTATCCATATCTGGATTTTCCTGCAGCCCCCGCAATGATTTCTTTGAGAAGAGCACGGCCAACACTCTTCCTCATCTCTGTTATACCCAAGTCACGCTCTGTATGCAATGACGTCATCATCAATCATACCCCAAACCTTCTACCTTCCTTTTGATGCTACTGCACGAAATTGACTTTCCCAGCTGCTTATTCCACTAGTTATATAGTTAATTATCTGTATACTCCACAGATTATAATTACAATCTCTCATTATAAACTGTCTATTGGTGTACAAATATAACAGATATTGCAAATACGCTGCTCCGGTTTGTCGCCGGATAACGTTGTGTAAGTGCCACAAGCCTTTAGCGAAGCAACTGTTCGATATCTGATTTTCCACTGGATGAGATCGCGTCAGTCGCCCATCTTGACAAGTCGAACAGATGCACCGATGAAATATTGTGGGACTTACACAATGTTCTTAGACGGCAAACCTAAGATGTGAATTTGCTATACATCCACAAGAAAAGCCCGGAAAGTCATATCACATAATGCAAAATCTTCGTGACAACTATTTCTACATGCTGACCATTTTCATCTTTGTGTTTTACAGCAACTTTAATCCTATTCTGAAAATGATCAACGTGCTGCAAGAAAACTGCAACGTTATTGTGGTCGTAACATGTCCAGCTTTGGTGTGAAAAGCTTTACTTTTCACTAATTTTCATTATTTTTGTGAGTTTCCCAACTATGTGCGCAAACCAGCATGTTTGAAAGAATATTCTGATACAGTGATATGGCTTCAATGTAAAGAGCAGTGGGACCACGGGTTACGATATTCAGTGCAGCCTTCTCGGACTTCCTTGTTCTACAAAAGTTAAGCCAATATCGTGAAAGCATATATAGACGAGGATAACATTGTGATGGGCCATCACTCGCTGAAGATTGTCTTCTTCGAAACTCAGGTTCTATTTGATCTTAAGCGATTGTGAAGGCCAATACTGGAGTTGCACCGTTTTTGTGGTCTTTCAACTTTTGTTTGACCATCTTTTAGCTGCGAATACAAAATTTGTTTTGGTAGACGGGATTCAGGCGTACTAACCATATGACCCGCCTAACGGAGTTGATGCTTGATGATCATGGCTGCTAGAGTTTACTTCTTCATGAACACTGACGTTAGTGAACCGATGTTGTCGTTTCATCCTTGGGATCTTCCGAGATTGTCCTAAATGCTTTCTCCGAAAATTATTTCGAGCATTTAGTCCACGAACCCACGCGAATTGTAAATGGTTGCGAAAACACCCTTGACCTCTTAGCCACTAACAACCAAGAGCTAATAGAGAGCATCATGACTGATACAGGGATTAGTGATCACAGGGTCGTTGTAGCTAGGCTCAATACCGTTTCTTCCAAATCCACCAAAAACAAACGCAAAACAATTTTATTTAAAAAAGCGGATAAAGTGTCACTAGAAGCCTTCCTAAGAGACAATCTCCATTCCTTCCGAATTGACTATGCAAATGTAGACGAGATGTGGCTCAAATTCAAAGATATAGTAGCAACAGCAATTGAGAGATTCATACCTCATGAATTGGTAAGAGATGGAACTGATCCCCCATGGTACACAAATCAGGTCCGAACGCTGTTGCAGAGGCAACGGAAAAAGCATGCGAAGTTCAGAAGAACACGAAATCCCGAAGATTGGCTAAAATTTACAGACGCGCGAAATTTGGCACGGACTTCAATGCGAGATGCCTTTAATAGGTTCCACAACGAAACTTTGTCTCGAAATTTGGTAGGAAATCCGAAGAAATTCTGGTCGTATGTAAAGTACACAAGCGGCAAGACGCAGTCAATACCTTCACTGCGCAGTGCCGATATTACTGTTATAGACAACTGTGCCGCTAAAGCGGAGTTATTGAACGCAGTTTTCCGAAATTCCTTCACCGGGGAAGACGAATGGAATATTCCAGAATTTGAAACACGAACAGCTGCTAGCATGAGTTTCTTAGAAGTAGATACCTTAGGGGTTGCGAAGCAACTCAAATCGCTTGATACGGGCAAGTCTTCAGGTCCAGATTGTATACCGATTAGGTTCCTTTCAGATTACGCTGATACAATAGCTCCCTACTTACCAATTATATACAACCGCTCGCTCACCGATAGATCTGTACCTACAGATTGGAAAATTGCGCAGGTCGCACCAGTGTTTAACAAGGGTAATAGGAGTAATCCATCGAACTACAGACCTATATCATTGACGTCGGTTTGCAGTAGGGTTTTGGAGCATATACTGTAGTCAAACATTATGAATCACCTCGAAGGGAACGATCTATTGATACGTAATCAGCATGGTTTCAGAAAACATCGTTCTTGTGCAACGCAGCTAGCTCTTTATTCGCACGAAGTAATGGCCGCTATCGACAGGGGATCTCAACTTGATTCCGTATTTCTAGATTTCCGGAAAGCTTTTGACACCGTTCCTCACAAGCGACTTCTAATCAAGCTGCGGGCCTGTGGGGTATCGCCTCAGTTGTGCGACTGGATTCGTGATCTCCTGTCAGGAAGGTCGCAGTTCGTAGTAATAGACGGCAAATCATCGAATAAAACTGAAGTGATATGAGGTGTTCCCCAGGGAAGCGTCCTGGGACCTCTGCTGTTCCTGATCTATATAAATGACCTGGGTGACAATCTGAGCAGTTCTCTTAGGTTGTTCGCAGATGATGCTGTAATTTACCGTCTAGTAAGGTCATCTGAAGACCAGTATCAGTTGCAAAGCGATTTAGAAAAGATTGCTGTATGATGTGGCAGGTGGCAGTTGACGCTAAATAACGAAAAGTGTGAGGTGATCCACATGAGTTCCAAAAGAAATCCGTTGGAATTCGATTACTTGATAAATAGTACAATTCTCAAGGCTGTCAATTCAACTAAGTACCTGGGTGTTAAAATTACGAACAACTTCAGTTGGAAAGACCACACAGATAATATTGTGGGGAAGGCGAGCCAAAGGTTGCGTTTCATTGGCAGGACACTTAGAAGATGCAACAAGTCCACTAAAGAGACAACTTACACTACACTCGTTCGTCCTCTGTTAGAATATTGCTGCGCGGTGTGGGACCCTTATCAGGTGGGATTGACGGAAGACATCCAAAGGGTGCAAAAAAGGGCAGCTCGTTTTGTATTATCACGTAATAGGGGAGAGAGTGTGGCAAATATGATACGCGAGTTGGGATGGAAGTCATTAAAACAAAGACGTTTTTCGTCGCGGCGAGATCTATTTACGGAATTTCAGTTACCAACTTTCTCTTCCGAATGCGAAAATATTTTGTTGAGCCCAACCTACATAGGTAGGAATGATCATCAAAATAAAATAAGAGAAATCAGAGCTCGAATAGAAAGGTTTAGGTGTTCGTTTTTCCCACGCGCTGTTCGGCAGTGGAATGGTAGAGAGATAGTATGATTGTGGTTCGATGAACCCTCTGCCAAGCACTTAAATGTGAATTGCAGAGTAGTCATGTAAATGTAGATGTAGATCCTTCTCGGGCAGTGCTGAAGGTAATTTACCAGACATCGTATGTGCCTTCTGCAAGTGGTCCATTCTTCACACCCATGTGAAATAAATGGTGTAAGAGTAGCTTGGTGTACAGAAAGCTTGGTGTTAATGCTGATGTTATGTTTATTAACGATCCTTACCCGAAGATGACCAAAAGTAGCACGTGTGACGCGATGTTGGGTTTCAGCATCAATACTTGTATTCGCTGAAAGATGGCTACCAAGGTACGGGAAGTTTTCTATATTCTACAGGACTTTGCCTTGGACTGTGACTGTTGAGCGTGTGGCGAGAGGATCTACGTCTTCTGGATGTTAAGGCACAGTCTGATGCTCGTATACGCTTCCTCAAATGCAGTTAGGATTGCTTCTACATCTTCTTCTGAGTTGTCAAGAATGACATTATCACATGAATATTAACGTTCAATTCAATCTTTTTAGTCTTGGTCCGCAGTCAAACTGAGAGGAGTAAACCATCAGAGTCGTGTATTATACTGAAAAAGAAAAGTGGGAGAAGAACCATGCCATTCCTGTTACTGTGCAGCAGTCTGGCAATGTTAATGTACACAAATAGCATATTTTAGGTGAGATCTTCCATCTCTTTTGACTGAGTCGAAGTTCTTGACATGATCTATGAAACGACATACAGAGGATGTTGTTGTTCTTTGCAGTTCTCCTGCATTTGTCTGGCAGGGAAATTCATATTTGTGGTGCTGCAATTAGGTGAAAATCCTCACTGTGTTTCAACCAATTTTCAGCGACAGGTATCAGGCGGTTGGACAGAATTCGAGAAAGCATTAAAACGCTCATAACATTCTTCCGCATAAGAAATACGAATCCCCGGCCTTACAGTAGATTTCGGCAGCTCTGATACACACACACAATTTAGGGTAACGTGGCGTACTTCAAAGGAGGCACATCCCACGTTCTCCGAGTATGACAAGAATAGATCTCCAGCTCGCCGTGGCTTCTCGTTTATTCCGTGTGCCTTTCCCGGAGCGCGCATATTCGTTACGCTAAGCCCGCCTGATGTACGATTTCATTCAGTTTTAACTGGTTCCATTACGGCCGGCTGAGCGACGCGGCAAGCCCGCGAGTTTGATTTATTCGGTTAATTCAGTCCAGAATATAAATTTCTCGGGTACGCGGCGACTGTGATATACTGCGAGAGTTACGTCCGAGGCGGCCGCCGGGGCGAAGACAGCCGAGTTTATCCGAGGAAGGCGGCAGAGCCGCCCGCTCGAGTCGGTGAGGGCAGAGTGTATTTCCCATGCACAGTGTCGCCCGCCGGCGGACGCGGCTGTATCAAATGAAAGGTGAAACGTGATTTCGACCGCCTGACATGGCGGCGGGCACCCCGCTTAGAATTCCGTTAGCGCCGTGCCGGCTCCGGAATAAATAAGCCTGCCGGCGTGTGGCGAGCGACGGAGAGAGAGGTAGGCCAGACGGAGAAAGAGGAAGGAAGAGGGAGAGCGCGAGGCGACTGGAGTGGTGTTAGCCTTGGCCCGGCCAGTCCGGAGTCAGTGGACCACGGCCGGGAGATGGGATGCTGCCTCACCTGCGCAGGTGGCAACACTGCGGGCGCGGCGTGAGCCAGTCGCGGGCTGGCACACGTCCCGTACAGGGCCCCTCGCCAGTGTTTCCACGGCGCGGCGACTCATGGAACACACTGTTGGAGCGGCCCTCCGCCTACAGACTCATCTAAGGCCGAGCACAACCGCAGTGCGGCCCGTGTCACTTCTGAGATTGCAGCTGGAGATGGTGGACTATGTTTACACAGAACTGGAACTTAACTCTGCGCACAAACTTCTCGGTATCTAACGACCGTCGTTGTTTGATTACTCCGTCCGTCAACAGTAGGTTGAGTAGACTATGTTCTGCAGGGTGACGCAATCCAGTACCAGTAATACACGTTGAATGACGACCCATGAAAACTAATTCTCTATAGCGTGACGCACTTTGAAGGAAAGGAAGAAGGAACGAAGATCAGGTTTACTGTTAGTCGGTGATGATATTATTAGAGGGAATACACGCTGGGATTGGGAGGAGATAGAAAAGGAACTTGGTCGTGTCCTTTTCAAAATAACCATCCCAGGGACTGTGGAAAACCGTGGTGAACCTAACTCTGGGCCGACCGGTGTGACCGTGCTGTTCTAGGCGCTTCAGTCTGGCACCGCGTGACCGCTACGGTCGCAGGTTCGAATCCTGCCTCGGACATGGATGTGTGTGATGTCCTTAGGTTAGTTAGGTTTAAGTAGTTCTAAGTTCTAGGGGACTGATGACCACAGATGTTAAGTCCCATAGTGCTCGGAGCCATTTGAACCATTTGAACCTAACTCTGGACGTCCAGAGGGCGATTTCAAGCACCGTCCTCGTGAATGGGAGGACAGTGTTTCATCTCCTCGCTATCTCACTCAAAGTTCTTTTGTGCGATCGCTTCATGGATCTTGTCTATCCAGAAAACGTGCAATATCAACATTATTACGTAACTACGTTTACGAGTTTTCCGACGAATAACGTAAGGGAAATTCTTATCTGATGCTCAGACAGTTCAGTCCCATTGTTCGTAATACTATTACTGTAACGGAACTAGTTGGCATCTTGCGGTGACTCCTGATGGCTCTTGGTTGTTACAGATGGATGAAGTTGTCATAGAGGTTGTAAGAGGTCCATGACTAAGGAATTTCTTGCTAGCGCACTCGAGCAGATGTAATTTCGATGTATTGCTCACCCGCTGCCTGCGGTACGTGAGCTATAAGAGAATCTCAGACCTGAGAGCAGTGTTGGCTGCAGTAAGAGCAGTGTCAGTAGTAGTGGTAGTAGCTAGCAGTCGTGTTTATGGAGTTGGTGGGGCCGGTCGTGGGTAGCGATGACGGTGCCTGAGCGATGTAATAAGAGGTAAAAGCAGCTGCGCGCATATGTAGTTTGTTACAAGAAAATTTGTATTATTGTTATATCAAGTCCCATGCAAATGTTTCAAAAAATCTTTTAATAATAATCCTTTTTATAAAATTAAATTTTTGACAATCATTCATCTGAATTTAAAGAATTTATTAATTTCTGCAATCCATGTTCATCTCGATTATCGTAAAGAAAAATCAGTCGTTTCCTTTTGTATATGACACATCTAGCGGCCAGCATTGCACTGGGCTGTGTCAGAAAAATGTATTATAGGAGCCGATATATACGCGTTATCCGGCGACTTCATTCAGGTAAGAATTTTCAGTTTATTCAGAATGATCTTTCAGGGCCATGACGCAGCACTCCTGACGTCGAAATTTACCAATTTAGATTCACAGTCAGTTAATTATTGAAAGGTTATATGTGAGCCACAGTTTTATTGAGAGATAAGTCACAGTTTATTATTGGTAGTTTACGGAATTTATCTGCGGGGAGGTTACTCTGAATGTGAATGCTATACATATTATTTTATCTGTTGGGAGGTTACAAGGTGGTCGAAGTCCGGCTTCATACGAACTTCATGGACAAAGATGCAGGACTGACCCCAGGATTGGTATACTGAGGCTACAGAAAGGAGCTTCATTGTGGCAACAGGCGGCATTTGCCAGCAGATGCAATGTACCACACGCGAGCATCAGTCCACCACCACCCAGGCAGCGTATGTGGAGACTGGAATACTTTATTGGTATCTCTCAGTGCAGAACTGTTACCCACTAGAGGATACAGAGGCAGCAGATAAGAAATAAAAACCATGAACACTAAACGAAAGGTCACAATCACTATGGTCCCTATTGAGGTTTAGGCATATTTCACTGAGTACTAGGGTGAAAGGTAGAGTCGTCAATCTGAATTCTGGCTCCAGACAGAAAAATAAGGATACAGTATTAAATTTCAAGAAGTTTACACAGTGTTCCAAATAAAAAGAACGAAATCGGCATTCCGCAGGTTTAGTTAAGATGTCAAGGGCATTTAGAACGTCCCCTTCCTTGAGTGAGAACGAAGTACGAGAAAACTAGATAAGAATATTCTGCACAACACAGTACTCGACTTCGAAAGATAAATCAGTTATTACTGACAGTTAACAATAACAGTGAAGTGAGATATCTTTTACATGTACATTTTCCAGACGTATACTCCTGATGGCAAACTTGCTCATTTCCAGCCTGGAGCTTTTAATCTAATGCGATGTTTTTCTACAGGCGACATATTCGCTTTTTTCCTACAAGTAAAACTGTCTATTGGACCTGGATACCAGAAATATGTAGTTGGAAGTTGTTTTGTTTAGAGTAAAGTGCAATTAATATGCAGGCGATGAAGTACCAATTATGATTTTCAGTACATGGGAAATATAATCGTAATGAGTGGTTTATGTTCCTGAAGTTATGTTGGTATAATTGTGAGAAACTAAGAGATGGCTGTGATGTAGACCAAATGAAGCTGCTGGCGGTTTTGCTGATGCCAAATTTTGCTAGATACTGTCTACTTGTGACTTGCAGTTTTATCATTTAGAGATGAATGAGGTACTTCATTCCCAAATTGTGTAGTCGCTGAACCTAGAGGCCGTTGTGACGTGCCGTCGTATGTCTTCGCTGCGAAGTACAAAAACCAGCAGCCCACACGAGCACCTCTTTCATCCACACATAATGGGGCGCACAGATTACGACGTTCCCTGTAACAGACAGTAGGACGTCATAAATACGAGCAAAGTATCCAACACTGTTGAATACGGCTGTCGGATAGTGTATATTCATACCATATGACAACCGTATCGGAAAACAGGGTGGAGCTAAACCCTATTGTAGCACTGTAGTAGAAGTATCGCCCTTGCACGAATGTAAGGAATTTTAGAACGTCCTAGACAGCACTTTCACTAAATGACAGCTCTCCTTAAATGTCGACAAATTCGAAATTACATTTATAAAAATGGATAAAAAACCTCGATTTATTTTTAAGAGGCGGCGACCCATAGCTCGCAAGTATTTGAAAAATGTCATGATTACCGCTTCGAGTTGCTGATGAAATTCTTTATTTATCAAACAGTTCCAGTCGACAGACTATCATCAGGTTCTTAAAAGCGTTTACAACGTCATATTAGCCAAATATATAATCACTGACGTCAGATAACAAAACCATGAATTTGTCACTGTTGTCTCGTGATATAAATGAAATCGTCGGTATACGAACTGTGCTATCAAATAGCGCACTGCCTAGCAGTTTATATATAGATAAAAGTAATTCATAGTGATTCCTCCGAAGGACTTCAGTGATTTCATACTCGCCTAATAAAGAACCTGATGATGGTCTGTCGACCGACACTGGTTGTTAAATAGAGAATTTCATCGGCAGCTCGCGGTGGTAATCACGACATTTTTCGAAACATCTCGACTTCATCAGATTAGAGCATTAATGGTAAACTCGCGAGACACGTATTTCCGCTCAAATTACTTGGCGTACCACTTCGAAGCAACAGGAAATGGGAAGAACACGCAAAACTCCCGGGAGATTTGTGTATTAAAAAAGAGGAAGAAGAAAACCCAGAAACGTCTTTAAAGGAAACCTCTTAGAGACTTTAGTACTGCTATTCTAAAACACTGTACATATATGTAGAGCTCTTATTAAACTCACAACACGACGGATATTAGGGCGCATTGATGGAATCGCGACAGGTCGATATAGCTCACACGAAAGTGTAACAGCAAGGATTGTGCAACTGAAATATGGAATCATTAGGAAGAGCAGCACTGTTTTCTCGTCGGGCACATTTAGTAGACCGCTGTTCCACGGGAACTGTGCGACCGTTCTGTTGATTTCATTGCATAACCTCGCGTAGGGATGAAGAGACCAAGACAGGCAAGGGCGTGTGACAGACAGTAATTTCACCCTCGCTCAGCGAGCGAGTGGTATTTGGGGGTGGTTTTGGAATAGTAGCTTTGCAATCTATAACAAAAGTTTGTACCTAGTAATGATGAGCACTACACCTCAGCTTGCGGAGACACGTGATCTCCAAATCATTTGTGTCGCTTATGGAAGTGAAACATAGTTTAGACAAGAAGAGAATATAAGATTTCGGGATGTGGTGCTACAGAAGAATTCTGAAGATTAGATGGGTTGATCACGTAACTAATTAGGAGGTACTGTACAGAATTGGGGAGAAGAGGAATTTGTGGCACATCTTGACTAGAAGAAGGGATCGGTTGGTAGGACACGTTTTGAGGCATCAAGGGATCATCAATTTCGTACTGGAGGGAAGTGCGGAGGGTAAAAATCATAGAGGAAGACCAAAGAATGGGTACACTAAATAGATTCAGAAGGATGCAGGTTGCAGTAGTTACTCGGAGATAAAGAAGCTTGCACAGGATAGAGTAGCATGGAGAGCTGCATCAAACCAGTCTCTGGACTGAGGACCACAACAACAACAGCAACAACATGGCGACTAGCAGTCTCTTCCGTGCTGCTCCATTGCTTTCTCTTCCGAAGGACTTCCTCCTCATGTTGACTGCAGCGACTTTTGGAAACACTCTGGCGCGAATGTTTTCACGGCCCATGTTTTCGTGTTCTTAAAGGCGTTTCTATTGGTACGGGAGTCAGATCAGTTGCATGTTGAAAACAGCACTGCCCCTGGTTATCGTACTTTATTTTTTCTTTTTGAGTCATCAGTCCTTCTGAATGAGTCCTCTCCTGTGTCAAGTTCTTTACCTCCGAGTAGCACATGCACCCGTCTTCAGTAATTTTTTGGATGCATTCTAATCTCTTACAGTTTTTACTGCCTACTGCTCCGTCTAGTACCACCAAAGTTATTGCATGATGTAATACATGTCCTATATGTCCTATCACTGGTGTTATGTTTACCACTAATCTCGTATCTGATGCAACTCACAACTTTCATCTTTCTTCGGTTTACTGTCAGTCCATGTCTTGTATTGATTAGACTGTACAATTCATTGAACAAGTCCAGTAACTATTCTTCACTTTCTCTGAGAATAGCATTGTCAGCAGGGGTTCTGATTGCTGATATGCATTCACACTCAAATTGGGTCACACTGTTGAATCTTTCTTTTATTTCCGTCACAGCTTCTTCGACAAATAAATTGAATAGTAGGGGCGGAAGACTACATGACTGTCTCACACATTTTGTAATCCGAACACTTCGTCGATGGTCTTCCATTATTCTTATTCCTCTTCTTTACCTACAACTTACTCCCATTTTTCTAAGAATTTCTAAGTTATTGCACCATTTAACATTGTCGAATGCGTTTTACCTTAATATTAACACAAGTTCAGCTATCTGAAAACCCATGTGTAACTAAAGCCATAACGCGATGCTCTAACAGTTGATTTATTCAGTGAAACAATAATGTCATCCGTCCAAGATTTTTTGTGTGCGATGAGCTGTACGATGATCAGAGGTTATTAGGTGATTCCCATTTAATGGCGAAGCAGGGACCGGCATCGATGACGGTCGAAACCTGAGGTTGTTAGCCTGGCGAGATAAATAAGTGCAGTCTCTCCCACGGGCGGTAAGGGACGCGGGACCCTGAGAAAGTGCAAGGGGAGAGCGCGGGCTGGCCGTCTCGCACGGAGATCGCTTACACCTGCTGCCGCAAGTCGCCGCACCGCCGGCGTTGGGAACGCGACCTGTTTCAGGAGGCGATGCTTTCCTCTCGTGCACTTTTCACGAGAAATTACCAAATAATGTTATTTATGAACGGCAAGCAGTTGAAAAGTGTGCAAAAGTGGCGTGCAGAACTTAAGGACATAGGTAACTTTCGCATGATATGTCACTTCCAAGTAGCACAGCTCGATTGAAACTTGGACCACACGTAAAAAGAGATGCTACGCTATAGTACAGAAGGTAACTGGAAGAAATACGCAATGAGACCGACAGAAATGACACTTTAATTAAAAGACAATAATACATGGCAGTGCCCCGGAGATAGCTTGCTTATTCGCCTGCCGGTGTGGCCGAGCGGTTCTAGAAGCTTCAGTGTGGAACCACGTGACCGCTACGGTCGCAGGTTCGAATCCTGCCTCGGGCATGGATGTGTGTGATGTCCTTAGGTTAGTCAGGTTTAAGTAGTTATAAGTTCTAGGGGGCTGATGACCACAGATGTTAAGTCCCATAGAGCTCAGAGCCATTTGAACCATTTGAACAAATAGCTTGCTTATTACGAGTAGCGTAACATTCCCACCAGTCCGACGAACCGACAATGACAGTGTCACGGGACTTCACTACATGAGATACTGATAGAAGAGGATTGGAATTTAATACGGAACACTGGCTTAGGGTTTGGTAGTCAGAAGCTTCGTGCATCACCATTCTTCCGTTTCCAGCAACCATTGGAGATCCAAATTTCTTCCAGCACCACGATCACATCCGGAAAACTCTGGGTTAGGCGTTACCAAATGACGTGTATTATAGATCGCCGCTATTTACAAAGTCTATTAGAAGTTACACTCCTGGAAATTGAAATAAGAACACCGTGAATTCATTGTCCCAGGAAGGGGAAACTTTATTGACACATTCCTGGGGTCAGATACATCACATGATCACACTGACAGAACCACAGGCACATAGACACAGGCAACAGAGCATGCACAATGTCGGCACTAGTACAGTGTATATCCACCTTTCGCAGCAATGCAGGCTGCTATTCTCCCATGGAGACGATCGTAGAGATGCTGGATGTAGTCCTGTGGAACGGCTTGCCATGCCATTTCCACCTGGCGCCTCAGTTGGACCAGCGTTCGTGCTGGACGTGCAGACCGCGTGAGACGACGCTTCATCCAGTCCCAAACATGCTCAATGGGGGACAGATCCGGAGATCTTGCTGGCCAGGGTAGTTGACTTACACCTTCTAGAGCACGTTGGGTGGCACGGGATACATGCGGACGTGCATTGTCCTGTTGGAACAGCAAGTTCCCTTGCCGGTCTAGGAATGGTAGAACGATGGGTTCGATGACGGTTTGGATGTACCGTGCACTATTCAGTGTCCCCTCGACGATCACCAGTGGTGTACGGCCAGTGTAGGAGATCGCTCCCCACACCATGATGCCGGGTGTTGGCCCTGTGTGCCTCGGTCGTATGCAGTCCTGATTGTGGCGCTCACCTGCACGGCGCCAAACACGCATACGACCATCATTGGCACCAAGGCAGAAGCGACTCTCATCGCTGAAGACGACACGTCTCCATTCGTCCCTCCATTCACGCCTGTCGCGACACCACTGGAGGCGGGCTGCACGATGTTGGGGCGTGAGCGGAAGACGGCCTAACGGTGTGCGGGACCGTAGCCCAGCTTCATGGAGACGGTTGCGAATGGTCCTCGCCGATACCCCAGGAGCAACAGTGTCCCTAATTTGCTGGGAAGTGGCGGTGCGGTCCCCTACGGCACTGCGTAGGATCCTACGGTCTTGGCGTGCATCCGTGCGTCGCTGCGGTCCGGTCCCAGGTCGACGGGCACGTGCACTTTCCGCCGACCACTGGCGACAACATCGATGTACTGTGGAGACCTCACGCCCCATGTGTTGAGCAATTCGGCGGTACGTTCACCCGGCCTCCCGCATGCCCACTATACGCCCTCAAGTCCGTCAACTGCACATACGGTTCACGTCCACGCTGTCGCGGCATGCTACCAGTGTTAAAGACTGCGATGGAGCTCCGTATGCCACGGCAAACTGGCTGACACTGACGGCGGCGGTGCACAAATGCTGCGCAGCTAGCGCCATTTGACGGCCAACACCGCGGTTCCTGGTGTGTCCGCTGTGCCGTGCGTGTGATCATTGCTTGTACAGCCCTCTCGCAGTGTCCGGAGCAAGTATGGTGGGTCTGACACACCGGTGTCAATGTGTTCTTTTTTCCATTTCCAGGAGTGTATATTCTTGGTGAACATTCTGTGACCCTTCAGTGGTAGTACTGCACTACATTCTAGACATGCCTCATTGTTGTGGCTCACATTCAACGACACCAGCCGATGACAGATACCTCCAAATGAGGATGAGCAACGCAACGGAACAGCGCACTGCCGTTTTAGAGGCAACTGAGAGTGCTGTGTAGGCACAGACAGTAATCAACTGTGTCCGCGCGATGAATTTGACTTATAGGCGTCCATTACGAACAACAAACAGTATAAACGTCCAGAATCGTGATCTGTGAGTGGTGTAAACAAGAGAGCGTCTGAAATGGTGCTTAGATCAATGACGTTGGATTCTGTACACAGACGAGTGCACGATTTCTCTAACTCCGAACGTCACGGAAGAGTGTGGAAGTGGCAAGCTACCCACGCACTCATCAGGGACACAGCCCCGCGTGTTTCAGAAGCGATGGGTTCAGTTCTGTTTTGAGATGGCATCAGGTACGGGTTTCGGTAGCTCAAAAAATGGTTCAAATGGCTCTGAGCGCTATGGAACTTAACATCGGAGGTCATCAGTCCCATAGAACTTAGAACTACTTAAACCTAACTAACCTAAGGACATCACACACATCCATGCCCGAGGCAGGATTCGAACCTGCGACCGTAGCAGTCGCGCGGTTCCAGACTGAAGCGCCTAGAACGGCTCAGCCACCGCGGCCGGCGTTTCGGTAGCGTCTCATCGTTATCGAGGATAACTTGAGGGCTGCGTATTATCTGGATAGGAGCCTCCAGGACTCTCCAAAACTTTAGTCAAGTAATGGGTCCTTCTTGTAATAGAAAAATGCTCAAGCATAGCTGCTCATCGTCTGAATACATTACTCTACTAGAAAGAAGTCAACCAAACGGATTGGTCTGCCATATCTGTTGACAACAACAAGCACGAACATGCTTCAGACGAGATAAAACACACAGGGCGAGTCACGCGAACCATCTTCAGACACTGGCTAACCTCAGGAGGACCACCGTCGAAGAACGGGACAGGCGTGAACAGCTACGTCTCCATCATCGTCTGAACAGCAGGTCAAAGGGTATCCAATAACGTCAATAAGGGGGGGGGGGCGTTCAGTACGTAATGCAACACTCTTTTCTGACGCAATTTCGGTTGAAAAAATGTGGAATTTGCTGTGGAACATCGTGGAATATTCCCGCTTCAGACTCTATAGTTTCATGAAGTTCTGATATGAGGCGACTCTATATGTAGCCTTCAAAATGACGTCTGTAACGGAGGTGTTTTCCAAGCACAGAGATGTCACTGAGTTTCTTTTGGCAGAAAACCAGAGCATCGCAGATACGTAAAGCCCAAAGCAACGCAGATACTCATAGCCACTTCCAGAACGTCTACGGAGAACTGGCATTGAAGAAAAGCAAGGTGAGTCATAGGGCGAGCCGTCCGTCATAATCGCACCAAAGTCGTGCAAACCTGTCCGATGTCGCGTGTGTCGACCGACTGCACACTGCTGTGAGTACGGTACTCTCATTCGAGGTGATCGACAGATCACAATCAAACAAACGGCTTCACAGCTAGAGTTCCCGTTGCTGGTGCTGACACACTTGTCCACCAGGGGGGATGCTCAAAGGCGTGTGCCCGCTGGTTTCCTTGTCGCCTACCAGAAGTCATAAAGAGCACCGGACCATCTGTACGGAAATGCTTGCGAGTTACGTAGGTTATCGTGACAATTTTTTGTCGAACATCTTTACAGGCGATGAAACTTGGATTCATCACTTCAAAGTGGAAACAAAACGGCAATCCATGGAGTGGCGCCTCACTGCCTCTCCCCCTCAGCCATGGTGACAGTCTTCTGGGATACTGAAGGGGTTATTCTGTTTGATATCCTTCCTCATCACGCAACGATCAACTCGGAAGTGTATTGCGCTATCCTCAGGAAACTGAAGACATGACTTCAGCGTGTTCGTCGCCACAAAAGTGCAAACGAACTTCTCCTTCTACATGACAACGCAAGGTTTCATACAAACCAGCGCAACCGAGAGGAGCTCACAAAACTTATTGGACTTTTCTTCCTCATCCACCCTGCAGCCCGCTCTGGCATATTCCGACTTCCACCTCTTTGGCCTAATGAAGGACGCACTTCGCGGGAAGCAGGACGCGGATTATGGAGGGATTACTGATGCAGCAAGAAGTTGGCTCTGGCGTCGAACATTATACAGGTCCTCCCAGAAAGGTCGTCGCACTGAACGGAGATTATGCTGAATAATGGGGTTTTGAAGCCAGGAAAGTGGGGAATAATATAGTAGGTGTAATACTGAATAAAACCAACCTGCTTCCAGAAAAAAGTGTTGCATCACTAACTGAAACCCATCGTACCTAGTAACAAACATTTGCACTTTTTAATATAGTCCCTTTATTTTGGTTCTTGTTTTGTTTTTATTTCACAGTAAAGGTATTTATTTACTTTCGTAAGTCTTGTTCTTTTATTTCCTGCTCCCCTTGATCCTAGCTGACACATTCAAATAATGTGTGATGCATTCACATGGGATGATTTGAGGACTGGCTCGTTACCGTGATGAGGGTTTACGTGAGTACGGGGCTTGACATTGAGCGTGCATGCTGGTGGGAATTTTAGTGTCCGTGAACCGTGTGTCAATTACGAAACGTACGATTGTGACAGAAGCGTATTACAAAAACTCAGATGGTTTGGTTGGAGGTGAACGTGCTTTCTGTCGAGAGGTTGCTGTATTCCCGTGGACTGCGGCGCAATCTTCCACCGCTATCAAATTTTGATTGAGAAACATTGAACCCACTGGTAGTACTACAAAGAAGACAACTGGCAGTGTCATACCCTACAGAATAAAGATCGTGTGGGTGGAGCCTTACAAAGTCCAGTGCAGAACACGATAACAGGTGACGTTAAAGCGGTGACGGTAAACGCTAAACTCGTACTATATGCTAACATGTTAAGATTATCTCTCCCTTATCTCAATCCCTATGATCCAGATGAACAGACACTCTTCAAGCAGGATGAGGCAACAAGCCGTACTGCTTCAGTGTCAATCGATTTCTTTAGACTCAGATTTACTCGTTGTCTCATCCGTAGAAATGGTGATATTACGTGGCCTCTCCGTTCACCACCCGGGTCGGCTCTAGACTTTTATCTTTCCTGTTACCTCAACTCCAGAGTTTTCCACTGAACAGCCAGAAATGATTTAAAAGAAAGATTTATCCAAGAAATAAACAACATTTCGCTGCAGATACTAAGCAACGTCATGGCCAGATTCACCCTGAGACACGGTTTGTGCGAAACCAAGGACGCCATCAGAGTGATACCTTATTCAAAAAACGGAACAATTGCGATTAAAAATGTCGCGGTGCAAGTCTTTCTACTGCACGCCATTTCGATGACTTTTGTGTTCCTAACCTATCTCAATTATCTAACCAACGAAAGGGGACCTACAGTTTAATGTTTAGTCCGAACCACGTGTTGTTTCTGATGACTCTTATCATCGTTGAGAGGAGAAAGTAAAGTTTAACTAAAAACTGAGAGTTCCTTCTTTCGACCGACATTTGATCCCGCAGCCTCTCGTTTTCTAGGTAAGCGGTTTACCGCTGTTCCACCAGAACCCAGAAGTATGTAGATAACTGATCTATAGGTTTTGATGAGTAAGTTTGCGAGTATGAAATAGGTGACATAAATGGCGATATCTTTGGATTGTACTGACCTAGACGCTCAAATATTGCACATCACCAAGGGACCGCAGATCTTAGAATGCAACATACATTCGAACTTGATACCTCCACACGCTCCTGAGCAACAGAGGTCTCGACAGTCGGACGGAAAACAGGCAGGCAGACAGACAAACGGGCAACAGAGTGATCCTATGGTGGCGTGTTTTCACTGATTGAGATAGTGAACAGTAAAAATTATTACTTCCAGGGTGTGGTATTAATTTCCACTCATGTACAGTAGATTCGCGTCAAAAAATATAATGTGTTGAAATCTCCACTTTGCGGGAATTTTTTTAAAGTTCCTGTATCACTGCCTCATCCTGTATCAGCAAGTGGCGCAAGAAGGTTATACAAACTGAAGAGGCAAAGAAACTTGAATATCCGTCTAATATTGTGTAGGGCCACTGCGAGCACGCAGAAGTGCCGCAACACGATGTGGCCTGGCATCGACTAATGTCTGAAGTAGTGTTAGAGGGAATTGACACCATGAGTCCTGCAGGGCTGTCCGCATATCCGTAAGAGTACGAAGGAGTGGAGATCTCTTCTCAACAGACGTTGCAAGGCATCTCAGATACGCTCAATAATATTCATGTCTGGGGAGTTTGATGGCCAGAGGAAGTGTTTAATCTCAGAAGAGTGTTCCTGGAGCCATTCTGTAGCAATTCTGGACGTATGGGGGTCCTGCTGCAACTGTTTTAAGTTCGTCGGAATGCACAATGGACATGAATGGATGCAGGTGATCAGAGAGGATGCTTACGTACGTGTCACCTGTCAAGAGGCGTACCTAAACGTATCGAGGGTCCTATATCACGCCAACTGCACACCCCCACACCATCACAGAGCCTCCACCATCTTGAACAGTAGCCTGCTGTCATACAGGGTCCATGGATTCATGAGGTTGTCTCCACACCCGTAAATGTCCATCCGCTCGATACAATTTGAAACGACTTTCGTCCGACTGGGCAACATGTTTTCAGTCATTAACAGTTCACGGTCGGAGTTGACGGGATTAGGAAAGGCGTAAGATTTCGTGTCGTGCAGTCATCAAAGGTACGTGAGTCAGCCTTCGCGCTGCACCATGGATAAAGCGGCTGGTCCTGGCGGAGGTTCGAGTCCTCCTTCGGGCATGGGTGTGTGTGTTTGTCCTTAGGATAATTTAGGTTAGGTAGTGTGTAAAGCTTAGGGACAGATAACTTGGTAGTTAAGTCCCGTAAGATTAAAAAAAAAAAAAAAGTCGGCCTTCGGCTTCGAAAGCCCATATCGATGATGTTTCGTTGAATGGTTCACACGCAGACACTTGTTGACGGCCCAACATTAAAATCTGCAGCAGTTTGCGGAAGGGCTGAACTTCTGTCACGTTGAACGATTCTCTTCATTCGTCGTTGGTCCCGTTCTCGTAGGATCTTTTTCCGGCCGCAGCGATGTCGAAGATTGTTTTACCGGATTCCTGATATTCACGGTACACTCGTGAAATGGTCGCACGGGAAAATCCCTGTTTACATGTCTCTGTATTTGAATACGCGTGCCTATACTGGCTTTTATTTCTTTGGCGCTTCAGTGTAGCTTGTAAATACTTACATTCGAGATGCCTTGAGCCTTAACCCTTGGTATGGAATCTGCCTTTACTCGTGCTGATACTCGCCAGTGCTTGTGCGAAGCAAGCGCAGCTGCGCGGTGCTGGCAGGTAGCCGCTACGTCCAGCCGCTTGTCCCATCGGTGGCTCTTCTGGAGCGTCAAAACGTGGCCCTCCCGTGTCCGGTGGCGGCCAAAGCGAGGGTGCCACGTAAGCTAGAGGTGGTCGGCGCCGGTCCACCGCGTGCAGACGAGGAGGGCGCGGCGCGGCGCGGCGTCGTGTGTCCGGCTCGGGTTCTCGGGCGGCCCCTCACACACGGCTAGCGTTACACAGGCGCGGCCGCCGGCCGGGATCGCTTCCAGGGGACAGCGCCGCTGGCCCAGCACCGCGCGGCGCACGCCGAGGCACCTACTCTACAGGCTGCAGCCGCCTTTGTGTGGAGTAGACCGCGCACCATTTGATCCACGCGAGCGTCTGCTGCCACTCTTTAGTGGAGGGAAGGGACAGCTCCGCCTCGAATACCGGGAAAGAGCAGTCAGTTATTCCGCCTATATAGGATCATCCTCCTACGGCGCAATGTTCGTCACAGCTGTTTTCCTGATGTACACCGTGTTTCAAAGTCATTGCATCAAACGTTTAGGTATAATAGATATCATCAGGGGAACAACTACTGTCAGAGACAAAATGCTCTCTGACACTTACCGCCATTTTGTCATGGTTATGCCCTGAGAGGATCATCACGGCTTACCGTGCATACGTATGCCTTGTGTGTTGCCTACAATCCAGTCATCTAACACTCATTCCTCACGTTTTCTTTTTGAAAATCACTCTAGCAATCACCGGCTTAGATTGTACGCAGCATCCCTGGTTAATCAGCCCTGCTAGTTCGAAGATATCTCGTCGTCCGTATTTTTTTTTTTTTTTAATATTGGTTGTAAAGAGTAAGGTAAGTAAATGTGCGAAAGGACGATTATAACTTTGACAGGAGAAATCAAAGTCGACGAAGCCTGTATTGGCAGCCTATGTTTAACACGATGATGTGTGGTCGTGAACAGTTAACTTAAAAATTTTGTTTCCGTATTGAATTTGTAGTAAAATAATTTTCTAAAGCGGAATTGACTACGTAATGGGACTTTTGAGTGAAGATGCGTCGTAGCAATAATGGTGCTATATGCACTTACACACGCGACAATGGCAGGTAATCAATTGCATAATCATATTAACTCTTTCAAAACATCAGATTAGGACAACGAATGAACCAAATGACAAACGATTAAATTAAACATTCATAACAATGTAATTTAAGTCAACACTGTAATCAAAGTCGTAAACTGACACAATCTTTTATGATCAACCCGATCAGCAGGAACGCTACGATGCAGGAGTGTAGAAGACGATGCTGAGGCACTAGCATTTGTCTTTAAAAGAAGAAACTAATGGTATACAGTCAGAGGGCATACTCTTATAAAATTCATGCTATCTTTGAGATCGGGAAGCTGTGTGGATGATAATAAAATGTCGGATTAAACAAGGTTACCGAAATCTAAAAGACGCGTAGCGTCGCCTGGAAGAGTCAGCGAACATTTTTGTCCTTGCGAAAGGTGTTCCAAATGACGTAATCTATCACCCCTACGAGTTAGATGCAAAGTATGTGAAACATCCTGTATATAAACCCTTCGAAGTGCCTTTACATTATAGCTCACCCGAAACATTACGTAATGTTTAGCGCCACTGAAGCCGAGATGTCAAAACAAAGGATTTTACACTCAGTGATGTCGTGCCTAATAAATGACTTTCGGTTCACTCGCGTCATGACCATGTAATGATATTTACCCTATGTGATCAAAAGTATACGGACACCCTCAAAAACATACGTTTTTCATATTTGGTGCATTGTGCTGCCACCTACTGCCAGGTACTCCATATCAGTGACCTCGGCAGTCATTATACATCGTGAGGGAGCAGAATGAGTCGGGTGATTGGGTGGCGCTTGTGTCATACGTCTGTACGCGAGTTTTCCACACTCGTAAACATCCCTAGGTCCACTGTTTCCTGCCGGCCACTGTTCGCCGAGCGGTTCTAGGTGCTTCAGTCTGGAACGGCGCGACCGCTACGGTCGCAGGTTCGAATCCTGCCTCGGGTATGGATGTGTGTGACGTCCTTAGGTTAGTTAGGTTTAAGTAATTCTAAGTTATAGGGGACTGATGACCTCAGATGTTAAGTCCCATAGTGCTCAGAGCCATTTGAACTATTCCACTGTTTCCAATGTGATAGTGAAGTGGAAACATGAAGGGACACGTACAGCACAAAAGCGTACAGGCCGACCTCGTCTGTTGACTGAAAGAGACCGCCGACATTTGAAGAGAGTCGTAATGTGTAATAGGCAGACATCCATCCAGACCAACACATAGGAATTTTCCAAACTGCATTAGGATCCACTGCAAGTACTATGACAGTTAGGCGGGACGTGAGAAAACTTTGATTTCATGGTCGAGCGGCTGCTCATAACCCATACATCACGCCGGTAAATGCCAAACGCATCGCTTGGTGTAAGGAGCGCAAACATTGGACAATTGATCATTGGAAGAACGTTGTTTGGAGTGATGAATCACGATACACATTGTGGCGATCCGATGGCAATGTGTGGGTATGACAAATGCCCGGTGAACGTCATCTGCCACCGTGTGTAGTGCCAACAGTAAAATTCTGAGGCAGTGGTGTTATGGTGTGGTCATGTTTTTCATGGAGGGGGCTTGCACCCCTTGTTGTTTTGCATGGCACTATCACAGCACAAGCCTACAGTGATGTTTTAAGCACCTTCTTGCTTCTCAGTGTTGAAGAGCAATTCGAGGATGGCGATTGCATCTTTCCGAACACTCTACCACCTGTTCTTAATGCACGGCCTGTGGCAGAGTGGTTACTCGACAATAACATCACTGTAATGGACTGACCTGCCCAGAGTCCTGACCTGAATCCTTTGGGACGTTTTGTAACGCCGACTGCGTGCTAGGACTCACCGACCGACATCGATATCTCTCCTCTCCCCAGGAAACCTCCCAGCACCTGACTGAACGTATGCCTGCGAGAGTGGAAGCTGTTACCAAGGCTAAGGGTGGGCCAACACCATACTGAATTACAGCATTACCGATGGAGGGCGCCACGAACTTGTAAGCCATTTTCAGCCACGTGGCCGGATACTTTTGATCACATAGTGTTTGTCATTGAACAGCGGCACCTGTAGCTGCAGAAAGCGGAACTGTGGAAACATTAGAAAGTGGAGAATTAGAGCAGACCAGTGAAAATTTTTTTACTAAGTTTGAAAATTATTAAATTTTGACTCTTGCAGGTGGTCTTCTCAATTCCAGAAATACCGTCCTATCCAACTGCTCGAAACCGTAAACCAGGAGTGTTGGTAATTCGTACGTAATAGATAGCAAGAAGTGCGGTCTTATAAATTTCTCAAAGAAGTGTTTCCAATAGATAGTTAACTATTCAGTGTCTCATGATTAAATATTATTATTGTGATACTTATTATTAATCGTAGCATATGTGCTAAATTATGAGAGTGTACACACCAGTAGTAATTACTCCTATCTTACACTATAAAAAGAAAAAAAAAGAGGAAGAAAAAAGGTAGTAAACCCATCTTGCATTCACCTACATTAGTATAGGGAGGCTACGAAAAACCGACGTCTGGGTGGACACACAGTGTATGTTTTGTATTCAACAGTGATTCGGATTCCCCACCTGACACGGGCGTGGACAAGTCAGAGGTACTGAGGCTGCGAGCAGCGGCTGCGGGCCGCCTTCGTGAAAGGAGATACCGCCGAGATATGCATGTCACGTGGCGCCACCCGCAGGCGGCTGTTTGCAACGAAGCCTGTGACCAGGGCTCGCGGCGCTGCTGATAGCTCGCTGTACTTGTAGCTATACTTATGGCGCCGTTGCACAGCCACGCTGACTTAGCTTGTTTACCGGGCTCGAGTGGTTATTGATTTTGGAACTGTTGTATTTCTACGCCGACTTTGCTACGTTCTGGACTTGTTAGTGCTTCGTGAACTCGAGCTGTTGCTGGTTTCCCTGTGGTCTGGTTAACGCAACGGAGAAAATGCCGATAAACAGTTTACCTACGCCACTCAGCACAGAAAAATTTGGGCCCCTCCTTCCGAATGCAAGTCCAGAGCCGTAACTACCTCACTCGGTTTCCGATTCAAGTTAGATGACGTATGTAATTACGTATCAGCAACAAGCAAATAAGATAAAATTAAAATACATATGTTACCTATCTTCATGGAGCCCAATGCATGATCGAAACGCTTGTTGGAGTTAAACTAAAATTTGTAGGCTGATAACCTACGCGAAATTATCACAACCTGGAATCACTTGCAAGGGACGGGACGCACCAATAACAGATCTGTTATCAAGCTTGGTGAAACTTCAGAATTTCGGTAATGAGATTTGTACTAGTGTTCACTGAATATAAAGCAAAAGTGAAAACTGTTTCATCAGTTGTGGTGCAAAAGAGTTTAGCAAATGTGGAAAGTTTAATAAACACCCGTTTTAACCCACATTAACGAATACCCTCAGTCGTAACGAGAGAGAGAGAGAGAGAGAGAGAGAGAGAGAGAGAGAGAGAGAAATATAAAGAGAGACAGACAGGAACGAGGACCCCGTTCATAATGACATAGCAGATGTGTTTCACGTCGAATACGTGCGAAAAAAAAATTGTATTAACAAATAACGAAAAATTACAGCAGAGAAATATCGGTCAATGGAACTTGTCGATTTATGCCGTTTTCCTCTCAACTGATAGGGTGTTAAGTTGCCACGAAATACAGTGTATACCAGTATTACAGCGTGATAACTGTGTAGCTTTGCCACTACCGTCCACTCCTGTTTGCAGCAATTACACGATTCGCGAAAAGGATAAAAAAGGCTGGGATGGTAATAATTATTTTATGGTACTTGATTGACAGCTCTCTACCCGTGAAACGTTACCAATCCATAACAAGTCCTCAATTACACTGGCCTGAGCCCTCTCTGGCCACGCTCCCCAGTTTTTTGATGCAGCACATTGAAATAAAAAGCTGAGTCATCACTGGCCCCGTGACGCGAAAGCGCAGAGCGACAGCTCCTTGCGATTTCCAAGCAGGCACCGCCTAGCGACACACGGCCACGCGGCGCCGGCTGACACAAAACTCGGCCGCCCGCTCAGCGGGTTGTCTGACGAGTGCGGCTGCCGCAATTGCTGTGGCCGCGCAGCACGCATCGCTGCCCACGGCCAGGCCCGCAAGAAGGAGCAGGAAAAAAGTCACACTTCCAGGCCGCGGGATGCGGCGCGGCTGCGAGTAACCTCCTGCTATTGTGCGATAACAAAAGAAACTTCTGCGAAGTCAATGTGTCGTCACAGTCGGCGATCACAGTCCCAACAGAAGGAAACCGACGAAGGCGAGACTGGCATCGCGAAGGGAGACGTGAGCAAAGAGCTGCAGATCGGTCTTATCCTTTTCATTTGGCACTGAAGCTCAGTGCGTCAGTCGCTCTTCATATGGAGCAAACGAAAATCTTGCAAGTTTATAAATAAATAGCATTATTTGTCGCTAAATTACCAGGGCCGTTCGATAGTCAAAACTACACATCTTTTCTCGGCTGCATTCGGCTGAAAAAATGCGGAATTCGTTGCAAGGCATAGCGAAATATTCCAGCTTCAGCTCTTACAGTTCCAATAAAGTTATAGGTGGTGACGCTACACGTAGGCTTCAAAATGGTTTCTGTAACGGAGGTGCGTTCCAAGTTTAGAGTTGTCACTGAGTTTCTTTTGGAGGAAAACCAGAGCATCGCAGATATTCCTAGGCACTTGCAGTGTGTCTAAGGCGACCTAGCAGCTAAGAAAAGCACGGTGAGTCGTTGGGCGAGCCGTCTGTCACCACCACAACAAGGTCACGCAAACCTGCCCGCGTGCCGGGAGGCCGCACACAGCTGTGACTCCTGCAGTGTTGGAACATGCCGAGACTTTCATTCGAAGTCATAGACGAATAACAACCGAAGCCGCACACAGCTGTGACTCCTGCAGTGTTGGAACATGCCGAGACTTTCATTCGAAGTCATAGACGAATAACAACCGAACACCTCGCTGCACAACTGGACGCCTACGTTGATAATGCTAACACAGTCGTCCACCAGTTGGGGTACTTGTGCGCGGTGGATTCGTCGCCTAACAGAAGATCATAAAGAGCAACGAAGGACCATCTATGCGGAACTGCTTGCAGGTTACGAGGTTGATCACGACAATTTTTTTGTTGAACATCGTCACAGGCGATGGAATGTAGGTTCATCACTTAGAAACAGAAAAAAAAGTGGCGCCGCATCACCTCTCCTCCGAAGAAAAACTTCAAAGTCGCACCTTGGTTTCCGAGTAAACTGAAAAAGACATATATAAGCTACATTCGAAAAGAAACGAACCGCTGGATGTAAAATGAAAAACCGCTAGAGGAACATGGGCGCATTCCCACGTAACGACAGAGGGAGCACTTGCACACGTTGACAGCCCAAAGCACTCAGTGGCATTGAAAACAGAGAAATGGAAGCTTCAAAAGGAAATCAAAGGGGTGTAGTGCGGTTCTTACAGCGGATGGAGTGTGGGGAACAACTCATCACTGAATTGCGCAAGTGTAGAAGTGCACTACACGCCTATTGCAAGGGTCTAGGCGTACCACGAGCAATTCAAGGAAGGATGGATGTCGTTGGCCGATGACGCACGATCTGGAAAGCCAAAGCGCATTAGCCATAGCATTGAACAGCAGGTGGGTGCCTTCATTACCGAGTGTTACCGTAGTATGGTGGCAGGCTATTGCGTCGGAATTGCAGTGGACGTACAGTGCTCTCCGTACAGTAGGGCCATTCTGCGATGAATTTCCGTCGCCCGCACTATTTCCGCTGTCAGGAAACGCACTAGACCCCCTGTTCTTCCACTGGAGTCGCAGTTTCATCGTTTTCAGCATTACTGAGTGCAGTGGATAATCGACTCGTGCACGTCCCCGCTCTGTCGTTAAGTGCGAGTGCGCCGAAAGTCCCTCTAGCGGAGTGTTTGGGGCCACAACATTCTTGTAGGGACCACGCCTTCTTCCCTGTGCAGTGGCGCTACTATCTCCTCAGCGGTTTTTTATTTTACAGCCTGCGGCTCATCTCTCTTAGAATCTGCCTCAAAAGTACTTTTTATTTTACAATATCCGATTGATTTTATTGTTATTTTTCACGTGCACAGATGTGATAACATTACTTTGGACCTGTCTCCCTACGTCTAATAGCTTGGAATCCTATTCCGAATACTTCTTGTGTGGAAATGTGCCTTTCGATACGTATTCTTAATTTACTTAGCTGCATGCTAAAACCTTTTCCGAATTCATCGATAAAACTTGTTCATTTTCCCCAATGTAATTTATTTACTTTTGATTATGATTTTTGCATGCGTTCAGTATAACTGTCTAAATACTATTTTTGTGTGCATTCAGTGGAACAGTCCAAATACTATCATCGCTTTTAGAATGTTCTTCCCCTTGGCTTTTATTAATTCACAATGGACGTAGTACCTTCCACATAATTCTGTTTTCCCTAGACATAGACACTCCTACCATGACACTTCCTGGAAGATTAAAACTGTGTGTCAGAACGAGACTCGAAGTCGGGACCTCTGCCTTTCGCGAAAAGCAAAGGTCCAGAGTTCGAGTCTCGGTCCGGCACACATTTTTTATCTGCCAGGAAGTTTCATATCAACGCACACAACACTCCGCTCTCCGCTGCAGAGTGAAAATCTCATTCTGTCTCTCCTACCATGCTGACAAGTATGACATTCTACCCGTTCTGTTACCATCTATCAAATCACCTTAAAGAAGAAAAAAAAAGTCACGGTCCACGGAGTTAAACTGATGTTGTATAAGAGATGATCTGATGTTCGGTGCCAGTTATCGCGTTACTTCATGCTTTTTACGGTTCCGTACGTCAATCTGTATAAACGGAACCTCCTATAGGATCACATTACCGTCAGTCAAAAGATTAGGCGATTTATGGCATATAATTTGATTCTCACAAACTCACTCAAAAAATCCAGGCGCGGAATTTGGCAAGATGAGATGTTTCACAGCGCAAGTAAAGGAAAAAATTAGAAAATTATATCGACCGAAAAATTTTTCGTTCGTAATTTGCTATGCGACTTCAAACTTAAAACATTCTGGGATAACTTGAGACATGTGGGACCGACATTTTGCCAGTATCAATGTCGATATCAGGTAAAAACCGTCGAGATCCTCGTTTCTCGGAATGGAGTAACTGTGTATATACGTAACTAAGTTTGTACCTATCCTCGTACGCGTGTCATACAAGCACCTGGTCAGTTTTTCAAAATCTATGCAGCTATTTAGGCAAAATAAAAATCACAGTCAAAATAAATACTCCAATTTATTGCTATCATGACTGCACTCCAAGACGGTCCCTAGCACGTAGAACACGATCAGCTTGCACTTGATCCGTTACAAACGCGCGAGCTTGCACCACCGAAATTATATAAGCAGTTACCCACCCAGTACAATAAGTGTAGAATTTTCCTACATTATCATTTTCTAAGATTAATCATAAACGGTACATTTAGTATTCCTTCATGCATACAATCATTCTAAATTACTCATAAGGGAAAATTCTCCATCAAGTGCGACAAACGAATACTACCAAGCTTGCAATGCTAATAGCTCTGATCTTGCAATGCAGACAAGGGACTTGCGCAACTAATCTGTTTGAGATCCATAGAGTTTCTAGAGGAGCCACCTGCTAGAAACCAAAGATGCTGTTGTAACGTTGTATAAATTCTGTGCAAGTGGCAACATACTATCATTCACTTTTCCATTACTGTTTTCGTTACCTTTTCTTTATCACATAATAAATGGACCTAATGTCTATCTCATAATTTTTTTCTACTCTTTTTTTTTCTTTTGACTGAGCGTCAGACACGCCCACGATATTTATATGAACCTGTCTTGTCGTCCCTCGTACCTTCCGATCCTTCTCCGTAACTGGGTTCGTAAAAGAGAAGAAGGCGAGGGAAGGCCATAGTCATTACCAAAACATTACCTAGGAATCACTTACAGAGGCTAAGTATTTAAAACACGACAGAAAATTGTCTGAATCGAATCTGAACGCAAGTTTCCTTGATAGCTAGCGTATCACTCCGCTGTTGTACTATTTCCCTCGGCTCGACTGTGCGCTGTAACAGCCTCAATAGAAACTGATTGTTCGCCAGCTGAAGAGGACCGAAGTAAACGGACGTGTTTGCAAATAATTTATACAGAGAGCGCCTCCCCGGATCAACGGCCCAGGCGCAGCAGCGACGTAGTAGGAACGACCGCTGCCGCGGCGGGGAATACAGGGGAGGCTCCAGCGAGACGATCGGTCCATTTTGCGCGCGAGAACGGTCGAGGAGTCTGATTAGACCCCCGGGAACGAGGGAGGTGCTTATCGGGTGAGAAAGCGCTGTCCACGGCGAGTGGGCGCCGGAAAATGAGAAGACTCGCGAGAGCTCCCTGACTAATGGAAGGCCCGCGCGCCCGGCACTACCCCCCTCCGTCCCTCTCCAGCCCCACACCCTTTCCACTGCCCGGGAAAATAATTGCGAACGCGCCACGGCAACGGCGCCGCCGCCGTTGCTGCTAAATTCCGAGGCATGGCGTCATTAGTCCAGTCCCCCGCAGGCAATGGCGACGGGGCTGGTTCGTCCACCTACAGAACGCAGCCGCGCTTGCCGGAAGCTGAGAGCACTTGCGAATTGTCAGCAAGAGCCACGTCGACAAACGCGATGCGACCAAACAGCTGATTTGTTTCCCTTGGCCTATACGTGAGTACCATGTAGTCGTGTCTAAGCCAACCTATAGCGTGTCTAGATCTAACCACACGTCCGAACTCTTCGTAACGACCTTGGTCGTGAAACTCCCATATCGACCATGGTGCCAACTTCTTCGGAAGACTCACACCTGTTGTTCATTGTTGTATCGACTAGTTTTTCGTGCTGAGGGGACGTGAATTTTCAGCGGCTACACAATTGGAGCCGACAGCGGATTACGGAAGCGTGACGCGAAGATTGGTAGGAATAACCGTGGGTGAGACAAGGTTATACTGAATGTCGTGATTATTACAAATGAGATAAATATCGACGAAGATAAAACAGCAAATGCGATAAAAAGAAACAAATCAATTTAAAAAATCAGTGGTAGGTAACGTAATAGGAAGTTATGGAGGAAGTTGCGTCTCATTCAGGCAGCTCAAGTTGTGGAATTTAATGGCCTGAAAGATTGACTTTGATTAACAACTATCCCGAGGCCCCGTCCCAGAGCGTTAAAGTTCACAAATAATATAGTTTTTACTGTTCTATGTCGGGAGAACGGTCCATCAAAAAGAGGCCTAACACAACAAACACTCCCTGACTACGCTCAGCGGATAAATAGGTACTTAAAAGTGTTCTTAGGTCTCTAAATGTGTATCTGACTGCTCAAAGTAGCGCGATATCTACAAAAACAAAAGTATCGCAGCTCGATGGAAGTACCATTTTCAAAGAACACACAGCAATATTAAGGAATAATTAATTACCACATCCCATAACATATCTCTCGCTTCAATCACAGTCTGTTACATAGAATCGCGACGCTCTCTGGTGTGAAGTGTATTACGTTTAACACCTGGAGTGACACTAGCGCTCCGAGTGGTGAGAAAGCAGAGTATCATATGCATCGTTGAGATAATGTTTGTTTTTCATTACTTTTTAACTTAACTAACAAAATAATTGTTATACTTACGTGTTCCAAGCATTAAGAAATTACCGAGAGACATGAATTAGTGAAATACAAGTAAACACAGCAGAATATCACTGAGTCATTGATCTAAACTACATCCAGAAGAAATGCTGTAGAATGCGTGTATAATTGCACCCTACTCTGCTGACAGCAAGAGAATATAAACTCATATTGCATGCACGAGAAGCATATATTTCTATTGTTGTCGGTTCTTATTGTGATGAGACTCTTTCCTTGACACGTAATATGGATATGAATTATTGAAAGATTTATATATTTTTACCAACACAAAATGCAATCCAAATTTCATTGCATGTGACATCAAATGCGAATTGGAGAACGTGCGAACGTGGGCGATCAAAAGCAACTGTATGCCTGAAGATGCGGGTCAGTAGGTATTTAGACGGCAATTTCGACGTTGTGGTACCTCTAGTGACCTAAGTTCGAGAGAAGTGTGAATCTGGCACCTCTCTTTGAGAAGGAGGCTACGACCAAAGTAACGTCGCCATTAATTGAATTGGTAACAGACGATAGAGGAAAATGCGTATTGCGGTTCTCACATGCTTAACTTGGAAGTTACCGCAAGTTCCTTAATAGCGAAAATCACAGTAACCAAGGAAGCAACGATAGATTGGTGGGTGGAATGAAACATACTGCTTGTACCCATCACCTGACTAGCTGATCTGCAAGGAGGACATGTTTCAGATTTACGATTAAAGTATAAACTCCTCTGAATTATTTACTTTGGTAGTCAAACCTAACGGGTTTACACATTTAATGCGTGGTTTCATTGACACATTAATACTTATAACAGCTAGAATGATTACATACTTCAACCAATCACTTAGAGAGCATTTCCTTCTCCAGAGTTATTTAAAAAACATCGATAAAATAAATGTAACTTTGTTTTTAGACGACATACTTAGTCTACGAAGTATGTCTGCGGCGACCTAGCGAAGGAACTAAAAAGGATATTTTGAGTGTTTCAATAGCACTTACTTCACACAATCTCACGCGATTGCCCGATTTATCCTGCTGCATCGTAGGACGTGATACAAACTAAAGTTTTCCCTCTCTGCGATAGACGGTAACGTGTATTTATAGTCATTACTGATGAAATGTAGACTTATTCAATCTTACGAGTTGATACAGAGCACGTTTAGGGTCACTAGAGACCCATAGTATTTGAGTGGGGGCTGTCGTGACGTTTTATATCCAGGGTTCCTGGTGGACAAACTTACAAATGAGAGATAAATATAGAGAAATGGAGAAATAAGGTAAATTTCCGTAATTTTGGTAGAAAGACACGCTGCGGAAATGGTGGTCGCGAACCGGAGATTCTACTTGTGGCGTTTTAATAAACGTCTGACCGGGCAGCTGCCGTGGCGTTGGCTGGAATAAGGGACGGAGCGCCGAGAAAGGCTGCCCGCTGGTGCAGCTACTGCTGTGGCTGTCGTTAAAAGTTGCCAAGTCCTACGGACAACTAATTACCAAGGGCGGGCCGGCAGCCGCCAAGGACAGAGTGCGGCGCCGTCGGAAGACCCTTTGTTCTGTCTGCATCAGGACACGTAATAAAAACTTTAAAAGTAGAACAAATCTGTGTTACGGCGGGGCTTAAAAATTTAATTTGGGAGAAGATAGGTCAGTGCACACCAAAGAATGCACTGGGGTTGGCGGGTAGAACCACTAAATGAGAGCAAACGTTTCTACTGACTGTCAGTATTTAAATGAATGTTAATTCTCTTCCTTTCGTGGCCTTTTTACCCAGGTGTAATCCTCTACTGTGTCTGATTCCTGATGCTAAGAAAGAAACGCTAAAATATTTGTATCTTTTTAACATTTAGCAGTGATTACGGTCGTCAAAGAACTTCTTCGTGAGACGTATAAGAAATATCTGGAGACCGTAATAATTTGGTGCCCCAGAAATATCATGCACGTTAAGAGAAGATTAACAAATAAAAACGTGCATCTAAGATGACCCTGGTGACATTAAAACATGTTTCTATCGTAAAGCAAAACTTAAAACGGTTAGGTTTCACTAATCGGAATCACCAACGCTACAAGTTTCATCCAGGAAGCTCCAAAGACAACAAGAGGCTAATTACCCCACAATGACTGAAACTGTGTCACTTTCATCGGCGTTCGAAAGTATTTGAACGGCTACTGATACGGTGCTTATTGGTTTCCAGTGAAGCATTTTCCACAAAGTCTTTTAATGTATCTAGTACCACAAACGGTGAAATACGGTACTTTATGAAATGCCTAGGCAATACGTAAAGTTCCAGAAATCATTAGACGAGGTACGAAATGAATCTCTTTTAATACCATCCCTAGCCATTTAATAGAATGCCGTTTACGTTTAAGGCAAAGTATGAAAGAAAGATAATTTAGATATTTTGGCTCTTGCGAGATCTACAGACATCATTGTTTCAGTCCAGTTCGGCTGGAGTTCAGTTGTGTCAGAGTGTCACTTAAGATAAAATGGGGGCTGCAATCGGTAATTGTGAAAATGTTGTGGATTATGGTAGTGCAAATGCAATGCAACAAAGTTCTTGTAGAGAGTTAGAGACAATGAGTTTATTACACCTATGGTTTCAACATCGACTCAGACATCTGTAATACAGGAGTTCATATGTTTTGCATAGTCACAACCTGCAAATGGACCACACCAGCGTCCACGCTGTGAACACTAGATTCATGTCACTTCTGGGAATTCAACTCACGTAGGGGAAGAAGGATTTCGCACGCATATTAAATGCCCCCTTCACATGAATAACACTAACGCCGTTGTTAGTAACGAAAGTGCTATCGCACAAAATGACCCCGTTAGTTGAATCAGGATCTACACTTAGAGTGCCTGTTCCTGAAATTGATGAGGGCCGTGAGGACTCTCGCAACATTTTGGATGTTATGGTTGACGTGACAAATGATGGTTTTTATAAAGTAGGTACCAAAGAAGGTATTCTAAAGCAGTTGTACGCAAGCTCACAGTTCACAGCATACAAGAAATCTCTCCCAAAATCCGAATATATTCCGATGAACAAATAAGTATCTCTGAGGTTACCTGCAAATCAGCAATTCATGGGAACTGGTAAAGGTTTTGTGTAGTTGTTGTGCAAAAATAAATATCAGAACCTCAGGAGTTTTTGTGCAATTCAAAATGTCTTTACAGTTCTCCTCGCCGTAATAAATAAAGAATGAGAGAACAGCTCGAATGAATATAAAAATTGGAAGTTCGGATTCAGTTATTGTTTATTATACATTTGTAATGATTGTTAAAAACCGTTTTTATTGGTTATTCAATGTTAGTAATTGACAAAAAGCTATTAAAACACATCTACTTCAAGATACGCCAATTTTCAGACATACACAGTTGTGATAATTCAATTTAACCTTCTAGATAATTGAATTTCTGATTTGAAAATGTTATTTCATTGTAATTTTATGCTTTCCCTGTATCTATTTTGCATTTTACAAACTATTTAGGCATTCTATCCATTTCCTAGGAAGAGTATTAACTAAAATAAGATTAAACATCTTGTTCAATAGTTCTGGGCGTTCTGTATTTTTCCTAGGCATTCTGTACAATTCCTTGACTTGACACTTTGCCGGTAACAAATCCAATATAAGTAAAAAAAACGTCAATACATTGCGCTACGCCACGTAATGCGACTTGTACATTCAAAAGCAACTACAAGCATGCTGTGACAACAATCTTGGACTTCGCACTTAGAGCATTACCTGTAATTTATGTGAAAACATACAATGAAAACTGTGCAATTGATATTATACTCTCAAATATTACTGCTAATTGTATGACAATAGCTAGCGAGACTGGAAAGCGAAGCAGTCTTTGACTCATTCACTTTAGCGTTACAGCACTGCACACGTTTTCGTTAAGGAGTGGTTAAATCACTGACAGCGAATGTCGAGATTGCCCGTTAAACGTAGCAGGCTGTAGCCACATCTCCACCTGAGTTAGCGCTCCGTCTCTACTGAACTCGCAGTGGAAGTTAAACATACAATTTTTCCCCCTCCTTTCGCAGTCGTATCTGCGGGCGGATTAGTGACGTGTATAGTACACCGGTCAGACTGAGAGTGGGTCTAACGCAACTTCACTCAATAATCCGTGCAAATGGCGGGCTAGTTCTCCGTCTCTGGTTAATAAAAATTTAAAAAAGCAAAACCAATCTTACACCAATATTAAATCTCGACCACTATGCCCTAATCATAATTCGTTTTAAACAATATTTATCCAAACACTCATCGTTATGAACGCCTCAGTTCCATGTACTAGGTCATGCAATCAGCTGCATTCGTCTCTTGCGTTAACGCCAAACATGTTTACTCGCAAAAAAAAAAAAAAAAAAAAAAAAAAAAAAAAAAAAAAAGTTCAAATGTGTGTGAAATCTTATGGGACTTAACTGCTAAGGTCATCAGTCCCTAAGCTTACACACTACTTAACCTAAATTATCCTAAGGACAAACACACACACTCATGCCCGAGGGAGGACTCCAACCTCCGCCGGGACCAGCCGCACAGTCCATGACTGCAGCGCCTAGACCGCTCGGCTAATCCCGCGCAGCACTCGCAAAGCCAAGAACACTTCCACGTCAGCCACTTATTTGTACTAAATCAATTTTTCCCCACTTCGCTGTTAAGTGTTGATTATTTTCTAAGTTTCGTAATTGAAACAAAGCTGAAGGACAGGGTGAATCATCTATCTACCGTTCACTATGGGCGCTATGATGTAATTACCGTTCTTCAGTCACAGATAGTAGTGGAATCAAAAAAGTAATTTTACCTACGTTCATTCGGACATAGATCTCCGACAGTGGACTTGGTACGGTTCCTTCGCTCGTCCTACAAACACCGGTCACATGACGCGATTTTGTTTTACGTTCCTATGGAAACGCCTATCAATACTGTAAGAATTATAACGCCTGCCACACATCGAAAATCATTGTGGATCAACGAACTGAGCACCTCGCGCCTCTTTTTCCGAATAGTTCATTGTAATTTCCGGGATCGGGATATTTGCGTAGATTAGCTACAGAAATCCGTAATGTGTCGGTTCCCCGCAATATGCTGCTGCATATACTCTTACGGTTGACACCGAACTAAGACCATCCACCTCTTTCCCTCCAGTGCTTTTTAACTACGTTTTTAAGAACGATGGAAAAAACTATCTGCACCGACCAAACGCACTGTTTCCTTCTTCATGACGTCCGGCCCATACACCACACAGAGCTGATAATGAATGCTGACTAGCTGAATGTTAGAAAATTTTGCCACACTTATGAGCTGGCGACAGAAGAAATCTTAGTTACTATTTTCACTCACTAATCCAAGGTGGGTGACAGAATAAGTGGCATACTATGAATTCGAAGATTCAGAGCTCGATCCACAGGCGGGCCTAGGATGTTGTTCTTGTCACTTACCGCTTCTTTCGTCTCTGGCAACTATTTGTTTATCTGAAAAATATCCACTTACAGCTTGGTTCAGGGCTTACGTTGTATGTCTTGAAACTGACTGCGTAAGTCAGTTGAAAGGTGGGAAGAAGGCAGGGCTTACCATCCCCAATAAATACTGAAGATATACAGAAATTACTTATTTAAGCAGTAGAAGTGGAATATTTCAGAGACAGGACGGAGACCGTATCAGTTTCTTCCTGAGGTAGATGAAAGCCTTCAGTTCACACATTTTAAGTGACCTAGGGGATTTGTCCACTATCTTTCCGAACACGATCTATACGCTACACATCTGAGCAGAACTGTTGGGAAGGTAACGACCAGCCATAACTCGGACGAAATCGGCACACCAGCTCACGTCTTATGGGCACGTCCCCTTGTTAAAGATATAGCAAGGACTGCTACGCTGACGTTAAGAGGTAAAACTTCTTACGAGAGAATTATACAGTAAAAGAGCGCTTTCATGTTGTAAATTTTCTATACGATGCTGCTTCAGAAATAGCTAGGGGTAACGACAGCCAACATTCACCATGCCAAGGAGCAGCTGAAATTCCCAGAGAGCTCGTATAAAACTTTGACATCATGGGGTAGAGTAACGAAACAGTCAACTGAGGCGAGTACGGCATACCTAACGGTAGGAGAGAACCAAGGTTTCTCAGTGAAAAATTAGTCACGCTCTCTGATCCGGTGCCATATGGCTTGAAGATAGCAAGACGTGGCTAGATCAGTCAGAACGCCCAGTCTAGTATAGGACGTTCAAAGAAACTAAGATACAAATCAATAATTGTAAAATATATTTGTTCGTATCAGACTACATTGAAGACTAATCAGCGACGTAAGTCAGTATACTTCCTAACTCAGTGTGTGTCAACGACCCAGTCATTTTCAAAATTACTCATCGTAGAAGTATATACGAGGGCCGTTCAGAAAGTAACCTCCGGTTGATTTAAAAAAATACACCAAGTTAAATAAAAATATTTTAATATATACATCTTACAACTACATCTTTGCACTATTTTTCTACATAGTCTCCATAGCGATTGAGGCACTTATCGCATCTCTTCACAAGCTTTGAAATTCCTTCTGCATAAAAATCATCCGCTTGTGCCTGGAGCCAGCCTGTGACCGCATCTTTGAGCTCTTCGTCGTCATCAAACCGCTGTGACCCGAGCCATTTCTTCAAATGCATGAAGAGGTGATAATCACTTGGCGCCAGGTCTGGGCTGTAAGGTGGATGGTTGATAACGTCCCACTTGAAGGACTCAAGAAGGGCCGTTGTTCTGCGAGCAGAGTGAGGACGGGCGTTATCGTGCAAAAAAACGATACCGGAAGTCAGCATACCACGGCGTTTGTTCTGTATAGCCCGTCGTAAATTTTTTTATTGTTTCACAGTACACGTCTTGATTAATGGTCGTACCACGTTCCATGAATATGGCTGTAAAAAACCTTATGACAGCACGCACTTCACATTTGGCGGGTTTTTCTATTGCAGCACACATTTCAAACTGCCACAAAAACTAAACTAGCGCAGGTACGACGTTCACTCGACCACGGCTTGATGCCGACTGACCTGTTGAGTGCGTGAACGCACAGATGGCGTCGCTACTCCCCCCACAACCCGCACTGTGACCAATCGGACGTTACTTTCTGAACCGCCCTCGTAGTATTAATATACGCAGGAAGCGTGTTAGCAATAGTAGTAGTAGTAGTAGTATTAGCTACTGTTATTGTCTTGTATGTAGTTGTACTCATTGTTGTTCTAGTAACACTGATAGCAGCAAGTAATAAAGAAACAGTAAAATTAGTTAAACGAGAGTTAAATAACGAAACATGACTCTTTTCCTGTGACAATAAAGGAACACTTAGTTGAGATTGGGTAAAAAAAATCCCATAGGATTACTGCATGCAGAGTATCGTATTGGAGGCCGTCTAAATGTTAGTGTGAGAGTAGCAGTAGCAAACAGAAGTAAGGATAAATAACATGAGAGATATTGTAGATTCAGTCTAGTATTCAGAATAAAGAGAAAAATAATAATCAAAATATCCACGGGTGTACTGCCGGTCTACAGTGTCCAACGGGCACAATATTTCGGCGATCATACATGTCGCCATCATCAGGTGAACTGACGGACTGAGCTTCTGTGAACGTGCCGGCACGGAGATCCGTACACTATGGCTGCTCAGGGGGAACTGGGTTCGGTCGCGGCGGCGGCCGATTTAAATACCCTCCGCCCGCGGCGCGCTCACTCCGCCGTCCGCGCCCCGCGCCACGGTCTCGCGGTGGAACAGATTGCGACGGCGTATGAGATGACGTCGGTGTGATGGCTCTGTCCGCCGTGGTCGTCACAACTATACATTTGCTCGATTTACTCTTGATTAACCCAATCGCTGGTTCCCAAGCCTTGCTAAGATTATAGCCAGTCACGGTTTATGAGGTCGTCATTGGTGCGAATTTCGATGGCCTCTCTAACAACGCTGTCCCAGTAACTCGACGTCTGTACCAGAATCCTCGTGCGGTCATACTCCATAGCGTGATTTTCCGACAAACAATGTTTAGCGACCGCCGACTTGCTCGGATACATCAGTCGAGTGTGCCTCTGGTGTTCACGGCATCGATCCTCGACGGTACGCATCGTCTGACCAATATACGACTTGCCACATTGACACGGAATCTGGTATACGCCGGCCTTCCTCTAACTGAGGTCATCTTTGGCGCTCCCCACCAGTGCACGAGTTTTATTCGGAGGACAAAACACAGTTCCGACCCGGTGTTTCGTCAAAATGCGGGCGATCTTCCCCGAGAGTGCGCCTGTATATGGGATAAACGCAGTGCCTACCTCCTCCCTCGTGATTTCATCCATATCCACAGGTTGTGCTATAGTGGTTGGGCGGAGAGCACGTTGAATCTGCCACTCTGAGTACCCATTTTTTCGAAATACAGTTCTCAGATGTTCCAATTCCTGGGGTAGACTCTCTGAGTCAGAGATAGTGCGCGCCCTATGTACTAGAGTTTTAAGTACCCCATTCCTCTGTGAAGGGTGGTGGCAGCTGTCCGCGTGCAAATACAGATCAGTGTGCGTTGTCTTCCGAGACACCCCATGACCTAGGGTGCCGTCAGGCCTTCTCTTGACCAAGATGTCAACGAAAGGTAGTTTACCCTCCGTTTCAGTCTCCATAGTGAATTTGATGTTGGGGTGTATGGAGTTTAGATGTGTAAGGAAGTCAAGGAGTTTATCCATACCATGTGGCCAGATGACGAAAGTGTCGTCCACGTAACGGAAAAAGCAAGTAGGTTTCCATTCGGATGACGACAGGGCTTCCTCCTCGAAGTTCTCCATGCACAAATTCGCTACCACCGGTGAGAGTGGGCTACCCACGGCGAGTCCCTCCGTTTGTTCGTAGTATTCTCCATTAAAAAGAAAAAACGTGGAAGTCAAGACATGCCTAAAAAGTTCAGTGGTCTTCTCGTCAAACTTCTGACTAATCAGTTCTAGTGACTCTCGCAGGGGTACCCTCGTGAACAAGAAGACGACGTCAAAACTCACCATGATATCTGACTCACCCAACGTGAAGCTATCAAGGCGTTTAACAAAATCCACGGAATTACAGATGTGATGAGGGCATTTACCCACATAAGGACTTAATATTCCCGTCAGGTATTAGGCCAACAAATATGTAGGTGCCCTGATGTTGCTGACAATGGGGCATAATGGTACCCCCTCTTTGTGAACCTTCGGGAGTACATACAGTCTAGGCGGTACCGGACCTTGGGGTAACAATTTCTTAGCGTCACCCTCCGGTAAATCTGCGTCCTTGAGAAGCGACCTCGTCTTGTTGTCCACCTACTTTGTAGGGTCAACGCTGATCTTCCGGTAGGAATCGTCATTTAGCAGGCTCTGCATCTTATCAGTGTAGTCCTTATGGGAGACAACAACTGTAGCATTGCCTTTGTCAGCCGGTAAGACAACAATTTCAGAGCGCTCCCTCAGATCACGAATGGCCGCCCTCTCATGACTAGTGATATTTGACTTCATTGGCTTGGATTTCGTCAACGCACGACAAGTTTCACGACGTATTTCCTCAGCTGATTCAGGCGGAAGTCGAGCTGCAACCTGTTCAACAGCACTAACAATTTCTGCGACCGGAGTGAACTTGGGGGTGGAAGCGAAGTTGAGACCTTTCTGCAAAACCGAGACCGCATCATCACTCAACACCATCCCACTCAAATTGATGACAGTCTTGCCCGGAACCTGCAGAGATGGTTCGTCAAGGAGACGTGAGAACTTAGCTGTTTGACGTCCCGTTGCCTTCTTATGGGCGGAATCAGCTGCAACCCAGGTGACACCATCAGTCCAATCCCAGGAAAAAGAAGTGAAATTACTAGCCAGTTGCAAATGTAGTTTGAGTAATTCCTGTGAGATAAACTCAAGGCTCCGGCGGGTGAATTGCACTCTCTCACGTACCAATGCGAGGCTGGCTCGTTTCTTCATTCTCTTAGCTGCTGCAGAATCGATGTGATGCATAACCTTAGCAAAATTTGGAACAACGTTCTCGGAACGACATCTCTTTAGAAAGCCAAGAGTACTTAGCAAACGACATCTACGGTGGCGCAACTTTTCAAATTTCTTCAAAAAATGGTTCAAATGGCTCTGAGCACTATGGGACTTAACATCTATGGTCATCAGTCCCCTAGAACTTAGAACTACTTAAACCTAACTAACCTAAGGACAGCACACAACACCCAGCCATCACGAGGCAGAGAAAATCCCTGACCCCGCCGGGAATCGAACCCGGGAACCCGGGCGTGGGAAGCGAGAACGCTACCGCACGACCACGAGATGCGGGCCAAATTTCTTCATGCTGCGGTACATCTCCTCCCCGTAAAGGTGTATGATGTGATTCTTGAGTTTCTCCCGGCTTATTTGATAATCAAAATATCCACTGGTGTACTGCCGGTCTACAGTGCCCAACGGGAACCAGCGATTGGGTTAATCAAGAGTAAATCGAGCAAATGTATAGTTGTGACGACCACGGCGGACAGAGCCATCACACCGACGTCATCTCAGACGCCGTCGCAATCTGTTCCACCGCGCGACCGTGGCGCGGGGCGCAGACGGCGGAGTGAGCGCGCCGCGGGCGGAGGGTATTTAAATCGGCCGCCGCCGCGACCGAACCCAGTTCCCCCTGAGCAGCCATAGTGTACGGATCTCCGTGCCGGCACGTTCACAGGAGCTCAGTCCGTCAGTTCACCTGATGATGGCGACATGTATGATCGCCGAAATATTGTGCCCGTTGGACACTGTAGACCGGCAGTACACCCATGGATATTTTGATTATCAAATACGCCGAGAGAAACTCAAGAATCAGATTGTCATAATGATTCACAGGAATGTAATGGTAATATGAAATGGTGCGTTATTGCTACCAAGGATTTGGACTATAACGAATAAATAGGTAAATAATGTAAAAATGGATACATGTTTTGTAAAGCACAGTTCTATTCAAACAATCCATACAGTTGAAGACAGGTTTTTACTACGTAGGTACCCAGAGGAATCGTCATTTGCCACCTATGTCATACATCTATGTCGTGTTGCTCGCCGTCTGTAGTCTGTGGGCTGTCGTCTTCCGTCGGTAAGGTAACTGTGACGAAAACCTCAACACGCTCCTCTTGTAAAATCGGATAAATGTGTGACTGCAATCTAAAAACTACAAGGGTGACTCCAAAACAAATGGACAATGTTTTTTTCCAAAAACCCAACTTTTTCCGATACAAACTGTTGGTCCCGGCAGTTCCAAGACCGTATCAAAATCCTTACACCACTTCCTCAGGCTACCCCGGACATGCAAAATTAAGCGAGCAGGGGAATTCAGTTGATATAAGTAGAGAGAAAAGATTCAATAAAACATCTATTTATTTACTTACAAAAAAACATGACTACAGCTTACATTTTATGTGTGCATGCAGTGATGTTCGCCTATTGCGCTTTTGACGGATGATGAATGCAATGTATGTTCGAGTAGCAAAGTATATTTTTTTATATGGTGTAACTACAATTTAACAAGTTTTAAATTTCTTTACTTCACTTATAGTGTTAAATCTTGCTTCCCGTCGAATTTCACGGTTGTAAATCAACGTGAAATAGCGTACAAGTTTTGATGAGTCAGTTGACGAGTATCATAATACACTCCTGGAAATTGAAATAAGAACACCGTGAATTCATTGTCCCAGGAAGGGGAAACTTTATTGACACATTCCTGGGGTCAGATACATCACATGATCACACTGACAGAACCACAGGCACATATCCACCTTTCGCAGCAATGCAGGCTGCTATTCTCCAATGGAGACGATCGTAGAGATGCTGGATGTAGTCCTGTGGAACGGCTTGCCATGCCATTTCCACCTGGCGCCTCAGTTGGACCAGCGTTCGTGCTGGACGTGCAGACCGCGTGAGACGACGCTTCATCCAGTCCCAAACATGCTCAATGGGGGACAGATCCGGAGATCTTGCTGGCCAGGGTAGTTGACTTACACCTTCTAGAGCACGTTGGGTGGCACGGGATACATGCGGACGTGCATTGTCCTGTTGGAACAGCAAGTTCCCTTGCCGGTCTAGGAGTGGTAGAACGATGGGTTCGATGACGGTTTGGATGTACCGTGCACTATTCAGTGTCCCCTCGACGATCACCAGTGGTGTACGGCCAGTGTAGGAGATCGCTCCCCACACCATGATGCCGGGTGTTGGCCCTGTGTGCCTCGGTCGTATGCAGTCCTGATTGTGGCGCTCACCTGCACGGCGCCAAACACGCATACGACCATCATTGGCACCAAGGAAGAAGCGACTCTCATCGCTGAAGACGACACGTCTCCATTCGTCCCTCCATTCACGCCTGTCGCGACACCACTGGAGGCGGGCTGCACGATGTTGGGGCGTGAGCGGAAGACGGCCTAACGGTGTGCGGGACCGTAGCCCAGCTTCATGGAGACGGTTGCGAATGGTCCTCGCCGATACCCCAGGAGCAACAGTGTCCCTATTTTGCTGGGAAGTGGCGGTGCGGTCCCCTACGGCACTGCGTAGGATCCTACGGTCTTGGCGTGCATCCGTGCGTCGCTGCGGTCCGGTCCCAGGTCGACGGGCACGTGCACCTTCCGCCGACCACTGGCGACAACATCGATGTACTGTGGAGACCTCACGCCCCACGTGTTGAGCAATTCGGCGGTACGTCCACCCGGCCTCCCGCATGCCCACTATACGCCCTCGCTCAAAGTCCGTCAACTGCACATACGGTTCACGTCCACGCTGTCGCGGCAAGCTACCAGTGTTAAAGACTGCGATGGAGCTCCGTATGCCACGGCAAACTGGCTGACACTGACGGCGGCGGTGCACAAATGCTGCGCAGCCAACACCGCAGTTCCTGGTGTGTCCGCTGTGCCGTGCGTGTGATCATTGCTTGTACAGCCCTCTCGCAGTGTCCGGAGCAAGTATGGTGGGTCTGACACACCGGTGTCAATGTGTTCTTTTTTCCATTTCCAGGAGTGTATGTTACATAAATGGCCGTATCTTTCGATTTCATTGACTTAGGAGGTTAAAAATTTTACACCGCCAAGGGACCATAGACCTCAGTATGAGACATAAATCTGAACCTCATGTGCCAAACTGTTCCAGAGAAAGAGGGGTCTTTACTGATGAACAGATAGACAGACGATTAAAAAATTAAAAAAATACTTTCTTTCGTATTATATAATTATAATATAACAATTTTCGGTTTTTTATTTACTTGTAGCGTGAAACCTTGCTTCTCGCCAAACTTTATGATTAAATGTCAACGGCAAGCATCCTAAGGGTTATGATGAGTGATAAATGGTCGTATCTTTCGACTGCATTGACTTAGAAGCCTGAACTTCTTATACCAGATTTTTCTCTGAAACGCTTTAGTGTATCAACTTCATGTCAAAATTATGGTGTCATCTCCACTTTTAGCATAAGACGCAACGCGCCAGAGTGCGAGACACGGAAGTGAGCCGCACATAGATTGAATCCGCGTGTTGGACTGACAACCGGACCTCAGAGGCTACAGAAAGATTTAAAATATGATGCCAAACAGAAAAAAAGTGTCCACGATTTGTAGATAGACGGCAAGTACTACTTCCTTCACTTTTGTTAAGTGGACCTTGGGGTTCTCACAGGTGTGTGTCCGCCGCCTAATAGAAAACTATAAAGAGCTGCGAAGGACCAACTGAGAGGAATTTCTTGCGCGCTACGAGGCCGACAGTGACAATTTTTTGTCGAACATCGACACAGGCGATAAAACATGGTTTCATAACGTCGAACCGGAAACAAAACGGCAATCTGTGGACTGGCACCACGCCACTTTTATTCCCAAGAAAAAGTTCAAAGCCGCACCCCAATCCGAAAGGAAAGGATTATTCTGTTTGATGTCCTCCCTTATGATGCAAAGATCACCTCTGAAGTGTATTGTGCTACACTCAGGAATTTAAGAGAACGACTTACGCGTAATCGTCACCACAAAAATGCGAATGATCTTCTCCTTCTGCAAAATGCAAGGCCTCACACGAGTCTAGACACCCGACAGGAGCCCACAAAATTTCACTGTTCTTTCTCGTCCACCCTACAGCCTCGATCGCACACCTTTCGACTTCCGTCTTAGTGGCCCAGTGAAGGATGCACTTCGTGTAAAGCAGTACATGGATGATGAAGAGGTTATTGACGCAGAAACACGTTGGCTCCCACGTCGACTAGTAGAGCGGTGCCACGCCAGTAAGATGGCGTAAGGCCTTCACATCGGACGGAGATAATGCTGAAAAATAATGTTTGTGGCCAAAAGAGTGGGGAATAATATGGTGTGTTGGAATCCTAAATGAAACCAACCTGCTTTCAGAAAATATATATATATATATATATATATATATATATATATATATATATATATATATATATGTTGCACTACTTGTGGAACGGCCATCGTGTCTGACAATAACTTTTAAGTATTTTATTGGAAGTAGCGTGGAGGAGCAGACCAGTGGATTCCCGGTCCTCTGAAAGCAGACATCATGCATAATCAGCTAGTGTATTGCATGATTCCGTTGCTTCCAGGGTGGGTGATGTACACAACAGTGGCAGAGTCGGTCACAGCGCGGCTGATTCGCTCACACAAATCTCTGTAACGGAAGCTCTTTCGAGTTAGAGGTTACCACAGGAAATAAACGTAACGAAGGATCGAGTATGAAAGGTCCCCTTAGAAAAATTATAAATTACTGTGCTGATAAACCTCTTACATTATTTGATTTTCAAACAGCTCAGCAGAACTGAACGTACTTAGACATTTCGCTCTTTACCTATTCTGATCAACACTAAGCTGACACACAATATTTTTAGCGCAACGCAATCTGACTTTCAAAAATCCCTACAAAAGCATGGCCCTGATTAACAATAACCTATACCTTTCACAGATCACTTACCTCACAAAAATCTTCGTTACTCGAACTACTGCAATACAGCGAGCGCCACTACTGCCAGCTAAATAAAAGATTCAAACTACTGAAGGCACTAACTACTGATAGGCATAGTTAGCAAATGAAAAATAGAGAACAAACAATGTATTTACATTAATAGTGTTCAAAATCATAATATATATATCAGTTCATGACATGCAGTCTTACAAATTTACTATCTCTGATGGACACACGTCCAGATCATCCTCTCGCAAAACTCCGCCATCTCTCTCCCAACATCCACCACTGCTGTCGGCTCACCTCCAACTGCGCAACGCTACGCGCTGTTAACAGCCGACTGCCCAACACTACAATGGCGAATATTACAACAATGCTAACCAGCCACAGACTGCACAAAGTACAGCCAGTGATTTTCATACAGAGCGCTACGTGGCGTTACCAATATAAGAACCTAAACAGCCTACTTACAAAATCTCTGTAACGGAAGCTCTTTCCAGTTAGAGGTTACCACCACAGGAAATAAACGTAACGAAGGATCGAGCAACTCGCTCCAAAGCGTTTGGTTGTCTGGCCTAAGGAAATGGAAGAAGGATTTCGGTAAGACAGCCTTAGAAGGCACCGGGTTTCCTTACTATTCTTCCTCGCCCTTCCTTTCCCTGCCAGACATATCCATCATCCTGCCCGTTGGCGCAGCTCTCGTACATCTCGGTTTAGTCCGGAGCGGGGGCGCAGAAAACGTATGACTTAGACGCTGGCGGGGCAGCCGTATATTTAGTGAGGGAATTTCCCGCGCAGCGCGGCGATAAGGCGGCCGGCGGCCGCGGTAATTGAGTGACGGGCGGCGCAGGGCCCACTCCTGCGCCGGAGATGAGCAGCCGGCTTTACGTCGCGTTTTACAGCGCCCCGCCGGACACCGGCTCATCTCGGCGTGGCCGCGCCCGCGCACGAGCCCGAGCCCGAGGAAGCCGCCTCATCTCGCTGCAGAAACGCCGCGCCCTCCTTGCGGCTGCTTCAGCAAACTTAGTCGTCCGCACCACGTCGGCCTTCATCAACGGCCGTTCATCGCCTTATATACTCTTGTGAATTTCTCCTGTTTGTCCCAGGCTCCTTCTGCTGCTCGACGCGTCAAGTCAAGCTTCAGTGACGCTGTCAACGCTTCTACGAGGGTCATTCCAAAAGTAATGCACTATTTTTGTAGGGTACCGTGAGTCAGTCTGTAAAAGTGGAACATTTATAGGATCGCTTTGTTGTCGGTCTGTCTGTTTGTTCGTCAGACTGTTAATAACTCTTTTTCTCCGGAACGGGTAGATGTATCAAGTTCAAACCTGAATGTCATATTAAGGTCTTTGGTCACTTGGTAATGTAAAAATTTTAAACTACTATTCAGTGCAATCGAAAGATACTACCATTTATGTCACATATTCTGGTTATTGAAAACTTACTCATCAAAACCAGTAGGATACGTCCCGTTGGTCTAGAATCGTGAAATCTGGCAAGAAACAAGGTTTCACAGTGTAAGTAAAATATCTTAAAATTCTTAATTTGTTATTATATAACACGAGAAAACTTTTTTTGTCGTTTTGTATACGTCTGAATGTTTGTCCGTCTGCTATAAGAAGATTCATCGCATGTTATCAAGGATTAAATAAAGAAACAGAACCAAACAGTTGGTATTCTATGTGACCTATCCAAGGCGTTTGTCTCCCTCCCTACATCACTACATTTTGTTACAAAAACAGAGATTTCATGGAATTAACAATGTATCTAATACATAGCTTACGTACAGTTAACAAAATGAATGAAGAAATAGTGTTTCTCAATTCATCGATTGTAGATAGCAGATATGTTTTTCACTAATGGAGTCTCACAAGGTTCAATACAGGGCACTCTCGTTACTTCTCATATATGTTAATGGTCCTGTATTTAATACACATAAAACAGAATTAGCTCTTCTTGCAGATGGCACATGTATTATAATCAGTCCCAAGAAGCATAGAGCAGCAAACTAAATTCTAAATAATGTGTTTAGAAGCAATACTGATTGGTTTCCGTGCACATCAATATATTCACGTTTGTCAACGAATTTTGCAAAATGTTCCAATAAACATCAAGAAATATTTTAACGGTCAGACCGCCGCGAACGCCTATTTTTGCAGGAGATCCCAAATGTGGATAAAAATGGTTCATCCCTCAGTTTCTGTTTGCTTTCAGTAACACAACTTAATTATTTTGCTACGAAAAGGAGATGTCATGGGCTCAAACTCCATTAAGCTGCCAGTCTCTTACAACCGAGGTTCTTAAAATCAGCTGGTGCTTGGGAGCTCGAGCTGTTAGAACCTCGTCATCGCTTTCCAGAACAGAGCTCCATCACTTGGATTTAGTCGTCAAAGGGAGGAGACGTGGTGGCGAACTAATCGCCATCTCCAGCTGTGATTCAATGTGCAGGTAAGTTGCGTCTCTCCTCTTACCTCCTTATCAGCTTCAGATTCTCCTATTCCCGATGTTAATACTGTTTCGCAGCCTGTATTTTAACACGAAGATAACGGAATTCCAGAATAAACACTAGTAAATATTCTCTTAGTTGGATTATTTTTTCGTTTCCATCGTGGCCTTCTACTAGTAAAGAGATTCTGTAGCGTCGTGCTACTCATTATGAAAGAAAGCACCTGAAAAAGAGAACCCTCAAACTTTTAAGTATCAGTAAATAGCTTATCCTCTGGTGTTCGCTAGACAAGACTGTAGTAACAAAAGAAGAAGTGGGTTGTTGGTATACTGTAATTTTATTTTCTAACAAAGCAGTTTTCGGATTCTCGATCATTAGCATCATGTGATAACAAAAATGGAAACCACAGATAAAATGACGTGCGGGTTACTCAGATATTGGTGATAATACATAGACTTCTTACAAAGTAAAGCGTTACATGAAATAAAACATACGTAGAAAATGGTTGCATTTTAAAAATAAATAATGGAAGTTGCTTTTTCTGTTGCTATACGGTTCTGCCGCATAAGCATAGGTGAAACTTGTTTCTTCCCTATGTTAAATCTATTATCATTGACTCATGTGTTATAGAACACGACTACAACAGTAAAATCATCAGTTAACATAGCAATTTCCTGTGTATGTTGCCGCATCAGACAGTAAAATAGCTGTCGCACGCTTCGGCCTCGATTACAGTTATTTTACAATATAACACGGCACCATACCCAGAAAACGTTTATGCTGATTCACTGGGTGCGGAAACCTACGAAATTATATAAGCGAAGAAAAATTTTACAGACATTCTTTTCCCACCACGAACTGTAACAAAAATATCTTTGTAAGTTGCAACGCACTTTTTATCTATGGCTGCAACATGGAGCTGTCATCCAGTGGTCTGACGAAAAATCGATGCGAGGGAATAAATAATAGTACCAGAACATCAAGAAGCTGTTACCCGCTGAAGTGTTATCCTTTACAGAGGGTCACTGCTAATTCTTTCGTGATTAACATCTATCACCACTACAGTGCCACTTCCGATGCCTAGCGTTCGGCCGAATACCAATACTCGGGTGGGAACTGTTTGGCGCGCAAAGAGTCACCTCGTGCCAGCACAGAAGCTGGGACAGCCATTCGCAGAAGGAACGGCGGAACTATAAAAAAACTTTTAGGGTAAACATTAAGGGTTTCATTCTGCGGGTTTTATCGCTCGGCAGAAGTTGCTCCGGCACGGCGTTACGGCGATGATTAAATAAAGTAACTGCTGGCCCCAAGATACTGCGGGGTTAGTTAGTTTTTAAGCTGCGGCGGCTCCTGGGAGGGGCCCTTCGCGTCGGGACGGCTCTGTAATGCCCGCTGTAAACTTCTCCCCCCCGCAGAATGGCAGCCGCTGCGACGTTAATTCGTCGCAGGCTCGCATACACGAACAGACCCTTTTATATCGTGGAGATGGCTGAGAATGAAAGATTCTGCCGGAAGAGCAACAGAATACCTCAGCAAGCTCCGCTGGAAGTTTCGGCAGTTCACGGCAGTCTCCACCATTAAAAAGAGATAAAGGGTACTCACCTCGTGGGAAGTTAGTAAACAGTTGTTCTGAAATACAATGAAAGCAGAACCGTTCTTTACTACAAAGCGACACCGCACGGCATACGAAACGACCGCAGGCGGCGAGATACACGATCTGACTTCGAAAAATAAGTTACACGTTATTATCGCGGGCCAAGAAACTTTTATTCAATGTGAGTGACATCGTAGGCTTTTCCTGCGTAATAAGTGTCGAAAGTGTCCTCAGGTTTGCTGTCGGATCCTAAAATCAACATGATCCAATATTTCGGCGACCCAACTGTCCGCCATCTTCAGGATAACGCTGCTGTTGCTGAACTCCAGGACTTTTTCACATGGACGTGTCCATTTGATTAGTGGAAAACTGGATGAAGAATTGGTGGACCTTCGTAGTCATGGACTCACACCCACCTATTTTACGTTTAATTATAAAATTTTTGAACATAATGACCCGGAGTTGTCCTTTATCGCCCAAAGTCACCAATTTATTAATGGAGGACTTCTAGGATACAACACTGAGGACCAGCTTTGCAACCGACGTGTTCTGGAGATATGCAGATGCCACCTTTCTCGTCTATGGATATCAAATCAAACACCTTTCAGTCGTATAGTGTCCAACTTATTTTAATTGGCTGTTTCGGTGATTTACTGGGCCATCTTCATGCCCCTGGCCGACGTGTAGAAAGATTTCACTTAGGTTCTGGTCAAAACAGGGGCCAGCAATACTGGTATTAATATATTTCTGCTTGCTATAGCGATTTGGTGATCGCTATAGCAAGCAGAAATCTACTAATACCAGTACTGCTAGCCCCTGTTTTGACCAGAACCGAGGTGTAATCTTCCTATACGTCGGTCAGGGGCCTGAAGATGGCCTAGTAAATCTCCGAAACTGGTAGCTAAATAAAATAAGTTTGAAAACTAGACGGCTGATAGTTGTTTGATTTGACGTTCTGTACCGAACAGCCGAGTCCCGCAACCATCTCTGAAAAGATGGACATACAGAGATCTTTTTATTCTGGCCTCATGGACGTTATGCTCTCAATATAATTGTGGACCACGTGAGCTGTCTTCAGCCCAGCATTAAATTTACCATGGACATTGAGAGTGATAGGAGGCTTCCATTTATAGACGTCATGTTTTACAAGAAACACGATAGTACTCTCGGACATAGTGTTCACCGAAAACCGACACTCACCGATCGGCATCTACATGCTGAGAGTTGTCATCCGCCATGCCAACGCAGTGGCGTCCTTAGGAATCTGGTACGCGGAGCACGTGCCATTTCCGAGTCAGACGGAAACACGCACCTTTGATGACTGTGAACAACGATAATGGAAACTCTGTAAAGAGCCGTGCGGTCTGAGGCGTCATGTCACGGTTCGTGCGGTTCCCCCCATCACAGGACCGAGTCCTCCCTTGGGCATGGGTGTGTGTGTTGTCCTTGGCGTAAGTTAGTTTAACTAGTGTGTAAGCCTAGTGACCGCTGACCTCAGCAGTTTGGTCCCACAGTCCTTACCACAAATTTCCAATATCCAACTCTGAGAAATACATTCATCGGGGTATGAAGTTTGGACCATCCCCGGAGGTGCTTGAAGAAGAACATAGATCTGTCTTCTTTATTCTTATGGTGTGAGCACAACATTCAAGACTGGAAGAATTTTAAGTTGTTTTAATATTAAGGGTGTGTTCCGTTGACGCTCCAAGATTAGGGCTCTACTCGGCTCTGTCAAAGATGATTTGGGGCTTAGGAAACCTGATACATATATAAAAGTCTATGTCAATGTGGGAGGCTTACATCAGCAGTACGATTCCCACAATTCAGGACAGGTGCGTGAAACGTCGCCGTCATACGAGGCTACTACACTTGGGAAAGTCGGAGGGGGCACAACAATGCTTAAACGAGAGAGACAGCGCCAACATTTCCGATTTTTGGAACAGTGTTTATAAAGGGGCAATTGAAATTTTCTATCTACTCAGGGCGACGCCATCAGCCTAGTCTTGAAAGGCAGCAACTGTCATGGAAGGCGCATGCGCCGTGAACGGCCGTGAACCCTATGTAAGGACGACGGATTTGCAACCTTGGCAACAGTCTTCAGCGGGACTCAGCAGCAGTAGCGTTCTCCTAAAGATGACCGGCAGTTGACTCGCCGGAATACTGAATCATGTTGATTTTAGGATCTGGCGGCAAACCCGAGAGGACTTTCAAAACTTTTATTGAATGCTGCACTACTCTTCAGTGTGATAGATAGTCACCAAGTCTCGGTAAATAGCGGTGGAACGTTCTACCAATCGTTCCGTTTCTCAACGATAGAGATCCGTTCCTTGGTCACGGAACTATTCGAAGGAAGGAAAACTTGTGTTAAACGTCCCATCGACAACGAGGGCATGACAGACTTGAAACGAGCTCGGATTGCGGAAGGATGGCCGGCCGCTTCAAAGGGAGCATACCCGCCTTTACCTGAGGCGATTTAGGGAAATCACGGATAATCTACATCTGGATGGCCAGACGGAGATTTTGAATAATCGTCTTCCTAGATGTGAGTCCAGTGTGCTAGCCACTGTGCATCCTCGATCGTTGAGGCATTCGAGATCCGCTCTGTGAAGTCCTAATAGTCGGAAAGTCTCTCATTACTGCGAATCAGTTCCTCCACTGCCCTGACACTGCATTTGTGATCGGTGCCACGACCTTCCTTCCCGATCTCCATCAACGACTTCTATGTGGTCTTTGTCAAATAATTGGCTTCATTTCACTACGGCTAGCTACAACACTGCATTCAGTCCATATACCGACACAATTTCATTCTGTGCGGAATTTAGATGCTTTGCCCAAAGAAATCGTACTACTGCGCGTACTTCAGCTTTGGAGAACGTTTACAGCTGCCGTGCCGTTTCACGCCCACACTGTGAAGAACCTGATGTTCGTACGGCGGTAGAACTGTGTTTCCGCAGGAAGCCCACAACATGTACTCTCTTTTAACAACGCGCCGCCTTGTTACGCAATGGTACTGGCGTAGGACGACATGTGTAACTTACTTTTTGAAGTCCAGTCGTATTTTCCTGTAGTGATGGACGCAGTTTCGCATCAGAACTGTACGTACACTTAAAACCTACTAACTTTAGCTAATTGCCACAGCGTCGTTTTCCGTGGTGTCAGGTAACGTAATCGTACTTATTAGAAAAATAGATGTAACTATATATGTATGCATGTATGTATGTATCTTCCACATCTCTTACTAAACCAATGGACCACTTGCAATGAAACGTGGTACACGTATCAGTTACTGTCTGGAATGAATCTCCGTGGGAGTAAGAACCAGTGTAGCCCACGACGCGCGAATATCCATACTTTATTGGCTCTGAGCACTATGGGACTTAACAGCTATGGTCATTAGTCCCCTAGAACTTAGAACTACTTAAACCTAACTAACCTAAGGACATCACACAACAACCAGTCATCACGAGGCAGAGAAAACCCCTGACCCCGCCGGGAATCGGACCCATACTTTATTCATCCAGTGTTTGAGAATAAGAGCCCTTAATGATTTGCAACGAATTTATAATCTCAAACATTTACGAAACCTTTTCTCGCTGACCACCCACTCGTAATGATGAATGGAAAAAGTTAATCGCATACTACATTTTCCCTGTTCATGCAGTAAAAGTAGCACATGAAGCATGACGTTACAAGTTATTACTTCTTTACCACCAACTGAATTCGCGACTCATTTTGGATACAGTGTTCGCATATACCACCTGAATGTACCAGCAACCTTGTAACATTGTACGGCAGATAGTTCTGGGGATGTGATGTCCGATACAGAGTTGTGTAAAAAACTACTGCATCATGCACGACGTTTTAATTTCTTACATCTTCACTACTAACACTATTGACAACACATTTCGCATACTGTTTCTACATATACCGCTGAATGTTCCTACAAAAAAATATCAATGTACTATGTATAGCTCAGGAGAACGACGTCATAAAGACAGAGCCACATGAAAATGAAACTGAAGGGAAAATTCGCTACAGATATACGTAGGTGAAACATGTAAGACGAACGTGTGAAATATTTTAAATATATATGAAATATATGTGACATGTGTGTATGCGGCCAAAGCCACATGTTAAAAGCTTATCCAAAACCCGTGGGACGATTTCAATCAAATTCGGTACACATTTTAGCTACAATCCGAATAGAAATGCTGTGAGGGTAAGAACCGTCAGCCTTCTACAGGGTCGGGGGCGAGAACGTGGGTAGGTAACGGTGGAGGAGGAGGCTGACAGACAGAATGGGGGAAGAAGGAATTGGACACTGATAGGAGGAGGAGGAATTGCCGCGCGGGATTAGCCGAGCGGTCTAGGGCGCTGCAGTCATGGACTGTGAGGCTGGTCCCGGCGGAGGTTCGATCCTCCCTCGGGCATGGGTGTGTGTGTTTGTCCTTAGGATAATTTAGGTTAAGTAGTGTGTAAGCTTAGGGACTGGTGACCTTAGCGGTTAAGTCCCATAAGATTTCACACACATTTGAACATTTTGAGGAGGAATTGGCGAGAGGGGGGGATGGGCAGAGAGTTGGGACAGAGGGATATGGACAGGCAGAGGAGGGAGGAGGACAGAAGACGAATAGTGGGTGGGGGAAGGAGGACGTGGAGAGGGAGAGGAGGAGAAGATTGAGAGGAAGAGGGGGGAGAAGGAGATGGAAAGAGATAGGAGGGAGAAGATGGAGGTCGAGGTGGAGATGGACACAGGGGAAGGAGCAGATGGACAGCCCACTGCTGCTTTCATGCACGGCTCTCTTTCTTTCACTCAGTTTATACTGACGTAACAGAAGCTATGGAACAGCGATATACACATATACAGATTGCGGTAGTATCGCATACGCTAGGTGTACAAGATCAGTGCAGTTGCGAAACTGTCATTTGTACTCAGGTGATTCAGGTGGAACGGTTTCCGACGTGGTTATGGCCTCACGACGGCAATTAACACACTTTGAACGCGGAATAGACATTGAACATTCCATTTCGGAAATCGTTGGGGAATTCAACACTCCTGGATCCAACGTGTCAAGAGTGTGCCGAGAACACCAAATTTTAGGCATTATACCTCACCACGGGCAACGCAGTGGCCGACGGTCTTCACTTATCGTCCGAGAAACGTGGCGTTTTCGTAAAGTTGTCAGTCCTGTATGCAGTCCGGTATGCAATAACCTCGGAAATGAATGTGGGACGTACGACGAACGAATCCGTTGAGACAGAGGGGCGCAACAGACGACCGACACGATTGCCTTTGCCAAGAGCCCGACATCGCCCGCAGCGCCTCTCCTGGGCTCGTGACCATATCGCTTAGACTCTACGCGACTGGAAAACCGTGGCTCGGTCAGATGAGTCCCGATTTCATTTCGTGAGAACTGATAGTAGGTTTCGAGTGTGACGCAGGCCTCACAAGTCATGGACCATCGCTGTCAACAAGACACTGTGCACGCTGGTGATGGCTCCATAATGGTTAGGGCTCTGTTTACATGGAATGGATTTGGTCATCTGGTCCAACTGAAACGATCATTGACTGGAAATTGTTATCCTAGGCTATTGGAGACCATACGCTGCCATTGATGACTTCGCGTTCCCAAATAACGATGTATTTTTATGGATGACAGTGCGCCATGTCATCATAGTTTGAAGAACACTCTGGACAGTTTGGGCGAATGGTTTGGTCACGCAGATCACCCGACATGAATCCCATCGAACATTTATGGGTCACACTGAGAGAGGAGTCCATGCACAAAAACCAGCACCAGCAACATTTTCGTGGTAATGGTTATAGAGGCATGTCTCAATATTTTTGCACGGAATTTCCAAGGACTTGTTGAGTCCACGCCACGTCCAGCAGTTGCACTACCCGCAGCAAAAGGAGATCCGACACGATATTAGGAGGTGTCCCATGATATTTTATCACCTCGTTACCATACCATATCACTCACGAGCGAAACACATGTACCCTCCAGAGTAACACATCTTACCTCCAGAGGAGCCGGAACTGAGCAGACTGCAGCAGAACATCTTGTTGTCCTTCAAAGCACCTGTGGTGAACACGCCCTCGTTGGACATTGGACGAAGCCATACGCGCCTCAGAGACTTCAGGTAGATACACTGTGAAGCCGAAGCAGCGGTTAATACGCGGAAATCCATCAATGTGCTACAGCTATAGTAGCTAATACTGCTCGCGGGACGAAGCTGCATAAATACGGAATATAAGGAAGATGTCCGATTATAATAAACACCTTTCAAACTGTGATGCGGTAATCATCTTTGAGCACGTGGAAGAGATTCATTATGGAGACTACTGTTTTGTAGGAGCGTGAAATTATGTGGTCGTATTCCTTTACCCTTGTGCTCGGTAGTACGTAGAAAACATGTTGCCATACGGTTGACTAACTCAGTTATGTCAGAATCCACGCGGAAAGAGGACGCGCGTGCTGGTAAGCCATTATCAGAGACGAGAGATTCCCAGGGACAGCGTGTGGCGGTCGTTCGGTTGCAATTTCGGCTTTGTGATCCAGTTGATGGAACCGATTACTACTGAACTCTGACCAACGCGCGAGCTTACAACGCTCTTCAGAATCAAAACAGTAGCGCTCAACACGACCACCGCCAATAACACACACCATACACTAGCTGCTCGTCAAACGTTGCAATGCACATAACACTAATAAATCAGACGAAACTAACTTTTCCTCCATAAGTACGCTTAGCATACGATACACACACCCGACTTTACAAACTTATCGAGTTGTCGATTTATGTACTGTTGTGCGCATATTTAGGTCACTCAACATTAGGAAAAAAATGTAGGTGAGCATACAGAAAACTTGCAAAGATCGAAATTTGTGACAAAGTATTTGCTCAGTTAGAGAAGGGTAGTCGGAGAAAGTGACCTTCCCTTGTTTAAGCTTATCACCCGAATTCAGTAACCTCACAACATACATAAATTAGACCCGAACAGCAGACCACTCTGTCGCTTCTATGTGTCTTAGCGCATGTTATTTAGGGAGTTTGCTGCTTATATGGGAACACTGCTCTGCTCTGAGGCAGATTTTGCTTTAGCGGTATGGCAATCAGATTTTCAGGAGACACTCTGATTAGGAGACTGATGACATTAACTGTTTGGTCTTCTTAAACACTTAACCAGCATCAGCAGCTTTGGGCGCTGCTCTGATGGATGTTCTGCACCCCTCAAGTTATTATTATGCCAGATTTTGTAGTTTTTCGAGTTATTGAAAGAAATTTTTCTTTCACACTGATGTTAACAAGTGATGTAATATATAAATGAAACCACAGTCCATTCCCGCTAGCTGAGTGGGCAGTGCGATACAATGTCAATCCAAAGCGCTCGGTTTCGATTCCCGGCTGGGTCGGAGATTTTCTCCGCTTAGGGACTGGTTGTTGTGTTGCCCTAATCATCATCATTTCATCCCCATCGACGCGCAAGTCGCCGAAGGGGCGTCAAATCGAAAGACTTGCACCTGGCGAACGGTCTACCCGACGGGAGGCCATAGTCACACGACATTTACATTTATATAATGAAACCACAAATATGCACAATACGTAAAGTCTGAAGTATTTCGGAGAAAAAAAAATCTGTATGGAGTAGGGTGACTGACATGTATGACACACTTCTTCGTAGGTCTCGTAGACACATTCATAGAACATCTTATTAACAGCGGCGATCAACGCATCACCATTTTAAGAATCAGTCCTTCATTCTGACACGTGTTTAGTACGACAACGCATTTTGTGGATACGTTATTCGCCAAAATCCGCCTACAACATATGGATTGTGAAGATGGGCAAATTATGGGCGAAACCAGTCACGAATGAAACTGAGTTCTATGATTGTGTCTAAAAGAAATAAAAAGAAGTCTAAAGCTATAAGTGTCACAGAACTTGGTACAACTCTGTGTGTTATTTTTTCTACAACTGTACGTTGCACCAGAGTTTGCTACAGTTGTGACTGCTATACTCAGATTCAACTGCGGATCCCAACACATTTCATCGATCCTCCGCAAGTGTTCCTGCATTTCGCTACAGCCTTCTGGCGTTTCAAGCGCGCTGCAGACAACAGCATCTTCTGCGAACAGGTTCAAGGAGTAAACGGCCTTTAGTAATCCTTTGAGGTACTTCCGAAAATACTTATACATCTGTCTATTCCATCCCGTCAGAAAAGGTCTATCTGCTATGTATTCCTGCATCCAGTCACAAACCTGGTCCTATTCTCGATAACCACGAACTCTGTTCACCAAAAGACAGTGTGAAACTAAATCGAGTACCTTCTGGAAGTCACGGAATTTGACATCAGCCTGCGTGTTCTTGCCTACGGTTCTCTGGATTTCATGGGCGAACGTAACGTGCTGTCTCTGACGAGATCGCGCTTACGAAATCCTTTATGATTCTTGCAGAGATTTCTGTTCTCCAAAATTCTCAAATGGCTATGTGTCACTAAATTCAAACTGCACATGGTACAGCGAGGTGCGGCTACGTCAGTAACTTGTATGTATCTGGAGGAGCACTAACCCTATACCAACAATGAAAACCAACCATACGAGTGCAACAAATCACATAACATATCGTAAACAATACGAGAATACAAGATGATTTCTTAATCAGAAATTTAATTTCAGTTGACCAGTCGGCAACTATCTCACTTCCTCTTATGCATTTCATTGCCTACAGATTATTTCCGTATAGAAACCACAATGTGAGATTGCTCGAGACGGCAATGAAGGCGGAGAGAAACGCACCCTTGACTTGGACTGATGTACTTGAATAACGGCAGAATAGGCGGCGGCGCGGCATCGAACACGCGCGCGTCGACAGCCCGTGTTGGCCGACCCGCCGCTGTAATGAAACAGCACTCGAGGGGCACAAACGGCTGACGCGTCTCGGACGCCCCTGGCTGGATGCACGCGTAAATTCCAAATGGCCAAAGTTTGCGCGTAACCCAATTAAACAGGCGTAATTCTGGGCCTCGCACAATGGCGAGTCCCATCCGCCATGTAGGAATTACATTTTTTTTTTGTCGCAGCGGCTTCACTAATTAATGTAATACGAAAACTTTGCACGGTGAAAATGGTCTGATTACTCGGTAGCAGAGCACTTCGTTTAATCCGCAGGAGTGTGGTGACAATTTAAAATGCATGGAACCGCAAACCGCGGGAAATTCGGTTCTGTCGTGGGCTGTAAATATGCAAGGCGCAAATAAAATATCTGAATACATACATCTGACAGCGACAGTCTTCTAATGGAAGATTTAATGTTCTCTCAACACGGCAAATCAGGAAACATCGGCCTCTGCTGTTGAGCTGTATCCGAGTAGTGATTTCATAATGCTCGGAACGATCAAAATAAATTTCTGGACGGAAACTGCAAAAAATTGGTTCAAATGGCTCTGAGCACTATGGGACTTAACATCTGAGGTCATCAGTCCCCTAGAACTTAGAACTACTTAAACCTAACCAACCTAAGTACATCACACACATCCATGCCCTAGGCAGGATTCGAACCTGCGACCGTAGCGGTCGCGCGGTTCCAGACTGAAGCACCTAGAACCGCTCGGTCACAGCAGCCGGCAGGAAATTGCAACCCATGTTAGTCCTGTTACGCGCTGAGTTTCACTACTTTAGTGCGGGGCACAAAATAAAGGAGGGATATCATTCCATGAAGAAGCAGAAGTCTTCTTCTTTTGTTTTCTTACGACAAAATCACAAAAGCGTTTCTCAATGTGTGAGTTGTTGCGATCAGCCAGTGGTCATCACGAGATTGTCAGAAGAAAACATAAAGGAAGAAAACGAAGTATCATAACATAATCTATAAATCTGATGAAGTAACAGTTTATGTAATAGTAAAAAAATATATCTAAAAACACATACTGCATTGGAGGAGCTTGTGCTTTTAGGTATAATGCTTTGTTTTATCATACACAGATCTTATATCTTCTATAATGATATATTGTCTCTTTTTTTATGTAGCTACTGTCCGATGATGACAATTGATTGGCCGAAACCGCTTCGACACTGTGAAACGTTTTTGTAAATCTATCATTAGGAAAGAAAAGAAGATAACCAGTCAATGACACATCTGCAGTGAAAATGTTTTTTTTTTTTTTTTTACCAAAGGAATCAGAAGCATTGTGGTTCTACGGATGAAGGTGCTTTTGCTCATTAAAGATAACATCCTAGCTTCTGGTATGGAATACAACCAATAACGGATAACACGAAACACCAGTGAGTGTCTAAGTTCACCCTCATGCTGTTTTTCCTCCCCACATCCGCCTCAGGACGGCGGCGCTTAAAATGATTCTGGTTTATCCCATTATAACACCTACAGTTGCAATAATTGCTGCATTACCTGGTAAGTAATGACTTGCAACTCTCCTACAGTTGCTTTAACTCTCAACCACCGAAATAGGTGGCGCAGTAGTTAGCACACTGAAGTCGCATTCGGGAGGACGACGGTTCAAACCCGCGTCCGGCCATTTTGATTTAGGTTTTCAGTGATTTCCCTAAATCGCTTCAGGATAATGTCGGGATTGTTCCTTAGAAGCGGCACGTCCGCCTTCCTTCCCCATCCTTCCCTAATCCTATGGGACAGATGAGGTCGCTATTTGGTCTCCTCCCCCAAAACGAACCAACCTCTCAACCGTTGTTACGTCTGGTATTGTAAAAGTTTCCTCTTTAAATATGGACTTAACGTAAGGAAGCCCTTCTGTTCCGAAAGCAGAAGTCATTTCTCCCTGAACGTCTGTTATCACTTCGTTTCACCCGTAATACACTCCTGGAAATGGAAAAAAGAACACATTGACACCGGTGTGTCAGACCCACCATACTTGCTCCGGACACTGCGAGAGGGCTGTACAAGCAATGATCACACGCACGGCACAGCGGACACACCAGGAACCGCGGTGTTGGCCGTCGAATGGCGCTAGCTGCGCAGCATTTGTGCACCGCCGCCGTCAGTGTCAGCCAGTTTGCCGTGGCATACGGAGCTCCATCGCAGTCTTTAACACTGGTAGCATGCCGCGACAGCGTCGACGTGAACCGTATGTGCAGTTGACGGACTTTGAGCGAGGGCGTATAGTGGGCATGCGGGAGGCCGGGTGGACGTACCGCCGAATTGCTCAACACGTGGGGCGTGAGGTCTCCACAGTACATCGATGTTGTCGCCAGTGGTCGGCGGAAGGTGCACGTGCCCGTCGACCTGGGACCGGACCGCAGCGACGCACGGATGCACGCCAAGACCGTAGGATCCTACGTAGTGCCGTAGGGGACCGCACCGCCACTTCCCAGCAAATTAGGGACACTGTTGCTCCTGGGGTATCGGCGAGGACCATTCGCAACCGTCTCCATGAAGCTGGGCTACGGTCCCGCACACCGTTAGGCCGTCTTCCGCTCACGCCCCAACATCGTGCAGCCCGCCTCCAGTGGTGTCGCGACAGGCGTGAATGGAGGGACGAATGGAGACGTGTCGTCTTCAGCGATGAGAGTCGCTTCTGCCTTGGTGCCAATGATGGTCGTATGCGTGTTTGGCGCCGTGCAGGTGAGCGCCACAATCAGGACTGCATACGACCGAGGCACACAGGGCCAACACCCGGCATCATGGTGTGGGGAGCGATCTCCTACACTGGCCGTACACCACTGGTGATCGTCGAGGGGACACTGAATAGTGCACGGTACATCCAAACCGTCATCGAACCCATCGTTCTACCATTCCTAGACCGGCAAGGGAACTTGCTGTTCCAACAGGACAATGCACGTCCGCATGTATCCCGTGCCACCCAACGTGCTCTAGAAGGTGTAAGTCAACTACCCTGGCCAGCAAGATCTCCGGATCTGTCCCCCATTGAGCATGTTTGGGACTGGATGAAGCGTCGTCTCACGCGGTCTGCACGTCCAGCACGAACGCTGGTCCAACTGAGGCGCCAGGTGGAAATGGCATGGCAAGCCGTTCCACAGGACTACATCCAGCATCTCTACGATCGTCTCCATGGGAGAATAGCAGCCTGCATTGCTGCGAAAGGTGGATATACACTGTACTAGTGCCGACATTGTGCATGCTCTGTTGCCTGTGTCTATGTGCCTGTGGTTCTGTCAGTGTGATCATGTGATGTATCTGACCCCAGGAATGTGTCAATAAAGTTTCCCCTTCCTGGGACAATGAATTCACGGTGTTCTTATTTCAATTTCCAGGAGTGTACATGAACTCGATCATTTGCTATATGCGCATGCACTTCCAATTCGTTTCACTCGTTATACACCACCTCAGATTATCTAAGAGACATGCTTTTCAGCTTACTTGGAAACCAACAGAGGGTTAATTCGTTTCACTCCCTAAACATCAACTGCGCATACCGTACAAAATGGTTCAAATGGCTCTGAGCACTATGGGATGTAACTTGAGAGACTATCAGTCCCCTAGAACTTAAAACTACTTAAACCTAACTAACCTTAAGGACATCACACACATTCATGCTCGAGGCAGGATTCGAACCTGCGACTGTAGCGGTCGCGCGGTTCCAGACTGTAGCGCCTAGGACCGCTCGGCCACTCCGGCCGGCGCATACCGAACAGACAACACCTTCAACTTACTTAGAAACCAAGTGAGTGTTAAATGTTTACCCTGTCCATTCAATAACAAAGCCCAGTACCCTGTGAAGAACACGTAGGACAGCGGCATTACATTTCTGGTTACTTATTACTGCTATTTTTTGAAAAAAATAGTAAGCTGCCATATTGCCGATGTACTGACAGCAATAAGACATTCAGAATTTCTGTGGATGCTCCCGTTTCGTGGAAGAGAAGTGTTCACATAGCGCTCGGCCACAGAGATTTTCCTGAACAGAATCTGGCTTTGACGACCATGCCGCTGAACGCCCTGAAACCATCTAACAACCATCTAAATACAAGCGACAAATTACTTCCTCGTCAGTCACTAGCGCAAAACAAAATTTTGTTTTGAGGACAACGGATTCCACACGCATCTTCAGTCTGCAGACATCACCTTAATCGTCTTAATAGCTGAATAAATTAAACACACATTTTTGCGGGATTGAGACAGTTCCACCGATTGTCGTGGGTTTGTGTTTAATTGAGAGAGAGAGAGAGAGAGAGAGAGAGAGAGAGACAGAGAGCGTACGCTCCTAGATGTGTCAACAGATGTATTGCTTCCTCCTACGCATACCTCGTGAAAAGACGATGAGGATAAAACTAGAGAGATTGGAGCTCGCAGGGAGGCTTACCAGCAGTCATTCTTCCCATGAACCACATGTGACTGGAGCAGGACAGGGGGGTGGAGGGGGGGAGGGTAGTGACAGTGGTACACAGAATACATTCCGCCACACAGGACATTCTGTAACAAAATTGGGTAGCTAACGTACCACTGGACATCTAACAATTGTAATTAACTAATGCATAACCTATAAACATGTCTTCCTTTGAATAAAATGTGGAGTAATAAACTTTACGACGGTTTAATAGCATTGTAAAATTTTCCCCATTATAGTGTACTATGGTCAACGTGGAATATTCTTAAACATAATTAAATCATTTAACTAATTATTGTTCATTTTTTTTTAATATCAGTGTCGACATCGTTGGGTATATGCAAAAAGAGCACTAAACCCTCAGACGGTTCTAGTACATGACTTCGAGTTCGTAAACAGGTTCACTATGGCAGAAATCACTAGGTCAGCCGTTTACTGGAACTGTCTCTCTGCATCCTGCGCTGAACAGTAAAAGAGCTAACCTTCGCCTCGCTGCCTACAACGAAAGGAAATACATATAGTCCGGCGCAAGTGGCGGAGGCCTTGCGGATTCAGGGTCAGTGTGCTGGAATCCGCCGGCGGGAAAGGCGAACCGCCGCAGGCAATCAAATTTCACAGAGACGCGGGGGAGAGCACGGCCAGGCCACGCACGGGCACGCCCGCTGTTTATAATGCAGGGAGCGGGCCGGCGCGCTATATCAACCCCCTTTTTCCTTTCTTTGACAGTTACGCGCGCAGCCGGCAGACACTATGGATTTTGCCCTCCCGAATACGAATGCGGCAGGCGGCGAGGCGGCGGAGAGGGAAGAAAGGGCGGCCCGGACGCAGGGCCCGGCCTCTCGAGGGTCTGAAGTGCGGCCGTGCCCGCGCGCGAGCGCCCGCCCTCATCGCGTATTCGCCGCAGGGCGTCCGGATCGAAGAGGTGGCATTCATAATTTACCGGCAGCACAAGGGAAGATTAGCTAAGTACCGCGTCCCCGAGGAGCGCGCCGCTCGCAAGATGCTCCCCGCTGTGTGCCGCGGAAGTGATGGCAGCCGAGTCCCGGGTGCGGCCCAGCACCGCCGCCGCCGCCGCCGCCGCCGCCGCCGCTCCACCCCTGCAGACTTGGACGCCGCCGCACTGGCTCCTGTCGCCGCACCGCGCAAGACCCGCCATAAAAGCGCCGACACCTGCCTGCCACGCACCGCAGTACAGCACTTACACTCATGTGTTCCACGCTGCCCGACTCACTTCTCGCGCTCTGGCACCTTCTCTCGCACACGGACAAATCACGTCCTTTTCACGTGAGCCCCTTCGCTCTTGGAATCACAATCACTAACACGTATTCAAGTATGAAGGGCGTTCAGTAAGCAACGCAACACTGCTTTTTATCTGAAAGCAGGTTGGTTTAATATTCAGGGTTCCAATACACAACATTATTCCCCACTCTTTTGGCTACGAAACCATATTTTTCAACACAATCTCGGTTCAGTCCAACGGCCTTACGCCATCTTGCCCCTGTAGGCCCCCATGGTACCTCCTTACTGGTCGACGCAGGAGTCAACGTCTTGCTGCATCAGTAACCTCCCCAACATCCACGTACAGCTTCACGCGCAGTGCCTTCTTCACTGGGCCACACAGATGGAAGTCCCAAGATGCAGGATCCCAGCTGTACGTTGAATGAGGAAGAGCAGCCCAATGAAGTTTTATGAGCTGTTCTCGCAGACTTGTGTGATGTCATGGACAATGAGAAGTTCGTTTGCATTTTTGTGGCGGGGAACACACGGTAGTCGAGTGTTCAGTTTCCTGAGGGTAGCACAAGAGACGCTCCATCGTGAGGGAGCACATTAAACAGAACAACCCCTTCAGAGTCGCAGAACACCGTCGCCATGACTTTAACGGCTGAGGGTGCGGCCTTGAACTTTTCCTTCGGAGGAGAGGTGGTGTGGCGCCACTCCATAAATTGCCATTTTGGTTCCAGTTATAAGTGATGAATCCACATTTTGTCGCCTGTGACGATGTTCGACAGATAATTGTCACGATCAGCCTCGTAACGGGCAAGTAATTCCACACAGGGGGTCCTTCGTTGCTCTTTATCTAAGGCGGTGAGGAACCCAGATGAAACATACCTTTGAGTACGCCAACCGGTGGACGGCTGTGTCAGAAATAGCAACCGAGGCATCCAGTTGAGAAGAGAGAAATTTGACTGTGGTCCGTCGATCACCTCGAATGAGAGTGTACGCACGTTCGCACTTTGCAGGAGACACAGGTGTACGCGGCTGGCCGGCACGTGGGAGATCTACCAAGTTTACGCGACCTTCATGCAATGATGACAGACGCCTCGTCCAACGACTCACCGCTTTTATTCATTACCAAATCACCGTAGACATTCTGCAAGTGCCTATGAATATCTGCGATGCTTTGGTTTTCCGACAAAAGAAACTCGGTGACAGCTCTCTACTTGGATCGCACCTCCGTTACAGACGCAATTTTGAAGGCTACATATAACGCCGCCACCTATTGGAACTTCCTAAAAGTATAGGGGCTGAAGTGGGAGTATTCACAATATCCCACAAAAAACTTATCATTTCCTCAACCGAAACTGTTTGAGAAAGAAAAAAAAAATCGTCCCATTACTTATCGAACGCCTATCGTTGAGATGCGTATTCTGGTTCGAAGGCTGCAGATGCGAGGACATCTTACGAGACGATGTCGGTTTAGTGCAGTGTGTGTATGTGTGTGTGTGTGTGTGTGTGTGTGTGTGTGTGTGTGTGTGTGTGTGTGTGTGTCCAAAACTTCCTGCTAACTTTTACAGAACATAGTATCGCAAAAACCAAATCTTGAAAATGGCAAGAAATTCTAAATGCTGCGTTTAACACTGCGTTGATTGTAGAAAACATTAGAGCTGAGAAAAGGCGCTTATCCACAGGCTGACCACCCTTGCTGCTAACAACACACAGATCGAACTGATCAACCTCAAGCTGGTATCTCCTCCAGACTCACGTACGTCAAAGAGGTAGTTGTTTGCGCTCGCGAGTCGGGGCGATCCGACGCTCCATCATAAGCGGCCAGATTGTCGTAGCTTTCCTAGTTGGAGCCATAGAGTTACTAAAGAAAACTAGACTGCTCACTGTCGCTAGTGTAGCGTTCTCATATCGAAACCACCATTTGCAAGCCGACGCTGTGTTTGCACTTAGTTTATGATGTCAGGTACTGTTATCTTCTGAGTCTTAATCATCAGTTCCCAAGTAGCCTCCAAACCATGATAGCATCCGGCGATACAGCATCCTATAAACTACTGTACGACTTTGTCAACAGTGCCGACGTCAAGAAATGGCTCCCTGGGCTGCTAATCCAGTATTTGTAACCAGAATGCCAGGGGAAGACCAAAGCTCAGTTAACTGCCTCTAAATCCAACGTGCTACTCAGACGAATATAAAACGCTCAGCCTCTAAATGTACGTCACTACGTACCTCTTGTATGTATGTGGCTAAATACTGGTGTAAACTATACCCATGGCCGTATTACCTAATTTAAGTCCCATAGTGCTCAGAGCTGTATTACCTAAATATATTTATTATAACCTGTTCTTCTGTTCTGTCTAGTTGGCACTTATAGACCTGCACAAATATTCAATTCTCCGTCTGCAGCTCTTCAAACAATTTTCGCAGGCCATACACAAGAACATTTTTATTGTTAATTTAGATATATAGTCATTAACGTAGATTTGATTGGGAGTACGTCAAATGTGTACCAGCGGTGGTTTATCATTTCTTGTTGTGTTACCAACCGGATTTTTTATAGCATACTACTGTGTGTATCCAGTATTACATTTTCGTCTTGTTCACATGTCTCAGTATACTGAGGTTATAAGACTTCTTTTATATCGGAATCACTCCTTTGTTACACCTACGTAATTTCGTACCAGTGTACGACTTAAACTAATGCCTAGTTTGACTAGTAAAAAAAAAAAAAAAAATTCCAGTGTTGAGATGTTTGTATGGGCACTTTCCGAAAGCCAATAAATTAAAAAAAAATCTGGTGAAACATTTCAAACATAATGATGTATCGTATACAAATAATGTTCAGAAGGACTCTGTACACCTATTGGTAAAAAGTATGAAAATGAAATGGCTAATTGAGGTATAGTGGGATTACAATTATTGAAGTTCAAGCTAATTTAAGGAAAAATACGATGAAATTGTGGGAAAGACGGTAGATAAAAACGTACCATACAAAAATAAATTATTAAAAACTGAAAAAAACGTAGTATGCAGTCGCAAAGGATTTACCAGAAAACATTAAACAAGAAACTAATGTGAAAAACTTAATGAACGGTACAATACTCTCACTAGTTGCTACGTCGAAAGTTTTATAAAACTATTTTGAATCTATAACAAATCGCGTTTTCGCTCATCCTTGTAAGAAACTAACACTACATTCTTGAATAAATAACTATAATTTCCCGTCTTTTAATGTCGACCTAATACAGAAAACTACGTTGATTTAAGACAGACTTGACTACTCAGAAAGGGACGTGAAGAAAATATCCACTTATTTTCTTCAGTTTCCTTTCGTTACCTCTCATACGCTTCAAATCATAACGCCGGTATTCTTAGTCGTCCCTGTAAACGGCGGCTTCAGTTCGGAAGAAGTTGCCCCACTCCTCCGCTACACCGACGTAGGGGCTTGGTCCGACCACGAGTCCAAAGCCAATCGCCAGCTAGCGCTAGCCCGGATCTTGTTTACACGGCTTACGCTCGCTTTCCAAAAGTTCGCGCTGTAGTTGTTTCTCGCTGGCCGTGCCTTCGGACTCCCTGCTCCACGGTTAGGTTGACACCCTGTGTTTTTTAAGGCGCCACGCGTCGTGGTAGTTCCGCTCTTCACAAGTCACTTTCGTGGACTCTACCATCTCGCTACGCCAGCTATAACATCATACGATGGTGAGGGAAGGATAGACAGAAGGAGAAAGACGCTCCTCTGACAAGAAAATAACGGAAAGTCTGACCTTCCCGAAATTAGGTGGAAAGATAATCCCTATTCAACCACCATTACACAAATTTCTCAGAATAAATGCTTCCCTGTCGTAATTAATCGAGGGTGGATTTGCTAGGACAGTCAGGACAGACCACGAAGTGTTCCATGTCTCTATATTAGCCTCAATCACATCTGTCGCCATATTCATTAAGGAAGCGTCGCTTGACCAGGTTTATCTTCCCTGGTGCTACGTCCGCAACGATGCGGTTGAGGCGTTCCAAGTCTTCCATCTTAATAGTTGCCACTCGGTGTCTCCTGTAGTGATTGGAGGCTGGATAAGTTCTTCGATAAAGAATCTTTCCCGGGAAATATGCGCGGCGTTCAATCGGTGTCCAAATGTATCGTCCCTAAGTGCTACTGTTGTGGTCTTCAGCCTGAAGTCTGGTTTGGCCTCTTCATCTCCTGATAACTACTGCAACATATATACATTTGAAGCTGCGTGCTGCATTCACCCCTTGGTCTCCTCTACATTTTTTACCCCCACACATCTCCCATACTAAACTGCGATTCCTTAATGCCTCAGGATGTGTCCTATCAAGCGAGACCATCATTTACCCAAGTTGTGCCACGATTTTTTTTTTCCGCAGTTCCATTCATTAGCTCCCCATTACATACAAGATCTACCCATCCAATCTTGAGCACGACGTTTCAAGAGTTTCTGTTCTTGACTCAGCTGGTAGTCGTCCACTTTTCGCTTCTGTACAAGGCTGCACTTCATACCAATATCTTTAGAAAAAGGTTCCTAACACTTTATATGGATGTTCGCAAATTCCTCTTTTCCGGGATGCTTCCATCCTGTAGCAAGTCTGCATTTAATAAATTCTACTTTTCTTAATTTATTCGTTTTTGGAAAGTGTCCAAGCAGTCATCTAAACTCAGAAAATATTGTATTGCAATTGGTTTTGACAATTTGTGGTTGATAAACTTGTAGCCAAGTACGATGTAACATAGGATTAATGAAGGACTGACTCGATATAAACCAAGATTTACAATCAGAGTGGACTAAAACAAGTAAACAAAACGATAATGGAACACAGGGCACAGAGTGGTAGTATACTACAAAAGTCATACTGTAACATAATAAGAAATGACAAATCGCTTCGCCGTTAGTACACATTTGAGATATTCCAAGTTGAGACCAAATCAACAATGAAATGTTCTTCCGTGTCCTGTGAGAACTGGTTTTTAAATACCATCCAGACAGAAGAGGACGACAGGTTACAAGAACCAGAGATGTGTATTACAGCCACAGATTTAGATGCACCAGTATTCAGACACGTAAACATAGGTTGTATATAGTGACATACATTTAGAGGCTGAGCGTTCGATATTCTGTAGAGAATATAGCCTGTTAATTGAGATTTGCTCTCCGCTCGGCATTCTAACTACCAAGAACATTGATGTTAGTACAGTTGACGAACTCGTACAGTAGCTCATACGTTGCTAAATCGCTGGATGCTAGTTAACAAGGCTTGGAAGCTGCTTAGAAATTGTTTATCAAGAGCCCGAAGATTACTTGCAAGGACGATTATGTTATATGTGTTCCTAGGACATTGTAGAAATATATGATGTGGATATTCTTCCTCTCCGCAAACACTTAAATGGGTGGCGCTTAGGTTGACACGATAGAGATGATTGTTGACCTTCAGATGACTAAGCTTCAGCCGTGCTAATATTGTCGTGAGGCTCCTTCATGTTTGTGGCTTATTCCACAGTAGTGCTCTTGGAATCGTGGAATGGACTAGTGCGTAGTGAACGCCTTTCGTTTTAAATGTCCGAGAGCATTCCTCTTGCCACTCCGATTACATTATCCTCTCTGCTTCGGCCATCACCAGTTATTTTGTTTCCCAAATAAATGAAATTGCCGTTATTAATTTCTTCCAGTCTTTTACCCATGGCTGTATTAATATGATCCTCTTGTATCCCATTGCAATACACATTGAATTACAACTTCAAAGGAAAGAAGTTGGAAAGAACGTAGTTCAGAGTTTATGGTTCGTCGACGTCATGGTCGTTGAAGCGTAACTTGTTGGACTAGGGCGGAAATAGAAGTAGCTATTTGTAGAGACCACATTCTCATCAAAGTTGGGCAATTTAAGGAAATGATGACAGGACGGGGATAACAAGCTGCTACCTCGCCGAGTCGCAAAATTCGAGTATATTCTACTTTTCTACTTGGTTCACAGAGAACACGCCTTTGCAGAAACTAGTACCACAATTCTGCATCAATGATAATGCCATAAACTGGATTCTATAAAACATGAGCCGTCATTGAGATAGCTACACAGAAAGTGAAGTGGGGATGGTGGTTGTCGCTGAACAACCAGTTTTGGGTTATACCGCTTTTTTCCAACTCCTGACTGTTAAAACCGATCAAAACAACCGCTTTCTAAGATAACCAATATCCGCTTTTTTGTTGCTATTATTTCCTGCAACAAACGTAGATATCGAACAATGTCTGAAAAATTCTAAGACACCGTACGACTTTTGCATATAGGTTTCAAGATATGTTGAACCAAAATAACGGATAAAATAGGCAAATAAAAGAAAAGTTAGTCCATCCACTGTGCGCTGCTTTCCTCGAAAACTGATAAAGGGCTGAATACTACAAAAAAAAAAAAAAAAAGAAAAAATCACCATATTCTCCTATTGATTCTAATTCTTTGAAACTCATCTCAAAAACCGTATTACTTGTGCCTTACGAATAGTCGGTAGTAATAGAGTGAAGACTGCGGCTGAAGAAATCTGTTTTTCGTGTTAAGTTATCCGTTCCCAAGAGCAAGAAACAGATAAAGATATATTATGTATACGCAGACAGTATTTCGTAATATTTACATTGTAAGCTATTGTTACGATTCAAGTTTTCTTCTTGTATGTGACTCCTAGCGTTTTTAATCTTTTAATGCAAATTGAGCATTATTGGTACAGTAGCATATAAAACACTTCCAGACTAGGGACGGTGCCATACTGTATTACAAACAGCCGTACTGATCAGATGCACACGCGTGACATCTATCAGGACGCGCCAAATGGCAACAGGTACATTACTGTTTCAGCAGTGATGTACCAATTCTTGCCATCTGTTTGTTCCTCGTCTCGTGATGTCGGCGCTGTTACGAAAATAACACTGATCGCTTTTCCCACTTTCTGTAGCAACCAAATATTTTAAAGCAATGGCAATTTTACAAATAAACATTATTCACTTTTTAAAGAAGTGTTATTTAAAAGCGATTTTTGAATCACTGCTATGGCAAACTGTCAGGCCAGTTTTTTTCTTCTCCCGTTATTAGTAAAAAATAAAAAGCACTTGTTAGAAACGAAACTAACAAACATCGGAAAATACCGGTTATTAAAAACTGAGACACCAATATCGGTTTTAACCGGCCGGCTTTTCCCGACCCTAAAGTGAAGCTGTAGGCTGGGTGAAGCAGCGGCGGCGGCAGGAGGCGTCACGATGCCGCAGTGCAGAACGCCGGTGCTGCGCAGGCAGCGGCGGCGGCGGCGGCAGGCGGCGCTGTATCCGCGGCACAGCGCGGCTCGGCGCGACCTCTTGACCTCGGGCGGCCGGGCGCGGGGCGCGGGCGACGGACGCGGCCCTCCACAGCGCGGGCCGACGCCCAGTAACGAGCACACGCCGGCGCGGCCATTGTCACCTCTCCACGGCTCTCTCTCGGCGGCGAATGGACAAGCGGCGGGTCCGCATTAAGTCGCGTGCCTCTTGCACAGCCAAGGCAAGGGCTGCACACATTTTCAGTTTGGCGACCAAGAGCGCATAACGCACGCACGCACACGCTCTCGCTTTCTCTCTCTCTCTCTCACTCACTCCCACACACACCCACATAATAAAAATGAAACAAAACAATGATACAATCATCAAATATATACAAGGTGTTAGGGGTACAAGTGTAGATACCATGATCATTGTTACCTTACAACGTATTCTCTTCAGTGTGTTAGTTGCTTTTTCTCTGTGTCTTACAGTCTTCCCACAAACACGTCACATAATTTACCACCCGATGTTTTATATATTGTCGTACCTGCACCACTAGGTGGACTACGCTTGTCAGTATAGACAAATCGTTTTTCATCCACAATTCAACATCTGACTTGATGCCCAGGGAAAAATAAGCATTAATGACTTGCCCCTGCCACATGTTATTGCAGACACTAAGAAACCTAGAAACATACTAATCGTAACAGCTGTAATTATTACCCTGCAAACGAAGTAAATACTAATGTTGAGTTGATCAGTACGCTGTCCTGAGTCACCAATAAAAATATCTGAACGTATAGCACACACAACTTACATGTACGTATATCTAAAATGAGATTTTTTAATAAGAATATCCATTATCGATACAGTGCAACGGAAAGACTGTATTTTACACGAAACTTCCCCGTGCAAGTGCCACAAGTAGGAGAATATCACGCAGGATTTAGGAACGGAATATCTTGTGCACAGCAGACACTAAATCTACGAACATAAAAGAAATGAGGAAAATCAGAAATTTGAAACATACGATAAGTTTCGTACATTTTAGAAATGCACATGACACAATTGATATAAATTCATTAATCATCATTGTAAAGGAATCCGCAATCGGAACTACAACAATAGAAGTAATTTAAAAAGACTTTTAAAAACACAACATCGAATGTAAAAGTTATGGGGAACCGTGAAAAACTTTTGAATAGAATCAGGAGAAAGGCAGGGAGATGGTTCATTACCTTTCAAATTTCAACTACGCGTTAGAGAAGGTTGTGAGAGAATGAAGAAGAACCATCAATACTAATGGTGCTCAACTACCAAAAACCCAAATAAAATCACCATCGACTGTCTAGCTTTTGCAGATGATGTGGCATTAATTCCTGAGTCACTGGGTAGTGTAAAACAATAAATCATAGAACTACAGGAGCAAGCATATAAAATAGAACCATAAATATCATTTGTAAGAAGTCGCTTCATGACAAATATCAATGATGCACTCTTCCCCAAGCCTTAAAGTTCATAACAATACAATATGTAAAACAAAACGCTTTAAATACCTAAGAGAATGGATAACGAGCAATAAAAAGAAAAGATAGTCATAGGAATTAGAGTTCATAAAATGGAAAGGGCATTGCATATGGCAAAAACACTTGTACAAAGAAACATCTTTGTTTTGGAACACAAAACTAAGACACTATCAATCATTGGTAAGGCCAGAAGCACTGTATGCAACAGAAACACTTAAAGTAACAAGATCTGAGGATCTTGAAAAACTGGAAAAAGAAGAATTCTAAGGAAAATACTGGGACCCAGAAGCAATAGTAATGGCGATTACAATTATGATCAAATAGAGAGCTCCATTTGAAAATGGGAAAGGTAACTGACGTAACGAGAAAAAGGAGATGACAGTTTTATGGGCACACATGTCGAATGCGTCGTAGCAAACTAACCAAGCACATCTTCAACTTACTAAGCAGCTGCAAATCCAAACCTATGTGGTAAGAACTTCTTAAACCTAACCAACCTAATGACATCACACACATCCATGCTCGAGGCAGGATTCGAACCTGCGACCGTAGCAGCAGCGCGGTTCCGGACCGAAGCGCCCAGAACCGCTCGGTCACAGCGGCCGGCTGAACCCTGTCGAACAGAGCTGACGCCATATTCTTTGAATGATTTCTTTGCAAACCTAGAATGATGCATGGTGTGGTGTTCACATCACGTTGTGTCTCATAATACAGTTTCCATACAGGCTTACAATTACTATTATGAAAAAATTTGCGGAAATACGCATAGCTTTACGCGATGATAATTAACATATAACTTATGAAAAATCCAAGCTTATGATATTGGAATCCTTCCTTATGTTGACGTTTCATATTTGCAATACTTTTTATTAAAAAGAAATTTCTAAAGATAAACCAATGTGCCGAATGAAAGCGGCGGTGAACGCGAGTGGAGAGGCCCTATCTCTGATGGAAGTGCAGCCTGCGTGCGTACGTAAAAAACTGTTAGGTGTGGTCATTCAGGAGTCTAGTTCAGTGTTCCGTGATGTTAACTTGTAACTCATTATTGACAGAATAATTTGTAGTGCCGTAGTGAAAGTGAAGTGACTCCAAATACGTCTCGAACAACTAAATAACTTTAAAGAAAATACAGTGACATTAGGAATAATCATTGCGATCAGATATCGCGATTGTAGCATTGACTTATGGAGTCAATGTGACAATCGCGAGGCATTTATTCAACCGCATCGCCAGATGTATATTTCCTTATTTCACACTATTTCACAAATAAATAAGGTAGCACACGTTCTTCTTAAAGCAAAGACTCTGACCGTTATTGTAGTGACAATAGTACCGTTCTCAATGACCGTATTACTTTCAATGACGAAAAAAGCTATGTTAGAGAGCGCTGCCAACGGAAACGAACTGCAATGGGAACAACGACACATCTTCAGAAGATATGAGGTAAGCAGGTCTGTCTTGAAACAGGCAAGGAATCAATGAATCTACACTATAAGAATTTACACTCACAGTTTACCTAATGTAACACTCCACATACAACTTTACTTTGGCTGTTAACATTCGCAGCCAGAATATTCAAATTTAATAACGCGTTGCGGAAGGAAGATCTCATTCTGTTTGTAAGTCCAAAAATCGCTACAAGCGGACCGCTCACACGGGAATTTTGCGATACAGGAGACTTCCATCTTCCGTGCTTATTCATCAACCATAAAGTCTAGGAAAAGGGGCGGGATATTATCGGTAATTTACTAACGGGACTATATTCATAACTTTTTGTTTTATAGTGTGCGTGCGCGCGCGCGCGTTTGTGTATGTGTGTGTGTGTGTGTGTGTGTGTGTGTGTGTGTGTGTGTGTGTGTGTTAGATCGTAGTAGGCTTCCGAATGGGTAAGTAGCATCCGTTGAATATCTAGAGTTGTAAAGCTACTGTACACTACCACAAGTTAAGTGCAGAATATGGTAGTTTTCCTAGTAACTTTGGTGACTTAAGGTCGTACCCGCATTACCTGTACATTTGGTGTGTTGCATACCTATCGGGCGCAACTTTTAATGATCGTTTTCTTTATATAAGCGATCAGTGCCTAACTAGATTCCTGTAAAAACCATAAAACGTGAGCCGTCTAGAAATTGAAAGTGAATGTATAAAGAGCTGTGTAACCTATGGAATAATTTTGTTCTACATAGTTATCCTGTTGTCTGTTACTTAAGAATAAACAGTATCAGCAACACTGAAACTGTCAATGTTTAATTCCGGTTTTAATCGAAAAACGTCAATTTGTAACGTGAAACAGAGGGATATTGTAATAAAAAAAAGACAACACTACAGAATTATCATACAGACATAAAAAACGCGATTTCTTCAACGAAAAGGTAAACTAAAAAAACCTCAAACATCGTTTCAGTACTTCGTCGAAATTTATAAAACATATCTGTTATTGCTGAACAACTTCCGCATTTATCAATAATAACATGAAACTCTTGCCTTTGATCAAGATGAAAAACGTTCTGTCGAGTGCAAAGTAACAACAATAATTACATATCTCTTTACGTTTGCGCATGTAAACTTACTTGAATCAAAAGTAACTACTGTGGTTACATAAAAGCACAAAGTTATGTGATCAGGTAATATTCATTACCTATAAAATGCAGTTTATATTGTGTAAGGATGTAAAATACACAATGCGCTTACATCGGAATGATGTGCCATTCTAACTATATGAAAAAAGGAGAAAAGTCATTGGTTCCCATTTCCTCTTACTTATTCATTTATGTTTCTTTCCGAACACATTCCACCAATGCTCTCGCTAGTCCTATCATTTTCTATGTCATTTATGTTGTGTACCAAAACTGTCGAACCGTAGTTTTGGTAGACTGCAACTCTAAGAATATCTGATAGATTCAATTCTCTGAAGTCTGCTCGTAAAATTATCTTTGGTGTTTTTAGAAACAGTTCTATGGCCATCATTAACAGCAACCCGTATGCGATATATTCTTCCACCAAGTGTACTATATGAAAAATTAGAGTTTGCGCCACCTTCCAGTCCACTCCCAGCGAGATCCGAGTTCGGACGTACAAAGAGCAGTGCAACACATTATTGCTGGAGAGGAAACCAGTAATTCGGCACCCTCGGTTTCGTCGGTATTCCCGACGGGCCACCGCATTTCAATGGGATCGGAAGACGCAATTGGCGTGCCGCTGGCGAGGCCGTAGGAATTGGCAGCGCGGGCCGGCCTCGAGCTGGCGTGGCGGTATCGACCAGGGGAGGCGCTGCTACGGGCGACTAATGAGACGACCACCCGTTGTGGTCGGCCACGGCCGGCCCGGCCAGCCTCGGCCCAGAATCTGCGGCCGCCGCCATCACTCAGGCACGTCCCGGCTCCAGCCGCCCCGCCCGCGTCTGCAGCACTGCCACAGGCTCCAGGAGGACCTCTCGGATATCTCCCTGGAGGAATGCTACGACCCACACAACAAAGCCGCTCAGTTACAGTTACACGAACGTTCGCACTTCAGTAGAAACTGAAGTCGCCGTAATAAGCCGTGCTCTCCGAGATCGACAGACGTAAACCAAGAGTCACGAGTTCGATTTCCAACGATATCAAAGATGTGGACAACAAGATGTGTGTCGATCGTGGGTGTGACCTTTCAGGCTGTCTCCTAGAGTCGGAAATTCGTAATGGTGGCCACATAACCGAAGTGGCCACGCGAGATATGAGCGCAGATACGATTCAAGGACACAGATTCCATAACACAATTAAAAACGCTGTAATTATCTTCCACTGCAACGTAGAAGTTTGAATCTTGGCTGAAAGAATTTGAAATCTGGCTCAAAGTCGCCTACAACCCTCCTCTGTAATGGTGCTAAACCGTGGCGTCCTGCGATCTCAGCCTCTGGCTCGGCGACGCATCACACAGAGAGGAGCTTACAGATAGGCAGCCCCCTCGACACCGCTCCGATTCTGGATGCCTACTGGCAGGCCCACGAGCATTAGCATAGTCTGTCTCTGTACAGACCCATTTTTAAAGCGCTCATGAAAGGCGGGCCGGTGACAGACGCCGAGGGTGTTGCCGAGATGGGATCATTTAACGTTCTATTCAAGCAGTGTGTCAGTGTCGCACTCCTTCACGATCACGCCACAAGTGAGTGCGAGAGAGAAGGACTGAAAACGCATACGTACCCTCTGCTGCTTCGGATCACGTTCAAAGTTCGTCGAATGATTTGGAACAGTCTCCAGTGGTTCCACGCTCTACACCAGAGCAAAAACTGCAGTCGCACTGGATTCCAACGGTGTGCGATCACGTTCAATGGGTTTATTGGCCCACGATGTCCTTAGATAAGGGTTGTCATCCGGGGAAGGGGGTTATCAACAGCCTCATAGGTTGTCACGAATGTTGTCCCTTTGCTCGTCACACTGCTAACTGTCGTTTTCGACCACGAAATGTGTGGCAAAGGAGTGGTTTCATTGACGTAATTCATGCCACCCCCTAAGGACATTCCATGTCAATTCTGAGCAGCGATGTGTCTGAAACGTTTTCCTCGGCCACCCGTAAGAAAACCCCATGATTTCAGAGCTGAGCGTGCATGGCCGAGGCGTCAAAGGAAGGGATGTGAGACGTTCACGGAGGCGTTGGGCAAAATGGTGGTGAAATTTGGTGCCAATGTGGCATCATTAATCTACATTTCACCTCACACAAACTTCTGGCCTTTTCTTCCAATGTGTCGACACCGTGCTGTTTGAAGCGTCACCTAGTGTGACGTCGCAGGGCACCATACTTTTGCACCATTACATACGAATGGTGTCAGCAACTGTGAGCCAAATTTCAATAATTTACGCCACAGTGGGAGACAATTACGGCAAATCAAAGAAGTCATCCTTTAATTGTGTTGCGCAGTGTTTTCTCTAGACATAGTGAGAAATAAGAGGGATGGCCGTTAAGTGACAAGAACTGCGGCAAGACAAAGTTCATCACTACTCAAACATTCAAATGCTGTCCTGAAAACTACTTCTCTTAGAAACTTATGCACAGATTATGTAATTCCACCTTTTTTTCACAGCCTTTTTGTATCCCACAAGATAAGAGTGATGCGTTTAAGTGTTCAAAGTTCATTTGAATTGCGTTATGTAAGAGAAAAGTAGTGCAAGAGCCAAAACGTTTTGCCCACTGCTCACCACGAGACTGAATGCTGATTAGTAGCGTTGCAACCACATAAAGCTGTTAGGAAAGTGTAAGGAAAGCAGAGAATCATTCTAATGACGATACGGGCCACAAATGGGGAAATCCACTGCATACGCGGCTTCGGCAGCTGGCAGATCGTTACGCTCCAGCGCCTGAAAGGAAGCATCTTGGAAACGACCAAGATGGTAGGCTGTTCGCCTGATATTGTTGTGAGCATTTATCAAAAGTGGTTGAAGGCCAGTAAAACCACAAAACGTTGACGTCCGAGGCTCGCCTGCTCTGCAAAGCGGGATAGCCAGTTCTGACGACAGAGTACGATGCTGGTGCGGACACGTGTCTCGGAGCACACCATGCTCCTTGTTGCACATAGGGGCTCCACAGAAGATGTTCCCATAATGGCTCAACGACATCGTCAATTACGATTGCACTTGTCACGGGATCACTGAGACTGTACCGTGGAGCAAAAAATGGCTCTGAGCACTATGGGACTTAACTGCTGTGGTCATCAGTCCCCTAGAACTTAGAACTACTTAAACCTAACTAACCTAAGGACATCACACACATCCATGCCCGAGGCAGGATTCGAACCTGCGACCGTAGCGGTCGCGCGGTTCCAGACTGTAGCGCCTAGAACCGCTCGGCCACTCCGGCCGGCACCGTGGAGCAGTGGAAACATGTAACGTGGTCGGATGTACCACGATGATCGTGTCCGGATACACCTACATCAAGGCAAACGGCTTTCCCAAACGTCCGCCGTGCCAAGGATGTAGACCGATGGGGGCAGTCTTATGTTATGCGCGGGACATTTTCCTGGGCTTCCATAGGGTCTGTGGCAGTAGCTGAAGAGGCATACAGGTGGTCTACGTGAACGTTATTGAAACCACCTGCATCCCTTCATGCAGGTTATCCTCCCCGACGACAAAGGCGTCTTCCAGCAGCGTAACTGTCCCTGTCACAAGCCCAGAATCATGCTGCAGTATGTTGAGGAGCGTGATAGTGGACTTATCTTGGCCAGCAATTATACGTTGTGTGAACCCGATGGAACACATCTGGGACGCCTCTTCCACACCCACAAACCATCGGTCTGTAATTTACTGGAACTGCGTGACCTGTGCGTTGACACCTCGTTTCACATACTTCCGGAAACCTTGCAAGAAGTTGTCGAATCTACACCAAGGTGGATCTCTACTGTACTATGATCCAAAGATGTATTAACACGCTGTTAAACATGAGGTCACAATGTTTTGTCTCATCAGTGTGTTATGTAACAGCTAAATCAGATTTGTCACATGCACCCCTACAAAACGAAATTCAACATTTAACCATTATCAGTATCATCTTCCATATTTCTGATTAACTTCTTTTAAAGGGGCATCTTGGCTGAGATAAAATTACATGTTTAGTTTGCAGTTAACTTGTTTACGTGCTACGAGTAAACATTTCAGTAATCAGGTCAGTGACTACATATGTGAGAACACGGACAGCCATTGAATTTTAAACACGCAAAGAACTGCAGAGGAATGATTACACGTTTAGATAACTTGCAAGAAACTGTAAGAAACGCTCGAAATCTGCCGGACACTCAAAGATAGGCGACTTACGTTTCGTTACATCTTGCTCAGGATATTTCATTAAATGTTTTCCAGGGACCACACCATAATAACTTTCAGCCACCTAGACACATAAGATTTACTGACAGCGCAGATAAAATGAGATCGTACGATAGCTTGCTCAGAGCAGTGAGTCATTCTTCCCGTGATGAATCCGTTAATGGTTAAGGAAAAATCTTCATATATGATATAATATAAAATTTTCCGTACCTTCACTTCACATTGATTTAGAGAATGCTCTCTGGCAACACAATAGCAAATACCAATAAGAAACATAGAGTACAGATACAGATTTAAATGGAAGACCTGCAAAAGTGGAGCACTGATTAATATCACAGACAGCATTCTACCGTCTAGGTAAATATTTAGTTCGAATGGTGTTGGAAAGCTTTTCTGGGCAGTGACAGAAAGATACGACGCTTAACATTCACGCAAATCGTTGCTAGATTTGAGTGATTTATTCTTAAATCGAAAGGTTTTCTCTCAACAGCCTCGCCCGGATCCCGTCAAGTTTGTGTTAAGTGCGCATTATGAATTACATTTCTCTTAATGTTTGCTGCGATTGTTCATACTAAATGCAGGTGTCAGTCATCAACGAAGATTACACAAGTTCCCACCAATCCGGGAGCAAACAGGCTACGTATACAGCTGAAGCCAGCAGTACCCGTTAGATACAGTGCTGGGTACTGTGGACGTTCAATAGTCGACACGGCTCACGTATCAGAAGTTTGTCGCAGCTTATTGTTCGACATTTCAAATAATCCTGCGATTACCTTTATAACCAGCGCAGCTTCGTGATAGAGGCGCTCAGTAACCTCCTTGGTAGTAATAGTGGAATGTTATTCTTAAGCTCAATTACATACCAGAATTTTTACATATTAAATTACATAAGGAACAATTCCTAAAGTATTTTATTCGTAAGGAATGCAGTTGAACTCCACGACGGTTCCTTTATAGGGCGTACAATGTAACTGCTACAAGTCTAATTTTCTGAAGAACCATGTCTACTTCATCACGAACCCCTTTCTTGCTGCTAGGAAGCCAAAGCCGGTTCGTGATCAAATGAACATAATTTCCCAGAACATTAGAAAGCTTTTCCTATTTAACATTGTTATCATTTTCTCTCAAGGGCCACTGGAAAATGGAGTTAACAAAAGGTTTTTGTATAATTGAAGATAAGAAGTTATTTCCCGACGTTCCTCGTTCGACAAGAGATCTTTTACTAACTATACGTCGTCAAGTCACGTTTCTCTAATTACGTAACAACCACAATCTCGCCTCCCGTTATAGTCGAAAAACATACACCACGAGTAGCAGTCATTCTTAGTACATGGTATCTGTAGGTCACCTACCAAATGTACAATATTCACCCAGACTTGTCCAAAACTGGCTTTCAAAATCGGTATTTTTCGGAGACCTTGCTACTTAGGTTTATCAGTTATACATACGGAAGCGCCAAAGAATCTGGTATTGGCATGCGTATTCAAATACAGAGATATGTAAACAGGTAGAATAAGGCGCTGCGCCCGGCAACGCCTATACAAGACAACAAGTATCTGGAGCAGGTGTTAGATCGGTTACTGATGCTACAATGGCAGGTTATCAAGATTTAAGTGAGTCTGAACGTTGTGTTTCAGTCGGCGCACGAGCGATGTGTCACAGCATCTCCAAGGTAGCGATGAAGTGGGGATATCCCAGTACGACGTGGATATTTGGAATCCGGTAAACATCAAATCTCCGACATCGCTGCGGCCGGGAAAAGATCCTGCCAGAACGGGACCAACGACAACTGAGTACAATTGCTCAACGTAACAGAAATTCAACCCTTCCGCAAATTCCTGCAGATTTCAATGCTGGGCCATCAATAATTGCCAAAGTGCGAACCATTCAAGCGGCTGGTCTCGGCGGAGGTTCGAGTGCTCCCTTGGGCATGGGTGTGTGTGTTTGTCCTTAGGATAATTTAGTTTTAAGTAGTGTGTAAGCTTAGGGACTGATGACCTTAGCAAAATTGGTTCAAATGGCTCTGAGCACTATGGGACTCAACTGCTGTGGTTATCAGTCCCCTAGAACTTAGAACTACTTAAACCTAACTAACCTAAGGACATCACACACATCCATGCCCGAGGCAGGATTCGAACCTGCGACCGTAGCAGTCCCACTGTTCCGGACTGCGCGCCTAGAACCGCGAGACCACCGCGGCCGGCTGACCTTAGCAGTTAAGTCCCATAAGATTTCACACACATTTGAACTTTTTTTTTTTTTGAACCATTCAATGAAACATCATCGATATGGGCACTCGTGAACCCCTGAAGACTACAGGACACAAAGCTTTACGTCTCGCCTGGGCCCGTCAACTCCGACATCGGTGGTCGGACGAGTCTCGTTTCAAATTGTATCGAGCGAATGGACGTGTGCGGTTATAGAGACAACCTAATGAATCAATGGGCCCTGCATGTCAGCAGGGGACTGTTCAACCTCGTGGAGGTTCTCTAATGGTGTGGGGCGTGTGCAGTTGGAGTGATATGGAACTCCTGATACATCTAGATACGACTCTGACAGCTGACACGTACGTAAGGCTCATGTCTGATCACCTGCATCCATTCATGACCATTGTGCATGCCGACGGACTTAAGCAATTCCAGCAGGGCAATGCGACACCACACACGTCCAGAATTGCTACAGAGTGGCTTCAGGAACACTCTTTTAAGTTTAAACATTTCCGCTGGCGCACCTAACTCCCCAGACATGAGCATTATTGAGCATATCTGGGATGCCTTGCAAAGTGCTGTTCAGAAGAGATCTCCACCCCACGTAGTCTTACGGATTTATGGACAGCCCTGCAGGATTCATGATGTCAATTCCCTCCAGCACTACTTCAGACATTAGTCGAGTCCATGCCACGTCGTGCTGCGGCATGCACGTCGTGTTGCAGCGCTTCTGTGTGCTCGCGGGGGCCCTACACTATGTTAGACAGGTGTACCAGTTTCTTAGGGTCTTCAATGTAATAAGCCAAGTGCGAACTATGTTTACTCCTGCTCCCATTACTTGATCCCTAGACGCACCTCGTGGGATCATAAGTGAGGTAGACGCTTTGTGTGTCCGTGCATGGGTTTGATAATTGGTCTTTTTATTTTGAGTTCTTTTGAATCATCCGTTTTCTGACTGGTTTGATGCAGCCCGCCACGAATTACTCCCCTGCGCCAAGCTTTTCGTCTCAGAGTAACAACTGAATATTGCGTCCTCAATGATTTTCTAGATGTATCGCGATCTCTTCCTTCATAGTTTGTATCCTCTTCCGCTCACTCTGGTACCATTGAAGTTATTCTCTGATGTCTTAACAGATGCCCTATCATCCCGCCCCTTCAGTGTTTCGCTTACAGTCATTTCCTCGCCGATTCTGCGAAGAACCTTCACATTCATTACGTTATCAGTCCACCTAATTTTCAACATTTGTCACGAAAACACAAGAAAAAGTCTCATATTTGCTTGAGATTGGTTCATTTATTCGTGGCCCTATTCACAGCTCTGCATGATACACATACTAGATCACCATGAGTGTCACAGATGGACGGACATACGCATCTCTAGCGAAAACAAGTCCGGACGCTTCTCTGAAACTGTGGAATCTCTCGCCAATCGCGGTAGCTCTGTGGCTAGCAGTGGAGCCACCACACAGAATATAATTACAGTTTGTTTTCGCGCGGACATCTCTTGGCGGGCAGAGAGCAGGGGGTTGGTCACAGTATATAGCAAGACTGGCAACATTCCAACGCTTGGAATGAGATCCCGAGATTGGAAAGATGCGCGCGGATGGGAGCGTGTTTTGTTGGCAACACTGCCGCTGCGTCATTTGTCATTGAGAGAGGCGGGCGTTCGCCCCATCCGCCGCATCTCCCATCTTCAGCCGAGCTACGCAGATCAATATATATGTTGCTCTGGGGAATAATTTTTAAAGGGAATTGCCGCCCCTTTTAAGCAACTTAATCTTCTTCCGTGCGCCATTTTTTAAAGCTCATTCTGCGCTCCTCCACTTTGTGCAGGCGGAATTCCTTTTCGCTTTGATTGATACGCCACCCAATAAAGCAGGTCGGCGCCGCGCAGGGAGATGCTGCACCGCTCTTTTCATATAAAAAAAGGGAAAAGATGCGTGAACGTCGGGGATGAGGCACGGCGTCTGATAAAATTCTCAATGAGGAAGACGAAGAACGTTATGATTTTGCGAGAACATTTTGATCACAGACGAAGAAGCGCAAAGAATTTAAACGAAACAGCAATTATTTTAAAGTTGAGGCGATGATATAAGCATATTTTTTTACCATGGATTCTATCGTGTACTTGCGCAGCGATGACACAACGTGTTTACTACGTTATTTCCTCTCCCTCAATGCCTAAGCTATACTACAGCTGTACTTAGCATGTAACAATCAATATGCGGCTAGCCACTATTCAGTGCAATGCTGAATGTACTTCCTATCAGTACTGTTCACTATCTGTCCTACCACATTTGCACATGGGAAGGGGACAAATGGCTCCGATCGTGGCTTCACCTCTTTTAGTTGAGTATCATCCTTCCTCAAGTTGCACGATAGACGAAATAAAATAACTGCGCATCCTACCTAGCAAGAGCCCCCTACTTGTACTAAACCTCTAGAAATGTCTCAGTTTAACCAATGAGTCCGTAGAGGGTAGTATAATAGATGTACTCTATGACTGGCCGTGCTTTTCCATCCCAATTTCGCGGAGGTTAAGGCAGTCCGTCCTTGGAATATCTTAGTGAGTCGTCGTGTAGGATAACCTCGCGAAGTTCATGTCCCTCGCAGGAGTAGTATCAGCGCCGTCGTGCCCTCTGTGAAGTGCAATTCTACTTCTGTGAATCTAAATGATGAAGCCGGAAGATACATTATGGGGCATGACGTTAAATTAGGATGCTATTGCGATATGTTTATTTACTAAATGCCATAAACTGATAATAATGATTAATTGAAAACTAACAATTTCCTGAGAGCACAGTCTTAGAACTGAACTAGATCGGAGCACATCCTGTCGGCGATTCGCGACTATGACGCGCAGCCTGTACTTCATACTCACACGTGCTATTTCGTGGCCGTTTGCACATTTTCGTTAGTTTAACCATTATTCATTTATTTATTAAGATGATCTATTTCTAGCGTTGTTACATTGCAGTAAGGAAGTAATTATAGTCTGTAGGCTCCTCCTCGTATCTGTATAGAAAAAGGCGACTTTTATTAGCAAATATTTATTAAGCAAGATCACTTGCTTCGCGCCAGAATTACTGTGGTTTTCTTAAGTACCTCGCTGCTGACGTAACGGACGGTCTCACGTCTCGCCACAGCGCCTCACACCACCGCCCACTGGCAACGCTATGTGGTCCACCGGCTGCTTAAGCCAGCGTGGGAACTGAAACCTTACTCCCGAATGTGTGCGTTCTGTAGTGTAGCTTCACTCTCTGAATGCTACATGATACCAGCAGACGCGATACAGAATTGTATAACTGGAAAATAAATGTGGCTTGAAGTGAAGGGGTACCTTAGAACCTCAAATAACAGATCTCTAAATGTAAACAACGGAATTTCACGAAAACAGCGACGCCTTTCTTCTAACGATCACTATTAAACTTCTCTGAACATCGCTATTAAATTTCCAGGTGTGTTATATTCCTAGCAGTGCAGCTCTGTATTTATTCGATATCCTCCTTGACAGGTATTCACTGGAGTGGTACTCTACAACAGTTTCTCGACGTCTGCAGTGCACATTTCTTGTTTGGTCCCAACAAATTTGCGTTATTCATTCGCTTTTTTTATGTTGATTTCATTCGTTCCATTTTATACTCTTTGGCACTGTTTCGTCTGGGTATTTAAACGATGTGGCAGATCCCGGAAGTAATGCTGTTTCAGATTCTGTTACGTTGTTGTATGGCGTGGACTTTAATGGGAGTGTTGTGTTCTTGTTTACGCATATTATCGTGTATTTATTTACATTTAACGAGAGCTTCCATTCGATAAATCAAGTGAAAATACAGTCTAAGTAGTTTGCAATGACAGCATTGAACACTACCCCGTCTGGCGTAGTAATAACATATCGCAGAATCAAGGAAATGTTGAGTAAGTTGAATACAGGTGTTGGCATACACAGCATAGGTTCCCGCCGTGTGGGCCTTCTTTCAGTTACTGAAAAGGCATCGCCGTAGCTTCCTGATGTCCAAAAATGGATGGATCAGGCTATCAAAGTGTCGACTAGTAGAAAATTTGTGATAGAATAGCAAGATTATTGCTGAAATTCACACCAAACCTGAGTTGAATTTCACTCGCTCATTCGCTGTCGGTCTGTCGGTTATACAACTTGCAGATAGCACGTTTACGGTACAGTTCTTGTGTAATGAAATAATTTAACGGTACGGCTGTTATATTCGACCTTCACGGAGTTAAGTATCGTAAGATAACTGAAGAAGCGGAAATAATAACTGAGGCAATGTAAGAGGAACACTTCTAGTATTAATGTATTGAAGTAAATCAGTGACAACTAAGACCCAATTTATCTGACACCTCATTCTTCGATCTCTAGAATTTGTTTCTACCTTCAGGGCAACTGGAGATAATGACCATAAACTTGCACACTGAGAGTTCAATTGTACACAATGATTCTCCTCAACAGTTCCGTTACGCCGCTGTACTGCTCATCTATAACTAAACATTGACCAGTTTAGATTAGTAAAGATAAAGCCAGGCAGTGCGTCTCAGTTTTACAGCGAAAACGCTGCATAAAACGTAGCGCTTAAAACTAACGTTGATGCACTGCAGAAGTCATCTGAGTTGTAATGCATCCATTTATTGTGCTAATATATTCTGATTGATAGCCAGTAGTTGTTATCTCTATTACCAGTATTTCAGGGGCGCATTTTCTGAATTCTTCAACCGTGTAAAAGTTACCCATCCTATAATGGAAAGTACTTTACGTGCGGAGGAAGTCCACTGCAAAACCACCAAATCATTGATTATTTTACTACTGTAGTCATTTGTGGCAAATCACCCAGAAAGATTTTAATGAGACTGATATCTGTGACGGAAGACTGTGTGTTTTTAACGTTTAAGAACGTTACACTGTACACGGGCGCTGCTCTTGTGACTCCCCCTATGGACGATAAAGCAACGCTGTCTATATGAGTTGGAATTTATCTCGAAAATGGATACACAGCAAGTGCCTACGTTTCCAGCTGCGCTTTTGGCAAGAGCAGAACAGTAATTGCACTTTGCTTTCCAAGGTCAGCGATGTGTGAAAGCACTTTCCACGTCTGTGGCTTCAAGAACGAAACGCATTCGTGTAAAAATGAAACTCTTTGTTTTTTGTGGTCACCTCTCAGATATATTTATTCTCGCTTTTTCAGTGCAGTTTTCGGAAACTTTTGCGGACTGCCACATACATTTCATACCAAAGGTTGGCCGCCTTCATTTTTCAGTTTTAAAATGGAATTTCGCACGGTGACATTTACAAGGGCCTCCGGCCTGAATAACCAAGCGGAAGTAATGGAAATAAGGTTCCGGCGCGGGTAAGCCCCGCCTTTCCTTTCTTTTTTTGTGGCCTGCGTACAGCAAAGTGTGCGCGCACGGGCTTGTGCGTGCACTACGGTGCGCGCATGCGCGAGGAGCGACCGCTGCGCCGCCAGGGCCGCATACGCGCAATTTATTCGCCGGCGGTCATGAAATTTTATGCGCGCGAGTGGCCGATATTTATGCAGCGATATATCAATTCAGCAGTCGCAGTCAGAATTTAGCGCTGCGGGTGCAATTTCTATGCATGAAAAGCAATTGGAGTACGTGAGAATGTATAAAGAAGTTAAGTGGACCATAATAACACTTGGCCCCCTTTTTTTGCGCTGTCACTCTCGTCCGCTGCTTGTGGAGTAAAGTAGATGGGGCACGTAAGGGAAAGAGGGACGCTGCTACGCTATCAGCAGTCCGCGACGTGGCGGTGTGCATGAATCGCTGCGCTCCTGTCGGAGAGGGCGAGTTACGTGGAAACTCCACAGAAAAGCCCGAGCCTACGTGGAGACATCGTTTTCACCGACGTGGAGCAAACTATCGCTCCATTGTAACACAAATGGGTCTTGACGACTGATTTGAGATACACGTGTAAAGGCGGCTTGAGATAAATATTCCAGAATGAAAAGTCACACAACATAGTTTTGGAGTCACACAACATTATTCTGAGTTACAGAAAGCATTATGTCGCACGATGAATTGCCAGCGCTTCAAGTTGACTTTATCACAATACAATACCTGATCGAAAGTATCGGGACACCTATTGGTCGATATTAGTATGGGGTCCACACTGTAGGTCCAGTCTCCGGCTTCGTGACGACTTGAACTGCGCTGGGAACCCTTTCAGTGAGGTGTCTGCATGTCTGTGGAACAATTGGAGTCCACACTTACTCAAGAACCGAAACCAGAGAGGGTAGTGATTTTGGACGCTGGGGTCTGGAGAAAAGTCGACGTTCTCACTCATCCCAAAGATTTTCCATTTGGTTCAGGTTAGGACTCTGGGTAGCTCAGTCGATTTCAAGAATGTTACTGTCCACAGACCACTGACTCACAAATGGTGCTTTGACACAAAAAGTGCATCGTCGTGCTGATACAGTCATAGTCTTCGAACTGTTCCTGTTCTTGAAGCATTACATAATGCTGTAAAATGCGTTGAAATCCTTTTGCATATAGCGTTTTCTTTCGCGTAATAAGGGTACCACTACCTCCTCCGTACTTCTCTGTTAGCACCTCACATGATGGCAAGTAATGTTCTCGAGGCACTCGCCATCCCAAACAGTTCGAAACGTCCTGTCTCTGGATACATACACCTCGATTCATCACTCCGAGTCACTAGTTCCAAACATCCTGCCCATTGACGCCGCTCCTCACGCCATCACAAGCGCATAAATGTGTGGTTTTTCATGCGATGTTTTAAAACCACCTTCCGAAACGCTCGACAGTCCCCATCCTTTGGTACATGATGTCTGCCAGGTCATGGTTTAACCGTGGCTGTTCTTTCACCTGCCACTTCACAATCACAGCACCAGAAGTCGACTTGGTCAGCTTTAAAAGCATTGAAATGTTCCTGCTAGATATGCTACTCAGGTGATACCCCATGTCTAGTAGAGGTTCGAAGTCACTGAGCTCTCCTGATCGATCCAGGCTGCTCTTCTCTCGACAACACAGTACTCCTCGCCTCGTTTCACACTTGCGAATCCACCACTTTTGACATCCAGTGGTCAGTTCAGTATTAAATCGAGGTGTCCGTAAGCTTTTGATCAGATAGTGTACGTAACACTGCTGAGACAATGCAAACTTAGCTTCTATATTTTTTATTTGTATTTATTTACATGTCGGACGAGGAATTTACTATGGATCTTATATATACATACACACCTGAATAATTGGTACAGTAATCCTATTCTTAGTTATAGCAACTGCATTTATAGGATATGTTTTACCTTGAGGTAACTCTAATATACTGTCTTCAACCCTGGCCCTATGTTTCTATAAAAACAGTGTAAATAATTTTCTTCACATGGATGGATTTCAGTGCCACAGAGGCAGATAAAATTACATCTGAAATTACAGTCGGTAAAGAATATTAACTCCCTTCCTCGCAGCTCCATCAAATTTATATGACGACCTTTATTTACGCACGCACACAGTAGCCTACAAAGTTGTAACGTTGGGCATCTCTGCACAAAAACCTGTGTGATAGACTTCGTTTCGAAATGTAACTCGGTTTTCCGCTCGCAGTACTCTACCGCGTTAACCATACCGTGATTCGTCACTCCACACAACGTTTCTCCACTGTTCAATCGTCCAATGTTTACGCTCCAAGCGAGGCATCGTTTGGCATTTACCGGCGTGATGTGTGGATTATGAGCAGCCGCTCAACCATGAAATTCAAGTTTTCCCACCTCCCGCCTAATTGTCATAGCACTTGCAGTGGATCCTGATGCAGTTTGGAATTTCTGTGTGATGGTCTGCATAGATGTCTGCCTATTACACATTACGACTCTCTTCAACCGTCGGCGGTCTCTGTCAGTCAACAGAAGAGGTCGGTCTGTACGCTTTTGTGCTGTACGTCACTATCACATAGGAAACAGTGGACCCAGGGATGTTAATATGGTTCAAATGGCTCTACGCACTATGGGACTTAACATCTGTGGTCATCAGTCCCCTACACTTAGAACTACTTAAACCTAACTAACCTAAGGACATCACACACATCCATGCCCGAGGCAGCATTCGAACCTGCGACCGCTGCAGCAACGCGGTTCCAGACTGAAGCACCTAGAACCACTCGGCCACAGTGCCCAGGTAGTCCCAGTCTTCAAGAAGGGTCGTCGAGCAGATGCGCAAAACTATAGACCTATATCTCTGACGTCGATCTGTTGTAGAATTTTAGAACATGTTTTTTGCTCGAGTATCATGTCGTTTTTGGAAACGCAGAATCTACTCTGTAGGAATCAACATGGATTCCGGAAACAGCGATCGTGTGAGACCCAACTCGCTTTATTTGTTCATGGGAAGACTTCCGGAAGGCGTTCGATACAGTTCCGCACTGTCGCATGATAAACAAAGTAAGAGCCTACGGAATATCAGACCAGCTGTGTAGCTGGATTGAAGAGTTTTTAGTAAACAGAACACAGCATGTTGTTATCAATGGAGAGACGTCTACAGACGTTAAAGTAACCTCTGGTGTGCCATAGGGGAGTGTTATGGGACCATTGCTTTTCACAATATATATAAATGACCTAGTAGATAGTGCCGGAAGTTCCATGCGGCTTTTCGCGGATGATGCTGTAGTATTCAGAGAAGTTACAGCATTAGAAAATTGTAGCGAAATGCAGGAAGATCTGCAGCGGATAGGCACTTGGTGCAGGGAGTGGCAACTGACCCTTAACATAGACAAATGTAATGTATTGCGAATACATAGAAAGAAGGATCCTTTATTGTATGATTATATGATAGCGGAACAAACACTGGTAGCAGTTACTTCTGTAAAATATCTGGGAGTATGCGTGCGAAACGATTTGAAGTGGAATGATCATATAAAATTAATTGTTGGTAAGGCGGGTACCAGGTTGAGATTCATTGGGAGAGTCCTTAGAAAATGTAGTCCATCAACAAAGGAGGTGGCTTACAAAACACTCGTTCGACCTATACTTGAGTATTGCTCAACAGTGTGGGATCCGTACCAGATCGGGTTGACGGAGGAGATAGAGAAGATCCAAAGAAGAGCGGCGCGTTTCGTCACAGGGTTATTTGATAACTTTGATAGCGTTACGGAGATGTTAAGCAAACTCAAGTGGCAGACTCTGCAAGAGAGGCGCTCTGCATCGCTGTGTAACTTGCTCGCCAGGTTTCGAGAGGGCGCGTTTCTGGATGAGGTATCGAATATATTGCTTCCCCCTACTTATACCTCCCGAGGAGATCACGAATGTAAAATTAGAGAGATTCGAGCGCCAACGGAGGCTTTCAGACAGTCGTTCTTCCCGCGAACCATACGCGACTGGAACAGAAAAGGGAGGTAATGACAGTGGCACGTAAAGTGCCCTCCGCCACACACCGTTGGGTGGCTTGCGGAGTATAAATGTAGATGTAGATGTTTAGGAGTGTGAAAAATCTCGCGTACAGACGTATGACACGAGTGACACCCAATCACCTGACCACGTTCAAGTCCCTGAGTTCCGCCGAGCGCCACATTCTGCTCTGTCACTATGTCTAATGACTACTGCGGTCGCTGATATGGAGTACCTGGCAGATAGTGGCAGCACAATGCACCTAATACGAATAAAATATGTTTTTGGGGGTGTTCGGGTACTTTTGATCTCATACTGTATGTAGAGACTGAGCATTTTGTAACATTGCATAAGAAAGGGGGAAAAGGGTGGGGTGGGGGAAGGAATCAGCCTTGAACATCCAAAGTAACAATTCCAGTATTGGCATGAAATAGTTAAGGGAAAACCGTAATAAGGTTAGCCGAGCGTATTATCCCTATGAAAGAAGCCTCGACAGTCCGCAACGATTCGGTTGGGTGACGTACGCAAAGAGGAAGCGGCTACCCAGAACGGTCACATCGTTGTCGGAAGTAAGACTGACGGAAGAACATTTTTCACTGCCAATATTTGGCCGGGAAGGGGAGGAGAGGTGGTGATGTTAAGTTCCCGATCACCAGTCTTTGCGCCAATGCTCTGGATTAAATTCGAAACCTCTCTGCAGTGGCAACTATGTTGCGCATTCATTCATTGTTATTATCTGATCATATTTATACTGCCTTCATTTTCTTAGTATGTCAACGGCCCGCAAGGAAGTCGACAAGATCATTAGAGACGAAGAGCATACTCTGGCATTGTGTGCTTTTAGAAGGAATCATCCCGGGATTCACCTTACTAAATTTTAAAAAAAAGTCGGAAGATGTAAATAAGGAGAGCTTACTGTGGGTTTGACCTTCGCTCCTTCGCTCCGGAATGAGACCCAGTTGTGATAACTTCGGTGGCACCTTACCCGGTTCCACGTTTTATGGTACTCTATGAAATTTCAAACACTATTAAAGTTTGGTCATTGCATGACGCTTTGCAAACAAGTGAGCGCATATGTGTGTGTGTGTGTGTGTGTGTGTGTGTGTGTGTGTGTGAGAGAGAGAGAGAGAGAGAGAGAGAGAGAGAGTAAAAGGAAATCAGGGAGAGACGGAGTGGAGCGTAAGTGAGAGTTGTAGGAAACTTGCTGTAAGGAAGAGTTGGATTACAGTCCGAAGGCTCGGAAATAAATCACAGGAAACTGGACGAAAGCGTGACTCGAGGCAATTTATCGTAAGCTGTCTTCCAAGCAGGAGGTCTATTTCACCTGTTGCTGTCGACTAACACTCCCCGAACTCTGCCTTTATTCAATAAAGCTAAACACCTAAAGCAGAATATTCCTCACTTCAACGAGCATTCAACATCCTGGAAGAACGTAAAAGCGCTGTAACGCAAGAATGGGTCGTCTGGGGTGGAAGGTTATCGATTGTAACTTCGAGTGGCAATAGAAGCCGTGTTCTGCTTTAAAGGCATGCAACACACAGAAAGAAAACAAACACTTTCCGCGGCTCAAAAGGCACGAGAACTGCATTTACAACTTAAAAAGTACACTTCTACGATTGGAAACACTTTTCCGAGAGGAGATTAAAAATTACGAATGTGAGCTTCTGACACATTGTCGGAGTTTAAAAGCAGACGCTGTTTTGCGCACAAAATCTTTCGAGAACAATTCATTGTACAAACAGAATTTTCCGTTGACATATATTTGTAAATGAAATATTTGCGTAAGCTTGTTCTAATACACTTAACTACTCTCTGAACAACTGGTTTGCCGTCGCCACGTAAAACGCTGTCATCATCTGTATTGTTTTTTTCTATTATTCAGCAAAATATCTACTTTAAATGGAAGAGGAGAGGGGCACAAAGCACACATTATAAGAGAACCTACTGAAATTCACACGATTACGAATACACAACTTTTTACGCGAGCGGTGAAGGTCAGAACTGAACGTCCCGTCGAAGACGATTTAAAGTCCGGTGTGGTTATCAACTGGATTCTCTTCTAGGGCATCATCCGCGATTTACCTGCAGTGATTTAGTCTAACCATGAAAAACCTGAATCAAGATGGCGGACGGGAATTTGAACCTCGCTAATCCCGAATGCGAAATCAGTGCGGTAACTCCTGCACCAATTTGTTCGGTAATGCTTACCATGGCGAATATTGCACATGGAGTTGGTTTGTTATAAGAAGTGATTAACGTCCGAGTGGTAAGGAACTAATCATTCTGGAAACAACCGCTTGCTGCGACAGCGCCATTTTTCCATATCATATTGTCTCTCATGCGTGTGAGTCCAGTGCCCGCATCCCGTGGTCGTGCGGTAGCGTTCTCGCTTCCCACGCCCGGGTTCGCGGGTTCGATTCCCGGCGGGGTCAGGGATTTTCTCTGCCTCGTGATGGCTGGGTGTTGTGTGATGTCCTTAGGTTAGTTAGGTTTAAGTAGTTCTAAGTTCTAGGGGACTGATGACCATGGATGTTAAGTCCCATAGTGCTCAGAGCCATTTGAATTTTTTTGTGAGTCCAGTAATTAAAGGGGCAAGATTGTAAAACTGCCATACTTGACAAATGTAACAGGGTATGTACAAACCAGATTATATATCACACGTTCAATAGTTTATTTAGACAATATTGTCGAAATAGGTTACAGTAATTTTATTAATAATGATTTAACGATCTGCAATTACATTCTCATATTATTACATTCTGCTTATCCAACTATTAGGAAATGAAGCAACAAAATATTTAAAAAACATTTTTCATCCACTTGCCAACAACATTAAGTTTACACAGAAAACTTAGAATCCGAAAATAAAAATAAATAAATAAATAAAAATCAAGTGGTTTAAGCAAGTGCCATTGAACCACAACAAAAACCAGGCAGGAAATATAGCACTTAATAATACTCTCAGAACTTGGCATCCGATTATGTTAATGGGTGTTCCATGCCTTCTAATTTTTCATGTTGGTCAGCATAACAAAATGTGAATCTGTGAAGAATACAATAAAAGCTGAAAAACGTATGTTTCTGAAATCTACAGTTATTTGGTTAAATTGGAAGTCAGGGGCACCATTCGACGAGATGAATATAGGATATCTGATATGATTAATAGATGAATATAGGAAACGTTTAAAAACAGTCATCAAATCGGTCGACAGAAACGATCTCTATCACACTAGGACTGAGCCAACGGAGTCCTCATCTTAATTCTATGATTTGATGATGTGCTGTGTTGTGCAGCATATGGTTTGAGTACGTAACAGCTCCTGGAGAGGGAACATCTTCGCTCTCGAAATTTCATATTTTTTTCGCCTCTTCTAGACCAGAAAATAGAGGTTTCTCTTTTCGAGTTTATCTGGGTCCTTCGATGCAGTAAAAATGAGCACTCCTACATTGCGGCGTTTTCTTTAGAGCGTATTACAATCGCTCTGTCGAATAAAGCTCAATACATTCTCAGCACGCCTTGACAGGTTTTTTATTTGTCCTGGACAAACAGTAAACTACGATGTAATTACAGTGGGCAGTAGGGAAGGAGGAAGTGGTAAATGGGGAGGGCTGCCGGGCAGCTGAACTTCACTCAAGCTTACACTGCGCTGTATATTACAACTACCCTTAATGTAGCTCGAAAAAAGCTGTGCGAGGAAGCAACACAGTCAAGGTGCGGGATCTATTTTTACAACGTTTGTGTGTGGCTCATCTTTGCCATGCTTGCAAAACAGCGCCAATACTGCCACTGAGACAAGAAACCGACGTTATTTCCCGTGAAGAGCTTGGCGCGGCTCTCAGTGTTGCCGCAGCTTTATAGACGGCTACTGTTTTCAGCGCCTTAGCTACGGTATCGCCAGCATGCGAGGTGCCGGGGTGGAGAAGAGTTTGTACCTCTTTAATTCAAACGAATTTTGCATGAGAACGAGACATGCACTCGACCCCCTCCTTATCTACCACCAGCTAATTAATTATGCGATCAACGGTAACGGAAGGAAATGTTGGTGGACCCTGCTAGTTGGTAAAACAAGGAGTGCACACTCACAATAATTTAATAAAAATCGTAATCTACTCAAAAAAAGAGATCTTTTTCATAATAAACAACAGGAAATGGAATTATGCCTATATCTACTAAGTGATATACGTATTAAATATCAGAATGAGATTTATTATCTATCACAACATAAATGTACATGATTGTCGACACACACAGTAGATTGAAGGATAGACTATATTGAACTATTATGAGAACAAGAGTTGCTCTCTGTGATGCAATAGATTGACGATAATGACCGGAGGTTCTAATGAATCAATTATTAATCTTCCGACTATACAGCAGTATCGCAATTAGTAGTGAGAGCTCAAACGGGATCACATGGAGAAACAAGCAAGGTAGACTTGTAGCAAAGCGAGCGCGCGTGCTGCTGAGGGATTCCGTATGAAATTGATAAGGTCCTACAATGCCAGAGCCGCAAAATACTGTACCAGTACTGAAATCTCCAGCACGTCGTCGGTAAACAGCGTCCTGTTGATGTAGGCGCCGATTTCAGCCATGCAGCAACTGTGTGTCAACCCCTGGCCTCGAAGACTGTCCGAGAATTGTAAGTTCTTCCGAAAAATAGCAACCAAGTTGCAAGACCGCCCGACTCCGACGAAGATCAGATCCCGAATCTCCTCTGTGATGAGATGCAAGAACGAAGCCAGTATTGCTCAACTCCCTACTCTCCTCGAAAACCACGAATCAACATTCAGTTCTGATTCCAAAATTCCCCCACACTGTCTCAGAACATCATTCGCGCCAATAGCGACCATTCCCTCCAATTTCGAGCAGGGCTTTATGACGTCAACTAGCCTCAGTTTAAGTTGACCAATCATGCCTCTGCTATTCACCTGAGGGCACTGAACTTGCCGTTTGACCGGCTACGAAAACAACCTGCCTACGCCACCGTTCATCCGGTGCCAGACAGCCGCATTCAGCAGGGCACAGTCCACAAGTTTTCTCAGAATCAAGAGGACAATGCAGTCAGTCGGTGCCAGGAATCTTCGTTCCGGAGCGCCAGAACGGTAAACACAGAAACTGCGGCGAATCTCAGACGTCTCGCAGGTGGTTTCACCCTGCATACAATAGGCGAAACTCGACCGACGTCAGTCGTTCCACCAGGAGCTTAAGCCTATTGTACGAACCCCACCGAATTCAGGGAAGTGCAGCCCCCAACCGGAAACGCAGTGTGCCGCGTCCTCCGAAGCTCGCCTCGCACAAGCCACCCAAGGAACTAAACCAACATGCATGGGAATCAAGTGAAAAGTAGTTTTTGAGCTCTCAGTACAAATACTCTCATTACAATAACCTTGTTCGGTCTGTTACTACCGTGCAATGACATAGAACATTAATAAAATTGATGAAAATGGGAGGAGACATGCAAAAGAGGGCATGGAACCTCTCAAACAGCCATTTGCACTTCGCAGCTGAATACCAGCAACACCACTGTTTTGCTGTACGATGTGTGGCACACTGTCAATACTACTGATATGATCGTAATTTTTCCTATGTTAAGTTAGAGATACGGAAAGAAAGAACAGGCATGAAACGTCTCGATGTTGGTAGGTAGCTTTTCTCTTTTGTCTCATAGCGAGTGTAGCTTTTGCGGCCAGCGTCAGCCGCAAGTAATGCTGGGCATTAACGGGGGTGCATTTCTGTTTTCTTTTTCTTTTCTTTTTTCAAAATTATATTCGTCACATTTTTCGTTGTGCAAACCTTTTTCATTTTAGACGTAAGAAGAAAAGAAAGCTTCAGTGCACAGGAAACGTCGCAAAGTGTTGAAGTAAGTGTTTCCCTCGGCTCAGATAGCAACTCATATAATCTGTGCGCTTCGGCAGACACTTTAGTGCCGAGCAGGTGGATATAATTATGCCGTAGCAGAGCGCGCTACGGCCACTAATTCCGGCAGAATGCCTCGCAACGTCGTTACGAGGAAACGACCTGAGGACAAACGTCGTTTAGCCTGCCGGAGGGAAACTGGGGCAAACTTGCGCTCCTCGTGTGTGGCGTGGCCGTCAAGGAGGCGACGTAAAGCGCGCCGCGGCTGACGGAGGGTGCCTCTAAAGGGGGTAGCGGCGCCACAGGTGCCGGGCGGCAGCCAGATTACCAAGAAGCGGCGCTGCCTTATCGCCGGCCACACTGTTGCACGCCGGCGGAATCGATGCCGTTATCTGGGGCCGGCACTTTACACGTTGTTAAGCGGCCGAGTGCTGTTATAAACATTGCAGCCGATTATGGGGGCGCGCAGATGGGTCTGGCGGCTGCGTACCTGCACGTCACCGCGGTGCCCGCGTCACCGCGGCTCGCTATGCGCTTATCTCCTGGGCAACATTCTGCGTGGACTTTCACTCCGCTGCCGCCACCAACCGCGGACACTGCTGTTCTGTGGCGCGCGAGCGTCATCCCGGCTCTCGCGTTTGGAGCCTATTGAGCCTAACTATAGCGGACATCAGTTCTGACCGCAGACGCGATGATGGGGCGTGTTAGATCATATGTGCGCAAACAGAGGTGAAACTGAACGCCGATAGTATTTATTTTGTTGTAAATCGCAGCATCAGTTACACCAAAATTTATCCACCATCGGTTTCGGTCCTTAATCCTCTGACTACCAACGGGACGTATCTGTCCTACTGTAGGTTTGTCCCACTATAGGTTGCCAGAAAACCATTGCTATTTGATGTTAGTTATTTCTGTGTGTCAGTGTCCCAGTGGTAAAGGGAAGCCTACTAACGGGTAGCAGAATTGTTGTAATTACACATTGCACCTGCAGATTGCGCTGTCCTCAATTTTCATTGTTAACCCTCGCTTCGGTATTGTCACATCGCATTAGTTCTCACCTGCAGATAGGCAACCCATTTACCAGATTTACATAGCGGGCTGCCATCGCCCCTTCCCTGCTATATCCGTTAACGACTTGCACCCTCGAATTGATGCTTCCCACATCACGCTTGAACAGGGGTGACGACAGGATGGCATCCGGCCATTCTCCACCGAAAACGTTCCCAGATTCAGATTAACATATCCACTCTGTGAGGATACAAGATACAGCCACGAGGAAGAAGATTCCGCTTCTGTGTTACTGTTTGGAAAGTGGATTGTGGTGTCAAAGTTAACGGGTTTTCTTACGAGTTCCTAAAGCCAACGAAAATGAATCAGAAATCCTAATTATGCTAACATTCTGACCTTTTCGAGGATAAAGTCGACTACATCACTTAACAGATTTTGATTGTTAGTGAAAACCACACAACACTTTTGCGATATTGGACAACACACCGATGAGCCAAAACATTATGATCACCTGCTTACCAGCTTGTTTGTCCGTCTTGGAACGAAATACATCACTGATTATGCTTATCAAGAATCAGACAGTTCGTTGTTCGGTTTGTGGAGGTACGTGGCATTCGATGTCTACCCACAGGTTATGTAATTGGCGTAAATAACGGGCACCTGACTTGCGTATGCGGTCATAGCGCCCGATAGCGACCCAGTTGGGTTCCATAGGATTTACATCAGGCAAATATGGTCGCCGAGACACCAACGTGAGTTCACTATAACGCTGCTCAAACCACTGTAGCACGGTTATGGCTCCGAGACATGGATAATTATACTGCTGAAAGATGACACCGCCGTCGGGGAAGACATCAAGCATGAAGGGATGCCAGTGGTTTGCAGCTGTTAGGTTGTCTTCGTTTACTACCACAGGGCCCATGCAAGCACAGGAGAAAATCTCCCACAGCATAATACCGCTGCCACCAGACTGCGCCCATGACGCGCTGCACGTTTCGAGCCGCCGTTCACCTCCATGACGGTATTTGTGGAGACGACCAGCGACCTAGTGTAGCAAAAATGTGAGTCACCCGAAAAGCCGACACGTTTCCATTGATCGACGGCCGAATCCCGACGGTCCCGCGCCAACTGCAGTCATTACTGATGATATCGTTGGGTCAACATGTGAACATGTACAGGTGGTCCGCTACGATGTTCTATGTTCAACAATATACGATGAACGGTGTGCTCCGATGCACTTCTGCGTGCATCAACATTGTGTTCTTTCGACAGAGATGACACAGATCACTATCTATCCTACTTTACAGAGAGGACAAGCCTTCGAAACCCACGTTCTGTGGAGGATCGTAGACGTCAGACCGTTTATCGACTGGTGGTAGTTTCACTGTCCTGCTACGTCTTTCCGTAGGTGCTCACGACAGCAGCACATAAACATTCGACCAGCCTCGCCGTTTCCGATGTTCTCGCTCACAGGCTGTGCCTAATAATAATCTGCCCTTTGGCCCAAAGTCGCTTACCTCAATGGTTTTTCCCATTTGCAGCCCATATCTAACGGTAGGGTGATCCTCTTCCGTGTCTGCTCCGGTTAATTACTTTAGTTACCGCGTCACGTTCCCGCAACTCCACCAGGAGGCATCCACCGTTGTCGTGGGCAATGGTCATAGTGTTTTAGCTGATCAATGTATTTTTTATATGGTAGTAAACAAATTTTGTGTGTGTTTGATTCAAAATGTATAAATGATTCTACCCAATACCAACAGAATAGCCAATTACTGTAAACAGTATTCAGTTATTAGGACTTTCAGCTACAGTTGCCATCAGATCTGTAATTAATATAAATGTAACGTAAGAATGAGAGGTGTTGCGTCACGTTATCGGCTAAGAAAATAAAATAAATAAATAAAATTCACCCACCAAAACTTAAAACTCGTAATTTATGAGCTTTCGTGACCGAATTACACTCCTGGAAATTGAAATAAGAACACCGTGAATTCATTGTCCCAGGAAGGGGAAACTTTATTGACACATTCCTGGGGTCAGATACATCACATGATCACACTGACAGAACCACAGGCACATAGACACAGGCAACAGAGCATGCACAATGTCGGCACTAGTACAGTGTATATCCACCTTTCGCAGCAATGCAGGCTGCTATTCTCCCATGGAGACGATCGTAGAGATGCTGGATGTAGTCCTGTGGAACGGCTTGCCATGCCATTTCCACCTGGCGCCTCAGTTGGACCAGCGTTCGTGCCGGACGTGCAGACCGCGTGAGACGACGCTTCATCCAGTCCCAAACATGCTCAATGGGGGACAGATCCGGAGATCTTGCTGGCCAGGGTAGTTGACTTACACCTTCTAGAGCACGTTGGGTGGCACGGGATACATGCGGACGTGCATTGTCCTGTTGGAACAGCAAGTTCCCTTGCCGGTCTAGGAATGGTAGAACGATGGGTTCGATGACGGTTTGGATGTACCGTGCACTATTCAGTGTCCCCTCGACGATCACCAGTGGTGTACGGCCAGTGTAGGAGATCGCTCCCCACACCATGATGCCGGGTGTTGGCCCTGTGTGCCTCGGTCGTATGCAGTCCTGATTGTGGCGCTCACCTGCACGGCGCCGAACACGCATACGACCATCATTGGCACCAAGGCAGAAGCGACTCTCATCGCTGAAGACGACACGTCTCCATTCGTCCCTCCATTCACGCCTGTCGCGACACCACTGGAGGCGGGCTGCACGATGTTGGGGCGTGAGCGGAAGACGGCCTAACGGTGTGCGGGACCGTAGCCCAGCTTCATGGAGACGGTTGCGAATGGTCCTCGCCGATACCCCAGGAGCAACAGTGTCCCTAATTTGCTGGGAAGTGGCGGTGCGGTCCCCTACGGCACTGCGTAGGATCCTACGGTCTTGGCGTGCATCCGTGCGTCGCTGCGGTCCGGTCCCAGGTCGACGGGCACGTGCACCTTCCGCCGACCACTGGCGACAACATCGATGTACTGTGGAGACCTCACGCCCCACGTGTTGAGCAATTCGGCGGTACGTCCACCCGGCCTCCCGCATGCCCACTATACGCCCTCGCTCAAAGTCCGTCAACTGCACATACGGTTCACGTCCACGCTGTCGCGGCATGCTACCAGTGTTAAAGACTGCGATGGAGCTCCGTATGCCACGGCAAACTGGCTGACACTGACGGCGGCGGTGCACAAATGCTGCGCAGCTAGCGCCATTAGACGGCCAACACCGCGGTTCCTGGTGTGTCCGCTGTGCCGTGCGTGTGATCATTGCTTGTACAGCCCTCTCGCAGTGTCCGGAGCAAGTATGGTGGGTCTGACACATCGGTGTCAATGTGTTCTTTTTTCCATTTCCAGGAGTGTATTTTGGTTTGTCGATTGGTAATCTACACGCAAAACCTTTCAATCTTACGTTATTTTAATACTAATTGCAGCTCTGATTACGGCTGCAGGCGAAACCCCGTAATAAATGCCAATTATTAAGTTATCTACGGCGCTTTATTTGCACAAATGTTTGATGACAGGTAACAAATTCCGAGAATTCATGGACAGACAGATTTGTAGCGTAGCCCGCTGTGGAACTTAAGTTCGAAGGTGACGTTTTGGTTGTGAGCAGGAGACCCCAACGAATACGGTGTGGTAAGAATCGCTACAATTCGTTTTACGGCGCGCATTTTATGCACACTGTATTTTCATAATTTCTTTACGTCGATTTTGATAATGTAACAGGTAAAAGGAGATGAATGGTATCAGTAGGTTCGACATGTCCCTCACTGGGGATTCTGGAATCCTCTTTTCCACCAGATTCATTACCGCCCACGAGCAGAATTTAATACGCTGCACACATAGCACAATTTTCTATTGTTACAGGGATGGAAGCTTAGAATTATAAGGGGCCGTCGAATGCAGTGCCATTACAGAAAACCCACGGGCTCATAATGAGGAGGATGACAGGGCAGGAAAATATGCGAGAGAAAGATATGAGTTGTATTCAAAACGAACGGAGTTCAAATTAGCGTCTGGCAATTTTGAGGACGCGCACAGCTAGCACCAAGAGTGGGGAAAGTACACTTGGTTGTATGTATACAGGGTGAACATTAATATAAGCGACAGACTGCAGGGATGGTTTCCTGACTGGAAATGGAGGAAAAAAGCCTATGAACATGTGTTAGGAAAGGCGTCGTTGCCACAGTAGATGGCGCTGGCGAATGACCAAGTTTTGCAAAAACAGACATAATGTCTTATGCGATAACAGCAATCAGTGATTTTATAATGTTACTTAAAATCCGTCTTGATTGCAAATTTTTTATTCATATGACCGGTTTCGGTTCATTCAGAACCATCTTCAGATCCGATATTTCAGTTACAGGAGTAACCCGTCCACTTTCACATGCTACGCCACGTAGCATGTGAAAGTTGCTGGATTTGGACGGGTTACTCCTGTAACTGAAATATCAGATCTGAAGATGGTTCTGAATGAACCGAAACCGGTCATATGAATAAAAAATTTGCAATCAAGACGGATTTTAAGTAACATTATGAATGACCAAGTGCCGTTCGTTCCTTGTGTATTGCAGGCTATGTGTTTGATGCAGCGCACTGTAAGCAGCAGAGCTGGCCGGAGTGGCCGTGCGGTTCTATGCGCTACAGTCTGGAGCCGAGTGACCGCTCCGGTCGCAGGTTCGAATCCTGCCTCGGGCATGGATGTGTGTGATGTCCTTAGGTTAGTTAGGTTTAATTAGTCCTAAGTTCTAGGCGACTGATGACCTCAGAAGTTAAGTCGCATAGTGCTCAGAGCCATTTGACCCATATTTGTAAGCAGCAGAATGGTCCGATATTCATGTCAGGTGCAAAGCACGATGGCGTTTATGTAGGGGAAAGCACATGGAAACGGTGTATAATTCCCTGATTTCCGAGTTTACGTCTAGATGATAACGGACGAGCACTTGTTCATTAAATGCTGCACATTAATACCGTAGGTATGAATCATATGATATTAATACCACTTTACTAAGCTCATAAGTAGATGTATTGAAAATAATTGCACTTATTTCAGGTCTTACTTTAAGCTTCTCTATTCTCTATTAACCGGCTATGATAGTTGCACAAAAAATGATTGTGTCAAAAATAAAAATAAAATAATACCTTACAATAACTCAATCCTTGTCTCCGCGGAATGTCGTTGTTTTCGAAAACTCGATAAGGTTACGCCAAAGGGTCTGCGACCAGTTGCCCTGTCCAGTTTCTTTCCAATGATCTTGATGGAGTCTTAAATATTAAACTTCCTTTCTACGTAATCAGATTTGGACTAATCGAAGATGACATTCTACTTAACTGATATAAGAAACTTCCAGAACACTTAAATAAAGATGGCTATCCACCCTTTGAGCGCTGCTCCTTTCCTGTAATAAAGGTTGGCCAGAGCATACTCGACTAAGTACCGCCGGAGTTTGGGAGATGACCACGTGAAAACTGCAAGACCCACAGAAAATACGTATCAACGGACAGAGAATCTCTCCAAGTTTTTATTTCACATTACGAATGCTCAGTATGGGATCTGTATGCGATGCGCAAATCAATATGTGTGCGTAGTTCATTGACAGCCACGACACGAAATGCATTGAAAGGCGCGAAAATAGCGATCATTGGAAATCTGTTCATTGTGTTGACTATCTGCACGAGCGAACTAGTTCGAAGCGACAACATGGGGTGGCTGATTCATCTATATGCGCTGATATCCCTGTCCAGTAGTGCATCATGGGGCGTATTACGGATCGGAACTTTTTATGTTCAAAATGGTTCAAATGGCTCTGAGCACTATGGGACTCAACTGCTGAGGTCATTAGTCCCCTAGAACTTAGAACTAGTTAAACCTAACTAACCTAAGGACATCACAAACATCCATGCCCGAGGCAGGATTCGAACCTGCGACCGTAGCGAACTTTTTATGTAACATGTAGTTTTTGCGCAGTCGTGTTTCGAAACCTTGGAAGCATTTATGAATATCACTGTACTCTGTTCCAGCATTAAAGCAATTCGCGTCACTCCTGTCCTAAACATTCGAGCGTAGCTGTGGTCTTTTGAGAGCTAACGGTGAATGTGAGTAGTAGAGTATGAGGTAGAAGCAGTGCGTGCGGTGTATGCGGCTTTTGGTGGCGTGTCACTAACACTTCGCCTCTCCACAGCGCAGACAAAAATTTTGATAATAAATCAGAGTTGTTTTAAAGCTGAACTCAAACACATGTTGACATTCAGTCTGTACGAAATAGTTTTTGTATTGTGGAGGTACTCCACGCTACGTTGTACAGACAATCCCAAAACCGAGTATACATTTATCTATAGGTCAGTTGTTAACTAATACTGTAGGAAATGAGAACTCCTTACTCACGAAACCACATTAGTAACATATAATGGTTACAATATATGTTAATGTAAAGATAACAAAAGCGTACATACATACGGGTTTATTAGACGAATTACAAAAAGTTCTGTTACGTACGGTGATGTTGAAAGTCTGGAACATCCATATATATTTATTTTATTTATTTCGTGTTCAGTCATTTCTGCTTCTGACTGAATGCATGAAATAACATAATTTCGAAGTCACTATGTTTTCCATGGAGTCTCTCTCAGCGGAACACCGACGTCCATAAATGAAAGTGCATATTATTAGCAAGGCAATACTACTAGCTACACCCTCCAAGGTATGAAATTGTGGAGTTGACTAGGGCGGAATCTGCTGCATCCTGTACACGTTCGGATTGAGAAGCCACAGGGAAAGATGGTTCAAATGGCTCTGAGCACTATGAGACTTAACATCTGTGGTCATCAGTCCCCTAGAACTTAGAACTACTTAAACCACACACACCCATGCCCGAGGCAGGATTCGAACCTGCGACCGTAGCGGTTCCAAACTGAAGCGCCTAGAACCCCACGGCCACACCAGCCGGCACAGGGAAAGAAATCAGCCATGTCCTTTGCGATGGAAGCGACATGGCATTTGCCTCTAGCAATTTAGGGGAGCCAATGGAAACCCGTATCAAAGTGGCCGGATGGGGATTTGAATTGCCTCCATCCTGAAGGCGAATGTAACGTCTAACGAACAATAATTCGTATTCTTCTGCGCTTGAAAGTGACTCTGTAACCAATGAAAATTCAAAAGCATTTTAGCCTACATGTGGCTGAAGCGACGTCGTCAACGTATGTTATTCCTCGTACTTTTATCTCTCTGAACTGGTGGCACGTATTCGCCACATTTTTCTGAAAAGCTTTTCAACATTTGTTGACAACGCTTTACGTTTGACGCAGTGGTTCCTGACGTTAAACCTAAGCGTCTTATTTGTAAATGTCATCCTTCACCTTCCTATCTTCCCATTCGATTATAGTTAATAACAGAAGAGTCTCTTTTTTTTTCTTTCTTTGTCGGCCGATGTCACGATTGCGACTGACTGCAGGGAATATTTCGTTGACGGGTGTGTATCTGGTAAATCCTCTGCACTCCCGTTCTGCTGCCGCCGCTGCTCGAGGAACAAAAGTGCTGCTGTGGGCAGCGATTGGCGCTCGGATTATAGCCGACACGCTCCGCGGGCAACGAATGGAAATGGTATTATCGTCTCCAGTCACCCGTGCTGCCGCCAACCGAACACGAGACGAATTCGTTAGCCAATCACCACTGCCGATCCCCACTTACGAACTGCTGGCTCCCAGTGAATCCAGAATCTTCTCTAGTCAACGGTTGTTCCTACAGAAGCAGTTGTTACAGCGCATCTAGACTTTTTTTTTTTACGAATTTGTGTACTGTTGAAAAAGAAATCAGATACCCTTTGTATTACGTGTGATATATATAACACTTACTGTTTTTCTGACACTGTCATTTGGGCGTATTGAAATTTGTACCTGTAGTAGCGTATTATTACGCCGGGAAATATGTTCTTGCGGGAACAGATGTAGTTGAAAGCGAGTGGCGGAAGAAAGAACGGAAGAGAGTAGTTACTTGAGCGCCACCTGTTCGCCGACTGCTTCAATCTCGGCGGCCGTTCTAGTGCTTTGTCCGTCGGCAACCTCGACGTCCAGCTCAGGCGCCGTTAACAGGATTGCAAGCACAAGGCAGGCGTCCCAGGCTGCAGCGAGCGAACCAGTCTGTACAGTCTTCCCTCTTCCCCCGGCAGTACAGTACCACTTGCAACGTAAACCAGATCAAATCACTGCAGAACTTGAGGTCCAGCTTATGAATTTGTCAAAAGCAGGAAAACAACAACAGGCACCCAAGTGTTACGAATGTCCTGTATCGATTTTACTGGATAACCAAACGCCTTTACAAGTAGCAGGACAGTTCAAACTGTGATCAAAATTTGATGTTAGTAATTGGGGCACCGCTTCATAAGACCTAGGAATTTCATAAATAGTTGTTTCAGATAGGGTGACAACTAGAAGATCTCTTGTGAATCTGCGCGCCACGTTAAAAAGTGTTGACCTGGTAAAACAGCGGACTAGAGTCTGATTTTTAGATGGGTTCCCACACCGCTGTAAGCAAATATGGCGATAATACATGTCTTCTGATTGGTTTGATGCGGCTCGCCACGAATTCCTCTTCTGTGCCAGCCTCTTCATCTCAGAGTAGCTCTTGTAACTTACGTCCTCAAATATTTGTTAGATGTATCCCAATGTCTGTCTTCCTCTACAGTTTTTGCCCTCTACAGTTACTTCTAGTACCATGGAAGTCATTACTTGATGTCGTAACAGATGTCCTATCATCAAGCTCCTTCTCCTTGTCACTGCTCTCCACATATTCCTTTATTCTTCTGTTCTACGCGGAAACTCCTCATTCCTCGCCTTATTAGCCCACCTAATTTTCAACATTCGTCTGTAACACCACATCTCAAATGCTTCAATTCTCTTCTGTTCCTGTTTTCCCACAGTCCATGTTTCGCTACCATACAATGCTGTGCTCAGAACGTACATTTTCATAAATTTACTCTACAAATTGAAGTCTATATTGGAAACTAACAGATTTCTCTTGCCCACGAATGCCCTATTTGCCAGTGCTAGACTGCTCTTGATGTCCTCATTGTTCCGTCCGTCATTCGTTATTTTGCTGCCTGTGCGGCAGAATTCCTTACCTTCATCTACTTCGTGACCATCAATCCTGATGTTAAGTTTCTCCCTGTTCACATTTCTCCGACTTCTCATTACTTTCGTCTTTCTTCGATTTACTCTCAATTCATATTCTGTACTCATTAGACTGCTCATTCCATTCAGGAGATCATGTAATTCTTAATTTTCACTTAGGATAGCAATCTCAGCAGCGAATCATATCACTGATATACTTTCACCTTGACTTTTAATTACACTCTTGAATCTTTATTTTATTTCCATCATTGCTTCTTCGATTTACCGATTGAACAGTAGGGACGAAAGACTACATCCATGTTTTACACCCTTTTTAATCCGAGCATTTCGTTGCTGGTCGTCCACTCTTATTATTCCCTCCTGTTTCTTGTACGTGTTGCATATTACCCGTCTCTTCCTATAGCTTACCCCTATTTTTCTCAGAATTTCGAACATCTTGCGCCATTTTACACTGTGGAACGCTTTTCCCTGGTAGATAAATCCGATGAACGTGTCTTGATTTTACTTTAGTATTGCTTCCATTATCAACCGAAACGTCAGAATTGCCTCTCTCGTACTTTTACCTTTCCTGAAGCCAAAATGACTGTCATCCAACATATCCTCAATTTTCTTCTCCGTTCTTCTCTATATTATTCTTGTCAGCAACTTGGACGCATGAGCTGTTAAGCTGATTGTGCGATAATTCTCGCACTTGTCAGCTCTTGTAATCTTAGGAATTGTGTGAATGACATTTTTCCGAAAGTCAGCTGATGTGTCACCAGACTCATACATTCTACACACCAACGTGAATACTCTTTTGTTGCCACTTCCCACAATGATTTTAGAAATTCCGATGGAATGTTCAACTTGTGTGACTGCCCTTTTTAGAGAAGTCCATTCCTCTTCAACTGTACTGCCTACTGAGCTATTCCTTATCACTGGATCTATAGCCTTAGAGCAAGCGTATCTCGTCATTCCTTAGTACTTCGCTATCCCTCTTCTTTGCGTACTGATTCTTCCTGACTAATCTCTGAAACTTCAGCCTCCTCTTCATCACTGCTACATTGTGATCTAAGTCTATATCTGCTCCTGGTTACGCAGTACACTCCAGTATCTGAATTCGGACTCTTAGTCTTTCTTCTTTTCATTCTTTGTCCCACGCTCATATTCTCCTGTAACCTTTTCTTCTACTTCTTACCATACAACTGCATTCCGGTAACCCATGGCTATTAGATTTTCATCTCCCTTTATGTGCTTTAATACCCTTCCAATATCCTCATATACTTTTTCTATCGCCTGCGGTGTCGGCGTGTACACTTGAAATATCTTTGTCGGTGTTGGTTTGCTGTCGATTCTGATAAGAACAACCCTATCACTGAACTGTTCACAGTAACACATTCTCTGCCCTACGTTCCTACTCATAACGAATCCTTTTCCGATTGTACTTTTTCTGCTGCTGTTGGTATTACCCTATACTCATCTGACCAGAAGTCCTTGTCTTCTTTCCAATTCACTTCACTAACCCCTATTCACTAGACTAAGCCTTTGCATTTCTTTTTTCATATTTTCTAGATTTCCTACAATGTTCAAGCTTCTTACATTCCACGACGCGACTCGTAGAACGTTATCCTTTTGTTGGTTACTCAATCTTTTTTTCATGGTTACCTCCCCTTTGGCAGTCCCCTCCCGGGGATTCGAACGGGGTCTATTCTGGAATCTTTTGCCAACGGAGAGGTCACCATGACACTTTTTTCAATTACAGGCCGCATGACCTGTGTATACACGTTATGTGTCTTTAATGCAGTGGTTTCCTTTGCCTTCTGCATCCTCATGCCGTTGATCATTGCTGATTCTTCCGCTTTTAGGGGCAGTTTCGCACCCCAAGGACAAGCGGGTGCCCGTAACCTCTTTCTGCTCCTCCACCCTCTCTGAAAAGGCCGTTGGCAGAATGAGTGTGACTTCTTATGCCAGATATCTTCGAGCACCAATTCTGATTATTAATTGAAATTTATGCAGTGGAGGCTTTCTATCCTGGGACCGAGGACATTTTTATTACTAATCAAAGACGCTACCTCCTCTTTTGTTTCATGAGGTAAAGGAAAAGAAGGGATGGTCTCGAAGGCAAAGTGGGCAGAGGTCATTGTACGAGGCCTGGCTACGGTGTCTCCGTCGCCAAACATACATATGGAGTGGGTAAATGGCCACAGGAGAATATTCATTTAGTTACTGGCAAAAAATAAATTCGCCTTTTCCACTACTTGTGAAATAAAACAAAAAAATAACCACAAAGCTACACTTCTGTAACACGCACATGCGGCGTCGATACACCAAGTACGCCGCCGCCTCATTTCCATGGCATGTCTTCTCGTAATGTAGTGCAGGTACCGTTATCTGTTCATCTTCTTGTGTGAATATATCAAAATTATCTCCTGCGATGAATAATCCAGCGGATCGTGGAAGATGCTCCGCAAGAAGTTCGAAAAGTATTGACTGTACTTGGGGTTCTTCACAATAGCACAATAACGATCGTTTAAATAGTTCCAAAAATCCATGAGTCCTATGACACCACTTCCAAATAAATAATGAATCGCGTGACCTCTGATCCACGTGACAGCGTTGTGTTTCGTCCTCGGGTAATAAACAGCGTCCGGGTAGACGAGAGTGCAGGAATCTACATAAGCGGGCGACATCCGTAAAAAGAGGCCATAATTTGACGCACAAAATACCAGATCTCTTCCACCGGCCCACAATGTAGCCGGTGTTCGTCTGTATCCTGGACTTGCAGTTCACACATAAAGGCGAATGTGTATGATGGATTCTGTGGAATCTGTCTCGGGTAATTTGTTTTCTGTTTGCCGTCAAGTACGAGGTCGAACGTACGCGTTGAAAGTGCGCGATGCTACCGTTCCAGTGCGTGGAGGACACGTAACCCCAGACCACGGGTGCGATTAACACAGGAACAGTTAAACCAACACATGATGCAAACAGTTAAATTAAAAAACATAGACAGCAAGAGTTTAGAAGAAATGTAGACAGGATACATGCACATCGTTACTTCCATCTTAGATGACAATGCAAAGACGGAAGAAGAATCCCACCACAAAATATATTCCTATATCCACTGTCAACTAACTTAGGCAGATGGCGTAAGAAAAGAAAATTAAAAAAAAAAGAACTCGAGAAAAGATGAACTTCAATGATTGTGAAACACTGTCCTATATTCTACTCTAAATTCACAATCTGCAAGCCATCATCGAGGTGTATGGTGCTAAGCTTTATTTTCTTCCCATTCGAACTACTACAACTCATTTAGATGACGTGCTTAAAATTACACACTTGCGGTTTCCGGCAACGCTGCTGAGCAGCGCGGCGGCAGCGGCCAGCGTTCCATAGTGCAAATAGATGGGGCATTTACACACGTGGCGATTCGTACGTCAGCGGCAGGGGCAACCGCGCAACCATCTGTGCATGAGCGGCTGCCCGCTGCTGGCAGCGGCGTTTTCACACCTGTTACCTTTCACACTTGGCGTTTCATTAGCGTATCAGCATTTCTCACAGCACCGTGAGTTCTGATACTGAACGTTTCATTTATGAGGTAGAAATGCGTCCTGCTATTTGGGACGCAAGAGGTAGCGAATACGGCAAAAGGATAGTGAAACGCAGGGCATGGGAATAATTGTGTGAACTGTTTATTCCAGGATTTGCAAACGAAACAACAGATCCGAAAAACCAAAAAAGTATGTACTTAGAATTATATGTACAATATGTTATATTATTATGTACAAATCTTAGAAGTCCCCATATCGAATTTTCTTCAGTTGCTATTTCACTGCACCTTTTTCACTTGCAAAGAATTCAGCAGATTTATCTTTGACAACAGCGGCTGATTTGTTCCTTGTTTTCGGCATTTGGGCTTCCTCGACTCCATGTAGTCCAGCGATGTTAAGTGAGTCTTCGAACGTATACCCATCTACGATGAACGAAATTATGTAATAAACAGCATGCTTTTGTTATTTCTGAGGCCAAATCAATTGAAAAATGAGTGGACGATGGAATATTCTCCATTTGTTGCTGAGTATTCCACACGTACTCTCTATGAAACGTCTCGCTCGTGATAAACAATAATTATATATATATATATATTTGATGACTGGCAAGAAATTATTTACGATACGTGCAGAAAGTGTTCAAAAGAAATCAAAATTGGTGGAGGAAGATAGATTATTTCTCTTGTCTCTGCTACCTCATTTCAAGGCCATACCTGAAGAAAAGCGATTTAAAGCGAAATTCGAACTTTTGAGTGTGCTGCAAAAATACGTTACAAACGATACAGCCCATGGAAATGTGGCTGTATCATAGGGAAATGTAAGTGGAACGCACTTTCTGGAACACGGCTCCTCTGCTTCCGTGGCCAATAAACGAGGAAGAGCTGGCTCAGTCAGCACAAAGGGCATCGTTGGAACCACCGTCTCAGTTTTCTGATACATCAGTGCACGAAGATTTGTTTTAGGATGTCTACACATATTGTAATTTTCTTATGTGATACAAACTGCTAAATTAAAATCATTTTCTGCTAAATTAAAATCATTTTACATCAACTATTTGTACTTACCTTAGTGTGATGGCCGGCAACCTTGCCTCTGCAGAAATACTGTTTCTCATGCAAATGTCCTGGCATGAAATATGTGTTTTAGGCAACTGTAGTAGTTCCTCAAAGGTCGGTACTGACATCCTGAACGTTTGCCGGCCGAAGTGGCCGTGCGGTTAAAGGCGCTGCAGTCTGGAACCGCAAGACCGCTACGGTCGCAGGTTCGCATCCTGCCTCGGGCATGGATGTTTGTGATGTCCTTAGGTTAGTTAGGTTTAACTAGTTCTAAGTTCTGGGGGACTAATGACCTCAGAAGTTGAGTCCCATAGTGCTCAGAGCCATTTGAACCATTTTTGACATCCTGAAGTAGTTGAAGAACTTGGCCTGGCTTCACTTAGCTTACGATACACAGAATAGAAGTGTCGGTATATTATACGAGTGGTGCACATTGGCTGTTGCCAGTATTTACGTTTACAACGTTCGCGCCTGGATGTTCTTTTGATCAACAAAGCCAGAGCCAATGCTTCTTCGTCTGAGTCCACATTATCGACTGAGCGGGATGTACACGGCGTGAGCAGCGCCGATTAGGCGCAGCTGCAGCGCTCCTAGGCAGAGTTAGTGGCCAAAGCACGCTGCTGAAAATCGCCAGCGTGTAAGAGGCCTAAAGCTGAGGAGTTATATAGATGCCGAGCACAATTTGATTTGATACTTTGATGGGAATTATTTGATGCACATAGTCTGAAATATGTTGTAAGGTGGACGTATAAATCTTTTTGGGCTATCAACGAAGCCTGTTATTGGCGCGTGTCGGTAATAGTTGACGTCTTTTGCATCGCAGCTCACCAATTGCAGCGCCTTTGCCCACAACCTCAGAAAAACCCTACGGTCATGTACTACACTTTTCAATAACCACTCTGCTACTTGAATATTAGGAATGTAAAAGTAACTTTCAGCTTAACAGGATATTAAGTGATTGTTTATTTACTTTGATTAACACTGGCTGTTCATACAGTGTGGAGAAAAGTGTTAGCAAATTACAGTTGGAAACTTTCAGGTTCGTTGCCATTTCAGTCTCAGTGCCTTCTGGTAAATATTTGACACACTAATGTGAAGTAGAACCGAAATTAGAATGTCTTTTGTTCACTGGATGAACAGGTTCACGGACTGGGGGAACGCAACTTTTACGGTAGGCAAATTAAACTTTTGGTTCATGAAGATACGAGTATATTTATATATTTATCAAACTTCAGGAAAAAGGTAGTTGCTCGCAGTGCGGTCGAAACTTAACCTTATCTATATTTTGCACTCCAGGGATCATCCATTTGTTTGAAAGGAACAACTGAATATCCCTATGCACTGACCCTGAGCACATGCTTCAACAGGCATCTGCACGAAATGAGAAGGTGATCTGTATCAGGCTGCACATCTCCAAACCCGAACCGTCTGCTGCAGCTAAAAGGACATGTTAACTGTAACTATACTAAAATTTATGGCGTTTAAAATACATTGTTTGTACTAGGGATATTCGGAAAGTAGAGTCCAATCGGTCTCGAAATGGAAGTCACAGTGAAAATCAAAGATGTTTTATTTCTAACAATTTGCTACAACTTCCAGCTACTTCTCAACGCATTCGCCGCTCCAACTTACACATTTGTTGTAGCGTTGTACCAACTTTCCAATAAGCTCGTCGTAGGAGCTAGCTTCCTGTCCCTTTCGCCACTTCTCCATGATGGTCTGCCAGAATTTGGTCTTCATAACCAGCGGGTCATGTGAGCAGAGATGCCCAACACATCTGTGCAAGGCTAGATTGAATTTTCACTCTCATTCCCGTTTCATGACCTATCGCACCTTACTTTACGAATATCCCTCGTATAACGAAAATCCATCTCCTTTTCTGTTCCAGACATCCTGGTTTTAATTAACCATGGTTTTCGCACATCATTTCAGGAAGATTGCTGGATAATTCTTAGCAGTTCCATTTCTCAATCCCTCCTCATTCTAGTAATTTGAAATTAAAGTCTTACCCAGTGACAGTATTATTATTATTATTATTTCTATTATTATTGTTATTGTTGTTATTGATCGTACTGAATTGCTTAGCTATTCTCCCATACTCCCTTTCACACACCATTTCTCATTTCCATTTGAAATAAATATACCCCTTTTTAAATCAGACACACACAAAATGAGAGAATTAGATAAACAGAGATAAAGATAAAAGGTAAATCTCGTCTGAAACGAGAAAGAGAGAGAGAGAGAGAGAGAGAGAGAGAGAGAGAGAACGTGAACCTCTTCTTAAGTCTGAACAGGCAGTTTTCACTTAGGTGTGGCTGTGTTAAGTCACATACCAACTTGCAACATGTATTTCACAAACAAAGTAAAGATGCGTCAGTTTATGCAACTGACTGTAAGTGCCATCTGCTTGGGAGGTTCAGAACCTCCCAATAAGGGTGTTCCTCGAGGGCTTGAATGACACTTGAAAAAGACAAACTACACAACAAATACAGTTCTCCACTCAGCCTAATTTGTTATTCACGACCTCGAGGCTGATCAAATATCATGTTTATCGCATCACTGGAATATGTGACCTCGTTGAGAACGTTTCTCCCATTACACCTGAACAATAAAAAGTGTTTCACTGATTATACAAAATGAAATTTCTGCAAAGGTCGCAGTACAAATGATGTTGCTAGGATTCCATATATTACAGAATGAAAAGGGCAAAACATGTTGCATAAGGCCTTTACGTGCAGAACCTAATTTCACATAACAAAATCTGTTCTGTTTCCGGGCCTGCGTAATTGAATAACAAGCGAAAATAAACTGTTGGCTTCGATCGGGGAGCGCCCCTTCCCCTATACCCTCCCCCCCCCCCCTGACCAGCCACGATTTAATAACTGAGCGCTCTTAATTAGTGAGTCGACACTAATGCGACAAATGCCAGAATTAAAACGGACCCAAATGTTATTGCGACTGCATGTAAAGAGACTAATAAAAAATGCTCGGGCGGGCTGCTGCGACGAGCCGGTTCGTTTAGACCTTTAATTGGCCAATTCTTTCATGAACGTGCAGCCGAAGGTACATCTGAAAGAATTTTTCTCGTACCTTCTCGACTTTATATCTGGCTCTCGATCACCCCCTTCACCGATACGTCGTTATAGCGACAGTCGTTAGCGGTTTTTGCTCGTCGAATGCCGCAGCAAAAGAACTGTCCTAATTTCTAGGCACCAATTTGTCATTCAGATGTCCTCTGTAATTGGTCCGCGAGGATAGCTCTCCTATCTTACAGGCACTGAACACTAGTTGCAATTTTTGCGTTGCTGTGATGGTACACCACAGATCAAAAGAAAAATCAGTTTTTGGAACACAAAACTTTTGCCTTCGATTCCTACCACGTTTTATTTAGGAGATTCACGATTGATATATCTGCCTTTAACAATTTTCAACAGAACAGTTTAGCCGTTTGGGTTGGAGCCGGTTTCCTCCCGACTAAGAGTCCAGAGTCTGTGGTGGTCCAATTTTTAGCACTTAATAATTACAATGTGTTACAACTGTATTTATCGCCATCCCCAAGAACGTAAGGGAATTAGTCACAAACATTTATATTTTTGAAAAGCAAAAGTGCTTATGGACCACAGTCATAAAATACTATTTACAAATTACTACATCCACACAAATTCCGTCGTTATTTGGGAACATGAAGTCAGTGTATGGCTACAAATGGTCTTCAAGTAGCAGGACATAACCATTTACAGTCATTGGTCGGGCCAGTTTGAGCTGGGGACCAAGCACATTTCATGCCAACATATCCCACACCATTGTGGAGCCACCACCAGATTCCACAGTGCCTTGCTGACAACTTTGAGTCCATGGCCACGTGTGGTCTGCACCATCTTCGAACCCTATCATCATCTCCTCCCAAATGTAATCGGGACTCATCCGTCCAGGCCACGGTTTTCCAGTCGTCTAGAGGCCAATCATATGGTCACGAGCCCAGATGGGGCTTTGCTGGTGATGTCGTGCTGTTAGCAAAGGCACTCGGGTCGATCCTCTGCTACCATAGTCCACTAACGCCGAATTTCGCCGCATGGTCTTAACGGATATGTTCGCCGTACGTTTACATTGATTTCTGTGGTTATTTCAAGCTGTACTGCTTGGTTGTTAGCACTGACAACTCCAGGCAAACGCCGCTGCTCTCGGTCGTTAAGTGAAGGCCGTGGGTCACTGCGTTGTCCGTGGTGAGAGGTAAAGCCTAAAATTTTGTGTTCTCGGCACACTCGTGACAATGTGGATCTTGGAATATCGAATTTCCTAACGTTTTCCGAAATGGAATGTCACATGCGTCTAGCACGAACTACCACTCCGCGTTCAAAGTCTAATTCCTGTCGTGCGGCCACAATGACGTCGGAAACCTTTTCATGGGAATTACATGAGTACGAATGACAGCTCCGACAATGCACTGCCCTTTTATACCCTGTATATGCAGCACAACCGCCCTCCACGTATGTGCATATCGCTATCCCGTGACTTCTGTCGTCTCAAGCGTCTTAAATTCTACATGAGTGAGTAATTTATATATTAAATATAGGATTTTGAGCGCCAGTCCCGAGAACGTAAGGAGATTAATCACAGACATTTGCATTTTTGGTAAACAAAATTGTTTATGGACAATAGTTACACAAATTCAATTTACGAACTACTATTACTCGTGAAACATAGTAATTTGCCCATTATCAGTAAAAAAATTCTCAAGTAATTACCAGGGTTGTAAATCGTGGTTGCTAAGAAACAAACGAATCTGGCAGGCGGACTTTGGCAACAGAGCCGCAGTCCAGTTGCGCAGTGATGGATAGGCTGTTACCGGCGCGGAGGAACATACCCTGCACACGGCTGGCAACATGTGCGTACCAGCGTCAAGGCAACGGGCGGGCGTGCAGGGGTACGCTTGCCACATCTCCCGTGGAATGGTGGGCGGTGTGCGTATTTTTGGCAACTTCCAGTGTTGAATGTCCGGCGGTGCTGGGACAGCTGACACTCAGACGCTAACCACAAAGTGTCCCCTTTGCCGTCTCGGCGACAAGTGTCTTTCTTTTTCCGTCTTACAAGTTTCCTACAGGGCAATCTCATCTCGTTCTCCATAGCTGTCCCCTTCGGTGTGGCCATACATCCGACTGGTTCTTCTGGCCAATCATATTACTGTTCAGTATCCTTGTGAAATATTCTGACCGCCCAAAATTCCCACCCTATGATAGGAAGATCACACGCAGACTTTACTACAGCTGCGATTCCTTCAATGGACGAACTGCACGTCAGCAGTTAAGAATGGACGCGTCATGTCCTGCCGACTCATTTGTCCCTCCTGCCCTGCACCTGCTAAAATCTACTTTCATTCCATCGTTGAAAGGTGTGTCTGCGTCGGCGATCGTTTCCACACTTTCAGCCACAGCGACCACACACAGATGTTAAAAAAGGCATTTCTAGCACACGTTGCTTCCTTTGGGAAACTGGGTAGGTTCGATAACCTGTTCGACTCTTCTTCTCAACGATAGAAAGACGGCTTGCAATGCACCATGAACTTTTACTCTCCTGGCGTACAACTACGGCTGGGTGATACTTTGTGGGGTCTCTGCCGGGGTTCCGCGTTCGCACCCACAGTGTGCGGCCTCGGGAAGCTGCTGCGCGATCAGGTCCTTTCCTCAAGTAGCTACTGTGCCTTGGCGACGTGACGTCTGCGGGCGATATATTATATATTATAATCGCTGAGCCAACGCCATCGCTGAGCCACAGTTGGAACAGACCCTGCAGTATTCCCTACTGCAATGGAAAATTGTATTTGGATTTCATTAAAATTGTTATCCCCGATAGTTGGTTTGAACAACACAGTCTTTTACTAGGCATTGTCACATTGTAGGTGATTTGCACTCTCCTTCCTCCGGCCTTTATACTGACTTACTCATGCAGTTGTCCGTCTCCGAATCTGTGACTTATCTAGCGCTATATTTTATTCTTAATTGAAAGGATTTTCTTTGCGGCAATCGCACGCGGATAAGAGACGGTTTATAGAGACAGTAACCCTCGTATGTTACCTCACCCACGCAGTAATCTTCATCCGAAGATTGCTGCCGTTAGGTCTGCCACTTGTCAGCATCCTGGGAGGCTCCATTCCATGGACGAATACCCCGGAATACCTCGGGGTATCCCTACGCCAGAGGTTCATACGGGCGCAACATGAACGTGACGTCAGAAGCAAAGCAGTGGGGCGCCTCCGCGCCTTGTATCACTTGCATAATCCTCGATCATCGCTGCCTCTGCGGCACGGTATTACGCTCTACCTAACCCTGGTCAGAACAGTGCTAGAGTACGCAGCCGTGGTGTAGGAAAAGCCGCCGACACTCGCACAATAGCACTGCAGAGCGTGCAAAATCGAGCTTTTAAGCTAGCTATGCTCCTCCCCAGACTGTAGTCAACTCATGTGCTGCGCAGTGAGACAGGCATCCCACTGCTGCGGGGCGGATTCCGACTGCTCGAACGTTCTACAAGAAGTTGGGTCAATACCGCAATCGGCTCATCCTGGAACTGGGCCACCAATACCGCAGGCCGACAACAAGTTAGCTGGATATACTGAGATAATAATTTTCTCCACAGCAGGCAGAGGACAAAAGCATCTCCACATCACCTGAGGCCAATCCAGCAAGTCAGGTAATCGTAAGAACACGTCAAGAAGTTAAGCAGGAATAACAATTTAATGTTTAACTTGTGCACGTGGCGAGCAACGAATGCTCGCCGGATAAGCGACTAGCTTTATCTGACCCCACTGGCGAAAACGTGTCTCTTTTCTTCACGAACAGTTACGTTGTTAAGTTTTAAGTAAAAAAGTCGGCACTGAAAGGATAACATTTCACAGTACTTCTTTCATCGAATTTGTAAGTAGTACACTTCATAACACTGGCTAGATTCAACCATCTCTTATTAGCAAGTTGAATGTAGTTCCAGTTTCACACTGAAGTTTGCGCACTGCTGTGTTATTTTCCCAAATTAAACTATCACGCTATAACAGTTCACAGCAGCCATAGTAATTGTTCAAATTGTAATATAACCCTCCAACGGATTCTAGTTACTAAGAGTGACGATACTCATTTACCCACTGCTGTCGCGTGTAATTAAGCGAGCTCCCCGCGAATAAACCGATTACACACTCACGGCTGCCCTACCATTCGATGAAAACCTTCCCAATAAAAGTATTATCAGTATCTGCAGACTCTTCATACGGGAACGTACTGAACAGTGATTTCTTGAATTTATGATGCTGTTCTCAATATCGGTTGAGGTGTACCGTCATGTATACGATTCGGTCGAATTTCACGCTTCCCTGACGCGGACTGCAGCTCTCTGCCGCTAGCAGGCTCCGAACTGCAGCATGTAACACAGCAGTGTGTAAAGTAATTATGTCGATGCGTGAGAAGCAGAGTGCTTTTACTGAGTTTCTGAAAGAACGAATTCGAAGAGTTCGTCCGCACATGGAGTACCTTCTCCTTCAGCATGACAATTTCTGACCACAGACAATCGCTGCGACACCTGCAACAATCCCACGCCTTGGGTTCACTGTCATCGATCATCCTTCATACAGTTCTGACTTGGTCACATCCGATTTTCATGTGTTTCCAAAACATAAACAACACCTTCGAAGACTTCGCTTTGATATTGACAAAGCCTTGCAAGGAGACGTGGGACTGTGGCTCCGTCAACAAAATTAAACATTCTACTGTGACAGTTTCAACAAACTGGTCCCTCGTTGGCAGAAATACGCACAAGTCGCCGAAGTGGCGTCAAATCGATAGCTGACCCGTGGTCTAGGTGCAGTCCGGCTTTCGCCGCCGTGCAGTGCGGACGTGTTGTTATTTCCGCCTGCGGAGCGCGCGCGCTCGCTGTTGTTTACATTTCAGCGGCCGTCACTTACGTGTCGCTTACGTGCACTAGAATCATGGCCAACCGTTTTCGAAAATCAACTTTACGTTTCAACTTCTGCAACGACTACGCACGACCAAAGGCCTTGGAAGTGGAACGCTTCCTACGCGACGTTGCTAAGATCCCAGCTTCTGACATCTTGGGCATCCATTTGTCCATATTAAGCAGTACTGTGTACGTCGTCAATGACGCGGTATGTGAAAGAATACTTCGTGACACCAACCATGGATTACGCTTTTGCCACGCCGACGGCAATGTCGGAGCGGTCACTGTCGACCATGCCGGCTTAGGAATGCGCACCATACGAGTTTTCGAACTCCCGTTCGAGCTTCCAGCGGAAGACGTTATCGCGGCTTTCCGCCCCTATGGCACTGTACATGGCCACACTGCCGAACGCTGGGCGCAATTCCAAACGTACCCCGTTCTTAACGGTGTACGGCAGATCACCATCGACCTCCACCGCCACGTGCCATCTTACCTGCAAATTAGCGGGTGCCGCGCGGTTGCCATATACGACGGCCAACCCAAGACCTGTTCCGGGTGCGGCAAAGAAGGCCACCTCAGATCTGAGTGTCTTCAGCGACGAATCACCCAATTGCCAGCCGCTACCGTGGCACCTCCGGCTCCGACGACGGTTTTACCGATCACCTACGCATCGGCGCTCTCTTCTCCTCCCACCGGCCGCCGCCCATCGGACCATGCACCGGTGACCCTTCCAGCTGCTACGGATACCGCTGGGGCCGACGCGTCGCGCTCAAAGCCTGACGCTACTCTGGCGCCACTACCAACAGCGACGACTTCCGACACCCACCCGCCTGAACATATGGACGCCCCTTCATTTGACGTTCCCGCGGCGGCCTTCCTCTCAGAGCGACGCGACTCCCTCCCGTCTTCCGACACGGAGGGGCGAACCCGCAAACAACGTTCACCTAAGAGGCGCAAGAGGAGGCGCCGTACGGTCTCGGAACGAGACGGATCACCACCCCCCGATGCTCCAGAGGCCGTCCGACCCGACGAGGCCTCGGAGAACCTACACGACGATACGAATGACGACAACATGACGCCGACTGTGGATACGTCGATGCCTACTCTACTGGCTCGCTCAGGTGCTCCTGAACCAATGGACTCCACAGATGCGACTGCCGCCGAGACGTCCTCTGCCCCTACGACCGAAGTAGAACGTACGGCCATCACAACGACAACGCCTTCAATGGTGTGGAGTGAGGACGTCGATGAGGACCCGGACCACACGCTGGGGACAGAGTTACCCCAGACGGAAGCATCGTTACGCCGCTGATAACGCCGTCGGGTGGCGTACGGCACGACTCACCGTTGCCTCGTCCCTCTTCATCCTCCGCCGATGGTGTTCCCCTCCACGGCGGGGTACGGCTCCAAACCTACCGAATAGCGACGATCAACACTAACACCATTAGCTCACCCGTGAAACTTCAACTGCTGCGAGAGATGATATGGGCGTCGGACGTCGATATCGCACTATTACAGGAAGTACACCTGGCCACACTTCCAGACGTCGCGGGATATAACACTTATCCTTCTCCTGGTGACCACCTGGGACGCGGCGTAGCCATCTACGCCAGAGAAGGCATTCCAGTGGCCGATATCACATACCTTCCATCTGCCAGAGGCATGGCCGTCACCGTCATGGGGACCCGTATCGTCAACATTTACGCTCCGTCAGGCTCCACCCGCAGACGCGACAGGGCACTCTTCTATTCAGAAGACATCGCTCCTTTGTTTCTTGGACGCTGCGACCATTACTTGCTTGGGGGTGATTTTAATTGTGTCTTGCACCCTAAAGATCAAGTGCCCCACTACAACACCTGTCAAGAACTGCGTCTTGTCGTCCGAGATCTGTTGCTCCGCGACACTTGGGAAGTTCGGCACGGCGACGCGCCTGGACATACTTACCAGACGAGTCACTCCGCGAGCCGCCTTGATAGAATTTACGTCTCTCGGGAACTCACGCCTGCAGTCCAAGGTGCAGAACTTTGGCCCCTGGCCTTTTCGGACCACTGTGCCTACATCTGCAACATTCTCTTCCCCAAGCAAGTGATCTGGCGTAGTCGTGCACCGTGGAAGCTAAACACCTCCCATCTTCATGATCCCGAATGTCTTCAACGTGTTACCGAGACATGGGCCACCTGTGAACGTCGCTTACCTAAATACGGCACGACCTTGACCTGGTGGCTAGAATGTGCCAAACCTGCCATTCGACGTACTTTGATTCAGTATGGAAAGGAAGTTGCTATGTGGCGCCGGCACACTACCGACTACTTCTACGCCGTTCTCCGCGACCTGGACGCCCAACCGCCCACCCCCGACACCCAGAGGGAACGCAGCAGGATTAAGGCGCAAATTGTAACTTTGACACGCCGTAGACTGCAGGGGGCTATGGTGCGAACCCGACGTCAAGATTCGGCGGAACAAGAACATCCGACCATGCATCATATCGCCTCCGATAGGAAACATCGACGACGACAACTTATCACCGAGATCACCACCTGTCGCGGCCAGCACGTCGCTTGCCAGGCCGAAATCGTCAGTGCCTTTGTCGACCACTACCGCACAATGTACCAGGAGGAGACAACCAACAATCACCCTGAGGAGTCTGTGTTACCACACGTAACTCGCACCCTCACCAGCGACGAAGCGGACGAGCTGATGGAGCCCATTATGCGTGACGAAATCCACGATGCAATCAAAAAAGGTGCTCTGAATAAGTCACCAGGTGTCGACGGATTGCCGATAGAATTTTATCGCGCTTTCTTCACACTAATGGCGTCACGGTGGATAACGATGTTTAATGAACTGCTGACGATGGGGAACGCCGTACCGCCGTCCTTCGTCACGGGAATTATTATACCCATCCACAAACCGACACCAGGTGTGACGACAGCACATTACCGTCCCCTGACTCTGCTTAACGCAGACTGTAAAATTTTTACACGCCTACTGGCAACGCGATGCCGCAAGATCCTGCCTAGCATTCTATCCCCGGAACAGACAACTCCGGGCGGCTCAGTTAATATACAAACGGCCACAGGAGAATGTCGCGATTTAATTGCACTGGCAGCGGCGTGCAGACTCCGCGCAGCAGTGGTTGCCATTGATTTTGACAGCGCATTCGACAAATTGCGGCATCTTTTTCTGTTCTCAGTGATGAACCGCATTGGTTTTCCACCAACCTTTATCGACGTGATCCGGCGCCTGTACGGCACCGCCGAATCTCTGATTCAGGTTAACGGCCGTGTGGCGGGACCAGTGGCGATCCGGCGTTCCGTACGGCAAGGCTGCCCACTTTCGACCCTACTGTATGCCATCAGCCTGGAGCCACTCATCGGGAGTCTGACGAGCCACCTTTCTGGTCTCACTTTGCGACAGCACAGTTTTCGATGTCGTGCGTATGCGGACGACCTCCTCCTCTTGATCCGCTCACGGAGTGAAACACACACGGTACTTGATTTGATATCAACGTACGGCACTGCAGCGGGCAGTAACATGAATGTGGCTAAATCCGCGGCGATGCCCATTGGACGCGGCCTCTCACACGACGACTTAGCACCTCTCCCGTGTGTACAACAACTACGATATCTTGGTATCATTTTCACCTCCACCGTGCGCCGCTCCGCTGCCATCAATTTTCGGCGTGCACTCCAAACTATCCGCACGACGGTGCGACAAAATCTTCTCCGACGACTCGATTCTTTACAACGTGTCCAATACCTCAATCAACATGTGGCGGCCAGAATGGTCCACATCGCACAGGTCCTCCCGCTGCCATCAACTATTGGACGCAGCCTCCAGGCTGCCCTCGGATACTTCCTTACGGCCGGTACGATCTTTAAGGTCCGCTGCGACACGCTCACCCTTCCCCCGCGAGCAGGAGGCCTCGGCCTTGTCAATGTGCGACTCCGAGCGGCGTCCTTGTACATGTCCACCATGCACAAGCAGTGGCACGGGGGCACCTCCCTTACGCGCAGCTTGCTGGAAATTCTTGTGCCCGCGACCATAACACCACCAGTACCAGTCGGACACATCAAGCACCATTTGACCCACATTTCTGATTTCATCGCCGACTTCAGTTATGCTCACACGCACTTACCGACCACGCGTTCTCCTCGACCTAAAGATTTTTACACCCCACTCCTTCGTTCCATATCCAGCAACAATATCGAACTGAGACATCCGTCCACGCGGTGGCCAACGGTTTGGCGTCACATCCACCAGCCTTTTCTTCCCTCCAACGTCCGGGCAACATGGTACCAAGTCGCAAATGAAAAATTCGCCACAAACCATCGCCTTCACGCCATCGGACTACAGGACTCTCCACTTTGTTCCATTTGCCACCTCGTGGATGACGATGTCCACCAACTGACTTGTGCTGCCACCAGTGACGTCTGGAAACTTGCCCGACAGTTTGTTGCCTGTTACCTCCGCGTTCCGCCGGACTCGATTGACCCACGGACTTTTATCCATCCTGAGAATTCTTATTTCCCCGCCTCCAAAAATCATGCGATTGTATGGGTCAAGGGGTGGACGATCACCTACATGTATAATGGTGGCGACAAATCACGCCTTGATTTCTGGCAGTACTTACAAACCGCCCACAGTGAAGTTGAACAGCGACCGTGCTACCGCGCCTTCTTCGCCAACTACCTACATGCGATCTTTACTTCACCCCCGCTCAGTTGGATGGTGCCACACGCCGACAGCACTCCCCCCCCCCCCCCCCCCTACTGACATGTGAGACTCCCCGCGCTACTTTCTACATTTGTAACCCACAGTGGAGTACGCGCATGGACACGCGCCTCCTTTCTTCAATGCACTACCCCAGACAACACTGGTCTTTCCCTCACTCCACTGTATATTGCTTCACACCTCTTAGATTACATCAGAATTATTATTCTTTTTTTCCCTACACATTGTTCATAAAAAAAAAATTCCTCGCCTTGTACGAGTGTATTGTCTTGTGTTATTTTCGCCGGAAGGATGGCATTTCTCTTATATTTAAGTTTGTACCAATAAAGATCTTTTTTTCATTTACCCTTTTCCTGGTGAAAAAAAAAATTTTAAAAAAAACGTGTATCAGGCGACGGTTCGACTCTCGCTCAGACTTAATTATTAATCTATTTTTTAGTCACTGATCATATTATTTAATTTTCAAATTGTCAGCTAGATGCGTTTTCCGTTAGAAAGTCTGAACATTCCTTGTAAATGCAAGAAAACTGCATTCGAAAAAAAAAAAAAAGAAAGAAAGAAAAAAGGGGTAGCGTCTTTGATTCATAATCAAAACGTCTTCGGTCCCGGGTTCGATCCCCGCCACTGCCTAAATTTTGATAAATAATCAGCACTTGCGGCCGAAGACTTCCGGCATAAGAAGTCAGCCTCATTCTGCCAACGGCCTTGTCAAAGAGGGCGGAGGAGCGGATAGAGGTTCAGGGCACTCGCTTGTCCTAGGGGTGGGAAATTGCCCCTTAAGGCGGAAGAATCAGCAATGATCAACGTCATGAGGATGCAGAAGGCAATGGAAACCACTGCATTAAAGACACGTAACGTGTATCCACGGGACATGTGGCCTGTAATTGAAGAAGTGTCATGATGATCTCTCCATTTGCAAAAGATTCCGGAATAGTCCCCCATTCGGATCTCCGGGAGGCGACTGCCAAAGGGGAGGTTACCATGAGAAAAAGATTGAATAATCAACGAAAGGATAACGTTCTACGAGTCGGGGCGTGGAATGTCAGAAGCTTGAACGTGGTAGGGAAACTAGAAAATCTGAAAAGGGAAATGCAAAGGCTCAATCTAGATATAGTAGGGGTCAGTGAAGTGAAGTGGAAGGAAGACAAGGATTTCTGGTCAGATGAGTATCGGGTAATATCAACAGCAGCAGAAAATGGTATAACAAGTGTAGGATTCGTTATGAATAGGAAGGTAGGGCAGAGGGTGTGTTACTATGAACAGTTCAGTGACCGGGTTGTTCAAAAAACGACTGCTCTCCCGCACTTTTACGGTTACGCCACACATGTGACGCCCGGTAGCCCTGCAGAAACCGGAGTGGCAATATTATTGCGTGAAGGTATTGAAGTTACCGACGTCACGTTTCTTCCCTTCGCGCGAGGAATAGCATTTACGGCACTCAACACCCGATTCATTAATGTTTACGCGCCGTCGGGTACCACAAGACGTCACGACCGCGCCAGATTCTACTCCACAGATGTCGCTCCCCTTTTCCTTGAACGATACGACCACAGCGTCTTCGCCGGCGATTTTAATTGCGTACTTCACCCCAAGGACCAAGTCCCACATTACATGCCTTGTCCGGAACTGGGTGCAATGATCCAAGAACTTCACTTGTGCGACACGTGGGAAAAAGTCCACGGTAACCGCTCTGGCCACACTCATCTTACCATTCATTCGGCCAGCCGACTTGACCGCATATATGTGTCACAAGATCTCACACAAGGTGTGGTGGACGCCGAGCTATGGCCTCAAGCCTATTCCGATCACAGTGGCTATATCTGCACTATACACCTACGCCCCCAACAAGTCTGGCGCAGCAATGGCTTTTGGAAGCTCAACATAACACATCTCCAGGACCTGGATTGTCGTCGGCAAGTTGCAGCAACGTGGACTGACTGTGAACGCCGCCACCTACGATACACCTCGACCCTGGAGTGGTGGCTCCTCTGTGCCAAACCAGCAATCCGTAGGACGTGACTGCGTGGCATCGACAGACCCTCGATTTTTACTACGCGGCACTCAGGGACCTCGACGCCTTACCCCCTTCCCCGGAGAGACAACATGACCAAAGCAGAATCAAGGCTCACATACTGTCATTGACGAAGCGCCGACTAGAAGGTGCAGTAGTCCGCTCGCGACGGCACGACCGAACGGTTGCAGAGGAACCCGCTATGCACCACGTTGTGGCGGATAAGCGCCGACAACGCCAACATTTAATCACACAACTCAGGACACACGACGGTCGCTTATGTACGACCCAAGCAACCATAGTAAAGGCGGTGGAGGATCATTTTCGTCATCTTTACAAGGAAAGAACCGTCGATGACGAGGCCACTACTGAAGTGATACAGCAGGTAACACGTACTATCGACGAGGCTACCGTGAATGCACTAACAGAGGAAATCTCATTCGAAGAAGTCGAAGACGCCGTGGACAAAGGTGCGGCCAATAAGTGTCCTGGACCTGATCGATTGCCCATCGAATTCTACCGGACTTTCCGTGACATCATGATGCCTCGCTGGGTTATAATGTTCCGCGAACTTATGTATCCAGACTGTGTTGTGCCGCCAGCGTTTGTAGAAGGTCTCCTCATACCGGTACACAAGCCAGGTGGAGGGCTATCGATTAACGACTATCGGCCGCTTACAGTGCTGAACGCCGATTACAAGATTTTCACCAGGATTATGGCGAGCCGTATTAAGACGACTTTGCCGATGATCCTCGCTCCAGAACAGACGTCGCAGGGGGCAGAAGCCAACATACACATGGCCACCGGTGACTGCAGAGACTTAATAGCGATCGCCTCTGCGTGCCGTCTGAGAGCGGCGATCGTCTCCGTCGATTTCAACCGCGCCTTTGATAGAGTGCACCACAACTTCCTCCTACGAGTGATGGACTGTACGGGATTCCCCACGGGCCTCATCGACACCCTACGGCGTCTTTGGACCGCAGCCAGCTCACACGTCCAGGTCAATGGAAGGACGGTAGGACCAGTACCCATTAAGAGGTGTCTACGACAGGGTTGCCCCCTTTCTACCTACCTTTATGCAATCGCACTCGAGCCACTCCTAGGGGGCCTTAACCACCGCCTATCTGGCATCACGCTGCGGGACGTCACCTTTCGCTATAGGACATACGCTGACGACCTGCTACTGCTGGTTCGTTCCAATGACGAAGTTCGAAGCGTACTAACCTGGATTGAGCGATACGGACAGGCCGCAGGCAGTCTTCTGAACATCAACAAGTCGGCGGCGTTGGATATCGGGCGTGGTCTCGGACCGGAAGCCCTCGCTCCCCTCCCACGAGTTTCTGATCTGCGATATTTGGGAATCACGTTCAAGAAAGATGTACGTAAAACAGCTGCAGCAAACTACCGACGGTTATTACAGATCATACGCGCAATGGTGCGACAGAACCTGCTCCGGGACTTGAATCAGCTACAACGTGTTGAATACCTGAACCTCTACGTGGCATCAAAACTCAACCACGTGGCACAGGTCCTCCCACTACCGCTGCAGATAGGTCGCCGGCTTCAGGCGGCCCTTCAGTTACTACGTTTCCGCAGGTCATATCTTTGAAGTACGATACGACACTCTTACCCTCCCAGTGCACAAAGGAGGGCTGGGATTGGTCAACGTCAGGGCGAGAGCAGCTGCCCTTACATGAGCAACATGAGGAAACGTTGGAAAAGTCAATATACCTCTCTCACGGGTCGTTTACTACAGGTTCTGATGCCAGTCTCTAACGTCCCGCCGGTGTCGGTAGCGCACGTCGCACCACAGCTCTCCCATGTGTCGACCTTCGTTCTTGATTACAGCTATGTCAGCTGGAACTTCTCCGCCACACGTCAACCAAAGGCGAAAGATGTTTATACCAACCTTATGCGGGCTGTTCCCCATAACGTGGTGGAAAACAAGTACCCTACGGTTCACTGGCCAAGAGTGTGGAAAACGATACACCAAAACGTTCTGTCATCAACGGTGCGTTCGAAGTGGTATCAGATCGCCAACAAAAAATATGCCACACGACAGCGACTTTACACTATTGGACTGGCAGACTCCCCTTATTGCCCAGATTGTCACCTTTTGGATACCGATGAACACCGTTTTACTTGCGCATCATCGTCCGGAGTTTGGCGACTAACACAGAAGATATTGGCTTGTTACCTCCGGGTCACACCTGAAATGATTGACCCTCAGACCCTACTCTGTCCCGATGAAACTTATTTTCCGGCTGCAAAGAACCGCGCGACTGCTACGGTCGCAGGTTCGAATCCTGCCTCGGGCATGGATGTGTGTGATGTCCTTAGGTTAGTTAGGTTTAAGTAGTTCTAAGTTCTAGGGGACTGATGACCACAGCTGTTAAGTCCCATAGTGCTCAGAGCCATTTGAACCATTTTTGAACCGGCTGCAAAATATCATGCGCTTACATGGTTCAAAGGACTTACCGTCGCCTACATCTTTAGCGACGAAGAGAAAGAGCAGCTTGATTACTGGTGGTTCCTACAAAATGCTCACAATGCCCTCGAACGCACACCGAAATACCGTACGCTGTTCGCAAATTATTTACGCAGCGTTTTCGTTAACCCCCCACTCAGCTGGGGAGTGCCACGCTGCGGTTAATGTTATGTGCCGCATCACACGAACGGCTGAACGTTCTGCCTTGTCAGCCATGAGCGAAGGAAGAGACAAGCTGCTGCAAGGATGCTGTTTTCCTTGGGGCACTAGCGAAGCAGAATGCCTCCGTTGCAGATGCCCTTCACAGGCGCTATTGGAGATATCAGATAACGATGGCGAGGCTCCAAGTGGAACCAGTTACATTATTGAAGAACCTTTTAGTTGGAATTACATCAGTGATTTATATTTTAATTTTTTGATTACTCTTTTATGACACCTTTGTTGTTGTAACACTTACTTGTAACACTTAGTTACTAGAATTCTCAATTGTACACGTTACCTAAATGTAATCATGTAAAAAAAAAAAGTGCCAAAGGATAGCCCTAACCTTGATTTCCCATATTTCCCCTGGTATATAGGCAGCTCTCTGGGGTAGGTTTACTCAGGAACCAACGCCCGAAGTGGATCAGAATCTTTGTTATAGGATGAAAAGTGGCGGTGGCACTTAAAAAAAAATAAAAAATAAAAAATAAAAAATGGGGTAGAAAAAAGGGGTAGCGTCTTAAAAAAGGGTAGGAAAAAAAGAAAATTAAAAAAAACAGAAAAAGGGGTAAAAAAAGGGGTAGCGTCTTTGATTCATAATCAAAACGTCTTCGGTCCCGGGTTCGATCCCCGCCACTGCCTAAATTTTGATAAATAATCAGCACTGGCGGCCGAAGACTTCCGGCATAAGAAGTCAGCCTCATTCTGCCAACGGCCTTGTCAAAGAGGGCGGAGGAGCGGATAGAGGTTCAGGGCACTCTCTTGTCCTAGGGGTGGGAAATTGCCCCTTAAGGCGGAAGAATCAGCAATGATCAACGTCATGAGGATGCAGAAGGCAATGGAAACCACTGCATTAAAGACACGTAACGTGTATCCACGGGACATGTGGCCTGTAATTTAAGAAGTGTCATGATGATCTCTCCATTTGCAAAAGATTCCGGAATAGTCCCCCATTCGGATCTCCGGGAGGCGACTGCCAAGTGGGAGGTTACCATGAGAAAAAGATTGAATAATCAACGAAAGGATAACGTTCTACGAGTCGGGGCGTGGAATGTCAGAAGCTTGAACGTGGTAGGGAAACTAGAAAATCCGAAAAGGGAAATGCAAAGGCTCAATCTAGATATAGTAGGGGTCAGTGAAGTGGAAGGAAGACAAGGATTTCTGGTCAGATGAGTATCGGGTAATATCAACAGCAGCAGAAAATGGTATAACAGGTGTAGGATTCGTTATGAATAGGAAGGTAGGGCAGAGGGTGTGTTACTGTGAACAGTTCAGTGACCGGGTTGTTCTAATCAGAATCGACAGCAGACCAACACCGACAACGATAGTTCAGGTATACATGCCGACGTCGCAAGCTGAAGATGAACAGATAGAGAAAGTGTAAGAGGATATTGAAAGGGTAATGCAGTATGTAAAGGGGGACGAAAATCTAGTAGTCATGGGCGACTGGAATGCAGTTGTAGGGGAAGGAGTAGAAGAAAAGGTTACAGGAGAATATGGGCTTGGGACGAAGAATGAAAGAGGAGAAAGACTAATTGAGTTCTGTAACAAGTTTCAGGTAGTAATGGCGAATACCCTGTTCAAGATTCACAAGAGGAGGCGGTATACTTGGAAAAGGCCGGGAGATACGGGACGATCTAAGTTAGATTACATCATGGTCAGACAGAGATTCCGAAATCAGATACTGGATTGTAAGGCGTACCCAGGAGCAGATATAGACTCAGATCACAATATAGTAGTGATGAAGAGTAGACTGAAGTTCCAGACACTAGTCAGGGAGAATCAATAGATTGAAGAGGAATGGACATCTCTAAAAAGGGCCATCACAGAAGTTGGGAAGGAAAACATAGGTACAAAGAAGGTAGCTGCGAAGAAACCATGGGTAACAGAAGAAATACTTCAGATGATTGATGAAAGGAGGAAGTACAAACATGTTCCGGGAAAATCAGGAATACAGAAATACAAGTCGCTGAGGAATGAAATAAATAGGAAGTGCAGGGAAGCTAAGACGAAATGGCTGCAGGAAAAAACGTGAAGACATCGAAAAAGATATGATTGTCGGAAGGACAGACTCAGCCTACAGGAAAGTCAAAACAACCTTTGGTGACATTAAAAGCAACGGTGGTAACATTAAGAGTGCAACGGGAATTTCACTGTTAAATGCAGAGGAGAGAGCAGACAGGTGGAAAGAATACATTGAAAGCCTCTATGAGGGTGAAGATTTGTCTGATGTGATAGAAGAAGAAACAGGAGTCAATTTAGAAGAGATAGGGGATCGAGTATTAGAATCGGAATTTACAAGAGCTTTGGAGGTCTTACGGTCAAATAAGGCAGAAGGGATAGATAACATTCCATCAGAATTTCTAAAATCATTGGGGGAAGTGGCAACAAAACGACTATTCACGTTGGTGTGTAGAATATATGAGTCTGGCGACATACCATCTGACTTTCGGAAAAGCATCAGCCACACAATTCCGAAGACGGCAAGAGCTGACAAGTGCGAGAATTATCGCACAATCAGCTTAACAGCTCATGCATCGAAGCTGCTTACAAGAATAATATACAGAAGAATGGAAAAGAAAATTGAGAATGCGCTAGGTGACTATAGTTTGGCTTTAGGAAAAGTAAAGGGACGAGAGAGGCAATTCTGACGTTACGGCTAATAATGGAAACAAGGCTAAAGAAAAATCAAGACACTTTCATAGGATTTGTCGACCTGGAAAAAGCGTTCGATAATATAAAATGGCGCAAGCTGTTCGAGATTCTGAAAAAAGTAGGGGTGAGCTATAGGGAGAGACGGGTCATATACAATATGTACAACAACCAAGAGGGAATAATAAGAGTGGACGATCAAGAACGAAGTGCTCGTATTAAGAAGGGTGTAAGACAAGGCTGTAGCCTTTCGCCCCTACTCTTCAATCTGTACATCGAGGAAGCAATGATGGAAATAAAAGAAAGGTTCAGGAGTGGAATTAAAATACAAGGTGAAAGGATATCAATGATACGATTCGCTGATGACATTGCTATCCTGAGTGAAAGTGAAGAAGAATTAAATGATCTGCTGAACGGTATGAACAGTCTAATGAGTACACAGTATGGTTTGAGAGTAAATCGGAGAAAGACGAAGGTAATGAGAAGTAGTAGAAATGAGAACAGTGAGAAACTTAACATCAGGATTGATGGTCACGAAGTCAATGAAGTTAAGGAATTCTGCTACCTAGGCAGTAAAATAACCAATGACGGACGGAGCAAGGAGGACATCAAAAGCAGACTCGCTATGGCAAAAAAGGCATTTCTGGCCAAGAGAAGTCTACTAATATCAAATACCGGCCTTAATTTGAGGAAGAAATTTCTGAGGATGTACGTTTGGAGTACAGCATTGTATGGTAGTGAAACATGGACTGTGGGAAAACCGGAACAGAAGAGAATCTAAGCATTTGAGATGTGGTGCTATAGACGAATGTTGAAAATTATTAGGTGGACTGATAAGGTAAGGAATGAGGAGGTTCTACGCAGAATCGGAGAGGAAAGGAATATGTGGAAAACACTGATAAGGAGAAGGGACAGGATGATAGGACATCTGCTACGACATGAGGGAATGACTTCCATGGTACTAGAGGGAGCTGTAGAGGGCAAAAACTGTAGAGGAAGACAGAGATTGGAATACGTGAAGCAAATAATTGAGGACGTAGGTTGCAAGTGCTACTCTGAGATGAAGAGGTTAGCACAGGAAAGGAATTCGTGGCGGGCCACATCAAACCAGTCAGCAGACTGATGACCAAAAAAAAATGTCACTGTAGGCAGCTGCTGTGGTGAGTAATTTGAAACCCGAGGCAGAACACTGATATTGGTGAGACATTACGCGCTACACTTCTTTTCTTCTTTCACCTAATTCTGGAAAGAACAGCGAGTTTACAGTCAAGCTGCTCTACTCCGTTACCTTTCACCTAGAGCTGCCAATCACGAAACGTACGGAAGAGAGCTCGGAGGAATTTTAGAAAATAGGCAAAAGGTCTGTTACCTTGAAGCTCTGTGGTGTGCCGCGGGATGTGTCGGGAGAGCTCACTTTCCACAAAAGGCACAATACAGAGACGAGTCCCCACCCAACATACAATACTAACTCCTCAAGAGTTCAGTCAAAATTTCACAGTAGGTAGTGAAAGCTCATGTCATGGTATGGTTTTCTTCATTTACCTAAGCAAGCACTACCTTGTAATGCAAGCCTTAAACTTTTACTTTGGTATAAATCTGAGAGGTCGCTCATCAAAGCTGTGCAGAATTCCTCGGTACGAATTTTCTTGCGTTTTTCAGCGAGCTGTGGCCGAAAATGTTGCCGCGTGCCAAGTAGATGAGACGAAATGAAGCCCCGTGCGGGCGCGGGCGCAAGCAACTGTGCGGAACTAAATCGGCGCCGGATCGAAGCGCGCTGGCGGGGGCGGGCCCGCAGCGCAGCGCAGCGCAGACGGCGGCCGCGAGTTAGGGCCCGCGCAGGCACTCGGTTAGCGAGCAGCCGTAACAAAGCCCGGCCGGCGGCCTCGTAAAGCAGTGGGCCGGCCAGGTCGCTCCTAATGCGCCGCCACGGCCCTAAAGTCGCCAGGGCGCGCAATCACGCTGCCTGGCGCTCCCGGGGGATCCGTTCAGGCGCCTCCGCTAGTCCCTACTTACTGTATCCTGCCTGTCTCCTTCTCAGCGACAGCTTTCCTCAATAATCTAACATTTTTCGTGGCAGTAGTCTAAGATATGATCTTTCGTGGAAAGTAGTCGAAAATATCGATTGAAATTCCTTCTAGATATGGTTCAGGAGTGTACTGTCAGCTCAAAGTGGCGACAAGACCCAACTTTAAGAGCTAGTAAGCTGCGCTCGTCATTCTCCAAACAATTCGAATACATCGAACGAATGGTACAGTATGTACCCTGATTAGCCAAAAAGCTTTAATTATCATCTCGAAAATACCCATTAGCTTCGCAGGTCTTTTTTTGTCACCTTCTATCCCAGGTGTGTTCTGACAGACTGCTTTATTTAAATAACAACAAAAACTGCATTCAGCATTTTCAGTGAAACGTTTCATCTTTTTCTGTGAAAGGTTATGTTAATACCATACAATGTGTATATCCACATTCCACATACTTTTTAAAGTTTATTTTTACGAAAAAGAGGTCGTTAAACAGAAAACTGACGAAATGAACATAATATTACATGACAATGTTAATGCTATGAAAACTCAAAACCTTGCATTCTAAATTTTTACTTTTTGCTGTATTTCTATCGTTTATTATAGATGTGCAGTAATAAAATATAAAAATTCCCAATTCAAAAAATCAAAATCACACCAGCACTGTTTGGGTTTCTAGTTTCTTTGTCTTTTTTTCTACTCGCTGGACATTTTTGTGGAGAATCTGAGTTGGATTGGCTTCTGGCAACAATGACAAGTATAAGGCACCTTTTTCTTCTTTTTGGGATCACATGTGGAGCATGTTTTGCATTTTTCCAATCATTCTACAACGACTTCTATTCTTGGTTCTGCTACAACCAAAACACAGTGAATGGATGCACCAAGTCCATGGGGTATGAGATAGTTGTTGAGTCGTTTTTTGTCTGTGGTGTCGTCAACGAGTTTGCTAGGTTCTTCAAAAACTTAAAGCGGCTCACACGATTATCGTCTTTATGGGAACTGTGAAGGAGAACCCGTTTATCCCTCTTACGGCCAACATGCGGTAAAATAATGCCATTTGACCATCACTGAAAAACGTTTCGAAGAACAACGACATTTGTTTCGACCTAATGCATTTCTGGCAGAATCTTTAGCTAAAGATTCAGTCTCCATACTTCGGTCTTTATCACGAGGATAACTTGTTTCATTCAAGGAATTCACAGACGGCAAAAGAAATTCATCTTTACTTCCGCACTGTTCCTATTTTGAATTATGTTTCCTTACAATTTCGTTGTCACTATCTAATCTCACTTCCTGAATTGTCCTCAAACCATTTTAAAACAGTATCCTTGAAGTCAGTGTTCGTAACTCGAACACTACATGAAAACCTGTCTTCTGAATCCATAACGGAGTCCCAGGTGTCGTCTCAGAGACCGCTAGCTACATCCACGTCGCATTCAAGCGGCTACTGACAAAGGGAACCACGACCCTTCGGGAAAGGACGAATAGACAGTCGTGTAATCTTCTACCCCAACCCTATGTATTAGCAACAGAGTAACTATAGACGCTAGCGCTCTGTGAGACTGCACCTGGGACGTTAAGGGATACATGACGGAAAAAAATCGCAACGGCAACAAGGTGTTATGAGACACAAATGAAAGTTAGTAGCTGTGTTCCTACACCTGAAAGACGTCGTCTATTCAAATTTCGCGCCAGTCGCATAAGAGTAACGCTGGTAGTGCCACTATGAGGATGCAGATCAAGTTTGCTTTAAATTCGCGCTGCAACGGTCGTGAGCGTTAGTTAACTTTGAGACTGAACGTGGTGCGTTGATGCAAGTCAAGAATGCCATTATCGACACCTTACTGAGTTCGAACGAGGGCGTGTAATAGGGCTACGAGGAGCAACAGGTTCCTTTTGCGATGCTGCAGAAAGACTTGGTAGGAATGTTGTCACTGTATGTGGTTGCCGATATCGATGGTCACTGAGAATGGTCGGCCGCAAGAAGACCGGGCTCCGGACGGCCACGTGGCGCTGCCGAGAGGGAAGACCATTGTGTTCGGCGTATGGCCCTGGCGTGTCGTGCTGCATCTGCGGCAGCAATTTGAGTCGCAGTTGGCACCACAATGACACAACGAACAGCTGCTAGCCAGATGACCTGTAGCGTGCATTTCGCTGATCCTAGACCACCGCCACTTGTTACTTCAGTGGTGTCAAGCGAGAGCTCGTTAGAGGGCACGATCTGTTGCGTTTTTTGTTGCAAGCTGGTTCAGCCTCGGTGCCAGTGATGGCCTTCTGCTGGTTAGAAGGAGACCCGCTGAGGGCCTGCAACCAACCTGTCTGCGTACTAGACACACTGGATCTACATCTAGAGTTATGACCTGTGGAGCGATTTCGTATGACAGCAGGAGGACTCTCGTGGTTATCCCACGCACCCTGACTGCAATATTTGTATGTCTGTCTGGTGATTCGGCCTGTTGTGCTGCCATTCATGAACAGCATTGCATGGAATGTTTTCCAACAGGATAACGGTCGCCCCCATATCGCTGTTGTAGCCCAACATGCTCTACAGAGTGTCGACGTGTTGCCTTGGCCTGCTCGATCACCAAATCTGTCTCCAATGGAGCACATACGGGACATCATCGGACAACTCCTGCGTCATCCACAAACAGCATTAACCATCTCCGGCTGACCTAGTGCGTCAGGCATGGAACTCCATCCCACAAACTGACATCCGGCATTTGTACAACACAATGTATGCAGCTTTGTATGGTTGCATTCAACATTATGGTGGTTACACAGGTCATTACTAAACCAGCATTCTACATTTCTCGTGCGTACATTAACCTGCAACACTAATCACTTAAATATGCTACCTAGACAAATGTATTCCCAAAATATCATTACTCTACATCAATTTTATTTTTCGGTGTTGCGATTTTTCTCCCGTGTATTTTCTAGGTGGTAATTAAAACTTTTTGATTTACCATGTACTAACATACTGTTTTCTGTTCCTTCGGAAACTGCATAAAGCCATTGCCGCCATCGTGATTCACAAATGCTAAGACTGTCCTAACCTAAACACATTCAACATTGACTTGGTTCTTGCAACAACTCGAGGACATAAATATTTTCTAGGGATGGATGTGGGGAACATGGTTATTCGATACATATACCCAGCAACGGAAGTGGTCAGGATTCCATTTTTCTGGTCAATATTTCAATGATCTGCTCGTTAGATTGGCTAATTACTATCCCTGACGGGACTCTGATAGTGCGAAATTCACTTACCTGCTCTTGTCACTAATCACGATCTATGGACACGTATTAGTGCAGTTTTATTCAGTCTGTTCAGCTTTTGTTACAAGTGAGGAATTCATAAGCCCAAAACCTCTATATTGGCCACATCTCACGTAATCCGTCTATTTCTGCTCAGGCGTGTTTTAAAGAACACTCACACGAGTTTTTACTCATCTCTTGGGTGCCAAATCACCATTGTTGCTCATTATGGACGACCAGTCATTGATGATACGTTGTAGAGCAAGGTATAGTGAATTATATAAAACTGATTTATGCAGAACTCGTGAGTTGTAAGGAAGTATACAAAACGCCTGCTCTTGGGTGGAGCTGAAATATCTCAGTATTTTCCATTTCGATCAGGGTTTTGCATAATTTCGATGATTGTTTCCACATTGGCAGTTATAAGCACATTTTACAAACGAAAATTTCATACTCGGTGTATCAGAAATGAATTGCTGTAATCAGAGATGCAAAATATATGTAGTAGCACCGGCGTAAAATAAAATTCAAACGAGTATTATTATGAATGATATGAAAATTATACCAGCAGAAGCGAAGCAAAACATTGAAAAAAATTGCAAAATGACCAAATAATATATCCACTTATGCATCATAAATTTTATAATTCTGTACTATAATTCAAAATCATCCAATGACTAGTACCAGCGACAATGTCACGAAGAAATGAGTGTTTCTTTTTTCCTATGAAATGACGTGAACGGCTACAACTGAAAGCTGCTGTGCTTTTGACTAGCTGCTGTAGCGCCAGCATGACCTCCAAGGCACAACTGCATCACGATCGATTTGCCGATGATCATGAAAGAATTTATTAGAACTGGTCATGGCATTTGCTGCACATAATGTCGTTTCGATCAAAGCTTTCAGCGGGAATCGTGTAACGTAGCGAGCTGTATTTGATTTTAAAATCCCATCAGCAGGGCTTTATTAGCAGCGACTGCCCACTCATAACTCTGGCTGCAGATAATGGAAGCTGGCAGGCTGGCTGGCTACGGCGGGGTTCCAGCCTGCGCAAAGGCCGACGAGTCTATGGAGCCGCGTCAGCCACCCACTGCACGTCCCCGCAACTCTGAGATTACAGTTTCAATTCCTATGTAAGTTCTGTACCAAACCAATCTCCTGGACGGGCTGAAAGGAACATACGGTGTCGACATACCTCTCGCTTGGAGAGCAGAAGTGAGATTTACGGTGAAAGGACACCAATGACAAGATTCGTTGATGACATTGCTGTTTTCTGTGAAATTGAGGACGAGAAGAAATGATGATATAATTTCATCATATGATCAAAATATGCACATAGGAAAAACGAAATAATTCTTTAAATGAAAATAATTATTTAATATATCACATTTTTACATCACACTGCAAAGTATAAAATCATTTCTCCTAGACCCATATCAATGCCTACTCCCATACAGATATTCTGAAATGTGTGATCATGAATTTTTAATAATTGTTACTCTACTTATAAGATATTAATGAAAAACGTGGGGCACAAATAATAACTAATAGTTAGTAGGTGAACTGTTCATGATTCAACTGCGTATTGTATGTGCTCCACGTTTTTCGTTACAAATCTTACAAGTATTTTCATAGCAATAAAAATTCACGATTACAAATTTTCAGAACTATCTGTATGGGGTTAGAAATCTGTATGGGACTAAAAGAAATTTTTTATACATGTTATTCCGGTTTATAAACAAGATATATAAAAAAAATTCTTTTTATTTAAATAATTATTATTTGCTTTTTAGTCTCTTGTGTGTGCAATATCTCAGTGGAATATAAACATTTTGATGAGATTGTACGAGAGACGTGTTAAATTTCACCTGATCACATGTGAAACAGAACAGTGTTACCTACTGATAATACATCGATCTGTTTAATGTTCTTTCTCTAAAAAGTAAAACAAGAAAAATTAATTTCATATGAGATTTCTAAAGATTTTTATTTCAGTGTGGGCTTTATTCCAACGGATTCGCCATTGCCCATATATGTGACTTACATTTCACAAATCTCCTCTTCCCTCCTCTCTCTGTCTGTATCATCTGCTTTCCCATGGACCATTTCCTCCTCCTCTCCACTCTTTGTTCATCTCCTCCCCACTCTCCTTGCCCATCCCTTCCTCTCTGTATCTATCGAATTCTCGCCCCTCTCACTGTTAATCGCCCCATCCCCACACTCACTATTCATTTCCTCCTACCCCTCTCAGTTACACTGTGCCTGGCCACATGTACAGCCCCTGGAACACACTCCGATAGTATACTAGTATACCCTCAACACACGAGTCGTGCAGGGCAGCCTAGACGTCAGATGTTACCAAAGTTTTGCACCCTCACCCCTAACGAAGACTGACTAGAAGGCAAGTTAATATGGCGTTGGCATCCACTTTAAGCTTTTGTTTAAAATTTCAAGTCTTTAGCCCACTGGGAAATTAGTTTAAAACCAACTGAAAATATTGCACTGAGCAGACAGAGAGGTAAGAAAACGACATAATAAAATCCTCTTAATACGAAGAATGGCGGAGCACTTTTTGTATGATAGAGTTACACAGATATTCTACACTGTTGTATCCAGCTTCGACCATCAATTGTTGTCAGTAGACAAAAAGTAGAGATGACTAATTATTATACACTTGCTGGCAATAAAAGTGAACCATCTGCGGGTATCTAAATGATCAGAACTGCAGTTCTTTGTGACGACTAGAATTGTCACCAGAGTGCATTCGTGTTTTTCGTATTTAGTGTTGTTACCGAACCTGAAAGGGTGAAAAAGGGTCGCGAACCGTGTCAGATGTTGGGCACTCACTGTGAACGGCGCGGAGATGCCACATACTTGTACAAGGCAGAGTGATCAGCACCTGACAAAGAGTTCGAAAGTGACCACATGGTGGGTCTCTGTTTGCGCTGCTGGTCGAATTGTGCAGTGTATAGACTTGTGAGGAGTGCAGATGTGACAGCGGTCCTATGCCGAACTGTATCGGAGCGTGAGAGCAGGTATACCCGTCGCCAAGATTCCAGTCGTCCCCATCTCATCATCACCATCTGATCACAATAAGGGAGTATCCCGGCGTTGTGCGCCAAGGACATCATAACACCTTCGCATTTCTGCCTGTCATCAGAGTACAAGTAATGGACTCCCTCCAACCTTGTGTCATCCCACACCGTTGGGCACCAACTGGACCAGGGAATTACTGTCCCATGTACAGGCTGTCTGTAACACCATGGCACAGTCGGCTGCGTTTGGAGTGGTACAATGATTGGGAAGCACGGGCTACTGATGTTGGCATCTCATTCTGTTCAACGATGAATCGCGGTTCTGCACAACCACGGATGATCACCACGACTGGCACTGAGTGAGTAAACTCGCACAGGTACTTTACAGACAACCTGCGTCCTCATGAGTTACCTCTTATGTGACAGTGTCGTGGGCCCATTTTTCAGCAATCTTCTTCCACACATGCTGCGTGTCTCTATGAACTGTCTGCGTGATGATAAGGTATTCTCGTTGCCAGCAAGATCCCCAGATCTGTCCTAGACAGAACACGAGTGAGACCAGCTCCAACTCCGTCTCAGCGCCAGTATCCACGATATTAAGGAACAATTACAACAGGTGTGAGCCAGCTTGCCTCAGGCGAGGGTGCAGCGACTTTATGATCCCTCCCAACCGAATTGGTGCAATCACCCAGGCCAGAGGGTGTGCAACTTCATTCTGGTGAATGGGCTCGTACAACCAAGTCCTTGGTTAGTCTGACTCGCCATTGTAATACCTGCAATAACATCACATACCCCCCTCAAGCCGTGAAGTTTCATTTCATTACTCTCCCCTTCCTGGTGCTTCACTTTTCATTGTCAGGCGTGCAGAATCTACAAAAATCTTCCAAGTAACTTTCTACGTAGTGGGGAAGAAGAATGAAACTGTACCTATTCGGCATTTTGCAGAGTGTACATATTTTGCAACCTGATAGCATACCTCGTTGGTGGCTTTAGGTCACAGTTACGAGTATGTTAAAAATATCTATTTTTGGGAAATAAAGCGCCATTTCGGCGAATTTTATACTTACATTTATTACAGTAATGTTACATGAAGTTTTAATCAGTTTCCAAAAACTTCAAATACATCAAATAATTTTTAATTTTCTGCAGTTGTAAAAAGAGTAAGTTGCGTCAAAGTGGGCAAGACACTATTTTACGTATAATCTTATTTCTTTTTTAATATACGAAGTTTACTTGGCAGGTTTCATAGTTTTTCAATTTTTTAATGATCTTTTGCCTACTCTTTTTAGCCACTGACAGTGTCAAGAGGGCCACTGGCTGATTGAAAGCCATTCTTTGCCATACCAGACAACTGTACTGACTGTCCTTCACCCTCACGAACCAAATGAATTAATCCAGGTTTTGTCCCGCGAGATGACTCCATGACAGCATTGCCAACGGACTTAACAGAAACTTTGCAGTAGATCATCACACATTTTTCTTCACCGTTATGTACAAAACACGTGGAACCAAACGTGAATTTCTTCCGTATTCCAGTCGTTGGACTGGCATTAACACATTTACTTTTACCATACCTGCGAGTCCATGACTAGAAATCATTGGCCCCCTCATTTTCGAAGAGTTCTTCTGTGACTGATGAGTTTTCTTTGTTGTAGCGATTAACGGCGTAACTGAAGAAAGCTCATATTCTGCAATCACCATGTCAAAGACTCTGATGCCATCGAAATACATTACTCTGGCCATTATAGTGCTGAATATCTCCGGGTTTTCACGGGAATTTTATGGCCTCGCAGTGATGTAGTAGCGTGCATGTTGACCAACAGTGGTGACTCACCTGCAACAACAAGAAACGAGTATTAGTTACAAGCTGTTGGTTAACGTCCCATACTTGTAGTTACAAAACTTAATCCTCCCAACTCTTTACCATTAATGGGCTACAGTAGACTGTGTTTTACTGACTGACAGAGAGTTATCGCAAAACGAGGATTTTCCTTTCCCAGTTTCTCATTTTATGTGACGCACAGTCTTTCCACGGTGAAATGTTTTTTATTCATCCTGCTCTACCACAAATTAACATATTTAGGAAGAAAATATCTTTCTGTTCTCTTTTCCGCATTTGTTACGATGACCTGTATTCTTGATCTGCTTCAGACTTCATTTGAATGTTTATTTTATGAACAGCAGGTATATGCACCTTTCCTTTCTCTGTAAATTTCTCTGTTTTGCGGTGCATTGGGACCGAATATCGCCAGTTGGCATGAGCGGGAGGATAATAGTACAATCATTGTATTTGCATAAGTAACAGACGAATATTAAGTTTTGGGACACAAAATTAATTGCTGTACAAGGTTTTTGGAGCTCTTGGTTGTGACAGTCTTTGAACAAAGAGTAATTGTCGTGACATGGCTTATAAGCCATAACCTGTCAGCCTGGAACAGTTTTACGAAAAACTAGTTTTTCTTTGATCCGAGGTAGATGACTGCTGAAAAAGATAAGAAATGACATGATGCTAAGAACATTGCAAGTTGGATCTGTATTCTATTGAAAAGAAATAAAACCTATAAAGACAGATTGATTAGCTATATACCCTAATATTTTGCTGAGAATGAAATGCAAGAAAAAATAAGTTACAGATTCATCCAAACAGATGGTTTCCGGTGCGGCACTTGAATCTGCTTCTCCAAAAATGGGCATGTAACTGGACAAAGCAAATGGTAATTTCGTTTATAATTTTCGTTTCTAGCAAATAATTAATAAATGTCAAAATATTAAAATCATTTGGGTTCCCATCATGCAATCAATATGTGCAGTGATCTGATATTATTTAGGTAAAAAATGCCAACAATGTTAACAGTAACTACTCTAAGTATGTGATAATGATACATAAACATGCCATATTTTTAAAATTTTGACGAAGCACAAAATGTTCTTTATACTCCACTGCAAAATGACTGATTGGCCGAAATTGTTAATAGTTTTGACAGTCATAGGCGACGATAATGTCTTCTGGAAAAGTTTTATATGACTGTGAATGCCAGCGACAAAAAATTATTCCTCATTCGTACAAGTTACAGCTGAAAAAGGCGAATAAAATACGCAAACGAGCGAATTCGTTTATGAGAAGAGAAATAGCAATATATGTTCACGCAATCAAGAATACCGCAGGCAGATAATGATAAAAATAATGAATAAATTGGTTTGGCAGGAACAACGACAACGACGCACCAGCATCACACACTTTGACAATGACAGAAAAGTTATGTATACTGTTCAAAACTGGAAGGTTAGTTTGAACTCTGACTACGTTAATACACTTTATCCTGATGGAGGTGGTATTAGAAACCGAAGAATCATTCTTCAAGGAATCTTCATTCAGCGACTTTCCTTAAAATATTTAATATATAATGGGACCAAAAAAGCAAAACCTTGTCAAGGTAATTATTCTGGATATGCGGAAAGCCTTGGGTAATGTAACAATGTATTCTTCTCTAATAGCTGCCAGATGAAACAACTTTCTACGAGTAATTTTAAAAATCTGAGAGGAACTATTAAGATTACATATTCAGCACCCTAGTGGACTGTAGGCCTGTTGAAGCTTTGCTCATTGTGGCAGCTACAAGCACAGATGCTGCGACATTGGGTCTTGCACAACGATACAGCGAACTCGTAAGTGGGGAAGGGGTGCTGGTAATTACCATACGTACGCAAGCGTACAGTACGATACAAACAGTCGTTTACGCTTGGCCTTGACCACTTGCAGTTGTGTGCAAATCGTTTTCACCACTCAGTAGATAATGCTGATTAAATATACAAGCATTACTGTCAGTCACGCAGTGTGCATCCATCGTTTCGTTCCCGTCTGTTGCAAGATACGAAATTTAAGATGACTTATCGTGCACCTACATTAAGTTTGGAAGTATGGAACTAAAAGACTTGTGTATACAATCTAGTTCGTCAACGAGGTAGTAGTAAAAAGGTGCTCTTACCAGATGTACAGGTAATGGTTACCTATAAAGATGAAATAAAAGCGAGACGCGGAAAAAATCCTATACATAAAGATAACATCGAAACGAAAGAATAAAATGTGAGCAACGCTATTTTTTGAAATGAGAAAAGACCGATTTTGACTTCAACGTGAACGCCTATTTCCTTCGGAGCCGACAGTTTGAGGATAAAAATCAAATACACTAAATCTTGCGACAGCTTGCTGTAATTCACTTCCTTTGACGACGTTACGTGACCTGCAGGCTCTTTAAATCCGTTCACGTCTCTACAGACGTAAAGCCTTCACGCCTTAAACCTTACCGGCACACTGATTTCTGAGATACGAATTTCACCGGGACTTTCGTAAGTGTGTAAAAGTGTGAACTAGTTTCACAGGTATACTTCGCAAGAAACCGTATGATGAGTAGTGTAATGGAATTATTGTACTGGTGCTACGTTCCTCCATTCATATTCTAATTACCGATGATGTGTGAGAAGGACGACTCTCAGGACGTCTTCGTAAGTCTGAATTTCTCTGGTCTCAGCATCAATGACATTACGAGACTTGAAGGAAGGAGAAATTAATGTATGTTGTGACTCTAGTTCGAATGTACATCTTTGAATTTTCAGAACACATCTTTCCGTGAATTTTCAGAACACATCTTTCCGTGAGGAAACAACGCTCTATTAGTTACATTCTGCTGGAGTTCCGTCAACATTCCTGTGGCGCTTTCGTAACGACTAAACAAACTTTTGATAAACTGCTCAGCTCTTCTCGCAGTATTTTCTAGATATTCTGTTAACGAGACTTATTAACACTTCTAAACAGCAAGAATAGCAAACCATGGCGAGGCAAGGCGAGGAAGTATCTTGTAAGCCATATCCTTCTTTGACACTTTATCAGCTAATTTCCATGGAAGACGGTTCACCTCTGACATTTCTGCGGCCAGATATACATGACTGCTCCTTCGTTGGTTGCCCTGGAACGATATAACATGATATCTGAGCCTGCTCACCAATAGCGCACCCACGCAACATCCCATTTTTTCGCCTACTTATACACCATTATATTGCATCTGGATGTGCTGAAGGTCAGCTGCAGCATTAAAAGTCCTCTAAACATTTTCAGCAATGTGTTGGTAAGGAGTGTCAGACTAAACAAACACTTGTCGCAACCTACAGACGCCGGGCACAGAACGTACTATGCGTTTTTTAATACGCATATCATTGTGATTACAACGAGTATGTTACCAATGGCGACAGTCGTGCAGTCGACAAACAGTTTACGCTGACAGGGGCCTAATTTCGTCATCGGACAGCTGCGCGACTCGGCATCAATACAAACAATACATCTGGCAGTTTTAATGCGGCTTCGTACAGACATAAAAATCGAGTTTATTCGCTTTCAAGTACTGTTAGATGGCTTCAAATCTTAGTTTCGTCATTATCTGCATTACCTCTTACGTGAGTCTGACTACCTTAATTTTGTAGTCTGCCAGTATTTAAACAACTCAAAGCCTGTAAAACAAAACGTAACTTATCATTATTGCTAGTAATTTTGAAATTTGGTAAACAATGGTTGCTTCTTTATGCAGATTCTTCTTCTGCTCACAACGACACAGTATTTCGTCCGCAATGTGCTCGATGCGGACACAAGGAAATCTGTATCTCGAAGCAAACATGGAACTTATGGGCATTTTTATATAGCACAAAGCGCTGCAAACGAACAAACCTTTATTTGCTAATATCCTCAGTCTGTTTAATCGTCTTTTTCTCCTTAATTGTAGCTTTGGCTCGGGAATCCATGTACTTTCTCCACATTCCTCCACCAGTCATTTCTGTTCCTCACTTTCGCGACCCATTTTCTATTTCCCAGGCCCATTGCCCCCATATCCCTGCTGACATCATCATTCCAACTTGTCCGTGGCCTGCCTCGTCTCCTTTTGTCCCCCATGGATCATGAGAACGCTACTCACATTAGTCTTTCGTCTTGCTTCCCATTTAGGCGTCCTGCCCACATAAAACTTTTGTTCTTCGTCTGGTCAATATCAGCTTGTGAATATAGCTCTGCCAGTTCCTGTTTTTTAGTATCCTCTGACCCATTGACGTCAAGTCCCTCTTTGGGAAAAACTTTCCGTAACATCTTTTTTCTCGAAAACTAGCAGGTTTGTTCAACTGCTTTCCTCAATATACATTTTTTAAAGACTTACAGAGCTACCGTAAGAGTTACAATCTGCTATAACCTGATTTTAAAAATTCTCGGAACGGCTCTACTCCACCTCACGTTTCATAAGCCAAAGTTTTCTTATTTGCCGCTGCGATCCTTGCCTTAATCTCAATTTCCATGCTGCTCTGTTGATGCTTACCAATTATTTTCTTTTGAAAGTGAATTCATCAATTGTCAAACAGGTAACTGACCTCCGTTACAATTCAAGCTCTGTAGATCTATTAAAAATTTTTGGTATTATTCTAAGATAATTCTCATTTATTATTCCGTCCCAGTTGCAACTTTTTAATTATATTACATGTTTCGATCACTCTGGATCATCATCAGATCTAAAACAAAATGAAACAAAATACGCACCATGTAATATTTTACAGTAAGTGCAAAAGAAAATAACTGTAAAGAAAATAACTGTACATAAATGTATAATTTACCTGAGAAGTTGCGTCAGCTACTCTTCTTGTCCACTCAGACCCCACATATCAGAGTACTGTGATTCGCAACAGCAGTAAGGAAAAAAAAAAAAAAAATCCGAGGGAGAGGAAAAGAGAGATCGGGCCCAAAATGTAAAAAGCAACATGGGATTCAGAGCAGGTAAACAAGGGAAGGTAAGGGAGGAGAGGGGGGGGGGGGGGGGGGAGATTGGAATACTGAATACTGGCAGGGATGCTATGGTTTTAACAAAAGGGTATCTTATCACTAAACCTACAGAAGTCAATAATGTAAAAAACCTTCTGTGAATATGTCAGAATGGTTGCGTAAAACAGTAAATGGGGGATAAATAGTAGATTACAAAAATCTAAATAAAGTAGCAAAAACAGAATTCGTATCTGTAGATATTCAAAGCATGAAACTTTGAAATTATGAACTCATATGTTCTTACTCTGAAAATATAAAAATACAAATGTATACAATTTTTTTCGTACAGGCCTAGAACAATAGATGTGTGAATAGTGAAAGACATAAAGATCGTCAAATTACAAAAAGTGGAATAATGTAGAGACCCTAGAACTGCATGAAGTCACTGAAAACTATGAACTAAAAAAAAAGATACTGAAGTGTAAAGCGTATTGCTTCATCCAGAAAAAAACCTACGTGTAACGTACTATCAATAAATGACATGAAAATTAATTTCTCTGTTCGTAGGCGTTACAGATCTGATGAAACCCTATCGGAGATTCATTTTACTTTCGAGTATTTCTCCCGCTTTCGGCTGAAATAATTACTAATTCCCAGTACTTTATCATTTTTACCATTTTCATTATACGAGATGTTATTTAAATCTTTAATAACCATTGCTGTTCCAGATCTATATTTGGTGAAGCATGATAAGGAGGAAAATAAAATATTTCAGCCTGAATAAAATTACATGCGATAAGGACATTGACAAATAATTTAGCTTCCAGGAATTTCGCGGAATGAAATAATGCGAATTACACTTGTACCAGATAAAAATTATCTTTATGTCTTCAGCGTGCCAAAAATAATTAAGTAATGCTGGAAGTTTCTTTCGTTTCTGATTTGTTTTGATGAGAAATATGATATCAAGCCGTATGCAGTACGACCGCATTGCCATTTAAATACGGTACATTCCGCTTCAGACAGCGTGGTGTGGCGGTGGCGGAAACGCGCAGTCTCACTGAGCGCTATGGCACATTGGCCAAGGAACGGCTCGCGAGCCGAGTTCTTGGCCATGCTTGCGCTAAAGGGATAGAAACGAGGAAAATGGCACTCACAGGTTATGAACCCTCCGCCACAGAGAAATGGTTCAAATGGCTCTGAGCACTATGGGACTCAACTTCTGAGGTCATCAGTCTCCTAGAACCTAACTAACCTAAGGACATCACACACATCCATGCCCGAGGTAGGATTCGAACCTGCGACCGTAGCGGTCGCGCGGTTTCTGACTGTAGCGCCTAGAACCGCTCGGCCACCCCGGCCGGCCCGCCACAGACAGTTCGGCGGTTAGCGGAGTGCAGACGTAGACGTAACTGAGTGATTGAAGTGCAAGAATCTGAAATGCGTATCAATATATTAAAATTATTGACTAAAAATATTTGTGTACTTCACATGCAGAGTATAATTTTTGATCAAGATCTTCGTTAAATATGGATGTGCTAAGACGTGGTAAATAGGAAAATAGTGAGACAACTAGGAGAAAAGTCTGCTAAATACGCTGATGCAAGTGAGGGAAAGGCTAGAAATAAATTAGTCCTGGCACAGAGCTACTCCTTCAATGACATAAACACAGTGCTATAGATTTCTATGGGTATCGGATAACTGATTCGAAGGAAATGAACTGGAACCGAACGCTGTTGAAGTTTCTGGGAACAGCTGCTGTCTGGAGTGTCTGTTCATTTTTTTTTTTCGAGCTGTGTTCATCTACCAGCAATACTACCAGACGGGCATGTGGGTCAACCGTCAGAGGTGGCGAGCGATTCGCCAGACGCAGTCCCAGCAGCCAGACTGCACACACAAGTCGACAGCTGTGCCCTGCCATTACGCAAGGCGACGCTCACATACGCGACGGCTGCTCTGCTCTGTTCCTCCTAAAGTCACTTCGCACAGCACCACAGTGGCCTACATTACTGCACGTTCCGCCACCATCACTAACTGCTTCCAAACATTCGCCCTGTCAACAGACTGGGCAACTAAGGTCGTCACGGCACTCTAGTGCGATAGCATTCGACGTGGATGCAACTGCGGCGAATGCTTGTGCTAACAGAAATTTGTGTCGTTAATATTCGACCGACATTATCGGGGAGACTTACTGATTAGTACCTCATCGCTTGGCTAATTTTTTCGTAGCGTCTTCTGCAATGAGGACACCACCGCTGTTGCTGATCCAAACAGGAAGAAGATAGAACTGTAACGTCTCGTCGATGATGTGCCTACAAGGATGAGAAAGTGAAGCCCCCCGAGGCTTATCCAAAAGAATCATTTTGTAATGGTCGAACTATTCGGATCACGGAGGATCGTATGCCGAGCGTTCGGGTGCGGTGCAAACCTTTCTGAAGGGCAAGTCTGTCTTTGATTTTGATTTATAGGCGCGATGACCGCAAAACGTATACCGTTAGTCGGAAAAGTTCCACGACCAATTTTATTCCCAGCGTATAAACGACGTCAGTGGAGTACCCACAGTGGCACCTTGATTTAACAATTGTAAACAACAGATGTGCATGCGAATATTATAGTCAAATGCGAGTAGGCAGTGACTCGAGTAGAGCACTTGAGTTTGTAGCGTGTGAACGTTGTCACAAATGGCAACGGGGCAACATCTATAAACCTAGTGTTCAAGACATACTCCAACATGTTTTGAAGAACAGGAATGTGTGTGCAAAGTTTACCCCACACAAAATGGTTCAAATGGCTCTGAGCAGTATGGGACTTAACTGCTGAGGTCATCATTCCCCTAGAACTTAGAACTACTTAAACCTAACTAACCTAAGGACATCACACATATCCATGCCCGAGGCAGGATTCAAAATCTGCGACCATAGCGGTCGCGCAGTTCCAGACTGTAGCGCCTAGAACCGCTCGGCCACCCCTTACCCGACACACCTTTACTCCTGAACAAACACAACGGCACGCGGACACCAGCAGTGACTTGATTGCAATGTAAAACTAAAGTATTAAAGTAAAACAAGGCAGACCCATTGTTAATTCATCACAATTATTTTCTGGAAAAAATCATCGCGGGTTACGGGACTTGGTATTATCAATACGAACATGCCACAAAACGACAAAATGCAGATATTCACATGAAGGATCAACGCTCTGACGAAATAATCGACATTCAAGCGAGTTGTACGAAATACAAAACATGGATTTTTCTGAAGAATTCACACAGTTGTATGGACATTCTGTGCGTTTGAGCATCCTCTATCGTTTATTAATCCGTATTCGAAACCTTTGGCAGACGCGGTATATAGGTTTTATCAGAATTTTGACTTAAAACGGATTATGTGCAACTCGCCACATAAATGTATGCTGCATTTCCTTTGTGACAAGACGTTTTCCATCAGCAAGGAATTTAATAGCAGTACCTTCATCTTGATCTTTGGTGTACGTCGGGTGGGGCTTAAGAGTATTTCTTTATCTTCTAATTAGTCTTGAACAAAATGAGGAGAAAGAATACGCACCATGTGAAAGAGTACTACACACACACACACACACACACACACAAAGGGAGTCTAAATGTGAGCAGGGTGAAATAAAGCATAATTTTTTTGGAATGCAGGAAACTGGAATTGTTGGTGTCAGGCTGTCTGTCACTCTCACGCTGCATAAACATCTGCATCCACGTCACTATCCGCTAGTCACTTTATGGAGTGTAGCGGAGAGTACTTTGCGGCGATTCCCCTCCTTCCCGTTCCAGTCGTGAACGGTATCCGTGAGAAGCAGTTGATGGTAGCACTCGTGGAATGTGTTGAAACCGGTTATCCAGTAAACAGCAACTATCCGATCCCGGCTTTTGAATTATTTCTACAACAGAGTGATCTCCCCACTACGCACTGTGTGTTCACTGCAACCAAGATTTTGTCGCTCTAGACTTCTTTCCTGCGTCACTAACACTTTCACGGGGTTCTTCCACTATTATCCCACCATTTGCCTTCCCCACTGTCAAATTTATGTAGTCATTATACCTTGCATCACTGCGGACATAAATTTATGGATACTTGAAGGTTGTAACTGATTCCAGTGATTGATCGCATATGTCGTAGTCGAGAAAGGGATTTAGCGACTACATAACATAGACGTTTCTGTTGCTGACGTCTGTCCATTCCATTCAATAGTTTTTCTCGTGGGGCTTCCTTTCTTCCAATCAGATCATCTGTGTAATCCTTGACCCTTAATTATGGTTTACGCTCCCTCACAACTTTATTTCTAATGCGAAATTTTCATTCAGTTTCTATTATGTTTCTTGGACCCAATGTAACGGCTAGGGCGAGAGACTACAGCTCTGCCTCAAAATTTTTTTAACAGCTCTCTCCTGGCTGATTCCTCAATTTTATTATTTCCGCTTGGTTTTCATAAACTGATCCCCTGTTTTTGCAATTTATCTTTCTTCTCCTCATAATTTCCAACATAGTATTCCCGTGTGTGATCTCCATCCATAACCTCTTAAACTTTTCGTTTCTGCTCTCTTGTGTATGATTCTCTCCATCTGACTTCGGATATCCATGCACTTAATATGACTTTCTCTTCAAAACATGTTCATCTGGAACGTCAAAAAGTAACATTTTACTTTGACTCGTATCCCGTATTTGTCAGCCCCCTTACTACTTTCTGGGCGAACCAGTTCATATGTTCTGCAAAAAGGACAGCACACGGCGCTCTTAACGAAGTACTGTAGTCTTCTAACTACCCTACGGGTCGATGTCATGCCAAATGCTCGTCAGTCTCTGTTTTACTTGTCACTTAAAATTTAAGGAAACATATTGAAATGAAACTTCAAATAATGAAATATAAGCCGAAAGAAGAGAAATTAAAGAATTTTACATTTTTGTTGGAATCTGGGTGGCGACGTTTCTCCGATGTCCGAACAAATTTTAGAGGTAGACCAAGAGAGCATTTGAAAAGTGTCCTTAGTTTTTGGTACATATTCTGTTGCTCATAACACTGAAATGGAATCAAAATGGAAAAGTAATGAACAGTGATTGCCGAATATGACAGTTTCTCTTTGCATGTAATTGAGGTTGTACACATTGGCGAATTAGCAGAACCTAAACGTAAATCTGGTATTTTATACATATACAGTACCGGTAAGAGCACTATCAGCAGAAGGCAAGGTTCCAGGTCGGAGTTCCGTCCGACGCACTGTGAACATCTCCTAACAACTTTCAACGCAACGTATACATCGAAAGGTAATTATTATCTCTGGCACACAGCTACTAGCATTCCTCGGAGCACTGCGTAAATATCGGAAACGGAAAAAAACTACTAGAATAAATCTATAGAGTAGTGATTTGCTACCATCAAAAACGCGGCATCTCCCACATCTTTACAGTCGAACAGAATCGATGCGCACACGACTGCGTGAGCCGAACAGTGAATCGCGTCGTAATTTTCGTGCACTGTCAATACTTCGATATTCCGATGCCAAATTCTGTCAGTAATGAAGCATCAATGGTCGTTCTTCTGTTCCATTTATTTTGTAGCATAAATTATGAAAATGACGCAAATATGATGCGTACTGTGGCATAACAAATGGAATGAGAGTATTTTAACTAAATTTGTGGCAAATAATTGTTTTAATTAGAGGACACTATCGTGTGCATTCTCGCGTAAAGCCAGCTGATGAACGTATGGTCGCGTTGCGGAGACTGACGTAAAACAATAAATTATATTTTATTTAACAACCAGATTGCGGTCGGTCATTAATTATAACAAATCATTGAAAGGTCTCTGTTGGATTCCTTTCATGTTTAATTTCTCAAATTTGTTGTCTTTTAAGGAATAAATTCCTCTTCTAAATTTACTGTGGCGTTTCTGACTATCTGGGAGGAGACTGAGTAGTGGAACGTGTTACTTTTACACGTAAACAAGAACGATCTCTCACACTACTACACTTTAAAGCACAGTTTATATGTAATTCTTATATGTAATTCATGTCACACAGTCTCATACGGAACCTACATCCGCTTTCTTTTATATACTGTGTATGATAAGATACTGTCATCCCCCTTCCCTTCTGTGTGAGAGGATGAATGATCAAATGTGTTTGTAGCTGCATGCTTGAGGGTAGCAGACAAGGCTGTCTGCTAGAGAACAGTAGGACCAACGTTGAAACAGGTAGCTACGGTTCCTAAAAGCAGAGAGGTTTCCATTCTTAGTATGGTCCGGTCCGTCCCCTGTCATGTTGGTATAGGAAGCTGCCCCTCTGGCGCCTTCCGTTGGTCTTTGTGAGCGACTCTCGGGAGCACGCTGGGTAGTTCAGTGGGAGTCTGGCAGCTGGAGAGTAGGTGGTTGGAGTCCAGTGGTAGCGCAGGGCAGTCCAGCAGTTGCAGTCTGGCGGTGCGAGCGTCTGAAGTGGTAAGATCTCCGGCCAAGCGCGTGTCTGTTAAGTCCATAGGACAATGGATTTGTTAAGTTCAGGTTAACTGAGAATTTAATCATTTTATTCCGGGTTAGCTTTAAAATAGCTAAGGTTATCTTTAATTGCAGCGGAGTGTAATTCTCGTGTCCAGTTCAGATTAATTTGCGGTAGTTGCTTTGTTACTACTTTGTGAGTAAAGTGGAACCACGTGTTGGTCAATAACTCTAAGTAAGATCAATCTTAAATGCAAATGCTTGTGTGATTATAACGTATCGTCTTGAAAAGATTTTGAATATACCAACTTTTCTTTATGTTCAACCCACGTGGCGTGTACTTTGTGAGACCAGTACCACGTGCTTATATAACTGTTTGACCCATCAGGTTAATAGTAGGACGTTAGTAACCAGTTCGAGGTTTTTGTTTTGTAATTCGCTTTTTGATCTAATTTATTTTTATTATCTAAATTATTGCGGAGTTATACGCTTTCTGTAAACCAAGTTGACCACGTGAAGGGTAATTACAAGACGGACAGGATTGTGCTATGAAAGTAATCTCTGAATCTGTTTGTAGTGATTAACTTTCTCTTGCATGCGTTTCAATGTTCTTTGTGTGTTGTTTTATGAATGCAGTGTTGTATCCAGTCTCCCAATCTTGACTCCATATTTTATGTGTTCCGTAATATTCCAATCTCACAGTCTCACAATCGTAAATAAGGCACCAGCTCAGTTATAACTCACGTATAATATGCTGAAATTTCAATGAACAATCTTTAAAATAAATTTGCAAATATAAACTGATTTCTTTCTTTTTATTTAAATTCTCCTTTTATATAGATATATTACCGGTTGTTGTATGACTGTAAAAGATTATAATCAATGATAGACTGATTGGTAATATGGTAAACTTAGACTAGTTACCTGCTGAAACAGTGGCCCAGTAAACGCACGGTTAACTTCTCCCCAGACAGCTCAACGGCTTGTAACCGCTTTCATGGTCTAATTAGCACTCGATTTCAGCATACCAAATTCAAGTCACAATCTTACGCTATTCAGCAAAGCAAATTAGAGTTACAATCTTTCACATGGCGACCCTGTTCTGTGATTCCGCTAGACTCTGGAATCTCTGATACGTTAGATTGCGAGCGTGTTACAATCTTAATTTTTTTTTCCCTACAGCGCTCAAACAACTTTTGCGTTGTTTCCGAGCAGACGTTCAAAAGATTCACGGCGTTGTTGATCGGCGTTGTGTTGTTTGTCTTGTTTTGTTTTCTATATTTGTTTGTTCTATATATGTGTGTTTTTTTTTTTTTTTTTTTGCTTGTAAATTCCACTGTTTCGAACAAAGATAAAAAATTTGTTTTGCGTATGAAAAAGTGCATACTAGGTTGGGTATCTTTCGTGTGACTGTCGTAATTTTTGGGGGACACATTTATTGTGATTAGTGTGTTGCGTACTGGGTGTGAATTGCACTAATGCTGACACGTAACCAAGCTAAAAGTAAGCGGTCCGACAACTTAAGCAACATGGACCAAGGGGATAATTTGATTTCCAATATTAACGCGTCGGGCGGTTCCGAAAATGCAATGGGGAATACTTCAGACGAAATGCAAAACAGCACGAACGGCCTCACATCAGAGCCACAAATTAATGTGCCTCCAACTAACCAAATTGATTTGGCAGAACTCGTGAAAGCCTTATTACAACAAAATAAAGAATCGTTCCGAGAACAAAAAGAATTATCAGAAAAATTGTTCCGAGAACAAAAAGAATCCGAAAAATCGATCCGCGAGCTAGGCGAACAAATGACGCAGAAATCTGAAAAATCGATCCGAGAGCTAGGCGAACAAATAGACAAAAAATTAATCCAGCAGACAAATAAAGTTGACAAGTCGATGCAGAGAGTGTCCGATGATATCTCACAAAGAATAAACAATCTGGCAAGTGAAATAAAAAGTGACATTATGAAAGAATTAGGCCGTACATTTGAACAAATCGACGACCGTCTGCAAGCCCTAGAACAGAGCAAGCGGTGTGGCGAGGCCGAATCTAAAGAAAGCGAAGAACGGCTACTTAGGAATTTCCAAGAGCTGAGAGAACAATGCCAAAGAGATCGTCAGCAGGTACTGTCGAGGGTCCAAGAGGCTGAAACGCATTGTCCCACGGCCGTTAGCAACACAATAGCGGACAACAGTTTAGCGATCCACGCGTTGGAACAGGAGGTCAAACAATTGAAGCAGACTGGGGCGGAGGACAAGAGACAAATAGATGAGAAGATCGCGGCATTAGCGGACATTGTAGGCACGATGAAGCTGACGGAAAGCGAGAACAATATCACACAGGTAGCGGCCGCAGAGACCGAAGAAGTGCGTTCGCTTCTTAAATTCCAGAAGGGACAGTTTGAAGTAAACAGACAGCACAAAGCTGTAACAGGCGATTTACAAGAACGCGTGGCGCATCTGGAAAACCGCATGGCGTGTGATTCCGAACTCGCCAATAGCAATAAAAATAGCCGTGTGAACAGTGCAGAGAGGGACTCCGGCCACGAGGGAGATTGTGACGACAGGGAAGAATGTAATTTAAGGGGCAGACATGAGACAAATAGAAACATTCAAGGGCCTCGCCAGGAGGAAATGCGGGGATTTGATTTCAAACATTTCCTTACGGTAAGAAAATTTGAGATATTCCGAAATTCTCAAAAAGGCATACATCCACGAGCATGGCTCGAGCAATTTGAGTTCTGTCTTCCTCCCGACTGGGCAAGTTCACATAAAATAGAGTATATGTGTGGCTATTTGGAAGGCGAACCGGCGAGTCGCATGAGGTCGGCAGCGCGTCACTGCAACTCCACTCGGGAGTTTCGACAAGCCTTTCTCTCCGCCTATTGGTCGGAAGCGGCACAAGATAGGGTCAAACATGGCATAATTATGCTGCCAAATTTGAACCAGTCTGGTTTCGGCAGCCCTGCACGCCTATTCGACCACATGCTGCAGGCAAATCAATTTTTATACGACCCATACGGACCTGCGGAACTAATTAGGATATGCATCACCAAATTGCCGATGCACTTGCGGCACGTCATTCTTGCGGGACGATGCAAAGAGGACGTGGAAACGTTTAAAACGCTTCTCCAAGAGTTGGAATACAATACACCAGAATGCCCGCCTAATCAGGCACAAAGTTATTACGGGGCTCAGCAGCGCGATCGCAGTCGTGGCCGTATTGCTAATCAACGGCGTGACTGGTCGTCGCGACGCGAACGAAACAATAATCGAGACAGGCCGTATAGAAACTGGGGTAACAGTCGCGAACACAGATGGAACAACAGAAATGATAGAGGATGGGGACAAGATCGTGAACGCAACAGGTACGGCAACCAGCATCGTTACTACGATGAACACGGTGGGAGTAGAATTGTAGGCGGAGCCCCACATGATGTTGAAATTCGGCCGGCCAATCCTAGACATAATCCAGTAAATGGAAATGAACGAAACCGGCAATGACAAACGATCAGCCCAGAAGGCGCCAAATCGGAACAAATGAGCGACATGGCAAATGAGTACATAGGGTTTATAGAGAGGAGAATGAATTGATTAGTTTAAATTTGTGGCGTATGCATTTTGAAGAATATGTTAGTAAAATTAATGATAAAGATGTTTTTATGTGATTGATTGAAGTGATGTTTTAATTTGTTTTCTTTCCTTGTGCAATTAGGATTTAGGTTGGTTCTAATGTGAACATAAAAGGTTTCCTTGTGAACGAGTAAAATGCTGTTTGTTTTTTTTTGTGTAAATTGAATGGAGTCGCTCCTGAGAGAAGCAAGATCGTTGCTGAATTAGTGCAAAAACTCAGGGGAATATCCGATCTGTGGATATTATGGGTCTGGCAAACCCAGGTCCCCAGCTGTTAGTAGCCTTATTTCCGATTTTCTGCTTTCAGTGCTACTATCTATCTATTACTATTCTATATCTGTCAGTATAAATGAGGATCTCTTACTATAGTATGCGTGCTGTATGAATATTTTAAGATAGGAGAACTCTGAGAAAGGAATGAGTAAGTTTGGAATCTTGAAAACAGGATGTGATAATACGATTGTTTAACCATTGGCTTCCCAATATGCGATGATATGTTAATATTGATGATATATGTCTTTTTTTGTTCTTTATAGCGGAGTACGTAAAGTGCTGTCTGTGGATTTCGTAAGTAGATTGATTCCCTTCAAGGTGAAAGAAGAATTGTGGTTTGTGTAATTTACGTGGCTCTGAAATATTATTGTGGTAGTCAAATACGAGCAGTTTTTCAGCAAATGGAGAATGGAACGGAAATATGGATCCTTTTTTTTGTAGTCTTGATTGATGTTGAGCCAAAGCCTGGAAAATTATTCTGCGTTAATACTTGTCCTAGAAAAGCGACGTTTATGTGATTTTGCTGATGCTGTGAGCATTACAGCCTACTGTTTTCGCTGGTGCGGGATGCACTGCAGCTTATATGATTTGTACTGAGGAAGTTTCCCTCTTGAAGGTAGAGGATGATTAAATAATTTTGATTATGGGAACGAAGGAAAGCTTGGTTTAAGGTAATAAGGATGAAGCAAAACATTTGTCATTTAAACTACAGGAGGATTCGGATCTTTTGTGTCTGTTGTAAGTTCAATATGTTAAGATGATACTGTTTTACAGAATAGAGGTGACCACAATTTTGCCATTCATGAGAAATGAATCCAGAATAACCACCACAGGCGAAATAACTGATTTGAAGGCGAAAGGTAACGTAAAGAAGGAACGAAATCGAAGCAAAATGGGTAAGAAAATGTAATATAACCTGTATAATGCAGACATCTTTACCGTTTTCAGAGTCATCTGCGTGATTAATTCTTGTTATAACGTAATTTTAGATGAGATTTTCTTACTGTTTTATGTGTGAATATATGAAAATGATAAATGTATAATTGCGAGTATCTTTTCAGGTGTGTGAACTGGTATAAATGTTTTTGCGTGTAAATAACCATTGTTCTTTTTACTGTGTATGTTTAAGAAAAGTTTCTACATATTTATCATGTGACAAGACGTATGCCGCGAGCGTCAAGAAGAGTACGAAGTATAAAAAATGTTGTAGTGGAATAAACACTTTGTTGAAGTAGCATTGAAGTGACTTGTGGGATTAATTAGTAGTGGATAGAAGTAGAATTTTGAGTAATGCATGTTTATGGGTAGTTAGTTTGTAGAATAGACAACAGGTGTGCATGTGTGTGTGTAAATAACATGTGAACCCCATGCTCTCCTAACCTATACTTGCGCAAGGCATAACCCTATTCATTTTAGTGAATTAATAAGTGGCATTTGATTTATTAAAACACAAGTGAACCACATTAGTGATGTGGATTTAAATATTATGTTGTCAATTCATTTAATTTTTATTTTTACATTGTAAAGTCATTTCACTTTTATTTTTTTTGCATTGTCAAGTCATTTAAATTTTATTTTATTGTCGATTCATCTAAATTTTTTTATTAAAAAAAAAATTAATTAAGTCTCACTTTGTTCTTAAAAATTGTGAAAGACAATACTAAGTGGTATTATGTATGACATTGTGTAATCACATAAGAATGATGAAAAATTTCTGTGAATGCAGTTGAGAACGTGAAAGCGAACCGACAAAACTCTTAAGAGACAGCGGGAGCAGCCAGCTAGTTGTAAACTGGCGGGTTTCCCAGCGGGACACGCTGTCAGCCAGGCCACTTCGGGAGCGCGGCCGACAACAAAAGGATGCGGAAAACACTTTCCCTTGCACCTGTAGCTAATGGGCGGCCGCCCCGCGCGACCCTAGCTGAAGGGAATGACCTGAGATGGGCGAGCGGTCCACCGCGCGGAAATCCATCTCCTGGCAACGCACCTCACGCACGCGACTGTGACGAGACGGCCGCGGTGAAACAAAACAAGGGGCGTGGAGCCTTTTGACAGGTACTGTCCAAAGAAACTTGCAGACGTCAACGACGCCTATCGACATTTCCTGATGGATGCCCACTGTCAAGCGACAGTAATTCATGGTTCGATGTTCTCTGGTCGCTAAGGGTGACACATAAGAAGAGCCATTGAAGTGTCATCCTTGCCCAGGAATATCAACCTGGCATGTCAATCAAGGATACCGCACGAATTTGACAATACAAACATAGAACAAAATCGAGATGGACGTGACACAAGAGAAACTTCATGAGAGGGCAGAGACGGCGGGATCGCACGCAACAGATGGACAAAAATCCCTACTGACAGCTGCGGCGACGAACCCCCTCCCCCTCCCCTTATATTGTGCCACGGAACAGTGGAACTAGTGAGTGTATCAGTGAACAGTGATTATACGGTTCTTAGCTCAATGCATATACGTGTGTTTCTGTCACAGAAACTTTGACTCGTGTGTTTTGCAGGGACTCGATTTATTGGTGTTTATGAAACTTTGACTCATGTATTTTGCAGGTGTTCTATATTTTTTTAAAAACTTTGACTATTGTATTTTGCAGGTGTTTTATTTATCGGTGTTTTGTTTTAGATGTTGACTATTGTACTGTTTTATTGATCAATGTTTGTTCTTGTGTTAGGTATTGGATCTGTGATATTTTGTTTCGAAAATTCATTGCTGTGGCACCTTTGCTATTTTCATAAATTTTGCCTGTTAATAAACAGTCATAAATTTGCCTGTGATCAATTGGCTCTTGCAATGAGCAAATACTGGTGAACTCCATAAGGGTAACAACCAGAAATTGTTTTCATATTAAGGACACAGGAACCATTGTTTTTACTTGCTGACCGATTTAGGTCTACATGATCTTTTAAATAGGTGTCACAGATTGTGTGTTTTTATTTTTCTCTCTTTGAAATTGGTAGATTGTAAAGTTGTTTGAAATTATTGTGTTTTAGCAAGTAGCTGGTGACCTTTTGCCTTTTTCTTTACACTTTTGGTTTAAGTAGGGTGTGAGAAGCCTGCTTGGGAATGTCCTAGCATGGCCAGAAAATTCCCTGCACAGTCTTTTCCCGGAGCGTTGGGGTTATGAAAGGTCTCTGTTGGATTCCTTTCATGTTTAATTTCTCAAATTTGTTGTCTTTTAAGGAATAAATTCCTCTTCTAAATTTACTGTGGCGTTTCTGACTATCTGGGAGGAGACTGAGTAGTGGAACGTGTTACTTTTACACGTAAACAAGAACGATCTCTCACACTACTACACTTTAAAGCACAGTTTATATGTAATTCTTATATGTAATTCATGTCACACAGTCTCATACGGAACCTACATCCGCTTTCTTTTATATACTGTGTATGATAAGATACTGTCATCCCCCTTCCCTTCTGTGTGAGAGGATGAATGATCAAATGTGTTTGTAGCTGCATGCTTGAGGGTAGCAGACAAGGCTGTCTGCTAGAGAACAGTAGGACCAACGTTGAAACAGGTAGCTACGGTTCCTAAAAGCAGAGAGGTTTCCATTCTTAGTATGGTCCGGTCCGTCCCCTGTCATGTTGGTATAGGAAGCTGCCCCTCTGGCGCCTTCCGTTGGTCTTTGTGAGCGACTCTCGGGAGCACGCTGGGTAGTTCAGTGGGAGTCTGGCAGCTGGAGAGTAGGTGGTTGGAGTCCAGTGGTAGCGCAGGGCAGTCCAGCAGTTGCAGTCTGGCGGTGCGAGCGTCTGAAGTGGTAAGATCTCCGGCCAAGCGCGTGTCTGTTAAGTCCATAGGACAATGGATTTGTTAAGTTCAGGTTAACTGAGAATTTAATCATTTTATTCCGGGTTAGCTTTAAAATAGCTAAGGTTATCTTTAATTGCAGCGGAGTGTAATTCTCGTGTCCAGTTCAGATTAATTTGCGGTAGTTGCTTTGTTACTACTTTGTGAGTAAAGTGGAACCACGTGTTGGTCAATAACTCTAAGTAAGATCAATCTTAAATGCAAATGCTTGTGTGATTATAACGTATCGTCTTGAAAAGATTTTGAATATACCAACTTTTCTTTATGTTCAACCCACGTGGCGTGTACTTTGTGAGACCAGTACCACGTGCTTATATAACTGTTTGACCCATCAGGTTAATAGTAGGACGTTAGTAACCAGTTCGAGGTTTTTGTTTTGTAATTCGCTTTTTGATCTAATTTATTTTTATTATCTAAATTATTGCGGAGTTATACGCTTTCTGTAAACCAAGTTGACCACGTGAAGGGTAATTACAAGACGGACAGGATTGTGCTATGAAAGTAATCTCTGAATCTGTTTGTAGTGATTAACTTTCTCTTGCATGCGTTTCAATGTTCTTTGTGTGTTGTTTTATGAATGCAGTGTTGTATCCAGTCTCCCAATCTTGACTCCATATTTTATGTGTTCCGTAATATTCCAATCTCACAGTCTCACAATCGTAAATAAGGCACCAGCTCAGTTATAACTCACGTATAATATGCTGAAATTTCAATGAACAATCTTTAAAATAAATTTGCAAATATAAACTGATTTCTTTCTTTTTATTTAAATTCTCCTTTTATATAGATATATTACCGGTTGTTGTATGACTGTAAAAGATTATAATCAATGATAGACTGATTGGTAATATGGTAAACTTAGACTAGTTACCTGCTGAAACAGTGGCCCAGTAAACGCACGGTTAACTTCTCCCCAGACAGCTCAACGGCTTGTAACCGCTTTCATGGTCTAATTAGCACTCGATTTCAGCATACCAAATTCAAGTCACAATCTTACGCTATTCAGCAAAGCAAATTAGAGTTACAATCTTTCATCATTACCACAGCGTAACGCAGTTCATGACGCACCCTACTGGCTATGGCGGCGTAATTATTACGCAATAAACTGCAAAATACGTTGTTGGAGTTTGTTGTTTCCCTTACACGAAACTACGATAGCGTGCTGAAAAATAATGCATCTGACCTTTTTTTTGTGAAAGCTCTTAAGACTTTTAAAACAAAACAAACCTTATTAAGGTCCTACATCTTTGTTCTTCGTATCTATCACCGTAACTATCTACCTATCTTTACATATAAACATAGTCATCCCGTCTACGAACATATATCTCCCAATGAGAGCCGAGTTTGACGACACCGCCACTATTGAACGTTTAACTTTGTTGATGGAGTCACAACCTCACCTCTGCTTGCATAGCTTCATCCCTTTCAAAGTGAAGTCCTGGAAGGTATTTTTTAAATTCTGGAAACAGATGAAGAACATACGGGGCGAAGTCGCGCCTGTTTGAAGGATGATCTGTGACGGGGAACACAAGGCGCCGGATAGCAGCAGGAGTCGCAGCGCTCATGTGTGATTTGACATTGTCATGCTGAAGGGGAGACTTCTCCATGTGTGAGCGAAATCTTCGCATTCCAAACTCCATAACACCGCCATGTTGAACGGCACAACTTGGAACTCTATAGCGGCAGAGGGCTGCAAATACACTCCTGGAAATGGAAAAAAGAACACATTGACACCGGTGTGTCAGACCCACCATACTTGCTCCGGACACTGCGAGAGGGCTGTACAAGCAATGATCACACGCACGGCACAGCGGACACACCAGGAACTGCGGTGTTGGCCGTCGAATGGCGCTAGCTGCGCAGCATTTGTGCACCGCCGCCGTCAGTGTCAGCCAGTTTGCCGTGGCATACGGAGCTCCATCGCAGTCTTTAACACTGGTAGCATGCCGCGACAGCGTGGACGTGAACCGTATGTGCAGTTGACGGACTTTGAGCGAGGGCGTATAGTGGGCATGCGGGAGGCCGGGTGGACGTACCGCCGAATTGCTCAACACGTGGGGCGTGAGGTCTCCACAGTACATCGATGTTGTCGCCAGTGGTCGGCGGAAGGTGCACGTGCCCGTCGACCTGGGACCGGACCGCAGCGACGCACGGATGCACGCCAAGACCGTAGGATCCTACGCAGTGCCGTAGGGGACCGCACCGCCACTTCCCAGCAAATTAGGGACACTGTTGCTCCTGGGGTATCGGCGAGGACCATTCGCAACCGTCTCCATGAAGCTGGGCTACGGTCCCGCACACCGTTAGGCCGTCTTCCGCTCACGCCCCAACATCGTGCAGCCCGCCTCCAGTGGTGTCGCGACAGGCGTGAATGGAGGGACGAATGGAGACGTGTCGTCTTCAGCGATGAGAGTCGCTTCTGCCTTGGTGCCAATGATGGTCGTATGCGTGTTTGGCGCCGTGCAGGTGAGCGCCACAATCAGGACTGCGTACGACCGAGGCACACAGGGCCAACACCCGGCATCATGGTGTGGGGAGCGATCTCCTACACTGGCCGTACACCACTGGTGATCGTCGAGGGGACACTGAATAGTGCACGGTACATCCAAACCGTCATCGAACCCATCGTTCTACCATTCCTAGACCGGCAAGGGAACTTGCTGTTCCAACAGGACAATGCACGTCCGCATGTATCCCGTGCCACCCAACGTGCTCTAGAAGGTGTAAGTCAACTACCCTGGCCAGCAAGATCTCCGGATCTGTCCCCCATTGAGCATGTTTGGGACTGGATGAAGCGTCGTCTCACGCGGTCTGCACGTCCAGCACGAACGCTGGTCCAACTGAGGCGCCAGGTGGAAATGGCATGGCAAGCCGTTCCACAGGACTACATCCAGCATCTCTACGATCGTCTCCATGGGAGAATAGCAGCCTGCATTGCTGCGAAAGGTGGATATACACTGTACTAGTGCCGACATTGTGCATGCTCTGTTGCCTATGTGCCTGTGGTTCTGTCAGTGTGATCATGTGATGTATCTGACCCCAGGAATGTGTCAATAAAGTTTCCCCTTCCTGGGACAATGAATTCACGGTGTTCTTATTTCAATTTCCAGGAGTGTATGTAGACATGAAGTATGAAGATGCAGAACGTTAATAACGTTTGCTTTATTCAAAAACATTTAAAAGTTTTCAAGTAAAATATTCGGAGGCATTATTTTTAAGCTCCCTCATATTTCTCCACTCATGCCATCTTCACGGCATTCTTCAGAACTCCCGGTTGGATTATGAAATTGAGTTGTTTCCCATGCATGTTCTTGCACTGCATTTGTCAGTGGGAAGTCTGGAGATGATAAGTTACACTTTAATAAGGTCACATTGATATCTCAGTCACCAGAGGAAGTGGGGAAGGATGTCGGCTATGGGTATTCCAACATTCTCTTCAAGTGATTTAGAATTCCTTTAGAATTTTTCATTTGCTTCGGAGTCGAACAAAAAGGCTACGTTTGGGTTAGGGCGTAATGTTCCTTAATAACTAACGCAAGCTTCTGTACAAAACTTCCGAGATTTGGTGCTATAGAAGCATGTTGAAAAACTAAGTGGAGTGATAAATAGTGACGGCTCATTTAGTGAGACTTTAGTCTGGAGATCTACTTAAGCTTTATACTGGCCACGCATCAGTTGCACGTAGAGGGAGTGGAAACCTGCTGCTGGGGCCACAAGGAGAACAGCCTGCTGGAAAACAGCAATGGAATGTGGCTGGCCGCACGCTCGGTGACGGGGGGCCTGTGATCGCTGGAAACAGAGAATTCAACCCGTACTCAGAATACAGAAATGTTTGTCAAGTCTCCTTGCAACCCCTGGTCGTTGTGAAATCATGGCGGTTGTGGGATTTCCGAGGCTATTTTGCAAAAAAATAAATAAATAAATAAAATAAAATAAAAAAATGGAGGTATCTCGGTAGCTGCCAAATGCCGACACAGCCAAGTTACATCGTTCTCAGAAATATTTGGCCGGCCGCTGTGGCGGAGCGGTTGTTTGCGCTTCACAGTCTGAAACCACGCTGCTGCTACGGTCGCAGGTTCGAATCCTGCCTCGGGCACGGATGTGTGTGATGTCCTTAGATTAGTTAGGTTTAAGTAGTTTAAGTCTAGGGGACCGATGACCTCAGATGTTGTCCCATAGTGCTTAGAGCCATTTGAACCATTTTTCAGAAATATTTGTCACGACGCCTTCCGGCACTCAGAAGCTGTTATGGAACCACAGTGGCTCTGGAAATTTCGTGGCTATTTTGGAAGCGTAGAGATGTGCCAGCAGCTGTCAACTGTTACTTACTCGTTGAACTGTAATAACAGTGTTTCCCACGTAACAGGTGTACTTGGAAATTCATCTATGAGGAGCATGAGAGACAATAGGGTAGCACGGAAATAATTAACCAATGACAGCTCGTCGCTGTGGTTATTTATGAGGCAGGAAATCAAAAGAGTGTAGAGGCCAAGTTTCCTGCATCGCGGTACAGCAGCGGAAAAAGCAGAGAGGACAGTGTGTCTTCTAGAGTCGAGACAAGTAGTTTACCTGTGAAGTGGTGATAGCCTCAAGGAAGAGCGTCAGAGTTCTGCTTTGACCAGTAGAGAACGAAGAGGCGCAGCGCCCACAGTCAAAGGTAAAGCACCGTAATCAATATTCTATAGTTTCAAAATGGCTCTGAGCACTATGGCACTTAACATCTGAGGTCATCAGTCCCCTAGAACTTAGAACTACTTAAACCTAACTAACCTAAAGACAACACACACATCCATGCCTGAGGCAGGATTCGAACCTGCGACCGTAGCAGTCGCGCGGTTCCGGACTGAAGAGCCTAGAACCGCTCGGCCACTGCGGTCGCTTTCATTTTCAGTGTCGGCCGCAGTCTTTGTGTGATAATAGGCTAAGTTTGTATGTAGCTATCTGTATTTCTGCATTGTTTTCCCCGCGTTCGACGTTCCTTATGAAAGAACGCTGAGTATTCGTGACTGTTAGATAGGGTTCAAATGGCTCTGAACACTATGGGACTTAACTTCTGAGGTCATCAGTCCCCTAGAACTTAGAACTACTTCAACCTAACTAACCTAAGGACATCACACACATCCATGCCCGAGGCAGGATTCGTACCTGCGACCGTGGCGGTCGCGCGGTTCCAGACTGTAGCGCCTAGAACCGCTCGACCACTACGGCCGGCTGTTAGATAGGCCAATGATATCTGTTTAGAACAATTCCCTTCGTTTCACGGAGTGATTCTTTTATAGTGAGGGTGGCAAACTAAATAATAAGAGTTATCGGTGTTGGGAGAACTGGTATTAAAGGTTGCCGAGAGCAGTTAACTTGATTTAAGTAACGCTCTTAAGGGTGGAGAATTTCAATACGAGTAGGTTCTGCGCAGAAGAGGCGAAGGAAAGTATGTATGAAAATCACTGACAGGAAGAAGGGATAGAGTGATGGGTGACCTGTTTAGACTTCAGAAACACTTTGACATTGCACTAGAAATAAGCTCAAGAGAGTAAAAGAGGTGCCGAAGAACAAGACTGGAATGTATTGAATAGATATTTGAGGACGTCGAGCTCAAGTGCCAGTCTGAGAGAGGCTGTCGCAGGGAAGCAATTCGTGGCGGGCCGTACGAAGCCAGCACACAAAAATCAATAACAGTATGACGTTCTAAGACCAAATACTTATGTAGCACATATAGGAAATAAACGTCAGCATCTTTGTTCTCATATAGAACTTTATCGTGGGAGGTGGCGCACTTGTAAGACTCAACACTCCAAGACCACAGCTCAGATCCCTATACGGTCATTCAGATTTCAGTTCTCTGTGGTTTCTCTAATTACTCGTACCTTAAGGCAAATTCCAAGAGGGTACCTTTACAAAAGCTAACAAAACAATTACCTGTCCTATCGTTCTTCAGTGCGTGCTTGTACTTTTTTTCTAATAACGTCATCGTCAGTGGGACGTTAATCCGTAATTACCTTCCTTTCTTTCCTCCCCAAATAAGTATGGTACTTTTCAACACCGTGTTTATTGTTGTGTCTATAGCGATCCAGTGAAACGCATTGCTTCTAACACGACCAACAAAGTGAAAGCAATACGTTGTGTCAAAATGTGATTCGCACTGTATAAAACGATACACCACCTACCAAAAACCGAGGAACGGACCGCAGCGCATGCAACGATCGGAGGTGTAACGATTCTCTCGCAACGCCCGACAGTAAGCTAATGTCGTGCGTGGAACACCATGTTCTTGGAATTGCATGTTTCTAAATTGAAACAGAGACAATACACCTACACTGTGTTCGCAGTGTCAGCGCCATCTGTTTTCTCTGTGTATTCAGCCCATAGCAATTAACGATGTCCTGTGGATTAATGAAAGAAGTTCGTATACGAAAGGTCTCAAAACTGAAAAAACGAAGGTAAATGTGCTTTTAGGAACTGTGATAGAACTTCTGTTGGGGAACTGTATCATTACCTTGGTTGTTGTGATTAATTCCCAATGTTTTAATCGGTCAATATACAAGATCAAGAACATTATATCTATGCCACTAACTCCAAGCCCCGATTCGTTAAAGAATCGAACTCCCATGTATGAATGTATGCTATTCACGCACCTCAGTATTTAGGACGTCACTTCTCAACTATGTGTCGTACAATGACACAATTTTTGCAGGTACATTCAGGGGTTAATGTGGATACTGCATGCGAAATGAGTTAAGAATGGTGTTAGTAGACAAGAAGTTTTATGCTAAAACGTCATATCTGATGCTGAAGTTTTACTGCATTAACAGCGAAAATATAGTAAGCGATAAATCTTTTTTCCTTTTCCTATTTTGTGGGGTGTGCAGCGAGAAGAAGTTCAGAAAAGGATTGAAATTATGTGTAAAGTTCGTTGGAAGTCGCTGAATGCTCTCATTCTCAAATACTGGATGAATGTTTGCGCGCTGTGAGTTACGCTGCCACGAGACATTTACACAACTTCTTACTCTAATACTTGACTCATTGTGTAAAACTTTTAACGAATGATTAAACAGTTTGATTAGTGGATTATGACAGCATTTTAAATTTTTAAACTCCGTCAATACTTATATGGGACACAGCCCGGAGGTCTTTCTATAGACATCCTGCAAAAATGGAAGTGTGTGACTGTTTTCCCAGTTTAGTAATACAGATTAATCTACCAAAATACAATATGAACTTAACAATATTGTGAGCTACGAATGTAGCTTGCATTTGTAAAGGCACTCCACGGTATTAAATCTTATTTGTTAAACTGTTAGAATAACTGTTTCCTTTCACACCACGTATACGCTGTATGCAAATTGTGGTTTTGGTCCATGGACTATGGAGAAGAGCGACCAACGCTTGGAAACAAACTGTACAGTGTCACACGCAATCACATGCTTTATTCCTGCTGTGTGGTAGATGAGGCGCTATTGTTTATACTGACCATGTCGCCTCTCAATCAAACCAACACTCTTTGTGTACCAAGTTCAACTGCGTCATGGAAACTGCGTAAATAATAATAAAAGTGGAAATTGAAATGTGTCAATGAAACAACAAAAATACTTTCCAATTGGAGGATGCACTTTTGAATCTATTTGTGCTGTTCGCTCTTCCATACCGGTATTTATCTTGCATGACAGTCTGCGAAACAATCAGCAGTGTCAGCTGTCATCAATGGCGCTTTTGTAAATGCCAGCTACTTGTCGAGAGGTCATGAAGAGACCACAGAAATGACCTACCAGCAAAAGATCAGTAGAGTATAATGCCAGAAAATAAATACAATGGCAAACAGACCAGTGAAAACGCAATTGTCGATTCACCAAATGAAACATGTCTTAAGACAATTCGTATTTCTTTCAAAAATTAAAAAAAAGTGTGCTAATAATTGGTGGCTATTTCCGTTTAGAGTTTTCTTATTTCACTGATATACTATACTTTTCCAGACTTTTAGTTAGTTAGTATTGGATTTTTTTTAAAGTTTCTCTAATGTAACTTTTTTTAGTTATTTTCAAGTACGTGACCTGTTTTTCCTCTTGTTTCAAAAGTTCCAGAAAAATACCCAAGATCATTAGTCAGTGTCAATTAACCTTATTTCACTATTTTTATAAGCTATTCTCTTCTCATCATTTAGTATATGCAGGTCCAGTCCCCTCTCCCATTATGTAAAACTTTTTTCTGGAATGAAATGTGAAACGTTCAAATACAGACCATCTGCTTGTCGAAGATATTTTTTACAATATATACAGGCCAACAAAATGACTTTAAAGATTTTGTAGTGGTTTGTGTTCATCTAAATATATTACTTGTATCGCTATCTTATGAAGTGGCTTCAAATGGCTCTGAGCACTATGGGACTGAACATCTATGGTTATCAGTCCCCTAGAACTTAGAACTACTTAAACCTAACTAACCTAAGGACAGCACACAACACCCAGTCATCACGAGGCGGAGAAAATCCCTGACCCCGCCGGGAATCGAACCCGGGTACCCGGGCGTGGGAAGCGAGAACGCTACCGCACGACCACGAGATGCGGACTCTTAGGAAGTGTTTCTGGTATTGGAAACAGAAAAGTTTCGCTAACAGTATACCCTTGTCGAACTCACAAGTAAACACAGAGCCTTCACAAATGTTAAGACACGATTACCATATGTTAAAACTGTTTATTAGTTACAATTAATCCTATTGAAATACATCGCCTCGACAGTGTTTTCACTTTAGAACCTAAAGCTGCAGGCAACATAGCCGTCGCCTAGTCACACAGCTGCAAATTTTTCACGAGATCCTTCTGGCTTTCAAAAAGCAAATATCTTAATACCCTCGTAACAAGATAACTAACGAAGGTTAACTAATTTTTTTAGACTGATTTCACTGTTCGAGATTATAAACGCTAAAGCATTAAACATTTATTATTTAAGGCATTTTGCTATTCAATCATGCGGCGTGGAAAGCTGCGTATGCACGTCCCGCCTGAGCCCGTACGTGAATCTGTTACGCTTTATGCAACCTAGTGTGTAAAATACTCCCGTAACTGATAATAGTCGATTGACCTAATGAATTATAAGGGTTTCATTAGAAATTAAGTTTTCTGTTTCTGTTACCGCACTGTTACGCACTTGTAATTTTACAAAACGATATGTTACATTTTGATTAAGTCACAGTTTTTGTGGTAAATTAACTTGTAATTAATAACTTGCTTGGTACGAATTGCTTGGTTAGCAAATTAATACGTGAGGGTAGCTTCAACATTTACTCGATTTTCATTCTAATCTATTAACAAATAACTTCGAATCTTTCAAGTTATTTTGTTTCAGGGAAACCACGATGAGGATATGAATTCGATATTAGAATGAAACCATTGAAAAAAGTAATTCGATTGCAGAAACTACTTAGAGAATAATTCGGCGCAAATGAGAAATTTAAGACTGAACCATCCTTCCCCGAAATGGAATGTATGCGATTCATTTGCCGTAATCAGTCCACCACCTTCCTCGTGCTAGTAGTTTGGCGCTTACGAGAGAGAGAGAGAGAGAGAGAGAGAGAGAGAGAGGGAGAGGAAGAGTTAAAGGTATGTAGACGGTGAGAGAATGCTGCGCTGGACTTAGTCACACGTTCTCTTTCGTTACTCACTAGTCCAGATCAGTTTCCCATCATTCAGCAACCGACTTGGCTACATGTGATCTCGCAAAGTGTACCGCAATGGGGGTCGAACGCAGATATCTGGCTTCAGACGCCAGAGCACTTCCACTTGTTCCTGTCGTGAATGTTTAGCGAAGACTTCGCCAGAAGCAAAGATTTCACGTGACATTGGCCAATCATGCCCTCAGCAAATATAGCTTGGAGGAATCTCAATTACGTTTTATGAGGAGCGAGCTTTAACACAGAGATGAGAACCTTTGGCCGTTGGACACATGCCCAGCGATCGTTGAAGATAGTCTCCGAATTTTCAGCGCAGAAGTTAATATCTGGTTGCTGCACTTCAGCGTTTCTTCAAGAAGGAGCTTTCCAGAAGTTAGGTTTGAGGCAGGGAGTAGAATACAGGAGATGCAGAGTTTCTGGTCTCCATAAGCAGAATACGCCCTACCAGAGAAGCGTTTTCGAGGTCACGCCAGCGCAGCGTTCCGCTACTTTTCACTCCAAAATGTAGAAAGAAGGAAAAAAGAAAAACTGGGGTACAACATCTCGTCGACGTCGCGTTCATTGGAGACGCAGTATAATGTGGTTTTGGGGAAGGTTGGAAAAGGAAATCGGCCGTGCACTTTCAAAGTCCTCCCGAAATGGAGTCATGTGTCTTACCCCTGAGCCGCTTCATTCGGTTCGATCCGTCGACTGCCTTCCATTAATACGCAGTGTACCAAACAGACTGTAACGCAACGAAACGGGTGTCTATAACCACAACAACGGATCTCCATTACTCCACTATAATGATCGTTCATTCATACGCTATCAACGGCCATGAGTTTTAACAGTTTAGCACAGGTATGTATGAGTGTTTGTCAGCATAAATTGTTTTTCATTGTTAAAATATTTAAATCAATGGTCAAGTGCCACTACTGACCAACAAAAAAACCTGCCTAACAGAAAAACTTTTATGATTTTTAGGAATAATAAATTTATAATTATTATTTAGTTCCGCAATCAAATACATACTATTACCTCCAAAGACGTAAAATAGGCACAAGAAGTTCTTTTAATAATGCAGAATCGATGGCGCTATAGCACTGATAACTCAGATGTTGAATGGTTGAAATAAACACTCGGTACATCATAATTACTCATGAAATATCAACTTTTTGTTAAGCTAGTAATGAAACAGCCACAAATCCGCCAGAAGCATCCTTCTGCTGGCAGAAAAACAAACAAACGAACGAGCCATGTCTCGGTCTCATGCCCGCCGGGTCACTGACACGGAGTGCTGCGACCTCTCGGAATACAGCGAAGCCCCGTGTGAGAGGGCAAAAGGCGACCGCCGATCGACGTCAGTTGCGGGTCCCTCCGACACAGCTAGAGAAGTACGAAACAGGAGGTGTGAGCACATGTACCAGCAAACTGAGACAGCCAGGCGGCGCGCGAGCTGCACTTTGGCGCAGAGCGACGAATTCTGGCAACTCGGCGCCAGGACAGACACAGCGCGTCGCGCCACTCTTGGCCGAATTGGATGAGGTGTGCCGGCGCGTCGCAGCGGAGTGTCGACGGGACGAGAGACCGACTCCTGGAAGAGACGCCGCGTCCCCGGGGAGAGGCGGCGGCGGCGGCGGCAGCCTGGGCCCGTGTGTTCTCGCCAGATAAGGCGGGCGCGCGGGGGCCGCAGCAGCCAGATACTGGAAGCGGCCGGCGCGCACTGAATGCCTCGCCCGTGCCTCCTTTCTGACGAAACAAGCGGCCTCTGCGCTCACGCTACACGCAGTTCCATTCCTCTGCAGCACGCCTCGTGCCAAGTTTGCAACTTCTGATGGCGCACTCACTGACAGTAACACGTAAATGCGCTCAGGAAATTGCTGATACTCTTTTCTTTTTCCTCCGGCTTCGGCCAAATAGCTCCCACATAATTTAAGTCTGCCATTTACCCTTCCCCTCCAATATCCTTTTGTCTTTCCACAGCCGGCCGGAGTGCCCGTGTGGTTCTAGGCGCTACAGTCTGGAACCGAGCGACCCCTACGTTCGCAGGTTCGAATCCTGCCTCCGGCATGGATGTGTGTGATGTCCTTAGGTTAGTTAGGTTTAATTAGTTCTAAGTTCTAGGCGAGTGATTACCTCAGAAGTTAAGTCGCATAGTGCTCAGAGCCATTTGAACCATTTTTTGTCTTTCCACTTCTATTTTTTTTTATTAAGCCAAGCGGTGTGGCCGCGAGGTCTTGGGCGCCTTGCCACGGTTCGGGCGTCTCCCTCCCTCGGGTATCGGTGCGTCTCTTGCCCTTAGCCTAAGTTAGTTAGAATAGTAAGTAGTATGTAAGCCTAGGGACCTATGATCTTAGCAGTTTGGTCCCATAGCAACTTACCACAAATTTCCAATTTTCTTTTTTTTTTTTTTTTTTTTGTTTCCATGGAGCACTTCACACCAGATCTCTTACAGCTTCTGCCTTGGAATTCTTATAAATTTAACACTATCCTTCTGAAAGCATTTCATTCTGCCGCTTGTACTGCTTTGCTATTATATATTTCTAAATTTTATTTTCTGGAAATTTGTAGTAAGTTCCTTTGGGACCAAGCTGCTGAGGTCATTGATCCCTAGACTTACACACTAGTTAATCTAACTTAAACTAACTTATGCTAAGGACAACACACACATCCCGATGCCCGAGGGAGGGAGCCACGCGAACCGTGGCAAGGCGCCAGACCACGCGGTTACCAAAATGGCGCTGAGCACTATGCGACTCAACATCTGAGGTCATCAGTCCCCTAGAACTTAGAACTACTTAAACCCAAGTAACCTAAGGACATCACACACATCCATGCCCGAGGCAGGATTCGAACCTGCGACCGTAGCGGTCGCGCAATTCTAGACTGAGGAGCCTAGAACCTCTCGGCCACACCAGCCACCACGCGGTTACCCCACGCTGCTAAATTTTATTTCGTTATCGATTACAGCACGCTGTTAATTTATTTTCACCGGCACACTGAAGGATCCTCTTTTCATTCCTACTGTTAGTCATTCTGCAAAAAAGTCCAAAAAGTATGCTTCTTTTCCTTTGTTCTCAGTACTTTACATTTTACTCCTGTATTTATTTTAATAACCAATCACCAAGTTTCTTCGCCTCTGCAACTTAGTGGTCATGCGGAAGATCCAGCTTCTGTTCCTGAACCTACCAGGGTATTTTCCTCAGTAAGAGGACTGTATCTGGGTACCCTCAGCCTACCCAATTGATGAGCTACAGGGTGTGCACAAAAATATGGAAACGCCGTGAGAAATGCAGGCTACAAGATAAATGCAGATACTAGCTAAGCCCATAAGTCAGGCTGTTGTATTTGACCACGAACGGCACGTGTGAAATGTTCTCAATACCTCCAGTAGCAGAACAGCGTTCTGTGTACATCGAAATAATCAGAAACCAGTTGCATAAAAGAAATTTAGTTTATTAACAGGCTTCAGGCACTTAGTACTCTTAGGTTATAACTATCGATTATTTGCGATTGTGAACAATAAGTCGCATGCAGCATATTGCTGTGGTCATGTGGTTCATACTGTCACAGTAATATGGTGCATGAATCTTATTGTTGTCACTCACAAATAATGCGATAGTTGTAACCTTCTGAAGAAGTGCACTAAGGAAGTGAAACCGACATCGTATCTGTGTTGCCTGTGGTGCATGCAGCACCCAGTCGCGGCACTGCAAATGCAAGTCCAATGGCCTACGTGGCACTGACCTGCACTGCTCCCGGCCCATACTAGAGATGGGGGATCCGCTCCTGAACTGTTTTATAGAGTTGAATCTTTCAAAGGAGTGAACAAACAGTGATTCAGAAAAAAAGAACGGTAGCTCCAAGCGTTTCACACAGCAGAGAGAGAGAGAGAGAGAGAGAGAGAGAGAGTCGGAGCAGGTCAGCGGGGCCTCTGCTGGTCAGAGCACTGCACGCCACACAACACAGCCAGTGCCGGCCTCTGCCCTGCTTCTGCCTTGGCTGCCTGCATTGTGCAGTGCCCCATTGGATTTTGTGTTTCACATATCCCGTGCCGTCTCTGTGCTTCCTCTGCCGCGTGCAGTGTCTGGCGCACCTTAACTTAGCATCGCACTCTGTCTGCGATCGTTTCAGTCGCACGTCCTGCCCTCTGGGCAGTTGATGCGAGCAACAGGACAGAGAGCCTTCTAGCGGAGAGCATAAGAACTACTTGCAACAACCTGCTCGCAAGAGAAGGGATGATTTGTCTCGGAGCGGGTGAGTGGTGGCCGTTCACCGCTCCCCCCACCCTCGGAACTCGCCCGCTCAACGCTCACCCCACCGTTCTCGACTCTAGCCAGAGCGTTGAGCAAAGCAACTCAGGTGTCACTCTGGTCTCTGCGGTCTTAGCTCATGCAGCAATACAGCTCGCAGCTCGACCAGCTTGACTCAGCGCCTCTGCATCGGAGTTCGTCTATTCTGGATATTGTTCTTCGTACTAATACCGATATGTATATTACATAATTATGTTATGTATACATCATTATTTTTATTTTATTTTTATTTGTTTAAACTGATCAGATGAGGTTCCTGACGACTCCTCTTGCTATAGGATTTTTTATTATGGACACTCGTATTTACACTTTAATTACGAGCGAACCAATAAATGTATCGCAAAATGTGATACACCAATATTTTCCTTGTTTTATTCTGCATAAGGCTATATGCAGCACTTTGGTCTTACAGTCAAATTTATATTTTTTTTCTAACTGTAGTACGGATTTTGCGATTTTGGGCGTCTTCGGAAGGAAATGTTCACTTTAAAAATATATGGCTTGGGATGTATTTGTACGAGGTTAATGAAATTTTAATACATTATAGCTCAATACATTGTTAATGTAAATCTCAAGTTACAACATTTTCCGATCACCCAAAAAACCGCGATAGTGCAAAATAAATCGATAATCAAAAACTTTGTCATATCGTGGAAATGAAAATAAACAATACAAAATTCTTACTCATTATCTGTGTTACTTCAAAATAGGATCAAATAAGATGAAAATACAGGTATAGTACTGGAATAAACCAAGTTTTAAGGGCAATGTGCCTTCCATTTATTTTCTATTGTGAATGAGTGGTGAGTCATGAAAAAGACCTAGTTCATTTCAGGGAGTGAACAATTCGGATCCGATCTCTGAAAAGAACAGTTTTGCCCATCTCTAGCCCATACTTCGGAGAGCTTGCTCGACGGTGCTTCCCCTATCTGCCTACTTGCCTCCGCTAGTCGCCTGGGAACTGTCACCTCATCCCACTCTGCCTCCAAAGCCCTCTTACTTATTTAAAGTATGCAGTTTTAATAACAATATAAGTTACATCAATTAACTGCCGAAATACTTGATACTGGTCAGCATTATATTTCTCAGTGTTTCATAATTATTCTGGTCTAATAATTTCTTACAAATACGGTGTAATTTAGGAAAGAACGTCGCGTAACATTTTGCAGGAAGAATGATATAACATTCCCTTGAAAACCACAGAGCACCCGTATTAATCTATTCCAAGATGAGGGAAAGCTGTTTTGAATGCCAACGGATTTCCAACACCGTATTACGCACTGTAATTTGTTGAGTTTTTTATGTTTCTGTTTTTCTTTCAACCCCCATACTAGAATAACAAGTAGCGGCACCAAGGTCTGCAAAGCTGACAAGTGCTGGGACAGTGACGTGTTGACTTCATGCACCTTCATACCCAATCCAGACGACACAACTGGTTGAGGATGACACGGGGTTGGTCGGTCCCGACTGGTCCCTCTGTGGCCACAATGGCTGGGCTTTTACTTTCGCCATGTTTACGTGTCACAACTACCAAAAGGTGAAAGCTGAATTACAGAAAGAATGTTTCGCTGTAGCGTATACACATTAGGCACATTTTGTAAGTGTGTCAACTACCAGATTTCGTCTGCTTGATGGAGCGGAGTTGCCAGTACTTTCGAAATGCTTTTAATAAAGAGAGAGTACCATTTCATTACGGGTGTCAGTGAACTCGTAACGACCTGGACAAAGTGTAAAGGAAGTGATGTTCAGAAATCTCATTCACGCCAATTAATGCCCCCAAACGTCTCTATTAACGCATCTAAGCATGTTGTAGAAAGAAGTGCAGAGAAGTCACTGGAGGCAATTATTGCACTCTAATATGACGGAGACTTGGAAAGGCTAGAGAACTTCCGAAAGAGTAAACGCGCGTTCCTATTACTATGCACAGAGTTAACGAATATTTTGCCACTAAGAGATGAGGGCGTGCTGAAAAGTAAAGTCTATGAATTTTTTGTGGGAAAACTATCAAAACATTTCTTTATTATTCTTCACGTCTATATATTTATTTCTCAACATAGTCACGCTGGCGACGAACACATTTCTCCCAACGAGGGACTAGTTTGTTGATACCATCACTGTAGAGTGTATTACCTTGATGATGGAGTGCCGCGCGGGATTAGCCGAGCGGTGTAAGGCGCTGCAGTCATGGACTGTGCGGCTGGTCCCGGCGGAGGTTCGAGTCCTCCCTCGGGCATGGGAGTGAGTGTTTGTCCTTAGCATAATTTAGTTTAAGTAGTGTGTAAGCTTAGGGACTGATGACCTTAGCAGTTAAGTCCATTTGAACATTTTTTTGATGATGGGGCCATAATCTCAACTCTGCTTGCACCGCTTCATCACTATCAAAGTGAAGTCGTTCAAGGTGTTCTTGAAGTTCTGGAAACATGAAGATCGGAGGGGAACAAGTAGGGAGTGTACAGTAATGATCGGTGACGGTGAAGCCAAGGAGTCGGGTTCTTGCAAATGTCGCCCTGTTCGTGTGCGGTCTTGCAACGTCGCGATGAAGGAAAAGGTGTTCCATGTGTGGACGAACTTTCCGGATTCGTGATTTTAGTTTCCTGAAGGATTATACCACACTCTTTCTCACGCACCGACACAGCTACGTTACAGAACGCCATATTACACGCTACAATTCGGAGAGTAAGATATATTCAGCACGCCCTCGTAGAAAGTATATGATACACTTAAGCGTCACAGAAACTGGTGTAGCCATGCGTATTAAAACGCGGAGATAGGTCCGCAAATGTTTAGTTACGGAGTTACGGCTAATAAAAGATTTTTGCCTGAAATTTAGCAACTTCGCTAATATGAAGCCATCGCAAAACGGTACGAGGTTAAAGTAAAGCACCATTTTCATTTATTTTGTTGTTATTGATCTGGTGAATCTAATAAAACATGTCCAAGACGTGTATCTGCAATAGTTTTCAGACTCCTCACACATGAAGGTCATTGAGCATATCTGGGAAGCTTTGCAACGTGCTGTTCTGGAGATATCTTGACCCCCTCGCACTCTTACGGATTTATGGATAGCCCTGCAGAATACATGGTGTGTGTTCCCTCCAGCACTACTTCAGACATCAGTCGAGTCCATGTCAAGTCGTGTTACGGCACTTCTCCGTGCTCACGGGGGCCCTACACGATATTAGGTAGGTGTACCAGCCTGCGGAACCATGGTTGTACCCAGCGTGCACACCTTCGACCGAAGCAAATTGACGGCCACGATTATCATTGTTAAGGGCTCCAAAAATATGGAAATCACAAGGGGAGAGATTGGGACCGTATGGAGGAAGTGCAACGGCTTCCCAGCGAAACTTCTGCAGCGTTGCTCTTACGCATCCTCCATACGATTTCAATTTCTTGGAGCTCTGATCAAAGACATTCGTGGCCGTCGATTTGCTTCGGACAAAGAGGTGCATGCCTGCGTATATTCATGGTTCCGTAGGCAAGCAAACGTTTTTCCATAACGGGAGTGATCGTCTTTCCTGACAGTGGGATAACTGTATTAACAGTTATGGCGATTACTTTTAAAATAATTAACAGTTTACTTACTTTTTTTCATCTGCCTCGTTTTGATTTGATTTTCCCTTTTACATAGCACTTTGCAAATTATCCTCTTCTGCTGTTCTCCAGCGGTTCGATTTTTCTATTACAGCAAACATACCAGCATTTATATACGTATCTCTTTCCATCCTACAATCCGCAGCTCGTGGTCTCACAGTAGCATTCTCGCTTCCCGAACACGGGATCCCGGGTTCGATTCCCGGCGAGGTCAGGGATTTTCACCTGACTCGAGATGAGTGGGTGTTGTTGTGTCGTATTCATCATCATCATTCATCCTCATTACGGTCGGAGGAAGGCACTGGCAAACAACCTCCACTAGGACCTTGTCTAGTACGGCTGTGCGGGTCTCCCCCATCGATCCCCTACGCTCTGTCAGGGAGTATGGGACTTCATCATCATCCATCTCACAAAGATAAAATCTGGTTCTCTTCAATTACATTAAGTAAACGAACAACCTCCTGCTCAGACGAATGCTCATATTTCATCATTCCACACAAAATCGCATCAACATGAAGCAACATTTTTAAAAGCAAACGGGAACGTGACTATTAAAACACAATGACAATAGTTTGGGCATTTAGGTGGGAGCGAGTATCGGTCATCGAAGAGGGGCGACTTAGGATACGTGGCGTTACAATATTACCTTAGCCACTAGAAACATTACGAAAATTAATATGAGGAAGAAACGGTTATTGCAGAAATTGGTGTTAAGTAACTTGGTCTAACTGCATATGGCAAACGGTTCTTGTGGCGACTGGAGGCGGGCGAGGAATTTATAACTTGAATTTTCTCAGCAACTCTGAGGAAAGATAGACTTACGCACATATGTAAAAGTTGTAGAGACTTCTTGTAGAGTGTTTAAATACTGTAGCAAAGCCAACGCCGTTGAAGTTTCGTCCGGAACACTGACGTTGTGAGCAGGTTAGAACCCATTTCTGTGGCTTTTTCGGAACCACAGTGTTGTGGGGAGATAAGAACATGAAGGAGAACAAAACGATGCAGACAACAAGTAATATGAGGCAAAAGCTATTATTACTACATTTCTAGCTGCAATACGTCAGTTATGTTATCCTTGGTTTTTGAAGCATCTTTGGTTAGAATTTCTGCAGGGTAACAATAATTTAGAATGGAAGTTCTTAAAAGATAAAGGTCACTCCACTCATCACTGATAATAAGAGTAGGAGCCGCTATTTAAATTTAAGCAAGGGAAGACGAAGTCCAGTCCGCATACTACAGATTCTTATTAAACCTCTTGTGTTCACAGGAGTCATCTGATCATCTGCTCTCTTTCTGTTATGGTTTAATTCGGCGACTGCCTCAAGGACGGAAAAGTGGAAAGCTCCACCCTAAATTAATTGGTTCCCTCCCGGCATAAGCTCTGAATAACGTGACGCAGCGTTTGCGTGCTGTAGCTACGTAGGTCTCCCAGGTAGACAGATGGCCTTGGTCGGTAACAAAATAAAACCATTACAAGCTGGGCCAGTGAGTCTTGTTCTAGAAAACAGCGAGACATCTGGAATTTCCGTATGTGTGTGTGTGTGTGTGTGTGTGTGAGAGAGAGAGAGAGAGAGAGAGAGAGAGAGAGAGAATGGTTATTGTTCCTATCGCCAAAGTAGGGGTATCTGCTACTGGTAGAGAACAAGAATTACAAAGTGTTCCACAGAAACAGAACGTGTACTTGTTAATCATCGTATGGCGGCTGGACTTTTAGAGAAAGAGGACCACATGTATTTTATTAATGGACTGCGTGTCCATACCTTCGTATGTGTGTTCAGCTGTGTATATTCGGGTGAATTTTGTGATCTTGGAATAGGAAATGAATTGATACAGTAACTATTGTCATTTACGGAGAAGTGCGTGCACAGTATCAATGAGGCAATGAACGTTACACCGTTGGCGGTCGGTAATGCATACGGACGCAGTAAAGCTTTGACAGGTATTTCACCTACTCACGTGACGAGTTGCCGTTGTACGTATGCTGATGAACACATGAAATAACCGTATCCACACTGCAGAACTGTCACTGTATTAGCCAGAACGCCATTAGGATGTTGGCCACAAACCGATGAAAAGCAACGTGTGCCAGTGAACCGGCTCTCATCGACCCATTTCACTCACACTCACACACACACACACACACACAGGCAAAAAAAAAACCATTGTGATGCAAACATTAACAAAAACACTGTTGAAAAAAATTACGGGGTCCGGTGAGAGATCAAATATTATGCACATAAAAGTTTTAAGAGGGACATATGAGAAAAATAAACGTCTACACTAATGTAACTTTACTGTTTGAGAGACAAATGAACCAAATTTTGCACGTGTTATATCATCATCATATTGGCTATAATCTGAATTTCTTTCTTGTCTCATAATTTTATCAGGAAGTTGATGGATAGAAAAGCGCTGTTTGCATTTTTAAACTTGAACAAGCTCAGCAACATGTTTCCAGCATTAGGGGACAACACGTTAGACACAAAAAAATGTTTTAGATCACGTCCTAATGTCCATAAAACAAAAGCCGCAAAGTATCTTCAGATAATCCTTTCTCCCAGATAATTTTCCAATTACTATTACATGGATGGCATCATCCAACAGAAATTATATACATATTATATTAATAACTTTCTGACAAGCAGGTTTACTCCTTTGTCCAGTTCCTACAACAACTTACATCGACAGATATACTCGAGTTAACACTAACGAACGAAAAGAAAACGCTTTAAGTCATGTACTTCTCGACATAACAAGGATGGAGGAAGAAAGGTTTCAGTTTAAAGATTCCTCAGAGCTCAAGGTGACTAGAAACGAAGTTTAAGCTCGAACTGCACAATGGTAGTGCAACGTGTAAGAACCAAATAATTTGAGAGAATCGAAAACAAATTACGATGGCACACAGATGTTAGAAACCCTAGTCCATCAGAATGCTAGTCAAGTGTCTTAACATCAGCGTCGGCTTGATCAGTCATCTGCCACGTTATGCGCCTGGGTGAGTAAAACAAGCTTTTCCCTGTTAATGTAGTTGCAAAAAATTAAATAATAATTATGATTGAGAAGGTACCAAGAGCGAAACTGTGCCGAGCAAATCTTCGGGAGACGATGGAATAGGATCTCTGCGAAAACGAGGAAGAACATGGTGATTATCATGAGGAGAAGTGGGATGAGAAGTGATATGATGGGGAGAAGGGGGAAGGGAATGAGGAGAAGAATGAGGGTAATATAATGTAGCACAAGAAGGCAAGAATGCTAAGAAAATTCGTGGTAATTCGAAGTGTTGGGTGAGTTAAACGGGCTTTGAGTTGTTAAAGAAGTTAAAAAATGAAAAATAGATTACGATTGAGAGGCTTTCAAGAACAAAGTGGAACCCCACAAATCCTAGGGAGACGATGTAGCAGGACCTTTAGAACGTCACGATAATGATGATGATGATGAAGAAGAATAAGATAATGATGACGATGAGGAGGAGGATGAGAAAAATACAACGTAAGAAGGCCAAGAAAAGTCATAAATACTCCAATTACGGGAGTGAAGGGACAATTTCTACGGACGAAGAGACTGGTGCCAGGCGCAGTTTAACCGGCCAACGACACAGCCGTGCGCGGGTCACGACATCACTTCGTGCGGGGCGACTGCCCAAATTCCGACTGCCGCCGCGTCCCGCGCCGCCGGCATAAGGTCACGTAATTTAACTTGCTAATGCCGGCGCGGTAGTTAGGCAGATTCGGGAGCGCGTAGGCTACAACTTTTGTCCGTACGACAACAATCGTACCGCGAAATTAGCATCACAGACTTCACCCCAATTGCGACACGACAAACAAGCAGCACTGTTATCCTGCGATACCATTAACTTAACACAACACACAGTAAGCGCAACATCCACGCGTGTATACGACGCTAGAAATTACTGTGCTTTTCCGTCCTCTTTTCATTGGGTCTCATCAAACAAAAGCTTTTAATTGTCAATACTGCTTCAGCACAAACGTATTTGTCGCACAGCTGCAGGAACTACGAATTTCACAGTGGTTATACAACAAAAATTTTGCATGACGTTTTACTCTCCATCGAAGGAAAGCCATTGTTTTTACAAAACTGCACGACCCTCGCGTTATAGTAATAAATAGTTGCATGCAATTACTAGCGCATCAAGTTCACGAAAGTTAAACTGTTAAATTGGTACGCTAAATCAACCTACAGTACTACCACGTACGTATACGGATTAGCTTTCGACTAAAAAGCTTTTTATTTTCCTTCCATTTTAATTAACGTAGTGCAGATGGAACCCGTGCTAAGTCAATTAGTTATCTAATTCAGTTTCATTAGACTAATTAACTGAATATTAAATATATTCTGTCAGATTGCCGGTGGGGACCCAAAGGGCAAGAAACTGTTGCCTGATGTATATACATTAGCCGATGTCTGACATTCGTCACAACCAGCATCCTTAAGAATTCATGGGCAATAATGCCCTTCTGTTTGTCTTACAAAAGAACAGAAAATTTGTTTCGTCTCGCTGTTGGCATTATTTTACATGTGGCTGGAAGAATAAATGGCTCCTCTGATTAGTTTTGGTTTTGAGTATTGTGGTTGGTCTGATGCATTCCTCCACGATTTCCTCTCTAGAGCCAGATAATTCTCTTGCAAATTTTGCTTTCTCCGGCTCCCTCTAGTCTAACTGAATTTATTGCTCAGTGTGTTAACATATGTCCTGTCATCTCGTCGCCCTTCCGACTTAGTGGTTTCGCCCCGATTATGCGGACAACCTCGGTATTTCCTAGCAGTCCACTTTCCTCCCTCATTTTCTGTAACATCACTTCTCACACCCTTCGAGTCTTTTCTTTCCCGGCTTTCGCACAGCCCACAGTCCACTTTCATAAACTTTGTGTACTCAATGAACAGTCTTACAAATTTCTTTGTCGTTTTCTGTTTCGGTGGCTGTACGTGGTAGGGCGAGAGATGCAGACATCATTGCAGTATGCACGTCTAGCCAGCACGGTGTTAGAGCTTGCAGGAGGCGGCGTACATATAAGGGGTGGAAATAACACAACAGATCAAAAAAAGATATTATTACGATCAAACTCGTGTTCTCAGAAGAACACTACGATCAATTGCATTAAATATTGTTACATTATTAGAAATATAACTGAGAGTTGCCATTGCCGAAGACAACGGCCACTTCTCGGTGGAATGTCGCCGACTGTTGTGACCGAGCGGTTTTAGGCGCTTCAGTTCGGAACCGAGCTGCTGCTACGGTCGCAGGTTCGAATCCTGCCTAGGGCATGGATGTGTGATGTCCTTAAGTATGGTTTACGTAGTTCTAAGTCTAGGGGGCTGATGACCTTGTTTCCTGGTACGTAGAAGGATGTCGATCGTATATCAATTGTAGTCCTTTCTTCACAACAGATTCAGCTCGTTTGTGGAAAATCTGTTTTTCATCGAAGATTACTCATAGATACTTCGTTTCTGGTCTCTACGGAACTCTGGCAATAAAGAGAGAGGAGCGATCTTAACGTATTTTTCTGATCTCGCAGAGGTCGTCTGCTTGAACGGATTCGTCGATCGGGTGCGGATACGTCCGTCCGGGGGCGCACCTGCCGCTGAGAGACGTAAGCCGGAAAATTGCCGGCACTCGCCTTACCGTGACGATCGAGGGCATTAGCGGCGCCGCAGCGCCGGGGAAGCCATAGAGGCAGGTGCGGCCGTCGGAAGTGGCGGACCGCAGGTTGCAGGCTGCGGGCTTCTGGCGGTGTCGCGTGTCGCGCCGCCCAACAGGGCCCCGCGCGCGGCAGAGTGTGGTACCGGAATTAACGCCACGAGCTTCCACCACGAGCGCATCGCTTCCGTAAACTGTCCACCTTTTGTTCACTTACGACAACCCTTATCAAGCGATGGCTGTTCCTTGAATACTATTCTACTGCAACAATATCCAAGTTTCTCCGATGACTTTCCGGCAATAAAGTTGTCTCCAGTACAGGATATCTTTCAGTGGCTTGTGTGAGGACGCCCACGAGAATGAAATGGTGACCTTCGCGACTGCAGAAAACATTTCAGACTGGGAGAAGCGCCATTAACAGGATGACCGTACCGGCCATCAATAAATTCGACGCGGCTCCTGTGTTCACAGGCCACTACAAGAAGTTGGATAAGGCAAGACGGTATAAGAAGGACCCTGAACTAAGAAAAACACAACAGAAAGACAGACTTTCTCGAATGAAGGCGAGAAAAACTAATAAATTCAGTAACCCCCCCCCCCATCCCCTCGTCACCTGTTTACATATCCATAGCCTGCAGACGTGTATTTACAGTGTTAGTGGTACGGGGACACTGGTAACGCTAAGCACACTCGTCGATTTTATACAGAGCGAGGTGATCCAGACGTGACTCAAGTCCGCTTGCAGTTCAACAAAGTGTCGCTTGTCGGCAGTCTTGCACGCACTTCTCCACTAATTCCTGACTGGTTCCCTAACGTAGATTACAAAACACAAAAGTCAAAGGATAACACACACGGAACGGAGTTTCTGGTGCTCTCCTACAAATGGTGTAGGCAATATTGCTTCTGCGTTACATCTGGATCTACACTCCTGGAAATGGAAAAAAGAACACATTGACACCGGTGTGTCAGACCCACCATACTTGCTCCGGACACTGCGAGAGGGCTGTACAAGCAATGATCACACGCACGGCACAGCGGACACACCAGGAACCGCGGTGTTGGCCGTCGAATGGCGCTAGCTGCGCAGCATTTGCGCACCGCCGCCGTCAGTGTCAGCCAGTTTGCCGTGGCATACGGAGCTCCATCGCAGTCTTTAACACTGGTAGCATGCCGCGACAGCGTGGACGTGAACCGTATGTGCAGTTGACGGACTTTGAGCGAGGGCGTATAGTGGGCATGCGGGAGGCCTGGTGGACGTACCGCCGAATTGCTCAACACGTGGGGCGTGAGGTCTCCACAGTACATCGATGTTGTCGCCAGTGGTCGGCGGAAGGTGCACGTGCCCGTCGACCTGGGACCGGACCGCAGCGACGCACGGATGCACGCCAAGACCGTAGGATCCTACGCAGTGCCGTAGGGGACCGCACCGCCACTTCCCAGCAAATTAGGGACACTGTTGCTCCTGGGGTATCGGCGAGGACCATTCGCAACCGTCTCCATGAAGCTGGGCTACGGTCCCGCACACCGTTAGGCCGTCTTCCGCTCACGCCCCAACATCGTGCAGCCCGCCTCCAGTGGTGTCGCGACAGGCGTGAATGGAGGGACGAATAGAGACGTGTCGTCTTCAGCGATGAGAGTCGCTTCTGCCTTGGTGCCAATGATGGTCGTATGCGTGTTTGGCGCCGTGCAGGTGAGCGCCACAATCAGGACTGCATACGACCGAGGCACACAGGGCCAACACCCGGCATCGTGGTGTGGGGAGCGATCTCCTACACTGGCCGTACACCACTGGTGATCGTCGAGGGGACACTGAATAGTGCACGGTACATCCAAACCGTCATCGAACCCATCGTTCTACCATTCCTAGACCGGCAAGGGAACTTGCTGTTCCAACAGGACAATGCACGTCCGCATGTATCCCGTGCCACCCAACGTGCTCTAGAAGGTGTAAGTCAACTACCCTGGCCAGCAAGATCTCCGGATCTGTCCCCCATTGAGCATGTTTGGGACTGGATGAAGCGTCGTCTCACGCGGTCTGCACGTCCAGCACGAACGCTGGTCCAACTGAGGCGCCAGGTGGAAATGGCATGGCAAGCCGTTCCACAGGACTACATCCGGCATCTCTACGATCGTCTCCATGGGAGAATAGCAGCTTGCATTGCTGCGAAAGGTGGATATACACTGTACTAGTGCCGACATTGTGCATGCTCTGTTGCCTGTGTCTATTTGCCTGTGGTTCTGTCAGTGTGATCATGTGATGTATCTGACCCCAGGAATGTGTCAATAAAGTTTCCCCTTCCTGGGACAATGAATTCACGGTGTTCTTATTTCAATTTCCAGGAGTGTATATCCATACTCCGCAACACACCATACAGCGCCTGGAGGAGGGTAAGTTGTGTCTTTCCTGTTACAAATGGTTCAAATGCCTCTCAGCAATATGTGACTTAACATCTGAGGTCATCAGTCCCCTAGAACTTTTCGAGCCTGCGACCGTAGTGGTCGCGCGGCTCCAGACTGAAGCGCCTAGAACCGCTCGGCCACACAGGCTGGTTTTCCTGTTCCATTTGCAAATGGAGCGAGGGAAAGAGGACTGTGTACAGGACGTTCCCAGAAAACACCGACAATGTTTAGGGACAGATTCCTTACACCAAAACAAGAGGACTCTCAAGCGCATAGCGTAATACGTCAGAGCACTTGTTCATCCTCGATACTGTGAATCACATCTCTTCTACTGCGAGCTCTTTGCTTTCCAGATTTTGGGAGGAGGTGGTATGGATCAAAACACGAAAAAAAGGTCTGGGTAAACAGGGCTCTAAAATGCATACCTTAAGAGTTATGGGCACTTGTTCAGTCGAAGAGATGTGTTTAACACTAGCGAAGATGAGCAAGTGCTCATAACTGTTAATGCATGCCTCCTAGACCCAACGTTCATTAGACTGTTTCTCTTGTTTTGGTCAATACTTCCTCCTCCCAAAATATGGAAAACAAAGAGCATTCAGTAGAAATGACGTGTCTCACAGTAGCGCAAATCAACAAGGGCGCATACCTCTTAAGGTCTGCATTTTAGTGCCCATGTTTGCTGACATTTTTTACTTATTTCTGTTTAAGGAACCTACCCCTACAGCTTTTTCTCGGGAGGGGGCACCGTACATGCTTTCCTGCGAGCTCTGATTTCACGCGCCTTCTCTTCGTGGTCCTTACGTCAGATGTACGTTGGTGCCATTAGAACTGTTCTCCAGTATGAGACAAATGCCGGTTCTACAAACGTTCTCACTATTGTTTCGAGGAAAGAGCATTTCCATAATACACACCTATTGATCAAATCTACCAGCAGCAAACCCAGTAGCCTGCCTCTAAATTGATTCGATGACTTGCTTCAATGCGATCGTGTGCAGCCCAAAACACTCGCGCGGCGCTCAACATTAGTCCCACAAGCCTCGCCTACGCGTTCTTCTCTATAGATCAGATGCCATTTCCAAACATTCTCCTAGTAAACCAAAGTCGACCATTCGCCTTGCATACAACCGAGCTAACGTGCTCGTTCCATATCGCGTCGCTTTACAACGTCTCGTCTAGATATCTAATCGACGTGGCTGTGACAAGCAGCGCAGGACTTATAATTTAGCCCAACGTTGCAAAGCTATTTTTCCTCCTCATCTTGCCATCGACGAAGTTGGAGGGAGGGTGACCATAAACAGATACAATTACCACATCGACGGAGTACAGTCATTGATCAGTTGCGAGAGTTACAAACCAGATTAACATTCTAGAAGCAGATTAAATGTAGCTCTCTGGACGAATTTACAGATAATGATGGTCATTCACCAGGCATATGTCACATGAAAAGACATCTGTACAACGGCCAGTTGTGTGCAGGGTCAGGAAGGGCGAGCACTCGCAGGAAGGCGGCACTTCCGTAGCCGTACAAAGGCGCAGGCAGTGCGGACAATAACGATTACGCGCGCGGCGGACGCGCAGGTTGTTCCCGTCCCGTCTCGCGGGGCTTCGCCGCCACTTGTACAGTGTACCGACCCACCTGCCGGAGCTTACCGGCCCCGCAGCGACTCAGCTGCCGGACGTCGGCCCGGCGGAAGCGGCCGCTGCCGGCACGCACCGGGTTTGCGATTACGGCCAACACGACAAATTGCGTCCGCCTCCTTCCTCGTACTTATTCACCTTACGGCTTCAACAATACCAGCATCAGTCCCGCAAGCCTCCTTCTGAAGAGTTATGCACCGACAGTTGGTGTACGGCTACATGACTATTCTCCAGTTCGCGACTCTGGAAGTGCCTGGCAGAGGGTTCATTAAATCACCTTCAGACTATTTCTCTATCGTTCCACTCTCGAAGAGCAAGCGGAAAAAAACTGCATTAAATCTTTCCGGTTGAGCTCCGATACCTATTATTTGATTACGATGATAACTTTTCCCATGCAGGCTGACGCCAAGAAATTATTTTCGCATTCGGAAGAGAAAGTTGGTGACTGAAACTTGGTGACAAGATCTCGCTGCAACGAAAATTGCCTTCGCCTTAATGACTGTCACTTCAACTCTCATATCACATCCGTAACATTATCTGTCCTGTTTCACGATAACGCAAAACGAGCTGACCTTCTTTTAACTTTTTTGGTGTCCTCAGTCAGTTCTGTCTGGTAAGGACCGCATGCCGCGCAGCAGTACTCCAGAAGATGACGGACAAGCATAGTACACGCAGTGTCTTTAGTAGACGTATTTCATCTTCTATGTGTTCTGACACAAATCGCAGTCACTGATTCACCTGCCGCACAATATTACTTATGCGGTTGCTCCAATTTAAGTTGTTCGTAACTGTAATCCGCAAGTATTTAATTGAAGTGACAGCCTCCAGATTTGTGCCATTTATCGTGTAACCGAAGTTTAGTGGATTTCTTTTAGTATTCATTTGCATGACCTCACACTTTTAATTATTTAAAAGTGCCACTTTTCGCAGATATCTTGTCTAAATCATTTTGCAATTGATTTGGTTCTTCTGATGGCTTAGCTTGACGGTAATTGACAGCATCATCTGCAAACAATCTAAGTCTGCTTCTCAGAATGTCTCCTAAATCGGTTACTGGCATTAGGAACAGCAGTGAGCCTATAACACTGCCTTGGTGAACGCCAGATATAACTTCTGTTTTACTCGATGACTTTCCGCCAATTACTATGAACCTTTCTGACTGGAAATCACGAATTCAATTGCAACAGCTAAGACTCCACAGGCACTCAAATTCGGACAGAAGTCACTTACGGTAAATGGTGTCTGGAAATCCAGAAATATGGAATCAGTTTGAGAGATATCTTGAATAATGCTACGCGAAATTCTATAGAGTGAAGCTGCTTCAAATTGTACAAATGCTGTCTGAGTTCTGTTCATACGTCTACGACTGCTCCAAATCTTCACCCACCTATACCTCTTCCTGCTACGTTAGTGCTCCATGTGAGGCCAATGATGCAATGTTTACACATAAACGAGCGGATTCATTGCTGCGCTGCTTGACTTTGGCCACATTTGCAGTGCAGTGCATTTCCCGCCTGTTTTGGCCAAAATTATCGCTGTGGACATTGGCAAGTTCGCTATATTAGTCTTTTGCGTACGGCTGAATGGCTAAAGAAAAGGTACACTGTTTCATTGAAACGTATTTCAGTACATATAAAAGTAACGAATGTTAATCACAAGCAATGAATATATTCATAATCGAAGTTGCTACATGTATAGGAGGCTTTTATCCAGCCGTGGATATCAAATACCGTCCCCGGTGATGATTTCCCATATGCGAGGTTATTTTCCCTCTTGCGCTTTTATGTCGAGCGTTTCGTGAAATATTACGTGAGTCCACGTTAATTCGATAACCTTCTACGTCATTTTATGTTGTTGCCAGAATGGAGAGATTCCCCGATAGTACTAAAATTAAGGATCGCCACGCAATATACAGGGAGATTGTTTGTCTTGGCAATACTCAATGTTAATCTCGACCAGTACAACGAAAATGTACTGCTATTCCCTATCCACCATGTTACGGCAGTGTATTCGAGACAGCAATACTACCCCTCTGACATTCCACTTCTCAAACTGAGTACAGTTCTCAGCATATCTATTTATATGCTAGTATGTTATACTGTGGAATAAAATGCGATCGTGCCATAGATAAAACGGTCCTCAGAGCAACATTAAGTTATAGATAAAACTTATACATCTATTATCAAGAAAAACATTTCAAGCACTGCATCTGCGTGTCCTCTGTATCTGCCAATTAAGTGGTTCATCATTAAATGGACAGCAGGTGCCGATATGTCAGACAACGGAGAATAACACAAAAGTTCCTTTGAGAGCTTGACGTGTAATAAGAGGTTGCTATCAAGCCGGTGGGCTTTAGGGTATCAACGTATGCATAAGAACGCTAGACAGTCGCCACTCTAAATGACTGATTCGTCGATTCTTCTTACAGGACGTTCAGCATTGCAAAAGCATAAAATTGCTTATGGCGGCGGTGTTGCAGGGGCTGGTTTTGTGACCCTGTGATCTACTCAGACGACTGGCAAGCAGACGGAAAGGGAAATCTCCCTTTACGCCGACGGCACTGCACTAATTCAAACGCTGCCGCGGCCTAACTTTCAATGTCAGGCATCTCTAGAAAAATCTGGACAAAATGAACCAGTTGTTTTGTAAATAAACAAAATAAATATTTATATGGTTTCTGCGGAGGATGGCCACACAAACAAACTTGTTAAAATCAACCATGTCTGGAAGGTGAAAGTGTTCCTAACAAAAGCCAAATATAACCACCCAAACAACCAACTCACAGTTGGTGGCATGACCTTGACTTGATGTGACCCAGTGAACTTGGACCTACTATAGAGGTTGATTTGGTTGTGGTTCAAATGGCTCTGAGCACTATGCGACTTAACTTCTGAGGTCATCAGTCGCCTAGAACTTAGAACTAATTAAACCTAACTAACCTAAGGACATCACACACATCCATGCCCGAGGCAGGATTCGAACCTGCGACCGTAGCGGTCACGCGGTTCCAGACTGAAGCGCCTTTAACCGCACGGCCACACCGGCCGGCGGTTGATTTGGAGCTCGCAAAAACCAGTGTGGTATGGTTCAACAAAGGTTACGCCCTATTTTGTCAATTCTATCTGCTCTTTAAGAGTGACGAACTAACAGACGACGGAAAACTGATCATTTGGCGTGACATCACACGAGGGACGTTCCGAACGTGCGTTTCGTGATTGTTTATCACGCGAGAAATTTTTCGACATAGTTTCCACCGTCACTGAGACATTTGTTGTGGCGTTTGAAGAAATCACTCTGTTAAAACTCGGTGCCCTGCGATGCAAGGCACCATTATGCGCCTGTCCGCTAACACCACGCCCTCGAGTGGAAGGACGCCCAATTAGATCTTCATCCTCCACACTCTGCCTTCCTTTTCTGAACATACAACAACAGCGACCAACCATTTCACAAAAGATGATCTCGTTGCCATACTCAGTCTGTAGGTGTTGGTGGATGACGGACACATTAGTCCCACTTGCGCATTCATACCGGATAAGAGCACGCAATTCCATTGGCGACCACGTTGTCATTACGCGTCCGTCTGTTATCGTGATGCATACTCGAATAACCTCGGGCACGCCGATCTGCTGCTACTCTCTTCTTCGACGTGTTTCTCGTCCCTTCACGCCCTTTCCGTTGTTGAACCAGCAACGGGTGTGGATTCTTACGTTATTTCTAGGTGACACCTAGTGAATCATCTTTCCTTTAAAAAACAATGGCGAAACTTACTTTCGGAAAGTCCCTCGTACTTCTGGCCAAACAATATGGCTCGGGATTCGGAAGACCCATTGACGCTTGAAAAATCTACGAACTCCACGAATATATATATATATATATATATATATATATATATATATATATATATATATATATATATATATATTAGACAACAGAGTAATCATTTTCTTTATTTTACCTAGCGTTTAACCCGTCTAGTGCGGAGTACGCTTGTTCAGGATTTTGCAAATTTTATTCTGTAATTTAATTTTTCGGCCAGATGCCTTTGGCTGATACCAAAGTCGTCAAGGTAACACAATGGAGGGGAGTCGTGTGCGCAGTGCCGGTGCCCCCAGCCTGCATAGGTTAGAGGCAGTACATTTTGTAAATTTTTTTTATTGAGACTTTGTAACTCTTTGCTTCAAGCTTGAACGCTGGGCAGATCGCAAAACGTCTCACGCCTTCAGCGTGAGATGCTGACCTGTTAACGTTCCCACAGTATGGAGTGGTCAACAAGGGACGGGATCAGTGAACTTCGCTCACCCTCCTTGGCTAAAGAGGTAGCGTGAGAGAAGCCACGTGTTGCGTCTGGTGCTGTCGCGCAGGGGATTGTGCGAGGACGTGTCGTTCTCTTGCTCGCCGGTCGGTATTAGGGGACCGGCCACCAGCTCAGTATTCTTCTGAGAAAGTGTGGAAAACCACCTAAAAACCACATTCAGGGTGGGCAGTGTACCACCCCGCGGTCGTTAATCCGCCGCGGAGATCTGATCTGGTCTGGGTCACCTCCGTATTCCCATTCAAGCGCGTTTTAACCTAATATGAGCAAGACGTAACAGAGCACCCACGATGTACCATAAGAGTTTATCGGGAGATGAATTAGTTTTCGTATAATCTCATAAATTCGTAAGGCCAATAAGTTCAAATATCTCTTCATAAAATACACTAGATGACCTCCACACGCTGGCTTAGGATCTGACACACCTTTACAGACTACACAAGCAATTACACTGCGGAATCATACTGCATTAGTTTTTAATCATCTACAGTCTGCCCAAGTCTGGCGTGCATAACGCCCAATGGAGAATCTACTGTCTTGGAGACGACTACCATTTCGTCAATGTCGGAAGTCAGTCATCGAATTGTCTTGAAGAAGGCTGTAAATTTCACAGGCGAAATATGCGGAAGGTATTGCTGCCCTGGATGTAGGGGCGAAGACAGATTGAAAAATTATATTCCCAAGGGGGACTTCCAGGATAACAGGTACTCATAATTTGTCAACTAACTAGAAAATAACAAAGTAGTAAAGGCCTTGCCTCGGCGGCCGACGTGCTGAGAGCGGCCGAGCCTGTGACCCGTCACCCAACCAGGTGCACTCGCGGGAGATTGCGTAAACACTGGCCGGGCCCGGGCAGACGTGATTTGGCGCTGCACCTGATGGAGACAAGGGAAATAAAAACGAGCCGCTCTCTTCCATTACGGGGAACAATCAGGGGCGAGAGTGCAGTCCTCTGCTGCGCGAGTTCATTCTGCGCACCGCGTCGCGTACTCCAGTAATTGAGAGCGGGGAAGCCCCGCGCACAGCACCACAGCCGCCGCTCATTTCCGCCGCCGGCACCGCACTGTGAGCCCCGGCTCCCAGCGGTGGCCGGCAGGTGTGTTCGTGTCCGCGTGTGTGTGTGTGTGTGTGTGTGTGTGCTCAGTAGGGCTGCAGTGTCATTATCATTTTCTGCAACATTACAAACTGAGGAAAACCCGCAGAGGTTCGAAGCTCGGTGAGGGAGTCGGCGGTTGGCGCTCAACACAAAGAAATGAAAATAGTCTGAAACACCCATAACTGTTTCATCATCAGAGTGACGAACAATCAGCGAATACTACCCTTACACTTCTAAGAAATGGTGACGAGATAGCTGGCAATGGGACTGGGACGGCTGTAGTAAGAACCGGAGTGTTTATACCTTGCTCTTCAACATCGGGGAAGGTTAGGGAAAGAGATTTGTCGATCCCGTCAGAGGCATGGTCCAGTTCCTGACTGGACATGGCCCTCACCCAATGCATTTGCAGGGCATGCATCTTAGTGAAAAGAAAGAACATACACATGAGGAAAGAGATTCCCAGAGCACATCGTAACACACGCCACACTTCTCACACAGGCCAGACGAATGTAGCACACATAAGAGGACTTGTACGAAGCGATTACAGACGGAACACCGTGGAAAGAAATCGATAGTGCAGCAGACTCCTCAAAGGCCCTTGCACCGTCAGTTCATAAAACAACGACGAAGTAGAACTGACATGATACCCAGGGACACAACAATCAACATGCCCTACATTTCAGAGGAAGCTGGAGAAACTGATCCCAGCAACAATACAAACGATAGTGACAACTTCCTTGAACTAGTCACCTGGTTTGTATAAACCGCGACAGTTAATGTGCCTAGCGCCACGGAAAACCTGTGTAGTAGAGGTAGGCACACATCTCAGTGACAACACAAACCAACTGTGGTGGTGGAAATCTATAGCTCATCTCTAATCTTTCCTACTACCCTCAAACTTCCTTCAGTTCCAACGAATTGCTTGCATTCTTATTTAACATCCTCTGTTTCCAACAGGTAATTTAATTTTTCGTTGTAGCTCGTAACTATTACTTCGACTTTTATTGTTGGAAAGAATATATGCTTGTAATATGGAACAATTTATGATGTGACATAAAAAACTGTAAAATCTACGACCATTTTTAAAGTACTAGACAATATACCTGTAAATAGTCAGGGTTGGGTGGGGGGGGGGATGGGGGTGAAAAAGCAGTGTAGCCCACGATATGCGACTTTAATCATCTGAATGAGAGCACTTGGTGAGTTGCAACAAACTTTACACATAATTTCAAATCCTTACGAAATATGAACCGCAATATGCGATTAGAGTGACCAGTGATGGTCCTGGTCAGACGCTGAAAATGCACTTGTAAATTGCACTGAACGAGACAGGAAACTGGTAGAGATTCCGCAGTTTACTGCAGACGGCAGGAAGATTAATATCGAGGTCATTAGAAACGCACAACAATCCCGGGTTATGGAAGGTTGAGAAAGGGGAGAGGGTGGACAAGAATATAGAAACAACAAAAACACGACACTTTACCACACCTAATACATTGTGGGGAACCAGTTGGCATTCAAAACAGCTTCCAGTCGTCTCAGAATGAATAAAAACACGTCCTGTATGGTTTTCATGAGAATCCTACACGTTTCTTCCAGCAAAATAGTGGCAAGTTGAGGTAACAATGGCGGAGGTGGGTGGGGAACACGCAACCTTCTCTCAAACGTGGACCCCAAAGGCTCAATAATACTGAGATCTGGCGATTGTGGTGGCCACGGCAGATGCGACAGTTCATTCTCTTGCTCACAATGCTAATCATGGATGACGCGAGCTATGTGTACAGGGAGCCCTGACGTCTTGGGACACAGCATCGTTACTAGGGAACAAACTTCGTACCATGATGGGATGAACCTGATCAGCCAAAATGTTCACATGATCCTCGGCACTAATGTGACATTTGCATGGAATACCACGATATGTCTGTCCGAATCATCAGCGACCGTCCTCCCTCCTCCCGTTCCTCCTGTTTCACTACTGGGGCAGAAACTTGGGCAGAAGTCGAAACTGTGTGGTACAAGACTCATACGACCAAATGACCGTCTTACACTGCTCCACAGTCCAGGTTTTACGGCTTCCGCACCACGTTTTCCTGTTACAGGTGTTTGAATCACTGGTGAGTGGTTTTGGGATTACTGTTCGCCCTGCATTTCACTGCTTATGGAGCTCCCTTCGAGTTGTTTTGGTGTGACAGCGTTCGCGAGTGCGACAGTCAGTTCTGCTGTGACTTGTGTACCTGTCATCTTCTCATTTTTCGTCACAATCTTCTTCAATGACCGTCTGTCACGATCACTCAACGCACATGATGTTATCTGATTTCCCCGTATGCAATATAAATCTTCGATATGGTGCCATTTGAAACACCAAAAGCTTCGGGTACTTTGCTTATTGAAGCACCCAACATGCGAGTGTTATTAATCTGACCACTTTCGGTTTCACTTAGTTCTGAAACAATGCCCTAGCAACTACACAGAACACTCTTCTGACCTCCTCTGACTCTGAGATTTTCAACATATTGGAACAGGTGCCGTTCGTGATTAAACACACACATGCCTAGCATTTGCATATATGTCCAAGCATGCACTTCTATGATTTTATCCATCCCCTGGAAATTGGCAGTACCGTTATCCGTAAAACCTTTAGGTCCATCCCTTGGAAATCGTCAGTGCCTCTGCTTCAAGAGATTAAGGGGAACCACGGAAAACCTAAATCCGGAGAGCTGGACGGATCTGACCTATCCTCCCGAATGCGTGTCCAGTGTCTTATCATTCCTCAATGCCACCAGAATAGTAGTAGTAGTAATTATTATTATTAGTAGTACTATTGCGTGGTCTTCCGCCCGAAGGCTGGTTTCCATACAGTCAACCTCCGTGCATTTGTCGTCTACTGCTTTCTTCATTTCCACGGGGTTTTCACTTACTAAATGTCGTCTGCAATCTGGTATCCTGACTTTCATTCTGGTCCCACATCGTAATCCTTTCAATGCATTCACCATTAAACAGTCAAGCCGCAACATCCGATCAAGCAAACCAAAGGGAAAATCAAAGACGGTTCTTCATAACTGCCACTTAACATTTTGAATTAATACACTCCTGGAAATTGAAATAAGAACACCGTGAATTCATTGTCCCAGGAAGGGGAAACTTTATTGACACATTCCTGGGGTCAGATACATCACATGATCACACTGACAGAACCACAGGCAAATAGACACAGGCAACAGAGCATGCACAATGTCGGCACTAGTACAGTGTATATCCACCTTTCGCAGCAATGCAGGCTGCTATTCTCCCATGGAGACGATCGTAGAGATGCTGGATGTAGTCCTGTGGAACGGCTTGCCATGCCATTTCCACCTGGCGCCTCAGTTGGACCAGCGTTCGTGCTGGACGTGCAGACCGCGTGAGACGACGCTTCATCCAGTCCCAAACATGCTCAATGGGGGACAGATCCGGAGATCTTGCTGGCCAGGGTAGTTGACTTACACCTTCTAGAGCACGTTGGGTGGCACGGGATACATGCGGACGTGCATTGTCCTGTTGGAACAGCAAGTTCCCTTGCCGGTCTAGGAATGGTAGAACGATGGGTTCGATGACGGTTTGGATGTACCGTGCACTATTCAGTGTCCCCTCGACGATCACCAGTGGTGTACGGCCAGTGTAGGAGATCGCTCCCCACACCATGATGCCGGGTGTTGGCCCTGTGTGCCTCGGTCGTATGCAGTCCTGATTGCGGCGCTCACCTGCACGGCGCCAAACACGCATACGACCATCATTGGCACCAAGGCAGAAGCGACTCTCATCGCTGAAGACGACACGTGTCCATTCGTCCCTCCATTCACGCCTGTCGCGACACCACTGGAGGCGGGCTGCACGATGTTGGGGCGTGAGCGGAAGACGGCCTAACGGTGTGCGGGACCGTAGCCCAGCTTCATGGAGACGGTTGCGAATGGTCCTCGCCGATACCCCAGGAGCAACAGTGTCCCTAATTTGCTGGGAAGTGGCGGTGCGGTCCCCTAGGGCACTGCGTAGGATCCTACGGTCTTGGCGTGCATCCGTGCGTCGCTGCGGTCCGGTCCCAGGTCGACGGGCACGTGCACCTTCCGCCGACCACTGGCGACAACATCGATGTACTGTGGAGACCTCACGCCCCACGTGTTGAGCAATTCGGCGGTACGTCCACCTGGCCTCCCGCATGCCCACTATACGCCCTCGCTCAAAGTCCGTCAACTGCACATACGGTTCACGTCCACGCTGTCGCGGCATGCTACCAGTGTTAAAGACTGCGATGAAGCTCCGTATGCCACGGCAAACTGGCTGACACTGACGGCGGCGGTGCACAAATGCTGCGCAGCTAGCGCCATTCGACGGCCAACACCGTGGTTCCAGGTGTGTCCGCTGTGCCGTGCGTATGATCATTGCTTGTACAGCCCTCTCGCAGTGTCCGGAGCAAGTATGGTGGGTCTGACACACCGGTGTCAATGTGTTCTTTTTTCCATTTCCAGGAGTGTATGTAGCTAACTAAGGATGCACACCAAAAATAAGTTTAACGAATTTTACTGTATTGTTCTTTGTCAAATAAGGACGTTATAGTAGAAAGATAGCTCTTGCTTGTTTTTGGTAATTCGGGATAGGGCTACTGCTACAGTTACTCAACGAAAAAAATATAAAAAATGTTCAAATGTGTGTGAAATCTTATTGGACTTAACTGCTAAGGTCATCAGTCCCTAAGCTTACACACTACTTAACCTAAATCATCCTAGGGACAAATACACACACCCATGCCCGAGGGAGGACTCGAACCTCCGCATGGACCAGCCGCACAGTCCATGACTGCAGCGCCGTAGACAGCTCGGCTAATCCCGCGCGGCCGCTACAGTTACTGTTTTGTGTCAATAGTACAGTTAGTAGTAGACCGCCCGTCTCCCAGTCGCTCGGATGGAGCCTCGCTTTCTGATAGTTAATTGTAATGCTGTGTTATAAGCTTAGTAACTTCATACTGAATGGTTAGCAGCAGTAGTCATGGTTTACTTTAGTAGTATGGGTCTTTATATTCAATTAAGTGAGAGGTCTGTATCTACAATTAGACAATAGAAATCATCCAAAAATGAGGGCTTTGTAAAGATACAAGAAAGCATTTAAATAAAGGACACTGGGAACCATGATCAAAATCGTAGTGAGTGAAATACGAGCACGTATTTTCAGCTCCGATGGTTTGGCACTGCTGTCAACAGGTATACAGCTGAGATGATCCGCAAGACACACCACCAGCAAATGTCCACCACACTAACGTGGTGTGTGCCAGGAGCTCCGCGGTGCCATCACGTCCGTCCCTTTAAAGCCTGTGTGACGTGAGTAATGAACAGCACCACTGATACGTCACCGTCACACGCGCGGTCGATGCACAGTGTAATCTATTTCCGATACGTAAAAAAGTGGGTCGGACAGGGAAAAGAGTGTGCCAGCATATCAAACGCATGCAAAATGGCATCGAATTGACTTTCGTTGGTGCGGGCGGATACACAGTAAAAGGGAGAAGATAAAAATATCGACAGGGGAAAAAGCCATTTCCGAAAATTTTGGACTCCCACGCGTGATTAATTAGGGTCAGAGGTCTTGCGAAGAAATGGAAACGCAAAGCCGAAATTTGGACTTGCCTATCTAAATGAGATGCAGCAGTGCGACCACTAGCATGCTGAAAATTTTATTCACGCTGGAAGTATGTTCAGTATATGAGTTAGATTATGAGGGCGCTGAGTTTAATATGAATCGAGTACGGAAATCATCAAGTTTGCTTATTTAAGAAGATGAGGACGATAAGCTTGGTCAGTCGACTACTATTCCTTTCGAGAGCTACCATGTTCGAACTATTGTTGAGATTCTGAACGTGGACTGAATGAGGTTGATGCCATGAATGTGTGATGTGTTTTACTCATTTACACTTGAAAGGAAATGATTTAATAATGGATAGTCTTCAGGAACACGTCACATTGGAATAACGGGTCAGAACACTGCTGATTTATATCGCATGTACAGCAGTGAAGATTGGATCAACCAGTGACCGAAGATAAGCTGCACCCCGCAATGCTATTCATTCATGTGTTTGCACTTTTGTTTACCTAAGACACAAGAAAATCTCTACGTCAGTGTGGGTCCATTGATTCCGTTATGTGCCACAAATGTCTGGACAAAGACCGACCTAAGTACATACACACATCAAAAAAAGTTTTGCATCACCTCGGTTCCGAGAGTTCCTGAACCTGTACAGAAAACTGAAATAGAGATCAACATAAACATCATTTCCGCCCTTCTTATTGCTGATGAAAACAACACACAGCATGTTGTACCACCATACAGCGAGATCCTCAGAGGTGGTGGTCCAGATTGCTGTACACACCGGTACCTCTAATACCCAGTAGCACGTCCTCTTGCATTGGTGCATGCCTGTATTCATCGTGGCTTATTATCCAAGAGTTCATCAAGGCATTGTTGGTTCAAACTGTCCCACTTCTCAACGGCGATTCAGTAAAAATCCCTCAGAGTAGATGGTGGGTCACGTCGCCCATAAACAGCCCTTTTCAATCTATCCCAGGCATGTTCGATACGATTAATGTCCGGAGAACATGCTGGCCACTCCAGTCGAGCGATGTAGTTATCCTGAATGAAGTCATTCACAAGATGTGCACGATGGGGGCGGGGGGGGGGGGGGGGGCGAATTGTCGTCCATGAAGACGAATGCCTCGCCAATATACTGCCGATATGGTTGCACTATGGCAGTCACGTATTGTACAGCCGTTACAGCGCCTTCCATGACCACCAGCGGCGTACGTCAGCCCCACATAATGCCACCCCAAAACAGAAGGGAATCTCCACTTTGCTGTACTCGCTGTATAGTGTGTCTAAGGCATTCAGCCTGACCGGGTTGCCTCCAAACACGTCTTTGACGATTTTCTGGTTCAAGGCATATGCGACACTCATTGGTGAAGAGAACATGATGTCAATCCTGAGCGGTCCATTCGGCATGTTGTTGGGCCCATCTGTACCGCGCTGCATGGTGTCGAGGTTGCAAAGATGGACCTCGCCATGGACGTTGGGAGTGCAGTTACGCATCATGCAGCCTATTGCGCACAGTTTGAGTCGTGACACAACGTCCTGTGGCTGCACGAAAAGCATTATTCAATATGGTGGCGTTGTTGTCAGTGTTCCTACGAGCCATAATCCGTAGGTAGCGGCCATCCACTGCAGTAGTAGCCCTTGGGCGGATGAGTGAGGCATGTCATCGACAGTTCCTGTCTCTCTGTATCTCCTCCATTTCCGAACATCACTTTGGTTCACTCTGATACGCCTGGTTCAAATGGTTCTGAGCACTATGCGACTTAACTTCTGAGGTCATCAGTCGCCTAGAACTTAGAACTAATTAAACCTAAGTAACCTAAGGACATCACACACATCCATGCCCGAGGCAGGATTCGAACCTGCGACCGTAGCGGTCGCTCGGCTCCAGACTGCAGCGCCTAGAACCGCACGGCCACTCCGGCGGGCTGAGACGCCTGAACACCTCCCTTATTGAGAGCCCATACTGGCACAAAGTAACAATGCGGACGCGATAGAACCACGGTATTGACCGTCTAGGCATGGTTGAACTAGACAACACGATCTGTGTACCTCCTTCATGATGGAATGACTGGAACTGATCGGCTGTGAGACCCCCTTAATCTAATAGGGGCTGCTCATGCATGGTTGTTTACAGCTTTGGGCGGATTTAGTGACATCTCTGAATAGTCAAAGGGACTGTGTCTGTGATACAATGTCCACAGTCAACGTCTGTCTTCAGGAGTTTTGGGAACCAGGGTGATGCAAAACTTTTTCTGTTGTGTTTATAAGACACTGCAACAGGGAGCGAATCTACAAACCACCCGTCGGTATTTAGGTATCTTCTAAAAGTGTAACGAGAATCCAGCATAACCAAGACTGTTTCCTCATTCAACGTCCCGTATAAATCACTGACATTACGGACGAAGCACCACTTCGGTTCGACAAGGGTATTACGGAAACCAAGGTAGTATTAACCAGAACTTGTTGAAAAACTATGATAACTAGATGAAGATTCAAGTCCCCGGATAATGCAATCAATTGTGTTAACCACTATGCCTCTTTCTCCCGGAAAAGAGGGAAGTGTCGTTGAGTACAGGATTACAAAGTATAATCGTATGGCTACTATTCTGTAGCACGAAAAACCGTTCTCATTAAATGGATTGAGGCATCGAACTTTTTTGCATAGAAAATAATATTTGACGCAATTTCATCACCCTGTACGCTTGCACAGTGCAACGTAAGTCTCATTTATCTGAATGTGTAGGGTGAACCAGAACTTCAGCAACAAACTACCACAGGTTGTTCACGGATAACTTCCGAGTATTTTGGTAAAAGGGACTGCCAATCTTTGGCAGCTCGTTACAGAGTATTCTGAGGATAAAACTGTCTAGATAGCTTACTAAAATGTATTTATTTATTACGACGTTTCGGCTATTGCGATCGTCAGAGATCAAAAATCTTAGAACTTACGAAGGAAGCTTTGTGTCAATGTTAAAAGCTACACCTAGTGCTGACACAAAACCTTATTTTGTAAGATCTAAGCTTTACAATATCTGATGAAAGCAGCAGGTGAAACGTGGTAATAAATAATAAGCGATCTAGATCGTTTTATTCACAATATATTCACAATGTTAGCGGTGTGATACAGGAACTTCATTTCCTATATTAATAACTCGTTTCAGAGTAATGATGTAAAACGAACCGCCGGAGACCGTTGGTCCCTTATCCAAAATACTCCGAATGTATCCCTCAACAATCCCTGGACCTTTGTCGGTCGTGTTCTGGTTCACCTTCTATAGAAACAGTGTCAGCATTAACATAGAAACACGTACCGGTAAGCGACGTCCGATAAAGAGTGGGAAGAGAAATTGGATCGCTGGTCTGATTTTTGAGAGTATTAACATATGTGGAGCAATGAACAAGTGGCGAAGACCGATCAGCCAATAATGAGTAATATTCAGATTACTCAGCAATAAAGTGAGAATTTTAATCACCAGCAAAGGGAAAATTCAGTCATACGTCCACACTATGTGCTTGTAAAGACTGATTATGTAAGAACTTATTCTGTACCTACTTCACACTTCCTGCAATTGTTTGACGAATAAAATAGTCTTGGCCGGAAATAATAAAGCTTAATATACTTTACGTGATGTTTGTCATTTCGGCGTAGCGTCGCTGCTCCGTAAAGGACACATTTTCATACACACTCTTCAAGCTACCATCAGGGACGTGCTAGGTGGCACAACGGTCACTGTTATCATTCTCTCGCCCGTTATTCCATCAAATGGAGGGTCGACAGTCGGCCTGATCTCGAATTTCTCTGATTTACCTACGATGGTCATTCCGTGAGATGTGCGTGGGAGGAAGCTATTTAATTCCTGAGTCTCGCTAGAATTTCAACAGTATACATCCTAATACACAACGTTTCTCTTGTAGCGTCAGCCGATGGAGATTGACGAAAAACCTTAACGATGCTCCTTACCGGATTTCCGTTGCTTCTATTAATCTTGCCTAATGGAATTCACATACCAACAAGAAATACTCAAGAATCGACCGAAAAAGTGTTTTGTATGTTACTCTCTTTGTGGATTAATTGCATATTTCCATGTATTCAGATCGCTTCTGACGCATACTCCTTGATATTTCACGACTGTTACTGATAGCTGACCGTGCAATAGAGCAATGGTAAACATTCCCATTATTTTGGCACAATACGCTACATTTATTCCTGCTGTGTTCAGTTGCCAGCCCCTACATCTAAAATCGATCGTTTTCGCCATAGTTCGCAACACCCTTCTGCCGTGATTTTTCTACAGAAAACTACATGAGTCGCGAACAGTCTCGCAAGCTGGTTCGATGGTCCCCAGGTAATTCTGTTTATAAATCTGCTGTTACTATTTACATCCTCTATCGCCGAGGAACCAAATGAAGGAGACGCACAGAAATGAAAAAAAGGAAAAAAAGAGGAAGAGGTGTACGGCTTCATCGAGTGGGAGATCTATCAGGGTCGTTGAGCCGCATTGACGGAACGTGTTTACTTCCTACATGCACAGTCGCACTTTTTCACCGATGTATGTGAGTCTACCCTGAAGTCTACACTGCACGCACAGAGGCATTCAATCATGTGAATGCAAAGGGAATAAACCCTAATAAGTGGTACAATGGGACGTACCCTCTGACGTTCACTTCACAGTAGTTTTCAGAATGTAGATGTATCTGATCAAAAGTTTGCGAACACTCGTATGTGAAGGGGAATTTTCCACTAAATGTCTCGAGAGGCGGATCCGCTAGCATAAAAGAGGGCGGAGAGTATTGTGCTGCCAGTAGAGAAGTATTAACAGCAAAATGCTTCGATCAGGAGAGCTCGATGACTTCGAATATGGACTAGTAATTTCCAGTCGCCTGACTAAAAAATCCATTAGGTACATTTCAAACTGTCGGAAGCTTACCAACTCGAATGTTGGTGAGGTCGAAACACGAAGGAACAAGCATAGCTAAACCACGAACAGGCACACCGCATGCAGTGATGGATAGGGACGATCGAGCATTACAGAGGGTAGTTGTAAAAAATAGTATGAACTTAGTGGATGGAAAGATTCGTGACCTCCAAACTGTTACCAGCAGTCCAGATAGCACAGTGACTGTGTTGAGAGTTTGAAAGGATGGAGTACAAAGGTCGAGCAGCTTCTCATGAGCCACTTATTTCTGTAGACCATGCTAAGCGTCGCTTGAGGTGGTGTATAGAGCTACGGCTCTGGACAGTGGATGACTGGAAACGAGTGGTTTGATGAATTACGCAACACCCTGTGGCAACCCGACGGAAGGCTTTTGGTTTGGTAAATTCCTGAAGAACGTTATGTAAAGCCAACAGTGAAGTATGGAGGAGGTAGTGTAAGGGCATGGGTGTGTATTTGCTGTTAGGGTGTGATCCGCATGTTGTGTTCACGAAAATGCTGAATTCCGAAGGACATGAACACATCATAGAGTTTGTTTACTGCGTACAGTAGAGCAATATATCAGACACGATGACTCATTTCATGAGGATAACGATGCACCCTGTTATACAGCAGCATCTGTGAAGTAATTGTGTGTTGACAATAACATTACTAAAATGGACTGGCTTGACCACCGTCCTGACCTGAACGCCACGAAACACCTTTCAGATGAGCGAGTACGTTCATTTCATTACAATCCGCCGGCCGGATTGGCCGAGCGGTTCTAGGCGCTACAAATGGTTCAAATGGCTCTGAGCACTATGGGACTCAACTGCTGTGGTCATAAGTCCCCTAGAACTGAGAACTACTTAAACCTAACTAACCTAAGGACAGCACACAACACCCAGCCATCACGAGGCAGAGAAAATCCCTGACCCCGCCGGGAATCGAACCCGGGAACCCGGGCGATGGGAAGCGAGAACGCTACCGCACGACCACGAGATGCGGGCTCTAGGCGCTACAGTCAGGAACTGCGCGACCACTACGGTCGCAGGTTCGAATCCTGCCTCGGGCATGCATGTGTGTGATGTTCTTAAGTTACTTACGTTTAAGTAGTTCTAAGTTCTAAGGGACTGATGACCTCAGAAGTTAAGTCCTATAGTCCTCAGAGCCTTTTGAACCATTAGTCCCTAATGTCCAACATCACAACCTTCTGCGGTTTCAGCTCATGAGGAAGAATAGGCTGCCATTCCTCGCTAGACATTCAGATACTCCATTGAAAGTGTCCTCAGCAGAGTGGGGCCGCCATAAAGGTGGTGTGCACACATCTCATATTAATGTCTAATAGTAGATGCCCGGTTACTTTTGGCTAGGCAATCTATCCGTTCAGCACACAGTAATAAAAGAGATGGAGAAGATTTAGGGTGGTGCGGCTGTTCTCTCTAATAGTACCTACGGATCCCCCGATGTTAATTTCCTCATCCGACGCACGGATCATCAGCTGAGTAGGATGCCCTCATTACATGAGAAACTGTGGAAATTATTAAAATCTAAAGATATTGAAAATACCAAAAGCTTTCGACCTCAGCTGATATCGTAATGTTTTCTTCCGGCGTCTGCCGCGCCCGCTTCAACTTCGTGATGCCAGGTCCAGACTGTGCTGAGCTGCAAGCCGCCGTCCTTACTGACATTGTTTTCTGTTCGACGGACGCTGGGTGAAAGCATTACCACATTTGACGAGCAAGAGAGCACCAGTGACGTCACAGCTAGCGGCGCGACTATATCACGGCGGGGCTATGGCGACACGGCAGTCATTTACCACCTGAGAATGGCTGAGGAGAGCTCGGTCGAAAGTTCGTGGGAGTTTAATCACCTAGCGCGGCCGCCGTGTCATCCTCAGCCCACAGGAGTCACCGGATGCCGATATGGTGGGGCATGCCTCAGTTTGCCTCACAAGGGCTGAGTGCACCCCGCTTGCCAACAGCGCTCGGTAGACCGGATGGTCACCCATCCAAGTGCTAGCCCAGCCCGACAGCGCTTAACTTCGGTGATCTGACGAGAACCAGTGTTGCCACTGCGGCAAGGGCGTTGGCCGGTAACCTAAGAAGATTTTATTAATTTTTAATTCCGGACTTCGAGGCAAAGTCTGATGATCAGAAACTTTACACCATCATCTCTGTTTGGCCAAATACTGATTGTGAATATTTATTCTAGGATTCGGACAATCTACCTTTGAGTTGAGGTTCACTGCACGGACGTGCGTTAGCGGCCGCAGGAACGGACTCTGTTAGAAATAGTAATAACAATAAAAACAAGTAAATACAAAACATGATACAAATGGCTCTGAGCACTATGGGACTTAACATCTGAGGTCATCAGTCCCCTAGAACTTAGAACTACTTAACCCTAACTAACCTAAGGACATCATACACATCCATGTACGAGGCAGGTTTCGAACCTGCGACCGTAGCAGTTTCGCAGTTCCGGACTGAAGGGCCTAGAACCGCACGGCCACCGCGGCCGGCGAGTAAATACAAAAAATATGGGTAAAATGTGGGAAACTGATACAAGAGTAGCGCAAGAATAGCCCCCGTCCATCTACAGGCTCTGACCTATCGGGATAGAACAAGGGCCGTGTCTTCTCCAGGCAATGGTGTGAATGGATGGGGTATGGAAGGGCTTGGCGTCAGCACACCACACCCCGGTCGTTGTCGGTTTCCTTGAGTTGGAGCAGCAACTACTCGGTCACGTAGATTGTGTTTTGGCCTCAAGAGGCTGAACGTGGTCCGTTTCTGTCCTCTCATCCACGAAATAATTCCTGGCAGTACCGGGAATGGAACCCGGGTTCTCCACAAGCAGTCAGCTGCGAGGCCACACATCTGCGGAGGCGGAAAAAAACCCATCAAAAACTGCGTTTCTCTCTGACGTACGTGTCGCTTATGGCGTCACTCATAGCCCCTCGTGCTTGATCTGGTGACGATACAGCGATCTGTGCGCGCTTAATAGGATCCTCGCACACGTAATTTCGCGTTAACGGGATTACTTCCTGCCAACGCGTTGCGTGCAAGTAAAGGTGCCGGAGGTAATCAAGTTGGTGCGGATCACTTTACACAGCTACGCTCGGCGCTCTGTCGCTGCAGAGCTACGGACAGAGCACGGAGGGCGCAATCGAGAAGAAAGGTTAGATAGAGGCGTTAGAGGACGCTGCAGTATTCACGAACGGTTTGCACACAAAGGTTTCGCGCGTAATGTTGCGTGCAAATACGCGCCGAACGGCACGGACTGAAGTTGTCGGCTAGGGCGGGCGGGCACGGGCAGCAGTCGCTGGTGCAATTTGCGGGTGCGGCCGGCGGCGAGCCGGCCTCAAAAGGCTATTAGGGCGGCGCTTTGGCGCCCAGCCGTCCGCCAAAGTGCCATAATTTAGTCGCTGCAATACGATTGAGCGGCGCTGCGCCGCGCCAGCGCCGCGCTGCGTACGAAGGACGGACGAGTGATAGGGCGCGGGATAATTAAGTGCAATAGAAGCACCTGCTCGTTGATGACAATCGATTGCGCGCCGGGCGCTATCAGATGACCCGCGGCGCGCCAGCAGCACAGGTCGCGCGCCGGGCCCCTAATGGCCGCAGCGTCCGCGCCACGAGCGGTGCGGCCTCAGACGCGGCAAAGCGACGCTGTGGCTGCCAGCTTTCCTCGCGCAACACCTGCCGTTGATAGTTGATTTACAACTCTTGGCAGCTGCCAAACTACTGCATGCGGGCTTGCACCAGCTACGTCGGCGAGTAATGCAGTATGCAGCGTCCACCGACTGGCTTCATTAACGTACCTCTAAACTTGTGGTCAGCCAGCTCTCCACGGAACCATCGACTCGCACACAAATGGTTCAAATGGCTCTGAGCACTATGGGACTTAACTTCTGAGGTCATCAGTCCCCTAGAACTTAGAACTACTTAAACCTAACTAAGGACATCACACACATCCATGCCCGAGGCAGGATTCGAACCTGCGACCGCAGCGGTCGCGCGGTTCCAGATGTGGCGCCTAGAACCGCTCGGCCACCACGGCCGGCGACTCGCATACAAACGTACGGTATTCAGTTCTTAGCTGGTACACGACTTTCGTTATGTCGCTTAACGCTTGATGTCTCCCTCCTGCCTCTACTCACCACATCGCACCACCTTCGTTGTGAGATTTAGCGATACAGGGAGAAGTTGTGTTTGATAAAGAACAGTCCGACTATCCTCAGCGTTCTGTCGCAACACAAACCGTATCTTTCAACGTTTCGGTAGGTGCCAGTTTCTTTGGCATGATAATCATAAACAATAAATAAATAGGTGGTTTGGAGTATGGGATTGAGAAATCACCACACTTACTAATGAAAGTCGCGTGCCGTAAGGGTATAGGTAAAGTTCAAAAACTGACGTCTCAGCGTAGTTAAACGTTCATTCTGACACATTTAGCTACGCTTCCCGTCTAAGGGCAGCCATCGGTGCCGAACTATCCTCCGTTCTCCAGTGAGTGAAAGAGAATTGGGGCCTACGCAATGCAGTTACTGAGCCATTATGCTGGCATTGTTTAATAATTTAGTACGATGGGCATTCAATAAGTAATGCAACCCTTTTTTCTCGGCCAATTTCTGTTGAAAGAAATTCGAAATTTGCTGTGGGACATAGTGGAATATTCCCGCTTCAGCACCTATAGTTTCATGAAGTTCGGATACGCGGCGGTGCTGTACGTAGATTTCCAAATGGTGCCTGTGACGGAAGTGCGTTCCAAGCAGACAGCTGTCACTGAGTTTCTTTTAGCAGAAAACCAGAGCATCACAGATATTCATAGGCGTTGGTAAAGTGTGTACGTACACCTGGCAGTGAACAAAAGCATGGTGAGTTGTTGGGCAAGATATCTTGTCACCATTGCAACAAGGTCGCGCAAATCTGCCCCGTTTCCCAAATACCGCCCGCCCGCCCGGAATTGTAAGCTATGGAATGTTGGAAGGTGCAGACACGCTAATTCGAGGTGATCGGCGGATCACAGCTGGACGTCTCCTTATTAGTGCTGACCCACTCGTCCGTCAGTTGGGGTACTCAAAGGTCTGTGCCCGCTGGCATCCTCACAGTCTAACTGAAGACCATAAAGAGCAACGAAGGAGTATCTGTGCGAAAATGCTTACACGTTACGCGCCTGATCGTCAAAATTTTTTGTCGAGCATCGTCATAGGTGATGAAACATGGATTCATGACTTCGAGCCGGAAGTGACGCCACACCACATCTCCTCCGAGAAAAAATTCAAAGCCGCACCCTCAGCCGGCAAAGTCATGGCGACGGCCTTCTGGAACTCTGGAGCTGTTATTCGTCACAAAACGTCGCTGGACTGTTCTCCCTCATCCACTCCAGGGACCTGATCACACGCCTTCCGATATTCATCTGTTTGGATGCACTCCGCGGGAAGCAGCACGTGACTGATAAGTAGGTTACTGATACAGCAATACGTTGCTTCCGACGTCGACCAGCAGAGTGGTACCATGAGGGCATACAGGCCCTCCCAGTAAGGTGGCCTAAGACTGTCACACTGAACGGTGGTTATGTTAGAAAACAGAGTTTCGTAGCCAAAATAGTTGGGAATAATACGCTATATTGCGATACTGAATAAAAACAACCTGCTTTCAGAAAAAAATGTGCTGCATTACTTACTGAACGCCCCTCGTATTTCCTGATCCTGCGCAGTAAAACAACGAATGTGTGTTATTTGTTTGTAATGGAAATGACACAGCTTTCATCTCTGGCGATTATTATTAATGTGAAAACTAACAACTTGTACAGTGGTCCACGTTGGACTGTAGGTCCCTTTGTAACTGGCTGGGTGAGTCAATTCCAAGGTCGAAGGAAGCCAAAGGCATGCCACATCCTTGAATCACGCTTAGTAACGCATTATGGTATACGAAACAACCTTCATATTAATGGCAGATCAGTTGACTGCACCACGCTCTTCGTTAGAAGGATACTCTTTGGACTTTCTCTCTGCCCGATCCTTATTCCTCCTTGAAGAACTTTAAATAACTCAGCATTCACCCAAAAAGACCACACAACGTTGACCTGCCGCTGTGCAACATCACTCGGACGTGCAATATAGGGGCATGTGATCGCCGTTGCTTGCTTGCCAGATCTTTGATCCTTTACCTGGGGTTTGAGTAGCTTCTCATTTGGCGACACCACGGCGAGTGAGCCCTGCTCCGGTTCCCCTACAGAAGAAAATCCGTAACAGTACCGGGAAATGAAGGCGAGCGCTCACGTTGGCAGTCAGAAACACGATGGATGCTCAGCTTCGGAGTTGAGTCAGTATGGGAAAAAAACTGAAACAATAGCAATATATATAAACGTATGCTTCCGCGGCCATTGTCACATTCAATAAAATTTTTCTGGGTTTGTGAGCGCATTGTCAATAAATAGAACTACCGACGTGTCGGCCACTGTTGCAAGTAATCTTCTTCAGGGCGATTTTGTTTGCACCCTGAAGAAGGTCACTTGCAACAGGGACTGAAACGTAGATAATTTTATATACTGACAATGCGGTCAAAAACCCACAAATATTTTATTGAACAGCAATATGCTCTATGTGTCAACTGTAGTATTTTCCTCCTTGTAGTGGCTTTCAAAAGACAAACACTGTAGACTCCAATATTCACACAGCTGTCCTAGCGAAAATTTTCGACATAAGAAAAAAAATGGCGTTTTGACTTAGCCAGCCATGTTGCTGCACGCAAGCAAAGGTTTATTTCAACTGTGGACTTCGAAGGTGTTGCGACATTAACATCAATTACTACGCGGACTACTGATAATGATGAGTGCCTGCGATTCCTGAACACCGTGAAATCCAGTCAGCTGCAATACCAAACAAAAAATTATTGGTGGTAAAGAATAATTTATGCTTCGTAAGCTGCGAAGTGACATTGCCTACAATGTCGTCAGCTGATTTAAGAATGCTCGCTAGATTGACAGAACCGATCAGGCCAAGTCGGCCAATTTCCGTCATACGACAAAGTGTTACAGTTTTACTCAGTGGTACTTTCGACTGGTTCCATCTATCATCTTTCTACTACCCTACATAGTGCATACTCTAATTTACAAGGCACATTTCAGATACGCTACCCACGAGTGCGTTAGGGATATAACCTGAAAAGTAGTTTTTATCCAGCAATAAATTTATTGGAGAGGAGACCGGTTTCAATATCCCATTATGCTATCATCAGGCTCTGTGAACAATACAACACCTGAAAACTCTCAGAATATGGACTGAGAGTAAATCGAACAAAGGAGAAAGTAATGAGATACAGTAGAAATGACAACAGCAAGAAACTTAACATCAGGGTTGACGGTCACGAAGTAGATGAAGTTAAGGCATTCTGCTACCTAGGCAGTAAAATAACCAATGACGGACGGAGCAAGGAGGACTTTAAAGACAGACTAGTACTGGCAAAAAGGGCATTCCTGGCCAAGAGAAGTCTACTAGTATCAAACATAGGCCTGAATTTGAGGAAGAAATTTCTAAGAACGTACTTCTGGAGTACAGCATTGTACGGTAGTGAAACATGGACTGTGGGAAAATCGGAACAGAAGAGAATCGAAACATTTGAGATTGGTGCTACAGACGAATGTTGAAAATTAGGTGGACTGATACGGTAAGGAATGAGGAGGTTCTGCGCGGAATCGGAGAGGACAGGAATATGTGGAAAACACTGATAAGGAGAAGGGACAGGATGATATGACATCAGTTAAGACATAAGGAAATGACTTCCATGGTACTAGAGTGAACTGTAGAGGGCAGAAACTATAGAGGGAGACAGAGATTGGAATACATCCACCAAATAATTGAGGATGTGGGTTGCAAGTGCCACTATGAGATGAAGAGGTTGGCACAGGAGAGGAATTCGTGGCTGGCCGTATCAAACCAGTCGGAGGACTGATGACAAAAAAAATTAAATGTGAACTGAAATAGTTTTCTGTACCTTCTCACCGCAAAACGAAATACGTCCTCATGAAACACTTTAGTGTGCATAGTTGCAAATTTTCTGCTTCAAAACACAGCCTTCCTCGAAAGCTACTCATTCTAAGTAAAAATTTGCGTTTACGTCACAAGTAAAAAGACACGCGTCCTTATCAAAATACTTGATGCAGATAAAGTGGTGATTGAGGATGTGAGGCCTTGAAATCAAATATGAACCCACAATTGTGTTGATAAACTTGCTTCATTATTTCACCAGTTTCACTTATGATGATAATACGGCATCTAGAATATCAGTTTCTCTGTCGATGCGTTCTGCTGCGGGATATTTCAGTTACGTCTTAATTACTTATTTATTTATTTGTATGTTCCACGTATCATAATTGCAACCTTGCGCTGTGTTGCAGATCGACTCTATTTGACAATTATACTGGAAAACGGAGCGACAATACGAGCGAAATAAATTACTACCTCATGCTGTTGGTTTTTTCTTAAACCATGTATCAGGACCGGCAGTTCCTTGGTATTCATTTTACCAATTTTCTATTATAAATGAAAACAAGGAGCGAACTGTGTTTGTCGTGTAAAACCCCGGACAGTTTCTGTACACTGGGCGCAGCTGCCCCGCTTGACTAAAACACTATTTCATAAACGTCACTATGGCAACGTCTCTTCTTAGCTCTACAGACGGCGATTGTTTACGACTGCTGTCGTTTGCGCTTAGCAATTGAAGGCTGTCAAAAGCGCTGCCTGGTGTCAGGGGTTCCCTTAAGGTGACCCGACTATAGGAGTACCTAAGTAGTAAAGAATAAACCTTGCGCTGTGTTGCAGATCGACTCTATTTGACAATTATACTGGAAAACGGAGCGACAATACGAGCGAAATAAATTACTACCTCATGCTGTTGGTTTATGCACAATGCGGCAGTTCCTCGTGCATCTCATTTTTTATGACATGTCTCCTGATTCATGACAGGTAGGTTGTTCTTACCCCGACAGCAATTGTTGCCTAACAGTATGGGACAGGTGTACTAAGTTTGGTTGAAATCGGTCCAGTGGTTTAGGAGGAGAGGTGGAATACACACACACACACACACACACACACACACACACACACACAGTTTTATAATATGTATGGATACTGGTATGGCGATTTACATTAAACTGTATTAAATTCCCTCTCCCCCCCCACTCACAGACCATGCAGAAATTCTTGTAAGGCGTAGGAGTTGTCAAGCAGGTACGATTTTAGTTTGAATTTAATTTTATTATTTATTAAATTAATTGGAAGCATTCGTCAGACAGACAATAGCGATAGGAAACGACGTTTTTGAAAATGTAACTACTGTAGATGATGCCATTTTCGTTGCCTATACGAAACAAGAACGTGAAACTCGTTTACAAAATGCACCGCGTGTGTTGCTTTTTTTCCCCTTTCAAAGCGGTTCCGGAGCACCTGCTGGTAGGTGGGATGCAGAACATACGAGCCTGGGCTTCGGCGGTAGCTGCGTGTTGACAAGTGCGCCACTGCAGCCCACGGCGGCGGGACACGGCAGGGCGATCGCAGGGCGCGCTGTGACGCACGCCATACATAAAACAGGCCTCATAAAGGGATAGCCGGCCAAAGGGAGCGGCTGCGCGGCTCGTTACGAGAGCTGCTCGGCCGATGACCGGGAACATCTGTCGCCTATGGCGGCCACTGCCACTGCAACTCAGTGCCAGCTATTTGAAGCTCGCATATTTTTACTAACGTTTCGTGTCTTGTCGACACCCGAGTCATTAATAGCATATAATTACAGTATAGTAATACGATCCCTAACTACGTCCAAATGAGCAGGCAACAGCCCGTACAACGAAACGGATGTACAGCTTGCCTTTTCATATTTTTCCTCGCAGTCTTCTCACTGATAGGGTGTCAACGAAGCACGTTTTGGTCTAGCATATCACATCGAGCGGTGGCCTGTAAAATAGTGTTCTGAACCAAATACACGTGTCAGGTTTTTTTTAAGTCATTAGTCTTTCAATCAGTTTGATTGTTTCGTCCCTACGTAAAAATTAGCGTACACGAAATTTGCGATTTAAATAACGTTGACGACGGGACTATTAATAGCTTTACCCGAGTTCCACATCTTGCCCTTCACTTGACGTCTACCCTACCTCTCTGACCAGGATCGACGTTTGTTCACGTGTCTGTGAGTGTTAGAGCAAAAGGACTGACTATAAATCCGCAGAATACACCGACGTGATCCTTCTGAATGGTGAAGCGCACGATAATGGAAGAACTGCCAGAGCCTTTGTCGAGATCCCTCTTCACAACGTCCGACTGCACCGCATACCCTTTTCGCTACAATTACGCAACGGTTTCGAGACAGGGTACCTTCACCGTCAGCAGGCGTGACTGTGGTGCTCCAAGGAGACGCTGCACTCACTAATTGTAAAAAACCGTACTGCATCACGTTGAAGAGAACCCGTCAACGAGTATAGGAGTAATTTCTTTGGCTATAAATGAGTTGAATTGCAAAACAAGTTATGTACTGGGTCGCGCTTAACCAATTACTTTTGAAAGTGATCCCGTTACTGTTTCAGGACATGGGTTCTAATTCTAAATATTACCTCCTCACTCCCCTCTACTAGTTCTAGAAGTCTATAAAGGGAATCTCCGAACAATATTTCGACGAAATTACACAACGTGGCGAATTTCAAGTTTATTTCAGTTTCTGTACACCTCAGTCAATCAAAATGATGTTTATGTCTCACGAGAAGACGAAGAAGGTAAAAATTAGAGAAAATCGAGCTCACACGAAGGCTTTCCAGGAATCGTTCTTACTGCGAAACATTGGCGACTGTAACAGAGAAAGGGGAATTAGCAGTGAGAAACAAAATACTTTCCGCCACACACCAGACACGAAAGTGGGTTAATATTGCACTGTCTCCTACTTCTATTCTATGCTGAAAGTTTCGAGTCTTTAGCTCATCGGGAAATTAGTAGAAAGTTCATTACAAAGTTTGTTCCGAACAAGCGAACAGACAACAAAGCGACATAATAAAAACGTGTTAAAAAAGATTCATACAGAACAAACCTGTGCGCTTGTGGAACGGACAAAATTTAACGAGTCCCACGAGAAAATCGACTTCTCTGTACACCACGTATGTAATAATCGTATTCAGATTTTGGAAAAAGATTGGATAATTTCGATGCCTTTGATGTCTTCAGAAAGCACATGTAGTAAATCCCAAGGAATGATGCCACCCCCGAACATATGAAGAAGCTGCGTTCAAAAGTTTAGTGCACAGGACGGCAAACGTGACAGTGGGTACAGAGGAATGACAAACGAATTAAAAATTATTAAGGATATAGCTGTGAACAACGGTTGCTGTGTAAGTATAGCGAATCGGCTTATGAAAAAAGAAGAACAAATTAAAAGCGGAACAAGACAAGGATAAAAGAAAGATTGTCACTGCGTCATGTTATGGTAATACCTCGAATAAATTGGCTAATATATTCAAGCCTTGCAATGGAAAGCTGGTATTACAAGGGAGAAACTTAGCGAGGTACAGATTACAATACGACTTCGTGAAGTGGAAGAGTGAATTAGAACAAGCGGGTGTGTATAACAGAACAATGTTCCTCAAGCGAAGCAGGCTTCTTTCGACGGATTGGAAGAACATTTTGGACAAGATACGAAGAACATGGAGATGCTTTTAGCCTATACAGTTATGGTAAATCAATTGCAGCCTAGCATGTATATGAGGTAGTCACCCAATAACAAGAACAGAGGAGAACTTAGAGATACTACGCGTAGAGAAAAAGGGAACAATACTTTACTTATATGAAGGGCTCGAAATAGCCACCCACTACGACTAATTACAAGCGGGAGACAGCCACAACGGGTTCTGTACTGTTTCATAGACTATTCTTTTATATCTGTGTATAAATAACTGGCAGACATATTCCAAAGATAATTTAAGCATGTGCTAGGACTGACTGTCAGGTATTGGGCGTATTCACGTGCACTGTCGCAGCTGCTGTCCTGTGCTGGAAAGACAACTAGCGGATGCGGCCGAAAGCACTGCCGACGGCTGCTGGGTACTGTGGGAGTCGAACGGCAGTGATAAGTACCTGAAATGACGCAAGTGGATGAACGTAAATGTTAAAACGAAGACATTTCGTAATAATCTCTTTACGTCGTGACTCCTATGTGAGACAACAGCTTTTTGTCAAAGTGATTTTGTTAAGAGATTACTGTTTCTCCCGTTAAGGTGCAAAGGTGCACCTGTTTAATTATTTAGAAATGGACACTCAGGTGATGACGACGTGCCTCTCTAAACGAGTTGATGTGTGTTTTTGTTGTTTTAACCCATTATTTGACAATGCTGCCCTCAATCAACGTCAAAATCGTACACTGTTTTCTGCAAAATGTTTGAAGTTTCCTCTTTGGATGGGGAATGGCGTTTGCAAGCGGAGTTTAAGCTATCGCATACAGCGATGATCTGTTGTTTCTGGTGAAAATTTCCTGAACAGTGTGCGGCTTTAGCAGACACCGTGCAGCATTACGTGGGCATCACTTACAGGTGCAGCAGTTTGTTCCTATTTCGTGGCGCTGTTTCTTCTTGTGCAACGAACATTGCTTGTAAACGGAAAGAGGAAGTCTTCAAGGTGCGTTATTATACAATTTTGTTAGCGAATTCTCAACTGGAACACTGCAAATGGATTGATATTACCTGGGAAGAGGAAGCCTAGCTTTGACTATTGGATGGACAAGAAGTCCAGAACTGAAGAAAACAGCAGCCCCTTAGCCAATGACTAATGTACGTCAGTTTTGGCCACTGGCAAGAGCATGGGCTAAAAGCGATCGTGTTGCCTTTACCCTCGGGGATATTCGACTGTGAAACATGGAAAATGTGGAGTCGTTCTGTGCTTCGTCCCAAAAAGGAATTGTTTTAAGACATTTCACATGAAATGCTGCAAAATGCAAGCACTTTTTCAGCTAAAAGGAACAACACTGTAGTAGTTATACTTTGACACCCAAGCAGCTCTTTTTGGTGATGATAATTAGAGGCAAGACAATGTATTCTGAAAAGTTTATGTGAAATTGTTCACATGACTATACACATCTCGTTTAAATAACTAAATATTTTTTTCAAAACATTTCTGTGCGAGCCAAATAACGGGTTAACTTGGCTGACAGTAACATTACATAACGCTTACAGGCGGTAATTCCTGGTACTATGAGGAGATGAATGTCACTCGCGGTTCTCCTAATGTGAAATGAATAATTTCGATTCAAGCTACATGACAAAAGAATCACTGGAGTTGTGTATACACATGACTATGCAGTCATCACATAAAGCCGTGATTTGAATGCAGTCTTCAATGACAGACGAGCGCCGTGCATATGTGAGGAAATGGCAGCGGGCCTCTGGTTCGGGGCGCAAGTGCTCTGGTCAATGATCTGTGCCCTCACGCTTCACGGTCCGAATCACGGCTTCAATCTCCCATGTTAATCGCTTTCCGGCTGATTTGTCGCTCTCCTGAACGGCCTGCACGGCTGGCACCACTTAGAGAAACAACGCACATCGGAAAAGAAGTAAGTCACACACAATCCGTACGTGATACGTCTAATGCAGCGAACTTTTAGCGACAAATCTATCAAATGAAAGGATGTCGGAAGACACGTTTTTCCGGGTACACCTTTGGAGGTGCTTTAAAAACTTAATTGTTCCACCTGTTCCCGGTACTGGCCACCACCATGCGGAAAAAACCATGTTGTTTATCCGACACGGATTCACGCACGCCATGAACTGGTGAATAGTAAGTATGGCAGAAATACACAGAATATAATCGTAAGTATTTCGTAGTAGGAATAGCATATTACAAGTCAACTACAGCCCAAAACATTGGCCTCCTTAAACGTATTCTCCGTTAGCCACATGAAAAAATGTTGGGCACAGCATTGCATTCAAGTTCAGCGTACTACTTCCTGTGAAATAGCAGAAAGTAAAAGGAGAAAAGCAAGACACCGCGCTGTTAGAGCTGTTTTACAATCACAATCTTCGATATACTGAATTTTCCACTGAGAACATAACTGAGGTCTAGCACTGTTTTGTTTACAGTCAGGATAACGACAGCAGGTCGTGTTCTTGCTGTAGTGGCGTTCTTCTGTCCGAAAGCTCGCTTGAAAAACCTATCCACACTAATATAGCTTATGAAAACTCCTCATATCTGCATAACTACTGAAACTTACATCCATTTACATCTGGTTACTCAACTCAAGTCTTCGTATTCCTCTTTAATTTTTACCCCGCCCCCTCACTTCCCTTTATTTCGATAATCGCTGTTCCTTGATGTCTCAACATGTATGCTATCAATCCACCCTTGTTTTAGTCGAGTCCTCAATTCTTTTCCTCTCTGATTCGATTTATTACCTCTTCATTAGGCATGCAATCTGTTCATTCAATCTTCAGAATTCTAAGCACCATAGTTCAAAAGCACCTGTTCTCTTCTTGTCTGAACTGCTTATCGTTTACGTTTCGCTTCAGTAAAAGGCGACAATCGAAACAAATATCTTCAGAAATGACTTTATAACTCCTAAATTTATATTCGATGTTAACAACCTTATTTTTCTTAGAAAACATGCTTCTCTCCATTTTGAAACTCTCTAGTTCGCTCTTCGTCAGTTATTTTGCTATTCGAATACCAAAACTCGTTGACTACTTTCACTGTTCCATTCCTAATATAATTCCCCCATCATCACATGATTCAATTCGACTATAGTCCATTACTCTTGTGTTCATATATTTTTGTCTTTTAACCTCCTTTCAAGATAGTATCTATTCCGTTCAATTAATCTTTTTGGTCCCTTGCCGCCTCATACAGAATTACAATCTAATCTCTCATCCTCAAAGTTTCTATTTCTTTTCCCTGAACTATAATTCTCTTTCCACATTTCTCCTTGATTTGTTTAACTCCTTGCTCAGCGTACATACTGAATGACATCGAGGATAGGGTACCATATTGTCTCATTCTCCTTTGAAGTACGCTTCCCTTTCATGTCCTTCGATGGAAGTTTAGTTTCTGAACAAGCTGTTCATAATCTTTTGCTCCTTGTAATTTATCCCCTTGACTTCAGAAGTTGTAAGAGTATATTCCAATCAACAATGTCAAAAGCTTTCTCTAAATTCACAAATGTACTGTCTTAAATATCTCTAGGACAAATTCTGGGATAGAACGTTGAATTTTTGGCTCTATAACCCGAAAATAACGCAATGAGACACTAAAAAATCACATAAGTTAATATTTTTAGGAATAGTTGATGGAAATAAATTCTCAGGAGCATTACTCTTCCTACATATGTGGGTGTTATTGAGAGGCTTTTGGTCGAAAGAGAGCCCTTGGTCATGGCACCAGTGCTGGTTATTACATTACTGACATTACAAACATAAAATCGATTATAACCGTGACGAGTATGCGCAATTATCAGACGTCCAATAAACAACAAACAGGCAGATTTAACTGTTCACTAATGTCAAGGATCAAAGGAATAACTGGGTTTTCCTGTGATGCAACCATCAGGACTAACGGGTTCGCAACATTACAGTCAAGTCTGATACAGCCTGTCCTGCGTTAGAAACAAAGCCAAACACTGCTCTCAGGACCAGCGACCCTGACGCACAGTGGATCCGGCAGCAGCTCCTCCTGTTTAAGAAGCACAGGTCCGTGGCAGACCGCAGTATTTGTTTTCGGACGGTCTCGGATGACACAGAAAGGAATCACTGGAGTGCGAAATATAAACGGCGGCGGAGTGTAGGAAGGGCCGTTTCTGATTTACGTCTCAGAACTCGCAACGCAGCTCCGCGAAAGAAAACATCTCCGGCGGAGTTACGCACGCCATCTGTATCCGGTGATAAAATTCACGACTTTAGAGCGCGCCAGGGCACGGGGAGAGGCGAAAGGAAGGGCAAGTCGGCAGACTGCCGCTTATTTAGGGCCGTTTGTATGTTTAAGGAAATCAAAGCACGCCACCTCCAGAGTTATGGTCGCGATAAACATTTGGCTGCTGCAGCCGTGGCCGTTTTGCGCTGCCATACTAAATAGTCGCTCAGTCTTCCTTCCGTACGGTACGTGATAGATTCCAGACTAGCTCATAGCAGGAACTGTTGGTGTCACCGAAAGAGCTACGGACTTATTGCTTATATGGAAAGGTAGTATTCTGATATTCAGCATACTCGTAACGGAGAAAAAAATATTTTTAGAGTTCAGTTATCGTTCATTTCGCAAATGCTGTTGCACTGGAAAAGTGGGAGAGCTTATATTAACAACTGAATGTAAGTCAAAGTACCCAGCACTCCGGATAAGGCAGCACTGATGGACAGTGACGAAAACATTGCAGATACAGCGACTAGCTTTGGGCAACAACTGCAGAAATGTGCTACTGGTGTTTAGATGTGCCTCTCTTCTCGTGTTTTGTTTAAGTGGTGTCAAAATAAAAAATGGTTCAAATGGTTCTGAGCACTATGGGACTCAACTGCTGAGGTCATAAGTCCCCTAGAACTTAGAACTACTTAAACCTAACTAACCTAAGGACAACACAAACATCCATGCCCGAGGCAGGATTCGAACCTGCGACCGTAGCGGTCGCGCGGTTCCAGACTGTAGTGCCAGAACCGCTCGGCCACCAGCGGCCGGCTTAATTGGTGTCACACAACTCGTAAATATGTTTTAAAACGTCGTTCTTCAGAACCTCCAAGACCAGCTCGTGAACTAAACTGTAATTAACTACCAGAACAGACAAATAGTGACGCAAACGAAAGCCTCACTGTTCTTCAGAGATAAACTAAAAGAAAACTTTAGACATGTGAAATGACTTGAAATACTTTTTTACAAAATAAAATCTGCAGAAAACACGTTAAATAAACAATGAAAGTGCAACATCAACACTTCATTTAGCAGCTTCACAGAATTACTTCTTCCATGAAACAAAAGGAGCCAAAATATTACAGTTATAACCATGTACAGCAAGTAAATTCCGAAAACTACAGAACGCTATCACTGAAATACCGGAACAAGTTAGATACGGTACGCTTCTTGGCATGTTTGTATTTAGTAACGTGCTGAGTGACTGAAAGTGTTGACTTATACGGAATAATAGTAATGCGCAGAATCATTGCTTTGCGATGAAAATTATCAGTATCTCAATTCTGCGCGACAAATTCTAGAAGGAATAAGTAACTTGTGTAAAATCATTTTAGTGACAATCTTCTCGTCCTGTGATTAACAAATGCGCATGTGAGAGGACCAAGGAAAATTCGAACATTTATGTACACAGTTAGTTGCACAGCTGATAATTTTCTGGACTATTTGGAGATATCTACTGACAGCTAAAAAACCACAGACCACAGGTAACAAAGTGAGTTGCACGTCCCTGTATCCAAGCAAGGTTACGAAAAATTAATAGTTTTCGCTTCCCAGTGGGACTTCTAGTTTTTCTGCTGAAGTCAGGAGAGTGGCTTGCGTGTTGCTGCGTCCAAGGACGGGTACGAAGAGTTGATTGCGCGTACCAGTTCGACTTCTAGTTTTTCTGTCGAATCCATAGCTTTATTTGCACCTTTACATTGCAAGCAAAACCAACCAGAAAAATATGATCTTAACGGCTTAAGAACCTTTCTCAAAGATCCCAGCATTTCACAAGAAAACTAAGCTACTGCCAATGGACGTTATGAAAGCCACCAAGAAAAATGTAAACCACGGGAAGAAAGTAAGATTTACGTGCTAATGATAAATGTAACTAAATAATCGATGACTTAGCGAATACCACTGCTCAAAAAATGTAGAATTAACGCCGCCATTCGTGATGACTTCATTATTTAGAAGAGCAAGACGCCAACGGAAAATTCGAATATCAACTATCAAAAAGCAGTAAACAGGCATATTATTGACAAATTCAACCAAAAAATCCCTTTAAGTCCTGATCCGACCTACTTAGGGGGAATAAAAATTTTGTAAGTTCCATAATCAGCAGGCGATTTAATCACGGATCATTGCCCAGACACGTTCACCGAATATGTGTACTGTGAATGTGATATAACAACAGAAAATATAAATCATATTTTATTAACATGCTCACATTCTAACCAGCAAATATATTTTTACAGCAGTTAATCAGTCATTATTAACCATTACCCCTTCGTCAAAATAATACATAATTTTAAGAAATATTTATGGAATTTTTTAATCAATGTAATCTTACCCTAGAGTCAAAATGCACGAAAGGGAAACAGTAGTTTAGAAACGAGTGAGACTCATTGTGTGCATTAAGCAAGCAGTAAGGAAACTCAGGAGAAATTTGGAAGGGGAATTAAAGTTGACGAAGAACAAATTAGACCTTTAAAGTTTTCCGACGACACTGTAGTTGTCAAAGACGGCAAAGAACTAAGGAGAATTAGTTGAACGGAATGGAAAATGTTTTGAAAAGATATTCTAAGATTAACATCACCAAAAGTAAAACAAGAGTAACGGAATGTAGTCGGTGTAAATCATGCGGCGCTAATGGAATTAGATTAGTAATTGAGACACGGAAAGTAGCACGTGAGTTTTTCTATTTGGACATCAAAATGACTGAGGATGGCCGAAGTAGACATGATACAAAATTCAGAGTGGCAATGTCAAGAAAAGCGTTTCCTAAAACGCCTAATTTGTTACTATCGAATATAAATATAAGTTTTATAGTCCTTCTGAAGTTATTTAACTTACACTGAAGTGAAAAGCGGACGATCAACAGTTCAGACAAGTAGATATTTAACGTAGTTCTCATTTATTGTTCCGTCTCAGTTACACACTTTTATCATGTTTTGATCACTCTGGATCATCTCCAGATCTAAGTAATTGCATAAGCAACCCATCTTGTCTACTCAGAACAATATGTTGTTTTGAGCAGACAAGGCGGGTTGCTGATGCAATCACTTAGATCTGGAGATAATCCAGAGTGATCGAAACATGTAATCGAATTAAAAATGCGTGCAAATGAGACGGGACGATAAATGAGAATGCTCTTAAATATCCACTCGCATACTGCTGCTGACTTCTCTCAAGACGATCCTGTCGACTACAAACAAGAATGGAAGCTTTTGGAATGTGGTGCTACCGAAGAATGCTGAAGATTAGATGGACAAGTCGAGTAACTAAGGTTGAGATTCTGTATAAAACTGTGGAAATGCGAAATTTATGGAACAGCTTGACTAGGAGAAGGGCTCAGTTGGTAGGAAATATCCTGAAGCATTAGGTAATCATCAGTTTGGTAAGAAGCCAACTCTTGAATACAGTAAATAGGTTCAAATGGATGTAGCTTGCAACAGTAATACAGAGATGAAGAGACCCGCACAATATCGACTAGCGGGGGTAGATTTTTCCAGCCCGCCTTCTGACTGGAGACGTCAACAATAAGAACAATACCAAAAAATGTTCAAATGTGTGTGAAATCTTATGGGACTTAACTGCTAAGGTCATCAGTCCCTAAGCTTACACACTACTTAACTTAAATTATCCTAAGGACAAACACACACACCCATGCCCGAGGGAGGACTCGAACCTCCGCAGGGACCAGCCGCACAGTCCATGACTACAGCGCCTAAGACCGCTCGGCTAGTTCCGCGCGGGAAGAACAATATCTTATATTGTATTAGAAAGGCGAGAAAACGCTGAGCGATGGCTACAGGACACAAGGTGAATAGCAGAAAAGAGAGAGAGAGAGAGAGAGAAAGAGAGAGAGAGAGAAAGGAAGAGAGAGGAAGATATAAGTATTTGAAGACGAATGGGGACTTGTACTGGTTCAAATGGCTCTGAGCACTATGGGACTCAACTGCTGTGGTCATCAGTCCCCTAGAACTTAGAACTACTTAAACCTAACTAACCTAAGGACATTACACACATCCATGCCAGAGGCAGGATTCGAACCTGCGACCGTAGCAGTCGCACGGTTCCGGACTGCGCGCCTAGAACCGCGAGACTTGTACTGGTTAGCGCGTCTAAAATTAATTCATGATTTGTGATGAAAGACGGTAATTTTTTTCATATTTTAGGCATTTCAATACTTACTACTAAATGACTGGTAGCCGCCGAATATAAGATGCGCCGGTCGGCATCGAGACATCCGTGCAGTCGTTGACTTCAGATAATGTGTGTTTCTGAGGCCTGCATACAATGAAAAAGGAAAGTTCCACAAGCACCAAGGCTGAAATTGTCAATTAGAGCAAAACGGACGTGCCCGAGTCGGTAACTGGTTATCGACCGGAAGCGGGCGCGGTGGGAACGGCGGTACCTGTTGTGCCCCGGGAGACGGGCCGGCGCCGGCGCCGGCCACAGATCGCTAACAGATGGCAGGCGGCGTATTGTTCCGCTGTGGGCGGCGATCCCAGGAAACCGCGGCAGAGACAATGGCGGCACGCACAAAGACGGCCGTCTAATATTAACGCACGCGTGGCCGCTTGCAATATGTCGCGCTGCGTAAACCCGCAGCCTCTTCAAACCGCAGCACAGCACAGCGCGGGGCGCACTGTTTGCCCGCCGCTAAGCCCCGGGCGGTTCTCGCACGCCCCCAGGCGCTCGCTTTGAGAGGTCAACCCCCGTGTCGCACCAGTCACACACACTCACACACTGTGTGTACGCACTCGACGCCGAACTCAGCAGAGGGAGGTCCATTCACCGCTCCTAAGTTTATTGCTTTGAGGCGGAAGACAACGAATTTTGGACCATTTACAGAAACCATTGCGCATATAAAAGAGAATTTTGTTAACTGGTGTTTATTAAACTGGGGACCTAGAAACGATGGAGAGGCTTAATCCCGACGATGCCTTCAGTGGTTCACAACCCCACAACAGGCCACAGCAGTCCACCCACCGCACCGCCGCCCCAACCCGAAACCAGGGTTATTGTGTGGTTCGGCTCTCAGTGGACACCCCCCCCCCCTGGAGAACGTCTCACACCAGACGAGTGTAACCCTCCCCCTCCCCCCCCCCCTCAACTCCACCCGAGAATGTCTCATATCAGACGAGTGTAGCCCCAAATGTTTGCGTGGTGGAGTAATGATGGTGTACGCGTACGTGAAGACGTGTTTGCGCAGCAATCGCCGACGTAGTATAACTGAGGCGGAATAAGGGGAACCAGCCCGCATTCGCCGAGGTAGATGGAAAACCCGCTTAAAACCCATCCACAGAGTGGCCGGCACACCGGACATCGACACACATCGGCCGGGTGGATTCGTGCCGGGGACCGGCACGGCTTCTCGCTCGGGAAGCTACGCGTTAGGCCGCGCGACCAGCTGGGTGGGCTTGTAACTGGTACTTCCATACGATGTGAAGTTTTCTACTCCGACTTCACACATACTCTGATTTATTTACATGCTATAACACAGTCACAGTACAATAAATGAAACATTATTCAGCGTGCCCGCGCCGAGTCAGAGTCCACCAGGTCTCAAACAGATACAAGGAAGTTTAACCAGAAAGTTGAGGAATCCAAAGTCAAGTCGTCGTACACAAATAAGACTTACAAAGTAGGAATTTGTAGAATCGAGGTCCAATGGCCAGGGTAGGTTTCACATGCTGCTAGACGATGCGAAGTTAAGTGTCACGAACGACGCTGCTCCCTACTCACTGTCGAGGAGCCGCAATAGAGGACACCACCGTAAATGTTGCGAGCGTCTCCAAGAGCGGCGCGCAGAGTCTTGGGAGCGCCTGGTTATAATGGCCGCATTGTCATCATCTGAGATTTAGAAAGCATCGCTCGTACTAAACTCAGCTTCCCTTCTTCTCGCATATCCTGCGAACCACGGACGAAGAGCAACAGGCAGATTCCATATTCCTTCATTTCAGCCGTTTGCCACAGTGTCCCCATGCAGACTGTTAACGAAAGTACGAGCGTACGGTACAGTTTCCCGGATATGTGAGTAGCTGGAAGAACAGCTGATACCTGAGAGGGGAGTGCGGAGACAAGCGCTCTATGAAAATTTCAAACGATATAGATATTTATATAAAATCCTTTATTAGTGGATATGGCAATATTTTAACAGTCATTGATTACTAGTATGTCTAAGTAATTAGCCATCTTCATGTCTGAAACAGTACTATTTCCCCTCCATGTGTAATTTTCTGTACTATTTTAGATCTTAATATGGCTAATTGCGTAGCCTAATATGGTAATCAATGACTGTTAAAATACGGCAATCTGGGCTATTGGAGGATGTTATATAAAAAAATCTTTAAAGTTTAAGTACCCACAACCTCGTCCTCCACGGCGAGTGTTCATCACAGACAATCGAATCGTCAGGAATGTTCAGCGACTGTGATAAGACCGCTCTTATTCTGTATACACCTGACGGACACAGTGATCAGCAATCTGCGACTCTTAGCTGATGAAGCTGTCGTATACAGAAAAGGCGTAGAGTGACTGTAGAGGGGTACAGGATGACAGAGAAAATTTCTATTGGCGTTTATCTGGTAATAAATATGCAAGCAGACGCTTTTTTACGACTTATCCAATCATGAACATGTTTTCGAGCCACTGCAGTCTCATCTTCAGGTGGAGGTGCTATAAGAACACTGTGTTGTGGGCCAAGTGCAGCTGGATGCAGTGCTGGTGAGTGCACTGCCTTGTGGTATTCACAACAGATTGCTTCTCATAACGTCCGTTATTAAGCTGTGTACAAAAATAAACACGGTATGTAGCTACACTTGGTTTTACATTGGCTCATCCTGTGAGATATGGCCTTTAGATTTCATTAGTGATAATATTCCACCTTACGCACCCACACGAGGACTATGTCACGGCAGTGCAGTTTCTGCTGGACAGCTCTTTATCTTAGCTAATTGATAGCGTCGCGCTACTTTTAACTTGTTGATTTCAGTCAAGATATACGCAGTAAACATCATAGATAATTCAAGTCTAACGTAACCAGCCATGGGCAGGAATTTAAAGTTCTCCTACATTTGATGGTCCAGCTGAAACAGTTGTACTCAGCTAATTATTTGCTGATTGCGCTCTTTCGCGTCGCAGACATTAGCTGGGGCAGACTAGTTTAAATGTACACACTCCCGCGCGATCGCCGCTGACTGGCTGTCGTTTTACTGCCGCAGCTCCTCAATACGGCATTTCCACCTTAAACTTATTAGGATAGCTTCGTTCGTTTCACCGTCCCCTACTAAGCCCCCTCATTATCATCAAGTTATCTTTCTCCACCTTGTAAGAGTAAATAACAACACCAGAGACAATCCCCGGATATAATTGTCTCCAATATGTAGAAAATTTTGGGCTAAATAAAAAACTCAGCACAGAAACAGTGTATCTAGCGGAATAAGACAACGCAGTGAGACGACATACAAAAACTTAACCGTGCTGTAGTGTGGTTTGTTTCTGACAGAATTAGGTGTGAATGAGCCGGAGGTGACGTAGAGATCTAAGCCGAGCAAAAATGTAACGATTATTTCACCTTTGCAGTCGTGGCACTGACAAAGATCTAATTCACTTTAGAAGAATTTTTATGATTTTCAACGCGACGAATCGTTACAAGAAAAGTAAAAATGTTTGCATGAAAAAGACTTTGTCATTTTTGAGTAAAACATAGACGATATTTATGTAGAGCTGCAGAATATGGTGACTGTATTACGTTCCTGCGAGCATCGTTTGAATCGAGCCATTGAGAACCATAAGAGCCCAAAGCAGAGAAATAAAGTTTTGAGAAAAATAGATGTTTGTGAAAATCAAAATTTATTGACCAACCAATTGTCTGACAGGTCCGAGCAGTTTTTCAACCAAGTCTGAACATCCTATACTAATAAAGTATTCACTTTATATTATGAAATATTAATTAAGATTTGTGATTAGACTTATTATAAACGTTAATTCACGAATTTACTTATGTAGGCCGGTGACAATAGTCTCTTGACAGTTGTAAAGTTTGTAATTTACTAGAATCAGAACACACACAATTATGACCTATTCGAACAGTTCATAGCACCCGTAATCATCGTTCCCAGTAATCAAATTATGTGGCTTGAGGTTCAGATAAAACGACTGATACAGCTTCGATTATGAAGTATTACTACTACGTACATGACGCGGACACTAAATTATGTTGCCAGTGATCCAGAATGAGATTTTCAATCTGCAGCGGAGTGTGCGCTGATATGAAACTTCCTGGAAGATTAAAACTATGTGCCGGACTGAGACTCGAACTCGGGACCTTTGCCTTTTGCCGGCAAGTGCTCTAACATTTTTTTTGTCAAGTAGGTCAGAGGGCAGAGTGGGCAGGGGTCGTACGTAGAGGCCTGGCCACGGTGCCCCGTCTCCTGACAGGATAAGGGAGGGGCAGCAGGAAGGAAACATTGACATTGTAATTTTTTTAGTAACAATAATATTTTATTTTTTCGTTTAATTTTAATGACCCAAAAGAAAAATCATATATAAAAAAGAAGGGAAATAAATATAGGGCCGAAGTGACATCCTCGTCACTTCACTGTGAGTAACATCCTATCCCTCGAAATAACATAAACCTGGGACTCCCCACCGCTTCGGGGGGTTATGAAACATGCTGCCTAGAAAGTTCGCAAAATGCGTTTTATATTTAGAGTGGCGTCTGATGATTTCGTGTTGTTCTAGTAGATAATGCCAATAGTCCATGCCCGATATCAAGGTCCGCGAGAGCACGTAGTGCGATGCGTGTCCTCCAATCCATCGGATTGCCGATGTTTTTTGTGAGGGGAAAAAGACAGGGTCAGGGAAAAATATAGCGTCTGTCGTGATCGTGGATTCGTCGGTGCGTCGGAGGAGGGCTATGATGCGTTGCGTCAGCCGCCAAACATCCTTTGCCTCACCGCACTGCAGAGAATGTTCGTCGGTGTCCTGCATGGCACATATAAGGCAGAGCGGGGAATCCACCATGCGAATGTCGTACAATCGTTGGCGGTTGACTGTCTTTCGGATGATTAATGTATACCATGACGATCGCGCTGCTGTGGTGAGGAGAGGTATATGGACAGCTCGCCAAATCTGTCGCCAGTTTCGTGTTGGGTATTTAAGGTCGACAACATTGCTGCCATGATGACGCCGCAAGTATCGATATATCTCACGGGTAGTGGGGATTCTGGTAGAAGGTATCTGTAACTGAACATAACTAAAATCAACAAAAAATCGCGCGACGTGAGAAAACGAGGGCGAGATTGTGCCTACCGCCACTGGTGGTTCAAAGGACGTGGGAAGAAGCACATCCAGGATGGCCGACGTGATGGCGTGTTGCCGTTGGTTCCAAGTTCGTATCGTCCCTCGCAGGTATAGAGCTAGAGCCTTGTTCCGCACATTCGTGAGGTTAAGTCCTCCAGAATGATGTGGGAGAGTTAAAGTCTCGTATTTGATCTTCAACAACATTCCTTGGCTGACATAGTATCCAAAGGCCGCCATTAATCTGTCAGCGATACCATGTGGCATTGGCAGTACCTGTGCCAAGTGCGGCAGTCGCGAGGCCAGGTGAACATTAGTGTAGTCCACCCTTTGGAGCAGGTCGTGCGTTCGAAGTGAATTGTTGCGTATGTGCAGTCGGACGTTCTGGAGGAGACGTCGATAGCTCGCCGCTGCTGATTGCCGTAGCGATCGGGTGAACAAGACACCTAAGCATCGCAAGATGTCCACCGTCGTAAACGGACTGCGCAGAGCGTCCAGCCCTCGACCGATGTGCATGATCTTGGTTTTATTCATATTGACCCTGCTTCCCGCAGCTACTCCGTACGTAGTAAGAAGGGTAACCACCTGACTGACTTCGTTGTCCGATCGGACGAGTATCATCAAGTCGTCGGCATATGCACGACACGTGAAGGAGCTCGCACGTAGTCGGACGCCTGTTAGAGTCCGTCTAAGAGTCTGCAGCAATGGTTCGAGCGCTATTGTAAACAGTATCATCGACAAGGGACATCCTTGCCTAACTGAGCTGCAAACAGGAATCGTTCCTACCTCCCTGCCATTGACTCTCACCGTCGAAGAAGCGCCGCGAAGGAGGCGTATGATGACGGTAATAAAATCCTGTGGTATCGCCATGCGTCGCATGGTCGAGTCAAGGAAATCATGGTTGATCCTGTCAAAGGCACGATCAAAATCCACCGATACGAACGCCGCTCGCATGCGACAAACTTCCGTCAGGGAAATTACGTCACGGTATTCGCCGAGAATAAAATGTATGTTGCTCCGAACCCCTAGACAAGCCTGGTCTGGTGGTATTGTCTTGGATATTATAGTCTTGAGCCTCGCCGCCAACATTCGCGCAAAGATCTTATAGTCAGTATTGAGCATCGTGAGCTGTCTAAATTGATGGGCGCTGACACTCGCTGTCGATTTCGGTATTGGTATAAGCAGTCCCGCCATGAACTGCGACGGAACGTCCGTGTCAGGGCTCAATAACTCATTATACAACAATACCAACTGGGACATTATTAAATCCGCAAATGCGCGGTAAAATTCGAGTGTCAACCCATCTGGCCCAGGGGATTTATGCACCGCACCCTTCGCTAGTGCGCCCCGGATGTCATCTTCCGTTATGGGTTCCAATAGCGCCTCTGCATCCGGACCAGCCACTTCCGTTTGCATCTGCCGCAAAATTTCTTCCCTTGTCCGATTGTCCGTCGGCGTCCCAGTGAAAAGGAGGCGGTAATGCTTCAGAAACTCAGCAGCAATGGCCTGTTGTGACGTCAAGGGCCGACCATCGTCATCATGGAGGACTGTGATTAGGGATCGGCGATTACGCGCAAGTCCCTTGGACACATGATGCATGCCAATACGTTCTCCATCGACGTCGTCCAAGCACCGAGCACGGATCGAAAGTCCCTCCAGTCAACGTCTCGTGATCGATAAAATGCAGGCCTGAATGCGATGGACTTCCGCTTGACGTTCGGGCGATGAGGCCCTGGAGGACAGGTCGCGGAGCACCATGTAGTAATAATCAAGTGTATCTCGGAGCCATTTCGCTTTTTCCTTGCCATACGTTGTGAGGGCTTTTCGTATCGCCGGCTTTGCACACTGCAGCCACCACGAAAGAATCGTACGGTGCAGCGGCAGACGGCGAGTGCAAGTCTGCCATGTTTCTTCGATCCGCTGGCGACATTCGAGATCCACCAATAAGGAGGAATTAAGTTTCCAGGAACTACGTCTCCGCCAGACCCGCTGCCGTGGGAGGGTTAACGTGCATAAAAATGCAAGGTGATCCGTAAAAGCTGTGGGCCAACGTTCAGCAGCCATCACGTGATCTCTTAATCCGTCAGAAACATAAATTCGATCCAGCCTGCTCGCCGAGTGGCTAGTAAAATACGTGTAGCCCTCTCGCTGCCCATGGATCTTTTCCCACGTGTCCATAAGGGCAATGTCCCGGCAGATCGTGTTCAATGCGTGGCAGGAGCTGAAATTAGGAGTTTGATCCTTCGGTGTAAGTACACAGTTAAAATCCCCCGCTACCAAGATGTGGTCATACCACCCATGGAATAGGGGGGCAATCTCCTCCGAGTAGAATCGTGCACGCGCCTGTCGATTGTCAGATCCGGAGGGTGCATAGGTGTTGACGATACAAATGCCGCCGGCCGCTGGTGGCCGAGCGGGCAGTCTGCTTTAGGCAGTGGCGCGGCACGGACCTGCTGTCCCGGCCACGGGCGCGCGTGAACGAGGAAGTGTTTACACCGCCGGTACTCGCGCCTGTTGTTGTCTGACTCGATCGCCATGGCACACAATTTTCGAAAGACTACGCTCCAATTTACGTTCGACAACGAAAAAGCCAGACCCAAAGCTTTCGAAATAGAGCGTTTTTTGAGGGACGAAGTTCGTTTACCTGCTGGAGACATAATTGGAATACACCTGTCCATTGTAAGCAGTACAATGTACGTAAAGATGACCGATGAAGCTGCGTGTGAAAGAACTCTCTCCGCTGCTCAAAGAGGATTTAAATTTCGACACTCTGATGGCCATATCAGCGATGTAACAGTAGCTCCTTCAGGATTGGGTGTGAGGGTCGTTCGGATCTTTGAATTGCCGTTTGAGGTGCCAGAATCGATGGTTACTGAATCGCTGCGACCATATGGAACGGTACTTAGTCATACGCCTGAACGCTGGGCTAGTTTTAATACCTATCCTGTGCTAAACGGCGTGCGACAGGTGCGGATCGTCCTTACTAAACATATCCCGTCTTATTTATACATTGGCGGATGTCGAGCTATTGTGATCTACGATGGCCAGCCACGCACCTGTTCTGGCTGTGGTGGAGAAGGACATATCCGCTCGGAGTGCATAAAACGCCGCGTCGTGCAACTGCCACATGGAGACGCGTCACAGCGAGAAGTTCCCACGCAACTGCCGATGACGTACATGTCGGTGGCCCGCCGGGAAGTGTTGCCAAGTTCGGAGCGTGACAAGGACGTGTTTATGCAAGAGCAGACCGAGTTACGGGAGCATGGAGGTGACTCGGAGAATGTCCCTACACCCATGTCACGACAGTTGAGGGAGGAACCTTCAGAAAACTCACATGTAGCACGCGACGTGGAAGTGGAGGTCCAGACGGTGGCGCCGGCAACGGACCAACGAACGACCGACGAACACAGTGAGGCAGCAGAGGGCAGGGCACGCAAACAGCGATCGCCGAAGCGTCGCAAAAAGCGTCGCCATAGTTCGGGTGACACGTCCCCCTCTAGCCTAGGGGACACGGAAGGTATCCTAGCGGAAGAACTGTCTGACACAGAACACGTGCCTTTAGAGGACGCTGACAGGATTCCGTCCGATGGTGACCGGATGTCCTGCCCTTCAGATGGTCCCTCTTCATTGACACCGACTGACCCAGCGCTGCCGACGAAGGAGTCAGGGACACCAATGTCCCGGCAGCCACGTCGAAATACATCAGAGGACGTTTCTCGGATGGATGACCACTGCGACTGGGCGGAACCAGTCGAAGACCTACAGGAATTGCCACCCCCAAATGATGACCACTCACCTACAGGATGCACACCACGGAACGACAACGAAGGAGGGCAGCCCGTTGGCGGGCACCCCTCTGAGCACGAATAGTGGACTAAAGCCCTTGGAGATCTCAATGACATGACACGAGCATGACAACGACAACGAACCAAGCATATAAGGTGGGCACAGTGAACATTAACACCGCACGTTCGCTTGCAAAGATGCAACTTCTCCGGGACATGATTTACGCCACAGACGTTGATATTCTGCTGATGCAGGAAACCTTCAATGCCGCTTTTCCCGACGTGCATGGATACACCACTTATCTAGCGCCGACTACAGATGGAGGACGTGGCACAGCGATACTAGTCCGGGAAGGGATTCCAATGAGTGACCTCGATTACCTTCCTTCGGCTCGGGGTTTGGCTATGACCGTGAACGGCATTCGTATCGTCAACATCTATGCACCCTCCGGATCTGACAATCGACAGGCGCGTGCACGATTCTACTCGGAGGAGATTGCCCCCCTATTCCATGGGAGGTATGACCACATCTTGGTAGGGGGGGCTTTTAACTGTGTACTCACACCGAAGGATCAAACTCCTAATTTCAGCTCCTGCCACGCATTGAACACGATCTGCCGGGACATGGCCCTTATGGACACGTGGGAAAAGATCCATGGGCAGCGAGAGGGCTACACGTATTTTACTAGCCACTCGGTGAGCAGGCTGGATCGGATTTATGTTTCTGACGGATTAAGAGATCACGTGTTGGCTGCTGAACGTTGGCCCACAGCTTTTACGGATCACCTTGCGTATTTATGCACGTTAACCCTCCCACGGCAGCGGGTCTGGCGGAGTCGTAGTTCCTGAAAATTTAATTCCTCCTTATTGGTGGATCTCGAATGTCGCCAGCGGATCGATGAAACATGGCAGACTTGCACTCGCCGTCTGCCGCTGCACCGTACGATTCTTTCGTGGTGGCTGCAGTGTGCAAAACCGGCGATACGAAGAGCTCTCATAACGTATGGCAAGGAAAAAGCGAAATGGCTCCGAGATACACTTGACTATTACTACATGGTGCTCCGCGACCTGTCCTCCAGGGCCTCATCGCCCGAACGTCAAGCGGAAGTCCATCGCATTCAGGCCTGCATTTTATCGATCACGAGACGTCGACTGGAGGGACTTTCGATCCGTGCTCGGTGCTTGGACAACGTCGTTGGAGAACGTATTGGCATGCATCATGTGTCCAAGGGACTTGCGCGTAATCGCCGATCCCTAATCACAGTCCTCCATGATGACGATGGTCGGCCCTTGACGTCACAACAGGCCATTGCTGCTGAGTTTCTGAAGCATTACCGCCTCCTTTTCACTGGGACGCCGACGGACAATCGGACAAGAGAAGAAATTTTGCGGCAGATGCAAACGGAAGTGGATGGTCCGGATGCAGAGGCGCTATTGGAACCCATAACGGAAGATGACATCCGGGGCGCACTAGCGAAGGGTGCGGTGCATAAATCCCCTGGGCCAGATGGGTTGACACTCGAATTTTACCGCGCATTTGCGGATTTAATGATGTCCCAGTTGGTATTGATGTATAACGAGTTATTGAGCCCTGACACGGACGTTCCGTCGCAGTTCATGGCGGGACTGCTTATACCAATACCGAAATCGACAGCGAGTGACAGCGCCCATCAATTTAGACCGCTCACGATGCTCAATACTGACTATAAGATCTTTGCGCGAATGTTGGCGGCGAGGCTCAAGACTATAATATCCAAGACAATACCACCAGACCAGGCTTGTCTAGGGGTTCGGAGCAACATACATTTTATTCTCGGCGAATACCGTGACGTAATTTCCCTGACGGAAGTTTGTCGCATGCGAGCGGCGTTCGTATCGGTGGATTTTGATCGTGCCTTTGACAGGATCAACCATGATTTCCTTGACTCGACCATGAGACGCATGGCGATACCACAGGATTTTATTACCGTCCTCATGCGCCTCCTTCGCGGCGCTTCTTCGACGGTGAGAGTCAATGGCAGGGAGGTAGGAACGATTCCTGTTCGCAGCTCAGTTAGGCAAGGATGTCCCTTGTCGATGATACTGTTTACAATAGCGCTCGAACCATTGCTGCAGACTTTTAGACGGACTCTAACAGGCGTCCGACTACGTGCGAGCTCCTTCACGTGTCGTGCATATGCCGACGACTTGATGATACTCGTCCGGTCGGAGAACGAAGTCAGTCAGGTGGTTACCCTTCTTACTACGTACGGGGTAGCTGCGGGAAGCAGGGTCAACACGAATAAAACCAAGATCATGCACATCGGTCGAGGGCTGGACGCTCTGCGCAGTCCGTTTACGACGGTGGACATCTTGCGATGTTTAGGTGTCTTGTTCACCCGATCGCTACGGCAATCAGCGGCGGCGAGCTATCGACGTCTCCTCCAGAACGTCCGACTGCACATACGCAACAATTCACTCCGAACGCATGACCTGCTCCAGAGGGTGGACTACACTAATGTTCACCTGGCCTCGAGACTGCCGCACTGGGCACAGGTACTGCCAATGCCACATGGTATCGCTGACAGATTAATGGCGGCCTTTGGATACTATGTCAGCCAAGGAATGTTGTTTAAGATCAAATACGAGACTTTAACTCTCCCACACCATTCTGGAGGACTTAACCTCACTAATGTGCGGAACAAGGCTCTAGCTCTATACCTGCGAGCGACGCTACGAACTTGGAACCAACGGCAACACGCCATCACGTCGGCCATCCTGGATGTGCTTCTTCCAACGTCCTTTGAACCACCGGTAGCAGTAGGCACCATCTCGCCCTCGTTTTCTCACGTCGCGCGATTTTTTGTTGATTTTAGTTATGTTCAGTTACAGATACCTTCTACCAGAATCCCCACTACCCGTGAGATATATCGATACTTGCGGCGTCATCATGGCAGCAATGTTGTCGAACTTAAATACCCAACACGAAACTGGCGACAGATTTGGCGAGCTGTCCACACACCACTCCTCACCACAGCAGCGAGATCGTCATGGTATACATTAATCAACCGAAAGACGGTCAACCGCCAACGATTGTACGACATTCGCATGGTGGATTCCCCGCTCTGCCTTATATGTGGCATGCAGGACACCGACGAACATTCTCTGCAGTGCGGTGAGGCAAAGGATGTTTGGCGGCTGACGCAACGCATCATAGCCCTCCTCCGACACACCGACGAATCAACGATCACGACGGACGCTTTATTTTTCCCTGACCCTGTCTTTTTCCCCTCACAAAAAACATCGGCAATCCGATGGATTGGAGGACACGCATCGCACTACGTGCTCTCGCGGACCTTGATATCGGTCATGGACTATTGGCATTATCTACTAGAACAACACGAAATCATCAGACGCCACTCTAAATATAAAACGCATTTTGCGAACTTTCTAGGCAGCATGTTTCATAACCCCCCGAAGCGGTGGGGAGTCCCAGGTTTACGTTGTTTCGAGGGATAGGATTTACTCCCAGTGAAGTGACGAGGATGTCACTTCGGCCCTATATTTATTTCCCTTCTTTTTTATATATGATTTTTCTTTTGGGACATTAAATTTAAATGAATAAATAAAATATTATTGTTACTAAAAAAAAATACAATATCAATGTTTCCTTCCTGCTGCCTCTCCCTTATCCTGTCAGGAGACGGGGACACCGTGGCCAGGCCTCCAAGTACGACCCCTGCCCACTCTGCCCCCTGACCTACTCTAAAAAAAAAATGTGGTGCAGTCATTAGCACGCAAAAAAAAGTGGTGCAGTCATTAGCACGCAAATTAAAAAAAAAAAAAGCGGTTCTGGCGCTACAGTCTGGAGCCGCGCGACCGCTACTCTCGCAGGTCCGAATCCTGCCTCGGGCATGTATGTGTGTGTTGTCCTTAGGTTAGTTAGTTGAACCATTTTTTGAAGTAAGAATGTTCCAGGTGTTTATATTTACATCAACTGCCTCAGTTACATTTATTGAAACATTCTAATTTTTTTTCAGTCACTCCGACGTTATTTTAAAGGCTAGTTTGGAATCTGAAAAGCTGCGCTAGAGTACAAGAGTTTCTTTCAGATCACCGAGAACACTCATTCGTAAACTTTATAATGACGAAACGCCGGTATTGCGACTGCTGTTGTTGTTGTTTTTACAAATCATTTTTGCTTCTTTATTTTCTACCCCAGCTGTGCAATGAAATCGAACTTGTTATTTTGATGATTCATAAACATCACGATAATTGGAACAAAATCGATACTTACTCTTTACGGGCCTTTATAACGAACCGATAGCGTCCTAGCAGCCATTATTGGTATAGGCAAACGTGAAGAGAAACTATAGCGCGCTACCGTCGCCTGCCAGAGTTGTCACCTCCGTCTGTACGAACCACAAACTGAATTTCGCGACAGAGGATCGGACACCGCTGACGTAAATCCGACGTAAGCAGGAGCGCGTGCCAGATACAGAGAAACATGAAGATAAATGTAGCGAACGAGCCCCAGGGAAAACGACGACAAACGGCGACTTTAATAGGACCCAACACCATTTGTCACCCTTATACGTCGGGCGAGCCATCCGCCCGCAGAGGGAATGTTGCATGACTGTGCCAACCAACTATAAACAGAACATTGCCAGACAAGGGACCAAGGCTACTGTAGGCAGAAATCACCGTACTGCGTGTGGATGCCTTTCGCTTGTCTTTCTTAGGCAATGTGAACAGATGAAAACAGTAATTGATTGTGATACATTCTTCATATCTGAAGGTGATTGCCCGGTCAATCGCCGGCCGCAGTGGCCGAGCGGTTCTAGGAGCTTCAGACTGGAACCGCGTGACCGCTACGGTAGCACGTTCGCATTCTGCCTCGGGCATGGATGTGTGTGATGTCCTTAAGTTAGTTAGGTTTAAGTAGTTCTAAGTTCTAGGGGACTGATGACGTCAGATGTTAAGACACATAGTGCTCAGAGCCATTTGAACCATTTGAATTTGAACCCGGTGAATCGCACCGGTCATCCTCGTATACATTTGCGATCAGTTCATATAAATTTTATATTGAAAATTGAGTTCGCGCACTCCACAATCTTGACAATATCAAGTCTAGTAATATTATACAACTCAGTTACCCAAGCGATGCAGACGTCAAATTTCAGCGGCTGTTCTCGCTGAAAGCCTTTTTCACTGTATCCGCCTCCGAGAAAAGCCGGACACAGCCAGGTGGTACTGTGGTTAACACAATGCATTCGTATGCAGGTGGTGCGGTATACGCGTCATTCTCCAACAATCCCGTCTCCCGAAATTTTATTTATGTCTCAGCATCAAACAACATTCGACAAAGGTATACACAAATTAATACAAGACAAAGTATAAGCACTGTAAATGTCTAGAACTTGGTAAATTCCACTAATGATGGCTTTTGCTAAGTTTTCCAAAAAAATGGTTCAAATGGCTCTGAGCACTATGGGACTCAACTGCTGTGGTCATCAGTCCCCTAGAACTTAGAACTACTTAAACCTAACTAACCTAAGGACATCACACACATCCATGCCCGAGGCAGGATTCGAACCTGCGACCGTAGCAGTCGCACGGTTCCGGACTGCGCGCCTAGAACCGCGAGACCACCGCGGCCGGCTAAGTTTTCCATGATGAAATCTCCAGTATTGCTCCTTCGCTATTGACATCGTTGTTCACGGTTCCTTAAGCACTAGTAGTACTAGTAATAGTAGTAGTAGCGATAGTAGTTTTATTCACCCGTCGGTGTATTATGTAGGTATTGGTTTCAGAGCACAGCACACAACAATACCACGTTTCACATACATTGACGGAAAAAAAAAATTCGCAACACCAAAAAATAATTAATGTAGAGTAATGAAATTTCGGGATTACATATGTCTAGGTAACCTATTTCAGTGATTAAGCCCTTGCAAGATAACAGGATAACACAAGCGCGACATAAGCCATTGCAAATGTGAAATGCTGGTACATTAGTACATTACTGTAACCGCTGGAATGTTGAATGCAAGCATGCAAATGTGCATGCATTGTGTTGTGCAGGTGCCGGATGTCAGTTCGTGAGATGGAGTTCCATGACTGCTACACTTGATCGGTCAATATAGGGACAGTTAATGGTGTTTTTAGTTGACCCTGGAGTTGTCGTCCGATGATGTCCCATATTCGCTGGACTGGAGACAGATCTAGTGATCGAGCAGGCGCCAGACTGATGTACAAATCAGCATTACGAGAGTGCTCCTGCTGTCACACGAAATCACACCCCAGATCATAACTCCAGATGTAGGTCCACCGCGTCTAGCACGACAGGTTGGTTGCAGGCCCTATACTGGCCTCCTTATGACCAATACACGGCCATCACTGGCACCGAGTCATAACCAGCTTTCATTAGAAAACACAACAGACTCCACCCTGCCCTCCAATAAGACCTCGCTTGACACCACTACAGTCGCAAATGGCGGTAGTTTGGGGTCACTGAAATGCTAGCTATAGCGCGTCCGGCTCGGAACTGTTATTGAAGTAACCGATTTGTAACAGATCGCTGTGTCGCTGTAGTTCCAACTGTTGCTCAAATTGCTGCTATAGATGCACTAAGACGCTCCACAGCCATATGCCGAAAACAATGCTTTTTCCTCTCGGTAGTGCTACGTGGCCGTCCACAGCCCGGCCTTCTTGCCACCGTACGTTCTCGTGACCACCTCTGCCAGCTATCACGTGCAGTCTTTGTGTAATATCGCAGAAGAAATAACCAGCTTCTCGTACCCCTATTACGCGATCTCCTTCAAACTCAGTGAGGCGTTGATAATGGTGTCTTTGTCGCCTTGAGAGCATTCTTCACTGACATATGTTCACCTTGTCCAATTTGTACAATCCCAAAGATAACAAACACTCACGACCGTTACAGAGTGTATTTAAAGCAAACCTGGTTTTTATCCTCATAGTAGCGCTACTCTTATGCGAAATTTGAATAGACGTCGTCTTTCAGTTGTTGGAACACCCCTACCAACTTCCATTTATGTCGTACAACTCCTTGTTGCCGTTGCGATTTTTCTTCCGTCTGTTATCCCTTAACGTCCCAGGTGCAGTCCCAAACGCTCTGGCGTTTATAGTTACTTTGTTGCTAATGCGTAGGGTTGGGGTAGGAGATTACAACGTTACTATTAGGTGACCAGGACGCAATTTTAATAGACATCTTAGAAACGCGCTTGCCAACAACTCCTATTTGGTGTTCTGTTTTCCTTCAGTGTATACAAGCATTTACCTCCAGGTCTAGCTTAACAATGACAAGACACGTAGCCCACCATGGGCTAGTAGCAACACTGTCCTGTCATCTGACTAAATTAAGTTAGAGTAATCACGGAAAAGCACAATTTTTTTTCTTCCTTTACAATATAAACATTGAAAACTGATACAGTGCACGCTAATCTAAAGGCACAAGTTCTCACTGCAGTAACTCTCACAATAAGTATTTCTTATTTTCTCATTTTTATACAGTTTCGTTAACAACAATTTTGCGTGATTACAGGTTCCAGCTTGCATTGGATCGCCGTTTCCCCAGTATTTCAAGGCCTTGGTCACTGTTAGTATCCAAGCCCTCAGTGCAGTGACGGATATTCTCAACTTAGTACGTCTAGTGATGGTTACAATCAGAAGAAACGGGTAATTATCTAAAACTGTTGTGCTCAATAATTTTCTTAATTTTGTGCAATGTTGTTGTTGTTCTCGTGGTCTTCAGTCCGAAGATTGGTTTGATGCAGCTCTCAATAACCTACTATCCTGCACAAGCGTCTTCGGAGGACGACGGTTCAATCCCGCGTCTGGCCATCCTGATTTAGGTTTTCCGTGATTTCCCTAAATCGCTCCAGGCAAATGCCGGGATGGTTCCTTTCAAAGGGCACGGCCGACTTCCTTCCACGTCCTTCCCTAATCCGATGAGACCGACGACCTCGCTGTTTGATCTCTTCCCCCAATCAACCCAACCCAAGCGCCTTCATTTCTGGACAACTACTGCATCCTACATCCATTTGGACCTGCCTGCTGTATTCAAGTGTCTGTCCCCATTTACAGTTTTTACCCTCTTCACTTTCTTCTGTTATCAAATGGACAATATCTTGAAGCCCCAGGATGTATTCTATGAATCAACACCTTCTGTTAGTCAAATTGTGCCATAAATTAATTTCTTTTTTCCCAATGCGATTCAGTACCTCCTTATTTGTCATTCGATCTACCGATATGATCTTCAGCATTCTTCTTTAGTACCACAGTTCAAAAGCTTGTACTCTCTTCTTGTCTGAACTGCGTATCGTACACGTTTCACTTCGATACAAGGATACACTCCAGACAAATAACCTGAGGAAAAACTTTCTAACAATCATGTAAAATGGTATAAATGAGAAACCTTTCGCTATCTCACTGTTCTTTTATTTCTTTTGTTTAGTATTCCATTTTCCGCTCTACAGAAATTTTCAGCTTATTCTTTATTGTCCTATGGTAACAAGTTACATTGCACTAACGCAATTATGTTCGCTCTATGGTCAGCTGTTTTATTTGATGTCACTGACATGTTCTTTGACTTGCAATATTGGTAATAACCACTCGAGAACAACGAATAACTTTATAATGGCTAAAGTGTCCTATAGGAAATAAAGGAAGAGCCAACTGCAAAAGTGTTGTAATTAAGCTAATACTTTTATCGAGTCTGTGCGTAAATAAAAATGGGAGGTCCCTAGCAGGATCACTGACGACATGTCCTCATTTGTGACATCAGGTCAGCAGTAAACGACATGTTGAATTATCAGACAGTACGCAACGCTCAGTCACAATTATAGGACTGACATTGCCTTTAGGTACGGTAGTCCAAGTGTCAAGTTTCACGTTTAGTACTTCATTTCAAATAGTCCGACACTCGGCTCACTGCTGGATACCGGTTCTAGTTCTTTACAACTTAAGACGTGAAAAGGAACGTCCCGTAAATACTGTCACATGCCGCGCAATTCATTCTGAGTTCCCCGTACCCTCTACGGGGTTGAATTCTGCAGCAATCTAGCAGTTCCACATTTACACAAATACACCGCAAGCCCCCGTATAGTGTGTGGCGACGGGCGCCTTGTATCACTATTAGTTATTTGCTTTCCTGTTCTACTCGCAAACAGTGCGTCGGAAAAACGGCTATCTATACGTTTCCGTGCGAGTCTAATTTCTCTTATCGTATCTTCGTGGTCCCTGTGCGAAATGTACGTTGGCGGCAGTAGAATCTTTCCGCAGAAACCTCAAACGCCGGTTCTCTAAATTTTCTCACTAGTATTTCGGAAACAGAATGTTGTCTGCCATTCACGGATTCCCAGTTGAGCTCACGTAGCATCTGTGTAACAAATCTAACAGTCCAACACCGAATTGCTTCCGTGTCTTCCTTCAGTCCGATCTGGTGAAGATTTCAAGCACTCGAGCAATATTTAAGAACGGGTCGCATTAGTGTTCTACATGCCGCCTCCTTTACAGGTGAACCAAACTTTCCTATTATTTTCCCGATAAACCTAAGTTGACCACTCGCTTTACCTACTACGGTCCTTAAGCGTTAGTTCCACCTCATATCGCGCCTGGATACTAAAATCGATGTGACTGTCATGCAGCACACTATTGATGCTACACTACTGGCCATTAAAATTGCTACACCACGAAGATGACGTGCTACAGACGTGAAATTTAACCGACAGGAAGAAGATGCTGTGATATGCAAATGATTAGCTTTTCAGAGCATTCACACAAGGATGGTGCCGGTGGCGACACCTACAACGTGCTGACATGAGGAAAGTTTCCAACCGATTTCTCATACACAAACAGCACTTGACCGGCGTTGCCTGGTGAAACGTTGTTGTGATGCCTCGTGTAAGGAGGAGAACTGCGTACCATCACGTTTCCGACTTTGATAAAGGTCGGAATGTAGCCTGTCGCGATTGCGGTTTATCGTATCGTGACACTGCTGCTCGCGTTGGTCGAGATCCAATGACAGTTAGCAGAATATGGAGTCGGTGGGTTCAAGAGGGTAATACGGAACACCGTGCTGGATCCCAACGGCCTCGTATCACTAGCAGTCGAGATGACAGGCATCTCATCCGCATGGCTGTAACGAATCGTGCAGCCACATCTCGATCCCTGAGTCTAGAGATGCGGACGTTTGCAAGACAACAACCGTCTGCACGAAAAGTTCGACGACGTTTGCAGCAGCATTGACTATCAACTCGGAGACCATGGCAGCGGTTACCCTTGACGCTGCACCATAGACAGGAGCGTCTGCGATGGTGCACTCAACGACGAATCTGGGTGCACGAATGGCAAAACGTCATTTTTTTCGGATGAATCCAGGTTCTGTTTATAGCATCATGATGGTAGTATCCGTCTTTGGCGACATCGCGGTGAACGCACATTTGAAACGCGTATTCGTCATCGCCATACTGGCGTATCTTCCGGCGTGATGGTATGGGGTGCCATTGGTTACACGTCTCGATCAACTCTTGTTCGCACTGACGGCACTTTTAACAGTGGACGTTACATTACAGATGTGTTACGACCCGTGGCTCTACCCTTCATTCGATCCCTGCGAAACCCTACATTTCAGCAGGATAATGCACGACTGCATTTTGCAGGTTCTGTACGGGCCTTTCTGGATACAGAAAATGTTCTACGGCTGCTCTGGCCAGAACATTCCACAGATCCTTCACCAATTGAAAACGTCTGGTCAATGGTGGCCGAGCAACTGGCTCGTCACAATACGCCAGTCACTACTCTTGATGAACTGTGGTATCGTGTTGAAGCTGCATGGGCAGCTGTACCTGTACACGCCATCCAAGCTCTGTTTGACTCAATGCCCTGGCGTATCAAGGCCGTTATTACGGCCAGAAGTGGTTGTTCTGGGTACTGATTTCTCAGGATCTATGCACCCAAATTGCGTGAAAATCTAATCACATGTCAGTTCTGGTATAATATATTTGTCCAATGAATACCCGTTTATCATCTGCATTTCTTCTTGGCATAGCAATTTTAATGGCCATTAGTGTATATTCGAAGATTATGGGGTTGATTTTCCCACTCATCCGCATTAACTTACTATTTCTGCATTTAGAGCAAGTTGCTATTCACCACAGAAACTAGGAACCTTGTGTACGTAGTTTTCTATTCTACTACCGTCGCTCAATAATGACACCTTTCCGTACACCACAGCGTCATTTGCTAACAGCGGTAGATTTCTGTTCATCCTGTCTGTCAGATCATTTGTGTACATAGAGTATAAGAGCGGTCCTCTCACACTTCCCTGGGGCGTTCCTGACGATACCCTTGTCTCTGATGTTTTCTTCGCCCGGCTGGAAACAGGAAGCCGCACGTGCGAAACGAGCAGCGGTGTTCCTGTGTACAGTGAGAACCGGCGCTTCATTAATGGAGACAGAGTATGGCGATAATGGTGGCAGCCACCGCGGCTGCCACTGTGTGCAGGCGGCCTGGCTGGCTGGCACGCTCTCGTTTGGAGTTGCAGCGCACACGGGCCGGCACTTCGTGCGCGCCATGTGCCGGCGTTCTGTGATCTCCGCCCCGCACACAGGGCAGGCACTCTCGCAGATTAGCAGCGGCGGCGCGGCCGCTGGGATTCGGCTCTGCCGCCGCCGTGTGACGACAGGTGGTGCGCCAGCAATCCGGGAGCGCAACGAGAGCGCCACTGCCGATGGCTGTAATAGCATTTAAAAAGTTCATCCCGAGCGCGTAAACTCAGCGGACGAAGTATTAGCGATCGCTTTAAAAGATCACACTGGTCGCTTTGGAGCACTACAGACGGAACTGAAATGGTACGAAGCAGTCACGTGATCACTCCACCGCTAAAGCCTGGCCGGGCAGTGGAGTGGTAGACAAGTGGCAGTTGGTTTATGGAATCGGCACAGTAAGGCGGGCGACATGGGGCCGTCACTGGCTCAAAGAAACAAATTGTTTCGACCCGCCCATGACCACGTGCAGTTGGGTGATGTACTAATGCTTTTTGCCCAATGTGTGTGCGAGGGATGGTGGACCACTCGCAGCCACGGTATAACACGACGTAAGAACAGACTTTGTTAAACGATCAGAGGCAAAAGGGACCGGAGACCAGTGCCTCACCTCGTTAATGAAAATTATGGCTCTCGTTAATAAAACGAGTTTTAGACCGAACGCTTAAAAGGGATCTCCTGCATGCAATGTATACTTGCACGAGGGACACTTTTTTTCTCTCAAGGTCTATCAGACGAGAAATTAAAACCATAGTAAAAATCCAATGAAGCTTTGTGCAGAAGTGTTGTGCAGTGTCTCTAGTATGCCTGTCCATTGCGTCACGTCGCACTTTTCAGTTCTGGGCGCACAATGAACACGTAAACTAGCCTAGAAAGACAGTCACCCCGCCAAGTGTGAAGTGTCATTGGATTTATTCACACTTAGGGGATCCGCCTGATTTCTCTGCTGCCCCACATAACGTAACTATCATGACTCATAGCAAAATGTGGCAATAGTCCAGGTATTTTAATGCAAGTCCACGGTAGCTGCGGAGTCAGCGCGTTGGACTGCTAAGCGAGGAGGCCCGGATATGATTCCCGACCGGGTGGTAAATTTTCTCCGCTCGGAGAGTTGATGTTGCGATGGCCTTACCTTCTAGTCGTCGTAAGTGGCATTGCCATTGAGATGGCTGAATGGGCCATAAATTGGAAAAAAACTTTGAATTACGACGTAAAGATGTGCATGGCCCAGGCAATCAGGTTCGAAAATGGTTCAAATGGCTCTGAGCACTATGGGACTTGACTTCTGAGGTCATCAGTTCCCTAGAACTTAGAACTACTTAAACCTAACTAACCTAAGGACATCACACACATCCATGCCCGAGGGAGGATTCGAACATGTGACCGTAGTGGTCGCGCGGTTCCAGACTGTAGCGCCTAGAACCGCTCGGCCACACCCGCCGGCTGGAAGTTGTTACCGAATACGTGAAATAAATATAAAAAGCATAATTTATTGAAATAGAAATTATCAAATTTAAGTGTCTTCCTAAAAATACAACAGCATAGACAGCTTTAATAATACATCTAAAGCGAGCAATCTACTTATTGAAATGGAAGACAGAAAGGGAACTCGCGACAGTATTTCGTTAAGTGTTCTGTACGAGGGCAGATCGTTAAACAATGTTTATACGTAGTAAATGTAATCGGGTTTATGATCGCCTAAGCGACGAGATTAATGGAGACGAAGTATAAGTTCGCACTGCAGAGGACACAAGAGGTAATAAGTATTGTCCTCTTCAGAGAAACCATCCTGGAATTTGCTTTACAAAATTTAGAGAAACCACGGAAATCCTCAATTTGCAAGGGTGAAAAGAGACTTAAGACCGATATTACCAAAGTACAGTCCTTTAAACGCTGCACCACATCTCTAATTAGACGATTAGGCAACGGCAGAACAGCGAGATCATTTGGTATGCGGTGATCACGGCAGCCTTCAGCCCACTACGCATTGAAATTCCGCAAGCAGTCATCGGCACCGCGGAAGTCCCCTGATCCTTGACGTGGGTCTGCACCGTGCTGCGACTGGCGACGCACGTAAATCCTCCTGAGCCCGCTCAGCGCACAGCCGGTAAAACGGGGGTTTCCCCGACCCGATATACCGGAGCAGTTTTAAAGCGCGCGCTCCCGTCGACGATCCACGGCAATAAAGCGTGACGTCAGCGCTGACCCAATTTCAGCGCCCTGCGCGGTCTATGAAAGGTCGAAGCTTCTCAACCACCTTAGTGCCTTGGAGACTACCGGCTTTCAATACTTGCAATTATGCGCTTTCGAAAGGATTTAACGCAATCTTCAGCGAGAGGTTCACCGTGGGGTGCCCCAGTACCTGTCTCACGTCTCCCACACAGTATCAGGCTAACGGTCATCGTGAGAATAGAATTCGATCGGAACTACTGACGTTAGAGCAAGCTCATTTACAAAATACGACGCTCGAAAGCTTCTGGTAGAATGTGGCGTCCCATAAACCCCATTCTTACTGCTTTGAATCATTTTAAGCCGCTGGCAGACTAGTTCTCCGAGTGTACGTATAACAGGCGCTCAACTGAAATCCTACAGATAGTAGTAAACGAAGCGCTGAACTGATTTGAATAACGCTTTCTAACTCTGAGTGACATTCATTTCCTACACAAATTTCCCAAGGTTGAAGGAAGTGAATCTTGCTGTCTGCAGAGGAGTTTAAAATGCAATAAAATATTATTACAGATCGAAATTGCACCGAGCTGTGGGTCGAAGCAGGAAACGTGGGTTTCTTTTGGTCAAGAACTCTTACCATCTGAGTTATCCAGGAATGCAACAGTGCTTCCTGAATACTGGTAAAACTCTCTCGTTATCCCCGAAGTACCTTGCTGGGCTGTCGCCCACTGAGAACGTGTAATGCTCCATGGGCGTGCCCTGCCGCCAATACGATCTTGGTTCTCGACAGCGAAACGCATGCTCATTGACAGCACAGAGAAGTTAGTGATAATGTATTGTTTTGTAATTACTATTCTCCTTTACTTGGCTTGCGGTATATAAAAGAAACAGTGATTCTTACGGGCAAATAAATAAAGGTAAATACCTCAGCCCGGTAATGAAGCAATGCATCGGCTTGGATTATTCCATTAAATCCCTTTAGCTTACAACCAGCCAAGAAGCAATATTATTACTTCTCAGTAGCTCATAAATTGTAGCATTACATACACGCTACGGACTTTATCGACATGAAGTTACCATCGGTGTGTATTAATATCTTTCGCTTATGGCTCTGAGCACCATGGGACTTAACATCTGAGATCATCCGTCCCCTACAACTTAGAACTACTTAAACCTAACTAACCTAAGGACATCACACACATCCATGTCCGAGGCAGGATTCGAACCTGCGACCGTAGCAGCAGCGCGGTTCCGGACTGAAGCACCCAGAACCGCTCGGCTACAGCGGCTTGCTAAGTATTTAGAGCTACAAGATTTTTAAACTTTGTTAAAATAAGAAGAAATCAAATAAGCTTCATATCCTGAATATGTACAATTTACTGTTGTGAAAACACCGCCTGTATCAGTAATTATGAGACATATGACTTTTAAATGGCAGGAAATATAATAAAATAGTAACTTAATCTAACATGAGTATCTGCGACTTGACGATTCTTGATAAGTACTCATTTCATCAGCTTTTGGTGGTTCTGCGTCGCCATTTCTGACTACCACCCATAAAGATAAGACGTATGTTCTTTTTCAGCTATTTCGACCGCGTATTGTCGATTCACTACAACAACAGAAACGGATAATGGGCAATAAGAAGAGAAGCGAAAGTAATGAATTAAAGTTTCTGGCGAAGCTTGGACTGAACCTGGGTCCCTACTAGGCAGATGTGCTAACCACTTTACCACCATGGCATTATGGCTCAGACAGGTGCACGAAATACCCCATTCCAATGCCCTTCCTAACACCAACCTCAATTCACCCCTACAGCCCATATTTCCCGTTCTTAAATCGTCATCAGCTGAAGGCGTGAATTAAGATTTGTGTTAAGGAGGGCATTGTACTAGATCAGTCCTTGCAGATACGTAAGCCAGAATGTCATGATGGTGTAGCAATAGCACATCTCACTAGTAAGCAGGAAACACGGATTCAACTCCGGCTGTGGCACAAATTTTATCTCATTACTTCAGTACCTATCCTTATCGAGGAAGAAGTTGAGAGTTGGCTTGGGTTGTTTGGGGAGGGACACCAGACAGCGAGGTCATCGGTCTCATCGGATTAGGGAAGGACGCGGAAGGAAGTCGGCCGTGCCCTTTCAAAGGAACCATCCCGACATTTGCCTAGAGCGATTTAGGGAAATCACGGAAAACCTAAATCGGGATGGCCGGACGCGGGGTTAAAGTTGAGACTCATATCCTTCAGATCAATAGAATAAGGGACGCTTCTCATACTAGTGGGAGTGTAGCGCCCGAGGCTGGAAATAGACCCCCACGCACTCAGTGGCCGCCTCGGAGGCGCAGAGATAAGCAACCGCAACGCCTACTTGCGACTGCGCGGCAGCGGAGGTTTCAGCGGGAGCGCTGATAGCGGCGACCGCTAACACCTCATAAATACGAGATTCCCGCGGAAGGCGGCACACAGGGCGAGGCGAGGCGCCGTGGACAACAAGCTAATTCCCGGCGACCCGCCGGCCGGCCAGAGGGCCAATCGATGGCGGCGGCCAGCGGCGTCCCATAAATTAGCCGCAGCGCGCGCGACAGTTGGTAAATTGCAGGTGGAGGAAGGCGAGCACGCGTGTGCAGGCGGCGCGCGCTTCCTGCGAGGAAATTACCGGGCAGGGGAAGGCGGGGGAGGCGGCCGCGGCGCCTTTCGCCGCGCTCAAGATTTATCGTCGTCAAACACGCATTCAACAAGTGCCCGGACCGACCGGAGCACGCCCCCCGTATTGACCCAGCGAGGCCGCCGGGCTGGCCGTGTTGCAGTTGCACGCGTGCCGCGGTCCGTCACCCACTGGCTCCCTTCCCGCTGTTCCGAAGAGGTCTGGTCCGTGGCTGACAGCTCTGTCACCGTTTAATGTAAATCGCTTTCATATTCGAAGTACAGTGTTAGATATAACAGTAATACAATGTTCGACCCCTTACAGTGATTTTAATTTGCTCCGCACACTATATGCTTCCGAAAATATCTTCCATTTTCTGGTGTCCTTAGGTGGAATATTCAGATTTTTCTCCACGGATGCACAGCCGAGATATGTCACCACTGCTACTGATTTTCAGTCAGTGGTGACATATCTCGGTAATGCATGCATCAGAATAATTTAATACGAGGCCTTGCTGAAAAGTAATGTCGTCGATTCTTTTACGTGAAAACTCTTGAAGGTTTTTAAAATAAAACCGACGTTATTAACAGTCTACATGTTTGTTCTTCATGTTTACATATATGCAGCCCTCTGCCGCTAAACGGCTCCGAATTGTAGCGTTTAACATGGCGATGTATATGTCCTTTATATGAATGCGGGGTATCTGTACTTTTGGACATGTCCGAAAGAAGAGACGTCACACTTTCATATAATCGATTCGCCCCGATAGCCAATAAATCCACCACCTTAGCTGCGGATGTGCGTTTACTTTCGACCTCCAGCGCGAATCTAAAATTAGCGATCATGGAGGACATTCAGTGGGGCCTGCAGACAGGTGGCGCAAGGTGAAAATGTGGGTCGGCGGAGACAGTCCGCTCATTTCGGTAAACACTGTGTCCGGCTGACGCGGTGTTTGAATGAATTGCCTAGTAAGCAGGAGATCCCAGATTCGAATACCTGTCGCACCACACTTTTACTCGTCGCCGCTGATTCTGCATGAAGTCCCAAAGCAGTTGATATCATTGGTCCTGTTCCTTTTCTTTCTCGTCTCTTCATCTACAGTTGCGTAATATATAACTGTGTCAGTACAAAAGAAGCAGCGTGCTAGTAATCGAGTTTCGAATTCGAAGAATTAATCCGCACACGAAACACCTGCTCCTTCAGTAGACAATTCCAGACCGCACACGCGTCCTGCGACATCTGCAACAATCCTATGCCTTGGGTTCATTCTCCATATAGTAAAAGCCTTTGCTTACCTACTCTTTTTGGTAATTTTTCATTTCGTATATCTTCTGTAGACTTGATTTTCGGTATTACCACATTTCAAATCCTTCACTTCTTCTCCAGACTTCCAATGGGCCACGTTTCAGTTTGACACAACACTGTGCTTCAGACATAAACTGTAAGGGATTCCTTCCTCAGTTCCATATTAGTATCTCATACCAGTAGAGTTATTTTATTCATGACACCTCTCCTCTTCTGCGTCAATCGACTTTTGATAACCTCTTTTATCTGGCAGTCTTGTCCAATCTCATTTCCTAGATAGGAGAATACTTTCAAAAATTATCAATTCCCTGTTTTGATGTTCAGCAATCGTTTTCCCTCTTTCCTGCTACCCTTCATCAGGGTCGTCTTTTTTTAAATTTATCCTTAAGCTATATTCTTTGCTTTCCATTCCCTTCATTCAGATCTTGTAATATTTCTTTACATTCGGTTAAAACAGCGGTGTCGTGTACGATCCTTAAGTACTTGACCATTGGTATCCGTTCACCTTGTACTTTTATTCCTCTTATTAAATTTTCTCCCCACTGATTCAGACAGAATAAAAGTGGCGACAATTTCTTGCCTTGCTTAAAGAGTTAATAGAACATTCCCTTCTTTAACTTCCATTTATATTACTGTAACTTTCTATAGCATCTAAGATTATTCATTTGTCCCTGTACTTTATAAAGAATATTTTGACTGCGAACGTCTTTTTCCATTTTAAACTGTCGAAGGCTTTTTCTAGGTGCATAAATGGTTTGAAATTATTCTGATTATCCTTTAGTCTATATTCCACTACTACACCGCTTGACGTGTTAACTGCTGCGAAGTCTATGGACGAACACTGTCTGCGTTCAACAATTCATGCAGTATGTTGTTTGATGAAAGTTGTTGTGGAAGCGATTAGTGCGACATGTCTTGTAGAAAGCCTACATGTCTGCAAGACATCATTTTAGTGCTCACCACCGTGGACGAGCAGCTGCGCGGCTAGAGGCCATTCAATGTGTCACTACAGTGGCCACGATAATGGGTGTTTCCAAATGAGCCACAGCACGATCAAGAAGGGCTGGTGGAAGTGGAAATGCTATGCGAAAGCATGCCAGTGGTCGTACAGGGACCACTACACACCATTAATCATTTCGCGGCGATTAAATCAGGCTGATTTGTATGCTCTTAAGCCCGTTAAATGTATCCCAGTTGAATCACGCCATCGTCGAGAAATAGTTGTTGGTTGGGATTAGTAACAGCGGCCCAGAGCGATGTTTTCCGACGTATCCCGCTTCGCTTTGGGAAGAGGAACACGTCACCCTACAATACGTTTGTGGACGCCATCGGCATGGCCTAGGCGTTATGGTGTGGGCAAGCTTTAAGCGCGAAGGCCGAAAACTGCTGTGTACTTTTACGAACATCACAGCGGTACTGCAGGGAGATTATTGTAAATAATGTTCGTCTGTTTACGGGTGCGGTGGGTGACGACTTGCTGTTTATGGACGACAATGAGCGTCCACACAGGAACGCTGAGGTGTCAAGACACACTGGGAAGTGAACATATTGAACGTAATTAATGTCCTGTGTACTCCCCTGACATATGTCCGGTAAAGCATGCCTGGGATGCTCGGGGCAGACGTGTTTCTGAACGAATGTCACCTCCCCGAATCGTGCAGGAACGTGAACCACCTTGGAAGGGTAGTGGGACAATATCCTCCACGGACTCCTGAACAGATTAGTAGCCAGCAAAAGGTGCAAAATATTCGTTAGTACCCGAGGATGGCATATTCCTTACTGAGAGTCCGATATCGATCTTAATGTTAGATATCTGACCTTTATCAAACATGACCGGTACTTTTGTCAGTTATCCTGCTTTCGTTATAAATACACCACGTGACCTCTGTTAAGTATGTACTTGTTTCACGTCGTCTATCATTGCCTGTGATTATTCCTGTCCAAAAATGTCTCAGGTCTCTAGCAATCGTCAAGCTTTCCAGAATGAGATTTTCACTCTGCAGCGGAGTGTGCGCTGATATGAAACTTCCTGGCAACTTAAAACTGTGTGCAAGACCGAGACTCGAACTTGGGACCTTTGCCTTTCGCGGGCAAGTGCTCTACCATCTGAGCTACCGAAGCACGACTCACGCCCGGTACTCGCAGCTCTACTTCTGCCAGTATCTCGTCTCCTACCTTCCAAACTTTACAGCTCTCCTGCGAACCTTTGGAAGGTAGGAGACGAGATGCTGGCAGAAGTAGAGCTGCGAGTACCGGGCGTGAGTCGTGCTTCGGTAGCTCAGATGGTAGAGCACTTGCCCGCGAAAGGCAAAGGTCCCGAGTTCGAGTCTCGGTCGGGCACACAGTTTTAATTTGCCAGAAAGTTTCATATCAGCGCACACTCCGCTGCAGAGTGAAAATCTCATTCTGGAAACCTCCCCCAGGCTGTGGCTAAGCCATGTCTCCGCAATATCCTTTCTTTCAGGAGTGCTAGTTCTGCAAGGTTCGCAGGAGAGCTTCTGTAAAGTTTAGAAGGTAGGAGACGAGATACTGGCAGAAGTAGAGCTGCGAGTACCGGGCGTGAGTCGTGCTTCGGTAGCTCAGATGGTAGAGCACTTGCCCGCGAAAGGCAAAGGTCCCGAGTTCGAGTCTCGGTCGGGCACACAGTTTTAATTTGCCAGGAAGTTTCAATCGTCAAGCTCTTTCTACGTGCATAAAAGCTAGGAAGGTAGGCATATTCTGATCTTATTTTAATCTGTAATCCACCACTAAGAATCTCGAGGCGTTGATAGCATCTTCCTTAGCTCTGAGGTACAGTCATCTGTTCACTCGCGACTTTTTCAGAACATTTTCAGTTAAAGAGACACAATCAGTGTCAGTAATAGAGCAGCATTTACCTCAGTACTTTTTAACCCAAAACGTTAAAAACGAATCCAGTGTGGTACCCGTTGACGGTGAAGTGAGTGACAAGCAGAGGGGCATAAATAAATGTGAAATTCTGTGGGTGTTTACACAGAGAAGGTAGTCTCGACGCGGACAGGAGTTCTGCCGGAGATAATAAGACGCCGGCAGCTGTTGAGGATGCGACCTGCCGGAGGTACGGGAAGCGAGTGGGCCACTTGATGCTCTTTTGAGGGAAGAGACAGCGAGGGCCCCCTCTGCCTTTCGCTTTGTGCTTCACGAAAGTTGTGTCGCGCTAAATGTTTTCAGAAAAGAGCGCCGCGGCTCGGCTTTCCAGACAACTCCGGCGAGACTCGCGACTGCCTCTCGCCAGACCAGAGCAGTCTGTCTGGCTGTCTGCGTGTGCTTTTACGTCCACTACAGAAAATTAACGCGGGGCGCCGTGCCACCACCACCAGCAGCAGCAGCCGGCACTGCAGGCTGTCCGCACACCAGCTACGTGGCCACAGCGTTCCTTCACTCTGAAGTGTTAGAAACGATCAGCCAAGTAAGTTTCAGGAATTTTATTTATTCAGGTGTAAATATGAATGCAATGCTTTCCACCAATACCTCATTAATTCTCGTATTAATATAATAGTAAATTGTATTGTATAAATAAAAATAAAATAATGGTTTATAAATAAATATAAACGAATAAACAATACAGGGTGGCGCACGAAATGTGTTACAATTTTGTTTTTGAATATAAACTTAATTGTCAATAGAATCTGAAAGGAACATACTACAATGAAGAGCCGTCCACGGGAATTTGTTCTAACTCAGCACATGCTCAATATGTCCACCATTTCGTTTCCTAACTTCCATCAACCGAACACTGAAGTTAGTGAGTACCCCACCTCACATGTATTCCGTAATTTCACTGCAAGCTTGAAGAATAAGTCTTCTGAGCTCCATTAAATCACGTGGACGTTTCGGGAAAATTTTTTCCTTTAGGTGTACCCAAAGAAAAAAGTCACTTGGATTGAGGTCTGGACTATTGGGGGGCCAATTTTGTCCGTCATTAAAGCGACCTGGAAACCTGAGTGAAATGATCCGCATGTCACAATGCTCGTGTAAAAACTCCAACACAGTGTTTGCAGTATGTGGCCTTGCTTCATCTTGCATGGACCACTGCGTGTTGAAGGGCAAGGCAGTAGCAAGAAGCTGTGGAATGAAGCTATTGCGAAGCATGCTCAAATAACGCTCGCTGTTCACGGTTTCTTCAAAGAAAAAGGGTCCAATAAGTCCGTGACTGGAAATTGCTGCCCACGCTGTAATCCTCAGAGCATAATTTTGTCATTCATGAAGCACTTGTGGATTTTCTGTGGCCCAAAAGCGTACATTTTGTTTGTTAACTACACCGTCTAAACGAAAATGCGCCTCGCCTGACAACCAAACGTTGTTGAGAGTTTCTACCCTATCCTCCGCCCACTGAGCAAACAGTAGTCTCTGCTGCTTGTGTTCTTCAGTGAGCTTCTGTGCACAGGTCATCTTGTATGGGTACATATGGAGGTCACTTTTAAGAATGCGTTGAACGGAGCATCTGGATATTCCCAGTTGCACTGCTGCCTTTCTACACGATTTCCCCGGACTTCTCTGTACAGCAACTCGTACCGCTTCAATATTCTCCGGTGAATAAACAGGCTTAGGCCGAAGTCGCTTCGCTTCCAATACTGCTCCTTCCTGTACAAATTTATCGTACAACCTGTGGATGGTCTTCTTGAAAGGGACCCATCGTGTGTTAAACTGTTGTCGAAAACGCCTCTGAGTTACACTAAGGCTTTTCGTTTCATGAAAAACTGACACAATTGCCGATCGTTGGTGTGTCCGTCAGTCTTCCATTGTCAGCCATTGCTGCTTACTAGTCTCCTAGCGGCAGTATCGTGAATTACACGTCATTTCGTAACTCATTTGTTTTTCCAAGCTCTGCTGCTACTGCTGTAGAGATCCCAGCGGGATATCTAATGTGCGTCGTAAATTGTGAAAGAAACAATTGGTAACACATTTCGTGCGCCACCCTGTATTTAATTTGCACTCTATAGTGTATCAGTTACAATTACTGGTTAGCTTAATATCTCTTAATGATTTTCAGTCACTGCAGTGAAATTCTTATGGGTGACAGAATCTTATATGATAAAATTAGGACCAATAAATTTCCCAACAGTAAGATATGGTACGCCAAATGGCACAGCCATTTTAAAATAATAAATATAAAACAGCAACAGCAAGCCACACCTTGTCAACCTGGCTGCTGACGGCAGCAGTCGAATAACTATCTTTTTATCACCTAAGACGCAGTCACAGATCCAGAGGAATCATAATATACTTCAAGCCGTCCGCGAAAGCCTACACTCTTATAGCCTTTAACTAGTTTACGTTGTTACGTTTTATATCTATTGCACTGCACCTATGTTCGTTCCTTATGTGTGAATGGCGAGCCCCGATTAGCAGTTTTTTCTAAGACATTTTGAAACGGTGTTCCTGAAGACGGAGAGTAAAAAAAAGAGTAGTCAAACGTAATCAAATTTTCTCTCACTACTGTTTTATTTTTATTTATAGTTTCATAAAACCTAGGACTTTTCAGTGAAAATGTATCTTCCGCTGCGAGTGTATCACTCACGCATTTTCTCTAGCGTAACTACCTCGTGAAATGGTATTGAGTTCCGTTTTCGTTTAGACTTTCCATTACTACTACTTAAAATTGATCTTCGCGATGGGGCATCAAGCCATTAATACCGTATAAGAAACCGTCTTAGAAAAAGTATATTAACGCGGTGTAACCGTCTGAAGACGAGCTGTCACTAATTGCAGCCGGTAGCAGCAAAGGACAGTTTAATGGTTTAAAAATAACACCATCAAGCTCATTTGATTTGATGATGCTTCCAACATACTAAAGACTTGTTCCCATATAATTACCACTCTTTTCTGAAATATGAATGTAATGTATCACGAATTCAATGAATTTTTCCAGGGAGACTGAAATATAAAATTGTTAACCCTTTTTATAAAAAGATTGGTCGGAGAGAACTCAACAAATATATATGCATTTCACTGCTTATATCAGTAATCGATGTATTCTAGAATAACATCCTCAGTAACGCACAGATTAGCTCAACTGAGATTGCCATTTACACTTTTACTCACCAAATTTTACAACCAGTAAATAACAAAATAGCACCTGCTCTATTTTCTGTGACCTATCAAAGGCATTTGACTGAGTGAATCACAAAATCGTTCTAGATAAACTGAAGTTTTACGGAATCGATAGTATACCCAAACCAAAAGATAATACCGTTTGAAACCAAAAGAACTTAGAAAAGTTGTACTTAACAAGTCAGCAAGTGTATGAAGGGGAGTATCTTCCGAATTGTGATAAATCTTTTATGGGATTCCACAAGGCTCAACCTTAGGTCCACTGTTGTTCCTCACATAATGTAAACGACCTTCTGCCTAACATACAACAAGCAGAATTATTTATTTTTGCAGACGATACCAGTATTGTAATCAAACAGAATAACATACAGCAACAGAAGAAATGGTAAATAATATTCTTGAACGTATCATTGAGGGGTTTCCTGCCAATAGTCTCACTCTCAGTTTCAACAAGACACAACATATTCAGTTCTGCACGTAAGTCATACGTGTAACATATAGTGAGGAAATAATAAACAGGGTGAAAACTACAAAATTTATTGATCTCCATACTGACTAGAAGTAAAAATGAAAAAAAATTCATTTTGAAACTCCTAAAATAACTTATTCAGCCACATTTGCACTTGCATCATTGCAAGTCCTCAGTAAGTTGATGTATTTTGAGCATTTTCATTGAATACTCGTACTTCATATGGAGTAATGTTCCATTTAACTCATTTTTAAAAATGAAAGTCTTCATTGCTCAAAAACGTGTTCTAAGAATACTATATTACTCCACGTTAAAGTTTTCTTTAGCCCAAATAAGGACGCGCAGTGCTGCCACAGAACGATATAAATGTCTCACAGACAGCAAAGTTAAATTTGAAAAAAAACTGAAAAATTTATTCCTTGACAATTACTGTTCTGCAGAAGAACTGTTTTGTAATGTGCAAATGGTGGTGAGTAGGAATTAGTAATTCACATTTGTATTTCAAATATGATCAGCATCCAGTCATATTTACGCACGCAGAAAAAATTAACTTTCTTACCCAACGCGTTTCTGGAAAGTTTTCCACTGCTGTTGGCATATATTTTAGAAATATTTTCAAAACGTATAGTATACAGGGCGAGACTGAAGCGATGTATATAATTTTCGTCATTATGCACTGAAATAGTCAACATCCCCTCTCTTTATCTCACATTACGTCATTTGGTTTGTAGCATCGCTATCTTCAAAACGAGCGCGTATTACGATTCATTCTGAAATTTACTGACCGTTATTGAGTTGCTTTAAAATACACAAGTATGGGCTTTTAAAGCCATCGTCAAAGTTAAATAAGACGTGTTACACCTACAGACCTCATGTTGAAACTGCTGTTCTCGCGCTTTCTAACGACCATAAACATAGCTACAGACTGCTATTCTCAGCTTAAATTCATACGCAGTGACGCTGCCCACGAAAACAGCAACTACAGCAAAAGTTGAACATGAGAAAAGAACAGCGTCGTAGTACTTTCGAAAGGTTTGTAAGGTTTCAGCATTTGGTTTATTCTCTTTACGCTTCACCTCCGTAGCTGACCACTCGGCGTTTCCGCTGTACGTAGGTCCCCGAGGCGATACCCTCAGTGTGCGGAAGAACTGGAATGGGGTGGAGTCAGCCTCGCGAGCGTAACTAAGCGCCTACTTGCTGGAGAAGTATGGCTGCTGGTTTCAGAAACTGACATTAATGGTAGAGGGAGCGGTGTGGATTTCCAGTACTGTCACACAGTAATTCTGTAGGCAGTGGATGAAGCAGTGACACACACACACAACACACACAAGTATATTTTTAAATCAGATCGTGCAGATACAAGAAACTGCATAGATGTTGCAACGCTGCAAGTAACCTAAGATTTTAGTTACGGTGCTTATGTGGTCGTAGCTCTTGGAAGACGTTCTGATCAACGTCCAAAACTGAAAGAAACTGAATAGGGACACACGTTTTTTTTCTTCGTTGGAAGTGACTTCTGTGACTCCTTGGGCAGCACCTGTCCAGCACTGTTGGAACTGCTTGGTTCCGGGATCGTCCCCCGCACCGACGTCGGGCTGATTACCACTTAATCGACGCGATGGGCTCTCTAGGGAAGCGAATCGCCGCCACAGACGCCATTACTCACACGGCTTTCTGATGAACAGTGTAGAGCGCCAGGCTGTCTTGTAATACGCGGGGACCTGCCGCCTTCTGCCACACTGATGCCCCGTCAATTGCTGCTAATTAAAATCCGTAGCGGCCCGCTCTCCTCCATCCGCATGAACGTCATTACGTATCCGATACGCACCGCATCCGATACTTTCACCATTTTAAGGCACTTCATTTACCAGAAAGAGTATTCTATCGTAATTACTAAGTACTACATGAATGCCCCGTACAATATTTTCCAACAGTGATCTGCACAGTTTACTGAATTTTTATACATTCAATATTATATCACAATTGCAATAAGCTTACAATAATCATCATGCGCAGGTATTTTCCCTCTATAGTTAGCTGCATTAAGGGCTCCGTAAACGAACAAGAAAATCGTAAAATGAAAGGAAGTTCACGCTTGAGAGATTAAAAGAAAAATGCCAACCCCAGTGCAACACTCTGAGTACACGCGACATGGCTTTTCATCTTGTGGAGCGGGAAATAAGTGTTCCCATTTTTTGTTCCTGCCTCACAGGCTGCCATAATTACTTTTCGGAAACTAAAGCATAAGAAGTGGCGCCAAGAGCGTCGTTTGTTCCCAGTACGTTTAGCTTCACTAGCGGTAGGGAAGCTGCTTAGCATTTAATGAGGGTATTAGTATTCACTGTGGTTGGCGTAGCTCACTATAATCGGGAGGAAATTAACAACGGTATAGCGAAGTCGTCAATGTGCTTTGAGTAACGCCACCTTAAGTGGCTCCAACACGAAAGGAAAAATGTAACAGATTCATATCACATGGCAAAAATACGGGAAATTAGTGTGGTTTATGGAAACCGTCTTCATACGACCCTCAAATGTAGATGGATAGCGTCTGCGACCGTACTGACGACTGCGCATCGACGTAACAGACGTGGTCTTGCGCGAGAGAACGAAAACGGAAAAGCTCCTGGCATATCATCACCTCGACTATCAAGCCTTCTGCTTCATGGGACGGCGAATCTGGCTATTAAAGTCTCAAAACAAGTAGTTCACAACGATTTACACAAGTACGCAAGACAGATGATGAAATACTATGGGCTGGAAAACGTTTTTACTGGCAAACTCTGTAGCCATTAATCCTAGCAGAAGGCAATTTTGACAATTAAGTTAAGAATTTGTTCTCTGAATTCACATTTACCCGCATCTACTGGTTCGATGAGAAATGGGTGGAAAAGTTCAACCAACAGGTCTTAGTTCTTCTTTGGGCCTCCAAGTTTCTGGTTTATACAACGAAGTGTTCACCGATGTGATTATCCCCAATCTAGAATTCTCCCTATGAACGTGGATCCGCATACCTGCCGAAACCTGTAAGCAGCCAACTGTCACCTGGAGCACGTGAAACTCCTATGCATGCCACAAAGGGCCGTTAATCTGCATCCCACTGGAGGGTCACAATAGTATGATGTGTAATGCTGCACTACGTTCGTGTTATTAGATCTGCTATGTAACGACCCACTAATATATTGCTATAAGAGACTTTGATGGTGCAGTAAGCAAAGGAATGTTGTCAGCAAACTGGGTGCACTAAACTGCACGATAATTCTCGGACTTGCCTCCTCTTATCTTCGAAATTGCATGGATGATATTTTTCTGAAAGTCTGATGGTATGTCTCCAGTCTCATAGATTCTACACACCCAGTTAAATAGCCGTTTGTTTACGATGCTACCCCGACTCCCGCCCATGTTTTTTGAAATTTAAACGGAATGTAAGATATGGTTTCCACCTCATTTGGTCGCAATTCTTTGAAAGATCTGTCGAACTCTGTAATACTGGATCCCCCACATCTTCCAAATCGACTTCCATTTCTTCTTCTATCACGACATCAGGCAGTTCTTCCCCTTCGTAGAAGTCTTTAATGTACTATTTCTACCTATCCGCTCTCTCCCCCTATGTTTAAAAAGTTGGAATTCCTCTTGCGCTATTAATATTGACAACTTTACTTTTAATTTCGCCGAAGGTTGTTTTGACGTCCTGTGTGCTGAATCAGTCCAGTCCTTCTGACGGCTATGTTTTCTTCGATTGCTTCACGTTTTTCCTTTAGCCATTTCGGCATAGCTTCCCTGCAATTTCTATTCATTTAATTCCCAAGTCACTTATGTTATCGCTGTATTCCTGTCTTTTGTTTTCAAGGGCTTCAAACGAAATTTTTGGCCGGATTGAAGAAGGGTATATTTGACTTCGGGTGGGCAGTCATCGACGGATGTAGAAGAAACTTAAGGCGTGCCTCAGGAAAATGTGTTGGGACCCTTTCTGATGATGATAATGTTTGGTTTGTGGGACGCTCAACAGCGCGGTCATCAGCGCCAGAACGAAGTCCCAATTTTTACACAATCCAATTATTTTACTCAATCCAACTAGCCACTGTCACGAATGATGATGGTGATGATGATTATGATGATGAAATGATGAGGACAACACGAACACACAGTCCCCGGGTAGAGAAAATCCCTAACCCGGCTGGAAATCGAACCCGAGACCCCGTGATTCAGAGGAGGGGACCCTTACTGTTCATGTCGTTTATTAATGAGCTGGCAGTCAGTATCAATAATAACATATCATTTTTCGCGCAAGATGGATTTATCTGTAGTATCTGAAAAAAATGCACAGGTATCCAGCCAGATCTTCATAAGATTTTAATGTGTTGCAAAGCTAGGCAACTTGCTTTGAATATTCAGAAAACGGAAGTACGTGGTATTCTTGAATTGTAGTATTAATGCATCGTTACTGGAATCAGTGGCTGGAGCAACAATCGTAGCATGAAATCTTCTTTTAGAAATAGTAAACAGCCAGTCAGTTGCAAAAATAACGATTTATTAAACCCTTTTACCATAGATTCAACGTTTATAAAAACGTCTTCTACAGAAGTAAAAACTGAAAACTGGTTTACATGTTGTGGCAGAGGTACGTTAAAATATATCCGATAGGCGTCAGTCACATATAAAATTTAACTAGCTGTACATTGGAGAGGAAATACCAAATGACAACAACCATGTTGTACATGTTTTAATTATTACAGAGGTACAATATTTATGTAACTGATGTCTTCCGGCTATGATTTAACGTACCTCTGCCTCAACATGTATCCTAGGTGTTAATATTTCCTTCTGAAGACGATGTTTATGTAAGATTGAAATCTTGATAAAGGGATTTTAGTAAACGTTCCACTCTGCGGCAGATTGGCTGTTTACTATTTCTACAGGTCTGTTTGGCCTATGGGAGAGCGCACTGAAAATGCTTAAAAAACCTGACCTACCAGACGCTTAAAGACAGGCGTCAACCATGAGCGAAAACCGTTACAAAATTTCAAGGACTCTAGAAACATATCACAGTCCCCACGTATCGGACCTGGAGTGATCGGGGAGCACAAGATAGCACGCACTATAGCGAGCTCATAGCTATTTAAGCAGTCATTCTTTCCGTGCCACTATGCGAACAGCAACGCGTGACACAATGGATAAGTGCCCTCTGCCACGCACTTCAGAAAGGTTTGCATGTAGAATATGGACGAGGCGAGAGATTAATACGGTGTTTCGGATCAAGGCATGATTCTACGCTTTGTGAGTCCTGGAAACAATGGTGCTGGACGGAGAGTATTAATAATAGTGATTGCAAGCGGTCCTCGTGGACTGCGGTGCGCAGTGGGTGAGGTGGTGTCGTGTGCTGGGACAGTGACCCAGCGGCACTCGCCCAATGAGTCAGGGACTCCCCCGATCCTCCACCCCCCCCCCACCCCCCGTGCCATGAGCGCCCGTGGGCCGTCGTGACTAGCAGCCGGTCCGGCACCGCGGTGGTGCAATGTGGTGGTGGGGGAACATGTTCTGCTCTGCTGTTGAGGTCCCCAGCTGCCAGGCGAGTTCACAGTCACGGCCAGCAAATGAGTCGCGGTCGTATGGGGGCACTGACTCGTGGACTGTCTCGTATTAACCAGATACAGCACACACTCATATTGCCGCGCGGGATTAGTCAAGCGGTCTAAGGCGCTCCAGTCATGGACTGTGCAGCTGGTCCCGGTGGAGGTTCGAGTCCTCCCTCGGGGAATGGCTGTCTGTGTTTGTCTTCAGGATAATTAAGTAGTGTGTAAGCTTAGGAACTGATGACCTTAGCAGTTAAGTCCCATTAGATTACACACACATTTGAACAATTGAACCCACTCATATTGCCTCACCCGGAAGTGTAACTCTCCCGTACTCGTAGAGGATTGTGTTTCTTTTTTATTTTATTCGTGTCACATGCATACTCTCTCATCCTGTGCCACCAGTCCCTATGCTTCAGTTACACCATTCCTCACAATTGGTTTTTTCCAAGAAGCTCTAGTCCAATGAAGCCCTTTTACACGATCGATTTCATGGTTAAAATCGAGTACTCGAAATGCGTGCACCGTTTCGTGACTGCGTGTAGATCAGCAGTGAGTGGGTCTGTCACATCAATGACCTCTAGGTTGTCTAGAGGATGGAGTTCTAAATTTTCGAGTATGCTGCACACTTTGCGGCGTCTGCTATCGTCGAAAGTTAGTCTATGCTGACCTAGCACACTCCTATTATAGAAGTGGATTTTATGCTTTCGTGTCCTTTTGTTCTTTCGTGTCTTTTTAAGCTTTATTGTGTTGTTTCCTTTGTTTCGGCGATACACTGAAAATGTTGCGAGAGGACCTGTTATTTTTCCTACCAGTGTTCTCATACAAGAGAGACTAAATGTCTGAAAGGAAAGTGCTATCTACGTTTTACAACGAAGAAGCTTACACTACACAAAAATAAGAACTTACACAGGTACATGGCTTTTATTGAGAACGGCGAAAAAGTGAGAATTAAGTGAAAAAGAAATCGACTTTATTTGACACTTAGCAAGTAAACAAGATGAAAAGGATAAAGCAAAAAGGTGCCATTTATTGTGTTCGAAACAATAATTTTCTGAGAAAGTACGTATGGTGCACAGCAGTGCACAGTAGTGAATCACGGAAAGTAGGATAACTGTAAGAAAAGACAATCCAGGAGTTTGCGGTGTGCTGCTACAGAAGATTGTTGAAAATTAGGTGGACTGGTAAGGAATAAGGAGGTTCTCTACAGAACTGGTGAAGATCTTCTCGAGTAAATAACTGCTCATATTTTGAAATAACTGGACACTTTTCATATTCTTTCAGTTTTCTAGAGGGTAGAGGATTTGTCACGTACCGTACCCTATGAATTTAGGTTTGCTCATTAATAAACCCCATTATCATTGCTTGGTCCCGCATTGATTTTTTTTTGTAAAAAGGATAACTTAACATTTGCCGTTAAAATGCCGTAGCAGACAGCTCTCCCAGTTCTCGCAGTTTTTGGAGCTGACGTGTAAACGAAAATTATCATCCGAGACAGACGAGAGTCGGCACAGAAATTAACGCCAGGGACTTTGCAGACGACGCACTTGCCCTGAGTAGTCAACTGAGGCAAGAAAGTCGATCGTGTAAAAGGGGCGTAGAACACGCAGCAGGGGAAGCTCTGAGAAACTCTCATTTTCCGCGAGATAAGAGCAGATTGAGGCTTTTGTATGGAGCCAAGAAGTTGGTTCAGACTGCTCAGTTGCCTTGAGGTTGGGTAAGATGACACAGTTTGTGTGAACGTCCTGCGAGGAACTGAAAGGCCTGGGACGGCATACTGTTTGAATCTGTCAGTATGCTTCATTACAGGATACCTTGTACTGTAGATAAACCTAGGCTGTAGCTCTGATTTTTCATCCCCATAAAAAACAAGATGTATCACGAAGTTACGCGAGTTGGTCAAAAACTGATATTCATACAGGTATCGACGGAAAATGCAAAACTGTAAACTTTGACGGCCGATGGATGAAAGTGTGCCGCTGCAGCGCAATTTCAACACGCAGCTGGCGAGGACAGTAAACAGGAAAGACGTCGGTACAAGGTCATAAAGTCTTTGCGAATTTCATTCCGTTGGAGAGTAACTCAGACTCGTAAACAGGCGTGTGAACAGTATACGCTGAATTCAACAGTTGAGAGAGGACGTGTGGTTGAACTAAAAGAAGCCCACTGGAATAATGGGCGAATCGCTCGACATTTGAATAGGAGCGATGCCACTATCCGGCGTCGTTGACAAGAATGGGTAAACCACGGCCCAACACATCGTCAAAAAGGAAGGGGTCGACCTAGAGAGAGGACAGAACGCGGGGACCGAGCAGTCGTGAGAGAGAGCCCCGGATTCATCGTTATCATAGTTCCGACATGCAAACAGTGCTTTGTAACCACAAGGGCCGGTAACAGGCAGCTCAAAGAAAGGAGGCTGATCTCACAGCTCCCCCTGGCACCGACTAATCTTGACCTCTGTACATGAACTATCCCGTTTGCAGCGGTGTCGGGCACATGCTGCCTGGACTGTCACTGAATGAAGTAGAATCATCTTCAGTGACAAGACCACCTTCGAGCTGAGCGATGATGACCAGCGAAGACGTGTCTGGAGACGCCCCAGAGAGCGTGGGATACTAACCTGCCTGTGATCCGCCATACAGCCCAACTACCAGGGGTGATGGTCTGGGACGCCACTTTAGTCAGTAGCAGGGTCCATCTGATTGTCATCCGCGGCACATCCGCGGTACATCGACGATATTTTACTCCCAGTTTTGATGCCTTTCGTGGCAAGCTATCATGGGCTTACATTTTAGCAAGACAATTCCCGCCTGCACACGGCGACAGTTTCTACTGCTTACCTTTTGCCAGCAGTGTCGTCAAATTTCTCCCCAATCGAGGACTTTTCGAGTTTTATGGGCAGAGCCCTTCAACCAACTTGAGATTTTGAAGATCTAACGCGCCAATTGGACAGAATTGGCACGATAATCCTCAGGAGAACACCCACAACGCTGTTAACCAATGCCAAGCCGAATAAATGCTTGCATAAGTGCTGGAGGTGGACCAACGCGTTGTAGACTTGATCAATTTGTGAGGTCCTTTTTCTTGAAGAAATCATCCAATTTTTCTGAAATTGTAGTCATTTTCTGCCTGTACATGTACATCACATCTACCGATTTCCAATCCATTCTGACAATTTCTTCGAGGTGCGTCTTTTTCTTTTCTTTCTTGTCTTAAAGTGTATTTCCTCTTGCAAGTGCTACTCCAGTACTTTTTTTATAGATAGTGGATGTATACTATACCCGGAAATTAAATTTTAACTCGGGTTGTGATGCGCGTACAGATGTCTCAAGCAGTATAACTTTTACCCGCGAAAGTCCTGGGTCAGTATTCCACTCACAGCCCGGCTCACCGTTTTAACGTGTGGGGAAGCTTCAAGAGATTACGGAGCTGCGTTAGCCTATAACGGGCAAAACACCTAGCATCTGAATGATTAAGCACCGGCGGGATGTGCAAATGGTGTCAGAAGCGGCAATTGATGGCAGCTGTAAGTGGACCCTTTATCGGCGCACTCTGTACTGAGTGGTCGTCTGAGATCGCGCACCGAAGGCCAGCAGAGGTGAGGCCGCATCAGGGCTTGTTAGTCGGCGGGCAGCCATTAGGGCCGTCGTGACCGGTAGCATTAGCGGGGGCGGAGCGGGGCGGGGGCCGCGTGACTGGCGCACAGCCGCCAGGGGGCGGCGGAGGCGGCGCTGCCAGAGGGTCGGTGAACCCACTGGTGTGGTTTACTGGCGCCTTGTTTCTTCGTAAACCATCGCCTAGTGGTAGCCGCAATTGTCTGCAGACATTCCATTACCAACCACGTCCGATACTTTACCATCTGGGGAGAGAGATCAAGACACTCTACACTCATCGTCGCAATCAGCCCGACATCTCAGGTCGTAACATCACGTCAGCCATGGACGCAACGTATAGCATCTCGTTTTGGCCTGGTGACAACGCGTCCCTTTCTCGACAAGACGTCAGAAGTATGTGTTCCCCAATCTGGTATATGACAGCTAAGGCTGTGCCGAATACTTACTGCGACTGGGTGATGTTCCGCCCGTAAACCACCACTCAACTTGTTTGATGCCGTTCCAGATAAATATGATTGAGAAAAGGTCACCTGTTGAGTGTGTGTGTGTGTGTGTGAGAGAGAGAGAGAGAGAGAGAGAGAGAGAGAGAGAGAGAGAGAGGGTTGTTGGGGGGGGGGGGGGGACAACTACGATTGAATCAGTGGAGTATTCCTTAAACAATTCTGAGCTAATTCAGGGACAATGACAGGACGCCTACGAGGCGCTGTCAGTGGATAAACAGATGCATGTAAACATGGAGTAAGTTCAAATGGCTCTGAGCACTATGGGACTTAACTTCTGAGGTCATCAGTCCCCTAGAACTTAGAACTACTTAAACCTAACTAACCTAAGGACATCACACACATCCATGCCCGAGGCAGGATTCGAACCTCCGACCGTAGCGGTCGCGCGGTTCCAGACTGTAGCGCCTAGAACCGCTCGGCCACCCCGGCCGGCGTTACACTACATGTCTTACGAGTTACAGCGCCCGACTCCACAAGGAAGTGAGTTACTATTTGAGACCACTTTAATACGTCGTAGCTGTGCTTTTAAATAGACTCACATTCTCGACAACATATTTACTGGGTGTCTTTTCATGGAAGCACTGATTTCCCGCCTGGACTAGGAAGCAGCCGAGCGGTTGCGATGTATATCGGACAAGGCGACTATAGTGTCGTCAAAAGTTCGTTGCGGGATCCGTATTTGTCGGGGCCCCGCCAAAGGCGTGAGGGCTGTCGGCCGACTCACGTATTTCACGAGCTCCAAACAGCTGCACGGAATTATTTAACACTGAGCCCATTCAGTGAAACAGACTAAGGAGCCCCATGCAGGTAACTTCACTGGACATTTCCCGATGGCACTAAAAACAGTCCACTACGAAATCCTGCTTCCTGCCGGGGCCTTTCGGGAAACACTAGGCATGCTGAGAAAAACTCTTGTTCTTGAGCTAACTAGACTATAGGTCTCCTCCACAGCGCATGTAGGATTATGGAAAGACGAGTCCACATTTCGAAGATGGAGAAATGCTCCTTTCACCAGATGCCAGCTCTACTGCACACGAGAGGTACAAATACTGTGGTGGCGGCAGCAGCAGCACCCGCGCTCGCGTACACCCATCCACCCACCCATCCACCCACCCACCCACCCACACACACACACACACACACACACACACACACACAGAGAGAGAGAGAGAGAGAGAGAGAGAGAGAAGGGTGAGGGGGAGCTGTAATTCAGGAAATAGTCCGTCGGGAACCATCTCTTCCGTGCGGTCAATCAACCCATTAGTACACTCCTAAAAGCTGGGTATCGGGGCCACACAAAAGTGCTTCCCTTTCTACTGCCACGAGTCGGTCAGCGATAAGGAGACGTAGACGCAGCAGAGAGCGCTTTTGCCGACCAATGTGTTTTGGCTAGGGAGTCAGTGGATTGTCCTCGGCGCGGGGCGACTGCGCTGTAAAACAGTCCGGGCGCCGCCCTAGCGGCCCATCAGGCGGCGAATCGCCGCCGTTAATATTTAGAATAGGCCGCGGCGGCGCAGCAAGCCGGGCACCGCCGAATCCTCCAGCGCGTCATTGTGCTGGCTGTCGCCCCTCATCACCAGGCCGCCTGGTTATATTGTGCTTCTGCACGGCCTCTGCTATCAGTTTGATTCGCTACTGATAAGAAGGAGCAACTGTTGCACCATCGTTGCGTATTTCCGGCAATCATGTCGCAACTGGTGGTCATAAGACAACGTCTCGAAAGAATCAAGCTGCTACCATGAAACATGGTGGCGGCATTAGTACTTCTCTCGCGCCTCAGTGTGACACATTTTGTCCAACGATGGATGATTTGGCGAGGACTTTGGTGGTTTAAGTGTGCATTTGGGCGGTTGAGGAAACGAACCATCTCGAAAGTCAACTCGTCCCCATTCTGGAATTGTGTGCCACGCAACGGTTTCTTCCTCCAAGAAAAGAAGAAGAATCCACTGCGTACCACGTGAGAAGAATTCTGGGGGAGAGGCAAAATTTGATAGCCATAAGAAGCATCATATGTGACATTGTCTTGTGCTAAATGAGCAACGTGGGTGTCGTGATGGTTTAATGATTCACTTACGGGGAAAAAGTAGTTTTTTTATTATCATTCCAGGCATTTATCTGAAATTTTGGTACATATTGATATACACAGTCCAGTCAAATTAATGTGACGACCGCCCATGCTCGACATAAAGGTGCAATAAGCACTCACACAAGTCAACTGGCAGCACTAGCAGTGAAGGGTATATAATGCGTGTAGACGAGGTCGCGGGAAACAGTGCAGTCGTTGTCGTAATGAACAAACGGAGCGATTTATCTGACATATAAAAGGGCATCATCATTGGCTTTCGGGACTAGGTTGGAAAAATTCCCGAAACGGCTAAGTTTGTATAATTTAGCGTGCCGCCGTGTTTAAAGTATACCGTGCGTAGCAAACTGGCACTATCCAAAACCGGTACCAAGGCAACTGTGCTACATCACGGGCCATAGATTGCTGCGGGAATGTGTACTGGCAAATAGATGTTCAGGTGTTGAGCAGCTGACTGCAAAAATGAACGAGGGGCCTACTAACAACGTCTCCTCAACGACCGTCCAGCGAGCGTTGTTGCTTATGGGCCGTGTTGGCTGCTGTTCATCGACGACGAAGGCTGGAGTTTGCATGCCAAGACCACAACTGGACGTCCACCGACTGCGACAGGTGGCCTTTTCAGATGAACCACGGTTTATGCTCCATCCGACAGGTGGCCGTTGGCGTGTACGGCCCTGCAGCAATCGCCGGAAGGGATCGTTATGGTCTGGGGAACGTTTTCGTGACATTTCCTAGGTGATCTCGTTATTCTGGAAGGCACAATGGATCAACACAAATATGCATGTACCATTGAGGACCAAACTGAGGCTTTTGACAAGTGGTCACGTTAATGTGACTGGACCATCTAGAATCCTGTAGGTTGTTCTGGACAGCGGGTACAAAAACAAAGGTACCTTCATGAGTTTCCCAGGGAAGTATGTTAGGACCATTCTTCTTCTCTATATACATGAACGATCTGACGATTAGGGTGAGCAGTAGTCTGCCACTGTTTGTTGATGACGGTGTAGTCAACAGAGAATTGTCATCATTCAGTGACTGTACGAGCATACAGGATAACTTGCACAGAATTTCTATTTGCTGTGACGAATGGCAGCTTGCTCTTATAGCTAAGTTAATGAAGGAGAGTAGTAAATCAGTCCGGTTATGTCTGGGTGAGGAAGGTTAGTAGCCATCTTGTATTTACTTGGAGAGTTAGCGAAGTGTAGCTTATCTGTAAAGGAGACCGCTTTCAAAACACATCTCTTAAGGACCCCGAAGACAAGATAAGAGAAATGAGGTCTCTTAACGAAGTCTATATGCATTTTTCCGTCGTTCTATCTGCAAGTGGAGTGAGTAAAGTGAATGGCTTAGTGGTGCTACAAGGTTCCGTCTGCCGTGTACAGTGTGTTGGCCTGTGAAGTATGTATGTAGAGTAAATGTAGTTGTAGTTGGTAGTTGCATGGCCGCTAACACCAGTATCACGAGTTTAGCCATCAGTAGTCTATTTCCCGCGGAGAAATGTGAAGATCTCACCATAATGCACAGCGATACCTTACGATTTGCACATTCTTAAGCTGGAAGTCGAGAGAGCTTTACCAGGTTCTCAGCTTAAAATGGATCACTACGGTACACGGTAACTTGTGTGTCGAGAGTAGAAGCTCTCCAGCAGCTCGTGTCCGGTGGCCGTGCTGTTGGTTTTGTAAGTGTGTAGGTTGCTGCCGGGGGTGGGAGGGCGCTTAGAGAGGCCCGTGGGCCGCTAACGAGCTGGCGGTGGCTTGGCGCAGCCGTTAGCGAGTCGCCGGCCGGCGAACATTTGCAGACCGGCGTCGGTCCCCGTCACAGGGGCGGCGCTGATGTGGCGGCTGGCCGCGGCCGCGGCGCAGTAATTAACAACAAACTTGCATAATTATCGCCGCGCCTAACGAAGCAACCCGCTCTCGTCCTAGGCATGACCTAGACCGTCGCCTGGGTGTGTGGGGTGTGGAAGGGGGTGTCCGTGCACCAGGAAATAAGTGGCCATGACATTCCGACATCCCTATTCCTTAGTGTTTTCGTATACTATGGACAAATTCTACACTGAGGTGACAAAAGCCATGGGATAGCATATGCAAATAGCATATGGCGCCAGTATGGCGTGCTGGCGGAGCTGTTATTTGCACTCAGGTGATTCATGTGGAAAGGTTTTCCACGCTATTATGGCCGCACGGTGGGGATTAACATACTTTGAACGTAGAATGGTGGTCGGACCTAGACGCATGGGACATTCCACTTCGGAGAGCGTTAGGCAATTCAATATTCCGAGATCCACAGTGCCAAGAGTGTTCCGAGAATCCCACATTTTAGGCTTTACCTCTCAACACGGTCAACGCATTGGCCGACGGCCTTCACTTAACGACCGAGAGCAGCGGCCTTTGCGTACAGCTGTCAGTAATAACAGAGACTGTAAGTAGGCTGTTTATGTTTTCTTATTGGTAACGCCACGTAGCGCTCTGTATGAAAATCACTGGCTGTGCTGCGTGCAGTCTGTGGCTAGTTTGCATTGTTGTCTGCCATTATAGTGTTGGGCAGCTGGATGTGAACAGCGCGTAGCGTTGCGCAGTTGGAGGTGAGCCGCCAGCAGTGGTGGATGTGGGGAGAGAGAGATGGCGGAGTTTTGAAATTTGTAATACTGGATATCATGAACTGCTATGTATATTATGATTTTTCATCACTATTAAGGTAAATACATTGTTTCTTCTCTATCAAATCTTCCATTTGCTAACTATGCCTATCAGTAGTTAGTGCCTTCCGTAGTTTGAATCTTTTATTTAGCTGGCAGTAGTGGCGCTCGCTGTATTGCAGTAGTTCGAGTAACCAAGATTTTTGTGAGGTAAGCGATTTGTGAAAGGTATAGGTTAACGTTAGCCAGGGCCATTCTTTTGTAGGGATTTTTGAAAGTCAGATTGCGTTGCGCCAAAAATATTGTGTGTCAGTTTAAGCACAGTCATGTATATAATTTTTGTAAGGGGACGTTAATAACAGAGACGTAACACTGCGTGAAATATCCGTAGAAATCAATGTTGAAAGTAAGAAGAACGTATCCTTTAGGCTAGTGCGGTGAAATTTGGCTTCAATGGGCTACGTTGGCAAACGACCGACGCGAGTGCCTTTGCTAACAGCAAGACATCGCCCTTAGCGCCTCTCCTGGGTTCGTGACCATATCGCTTGGACACTACACGACTGGGAAACCGTGACCTGGTCAGATGAGTCCCAATTTCAGTTGGTAAGAGCTGACGGTAGGGTTCGAGTCTGCCGCAAACCCCACGAAGCCACAGATCCAGCTTAGCTTGTCAACAAGATAATGTGTAAGCTGGTGGTGGCTCATTATGGTGTTGGCTGTGTTTACATGCAATGTTCACGACTTGTTGGGTCCATCAAACGTTGAGCTGCTGCACAACGCCGGGCCAAAGAAGGTTCAAATGTTTAAATGTGTGTGAAATCTTATGGGACTTAACTGCTAAGGTCATCAGTCCCTACGCTTACACACTACTTAACCTAAATTATCCTAAGGACAAACACACACACCCATGTCCGAGGAAAGACTCGAACCTCCGCCGGGAGCAGCCGCACAGTCCATGACTGCAGCACCTCAGACCGCTCGGCTGATCCCGCGCGACCCAAAGAAGGTCCGACACGATATTTGGAGGTATCCCACGATTTTTATCACCTCAGTGTAATGTCATTGCGAGCTTGTACGTAGTTCAGAATTCCTGACTCCTTCAAGTTCCACTTCGTCGACAGTGATTATTCATACAACACAAACAATCGATATCGGAATAGACATTCCACTGTCAGCTGCATCTGGTAAACCATCACAGCTATATAGATTCAGTAGAAATACGTCCATGCATGAATAGTCGAAAACAACCGGTATCCTGTCACATCTGTTTACCATGTACGGATATAAATAACAAGTGAAGTCATACGAAAACTGTTTTCTTGTTACAGAACACATGAAAATCAAACCGGCTGTGAAGCATACCAACCAAAACAGTGATCAGTAACGTATGATTTTTTGCTGGAGACGTAAATACAGCTGCTACCTCCTACAGGTTCAATTAATGAGCTGAGAAAACTGTCATGCTTTCGTTTTGTCAGTGGAGCTTAATCACAGTTAGTTCCTTCAATACGCATATCAAGCTGTCCTGAACACGAAAGCTTAGTCTGAGTAGCATAACTTCTAACAAAGTAGTACCATACCGTAGCGGGTATGTACTCCAGACGGATCCGAAGCATGATGTCGAGTGACTGGGAGAAGAAATTGCCAGAAGAAATTGTGCGACTAATTGGGGGGGGGGGGGGGGGGGGTAAAACTGTGGAATTCAGAATGCCGTTTTCAGATACTGACCCACGCAACCATCAAGTCACAGCGAGCGACAGGAAATTTACTGCATTCTTGTGCTTTCTTCAGAACTGTTGAGACAGAAAGATAATAAAACGGATTGCGAACCATAGGTAAGGCCAGTAGCTGGAACTTCAACGTGATGCAGCCCCTGATGATTCACTTTTTGTGTTCGTTCCATAAATACCTTTTCTTTGCTATTTATCTGTCGCAGCTCTGGGCTGATAATATTGACTAGTTACGTTAAACCACAAAGAATAGACTTTAATAATGCATTATATCGCACACTTGGTGGTAGAAACGTCTCAACCGTACACAGATTATAATTCCGGCCACCACGAAAATAACAGAATTTTTCGGAAAAGTGAAACATTTAATTACGGGCCCCAGTACTTAGAGCACATTTTCAATACATGGTAAAAATACAAGTATACAGTAGTGAACATAAGAGCACTGTTCGATACACCAATGGAGCGGGGCACCTAAAGTATCGTGTACTTTTTCGCTGATATTACTTTGCTTTTAAACCTCAGTTTTTCTAATTTTCCTGTTTCTTGTTTCTATCTCTTACACTCCCCCCCCCTTCACCCCCCTCTCCCCACAAGACGCGTGGTCTAAGGCGTCTTGCCACGGTTCGAGCGGCTCCCCCCGTCTGAGGTTCGAGTCCTTTCTCGGTCATGGATGTATGTGTTGCCCTTAGCGTAAGTTAGTTTTACTCAGTAGTTTAGTCCCTTAGGAAATTACCACCACCACGTCTCCCCTCACAAACCTCATTCTGTCTACATGCACGCATGTACTCCCCTACCCACGGAAGGTAAGGAGCGTCGAAAAGGTTATTCGGAGTACCGGCGTCACATCCTTCCCGTCCTGTTCCATTCGTGGATGGTAATTGGACGGAAGGATTGCCGGTACCCTTTTACCAGCGTTCGATTTTCTCTAATTTTAAGTGCCATGTTTACTAGCGGTTGATACATCATGGAGAAATTGGGTTCCAACCCCCCCCCCCCCCCCCCCCCGCGACACACACACACACACACTTACTGCGAGCGAGATTCCATTGCCCGCACAGCTGTCGTTCGCTCTCCAAGCTTCCACCGTACGAATCGCGCGCCCTCCTTCCCACTCAAATCTGTTCGCCGAGAAACGGCTGGTAACCCATTTCGCCGGGCGTTGCGATCCGCCGATCGCAATAAGTGAAGCTCCGCCCGCGACGGAATCCGCAAAGAAAACTTATGTGAGGCTTATAGCGCCGTCATCCGGCGCACGCTTCGTTTGATATCTCGATTTCATTTGACGGGCTTCCCCCTCGACGAGCCGAAATCAGCGGTTATAACACGGCGCCACAAGAGCGGCGGAGGACGGAATTGCTAGAAAGCCAAATAGCGCGGAGAGCGGCGAAAATCCGGCTTCCGCCGCAACAAACGCCGGCCGACTATTTACCAGGAAGGCGGTACCGCGATATGATTGTGGGCCGGCTGAATACGAACCGAATTGGCACCTAACTCCAGCTTCTCAGGAGCCCTATCTACCGGGACTCCACTCCCCCCACCCCCACGCAGTTTCCATTCAATAAAGGCGGCGCCCGGAGGCGGAGCGATCTTCGCTTTTCCTCCTGCTCCTGCTCGTCGCCGTGCCGGTCACTGCGTCCCATCCGCAGGGGCGGAAGAGCGCGGGGAGGGCCGATTGGGGCGACGTGCCTGTAGGATAACAGGCTGTATTAGCTCGAGAAGACGGGGGAAGCAGCACTGCTCCGCGCCGCCGGACGGGGGGGAGCCAATACGAAAGCGGGGAGAGAGCCCGGCCGTGCCCGAGGACGGCGCCGGTATTGAAAGTGGCGCCGCTGTGCAGATGAGCCGGGTGGCTGGGCGGGGAGCGCGTGCACAGCTCGCAATAAGACCCGCGCGCGGGCTATCGAGTTCGGACAGCGGCTGCGCACGGCGCGCCGGCCTGCGCCGGACAGCTCGCATACAGCCGCACCACAATGCGTCCGCTGATGATAACGCAGCGGGGGCACATCGAAACGCAGCGCGCCCGTCGGCACGAGGTACAGCGGAGTGCCACTGCTGATCGCTTCACCTTGCAGCCCACCAAAAGGCTTCTGCTTGCCTATAATTCGCTTCGAAAGAATTAAATTGGTGGAATCATAAGCATTAGATCAGTCCCTCACGTTTTTTTCTTTCAGCCTCAGGAGTCTGGAGGTTAAAGTGTATGCTTTCGCCGTGTCTGGTGCCAAATTCACATTGTATTTATGAAATGACATTTTTGCATGGCGATTATCTGTCGTACTAAAATTTATGCAGTCATTTTCTCTTACTTTATTAAATGATTAAAATATTTTTATCACATTAAATACATGTTATCCCAGAATCGAGACTGACTAAAGAATCCTTTACAGTCCCTGAGTCCGTACTCAACCATGTACATTTTGTAAGTAGATGTACAATGTATTTGGGCGACATTGTCTTACTTGCCCTCCATTCAACCATCCAAGCCTCTCAAATGCCCTTCCACATTCATCTCAATACGTTTACCTCGCCGTGTAACTTCTGACACCTTAAAATCAGTCCCGTCAAAACTCAAGCAATAATTACAGTGTATATTTGTCATTTCCGTCTCGCTCACTCCCATCTCACCATCCGTGACCACTCCATCCATCCTGCTAATACTCTCATCAACTAACCATAGTTCGCAACAAAAAAAATCGTATGGCATTGCTGGTCAGGATACCGAATTTGAGATGTTCGGTCGCCTGGTGCAATATCTGACGCTACTTTGGCGACTTGCACTTCGATGATGATGAAATGATAATAAGCACAACCAAATCTAGTCCCCAGCGACGAAAATCTCCGACCCGGCCGAGAATTGAACCCGGGGCCCTGTGATCGAGAGTCTGCGTCGCTTACAACTCCACGAGCTCCTGGAACCATAAGTCCTAAACTAGCGTTGTTTCCACATTTACAAATTATCCAACAAAAGGTCCATAACACTAAAATTACTGAAACTCCTAACAAGTCCGTATATAGGGATTACATCTTCATACTATCCTCTACATCTCCGAAAGGTTTATCCCTCGCATCCTCATCTCTACCAATGTAGCCTGAATCACTGCACCTTCAACATTTTTCTCACCAATCGTTATACGTTCTTGTATGCCTTTCATTCATCCTCGCCTTCTGCATCCGCCTTCCCTCTCCTGCATGTGTCCAGTCTACCAGTTGATGAAACTGCTTCTCTCCTCAAATTTCTCGACCATCTTCCCAAATCCAATGCAACCCTCAACTGGATGAGTATATAATCCAACTGTCTACCCAATTCACTCTGATTCAGGGCTACTGCAGCACCTACGCTAATGCAGTCAACTATTACTGAACCTAAGATCGCCCCATGTTCTATCACAAGAACAGGGATGACCCAAAAAGCAGTCCAGACAATTACTCATCGTACCAGCTGCAGCTCTAGGCCTGACGTCCTTCCTCAGATGAAGGATCCAACACTTCTCCGTGGCTCCTGACCCACCCTCAGGCCTTCCTCCATCAGCCTCCCTTTATACATGCCACTTCTCAGAGTAAAATCGTCCACAAATTCATAGACATGGCGACACATATCTGTACTGTCAGATTCGTCTCATCCCTCCAGCGTTCCTTTAACTGTAAAAAGCAGTAGACATATGAACACTTAAACGTCATTTGGCTGAATACTAGCAACATAGCGGCTGCTTCAAAGGCTAAGCGCCACAGAGTTCGTCTTGCTGTTAGTTCTGCGCCGTTCTTTGAACGATTTAATTGCATTCGTCGTGATTGCGGCGAAGTGTAGCTGTACTACAAGTTTTTTTTCCATCTTCCACACGATTGGTCAAGAGAATAATTAACTTGGAGGAAAGCCTGACTGAAATATTCGTCGGTTCATCAATGTTCAGACGTTGTGGGATTACCGTAAATTGCTCTGGCAGAGCTGCCGGGTAGTATCTTCACTGAGGCAGTGGCTGGCACCTTCCTCCGCCGTTGTTCAAACTCAGCCACGTTCTTCCTCTAGTCGCTTTGTGGACAGGACTTCGGCTACGAGAATAAAAGAAACTGAAGAAAAGGAAACGGTCAAATGTTTTGTGAAATGATTTGTCTCCAAGTAAAAATGCAATAGAGTAGACAGACGTTTGACGTGATTTAGAATGATGCTCGAAAATCACGTACAACAAATGAAACGATGTGTGGTAATTTAGGTTTATTGTTTACGTTGCAATTTTAAAGAGCGCTTGAGTATATTTGACTGGTGGATTACGTAGACCGTACAGTCTGCTGTTGTATAATCTTGAGATACTATTGCTACGCGAAATTCAGGCGCGTCAAGTCTGTTGCTATTGTGTTTTATATATATCAAAACAGGTATTTTTCAATTTATGCTGTGACTTGATATTTATTTTATTTTTTCAGAATGAAAGAATGAGCTGACCACAAATGAAGGGAATAATTCCCTCCAACCCCCCCCCCCCCCTCACCGCCTACCAAGCTAGATCTCACACTGGTGAAGATTTAGTATTACGCACATCCGAAACCGAGAGGCATGACAATTAATTTGCAGAGATCCGCTTCAGTTACACTAATTATTCATTCAAACCAGGACTGGTTTCGGAATTTTATAATCCCATCTTCAGATCTATGAATCTGTAACATACAAAGGAGAGGAGCCAAGAAATTAATGGAATCTGTGTACAGAAACAAAAAAGGAGACTGCCGGCAAAAGACGACGTACTTACTGTGACTGGTAACCGCCCAACACCCGGTCGGACCGGTCAGTGCAGGAGCTCCAGTCGCTGCATTTTGGTGGAACTAGAAAAAGCATGCAATGATTGGAGCTCTTGCACTGACTGGCCCAACCGCATGTTACGTGTTAGCAATTACAACGAGTAAGTCGCCTTGTTCTGGCAGTCTGCTCTTTTGGTCTTTGTGCATATGTTCCATTACAGCCACGGGGGATTAGCCGAGCGATCTAAGGCGCTGCAGTCATGGACTGTGCGGCTGGTCCCGGCGGAGGTTCGAGTCCTCCCTCGGGCGTGGGTGTGTGTGTTTGTCTTTACGATAATTTAGGTTAAGTAGCGTGTAAGCTTAGGGACTGATGACCTTAGCAGTTAAGTCCCATAAGATTTAACACACATTTGAACTTTTTTTTTGTTCCATTTTATTTCTTCCCTTCTCTCCTTTGTATTTTACAGTTTTATACATCTGAAGATGGAATTCTAAATCTCCGAAACGGGTCCTGGTTTGAATGAATAATTAGTATAACTGAAGCGAATCTCTCTTAGTTATGACACTGTTCAATTTGATGCCCAATTTGTCCATTTCCCACTCTTTGTTTGGCTATAAAAATTGGGCAAAAATGCACTGTGCAGTTTCTAGGCAGTCTTATTTCTCAGACTTGGGGGCAGTCGAGCGTAAACCTGGGTCGGTCCTGTCCGCGGTCAGGAGGATTCCCACGCTTGTAGACGGGTGTTATCGAGCACGGCTGGCCACCGGCGACTGGTCGCCCGGCGAGGCGCCGGATTCCAGAGGAGTGGACTGCTGCTGGCGGGAGGGAGGGCACCGTTAGCCCACCTCACTCGGCCGCTCGGCTGCGCTCGCCACGGCGCGCCTCTCAGACAAGGCGGCGCTCCGTGGGCTGGGCGGTGGAGGTCGTGCTACTGTACCCTCACCTGGCAATGCTACACTGTCTCGGTTCCGTGGTACTGCAGTCACTCTTATCTGAATTTAATTACCGATTAATTTTAGTGAAGCACGTTCCCTCGTGGAGAGCTTACCTACAAACTACATCAAAATAGTTTTACCTGTCATAGCAATTTGCACAACAGATTTTCCTTCTAAGAATGTGTTACAAATCTGGAGTACTAGTCACACTACTACATGATACAGCAGTGATCTTTAACGTTTCTTTCGATTCCACTGTCAGTAGCTGTAATATTGAACCACTGCCTCACAAAGCGCTGACAACCTTGGTGTTGAGTGCCCGTAAACTTCACAGAAATTGTCATCAGGGGCTTCGCTTTATCATCATTCTTATTTTCGTTAGTTGCGTTCTGTACCTTTCAAGCATTCGCACACCTCTCCTCGTTGAGTCGTTAAAGCTATTATTTCAATAACACAACTCTATGACTTTCACATTTATTTGACGTCTAACTTACATAACCGTCACTTTCAGGGTACTATACGTCAATTAGTTTTATGTTGTTTACTGCATGACATTCAGCTGTAATTCTAATCCCAGGCTGTGTCACTAACAAAATGTCTTGAGCTTGCTGACTAGGATTCATTATAGCAATGAGCCTCAATATACGGCGATAAGTGCAGATGTTTTTATATGTGGTTTCTTAAGATGTAAACACACCAGTATATTGGCTGTTTCTTCTCCGCGTCGAGCAGTCTTCCCACAGACACGTGAGAAATTTTACGACCTCATGTTTTCTGCAAGGTCGTAGCTGCACCACGACACTCAGAGGGCCATAGACACGAGTTCACAGGTAGATGCCGTGTTTCTTGACTTCCGCAAGGCGTTCGATACAGTTCCCCACAGTCGTTTAATGAACAAAGTAAGAGCATATGGACTATCAGACCAATTGTGTGATTGGATTGAAGAGTTCCTAGATAACAGAACGCAGCATGAAATTCTCAATGGAGAGTAAGATTTCAGGTGTGCCGCAGGGGAGTGTCATAGGACCGTTGCTATTCACAATATACATAAATGACCTTGTGGATGGCGTCGGGGGTTCACTGAGGCTTTTTGCAGATGATGCTGTGGTGTATCGAGAGCTTGTAACAATGGAGAATTGTACTGAGATGCAGGAGGATCTGCAGCGAATAGACGCATGGTGCAGGGAGTGGCAATTGAGTCTCAATGTACACAAGTGTAATGTGCTGCGAATACATAGAAAGATAGTTCCCTTATCATTTAATTACAAAATAGCGGGTCAGCAACTGGAAGCAGTTAATTCCATAAATTATCTGGGAGAACGCATTAGGAGTGATTTAAAATGGAACGATCATATAAAGTTGATCTTCGGTAAAGCGGATGCCAGACTGAGATTCATTGGAAGAATCCTAAGGAAATGCAATCCGAAAACAAAGAAAGTAGGTTACAGTACGCTTGTTCGCCCACTGCTTGAATACTGCTCAACAGTGTGGGATCCGTACCAGATAGGATTGATAGAAGAGATAGAGAAGATCCAACGGAGAGCAGCGCGCTTCGTTACAGGATCATTTAATAATCGCGAAAGCGTTACGGAGATGATAGATAAACTCCAGTGGAAGACTCTACAGGAGAGACGCTCAGTAGCTCGGTACGGGCTTTTGTTAAAGTTTCGAGAACATACCTTCACCGAAGAGTCAAGCAGTATATTGCTGCCTCCTACGTATATCTCGCGAAGAGACCATGAGGATAAAATCAGAGAGATTAGAGCCCACACAGAAGCATACCGACAATCCTTCTTTCCACGAACAAAATGGTTCAAATGGCTCTGAGCACTATGGGACTCAACTGCTGAGGTCATTAGTCCCCTAGAACTTAGAACTAGTTAAACCTAACTAACCTAAGGACATCACAAACATCCATGCCCGAGGCAGGATGCGAACCTGCGACCGTAGCGGTCTTGCGGTTCCAGACTGCAGCGCCTTTAACCGCACGGCCACTTCGGCCGGCTTCCACGAACAATACGAGACTGGAATAGAAGGGAGAACCGATAGAGGTACTCAGGGTACCCTCCGCCACACACCGTCAGGTGGCTTGCGGAGTATGGATGTAGATGTAGATGTAGAAATGAACTACGCCTGCCTCTCTGGACTATGGCATCCATGTTTCCACATTTTAATACCTGCTTTTGCCCGAAGTCCTTGGGAGTCCTATTCCTTCTGAAATGTTGTTGTTGTTGTTGTTGTGGTCTTCAGTCCTGAGACTGGTTTGATGCAGCTCTCCATGCTACTCTATCCTGTGCAAGCTTCTTCATCTCCCAGTACCTACTGCAACCTACATCCCTCTGAATTTGCTTAGTGTACTCATCTCTTGGTCTCCCTCTACGATTTTTACCCTCCACGCTGCCCTCCAATACTAAATTGGTGATCCCTTGATGCCTCAGAACATATCCTACCAATCGGTCCCTTCTTCTTGTCAAGTTGTGCCACGAACTCCTCTTCTCCCCAATTCTATTCAGTACCTCCTCATTAGTTATGTGATCTACCCATCTAATCTTCAACATTCTTCTGAAATCGTATGACAAAACACTCCGGAAGAATGCTTACGTCACTAAAGAGCAACACAATATACTTCCCTGACCACTCTCTCCAGACGTGTTCAAAGGGAATTTAGCCACTGATATTAGCGAAGAAACAGTACACATCATACGTCGATGAAACTTGCTGGACGGTTTTCTTAAAAATGCTCGTCATTCGTGACTGTGTAAATTTTCTTACCGTTTCACACCTGCTACGTAACTACAACGGAACTGCAGCGTTGTGGCGTACCTGGAAAGAATAAAACAGGTATCATTAAACGGCTCAAACGCAAACAAATGATGTTCATAACAAAACATAAACTTCACTAGCACAGTCGTTTTGCTGCTGTCGGAATGCAACATCTGAACAGCAGAAAAGTTCTGAGAAACTGCGCGCTAACTCAGATATGATGAAAATGAGAGGCTAATGACATTCGGTCTTACGGTAACGAGTGAAACACAAACTGGATTTTCCGAGGCGGATTCTGAAACAATGTCCGATATCGACTGGAATGGCAACACTTGTGACGGTCTGCTTCTAGCGCCGGCTACGACAGACTGTTTCTGAGAAGGGACGGTTTCTGCTACACACGTTGTTTTCGGCGGACCGAGCGCTAAATGGCCTCCTGGCAGTGGTAACAGCGAGAAAAAGAAGTGTCTGAACAAGAAGAAGTCCCGTAAAGCTTTATACCGGCCGGGCGGGCGGGCTCCGGCGATGTGGGTCAGCGCGAGTTACTGCCCCCCAGGGGGCGGTGCGATAAACTTAATATCATCACTGCCGTGCTCCTCACTAATAAAACAGCGGGCCGCGCTGCACGGACAGCGGCGAGCTGCTCGCGGCCGCTGCAGCGCACAATGTGAACGGTTGCCTGTTTTACAGTTACACGTTCATCGGGGATTGTTGGTATGGAGTGACGATTTGTGTAGTGCGGTAAGTGTCTAGGCCACGAAAGTATTTAACAAAACTAAACAGTATCTTTATGAATCCTTGAGAGTATTTAACACACACAGCACAACTGAATCAATCAACAAAGTAAGCAACATCTAATTATCAAATTTAGCATGTCATAACAGGTTGAACACTTCAAATTTAATTTTACAATGAAGCACTTCCGTCCCAAAGGGAACAGATTCTCAGATTGACGCCTTTTACATTGTAAAAGATTCTAAACGTACAATCTTAAGGCCAGCCAGAATCGCCCACAAATAACATAGTTATTAAAATTCTAACGTTTCCTTTCAACAACTGAGCACCAAAACCTTAAATAATGTAACCTTTAAGTTAAGCTCTAGATAATTAAAAAAGGCTTTAAAAAAAGGAACCTTAAAAAACTAAGCAACAAATAAAATTTAACACTTATGATCATAACTGTAGGTAATGAACTCTCTTAAGAACATTTAAGTAACTTCAACTTCATAAATTCACCTAACCCGAACATTACAGCAAACTCAACAACCTTGTCCCTGCACCACAGCAGACATATGATTCACAGGAGAAGCTTACGTTCTTGTGATAAAGCACAACAGTTCACAATGAGGGAAACAAGAAATTTGAGTTCCACATCTTACAGTTCGTCGTTCAGCTACTTAGACGCGGAGAAAGTGGTCCACAATGAGTGTTCGTTTTCAAGGGAACAGCTCATGCATCGAACACACGCGATGCTCACCTTTCACAAACAGCACCCTGCCCAACGACGCATCCAGCGGTTTCGGTCAACAGTTTCCACAAACGAGCTCCTCATCTGAGGCCATCAAACTCCAGAGTGAACCAGGTCACAAGTCGTCCCAAAATAACCAGGTACGCTCGACGTTCAACAAATGACTCAGCTCTACCAACACACCATCGCGTCACGTAATTCACAAGTGATGGCGGGCACGAGGATACACAGACCGCCCATACCTGAGTGAGAGTGAGAATGAGGTTTGCCCTTGCCTTTAGCAGACTCGGACATCAGCGTTACCACGGACCACGGCTGCGCCTACACCTCACGGACTCTGCGCGCAGCTCCACAAATAACCACAGGCTGATGCCGGCAAGAAGTCGCAGCCATGGGGCAGAACTTCACTGTTTCGCTTCCCGTGCCGACTCGTTGTGAGCGCCTCGGCTCACCGCTAGAAGCAACCCCGCCTAAACCCACAACGGCAGCTGCCAACCTTAGGCGAATAAAATCACACGTAAAATCAAAAATAACTTCTTAAAAATAATACTTGCCATCTTTCAACAAGAGTGTAATACTACGAACTCCAGCCTCTGAAACAATCAATTCAGCACAACGACAGCTTTTCAAGGAAACTGCCACGTACACACTTAAATACGTTACTCGAATGTTTACCTGGGTAGGTATTCTGTTTGATCAATCAGCAAATTCCAACTGTACAACCGATAATTTTCATGTCGAGCGGCTTCATTAATAAATAATGTGCCTGAGGATGACTCAATCTGTTAAATTGTTACACTGGAACCAATATTACTCGAAAATAATACAAATAACATGACGTCATGTCAGATGAAGTATTCATTTAGCTTTTTTTCTTTTTAAATTTTCGCCCTCACTTTTTTTTTTTTTTTTTGCGGTCCATATGTGCCCGACAGGATGTTTCGACAATTGCTTGCATTCTCTGCCTACCTGGAGGAAATGTGGACAACTAAAAACGATATGATCTGCAGAACCTCCTCCACATTCACACGTTGGTGTGTTCCTACATCCCAATCGATGTCTGCAGATGTTTGGGATTCGGACCACAATCAGTCCTGGTACTTGCGTCTGAAGGCTCCTGGGCGAGCCATGATGAAAAGATGAATTACGTACTCGTTCAGATGCAGCGGTGGTGAACAATCAACAAATTGGCTGGACCCGTTCATAAAGCCACATACATCCTTCTGAAGGGAGGAAGACTACATCTCACCAGAAATCCTTCCATGAGGCTTGACTAAATCTCTATAAAACGCAGCACTGTTTGCACGTATGTTGGCATGCTTCTAGACGAGAACACGTAAAATCCGTTACACGAAAGCGGCTGAAATTAAGTATAAAGTCCACGTGGATAAAAGAATGACATGACTGCGTGCTTGGCTGCTAGTGTCTGGGAGTATAGCATTCGTCTGGAGAGATACACAATACGGTGCCAAATACAGTGTAGCGTACTCCTGAAGCTTACTGTTGCCTTTGACAAGACGCCTATCGAGGATTTCCTTGTAATTCACGTGATGTTTACGGTGGATATCGTGGTACGTTACAGAGAAGTTCTGTACTCGTTGGGGTACGATCCAGTGTACGACACTACCGTAGCTCATACTTCTAATAAAAGGCACTTACGATACGAGCGTGTATGTTAGAAAAGTGGCAGTCTGACTGGGGCACTAAAAGCACTGCAGGATAGATGTACGGCATACTCCGCAGCAGTGCCAACAGGCTCAGTACGTGCAACACTCTCCCTACTCGAGATATGGTGCACCGAATAACAGGTGATGTACATCTGGGATCCGCGCCAGCTGACACGCTGAATGAAGTCGTTGAGTGCGACGGAAGGGAGCGAGGAAGACGTGTCGCAGGGTGTCCCCTTGCACCCACCTTGGCAGCCAGTACCGGTTGGCGGATACGACAACGTCTTTCCGATCGGTGATCGGAGATTGAGGCCGCCTCGGGGAAAGAAAGATCATTAAGCGGGCCCGTGCGAAAGAGCAGCTAGGGAGGAACTGATTTCGGGGCGGGCCCGGCGGAGTATTTACCCGGCGGGTCGTCGGGGGATAGAAATCACTGGCTGGCAGCGAGGCGATGCCGGCGCCTCCCCCGCTGCCGCCGCGGCCCAGGGTGATCAATTTCTGCCGGGGAGCTGTCAGCCGGCCGACCGGCCGGGGGAGGGAACGGAAGGGCGGCGAGCCGAGCCGAGCCGAGGCAAGCAGGCGACTTAAAACGTCCGCCCCCAAACAAACTCACCCCGCCGGCAGCGTTTGTCAGCGGGCAGCATCTCCGCCGCGGATTTTATGTCCGGTAATTGAGTGGCAGGCTAACTCGCTGCCGGAGCCGATCACCAGAGCAGCCGCACGTCCTTAAAAACAGGCGCACCGAAAACTCAATCAGCAGTGCGCCGTCACGCTTATAAATTTGTTGTTCTTTTACACTGGCACGGCACCCGTCGGCCACAACAGAAATACAGAGGCGCACTGGAAATAGAACATTCCCAAGTGGTCACCCTCCTAAGATGTAGATGTGCTAGCTGCTTCTGCTACGTAGTATACCATTCCGTTCAGTATGAAAGGGTGACCAGTGGAGGTGAGAACTGAGGTAGTGGAGACGTTCTGTCTTGTTAGAGTGTAGTGGCTGTCCTACGTTCAATGCGCCGTTGAAGAGATCGCCACTTTCATGTTTAAAAAAAAAAAAAAGAATTAGTTCAAATGGCTCTGAGCACTATGGGACTTAACTTCTGCGGTCATCAGTCCCCCAGAACTTAGAACTACCTAAACCTAACTAACCTAAGGACATCACTCACGTCCATGCCCGAGGCAGGATTCGAACCTGCGACTGTAGCGGTCGCTCGGTTCCAGACTGTAGATCCTAGAACCGCTCGGCCACCCCGGCCGGCTCATATACTACAAAGAAGGACAATATCCACGTGGATAAAACAATGACATTACGTAGGTTCTGCAATCAGTGTTAAGCATATGGGATCTTTAATTACACTCAGAACGTTGGAAAATATCCGAGGAGTTAGTGCATCTCCCCAACGAAGTCCACGGAGGTATGTTCTTCGTAGAGTTTTAAAACTACCGTAGCTTATCATGGGTGAGCACAGACTACGGCCGTTTTCCTAGAGGCTTCGCTCAGTTCAAGTCGTACCCGCGTAACCTATACATTAGATGTGTTGCATACCTACCGGGCGATACCGCATAACGATCATTTTCTTTACGTATGCGATCAGTGTCTGACTAGATTCCTCCAAAACCCAGAAATGGAGAACCATTAACGAACTCAGTGAGCATCTATAAAGGTCTGGGTGACCTACAAAACGTTTTTGTTTCATATCATTAACTTCCTGCCTGTTTTTTAAAAATAACCAGTATTTAGAACAAAATTGAAACTATCGAGGTTTAATTCAGGTTTTACTCGAAAATTGTGATCCGTAACGTGAACCAGAATGATGATGTGGTAAAAATAAAGGAAATAATACAAATTTATCACATAGTGCTAAAAAATGCAATTTTCTCAACAAAAAGATAAAATTAAAAAAGTCCGCAAAACAAAAATATATTACACATCGCTTCTTCATTCAACATACCAACACAAGCGTAGTTGTTTTTTTTTTTTGGAACTCACTGGCGCTCAACGCCGAGGGCATCAGTGCCGCAGCTGTGGTGGAATACGACTCTAGCTCTCCGGCATTCGAGAGCTTTACAAATCCCTCGCACGTCTTTGCAGAGATTTGTCAAACAGGACTTCAATTCTTACAAGCTGCAAGTGGCTCAACACTTAGGACCTGAGATAAACTGGATAGGCGCAATGTCTGCACAAGAAAGATGCTGAACAGAATTGACCAGAATGACGCTTTTCTGGCAAATTTTTTGATGACTGATGAGACAAACTTCTATCTGAATCTCTGTGTCAATGTTAAGTATTTACGTAGTTAAAATGAGGTATGTCCCGATTCTGGCCAGTTAAGGCGTATTAATGGCACTCGTGCTAATTTCCCTACGTAAGAGTTACGGATGTCTGACCACAGTCTACGACAAACAGTTGCGAAACTCTGTAGGGCGAAAAAATACAACCTTTTGACAACTGAAGCAATGTTTCTTCCACGTTTCCGAATCACAGAAGTGAGAGATTTTTCAATATTCCACCTCCTGCTAACGTTAAAAATATAGTAATAAAATATGATGCAATGTAACACTGAAAATTCTTTAATATGAAAAATGAATTGCTGCCTGACGTTGTTAAGTCCAAAGGAACTGAACATGAGTATATTTGCGTGATTGGCACATAACTTTGGTGTTTCGTGATTGTAACACGTTCCACGAGTTTCTTTGGGATTTTAGACTCATTTTCTTGCTTTAAAAACTAAGCACCATTTATAAATTCTTGCAGATTAGCTGCTAAAACTGAATTCCGGTCGAATAGGCCATGAAGGCCCAACGATCTACTTCTTATAAATGCTATTTCGGTGTTGTCTTTGCCTCAGTGCCATGCGTGTACCAATCATGTTTATCTATTTTGATTTCCAGATATCAAAACGTATAAGACATATCTTTCTCTTTTCTAGCTATGGTATTTCCTTCTAAAGCATGTCCACCTGCGACTCTTTCGTATTATTTATGTGCATATCTTAAGCTACAGCTAGCAGATGTTCCATTACATTTAGCACGCAATGCAATTTGTGTTCACTTAAGGCTATCACTGCTGTATCATCAATTGTATTGTCCTGATTTTCTACCCTTGATGAACAATGCCATTGTTATGTGCAGCTGGAATATGAAATTTATTGACAGACTGAGGTATTTATAAAGCTACGGTCCAGTTTTCGGGTTCGATCCTACCTTTGATCTCTGGGTCACACGATACGGCCTCAGTACAGATCACGCCTACATGTTTAAAATGATCAGTGACCAGAGTGAGTTTCTTGAGCAGTAATGAGTGCTGCTCATCACCAGATATTCGTCTCTCACCGGGAAACAGATCTTGCTTCCTGCCGCAAACATACTGCCAGCTATCCGCGTCATATCTTCCTTAGATCTGGGTTAAACACCACTTTAATAAACCGCAAACAGCTGTTCAGTGATGATTTATTATCGGTCGGTTTCGCTGCGTTAAAGCATCATCTTCAGGTTGGTAGTAGTATCGCACAGATAAGGACACGAAGACGTCTCCAACGTTGTTTTTCATACAGTCCAACCCCATGAAGAGGGGAAGTCGTCAACAAATAATAAGTCTCAGAGGACTGGGGTTGGAGTTCGTGGCAACGAACGCTGGGGTCGTCTCCGTTAATAAACCATCTTTCAACAGCTGTTTCAGTTTATTCAAGTTCAGTTGACCATGAATTTCAACGGCTGTGGATGCCAATATTATAAAGTTGTATTTAGTACTACTGTTATGAGTATCAACTGAAACTAAAAGTTACTGTAGTCATTCGCAAATTATTTTATTTGCACTTGGCGTTTCAGGGGATTAAAGCTTCGGTTTCATGTAGATTTATGTCAGTTAATGAGACCTTGAAGCTTATACTAAAAAAAATACCAGAGAGTGTGCCAGGTTGGAGTAGACGCGGACTGTATGGAGGTTGTGTAAGGGCTTCCCAGCGAACCTTAATTCATAGATGTCTATAACCGTCTGGAACGCGAGGCGAAAATAGGATAAACTGTGAATGGTTACAACCACTTGAATAAGGGTCAGTCAAATGAAAACGAGACAGATGGAAAAGAAGTAAATAAACTGTTTATTATTTCAAAAGTAGTCGCCGTAACTGCTAATAAACTCATCCCACTGTGAAATAAGACGATGAATGCCTTCACGGAAAAATTTTTCGCGATTGCCCACGAAACCATGACTGTAGACAGACGTACACCTCTTCCTCTGAAGCCAATCAACGGTTACATAAGATTTTCTTCAGGGCTCCAAAAATATGGATATCGCATGGGAAGAGATCGGCACTGTTTCGAGAACGTGTAAGGGATTCCCAGTGAAGTTTGTGCAGCATACTCCAAACATTTTGGCAACATGTGGGCCCGCCGACAGACATTTCGCTGGGAATCCCTTTCCTCATCTGCCTCGTTTTCATCTGAGTGATTCTTATAGCTTCAGTATGACATCATATTAGTTACGACTCAAGACACATCTTCTTTATTATCAACGAAATACCGAGAAACTACGCTGGAACGAGCTACGGAGAAAGAATGGACAACAGTGTACTGAGTGTTGACCTGTGGCATTCAGTTGTCGCTTAACGCCCTCGGCGACGAGCCAGGACGACTCAGGCGATGTAAGGGCGACTGCGGCAGAACTTACGACTCATTCGTGAAACTCTGGCGGGCACTCGCGTAAGACGGTACCAACTGCGGATCTTTCAGGCCGTCAGCGCCGGCGACGGAGGGAGGCTTTCAACTGGTAGGAGAGCTCTCTGCAGCGCGGAGGAGCGCTTCTTTGTGGCAGGTTGGCGACGCGACGGCGCAGGCGCAAGAGCGGGCGGCGAGTGTATTCCGGCGGCGAGGACCGGGCCGTCCTCTATCAGGAAGGCGGGCCCCCAGCCCACCCCAGGGGAGACTATTTACTCGGTCGGACAGCCGAATCAGACTGTCCCCGGGCCGCATTCTTCCCGTCCACCAGAGTGGAGGTGCCCCGACCGATCAATTTCTCTCTCCCCCTCTACCCCGCTCCACAGAGACGGACCCACACGGGAGGAGGCAGGCAGCCGGGCTTACAAACGAGCCGGGGCATTGAGGAGCGGCTTTAAATCCGGTGGCCGGGGGCGGCGGCGGGGAGAGGAGAGGCCAAGGAGGCGGCTTAAACTGTTTACCGGCGCGCGCCCGTGTATAACAGCAGATCAATTAGCGGCGCCGCTAAGCGGCCTTCACGCGCCCTGTTCCCAAAATCAAACACAAACATAGCGCCGCCTCCTTACGGCTCCTGCTAGATAAGGAAGGGGCCGCCTCCTCTGCAGCTACACACCGAGCCCTCTCCCTGACACCGTGGTAGGAGGGCAGTGAGTGTTGTTAGCTCAACAGCCAGCTATTTTCACCAGAGCTTACCCATCACTGAGTCGTCAGACCAGTAACCACCCTCCCCCCCAACCCAAAACGTTTCTGTATACAATCGAACTCCCACATATTCAAAAGTCTGATTACTTTACAAATAACTTAACACTACTTTCTGGAGAAAGATGTGATCACACAAATTTCTTCCATCGATTAGGGACATGAAACTACACAAATGATTAGATTTACAAACCTAAACATGCACTGTGACTGTGAAAATTCAGTACGGAGTAGCGCCACCAATGTGTTGCAGTCAGAGCAGCTAGACGTCGTGGCATGGAATCAAAGAGAGCCTGAATATGTTTCTGGGGAATGATCTGCTACTCGGTTTGTACGCGCGTCCACAAGCATCAACTGAGGCTGCTCAATGACCATATACCAGACATCTTGCATGGGAGACATATCAGGCGAATGGGCAGGCCAGAGAAGCAGAGGTACTCGTCGTTATTCGAAGAATGCTTGCACAGTCCTCGCCATGTGCGGTCGGGCGATATCCTGTGGATATATGGCATGTGGAACGGCCTGCAGGAGAGGCAGTGCCTCGGACTGTAAAACCACCCTGATGTAGCGATATCTGATCAGATTGCTCTCAATACGTAGGCAATGGCACCTCAAACCATCACACTAGTCGTTTGTCCGCTATGCCCAGCTGTGTTCACCACGGCAGCGTATGCGGCCATCACTGTAGAAGAAGCCGAGGCGGGACTCTTCCGAAAACAATGCATTTTGCCACTCAGTACGCCAGTGTCAACGTTCACGTGCCCATTGCAGTCTGCGGCATTGCTGTGCTCTGGTCAATGGAAGCGTACCTAATGGCACTTGTGCCATCAGTCCAGCCTGCAGAAGACGGCGTCGAACCGTCAACACAGACATCTCCACACCCGTTGCAGTGCTCCCACGTCTTGGACGAGCCTGTTCTGTCCTTTACGCCCTAGTGGACAACGTGGCGGTCACCTGGCGCTATGTTGACATTGCGTCGTCCAGTACCCTGTCGGAGCCGTGTATGGCCCTGCTCTCTCCACTGGTTCCAAAGACCCTCGCTATTGAAGCAGCATGTCGTGTATGAGCCGCAGCGTTACTCAACAACAGGCCCGCTTCCCAGACACCTCTCATTGCTCCCGGACACCTCTCAGTCTGCCCGTTCGAACCATCTCACATGCTGCATCCCAGCCCGTGGTGTCGGCAGGCACACTGCCACTTGGTTATACGTTTCCACTTCGTATGACGACTCTGCACCGACTGAGCTTTGCGTTAACACTGACCTGTTCAGACAAACAAAAAGAGGTACTGTTGGGCCTACGTGCCCGTCATCTTCCCGGGATTTGAATCACTTATGATTGTTCCACTGTCCTACACGTCCTCTTATAGTGGTGTGTTGCAGACCACTGCTTCTGAATGTTTCATTTATTACGAAAAGTACGTATATTAAATATTTGACGTTCAGAATATCAGTGAGGAAAAGTTTTGAAAATGTTTGAAATAATCACAAGCTGTGATATGGCCGCAAAAATAACAGTTGTTCAGAAAGGGTAGAACAAATTTATTTTATTTTCGTCTGTGATCACAAATTTGTTAGGTCCTCATATTACCAGTTTCAATCAGCAATGACATCTACACATCTGCAGCAAAACATCGGGGATACCAAATACAACTAATGGACTACCTACATCTTAAAACAATAAAATAAGCCATAATAAAAAGTGGTACTGGCACACATGTGGAAAACATGCTCTTAAAATATGACAGGCATACATATTTTAAAACATGTGCTAATACAGTTTAATGAAGCCATTAGTGGAACGTCAAAAGACACATACAAAATCAGCATAGCATCGACGCACATATTTAGAACATGGTATATACTAGGCCATAGTGCCACCGGAGTCATTTTGTTAACAGCACTAATGTTCATAACAAACTGCAATACAATAGCCACAAAATGTTTGTGTTGGAAGCTCACTAAATACTGCTAATGTAAGCCCCCCCCCCCCCCCCATGAACCTTGGACCTTGCTATTGGTGGGGAGGCTTTCGTGCCTCAGCGATACAGATAGTCGTTCCGTAGCTGCAACCACAACGAAGGGGTATCTGTTGAGAGGCCAGACAAATGTGTGGTTCCTGAAGATGGGCAGCTGCCTTTTCAGTAGTTGCAGGGGCAACAGTCTGGATGACTGACTGATCTGGCCTTATAACATCAACCAAAACGGCCTTGCTGAGCTGGTACTGCGAACGGCTGAAAGCGAGGGGAAACTACAGCCGTAACTTTTCCCGAGGGCATGCAGCTTTACTGTATGGTTAAATGACGATGGCGTTCTCTTGGTTAAAATGTTCCAGAGGAGAAGAAATAAAAACTTTGAAGTTTGCCGATGGCACTGTTATTCTGTCAGAGACAGCAAAACACCTGGAAGAGCAGTTGAACGGAATGGACATTGTCTTGAAAGGAGGATACAAGATGAACACCAATAAAAGCAAAACGAGGACAATGGAATGTAGTCGAATTAAATGAGGTGATGCTGAGAGAATTAGATTAGGAAATGAGTAGTATATGAGTTTTGCTGTTTGGGGAGCAAAATTACTGATGACGATTGAAGCAGAGAGGATATAAAATGTAGACGCATTTGGAAGGAAAGCGGATCTGAAGAAGAGAACTTTGTTAACATCGAGTATACATTTAAGTGTCAAGTATTTCATCAAAGGCATCGGACGCAAATATGAAGTGTGTTCAAATGGTTCAAATGGCTCTAAACATTATGGGGCTTAACATTTGAAGTCACCTGTGCCCTAGACTTAGAACTACTTAAATCTAAATAACCTAAGGACATCACACACATCCTTGCCGGAGGCAGGATTCGAACCTGCGACCGTAGTAGCAGCGCGGTTCCGGACTGAAGCGCCCAGAACCGCTCGGCCACAGCGGCCCACTATGAAGTGTGTCCGCCCTTCGACATTACAATAAAGAACTCTGCCAGGGGCATTTTTAATGGCGTGTCTGAATGTCTGTGGAGAAATGCCAACACATTCTTCCTCAAGAGTCTAAACCAGAGATAGTAGCCGTGTTGGACGCTGGGATCTGGAGCCGACATGCTAACATACCAGGAGTGTTCAATTGGGTCAGGTCAGGATACCGGGCGGGCAAAACCATTTCAGTAATGTTACTATCTCACCAACACATATTATTATCCAGAATCCATTGCCTCACAGACGCTGCTTTATGGCAGATAGAAATAGTCATCGCCTCCGAACTGATCCACTACTGCATGTAGTACACAATGCTGTTTGTGTTTTCATATCGTTCCGCTCAGTACACGATGGTAAAATGATTATTTTACGTGCAATAAGGAGACCATTGATAAGGAGACCACACACTAACCACGAAAAGCACCCAATACTGTAACACCACCTCTCCGGGTTTTCACTGTTGGCACTATAGAGTGTGACAGGTAACGTTCTCCAGGGAGTTGCCTTGCGCAAACCCTTCCACCTGATTGTCACAGGTTATAGCACGACTCATCGATCCAAATTACGCTTCTCCAGCTGTCCACTATCCAGTGGCTTCGCTGTTTACACCACGTCGAGCGATGCTTAGCGCTGACAACAGACATGTGTGGTTTATGAGCAGCTGCTCGACCACTGAACCACGTTCTCTTTAACTCATTAAGCACAGTCTCTGTGCTAGCTGCACTTAGCACTGCTCGTAGCACATAAGAACTAATGAATGATTTCATCCGCTGATTTAATGCGATTTTTACAACCACCCTCCGCAGTGCTCGACAGTTCCTGCCGGTCCGTACAGGAGTGTGCTAATCCACCGCTACGCCTTCGGGTACTTAACCTGTATAGGAATGTAGATGCCCAATGAAGAATGCGAACTATCAGACTGTGAACTACAATTTGTTACAAAAGAATTTTTTTATTAACGCTAAATTATGGTCCTACAGACTTCAAAAGGGTGGCGGAATATGACACTGTAATGACAGGTGAGGTACGTTAATATAAGTTTTATTGTTTACTATAAATCCCCATACAAAACGAGAGCAGTTGTTGCACTGCAGCATAACGTCAATATATTTAATGGCATCCTATTCACTGAGAAATTATCACAAGAACATGAAACAGTTACAGGTAACTAAGGTTGGCGGAGATTCAAGACGATGAACCGATAGGCACGTTACTGCATTTATTAGCACACTGATCCGTTTCCACGATCTGACAACAGTGATGGCCAAACTTTGAGTTCGTAAAATCATGCATGCCAGAAGTGCGCCTTCCTCATACTCATTAACTTTATTCACATTGTAGCGTTTCTGAGTGCATTGCGACCTATACACGCCAAAAACAGCGTCGTTGTGTTGTGTTGGGTTGCTGTTGTCATTGGTCGCTGTGTCGGCCGATCCCTGTGAATCCCGTAAAGTTACCTAACGCAAACTTTACATCATGACTACTTCTCACACTGAATTCTGCGAGCAGAATTCGCAGTGATTCTCCCACTAGTAGCGAACGAAGTGTCACCTTAGTTTTTGCTGTTCCTCGTAACATTCGCCCCTTCTTTGAGAGCCAATCCGAGCCTCTCACGAGCAGTCATTCAATGACAAGTGTCCATTCTCCTGGAGCGTCCTCACACTTCTCAATAATTTTCGAAAACTAATGTGTCAGACCAGGTTGAGCAACTAAATTCCCGCATCTTTGCACCTAGAGGCCTACGGCTAAAGAAAGGAATCTGTTTTGACTCTGTCCAGTCGGCGCCTCGAATGAGAGCATAGAGCCACAAATACCTGTAGCTTTCACAGAGCCTGCATAGTGTCCACCGATATACTGCTCTCCTATCGGAAGACTGGCACCATCTTCTCTGCATTCTCCGCCCAAGGCTCACTGTTGCCCACTTTACGGGATCTCTATTGTACTTTACAACGCCCTCATAGCAGAGAAACTCTTTACGAACGTGGGAGCTGCGTACATCTACTTTAAGATTCCGACTCCTCTGACGCCGTCTAGACGGCCGCGGCCTTACCCGCTGTCCGCAATGAGTCGGCTCACGGCGGCTGTCCACTCCTCCTGTCCAGTACACACAACAGCCTCCGGCGAACGATGTCCTACCTGGCGTCGGCGTCATCTTTTAGAACCTGCGATAAGTTAATCGTGCCCTTCGGCCCGCTTCGATCTGCTGTCCGACTGTGTAATTGGCAGCCCAGCCTAAAGTAATTCTCAAGAAACAAAACGCCTACAAATACTTTATGTGTTGACAGTCACTGTCAGATACTCTTTAACAAAAATAAAGGAATGCGCTGTACATCGATAATGTAAGTCTACGAAACCGTCAGTTACGCCATATTTCAAGAGCTCTGCCTGATTTTGGCTTGCTATGACTGCTCCTTTGCGTTTTCAATGCAACAATCACATCTCCAACACACTGCTTGGTGAGATTTAGACGGGTTTAAATATCCCCGTAGAAGGGTTTAGATATCCCTGAAGGCTTTTATACTCAGGTCTCATCCAATGAGTAATCCACGTTCGACGTCACTAAGCTCCACTGATCAGCCTTTTCTGCTGTTACTGTTTCTGTGCTGACAACAGAATACTGTCTGCATGATTTTATACTGGCTGGCTCTGAGCACTATGGGACTTAACATCAGAGGTCATCAGTCCCCTAGAACTTAGAAGTACTTAAACGTAACTAACCTAAGGACATCACGCACATCCATGCCCGAGGCAGGATTCGAACCTGCGACCGTAGCGGTCGCGCGGTTCCAGACTGAAGCGCCTAGAACCGCTCGGCTACTGCGGCCGGCCTCATTTTATACTGTCGTGTACGCCTCTCGTAACATCGAGTGTCAGGAAACTTTTGATCAGATGGTATATTCACAGCACATAATCGAGGATGTTGTTTATGTGCTGGGTATAAGTGTGTTGATGCAGGTGAGGAAGAGGGAACTGAAATCGTTGCTCTAAACCAGTCACAAGTCTGATGACGCAAAGAAATATCTATACCAAGTCAACGCTACATCTCATCACACACACCGTAAGATTTCCATCGGCCATATCGTCCAGTACTTAGAGGCAATCACCTTGACTAGGACCTTGCCAAGTATTACGATCCGAGTTATCAACACACCAGGGTTGAGTCAGTCAATCGCGGAGGGAGAGATGAAAGTGGCTCTTTAGAGAGAAACGCGGAGTGAGCCACGTGTGGAGTGCTAGCCTGGAGGGCAGGCCTGCGACGGTAAGGGGCACCGGAAGGCGGGTGCCGCGGGCCCGTGAGTGATGGCCGCGGGCCGTCTAATTCCAATAAGGAGAGGGAGGGGGAGGGGGGGGGGGTGGCGCCCAGAGAGCGGCAGCGGCCGGTGATAAACGAGGGCCGGCGGAGGGCCAGACAGGCGCCCGGCGGCTTTTTGCAGTCGCGAGGCCCGCTGCGCTCAAGTAGCAGGTCCGCACATGTAACGAGCTGTGCGAAACCAGCGAGAGGCGTTCGACCTCCCGCTACCGAGATACGTTTTCTGGTCGCGAACGGGCCACTCTTCCATGCAGCAACTCCCACCACTTGTAAGTGCGTTCCCTTCCCGTCGTATTTTATCTACCACGTGCTGAAAACATATGTACAGCAATTTGGCATTTCGTATGTTCCTGCACTACAACAGTGGTCAACCAAGAAGGCGACTGCGTGACGCATTCTGCATTGCCAGATTATTCTCTGTCTCTGCCCCACGCCTCATGCTCCAGCCGACTTTGAGTTACGCTCCTCGTCTGGTCTTCAGACTCTCCCTCCAACAATTTATATATTCGAAAAACTATCGCTGTCACGAGCACATCCTGCGGCCGGCGCCCCCTACAGGGCGCCTCGGAGCCCCCGGCCCCGTATAGTGGCCAGCAGGCGTTGTTGTGTTGGCAGAAGAGCCAACACCGTGTTACTAGAGGAGGCCGAAATGCACGCGTTTTAGCTCACGCAGGCTGGCGTGAGGAGAGAACAACTATACCGACGTGAGGTCTGGAACATGACAACGAATTAGAATTCAGAAAGCGGACGTAATTAGTTTGATCCTCAACTTTAATCCATTAATGATGAACGTCGCTCTTGATGGTACATGATTCACAATATTATCTGTTCAGAATAAATTTTTTAAGAATATGGCGCCTTGTTAGGTCGTAGCAAATGACGTAGCTGAAGGCTATGTGCTAAACTGTCGTCTCTGCAAATGAGAGCGTAGGTAGACAGTGAACCATCGCTAGCAAAGTCGGCTGTACAACTGGGGCGAGTGCTAGGGAGTCTCTCTAGACTAGACCTGCCGTGTGGCGGCGCTCGGTCTGCAATCACTGATAGTGGCGACACGCGGGTCCGATGTATACTAACGGACCGCGGCCGATTTAAAGGCTACCACCTAGCAAGTGTGGTGTCTGGCGGTGACACCACAGACACCTTCCCTGTTCTCTTTCGACAGAGAGTGGCTCCACATCGGAAATTTCGGCCTGCCTATCTGACTTACTCAAACTTGCAAGTATTTCGAAGATGATTCGGTTTATATGTGTGACGACTTTAGTAAGATTCGGTGTCAGTAACACGGGTGGACTCTACAAAAATATACTTCATTCGTCAGTGTCATCTGGCAAGTGTGTGTTGCACCCGAAGTGTGACTGTTCGTCTCCTTCAAAGGTACTAAATGGCTCTGAGCACTATGGGACTTAACAGCTATGGTCATCAGTCCCCTAGAACTTAGAACTACTTAAACCTAACTACCCTAAGGACAGCACACAACACCCAGTCATCACGAGGCAGAGAAAATCCCTGACCCCGCCGGGAATCGAACCCGCGAACCCGGGCGCGGGAAGCGAGAACGCTACCGCACGACCACGAGCTGCGGACTTCAAAGGTACTATCTCCCTTTCAATTATTCATATGTTTTCCGTAAGCGATTAAGGGAAACCAAGGAAAACTTATGTTAGGATGGCTGGACAAGAATTTCAATCGCACTGACTCCGAATGCGAGTCCATTGTCTTACCACTCGGTACAAAGGAGAGCAAAAGGGCGAAAGAAGACAGAAAGGAGTGAATGAAAGTAAGTATTTAATTTCGTGTAGCTGTCATTAGAAACAGACTAACACAACCTTTTTCCTTATTTTTGTCCTTTGGTGTTCTCACCAAACGGGTAATCCAAGTCTGTATACAGGGTGTTATGGGTACAGGTGTAACTGGAACGTTAATATGTACGCAGTAGAGTGTGCCCGTTGTTTTCTTACTGCACGCAACGGTGTTTCCACTAACACAACACGTAAGTTACGACCTGATGTTTCCTGCGCTGTCGTAAACATGCCGTTAAGTGGACTATATCTGTCATTATAGACTAACCGTATTGCGTCCACGCGTACACACTTTAATATGTGACCTGCTTCCAAGGGGAAAATGAACATTAATGGCCTGCTTGTGCCACACACACTTGGAGGTACTAAAAATGGTTCAAATGGCTCTGAGCACTATGGGACTTAACATCTGAGGCCATCAGTCCCCTAGAACTTACTACTTAAACCTAACTAACCAAAGGATATCACACACATCCATGCCCGAGGCAGGATTCGAACTTGCGACCGTAGCGGTTGCAGACTGAAGCGCTTAGAACCGCTCGGCCACAACGGCCGGCTTGAAGGTACTTACCAATCTAAAAACTCGCTATTCTTAATAGCTCTAATTACCGTCCGAAAATGAAGTAAATACTGATGTAATGCTGTTCAGTATATTATCCCAGTCGTCAATAGAAAAGACTGCACATAAACACCTAACACCTTGTAAATCAGCAGTTGGTATTTTTGAGTGATGTCATTCCACAACGGCAATGCACGATAACAAAACAACAATTTTTTTTACTAGCTTCGGCACAATTTGTATGAAATATAAGGGAAACCGTGAGTACAGTAAAAAATTGGGATATTTGAACCCCGATACTCCCAGAAATGAATCAGGCGTCTCAGCGAAAGCACCAAGCCCCTCACGAGAGAACGAGATTTGGAGAGGATGGGAGAGGATGCTCGGAAAGTCTTTGCAACCGCCAGCTGCAATGGACGCTTCTGGTAGACGGTGGCAACGACCTCGGTCTCGCTGGTGGTAATCCCGTCAGTGAAGCGACCAGTAACAATCGTGGTCCGGCCAGCGAGGCGTGCAAACAGCGAGGGCAACGGACGGCGGCGGCGGCGGCAGGCGGACAGCTGTTGCACGTGGGCACGGCGCAGCAGGCAGGCAGGCAGGCAGGCGGCGCAGCTGCGAAGGCGGTCGTGGGCGCTGCCGCCGCGCGGTCGTCTGCCGCCGCGTGGGAGCCAACGCGCCGCGCCGGGCCCAGCTGGGACCAGACGCGACTGTCTGCGTCTGCCGTAACAAAGGCGCTGCCTGCTAGCTCGCGTCGGCGCTCGCCTGCCAGTCACGGCTCGTCTAGACGCTCTTGAGGAGTGGCAACCCGCTCAGGTACCCTCAGCGCCGTCCTAAGTGGGCAGCGACGTTCCTTCCATAGTCTGTCTTGGGCAGGTGCATTTTGAGCCGAACAGATATGTTTGGTCAATTATTCAAAAACAGTCTTAATCGCATTTATTATTATTATACCGCCAACCGGTATCAACCCAACGTTGGAGTCATTTTCTGGGCGTTTACACCATTGGTCGACTGCTGGTGGTGTCACTACTGTCTACATAACGGCAGGAAACTATCAATGTTATGTAGACAGTAGTGACACCACCAGCAGTCGACCAATGGTGTAAACGAGCAGAACCGGTTGGCGGTATAATAACATTAAATGCGATTAAGACTGTTTTTGAATAATTGATTAATCATACTAGTCGTTGCTACATCTCCACAACCATGTTATCCAAAAAATATATGTTTGGTGTTGTTTATTAATATTATCACTCAGTTATATTTACTGCGCTTTCCACTTGACTTGCCACCTAGTGAGTAAGATAGTCGTGTTTTCACAATACTAAACTGCACATGGGACGGACAAAAATATGGAAACGCTACCATTATAACACATTACCATACATAACACGGTTCAGGAAACCCCTGGCATTCAAAACAGCTCCCAGCCGTCTAGGGATGGATAAATATACACCCTGTATGGTTTTCACGGGAATTTTAGACCATTCATCCCGCAAAATAGTGTTTGTTTTGTGTGTGTGTGTGTGTGTGTGTGTGTGTGTGTGTGTGTGTGTGTTTGGAACTTATGTGCGCTCAACGCGAGTTCAGGCGACGATCATGGAGGTGGAGAGCAATCATGTAATCTTCTCTCCAAATTAATTCACAAAGTCTCAACAATGTTGAGGTCTGGTGGCAGTGGTGGCTAGAAAAGACGTGGCAATTTATCCTCGTCCTGGACGATGTGAGCTATCTCCGCAGGGGCACTGTCGTCATGGAACACAGCATCACCACTGGGGAACGAACTTTGTACCACGGGGTGCAGCTGACCGGACAAAATGGTCACATATTCGTTGGCAATAATGCGACCTTGCAAACTAAACATGGGACCCATGGAACACCACGGTATGGCTGCCCAAATCACCACCGAACCCCCACCACGTTTCGCTCTTGTGACGTACAATAGCGGACACACACACACACACACACACACACACACACACAAAGATTGAAAACTCCCGCCCAAAACACATGAACAATTCAACTGCCCACTATTTTGTTAGTAGTTTTTAAACAGTGACAGTGAAAGTTAAACACTGTCATCTTTCACAATGATGATCAAGGGACAAACCAGAAAAGCAAATGAAACATATTGCACACAAACGCACACAGTCTTCCACAAAAAAATAGTTATTGCTACGTCTAACCACTACATTCCCAATCGTCAAATTTGCGAAGTAAAGACCTTTTCTTCATTAAATTCTATATCCTTGCAGATCACGAACCTCGAAAGGAAAACAACCGTAATTCCAAATGGTTCAAATGGCTCTGAGCGCTATGGGACTTAACTTCTAAGGTCGTCAGTCCCCTAGAACTTAGAACTACTTAAACCTAACTAACCTAAGGACATCACACACATCCATGCCCGAGGCAGGATTCGAACTTGCGACCGTAGCGGTCGCGCAGTTCCAGACTGTAGCGCCTAGAACAGCTCGGCCACCACAACCGGCAACCGAAATTCCATACATAAAAGGATAGGAAAACCACAGAACAAAAACTTTGTCTGTTTTTCCACATTATAAATACTTTCTTCAAACTCGAATTATGCGAACAAGTAGTAAAGAGCGAGCATTTTCCCTGTTGCATAATAGGAAAAAAATAAAAACCCGCTGGTGGTGCTGAAACTTCAGCGAAAAAATTGTGTTTTGCTCAAGGCGGACTCCCTCCAGAAACAAATTTATATGCGAGTAAACACGGAGAGAAGAGCTTCAACCTCAAGAACGTAGAACGTACATGTGCTCATACTTACTGAATCATCTGAAAATTCACTGTTGAAGAACGACGACTGACAGTGATATATTCTTTCTCCACTAGTGAGTGGGAACAACACAGAACTGAGAAAAGTGAAAGAATTCTACTATACAGGGAACAAAACTACACAGGATCCCGAAAGCAAGAGAGTTATCGACAGCAGGATTACGATGGCAATGAAAGAGTTCTATTGGTATTAAATAGTGATATGCAACTGACGATCAAGGCCCTGAAAATATAAGCCTGGTGCACAGCACTGTACGCAGGTAAAACGAACCACCGGATTCAGTAGAGTAGTTACGTGCCAACAAATGTAGTGTTATCGACGGATGTAAGAAATTAAATGAACAAATAAAGTGCTAAGTGAAGAAGTATTCAAAAGAATACGTGATGTTAAAAGTCTATGGAAAACCGTTACCGTAAGAGGGAACAGGTTAGTTGGATGTGTCTGTGGCGCTGGAAGGAGCAGTAGCGGGAAATATGGTAGGTACTGGACAAGATAAGAATATCGATAACAGTTTACTGACAGCATTGGGTGTAGTACTGTAGGTACGCCCAGATGAAAAAATTTGCACAAGACAGGAAAAGACGGAGAGCGGTCTCAAATCAGCTTACAAACTTGCACGTCTTAAAAAGAATTACTCTCCCTTATAATAACAAATGTTTATCGTAACGCTACCTTTCAGTGACAATGAACTTGAAGATTTCTGGCGCCCTTCAGAAGAACGTGCATCATAAATCACTCACCGATGTTACTGGGTTTTAAGCGATACTGGACTCAAACGTGATTTAATTCTCATTCTCATCTGCGATGTTCGACAGGCCGTTCATATACCACGATGGGAATCTTCAGTCGGCACTGCATCATCATGAGACATTTAGCATTGCCACAAACATCATCTACAAGAGTAACGAAGCTATTCCTAAGCTATTCCTCTTTACACTTTTTCGCCGGCCGCGGTGGTCTCGCGGTTCTAGGCGCGCAGTACGGAACCGCGCGAGTGCTACAGTCGCAGGTTCGAATCCTGCCTCGGGCATGGATGTGTGTGATGTCCTTAGGTTAGTTAGGTTTAACTAGTTCTAAGTTCTAGGGGACTGATGACCTAAGATGTTAAGTCCTATAGCGCTCAGAGCCATTTGAACCATTTTTACACTTTTTCAACTTTCCATTTCAGGCCAAGGCTCAATACGACTCATGGAACGGACGTTGCCTGCTAACTGATGTAGTTCAAACGGATTTCTAAAGAGACATATGTGTGTCATCCCCGCATACTTCCTTTTCTCCTTCATGAAATGAATGTTTCTCGCGTAAGCGTGTATTTGCTCTGAAATACCCATCGCATCAGTGCGTAATACATTAACAAATAAAAAATACCAAGTGTGTTAACCCACTCATGTGTCCGGCAAAAGCACGCAATTATTGTCAACAAAAATGCAGCTGAACCTAACGTTCATTCAGGTCTCATATATAAGAGTAAGGGCCAATATTCAGGAATATATCGGGAACGATCATTCGAAGCAAGAAAGTCTGCCAAACATCGCCTCTGAAGTGCATACCTTAACGACTATGAGCACTTTGTTCAGTACGAGAAGCCAGCCGGTGTGGCCGTGCGGTTCTAGAAGCTTCAGTCTGGAACCGCGTGATCGATATGGTCGCAGGTTCGAATCCTGCCTCGGGCATGGATATGTGTGATGTTCTTAGGTTAGTTAGGTTTAAGTAGTTCTAAGTTCTAGGGGACTGATGACCACAGATGTTAAGTCCCATAGTGCTCAGAGCCATTTGAACCATTTTTTCAGTACGAGAGATGTATCCCACAATAGCGAGGATGAACGAGTGCACATAGCTCTTGAGATGTGCATTTTAGTGCCCATTTTTACTAAATCTTTTTTCTTCCTGTCATATCTGCAAATATTGATCGTTCCTCCTGGAACACCCTGTATTATCACAAGATTTTGGAATGCATGTGAAGTTTACATTTTTTTTTCGAAATTCCGTGTACCTCTGCAAAACTTTGCCTGTATTCTGTAACTTATACGACGCAATGTATTTAGATTGAGTTTTCCGACAGGAGCCTCTGTATTATGTAAGCATCTTTTAATTTATTAACAAAAATCTGCATCTTCTCGGTTTAACTTCTTCTTATAAAGTTTATTCTATTTCATTTGGCTGTGTTTGTTTAAATCTTTGCAGTGGTATCATCTAGTTATCTCTCCTTTATGCCTAGTACAACGATGCGTCAAACTGCCGAGAAGAACAGTGCATAAATTACCTCTCAACAGATTCTGTATTTCGTTGCTGCACTTTGTGTTTTCTCTTTGAAGCGGCTGAAGACTTCATAGTACCCAAATTCTTTATCGGTATTCCTTATCACAAAACAACCCAGTCCTCTAATTGGTATAATTTATAAATCTAATAATGCAGTTATCGAGACGACATGTAGTACGGTTACATGAAATAAGTAAACTTCAACGGTAAGGTCTTTGTGTGCAGATGGGATCCAACTGTTGGAGTGTTGCCTTGATGAGAGAACGTACAGAGACAGAGCGACGTTAACAGGCACGCGTGTCCGGCTTGAGAGTTCAGCGACAGCACGGTGCGATGTAGGTGCTGAGTTATGAGCGGAGAAAGACGAGCCGTCGTAAACAGAGGTGGTGGGCCGGCAGGTGGGCCACGTGGGTGACACGTGGGCCGCGCGCCGGAGGAGCGGCCGCCGCACCGGGTGGGCGGCGCCAGAGGTCACCGGAGGCCGCGGAGGCACCGTGGCCCAGCCGGGCACGTTCCGCGGGGGCGGCCGACCAAGAAGGAAGACGCACCCTTCTTCGGTTCCAGTGGCATTTCTTCTGTCTTCGAACGTCGTCATTAGATTACACTATACGGCGGTCCAATTTGTGTAACTTTTGATTTCAGTCTTGAGTGAGTTTCTCCAGCTAGTTCGCTGCAATGTCAAAATTGTCTGCTAGACCGGTTTTTCATCCCTGATTCCTATTTCCTGCTGGCAGTTTTCTACAAATTACGGCATCCAAGGCTGCCTCACGGCCTGTACATAACTGTAGGCTTTCGTGACTGGAGTTAACTTCAACATGACGCGGTCACAAACTCAGAAGAATTTTGTTGGAAGAAAACCAGCAGATATTTAAAGGAAAGTTGAAGTTTGGGTAGTGTGCTCGGATGGAGCAAAAGACTGGGATCCGTGTCCGATTCTCCCTTCGGCACACGGCTTTAAATGGTCACGCAGAATCGGGATTAATGACAGCATAAAATACAGTTTAGATGTTAAATAGAGAATTTTCCTTTGTATCTTAAAGCTACCAATTGGCACAGACTAACAAGTGAAATTCTGATATACGACGCTGACGCACAGAGCTTTTCATCCTGAATAATCCGTTTACTTCTTACGGATACTGAGGTAATGATTTTAAACACGAGTTCATTGCAATCTAACGCAGCGAAAAGAGCGATAACCATGAACAGAAGATTGGCTTCCCATTGTATGTTGCAGGAACTTTAATCAAAAGTTAAATTGAAGCTAAATTCTTAACAACTGAAAAATCGAGGTATCTTCCGGACTGCGGGAAAGAGAACTTCGGACATCCAGAACTTCTGCGCTTTAAACAACATTTAATCTCTTTCTGCGATAGTGTGGTTGTGGTCCAGCTCTGTCTTCCTGCTGTACACTTTTGTACGCTTCACACCCTCTTATTAATAGAAGTCAATGTATTTCTGCGTTTCATGTTAGTATCTGCTTCAAATAACATGTGTCCATATTTGGTATTTCCGATACACTTCCCACACAACAAATTATTTTTACAATTATCTATGTTACTGAAGAAACTGTTTACATTATAGCTTCCTACGTGATGAAATTGCTAAACAACGCATTTAGCTGATGCATTCGCTTTCTTCAAGTGGCTGAGCTCACATCAGCTTTTTCTTTTCTGTCATCCCCAGATGGAAAATTAGAATGGAATCGACTAGTTTCGATAATATGCTGATGAAAAGCACTGCACTATCACGTTTTAAGGAAATAATTCTTAAAACAATATTTGAGACAGACACGCCCGCATTCAACCTTGACATAAGAGCAACGAATTTTATAAAAATCCTCATAGAAATTACGCTTTTTACATTCTATAGCAATTCCTTCCTTATTAGTACAAGAAATATAGTTGCAATCGGTGTGAGTGACTACCTGAGTACAAGAAGGCTGCTCGTACAGAATCTCTCTAGTCTGTAGCCTCTTTTCGTTTTCGCGGTTCTTAAGACATGCCTCATCTGTTATGCTGTACTAGATTTTAAGCTATATTTCAGAAGCTCACATTCATACTTGATTCATTTAGTTTCATATGGTTGGCCTACACTCAGCATCTTGCCTTTCCGTAACAAAATGGTCGCTGCATGCTGTATATTCTCCACTATACTGGTTGCCATCGCTCTCATCGCACAGCGTGTTTCTGAGAGCTTCTAAGAAAAAAAAAGAAAAAAAACTAGCGAGCCCTCGCTGTCTAGAGTGAGTTCACCGAAGACTGCCGTCTCGGTGGGCCAGCCATCAGCAGGGCGCCCGGGCTACGTCAGCGCTGGAGGCACAGTGGCCGATCAGACGCGCTTCACGGCTGAGCAGCGGCCAGAAGTGTGGCAACGCCCGGCGGGCCATCGCCTCGGGCGGCCATCCAGAGCAGGTGGCAGCCACGGCGCTTCTTTGTAAAGCAGCGCGCGGTGCCTGGATACGTGAAACGTCCGCCTGCATGACGAAATACGCGCCAGGGCAGCCTGTTAAACCAACTCCTGTGTCACATGAAGTGTGTTATCCTGGAGAGCGTTTGGGATTACGACGAGTGCTGGTGAGAAACGGAAATGGGGACATCTGACCGTGTTTAAGAAATGCAATTCTAATGGGTTGCATTGGAGGCTTTGGAGATATGGACGTGATGGAGCATGGAAAGAAGAAGTTAGAAGGGTAGAGTGAAAAATGAGGAGGGACTGAGACGAGCGCAAGAGCAGAGACAGTTACTGAATATAATAAAAATAAGGGGAAGAACTTCGGTAAGACATATATTACGAGAAAAGGAGGAATTTGTAAACCTTAAAGTTTAAAGAAACTTCGACGCAAAAACTCTAAAAAGTAAAATAATACATATACTGCCCCTTTAAGTTTAATATAATCAGTACTATTTCTATCCAAGCATCGTCGCGTTGCGGTACCGCTAAGAAAATAAAATAAAAACAGAATGTATCTAAAAATGATAAACGTATGACATTTAAATACAAGTACGCTACCTACGCAACGTAGGTAAATATTGCAAAACAACAATTTCTAACGATGTGTTTAAGTCTAATTAAATTACTACGAAATATTCGCAATGTGGGCACAACCGCCAACGACGCCTGCCCCCACGCGTCTGCCCTTTCGCGTCGTAGCACTCGGTGCGGGACGCGCAGGACTGGAGCAGGTGACGCCAATAGAAGAGGGCTATACCCAGCAATAAAGAAAGTATGCTGTTGTAGAAAGGACAAATACTGCTAATTTCTTATTTTTTTATTTACTTAGCAGTCCACTGACGCGACGACGCTTGTATAAAAATATTACTACTCATATTAACCCTAAAGGGCAATCAATAAATTTTTGATTCACTTTTTAGATTTTGTGTCCGCATTTCTTTAAATTCTTAATTTATGTTGTATGTACTCTGTTTCTTACATTATTATTTAAAAATATTTTTTACGTCTAGAATACTTTGCAATTCTCACGTGAAGCTGCTATTAGTAATGAAATGCATTAAATATTGTCATCATATTTTTCCTTTGTCACTCATGAAATTTATGTGTTTATTTTTTTAATTCACACATATATTCATTGACTGTGTTTTATTATATATTTAGCTAATTTAGGTTACATAAGCAATAAGTGGTGGTGATAACTCTAAATCAAGTCGGAAGAAAGAGACCTGGCATTGCGCTCTCTTGCAACTGGCTGTACTATTACGGCAAAAGCATTTGATTTAATACTGAATTGTAGACCTCAACAAGGACTACAAAAAAGTTTGCGAAGGTATATGTTCGTGTTTTACAGTTGAGTCCCAATAACCCCTTTACAGCTTCGTCGGTACTGAAACAGTCAACTTCAAAAGCAGAAGAAGAAGAAGAAGAAGAAGAAGAAGAAGAAACACACTATTGTTGGTCAACCGCAAAGTGAAACATATTTTCTCGCGGACTTTTATTTAGATCTTGTTGTGTTCTACAATCTGATACTGCGTAATTTGATGCAGCTCATGTATTACGTAGCGTAATATCAAGAGAGCGTGCTACCGGAAAACAATTTACTTAATTTAGCTGATGAAATTTAAACGGCTGAACAGACTTCCCAGGAATAGAGTTAGAAGCCATCAAGATTAAACCAGATTTCAAATATATATATAAAAACTGCATTAAAATCGGTACTTTCGTTTGGGAGCTAGGACGCTACTGACAGATACACACGTTAAACGTATAACACCCCTCTATTTTCGTCAACGGTTAGGCGGAACTATATGTGGAAGGAAAGAGGAGCCTAGGGAGGAAGATATCAAAACTCTTGGACGACAGTACATACAGCAGCATAAAGAAGAACGCGGTGGACCGCCAGAGATGGGAGAATCACTGGATCTGCTAACTTAGCAGCAAACTGGCGATGATAACTCCCGTACCCTTTGTCGTTCAATGGTTTGTCTTTACGTGAAATTATGGATGTACTATCAAAACCACTATTTGCATAAAACAGCTGCTGTCTCCAATTCAACGTGAATAACGGTCGCGTTTGCTGATAACGGATAATAAGATTCTACGTTACACGACGCTAGGAAAAGTGAACATATTTTAGGAGATTGCACCTGTGAAATAAAATTGAAATTTCTAGCAAGGCGGTACTTGTTTACAGAATTCAGTCTTGACTGTCGTTTACCCTTTCATACGTCGTCTAACAAGAGCTTCACAGAGCAGTGCACTACTCGCAAAGTGTACGTTGGAACGGTAACAACACGTGACCAACCACACCGTTCAGAATCATCTCTTCCATTCGTAGTGCAGAAGGCACTAAGCACTTCTGGTAATAGTACGTCACTAGGTAGACGTATCAGAATGGCGTAGAAATGCCGTCACTTGACGCTTGAATCATGCAAAAAGGTTCCTTGAACTGACGAGCTACAGTACATTCAGGAACTGTCGTATATCAGTGAGGCGCATTATCCCTTTATGATGACGATATCCGTAGGAGAAGTAGACAGCTCTATCAGGTCGGTTCACGGCAATCGTAGCGTAGGATAAAGGGCGTTACGAATTGCGTGCAACTTGTTTGTTTGCCTAGGGAGACATTTATATGCACGAATTTAAAGCGTACACATATATATTTTCTACAACGGAACTATATTTATTGACACGTTACTAGATTCAAATCATTCTGGCTCATTATTTCAAGATTATGTTATAGAATGCTGAAGTAGACAGTATGCATCATTTGGTAGTGTACGTACAAGCACTTTAACATTTTTTATTTAGCAGAAGTGGCAAAAAAGGTTCATGGTGAATTGTTCCACCTGTTTCACGATATTACACTAGGGGTGAATAGGTGTTTCAGAAATTACGAAAATAACAATATTTCCTTAAGAATATAATCGATCTTGAACAGGGCTGAAGGTTAGAGCAGGGTAATTCACCTGTTCACAATGCTTGTATGAAATTTGGTGTTGCTCTCCATTTGGACGGTTTTCATTCGATTGTTCACCCAGTTCTTTGTATGGAATTAACAGTCTTTCTCCACAGCTACGTTTCCCTATCCGCTTCTCACGATTACATTAGAAAGGTGGTATTAAGTCGGCGCTTCGTATGACAGACGCAATGTTTCCTATCGGCAGTTACCTTTATATTACACTATGAATCCGAAATGATTTCACAGCGCCGATTTCCTAGTTTGTATCACTTTAAATAAGTTCATTGTCCGTACATAACGTGAAGCGCATATTACAGGATTTCTTTTGAAATTTTTCGTAGGCTACGGCTCCGAAGTGTGTGGCTTTGCAGGCTTGTAGCCACGCGCATCTGCGAGCAGGAAGGATCTGCTTACCGCGTCTCCCAAACATGTGGCCCGGCACACGCCCCCGCGATAATGGCCGGCAACGCCCACAGCCTCAGCAGTCTTCATCTGCGTGTGTTTCTACGAGTTACAGTTCAAGAGTCCCACTTCTGCATATTTAGGCGGCGTACACGTAATGAAAATCATTCTCTTGGTTCTCCTGCTCAAGTTTCCTTTCCCATAGCTTGACCACCGATCTGCATATCAAAAAAGATGGATTTATGTTGCTATCAATACCCTTACACAGATTGGGTGATCTAGGGTGGCTGTTAACAGCTTTCACCCTGTGTTCGAAATCATATATCCGTCAGCAGGGAAGTGGTCACGTTATGGTTGCGGAAAGTGGACGACTATCTGAAGACGAAGCGTAAGCTGCAAACCACGTTGCGACACAATTCAAACAGTGAATGCTTTCTGTTCCTGCCCCTCCCACCTTTCATTATCAGTCAAAATCGACAGGGACACCTGCCTATCTGCAACATATCTGTGCGGCCTTGCAGGAAGCAAGAATGCATACATCGCAGGTCGTACTTGGAAAAGTCGCTGCTTCGGAATGAATTTTCACTCTGCAGCGGAGCGTGCGGTATTCTGAAACTTCCTCTCACATTGAAAGTGTAAGATGGGCAGGGACTTGGACCTGCCTTTCACGGACAAGTGCTCTACGACTCACGACCTGAGAGTGGTACTGGCATAACTAGAAATGTGGGGCTCAATCAGTTGAGCACATGCCCGTGAAACGTAATGGTTTCAGGTTCGAGTACCGGTCTGGTATACAGTTTCAATCTGTCAGGAAGTTACAAGTCACTATTTGCTTACCTCTTTTGTACATGCGCTGACGGGCTGCTGAATTGGAGACAGATTTTGTGGCGTAGATGCAGCGCTGTATGTACGGCCGTGTCGTAGAATCTCAAAAACAGGGAGTTCATAGTGGATGAGGCAGGTGTCTGCACAGGGCAGTAGCCGTGCCACCCAGAACAGAGTCCCCGTTCTAGCCACAAGACTTGTCTCTGCTAGCTGAAGATCAGCTTCATAAAGGGCGTCGCTAAGGCACGTTGTGGTTGAAGCCTGCACAGTGTTTCGTATTCCGTACTGCAGCTGATCAGTAACGAAGGCAATACATGTTCAAATGTGTGTGAAATCTTATGGGACTTAACTGCTAAGGTCATCAGTCCCTAAGCTTACACACTACTTAACCTAAATTATCCTAATGACAAACACACACCCATGCCCGAGGGAGGACTCGAACCTCCACCGGGACCACCCGCACAGTCCATGACTGCAGCGCCTAAGACCGCTCGGCTAATCCCTCGCGGCAAAGGCAATAAAATATATGCTAGTGGCACACTGTGGAATTCAAAACCACCTTCATGTTCTTGGCAGGTTCACTTTTTCATTTTCTTTAATCGTAACTAATGCTGCACGTTGGCAATTTACGCAGTGATGTACAAACCGTACCGCATAGCATTGCAATCAGCCGAGTTTAAGATTTATTGTAATGCCGGTTTCTACATATGTTATATCAATGTAGGGAGCAAGTCTCCATCCGTGGCTTACGACACTCGAGAACTGGGGAGGAGGCGTGCCAGATATCAAACCAGCTGCGTGACTCGCCCCTACCAGATAAGATTCACAGTGGAGCTACCATGCATGTTCAGACCACAGCGAATGACACCACATTTCTCAAACATTTTACAAATTTATTTACAGAGAGTTCAAATCACTGTGCATAGAGCACGGATATGTGGACCGAGAAAAAGTGTTCGACAACAATGTGATGCGGGATGTTGGAAATTACCAGCTCAATAAGTACATGCTGCGAGGGAAAGAAGACGAACACCGAATACGTACAAGGATCAAGAGGGAATAAGGACAGAGGACCAATTGAGACGTATCCGGGTTAAAGGTGGGGAAGCAGTCTTTGTCCTCTACAGCTCAATTTGTAGACAGATTTCCCTACGAGGGAAATAGGGGAAAGGTTTGAAGTGGATTTAAAATTCAGAGCGAAATATCAATCACAAGTTTCACTGATCACATTACCATTCTCTGTGAAAGCGGGTAAAAATTACGGGACCTGTCTGAAACGAACTAATAGTCTGCTGAGTAGAGAATACGGATTGAGAGTAATCCAAAGGGACACTATAGAATTAATGAGAAAAAAAGTAGTTGGTCGCAACTTAACATGAAAGTCAGTAGACGAGCTGAAGGATTTATGCTGCATCGGTAGCAAAATAACGCATCACGGACAAAGGTAACTGAGAAATAAAATTTTGAGAATTTACGGCTTGAAGGTAGCGTTGTATGGAATTGAGTCATGGAGTTTTGGTGATACAGAAAAAAAGTAAATAAGGTGCCAGGAAATTATGATAAAACTTAATAAATAAGTAGTGTCTCTCGCAAAAACGGCAAATAAAGGAATGTTTGGAACACAATGAATAGAGGGACAGTTGGGAGAAACGTTAAGACATCTGGGGACAACTACAATGGTTCTAGACGGAGCCAAAGTGGCGAAATGGGAATTCGGGGATTTAATATATCCGACAAATAATTGAGGACTTCGGGCATAGGTGCTACTCTGAGATGAAAAAGTTGGCACAGGAAGGGAAATCATGGTTGGTCGCATTAACCTAGTCAGAATGCTGATGAAGAGAGCACTCAGTGTCTAGCTATGTTCAAAATGTTTACTTATAGTCCATTTTTTGCTGTTGTGTGGAGCAGAGTGTGTCTGTTATCCCGACTTTCGGGTTTGTGTCCGACGTCTTTCAATGCTAATCAGTTAGACTTCGAGCGTTCAGCCGTATGCAGTTAACTGATATCTCGGATCATACGCTATCTCGGCAGTGTACTTTTCGCCCACCTATTGAGTTGAAAGCTATTGCAGTAATGTAAACATTCCTCTCGTTCTGTCCCCACAGCTTCAGAGAGTCCTGCACTCGGGAACAGCGTAGTGCGCTCGGAAACAGCGCCACTGCACTCCATACGGTCCCACACGCAGGCGGCTGAGACCAGAAGCCGGAGACCGACTCGCTTCGAGCAGCTACGGCCATGAGACCACGCTAATGGAGTGAAAAAGTTGCCTCCGTTTCGGACAGCGTTCTCCACTCTGCCCTGCAGGGTCGCTGCTCGGCGCCATTCGCCTAATTTCAAACACCGTGAATCCACGCACTCACGCACGCACTCAGCTGTCCTCCTGGAATCGCCAAAGCCGACTCGAGTTGCGCGGGGCCTGTTGCCGTAAGTGGCTTGTAGTTTGGTCCACTCAGGCCATTAGAGTACCCGGTAGCAACTTTCTACCGGAAGAGTTGCCAGAAATTAGCTCAGCCACTCTGTACCGTTTAAATTTACATTGCTGTGAAAATTCCGTAAGATCTTTGGGCTCCTCAACGTCCAGCAATTTACGCGTCAGTTTTCGGGTGATTTTGTTTAATTCCATTTCTTTCAGGAGTACTATTACCGCGAGATATGCAGAACTTCTGTGAAGTTTGTAAGGGAGGTGAAGACTAATTGTCTGAATACATCTGTGAGAGGGGCAGTGAGTCGTGCTTTAATAGCTTAGTCGACAGAGCATTTATCCGCAAAAAGGCATTCGTCACAGGTTTGAATGCGAGGACGGTACACATTTTTTCTCTGTTCTGAACTTCCAGATCAGCGCACATAAAAGCAAGGCCGGTAACATTACGAGTGCAACACGAATTACGATCAAATAAGGCAGAAAGGGTTGGTAACATTCCATCAGAATTTCTAAAATCATTGTGGGGATTGGCAACAAACAACTATTCACGTTGGTGTGTGGTATCAAACATAGGCCTTGATTTGAAGAAAGAGTTTTGAGAATGCGTGTTTGCAACACAACATAGTATGCTAGTGAGACGTCGACTGTGGGAAAACCCGAACAGAAGATAATGGAAGACTTTGAGACGTGGTGCTACAGAAGAATGTTGAAAATTAGGTGGACTGATAAGGTTCTTCGCAGAACTGGCGAGGAAAAGAACATAAGGAAAACACTGACGAGAAGGGACAGGATTACAAGACATCAGTTAAGACATCACTGAGTAACTCCCATGGTACAGGAGGGAGCTACAGAGGGTGAAAACTGTAGAGGAAGACAGAGACTGGAACACGTCTAGCAAATACTTGACGACATAGTTTGCAGTTCCTACTCTGAGATGAAAAGATTCGCAAGGTGTCCAGTAAGGTAAATCATAGCTGGCGACACCGACGAGCTTAGCAATGTTGAATCTAGCGCCGAGTGATAGTGTATATGGAACAGTAATGTGCGACGGTTGGAACTTTGGTAGTGGGACCTATTTATTTACAACTTACACAAAATAGTTACATACTTCGAAGTATTACTATTCTTCAGAACCGTCACCAGTAATCACCAGCAATGTATATAACACGTCGCCAGTGATGTCGAAGTCTTAGGATACCCTTAGCAGCGCCAGTTGTGTTTATAGTTCGAATGAAGCGGTCTATTGCCCCACGACTCTCTGTAACAGTTCTGAAGAGAATGCCATGAAATACTTCCTTCAATGTACACTATGTTCAGAAAAAAACGGCACACCTTGAACGACCAGAGATACGACGTTAATATTAACAGGACATGTACGTTCTGCAGAAATGATTAGCATTTTAACCATGTCGATCCGCGGGTTCAAACCGAAGATACTGGATCAATGTGACTTGAGCAGACGTGCAGGATGCCTCACAACGTATGCGCCAAGCGTGCCGTCAAATCAGTGAGTTTGAAAGAGAGCCCCTTATAGGCATGAGAGTGTGATGCATACGTCAGTGAAATTTCTGCTCGTGTGGGAAGAAGTGTTTCGACAGTGTAACGGGTGTGTGCAGAACGGTTCGCGGAAGGCCGTAGAACACGACGAGATGGGTTAGGTCGCACCACCCGGAACATCTCTCGAGAAGATTGTCACCTCATCCGATTGGTACTGCAGGACAGATCTGCGTCCTTCTCGGCTCTAGTGCAACAGTGGGACAGTGTATTACATCGTACGCTATCAAGGGTGATAGTCCGTCGCTGTTTATTTCGGCATGGGTCGTTTACTTCTCCACCTGCCGTTGACGAATGCTGCACGAACACGTGCTTTCTTGGCGTCACAGGATGTCAGCCTTTTGCTCTGGCCCGCCATATCACCAGATTTGCCGTCAATCGAATATGTGTGGGATATGGTTGAAACGACGGTGCAGCGCTGTGACCCAACGCCAACCGCCACAGATGAACTTTGGAACCAGGTGAACACAGCATGGATGGTTATGCCACAGGATGCCACTTGTGCCTTATACGTGTCTTACGTGTCGATGCTATCATGCACGGAACAAGTTATCAGAGCCCGTCGTCGACTCTACGCCTAGTAAGCAACAGGACACATGCTAAACTGGAGTGACTGATTTCCTAATCATTTTTGCAGAAGATACAAATGTACATGTCCTGTGAAGATGAACGTCCCGTCTGTAGTCGTTCAAGGTGTTCTCTCTCTCTCTCTCTCTCTCTCTCTCTCTCTCTCTCTCTCTCTCTCTCTCTCTCAACATGAGTGTAGTAATCAATTTCAAGTTCCAAGGGCAGTGTGGTGGGTGGTACCGCATTTTCTATCGAACAAACTTGTGCCATATGCGCCCGAGCATTGTCGTGCAAAATGTTGGGTTGATCCTGCAGAAAGTGTCACCGCTTCTTTCTGATATTTGGTCGCAGGCTGTGCCCCAAAAATGAACAGCAGCAGAACAGTCTGCAGAAAATCATGAACAACATTCTCGTCTGCCAACACGGCACTGTCGTTATGCAATGGTTACTGTGGGACAACATGTGTAACTTATTTTCCGCAGACTCTAACCATAATGAAATGGGCAAGATATTCCTACTTTATAAAAGCTTTACATTCAGGTATTATGGGAAAGTTACGTTAATTGGTTAACAAGATTCATGATGGTCGAACAAAATGAACTGTAACACAAAAATTCTAGAGCAGGAAATGGTTATGTTCTATCTATGTACGTCGGACAACACAATCACGACCCATCTTCTGTACACGAGATAGCGACGAAGCCTTTAAAAATGGAATAAAAAAAGTTTCTCTATAGCATACGAGAAGCATGAGCCACGACAAGTGTGTGTTGCGATCTAATGAGATCATGAGTAAAAATCCATTACTCGTTCAATTCGCTACTTACCCAGAGGAAATTATATTGATAAGGAAAATGCATCCTTTTCTCCTTTCTGTTTGAGCAGACGAGTCATTTGATGCTTGGAGAACGTTAAATGCGTGCAAGAATTATCATTCTAGTTTTAACTCTTTGTTTGAAGCTACTCAATATAAATTTTACATTTTTGGAACTTGAGAGGAGCACTGATTCTTGGAGGCGGATAAAAACTGTCGGTTCTGATTCGTACCAACAACTGGTAAGAATTCTGGAACAAAATCTTACAACGGAATACTGTTTAAATGAACGGACTGCACTTTTTGAAGTGCGTATGGTACAAAGCTTATATGTTACCTTCAGCTCAAAATATCTCCTGAATAAAACAACTTTCAATTGAAGTTCGGTATTATATAACTTACTTTCTTTAAACACATTTTTCGTCATTCTTCTGCCATGGTATATAATAATGTACATTATTGAAAATTTTGTGGTCAAAGATAATAGCAGACACTACTCTGCAGCTTAACATAGCTAGACTTCTACAAATGACTGACTGATGCGTTACGGGAACAGTCAAGAGTAAGTCACAGGTCTGTTGTTGGTTGGGGACATTGCGTATTGGCGGTAATGGCATTTTTGAGCAAGCTGAGAAGCTCGAGTATTGAGAAGGTAAAAGTCGTCGAGTTCGTGTGATCCAGAAAAGAAAGTAGTGCTCAGAGAACGACGGTAGTAAGAGTAACCCACGAAATTACAGGCCCACATCATTAACGTCATTATACTGCAGGATTGTATGTTCGTTCGAACATTATGAATTACACTGGAGAGAACAGTCTATTGACAGAAAGTCAACACGGATTTAGAAAACATCGTTCTTGAGAAATACAACTAGTTCTTCATTCACACGAAGCGCTGAGTGCTATCGACAAAGGATTTCAAATTGATTCCGTATTTCTTGATTTCCGAAAGGCGTTTGACACTATACCTCACAAGTGGCTTGTAATAAAATGGCGTACTCGTGGAATATCGTTTTAATTATGCGACTGAATTCGTCATTTCATGTCAGAGAGGTCACAGTTCGTACGAACTGACGGTAAGTCATCGAGTAAAAGAGAAGTTATTTCTGGCGTTTCTTGATGTAGTGTTATAGGCTCTCTTTTGTTCCTTATCTACATAAACGATTCAGGAGATACTCTGAGGAGTCGTCTTAGGTTGTCTACACATGATGCTGTCGTTTATCGTCTAGAAAAGTCTTCAGAAGATAAAAACAAATTGGCACACTATTTAGAAAAAATATCTGTATGCTTTATAAATTGGCAATTGACCCTAAATAACGAAAAGTATGAGCTCATCCACATGAGGGATAAAAGGAATCCGTTAAACTTCGGCTACACGATAAACCAATCAAACCTCAAGGCCGTAAATTCAACTAAATAGGCTTCCTAGGTATTAAGATCACTAAAAACTTAAACTGGAAAGAACACACAAAAAATGCTTTGGGCAAGGCAACAAAAAACTGCGTTTATTGGCTGAACACTTTAAGATGCAACAGGTCTACTAAAAAGACTGCCTACATTACGCTTGCCGTCCTGTTTTCAAGTATTGCTGCCCGGTGTGGGATCGCTACCAGACAGGATTAATGGAGCACATCGAGAAAGTTCAAAGAAGAGCAGCATGTTTTGTGCTATCGTGGAATAGGGAAGCTTTCTTCCCCAAGTGGGATCAACATAATATAGGTCTTTGTTTTTTTTCCGCGCGCTGTACGAGAGTGGAATCATAGGGAATTATTGGGAAAATGGTTCGGTGACCCTCTGCTAAGCACTTTAGTGTGATTTGCACGTAGATGTAGATGCAGTTGTTCTGATACGTTTCATCGAACATCGTTCTGTAAGCAGCGGCGATGGTGACGGTGAAAACACGCCCGAGAACATCACAGGCACAAACATTACGTGAGCTGTAACCGTAGTGCCACCCCTTACACTACCCACTCCACCCCCCCCCTCACTCTCTCTCTCACGCACGCACGCACACGCACACACTACTACTACTGTGAAGGAACGGTCATCTCGTTAGCGCCAATCAGGAACCGGCAAACACTGCCGCCTGCACACGGCCTCTGAATCGCTGCTGACCAGCTGCCGGAGTGTCATGCGGGAAGCGGACCAGCGACCCCTGATGGTGCGACACTAAACGGCGACCGTCCGAAAGCAAGTAGTGCTTCCAGCAGCACTTGAAGCCTGTCGAGCAAGATGGTACAATATGATCTCGTTGTCTTTTCCAGCGTTTCGAACTAACGTAAAGTCTTCATTTTTCCAGCCGGGTTAGTCCCTCGAAATGAAGAGATGCTTCGATTGATATTACTCCCACAGCGTTACCACCTTCTGGCGAAGAATCCAAATATTACACAGTGTTTAAATGTAGAACATTGTTTTTCAGAACGAACTTCCAATTAACTGTCCAACCTACTTGATTATGATATGAATCTTTGGATACAAAGCTACTTCTTTCCCACAAAACCCTGTCGAGCACATTTAGAGAACTAGTACTTAGATATGACAGAGAATAAGATCAGAAATGATGGGAATCGTATGGCAGTAGATGTATCTTTTCCCCTGCTCCCTACGTTGCTGGCACAGGACAAAAAGTCGCTATATGTCGTACGGAAGATCTTCCACTGTGCAACTAAAAAAATTACCACTATATGGAAGCCTTCTGTTTTAATAACATCCACAGTGTGTAATTAAGAGTGAAGCGTGTACCTCTCACTAAATGGATGTACTACCACATCAGAATACTGTTCTGGTGATAAACATGGACAGCAAAATTTTAACCGTGATGACGCTTTACAACTGTTTACTGTCAGTTTCGCTTAAGAACTCCTGAAAATGAAAACGTCAGCGCATCTTTGTGTTATTAAAGAGGGTGTCAAATACTGGAATTTTCAGCATATACGCCATATTTTATTATATATTATACTAAAATATGTGATTCTATATTCGACAGCAATATTAGAAGAATTAGTTTTAACCTGTGCTCCATAAATTTCCGTTTTGCTATTATTTGGATTCAGGCGCACATTCACAACTTCCTCTAACATTATCATTGAATAAAATTATTTAGTCCAATGTAGAAATGTTTGAAAGCTTCGTTCGCACCTTGAGATCGACCGAGGTAGAGCAGTGATTAGATCGCTGGACTCGTATTTGGGAGGACGACGATTCGAATCCGCGCCATGCCCTCCATGCAGGGATGGTTCGTTTGGCACGGCCCATTTCCTTCCCCATCCTGCCTCAATCCTAGCTTTTGCTCCGGCTCTAATGAGCTCGTTGTCAACGGCAAGTTGAATTCTAATCTTACGTCTTTGAAGATAGCATACCTCGTGAAGAACGAATGTTTGTTTTTCTGGGCGTACTTCTTTGTCACTTAACTGGCTGTCAAGCAGGACATTACACCAGAGCTGGAACCTAAAGAAGCAAATCAGCTTTACGCTGCACAAAGGCCGAGGAATGGAAAAGTAAGATACTTTGCTTTTGGAATGGAGCATTGCTGTTTGCGGTGTGTTTCATTACAACAACAACAATGAAACACACAGTCAATTACAAAATCACCATGACAATTTTTAATTTTCAGTTTACATTTGCGTCGGAGCCGAGTTACACATTATACAATAACCCCTGGAAATTATTCTCGACTTCAAGTTACAGTCTGATGGGCGCAAATGTCTAGCACGACCCTATTAATATGAAAGTTAAGCCCATGCCTCAGAAAGAATTAGTACAGGAAACGCACAACAGAAGAACAGTCACTGGCGCATTCGTTTCTTTCTATTAGTAGGACGTCGTAAGGGAAGTCACCCCAAGCTGACGGTGGCGAAATTTTGACGATATTCCGACACACGTATTGTACGTCTGTTGCTGAAATAGGATTTTTCAATACCTACAGCAGGAAGATTTGACCTCTGAGCATCTATGTGACGCCTCATACAACACACCATCTCAGCTCAGTCCAGTCGGAGTAAACTGTGATAGCTCAAGGCAACGACAGTGTAAATGTTTATCTCTGTGCATAGGAACTCCAGTCTTACCAAGATATGAAGTAAGAGACGAGATGTTTACTGCAAAAGGCGGCGCAATTTTTGAGCCACGACGGTATGTTTTATATGGCGGGCGTCATAAAGCGCGTCTTATCGGACGCTGCGTTCTTCGCGGAGCTATAAGCTTGCCAGCTACCAAAATAACAACAACGAAGCACCCTGCAGTTCTCGGGGCCAGAATATTGACATCTGAACTGCGCATAAGATAAAGACAGTTCAGATGGTCATCTAAGGACCTGAAACCAGCTACATTTCCAGATAGTACATCTGCAAGGTCAGCTGAACGAGACAGTTACTGCCGGCCGAAGTGGTCGTGCGGTTCTAGGCGCTACAGTCTGGAGCCGAGCGACCGCTACGGTCGCAGGTTCGAATCCTGCCTCGGGCATGGATGTGTGTGATGTCCTTAGGTTAGTTAGGTTTAATTAGTTCTAAGTTCTAGGCGACTGATGACCTCAGAAGTTAAGTCGCATAGTGCTCAGAGCCACTTGAGACAGTTACTTGGACAAACTCAGTAACACTACACGAAAAATAGTCTTCATAAAGACACAGCTTCTTGAATATTTTATTGTATATACTGTTCTTCAGATTCAACAACTTGTATAAAATCCTGTTTTATATGTGTATACCTCATATTCTACTTACTACCGATTCTATGTTGATGATATCCTCATTCTCTTGAATTTGAATGGAAATTGCAACGAAATCAGTAAGTTCTACCAACAAATTAATATAATGCACAACATTAAATTTCCCATATTTGTAATTAGTACAAATCTACAGCTTTATTCCGTCTTCGTAGAAATTTCGCACACTTACCTTCAACACAAGAGGAAGATCACTGTCTACACGTGATTTCGTAATCTCACTTGAAAAATATATGCATGTATATGTAAAGGGAAAACGCTGTAACCGGAAATCTGTAAAAGTTCTTAGCCGATTTACTTCCAGTTTTTATACGATCCCCTAATGAATATTTTGGCGGATTTATTGCAAATTTTTACATTCAAATGAAAAAAATAAAGAAAATTAATGAAAAATTGTATGCCTAACAAACCAAGTATATGTGGTAAACTGACTTTAATTCCTATTGTGAGAATAAACTGTAGCGACAATACCCGTCTTGGAGATAGTACTATCGGACGTCTCTAGATGACGGGGCAAGCGAGACCTCGACAGTTTGTCACAAAAGTGATTGTAAACTCGTATTTATTGATTATTCGCCTTTGTTACATATGACATATACTCTAAAAGATATTTGTTTATTATTAAACACCACAATGACAGACAAACGCTAAGGCAGTCATGGGTATAGTACCAACTTAAGTTACAAGATCGCTGGCCGATTAAAAGACTGAACAGAACCGAAGATTTCCCGAACTGTTACGTAAAATGTTCTAACACTGTGAATCGTGCTTAACACAGCCCTACTGAAAAAGTGAAAAATGAGCTGGAACAATGCTCTTCGATTTAAAGCGATTACAATTTCCCAAGCGCCTTGCCTTCCCTATGATTATCAACAAGGAAGTGGGCCAGTCACTTCGTGTGGCAGATGTTAAACATCCCGGGCAACGCAGCGCACTCCGCCTAGTTGAATATGACGCAAACAAGAATCTGAAGGTCCTAGGCACAAAAACTGCTAATGATAATGGTATCCACAATTTGGTACATTTCGCTAACAAACCGCAAGTGATTGTATAAAACGTAATTCATAAGGTCACTTATAAATACATGAAGTACCATATTTTCTTGATATGTTCGATCGTGTCTTGATCCACCTATCGATGTTGATCGAGTAAATTTCCAATTAAGACATGTTCGTGAATTTTATGTTGCTGTCAGTTATTTGGGGGCTGGTATTCTACAGAGGCAGCATCTCCCTGCCATATTTTTGCTAATGCACTTGAGAGCGATTGACTATACGGCGCCTGTTGAACGGCCATCACCACAAACGTCTTCGAACAGAGTGTGGATTCATCTTAGCCTCCCTGTTCTACCGGTAGTGGTGGCGTCATCGTAGTACCAAGTGGTAACAACCTACTATCCACCAATGAGAGCCTATTTCGTACTGGACTTAGTGTCACGGATCAATGCAGCTGCTGTCTCGTCACAGACACAGTACAACACAGATTTACATTCATTTTCACGAATCCAACTGGCAGTGGCTTAAAAAACAATGCTAATCCAAAACGTGTAATTCTCAATTCTTAGTGCATTAAGAAAAACGTTTTCCGGAAATCGACTTCAGGACGAGACACAGCTCTACTTCTTTTATACAAACAAAGTTTGGCAGCAGCGCAGCAGATGACCCAACTTCAAACTTTCTGCTTTCCTTGAGGCGAACATACACGGTGCTCAAAAATCTCCGTTACAGACTTCTAGAACTTGGAGAAAGGTGTGGGTACACAATACTTTGAACAGGAACCCAGGTCCTGAACGTACCGTTTCCGGTCCACTGTCGTTTCAGTTCAGATGTTCAACTCATAAACTTCTGCTTCTGGAATTGAATTAAGCCTGGAGCTGTATAGTTATTAGGTAATAATTCTAAATGAAACATAACGAAACGCCCATTTACCACTTAAACACATTTGCTAGTATTAACACTTACACATAACGTGTTTACACCAAAACACAAAAGAACCCAACATGTACGCACAACGTACTGCTGACGCATAAGAACAGCAGCTCGGTGTGGCGGCCACTACCGTTGTTGGGACATTGTACCTATGAAGCTTGTCCTGTACACCACATTCTTCATTCCACCTGGTATCTCTTCAGTTTCTACTGCAGTGCCCAGAATTCGTACCAGCAGATCTTCCTCTGTCTCTAGAGGCTCCGCATATTTTGCACTGTATGATGTGAAACATGGACTGTTGGAAAAACAGAACAAAAGAGAATCGAAGTATTTGAGATGTGGTGCTACAGACGAATGCTGGAATGTTGAAAATTAGGTGGATTGATAAGGTAAGGAATGAGGAGGTTCTGCGCAGACGCATAAAACAATCAAACAAACAAAAACAAAACAAAAAAAAATCGCCGACTCCACAAGAAGAAGTACTCAGCTTCTGTTCTATAGCATAGTAGGGCAACCAACACTTGAGGCTTTTCCCTCCTTCAGCAGAGGTGGACGCGTTATACATCTGAACTGAAACCGGAAATGGGTTTCTGTCCAAAATATTATGTGCTTAGTCTTCTCTGTAAGATCTAGATGTTTTTAACGGGTATTTGCGAACACCTTGTAGATACGAACACGATTCTATGCGTGGTGGGGCGAAATATACTATTTTAAATCACACTTTCAAATTATACAGAAGGCTGGTGAACAAATCTCCACTGTCGAAAAGAAGATTTTGGACTTTTAAAGATATTGAAGACACGGGCTTGATAGTCTTGAATAGGTTCCAATAATTCCTTGCACTTGCATTCACAAGAAGTCAAAATACTTCTACAGATGACTGACAGACACATTCCGAAATAAGACGATGGTTTAAGACTGCCTAGTTTTGCTACCCTCAGATTATCCGTCGCGGTTAGCACTCTTCATTCACCGCAAATTGTTCGAACAATGAGCAGTGAGATACTCAGTTTCGAAGTTCGTAATAAAAGATGACCAACAACGAAAAGATAACCACCTCATCATCAGGCTGTGACGTGAGACAATTTGAAATAATAATTTTTTTAACGAATAGTTTCCCTGTTATTGTTTGAGAACAACTGCATAGCGAAAAAACCGAGCGAACCCCAAATATGTGGTGTTATGTTGCCGGCCGGTGTGGCAGAGCGGTTCTAGGCGCTTCAATCTGGTACCGCGCGACTGCTACGGTCGCAGGTTCGAATCCTGCCCCGGGCATGGATGTGTGTGATGTCCTTAGGTTGGTTAGGTTTATGTAGTTGTAAGTTCTAGGGCACTGATGACCTCAGATGTTAAGTCCCATAGTGCTCAGAGCCATTTGAACCAATTTTTTTTGTTGGTGTTTTGTTTCTTGTGCTACAAGTAAAAAGTTTTACGGGAAACTACTTCAGCAACTTCGCTTCGTTTCCATACAGTAGGTTCTTTCAACAGCGCAGTAGACGACTCAGTTTTCAACTTTTTGGTTTCCTTGATCAAAACTAGATGTGGACACTATTCTTTGCGTTGCGCGGCGAAGGAATCAGCCATAAAGGGTCCGCGACAAAGAATTGCGGCAATGAGTCTCAACAATCCATCACAGTACATACTAAGCTTCACAAAAGGAGTACTGTAACACGACATCATACTTACATCACGCTGTGCACCCACTATTGCCACGAGATGTCACTCCAAACAAACAATTCAATATGGAAAGCACAACATTCATACCTCCAGACAACTTTCTTGCCGTGCGCTGCTTAGATGGAGTAAGTTATATGAAAATTTGACTTTCAATTACTTAACGTTGTTCTCTGAATTTTATTCATACAGTGGCCCCAAACAATTCGTCTTTCCGTAGATACTAAAGTTAAAAATGGGAAGCCGGAGCGGGTCGCTACCTGGACACAGTTAAGATAATAGCTACCAATGCGGCTACTGTGCCAATACGATTGTTAAAATATATAAAAAGAAAATAAAAAGTCAAGCATAGAAATGAAAGTTGAAAAAGTAAATTTAGCGAAAGTAGAAGGGAAGGGGAAAGAAACGCTTATAGCGACATTACCAATCGCCCTCAACTAAGAAACAAAATCTACACTAACGACACTTATTCTGGCTTGCTTTCAATGTTTTAAAATTACACAGTTGTTTATTCTCTGTACGACCAAGTCCAGCGAAAATATAAGATCAGACCGAGATCTCCCCCCTCCACCCCCACCTCCTCATTCCGCTTTCCTCTCGGCACCATAGGCTCAGGACTAACTGGTCTGTGAGTAAATCCAGGCTCGGTCCCCGAGCAGCCTGAGGTGCGGGCGGGATACAAACGGTGCAGTACGAGGGTGGATATGAGACGCCGGAAAATTTCGCTCCCTTTGCGGCGCGCCCATCCCCAGGATTAGCATTTACTGCCGTTTCTCTCGCCCCGTCACGTAGCGCGCGGTGCGGCAGAGCCGCGCTGGACGGTCGTTCGTCCTCCGACGACTAGCCGGATGAAAGACGAGGCCGCCGCGTGGTGAGTGAAGAGCAGGCGGTCGCAGGGAGAGCAGCAGCAGCGCGCCGCGGCGCCGGAAAACACGGGTCGCAGAGGGTGCGCCGAGGGCCGGTTCCGGCTGCCAGACGGCGCCAGAAATTAAAATCGGATAACGGCAGCGCCGCTTGATTTAATTAAATGGGCATTGAAGCTGGGAGGCTAGCGCGGCTCGCCAATTCGATTACGTGAATTACCTCTCGGTCCGCCCCGACGCCTGCGCCGCCTGGCGGATCGTCGCAGCACTGCTGGCTGTCCCTCTAGTTCTGGCTCCATTCGGCTCCAGCAACCTCAGCACGTGTGTGTGTGTGTGTGTGTGTGTGTGTGTGTGTGTGTTTGAGAGAACTCACCCAACCACCTCCTCACACTGCTCGAGCTCAATGTTGTTACCAGACTGATATGGTGGTCAACGCTACTGTCAGGCTGCCTTTTTAGTTCGTGTCTGTCTGTAGCTGGGAGGCTCTAAGGATCTTCCGATAGTGGTAGGAGACGCGAGGGGAATCTTGTCAAAACAGTGGCATTAAATGGGAGAGCGATGCGTTAAAGAAGTGCTCCGCTAGAAAGACATTATTATACGAGAAACGGACTAATAAATGATCTACTAGATCACAGTTTAGTGTAACACCTAGTATGTAAGTTGGTAACCACCGAATCGAAGTCTGATACTTTCAGGAAACAAGTTATACTCAAATCTGTTTACTCAAAGTGCAAACGTTTATGTCGCAACAGTGTTCGTGGTGCCCAAAATTGTAACTTTATGACGATGATTCGATGATTAATTACTATCTGTACCATCTATGTGTGGAATGACAGGAAATGTGTAGTACACTGCATCTACTCACATCTGAAGATTATCAATGTCGACCCAAAATTATTAACCTCATTGATAAACATTTATTGTCCGTGTTTTGGCCGAGCGGTTCTACGTGCTACAGTCCGGAACCGCGCGACCGCTACGGTCGCAGGTTCGAATCCTGCCTCGGGCATGGATGTGTGTGATGTCCTTAGGTTAGTTAGGTTTAAGTAGTTCTAAGTTCTAGGGGACTGTTGACCTCAGAAGTGTAGTCCCATAGTGCTGGAGAGCCATTTGAACCATTTTTTATCGTCCTTGTTTGAATTGATGATAAAATAAATAACGTTTACTGTTATCAGTTTTTGTTTCTTTCACGTTCAGCTAATTATATCAAATGGAAACATAGGTTTTCTCGACGTATTTTATGGGTGACAAGTTGAAGCGCTGCCCTGAAGCGAAATCAGATGCGGTGTTCGTAATTACACTTACACAATTTCATTATGTGCACAAGAAGTTGTTGGTTTACTTGTCGCGTGAAATTAGAATAAATTTCGAAGCTTTCTGTGACTGTTTCATCATCGTCATCAGCGGCAAAGACAGACTGCCTTGAATGGCGAAGCTCAAATGTTTATACCCACAGGACGGCATCAGATTGGCTGGATTACGTCATGACAACAACACGGAAATGGTGCGTCCATAGATAACGCCCTCTTCGTCCATAGATTTTGCTTGCGCTCTCTATCGAGTGCTGTTTCCAGCGCCATCCCTCGCATCAGGAGATAAACTGCACTTCCGTAAATTGCCAAGCGCACAGCCGGTGTGAAGCAATCATCGAAAGCTTGGGATTTTATCCAAACTTGACGGAGGAAGTAAACCAAGAACTTTTATGCAACGATTCCGCTGCGAAAAGCTTCGTAGACAAACTTATTTATGTTTTTATCTGGACTACAAATATTAAACTAATTTTCTGACTCTTCTCAGCCACCGATCATAAAAAAAGCACCAAATAGACCGATACAAACAACTCGTCAGTGATATCGGTAGAGTTTAAAAGTGACCCCAACGATTCAAGAAATTAGTAAAACACGAGAGCGTGCTAGAAAGTAATGCCTCCGATTTTATATGAGAAAACTCCTGAAGATTACTACATAAAACAAACGTTATTAACATTCTGCATCTTTACTCTTCTTTCTACTTACGAATATTTGCTGTACTCTGCCGCTAAACGGCTCCGGACTGCAGCGTGTAACACGGCGGTGTGTAAACGTGTCTATGTCGGCGCGTGAGAAACAGCTTGCTGTAATCTAGTTCGAATTCGAAGAGTTTGTGCTCACATGGAGCCCCCTCTCGTTCAGCTTAAAAATAACAGACCACACACGAACGCTGCGACTTCTGCATCAATCCGACACGTCACTGCCATCGGTCATCCTACAAACATTCTCCATTTGCCCCCATCACATGTCCAATTGTTTCGTGATTACGTGGTGCAAAGAGGGGTAAGATTGTGAATACATCAACAGGGTCAAACATTCTGCAGTGACAATATCAACAAACTGGTCTCTCGCTGGAAAAATGTGTTCCACGCCAGGGTGAGTATGCTGAGGAATAAATATGTTGACCTGAAAAATAAAGCTATAGAATGTTAATAACATTTGTTTGATTTAAAAATCTGTAAGAGCTTTCACATACAAAATGCAGAAGTGTTACTCTTCAGCAGTCCTTGTGCAATGGTCCAGACATACATATCGTTAAATTATGGAAGTCTCAGAGCATCGTTTCAACGAGTTTCCTGCGGTCCATCTTCAGGCGAAGGCACCAGTATTCCTCACTTTCACAACGCATTAGATACACTACGACGCCCAGTTTGCGATTCAATTTAAGTATGTCTGAGTACATTATTACGATCTTCCAAGCTTCTATGGAATATTATGGTAACGGACTGACGTAGCGGTTTCGCCAGCTAACCAAAATACAGACTTCCCCGAACCAAATTTGTCGAATAGTCAGCTTTTGTGGTCGCCACAGTTTTGAGTCTCTCTCAGTTACCGACAGATAATCCCTACAACCTCAAGCATGAGAAAAGGATTTATCAAGTAACTAACCGGATAACTTCATTTTGTCAAATTATGTGACGAAACGATAAAAACAAAAATTACATTCTATATTTATTCATTTATCTTTAGTTATGGCACATTATTTAGATTGCTATGATCGATCTATGTTATTATGTAAGTCTTTTTTCTTAGAAGCATTTCATTACAGTTCCTCGTATTTCTGAGATTTAGTTTTCGTTCTCTGTCAGTGGAATTCCTGTAGTATTTTCCGCACAACAATCACTGCTTTGAAGACTGTAATCTGAAATGGCGGTTAATGGCTTGTCGCCTAAAAGCTATGCAACAACATGTAAAGAACTATCGGAAGATACCGGTGTAAATATGCAAGGAGGAAGTTCACCTAGCGCGACATTTCTTTTAAATCAGTTTCTTTGCGCTTCGTTTGCCAGCTACGACCAAAAAACTTACCTCTAGACAAACGGAAGCTTGCTTCGGGTGTAAGATTTACGGCTAGGTATTACTGGAGAAGTAGGTGGCTGATACGATTCTGAAAAGCTATGCAGTATAAGTTTCCTCAACTGACTTTAACAGAAGGGAAGTAACAATGATGGGGACAATAGAAACAGATTTATGTGGGGGCGTTTACCTTGTCAGAAACTGGGACGAGAAACGGCTTCCCCGTGCCTCGCGCCTGCGCTGACAAGAACGGCCGCCTCTCTCGTAACTTGATACCGCATCTGCGGCCGGGACAAAGAATTCACTGGCTGTTTAAACTTCTGGCATACGGCCGGCTGTCGGCTTCCGGCGCGTTAAGCAGGCTGCAAGTTTGCACAGGCCGGGGAGGAGAACCGGGCAGGATCCCGCAAGAACTAGTGCACCACGCTCCACCGACCGCGCATTTCCGCTCACGGCACGACTGCGCCGCTTAGTCTCCAGCTGCCTATCTGTCTACGTCCGGCTTTATTTGAAGACATTCGCCGGGAAATCCCACGGCCGACAAGGACTGCTTGAAAACGAAACTCTGGATGACATCTCCACTGTCGGCGGCTGAAGTCAAATTAAAACGTTACGCGCGGCTGCGCTCCACCTGTTCGAATCTTCGCTAATATTTTGACACCAGCCAGTAGACACTAACTAAGCTATTGCGTCAGTGAAGTGACCTTTATAGATTTAGACGGTAAGCAAACACTTCAGCTCCGGACGATTCTTCTATAACTCTTAGTAAGTAAGAAAAATGGAATTTGTGTGTTTAAGCTTTCGGCAAACATCAATTTATTTCAGTTTTCTGTTTTTTACCCAGTCATGCCTCGATAACTACCCTCAGCGCGTGTCGTTTTACTTCTGTAAAAATATTATGCTATATTTGTGGTTGGTTTTCTATTTTAGGCTGAAACACTACAAAAATACATTTATTACTTTGATCTGAAAGCTCACCTGAAACTACATTAATTGCGAAGATGAAAATGTACAGGCTGGCTTTGCTTTTATGCGTTTTTCGGCTTGACAGCATATCACCTGCAAAGTACTTGGAAGAATTTGCTTAAACAGTTATCATTTTCTAAAACTTATAACAATGGTAAACAGTGGTGCGTGTCCTGTGCTTACGTTTTCCGTCGTATTGTATATCTTTTATGTGTTTTCTTTACTGGTGCTAATTATATAGACTCTTTTTCGCTACTTTGTCACTTCACTCTCAAAGGCGACAGACATTTAAAAGAGCAAAAATGAAACTGGGTGAAAACTTACGTCGGTAAGTGAAATGTGCCTTAAAGGTAACGTAAATTACATTAAACAGGAAATCCTCTAGTTACGCGACATCTAAAGATGTGAGTAATTTGTAAGGTCCCCATACACACTTTTCCGCGTCCTAAAAGCATATTACAACCGCGATGGTGTTGATTCTCGTTTATAATTATTAGGATCTTAAGTAATCGCATTCCTTTCACCCATCGATGGATGTACAGACGAATGCGTTGTAGGTGGCTTCCGTCATTGTTCATTGTCTTTTTGACCGTAAAATTTCGTTACAATTTCCACACCGAGAAAGCGTAAAAAATGAAAGAAAACGAAATTATTGGACTTCCTCTGTACAAAAATAGCTTATTTCTTTATTGCAAAATGTTCAAGAAACAGTTAGCATGAAGCTCAAATAGTTTCGTCATTGAACCATGGCGATTTTAATCCTGTTGAATTTGGTCTAATTTAAAGTAATAACTTACAGTTTTATTAGATGAGGCCATGTAAAAGTGTGTACTTCAAATATGTCTACAAAATAAAACACCTCTACACAATTAATTATTCGAAAAATGCTTTTACGTGAGGTACACTTACAATATAGTACCAATCAAGATAGAGAATCAAGAGACAAAATCTTGTGACAAAAGTAGTACTGTCGTTCTTTTCTTTGTTTTAAAGGATAAATGATAAAGATGTGCAAACAGCATCTTAGGATACGGATACTAATCTCTGCATTACAATTTCTTGGCTTTACGTAACTGATTAATACATCGTGAGATCTCTAATTTCAAGATTTTTAAAAATGAAGAAAAGGATAGTGTTACACACGTTCATGGAGAATGTTACGTTCTTATTGCTCCTCACTTGTTCGTCCTTTTTTTGTCCACTGTGACGTTACAAATATATTTTTTTTCGCAACAGATACAGCGCAAAAACACACATCCTGCATTCGACAAAAATAAAGATGGGTTAACAAGTGAACGGCGACAATAACACAACATCTATAACTTGTTTTCTCTGAAGCAGATACTGCCGAGGGGAGTTAAATTATTGAGAGTGCACCTTTGTTTTTTGGTGAGACAATTAAGCGATCTAAATGGCGCCTTTGGCAGAGGATAAAACTTCATTCGGTTGTGGAAGCTCGTTTTCTTAAAATGGAGGCTGAATTTATTTAGTATTTACACATCGTCTCCCATCCCAAGCGCTACTATTCCATTTGATTTTGTTCGGGTGAAACGCCGTAATTAGTGGCCTAAATAGATAACAAAAAAATGGTTCAAATGGCTCTGAGCACTATGGGACTTAACTTCTCAGGTCATCAGTCCCCTAGAACTTAGAACTACTTAAATCTAACTAACCTAAGGACATCACACACATCCATGCCCGAGGCAGGATTCGAACCTGCGACCGTAGCGGTCGCGCTGTTTCAGACTGTAGCGCCTACAACCGCTCGGCCACTCCGGCCGGCTAAATAGATAACACCTGAAGAAATTAAGTTACCAGTGTAAAGATCGTAACTGGGGCCCTAGATTCAGCACCTGACTGCTATAGTAGCCCCCAACAAAATAGCTGAACACAAAATGTTGGTTGCAAGAAATAATATGATTTTTGTAGCATCTAGCAGTAATTTAAAATCAGCACGTTGCGCAACATTATCGAAGACAAACTGAGTACAGTTTCATACCAGTTCACTCTAAATAAACACTGATCACTGAACTAAAAACACAATATACTGTACAATAAGTTTACAGGCACCACGCCTCGTACAAATAACTTCCTAACAATCTTTAAAACAACATTAAATATAACTGCAATAGCCCCCGCCATCAGTCCAGAATTAATAAAATAAAACGGCTGTTGCACTGCCACATTTTCCTTGCGTTTTCACACACAGCGGCTTGCTAAAGCCGTGCCTCTCGGACCACTGCTCCGTGCCTCAAGCTATTCGTATCAGTTTCCTGCCTACTGTATTCCCCGAAACGCGAAGCAGGGTGCCGCGTCAGACGTTCAGTGTGTTCATTTATCTTCGAAATTATTAATTAAAGGATTCTTTCCATTTGTCGACCTTCAACTAACCCTCATTAACAATCTCAGCGGTTCTGGCGCTGCAGTCTGGAACCGCGAGACCGCTACGGTCGCAGGTTCGAATCCTGCCTCGGGCATGGATGTGTGTGCTGTCCTTAGGTTAGTTAGGTTTAACTAGTTCTAAGTTCTAGGGGACTAATGACCTCAGCAGTTGAGTCCCATAGTGCTCAGAGCCATTTGAACCATTTTGAACAATCTCAGATTCATTATCCTACCTTTACATTTTAAATTAATATTTTACGGGTCATAAAATAAGGTACGTAAGTGGACCGTTACACGGTCAGCATCGCGTGGTCCTTAGGGCTGCATTGCAGAGTTCATAATTCTTAGTTCTGATGTAAGATGTGTAGCATTGTTTTTAAGTCCTTTCTATTTTATATCTTGTACCCTACTGGCCATTAAAATTGCTGCACGAAGAAGAAATTGCAGACGATAAATGGGTATTCTTTGGAGAAGTATATTATACTAGAACTGACATGTGATTACATTTTCACGCAGTTTGGGTACATAGATCCTGAGAAATCAGTACCCAGAACAACCACCTCTGGCCGTAATAACTGCCTTGATACGCCAGGGCATTGAGTCAAACAGAGCTTGGATGGCGTGTACAGGTACAGATGCCCATGTAGCTTCAACACGATACCACAGTTCATCAAGAGTAGTGACTGGCATATTGTGACGAGACAGTTGCTCGGCCACCATTGACCAGACGTTTCCAATTGGTGAGAGATCTGGAGAACGTGTTGGCCAGGGCAGCAGTCGAACATTTTCTGTATCCAGAAAGGCCCGTACAGGACCTGCAACATGCGGTCGTGCATTATCCTGCTGAAATGTAGGATTTCGCAGGGATCGAATGAAGGGTAGAGCCACGGGTCGTAACACATCTGAAATGTAGCGTACACTGTTCAAAGTGCCGTCAATGCGAACAAGAGGAGACTGAGACGTGTAACCAATGGCACCCTATACCATCACGCCGAGTGATACGCCAGTATGGAGATGACGAATTCACGCTTCCAATGTGCGTTCACCGCGATGTCGCCAAACACGGATGCGACCATCATGGTGCTGAAGACAGAAACTGGATTCATCCGAAAAAATGACGTTTTGCCATTCGTGCACCCAGGTTCGTCGTTGAGTACACCATCGCAGGCGCTCCTGTCTGTGATGCAGCGTCAAGGGTAACCGCAGCCATGGTCTCCGAGCTGATAGTCCATGCTGCGGCAAACGTCGTCGAACTGTTCGTGCAGATGGTTGTTGTCTTGCAAATATCGCCATCTGTTGACTCAGGGATCGAGACGTGGCTACAAGATCCTTTACAGCCATGCGGATAAGATGCCTGTCATCTCGACTGCTAGTGATACGAGGCCGTTGGGATCCAGCACGGCGTTCCGTATTACCCTCCTGAACCCACCTATTCCATATTCTGCTAATAGTCATTGGATCTCGACCAACGCGAGTAGCAGTGTCACGATACGATAAACCGCAATTGCGATGGGCTACTATCCGACCTTTATCAAAGTCGGAAACGTGATGGTACTCATTTCTCATCCTTACACAAGACATCACAACAACGTTTCACCAGGCAACGCCGGTCAACTGACGTTTGTGTATGAGAAATCGGTTGGAAACTTACCTCATGTCAGCACGTTGTAGGTGTCGCCACAGGCGCCAACTTGTATGAATGCTCTAAAAAGTTAATCAGTTGCATATCACAGCGCCTTCTTCCTGTCGATTAAATTTCGCGTCTGTAACACGTCATCTTCGTGGTGTAGCAATTTTAATGGCCAGTAGTGTACATGTGAAGATATCTGGCGAAGGGGAAAACCGGTAGTTTTCATTTGATATTTTATGCGATTGTGCCGAACGATATCTACATCAATTCTCCGCAAGCCACCTGAGGCTGTGTGCCGGCCGAAGTGGCCGTGCGGTTAAAGGCGCTGCAGTCTGGCACCGCAAGACCGCTACGGTCGCAGGTTCGAATCCTGCCTCGGGCATGGATGTTTGTGATGTCCTTAGGTTAGTTAGGTTTAACTAGTTCTAAGTTCTAGGGGACTAATGACCTCAGCAGTTGAGTCCCATAGTGCTCAGAGCCATTTTTTTGAGGCTGTGTGCCGAAGCGTGCTTCTGGTAACGCTAACTACTGATCGCCCTCTTTCCTGTCTCACTCGCAAATGGCGTGTGTGTGTGTATGGGGGAATGACTGTCGGGAAGCCTCTGCTAGATCTTCGTTGGATTTTCTCTACTTTTTCTATTAGATTGATGAAGTAAGAAGTAGAGAAGGGTGCCAGATTGATGAAAAATACTCAAGAATTGGTCTAACAGACGCCTTCTAAGACACTTCTTTCGTGGATGAGTTACATTTCGTCAAGATTCTTGCTATGAACTTTTTTCTGGCATCTGCTTTTCCTACTATTTGTTTTTTGTGTGGTCATTACACTGAAGGTCGGTCTGGATAGTTACTTCTAGATACTTCACGGTAGATATTGTTTCCAGCAATTTGTCATTTCTTTTTTCCTATGTATGCACAATATGTTACATTTTTTATTTACCTTCAGAGTGAACTGTCAGAGCCTATACCCTTCCTCAATCCTCGGTAGGTCATTCTGGAAATCGATATTGTCTCCTGGCATTGCTACTTTCTTATAGACAACTGCTTTCTGTGCGAATAGTCTTAAAGAGCTTTCCACGATTGCTACTATATCATTTACATACACTTTAAGTCACCAAAAACTAAATTAAAAATAAACGACGCACGACGTATGAAGTACCCGAATGGGACGGAAATCGGTACAACTGATGTACAAGTACAATTTGAGAATATTTGGTTGATTTATTCAAGAGAAACGTGTTACGAAATTTAGCTTCTGGCCCTTATGGAAGCACTTGCGCGGCTTGGTATTGACCGATAAGAGTTGTTTGATGTCTTACTGAGGTATATCGTGCCGAATTATATCCAGTTGGCACGTTGGTGGGCCCTGCTCATAATGCTCCAGACTTTCTCAATTGGGCAGAGATGCGACATCGAAGGGATACCAATGTGCCTGTCGTCCGCCATATGGCCCGACAGCCAACTGGTGGTTTTTGGTGGTGGTTAGTGTTTAACGTCCCGTCGACAACGAGGTCATTAGAGACGGAGCACAAGCTCGGGTTAGGGAAGGATTGGGAAGGAAATCGGCCGTGCCCTTTCAAAGGAACCATCCCGGCATTTGCCTGAAACGATTTAGGGAAATCACGGAAAACCTAAATCAGGATGGCCGGAGACGGGATTGAACCGTCGTCCTCCCGAATGCGAGTCCAGTGTGCTAACCACTGCGCCACCTCGCTCGGTAACTGGTGGTTTGGGTTGACATTTCTGTTCATAACAGGACCCGTTTGATTGCCGTCTGCGGTACCCTTACAACACAGCGATACGTCGACGATATTAAACTTCTCTTTTTGTTGTCCTTCACGGCAAGACTTCTCGAGCTTACATTTCAACAAGGTAATGTCTGCCTGCACACGGCGAGAATTTCTACCTCTTGTCTTGGTGCTTGCCGAATCCTACCTTGCCGAGCAAGGTCGCCGGATCTCTCCCCAACTGAGAACGTTTGGAGCATTATGGCAGGGACTTACAACCAGCTCGGGACCTGACTATCTAACGCGTCGATTGGACAGAATTTGTCCGGATATCCGTCACGACGGCATGCAACACCTCTATCAATCAATGCCAACTCGAATAGCTGCCTGCATAAAAGCCAGAACTGTACTAACGCGTTATTGACTTGCTGGATTTGAGAAGGACCTTCTCTGGAATAAATCGTCCAGTTTTCCTGAAAAGTAATCATTTGTTTGTCTCTACGTGTGCACGAAATCTAGCGATTTCTGTCCCATTTGGAGATTTCCATTTTTTTAAGTCTTAGCGTGTACAATAATCAGAAATGGTCCTATCACACTTCCTCGGGGTACTGCGTAAATTACCTTACAACAAAACCATTTTAAAAGCTAGTATGGACGAGTCAGGCCCGCCCGGTTGGCCGCGCGGTCTAACGCACGGCTTTCCGGGCGGGAAGGAGCGCTTGGTCCCCGGCACGTATCCGCCCGGCGGGTTTGTGTCGAGGTCCGGTGAACCGGCCAGTCTGTGGATGGTTTTTAGGCGGTTTTCCATCTGCCTCGGCGAATGCGGGCTGGTTCCCCTTATTCCGCCTCAGTTACACTATGTCGGTGATTGCTGCGCAAACAAGTTCTCCACGTGCGCGTACACCACCATTACTCTACCACGCAAACATAGTAGTTACAGTCGTCTGGTGTGACACGTTCCCTGGGGGGTCCACCGGGGGCCGAACCGCACAATAACCCTAAGTTCGGTGTGAGGCGGCGGAGGCGTGAAGTGGACTGCGGTAGTCGTCGTGGGGTTGTGGACCACTGCTGCTGCGACGGGGACAGAGCCTCTCCGTCGTATATAAGTCCCCGGTTAACATACAATACAATAGACGAGTCAGGTTCTGATCGGTCTGACGACGTACTCTTCCGCCACTGTGCCAGCTCACATCTATTCACGAAGATTACGTAGATACAGGGAAGTTGGCTCGGAGATGTGAACATGAGCGATGGCACCTCCAGAACGGTTTGCGCCGACAGCGAATCAGCGACGCCAGTAACAGATTTGGGCGCAGCTGGCCTATCGGGCCGTGGCGGACCGGATACACGATGCGCGTCCGTCGGTTCTGTCACTTGTTCCTGTTCTGCTCTGCCCTGGTCCGGTCCGGTCTGCTGCAGCCGCTATAATGGCCGCATTTCGGTGCGCTACACTGCTCCTCCTCGCACTGCATTATTTCGGTTAATCCCAACTCCTAGTGTCCGATTAACCACGACCGCATTTTTTCTCCGGCTGTTACATTTATTTTTTATTATTTTTTCCTCCCTCCCCTTCGCGTTCGAACCGCATATCGCTGCGAGACCGCACACATGGGGGCGCGCGCCGACGCACCCCGCCGCGCCGCCAGAAGCCCATAACGTATTCATTAACCATCGCGCCGCCACCGACACTAATTCGTAATCTGTCCGCTGAGATTTGCAATCGGGCCGGCGCTCGCCCGCGGGTTAAGCCGAGCATTTTAATGCCGCTAAACGGCGATGACTGATTTAATACGGAATTTATTGCAGACTACAGAGCGCGCTGCAGGTTTGTTCCGCTGCTTTATCGAGCCCCCAGGCCTCGGCGTGCTCTCCCTGTCGGACAATAGACTAAAACATAAAGTTTCCGGGGCAGCAGCTCGGCTTCCTGGCAGAGGTTACCACGAATTGAAGGCAATTCGGTAGCGATAGCTGAAAAGCTTAATTGCTTGCCAGTGCCGACTTCAATGCATGCATACTAATTGTACTCCAGTTGACAATAAAAAGGAAAAGCATTTTAAATTAAAAACGTACATAAAGATTAAGTACTGTGAAGAAAATACTACACAACGCTGACGAATGCAAGGATGTGATGCAACATTCGCAGATCTGCGTTCTCATTGCATAGGTATCCCAATGATGACCCATCGCCAATGAACTGAATTTCTGTTATATATAAAGTCACACACACATAATTATATTCCGCCACTTCCTGGCTTAAGTAAAACTACTGATACACCTCTGATTACGATGTACTATTATTGTTTACGTGATGTTACCTGTGAATACGAAGTACTATTATTGTGTACGTGCTGTAGACACTAAATTATGCTGCACATCCTTGATAACAATTGAGCAGTGCAGAGGAAAAGGATTAAGCTTTGTGTCTTGGGTCCATGTGGTAATGAATATCCGAGAAATCGGTGACACAGCTTTTCATATATGTTTATTTTAACAGTGTGGGCCCTCACATATGGGTAAAGCTGGGTCACCATAAGATCAACAAATATCAAGAGCACGCACACGAGCTAAAATGTCAAAATGGATGGTGGTGTGCTTTAGGCCCTTTAGGTTCTCAGTGCCTGATTCGATTTAACACATGAGCAGAGGTCAGTAAACAGGGAAGAATGCTCCAAATTTCTGGGTGTGCATACTGCTAAAACTTGTGCTGGAACAAGCACGTTACTGAACTTCTCAAACAGTTACATTCAGCTACTTTTGCTCTTCGCGTAATTGCGTGTCTTGGATATAAACTCATAAACCTCCTGACATATTTTCACTCAATAATGTTGTACGGAATAATTTTCTCTAGTAATCATCATTTAGAAAGATAACATTGATTCCACAAAAGCACACAATCATATGTGGTGTTCACCCTCGGTCGTCACTGTAGGTGCCTTTTCAACTGGTTGGACATTTCAACTTCGCCATCACGATAGATACATTCACTAATACAGCCGGCAGTCACTGCTCGGTCAACAGGAGAAAATCACACAAGATAATGAGTGTAATATACAAGACGCTTAGCATGGATGTCTCTGAGGTTCGGTTGCGGTAGTACTTTCGGTATACCAACTCATTGTTTACTAATCGAGTTCTTGCGATAGCGAGCAAAAAAATGTTAAATCAGTTTGCTCCTCCGAAACTGGCAGCTTTTCCTAAACTTGTGGGGTATCAGCGCTCAGGGATACTTCTAGAATATGGCACTTAAACTGTTGGGCTATGTTGCCTGGAGGCTGAATGTATCAGTTATGGAAACGTGAGATGACTCCTTGCCGAAGGTCCCAAAAGTGAGAGCCACTGCTCGCTATTCAAAACAACGGCTTCCAAAGAAAACAGTCGTCACACCAATGTGACAAAACTTTTACGCCCAACCTGTGTCTTTTCTAGCAATTCTGGAAGGACCTCTCTGCTTTTAAGCTGCCACGCCCTTCAAATGGCTCTGAGCACTATGCGACTTAACTTCTGAGGTCATCAGTCGCCTAGAACTTAGAACTAATTAAACCTAACTAATCTAAGGACATCACACACAGCCATGCCCGAGGCAGGATTCGAACCTGCGACCGGAGGGGTCGCTCGGCTCCAGACTGTAGCGCCCAGAACCGCACGGCCACTCAGGCCGGCCCACGCCCTTCAGTCTCCCAATGGCGAACTTTACTTTGCAAGTGCATCCCTACTTACGAAAGTGTTCATCTTGGTTTCAAAGGCTTGATTTCAGCGGAAATCACTATCTTGCCAATAATTAGTAACTTTTTAATAAAAAAATAATGTGAAAATCAGGGAAAAATATCTCCATACGTAAGTATCAGGGAAAAATATCTCCATACGTAAGTATCAGCATTATCTATTTATTCACTCGACAACTCTGACATCGAACATAAAATTGATACGCAAATTTGTATACTTTCTAAAGACTGATAGATGGCAGAAGTAGGCAGGATAGAACATGTAGACTGGCAATGGCAAGAAAAGCGTTTCTGACGAAGAGAAATTTATTAACGTCGAATATAGATTTGAGGAAGTCTGTTCTGAAGGTATTTGCATAGAGTAAATATCTCTGGAGTGAGCACTCCCATGCGCAGAACAGATTTTGTGTTGTCAACACACATTGCCGGCCTGGTCACGTGATCTCGGGACGTCGTGTGTTTGTTCGTATAGCGCCCTATATATTTAGAATGTCACTACATCCCTAGTACAGACGGATTCTTTTCGTACGTGTCGTGGATTATTTATATATGTTGCGAAGACATTTTAACAGTATCCATTTGATACCGGGAATAAACCAGGTACGTAACTTTTCAGGGCAAGTGATATTACATTCAGCCTCTTTACGATAGGTGTCATAGTTCAGATGCACTCGATTTTTGGTAGTTTTTGGTATGATACCGCACTTGATAGTATTACAGAGCCTGTTGCAGTGATAGTCCTGCAAAAAGACTTGACAGTACGTTAGTACTTTCGCAAGTGTCCGAAAAACACCGAATTTACCACACATTAGCGATTATATCCCTGCTAATTCGTCCTTTTTTCTTGTATTTCTGCGTATTTATTTTCTCGTTTTTGCGACCTAAAGCACAATTTTTCTTACTGGTGGCACTTTGAGGTATTTATTTAACGCATTTTAAGTACTTGCTCCCAGTTCATTAGCCGGCCGCGGTTGTCTAGCGGTTCTAGGCGCTCAGTCCGGAACCGCGCGACTGCTACGGTCGCAGGTTCGAATCCTGCCTCGGGCATGGATGTGTGTGATGCCCTTAGGTTGGTTAGGTTTAACTAGTTCTAAGTTCTAGGGGACTAATGACCTCAGAAGTTGAATCCCATAGTGCTCAGAGCCATTTGAACCATTTGAACCATTTCATTAAATAAATAGTAGACGGAGTAATCTATATACATAGTTGACAAGTCACTGATAAATGCATGGAGGATAGTATTTACTGAAACAACTAACCTTTCCCTTTCCTGTTCCACTAGCAAATTTACGAGAGGAAGCAATTGTTTGTAAGCTTTTGTACGAGCCGTAATATCTATTATATAGTCATAAAATCGTAGAAAAATAGGTCTACAGAATCAAGTCTTAATTATAATGCGTCACGAAATTTTTAAACGTATACAGTGTCTCTTACTAAAATGAAAACTATAATTAGAGCTATATGGAATGTACCCATGAAAAGTTACTATCCTTCCTTTCACATATTTCTGTTTCCATCTGTAGCAACAACGTAATTCACCATCGCTATTACACTATCAACAAACGGTGAAACACAACAAAAACTCTTGGTATTATAAACTTCAAACGATGCAGAAAGCACACAGGCACAGCGAAGTCCCGAGATCACGTGACAATCCTGGTTTAATGTTGACAACATGCGCAGAACGCAATGCTCACTCCACAGATATTTACTCTATGGGTATTTGTCTGGAGTGTAAACTTTCATGAAAGTGAAATATGGGTGATAAACAGAACAAAATCTTATGAGATGTCGTGCTGTAGAAGAATGCTGAAGATTGATGGGCAGATCGCGTTATTAAAAGGAGGTACTGAAACAAATGGGTAGACAAGAAATTTAACTTGGAGAAAAAAAGATCGGTTGAAAATTGGAAATTTGTGGTAAGGTCTAATGGGACCAAAGTGCTGAGGTCATCGGTCGCTCAGCCTACACACTACTTAACCTAACTTAAACTAACTTACGCTATGGACAACACACACACCCATTCCCGAGGGAGGACTCGAACCTCCGACGGGAGGAGCCGCAAGGAGCGTGACAAGGCGCCCTAGGCCGCGCGGCTAACCCGCTCGGCAGATCGGTTCATTGGACACATTACGAGACATCACGAGATAAACAATTTAGCACTGGAGGGAAGTGTGGGGTGTAAAAATAGTAGAGGGAGACTGCAGACGAAATTTCAGGAGGAGGTAGGATGCAGCTGTTATTCGGAGATGAAGAGGCTTACACATGATAGAGCAGTATGGAGAACTTCATCAAACCAGTCTTCGAACAGAAGGCCACAATAATAATAACATTTCTGAAATAAATTTCATTCTCAAATGCTTCATGTTTTTTAACCTAAGTAACGATAAATTTTTACTGCCATCCCTTGAGGGCGTGGAATGGCAAACTGCTAGGCAGCAACACTAATGTTACAAAAGTGATCGCTTCACGCTATTCTCGACGTCGCACATGATCTACGTGGGTGTCATAAATAAGTTCTGCATTCTTAAATTAGCGTGGACAAGATTTGCAAATTTTTCTTCACCACCAGTCTTCTTCTACTCTTCTTCCTCCTCACATGTTCACTCAGAAACCGCATTTCATCTTTATTAAAAAATTACTGATACTTCATTGCGCTGACAAAATCTGAGCAGCTTTTTTTGCAGATACCGTTCCTGTAAAACTAATGATGCTCAGAAAACGGGACTAACAAACACACGTAGTCCGCATAATGCCTTAGGAAAACACAGCGAACACCTTGTAATGTTTTTTTGTAGATCTCCGCAAGCCACTTTACGGTGCGTGTCGGAGGGTATTTAGTGTACCACTGTCACTTCTCACCCTTTTCCTGCTCCAGTTGCGATTGTTGTTAAGGCTCCTTGTTGGCTCGCATCTGTCTAATTTTACCTTCGTGGTCTTTTCACGAGATATAACAGGAAGAAAATATTGCTTGGCTCTTCTACAAACGTACGAGCTCGTAACTTGAACAGTAAAACATACCAGCCAGCCGCGGTGGCCGAGCGGTTCTAGGCGCTTCAGTCCGGAACCGCGCCGCTGCTACGGTCGCAGGTTCGAATCCTGCCTTGCGTATTGATCTGTGTGATGTACTTAGGTTAGTTAGGTTTAAGTAGTTCTAAGTTATGGGACTGATGACCTCAGATGGTAAGTCCCATAGTGTTCAGAGCCATTTCAACCATTTTTCAAGTAAAACATACCGTGATGCACAACTTCTTTCTTTCAGAGTCTGTCACTGGAGTTGGCAGAGTAGCTACGTGACGCTTTCGTGCTTACTGAATGAACCTGTAGGGAAACGCGCCGCTCTTCTCTAAATTCCCTATTTCTTCTGTATTTTCCCTATTTTCCTGTTTGGTATGAATTCCCCAGCGACGAGCAATATTCAAGTACTGGTCGAAGTAGTGTTTTATAATTTACCACGTTTCTGGATGTACATTTCGTGATAATATCAGTCTGGTATCTGCGTTATCTGCGATTACTTTTGTGTATGGTTCCTCCTTAAATCTTTCTGTACGCATACTCCTAGATATTTTATGGACGTAAATACTTCTGCTGATTGTTCTGTAATCGTGAAATCATACAATAATCGATCTTTCAGTCTATGTATTCGTAATATATATTACATTTGCTTAGGTTGTGGGTCAGTTTATTACATATTTCAGTATCAGGTCACTCAAAAGGGACCACTATTGGTATGAACTGATGACCAATTCATTATCAAATAACTTGAAAAAGAAAGAAATACAGAGGGAAGTAAGGAAAGGAAGAAAGAAAACAAAATGGCGAATAGTAAAATACTAGGAAATTAAATTAAAAATCAAACTAACTACTAAAGAGATAGCTGAGCGTGATTCGAAACTCAAATTGTGCGCGAAATGGAAACCGCAGTAAAAATCTGATGACGCTTTGCACATATGTGTTGGGCAGTTTCTCTTGTATGCCTGGCGATGGTGTAACATCGCTGTTTCCAGTTCTAAGTGCACAATGAGCATGGAAAGAAGCCCAGATAAACAGTGTCTCGCGCCAAGTACGAGAGCCTGGTGACAGATTTCGCTTTACGGCACACGCCCCACATGAGACAACTACTATGTGTTTTTTTCTTCATGACAATTCTCGGCTCCACCCTGCAGGGCCAATGAATATGTACCTACAGCGTTTATGAAGAGAAGTTTTTGATTATCCATAATACAGCCCGTAATTGACTCCTCCTGATTTTCATCTCTGCTCGTATGAACCACTGGTTATGAGACATTTTGGCACAACACCGAGCTGTACTCCAGAGTATAGAAATGGAAATGTCGTGTGACGAAGGCCTCCCGTCGGGTAGACCGTTCGCCTGGTGCAAGCCTTTCGATTTGACGCCACTTCGGCCACTTGCGCGTCGATGGGGATGAAATGATGATGATTAGGACAACACAACACCCAGTCCCCGAGCGGAGAAAATCTCCGACCCAGCAGGGAATCGAACCCGGGCCCTTTGGATTGACAGTCTGACGCGCTGACCACTCATATACCGGCGGCGGGCTCCAGAGTATAGAGAAAGACGGAGGGTACAATTGGCTGACATCTACGATGAGGGTATTAGGAAGGTGGTACAGTGCTACAACAAATGTCTCAGTCGGAGTGGAAACTATCTAGACACGTAACTGGAAGGTGTAGCTAACTGTTGCAAATAAAACATTCTTGATTTTCACATTTCGCGATACTTTACGAACAGCTGTCATATCTACAGTTTCCTGACTCCATTACACAGTAACTCGTCAATGTAATAGGTCTGGAGAGGCGCTGAGAAATGTCTTAAGGACAGGCGCCGCAAAACGGCTGGGAACTCCATATTTAAGCATTCTGAGTTGATTATTCTGTATGATGACGCGTCTAACACATAAACACGAAGGGGGGAAATAGATTTCAGAAATTTGATTTCCTTCTTCTGCAAACTGTGTCGCCATGTAAGGTCAGAGTGTATGTCGGGAAGCGACAGGAGCTAGCGTGCCGCGGTTGGCAGGCTCCGGTGGCGGCACAGTGGCAGTCGGCGGCTGATTTTATCCCAGAATGGCGGCCGGCGAGTCCCGCGGGAGCCCGTAACGGCGGCCGCTTATCGAGGCTGTCTGGTGGCCGGCGCTGCTGCTGCTGCTGGTGGCTGGTGCTGAGATACGGGACGGACCGCGGGCCGGGCACGCCCACCGATACCGGCGGTCCGCGGCGCGGCGCTACGCGGCGCAGCCGGCAGCCAGCGGCCGTGATTCATGAGCGCTGCGGCCCGGCACGGACGCTATCTGGCGCAGCACTGGGGGCGGGCCGCCGCCCGCCTGCAGAAGATGCCGCGCCGCACGTGCGGAAGATGGCCGGATCATGGTGGCCGCCCTGCCTGCCTGCCTGATAAACGTGTCCGCTGCAGGTAATGTGTGCCGTTACCAGCCAAGCTACCCACCGTCCGCCCTGCACTTGTTCATTCTGCCGCGTCACCGTGTGGTTTACGATCTAAGCAAGGGTAGCAAAATCTCTGGCCGATTGATACGTCACAACGTCAATGTCTAGTATCCATAGAGCCCCTTGGAATCCCATAACATGCTGCACCACAATTCATTTCCACGTTAATGTGACCACCTGTCAAAAGCCTCAGAAACTACCTTTCGCAGCGCGGACCGCTGCAAGAAGTCCACAGGGAGAGTCAGTACGTTTCTGGGTAGTACCGACGGGGACGTTGTGCCTTGCTGAATCCAGTGCTATGGCCAGCTGCACTAGATTCCTTTGTCGAGGATACATGGCGCGAATAGCCCAATCTAGGTGGTCCCACAGATATTCTATTGGGTTTAAATCCGGGGAGTTTGGTGGCCAGGAGAGTACGGTAAACGTATCCTGATGCTCTTCGCACCACGCACGCACACTGCGAGCTGTGTGACACGTTGCATTGTTTAGCTGGTAGAAACCGTCATGCTCATGAAAACAAACTCCATGTAAGGGTGGACATTGTCCCCTACGATAGATTCGTACTTGTGGTGATCCACTGTTCCTCCCAGAATGAAGAGATCCCTCAGGGAATGTCGCCCACCATGGACCCTTACGACGATTGTAGCAGCATGTTTACTTTCAGACGTTGTGCGTCGTACATGCCAACGGCCATTTGTCCGATGTAGCATTAAACGTTCCACGTGGCACCACTCACCGAGCGAGGTGCCACAGTGGTTAGACATTGGACTCGCATTCGGGAGGACGACGGTTCAATCCCGTGTCCGGCCATTCTGATTTAGGTTTTCCGTGATTTCCCTAAATCGCTCCAGGCAAATGCCGGTATGGTTCCTTTCAAAGGGCACGGCCGACTTCCTTCCCCGTCCTTTCCTAAAAGCGATGAGGCCGATGACCTCGCTGTCTGGTCTCCTTCCCCGAAACAACTCCAACTTGGCACCACTCAGTCGACGTCCAGTTGTGGTACCAACGTGCAAATTCCAGCCTTCGTCGCCGATGAGCAGTTGTCAGCACGTATGCATAAACGAGGCGCCTGCTGCGGAGGCTCATACGCGGTCGTTGAGGACATAATGTTGGTAACCCCTTGATTCATTTTGGTGGTCAGTTACTCAACAGTTGCCTCCGCAGCCGTCGTCCAACCAAGTCATGTATCGCCTGTGGTGCACAAGAGTTGCCTCTACGCTGGGTGGTATACTCTAACCGCAGCGGCACGCGAACACTTTACAAACTTAGCCGCTTCGGACACGCTTTCATCTTTAGCCCGAAAGCCAATGATCACACCCTTTTGGATATCAGATACATAGCTCCTTTTGCGCATTACGACGACTGCACTGTTTCTCCCGTCTCCCCGACACACTTCATATACCCTCCACTGTTAGTGCTGTCATCTGCCGTCTGTGAGCGGTTATTGCACGTTGGCGTTGAAAACACGGGGCGGTCACATTAATATGACCGGGTCGCATATAACCTTTCAGTACAAGCAAGGATCCAAATTACCAGTACAAGCATTAGTACTCTGGCTATATTACCTTTAGTTCCATATTACGCTATGAAATATGTATATCCATATATGATGTAAACACATAACATGTAGATAGAAATACCCTAATTAACTATGCTTCAGCGTATTATGGGGTTGCAAAGCGCGGACAGTTCTCTTTGGGAAAAATCACCATGGGTGATTGTCAACTCGAACCTACCATAAAAAGAAATGTGCAGAAATTCGTGTGAATATTCAGCGCTTTGACGACATAACCATCATTGAAACCAATACGATGCGCGAGTTGAACAAAATTGGAAAGAAGCGCTTTTCCGACAGTTTCACATAGTTGCGTAAAAGTTCTGTACGTTGCACTCAAGTTTGGGAAGATTATGTAGAGCACCTGAAGCATCAAAACGACCGTCTCGACGTTTCTCTATTTTTCTATTAATCCAGTATCGAAACTTTTTGGAGTGGCGGAGAATAGTGAACCTGGCAAAAGCTGTGATGCCTGCCTATGTGAGTATGTATATCTTTAATGTACAACATCTTTAGATACGTCGCCATGCTTATAAATTTGCTTTGTCTCCCCGGCGATTCATAAATGGTGCTGCCGTTTGCGCATCACAACACACTTTACACGGAGGTAAGGTTACGAGGACGCGTGGGGGTTCAAATGACTCTGAGCACTATGGGACTTAACATCTCAGGTCATCAGTCCCCTAGAACTTAGAACTGCTTAAACCTAACTAACCTAAGGACACCATACACATCCATGCCCGAGGCAGGATTCGAACCTGCGACCGTAGCGGTCGCGCGGTTCCAGACTGAAGCGCCTCTAGCCGCTCAGCCACAACAGCCGGCTCTAGGGGACGCAAGGGTGGGTAACTTAGTATAACTGTGGTATGTACGTAACGCATCAATAAAAGTATCTCAGACTGATGGCGTTTACTGTATTTTTCCTTCTTGATGAGTCCAGATGTTTCAGAACTTTACATGCCGATACTGATTAGTGATTCACCTTACAGTGGAGCTAAAAAGTCAATAGCTATTTTGTTTTTGAACGGCATAATCATAGTTATTTCAGAAGCTACCTGTCAGATTAAAACTGTGTGTTGGACATTCAGCGCATACTCAGCACCACAGTGAAAGGCTTTCACTGTTGTTCCGAGCTAGGTTGTGCTAAACCATTTTCCGCAGTATCATCTTTTACCAGATGACAGACCAGTAGAGACAATCTATGGATTAGTGAATAGTGTTTCCACGATGTCAAGAGACATGGATTTAAATGAGAATATTGCAGCAGTGCGAATCTTCCCACATGTTTGGTTCTTCGACCTCCTCCTCATCCTCCCTACCACCCTCATTTTATCCACCGATTAGTAGAATTTAGTTTATGCTGAGACAAAATCGGTCCATTTGCTTGTGTTCATCTCTCCCTTCTTGTAAGTCCTTCTTTTCCTTCGTTCTGCAACGTAATTGCTGAGCAAGTCTTACTAATCTCCCAAGCACGCTGCTTCTTTCTACTGCCATCAACATAAGGAAAATGGTGCCATAACGGTTGGGGTGGAGTGTGGCATTCTGCTCCGCTCGGAATTTCACGACTTTTCGCGCCAACAACGGCAGCGGCGTGATGTGGCGAACGAGCTTGCAAGGTGGATGAAGAGCGGCTCTGTTTGACCGCAGCTGCGGCTCGAAAAAAGAAGTAGCCCGGTAGCGGGCTCCAGTGACGCAGACAAACGAGCCGCGAACGGGGAAACCACAAGCGGCGGCTGCGGCTACCGAACGTCTGACAGGTGCGCACGTCTGGCTCTGGCTACCGACAGCGGCCCACGCAAAAGGCTTCGCTTCCGTGACGTCACCACACACTCTACACCGTCGAGCTGTAACTCACGTGGTGGCCGCGAGCCTCTCGTCGTCGGTAAGTAATAAGTAAAGGGGATGTGGATTTAAGAGGGAGGCGTCCTAGGGTAGTCCGCGAAGTTGTGCATATCTAATATGTCAGTGTGGCCAGGGTGGCGTATAGTCAGCGCATCTGCCTACTGAAAACGAGATCCAGGTTCGAACTCCAGCTTCGATATAAATTTTAATTCTTTGCTTCAGTCAGCATGTATGAGTTATAGATGTCTGAGTCATTGAAAGGTCTCTGGGACCACGTAGCTTCAGCAGAATAAGCAAAAGTATAAACGTGCATACAGCTGTCAGCCACCTTCGAAAGTAAACAAGAAAGTTGAGAACGCTGCACTATGTTTCACTTTAATTTCATTCTCTGGCCGCTGGTGGCCGAGCGGTTCTAGGCACTTCAGTCTGGAACTACGCGACCGCTATGGTCGCAGGTTCGAATCCTGTCTCGGGCATGGATGTGTATGATGTCGTTAGGCTGGTTAAGTGTAAGTAGTTCTTAGTTCTAGGGGACTGATGACCTCAGATGTTAAGTCCCATAGTGCTCAGAGCCATTTGAACCAATTTCATTGCGCTCAATAGCTCGCATAACAATATTGTCGGTATAGCGGTTTTGACATTACGGTAAAGACCAGTAATGAGGCCTGTATACTCATTTTAAACTCGCCATGGGATGCTATGACGTCATCTAAACACATCAAAAAATGTTTTGCATCACCCCGATTTCCAGAACTCCTGAATATAGACGTTGACTGTGGATATTCTATCACAGACGCAGTCCCTTTGACTGTTCTGAGATGTCACTAGACACGACCAAAGATGTAAACAAACAAGCATGAGCAGCGCGTATTAGACGGAGGGGGTCCGACAGCCGATCAGTGCCAGTCATTCCTCCAGGAAAGATGTACACAGCTCGTGTTGTCTGTAGTTCAACCATGCCTACACGGGGTTCGATCGCTTCCGCATTGTTACTTTGTGCAGGGTAGCACACTTATATGTACAGAACAGAAACGACTGTGACACTGGTTCATGGGTCTTAGAAACACAGTCACGGCTTTACATTCGTTTTATACCACAGTTCTGTTCAAAACGTTGACAACGGCTTTAATAATCTTCAAACAACTCAATTTATTACCCATTATTATATTGTGTGAGGGATACATGGTAAAGACAGTAAAAGTTACACCACGAACTGCTGTATTTTTGCTCTCAGATGATACTACCTGCTGCTGAACACAGTGTTAACAGAAAGTAAGGTTGACGCGATAAAGCGAGATCGTGAGCGCCATTTACTTCCTCGAAACACTGCACTTTATGGCACACATAAACTGTCATGGCCCTACTCCGCGCAGTGATTTACTAAACGTGCTGTAAGATGTTTTCTTTCAACGGTCGCCTCGATTACCTCAACACAGTATCTCGATGTGTTAGCAATTCGGCGTGTTGTGAGATGGCTGAATTCCCCCTAGTGCAGATGTTGCTACTTGGAGAAGTGTACAACTTCTCTACGGTAACAGCGACATTATTTCCTCGTTACTTACGATGAAGTTCTTCTACCTTATCAAGACAAATCGTCGGAAGAATTAAGTGTTTTAATTACTGATTGCGACAGTTTTTACTTATGCCATCTTTCACTGTTCGACAAAAACTGGTATGCCCGTAGTCTCCATAACCAAAAAAATTCCAAGCCGTAACTATAACTTCCTAGAAAGTCATGTAATTTTTCGCTATAAATGTGCTACAAATTGATTTTTGCTTTTGGACCACAATTAATGAGCAACGCCGCCGAAACGTTGCACAAATTTAGGTAGGCAAAGACATCTAAACGCTCTGTAAATAGCCAAACGGTACCCTTATTCTGCTTTACAATAGCGGTCGTTGCATTTACTAAATGTGAGCAATGCGGCTCGGAAAGTGAAAAAGGTCTCAAAAAGCTGAGTTCTAAAACTACCTTCCAGTGACTTTACAGTTGTCCACTTTGAGGCTTTCCCCACGTAGTTAACTGCTATACAGACTCGCGAGTGTTACGTCGGATGGTGTCGTGCAAACGGCACAATATTTCTGCGATGCAGCTGCTCGTTATCCAAAGGTCCAACACATGCACCTGAGGATGACTAGGAGCTGTCGCAATGAAACTGCGTAGTTCCCACACCATCCGACGCAGAATTCGACAACCTTTCTCAAGCTGATAGTACAGTTATTCAGAAGCGTGAGCACTCTGATGTGCATTTGTGACTCCGTCTTCTATTTCAGCCATATTATACAGCAAATCAAATTCCGCTATTTCTTTCTTATGTTTCTATAAGTATCTGCTTATGTTGGTTAGTACTTCATTTTTTTAATTTACCTTATGTTGTCCATTAGTCCCAAACGTGAAAATTACTTATCATTCTAGTCGGTAGGGTCCGTCTCTCCGACTAAATAGATTTCTGTTTGTTTTCTATACATTATTTACATAATAAGCTCTTATTTTCCTTTATTTCTCCTTTACTCTTGTGTTTGTGTTATGCTGTGCGGCGTCCGTGTCGCCCCTACTGGTAGGAAAACTAATGGTCCTCTCACTTGAAGATAGGATTATTTCCTTTTAAATCAGTATTTTGCGTTCATGTTGGCGACGCAGAGACCTGCAGCCGTCTTATGAATATCATACATAAACACCTTCTAAACTTATAATTTTGTGCGTCCTTTCGATTATGTGTATTCACTGTCATTTTTGACGTTATTTATCTGGTGTAATTTTATTAATCTTATTCAACTTTGCTACCAGTGATATGATATATTCTAAGCACTTCATAATGACCTAGAGTCGTAACCCGTGGCGGAAGAGAAGCTGACATTTTTCTTTCTGCCAACAGGCAGAGTATCTCCTACTTTGGTGACTTCCCATATCTGACAATCTGAAGAAAAAGACGTCAGCGTACAAAAGTGTAAAACGTGCATTACTATTTCATACCGTACTTCTTTCAGTAATCTGAAGCTGCTGGCAGGCTACTGTCCAGGTAGGAAAATACTGTAATAGCCACAGACACTACCTTCCAGATGATGAATATGCAGTAACACATTTTCGCGACGACTCTATTCGCTGTATACTCCCCATAATCACTGCTGAGTAAATATCTGAACAACCTCGTCATCTCCATGCTGAATATAATCTCGTCAGTCTTACCGTATTTCCTGCCGAACAGTATTACGCCTTTGCACTCGAAAATAATTTCGGAGCGCAACCGTATTACGCGTCGATGGGCTGTGTCGAAGCGCATCGGACGCGATATGTTATTCGGCGGTCGTGCATGTTTCAAAGGGTACCGGTGACCACGGAGCTCCTACACGCCAACATGTGCCGTTAATTACGATTCGCGAACCGCCCTCGTTTTTGTTCTCGCTCATGAAGAATTACTCTGGGAATTAGCATCTAATGAAAGCCGCCTGTTCACCCTCTTACTCATTCTCTCATTCTCTCCCTGGTACACACACGCACTGTGTGTGTGTGTGTGTGTGTGTGTGTGTGTGAGAGAGAGAGAGAGAGAGAGAGAGAGAGAGAGAGAGAGAGAGGGAGGGAGAGACCAAGAAAGAGAGGGCCTGAGAGTGTGTGTGCTTTAGGAGAGCGTTCACAAACGTTAATTAAGAGTGCTGCTGCTCCTGAAACAGCGATCGGCTTTAAGCCATCTGTCAACCAGCGCTGCTAGCTGAACAACAAACAGATTAAAAACAGTCAAATCTCTCACGCTCTCAGCAATATCACAGCGCTCTGACGCCATTAGCGTCAGTAACAGCAAGCCTGGCGGAATAAGTCGCGACCCTTTAACTGACGATTCTCCGAGGACTGTCGATTTGGAATGAATAACGGAAGGGAATTTTTTTTTCGTATGTTGATGGAAACGTGTGATATATATTTGTGTTTTGACAACATTTTCCATGTCTACTGTTTCGATCATATTTTAGCGGCTACATTAGAATGATGCATTTTGAGCAGACCTACTTGCTACCATCATTAGAAGCTTCGCGATTCATTCAAGTAAATGTTTTACATTTGAATGGTTGTATCCTATAATACACACACACACACACACACACACACACACACACACATACACACAAATATACACACAAGCACACGCTAGCGTGCGCTTTTACAAAACAATTACATATTTTTTCCTTCTTTATAGTGCATGTGTTCCGAAATCTATTGTGCGCGACTATTTCGGATCACTACGGTCAAGTACGAATTATTGAATTGTAGTTGCCTACATCTTTATTTAGCACATTTTTACTTTCCCGAAGAGTGGTATTTTTCTAAACTTGGCATGTACGAAAAGAAAACCGTGCAAGGCACGGCGTGAACGTCGAAGCAAAGTGCGATTTAAGTGCCTGCCATTACTGCCCCCTCGTGAGACAGACTGCTCTCGTGAGCCGTTACCATAAAAATGTGCAACGGAGACGCTAGCAAGTATTCCGATTGCGAAGAAATTAATGTAATGAAAATCCAGGCTCTGAGCTACAGCGACAGTGTCGCCATATACAATAAAGGGAAGCTGTAACATGTATCCTCAGAGGGGGTAAAATTCGTAGTGTAGGGTATTACAGTTTTAATGTTTCACAAGACTCACCTCAACTTAACAAAAATTTAAGTAAACCAAAGGTTAGAAAAAAAAAAACGGGCCATGCATAACAGTACACATTAAATAGCAATAGTGATGGTATTAACATTTAACTAACATACTGGGACGTAAAACCAAACTGACGTGGAATAAGGAAACTCCCATCTACTTACTGAATCTGTAAGGAAAAGCCAATCATAAACTTTCCCGCAAAAAACGAAAGCGCCCCAAATCTTTTCCAGGGCCTGCACCCAGATGACGCTTTGCGCCCCCACAGATAGGGAAAAAAACATGCAGCCGTGAGTGCTCTTTAGTTCCATGAAACATAGAGAAGATGTTATCTGTTCAAGAGAGTCCTTCAGTCACATTCCACAGGCTTGTTATTTTTAGCAACACAGTTCTGTTCGTGTTCTCTCTTGGCGTAAGACGTCCTCTGTCCAGCAGTGCTCTTTGTGTTGTCTGCAATCGTATTTCCGGAGAAAACCTCCTTACTGGAGTCTGCAAACCTCTTGTTTCGCTGACAGGCTCCCAGCTGACTACGACGTCCTAGCTCTAGTCACTTGAGAGTTCGGCCCATGTCGGCTCTTCGGCTGTGTCCTGCACCTAGCTTCGCCGGCCGCGGTGGTCTAGCGGTTATGGCGCTGCAGTCCGGAACCGCGGGACTGCTGCAGTCGCAGGTTCGAATCCTGCCTCGGGCATGGGTGTGTGTGGTGTCCTTGGGTTAGTTAGGTTTAAGTAGTTCTAAGTTCTAGGGGACTTATGACCTAAGATGTTGAGTCCCATAGTGCTCAGAGCCATTTGAACCATTTTTTGCACCTAGCTTCTTCATTCATGGCCGGCGCTGGCGGCAGGTAGACTACGGTTGTAAACAGCTCCCCGTTCTACTACACTCCGTCACATATAGAGCTTCCCAGAAAACATGCACCCCGTACAGTAGAGTTATGCGCAGAATGTATTCAAGATGAAACGAAATAAGTGGAGAAAATAGAGTCAACTACAGATGAGTCTTGCAAACTCGCATTACCCCTGCGAAAAGAAACTCGTGTTGATAAAAAATTACCAGAGTTGAAATTAATATTAACTAAAGAAATGAATGAGTAAAACGAGGGAAGGAAGCCGATGCTCAGGCTGACGTCTCTCAACTGTCGAGTTCGAAATTCTTACCGGGAACACACAATTTTCATCTGGAGTTATACGTTCCATCTTCTAAGGCTCCAGAAACAATCGATGTCTATCATGTAGCTTTTAGGTAAGGTTATGCTTGATATTAATAGCTGCAAAGATTTGACCTAATCAACACTTTCAGCGGCCACACAGTCAATTGGAAAATACGTTTATAATTACGAAACCAATACTTTCCCGCATAGTAAATGGATTTATTGCACTTTTCCCAGCAAAAAGAGGCACCGAAGGGACTGAGTGATGGAAACTTCACTTTGACTTACACGGCCTGGTAACACATGGCAGGATGCACCAGATTTAATAAAGCTGATCAAAAGACGGATGCTCACCATAAGAGTACGACGACTTCTTTTGTAAACATAGAAAAAGAGACATCGAGGTTTCAAAATCAGTCTGCGATAGTTATATTATTCAAAAGTAACCCAACTGCGCTGCATTTACGCAAAAGGTTGTAACACAGGTGATTATAGATGACAGAACAGAAGTAACGTACAGCTGCACCGCCTTCTTAAAGGCAATCAGTTCACAAATAAAACAAAACTAGTACGTACCGCCTTTTTAATAGACGCGATCAGCTAATTTTTTGCACTCTGAGAGACAAAGAATGTGATGGTAGTACGTTTGGAGATACAAGAAAGGTTCCAGGTAGCTCCAGTACAAATGATATTAAAGTCTACCCTATGATCAAAGTTACAAATTTCGAAGTACAATATAAGTTACGCAAGTGCACACAGCTTTACTGTGCCACCAGATCTGAACCAGTAAGGCACGTTCTGCTACGTTCGTGCAGAGTGATGAAGCAAGTGTGCCTCAGTACAGATAACGGCTAGGAAACTGCTGCGACGCTATCGCTGGAGTTAAGCAAGAAACGTCCTCTTCTTATAACTAGCAGTACGAGCAGCTAATGGCATCTTAAGGGTGAAAGCCTCCTAGAAAATTTATCAGTAGTTCAAACTGTTACGCACGAATGGAGAAAGTTTGAACGCAAATAAATCACAGCCCAGCCAGCGACAACAAGAAAGGGATTCTCCACAGAAGGACTTGCAGCCTTTCTCAGCGCTTGTTGGGCTTCAGGTCTCTGGCCGAACTAATCACATTCGTAGCTTCTTGATGCTCGGCAAGTCCTAGTGTTTCAGCTACGTATGGCAACTTGCAAAGTTTAGGAAACATATCTTCCTCATAGATAGCAGGGTTTTTCCACCGCCGCTGAACACTGTATTGGTGAATGTCTGTTAAGCAGTACGTGCTGACTTCAAAGAAATAATCTTGAGCTATGTAAGCCGTAAAGCCTTCATAACAACTAAGAAAGTTTATATTTGCGTTGTATTGTCACAGAAAGTTTGCCTCTTTCTTTGAATCTTCTGTTTGTGTGTGTCAAGAGAACAAAGGCAGAAACAACTCTTTACAGCAACCTAAAAAGCAATACAATGGAGGGCCAAAACGCGTAGTATACTTGCCTAAAGTAATACGTGGGGGTCTTTAGCAGAGAGGTGCATCCCGAATTATTAAGATGTTTGGTAATCCGTCTCGATAGCATGGAGTCCGTAACCAAGATCAGAATTTGACGATAATTTAATACGACACTGTTCCTCCATCAGCATCTGAAGTGCTAATGTCACGCCAGCAGCAGAGGGCAATTTTTCCAAAGATTTGACACTTTTTCCTGCTGGTGACAGAACAGAAGGTAGAAGTTATTTGATAATTTCGGTCAGTAAAAACAGGTAGCTCAGTCATGTGATCATGACATTAGACGATCACGAATATGCAAACGACTTCTTTCTTCTCAGACTGTTTACGTAAGGCAAAACAAACATCCAGCAATCATTTAGTCAAATCATATTGGTAACTATTACCGATATGACATGTGAAGTTGTAACGTTTGTGATGTACATCCATTCCCAATGTAATGATGGAATATTACTTCCACTTTGTATGTGTAAGGAAAAATAATTTGATAATCACTAATGGAAATGAGCGTACGGCATCGTGGGCCGGGAGTCTCCCTTTCGGTGAAGTTCGGCTGCCAAGAGCAAGTACTTAGTCCATTGGACGCCACATTCGGCGACTTGCGCGCCGGAGATGGGGATGAAACGATGATGAGGACAGCAAAAAAATGGTTCAAATGGCTCTGAGCACTATGGGACTTAACATCTGAGGTCATCAGTCCCCTAGAACTTAGAACTACTTAAACCTAACTAACCTAAGGACATCACACAACACCCAGCCATCACGAGGCAGAGAAAATCCCTGACCCCGCCGGGAATCGAACCCGGGAACCCGGGCGTGGGAAGCGAGAACGCTACCGCACGACCACGAGATGCGGGCTGAGGACAACATAATACCCAGTCCTTGAGCGGAGAAAATCTGCGCCAGCGGTGATCGAACCCGGGCCCCTTGGCGTGGCGTTTCGCCGCGCTGATCACTCAGCTAACGGAGGCGGACTGATAATCACAATATGTAATACATAACATCACACATGTGCTTGAAAATGACAAGTTGTTGAAATCAGCTATTCACACGATCGTTTACATTACAGCCTATTACGGACCATGTTTTCTTTTATGAAGTATTTACAGTCTCTGGATCGACACAGGAACAATATTTCAGTGTAATACCTTTGGGCATGTAAATGATTTAAATTGCTCTTCTCTGTAACAGGTAGAATGGGTACAAGAGGGCATTAGTGTTGTTCGTGTTTAGTGGTGTTAGCAGGTGTGTGTATTACGTAACGAACCGGAGACCTAGAAACGACGGAGGCTTCGTCCCGCCGTAGCCCGCCGTGGTCCACAACCCCACAACAGGCCACAGCAGTCCAGCAAACCCACCACCGAACCCAGGGTTATTGTATGGTTCAGCCAACAGTGCCCCCCCCCCCCCCCCCCCCTCCGGAACGTCTCATACCAGATGAGTGTAAGCCCAAATGCTTGCGTGGTAGAGTAAGGTGTAGGAGTACGTGGAGACAGTGTTTGCGCACCTATCGCAGACATAGGTTAGCAGGTTGGTAGAGTATATAGAGGGCAGGGAAAGCGTCAGATCTTGACTGATTATTGTGAAGGACAAAAGATGCCTCCTTGTGTGAGTCAGTGTTATTAGCACCTGACGGGGTTTGAAAGTGGCCTTATTGTGGCCTTTCAATTGGTTGATCGTATCGTGCGTTAGCCAAATCAGTGCGGTATTTAGACGTGATAGTGGCCCGATGAATGGACTGCATCTGAACACGAGGGCAGGCACACTCGCCATCAAGGATTCGGTAGATAATGTCTACAGAGTACAAGGGCGGACTGCCTTATTGTACAACCTAGCACGTCATAACCCCTTCGCATCTGCACGTGCCATCCGCGAATAAGTACTTCCTGTAATATTCTGGATCGTCACATAGCAGTGGAGAGAGACAAGAAGCAGCCCGACTAGGAAATTACCATCAAATGTGTAAGCTGACGCTAACAGCACTTCCCAAATGGCTTCGTTTGGAAAGTGTCGTGGCTGTGAGGGACGGATCGGATAAATGGCGTTGCACAGCTTTCTGCGAAGAATCGTGGCTCTGCGCTATCCCGGATCATCGGTGAGAATGGTGGTGACCTGGGGAGAAGTCCCATTTTTCCAGTGTTTTGGGGATGTACAGTGGTGCTGTACCTGGCTTCACGCTTTGGAGAGTCATCAGATGTTATTTCAGATTGGTAGGTACTGAGGTAACTTAGATGGCACAACGGTACCTCTTGGACATTCTGCGTACTTACGTGTTACCTCTCATGCAACAGCATCACAGTGCATTTCTCCAGATGACAATGTTCACCCATATACGACACACGAGTCTGTGAACTATTTGCGCGGTGCTGAGGTACTCCCCAGGCAGAAAGTATGTAGGACAAGTTCGGACATTAACTCTGTTCCATTGCGTGTGGCCAGGATAGGAAGGACTGTTTACAACAGTACAACCACATCTAAATAAACCAACAGCTGTATATTCAACTCCTGATTTATTTAAGAGGTAACTAGTTTCATCATTCTACAATGTCATCATCAGGCCCAGTATGACAACATAGTGACTGAGTTTAATATTTCCAGACAAAATACACGGCAAAAGGGAACAGTGTATGTAGCATGGCTGTACACTCACGAGCAATCTGAACGCGACTCATTGAGTTGCACTCTATTCAGGCGTATATAGAAAGCCTGATGATGGCATAATGGAATGCTAAACTGGTTGCCTCTGGAATAAATCAGATATGAAAATACAGCTGTTTGGTTTCTTTATTGCTAGTTATATATACAGAGTGATTCAACTGTCCCTACCGATAGGTTCTATGCAACCCGCAACACCTTCAGTTACTTCCCGCAAGATTTTCGTATTGTGTCGCTGGTTATGCATAAACTATTAGATCTATAGAAAACATGAACAGGATCTTTTTATAGCAAACTTATTGTAATTAAATTTTGTCCTGGGATACGTTTCCGCTAGACGCTAAGGGTTTCGAATGATTCAAGAGAAACATACAAAGGCGACCTTCTAATTCGTTTTTCTTGAATAACTTGAAAACCGTGGCCTCCTGCGAAAACATAACCCAGTACAAGATTGAACAACATTAAATCTCCTACAAAAAAGTCCTGTTGATTCTTTTTCTGTAGGATAAACAAGATGGGCGTAGCGAGCGAGAGAATATGAAAATCTCGTGCGTGCTTTTTGAAGGTGTTGCAGGTTGCATAAAATCCACTGGTATGGACAGCTAGATCACCCTGTATGTCGCCTGTCATCCTATCGGCCCTTCTAAGAAGGACGGATGAAGTGAAATTTACAATAGTTGTGGGCCAGCTTGCTCCAGGAGGCCCTTCCCAACCGAATCGTTGTGTGGATGGGCACCAGAGGGAGTGCAATGTCATACACAGAACTGGGCCCATAGTTCCAAGTAAATTTGACACGATTTTGTAATCGCTGAAATAACACATATCCTCTCAATCAGTGTGAAGTCTCCCCTTTTTCTCCTCACATTCAGCGTGCTTTACTCTCTTTCAGACAATATGTTCACAAACTGGCTCCGTGTTAAGATGCAAGTGGCTTTTCACTACAAGAAGTATGTGAGAAGAACCTAGACGAGGAGATTAAAATGTCACCTATATGCACGCTCTAAAATAAAGTGCCTTCCTACAGAGCGACACACTGTATGCGCTCCTGTTTGGGTATGATGTCGAGATGATACGCCAGCAGATCCATAATCTCGCTAATGGAGCCATCACGGCCGGCCACGAGTGGAGGAGGTGGCCGCCGCCGCCGCCGCCGCCGCCGCTGTCTCCGCCAGGGTCGCTGGCGGCCATCCATCACGCGGTCAGGCGGACCCGGCCGGCTCTTAAGACGTCGCGACAAACTTCGCCCTGCCGCCACCGCCGTCGCTGCGCCGGACGGATTGAACAAATAACTCATTTCCCTGAGAGCGCACCAGCTGATAAGGAACTTCTGTTGACTCGCGCGCCACCCTCATTACACTTTACAAGGATCTTTTATTTAATCAGTCATCGTGCCTCGACTGCCTCTCCGCCCCCCCTCTCTAACGACTCTCTCCAAGTTTTATAAGTAGAGTCGCTTCTAAGAACTGTACCGCTGATCGAAATGATTACATGCGCACCGAAATGCAAGACGTTGTAACCGATCATCTTCAAAATAGATAGTGTACTTTTTCGAGATGAAAAATCATCGAGTAAACAGAGGTGATATCTGGCTTTCCCCAACGAAATTTTATAGACCCTTTGCTATTCCTAATAAAGGTAAGAGGCAAACTGGGCAGGCCTCTTAGATTGCTTGTATATGATGCTGTCATTTCCCGTCTTGTAAAATCACCAGGTGATTAAAACCAACTGCAAAATGCTTTAGACTAGATATGTTAACGGTATGAAATGTGGTAATTGACTCTACACAATGAAAAGCGTGAGGTCATCCAAGTTACTAAATAAGATTCGGTTACACAAAGAAACACACAAATTTACAAGGTGAAAATTCCACCATATAAAAAAATCAAAAGAAAAAACGACACAGCACGAAGGAATTCTCCGAATGGGACGGAAATCGATAGATATGAAGTACGTATACAGACAGACAAATGATTTCAGTTTCAGGAAAACTGCATGATTTAACCAAAAGAACTTCAAAAACTCATAGAGTTAATAACGCTTTGATCCATCTCTGTCCCTTACGGTAAGTAGTTATTCGGCTTGGCATTGATTGATAAGAGGTGTTGGATGTCCTCCTGAGGGATATCGTGGCAAGTTCTGTCCAATTCGAGCGTTAGTTCGTCGAAATCCAGAGTTGATTAGAGGGCTCTGCCCATAATGCTCCCAGTGTTCTCAAATGGGGAGAGACCTGACAGCGGTGGGATACCAACCTGACTGCCGCCCGTCAGCCTACAATGACGGTCCTGCGTGCGATTTCCTTTCATATCAGCACCCATTTAGTTGTCACCCGCGGCACCCTTAGAGTACAACGGTACGTGGATGATATTCTAAGCTCCGTTTTTTTTTCCATTATAGGAAGCCGTCCTGGGCTTACATTTCAGCAAGATAATGCCAGTCCTCACAGGACCAGAGATTCTGCTGCTTGTGTTCCTACTTGTGAAACCCTACCTTGGCCACTCTGCCCAATTGGGAACGTTTGGAGCATTCTGGGCAGGACTCTTCAACCAGCTCGATCTAATGGGTCAGTTGGAGCGAATCTGCCACGAAAGTGTACCTAGGAATTACAGTTAACGAAACAACTTAAGAGTTGTGGGGAAGACAAACCGGAGACAGCGATTTACTGGCTGCCTACACTACGCTTGTCCGTCCTTCCTCTTCCGGAGAACTGCTATGCTGTATGGGAACCGCATCAGATAGGGTGGACGGAGGTCATCGGAAAAGTTCAAAGAACGGTAGCTCGTTTTGTATTATCGCGAAATAGGGGAGTAAGAGCGACGGATATGATACACAAATTTGTGTGGCAGTCATTAAAATAAAGGCGTTTTTCGCTGCGGCCGGACCTTCTCATGAAATTTCAATCACCAAATTACTTTTCCGAATGTGAAGATATTTTGTTGGCACGCACCTACAAGGGAAGAAATGATCAGTGCAACAAAGTAAATAAAATCAGAACTCTCACGGACAGATTAAAGCATTCGTTTTCCTCATGCACTGTTCGAGAGCGGAACGTTTGAGAAATACAGTCATGTTCCGAAAAAACACCTTGAACTGCTAGAGATAGGACGTGCATGCTGTGCCTCAACGCTAACCACCAAAGATAAACTTTGGAACCAGGTAAATGCAGCATGAATGGCTATACCACAGGACGCCATTGGCGCCTTATACACATCTATGCCATCACGCGTGGCGGACCCTGTGCCCTGTACCTACTAGGCAACAGGACACATGTTGAACCGAGGTGACTGAAATGATAATCATTTCTGCAGAAAATACTAGTTTACAAAGTACATGTCCTGAGAATGTGAAGATCCTATCTATAGTTGTTCAAAGTGTTCTGTTTTTTCCTTAACATGAGCGTAGTTTCATGCTGGTTCAATGAACCTGGTGCCAGGCAGTGAATAGTAAATTGTAGAGCAGCCATGTAGATATAGATCTCTGTGAAGTCTACCCTGATAGTATATATTTCGGGATTCTAACATTAATAATGATGAATTGTACTTAAAAGTTATGAGGATTACCTACATCACTCTATTTACGTCAGGAGTAAACATAATTTGGATTATAGTATGAAGGCTTTCACGACCGGATGACATATCTTCTGGTAAACCTTCCGGGATGTAAGGTCGTGGCCCATGAAACTCTTCAGCTCCTAACGTTTCGTCCAGAGCTGCGCTGGACATCTTCAGAGGGGTGTTTCTCCTCCGGTGAGTCTTGCCGGCTGACGGGTCGGACGTCTGAGAGCGACTTATACATCGTAGACTAATAAAGAAAGTAACGGATCAGATTGGAAAGATTTTAAGTAAACATGATATTAGACCTGTTTTTAGACCAACGAAGAAAATTTGTCATGTTCTCCGGTCTGTAAAAGATAAACGCGCTCCTCTATCAGCCAGTGGCGTATATAAAATTCCGTGTGCATCTGGTAAAGTTTATATTGGAACAACAAAAAGAAGCGTAAATACACGGTTAAAAGAACACGAAAGTCTTTGCCGATTAGGAAAAACAGATAAATCGGCTGTAGCAGAACACGCTTTTCAGTCAGGAAATCATCAAGTGAGGTTTTCCGAAACAAAAATGTTATCTACGACGACGAACTATTACCCACGGCTTTGTAGAGAAGCAATTGAAATATATAAACATAGGGATAATTTTAATCGGAAAGAAGAGACCATGAAACTTAGTGATATTTGGACAGTAGCACTACAGAATTGCTAGACAGTTTTATCCGTGACGAGATTACGATCGATAGTTAAGTTTTATCTCTGACAAAGATTATCTATGCATATCACGTGTAACTCTGGTCACGCCCACTTTCTACGATATGTAAGTCGCTCTCAGACGTCCGACCCGTCAGTCGGCAAGACTCACCGGAGGAGAAACACCCCTCTGAAGATGTCCAGCGCAGCTCTGAACGAAACGTCAGGAGCTGAAGAGGTTCATGGACCACGACCTTACATCCCGGAAGGTTTACCAGAAGATAATTTAGATTGCAGTTGCCTACGCATCCACTGATAACTACTGGCCGTGGTACAATTGTCTGGTGCCAACGTTTTGTCACAGGTAGGAGCGGGTGGTGGTTTTCGCTCTCTCGCCACCATAACAGCAGAGCCATCCTTCATTTCTGCTCCACGCAGGGGTTCTCCTTTTCACGCAAGGTAGTCTTGCCCTCTCGGTAACGAACTGTTGAGGCCATTGACGAATGACGACGGCTTTCCTGCGATTGCAAGCAAACTGCAGTGATTGTACTCAGATTTGCTCCTGATGAAGACGATGTAGGTAATCTTTGACACTTTTAGGTTCAACGCATCACTGTACCGCCTAAAGCATCTTTTATATGTTTTATACGTAGTACATCGCTCGCTTCCCCTCGTGAATATTTTTGCCACATGTCCTTGCTGTCTAATTGTCAGGTGGTTGTGTATGAGAATCTTTCAACGAATCCCAAAGTTTGCTCTTCAGCCTCCGGGATTTCTAAGCTTGATAAGACTCTCATTCCTTGTACTACTCTGAGTATGTGAAAAAGGCCTTTCTAATGTACTGGTCTCTTTTGGTGCACATTATGTTGTTAATAAAACACTACCCGAATGGGTGACATTGTTACAGTCTTGTGAGTGAATCTACACGCTTTCTTCCTTCATGATAAAAATGTAAAACAAAGCTGCAAAAATACGAGGTAAACCAAAATCGGTGCGTTCGGACACCACTTCGCGATTCTTTGCACAGTAACAGTACAAAAATGTCTGTGACAAAATATGGTCTCCTCGTGCGTTTCGGGTGGGTGGAAAATGCAATCACAAAAAGGCAATTTGTCAACACTGCAGTCATTTGCGTAGGAGTATGAGAAGTACCTCAATTCAGTAACTTGCAACTGTGGTGCTCAGTTGGTGCAGCGAACAGAGTTTTGCATTGACATACTCGAATACCTGAATTCGATTACAGGACTCGGTGAAATTTTTTAAAATTTTCTAATATTGACTGCGTGATATGGTATCTGGCCTTTTACTTATTACACAGAAATTACAGCAGGCCTTATACAAAACACGTGAAATTGTTTAATACAATCACAGAAATGAGAGTGCAGTTGTTTCTGGTATTCTTCTCTCAAAAATGTAAGATGAAGCTACGTTAACAAGCGACAGTATCTTCAATATGCACAACGCCCACCACTGGTGTGAAGTTCACCCGACATCACCCACGACCGTGGATATCAGATCCTCTTGAGCTTCAACGTACGGAACAGAATGTTGCGGGACAGTAACTAGCGGCCCGACATGTTCCCAGCTTGGCTGATTGAGGACGGTATCATCACAAACAATTTACCTAAAGCACCGGATGATATCCTTCTTCACATTCGGCGAAGGTTGCCGTTTTAACTGATAGTGCACCTGAACACTGTGGTAGGTGCGTGCAACGGTGTTTAAGCAAAGGTTTACCTGGGAAATAGATCCGTCGGGGAGGCTCCGCATTCGCCTTACCGAGATCAGCTGGATGTCTTCTTGGAGTCCTCCTTCAAGCATACTGAAATATGCTTGAAGGAGTACTAGTCCATCGATGATTATAGTATGACTAGCAGACTGCTCCTACGCTGTTCGTGATGCTGTAGCTGCAGTTATGCCACGGAGGGTTGAGAGAAGTTCGACACTGCGACTCACTAAATGTCTGAAGCTGTAGGGACTTCCTTTTGAGCATCTCCTCTGAAGACTACGTATGGTCTGTGAATGAGGTGCTGTCACTGGTAGGCTATTTATAACATTGCAGCTAGCTTTTCTTACTGAGTGTGATGTACATATGTTTAACATTTCCATATTAAGAAGTTTTGCATTACGCCTATCCTATGAATAGGAAATTATTTTTAAACTTACTACTACTCTCCACGAATACTTTTGTCATGTCTGACCAATAACCGTTACGTTGAATGTTAAAGGACCATTGTTGCAGAATACGTATCGCTTAGCAAACAGTGTATCTTATAGTATTATTGGTTATATCCAAATTCAAAAAAATTAAAAACGCCGAGACCCGAGATCGAACTCGGAGTACTCTAATACAAAACTCTACCCTGTGCACTAACTGGGCAGTACAGCTATACGAGTAGTACTGAACGAAGTTCAGTGTGACGACAATAGTCCCAAATTATCTCTTTTTGACGTCCATTTTCTACCAATAATACGTACGGGACATAATTTTGTAAGAGACATTGTCGTACTGTTTGTACACAGTAATCGCACTTTGTCTTTCAAGTTTTTGAATTTTGGTTCATCTTAATATAAAGAACACGCACTGTCGACAGGACATCGAATAATTGCCATTATCCAAACGGTCTGATACTGACAAATAAGTTAAAGCCAGAAGCAAACCAATTAATGTGGCTGCGTATCTGTCAATAGTATGATAATTTATCACACAAGTTCTTCGTGATATGTAAACAATCTCCTGAACTTTGACTCTGGGCTTTCTCTGAACGTGAAAGCAAAATCGAGCAACAGCCTTAAAACGGAATTTTACTGACTGACGGATTCCACGCACTGCCGTCCAGTGATGTCTCAATCAGAGAGTGGAGCAGCTGCCACTGGATGTGCCGTACTTAGTTTTTGGTTATGAGTGATGTAACGTACCGTTTGTGTGAACTATCTCAGAGACAAGCAGATTTCTACGCCTGTTAGAGAATGCAAACTGCGATATTTTGACTGTTACAATCTCCCCATAGACGCAGTTAGTAGCTTCATACATTTAGTGTTCAAGTGCTTCGCATAGCGCCGAACTAGTTAGTGCTAGAGGTAAAGAAGAAGTCGTTTTTCTGTGTTCGCCAGGTACATTCCTCCTAATCAAGCAGTCGACAGCCCACTAGATATTCACGAATAGTATGTGACAGACACACAAAAAGTGCGTTCTTGCATTTATCCTGATCCGATGGCAGTAGTAAATCTGTCATTAATTATCTGTTGGACGGCCGAAGTGGCCGTGCGGTTAAAGGCGCTGCAGTCTGGAACCGCAAGACCGCTACGGTCGCAGGTTCGAATCCTGCCTCGGGCATGGATGTTTGTGATGTCCTTAGGTTAGTTAGGTTTAACTAGTTCTAAGTTCTAGGGGACTAATGACCTCAGCAGTTGAGTCCCATAGTGCTCAGAGCCATTTGAACCAATTATCTGTTGGTGCCAGTTCGTTTCTGGTGTTTATGTTGACTTTGTCAACAATTCTGCAATCCTAAATACGTCAGTGACGGGCCAGATAGATACTGGTGCTTGTGTATTAACACAAGTCAGCGAGTGAAGCATTACTTACGGAAATCTATGAACTTCATTACTGCATAGGCCGGCACTATGTAGCTCCTAGTCGCTACTTTTTCGGCGTTCAGTGTAAATAGCTTTGAATTTGGAGTTACATAGACACAGATTTCAGTTTAGGGCTGATCCACAGATAAGGCAGGAAGGTCGGAGGATTACGTATTTACACACACGCTCGAAACATGTATACCGAAAAAAAATAATGGCAGCGAACGGATTTTATTCACTAATATCACAAATTATATTGAATCATAGAATGGTTGACAAAGTCTGTGGATAATAAAACTTGAAGTTAATGCATTAATACTAGTGTAGAATCAGTTAGATACGTCTATGAAATGGTTTCTAGTCACCGTAATGTCTCATATGTATATAACAAAAACTTTGGCCTTAATGCATATTTGGCGAATACTAAAAACCTTTTTACTGCTGGTTCTGTTAGGAAGGAATTATGTTTTCGGAAGCCAACATTTGCCCTTAAGAAATCCTGAGAAAATTCTGTCTTACGACAGTTTCAGAAACTAAATGTCTTAAAATAAGTATTACTCTCCTCACAGCAGACTGTAAGCAATAGTCATGCTGGTGGAGAATACGTCTAAACTTAGAGTCACTTTCTTTGCTGTGAGCTGACAACTAGGCCATTAGCACCCACTAGCGCTTCTCGTAGCAGCTGTTTAAAGAACGCCGCAAAGTGGAGATACGTCTAGGTACGTAAACGTAAACTCCGTCCACAGGCCCTCTGCAACTGCCGTCATTGGATGTGGTATGGAGGGGCGTGGTCCAGCACACAGCTCTCCCGGCCGTTGTCCGTTTTAGTGACCTGAAGCCGCTACTGCTCGGTCAAGTATCTCCTCAGTTGGCATCTCGAGGCTGAGTACAGTCCATTCCAGTTCTCCCACGAGCAGAAGTCTCTGGCAGTACCGGGAATCGAACCCGGGTCAAATTCAAGTGGCTCTGAGCGCTATGGGACTTAACTTCTGAGGTCATCAGTCCCCTAGAACGTAGAACTACTTAAACCTAATTAACCTAAGGACATCACACACATCCATGCCCGAAGCAGGATTCGAACCTGCGACTGTAGCGGTCACCAGACTCTAGCGCCTAAAACCGCTCGGCCACCTCGGCCGGCGAACCCGGGTCCTTCGCAGCCCTGATCACTCGCTAAGACGCCGACGATACGTCCAAGTGATTCTGAAAAAACACACACCAGCTTCGTTGACTGTAATATACTGAAGAGAGCTCTTGCGCTACAAATTCAACACTACATTTTCTTCAAGAGAAATAGCTTCTCAGTTTTATAGAGCAACGTAACCCGTTATCCGAGCTAACTTGTTGTATGTTCATACTTCATTCTTTGCCTAAAGCGTCGGAGGATGGCTGCAGTACTGGGGAGCGAGGTCAGCAGATAGCTCTCATGACTGTTAGATCCTCCATTTGTCTTTACGATGCTCAATGAACTCCTCCCACGCATCCCAGACCTCGGCAGTACCGAAGATCACACTTGTAAAATGCGCGCTGTAGTCTGATCACCCCACTGTCGAGGTGGAACATCCCTGAAATATCAGTCTATGTATCAGAAAATATTGGACCGCTAACGCTGCTGCACACGACTTCCGCGAAATTGTAAGATAACATTCCGAAGTGTGATGCTCAAACTGTGACTGGAGTAATGAGAGGAAATGGCGTTGGTACCAGGGAAGTGACACAGGCGCCGCACCGCAGAACATTAAGTTAGGTGATGTGGACCATTGGAATGACACTGCTCACCCCCATTTAGCTATTCGCGACTTTTCCTTTGCTGTGCTGACAACTGGACCATCACAAATCACGAGCGTTTCTTTTCTTACACAGACAGTTAAGGAACAACGGTACCGTATTTAGGACTGCTCTATTACTTTCCTTCAGCGTAGAGGATGGAAGTATTGTCAACAACGAAGGAAACTTATTCAGACACCGTAAACGGTTAAAGAAAAAGACGCAGCAATCGTCCTAAAGTTTCATGTAATATCCATTACGGATCAGCTTAGACGTTAAACACACCACGCTTCCGTCTAACGAGCAAAGTATATTTAGATGTTGTTTTTAAGCGCTTCGTGTACGGAGCTTAAAAACAAAGTAAATGACACTGCCTCAGTTGCAGTAAAGTCGTTAATCTGGAGGCTCTGCTTAATAGATCCCTCGCATTAAACAAATTTCGCCAAGGAAATTTCGAAGTGGTTTAAGTTTAATGTAAATATCTCCGAACGCAGAGAAGTAATTCGGAGCAGACGAGCAGAGGGAGGCGTACTAGTTGCGCGCCACGAGAGAATTCCGGAGCTGTCTGCCCGCCTGCTACGTGACTCAGATAACACCCCAGGCGAGGGGCGGACTGAGCTCCCGTTTTAAAAGTTACCTTCGTGGCTCCGCGGGCGTAAAGTGGTCCACCGCCGCCTTGGAAGACGCGGGCGGGCGAGGGAGGCGACGGAGGGAAGGTAGCAGGGAGAGGCGAGCTGCAGCTCTGAGATGCCTCAAATTCAGCTGGTCTCAGCCAACGTCACACACATGCATCGTACTGACAATGTGGGTGTTTCCACTGTGAGAGTCTTATTCGGGTGAAACATACGTAGTATGTGTCACTGATTGCAATGGTGGTAGTCCTTTGTTGAGGAAGTGACTAGTTTTCGAATAATAAATATATGAGATTTATGACCCTCATGTCATTGTTGCGTGCAACCGCTACCGCACTCCATTGCGTGCTGTGTGATACTGTCATATGTAGTCTTTATGGTACGTTCATTCAGTCGGTTCGTACTGCTGTTGTCGTGCAGATGGACATAAACGTCGTGCAATAGAGCGTATTTACATATCGTCGAACATTCTGGGTTCATGCTGTTAAACATTCAAGTATGCTTAAAGCGTAGAAGCGATTTATTTGCGATCGTACTCTTAATACATTAGTAATGAAACTTCATTCAGTTGTTACCTCCAAATGTCATCGTCAGATTTCAGCGACATGACCATTTATGCCTGGCAGTCCTGTGGATGTGTGGTAGAGGAAACTGTAACGAATTTCAATAGTGTACTAGAATTAATGTTAAGAGTAGGAAATAGCGACTGTGGTATCAAACATTATGAAGACATTGCTGTTATTTACTGTTAGCACTGTTCTCAACCGTTCTGCCGGGAACATTTTCTAATAACTTTTTATTTTATATGAACACTGTCGTATGAAGCAGCAAAACACGCCAGTACAGAAACGCCATTTTACAGCTGAAAAATACGATTTCACTTTTATAGGAACTTTATCTCATGTACTGATAGTGACTGCTATGTATGTATAATTATACATGTATTTATGTACGTACGTATATACGTATGTATGTATGTATGTATGTATGTGTGTATGCATGCTAAACGATGAAAACAAATGTGTCCGTCAGTGTTTAAACAGTCTTTTCCGTTACATACTGTACAGTGTATTACGGTGTTAACTGTAGTTAAAGGATAACACTGCCGTTTGGTTGCAATGTGCGTGGCCCTATTGCTCGTGAACAGTGCAGTTCCTTAGCAGGAGATCTTCACGACTACGTTCACCGACTCGAAATGTGCCTGATATATGATTTTCACCCAAGTACGACTCATACTGTTGAAACACTTACCTCGTATGTATCGCTGAATCGGATGTAAACAAACGTGTGGCATGAACTTTATTCCCATTCAGGTAGCATTTGTGACGCGTGCGTTACTAGCTTTACTGAAATGAAATCAGTAAGTTTCCACACCATCTGCACGATGAATCCAAACTCATGCAATGATTGTGGTTTATTCGGCTTATTACTACCATTGCCTGTGTTTCTGTGAAAACACCTTCACAAAAATGAAAAACCTATAATATGCCAATATCTTACGGTTTCTCTCGGGCCCTTATGTCCAGATGGGAAAGTACTGTGATGTGGTTGCCATCGCTGCACGAACACCTAAACATGATATCGTCGTGTTGCTTTTCTTTCCTATTCAGTGATGCCATAAACGAGGTACATATCGGTCAATTCTTTATTGAAAATGGTTCAAATGGCTCTGAGCACTATGGGACTTCACATCTATGGTCATCAGTCCCCTAGAACTTAGAACTACTTAAACCTAACTAACCTAAGGACATCACACAACAGCCAGTCATCACGAGGCAGAGAAAATCCCTGACCTCGCCGGGAATCGAACCCGGGAACCCGGGCGCGGGAAGCGAGAACGCTACCACACGACCACGAGCTGCAGACAATTCTTTCTTAATAAACCTGAACTGACTTCTACGAGTCGTAGTTAATGTGCCGTGTGGTTATGAATGAAGTGCAGCTACTCATGAAGCTCCAGTGTGGGCTGTAATTATCGTTTGACAGTGAAACTGTGTAGATATGCTAATGCATTAATGTGGAAATGATTTTCGCTGGAGAGGACTACTTCTAATTTTGGCCACCAGGTGCAAATCTGGCGCTGTACAGCAAGCCGAGACCGAGACAGAACGGAGCAGTAATGAATGCGAGCTTGAGAGCGAAGAGTAAAGGAGGTCTCACCGTTGTTAACGGCAAGTGCTGTGAGTGAATCGAACATGTTTGAGTCCACACTAAACACATAGCGCATACCGTCGACATATGCAATCTTTGCAGATTTTTTCAGTGCAGTGCAGATACGAAGATAAATGGAAGCAACAAATCAAACTAAATGCAATTACGCTTTAACGGGACCCTGGAGACTCTGGACCCATGAAAACCAAAATACTCAAGAATATATCCCTGACAGCCTCCTAAATTCCGTATATGAGGTTCAACACTCTTTTCAGTGTTGTTAAAGTGTAAGTAGACTTAAAAATGATAATCTCCTTACATATGGATACTGGGTAAAGCTGTCACCTACAGGAGTTTGATTTCAAGGTAACAGTGTTTGTTCATTCCGAACAATAGCGCAAATCAGTATACCCCATGTTAGCAAATATTACAGGTGAAATAAGTGATATGTGACAAGTAAAAGTCTTAGGGAATGACACACAGAACTACTACGGCCAACTGGGGACTGAATTGCAGACATTTGGACCCAAAGTCTAACATGTACCACTGAGCCATCAAGCCAACGATCTTACGTAATTGATTCTATTCTCTAAGAATTTCTAACAACTGTGTTCACTTGATGGCACATACTTTTTATCTATCACAAAGTTTGTATATTTAAGGCAAATACAATAACAGTGTCAAGAACTTACGACAGTGTGTAACTGCTGCCTTGCCGACTGCAATTGTTTTTCCAGAACACCACGCTTACCTGTAAAGGGAAAGAAACAGTGTTATTAACTTAAAGTGTTGAATTTCCTGCACACAAGTATGACTAGTAAAACGCGCCATGGAGTATTTCTAGTACCAAACAACTGATCTCCTCCACACTAACTGGCTTGATACGAACTCAGTTGCGGAAAGAATCCTGGTACAACCAAGAATCGGGTCCTGGTAGAATTAAAGGGCTATATTTTGAGTAACAAAGGATGGCTTCATTTGACACATTCACACAATGGCTAATAAATCATCCACACTTCGACGTGAAGTGAACCTATCAGCCGCCATAGTAAAAGACCTCAGATACAGCTGTCCTTTACGAACATATTAAATGAACTTTTAGAAAACGAAGTGTTTAGATATAAGCTCTTCTTATGTATTATCCTTATTATAATATGATGTACTTCCATACTCACGGCTGCTCCTCAGTTTGCTGTGTGAAGCAACGTATTTTTTTGTTTTCGTAAGTGATCTAATGCAGGTTGCATGTTATCAATTTAATTTGTGCGTACGAAGTTCGAAATTTCCTTTATATGAAACTAGGATGGCTGCACTAAATACGTCACGCACCAATCCTGTATTGTACAGTTTTTGCGGTGCAGCCGTCAATGTGGTACTAGGCCATAAACATCAAATCTGCCTTTCTACCAACGCAGATTGGAATGGTCAAGCGACGAGGGCTGTAACCCACTTTAAGACTGCCTTTCAAAACACTAAGACATGTGATATATAACTATCCGCTTTCGTGTAAAAAGACATTGAATGCACTGATAATGATCAGTTAAGTTTAGAAATCGTCCTATACACATGTAAACGTCCAGAGGCAACTAGAGGCATATCATTTTCGCTGAATACAAGAAAAGGTATTCTAATACTTGGGAAAAATATGGAAATATAGAAAAATTGATATCATATCTATCGTACATTATCCATAGAAACGCTCAAGCATTCCTGCTTTACTGATGCAAATCTGAAATTTGTATACTGTAGACCTTAAATATTACAGCGAAATTGCTACTTTTTGTTGCAACTATAAAACTACATATTAAATGTCTATTTACTTGGGGATCCTTCTAAAAGAAGGCAAAATTGCTAGCCCTATTGTCTCTTCTACGTCAGATATGTCGACATTACACAATTTTTTTTCAATATTTCTCGAGATTAGAGACAGCAAGTAAATGCATGGAATCAAAATAAGGCCCCATCTCCTGGTGGGAACATGGAGACCTGGGAAGTTGGAAGACTCGATGTGAAACTCGCATTCTCAAAAATTCTCTGCAACATTTTTTAGACGTAACAGAACATTATTGAGGATCTAAAGGCGAATACATACCGACTGCATTGCTGGCTTGTGTTACTGCGAGACTTGCTACCATCACCTACATTGCTTGACCAAAAAAGTGAAGAACCCAGAAGGGAAGAACGAAACGAAATGTAACTTTACGAGTTAAGCAGTATGTGAAGTTAATTCAGTGATTACAAAATTGAGTCAAATCTATGAAGAATTTGGCAGAATGAGCCCACTAATCAGTATGTCGTTACACGTTATCTGGCCTAGAAGCATCCACTGATTATGTTGGGCACAGTGTCATAAATCGTTGTGTCCTCTCCTGAGGCAAGATGGCTAACAACTGCTGTAAATGGTCTTTAATATCTGGAATACTGACCCTGGGGGAGAGTTGACCTCTTAGCCGATCCCATACACATTCTGTCGGGAACAGATCTGGGAACACTGCAAGCCACGAGAGTTCCTCATCTCGTTGACAGTTCAGAGAGACACGTACCATGTGTGATCGAGCGGTGTCATGTTGAAAAATGGCACCACAGTACTGTGGCATTAGGTGTAACATTTGATATCAAAGCTTGCCCGTGACGTGCCGTTGCTCCGTCAGATTTCCCTCATTCACTACCAGCGGCGATCTGAAGTTATACCCGATGGCTCACACACCAAGCCTGGCGTACATCTCCAAAGCGTCGGAAGAATGGGACCTCTCCGAAGTTCACAATCTTATTCACCGTCGATGGTCATCTGGGACAGTGCAAAGTCACTTTTCCCCCCTGGACGCAACGCGACGCCATTCATCAGCAAATAGTTCACGGTCACAGCATCACTCCAAAAGTAATCGTTTGTTGATAGAATGAAGGCTTTAACGACCAGATGTCATTGCTGCTGGTAAGTCTTTCGGGGTATAAGGTCTTGGTCCACGAAACTCTTCTGTTCCTAACGTTCCGTCCAGAACTGCACTGGACATCTTCAGAGGCGTTGTTCCTCCGTTCAGTGGGGAAGACTCTTCGCAGGAGCAACGCCTCTGAACATATCTAGCGCAGTTCTGGACGAAACGTTAGGAACACAAGAGTTTCGTAGGCCACAACCTTATAGCCGGTAGGTTTACAAGCAGCAAAGTAATCGTTCGTGTTGTAATGTTAACGACAACCTACGCATGGCACGGAAAATTCCCTAGTCCGGATTCTGTAAGTCTCAGACCAGTGGTGTGGGACTTCCTTATTTGTTCTCGTTTAGCAGGCTCAGGTGTGAGCGGTTTACAGAGAGCCTGGTGCATACGGCGTTCCGGCCGTGTGGTGCTCAGACGTGGTCGATCAGAATCTTGTTGACGACGACTATGCTTCCCCTCAGGTTCCCGCAAAGTCCAATATTGGGCCACTGTAACATCCGAATGTCATACAGATCTGAAGATTGCACGATTCGACCAGCCGGTCAGTCAGACACCAACAATGAGGCCCCTATCAAATCCTGTTAAGTGCTGCTGACACTGTTGTCTTACACGACGTCTACGGATCTTTCGCAGCGATCATCTCAACATCTAGCGCTGTTCACTCCCCTTACACACATTATCAGATCTGGTAACAACAGTAGTGCACTCTGGTGTGCGATCTAGCCTTCACAGGCAATTGCAACTACACACCTGTCGAAAATGTGATATTCGACCACGTCTTCCGGGTGCTTCATTTGTTTTGTTAGGCAGTGTATATGCTACTGCAGGAAAGCGTACTACTGGCTAAATTAACACCTCTCTGCTCATCGCTCCCCACTTTTCCGTTCTTATCAACTATCCTCGTCGAAAAAAAAACACAGTGCAGAGGCTATATAATACGCCAGTGTCATTTTTACAACTCACTAGATTTCCATATTGTGCACGGCCCTAAAAACTGGAAATATGTCTCCTTATTTACCCAAAATTTTGTGATTCTACTTTCGTTTTAGACATTTAAAAGTGATCGTTGCGTAATGCACGACGTGCTTTCTGCAGCACCATCCTCGAGAGGCTATTGATCGCATCTAAGACGCTCCTGCGCTGACTGAAGTTCATCTATAAAGGATGTTCTAGACAAGCATATTTATGTTGTTTTCCTAGCCTTAAGTTACACCGTTTCGCAACTCTCAGATCTATGACGATGTGAGGGTTTCCAGAAAGCAGTCATTCAAGGAGCGTATCAGATTATGTCTTTTGTCTCTTGGTGCACATGCGGCTCAGTGCTGGGACTACGAATTAGCGAGTCCTGTGTTGGATCTCCGGTTAGTTCTAGGATTTTTTTCAGTCACTTGTCACTTCTTTCACATCTGTCAATGATTGTTAACGTGAACAATGCTCATGTCGAGTTGCACATTGGCTAGATGAGTCAGTTCCCAGGCCGAAAGGTAATCGTAACACCACCTCTAACATGGCCATGCTTAGCAACTCACTGTGGTGTCCAAACCAACCTTCGAGTTGATGACTGCTTTACTTTTAACCTCTAGAGGTATCATTCATTTAGAGTCAACTGCTAGTCTGGTATCATACGCTGATCATCAACAGGTTTGTTCGGTAAAATTTTTTTGATGGTTTGACCGACATACCCATTTACTACAACGTCACTTGCGTACTCTAAGGAGAGACGAATGAATAATCGCAGATTAATCCGGGACTTAATTTCAGCCAGGGCAATTATACATCTGCACAGCACACATGCGAAAAGCGCGTGTGTGTTTTTCATTATCAGCATTGAAACCGATGGATGGTATCTGAAGCAGTATCGCAGTTCGATTACCTCACTTACTGAAGCAAGTATGATGATGCTACGTAATAAATTACCAAAAAATTGGAAGTGCCATACTCAGGTAGCGAATGCATTGCACTATTGACACAGTTCTTCATCGCACATACGTTACGCAAAAATTTCATATCTAGTATAACTCCTGCGGCTCTGCTAACGTGACAGCCTACAGCCCATAACAAGCAAATACGGCAGTTCTCCTAAATGTAACAGTAACATAATTATTTACAGTGCGACGATCAGTATCATATATGATAAAAAAAAAAAACAAGATGGTACACGCACGCTTCTAATTGGTATTTGTGTTGCAATCGTGCCCTGTAACGACGTACGAGCCCGGAATGTGACATTACGCCACGGCCGGTCGCGTCAGCAATTACTTCTGCGCCAAATGTCGCGACAGGTAATTTTTCGCGCGCCGCCAGCTGCGGTACAAATGACGCCGTGGCCAATGGCCTGTGCGCGCCACGCTCCAACCCGGCGGGGTGGCACATGTTTTTTTCCCCTCCTCCGCTTTTTTCGTCTTTTTTTACCTACCAGTACAGCTGCACGGCAGGTGACACTGGCCAACACGGCACAAATCTGATTTTCAATATTCACAGAAAATCCCTGCCGAATAATAATGAATTATTATTCTGAGCGAATGAAAACGGTTATTACCTTCCGGGAAAGTGCTTAGAAGCGCTACTGGCCGTTTGCACGCCATGTTTACCGTTTTCAGCGCGTAATAAATTATTGCTCATTTGTTCGTCGGAATGGTTCCTTTTATTAAAAGGTAGTTATCGATTTGCAGAATTTATTGGCAATCCAATATGCGCATTCTCTTACTCGCCCGGCCCTTTTTTTCTGGCCCTGGCTCTTCTTTTAATATTCAGGTATTGCTGCTAGCGTATTATTTGTAGACAAAGGGACACAGAATGGGAAATTGGAATTGTGGAATGGTGCCTTCTGGAACGACCCCTCGAAACAACCTCGTTAACACGATATGCAAAAGGACAATAAGAAGGTATCACTTAACTGGGTACTAATTCTGTCTCTCTTGCTTGCAGTACGATGACTATGCTCGCACAGCAAGCCCGGAGCTTAGGGCAAAGATAGCCGGTGATAATTCTGTCACAGCAAAACCGGCAAGGACAGAAAATCAAGCCAAACAAGGTATCACACGAAGTAACAGCAGACTGCACTGCCTAACACGTGATAAACACTCTGTATTGCAGGAAAATTCAAGAATCAACGGCCAAAAGACGAGGAGACATAGAAGATGCAGGAAGATCAATATAGATACAGAGAGACTTGGGAAAAGCGGATGCCGGAGTGGGCCGCGGCAAAGGTACGTGCTTCGTTGTTGTTGTGACCTTCAGTCCACAGACTGTTTTGATGCAGTTCTCCATGCTACTCTATCCTGTGCAAGCTTCTTCATCATCTAGTAAGTGTTGCACCCTACATCCTTCTGGAACTGCTTAGTGTATTCATGCCTTGGTCTCCCTCTACGAATTTTACCCTCCACGCTTCCCTCCAATACTAAATTGGTGATCTCTTGATGCCTCAGAACGTGTCCTACCAACCGATCCCTTCTTTTAGTCAAGTTGTGCAAACAAATTCCTCTTCTCCCCAATTCTCATTAGTTACATGATCTACCCATCCAATCTTCAGCATTCTTCTGTACCACCACACTTCGAAAGCTTCTGTTCTTTTCCTGCTAAACTATTTATCGTCCATGTTCCACTTCCTTACATGGGTACACTCCCTACAAATACTTTCAGAAAAGACTTCCTCCCTTACATTCATATAACTCGTGTTTCCTTCGTTGTCAGCGACATACGTTTTAACCACTTCTTGCAAATTAGTAACTTGTATTATTTACCACAAGGCATTTCATGCTGCAAAGTTGTGCAACCACGTTGTGTAATGTTCGTTTTTTATTTTTATTTGTTTATTTACCTAGCAGACAGAGAAACGAATTGATGGAAATGATGTGGGTAACATAACACGATAGCGTAGTCACAGTTTACTTACCTCGTTATTGTATTATAAATTGCTTGACATATTATGAGATAATATAGATTGATAGAAATAAATGAGAACATAAGTTTATTAATATGGTTAAACACGCCAGAGCTGGTTTAACAGATAAAATGAAGAGGCAGTGTGGACTAACAGTGACACAACAGCTGAGATACTAGAATTAAATTAAATCTGGGATGACAGTTATGTTTGCATGAGTCAAACTTCGCTAGTATAGTTCCCAGGACTACATTAAAACTACAGACTCAGTTTAGCAGTTTGTAATATTTTTTAAATTAATTTTTTTTTTTTTTTTTTTTTTTTGTAGTGAGATTGCTGAGCGAAATAATTCTGGGAACATTGGTGAGAATATCTGCTTACAGGCTGGAAAATTGTGTGAAAAAATATCGTCCAGACCGTTCCACTTTTCGCCCAAGCAAAGAGTGAGTTGTCGATGTAGTCGTGCGTTGAGTTTGCCCAGCCCAGTACGGAGTGGCATCGACGACTTTGGCAGGCGTCTGATAACGCGAGTATGTAGATGGAAAGAACCTATATCGATTGACACAACAGGGTATTTAATCAGTCTCAAATTATGCTGCAGCTACAGCACGATTTACAGTCCAATGGCCGCATAAATATAGCTGTAGTGTAGGGAGATGCCCAACTGGATTGTACTGGACGACTTGTAACGGAATGTAGCTCACTATGAAAGGGGTGGCTTGCTGAATCCTCGTTAGACCGAGTATTTGGCAGTGCTCAGTCAGACATAATGAACAATGCCTGACAAAAGAAGTTAATCAGAAGTGACGTAGTCGGATGTCAATATGAAACAGTATACATACGCACCATCGGCGGGTATATAACTGATTACAGATGAAATTCTCTGTGACAGGTATAACCACCACCAGCGTGAGTCAGCGTTTCAGTGTTCAGTACTGTTATCAAGCCTGACAGGGTTTGTAAGTGGCGTGAATAGTCAGAACTGTTAAGTGATCACTGTGAAGGACACGGAAATACCGCGTTCTCTTACGGTACAGTATCATCAGCACCTGCCACCGGATGCAGTACTAGACAGGTACTATCTCAGGGATTACCTCTCACCACGCACAACGCAGTGGCCGATGGCCTCCACTTAACGACCGTGAGCAGTGGGATTTGAGTAGAATTGTCAGTCCTAACAGACAAACAACACTGCGTGAAAATAATCACAGGTATCAATGTGGGACGTACGACGACAGTATGGCGAAAGTTGGCGTTAATGAGCTATGGTAGAAGAAGACCGACTAGAGTGACTTTGGTGACAGCACGACATCGCCCGCAGAACCTGTCCTGGGCTCGTGGCCATGTCAGTTGAATTCGAGACTACTGCAGAACCGTGGCCTAGTCAGATGAGCATCGATTTCAGAAGGTAAGAGCTGATGGTAGGGTTCGAGTGTGGCGCAGACCACAAGGAGCCATGACCCAAGATGGCAACAAGGCAGTATGTAAGCTGGTGGTGGCTTCATAATTGTGTGGGCTGTGTTTACATGTAACAGACTGGACCTCTGATGTAACTGAACTGATCTTTCTACTACTTCTTGGAGAACATTTGCAGCCATTCATGGAGTGCATGTTTCCAAATAACGACGTGCCGTATCACCCGACCACGACTCTTCACGATTAGTTTCAGGAATATTGTCGACATTTCGAGCGAATGATTTGGCCGCCCAGATCGTCCGACATGAGTCCCATCGAGCATTTATGGGCCATAATCGACAGTTCGTGCACAAAATTCTGCACCGACAACACTGGAGGAAATATTGACGGCTATAAAGGCAACACTACTCAGTATTGCTGCGGGGACTTCAAAGGACTTGTCGAGTCAATCCCACGTCGAGTCACTGTACTACGCTGCGTAGGAGATCCGACAGGATACTAGGAGGTGTCCCTTGACTTTTGTCACCTCAGTATAATTAAAGTGGAATATATGAAAAGAGGCTGGCGGACGAGCTTTCGGCGTTTCAAGGCAGATGATATTTGCTCCACGGAGTACACGCTACAGTAAGGCGGGTTGCAGCAACAGAGCTGGGCTGAGGTTGCGTCCGCCCCTGGCCGACTACGGCCTGCTCAGGGGTTGCCGCAGTGTCAAAAAAAGAGCTCGCAGCGGAGCGCCACGCCACGACCCGCCCCCGGCGAGACAATAGCCGTCGGCCGGCCGCGCCCTTCCGCTGTGTCTCCGTAAAATGCCCCGACGCCACCTTAAATATTCATCCCCCATCAAAAAGCCGCCCCAGGGGCGCGTCCCACTCGTTCCGCAGGGGCGTGCCGGGCCCTTGTCCCCTCTGTGAAACAACGCGGGGTTAGTCGGGGATGGACGAGGTCTGGGAGGAGCGGCGAACTCCCTCGCCAAACATGGCGGGGGCCGCCTCGCCCCACTGGCTCTCTGTGGTGCGCCGAGCCTAACACAAAGGAGACACAGTAGTCCTGCAGAACAGGCGACCGACAGCTCGTACGTCATGGGGACAAATACACACCGTTATTCTCCAAGGCGTCTAGACACGAATTGCCCATCAACAACTGCAACAATTGACTACAATAAAAATATCGGAATAATCATTCAGTTGTCGCAGATTTATCTCTCCTTCATTATTCCCCTCTCTCCTTCATTATTCTCCCCCCCCCCCCCCCTGTCCTGTTCCATTCAGGAACGGTGTAAGTGAAACCGACACTCACTAAGTTTCCATGTGAGCTCTAATGTCACTGATTTTCTCGTCATGATCGTTTCGTGAGACTTATGTGTCACGAAACAATATGGTGGCTTACTCTTCTCTGGTAGTTGTTTCTGTTGTTGTAGTGATGTTCAGTGCTGAGTCTAGTTTAATGCTGTTCTACCGTCTAGTCGACCCTGTTAGAGAGGTTTCATATCCACGTCACTACAGCAACATGTCTCTACTGGAATTTCCGACAGCTGAGTTCAAATGGTTCAAATGGCTCTGAGCACTATGGGACTCAACTGCTGAGGTCATTAGTCCCCTAGAACTTAGAACTAGTTAAACCTAACTAACCTAAGGACATCACAAACATCCATGCCCGAGGCAGGATTCGAACCTGCGACCGTAGCGGTCTTGCGGTTCCAGACTGCAACGCCTTTAACCGCACGGCCACTTCGGCCGGCTGACAGCTGAGTCTCAGTCTCCCTGTTTAATTTTTGCATCCCACATTTCCGTCATTTCGCACTCGAGATTTTTACAGTAACGCCCTTCCAGATGTACATCTCTCTTGCAGCAGGTGCCACTGGGGCTTGGTGAACATCTCAATTTTCACGTGTTTGGTAAAGGAACCCGCGCTAAAAGGCATCCCTCTTTCTTGGAACTTCTCTATTAATCCTACATGGTGAGAGTCCCAGACTGACGACCGATCTACAGCGGTAGGGTAAAAATATGGAAACACCACAAACACAACACAATACAAAAGATACCTAATACGTTGCAGGAAACCCACTGGCATTCAAAGGACCTTCCAGTCTTCTTCTACACTTCCCTTATGGTTTTTCAACGGAATCTTATATCATTCTTCCTGAAAAATAGTGGTAAGTTCACGTAACAATGATGGAGGTGGACAGTTATCACGTACCCTTAAATGCATAGTAGACGACAAATGCTGAACATTATTGAGATCTGGTGACTGCGGTGGCCAGAGCAGCTGCGACAATTCATTCTTGTGCTCACAAAATCAGTCCAGGACGATGCGAGGTGTGTGAACGGGAGCCCTGTTGTCTTGGACGCCAGTTTCACCAATCATCATTATTATTAATATGTAGTGTTCTGCCTAGTGGCAGGTCCATGTCTTCGTGCGAAGAATTTCTGATTCCACTGTTCCCTGTCTTCACCCTCTTCCTTCAGTCTGTTGTATCTCCTTCCATCTTTCATGTCGTCCAGATGCTGAATTCTTCTTCTTCCTCTTCATGCGTTTCCTCTGAGTTTCCCTTCGATGACATCATGTATGAGTCCCTCGTGTCTAGGTACATGTCCAGTTGGCCTTTCTCTGAAAAACTGTACGCAGAATACTTCTCTTCTCTCCTACTCTTCGCAGTACATCTACATTTTTATGCGATCTGTCCTCCAGCACCATATTTCAAAGCTCTCTAAGTATTTTTTCTCCTTCTTTCTCATGGCCCATGTCTCTGCTCCATACAGTGCAATGCTCCAAATGTAGCATTTTATCAGTTTTTTCCTCAATGTCTAACTCAGCTTCCTGGTCAGTAGAGTCCTCTTCTTGTTGAAAGCAGCTTTGGCCATGGCGATTCTTGCTCGGATTTCGTTGGTGCATCCTTTATGATAAAACTTACCACAGGTACTTGAACTGATTCACATTTTCCCAGTTCCCGATTGTCAACAGTTATCTTCGGTGTTGATGAGACGTCCTCCTACTTTGAAGTTTCCGCATCCTTTCAGCGCTTCTCTCGCCAGCATTTCTCCGTACAGGTTGAAGAGACTTGGCGGCAGACAACATCCTTGTCTCACTCCCTATTTCCACACTGTTCGTTTCTCCATAGTTCAGTCGTACCTTTACGCTTTGTCCCAGGTACAAGTTCCTTATAAGTCTCCGATCACCAATGGGGGAACAGATGTTGTTCCATGGGACCCACCAGAAGACCCACAATTGTAACGTAATCCTTGGCAGTAATGCGACCTTGCAGAGTAGTCATGGGGCCCATGCAGTATCACTATACGGCTGCCCAAATCATCGCCGAGCCCCTGCCGTGTCTCACTCTTCGGACGTAAACTCGGCCAGAAGTTGGAAAAAGTGTGAAACGAGATTCATCCAACCAAATGGCTTTCTTCCGTTGCTCCATAGTCCAGCTTCTGCGGTTCGGTATCACGTTGTCCCTGACACGGGCATTTGTGTCACTGGTGATTGGTTTTTGAATTCCAGCTTGTCCCGCCATTCACAGCTTATGGAGCTCCTTTCGTGTTGGTTTAGGGCTGACACGGTTCGCCAGTGCGACATTCAATGCTGATTTTCGACCGCCTTGTGATTTAGCGGATGACGTTTTTCCGCTTCCTCCGTATGCGGTATACAGGGTGTTACAAAAAGGTACGGCCAAACTTTCAGGAAGCATTCCTCACACACAAAGAAAGAAAATATGTTATGTGGACATGTGTCCGCAAAAGCTTACTTTCCAAGTTAGAGCTCATTTTTTTTTTACTTCTCTTCAAATCACATTAATCATGGAATGGAAACACACAGCAACAGAACGTACCAGCGTGACTTCAAACACTTTGTTACAGGAAATGTTCAAAATGTCCTCCGTTAGCGAGGATACATGCATCCACCCTCCGTCGCATGGAATCCCTGATGTGCTGATGCAGCCCTGGAGAATGGCGTATTGTATCACAGCCGTCCACAATACGAGCACGAAGAGTCTCTACATTTGGAACCGGGGTTGCGTAGACAAGAGCTTTCAAATGCCCCCATAAATGAAAGTCAAGAGGCCAAGAGGAGCGTGGAGGCCATGGAACTGGTCCGCCTCTACCAATCCATCGGTCACCGAATCTGTTTTTGAGAAGCGTACGAACACTTCGACTGAAACGTGCAGGATCTCCATCGTGCATGAACTTCATGTTGTGTCGTACTTGTAAAGGCACATGTTCTAACAGCACAGGTAGAGTATCCCGTATGAAATCATGATAACGTGCTCCATTGAGCGTAGGTGGAAGATCATGGGGCCCAATCAAGACATCACCAACAATGCCTGCCCAAACGTTCAGAGAAAATCTGTGTTGATGACATGATTTCACAATTGCGTGCGGATTCTCGTCAGCCCATACATGTTGATTGTGAAAATTTACAATGTGATCACGTTGGTATGAAGCCTCATCCGTAAAGAGAACATTTGCACGTTCGTGATGAACACTAACCTGTTGATGCTACGTACTGATGTGCTTGATGCTAGTACTGTAGAGCAATGAGTCGCATGTCAACACAAGCACCGAAGTCAACATTACCTTCCTTCAATCGGGCCAACTGGCGGTGTATCGAGGAAGTATATACATACTGACGAAACTAAAATGAGCTCTAACATGGAAATTAAGCGTTTCCGGACACATGTCCACGTAACATCTTTTCTTTATTTGTGTGTGAGGAATGTTTCCTGAAAGTTTGGCCGTACCTTTTTGTAACACCCTGTGTATCTTCGATATTGCGCCTCTCTAAACACTGAATACTTCTGCTATCTTGCTTGCGGGAGCACCCGCCATACGATTCCCGTTACTGTCAGGAATTCTTCCTTGGTAAGAGGACTGGACCGGTTTCCTTTTACATTTTATTGATGTGTAAATCGTAACACTTATTTCTGACCTCGGTCAACTGCAGGTCTCCGCACCAATGATCGATACTCTGCAAGTCTTCCCGTATTTTGCTACGGTCCTCTGGCGCTGCAAGTTTCCTACAGACAATAGCCATTTCTGCGCTCAGGTGGAAAAAAGTACTAAATTTCTATAAACTTTAAAACATGTCCGCCTTTTTCGCGGCGATGGAGGTAATTTATATACCTTTATTATTAAGCTTGTGAGGATGTAATCTCACACATTCTGACGAAGGTAGTTATGGAAAGGAAAGTTTTTCAGGGAGATGGGTTTGTTTCACGCAGGCCATATTTTCGAATCGAAGACGGCCTTCATTTCGTTCCCGACGAAGTCGGGCATAAATATTTGCACATGCCGATGGAGGACTTCAACAATATGTAGTGTACGATTGTTTCTCTGAGTCAGTATAAACGAACAAAGAATACTCGACAGACTCTCCCGTTATAACGTGCTAAAGTCAAGGCTCTGCGGAAAAAGTGGCTGGCGGGATGACCGCTACGCTGGATCGCCACCTGTCTGCGTGCTGCGTACAGTGGTGATGGAAGGGGGGGGGGGGGATTTCGGACGGCAGGCGGAATCCACTTAGCGCGATGAATGCGCTCCGGGGTTCGGGTGTGGGGTAACCGATCGCTCTACGAACTTACACCCCCGTCCCCAGGGCTATGAGTCTCTTTACTCCATCACTTTTTCCCTCGAATGGAATAACGAGAGCACGAGGTTGATTAAAAAAGGACAGAATGAACAGAGCGAAGTATTCGAGGTAGGTGCACAGTTTCGACGTTATTTCGCCTGATCGCAGCGGATGCTCCACATATAAAACTGATAGCTGGCGCTGCTTTCACAAGGAATTGTTTCTTTTTTGTGTATTTGTGCGTGTGTCTGTTTGTTTGCCTTGTGTGGGTGTGTCTGTGTGTGAGTGTGTGTGTGAGTGTGTGTGTGTGTGAGAGAGAGAGAGAGAGAGAGAGAGAGAGAGAGAGAGAGTCTGTTTTTAATTCGAGAGCATCAGACGCACCCTGTAAACTGTACTTGACCAACAAGTTGTCGACGGTAATTTTTTCGCAGCCGACACGTGCGCCATATCTCCACGGAAATAAGCTTACCGATATTTGTTCAGAAAATATTACAGTTTATGTTTTCTCTCTAGCAACGCCTAAAGTCTGGCATTTATTTTTCTCTTCTTTCTTTACTGAATGAACTAGGAGGAGACCCATGTGAGGGCAATCTTTGTTCTTTCTAAAAACAGCATTCGACTGTCACAAATACATCAGTTGCGCCAGTACATTTTCCGATACCGGTCGCTATTTGGATACTGTGCGTTTCGACTACATACGTTGGCATCGACGACACAGAAGAGTTAATATTCATTCGAAACAACGCCCGTTTTTCTGTTCTTCGAATATTTTCTGTTCTGCTCTGGCTTTGAAGGTAAAACAACACTTGCAAATAATATTATTACTACTGTTGGGTATAATATGCCACTGCTGCAACGCAAGCGGACGATACATAAATATACACAGGTAAAAACTCAGAACATTGTATTTGTACTAAAACACTCATCCAACGGCCGTCACGAGTTATTTCAAATAACAAAGCCATTTTCCCTGAAAGCACGGAAGGTTTGGACAATATAACATATTCCGTACACCAGTGTGTTCGGTAGAAACAATTTTATCCTTATAACATTTTTGTTTGCTTTCACTTTGTAAGGGGTCTGTAGGCCCTTACTATAAATTTGCACTCGGCACAGGTCGATAGGGCGAACAATCGAATGTGTCGTGTTGCGAGAGTGAGTGTGGAGTTGAGCGAGTGCCATGTTGCGGGTAGAGGTGTGTGGAGGCCAGTTGTTGTAATGCAAGGCTTTAACGGAGAAGGGAGTCGCCATCGCCGTGGTTAGACCCATTTACACTAGAAATAATACCGGGAAAGTGAAGAAGTATCATTACGGAAGTGGTCAGTGACATTTCTAGTGCCGATATTTTGGTTTCGCGTCTACCGCGCCGGTATCACCTTGGATTGCAGTGTTGGATTGCAGTGTTGGATGCAGTGATGGATTAGCGTCTGATGATAATGGAAAATGAAGAAGCCTGTGCTGAGATTAGCCGTAATTAGATATGTATGACGAAGGCAGTGGCTGTCTCCTCCTTTTTGTGTTTTTGAGACGAATATAGATTCGTAATTAGTGAAACTGTGTTGGTGTTTTTCTTGTTACCAGACATTTCATTATTACAGTATTGAGAAGGACGAAATGGAAAGTAACAACTTCCGTAGCAGTCAATTCCGATTGCCAGCCGCATTAGGTACACGGTCACATTAATAATAATTATTGGGCTGCTATTCGATCAGATCAGGTCGGGATAAATAAACGGAGGTGTTACAACTTACAGAGTTTAACCAGCAGTAGCCACAACAGAAAATTACGGATTATATATTTGACGATAGCAAATACTTTTATCTGTATAGCTGCAGCGATGATAGGATTTTATTTGCAGTCTATTGTTTGTTCTCACCCTTCCCTTTTGCCTCTTCGCACTTTCATGTTCTTTTTTCTATAATTTGTAGTAAATGTTAGCTCGTAACCTCCTGAAAAGGTTCCGCTTCATGTCAGGCGAAGCACTGTTCACATAGAAGGGCGAGAAGGGGGGGGGGGGGAAATTACCACTTCGTGCACTGAGACAGATCTGCAGGCCTACTTTAAACACGCCGCGGTGGCCTTCAAAGAGAATTGATGATAATTTAATATTCCGGGGATTTCCGAAAATCCCTGGAGTAAAAATATACGTACATAACTAAAAACAGCAGTTTCACGGGTCGTGCGAAACCCACACCTTTCCTACACCGTCCGCTGTTCGCAGCCGTGGTGCGGTACAAAAAACAGCGGGGAAGCGCTGTGCAGTAGGGGAAGTCCGGGATTATCCGCTGCAATAAATCGGAGGGACGGCGATTTTTGATGTGCAGTATGAGACCGCGCCTGCTGCCTCCGTAATTGGTCACAGAGCACAGTTACCTGCGCACAGGGCTGCAAACATTCCGCAAGCACGCCGTTAACGCGCTGAAGCCGCTTTGATGCGCGCAAAAACACCAGCTTAAGCCCTGGAATTTCTGCACCTTGTTTACCCTCTCTGTGTTCCTCTTCGTCTGCTTCGCTTTCCTGCGATTCGTCCCAGCCACCGAGAAGGGATCGATATCGTCAGTTCGTCCATTGTTTAAATTTTTTTCTCGCTTAAGTGGACACCATTATTTTTAATTTTATCAACTGGTTAAAAAATTATTTCATATCTGTTTCAAGCTGACCATGAAAAATTTATATATAGCTACAATAAGAGTGTCCAAGAAATGTTTCTTATGGTATTGAATTTACAATTGAAGATATGAATGATGTTTATTTTTTACTCCCATGGCGATGTCAACAGTGATGTAGCATTTATACAGTGAAAAAGATTGTTGCATATAAATAGAGAAATTTAACTTCAGTAGCCTAACATTCTGCGTGGTGTCTGTTTGTTCTATATCGTGTCTTCCTACCACTTTCGCGCAACGACGCTCTGTGCGTGTTTTTAAGGAACTGACTAGTTTGAACCTGGGACCTGTTGCTCGTAAGGAGACGCCAGACCACACATGACATGTAGAGTTCAGAAGAGTTCAGTGACACTAGCGATGATATAACCAAATACTTAATGATTTCAGCGTCAGCTCCACTGCACTCCCTGTAAAAGAATCTTAATACCAACTAAATTTAGTGGAAGGGGTTCAAGGCTTTCCTATTTTTAGTTAGCTGGTAAAATAACGTCGAAAAAGCAGTTAAGTTTACCATTGGAAATTTTATTCTACTCACAAAACATTGTTTATAAATTGCACTATTGATAAAAGAAAATGTTTTAATACAGGATGGTAAAAACCAAATGCGTTCAACAAAAATGTGAACGAATATTCCCTGAATGGATTTCCAAGTTCTACAATGGATCGAAGGATGACCTATGCCATCACATCTACAATCTAGGTTTAAATTAAGTTTCACAAAAGAGAAAACTATCAAAATGGTCTACAGTGACCCTCAATTATCTTTAATTACTTATCTAACTTGTCGTAAATTACAGTGGCTGATGTGGCTTCTCAATAATTATACAATAGAAAAATCATCGCGTTTCAGATTTTAACTTAGGTAGCAAATGTGAATACCATGAGCTTTAATTGACGATCGACACTAGTATTACGCAAAAAGGGGGTGTAAGAGATGAGACTTCTGCAGTTCTGAGTGAAGCTTTATGCGCTGTTATGCGGCATCGCGTGCGTTCATTACCTTGTCGGTGTTCGTCAGGGGGCAGCGGGCAGCACAGCTCCGCTCACCTCGCCGTCTCGGAAGCAACTCACTCCTAACTTCTCCTTACTACAATTTACCGAAGTTGGTTTTAAAAAAAACTATCTGGCTGTGTTTTCATCTGACCGATCAGGGTCTCAATGTTAACCTTAAGCTACACCTATAAAAATTCTGTCTATCCAATGAGAAACGTTATACTTTTCGTGGTGGGGCAATGTTTTTAAAGTTTGCAACGTAACAGAGACGCGAAAAAGTCTCGCGCTAAAACTTGCAGCTGGTGTGGTCCTTTTAGTGTTATCGTAAGATCTGTACTGTTCTTCTGGAGGGCTCTAGCTTTTAACATGGGCTGGGGGGTGGTCCTAGCGGTTAGCTGGCCATGTGGGTGTCCGTCCCTTATCGTAGGGCCTTCTCGCTTAACACGGTTCTGCTCTCGGCTTCTATTCTCGTTTATCCCCTCGGAACTGCGTCTGTCTCACGGTGGCAAGGTATGACATGTATTTAGGCATTCTTGTGTTAGTCTGTGGTATTCCATTTGCTCACTCGTTACTCGTATTACTTTAGTTAATTTAATGTCACGATTTATTCTGAGCTATGTGACATACAACTGGATTTGCTTATCATGTCAGGGTTTTCATGGAAGGTGTTGGATTTGCCTGACACCTTACAGTAGTAGAGAATAAAGCAAGTGTCAGAGTTGTGGTTTTTTGAATGTATAATTTTTTTCCTCGTCTTCTGAGTCGTTTAATACGAGCCGCCACAACATCATTTCCTGTAGCAAGCTGTTCATTTAAGAGTATCACTTATAGCCAATGTTCTTTATTTGTTGCATATATTCTAACCTCTGCCTTACTGTACAGGTTTTGCACTCTACAGCTCCTTCTACTATCGTCAATGTTATTCCCTGATGTGTTAACCTGTGTCCTATCATCTTTCAGTCCGTGTTCTCCACATATTGGTATCCTCGCCGATTCTGCAGAGAAATTAATCGTTTCTAATTTTATCAGTGCATTTAATATTCAACGATCTTCCGTCATGCCACATCTCAGACGCTTCGATTATGTTCCATACCAATTTTTCCACTTTATATAACTTAGAAATTGTCGTAAAAACGTGTCTCAGTCAACTCATACTCTAGCCTCCATGTCGTGACACTGGTCTGGAGTTGCGCTCTACAGCCTCTCTCCTTTGGGAGGCAATTTTCGCTACGAGTGACAGGCTGAAATCGAGTACCCTGTAGTGGTTACGTAAGTAGCTCGGGTTGGACTGCAGAAATGGCGATAACTGCCAGTTTACTGCAGTACGTTTTCCTAGAGCGAGACGAAATGAGTGTATACTCGTATACAGGCTGAATCGCCTAGAGCTTTCACTGCAAATATGGCGGAAATAGAAATAGCTATTGATGCACGGTATTCACAAAATGGATTGGTAGTCAGGGGCTCGTACTGTTAGCCAATCAACAGGTTGTAATACTACTTAGAAAGTGTATTTTTTGTGCAAACTTACACTTTTAAATGGAACTATGCCTATTGACATTAAAAAACTAAAAGTAAGGTAAAGTAGAATGTTTGTGGTGTTCGTTCAGGATTCTAGTACGAGTCATTTACGAGGTATCACATTCTGAAAAGTTCTCACAGCGACACTTGTACGATACCTGTTGTAGCACACACCAAAGAAAAACACAAGTGCATATGTTAGTTTCTCGTTTCTGCCGAGTAAACGCGACAACTGACCATCACGGGTTGTGTTCAAAATTACCACCGGAAGCGGCAATACAAGCTTCCAGTCTGGTACGGAACGAGTGCTGGACACGTTGTAGCAGTTCAGTGGAGATGTCCGAGCAGGCTGCAGCACTACGTCGTTGGGTGTAGTAGGCATGTCTCTGTAGACAGCATCCTCCAGCTTTCCCCATGGGAAAAAATCTACAGGGGTCAAATCCGGGGAACGGGTCGGTCAAAGTACAAGTCCCCTGCGTCGGATCCAACGATCGGGAAACAATTCGTGAAGACATGCTATAGTATTTCGTGCTCTACGGGGTAGATGGTTATCATGTTGACACCACAGGTTCCTCCTAGACTGCAGAGGAACGTCTTCTAACGTCCGTGGAAGATGATTTGTTCGGAGGCTACGATAGTTGAGCGACTTCAGTGATCCATCTATGAAAATCGAGCCTATGAGCTGATGGTTCACTATCCCACACCACACGTTTACACTCTATCGACACTAACGTTCCACCTGAAGAAGCCAACTGGTATTGTCAACAGACTAATACGGTATGTTTCGGCAGATTACCTGGCCATGAGCCGGCCGTGGTGGCTGAGCGGTTCTAGGCGCTACAGTCTGGAACCGCGCGACCGCTACGGTCGCAGGTTCGAATCTTGCCTCGGGCATGGATGTGTGTGATGTCCTAGGTTAGTTAGGTTTAAGTTGTTCTAAGTTCTTGGGGACTGATGACCTCAGAAGTTAAGTCCCATAGTGCTCAGAGCCATTTGAACCATTTGAACCTGGCCATGATTGGTAAATGCGGCTTCGTCACAAAACAAGACACACAATACAACTGGAGTATCCTGACTTGGTGGTCATGTACAGACGGTAACCGATTCTCATAATCGTTTCCAAGCAACACTTGATGGAGAGAAATATGATAGGGATGGAACCTATATCGATGGAGAAAGCCTAGGGCACTTGCCTCACTCATGCCGCTTCCTCGTGCAATTGCGCGGGAGCTAACGCGCAGTTCAGCTGCAACAGCAACAAGAAATTAATTTCCCGCTCTGGTGTCGTCACTTGTATGACTCTGTAGCGTCCGCCCCCGGTAGCTGAATGGTCAGCGTGACGGATTGTAATCCTCTGGGCCTAGGTTCGATTTCCGATTGGGTCGGGGAATTTTCTCCGCCCAGGGACTAGGTGTTGTGCTGTCATCATCATCATCCTATTATCCTCATCGACTGCAGGTCTCCGAAGTGGCGTCAAATTGGAAGACCGGCACCCGGCGAAGGGCCTGACCGACGGCGGACCCTAGCCATAAGATTAAATAAATGATTCTGTTGAGTTGTCTGGATGTAACACTACCACTTTCACGTAACCGGTTGAAGAAGTTGATAAATAACTGCTGAGATGGTTCACATCTACTGGGATATCTTGCCGTACATACCGTAAAAGAAGGAACTGCATTCTTCCTACACTCTCCATACACCATGAACATTGGTAAATCCCATCGTCCACTCAAGAGCTACTGCTTGGACTGTCACACAGTCACCGACTAGCAGTCAAGGAACGCACAATCGCACTGTAACCAAACATAACAACAGCGTACCTAGTAGCTGCACCGTTTGAACAGAACAAACAAATGTCGGTGTTGAAACTGTTGATTTCTCAAACGACTCGCACTAAAATCCTGCAGCAAACACCACTGACATTCCAGCTTATCCTACTTTAAGTTTTTTAATGTAAATGCGCATTGTACCACCTAAAACAGCGCATGATTGCACAAAAATATGTTTTCTAAGTATTATTACAACCTGTTTATTGGCTAACTATACGAGCCCTGACTACCAATCCATTCTGTGAAAACCGCATATCAATAGCACTTCACGTTTCCGCAATGCGGTGTAAGCTTTAGGTGATTCAGCCGTATAGTGTTGAGAGCTGTGCCATATAACCCGCAAACTGTTATATCCTGTCATAACAGACATTTTTGGAGGGAAAAAGAATTCCTGACGTTTGTGGATGATCAATGCCTCTATTTTACCGCGAAGAGCTCTCGTATTAAAACTAGCTCGTCATTCGACACGCCTCTCGTACCTCTGATTTAGTCAACGGTCTCTCACTCGACTGACCACAACCTCGTAGACCAACGAGTAACATCGCGAGTAAGGATACCGCTCCTTATTCTCACCTGAGTGATCACAGTCGGCTGATGTACATCTACCTATACTGTATTATCTTTCTGGTGTGGCTGCTCCGGTCACAACGCGTCGGATATTGCATTTATTTCATCGTTTTAATACAGGTAAATTTGGATTCCGAATAACTAACTAGTTAGCCACATGGTGAATGTTGTGCTGCATCCTTAAATTTCTCAAAATGCAATTAAGAAGTAATACTGATGGACGATGTAAACGTTTACGCTACTTGAAGACCTTTCTTCTGTCCGAAACGCGTCCTTGCACGAAACGAAGTTATACAAAAGAGCGGCTGGTTACTATTCAGTATACATTCACGGACTTCAGCCACCATTTATATGGATAAATTAACGTTACCCTATGTAAGGACTTCTGTTACAGTTATAGAGCGCTGCATCTGCGAGTGCAAACCAGAAATAGTGGTGCACATGTCTCAGTTTTGAATATGTACAATGAGGCACACATGAGGATCGGCCTTGATGTTAACATTAGAAAAACTCTAAATCTGCATCAACCTGCATGGAATACCAACTTACGTATCCAACTGTAATACACAAAGGTGAAATTCTGCAGAATATTGAGCACTTTACTTAGTTTGGCAGTCTACTCTCGACTAACGGAAATATTGACGCCGAAATCCAGCCATTTTAGGGATAGCGTCTTCGACAACGACAACCTCAGCACTCAGACTAAGCTCTTTGTCTACTAGATAATCGTTATAATGATATCCATTTATGTGTGTGAGGCCTGGATCACCTGTAGAAGACAGCTGTAGCTCTTCGAAATATCATCAGCGCTGTCTCGGGAGAATCCTGGAAGTGGGACGGCGGGACCGAGCGTAATATTTCAGTATCCTGGAGACACACACACACACACACACACACACACACACACACACACACACAAATCGCTGCCAGAATAGAGGCCAGCATACTCAAAAACCAACTTCTATGGGCTGGTGGTATTACATACATACTCGACAGAGGTCTGCCAACACAAGAGCGGTTCTTGGCGCTTCAGTCCAGAACCGTGCGCCTGCTACAATCGCAGGTTCAAATCCTGCCTCGGGCGTGGATGTGTGTGGTGTCCTTATAAGTTAGTTGGGTTTAAGCAGTTCTTGGTCTAGGGGACTGATGACCTCAGATGTTTAGTCCCATAATGCTTAGAGCCATTTTAACCATTTGAACAAATAATGTATTCCCAACTCAAACACAAACGAAAACAAGGACAACTGAAACGATACAATAATGTTCTGATGTGGTACTTAAAAAATAAGAACTAGAAATTCAGTAGTTACCTGGAGCGTGCGACATGAACAAACAGTTTTGGACAAGGGAAAGTGAACATTTTTGCTGCAGGTCGAAAAGTGCATGCAAAATAAACAAGGAACACTAAGTGTTCAAAAAGTCGGCAGCGTTTGACCTGTTTGGAATCTACGACAAAACGAGAGTACACTCCATACCAGCCAACATGTCCAACCGTTCTCGAAACTCTGATAAGAAAGTATAAATACGACAAAACGCTTACAAAAAAAAAATCAACTTCGTTAACTTTAACACAAATTCGCGTATACTGAGATGTTTACAAAGACGTTATCATCAGTATAATTTTGCAGTTCATTCAGGAAGTAGAATCAACCTTTGTTCGTTGATTGGCAATATTATATAATAGAACGTTGACTAATGAAATGGTAAAAGTGAGTTACCACCTTTTCTTTTCATTTTTTTCGGCACTCGCCGTCGCACACTGAAATTTCCGAGCCGCTATCTGCCGAACGTGATGATAACATATTGGAAACATGACATAAATCGGAACAATTTATTAACGACGAACAGCAACGCTTGTGAATCCCGTAGAAGACATGATTTTGATGATTAGAGGTCATGACAGGCTGAGCGCAATATGAAGCGTAATCAGATTTGATGAGAACAGAGCAGCTTTTTATTCTGTGCGATGGGGCCAGTGCGAATAATTCGCCAGCGGCAGCGGTTTTGGAAGCCGCGCATTTGGTGGACGTACAGGGCTCGTTTACGATGGGATGACATAAATCGTAATAGCCACTACGCAACATGTGGCCACGTATTTGGCAGCGTTCCGCGAACCGGAATCAAGTTAAAATATGTTACTGTTAATTCATGTGACAAATGTTTCGTTAACATGATGAAAATCGAGCAGTTTTAATTTTACATTTACACTGCAAGCTATCCGCTACTATTAATTCACGAATTTTTATTATAAGTAATCAGATGTGGTTACTCCATTCCAGTCACTCAATATTACCCTCGCATGCATTTGCTGCCTTGTAGATTTGTGTAATCGATACACACGCATAAGAAGTATCATTATCTATAATTCTTGTTGCGTCTTGCAGCGTATAAACTAGAAAAAAAAAAGAAGAAAACAGAAAACCTTCTCTCGCAACACTTCACTTATATAACATATTATATTGACTGTGAAAGAAGATACATAATGCCGAAAATTTGAAATTATGGTGATTCATTCGCACGAAGTGTAGCACTTCAGCAGGAACAGAGAATACTAAATGAGGAGGAGTTTAGTGTTTAACGTCCCGTCGACAACGATGTCATTAGAGACGGAGCAGAAGCTCGGATGCGGAGGGAAATCGGCCGTGCCCTTTCAAAGGAACCATCCCGGCCTTTGCCTGACGTGAGCTAGGGAAATCACGGAAAACCTAAATCGGGGTGGCCGGACACGATATTGAACCGTCGTCCTCCCGAATGCGAGTCCTAGAATACTAAAGGTGAAATGAGTGGAGATAACTCGAGTGCTTAAAATTTTACATTTACGTAAGTTCAACAACTGTTCTGATGTTACACATGAATTAAAAAATGTCTAACGACACTTTCTGGCGTTTTTGTTTATTATTAATGCATTGAATTTCTAACTCAATATTCATATGTCTATTCAGCGCTACGGACGCACTTGGCAACTGTCTTCGCAGCAGCATGTGTATCTCTTGTGAGGTCTTCTTGGCGTGACAGGTTCCGTTCAAATTGCTCAAATGGCTCTGAGCACTATGGGACTTAACATGTGAGGTCATCAGTCCCCTAGAACTTAGAACTACTTAAACCTAACTAACCTAAGGACATCACACACATCCATGCCCGACGCAGGATTCGAACCTGCGACCGTAGCAGCAGCGCAGTTCCGGGCTGAAGCGCCTAGAACCGCTCAGCCACACCGACCGGCACAGGTTCCGTACGTCACTGACTAATTTGAGTCTACTTTATTTTCTATACTGGAGCTCACAGGCACGAATAGCTTTTTGAAGGACAACAGTTTCGCCTATAACTGTCACTTTAATTTAAATCACTGCGCTTCCGATTGCGACAATATGGTCGCATTGGACTAAGTACTTCCTGCTCACGAACATGTAAAAATATTTAAGGATCTTCTAATGTACTCGTATATTAAATGCCGCTTTCAACCAGCTCAAGCAGATGAATACCACTGAATGTGTAGGTACGAAATCTTCTACCTGAAAACGATCAAAAGCTCGTGTGGTTTGAAATCAAACTAAAAGTCGGAGATCAATATACTTCCCTTCAATAAGTCTTTTCAACATGAGAGTTAATCGAAATATAGCGCCAGTGTCTTAAGTGTACACCGAGGGCTGCTTGGTGTTATCCTTCGTTGATGTGTGATGTCAGTGCCACAAATCCCAGGAATTAAATAGTCTCAGGGAATATAACCACGTCTTGTAGTGAAAGACCGTGTTTCTGTAGCTGCGGAAACAGAGCCCCTACCAAATCCGTTCTCATACTCTGCCGGAAATATGGCTAGGAACTGGATAGCAATTTTATCGGATCGCTGTTGTGAAGTTATCGGATCGCTGTTGTGAGGTAACGGCTAAAAGGTTTGAAAATAATGTTTTCTGTTAGATTAACAACAGTGTAGACAGACTAATTGTTTGGAAAATCTTACTGTTCAATCAGCAATATTGAAAAACAGCGGAGAAATACTAGGGTTTAGCTTTCGTCGAGGACGAGTTCATAAGACACGAAGTAAAACTCTCAAGAGTGGACAAGGATTAGTCGGAAAATCGACAATCTGTGCTTTTTAAAGATCTATTCCGACAAACTCTTTATATGATTCATGCAAACGCATGTAATATCTAAATCCAGATAAACGGATACAGGTTTGAACCTCATTCATCCAGAAGGGGAATACATTGTTATAACCATAGCCTCGCCTCACAACTCTTACTTTTTATCGCATTTAGAAGTCGATATGTATGGCACATATTGTTCCGTTCAAATTGCTCAAATGGCTCTGAGCACTATAGGACTTAACATGTGAGGTCATCAGTCCCCTAGAACTTAGAACTACTTAAACCTAACTAACCTAAGGACATCACACACATCCATGCCCGAGGCAGGATTCGAACCTGCGACCGTAGCAGCAGAATTACGAAGTATTCAGATAGAGCAACGGTGGGTGGGGGGTAGCCAAATAAACCTGGAATTTAGCTACTACGAGAATGTAAAAAAATTCTCCCGGAATAATAATGAAAAAAACTTGAAAGCTGATAGCCATAGCGTCACACTGGAACGATAAAACATGGATTTGTATTAAAATTAATCAAGTAACCAAACATTCTTCCCATGACAAATGTCCTTTAGATACATTGCCACCCAGCAAACAACGCATTCTTTTTAAATACATGTTCACTGTACACTATTTCTTTTACAGGCTTACCTGCTGGTGAAGACAGTCACATTAAAGGCACATTTAATGCCTACGCTAATGCCTGAGACGAGGCTCAAATCCGTGACAACAGCTGTAGGTATGATACTGTGGAAGCCGCCACCAAGAAGTAGTTCAGTAACAGTTCTCGTATTCGTTTGACACACACACACACACACACACACACACACACACACACACATAGACTATCGGACGCTACCTCATAACGATTCCTTTCTTTACGCATGCGATCAGTGTCTTACTTGATTCCCTTAAAAATCGGAAGGGGTGACCGTCTAGAAATTGAGTGAGCATGTGCAAAGGGCCGGGCAACCTGTGGAATATTTTTGTCCTAAATAGTTATCCTCTTATCGTTTACGTAAGAATAAACAGTATTTATAACAAAACTGATATTGTCAATTTTTAATTCATGTTTTATTTGAAAATTGTTGATCCATAACGTTAAACAGAAGGATGTTGCAGTAAGAGTAAAGAAAAAAAATATGTTTTTCATCGAGTGCTAGAAAACGCAAGTTACTCGATCAAACGGCAAAAAAAAATAAATAAATAAGTAAATAAATTAAATTAAAAAAAAATTACAAAACAAAAATATGTCTAGCATCGTTTCAATACTTTGTCAAATTTATCTAAAACGTGTTTCTGTTATTCGTAAACAACTTTCGCATTTATCAATAATAAAAGGTAACTCTTGACTTTGATCACGAAGAAGAACGTTCGATTGAGTACCAAATAAAAACAGTAATCATCTCTATTTTTCATTTTTGTCCAAGTAAACTATACTCGCATCAAAAGTAATTCCTGTGATTACATAAAAGCGCAGATGTTACGTGATCATCGAATGTTTATTGTTTATAAAATACCATTTATATTCTGTAACGATACAAAATGCACAATGGACTAACACTGAATGAAGTTCGATTCTAATTATGTGCAAAACGAACAACCAAACAAACAGACAGTTCAGCTCCTATTTACTCTCTTACACATTCATTTATGTTCATTTCCCGACCAATTCTAATAACACCACCGGTGATCTTACCATTTACTACGTTATTTATGTAGTGTACCAGAACTACTGAGCCGTCGCTTTGGCAGAACGCAACTCTACGTACAACCAAAGAAATTGACAGAAGATGGAGTAATGCAGATCTTTGTTGTGTTCTTCCCGATAAGATGAGACCTGGCTATCTAATGAGTAGTAGGTGACGGAGTAGACTGGTATGACGTAACTGGATGCGTAAAGCTGAAGGCCGTAATATGTGGATGATTCTGAACGGCATTTGCCGACTAGCACACGAAAATGCCTGATGACAACGATCGATCAAACTAATAAAGCCAATGCCTCGTAGAGGAACACATAGCTGCGTTCAGAGACATCAGCAGGGGTCATCGCGTCCGTATAGCTACTCAGACAACGATGAAATTACGTCGAGGGTAAGTAACAAAAAGTTTATGTCAGGCACAAGAGTGTTGGCGGCCCGAATGCTAGGCAGCGAGTGTTCCTAGCCGTTTAGTGGCAGACGCTAAACGGAGCAGCATTTGGTACAAACTGAAGCTTAACGGGATTTATCAAACGGGATTTCGGGATTACTCCGGCGCTCGTGCACTTAGTCCGGTAAGGGGGCGCGAAATACGACTTGACGTTTAACGAAACATTGAACCCGAGAGAATTATTAAGGTAGACGGCGGAGTAATGGTGTGGAAGATATGTTCGCAGCAGAAATAACATTGTGGAGCGGGAGAGCATTAAATTCTAAGCGCAGTGGCGCGATCCTTGCGGAGGAGAGTGGGGGTGATGGTGTGGGGGCTAAAGGGGAATGAAGGGGGGGGGGGGGGTTAGCGGGAGACGGCACAGTGCCCGAGGGAGCTCGCGCGCCCACCCTCTCTCCCACTGGACTCCCTAATTCTGAACTGCTGAATAACGCTTCTTGCCACCGGGAGCCAAATGCCTCCCCGACTCTCGTTTGTCTGTAATGTGTAGTTAAAGAATACGTCATGACTTTATTAATGCGAAAGTACCGTCCGAACATACACGCAGAATATGTTACAGGTATCTCACGAGTCAGTGAGGTGTACTACACAATGTGTTTCCTAGTCTCTGTTATTGTAGAAAATGATTGCTGTTCTCGACGCACTACTTCTGGTGGTCTCTCCACGGCGTTTGGTTGCATAGATCAAATTTTGTTCTTAGAAAAACAGAAGTTTTATGGAGTTGATAGCTTTACACACAACTGGTTGGAACCATACTTAACAAATGCAATGCAAAAGTTGTGCTGAATAATTCAAGCAAAGTTGTAAAGATAGCACATTTAAGAGACTGGGGAGAAATCACAAAGGTAGTCCCACGTGGTTCAATTTTGGATCCACTTCTATCTTTACATATGTGAAGGCCTTCCACTGAAGATCCAGCAAGCAGAATTGGTATATTTTGCAGTCGGTGCTAGTGTTACAACAAACCCCATTAAACAGAAAGCAACAGGAAAGCTTGTGTATGATTTTTTACACAGAATTAGTAAGTGATCTGCTACAAATGGACTCTCCCTAAATTGTGAGGAAACAGACTACATTCAATTCCGTACAACGAATAGTCATAGCAATAACTGACGTAGCGCATGAACAGAAATCAGTAAATAAGGTAGAATGCCCCAAATTTTTGGGTGTACATACTGATGTGAACTTGAAGAGGCATATTGCTGGGCTGCTCAAACAACGAAGCTCCTTGTATAATTGTTAATCTTTGAAAGAAAAATCAACCTCCTGGCATAATTTGCATATTTAAATTCAGTAATGTCTTACGGAATAATTTTCAAGGATAACTCATTACTTACGGTACTGACTGCACAAAAGCGAGCAATAAGAATTAGATGTGTTACCCGACGATCGTCATATACGTACCTCTACAAGGAATTTGGCATTTTAACTAGACCATCACAATACATACATTCGCTAATGAAATCCGTCTTAAATAATCCAACACGATTTAGGAAGAACATTGACGACCATACCTATAACACTAGAGGAAAAAAATATCACTATCACCCACTATTAAAGCAGTCAGTGGCTCAGAATAATGGAGCAACTGAAATTTTTGATCATTTTCTCAATAACATAAAATGTCTGACAGGAAGCAAAGGAAGTTTAACATCTAAGTTTAAAAAAATACATTTCTCTTGGAAAATTATATGTATTCATAGACGAAATTCTGGTTAAAAACCTTGGAAAAATTGTTTTTAAATGTTCTGGTATGAGTAGGACTACAACATAATGTGTTCATTATTTTTGACACTAATCACGTGCCGGCCGCTGTGGCTGAGCGGTTCTAGGAGCTTCAGTCCGGAACCGCGCTGCTGCTACGGTCGTAGGTTCGAATCCTGCCTCGGGCGTGGATGTGTGTGATATCCTTAGGTTAGTTAGGTTTAAGTAGTTCTAATTCTAGGGAACTGATGACCTCAAATGTTAAGTCCCATAGTGCTTAGAGCCATTTGAACCATTTGAGCCACTAATCACGTAGCACTATGCATATCGTGTAAACTGACTGATTTCGACAAAGGAATCCTTCAAATGATCTATGTAACACGTAACTAATTAACAATCTGAGAGGGACTTAGACCTGAAAGTACTTACGAATTAGAAAATCGTCCTCAAAATTGGGCTCATTGGCTGGACTCCCATTCGGGGGACGATGGCTCAAATCCCCATCCACCCATTCAAATTTACGTTTTGGGTTATTTCCCTAAATCGCTTTAGGCAAATGCTGGGCTGGTTCCTTTGTAAGGGTACGAAGTCAAACTCTGATCTTCCTAGTATGTAAGTAAATCATCGATTGCAGGGAAAACGGAAAGGGGTGGAATCGAAGTGCGTGTGAAGTGACGTCACAGAAAGATGCTGAAAATGAAGAGGAATGACAAAAGAAGAAATGAGGTACTCCACCGAAAGGTAAGGAATATGTGGAAGACACTAACTTGAAGGACGGCCAGGTTGATGTTATGGCTTCGGGTAGATTTCATGGTCCTAGAGGGAGCCGTAGAGGTAAGATAGAGATTCGAACTTGTAGAAGATATAACTAACATAAAAATAGGACCACTCAACTCTTTTGCAAGGCTGTAGATGTTTAAACAGGTACCTTATCGAAGATTTACACCACATTCAGGGGAAGCGGAAGAACATTACCCGCCAAGTCACAAATGTGGACGCAAGCATGTGGTGCGTGACCGTGACAGATGGCCATTGACAAGGATTGCGGCGAAAAGCAAAAGGGCGACAGCTTCAGAAGTCACTGCAAAACTGAATGTCGCCCTCCCGAACTCCGTCAGCTCCACAACAGTACGAAAGGCTCTCCATACACTGGGAACTGCAGGGCGTAATGGAACTCCAAAACCACACATCAGTGATGCAAGTGTCCGTGTCGAAGCCGTAACACCTACAATATGGAGCAACGGAAGAAAGTCATTCGGTCGGGTGAGTCCCGTTACACACTGTTTCCAACTACTGGCCCAACTGATATGTCCCAAGAGTGAGACATGGCTGGGTATCGGTTTTAATTTGGGAGCCATATCGCGGTATTCCATGGACTCATGGTTACTCCGCAAGATCCCATTACTGCCAAGGTTCACCTGGACATATCGGCTGATCCGGTCCGTCCCACGGTACAATGTGGCTCCCAAGTCGTGGCTCTGTGTCCCAAGACGACAGGACTCCTGTTCACATAAGAAAATGTTCAGATGTATGTGAAATCTTATGGGACTTAACTGCTAAGGTCATCAGTCCCTAAGCTTACACACTACTTAACCTAAATTATCCTAAGGACAAACACACACACCTATGCCCGAGGGAGGACTCGAACCTCCGCCGGGACCAGCCGCACAGTCCATGACTGCAGCTCCTGTTCACACAGCTCCTTGACCAAGGAAAGCTTTTGTGAGCACGACGAATAGTCGCACCGCCTCTAGCAACCACACTCACCAGATCGCCTTCAGCCTTTCTTGTCTACATTGGAGAGAAGGGCGTGTGATCGATATCCACCTCCATCATTGTTATCTGAACTTGTCACGATTCTGCAGGAAGGATGGTATGAGATTTCTTTGAAAACCATACAGGGCCTGTAATTATGCTTCCCGAGACGAGTGGAAGCTCTTTTGAATAACAACAGTTTTTTCTGCACAATATTAGGTATGTTAACGTGTTCTGTTTGTGGTGTTTACATATTTTCGTCCATGCCTTATAAGTAGTACCCGGTACAGACAAGTTTATCTGACAGAGAATGATTGAAAAGGTGAAGTGTGTATAGCTTGCGCTCACTATTTAGTGAGCCACCAGATATCGATATGCAATATCAGTTTACTCTCAGGAACTAATGAATGAGAGGTAGCTGCTTTATAACTACTAAGTAGTACGAAGAAGCGTGTGTCATGCTGCATATCTGCAGAACAGTTCAGTAATAACAAGTGTCTACCTGGAAGGCTCCGACAAATTCCTATGAAAATGTACTCTGCCATCATACTTTATTTGCCTAAGCTAAAACTCTGTGACTACAGTTTCATCTTAGATCTATAACGATATTAGCCGAAAGCACTCCCCGTAACTGAGATACGCCAACTTTGAACAAACTTACGGAAATATGTGTCGCTGCATTAACGTTTCAGGTTTTTTCTCGTTATGCTGGGCGAGAGAAAACGGGAGTAGTTCGATGCAAACTCCAAAGTCAAACGAACCACAGTCAACCACAGATGCTTCAAGTTCCTATTTCAGGAGACCGTCGCTCACTAAAAACAGCGCTAGAGTAATAACAAGGAGCTCAGAAGTAATGTCCGTGTAAGTTTCAAAGACGTGAAATTCTCAACAGTTATTAAGATTTCACGTACATTTCCATGGTAGATTCCTATACAAAAAGGTCACTCTCCGGCAATTTCGGAATGATTGGAAGTAAATGGGTGTAATTTTCCTCGCTGTTGTAAACTAAAATAAATCGATATTGGGTAGAATGTTCAATCATACTACAAAAAGAAATAAACAGAACTAATAGTTTATGTTTGAACCGACCTGCACCATGTGTTAACTGGACGGTCCATCCCAAAGAACAATTAAGTTGCTTGATACGAACATTCCAAACTGATCACTAAAATAAAGAACTCACAGATGTTTACCTTACGTATTTAGAACACACATTTCAGCCATTCACCACAGTAAAATTGTGGTCATCGAAGAGCTGCAAAACGAAGTACTGCCTACCATTGCTGGTGCACCTCACACTGGGCCACAACTAGGCAACCGAACAATGTATGTATGTCAGTAAAAGTAACAACGATTTAATGGGAAGTCTGGCAAACACCGAAATTATATTCATCCGTCTGATTTCGGCGTATCACAAAATCTAGCGGTATGCGGATAAGACTCCACTCATCATTCACATTTGTGACCCATTACTAATACCACACATCACAGCAAAGAAATCATACGGACGAAGCCAGTTGCAGCTCCTGTCATCTATAAAGTAGTCACACAGAGCACGACGCGCTGCAGGGAACAGCTACATCCTTTTCCGTAAGCCACCTAATGGTGTGTGGCGGAGGGTACTTCTGGTAACACTAACTGATTCCCCATGCTCGCCAACTCGCGAATAGCACGTGGAATGAACGATTGTCGGTAAGTCTCCGTATTGCCTTTAATTTCTCGAATTTTCTCGTCGTGGAATTCACGTGGGATGTTGGAGAAAGTAATGTTTCGTCAGACTCTTCCCGGAAACTGCTCACTGGAAATTTCAATAGTAAACCGGGATGCACAATGCCTCCCTTGTAACGTCTGCCAGTGGAGTTTGTTGAGCATTACGGTAACGCTCTCGTGCTGGCTAAATGAGCCCGAGACGAAACGCGCCGATCTTCGTTAGATCTTCTCTCTCCTCTCTCTCTCTCTGTCTCTCTCTCTTCTATAAGTTCAAGCTAATAATAACGAGCCAATAGTGATGAACATTACTCAAGAATCGGTCCTCGTCCGTCGTGGATAAGTTACATTCCTTAAGATTCTTCCTGTGAAACTCAGTACACTATTGTAGGTCGTTCAAAACGTTGTTTCTTGTTTCACTTCGCTTAACAGTGTGACACGTTTTACCCTAAACGACTTCCTCCAAAAGCGAAGCAACTGATTGGCTAAATCTTCTACAAATTATGACAACTTCGTCCTTGTTAATTAAACACAGAGTCTTTTCTACTGCTAAGTGAAAGAATAACATCGAGGCTGTCTCAGTGAATCCATTTCCCCCTCCAAAACAGCACAGAATAAGAAACAAGTTACGCTCGTATTGCAACAGTCTTCCGTGGCCTCAGAACTAAGCTGTGGACTAGGTTGTTCTTCCTACATGTTCCTCGAGTTTTCCCCAAAATGTAGCTACATGGTCGCCGGTCGGCTGTATAAAACGGATTGTAACGAGCAATACTGCTGCACAGAGCAGTACGATTACCATCCAGTCCGTTTCACCATTCAGCTTTACAGCACTTGTAAACCCTACAACCATTTTCGAGACTCAAGAGCAGAACGAACATTCGAATGCGCTGTGCACTGCGGCGCTACTCCTTGCTACAGGCGCTATTCACAGCCGCTACTCTCAACTTTCTAAGTGGTTAGTACCCAGGAATATAAAATCGCTGCACTGGAAAGCTTTTATGTGCTGCGACGGCTATTAACCGCAACAGTCTTACTTATTTCACCGTCACGAGTTTTGTTTACGTGTTATAAGGATATATTGAAAGTTTGCGGGTTAGAGATTAAAGTACGGGGCCATCTGCTGTCACGGCTACTTAAGTGATGCTAGTGATACCGACCAGCACGGTTTCCTTCCAACCAAAAAGTTCTCTTTTAACAACTAAGTCATTAGCTTCGTCATGACTAGATCTCCTTAACTTGTATTGGAGTAATCAGTGATCTTATAACGTCGCCGAGCTCCCTTGCGCTGTCTACTTGTACTCTGACATGAATGTTCTTGGATGTAGCGAACACCAACACTATTCGCTATACGGAGAAAGTGGACAGTGGTAATCACAGCTCTTAGTATAGAACCACGTACATTTGGAATTTCATTATACCCGGTCAATTCTTTCATTGCACACGCATCCTAAGTTCGGCGTGTTGTACATCAAAGAAGGTATTCAAAAAGGCGACCATCACATTCAGTAGAGCCACAACATCTTTGAAGAAAATTCTGGTGAACTTTACCAAACGTATCAGGTATCGCATTAAGCTCATAATATTCTTTAAGTACCTGTCGAGAAGTGTTTCTTCGTCAGGAATCTGTGTCATGCCCACAAAACGAAATATCAAGAGCCGTCAGATCAGGGGAGCTAGGTGACCATGCAATTGGACCTCCCGCTCCGACATCAAAGCGCACGAATGAAAAGCAGATGTATGCACACAGAAACTGGTACACTAGACAATAACGGCATGATAATAGTCGGAATGCGCTCGAATGACAAGCAAAAACAATATACCTCAATGAGATTTTCACTCTGCAGCGGAGTGTGCGATGATATGAAACTTCCTGGCAGATTAAAACTGTGTGCCGGACCGAGACTCGAACTAGGGACCTTTGCCTTTCGCGGACAAGTGCTATACCAAGTGAGCTACCCAAGAACGACCCACGGCCCGTCCTCACAGCTTTACTTCTCCCAGTATCTCGTAGTATACGTTTTGAAGGTAGGAGACCAGATACTGGGAGAAGTAAAGCTGTTAGGACGGGGCGTGAGTCGTGCTTGGGTAGCTCAGTTGGTAGAGCACTTGCCCGCGAAAGGCAAATGTCCCGATTTCGAGTCTCGGTCTGGCACACAGTTTTAATCTGCCAGGAAGTTTCAGTATATTACCTTTCCTGAAGTTACGGTGCGTGTGCCCTTATTTTCCGTGTTGTTTCTGACATTCCAAAATTTTCATTGGCTGAGAATTACTTGCAAGACCATATATTCCTATACTAAAGCTGTCGTCCGACTCCTCTGTCAGCTCGTTCAATCTATGAGCAAACTTTTTGTGGGGTCCTGCCCACTCGTCTCGTACAGGGTGCCTAAATGATGCTGCGTTCTCTGGATACGATACAACAATTGAGGCAAATCACATTAACAGTTTTTATTACACTAAAGAAGATCGACAATACCTAACTTTGTATTTACAACGGTGTAGCAAGCGATGGGCGACATGCAAACAGTCAATGTCTTTCGCTGTAGACAATGTACATAGAAGCAATGGATATGGATCACTAATAACTGCTATCGTAGAGCTCTCTGCTAGGACGGGTCGAGTACTGTGCGGCACAGGCTAGCAGGAGCGGCACTTACATTCTCTTCGGATAGAGGTCGCTCCTGTCGTGGTGTGGTCCTAGTCAGCGGTCTATTGGCTGACATCGTCTCACAGCCTTCTCTGCTCTTGTGTTCTTCATCTTCGTGCCGGCGCTTGTCGATACGCCGTAACACTTTTGAATCATCTTGTATATATATGTGATTGGCGAACCCTCTCGAAAATTACTAACGCAGTGCATTATAATACCATCTTACACTTCAAAAGAATTACATAGTATTTCTTACGTTAACTATGTAACCAACTTCTATCACCAACCAAGATGAAATACACGATAAACATTGACAAATTTTGAAGTAACACGTTTCAAAATTTAAAGGTTAATACGTTGCATTGAATTTCGTTGTAAGTTCAATAACTGATGTAAGAACTTTCATGCTGTCTGGACTGAAAATTGAAGCGATGTTTGGGTGGATGAACATGTAGTGTTCTCAGTTGGTTCAAATGGCTCTGAGCACTACGGGACTTAACTTCTGAGGTCATCAGTCCCCTAGAACTTGGAACTACTTAAACCTAACTAACCTAAGGACATCATACACCTTCATGCCAGAGGCAGAATTCGAACCTGCGACCGTAGCGGTCGCGCAGTTCCAGACTGAAGCGCCTAGAACCGCTCGGCCATACCGGCCGGCTAATGTTCTCAGTTGCTACCTGATTTTTTCTCTCGCAGTTTTACGTTTGGTACATAATATTGATAAATGAGTAGTTTACACTTTTGACAGTCATATCGACGCTGTTGCGGAATTATGCTTCCTTACTGTTAATATTACATATACTTGACTTGAAAACGCATTACCAAATGTCAGAAAGCGGGTTGGATGAAATCGCGCTGTTGTTTCCGCTGCATAGCGATTACGCATATGTTACCACAACTATTGCCCAAAGTTGGATAGGTGCTCGCCTTGTGCACTGTATAGAAGCAAATAGTTGAACTATACTTACCACCGACTCTGAAAACCAGAATTTAAGTACCTAGGATGTTTACACAGGAAGAGTTTACCATCCATCAGTACTTGACGGACGCGAAAACTAGCACTCTCATGGCGCCAATTCAAAGACATGTATGGGGAAAAGGAAACCAAAATACGAAAAATAGGAACATTATGGCGTACCGCAACGTCGACAACGATGTCAGAGCATGAAGACAAATCTGTATTGGACGACGTATGGGGAAGCAAACTGGCTGTGCACGATCATAAAGCATCGGTCTTATGTAATTCAGGGACTCACAGGAAACCTAAGTCACGATGGCCGAATGGAGAGCTAAACCACCATCATCTTGGAATACGAGTCCGATGTCTTAGCAATGGGCCACTGCCTCACTCGGTTATACAATCTACTTGTATGTCTGTCTGTACCACAAATATTTTATTACTTTCCTGACGAGCTTGGGCCACTGACCATCTTCAAAATGAAATGAAATAGATTCATATCAAGTATCTCAGCAACGTTGCCGTACAAGAACCTGTTGCAAACTATCTTACGGTCCTCACTTATAATCTGTAGCGGCAAAATTGACGGGACGATTTGTAATAATCCATTTCATGTTATTATGAAGATAATAAGAGGCCAAAACACGTCACGAAAATAATGCAGGTTTCGCGATACAAACAAACATATAATTAAATAATGTAAGTGTACCACTGAATGCTACATCTCGTTTCACATTCGTGCAATATAGCTCACTCATTGAGGTTTTAACGACCCATCAACTACTATGTTTTCAGAGACTCTGCACCACCCTTAATCGGGGAATGAAATCGTTGTGTCTTTACCGTGCGGGTACATCGTGGCGCGGTTCAATATCGACAGATCCCTCTGGTTGTCAGCATCTCTGGGGGGAGGTAGTCAGAGCGATATTCCGACGACAGAAGGAAGCGTGTGACGGTTAGGTCGGTTTAAGCGCGACTGAGGGTATAGTATCTCTCTCTCTCTCTCTCTCTCTCTCTCTATCTCTCTCTCTCTCTCTCTCAGTAATCGGGTGTTTAGTGGTATTGTGACGACGGCGGGTAGTTCTTAAGTGCCGTGTCGTCACGGCTGATAAGATCCTTTGCTCGCTGCTGCATTCGAAATTTTAGTCAGAACGGTTTACATGATGTGTCGCGTGTCGGCCTGAATGGTGGAGGTTGCTGATGTACAAATTATTTCGGTGCGTTGCTTAGGCACCTACTTATATTTTGATTTGCATCATTGCGAAGAAGCCTGTGTCCTCTGTGGTGGCACGTTGGTTTCGTGTCACCAGTTTCAAAGAATTGAACATAAGGGCCACTGGTGGATATGCTCAATTGATTGCAGTCATTAATCTGGCCGCTACTGACTTATATTACTACTTTCTTGATATTAAGCTGAGCATTCAGTTACAGTCCCAACCATTATAGTTTATGTGTGCAGAGACTATTCTCTTACTTAAAATATTGGTTATCCATCGTCGTCTGTAAAGCAGTTTTAGTGAATTTTTTAAGTTATATCATTCAAGCCGTTAAATTGTATATTTATAACTATTAAACTGGCAGTGTGGAAGCCTCTTGCCTGGGTGTGGTCCCGTTAACTGGTATTATATAAATTAAGCAGTACATAAGGTGATTTCAGCGCACGAATCACTTTTCCAAATTTTCTCCAGTGTCTTTTGGTGCTGTAATTTTTTCTAAACTCGTTAACTAGTCATTTCTGTGTTACAGGATAGCTTTAGTACACATGCGGTTTATATTGTGAGTTCCGCTAAAAGAGTCTTGAGTCGAAGACATGTCTGATTCTAAACTGCTTGCTCTTTCTGTTAACCGTACTGAAAGGAAGGCCTTAAAATCTCAGCTGACCAAATATGTCGTATTCGTTTTGGCCCTATATGGGCAACTGGACTGCTCGACCAACTGACTGTATTTTAAATTTATTTATTTATTTATTGAAATGTTATGGGACTTAGCTGCTAAGGTCATTAGTCCCTAAGCTTACTCACAACCTAAATTATCCTAAGGACAAGCACACACACCCATGCCCGAGGGAGGACTCGAACCTCCGCCGGGACCAGCCGCACAGTCCATGACTGTAGCGCCTAAGACCGCTCGGCTAATCCCGCGAGGCTGTATTTTAAATAAACTTTTCATCAGTATGTTTGTTTGGATTTGCTTGTTTTTCTTAATTACTGTTTTACTTGTCTGTGGATGTTGGACATTAACTGCCTGTCAACCATTTCTGTAGGTTTCTAAAGCTTAAATTTGGAATGTATTGTTAAACGCCACGTCATTCATCTTATTAAACCATTAAACGTTGGTTTTAAGGCTTGGATTTAATCCCAAGATTTCAGAAAATTTTTCTTAAAATTCTTTTCTTATTTTTTTTTAAAGTTATTTTAGAGGTTTTCTAAATTCTACCACCAGTTGCCTCGCTCCCCAAGGCGAAAGTCACTATTAAATTAAATTATAGTGGTAGTTGCTGATAGTTTTTGGATATTTCTGATGTGGTAACAAAATGGTTTGTTTTTCATTAAATTTGTCATTAAAATCGTGACCCGGTATCCTACCACTCAACACCAGCTTCCTACTGCATTTCAGTTGCATTTTAGAGGGGCCATTTCAGAATTTCTCTTAATACACTTAAACAGATCACGGTAAAAGTAAATCTGTAAATGTGAATGACAGTACAGACAGAGAAGCGCCGTCTTCCCGAATGCGACTGCCACACCGTCGCTACCACTGCGCTACCTCGCACAGTGAAGGCTGCTGTGGACATCGAAGTGCTTCCCTAGCGACGACCTTACCGTAAGTCATGCAGCCCTTGCCATCTCCGGACCTGTAGTGCTGGTTGAGTTGTGGTTGTTGACTATTATTGCTTGCAGTCACAGCCTGCTGCCCACTGAACACAGAGAACTTAATCCCAGCAGTCGTCAGACGAAGTAATACGCAGCGGCTAACGGCGCGAGGCAGAAGAAGGTGTACCGTAAACAAAGTGAGTGCGAGGGCAGCGTGATGGAGAGGGGAAGAAGGAGTGGAAGTGGGAGTGAGTGCGAGGGTATGGGGGGAGGGGGGGGGCAGAGTTCGTCGCCCCACAGAGTCCGCGGGGGGTGGGGGGTGGGGGGGGGGCCTGCGGCGCGTGGGTGGGGCAGACGCCGCGCCGGGTAAATATAAACACAGCGCCGGCTGCTGGCGCGCTGCCACCGCCCTCTGATCACGCTTCGCTGCCGCAGTTTGCCTTCCTATACGGGCGCCCGCGCGAGCGAGTAATTTCCACAACACGATGACCCAGGTGGAGAAGCTGCAATCTGCTTCTGTGCACGTTTGGACACGTATAAACACGCTCTCTAAGAGCAGGCGCTGCTCTTATCAATTTGACCGTAGCTTTTGGCCAGTTAGCACCATGACAGGGAAGGAAGGGATGGCTAGTTTTATATAGCAATTTTTTTCTTTAGAGAATTGACACAGCATTTTTCTTTCTTTTAGTTTCTTGGCCATACAGCCACTCATAATTTATACATACCACCAAAAAATGTTTTTTACTTTGGCCTACACTCGCACTGTTATGTTGGCAATGACTACTGCTTTCGGTAGCAGTTGTAAGGGATGATCAAAAAGTTTCCGTTTGAAGGCCGTATGGTCCACGATCGGTGTGCCAGTGAGGCAAAATCGCCGTGAGCATTAAGGTAATCATCCCACTGGCACACCAGGTTGAAGATACCTGTCTGGTAAAATACCGTGTCCTGCTGTGTGAAGAAGTCCATAACTGCCTGGCGCACATCCTCGTCAGACAGGAATCGTCGACTCTTCAAGGCCTTTTTGAAGGGACCGAAGGCGTCATAATCGCACCAGGAGGGATCAGGTCTACGCCGGCCCGTGTGGCCGAGCGGTTCTAGGCGCTTCAGTCGCGAACCACGCTGCTGTTACGGTCGCAGGTTCGAATCCTACCTCGGGCATGGATGTGTGTGCTGTCCTTAGGTTACTTAGGTTTAAGTAGTTCTAAGTCTAGGGGACTGATGACCTCAGATGTTATGTCCCATAGTGCTCGGAGCCATTTGAACCATTTTGAGATCAGGACTATTGTCTGGGTGCTCCAGTTTATGCCACTTGAATTGACGTAACCCAGATCGACCGGCGTCTTGTATTGAATCGCGACCAGCACTGAACTTGCCGCACCATTCCACAACAGTGGTTTTGAACAGACATGCTGCCCCACAGCGGTTCTTCATTCATCGATGTACGCCTACCAGTACTTGTTGTTCAGCAGCTAAGAAAAGGATCACAGCACATTGGTCCGGTTTGGACAGATTTGGCAATTATGCCGCCAGTATTTCGCGTTTCCATATTACTGCACGCACTTTGGAAAGACACGGATGTCACACTAATCGCTTGCCTTCATGTTGGTGGTTGTACAGGGTAGTTCAACTACCCCAGACTATAGGTCTTACGCAGCCCATAATGTGTTCAAAAACCACGCGAGATTTTCATATTCTCTCGCTCGCTACGCACCAACTATTACCCCCGTAGGAAGAATGAAAAGTAGCATTTTGTAGGGAATTTAATATACTTACATTTTATACTGGGATACGTTTCCGCTGGATGCCAAGCGTGTGAAGGTCACTTCTGTACGTTTTTCTTGAATAATTCGAAAACTACGGCCCATAGTGGAAACGTATCCCCGTGCAAAATCTTAACTGCGAGGGTGAGTCAAATGAAAACCTTAAATATTTTTTTAAATATTATTCATTGTGCAGAAGTGGTACAAAGCTCTATCACTTTTCAACATAATCTCCCCCACGCTCAATGCAAGTCCTCCAGTGCTTACAAAATGCATGAATTCCTTGAGAAAAAAATTATTTTGTTAGTCCGCACAACCACTCACGCACCGCCTGGCGTACCTCTTCATCAGAACGGAACTTCTTTCCTCCCATTGTGTCTTTGAGTGGTCCAAACATATGGAAATCACTTGGGGCAAGATCTGGTGAGTATGGTGGATGAGGAAGACCCTCAAAATGGATGTGAACCTAGGTTTCGATCCCAGTAACGCTTCTTGCAAGGAAGCCATCTCCATCTCGTTCAAAGCGCCGAAGAAGTTCTTCACAAGCATCAACACGTCGTTCTCTCATTTCAGGAGTCAGCTGCGTGGCACTCATCTTGCAGACACTGTGAAACTGGAGCACATCATGCACAATGTGATGTGCTGACCTATGACTAATCTGTAAACATGCTGCAATGGCATTCAGTGTCACTCGGCGGTTTTCCTTCACTATGGCTTCAACTGCTGCAATGTTCTGTGGAGTCACAACTCGTTGTGCCTGACCTGGACGAGGAGCATTTTCAACTGAAGTCATACCATTTGCGAACTCCCTACTCTATTTGTAGGCTTGCTGCTGTGACAAACATGCATCACCCTTCTGAACCTTCATTCGTCGATGAATTTCTATAGGTTTCACACCTTCACTACGCAAAAACCGAATGACAGAACGCTGTTCGTCCCTGGTGCAAGTCGCAAGTGGGGCGGCAACCTTTATACTGATACTGCGACGGTATGTGTGCATCTGCACTATGCTGCCACCTACAGACCATTCTGCACGCTGTTTGTAGCACGTTTACCAATTTATAGGATAACGGTGCGAAATTTCGATTTGTTATTACAAATTTAAGGTTTTCATTTGACTCACCCTCGTATATTAAATTCTCTACAAAGTGGTCCTGTTCATAATTTCTGTAGGACTAATAGTTTTCGCATAGCGACGAGGGAATGTGAAAATTTGCGATTGGTATTTGAAGGCACTGCAGGTTGCATAAAACAGTTAGGGGCAGCTGCACACCCTGTACACCCGCACAGGAGTCGTGCCACGTTGCATAAACGCTGCAGCGGCGCCGTCACACGGAAATTTCCTGATCGCCCCTTACATCACAATTACGTCATCTTCAGATATTTAAGTCCTCTACTATGGTGTAGCGCAGATCCACATTATATCTGCTGTACTAAAGAGCATGTGCCGGCCGGGGTGACTGAGCGGTTCTAGGCGCTACAGTCTGGAACCGCGAGAACTCTACGGTCGCAGGTTCGAATCTTGCCTCGGGCATGGATGTTTGTGATGTCCTTAGGTTAGTTAGGTTTAAGTAGTTCTAAGTTCTAGGGGACTGATGACCTTAGAAGTTAAGTCCCATAGTGCTCAGAGCCATTTGAACTAAAGAGCATGTGTATTTGGCTTTATTCATTTTACATCTATGTAAGGGTTAAAATGTAGTTAGGCAACAACGAATGAGGAAAATTTGGTCCAACAGGGCGCTTTTCCGAACTCAGAGACAACTGAGTCTAGCTTTGCACCCAGAACTTCCCCTAAGACACTGGTATGTAGAAAATGTAAACTGGTTTTAATTAAAACTTTTAATTTGAAATTCAGTCGCAGGCTTCCTGATAAGTTTTGTACCTCTACTGTGAAACTGCGATATGTCGAACATTTTTTAGAATTAGTATCGACAGTTTTCCCTTTTCGCCTTTTGTCTCACAAATGTAAAGTCGAAAAGAAGGGAAAAATACACCTCAGACGCGCATCTGGAGGTATAGTTATCCTGAATATCTACGTAAAATAACATATGTATCAGTCCATGCAAAAATTACTCCCCGTGTTTTCTGGTGTATTCACCTTTCGAACGACGCTTATTTGCTGCTTTCCTGGAGTCAGTCAGTCATTTGCCTGCAGCTAAGAAATTTCTGTCCTGGCGTAGCGTTCCTTTGGAACTCGTTATTCAGATAACGGCGACTGAATATTTCCAGACGAAACAAAGACGACAAATATGAAATGGGTTCATGTTTTCTCGGTCGTATCGCTATTTTCGGTTGGAGAAAAGGCTTGATGTATTTGACCTTTCCCTTTCGGCTGTAACACGAGGGAGCGGAGAAGGCCTGATGCGGGATTATAGGACTCGCTAGGGGACACAATGTTAACGCAGAAAATGAATTATTGTCGAAGAAGAGCGAAAATAAATCGCAATGAAAGACACTGATTTCTTCTTTCAAAATTCAGATGTTCCCTTACAGCGCCGCTGTAGTCCACAAGAAAATAATAGTACTCCCAATATTGCAATCCGAAACGGAAAGTGAATCTTAATTCACCTTAATTGATTATTTTGGGTGGTTAATTATTTCCTCGAAAAAAAAGTACTCTCCAAAGGAATGTAGGAAATCTCTGATTTTGTAACCGCTGTAGTACTCTCTGTTAAAGCCCCTCGCATAGAATATTTCCTACAGTGTCAAACCATTTGATGTTTTCATTCCCTCTTTTTTCTGTCGGTCTTACCTCATGCTGTGATGGGTCGCGTGACGATATTCTCACTGAATCCATTTGTCCGGAAAATTTTTTTCAACTGATATAGACGAGGGATGAGAGTACAACCTAGTGTCCTGTAGACTTCCACGTCGAGAACAGCCTGCACGACGTTCCTTTCTCTTTCCATCGTTAACGCTATGTTGTGATGCTGTTGTGTTGGGTTCATTGCTGTAAGCTGCAAAGTTATTGTCCTGCATGATGACAGAACACGGATGTATCGTAATCAGAAAGGAACTAGCATTTTGACCACAATGGAGCAGCGGTCAGAACTATCTCTAGGACTGCCTCTATGAACGGGTCAGCTGCTACTGACGAGAGCGGGTTACCCACTGTCATGAAATCTGTTCGTAAAACATCTTTCCACTTTATGTCACGGGTTGTACCGGAGGCGCCATATACAGGTCCGTTTGTCAACATATTTTTGACGTCAAAGCTCATCACAATGTTATGGACATGATAGGGACCGAAGAAGGCGCAGTCTTCAGTTCACGAGTATACATTGCAAATTTTTTGTGTAGAACACTATCATTAAATCGGTCAACACCCGCGCTGGTCAGGTATACTGGTTAGATGTACTGGTAGTTGGAGATCCCCTAGTTGCCATAATCCACAAATTGCAATTTTTTTAGCGATATCGGCTCTATTCACACTGCACTAATAGTAATAATAATAATAATAATAATATGAAACTTCCTGGCAGATTGAAACTGTGTGCCGGACCGAGACTCGAACTCGGCACCTTTGCCTTTCGCGGGCAAGTGCTCTACCAACTCAGCTACCCAAGCACGACTCACGCCCCGTCCTCACAACTTTACTTCTGCCAGTATCTCGTCTCCTGCCTTCCAAACTTTACAGAAGATCTTCTGCGAACCTTGGAGGACTAGCACTCCTGAAAGAAAGGATATTGCGGAGACATGGTTCGAAACATCCCCTAGGCTGTGGCTAAGCCATGTCTCCGCAATATCCTTTCTTTCAGGAGTGCTAGTCCTCCAAGGTTCGCAGGAGAGCTTCTGTAAAGTTTGGAAGGTAGGAGACGAGATACTGGCAGAAGTAAAGCTGTGAGGACGGGGAGTGAATCGTGCTTGGGTAGCTCAGTTGGTAGAGCACTTGTCCGCGAAAGGCAAAGGTACCGAGTTCGAGTCTCAGTCCGGCACACAGTTTTAATCTGCCAGGAAGTTTCATATCAGCGCACACTCCGCTGCAGAGTGAAAATCTCATTCTGGATAATAATAATAATAATAATAATAATAATAATAATAACAATAAAACCATCACGTATATCAAATGAGGCGGAACCTCGCACTGAATGGAACGAAAAATTATTGTGTAAAATGGTTATATGATGAGTCTGAAACTCCATGCTCAGTGTAAATAAACCGATGATGACAATTTTTTTGTGGTCTCGCGACGTGCATCTTGGGTGAAGGGCGAAAAAGGTCGTGATATGTTGATTTACATCAAGCACAATCATTCTATGGCCTAGAGGAGAGCTTCGGGGTCAGTTGGTCGCAGCCAGTTCAACTGCCGCAAGTTAATGTAACTCCCAGTGTAAATGGATAAACAGAAATAATGGGTAGTTCTTTATAAAGGAATACGTTATACCAGGGCTTCCCAACGTGTGGTCCGCGGACCCCTTAGGGGTCCGCCGGCTCTTTCTAGGGGGTCCGCAGCCACCTTTGACCAAATCGTGTAAAATAATGAGTAACATTATTGAATAAAAATGTGAAAATCAAATTCATCACTATTTTTTTTTCGTGTGAAAAACATGTGTACTTTTACTTCAGGTCGTATTCCCAAGCAGCCTTTGCGGTTCCTAAGTGAGAACGCATACACTGTTTAGTGCCGGAGAATGCGGCTTCTCTGATCGACTGTTTCGCAACAATACGGGGGTCATTTGTGCGCCGGTTCACGGCGCTAGATGCGCTGAAACCTTTTACGCATGCACGGAGCGAGTTTTGTCGACCAATCACAGCGCTCGCTGGCATGTATGAGCCCCAGGCATCATTAAATGTTAAACTTGCTTTGTCAGTGCACTACCTATTTCATAAGTCGATTTTTGACCAGTTTATTACTTCTAATATGGATCGGTGGCTGAAGTCAGGATCATTGAAGAAGAGTGCAGTTTCTCCATCGCCTTCACAACAAGGGAAGCTTCCAGTTGAAATGAATGAGGAGGGAGGGCGACCAAAGGAAGAACAATCACTAGAAGCTCCACAGCCGGATTTATTATGTGAAAGCGGTGCAGGTACTCCATTGGTTGCAATATCCTCTGGAAGTGGAATAACCAAGAAGCGTAAGTACAACGAAAGCTATTTAGAAATGGGCTTTATGGAGACAAAGGAGGGTAAAGCTCAGTGTGTAATATGTGCGTGAGTCCTTCCGAGCCGGCCGAAGTGGCCGCGCGGTTATGGCGCTGCAGTCTGGAACCGCGAGACCGCTACGGTCGCAGGTTCGAATCCTGCCTCGGGCATGGATGTGTGTGATGTCCTTAGGTTAGTTAGGTTTAACTAGTTCTAAGTTCTAGGGGACTAATGACCTCAGCAGTTGAGTCCCATAGTGCTCAGAGCCATTTGAACCATTTTAGTCCTTCCGAACAGTTCAATGGTTCCCGTTAAATTGCGCTGTAATTTTGAAGGTACTCACCCGGATTTCCAGGCTAAAGACATCGATTTTTTTCAAAAGGAAGAGTGCTGAACTAGCTGCTTCTCAGCATTGCATGAAAACTCATGTAAAAACAATTAATGAAAATTCGTTAAAAGCTTCTTTCTTGGTTAATTATCGAGTGGCAAAAACAGGCAAAGCTCATACCATTGCAGAAAATCTCATAAAGCCTTGTGTTAATGATATTGTTTCTTGCATGCTAGACGAAAAGGCAGTAAAGCTTGTATCTTTGGTGCCATTATCAAACAATACTGTCATGAGATGCAGTGTTGACATGTCAAATGATGTGAAAGACACTCTTGTTTCTCGCATCCAACACAATTCATTTTCTCTGCAGATAGATGTATCTACTGATGTTGCAGGATTAGCGATTTTATTGGCTTTTGTCCGTTATGAATATTCTGGATGTTTTGAGGAGGACCTCTTATTGTGCAGACCATTGCCGGCAATGGAGGGTGAAGCTTTGACAATGCCAGCCACTCGTACTGGCGAAACGTCAGAAAAATCATTAGATGAACGTCGGCCGAAGAACCCGAGACAGAAACCAATAGGCAGTTTGTCAACAAGTGGCCACGAAATTTTATTGGCTTTTGTCCGTTATGAATATTCTGGATGTTTTGAGGAGGACCTCTTATTGTGCACACCATTGCCGGCAATGGAGGGTGAAGCTTTGACAATGCCAGCCACTCGTACTGGCGAAACGTCAGAAAAATCATTAGATGAACGTCGGCCGAAGAACCCGAGACAGAAACCAATAGGCAGTTTGTCAACAAGTGGCCACGAAAGCCTTAACAATTGTGTAGTAGTCATTGTGCTATCCACAGATACGCTTTAGCTACGAAACAAATGCCTGTTTCGTTCAAGAAAGTTTTAGACGAATCCATTCAAATCTTTAACTACACAAAATCACGACCATTGAAGTCAAGACTTTTCACAATACTGTGTGAAGATATGGGAAGCCTTCATCGTTCCCTGCTCCTCCACACGGAAGCGAGGTGGCTCTCCCCTGGGAATGCGCTCTCTCGGTTGTACGAATTAAGATTGGAAGTCTTAGCTTTCCTTTTGGAGCATAGCACCAAATTAGCAGACCTTAGTAATGATGAAAATTGGCAGTGTATACTTGCCTATTTGTCAGATATTTTCTCCAAAATGGACGAAATGAATATTTCACTCCAAGGGCAAAGTGAAACAAAGGTCACTGCTATTGAAAAAGTTCGAGCATTCAAGAGGAAAATCAATTTTTGGGCAGAGAGTGTCGAGGAGGGGGAGGTCGAGTGTTTTCCTCTTCTCAAGGAGTTTTTGAAAAACAAAACATTGGCGCTTGGGAAGAATTTGTTTCATCAAATCCTGGAACATCTCCGAAGCTTGATGTCATTGTTGGAGCATTATTTCCCAACAGCTGAAGATGAGAAGCTGCAGAAATACGAATGAGTGGTCAACCCATTCACTGTATCCAAAAATCCGAACATTCTATAATCAAATGAATATGAGTTGATAGAAATTGCCACAGGCCCTACCTTGAAATCAAGTTTCGACATTGACGGTTACTCACTCTTTTGGATCTGTTTGGACAACAAGAAATACTACACCCTTGTTGAAAAGGTAAAAAGTGTACTTCTTCCGTTTGCTACAACATATATGTGGGAATCTGGATTCTCGATGTATGCTCCCCACAAAACTAAGTACCGAAACTGTCTAGATGCGGAACCAGACATCTGTCTCCAGTTGCCAAGAACTGAACCCAACTTTTCAAAATTGTGTCTGCAGAAGCGCCCTCAACCATCACATTAGGATTCAATTGCTATTCCTACAGACTCATCTATAGTAACGAAGAAAGCATTTTTCTTCGTAGATGCTCAGTGAACGTACCTGAACTATAGCTCTGTAGGAATTTTGTTTCTGTCTTCTATCATTTACAAAATAATTATTAATTGAATTCTGTTGGCATTGATATTTTTGTTACGAAAATTAAAATGATCTCTAAAGCTAATTTCTTTTCTATATAATATATTCCATCCTCTCAGTTAAAAATATGGCCTGCCTACACTTCAATTACAATTACTTGCTATTACTCCTGACACTATATTGTGGCAACTGGCTACGAGCGTAAACAAACGAGGACTTTTCATGTGCCACATTGTAAAAGGTAAACCTTCTCTGCCAGAATTGTTTCCTTTGAGAAAAAAAAAAGTCTTACATTCTGTGAAATGCTTTGTCTTCTTATATAGATATAAGTGAGTCTGTTGGTTTGTTTTCCTAATTTGTTTACAGTCGAGGCTGACTGCCACGATATAGTGTCCAAGTAGTAGTTGTCAGCTGCGGCTAAACTGTTGCCACGCCGCCTGCCAGTTGCCAGCTACCAACTGACAGAACACTGTTGCAAAGCCGCCTGCTAGCTGCCGGCTATGGACTGACAGCTGCCGTTCAGTAGATACGCAAAGACGCAAAAATAACTAGACTTTCCGAGCTGTTTACATGGACACGAAAATCGATTGTGGAACTGGAAAACGGCTTTATAAAAGCAGATTTCCAGAATCGATTTTGAAGTGCTTACCTGACCAACCAAAAGCGGAACTGGGACATCGGCTTACGAAATCCGGTTTTGAAAACGCATGTAAACTGGGTGAATGTATACCCACACATTGCACAAGTGGTGTCACAATAGTCCTTTAAAGGCAGTTCCTTGCTCTCTTTTCTTCGCGATGTGTTTGTATCCCGATTCATGGGTCTGCCTCTTTTCTTCACAGCCGCGCGGAATGGCCACGCAGTCTCAGGCGCCATGTCGTCGTGGATTGCGTGGCCGCTTCCGCCCGAGGTTCGAGTCCTCCCTCGGGCATGTGTGTGTGTGTGTGTGTGTGTGTGTGTGTGTGTGTGTGTGTATTGTCCTTAGCGGAAGCGAAACTTAGGTTAATAGTGTGTAAGAATAGGGACTGATGACCTCAACAGTTAAGTCCCATAAACTTTACATACATTTGAACATTTTTCTTCGGATTTCATGAAAAACCACACACACACACGACTATTACGAAATAAGCATGTTCCTTACACAACAGTAGCCAAACAGTGGAAGTGAACAGACGACAAGCGGCAGCTTGTCAACAGCGAACAGTTTGGACGTGAAGTCGATTGCTCTTGGAGGAAGGCAGCTCCAACGTGTGAAATGTCAATCACCAAGTAATTTTAATCAGGCTATAGTGTGTTGAACAAAAGGTGAAAATTCACTAGTAAGTGTCTGGATACAGTGGGAATTCAAACTGAATCGTTAATTTCAAGTTGTTTTCATTCATCTCTAAACCAAAGACTATTGATATTTCGGAGGGAGGGGGGGGGGGGGGTCATTGGGAACATGGCACTTGCATTAAGAAACTATCAGTTCCTATGGGTTCTGGTCTGAAATTTAAAGTTACTGTGTTCTTGACTGACTAGGGGTCCGCCATGGATTTTTGACTGAAGAAGGGGTCCGCCAGCTGAAAAGGTTGGGAAGCCCTGCGTTATACGAAAGCGCGGTTGCGTTCTTTCGGATATGTCCGAAAGAACAGACATCACACGGAATCCACAGTTGTGATACACAGTACGTAAATTGGAGGGGAAGAAAGGAAGGAAGTAATGATATTAGCTGAGGAATCAGCGTTGATGAGTGAAAATCTGTGCGGGACTGGGACTCGAACCTGGGCTCTCCTGGTCACTAGTCACTTGCGTTAAGCACTGCGCCACCCGGCCACAGTGTTAGTCGCAAATGTCTGGGAGAACAGACAACACGCATCCATATAATTGATTAACCTCAACGAGCAAAACATCTACAACCTTCAGTGCAGATGCACATTTACGTTCGACCTCTGACAGGAACCTAAAATTATAGAGCATGGACGGCGCTGCGAATAGGTGGCGCTGGGTGAGAATGTGAGTCGGCCGGGAATCGTTCAAATGGTTCAAATGGCTCTGAGCACTATGCGACTTAACTTCTGAGGTCATCAGTCCCCTAGAACTTAGAATTACTTAAACCTAACTAACCTAAGGACATCACACACGTCCATGCCCGAGGCAGGATTCGAACCTGCGACCGTAGCGGTCGCTCGGCTCCAGACTGTAGCGCCTAGAACCGCACGGCCACTCCGGCCGGCCCGGGAATCGTTCCGAGATATTCAGAGAATTTGCGAAGGAAGCTGTGTCCGGGTGGCGCAGCGATTAACGCAGCTACCTAGAAAGCAGGAAATCTCGTGTTCGAGTCCCGGTCCGGCACAAATTTTTCACTCGTCGCATTTCATTCCGCGTAAAGTCCCGATGCAACTGATATCATTAGTTCCTTCCCCTTTCCTGTCTCTCCTCTTCACCTTCAATTAACATAATATACAAAGGAATAGTTAAACTGGTGCTAGAAGTTTCTGTAGAAGCGATGAATGTGGGCAGGAAAGAGTAATAAGAATTCAATAACAAATTATAGGGGATGATTGGGTGAAAATCTACAGAGATGAAAAGATCGGAAAATATGAATATCGAACCATTCGCTAGGATTATTTCTAAAATTGAAATTAAAATTTAAATAATGAAAGCTCTAACAGGGCAAAAAAGTCCTCTTCTTGTTTACAGTCCATCTTGTAAACACCATCACGGCGCGCAATCTCAGCAAGTTCCCACAACCAGTAACAACATGACGCAGTCGCTTCCGAGTTCCCCATCCGCCCTAGTCCGCCGGCACCATCACGCTCCGCATATTTCCACAGCCGCTATTATCTCTCACTGAGATAACGGGTCTGAAGGCGAGACAGTACGAATGGAGACGTCGCTAAGCAGACAGCGGTATAAACGGGGCGCGATTACCGGTTAACGACCGACAGGGCGGGAGCGGCCACTTGTTCCGGCGGCCGCTGAGGCCAACCCCGGCCAGGCACCGTGCCCGAATCCAATTATCGCTTCTCTTCAGCTGTTAATGTATTCAGCTTTCCGCATTTGCATCTCGCACAGTAACGACGAATATTTTAGAATGCTCCCACCGCTGTATCAATGAATCTCCTCGCCAAAATTTCTTAACATTAAAGTCTGAGAACAGCAAGGGGCAGCTCCGCGGAAAGAATTACATGAATTATTCATAAGTTAATTCGGTGGCCGCACTACAGCCGTCGTAACGCGAAGAACACGGTCGGCACGGCGGCGCACTATTAGCGAGAGCCCCGGACAGTTTAAAGCAGTTCTCACCCCTCTCTCACATCCTCCTTCCTTGCCTTCAATTCCTTCATTTAGCCCGGATCAACATGCTGCAGTTTGATTTCTTTCCAAAAGCCTCGGACCGCCTTGTTTCTCTAATAGCTTCGTTACTGGTGGAGTACGGCACTAGGACCATTAGCGGAAGCATTTGAAGAAAACGGTGACAGTGGGTCTAAATGGTATGAGTAAAGGAGAGTGGAAGGAAATGTAGATGCAGAATTCGAAATCACGAAAGCAAGTAAGTTGGTTTAAAAAAAAAACTGTTTTTACATTGCTGAAAATGATAAAATTATCTGGAAATTAAAAATAACAGCTTAATAGCCTACAACTGAAGAAAAAGCAGAAACATAAAAATTACGTCTGACGAAAATGTGCAAATAATTAGTTTTCGGCAGTACGGTGCACTGCAGATTCCTATACCGATTCATCAGACATCAGTGATGTTATTCTTCACCTCGAAAACTGTTGTGGGCATTCCAAAAAACGCATGAGTTCGCTGTGTGATTGAAAGAAAGATACTACAATTTTATTGTTTTTTTGTGATAGGTAATTCTGATAACTCAGCATAGAAGTAAAAATATGATGCTATCCATAGAATATCGGTACAAGCACTCACCATACACAAAAAGGACATTAAAAAATAAATAAAATAAAAAAAATTCTGGTCAAGATAACAATATAGTGTTATCGGCTTGTCAAAATCGGGGTCATGAAAGGTGGAGGACGAGGTGTGATAGACAGTTCTGTGGACACATCCAGGCGTTCGCCTCACGTTATTTAAGGAAACAGCTAAAGCCGTAAATCAGTATTTTCCGAACCAATGCGTCATTTAACTCTGCTTTTAGCAAACACTACAGAGTTTGCTGAAAAGAAAAAGGACAAAAGTGATGGAGGGACTTATAATAGGGTGCTTGATTTCAGAAATCTTGAAACAGGAGTGACGCACAAGAGAATGAGGGAAAATACTAAGAGATAGTTAACGTACACAAGTTACGGGATGAAAGGATGATGAAAGAGGAAACTAGTACTGGGAAAACAAGAGAGATGATGCCGAAAAAATATGAAAGCGACGAAGAAGTTTTAACACTTACTGTTTCGCAGCACACAACTGAACAAAATTCAATGTCGGGCGGAAAAAGACGGATGCTTGTAGCCTATGATGCTACAAAAGGATGTTAAAGACTCAATGGAGAGATAACATGAAAAGCGAAATATTAGAAGGAATAAGCAAGAAAGGAGAAATTTGAAAAATTCTACAAGATACAGGTTTGGGGGAGACGAGGTACGACCGCTAGAAAGAGTTTTAGTTACGCTGACCTATAAGGCAAAGCTGAAAAGTCACAAGGGAAATACGGATTGCATTCTGCAGCCCAGAGGGCCTTGTGGATAGAGACCATTGAGAAAATAAACTCATTGGCAAAAGACTAGAAAAAATGAAGGTAAGCATGTACCACTTAATATACAGGGTGTTAAAAAGCATATATTCCATATTTTGAGGGGTGGTAGTTTGGATTAAATCAAGGAAAAAAATGTTTAGTAAACATGAGCTCTAAAATGGATACGCTAAGCACTATGAGCACTTATTCATCTCTTTTGGTACTGTGTGACATGATTGCTCTCCTGCTTGGTACTGTGTGACATGTTTGCTCTCCTGCTTGTTCTTTGCCTTCTATTTTCTGAGAGGATAATAGCCAAGGTAAACAATTGCTCATAACTCTTAAAATAGTCATTTTAGTGCTCAAGTTTACAGAGTCACGTTTTTCTTGTTTTAGCCCATACTTTTAAGTCACCAGTCTTGTATCTGGCTTGATGTTAACAGTTCCGAACTTCACTCCTGCGCCAACCTTCCATTTCACAGTAGCACTTACATTCTTTGCCGCGCGGGGTAGCCGCGAGGTCTAGCGTCTTGTCAATGTTCGCGCGGTTTCACCCGTCGGAGGTTCCAGTCCTCCCTCGGGCATGGTTGTGTCTGTTGTCCATAAAGTAAGTTACTTTAACTTAGATTAAGTAGTGTGTAAGCTTAGGGACCGATGACCCAAGTAGTTGTTCCCATAAGATCTTAACACAAATTAACAAATATTTTTACTTGCATTCTACATCCTCAGTTATTTGCTGAATGTTTATCAGTATCTTCTTCTCTCACAGTTTCTATCCTCTACCTTCTAGAGCTCCTTGACGTCTTAACACATGTCCTATCATCCTGTTCCTTACTCTTGTCAGTGTAGTCCACATATTTCTTTCTGAGCCGATTCTGCGCAGAACGCTGGCCGCGGTGGCCGTGCGGTTCTAGGCGCTCCAGTCCGGAGCCGCGCTGCTGCTACGGTCGCAGGTTCGAATCCTGCCTCGGGCATGGGTGTGTGTGATGTCCTTAGGTTAGTTAGGTTTAAGTAGTTCTAAGTTCTAGGGGACTGATGACCACAGCAGTTGAGTCCCATAGTGCTCAGAGCCATTTGAACCATTTTTTTTTCTGCGCAGAACGCCTCATTCCTTGACTTATCAGTCCACCCAATATTCAACGTTGTTCTGTATCACTGCACCTCAGACGCTTCGACTCCATCCTATTCCTGTTTTGCCACTGTTCACGGTTCAGTACCAAACAAACGTACATTCTCTTACAAGCTTCTTCCTCAAATTAAGGCCTACGTTTCATACCAGTAGACTTCTTCTGGCCAAGAACGCTCTCTTTACCTGTACTAGTTGGTCTCTTATGTTCTCTTTTATTCGTCTGTCATGGGTTAATGGCTCTAAGCACTATGGGACTTAACATCTGAGGTCATCAGTCCCCTAGAACTTAGAACTACTTAAACCTAACTAACCAAAGGACAGCACACACATCCATGCCCGAGGCAGGATTCGAACCTGCGACCGGACTGAAGCGCCTAAAACCGCTCAGCCACGGCGGCCGGCTCTGTCATAGGTTATTTTACAGAATTACTTAACTACTTGTTCTTAATTCTGATGTTAAGTTTCTCTCTGTTCTTATTTCAACTACTCCTCATTATTTTCGTCTTTCTTCGGTTTACTCTCGATGCATAGTACTACCTTCAAAATACAGAATACTTTTTAAGAACTGGTACCATGTGCCATTATATTTACGATGAGTCTTCATGACTTGGATATAATGCACTAAAGACAGCTACACGATAGCTGAAATTGATCTTCAATTAACAGATTAAAATTTACGACCGGAGCTGACCTTCCTCCTATCGTGAATCTCTTCGGTATGGTCGTGAGACCCGCTGTTCCTAATGGAAACAAACCTAAACGGAAATAATTAGTGCGGATTAGAGGGTCTAATGTGAGCGAATATTTTACAGACTGAAGTTTGAAATACTCTAGATATACCTGCAACACGAAAACGAATGTTGACGTTCTAATTGATAGTGTTGGTTCCTAATACTGACCGAATTTCGAAAAATCACTTCCTACACATCCGCAACAGATTACGTACTCACACATTTCACCTCTTCTTTCGTCGTGTCTGCAATGGAGCCCATAACCGCGAAGCTAACGCTTCAAATCGCGGGTTTTTTTATGGGTGTCCGAAGGAAACATTTCAGACAGGCCGCCTGTCAGAATCGACACGAAAAATTCTTTCGCAGGTAGTATAAAGCGAGTCAATGAAACTACCCCTCTCCTTGGGGCATTGATACCCATACATTTCGCTGGCGAAAATGTCAGTTCACAGTCGATGAGCAATAGACGACATTCTTGAAAACCTTTAACAGTTTTGAAAACTCTCCCAGATGGTTCAACGCTTCTCGGAGGACACTGTGAACCAGCAACCCCATTGAACATGATTGCACTGCTTGTTGTGCAGTGCGACCACAGTTTTCCTCTTATGTACAGGCTGGAGCCGCTGGCAATGTTCAAAATCACTCGACGATGATACCAGAGGTTGCTTACACTTTTTCAGACCTCCTTTCTGTGCCCTCCTGTGGCGCGATAATGGAGGGGTGCGGCTCTGGCACATGCATGTATAAACAGCAAATGGCCCCTCTACGACCCCCTGTTCGGCAACACCTTGGTGCCACCCACCCACCTTTGTTGAGCATTTCAAAACTGTACCGCGCGGAGAGAAACTGCGACGAGAGTCCTAGGCACCTGCAGACAGGCTACACTGCTGCTCTTGCACCTGCTAGTAGTCATGGAGAAATGGAGACGTGCCAAGGGGTTGCTGTCTGCAAGCACCTAGGACTCCGTCACAGTTTGTAAAAGTACATCTTTAAAGTTCTCAACAAAGCCAGCAGGTGGCAGTGAGGGTATTACCAAACTGTGGGGTGTTAGAGGGACGCTCTGCCTTTTTATTCACTCGTATTTCAATGTCACACTTGTCCATGCTCATGCTCATGAGGGGCAAAACAAGAAGAGTGAAAAACAACTAGGATCCTTTGCTGCTTCGGAGTGTGTTCAGGTTTCATTGAATGGTTTCGAAGGGACCACAGTGATTCGACCCAGTAAACCACAGCAAAACGTGCAGTCACACTGCACTCTAAAGGGGTGCGATCACGTTAAGTGGCCTTCCTGGCCCACGATGTCCTTAGAGTAGAGCTGAATCGTCTTGAGGGTTGTCAAAGGTGTCGAAGGTTGTAAAGAACATTGTCCTATTGCTCATCGCCGCGAACTGTCGTTTTCGACAGCGAAACGCCCTAAAGAAAGGGGACGACCTTTATGCGAGCCACTAAGGCTTTTTCGTGTCGATTGTGAATAGCAGTGTGTCTGAAATGTTTTCATCGGCAACCCATAAAATCTGCGTGGTTTCAGCACTGGGCGACACAGTTCTGACCTTCATCAGGAAGGCGTCAAAAGAAAGGATGAAATGTGGGTAACAAGAAGTGTGACGGTCTTCCCACAGTGTGACACGTCCACGGTGGAGTTAGGCAGAATTGTGGTGAAATTTGGAGCCAATGTGACATCATTAGCCCACCTTGCACCTCTAATGAAGGTGTGAGCTGCGGCCTTGTTTACGCGTGTGTCGACGTTTTGCTGTTTGAAGCGACGTCGACCCTGAGGGTGACTTCGCAGAGCTGCACTTTATGAACCATTGCAGAGGAAGTCTCTAGGTACTTTGAATCAGATTTCAAGCCTATACATGGCAATGGGAGAAGTTGCAGAGTTTCTAAATGCGATCCTGTAATTTTGTTGAGCATTTTTTTTTCTGAAGTTATTTGACTGGCATGCAGCATCCTACAGAATGGTTCAAATGGCTCTGAGCACTATGGGACTTAACATCTGTGGTCATCAGTCCCCTAGAACTTAGAACTACTTAAACCTAACTAACCTAAGGACATCACACACATCCATGCCCGAGGTAGGATTCGAACCTGCGACCGTAGCGGTCACGCGGTTCCAGACTGAAGCGCCTAGAACCGCACGGCCACACCGGCCGGCCATCCTACAGAATAGATAGGTGGAAGTTCAGACAAGAAGACAATAGAAGCTTTGTATATATGGTACTTCAGTAGAATGTTGAAGACAAGGTGGGGAGATCGAATAACTATTGAGGAGGCACTGAATCTGCTTGGTGAGAAAAGAAATTTATGGCACAATTTGAATAAAAGAAGGGAAGCCGGCCGGTGTGGCTGAGCGGTTCTAGGCGCTTCAGTCTGGAGCCGCGCGACCGCTACGGTCGCAGGTTCGAATCCTGCCTCGGGCATGGATGTGTGTGATGTCCTTAGCTTAGTTAGGTTTGAGTAGTTCTAACAAGGGAACCTCCCCATCACACCCCCCTCAGATTTAGTTATAAGTTGGCACAGTGGATAGGCCTTGAAAAAATGAACACAGATCAATCGAGAAAACAAGAAGAAGTTGTGTGGAACTACGAAAAAATTTGCAAGATAGGCAACATCAAGGCTAATTCAAACTTAGGAGCGCCGTGGTTCCGTGGTTAGCGTGAGCTGCTGCGGAGCGATAGGTCATTTGTTCAAGTCTTCCCTCTAGTGAAAAGTCTAATTTTTTTTCAGTTCATGTGACAAACTCTTATGTTTTCATCACTTTTTTGGGAGTGATTATCACATCCACAAGAAATCGGGTAAGGTAGAAGAATTTTTTTACCCATTCGCCAAGTGTACAAGTTAGGTGGATCGACAACATATTCCTGTCATGTGACGCACATGCCGTCACCAGTGTCGTATAGAATATATCAGACACGTTTTCCTGTGGAGGAATCGGTTGACCTATGACCTTGCGATCAAATGTTTTCGGTTCCCATTGGAGAGCCACGTCCTTTCGTTTACTAATCGCACGGTTTACCGTTGCGGTCGCAAAACACAGACACTAAACTTATTACAGTGAATAGAGACGTTAATGAACGAACGGACAGATCATAACTTTGCGAAAATAAAGAAATTAAAATTTTGAATGAAGAGAAGATTTGAACCAAGGGCCTCTCCTTCCGCAGTTGCTCACGCTAACCACGGGACCACTGCGCTGCGGAGCTAACGTACGCCTTGATGTTGCCTATGTTACAAAACATGGACTACTCTGTTTGTATATTTTGCTTATTTTTCATAGTTCCACACAACTTCTTCCTGTTTTCTCGATTGTTCTGTGTTCAGTTTTTCAAGGCCTATCCAGTGTGCCAACTTATATCTAAATCTGAGGGGGATGCGATGGGGAGGTTCCCTTGTAAGTTCTAGGGGACTGGCGACCTCAGATGTTAAGTCCCATAGTGCTCAGAGCCATTTCAACCATTTGAAAAGAAGGGATCGGTTGATGAGATAAATCCTGAGGTATCAACGAATGGTAAATTTGGTAATGGAAGTAAGTTTGGGGAGTAAAAATTGTAGACGGAGACATGGTATGAATATTGTCAAGAAGTTCAAATGGATGCAGGTTGCAGTAGTTATTCACAGATGAAGAGGGATGAACAGGATAGAACAGAAAACCAATCTTCGGACTGAAGACAACAATAGTTGTAGGATTATTTCAAATGTTTAACGTTCTGCGGATGCGCATTGAAGGAGGCTCCATTTTGTACGTAATGAATAAAACGCAGACAACTGTATTTAACATCCTGTCGATGTCGATATTTTTAGAAAGAAGGTTGCGTTAGACAAGTGTAGGGAAGGAAATCGACTCTTACTTTAGGGAAAGATACCGGCATTCGTTTCAAATAATATACGAATGTCATTATAAACTTATATGGCAACGGGCTTGCAGCAGTGGGTACACCGGTTCCCGTGAGGTCACCGAACTTAAGCGCTGTTGGGCGTGGCCGGCACCCGGATGGGTGACCATCCAGTCGCCATGCGCTGTTGCCATTTTTCGGGGTGCACTCAGCCTCGTGATGCCAATTGAGGAGCTATTCGACCAAATAGTAGCGTCTTCGGTCAAGAATGCCATCGTAACAACGGGGAGAGCGGTGTGCTGACCCCACGCCCCTCCTATCCGCATCCTCCTCTGAGGATGACACGGCAGTCGGATGGTCCCGGTACGTCACTCGTGACCTAAACATGGAGTGCTTTATTATAAACCTATATAAGAAAGATCAGACGGTGGTTAGAATCTCCCTTTTCCCGAATGCGAGACCATTATCGTAATACTATGACGCCCCGTTCACTATTAGCGTACAGAATATGGAACATACCTGTCAAGACCCGATCTTTTGTAGTGATCACAAACAAGCCTTGGTTTTCAGGAGCCAACGACTGCATTTAACTTTCTTTTTTCTCTGTGACTCGAATGTGCTAAATGATTAGTTGCTGGTGAGACACGGCACGCCATCCGTAGTAGGAGAGAGGGGCGTTTTTTATCGTGATTGCTACGCATCAGCTACTATTACACGGTGCCGCACAATTGGGACGATGGAAGGGGAGGGCTGGTTATCACAACAGCATCAGGGGGCCAGACTGGGTACGGGATCATTACAATGCGGCGCCAGGGGAGGGGAACGCGAAGCGAGGAATCCACGCATTCACGGCCGGGGGAGGGGGCGGAGGGACTGCAGGTGCATAGGGGCGCAGCCCAGACCAGCCCGCCGAAGAATGACCGCCCGCTCAGCTCGACTCGCCAGGCGCGCAAATTAAATTATTTGCCCACGCGGCCCGTCGCTGTGTAACGTTTGTGCCGATGGCGGTCGCTAAGTGCGGCCGCGGTGCCAGGACAAAAACGTGCAGCGGGCCGTCATTAGGGCGTGTGTGCCCGCCGGTGAATTACGCGCAGTTGCTGATGGAGTGACGAGCCGCGGCAAACAGGCGGCGGCGGCAGCGGCGCGGCGCAGTTTGCACCTGCGATTCGTTTGCCGTGGCCTCGCTGACCTGATTGCGCCGCCAGGTTCCGCGATGCCGGGCGGACGCATTATCGGCGACATCGCTACAGCGACGAATCGTGTGCGCGTGTTGATGAAGCTCGGCCGAGAGCGATTTGCGCCCTCCATCAGTCGATCGAATATCCGAGGCTACGAAAGACCAAAGGGATATTTCATCGCTCGAGACAAGATAACATGCACATTCGACGTACAGTGTATTCTGAGTGCTTAATCTGTTGCGGATGTGTAGGAAGTGATTTTTCGAAATTTGGTCAGTATTAGGAACCAACACTATCAATTAGAACGTGAACATCGTCTGACACGTCCAAGATGACGTTGGGCAGAATTCTAATCAAATTTGGTACCAATGAGACATAACTAACCGACCTTACGCCTTTCATGAAATTCTGAGCTCTGGCCTTTTTTCTCCCGTGTGTGTCGACACCTTGCAGTCTGAAGCCTCGTCGAGCCAGAGGGGGACGTCGCAGAGCGCCACGCTTTTGCATGTAACAGAGGAGGTTTGTAGGCAACGTTTGTAGGCACCTTTGGGCAAAACATATATTTCGTAATGGAAAGCCGCCCGATGTGGCCGAGCGGTTCTAGGCGCTTCAGTCTGGAACCGCGGGACCGCTACGGTCGCAGGTTCGAATCCTGCCTAGGGCATGGATGTGTGTGATGGCCTTAGGTTAGTTAGGTTTAACTAGTTCTAAGTTCCAGCGGACTAATGAACTCAGAAGTTGAGTCCCATAGTGCTCAGATCCATTTGAACCATTTTTTTTCGTAATGGAAAACAATTATGGCGTTTCGAAAAGTGATCCTTTAACTGTGCTGGGCAGTGTCCTTGCTAACACTTGAAAGTATCCGACGGCTGGACACCAACCTCCCCCTCCCGCCCCCCCCCCCAAAAAAAAGGAAAAATCTAAGTAACCACATCGCGCTCGGTCATACCTGACTGAATTTCCTATGTATGAAGAATAGGAAGACAAACAAGTGAAGAATAATTCAGTTAAATAACGACCGACAAAATGAAACCCGGAAGGAGACCGAAAGATGCCCCAGTAGGGAGTATGGGTTATCATGACGACTTTCTGTACCATCACAGGTGATGGAGCCGCCTAAACGGCGATGCATCATCGTGGCTGCGGTGTGCCTCCGACTTGTGACGTCACCGACTGCTTCTGCGAGGGAAACGCGCTAATTAAGTCGCGCCTGATTATCCCGCCAGCTAAACGCGCGTCGCTTCATTATGCGTGCTGCAATAATATTTGATTTTCATTAAGGGCGCTGGGAATTAGGCCGGATGCGCCCAACTATTATTGCTCTTTTGTTTTTCTTGCCGGGGAAGGTTCCGTCCGCCTTTTCTTTCTCCGCGCCTCCGCTCCTCCGCTCCCCGGCCGGTGGGCTCTTAAGGCGATTTTCCTTAACGACAGCGCTCAGTGGCTCTCGCGCTCCCGGCCGTGCCTCCATCAGGCTAAGGACGGGAATTTGGGCGCTGCGCTGCCATGCACCATTATTCTCCTCGCTGCGGCATGCGCAAATAACGCCCGCGCGTTAAGCAGAATCAACGGGGGGCGCTCTTGAGTCTCGCAGGAAAAACGACGATAATCCTAATGTCCGAGCACTGCCTGCCATTTCGCAGCTTCTGATAGAAACTGCAAAAATTATATGGCACTCGAATAATTTGTGGGTCCACTATAAGAAAACTACTTATCGTCAGAAATGCATCATACGCACTCTTTCGTGATTGCTTTATAGTGATATCGATACAATTATGTAAACATCATACAATTTCTCCATATTCATCATGGGGTGCTACTGAAACGAGAAAGTGCAATTTTCAACTCGGCAAGCGATCCTTTGTCGAACAATACCCGATGATACAATAAATTATGTTAAGAGTGTATCAATCGTTTTTTTTTTTTTTCATTTTCTTCTGAGAGATCAGCACGACTTCAATAAAGTCGAAGAATGTCATCAATCCTATTAGTCCGCTAGCTTACGTGAGTACTTTACGGATGTCAATACAAAATCGTCATATGTATACAACAAAAATATCACGGCACGCACAATTACACACGGAAAGGTCGAAATGATCTTATTCTTCGACTTTTTCGAGTAGAGAGCCAGTGTATCAACGTCACACTTATTATACCGGGCTGTTGTGCCACGGTCTTGGAGAAATTCGTTTCGTCGTCACGTTCGGAAGAGCTCTTCGAGGGGAGAAGGTGGCGCTGCAGCGTCAGAACTCACTACGGTACCGAGATTTTACGCCCGCAGATGGGGGTGAAACATAGGATTTCTCCAAGTAATTCATTAAACGTAGGATTTCTCCAAGTAATTCATTCGATCATCATACACAGTAGCCAATATTATTTTAATGTGGGACGTCATAATGTTTTAATTATCAACTCGAAAAGAAATCGAGGCACATAAATAAATTTTTGTTACTTTGCAGGTGCATATCTGCGGTCCTGTTCAAATTCAAATCCACATGCCACCATTCCGTAGACCGTTTGCAGAAGAGTTAAACTGGAGACTGGCTATACAGTTCTGATTTGTTCCCTCTAGCCGCCTGATACGGTTCCATGACGAAGGGATTTGAATGTGTACCAGGAGTGTAGATATGCACCTGCAAAATAACAAATACTTAATTACGTATCTCCATTTCTTCGACGTGATAATTGAGATATTGCGAATACACCCAGTGCGTGGGGGCGGCGTACTAGCGTCATTTGACTGAATGCTTCAAATGGCTCTGAGCACTATGGGACTTAACATCTGAGGTCATCAGTCCCCTAGAACTTAGAACTACTTAAACCTAACCAACCTAAGGACATCACACACATACATGCCCGAGGCAGGATTCGAACCTGCGACCGTAGCGGTCGCGCGGTTCCAGACTGAAGCGCCTAGAACCACTCGGCCACTCGAGCCGGCGTTTGACTGAATACGTTTCCCATTATAGCGTATGATTAATAACAGACCATTGGCGGATGAACTCACACGAAAGGAAAAACGGGGCAAATACTGTTAAAGACTACCACGGCCTGGTGACACCAGTTTCATTAGGCGAAAATAATTTGTAGGGATCAAACAATATGAAAACATAAATTTTAAATTTTTCACAAAACTTATCTTTATTATCATAGTAAACAACAAATACAATAAAAATTGAAGAAAAGTAAACGGTCAATTATTTTAGCGGGAACGTCGGAATTACACCTTGGAACACGATTTTAAAATCTGTTAAAAAATTGACCTTCATTATCACAGTATGCAACGAATACGAAAAATTTAAAAAAATCATTTATTTTAAGAAGGTTGTTTCACTTTGGAACCACTGCGTCACACAGTTTTCAACCGCCCGTCTTATCATGACATTTATCTGAAAGCAGTTTCGAATTTTTTCTCTGGACAATGGCACACCTCGATGCTTGGATGGACTCGTAATGTCTAAAATAAATTATTGTCCTAAATAACAACCAAAATCGAATCTAAAATTTAACAAAACTGATATCGAAAGTACATAATGCTCCAGCGACTTCATTCCGAAATCGCTCATAAAAGCAGTAGTACAAACTCAAATTTTCCTTAAAATACCTTTAGATATAGTTATTTTCACTGTAAATATTATCCTCTGTCTGAGCACTAAAGAAATGTCACAATTTCCAACAATCATCTAGCACAATCTCCGCGCCTACTGTTTCTTTGGACGCTGTAAATCACTGCCTCGATGCACTACTTTCGTAGGAGTATCTCAGTGTACCAGTAGATGTCTTTGTCTTCCAGTAGCATTGGTGATTTCAAGCGGAAGGTACGGTACTTAAAAATAAATAAATAAATAAATCGTGGAGCCATATTTCTGAAAGTCCTTCCTTCACGCTGTCGATACATGTATCAGTGGCACACAGGGCAGATACTGGAAGCCTGGCCGCTTGGCCGCATCATAAGATGACCCGCCCACTAGCTGATGCTGGTTATTTGCATTCGCCACTCTCGCACCACCCCCAGTGCAGCGCAGCTGAGCCGCCAGCTGCCGCCGCCCCCTCCACCCACCTCCCACACCCCTGCGGCAGTGTGAACCGACAAACCGACTCTCTGACCACGGCCGGCTTATATAAACATTTACTTTCACCTCTGCAGAACAATGTGGGTCCGACAATCCGCACCGCTGTTTCGCCACTGTACTCAAACTAGCCAGTCATTTACTCTGCTTGCGCTTCAGCTGCTGCCTGGTCAAGCACGCACATACCTCATTAAAATGACGCTGCATCTAACGATAAGAGATTATCTCCTTGTAAATATGGTTCCCTGGCCGGATGTCGGATGTCGTGAAATTGCACAACATTTAGTCGGCGCAACTGATCGACGTCTTCAGGTGCGGCGGATGCACTGCTCACGTGTGACCGAAGCCTCGTATTTATGACAATCAGGTAAAAAACTGCGCAAGCATGAACGCGCTAAATTTCGGTGACCAATAGCGCAGATATGCAGATCGGTAGTGAGCGAGAGACAGCTGCACCACCTTTCGGACGATGAACGCATGCGCAGAGCATGCCGTCGGCCGCCTCAGCGCAGTCTGACAGGTGCCGCCTGCCGAAATACGATGTCCGCGTTGCCGTGTGCCCGTCTTCGCCGTTATCAACCACACAGCTACGTCGCCACCGGGGAGTCATCCCTCAAACAGGCAACACTTCTTTCTCGTGATCGCTGTGATTTTAACACGCCAGTGCTGGATCCTAAGCCACGTTGGGTCGGTAACCTATGGTCCGGAGCAAATTAGTCGAGCTACTGTCACTGGGAGTATTGGTGCGAAGAAGAAAGGATGGCAGCTTGGGTCTGGCTGTGTACCGTAAACCTAAACACACTGACTTGAACTTACAGGTCACCAGCCTTCAGCATCATGCACAACAAAGTGACATGCTCTGCACGCTGGTCCACAGAGGCCGAGCCATATCGGATTCTGATAGTTTATCTGGTCAACTACGCCATGACTGTACCGCGTTTTTCGAGGATGGATATTCTGAAGGGGAGTTTCGCCGTACCTTACATCCGGCGCGTGTTAGAGAAAGTGAGGAGCTGAAGGAAAGTTATGAACAAAGAGGAATGGTCGCTTTGCCGTAAAGAGGCGGTGTTTCTTCGGAAATAGGAAGATTATTGGAGAAACATAAAGTTAAATGCGTCTTTCGTCCGCCAACGAAACTCAGAGCTCTTTTAGGCTCAGCGAAAGGCGATCTGTGGTTAAGAAGGTCTGGTGTCTATAAGATTCCTTGTAGCTGCGGGATGTCATACATTGGAGAAACTTGTCGCACCACGGGGTACAGACGTGTCGAACATCGACGTCAAACACCTCTGGACCACCTAGAAAAGTCTGCAGTGGCCGAACATTGTCTCCCTACACGACATTGTATGGAGTACAAGAACACCCAAATACTGTCATCGATGTCTTCCTGCTGGGACAGCGCTATTAAATAAGCAGTGGAAACTCGCAGCTCAGTTATTTTCTTAACTGGGACACAGGATACCAACTGAGCACGGCAGGAGCTCCGGCGCTGAGAACGTTAAAATCACAGTGATCTTGGTCGTGCGAGGGATGACGCTGCGGTGGCGACATAGATATTTGGTTGACAACGGAGAGTACGGACAAACGCCATCGCGGACACGTATGTCGGCAGGTGGCTCCCGACAGAGGGCGCGAGGGCGGCCAACGGCAGCGCACAGTATGACTGACAGCGTTCATCAACCGACAGGTGGCTAGATCTCTCTCTCTCGCTACCGAGCTGCATACTTGTGCTACTGGTAACCGAAATTTGGCGCGTCCACGCCTGCGCAGTTTCTTCTCTGATTATCACAAATACGAGGCTTCGATCACAGCCTGAGTAGTGTACTCGCCGCACCTGAAAATGTCCATCAGTTGCGCCGACGATGTATTGTGGAATTTTCACAATGGCATCCAATGTCTCGCCCGAGGACCCTATTCACAACTAGTCCGTCGAGAAAGCCTCAAGCAACACAAGAAATTATCTCGTTTGAGAAATAGAGATTGTCGAGAAAGACACGTATTTTTATATACAGAAACAAGCAACATCAAAGTGTCAGTGAAGATGTCACGAATTCCGGTCTCGTGCTCGAAATTTATTTAAGCAGAGTGGCTGCATCACGCTTCGACTCAGGTGGCACGTGAATATCTTTAATTATGAACGTGCTTTATGAAAACATACAGAAAACATTATTGGACAGACAAGTGTAATACCGGTTAGACTTCCCCACGGTTCAAGTTTTAGCGAAGATATTTTTGGTCCTGGCGAACATGTCTGCATAACAGTCTCATTATTCCGTTCTAAACAGGAACAAATGGATCTGGATTTCTAGACAAGTCAGTTCGAACTCTGCAATGCCTGAGATGAGGACAAATAACATTGCACAGCGTTGCGCTACGGGTTAAGAGATACACTACAGTAAGTATCATTCTGTTTCGTAAAGAAGAAATGCACACGTGTAAGAAACAAAGGTGCCAAAGAAGGGAGAGAATAAATTATTAACGATACTCGTATCCCGAACCGAATAAACATAGATGAGTGAAGTCGTTTAATGAATCAAATAACACGTAGGTATACATACACACATCAAAAAAAGTTTTGCATCACCTCGGTTCCGAGAGTTTCGGAACCTGTACAGAAAATTGGAATAAACATCAACATAAACATCATTTCCGCCATTTTATTGCTCATGAAAACCACACATTGCTTGTTGTACCACCAAGCAACGAGACCTTCAGAGGTGGTGGTTCAGACTGCTGTACACACCGGTACCTCTAATACCCAACAGTATGTCCTCTTGCATTTACGTTCGCCTGTATTCATCGTGGCATACTAGCCACTAGTTCAACAAGGCACTGTTGGCCCAGATTGTCCCAATCCTCAATAGCGATTCGGAGTGAATCCCTCATAGTGGTTAGTGTATCACGTCGTCCATAAACAGCCATTTTCAATCCATCCCAGGCATGTTCGACAGGGTTGATGTCTGTAGAACATGCTGGCCACTCTAGTCGAGCGATGTCGTTATCCTGTAGGACGTCATTCACAAGATGTGCACGATGAAGGCGCGAACTGTCGTCCATGAAGACGAATGTCTCGCTAATATGCTGCCGATATGGTTGCACTATCGGTCGGAGGATGGCATTCAAGTATCGTACACAGCCGTTACGGCGACTTCGATGACCACCCCAATACAGCAGGGAACCTCCACCTTGCTGCACTCTCTGGACAGTGTGTATAAGGCGTTGAGCCTGCCTGCCTGGTTGAAGGCATATGCGACACTCATCGGTGAAGAGAACGTGATACCAATCCTCAGCAGTCCATTGGGCATTTTGTTGGGCCCATCTGTACCGCGTTGCATGGTGTCGTTGTTGCAAAGATGGACCTCGCCATGGACGTCGGGAGTGAAGTTGCGCATAACGTAGCCTATCGCGCACAGTTTCAGTCGTAACACGACGTCATGTGGCTGCACGAAAACCATTATTCAACATGGTGGTGTTGCTGTCAGGGTTCCTCCGAGCCATAATCCGTAGGTAGCGGTCATCCACTGCAGTAGTAGCCCTCGGGCGGCCTGAGCGAAGCATGTCATCGACAGTTCCTGACACTCTGTATCTCCTCCATGTCCGAACAACATCGCTTTGGTTCACTCCGAGACGTCTGGACACTTCCCTTGTTGAGAGCCCTTCCTGGCACAAAGTAACTATGCGGATGCGATCGAACCGCGGTATTGACCGTCTAGGCATGGTTGAACTACAGAGAACACGAGCCGTGTACCTCCTTCCTGGTGGAATGACTGGAACTGATCGGCTGCCGGACCCCGTCCGTCGAATAGGTGCTGCTCATGCATGGTTGTTTACATCTTTGGGCAAGTTTAGTGACATCTCTGAACTGTCATAGGGACTGTGTCTGTGATACAATATCCACAGTCAACGTCTATCTGCAGGAATTCTGGGAACCTGAATGATGCAAAACCCATTTTGATGTGTGTATACGGAGGAGATGCGGCAAAGTCATGTTACTGCTGTCAGCAACGAGTCACTGACGTTTTATCGACGATGTCTTCGCCAACTACAGTTTTAGAGAGCATAGGAATCGCCTGCAGGAGGAACATTGGCCGTAAGAAATAAAATTAAGGAGCAGACACAAGTCACTTACAAGTTTCCTTTATTATCAGTTTCGGTCGTCAGACGCAAGCATCTTCAGAAATTATACGGTATGGTCCTATTTATGTGACCAACGCCTAAACTAAATGTCCACGTGCAATAACCACTCACAGACGGCAGTGGCAGCACTAGCAGTGGAGGGTATATAAATCGTGTTGAGGGGTAGGGGACGCGGGAAACATCGCAGGCGTTGCCGTAATGCGGAAAAGGGCATCATCATAGGCTTTTGGGCCAAAGGTGGAAGCATTTCCGAAACGGCTAAGTTTGTAATCTGTTGGCGTGCCGTCGTGGTTAAAGTATACCGTGCGTGGCAAAATGGCGCTATCCCAGACCAGCGCCTAGACAACTATATTGCATCACAGCCCATAAATGACGAGGGTGAACGACGACTGCGGAGATTTGTACAGGTGAATAGACGTACAACTGTTACGCAACTGACGGCGCAGATGAAGGAAAGGTCTACTAGCTATGTCTCCTCAATGACCGTGCAGCAAATGTTTTTGTGTATGGGTCTCCGCAGCAGGCGACTGGTTCAAGCACCCATGCTGACTACTGTTGATCGGCGACGAACGCTGGAATTTGCACGCCAGTACCTCAACTGGACATCTCTTGAATAGCGATAGGTGGCCTTTCCAGATGAATCACGTTCTGTGTTCCATCGGACAGATGGCCGTTGGTGTTTACGCCATGAACGTCTGAAAGCAAACACTCAGCAACCAGAAGGGACCCTGCGTGGTCTCGTCACTGTGAAAGGTACAATGGATCAACACAAGTATGCAACTTCCTTGGGGACCATGTCCACCTCTGTAAGCATTTTATTTTTCCTCGGCAGGATGGCATCTACCAGCAGGGAAATGTAAAACGACACACAGCTCGCTGTGTACGTGCATGGTTCGACGAGCAGCAGGACGAGTTTGCCGTAGTCACATGGATTTAAACTCCCCGGATTTATACTCAATCGACAATATGTGGGGCCTCCTCGATCGGGCTGCGCCCTCCATGGATCCTCAACTGAGAAGGCTTGCGCAGCTGGCCACGCATTGGAGTCGGCATGGCACAACATCCCAGTCGGTAACTTCCACAAAGACACCGACTCTCTTCCTAAGTGTCCCGCAGTGGTCTGTGCTGCAAAAGGTAGTTATTCGGGGTTTTGGCAGGTGATCACACTAATGTGGCTGGAAAGTGTATTAGCAACCAACGGCCAGACGTGGCTGTGTACGGCGCCTACGTCAGACATAAAATGGAGCGTAACTTGTCAGAGTTGCCGTGCGAGTTCCTTTTCACCTTGAAGACCGGACTACAGAAGGCACGTGCCAGAGGCAGCCTCCACTGAGCAGACGGGCGCATTGGTCAGCAGAGTGTAGGTTTAACGGCAGAGGTCGGCGGATTTCGGGACAGGGCGCCTGTCGGTGAGCGTAGCGCCAGGGTGTGGCGCCGCCGTATATCAGCGCCCCAGCCGCCGCTTCGGCAGCTCATAATTCTGGCAGGCCGCGGGCGTGTCCCAGATCCGGCGGCTGCGACACATACATAAGCGCTTCCAGAAAGTCTAAATCACGACCGGCCGCGTGTACACCCCGTCCGCGAGAATTACCGACGGCCTGAACTTTTTTGGCGACCCGGCGCCGCGAGCCGACAACAAATCACCGCTCCGCTTATCGCAAAGAGTGGGGGTTGCCGCGCAGCAGGCGCGGTCCACGTGATACACCGGGGTCACCGACCGCGCTGCGTGCTGTTATACGGAAATCAAGCGGGTGTAATATTTGAAGCTGCCACAATGATCTTGCGCAGTTCGAGTTGCCCACTCTGTTCATTGCCACTGTTTTCCAAGACGGCCGGTATACCTCCCTTAACAAGATTTTCCATTAAGATTCATACCATTTCGCAGTACTAAAGAAACGTACGTTGCTACAAGGCTAAACCATTTATGAGTAAGCCGCGCTTATACACTCTTGGGCTACTTGTTATTAAGAGGGGAGTCATATCAAAACATTAGAAATGTAATTATAAAGCAACTTTTCGTTCTATTGTTCAGTTAGTTGGCACTACTGTTTCCAGTGATGCCCTAAAAGCGACAGCATACCACAGACAAGCGATACGCGGCTACAATACCAGTTACAAATGGCTGCCATGCTTACAACAAGCGCCAAGGAAGAATAGCGTTCTATCACACATTTTCTGAGGAATGAAGATACGAAACCTATTGAAATCTATCGACGAATGAAGGTGCACATTGGTGATGCATGTATATCGCTGCATCTAGTAAGTGGAGTAGAAAGTTCGGAAATGGCTTGCCTTCCGCGACTGCCGCTCAGCGAGTCTACTGCAGCAGTTCAGCGTGACGGCGGATAAAATAGCTACAGATCTGAACATCAGTCATGGTGCAGCATATCGCATCACTAAATATCACCTCCAGTGTTTATCTTATAATGAGTCTTCATGTGTAGGGTATGCTCTTGTGAAAGATTCTGGAGCTAACGTACGTTGTCTAATTTTAGATTTCTCTTTCCCTCATACACACAGTTTCTCGGACGAAGGCTTTAGTTTGCGGCGGAGTTTTCTGCGAAACATTTCGTTTCCTGTTGCGATGGGCACCATCTGATGCTTTTCTCACTATTTTGAGCAGTAGCGTGTTAAAAACAAACACTTTCCAAAGCATTAAACTTCGGAAATTTAAACAGATATTTAGCTAGCTGTTATCTCTTATTTACGGGTTTCAACGTCTTGTTTATCAGAGCCAATTCAAACGTGAGGGAATGCTGAAAAGTAAAACCTACGAATTTTTATGTGAAATATCTTAAATCTTTTTAAAATAAAACTGACGTTATTAGCCTTTTACACAATTATTCTTCTCGTCTATACAGGGTGTTGCAAAAAGGTACGGCCAAACTTTCAGGAAACATTCCTCACACACAAATAAAGAAAAGATGTTGTGTGGAAATGTGTCCGGGACGCTTAATTTCCATGTTAGAGCTCGTTTTAGTTCTTCCACTTACGCTCAATGGAGCACGTTATCATGATTTCATACGGGATACTCTACCTGTGCTGCTAGAACATGTGCCTTTACAAGTACGACACAACATGTGGTTCATGCACGATGGAGCTCCTGCACATTTCAGTCGAAGTGTTCGTACGCTTCTCAACAACAGATTCGGTGACCGATGGATTGGTAGAGGCGGACCAATTCCATGGCCTCCACGCTCTCCTGACCTCAACCCTCTTGACTTTCATTTATGGGGGCATTTGAAAGCTCTTGTCTACGCAATCCCGGAACCAAATGTAGAGACTCTTCGTGCTCGTATTGTGGACGGCTGTGATACAATACGCCATTCTCCAGGGCTGCATCGGCGCATCAGGGATTCCATGCGACGGAGGGTGGACGCATGTAACCTCGCTAACGGAGGACATTTTGAACATTTCCTGTAACAAAGTGTTTGAATCACGCTGGTAAGTTCTGTTGCTGTGTGTTTCCATTCCATGATTAATGTGATTTGAAGAGAAGTAATAAAATGAGCTGTAACATGGAAAGTAAGCGTTTCCGGACACATGTCCACATAACATATTTTCTTTCTTTGTGTGTGGGGAATGTTTCCTGAAAGTTTGGCAGTACCTTTTTGTAACAACCTGTATATTTGCAGGCCTCTGCCGCAGGAGAGCTTCGAATTGTAGCTTGTAACAGGACGGTGTGTCACGTATCTATGTCGATGCATGAGATACAGCTGGCTGTAATTCAATTTCGAATATTTCATCCACACATGGAGAACCCTCCCTCCTTCAACATGACAATGCCGAAACACACGAGCGCTGCGACACCTGCAACATTCCGAAGCCTTGGTTCACTGTCAGCGAACATCCTCCATATAATCCCGTGTTACTCTCATAAGATTTTCATCTGTTTCCAAAACTTAAATAGCGCCTTCAAGGACTTTACTTTGATAGTGATAAGCTGCACAACCAGAGGTGAGGTTGTGGTTCCGTTAATAAAGCCGAACGTGCTACATTTGCCGTATCAATGAAGTGGTGCCTCGTTGGTGAAACGGGCTTGTCTCTAAGGTGATTATGTTGAGAAATAACAACGTCGCCATGAAGAATAAATATTTAGAATTTTGATAAAGTTTAATTTTATTTAAAAAGCTTCATAAGTTTTCACATAAAGAAATTCGAAGGCATTACTCTTTAGCACGCCCTCGTACTTTATGAGATATACGTGGTTGAAATGTGGAAGCGTTGTCTGCGTTTAATCATTGCTATGAGAGAATGTCGCTGTGGAAGACACAGAAATTTATGGCATCTGAGAGGCTTCAACAAAATGTAGCACTCCAATTAAACAAGTCGGTGAAACGCGCCGAATGAGTTCTTGGACCAAACAATCTTCGTAACTTGGCTAACGCTGCCTGAATTCGGTTGACATTACTGTGTGACTGTCGTGAAACGCATCCTGCACAATCTGCTTCTGTCGGCTGAATGGTTGTTCGGGGAACAATCAAGTGGAGCCTCACAGGACGCAACGCGAGATGCTGAGCCGAGCAATTCAAGTTTACGACGACGATGTCGAACATTCGTCCGGCTTTCTGTACCGTCTTCAGACAAGTGGTATCTTTCCGACGTCTTTACGCTCCACTTTAGTTAGTTTCATTCACTGTCTTGCCTTCCTTTTCCTGTTGTGTGGGGTAGTGGGTTTCTGCTTAATGAGGACAGAATGAGTTACGGATGCATCCCTCCAGATACAGTGCTACTCGTCGTTACGCTTTCGAAGCTTATCCGAAAACAACTTGCATGGAAAACTAATTTTGCTCTGTCGTTTGTGCGAGAGTTTCAGGACCGTGTGCTGCATGTTAGGGAACTCGCCAACTGCCGGCGACCCACGTGAGCTGCCGTGCGGTGCTAACGGCCTCTTCACCGCTGTTCTAAACAGCGCAGGCCGTCATCTCTACAGATACCCGCCGCGATACGGCCCCGCCCACCACAGACACATCCCGAATTTAAGAGCAGGTCGCTCCTCCACTCCTGCAAGCCCGCGGAGCGGCCGTAGGTGTTTACGGTCGGAGTTGCTAAAGGGTCGGCGTGTCGGTCTGTCTCTCTAGTTTACGGCCTTCCAAAAATAGCCGTGCCTCTGCATAACGTCGTCTCTTTTGACAGCTGCAGTACATTTCCTCCACAGCGCTCTTTCCCGCTTTAGAACAGCAAAGTCGAGCATCATTAACATGTATTAGACTGTGTATTCTGCGATAAGTAAATCATTAGTGACAAAAAAGGAATTCCAGTAATAATAATAAAGACGTGATTAATATCAAAACTGTGCAGAGACAGCAGTATAAATCTCATAATTCTGCAACAAAGTTAGCGGAGCCAGTTAGGTGCCTATGGTAACGAGGACGTTGGGAGGTGTATGGTCTAAGAGGAAGAAAGTTTACTGTAGCAAAAGAAACTGAAAATACAGATGAAATATTTGGGGGGAGCTTGGAAGGATTTGAAATTATTATAATAAATAACTCAAGTGTTGTAGGATAATGTATTAGGAACAATACAAAGAATCCTACGAGAAATTCATTGCCGGCCGCGGTGGTCTCGCGGTTCTAGGCGCGCAGTCCGGAACCGTGCGACTGCTACGGTCGCAGGTTCGAATCCTGCCTCGGGCATGGATGTGTGTGATGTCCTTAGGTTAGTTAGGTTTAAGTAGTTCTAAGTTCTAGGGGACTGATGACCACAGCAGTTGAGTCCCATAGTGCTCAGAGCCATTTGAACCATTTTTTGAGAAATTCATTGAATGAGGGACACGTCTCAAAAAAATAAATAAATAAATAAATAAAATAAAATAAAAAATATATATAAAAAACTTATTCTCGGCTTTATTTAGTACAAGCTGTGCTGCATGGCTGTAATAAAGGTGCATACCACGAATCCACAGTGCAATATGCCTTTATGTCCCAAGGATGATCAGGTTGTGATCGAAATCGAGTATCAAATTAAAAATAATTGCAGCTGAGTACTGCTTGATGCGGTTTCTAACCTTTATTCTTGACGATTTTCCATTAGTCTGGGATTCGAATCTCGTAGTATTAACAGCGAAGATACAGCCCAGAGCCACGCGTTTCGTCGTCTAGTCGTCAGAAGAACGACACGGACAGGCAGAAGTAACGCCTAAAGCTACTTCACGAAACTTGCATGATGCCAGATTTAGACGAATTCGAACATACACGGAGCCGTACCGACGTCATTCTTTTCAGTGGGCCTTTCCTTTCTGTGGACAAAAAAAGGAGAAAAACAGATGGTAGTATGCGATGTACCTACGAATCTGAAAAGAATATAATATACTTTATGATTCAGGATGTCCGCTTCCGTAGCTCAGTGGTCAGCGTGGAAGAGTGCCATGCGAGGGTCCGGGCTCAATTCCCGCTGGTTCAGTTCCCAGCTGAGTCGGAGATTTTCATTGCTCGGGCACTGGATGTTGTGTTGTATTCATCTTCACATCATCCTCATCGACGCGCAAGTCGCCTAAGTGGCGTCAACTAATAAGACTTGCACCGAGTGAACGGTCTACCCCGTAGGTGGTCCCAGCCACACGATATTTCATAATTCAGTAGGCGTTACATATTTTAGGAAAAATAAATCAAGTTTGCGAAAAGAAAGAATAAGCTGTTGCAGTGTTATTTCCCACCGCTTAAATGTGTTTGCAGCTAATTACTGAATAACTATCAACGAGACCCCTCCCCCGGACGCACTTCAACAGTTGATTCCTTTTCATCCGTCTTTCCTGGAGTATTCACATTCATTTGGCGTCGCTGTATCAGTTGTTTGCATGTCCGCAAATGACGAAGACTCGACAGGAACTGCCGCTATTGCACAATGTCGCTCTTACACGGTACAATATGTTGCGCAATATATCGCGTGAGCGTCAGTATTTTCAAAGCTCTCCATTCTTCTTGAGAATACCGTGCAGACTGTCGATACAGCTCTTAGATACTTGAATACTCAGTACTGCGTGATAAACATCGAGATTGAGAGCCACTAAATGTTGACACGAAGTACCGTCTGCAAGTAGGGTTACCAAGTGTCCGGTTTTTTACGATCGTGTCCGAAGAAATACAACTACGGATTGTCTGGCTTTTATTAGACGTTTTAGCAGTGAAGTAGAGAACGCACAACTAAGGCCCGTACAAAGGTAACGCCGTGACCGCGAGGAACAATAATGAAGAGGAATAAGCAGTTATACTATGAGGATGTGTAGATGTACCAACCAATGCTAATGAAGAAAGAACGTAAAGTTGGGTGACTGTAGATTCTTCGATTATTGGCAAAATTTCACGTAATTCATTGATTAAGAAAAGACGATTTTGCCTTTAAAACTTTTGGTCCGTGAAATGTCGACAACTTATTTCACATCACTTCACAATGAAAAATGTTGTTTTGATTGACTGAAACTGGTAGAATATTGCTTCAAAATTCCAGGCCATAATGATAACGTCCAAAGGGTGCTCGCTTTCATAAATGTTCCTTGGACAAAATAATACAATAAACTGCAAACGGTCACATTCGCAAAGATGGTGTTATTGCTGTGTAGTTTTAAATTATCCTTTCAAAATTTCAGGTGCTGATTCCCAAGAAAAATAACTTTATTGACAAAGTCGGTTCAAATAAGAAATATTAATACTTAACTACAGATTATTGTTTCTTAGTCCCAGAAGAGTACACAACTGCTTACTTTCTTTAAAGAAGAACTTATAGTTTATTTTGACGTAAGACTATCCTAGGAAGGAGACGCAGCACTTTTTTACCATCATAATTACCAAACTATAAGGCTGTTCACTGATTTTTTTTAAGTTTACGCACGTTTAAGATTGATCTCGCGGAACAAACTGGATGTAACTGATAAATCTATTTAAGATTGGTAGTCCGGCTTTTAGGGCAAAATATTTGGCTTATTATAACGCCGAGTCCGGCTTTTCTATTTTTGTACCTGGCAACCCTATCCGCAAGGCACTGTGCCGTGGCTTATGGGGTGCACTTGCAGAAAGAATACCTTCAGAAATGACGGGATGGCTATTTTACGTACGCAACCCATGCTATAGAGTACACGCAAGGTTAGCAATGAGATCGACGTAGCGCGTTGCGCCAGCAGTTGCCATTGGGTCTCACGAACTCACCACAATTTTCGATTCACGCTGGCGTAAGCCCAACCGCGAAGCGCCACGAACATGTTCTCGTTTTCTCTCTCTCTCTCTGTCTCTCTCTCTCTCTCTCTCTCTCTCTCTGTGTCTGTGTCTTTCATCCTCTCTTTGTTTCCACCTCTCTCACTAACGCGCGAATATGCCAGTAAATTAATATACGCGCGACGCTGAATCGGCAATTTGGTGCGCCGTTACGGTTTGTCCAAGCCGTTCTACTAATGAAAACGCGCGCCGGTGTACGGGGCACGGGGACGGCTGCCACCGTGGCGCGGAGGGCGAGGGGGAAAAGGAAAGGGGCAAAAAAGCAGCGCGCTGGTTGCGGAATGAGGGCTGGTCGGGGAGCGCGCGGCGCGCGGCCTGCGCTGGATTGACGGCTTGGCGAGGCGCGGCGTGTGCTGTGGCGGCGGTGTCGGCCGTGTCGTGTCGCGGTGGGCGCGAATTACACCCTGTAATGAGCGGCCGCGTTCTGATTAAACATGGCGCCCGCCAGCGCCAACACGCGCCGATCTGCCTCAACGGCCGCCCGTTGCCACACCGACACCTGCCCGCGCGCGACGAACGAGCCGCGCCGTTTGGCACCGCAAGCGCTCGCGTTGCGGGCCCCACGTAGGGCCGCCGCTATGCGTTACGCCCGGTATCCTAAATGCCCCCGGGGATGTTAATACGCCCGCAGTTATCAGTGCGTGGAGCTCGTGTCGTTCGTTAAGGTACCGCAGAATTTGTAACTTGCCGAGAATGTGTGCTCTCCGTGTCCTGTGCTTCGAGTCGAGGAGGGTTACAAGTCAAACTGGTGCCAGCAATGTTCTGTTTATACTGTGATGGCAGTACAACGGTTGATCAATCAGAAATGAAAGTAAGCAGCTATCTCTGATTCGACTGCCAGTTGGCTGCAGCCATTAGTCACAATCATCCTCTTGAATAAACGTTCTCTAGTTCTCAGACGAATGACAGCAATCTTTCAATCATTATCGAAATCGTCACCTTCGGGTGACATCTCAGGCTTCTACGAATGATCTTTTACAATTACTGGACTGCAGCTTTGTCTGTCGAAGGAGCGTCCGGCGAAGATGACATGCTGGTCTCTGTCAACGATAAGCTGTGGTTACACTGGCTATAACACTTACGTTCGATAACGAGAGTATTTACTTCATGTAGCTTCTAAGTTGCTATGTTGTCTTCTCAACCGTCCGTGAACTGTCTGCCAATGTGTCCGGAAAGCCATACTTCATACGAAGGGGTCAAAAAAACAGGGCCAGTCCACCAAGATATGAGCTACGGTCTGTAAGGCACCACAACAACAATGAGTGCGGAAGGAGGGGTGGGGGGAGGGGGATCTCATTACACGAACTTAAATTATGGGTTAACGAGGTATGACAGATGCGGAGATGACATAGGGCTGTGGATTCCTTCCGGGAGAAGCGGAAGCAAGAGAGCCATGTTGCAGTAGTCTCCTTCATTGTGCAGAATTTATTGGATGGAGCAGTTACCCACCAAATGTCATTCCATTTCTGAGTGAGCAGAGGGTTTGCGTGGCAAAAATTCCTCACCTGGGATCGGCAAAACGAATGGGGAGCGAGTAAGAACACCTCTAGCCAAACGGTCGGCCATTTCATTCCCCGGGATGTACACATTACTTGGGATACGGAGAAAAACAAGTGAGAAGGTCAACGAGAAGGTCATCACTAGTGGAGACCCTCATTGAGTCAGTACATTCTAAAACACGGTCAAGGGAGGCCCGTCTAATGAAATATATCGCTATGCTAACGGCTATCAGTTCTGTCGTAAATACGCTACATGGTCGTAGCAGCGAATGGCATGACATACCGGCAGGAGATGTAAAAGTGTGTCCGTCTGAACTACAGTTTTAGAGCCGTCGGTGTAAATGATGGTAATATCCTGGAGGTCTTGAAAAACTGGACGTAATAGACGCCGGAAGGTTATGGGTGGGGACCGAAGCTTTAGGGTCTTGGAAGAGATCAGTCCTAATCCATCGCCTGGGCGCCATCCAAAGGGGAGTTCCCGAATGAACACGGCGATCACAATCCAGAGAAGGGAGATGGAGATCAAGCAGAGAGAGAGAGGGAAGTGAGGCGCATTGCAACTGGTAATCTCACTCGAGGGTGGGTATCAGGACAACACCCCTCAAATGCAAAGAGAATGTGACACGTGGGATGATCAGGGAACTGTCGAATCGCGGTTGCATAGGAGACCAAGAGCTGGTACCGTCGAATCTGAAGAGGGAGGTCCCCGCTTCGGCAAGGGACTGTCAACCTAAGCAGATGGTCGGTTGAGAACCGCCGGCCGCGGTGGTCTCGCGGTTCTAGGCGCGCAGTCCGGAACCGTGCGACTGCTACGGTCGCAGGTTCGAATCCTGCCTCGGGCATGGATGTGTGTGATGTCCTTAGGTTAGTTAGGTTTAAGTAGTTCTAAGTTCTAGGGGACTAATGACCACAGCAGTTGAGTCCCATAGTGCTCAGAGCCATTTGGTTGAGAACCGTAGCTCCCGGAAGCCACAAAGATAGGGGGACTAAAGGGCCCGAGATTCGAGAACCCACAATAATCTGCGGGCAACCATCCTTTCAAGCAGGTTACTTAACAGACCCTACGTTGGTCATACCTATCGATCGGTAGCTGCCTAGAGACGGCTTAAGGACTGGGACAGCTATGCGATCTCGCTATTGCGAGGGGAACACGCCTTAGAGCCAAATATGGTTGAAGACCCTGTCGCCTTTAGAGAATAGGTGTTGGATCATCTGATTGTGAATAGAATCACGATCAGGACCTGGACATGTGGAGTTCGGAACATAAGAGATGGGGTACTGGAGAAGCTGTGAGGACGGGTCGTGAGTCGTGTTTGGGGAGCTCACTACGTAGAGCACTTGCCCGCGAAAGGCAAATGTCGCCAGTTCGAATCTCAGCCTGGCACACAATTTTAATCTGACGGAAGTTTCAGATCTAAGGTTTAATGTGCGGTCGACAAGGTCATGAAAATCAAGTGACTAAGCTTGTTATTACAAGGCTGTGTGAGATATGTGGTCGGGATCCTCTTTAAAGTATCTTCCATAGTGATTTAGGGACACCACAGGAGCCGGCCGCGGTGGTCTAGCGGTTCTGGCGCTGCAGTCCGGAACCGCGGGACTGCTACGGTCGCAGGTTCGAATCCTGCCTCGGGCATGGGTGTGTGTGATGTCCTTAGGTTAGTTAGGTTTAAGTAGTTATAAGTTCTAGGGGACTTATGACCTAAGATGTTGAGTCCCATAGTGCTCAGAGCCATTTTGGACACCACAGGAAATGGTCTCAGGCTTGAATAGCATTTCTGCCGAATGTGGTGGCTGCCTACATCGGTAACACATAAACAGACGTTTCTATTATCTACACTCTAATTACATATTGGACTCGTGACCAGAAGTCTTACGATATTCTGACGCTGTATCTCCAGATTTCGCAAAAGCTACTAAAATTGCATTCCATTTCTGTAAAACATTTGTCACATCTATTTACAGCATTATTAGCGCTTTTCCTCAATGATGGTACCTGTGTGAGACTTCTTAATCGAATTTCCTGTAATTCTCAACCTTGCTCATTACGTAGGAAGACGAACGACCATGGTGACAGTTATAAGCAGTGGATCGATCAATAAATATAATTTGCCAGGCGACAAGAAACTGATACTGATGCTGAATTCCTATTTTCACTGCTGCTGTACTTTATTCATTAAACGAGATAATTTCTATACTTGCGTTTGCGCGTTAGAGAAAAAACGCCACATACAGAATAAAATAAATGAGACCCCCAGAGTACGGCGCCACCTGCCAGTCGCGTGACACGTCATAGCCACTGTGCGCGATGCGCGGCCCGCACCATGCTGGGAGGACGGCGGCGTGATTGCGGCTGACCTTTGACCTCCCCCTCGTCTGCCAGTGAATACTTACGCGTGCCGGCACGTGGCGCCTAAGTGCTGTCTGCAGATAACACACCGGAGGCAGCGGAAGCCGACAGAGCGATCACTCTCTCGAATGGCAGGCCCTGCGGCGCCGGTCTTATCGCCGTGTCATCCCCAGGGTGCTGGTCGCGCGTCGAATGAAAGGTCAGCCCGACATCAAAGCAATCGAATGCGCGCCACGACTGATGGGATGGCGGACTTCGATAGCTGTTTATTTCCTTTCTTTCTCTTTATCCGCTTCTTCTCCCCTTTCTAAACAACAAGCCTCACAACTAATTGCCGACCGCTTTTTCAAACAAAATGAGCAGAATAAAATAGGTTACTATGTAACTGAAAAACTTAAAAACCTCAATTTGAAGAGGCACTTTATCAACAGCACAATGGTTTGTTAATTTGCCGCGATAAAAATCAAACATTCTCCCTGTAATGGCTACCGTTGGCTGCATCTAACGTATACTAGTCGTCTATTAGCGTTGCCATCCGACCGCGACTGGAAAGACCTGGAGTCTTCATTGGTTTCTTTCTTCCAATAAGTCTTTAACTCAAAGGTCTTATTTCTTTTGTAATGTGGTATTATCAAAATGGCTCTGAGCACTATGGGACTTCACTGCTGAGGTCATCAGTCCCCTAGAACTTAGAACTACTTAAACCTAACTAACCTACGGACATCACACACATCCATGCCCGAGGCAGGATTCGAACCTGCGACCGTAGCGGTCGCGAGGTTCCAGACTGTAGCGCCCAGAACCGCTCGGCCACTCTGGCCGGCGTTGAATTATGAATTTAATTCTCAATATCCATTATTTTCAATATTTATTTTTATTCAGTTACATGAATTTCGAGATAGTGTTCCCACTATCTCGTATACATACAAAAAGAGTGTAGGGTAAAGAACCGAACCTAACTGTGCGACAGCATTAATTTCAGCAGCGCACCCCTTCTCCGTCCGTCGTCCTTTTGGGAAATTTACCTTCCGTTGCAGTACCAGTTTGACAATGTCGTGCTCTAATTTTTCTACAGAAATGTGCCATCTAACTTTTATAGGACCCGATAACGGATGGACGCAAGAGAAAGAAAGAGAGAGAGAGAGAGAGAGAGAGGTGGGTAGCAGGGAAAGAGAGGTGGGTGGCAGGGAGAGAGAGAGAGAGAGGGAGGGGTGGGTGGAGGGGGGAGGGAGAGATCCTGCAGAGCAATAACAGAGGCGGCGCTGTCCCCCGTGTAGGACTGGCACGACGCGCTTGTTTTATTCCGGGTCTGCGGGTCTGCTGGGCGCGGTGCAGCGCACGGACCGGAAGAAGAAACGGGCAATAAACATCAAAGCAGTGGGCCATGCCCCCCCTGGCCTTCCCTATAATCGATAGCAGTTGTTCAGTGTTTCGGAGCAAACAGGGCGCCAGTGGAGGCGGCGGTCCTGGCCACAAACTTTATGCAAACTTGGCCGCACGCGCGCGCGCAGCAGTCTAGCCGAGTTTGCACTACATCAAAAGATAATTCCGCCGCCGCGCCGCGTCCTGGCGGCCGAGTTTAAATTCCGCGAGCACGGGAGTAACCGAGCGGAAATTGGTTCTTTCAGCCGCAGCCGCAGCCACGGCCGCGGCGGGCCGCGCTCCACCCGCGCGCCGAGATACGACTTGGCAGGCCGCGGCCAGACACTCGCCTCGCCAGTAACACGACGAACAGGCGGCACGGAAGAGCGCTAAGTTAGGATTAGCGGCGTTCCTCGAGCGGATGCGACGAACTGTTCTGAGGTCAGCTGCCAAGACTTGACTCCTCTTCTCTCAGCCAAGGGGACGACGTACACGTAATACCTTATGACTCCTCGATGCATTCTCAAAGTAGACGCATTGATGTTAGGCCTACTGCGGTTGTCTACGGCAACAACATAAAACAACGAACTGTGCGCAGTACGCACTTGCAGTCTCACCGTACTACGAATGGCCAATATGTATCACGTTATAATAACTTATTTTGAAATAATTTTATGCGTGTTCCACCTATCTGCTCTGCTACCTCAGCCTCTACTTAGAAAGTGACTTAATTTTCATTGCAGGTTGCGGTCTGGGAGCATGATCAGGTGTCTTATGGTCGAAGTTAACGGAAACAAACACTTTAAGACACACGTTCCTGTAACCTTTTGGAGTGCTTCTGCACACATCAAAACAATTCCATACACACGTAATTTTACAGCTAGCCTCACGAAACAATGGCAACTCCTTCCCTTCCTTCTTTCCCCGTGTTTCGCTGGGTCGTTATGTTAGTCCGGATATTGCAGTGTTAGTTGCCACAGTGCCAGAAGGTGGCTGCATGCCCCTATTGTCGCCACCCTGCCCCCTTCTCTCCTCCTCCTCGCCATCTGTACCGAATTCGTTCACACCGTATGTCACTGTCTATTGCTATCCCACGTCAGAGAAAGTTCTCGAAATATAGGTTAGCGTATCGTGTAACTGATGCTATACGTTGCTACCGGCGCGGTCTTCACCTGTTGTCGGGTGTGTAAAACCGCTTAAAAGCCACACCTACGCTGGCCAGCACACCAGCCCTCGTCCTTACTCCGCTGAGCGAACTTCATCAGCGGTCGGGACGATTCCCGGTGTTTTAGTATTTGAATCTTGCCCTAACATACCTTCTGTTTACAAGATAATTGATAAATTCATAAATGATCAGAAAATAAAAGCTAATGAAATAAAATATTGATTTCTCAGATTTAATTTATTGTAAAATAAAACATGTGAATACATATAAGTGTAACATTGGTCAAAAAATGAAAAGCACGAAACAAATTTACGGCACTGATAATATTGACGGTTGGCAAAGCTATTAAAGGGGAAGGAGTAAGGTTAACACGACGCCTCTGACATAATAATCGCAACAAACGATATCCGACTCAAATATATGTAATTGACAGAGATTGTGAAGCTCTAGTTGCACGTTCAGTAGGACACACGTCGACTGAAATACTGGCGCTGCAGGTGAGATGGATTCGCTGCAGTGAAGACTAAATTTCACAAGGAAAGGATCCTAATATGCACGGGCTGCAGATATGCTCACTAAATGTAATGTTCAACGAGTGATGCGGACTCTGCTCGAAGGTGCGCCACTGCTGAGACAGGAACTAGTGCAATCTTGCACCAAGGTGTGCGGAGAATCATGGCTAGCGTCCGCTAAAAAAGCAAGATTGTCCTCTACGGTCGACTTACGTCGAATGCCAGCCCGTACACTACGGTGGGCCTCCACCGAATGCCACGAAACATCTTCTATCCTTCCCGTCTCAGCACCACCTCTCACGTGGAGTGTCGCCAAAAACTGTTGTCTTCAGTCGACAAGCGGCTCGTGCAATTCCAGCAGATGACGTAGTTATAATACCGCGCCACAACTCGCTACTAGACACTGCATGAAGCATTCTCGCAATGGGAAAGCTTGGCGCCAAAACCTATGGACACCGCCTGCAGTGTGTTCTGAGGTCAAAGGTGGGCCTCTAATCGCACAGCGAAATCATCCCGCGCGCTCGGAAAGCGTCCGGAATCGGAAACGCTGCGGCTGGCACTTGCCTCCGGCGCTGCTCTGGCGTTAGGGAGAGTCGCAATAATTTCACACCTGCTACAGACAATGCTCTTCTCCCCAGAGCGATAGTTTAAACTGGCGCCAGACTGTTGCAAGTGCGAGCCGGACTGTACGTCCCGCAGCGGAACACAAGGCGCCCTGCGGCATCCCGAGATCCGGCCTTGGTGGGATCTGAAAACATCAAAGGCGCCGGCAGTCTCCACAACGCGGCGCAGCGCCCACTTCATGTGAAAAAAAAGGAAAAAAAAGAAGGCTTGAGCACTATGGGACTTAACATCTGGGGTCATCAGTCCCCTAGAACTTTGAACTACTTAAACCTAACCAACCTAAGGACATCACACACATCCATGCCCGAGGCAGGACTCGAACCGGCGACCGGAGCGGTCGCGCGGTTCCAGCCTGAAGCGCCTAGAACAGCTCGGCCACACCGGCCAGCTTTTATGTGACAGCCCAGACAACTAAGTCTACGTGGCTTCCTATAACTGCTGATCCTCGTCTCGGCTTCTGACCTCGGCCGTGGGTCCCATCACACATCGCGATGGACGCGTCTTCCAGTCGGACTGCCGATACGAAAAAAGATACAACTCGAATTATCATTTGCACCCAACTATTAATCCTAGCGGCAAACGTATTCTGTCATTCCATGTTATACATTCATATAACTGCCCCGAAGGGTCACTGCGTAATTAGGATGGCTGTAGAGATGTCACCAGGAGGTGAAAACTCGAATTGCCATAGCGAAGGAGGCGTTCAACGGATAGAGGAGACTCTTAGGTGGCAAATTAGATAAAGGAATAAGGAAAAGACTTGGCAATGGACACTGAGACGAGAGGATGAAAAAAGGTTAGAAGCACTTGAGATGTGGATGAGAATGGAGAGAATAAGCTGGACGTAAAGAGTGAGTAACGAAAGAGTATTTGAAAGGGTTGGTGATAGAAGATGTCTGTTGAAGGTTATAAGAGAAAGTTGAGATATTCATTGAGAAGGGAGTGATTGCTAGTAGATGCTTTGGAAGGACTGGTTTGTGGGAGAAGACTGAGAGGAAGAAGGAGATACAAGATGATAGGCGACATAAAGGGAAGAGGAAATTATGCAGACCTGAAGAGGATGGCAGAAGACCGGACACCGTGGGAACTACCATGTGAAAACCTGCCTTTAGGCAGAAAACTGATGATGATGATGATAGGGCCTCTCGAGCCTTAAGGCTTAGCTACCTTTCACATTTAGTGTTTGAAATCGCACTTACATGCGTATTACACCAAAGAAAAATTCAGGGTATCATACATAAACAAATAAAATTCATTGATTATTTACACAATGGTTCTCGAAACGTTTTCTTCGTCATTGACATAAACAGTTATTCCGAATGGAAGGCTCAATTGGATGCAGTTTTCTTGAAACAAAACAAAGAAGAAAAGAATACTCGAGATGATGCGGTAAACCTGAAGCTTATCGCATAATTTGTAATTTTACCTGCTGGTACCGTTCGTTTCATATGGGCCATGCCCTGTAGCGTAACAGGCAGCAGAGTAGGGCCAGGTCGCCACTGTGCCCCCTGCACCTCTGGGACGCGGCAGTATGGCTGGTAGCTGCGCCCGCCGACGGCCGCCGGCCGCCGCCCACCGCTGCAACCGGTTCCGGACAAAGACGGCCGCGTAATTGCGGCCCACAAAGACTGCCCGTCCGCCACAACGGGACCCGCAGCCGGCCGGCTGTTTGCGCCGGCTCGCCCGAACACCGCGCCGCCACAAACTTGTCCGGCCATTACTGCCAGCCCCATTACGCAGCTACTGACCTAACAGCTCATACGCCTGCATTCAGATGCGACCCTCCACCATACCGACCAGAGCTTCGATGTGTCTCTGATGTTAAAAGTGGCAGAGTCTGTGCCTGTGGAGCAGCACTGACTGATGAGCGAGTGGCTCACGAGGAAAACACCGCAAGTGCCATAACCCAGTTTCGCGTTATTGATGGCTAAATGGAGTTGCTACTCGGAAGGACAAATAAAAAAAAATAAAAAAAAATCGCAGGAACCTCGTTCGGTAGAAGAGGGGTCAAATACATTAAGCAAACACGTGTCTCCGCTTATCCGTAGATACTTGGCCGTTTCTGAGAAAACGACAAAGTTTGAGTTATTTTATGGGCCGCACATAAGTACTTCAGCCAAAGTCGTGGCACAGCGGATAACGTCGCGAATTCACACTTTTTGCTCCCCGTGTTCGAAACCTGATGAGTGCCTTTATTTTATACTTTTTCGTCAAATTTACCAATGTCGGTAGAAAATTACTACACGAATGTGTACAATAAATGAAAAAAATCTGAAAATCTTATCCGTTACATTTCTGTTACTTGTCTTGTCAGAGATATTGGTGATACTGCGTCTTGCTCCCGAAGAGTGAGCGTCGGTCGGCCAGCAAATATAGGTTTCCCCAGCTGGTTATGTCGTCTTGAGGTAAAAAGTAAGGGATATAATCCACAGATATTAGCCAGGACGTTTGTCTATATATTAAAATAGTTTGTGACAGTTGATCCATTTCTGTGCTCCTTAGCGATGTCTTATCATACATCCAGGTATGTATATTAATTTCACAGTCTGTACCTGTTTCAGCATATGAGTCTGTTTCTGTGTTTGTGTCTGTGACATTGCACAGAATCCTGCTCCTGTGTTTGTGTCTGTGTCATTGGACAGAATCCTGTTCCTGTGTTTGCGTGTTTACCCTTACTCGTGTATATGATTGTTTTTGTTTGCATATTTCGTGCAAGCTACGTGACACATTATCGTTCATGTCATTAAGTATGCGCCTATCTATCGTCCGCTGTCGTAGAATTTGTCCTATGCTGTCATACTCAGTTTGAGATCATATGTTCATGACTCTGTAGCAGTGGAAAATTTTGGAAATTTGTTGTAAGTTCCTATGGGACCAAACTGCAGAGGTCATCGGTCCCTAGGCTTACAGACTACTAATCTAACTTAAACTAACTTACGCTAAGGACAACACACACACCCATGCCCGAGGGAGAACTCGAACCTCCGACGGGGGGGGGGGGGGGGGGGGAGCCGTGCGAACCGTGTCAAGGTGCCTGAGACCGCGTCTGTCACAGTGTAAACTAAAATGCCCGGGAGTCCCTAGTTCTCCGTTAATGGACATTGGTGTTCGGCCTGAGACCATACTTGTGGAGTACTGAAAACCTTAGAAAACCGAATATGACGTTCACTTTTCGCGAGACTTGATTCACGCGGTCGGAAGAAAAGCGCCGGCCGCCGTATGCGGAACAGGACGAGATGCTACGGCATACAAGCTGGGTAACACGACATCAGGCTGCACTGTTGATGCTCGTTGCTGGTGTTTCTCTCTCGCTTGTCTCAGCGCTATAGTTGCTCCCTTGATATATTTTTCTAACTTTTATTTTATCAAACCTCTTGAATATTAGAGCACGCTTTCCTTCGTATTTCAGTACTTAATTTTCATTGTCGTGTTTGTGCCTTTGTAAGTCTTAAATACAGAATCTTCTTCTCTCCTTAGCGTTTTCCCATTTCACAACGGCGTATTTGTTAAATATGCATTTTGGTACTGTTGGTGACAGTTGGTGGTCGGATGCCCTTCTGGCGCTACCTGTCTCCCCACGATAGTCTCTTTCTAACCCCTCTGTCCGCGTCTACCACAAGTCGCATGTTCAAGTGCAAGAACGTGTTCGAAATGTTTTCGTAGCGTGTATCTGAGACGGTACCAACCCGGTAATTACCTAGTTGGATGTGAGAAACCGCCTAAAAACAGCAACCACGCTGACAGGCTCACCAGCCCCCGTCGATCCAAGGCAGGCTCGTCCCCCCGAAACTTGCAAGTGGCTCGTTAACGCGTTCGGCGATCCGAGCGGGTCATAATATTCAACGCAGAGCACACTTCAATGAGTAAGTGAAAACTGCGCTCCTCGCGCTGTTGACACAGTGGTCTGGCCCTTCCTCTACACCCATACCCCCATGACAGGCTTTGATTAATGGATGTTCAAATTGCTTGATTCACGTCTGTAAGTGGGAACGAGTGCCTTGCCTTCGAGTTCATACGGTAGAACTCCCACCTTCTCTGGGTTCGACTTGCTGTGGGAAGCGGGGGTGGGCCAGATGTACCACCACAGCGTACACTTCCTTCCCCTATGGTAGTATTTGTTAGTGCGAAAAATACCGAGTTTGTGGTTAACAGTCGGGACGAGCTAGTTCAGAAATCAGCGTAAGCAATCGGTACTGTTTCCGATCCAACCTTAGAGAAGATGGCAGTTTTATTCCTATCATTGCGATGAACCTATAGCTAAGCGCTAACGAGTTACTCAAATACCGAGCCGAAAGGTGTCCGGTTTGCTAATAATGGCGAACCTCTGAAAGGATGGTGGCAGCATTTTGACTTGAAGTTACTTCGGTGCCTCATGTACCAAGATCATCGCTTACTTACACACGCAACTTCTCAGAAGGCCTCTTGAGACTGAGTAAACCCTCTTCCAGATCCATATGTTACAAATACTCACCACCGGTAATCGAACCCACGGGTTTACATAAAATGTTCTTCATGTAGCTGCCTTCCATCAACGAAGGTGCACTGATTTGCGTTTTTTCTGTTTACTGTAGTCATACTTTTAGAAACGTGTAACTATCCTAAGTTAGTTTTTAGACTAAAGCCAGATTCCACTGCTTTTCCTGTCTAATATAAATTGGGATAAATATGTATATGTCAATTCCGGATAAACACCTACTATTAACATTTTATGCGATGTCGTCTACTGTAGAAGTATCTCGCCAAACGAGTTCGATAAGTTTTCTTGATGAAGGAAACCGCACAATATTTTCTGTGGTTCGCCTACTGCAGAAAGCGAGATAGATGCTCAGGACGCTGTCGGAAATTCCCGCTAGCCTGCGTTCAAACATGATCGGGTCTCTTGTGTGTGAACAACTTATCTAGAAACAAGCAAATGAACTACCAACAAATACAACATCGAGACAGCGTTCACTAGAAGCTTAGCCCAGTCACATACGAAACTTTGAGCACCACAGCGATCCTCTACAAAAAAAGGTTCAGATGACACGTAGCCCTATCTAGAAATGAAACAGACAAACCGGAAACTAATTTAGGAGTTCACATGCCTGGGATATGGAATATTCAAAACTTCAAATATACTTACTTCCTGCAGTACGCGTGGCATCAACTCATTAAAAATGGAGAAATGCCGTTGCAGTGCTTGTATTTCACAGTCAAATTACATCATCCCATTCGGCCTCTTTTCAGCAAGACAAGTGAAAATTTTATATTGATTCACCAATTTTATTCTTCACTGCTCAATACACAAAAACTTTATTCATAACTTATCTGTTCCTTGTATCAAACAGAAATTGCTCTGAGTGATGAAAAGAAAATAGCGAATCCTGCCTCTTTGTTCATCAGTCGTCTAAACTGCCTGACTATGGCTGTCTCTGTCTCGAGGCTGAAATATGACATTCAGGGTGCACAGACTGATACAAAGTTCATACGAAGCGGATATTAGCTAACTCCATTTGACAGACGCAGTCGACGGTTAAACGCTTGTGCACAGATTTAGACGATCATACAGCCAATTTTAAACTCGTACATGATGCAGTGCGTGTACATGGTGCAGTGCGAAACTGATAATCAAGCAGATAAATTTGCTGATAGGATAGGTTTATGATTTTGCATTTGGAGTGCAAATAAAAAATTTCCAATACCACTGCCGAGTGGCCAGATATTTCATGCATCCTTTTTTTTAAAAAAAAATATACTTTTTTGCGGAAAATTCTCCCCTCGGAGCAAGTGACTGAACTGTGATTTGATAAAAAATTGCCAAAAAGGCACTGTGCGGCGTGGGAAACATGACTCGGGATCATAACATCGCAGCGACGTCGACGTCACTAGATGCAGTACAATTACGTAACGATGGGGCTGCCACTACAGTCTCTAATAATTTAGGGAAATCTTGTGAGTGTTTATTGCTGGAATCAGTTCTCTCGGCCGTTCCGTGAATAGACGGTACGTAATAACTCTTCTGAGCGATAGGTAATCACGTGATTTCAGCCGTGGCTGACAGCATATTTTCTATCTACTCTGGGTCATCGTCCCAGAATTTCAAAAATTTTGTTAAGTGTACGGAGCATACCAGTTGTTTTCTTCAGAAGAAAGTCATCCTAAAGACAGATTAAGGAGTTAGCAATTAACCCGGTCAATATTAGCCTGCCAGCATGATTGGTTAATAAAAAGAAGAGCACATAAGAAGGCTGATGGTGCGTCGATGTAACAGGGCGTCAGTCTGGCACGTGTGTCTGTGGCATACGACCCAGGTTGCACGTAAAACATTTAGCGTTGAATTTAACATCAAGTATTACGTCGACAAGCGACGTAATAGTTTTCCAGGTGTATAAACTATTTGGAAGCAAATACAGTGTCCCCCGACGGGGGTGTGCCTCAACGTTGACCGTTTCCAGTTGCCAGGGAAGAGAGCAGGTGGAGGACGTGATATGGGACACTGGTGACGGCGCAAGGTATACTCCGTCTCTGTCTGCGAGAACGCTCCACCCACTCGCTTTCTTACTTGCCCAGCACCTAGGCACTCACTGTGAAGCAAAACCTACCACAAGTGCTGCTACACCCGATTACACAAATAACTGCGCGCTCTTGCAACCGTCCAGATACCAGTGGTGGAAGGCAGTTTGAAACGACTACCATCAGCTGAGCAGGTCCGCTCTCTCGGGCCGTGTCCGGCTTCCCCTCGTCTCACCAGCCCTCTCCCAGCTCCCTCTCTCCCGGCCTAATTGGTGAGGGATTTGGGCCGCAGGTACGACCACCGGTGCCCTCACAAAGAGATTCTTTTTTAACGCCTCCCCCCGTGAGGCTGGCCGTAATTTACGACGCTAGCCCTAATATTTTACACGTTTCCCCCTCCGCTTTCTCGTTAATCCTCCGTGCGCACACGCACGTTTGGAGTTTTCCACTGACCGACCACGACTTTTGTTAATCACTCCTTACAACTTCGACACACAGTGACCCGTGAAATCACTCAAAGGTCACCTCTCTCTCAATAATCATTCACAGAAGCTGATACTTCACGGGCTAAAAACGTTTCCCAGTAAGGATACAGTATCCTCAGAATGTAATTTATCAAACATTACCTGTAGTCCTTCTCGTTTACATGAACGTTTAACAGATCATTGCTTCTCTCTCAGTTCTGGATACTAACAGCAGACCTTTGATCGAAGTAATTCTCTCTCGAACAAGTTGTGCTTTTCCTTCTCCCCAAGCGTCGTCAGCCCACGCCATGACAATGATACTACATAAAGCGCATTGTGTGGTTGACATACCTTTTTGTAGCGTCCTTAACGCCTGATGATACGGTTTTCATCTTCAGACATATTGAATTAATAAAAATCTAGCCAAGATACCAATAAATTGTTACCGGTAGCGGTTATTGCCTGACAAAATGACGAAAATAATGGTTTAATGTCCCACCGACGACGAGGAACGTGGAATACAAACATGGACTGAGGGAGGAAATACCCAGAACGAGATTTGAAGTAGTGTCCTCCCGAATGTGTTTCCAAGGCTATAAATACTGCATTATCTCTTTCGACACTATTACATGACATATTTTTTAACTGAAATAAAGAACCTCATGAACAGTTTTTTGGATAGCTGTAATGCTTCGCAGAACCGATGCAAAATTTTATCATTATAGAAACATATATACAAAAATATATCGCCTAGTGGAAACCACACTATTCGATTATACCGCTACACTCGATACAGATGATTTCTTCAAGGATGTACGTAACGGTAGATGTCCCAAGGGTGTCACTACCGACGTAGCGCGAGCGTATAATGAACAAGGACAATATCAAAAATGGTTCAATTGGCTCTGAGCACTATGGGACAACATCTGAGGTTCAAATGGCTCTGAGCACTATGGAACTTAACATCTGAGGTCATCAGTCTCCTAGAACTTAGAACTACTTAAACCTAACTAACCTAAGGACATCACACACATCCATGCCCGAGGCAGGATTCGAACCTGCGACCGTAGCGCTCGCGCAGTTCCAGACTGAAGCGCCTAGAACCGCTCGACCACACCGGCCGGCAATATCTGTTGTTGTTTTAAAATTTACATACTACTATATTTGAAAATACTTCTCAGTTGATACGGCACGCACTAGTTTTAATGTAGACCTACACATTTTTACTGGAAGAGAGAGACGCATTTGGAACACGAACGATTTTAGAAACGTTCACGAAGTTTCAAGAAGTTTTTCGGTAGCGGAACGAAAGCGAATCAAACTTGAATTTGCCTGAGTAAAGAGCTCATACTCGCCAAGCTACCGACCTACGAGTACGATGAGCAAAGCTCTTGCATAAGCTTCTGTCGTACGCTACACAACCCACTTCGACAGCGAAAGCACTGCAGGGGCCTGACTGATCGTAACAGGATTCCGAAACGATAACGCGTGTCCGTCGCCGACTTGGCGATTTCCCCGGCAGACGCAGACACGCGGGCCGTGATTACCTCCGTGTCCGCCGATCGATCGCGCGTGTGCTAATGGCGACAACACTGACGCCTGACTGACAGCGCGCGTCTCTCCGCCGTGATTAGCAACGCACTGGCTGTCGCACCTGCCGGACATCGATCCCGTGACCCCGTTACGGAGTCCCCCGGCGCTAATGATCGTGACGTCGACACGACGCTACAATCAGAGCATCGCCGGGCGCATCTCCGCCGCAGCTGTTCCCCTGACGGTAACACACGCACCTGCTGCGTCGCCATCGCGTTAACCTACCCTACACCACGACTAGTGCCACTCACGGCTGAAGACGACGTGCTTCTGCGAGGTTCTTATTGCCTCAAAGGCTACTGTGCTGACATAGCAGATTTAACTTCAGTGGTTTAGATGCAATTCATGAAACGATGAAATGAGCCACATCAAAAAATGTTACGTGCCATTCAAGCTGGTCCTCAATGGTTCTATTCTAATACTGCCCACTACGGCGGGCTGTAGAGTGCCTCGCGTATCGTCATCAGTGGCGAGAAATATTGCTGTACTTGTGCATTGTGCAGAACAAAATACTCTGTAGCCACATGACAATGAATGTCTTTGCTTCAATCTAAACGCGGACTGATATGACTGACATTTGTAAGTAGGCTGTTTAGGTTTTTAGGCTGGTAACGCCACGTGGCGCTCTGTATGAAAATATGACTGTGCTGTTTGCTGTCTGTGGCTGGTTTGCATTGTTGAGACTTTTGAACACTATTAAGGTAAATACATTGTTCGTTCTCCATCAAAATCTTTCATTTGCTAACTATGCCTATCAGTAGTTAGTGCCTTCAGCAGTTAGGATCTTTTATTTAGCTGGCAGTATTGGCGCTCGCTGTATTGGAGTAGTTCAAGTAACGAAGATTTTTGTGAGGTAAGTGATTCATGAAAGGTATAGGTTACTGTTAGTTACGGTCATTCTTTTGTAGGGATCATTGAAAGTCAGATTGCGTTGCGCTAAAACTATTGTTTGTCAGTTTAGTGTTGATCAGAATAAGTAAAGAGAGAAATGTCTGAGTACGTTCAGTTTTGCTCAGCTGTTTGAAAATCAAATAACGTAAGAGTTTTATCAGTACAGTCATTTATAATTTTCCAAAGGGGACGTTTCACATTTAATGCTATTTCCTTATGTGCATTTAAACTTCGTTTGTTCCTTCCGTGTATCACGTGTTCAAATGTGTGTGAAATCTTATGGGACTTAACTGCTAAGGTCATCAGTCCCTAAGCTTACACACTACTTAACCTAAATTATCCGAAGGACAAACACACACACCCATGCCCGAGGGAGGACTCGAACCTCCGCCGGGCCCAGCCGCACAGTCCATGACTGCGGCGCCTTAGACCGCTCGGCTAATCCTGTATCACGTGTTGTTTGCACGGTATCCATCGACATCACGACGTGGAAGGAAACATCTCAAAGGCCATGCGCACAAGATTTGTTATGTTGGTCATTTACAGAATAGTGAGCATAGTGGTTTAAATTTCAGGAACGAAATTATATACGTCGTCCTCGCTAAGACAAGTACGTGACAAGAGTGGGTCACCGTCAGAAGAGAGCACGTATTCTGGGTTTCCTGCTGACATAGTTCTGCCGCGGAAAGGAGAACAGATGCGTCGCAATGTGGGTCCGAAATGGCGGTGCTTCGAAGTTGAAGCACGCGGGACAGTTCGATTCTTGTGAGCAAAACGTCCACATTGCACACAGGTTCACCGTGAAATTCTAGACGTGTATGGACCCAAATGCAATGTCACGTCCATTCCTAGTGAAATGTTCTCAGTAATTTGTCGAAGTTCCCACAGACGTGTGTGATATTTACCGGGAAGGAAGGCCATCGACCTCGACCATAGACGACAATGTCCAGACAGTTGAGCAACTCATGCGCAGCAATCGCAGATTTTCCGAAGATGAAAACGTTCACTTGGCGGTTTTGGAATGACACCGTGACCAAGGAGGGATTTCTACCGTCGAGGAATTGGATCGTAGATAGAACGCTTCGACCGTTCTTTACAGAGGCAACGTACCCTCTGTTGCCACACAAACATTGTGCCAGTGAAGGGGTTAGCAGCAGCTGTAATTTCAGCAATCCCTTGCTGTACCGTGTATTTACGTGTGGTTTCAGTCCTCCGTCGAAAGGTGCACTGACTTGAGCTTTGTACTGAGCGTAACGGAGCAAGTGCCAACGTATAGTGCTACATCGTTCGGCATGCGTGAAGGGCTACAAGACATATGAGAACAAACTAAAATTACCATATCGTCCGTACTGAAGCGTTTTCTCATCTGGTCAACAGTAAAGAAACCAAGAATATTACAATGACAGAAAAAGCTTATGGTATTTCGGGATCGACTGTGTGCCGTGTTAACAGTTTGGTAACGTCGGCAGTCTCCAGATGTGAATACGTGTTTTGATTCGCCAAAGAAAACAATATAAACAAGAACAGAAATCTATGAAATTTGACGATTTTCACAAAAGGCTCGTACACGGAACTACAGTTCCATATTACGACAGAGGAAGGTATGCGACAGCTAGAAAAATACAGACTGATCTAGGTGAAAAAAGAATTACATTGGCTCAGACATGCCCTTTCATCGTCTTCTTCGCTCAATTTAGAAAGTGTAATGATGGCCGAAAGTTTTTAATGGAATGTAGAGGCATCCTAGCAAGAAGATCGAAGGTTTTTGTGAACAAAGCACGTATTGCCTGCTGAGGAGAATAAGACTGCAGTATACTTACAATTAAATAAACGTTTTGTTTCTCAAAATCATGCGAACAAATATTTTTTTTTCGACTTCAACGGAAATGGTCATCTGAAAGTACCTACGTTTATTTTTGTACTGTGTATATCGGCGCTTTGGGTGATGGGTACAGTGATGAAAGATCTGTAACTGTTACAAATCAAAAATTAAGTATAGTCGTCTGGACAAAAGCCCTGGCGGAGGCACACAAGTACCGGTGCCCGGCCTCGCACACACTTGCAAATAAATCTACGTTCAGAAGTGACACGATACAGCAATCGTGTCTCAGAAGTTACCAAAATTAATTTTATTGTTTCCTTAACAGCTTTCTCGCTGGAAATTTCTACGAGGTTGAACACAACGCAAATTCACCAGCGACGACATTTTTCGTTACTCACGCGACATATTTTCACATCACCTTAGGTATTTTGTCCTTCACCGAGAAATGCTTTCATGTTTTTTCGATAAAATATGTGTGACATACATCTACAAATTTTGACAATGGTCATTTATTTTTCCAGTGAAAATTATTTTTCTTGAAAATTTCTTGCAGGTTTAGTTCTTTTCCGTAACGACTGCCATGAATTTTCTTTTGGAAAGTGTCCATTCATATTCTAGACTAAAAACAGACAATTTTCTACCAAGATCTAAAATTACCACAACTTGGCAATGTTGTAAGACGGTGAGATGACCTCGACCTGCCTATTTTCTTGACGGAGAGGGAGAGTGAAGTTGCGTAGAGTAGTACGTAGGTCCGGCAGCTGACCAGGCTCTCCTGCGCGCCCTGGCACACACCACACATCCCGCAGCTTGCGCAACGCACGCACGCACGTCACACGTCCCTAGGGAGACTAATCCAGCTCATTCTGGTGGCGGCGGCACCGCCTCTTCATTTGATTGGAAGATGAGATGCGTTAATGGCTGGTCTCCTCCGCGCTGTCACGCGCCAGATGGACGCAATTACGTTCCCTGCGATGAATCTTTGCCCCAGCAAATGTGCTGCAGACTCGAGTGCAAAGTTGTGAAGCTCAGCCACACAGATATACTTCCCTTACTGCTGATACTATTATCTTGAGTTTTCAGTAAGCAGACTATACTCAAAAAGGTAAAAATGTGTTCAAATTAAGGGAGAAAGGAGTTCTGATGTCTAATAGAAAATATGTCAACATTTATATGGAACTAAACGACCAATAAAAAATTAATAGATATTTGAATGATATTCTTGAGACTAAATTTCTCTTACAACTTCATTTTCTTTTCTACAAACACCAGTGTACAATCTATGGTTGCTTTCGTGCGAAGATGGGTAAGTAGTTTCATAAAATACACATCTCTTTCGCAGTTTAATAAACATCACAAGCTTTCAAGAGCAGCTGGAACGATGAAAACAAGTTTTCTGAGTACAACAAATCAAGTTTCACCCTTCTAAGTGAATTCTTAGTCTGTTTTTTATCGCTGCAAAGTTAACGCGCAACGTAAACGATTGTAGCGACTTGGTGTGTCACCTCTGACGGCACCGCTCGCTTGCTGCAAGCTGGGTATCTTTGCGGAATCTGACAGTATTTTGTTTTCCAACGTTGTATGGCTAATGTGATCAGACGGGTTTACTCACCTACTAATTTGAGGATTAAATGGAGTAGCGTTTACCGATATGAACAGTCACTTGTCACAGAGATAAACGCTATACCGTGTGTGTGTTGCCTTGTGGAGTTTGGTTTGTGTTGTTTAGCTGTCCAATTTTGCGTATTTGACGAATTTTGCTCGTACCTGTAGAATTGAGCATATGAGGAGAGCAGTATGGGCATTATTTTTTCATACTGCATCAACCAATGAGCACCCACAACATGCACTGTGCCCCACAGGTGATGACTCATGGTGTAAGTGCCAATCAGGAAAGGAATATGCCCATAAAAACAGTTTGCCAAATGCTGTAATTGATGTAATTAAGACCATATTCAGAGATTTATCACAATGAAGTTTATTGGAAATGTGTTTATATGGGGAAACACAAAATCCAAATGAAAGTGTAAATAATTTAATTTGGATTAGGATTCCCAAAAGGGTGTTTGTACAGATAAAAACATTGCATTTTGGCGTGTATGATGCAGTGGCAACATACAATGAAGGAAACTTTATCAAATGTGATGTGCTGAAACGTTTAGGTTTCCAACCAGGACACAACACCATTTCCACAATGCGGCTAGTTGATGAAGAAAGACTAAGAGTTGGAGGAAGAAGAAACAAAGGCCTACAACATGCAGCAAAAGGGAAGAAAAGAGCAGCGAAAAGGAAATTAACACTGGAAAATAAAGAGGATGCTGATATTCCATCATATGGGGCAGGAATGTATTAAAAAACTTTAGAAGCCATTTCCCGTAACTCTAAAATTTTCATCTTTGAGAAAAATTTTCTAAAAAACTGCTAACAGTATATCAATGAAATTTATACAAAATATTGTTTACTTCTTTTCCTTCATTTTTATAACAAATTGTAAAAAAAATTGTATAATTCAAGAGTTATAGAAGAAAAAGTTCAAAATTTTAGAGAAAAAAAGGCATCTGTTTAAAAAAATTGTAAAACAAAAACCGATAAATATTTCTTAACATGGCATTATAAATTTGTAGAGAAATATTCACTGAACACGTAGTCCAAATTTCAGAGTAATATGTTTAATGGTTTTAGAAAAAAGGTCCTTCTATTTGCTAAAATTAACATGGAGGAGATGGATCGTTCCGGCTCCCCTTAAACACAGAAGGGAATTACTTGAACAATGAATGTGGATGTAAGTGCAAGTATCGTAAGGCGGTATTTGGTAGGACATCCGATGAGGCAAGCCCATCCACCGGTCGGCAACACTGCCCTCATCCCGCGCACATTGGCCCATCCGGAATAAGAGTGACTGCTGCTGTGAATGCTCACTGCAAATTAATTGTCGTGCGCTGTGATAAACGCCACTGCTGTGCAGGCTCTCTCGATAAGACGATGGCGCGTTGGTACTACTGCAACACCCTTCCCTGGAAGTCTAATAACTCGGGAGTAGCAGTTACCAGCACCACGCCTCAGCCGAAGTCGATGCCACTTCCAACGCTTCTCGACCCGGAGTCGATGCCGCCTCCACCACGTCTCTACCCCGACTGTTATATTTTTTGGCTCCCACTTACGCCCTGGTCTCCATTTCCCCGCCAAACAGTGCCAGTAGCCAATAGCAAAAATACAAAACACTGCGGCTCCAGCATTGAGAATCCCGCCAAAGCGGTGCGTTGCGATCAGATGTCAATCACACAGCAAAACTCTGACCTGCTACTGAGAAACGTCCGCTCCAGTTCAGCTCACGAATCTAGGATATTATTTTCTGCGTCCTGTTTTTATCTAAGGGGCAACAGCCTTGCCGCAGTGGATACACCGGTTCCCATGAGATCACCGAAGTTAAGCGCTGCCGGGCGTCGTCGGCACTTGGGTGGGTGATCATCCAGGCCGCCATGCGCTGTTGCCATTTTTCGGGGTGCACTCAGCCTCGTGATGCCAATTGAGGAGCTACTCGACCAAACAGTAGCGGTTTCGGTCAAGAATAGCATCATAACGACCGGGAGAGCGGTGTGCTGACCCCACGCCCCGCCTATCAGCATCCTCCTCTATGGACGATACGGCGGTCGGATGGTCACGGTAGGCCACTCGTGGCCTGAAGACGGAGTGTTTTTATCTAAGGCGGCCGATGACTATCTAAAAAATTTTGTTTATGTTGGGATCGAGAGGCTCCAAATGCTTAATAAAAGAAAACGTGGTCCGTGGTTGGCTGTAATGTAGACAATCTTTATTTAAATCGTGTGATTAGCTAATTTCGACTAGTTTTAATTCTCAAACGCATGCATAATATTACGTATTACGTGCGGCAGTCTTTTCAGATTAGGTGTAATGAGAAATAATTTGACATTTACTACATATAACACATAATATTACACGTTTGTTTGAGAATGATAAGTCGTCTAAATTAGATAATCGCACGATTTAAATGAAGATCGTCTACATTACAGCCTACTATCAAGTTTTCTTGTAGTAAGCTGTCTACAGAAAAAAGGCATTCACAATTGTCTGCTGTTTTAATGTTGTTGTTGTTGTTGTGGTCTTCAGTCCTGAGACTGGTTTGATGTAGCTCTCCATGCTACTCCAGCCTGTGCAAGCATCTTCATCTCCCAGTACCTACTGCAACCTACATCGTTCTGAATCTGCTTGGTGTATTCATCTCTTGGTCTCCCTCTATGATTTTTACCCTCCACGCTGCCCTCCAATACTAAATTGGTGATCCCTTGATGCCTCAGAACATGTCGTACCAACCGATCCCTCCTTCTAGTCAAGTTGTGCCACAAACTTCTCTTCTCTCCAATCCTATTCAATACCTCCTCAATAGTTATGTGATCTACCCATCTAATCTTCAGCATTCTTCTGTAGCACCACATTTCTATGGCTTCTATTGTCTTCTTGTCTAAACTACTTATCGTCCACGTTTCACTTCCATACATGGCTACTCACCATAGAAAATACTTTCAGAAACGACATCCTGAGACTTAATTCTATAATCGATGTCAAAAAATTTCTCTTCTTCAGAAATGCTTTCCTTGCCATTGCCAGTCTACATTTTATATCCCCTCCACTTCGACCATCATCAGTTATTTTGCTCCCCAAATAGCAAAACTCCTTTACTTCTTTAAGTGTCTCATTTCCTAATCTAATTCCCTCAGCATCACCCGACTTAATTCGACTACATTCCATTATCCTCGTTTTAATTTACGTCACAAATAATCGTCATTTTAAAATCACATTCCAACGTGGATGAGATTGGGCTGTGCCACTGAAAAATATACTAATAAATATATCTGATGCGCGCCCCTCGTTTCGTTATAAGAGGTGCGGGAGCAGCTAGTATTGAGTCAGCCGAGTGGTGAAGACGTCCTGCGCCAGACTGCGTCCCTTACCGGATCCGTCGCTGGCTGTCCCCTAGGCCACTCCAGAAGCACCCTCTTCTCAGCCGGGGACACAATAGGCCACGGTGGAAGGGAAAGGAGGTTTAGGGGAGGGGAGGCGAGCGCCAGGCGGCGAGCCGGGGTCGCGAAACAATGACCCGATCCGAGATTGCTCAGGTCCCGCCCACACGAGAGGTCGATCGCCACTGTGGATTCGCGCACAAGTGGCGCAGGTACTGGGCCGGTGCAACACAGGAAGGCGCGCCAACCCGGCTGCGCGGTCGCGAGGCGTTTCCGTGCGAATTGAGTGCAAAGAACTGCACACGTGTAAGAAGAACAGCGGCGGGTGTGAGAAACTGGGAAGCGCGTAGTAGACCAAGCGAAGGAATTACGTTAGGGGGCGTCCGTTAATTACGTGAGAGGTTTTCTTTAAAATCTGGACTCCCCCCACTCCCCTTGTGAGATGTGGTCCGAAGCCTCTCCCTTCCCCAAGTGAAGTTGATCCAGTACTAGGGTAAAAATACGTGAAAATTTGTTTTAAACATTGATTAAAACACATCAACAAACTAATGTTTTATTTGTAAAGTTTTTAACGCATGATTAAAAATACTTTATTTTAAACACTCCAAGACTGAGTAAGATTCGGACGGACAAAACAGAGACAGGTGGACAAAAAGTCTCCCCAGTAGTAGAACTAACCGTTTTGGCGGATCTCTAAAAACCGATCTTTTCTTGGTGTGTTGTATACATTAAATGTCGTTGAACCATTACTTACCTTGACAACGAAATTATTTGTACCTTCCTTTGAACTGTCTGATTACGTACCTTTTCAGCCTCTAGATTAACATGATCACTAACAGAATCCTTATCAGTGTATTTCAGCTTAGCTTCCTTCCACAAACGTTTAACTTCTTGCTTCATGTTTAGACTTGTCGGCATGGCGTTTAACACTAGCACTGTAAAAGTTTTGAGACAAATTCATGTTGAACACAATAACATCAGCTACATGTGCATTCCAAAATACCACGATTGACTCACTGACACGCTGTGACTTCGACCGGCGTGGCAAATAATCCCAGAAATAAAATCTGACACTTATGCAGCACTTGTTTCATATCGGGGAAACTTGGACAAAATGGTTCAAATGGCTCAGAGCACTATGGGACTCAAATGCTGAGGGCATAAGTCCCCTAGAACTACTTAAACCTAACTAACCTAAGGACATCACACATCCATGCCCGAGGCAGGATTCGAACCTGCGACCGTAGCAGTCGCGCTGTTCCGGACGGAGCGCCTAGAACCGCTAGACCACCGCGGCCGGCAAACTTTGACATGAACACGTGTAAGGCATTCGGTACAGTTCAGAGGGGGCACAAAGACTGCTGGGCACTTTCAATATTCTCTATGCTCGGGATTAATTATATAAAACAACAAAATTTTATCTGTTTAACAATGTATATTCTTTGAATTAAACAAGTTGGCGTGCGATTTCGCTAGAACCCCCCCCCCCCCCCCCCGGGGAAGTGTTCTGTGACCCTTACTGTTCATGTTGTGTATTAATGACCTTAGTCGTTTCGCAGATGATGCAGTTATCTGTTACATAGTACTGTTTGAAAGAAGCTGTGCAAATATTAATTCAGATCTTGATAATATTTCAAAGTGGAACAAAGATTGGCAACATGTTTTAAATGTTCAGAAATATATAATGTGCACTTCACAAAACGAAAAAAGGGAATATCCTATGACTATAATATCGGAATCGTGTTTGAAGTTGGCCAATTTATACAAATGCCTACGAGCTACAATTTATAGGGATATGACAGGGAACGAACACATAGTATCAGTCGTAAGAAAGCAAGTATTAGACTGGGTTTGATTGGTAGAATAGTAGGAAAATGCAATCAGTCTACAAAGGATATTCGTCCGACCCAACGTAGAATGTTGCTGAAGTGTGTGGGACTCACACCAAAAAGAACTAACGGGGTTATTGAGCGGATACAAAGAAGGGCACTACGAATGGTCACAGCTTTATTCGACCCATGGGAGAGTGTCACGAAGAAAGAATTGAACTGGGAGATGTTGAAGATGAGTCGGAGAAAACCTGCTTAGAAGGTTTCTAGAACCAACTTTAAGAGTTGACTCTAGGAGTACATTGCAAGCCCTATGTACCGCTCCCACAGAGACCGCGAAGACAGTTTTAAGTTAATTGCATCATGCACAGAGGCATTTAAACAGTCATTCCTTCCGTTATCCATACGTGATGGAATGGGAGAATAATTGGTACAACGGAACTTACGCCCTGCCATGCAGTTCACAGTGCCTTACAGGGTACAGATATAGATGTCTTTACTGGTGTTAGCGCTTCTTTCGGCAACCATCTCAACGGCAGGTTTCTCTCCGTTTCCAACGGTTATTTTTAGAAACTAATGGGGCACTGTGCCCCAGCTTGGACCTTATAATGCCTCCAAACATTACTTTCATAGTCTGAAGCTATCATAGCACTGACCTATTTCAGCTGTGTCGACGTTCCGTCTGCTGTGAATTCACCGCCACTTGACGGTAACATTCCATCCTGTTCCTGTGAGACTCTGCCTTTACACATCCGAAATTCAGCTGCCACTGTACCACTGCTCTACGATTTCGTAGATCCGTAACTTTTTAAAGACGTTCTGAGCTAGAAACATTAACTGCAAGAAAACAATCTATTATGTTGCTTTTTATTTGTGAGCGTTTGTGTAGGGTATGGCACTGAATTTCATCGGTTACAGTAATTCGTGAAACCGTTTCCCAGTGCCGACCGATAACGGAATGTTCCGGACGGTAATAAATATTTTGATGCCTGTCTGCCACTGGAGACGGAAACGACGCGAGCGACCTGTCCACGCTGCGTCGCCCTGTTTTTACGAGTAGGGGCAATCGGCATCAAACGTTTTACTGCGAATTCCAATGCAGATGCCAGTGGCAGGTCTTCAATTGCGGATCGGCTGCCAGGTTTATGGTAGGTCAGTGTTCTACACTAACAAGTTTCCGCCGTGACCTCCAAAAACGTCAACATATTTTATTTTTTCAGGGGACAACCTGAAGTCAGAAAACGTTTCAAAAATTTCCCGGGTGTCAAACGATTTTCCTCCATCCTCTGTGAATCTGCTTTTTTAGAAATGTCCATTTTTCTTTAACGGACTGTTCTTACTCAATGAATAACGAGTAATTCTTTTTCTTACAATACTTTTTACGCTCCTTTGGTTTAACGTCAGTTTGGCAGCACAATCTTTACAAATAGCACGACATAATTCAACTACAGACTGACACGATAGATGCCCAAGAGGAGAACTGGTTTGAGTGACAGCGACTGCTCTGCCAGCAGCGTCATCTCATCGGTCATTAGACATCTACTTTTGGATACTCCTCCGGAAGTTTCCCTACACTATGGTCTTCAGTATCAGGCATTTACGCTCATCCTTTATGTTTTCTAATGACAAACGGTACACGAGCACTGGAGATGAAAGTAAATTGATGGTTAATCATTTTAATTCGTGAGAAGTAAGTATATTTCACCATTCCTGCCTACAAAACGACAAGTAAATGAATATTATGGTCGAAATAGAGTTTATAAAACCGATGAACTCAGGGACTGTGTGAAGCGCTACGATCAGCATTAGAGAAATTTCTTTCCGTTCTCTCTTTCAAATTTTGAACTGCTGCCAGTTTTACGCCATACGTTTTATTTCGAAGTACCGCCACGGTACAAAGAACTGTGAAGAAACCATGGGTAACGGAATAAATACTTCAATTCATCGATGAAAGAAGAAAGTACAAAAATGTTAAGGCAACTTAGGAATACAGCAACACAAGTCGCTGAGGAATGAAATCAATAGGGCGTGCACGGAAGCTAACACAAAATGGCTGCAGGGAGCATGTGAAGAAATCGAGAAAGAAATAACTGTCGGAAAGACTGACTCAGCATACAGGAAAGTAAAAACAACTTTCGGTGAACTGAAAAACAAGGGTGGTAACATTAAGAGCGCAACGGGAATCCTACTGTTAAATGCAGAGGAGAGCGTGGATAGGTGGAACGTACTGTTAAGGCCTCTATGAGGGGGAAGATTTGTCTCATGGGATATAAGAAGAAACAGGCGTCGATTTAGAGGGGATAGGGGATCCAGTGTCGGAACTAGAATTTAAAAGAGCTTTGGAAGACTTAAGAGCAAATAAGGCACAAGGGATAGGTAACATTAAATCATAATTTCTAAAGCTATGAGGCAAGTGGTAACAAAACGACTTTTCACGTTGGTGTGTAGAACGTATGAGTCTGGCGACATACCATCTGACTTTCGGAAAAATATCATCCACACAATTCCGAAGACAACAAGAGCTGAGAATTATCGCACAATCAACTTAATAGTTCAGGCATCCAAGTTACTTACGACAGTAATATACAGAAGAATGGAAAAGAAACCTGAGGATGTGTTAGATGACGATCAATTTGGCCCTTAGGATAGGTAAAAGCACCAGAGAGGCAATTCTGACGTTGCGGATGATAATGGAAGCACGGCTAAAGAAAAATCAAGACAGGTTCACAGGGTTTGTCGACCTGAAAAAAGCTTTCAACAATGTAAAATGGTGCAAATTGTTCGAACTTCTGAGAACAATAAGGGTGAGCTATAAGGAGATCCGAGTAATACAGAACATGTACAAAAGCCAAGAGGTAATAATGAGAGTGGACGACCAAGAACGAAGCGCTCGGATTAAAAAGGGTGTAAGACAAGGATGTAGCATTTCCCCTCTACTGTTCAGTCTGTACGTCGAAGAAGTAATGATGGAAATAAAAGAAAGGTTCAGGAGTGGAAATAAAATATAGAGTGAAAGGATATCAATGATACGATTCGCTGATGACATTGCTATCCTTACTGAAAGTGATGAAGAATTATAGGATATTTTGAATGGAAGGAACAGTCTAATGAGTACAGAATGTGGGCTGAGATGAAATCGAAGAAAGACGAGAGTAATGAGAATTAGCAGAGATGAGAACAACGTGAAACTTAACATGCGGAAGTAGATGAAGTTAAGGAACACTACTAACTAGCGGGACTCATCAATGAATACAATTCTACGCCAGACAACAAAATCCTAGAGCGCTGTCGAAATGGTCCTAGGAATACTAACGCTTTTATCTCACACTACAGCACAACCTCCGCTACGTTCAGGTCGCTTTCAGTAGTTTCATGACGCGAGTTTTGATGAACCTCGTTCGGGAAAGCATTTAATTTTTAACTTACATTTCTTTCTTTCGCTTACGCCATAGTCCCGCAGCGATCGCAGGGTCGGCATGGTTACAACGGATTTGGCAATGTGAGTTTTAGGGACGGCCGGATGCCCTTCCTGGGGCCACCCCGTACCCCCCAGGAAGGAATCAGTGTACCCCAACTGTCTGCATCTAGTGTAAATCGTGAAATAGTGTGGACGTTTTTAAAATGTCTGCGACGCGTGTAACTGAGGCGGAACGTGAGGACCAGCCCGGTATTCACCTAGCGGGATGTGGAAAACTGCCTAAAAACCACATCCAGGCTGGCCGGCACACCGGCCCTCGTCGTTAATCCACGCCGGGCGGATTCGATCCGGCGCCGGCGCGCCTACCCGAGTCCAGGAAGAAGCGCGCTAGCGCTCTCGGCTACCCTGGCGGGTTTTCATTTTTAACTTACATGTGAACTCATAAATTTGATTTTTGAAATTATCCGTATAGATTTATGTAGAGGCACGATGAGCATACCCATGCGTGGTTCCTCATCAGCGGAATTAATAGATGAGCGTGAAATTCTTGAACGGGCTCTATGTAGTGTTCGACGCTTGTATTAACTTCAAACTTCTTCATGAAGGAAGTAAGCGTTAGGATAAATTCCCTTGTGACCTCTCTTTGCACCTGAGTAAAGATTTAGTACTTCCAGTAAAAAAAATATCACAGACTTCCTTCGTCAAAGAGCTGGAGCTGTTGCAGACAGGCTCACACATCCATATCAATATATCAATAGTCATCTGGTAGTCCCACCAACTCCTTTATATACGTAGGCTCAGCTGTAAAACCATTGGATGGAGAGATCTCCCACAAAATTGTCTTCAATTGCACGTATTCTTTATTTCATTTATCAGCAAGACCTGCTTTCTTCATTCTATCCGTTTCTTTTACAGCTGTTCTTGAGGCGGTCCCTGTGAAACACCAACCATAGGCTGAAGGAAAACTTGGAACAGAAATGTTGAATAAATAAAAATTGTTGTTAACATTAAGAAAGCCGGCCGCGGTGGTCTCGCGGTTCTAGGCGCGCAGTCCGGAACCGTGCGACTGCTACGGTCGCAGGTTCGAATCCTGCCAAGGGAATGGATGTGTGTGATGTCCTTAGGTTAGTTAGGTTTAAGTAGTTCTAAGTTCTAGGGGACTGATAACCACAGCAGTTGAGTCCCATAGTGCTCAGAGCCATTTGAACCATTTGAACATTAAGAAAGTATTTCTTTCTTAATCATGTTCTGCTAATTACCGTCGCAGATTTCAATTAGGGAAGATAAGATTTTTGCAGTACAACGAACCCTGTAGGTGGCTACGCTCGGAAAAAAGCTGCCTTCATCAGACTCACGAAACTTCAACTATTTATGGAAAACTGGCATAACTGTTATCTAATTGCCCTGCATTAAAAGTTGAAAAGTTCGTCTAAGGCTTGGAAACACAGCGTCTAAGGCTTGGAAACACACGCAAGATAATCCATCTTGTAAAGCAAAATACTTCAAGCGAGCGCCCTAGAGCAGCGTGATGCAAAAGCACAATTCCGCAGATTGCTTTCGCAGAAAATTGCCTTTACATCACCGAAACTTTCTCAACTGAAACCGCTTTAGGTGGTCTTGTTTGAATAACGCTAACTCTGATTAGCTTCAGGCGCACGCACTGCCGAAAATGGATGCTTTGCACCAACGGGGGACAAAAACAGTGAAACAAACAACGCTCAAGGGACACGGAAGTGCCGAATATCCAGCGCAGCAGAATACTGATACGCCGTAATCTCTCTGTCGTATCGGCACGAACATCAGTGGTTCTTTGTTTTACCGAAATTTTAATAAAAGTGCAATCAGACCCACTTTCCTTTGCATCTTTTGGTATTTATATTGCATCTACTCCTTAGTTTTGCTAATAGGCACTTTTGTTCGTGCCCTTATTACGCAACCTATATGCCTGCGAGGGGGGGTGGGGGGGGGGCAAAGAGGAAGTTCTAATTTATTCATTTATTACACTCTGCTTTTCCGAAAATCCGTATTCTCTTATTTCCGTGTTAGGCGGTGACACTGTGTATCTAAAAGGTAACCACCCTACTGCTGGCCTACGTTGTAGCTCTCTAAAACTACTGCCGGTGCTTTCGAACAACAGGCACAGATACTCTCATCCGTACCGATGCGCCACTGACACTAAGGTCGACGTGGCTTAGCGCTAACGTCACCTGCCCAAGCTCCAAAGACCGTTGCTTTCGAAAACTCTACACCGCACTGGTGCTACACCATTTTTGCTGACTGCTTGTTGTGAAAAGGGGGGACACCAACCATATCCTCTTCGTGTCTGTACGTCTACATGATTCAGCAAATACAAGACTGAGAGATGTCAAATTTAAAAAGATCAGTATTATCCGACAAAAACTACAAAATATACGTTCCGTTGCATATGTTTTAGTTAACCCGGACTTCTGCTTTTAATATGAGAGTAGTGGCATAGCGTGCTTTGGATCTAAGTGGCTTAATTATTTCGTGGAGTATTGCGTTATACTGTGAGCTGTATGAAGGTGTTCGGCCATGTGTGATTTGGAGTTAGATGTAAGAGATGTTTTTCAGATGTCGATTACAGACATTAGACATTAATGAGAAAGCGGCTTGATGATGTCGATTACAGACATTAGACATTAATGAGAAAGCGGCTTGATGATCACATGTTTTTCGTCGGAATAATATTTCCAGCGATATAACCTCCCTATGCCGACTGACAATAGTTCAAATTACGTACATTTTATTACTAGTTTTGCGCGTAATTTTACTTCTAACGTTAACGAGCATTATGTTCCTCTTCTCAAGTCTCTTCAAATGCTGTGTTTTTATACAGAATTCATTTAAAATAAACATCACTGACTACAGTAACACAGTACGGGATGAAGAAACAGCATTTTTATAATATTCTAGGAATAATAATAATAATAATAATAATAATAATAAATTAAGGATGTGTCTTCCTTTTTGCAAGCATACGAATTATTGTTTTGTTTCATCAATCAGACACGTTTCATCAGAATTGTGGCATCCTCAGTAATTTTTTTATTGTTTTGCTTTTATTTTACATTGCGTGTGTCTTGTGGCTGACAACCAAAATCAGCCACAGGTCTAAATTAATACACAATGTCATCACTGTAGTTTTTTGCTTGTCTTAGCTGTGAAAAGCTTCTTTTTGTATACCAGACGTGTTTTGTGTAGTGGAGCTAAACATTTTCCCTTGTTCATTTGTAAATATTGCTTCCTGTTTTGTTGCTGTACCTTGGACATACGTTTCACTGAAGAAACGTAAATTTGTGCAGTGAAACGTGTGTCCAAGTCACAGTAACATAACACGACGCAGTATTTGCCAATGAACAGGAGAAAATGCTCAGCTCAAATACAAAAAACACGTCTGGTACAAAAACCAACTTGTCACAGTTACGGACTAACAAAACACAACAACGACGACAAGATGTACTAATTTAGACCTGTGGTTGATTTTGGTTAGAAGCCACAGCACACATGCAATGTAAAATAGTGAAAAATAATTAAAAAACAATGAGGACGTTACAACTGTGGTGAAACATGATTGGGTGATAAAACAAAACAATGCGTGTGCTTGTAAAAAGCCGGATGCATCATTAACTATTATTTTTGTTGAAGCACAGGAACTGAGCTCAGAACTCCAATATGATAGGAATAATAAATGTGAATGAGTAAGAGCCTCATTGGGTAGGAAATAATGAGCTGGGGTAGAAAAGTCAAAGTGATTGTAGTAAGTAAATACAATATCGCTAACAACTACGTTTTGAGCACTGTTGTAGTTACTAACAAGGAGACAGTTGTAGTTACTGCAGGAAGACAGTTCTACCTTTCGATGACAATTTAGAAGACCTCCGTCTGGTTAACAATTAAGGAAAAAGCTGATGTATAGTGTTCTTGTTGGCCAATCAACAAGTCTTTTGCTTCCGATACAGCTCTCACCAAGCATCGCACCCAGGTGGCCTTGAACGATGTTCCTAAAGTGGGCTGGACACTAGTTACGCTGCAAACAAATACCTTCAGCGACTCAAAACTAAATATGACTTGTTCAGGTCGACTATATTGCAAGCAGTACGACTCCTAGAGAAATAACCATTTTTGATCAATGCTTTTGACTTATTTTTCAAAAAAAAGGATTAGGGAAGTCATTAGTATTGGAGCATTAGGTTTGCGTTGTGGAGGGTTGGAAATCGGCCGTGTCTTATCGAAGGAAGCAATATAAGTAAACCTTGGAAAACATAAATCTACATGTCCAAACAGGTATTTGAACCGTCGTAGTTCCGAATTCGATTCCGGTGTATTTGCTCCTTCATGTCTCGAAATTTTGCAAAAGAAGCTATTTCTCACTGCTTAGTTATAAGAGTTACAGTATTAATCCTACAGCTAAATACTGGCCGGTTTGCGTAAACGGAGATGCCAGAATCTACCTTTCGATAGTGCTGACGAAATACGAGGCGTAATTTTATTTTTTTCGGGGAGGTAAAAAAACTTTATGACTATCCTTCATGTTGGGGTGTCCGTGTCACGACGACCACTTTGAACTTCTCTTTTTAAAGACATTAACTTTTTTGTTCATGGGTAGAGACCAAAAAAAAAAAATCATAAGGAATACACCTGCTACGAATCTGCAGGTTGACCATTACAAGTCTAGAATAGACTGTCACGCAAGAGCAGTCCAGTGAAGTCTGTAGTGCATTGTGTTCCATGATCACATCAGTTTGTTCCATATGTTTTATACGCGTAACATGAAGAAAACATACACTACATCAAAAACAAAAACAAAAAAACTCTTGTTTTCATATAGATGGAAGGAAGATATTGCGAATGAAGGAAGCATGAAGAAAACGTTTTTCGTACCTTACATTAAACCAAAATATGCCAGTTATTTCAGCTTGTGTTATTTATATCTGTAAAAGAAGCAAAGGGATGGCAAAGCCGCAGTTGTTTTCGCAGCGAAAATGCAGAAATTAGTAAGTTGCCCCAACTGCGCGCCTCGAGCACAAACAAACAATTAGGTCTCTCCACTCGGATACGCGGGCTTAACAATTCCGACCGCAATGGGACGGGAATGCGCTTTAAGGGCAAAAACCGGCGGGAAGCGCAGCTTCCAGGCCTCCCGCGGGACGAGTAATTCCGCGGAGAAACTTTTGTCTGTCCCCGAGGCTCGGTTATACCACCAGACAGCGGCACCTCACGCAATTCAAGTGTCTGCTACTGAGACACAGGCTTTGCCTGACACTCGAATTTGTTCAGAGCGCATGCAACGTTTGATAACGTCCCATTTCAAACATCTAAAGCATCCATATCAAAATAAGAGGTAAATGAACTCTGAACTAATTTTCTTTCTCGTCTTCAAATCAACCACGTTCAAAACGTGCATAGAAGGAACAGCATATGGTCTGCATTAAAACCACAAATCTATGTTTGCACTCCGGAAGCCACTGCACAAGTTACGTTGGATGTTTTGCGGTGACCACTTTCATCCAGTCCTTTCAGTGCCACCTCACTTCAATCTTCGTTTGTGCCCTGATTTTGTGGTAAAGTACAGCATAAAATAAGCTGTTTGCCTCGAATAAATAAGCCGAAAACTCCATTCAGATCCATTACACTGCTGCTCACACACGGTTTCATAGTTTTGATCAGTTACACGACGCAAGATAAATTTTAAACTCAGTATCTGATCTTTAAAACATATGTCAACCGTTCTCCATGAATGTATCGTTATCACATTTCCAGCCATCAAATGGCTATGAGCACTATGGGACTCAACTGCTGAGGTCATAAGTCCCCTAGAACTTAGAACTACTTAAACCTAGCTAACCTAAGGACAACACACACATCCATGCCCGAGGCAGGATTCGAACCTGCGACCGTAGCGGTCGCGCGGTTCCTTTCCAGCCATCCCAAAGAAGTAATTTATCTAAAACATGTCTTTGCTGTACACTTTCCGATAAGCAGCACAATTTGTTAGGTACTTCAGCAGTCTGAAACTATATGTGACAGTACCACTTTAATTGCAATGAATTTATTCCACTTCATGCTTTGTCTGCGGAGTACTAAAAATGTGGTCTATGTGACAACGTAGACCAGACAAACAATAGTCTAATTGTGCGACATTACATATGTAAGCACATTTCATGCCAGCGTAGCAGCTAGTAGTCAGTAATGCAATAAAACCGAAGGATATATGATAGCGTTAACGTATGGGAATGCGAAAGAGGAAACACTTTGAAATTAACAAGCATAATGTCACTCGAAACGTAACTAGGTTTATCAGAGAGAGAGAAAGAGAAAGAGAGAGAGAGAAATGGATATTTAGATAAAATGATGAGAAAATTGAACTACGGAGCTACCAAGCAATGGCTGTCATGTCCGCAAGGAATGAACCAGCAGCGACTCGTACAGATATCATAACTGAAGGGAGATGTAAGACGAACCATTCAGTTCCATTGTTTCCAAACAGGATGTCACATGTCTTTGTGCGTAGGAAGAAACAGAAGAGACTGCTGACGATGTTGATGAATGATACGTGTCGTATTCGAGACGACTGTAAAGCAGTAAGCCGGCCGGTGTGGCCGTGCGGTTAAAGGCGCTTCAGTCTGGAACCGCGTGACCGCTCCGGTCGCAGGTTCGAATCCTGCCTCGGGCATGGATGTGTGTGATGTCCTTAGGTTAGTTAGGTTTAAGTAGTTCTAAGTTCTAGGGGACTGATGACCACAGATGTTAAGTCCCATAGTGCTCAGAGCCATTTGAACCATTTTTTTGTAAAGCAGTAATTAGCACACAAAATTTTATACACCACTTCCAAAACTTATCATGTCCAGGTTCACCGTTAAGGGCGCAGTCGGTTCCGAACTGTACGTACAATGGTAAAAATACCGCACATTATACCACTGCTGTCTGCTTAGAGTAGTAGTTCCCAGCCTAAGAGTAATTACCCATGAGGTGTAAAATGACATTTTCTGAGAGGTACTCTCAAAATGTTTAATCTGTGATTCGACCATGAAACTAAATTATTTTTAAAAGATCGTTACCATTTATATATCGAAATAATCAACACTTAATGATGTCTGCTCTTGTTTATCGGCTTCTTTAAAACATTTTTGTACAGGCACGACGAACCACATGTCCACAGCAGTTTGCTGTATGCATCATATTCTGTACTCCCGCAAATAATGCGTAAGGTATAGCTTTCGGAAGCAGGGCACTAATGCCCGAAACCGGTAAATAAATTAAATTTATTTTATGGTTGCTGTTTATTTCGATGTATACAGCTACAGGTGCTGAGGATAAATAAAAATCATTACTACTATAAGTATTTGATAAGACTGTCGTACCGATTACGTTATTTACCAATAATTATTTTTCTTTTCAAATGCTAGCATTAACGGATGATACAGTGTGGTGAAACTTACTTCATGTGGAAGGTAAGTATGAAAAACATGTTCGTCACATGGACCACTGACTACACATATACAGCACTTCGTACGACGCATCTACGACATCCTTCCTCGGGCATGGGTGTGTGTGTTGCCCTTAGCTTAAGTTAGTTTAAGTTGTGTAAAAGTCTAGGGACCGATGACCTCAGAAGTTTGGTCCCATAGGAATTCACACACATTTGAACATTTTCAACATCTACGACACAAAAACTGAACCATGTACACAACATATGCTCCAGTATTTCATGAAAATGCCTTCTTGGAGTTTAGTTCTAGCAGTGGACAGTAAATTGATTCATTATTCACTTCTCAACAATAAACTAACTAATTGCCAACACAATCAACACTAACTACTTAATGGCCACAACACCGATGGTGGGTCTACAAACTACTACTACTACTACCATTATTATTATTATTATTATTATTACACACATAAAAAAGTTTTGCATCATTCTGGTTCCCAGAACTCCTGAATAAAGACACTGACTGTATATAGTATCACAGACACAGTCCCTTTGACTGTTCAGAGATGTCACTAAACCCTCCCAAAGATGTAAACAACCATGCATGAGTAGCGCCTATTAGGTGGAGGGGTCCGACAACTGATCAGTTCCAGTCATTCCACCAGGAAGGAGGTACACGGCTCTTGTTGTCTGTAGTTCAATCATGCCTGTACGGTCGATACCGCGTTTCGATCGCGTCCGCGTTGTTACATTGTGCCAGGAAGGGCTCTCAACAAGGGAAGTGTCCAGGCGTATCGTAGTGAACCAAAGCGATGTTGTTCAGACATGGAGGAGATACAGAGAGACAGGAACTGTCGATGACATGCTTCACTCAGGATGCCCGAAGGCTACTCCTGCAGTGGATGACCGCTGCCTACGGATTACAGCTCGGAGGAACCCTGACAGGAACGCCACCATGTTGAGTAATGCTTTTCGTGCAGCCACAGGACGTCGTGTCACAACTGAAACTGTGCGCAATACGCTGCATGATGCGCAACTTCACTCCCGACGTCCATGGCGAGGGCCACCTTTGCAACCACGGCACCATGCAGCGAGGTGGGCCCAACAACATGCCGTATGAACCGCTCAGTACTGGCGTCATGTTCTCTTAACCGATGAGTGTCGCATACGCCTTCAACCAGACAATCGTCGAAGACGTGTTTGTGGGCAAACCGGCAGGCTCAACGCCTTACACACACTGTCCAGCGAGTGCAGCAAGGTGGAGGTTCCCTGCTGTATTGGGGTGGCACTATGTTCGGCCGACGTACGCCGGTGGTGGTCAAGGAAGGCGCCGTAACGGCTGTACGATACGTGAATGCCATCCTCCGACCGTCAGTGCAACCGTATCGGCAGCATACTGGCGAGGCATCCGTCTTCATGGACGACAATTCACGCCCCCATCTTGTGAATGACTTCCTTCAGGATAACGACATCGCTCGACTAGAGTGGCCAGCATGTTCTCCAGACAACAACCCTATCGAACATGCCAAGGATAGAGTGAAAAGGGCTGTTTATGGACGACGTGACCCACCAATCACTCTGAGGGATCTACGCCGAATCGCCGTTGAGGAGTGGGACAATGTGGACCAACAGTGCCTTGATGAACTTGTGGATAGTATGCCACGACGAATACAGGCATGCATCAATGCAAGAGGACGTGCTACTGGGTATTAGAGGTACCAGTGTGTACAGCAATCTGGACTACCACCTCTTAAGGTCTCGCTTTATGGTGGTACAACATGCAAGGCGTGGTTTTCATGAGCAATCAAAAGGGCGGAAATGATGTTTATGTTGATGTCTATTCCAATTTTATGTACAGGTTCCGGAGCTCTCGGAACTGAGGTGATGCAAACTTTTTTTGATGTGTGTATTATTATTAGTGTCAATGGTCAGACACAAAGCATAGGCTGCCTGAAGGCTTCCAGTTGTAAGGTTTCTAGTTTACGTTTGGTATTTGAGAGAAGAGAAGTGAGTACTACATTTTCATTCGACGTGTCATACTTCATATTTGTACAAAGCATATTTTTTCGGTTGTCGCTAAATCACGCCACAGAGGTTCTGGGTACAACCTACGTGATCTCTGGTTGTCAGCAGCACTGTCGTTGACAGTAGCATTGTGACAGAAGTAAGAGGAGACTAAGATGCTGGTCATGCAATGAGCGGTCTGGAATTTGCTAACGAGGCACAGAAATACAAATGCAGAAGATGTCGATTCCTGAAATTATGCGTTGGTAAAGATTGATTTGTGAAGTGTGAAGATTTTCACGTATGTCGGCGCTGCATTGTCTGTTCGTGCGTACGTAAAGATAAATATTCGGTGGTCTTTCTTTATTGGTTCAGGTCAGCTAGTTCGGATTGTTGAGACGTGCAGAAACTAAGTTATTTGTTCACATGGCTTACAGTCACACTTATCATTCACCACTCCATTACCATTCTATTAACTCATTTCATGGCAGAGTTCATATTTTAATATGATATAAAATTTTTGTAAAGCTGGTTGTACTTGTAATGGAAAGCACTGCGACGCGGTTAACTGCGCGGTTTCTAGCGTGTTTCCACGGTCCGCGCCGGAGTTTCTAGTCCTCTCTAGGGCATGAGTGCGTGTGTCGTCTTTAGCGTAAGTTGTTTTAACTTAGATTAAGTAGTGTGTAAGCCTAGGAAGCTTTGACCTCAGTAGTTTGGTCCCATCAGATCTTACCACAAAGTTTTAAAATTATGGAAAGCCTCAGAGTTCCAATAAAAGTTCTGAATGCTAGTCTCTTTTCGATCATTTAAAAATCAAACTCCGTCCGAACAAGCCTTGAAGGCGCAACAGTACCGACCGGCCGCTGTGACATCCTCAGCCCTGAGGCACAGCGATCGCCCGGCCGTTGTCAGTTTTCGTGTCCGATTTTTTGATGATTTACCGAATTAAAATTCTACCACCGTCTCTCCACGAATTTTGCTTTCTGACCATGTGAGTCGCCGCATTTCACTCTGCAGTGACTGGAACATGAACTGGTTAGATTCGACGCACGTCCTTGCACTGCACTTGCGCAAGGCTTTCCTTTTCTTTACGTGATTCGCCGCAGTGTTCATCACTTTCGAGCAATACCGAGTTTCCGTTGCCACAGTTAAGCCATAAAAATTCGTTTAGGCCAGTTTAACATCACATTCAAGACGATAAGATCATTCTTGGTTAGGTGTTGCATTTCAAAATTAACATCAAGCTCAGTTTAGATAATCAGCTCTTATTTCATTTCTTATGCAACCTTATTCTGGCAATGCTTGTTACATATACGTGTGCATCTTTTAATGTTGGAATTTTATTTCGTCAGTTAGCGTATGCAAAATCACAGGGCATTTGTACAGAAGCGTTTCAGTTGTTTATTCTTTATTCTTAAAATTTCGTTTTATAATTTTATGTAGAATTTATATTCCGTTAGCTTTCTGTATTGGAACTGCAGGTCACATGTTGTGACATTACGCATTATACGCTGTTCACTGCACTTCACATAGCAGAATTCCACACGACAGTTTTTTCAACATAGCTTCAGGTTTTCTGATAATTTTGGGAAAAGTTTATTCAAATATAGTTATAAAGTTTCAGACAGTCTTGCCGACTCTTTTATCAGATAACGTTTTGTGATTACACCACTTGCACTTTTCGAGATAACAATAAACAAATACACGAAAGCTAAATAATAGGTAAGCATTTAAATTGAGACCAACTCGAATAAAAAGAACAACAAAGCCTACAAGTTACGCAGGTGAACGAGTTGCAGAACACGAACAAATTTTTCACCGTGCTATAAAAAAGGTTGTTAGAAATCACCAATCACTGACCCATTAGTTCGTGGTTTAACAAGTTTTGATTACCTTGATAATTCTTGATTAATTCTGTGCAAGAATCACCTTGGTAAATGCTCTTAAATATACTAAAAAAATCATACAAGTGCGAGCCAAGCTGACCTGGAGGAGCCTCAATAGGGAACTGGGAAAATAGCGGATGAATTATTAAACATCAGGAAATTCTTTTTACAATACATGTATTGCATGATTACATCTTTAAAAGGGAGGCACATACGAATATTTATCAGTAAAACCTTAAAGTGCCATGGCGTGTTGGTACTAAATATTATTGTTAAAAAGGTTGGAAATGCTTACTTAAATAACACGATTATCTGAAACTGGGAGTCCTGTGGGAAAGATGGATTACGCACATATTCAGGTTAGCCGTTCATCACAGAGAAATAAGTCGTTCAATTACTTGCAAAGGGAAACAAAAACCAAACTGGATTAGGGAGAGATTAGTCTCGTTGGTCAAATACTGTAATAGAAAATTATTCCCAAATTTATATTAAAAAAATTATGGGTGACTACGATTATGCACAATGAATAGGAACTACGTCTTGTGAATAATTCTTCAAAAAGCTAGGAGCCACTGAAAATTAATAACAACCACGCGGCTACGCACCACGAAAGAAATCGATAATATGCAACAAAAATTCACTTCAAGAAAGATCACGAAGTCACACATTGAAACTCGAGAATTTGCTTAAGAAATGAAACTGGTTCACATCCTAGCAAAGGATACTAAAGCACTGTCTCTCGTACAAAATACGTGGTAATTGCTACCTACCACGCACAAAGAAAAGACATTCAAATCTGCACGAAACACAGTGGCCTTTTTCTCAATATGCCTACCGAATGTTAAAAGCAAAACCATATGGACTGCTCATATCAGTTGCAAGATTAGTCAGGAATCGAGTCACACTCATAGAGCCAGGTGGCCTCGTGCCTCACAATCACAAAGTTATAGAGTACAAAGAAAGCACTGCTATAAATTCCAAAAATCGCGAAATTATACTAAATTCCGGTATCCCGAAGTTACCCCAAATTATTTTATGAAAGCTGAAATACACTAAGAAATGAATTAAGTATTCTGTTAAGTTGAAACTTACACATTCACAAAATTACAACACTAAGGACTAAAACTGGATGTTACTTGTTCGACGATTCCCAGAGCAGTGAGGCTGGTCGTCACTCAACTCGCAGTCCCTACCGCGAAGCGAAAGTCGGCGCACAGAGAATATGCATATTCTATCTGTGCCAACTCAACAAAAGCGACGGATCATCGCTCGCCAGTCTCTCTCTGACCCAGAAGAGCCCCCATTTGTTATACACAAAAGTTGGTTAAGCTGTCCCTACAATCAGAGAAAATTATCCAGTTCGGAAGACATATGGACATTCCAACAGACAACAAAGACACTTCCAAGCAGACAACCAGAGGGATGGAACAAGGAAAACACAGGGTGACAAAGCAAGTATACGATGAATGCTTTTCTATCTCAAATTAAATTCTTACTATGTATTTAGCTAGTGTAATGAAATTTAGTATTGAAATAATCAGTATGGCTACCGTCAATATCACTCAGCCGATAATCTTCCGCTCAGTTTGCATTTAAAGGAGCACCGACACATAAGCGATGCTGTCCGCCCTGAAAGTCAATGAAGCGACTTGCATAAAGACGCTTCAGCAGAGACGGGAAAACCAGCAATAGGGTGGACTTCAATGCTACATAAATTTGTAATAAAATGTCATACTTGTTCATGTATTTTCGTCAGCTCAGGCTATAAACGCTGTTGACAATTATCTTTGTAACATACCAAGACACGCTTGAGAAGGAAGTTCAATGAATGATGACAGTTTCAGGTTTCAGTCACCCACTTTATCCTTTTTTGTATAAGGCTTACAGCGTATGTAATGTACGTTCTATAGGAGCTCACTGAACATCATCGGAGGCAGGGAACATTTGCTGCGGGCAAACAAGTCTCTTTTCTTTGCCGAGTGGCCCTTCCCCGCCACTAAGTAAACACCAGTAAGTCATTTCTGGTGCATTGCGAAAGAAGAAGGCGTTTTCGGTGCTTAAAGAAAGTGGCCATAAATCAGCGCGTCCAGCCACTTTGCTGGCCATTGTTCTCCGGAGAAGCGAGCGGGCGGCCAAGCGCGGGCGGGCAGCGCGGCACGCCGAGGCAACGGCCGCCGCGCGCCACTCGTGTGCCGCGCATGCGCAGTCGCGGCTGCGGCGCGCGTCCGGCCCGCGACCGACGTCGGCCGAGCGGCGGCGGGCGTAGCCGAGCGACTGTGGGCCCCGCGACCCGGGCAGCCGGCCGGCCGGGATGCTGCCGTTGCCGCTGCTGCGGCGGCGGCGGCCGCCGCCGCCGCCGCCGCCCGTCACGGTTATCGATGTCGGCAGGTGGCGCCGCGCCGAGCCGCAGGCTACCCGCCGCGCACCGCGCGCTGGCGGGCAGCGACCGTGCTTCCGCCTGCTTCTCCTTATCTCTCGCCGCTTCTAGTCTGTCACGCAAGCTAGTGGGGCAAAGTCTAATCTTATTGCTAGTGGCCATCATGTTAATGTCATACACATTTTAACATCTTTGACGTCCAATGTCTAAATCACACAATATCGCAAGATTAATGATGTATGTTTGCGAATGGTAGTATCAAGTGGTTCGCTGCTCTTCGTAGACTGAATGAGTGTGTCGTACTTTCTCATGACAAAACGCATTTACATATGAATCTACAAGTATAAAAAGTTCACTTCTCCTGTGCAGCTCAGAAAATTGGTATTCGTATCGAAGTCAAGATATTGAGCAGTATCCGTCTACGATTTCTCAGCCGATTCTCCACAAATCAGAAATTCGAATGCAAGACGGAGGGCATACCTTACAGGAATAGACGCTGCAATGGCGAAAACCAGCTTACGTGGACCAGATAGAGTGTTATGATAACGGTATCCAATCTCCCCCGGAAGACACTCTATGGTGCGTTACTAAATGGGCACTGGAAGGAATTCGAGTCAAAATGATAGTCAGGCAGTTTCATTCTCACTCAGATTTTGAGGCAGTTGTTTGATAGCCTATGACTACCACAAGCGATACGTGGCGTGTTTATTCTAATGTGATACGTAGTGTAGTATACCAAGAATCACTGCAGGCACACCAAAACTCGAAAACATATTAATCGATCGATGACAGTTGTGCGGCGTGGTACACAATGCGGTAAAAGCGTACCAACCGTAATGATTCCAGAATGAGATTTTCACTCTGCAGCGGAGTGTGCGCTGATATGAAACTTCCTGGCAGATTAAAACTGTGTGCCCAACCAAGACTCGAACTCGGGACCTATGCCTTTCGCGGGCAAGTGCTCTACCATCTGAGCCACCGAAGCACGACTCACGCCCGGTACTCACAGCTTTACTTCTGCCAGTACCTCGTCTCCTACCTTCCAAACTTTACAGAAGCTCTCCTGCGAACCTTGCAGAACTAGCACTCCTGAAAGAAAGGATATGCGGAGACATGGCTTAACCACAGCCTGGGGGATGTTTCCAGAATGAGATTTTCACTCTGCAGCGGAGTGTGCGCTGATATGAAACTTCCTGGCAGAGAGACGAGGTACTGGCAGAAGTAAAGCTGTGAGTACCGGGCGTGAGTCGTGCTTCGGTGGCTCAGATGGTAGAGCACTTGCCCGCGAAAGGCAAAGGTCCCGATTTCGAGTCTCGGTCAGGCACACAGTTTTAATCTGCCAGGAGGTTTCATATCAGCGCACACTCCCCCAGGCTGTGGCTAAGCCATGTCTCCGCATATCCTTTCTTTCAGGAATGCTAGTTCTGCAAGGTTTTCAGGAGAGCTTCTGTAAAGTTTGGAAGGTAGGAGACGAGATACTGGCAGAAGTAAAGCTGTGAGTACCGGGCGTGAGTCGTGCTTCGGTAGCTCAGATGGTAGAGCACTTGCCCGCGAAAGGCAAAGGTCCTGAGTTCGAGTCTCAGTTGGGCACACAGTTTTAATCTGCCAGGAAGTTTCACAACCGCAATGATATCGCGCATGTGCGGCTGAGCCCGGCGGAGGTTCAAGTCCTCCCTCGCGCATGGGTGTGTGTGTTTCTCCTTAGGATAATTTAGGTTAAATAGTGTGTAAGCGGAGGGACTGATGACCTTAGCAGTTAAGTCCCATAATATTTCACACATATTTGAACATTTGATATTGTGCACCTATTACACAAGCGTTTTAACCAACAGTACATCTGCAGTTCCAACAACATCCTCAAATATACGACACATCATTTCATTTTCAGGTCAAGTATTGGGCTCACTAGCCACGTATGAGGTCACAGCACCATAGTATGCAGTAATTACCTAACTGGACGCGGGCAGAATTTTGCTTTCACCAGACAAAATATAACTCACTTTCTTAAACGAGCTCACGGGTCAATTTCCGGTGCTGTACATGATGTGCAAATAGTAGTAGGCGTTCACGTGACCCTCCACTGTTGATGAAAGGCGCGGCAGTCAAGTGGCGTGCACAGTGAGTCCACTATGGAAGATTTACTTCTCGCAGCCATATACGATGGATTGGTAGTACAAATACTATACCAAAACGAAAAGATTCGATTCACAGTTATTCATTGGCAAGTGTCACAATCTTCGATCAGGTGAAGAATAACGCTTTCATTGGGTCACACTACATAGCCTCGACATAGCTGATGCAGGTGTGTTGTCGGGAACAACAAATTACGATTTCGCCTCTTGTCAAATAATGCAGGACGCTGAGTGCACCGACGGCAAAGTGAGGAGCTAAAACGGAAGGTGGAGGATGCACTTCAGGCCGTAGGTGGATCTGTGATGTTTAGGGGTGTTTTTCGCACCATGACTTCAGACTCTCATTAACGTTATTGTTAGCATAGACCTGGATGTTTTCGGAGACAAGTTGTTGCCCTTCCGTTTATATCTCGGTGGCGAGTGTCCTTTCGACACTCCCGTCTCCCACGATGATTACTGCCGTGTTCTCAGTGCTGCAAGCATACTAAAATTCAGTAAAGCAGTATCGATCGCAACTGATGTTTATTTTGGTTGGCAACTTGTTTCGCTCTAAACTGCACTGAGCCGTCAATGCCCGTGTTCTTACGGATCTTTTTTCGTTCATCACCACCAGCCGCCGTCATGATGCTTACGGCCTGAATATGGTCCAAATTGTAGACCGAAACCGGTTGTCAACCAAAAAATCATCTGTTGCGATCTAAACTGTTTTACTGAATTTTAATATTTTACAACGATCGCTGGTCTCCACTGAAAGAATGCTTCCTAGAATTTTGGCTGCAAGCACATTTTTATGGTTCGACGAACTATCAGGCACAGTATCGTACCTCGACTGATTCGCTAAATCACCCGATCCTAAATCCCATAGAAAATGTGTGATAATATACAGAACAGCGCATGACTGTAGTGATCAACATCTGGTTTAGCTGAGTACCGGTACGGTATACCTGAAGAAACTTGTGAAGTCTTTTTCTGCCCAAGTTGAGGTCCTTATCAAGACTACAGTTGATACTGCACGGCGAGGGTCACTAAGTTTTTGTCGGGTGTGCTTATCTCAGGCAGAACACACTCTAGGAAGACAAACAATAAGGCCGAAAGAGTAAACCTGAAGCAGATGATGGTAATGGTGATGATGACAGCTTGTTAAAAGCTGTGCAAATTTTCAAAGTGCTCGGTCGCTATAGATTCCACTAAAGCTGTCAGAAATTATGAAGAGGTGTAAGTTATGTCACTTATTAAATAAAAAATTTCTGCATCAAAAGAGGTTATTTAAACTCAACCGTTTAAAACAGAAAAATATCATTTCCGTTCAGCTGATATGTTCATTATAAAAGGTGTAATGCTGTGCTGGAAAAAACTACAATTAGCGAACAGTGACCTGAGGAAATTCGATTGTTTCTTTGCTCTGATACGAGGAAAACAAACCATAAAAGAAGTTTCTCCCAAATATGATAACAGTCGTTATTTTGTGTGTTGAAATATTCATTCTTCCACAGGTGGAATTAAGCCTTTATAGGCTCATCGTCAAGTGGCGTAATTTACTGCAGTGTTATTTTGTGACACATGTGCGATGTGAAATTCAAGAATTAATGTTTCTGCATATACCGTGATCCGATAATGAACCCCGGGCGACTTAACAGCTATCTCACGCGAGAGAAACGGTTTTCAGACGCTACTTCATGACTGGTTACTGTTGATAAACGAATCGCACATATTTGTGCTTACATTGAAGTATTTTCCTACATTTGAGATATACAAGACGTGGAAATTAATCCATTCCAACTCTCTTTTGTCTCAGTGATTGTACTCAGCAGACAATAGCGTGTGCGCCTCATTTCATCGCCTCGCCTCAAGAGTCGTTATGAGATTGCGAAGAGTTGTCGTGATATTGCGTCTTTTCCGTATTAAATTTTTTATCGTCTTTACTGTGAACATATTTTTGATGGACATACACAACGCAGCAACCCAAAAATTTTGAGACATATTAAAATTTATTAATAAAAGGGGGCACAGTTTACTGGTAAAATTCTTTCGTAAAATTAAATGAAAGGAACGTTTCATTTTTTTGTTGCCGCTACCGGAGATGTAAGGCATTTTAATAAGCAAAGAAGTCAGTTTGTTCCGATCTACTTACACGTCAAATAAAGCTAATAATGTTATTTACTATAGTAAAACTTTCTCTCTTCTACTTATCGTCATACAAACAACGCAACAAGGTCATATGCTCATGAAACGCAGTAGTAGTAGTAATTTTAATAGTGGCGGTGGTGTGGTGATCAGAGGCAAAGAAAGAAGATTATGGGTGAACGTGTTATCGACGTTACAGCAGAAGCTCTAATAGGATGAAGTGGGAAATCGGAATCATCCCAGAATTCACTCCAATCAAGTCTGGGAAATCAGGGGAGTCCAAACTTTGAATGGCCGCGTGGGTACTCGAGTTCCTGTCCCCGAGAGTGCGAGTGCCTTTAGTCACCATGCACGTCGCTCGATGATCATCAACAGGTGTTTTCACCGTGCCTTGCCGGCCGAAGTGGCCGTGCGGTTAAAGGCACTGCAGTCTGGAACCGCAAGACCGCTACGGTCGCAGGTTCGAATCCTGCCTCGGGCATGGATGTTTGTGATGTCCTTAGGTTAGTTAGGTTTAACTAGTTCTAAGTTCTAGGGGACTAATGACCTCAGCAGTTGAGTCCCATAGTGCTCAGAGCCAAGCCATTTTTTCACCGTGCCTCGACACATATTATGGCGTTTAAAAGTGTTTATGGCTGATTATATTCTTCACTGTTTGCAAAGAACGTTTTGTTTGCTTTGTTATCACTGGTGGTATAAGGTTCCACAGCTGTAGCAGCCGAAATTTGAACACCTGCACGTGATTTACACACATCCACACTTCTTTGGAACAGAGGAGCTTTTTCAGCGACGATAGACTCCACGGAAGCTAACAAACACTGTAACACGTGAGAGACTCCAGGCCAGCGTATTTAGGCGCGATGGGCGCCAGTTAGCGAGTATCAACAGGGGGGAGGGCTCCACGTCAAACACTCCTCCACCTCGCCTGACGGGCGGCTTGACCGGCAGCCTTTGAAGCTCTATTCCTGGTCCGCACCAGGCAGACACCTGCGTGAAACACGGCCCGGAACTAAGTCGACGTTAGCCACTACATATGGTGCACTCTGGACAAGAACCGTCACTCTCTTGGGATCGCTTCATTGGGAAATACGAGTACCTGATATACCCTCTAGGGCAGACAGAAAGGTATTACATATACACCGATATTCCTTCTTCTTGTACAGCGAAACGAGGTCAGGCGGTGCAGTGATTAACGCAATCAGAAGCTGGCCAAATTACTGTTCTATACTCCTGAACATCGGAGTCAATGGTGGAAACGTTTCTTTCATCAACGCCACAGTCATTGCCTCAAATCTTCTTTGTCCTTCTGAGCCAGTGTTTGAGCCTCACTGACCTTGAACGCGAGATGATTTAAAAAGATACAGCTTGGACTTCTTCTCCAGTTTAAGGAAAAATCAACATATAAAGTATCTCAAAAGTCTAACTGTAGTTATTTTCGTACTGACCTTAATCTCACATAAACAATCCTATTCTTATGTACCCTGTGCACCTGTTCCAGCTACTTTTTTTTGAGGATCTCCAGCCGCTGATTACAATAATTCTTTCGTAACTGGTCGGAACATTACACGAAGAAGATATACTTCATTCTTCGTTTTATCAGATCCCCTTAAGAGAAATGCAAATACTTTCTGCTGAGCCATGTTTCATGTAGAATATCAAAATTTGCATTTTATAACTGCAGTAATTATTAAAGTTTATTTAAAATCGCATTCCTTTATTTTATTAACAAACGGTAGCTCGGAGGCTATTATTACACAAACGATACTTTCTGTCACCTACTGGACACTGGTATTTCTGCCTGCGTGAGTTTCTGCATGTTCCACAGTATCTGCTCTTTTTTTTTATCTCTTCTTTCAACAAGCTAATTTTAATACCCCCAGCACAATACTCTCTAACGTGTGATAGCGCAGTGTCACAAACTGAAATTTCCTAAAGTTTAATACACATATAACGGCACCTATGAAACTGTGCAAACGTGTTTACGAGTAGCGGTTGCTGGATATGAGCCTAGAAACATAACAAAGAAGCGTTTCGCTTGGACGGAAGGTTACAACAGTGCGAAATGAGGACGATGCTACGTATGACTCTACGCTTAGAGTTTAGTACCTAGAGGGCTTGTTTCTCAGAATAAAAATGATTGGGTACAAACGAGTGAACAACAGCAGCTACTTGTGTATAATATAGTCTTGCCTATGTATAGAACCATATCATAAAAACACTGGCCCATTCTGTTTCTTACTGTCAAAGAGATACTAGGAATCATAATAGCTTTATATGCATATTTCGTAGAACAAACTGATAAGCTCTTTTCACTGCATCAAATAATTATGCCGTTTCTACTTTCGTAAGTGGAACTCCAGCTTCATCTTACTTAACTGAACCGTTGCAAATACGCAGAGGTCAACGCACGCTAATAACGCTGCTGCGAACTTCTTTCAGTGAGTCTACAGAGAGCAATGCTATCTGCTACAGTCACAGGGTATGATGCGAGAACTTACACAGCCGCTCCTGCTAGCTCTAGCAACTACAAAACAGTAGCGACAGAGGAAAAATTTTTACCCTAAAGAAAAATGAATGGTTTTATGAAATAACATCAGTTACAGGTAGCGACGGTGTAGCATAACTGGACACTAAAAGAACTTACCTAACTTTGACTCTGAAAGGTCTCTGTTGGATTCCTTTCATGTTAATTTCTTAAATCTGTTGTCATTTACGCCATAAATTCCTCTTCTAAATTTACTTTGGCGTTTCTGACTATCTGGGAGGAGACTGAGTAGTGGAACGTGTTACTTTTACACATAAACAATAACGATCTGTCACACTACTACACTTTAAAACACAGTTTATATGTAATTCATGTCACACAGTCTCATACGGAACCTACATCCGCTTTCTTTTATATACTGTATATGATAAGATACTGTCATCCCCCTTCCCTTCTGTGTGAGAGGATGAATGAGCAAATGTATTTCTAGTTGCATGCTTGAGGGTAGCAGACAAGCCTGTCTGCTAGAGAACAGTAGGACCTACGTCGGAACAGGTAGCTACGCTTTCTAAAAGCAGAGAGGTTTCTATTCTTAGTATGGTCCTGTCCGTCCCTTGTCATGTTGGTATGGGAAGCTGCCCCTCTGGCCACTTCCGTTTGTATTTGTGAGCCACCCTCAGGAAGGGACCACGGCAGTCGGTCCGCGGCGAGCGTCTGAAATGGTAAGATCTCCGGCTAAGCGCGTGTCTGCTAAGTCCGTAGGACAATGGATTTCTTAAGTTCAGCCTAACCGAAAATTTAATCACCTTTATTTCAGGTTTAGCTCTAAAATATCTAATGTTATCTTAAATTGCAACGCAGTGTAATTCGAGTGTGAAGTTCAGAATATATTCCGGTAGTTGCTTTGTCACTACTTTGTGAGTAAAGTGGAACCACGTGTTGATCAGTAACTCTAATTAGCATCATCAATCTTCAATGCGAATGTGCGTGAGATTATAACGTCTCGTCTTGACAATATTTTTCAATATAGCCACTTTTCTTTATGTTCAACCCACGTGGGGTGTACTTTGTGAGACCAGTACCACGTGCTTATACAATTGTTTGACCCATCAGGTTAATAGTAAGACGATAGTAACCAGTTCGAGGTTTTTCTTTGTAAATTGCTTTTCGATCTAATTTATTTTAATTATCAAAATTATTGTGGAGTTACACTCTTTGTGTAAACCAAGTTGACCACGTGAAGCATGTGGTGTAATCTTCAAAGTGGCCCTCAGCTAGTCTTTTCGGGAAGATTTCACAGACAGTTAGTATGAATTTAGTATACCAGTGTGTGGTAATTACATGACGGACAGGATTGCGCTACGAACGTAACTTCTTTGGGTGAAAATTGAATCGGTTGGTTGTGGTTAATTTCCTCTTGCATATGTTTCAACGTTCTTCGTGTGTTATTTTCTGAATCTTGGCTCCATATTTGATGTGTTCCGTAAGATTACAATCTCACATTTTCACAATCCTAAATAAGGCACCAGTTTAGTTATGAATCAAGTTTAAGATGCTGAAATTTCAATGATCAATGTTAAAATAAATTTCCAAATATAAACTGATTAATTTCTTTTTATTTAAATTCTCTTTATATATATATATATATATATATATATATATATATATATATATATATATATATATATATATATATATATATATATCACCGGTTGTCGTATGACTATTAAAAGATTATAATTAATGTTAGTCTGGTTGGGAATTTGGTAAGCTAGACTGGATACCTGGTGAAACAGTTGCTCAGTAATGCAAGGTTAACTTCCCCAGACAGCTCACAGCTTTTAACCCGCTTTTACTGCCTATCAGCACCGCTTTCATAGCAAAATAAAGCAACAACATTACAACTCGTACCCAGCACTATAACCGGAGGAATCAAATAAAGGACAGTAGCATTCACACGTAGACTTTGGGCAGAGAGTTCGAGACTAGACAAACAAGTTTCCTCTTCGGTTGTGTTCAGCCTCCTCCGCAAGCGTTACGCCACAGTGGATAACAGTACTCTGGCATCGAACCTCGAGGAACCGTAGGCGTGGGGTCAGCTAGCGAAAGATAGTACGTACGGCGTGCAAGACGCGAAGCTGGTGCTAGCGGCGTGGATAGCAATTTTAAGGTAAGACAATTACGTTTTAGATTTTATAGCATGTCGACACGAGAAGGTTTCTAAGTGTGTAGTATTCTGGAAAAAACCTGAAGAGCACAGCTTGGACTCTCGAAACGCTTTGTTGCTGGATGAAGGGCAATTCACGTGGCTGAGTGCTATAATTAAGCTATAAATAGTAATACAACTCCAGTAAACTTCTACTGATACACAGTGCTAAATACGTCGAGAAATCAAATTAAGGAACTCAGCACTCGGCAATACCACGATGACTGATGATGTCTGGGAAAAATGTGTACAAAGCAACAGCTGTATAGATGTATTCCGAGAGGAAAATTTCAAAAATCACAATTACTAGGTGCAAGAATAGTAAAACATATTGACAGTCCGGGATGTTTCAGTAAACAAATCCGGGGGTGAAACAATACATATTCGACTCCTGATGCATTTTTAGCGCCTCTCAACAAATCCTAGTGTATTTTAGAGCCTCTCAACAGCGTTCTACGTATGAGTGAAATGTAAATAAGGGTGATCAGAAGAAAATTTACACAACGAAAATAACAGTTTCATGAAAAGATACAAAGTAAATAATATAAAACCTTTTTACAGAATAAAAAACAGATGATGAACTGCACCAGCATAAAATATTTTACAGAGCTATTAGAGGAAGGTCCAAGTTTTAACAATTCAAACACGCAGTCTGTAATGGCTACTGCTTGGACGTCGTTACATGTGCTTCACAAATATACACAAAATTTTGCGAATAGGTCAGAGAGAATAAAGATCGACACGAGTGTCAGACAAGAAAGATCAGACATGGAGCAAAATGTCAGTTGCTCTCAGTTACAAACAAGCATTATTTTAAGCAGGCGATTATTTGTAGTTTCTAAATATTTATAAGAAGTCATATTTTGGCACAATAGCTATATAAAAAAAAGCTAAACTCCACGACCAGGCCGAGAGGACCACGCGATTCTGAGCGGCTGTCGTTTCGTCCTCTGCCGTACAACGTCACTGGGGTGTTGTATAGAGGAGAGTGGAAGCAACACATCGCTCTCCCAGCCCTTGACGGCTTTCCATACCTTGGAGTTGCTACTTAAGTGGTTCTTCATCACGAGGCTGAGTGGAGACCGTACCATTTATCCGACTAACAGAAAACCCCTGACACTAACGAGAACTGAACCCGGGCCCTCCGCGTGGCAGTCAGATACGCAGAACACTGAAATACGGAGGCAGACAAATTAGCTGTCTGCCTATTCTTTATTCAAACTACCAAACCCAAACATAACGGCATCAAATGAACACCATGTGTTCAAACATATTCATCCATATATTTCGACACGTGACCAGCAATTAACGTCGTTCTTATTGCTTGCTGGTGGTGTGTTGTCTGACCAAAATCGGTAGCTTCAATAAAGTGGCATCCGGTTTTGCGCTACGACACAGGCTTACTGGTCGCAGCCATTTTGAAGAAATCTACCAGCAACTTTCCTAATGTGAGGTGGTGGAAGCCGAGGAACATAAATCGGGATGGGATTTGGAGCCCGTTTGCCCCAGGTACAAGCATTTCGAATACAAGGCTGAAAGGTCAGCTGCCGTCAGTCTCTGGAAGCGAAAGAGCGCTTTACCGAGTGCGTGAGCCGCGGACGGCGAAAGGCAACGTCCCGGCCTTGTCGGAGCGCCTTTTGCTCTGCCCGCCTTACTGTTTTGACACAGAGAGTACAGTACGGACACACGGCCAGCGGTCTCCACAAACTCGACAGAACAGTCGCCGTGTTAGCCAGCGAGGTGCCGCCGGAACTGGGAACAGTTAAACGAAGCGTAAGCCCTGGAGCGGGGTCAGTCTGAAACAACTCTCTCTCTCTGTCTGTCTCTCTCTCTCGCCCCGCTTCTTGTCAGGCAGTGCGAGCTCTCGAAATGAATTAATTACGCTGGCGGCGGAGTACGTCACGCCTCAGGGCGCAGCGGCGGCGGGCAGCCGCGCTCGCCCTCTGCGGCGCCGTATTACCGGCAGCTCGGGGATTCCCATGGCCACAGTTGGCCGTAGCTGCAGGGTGGAACTGCAAACGATGATGACGCTGCCGCGCTACACACGGCGAGCACTGGCGGCGAACGAAAATGGGGATGGAATGACCTTAGAGCCACCAGCTCAGTTGTCACAGAGTTCACTGTGCTCTGCGTGCAGCCATTTCATGTACTACTTTATCATTCATAAACCCATTCGCCGATAACCGTCCCGTGTGTAATCTCGCAGCTTCACTCATTTAAGACTGTTCTTGCCACCTACATTATAAAGGACGGTCTAATGAAAACGAGGCAAATGGAAAAAAAAAAACTGTTTCTTATTTCAATAGTGATCGTCCAAACTGATAATATATTTATCCCAGTGTGAGACAAGAGGGTCGATGTTTACAGTTGGCTACGGAACCATCAAACAGGGCGAGGCAAATAAAAGTAATCCGGACGAGTGGATATGATTGGACGTGAATGTAAGCGTATAACCACGCCCCAATAGGATGTAGCAATTGTCCATGTAGGCGGGAAAACCTTGGAGCGCGTTTACACAATCTTCACGTCTGACAGAGTTGTTGGCAGAGGTCAGTCTGGTCGCGGGGTTAGCTGGCCACCCAGGTCACCTGATTTGTCAGTATGCGATTACTTTGTGTGGGGAGCCCTCGGGTCTACGGTGTATCGAAACAACCGTCATAGTTTTCAAGAACCGTAGCAGAGCATTTCGGATGAGACTGCAGAAATTCCAGCAGTCCAGCTTTGATCCTCATTCAACAACTTGCTGACCAGTGCCCAAAAGTGCCAACAGATGAATGGTGGTCACTTTCAACATCTGATCTAGCCAGGTTAGTACTGTATTTCCTTCCCTCTGCTGTGTTTCTTTGTACCCTGGAGCTATGTTCTTCGGACCAATTTTCCTTTTTTTTGCGGTTCTAGGCGCTACAGTCTGGAACCGCGCGACCGCTACGGTCGCAGGTTCGAATCCTGCCTCGGGCATGGATGTGTGTGATGTCCTTAGGTTAGTTAGGTTTAAGTAGTTCTAAGTTCTAGGAGACTGATGACCTCAGATGTTAAGTCCCATAGTGCTCAGAGCCATTTGAACCAAGAACCGAGAACAGCAAACAATTGTGCTCCTTCCGGTCTTTAGTGCTATCTAGATTTCATGATGGATTTGGGGAAATTACTTATCTCGTCCACGAATGTGGTATATGAATACTCGGCGTCAGTTGTCGTTAACATGTTGGAATCCACAGCTTCTCAGCTGTCAAACAGGTCAACACCGAGTCTTGTCCTAAAAATAATCAGCGCTGCGGAAGGTGTAAGTGACCGTTTGAGGCTGCAGTTTCAGAGGGTACAGGTGTGGGCAGGTGGTGGCACTGTTGTACGGAATATTGTGCAACTGTGCAGGCGGGGAGACACGGGAGGCAGTGCAGGCTGCAGTCAACGACCGCCGGCAGACGTGCTCCCGTAAGGCCGCTGCGACGTGCTGCCGGCGCCTCCCGCCGCTCGCAAAAGACGCAATTAGCGCGCCTAGTGGAGCAGCTGCCCCCCGGGAAAATTCACTTAATTACCTGTTACGGAATCTGGCTGCCGAGCCCCGGCGCGCAGCACCCTGCCGGTGAGCCAGACACGGGGGAGGGACCGCCCGCGGAGTGGGCGAGCCGCCACCTCCTTGTTCGCGTTGCCTGGATACAGCTCATCATCCGTCGCGAATCTCATTTGTACGTACTCCTCTGACGTTTACTGTCGAGCTTACAAACAACGGCGCCACAGCGAGTCCGTGAGATACCGCATTCCAGCGTCTATGTGGGTTCCAGAGGTCAACACTAAATGGTCAAAAGTATCCATTACATATAATTTAAATGAGATCCTGTATGTTGTTAACGACAGACTCTATCAAGAACACAATTAAAACCTTGCGTTTCAAATGAGCTGCCTACACCAATACGGGAATGTAACACAGGAGAAACGTCATTGCAGACTAGCGTGTGTGAGCGATTAAAATGGCTCTGAGCACTATGGGACTTAAGCTGTGGTCATCAGTCCCCTAGAACTTAGAACTACTTAAACCTAACTAACCTAAGGACATCACACACCTCCATGCCCGAGGCAGGATTCGAGCCTGCGACCGTAGCAGTCTCGCGGTTCCGGACGGAGCGCCTAGAACCGCTAGACCACCGCGGCCGGCTGTGAGCGATTAATTGACCGTTCATACCAGTAGCGCATTCCTGGACCACGTACCAAGTGCACTGTGACTCGACACATGATGTACGAACTGAAGGGACGTCGCCACAAGTTACGACTGAACAGGGCCAGAAAAAGAAGTAATGATGTTTAGTGAGAGAAGGTGGTCAGATGAATCACGTTCCCATAACGCTCTTCATAACAGAATACGCTGTCCTCCAATAGAACTCCTTCCAAACGTATATAAATACACCAGTGGTAGCAGCACTAACTTTAATATCCTGACAAATGTCATGTTTCAACAAGTACACAAGTATTGTGGGCGTGGCCGTTTCCTCCATCACTGATGTCATTCTCATCGAACGATGAAGCAAAACAGTTCTTAAGCCGCCGGCCGAAGTGGCCGTGCGGTTCTAGGCGCTGCAGTCTGGAACCGCGAGACCGCTACGGTCGCAGGTTCGAATCCTGCCTCGGGCATGGATGTGTGTGATGTCCTTAGGTTAGTTAGGTTTAACTCTTTCTAAGTTCTAGGGGACTAATGACCTCAGAAGTTGAGTCCCATAGTGCTCAGAGCCATTTGAGCCAATTCTTAAGCCAGACAACCAGAGTCGTTCTGTATTGGTATGATGAGCAAGCGGTTAATCAACACTCCCATGTTCTGATCGCGATTTCTCGGACTATCATACCATCGCATACCAGCAATATTAGCTTACAATTCAATGACAGCTCATCTGACACACCTAATCGCACGAACTGTCTGTGTGAAAATCTTGGTATTTACCAGGTGTAATATACTCGAGCTTCTCCTTTTTTTAGCATTTCTCTGAACGTATGATACATATCCCTTACTACCACAACGTTCACCGATGTACAGAAAGTAAATATCGTACGTTGAACTAACTATTCTCGTGTTGTCAAAGTTTGCATAATTTCGTAAGGGCAGAAGCGTTACATCATCAGATAAATGTTACTTATCTTGCTACGTCTGTCTCGTTGTCTAGGGTGTCTGCTCCTGTTCATGCTTTCCAGTTAATAGGTCCAAGGTTTTTGATTCAGTAAAAGTCGCTGTAATACTGTAGTTTTTTGTCATCATCAATATTTGTTCACAAATTCTTGACACTTTCTACAACACAACGCAAAGAACTTGATAATTACACTGACCGATCACGGTAACGACTAAAACTATTATGGCGCGTTTCTCGCCTGTAACTTCTACAAATATTACGTACATAGCTTCAACATCCCTCTAGAACAGGGTGTAGTTAAAATGAATTTTATTGTGACTGCCTTAATTCAAATTACATTTGATGTATAATTTTCATAATGTTTTCTGGAAATAATTATTTATATAAAATTTTATGGGCCTAAGAATTTATATTAAAGGTTGAAAATTTTGACAATATAAAAACTATTAGCATCATGTGCTTATACAACTGTCGACTAGATTATCGATACTAAAATTAGAAAAATTAAAAACGAAAACAGAAATTTTGTTTACATGAAAACTAAAACAAAATAATATTAGTTTCATTGCAAAGTTGTTATTAACTTATTTCAATTAACAATACTGATTGCTAATTTTGACGGTTCAAGATCGCTGTTGCTAAATGGATCGACATGAAAAATAAAATTATGTTATCAGAAAAGCGGTGTGTTGGTTCTCAAATATATGTAAATTATCTCTAGATTTGGAATATCTAGTTTAAGAATAAAAAGTCAGGTCAAAATTTATACGGAATCGAACATTTCCATTGAAATTTAAAATTTCTGAGGAGGCAAACTTCATTACAAACGTCATACGGTAATGATGAAGTACATATGAAAACCGAAGGATTGTTTATAGTCATGTTAAGGAACTACTTCCTCCGACACACGCGGTCTGCAGATGTGTGGTGTCGTTAGCAGGATCCAGGGGTCCGGCCGCTGGACGGCGGGGTGCCTAGGTAGCAGGCAGCAAGTAGGCAGGGGGGCTCAGAAGGCTCGGGGCAGAGCGCGCCTTCGGCCGCCGGCCTTCATTAACGCGAAGCGCCCTAATGCCGCCGGATTAAGCGCCAGTGGCTGACCTAGAACCCCGCTGCCCGTGTCCGTGTTTTAATTCCAGCTCACGTTACGTAATGAACTCCCCGCAGGTTAAACGCCCACACTCCGCTGCCTCGTGAAGCGGCTCCGCTGCGACATGTCCGTCAGCTGCATCATCCCTTACCTTGGTTCCAAAACGTAACAACCTACTGTGATATCTTTTCAAGGAAATTCTATACACAAAGGCCTTTAAAAATTGGCCACTGTATCATTTATTTTTAAGATATTCTCAAGTGTCACAAAAATCACTTACCAAACTATCAGGTGGGGGAAAAAGTTATATTTCTTTCCATTCCATTCACTTATGGAGAGCGGCAAGAATGATTGTTTGAATACCTCACTCAATTTCTAATCTTATCCTCACGATTCCTATGTGAGTGATATGTACGGGCTTACAGTACCTTTCTAGAGTCACCGTTTAAAGCTGTTTCTTGAAACTTTGTTAACACTCTCTCTCAGTTAACGTCAATCTTCAAGAGTCTTCCGGATCACTTCCTTCAGTATCTCTCTGACACTCTCCCACGGATCAAACAAACCTGTGACCATTCTTGCTGCCCTTCTTTGTATACTTTCAATATCTTCTGTTAGTCCTTACACTTGAGCAGTATTCTGGAACCGGTACACGAGTGATTTGTAAGCAATCTTTTTGGACTAAATGTACTCCCCCCCCTCCCCCCAGTATTCTATCAATAAACCGAAATATACATACCCCTTTAGCCACAACTGAGTCTATGTGATCATTCCATTGCATATACCTACAAAGTGTTACACCCAGATATTTGTATGAGTTGGTCGATTCCAACAGTGAGTAATTAATATTGTCGTCGTACGATACAACATTTTTACACCGCATGTAGGGTAGAAGTACAACCTGTAACAGGGGAGGGGGGGGGGGGGGCGCCAAATTGAGCAATGTTCTCCCCGCAACCATAGGTCGTAATTGCACCACTGTGGAACTGCAGCCACCTACAGACAACCAGTCAACAACGACAGCGCCGGCCGCGGTGGTCTAGCGGTGCTAGGCGCTCAGTCCGGAACCGCGCGACTGCTACGGTCGCAGGTTCGAATCCTGCCTCGGGCATGGATGTGTGTGATGTCCTTAGGTTAGTTAGGTTTAAGTAGTTCTAAGTTCTAGGGGACTGATGACCACAGATGTTAAGTCCCATAGTGCTCAGAGCCATTTGAACAACGACAGCATGGAGCGTTGTCTGGCAAGGGTGCTTGTTTGGCTGTGAGTAGCTGTGGTCTCTGGTGTACTTGCTAAAATACCAGTTTCGTTCATGTACATTTTCAAATGATAACTAACTGACAACCTCAGCTGTCGACAGGTGTTGTTGATATACCTCGATGTGGACAGCTGAAAATGTGTGCCCCGACCGGGACTCGAACCCAGGATCTCCTACTTACATGGCAGACGCTCTATCCATCTGAGCCACCGAGGACACAGATGAATAGCGCGACTGCAGGGACTTTTCCCTTGCACGTCCCGGGTTCGAGTCCCGGTCGGGGTACACATTTTCAGCTGTCCACATCGAGGTATATCAACAACACCTGTCGGCAGCTGAGGTTGTCAGTTAGTTATCATTTATTCCAGGGAAACAGCTGCGCGGTCATCAACAGTAACTGTTCTTTCCAGAACAAGTTACTGTAATGAGTGAGTAATGAGTGGGTGGGCAAATGTCTATAAGGTACAATACATATGTAGAATTGTGGACAGTTGGGAATGTGAGTCTCACGGGAAGCGTGCAAGGGATAAGTCCCTGCAGTCGCGCTATTCATCTGTGTCCTCGGTGGCTCAGATGGATAGAGCGTCTGCCATGTAAGCAGGAGATCCCGGGTTCGAGTCCCGGTCGGGGCACACATTTTCAGCTGTCCACATCGAGGTATATCAACAACACCTGTCGGCAGCTGAGGTTGTCAGTTAGTCATAGTTTATTCTAGGGAAACAGCTGCACGGTGATCAACAGTAACTGTTCTTTCCAGAACAAGTTACTGTCTTCATATATATACATTATCAAAAATTAGAAAATGTGATCTTTAGATGTCAGTATGTTCGCTATCTCAATGCAGTGCTGCTTCTACAGTGCAACACAATATCCTAACAAGTTAAAGGAATTACGGTCCTTTTATCGTAGTTGCTTTGATAGTCAAGCATACTCAATAAACATCACAGAAAATTTGCGTCTAACGTAACCAATTAGAGGCAAGTAGTTGAAGTTTGCTTGTTTCTGTTCAGCTGTAACCATTATGTTCAGCTAACTTAATTAGTATCTCCGCTCTTTACTATAACCAGTATTACAGAGGTTGGACGCCGGTCGGTGTGGCCGAGCGGTTCTAGGCGCTTCAGTCTGGAATCGCCCGACCGCTACGGTCGCCGGTTCGAATCCTGCCTCGGGTATGGATGTGTGTGTTATGTCCTTAGGTTGGTTAGGTTTAAGTAATTCTAAGTTCCAGGGGACTGATGACATCAGTTGTTAAGTCCCATAGTGCTCAGAGCCATTTTTGAACAGAGGTTGGACAAAAATGTGCGAACACCGTAGGAAATGCACATGGCTGCAGCTGGCGTTGCATCGTGGTCTGAACAGTGTTCTTTGTAATTAACAGTGCATTGAGCTGGAGATAAGTGAATTCGAGCGTGGGCAAATTGTTGGTGCCCGTATGTTCCGTGCTTTCTTAACTGATGGAGCCGAAGTGTTCGTTGTTTCAAGGGACACCGTAATGAAGATTTATATTGCATGCAGGGAAAGCGGAAGAAAGTCAACTGCTAAGTCAGAATGCGGACGAAATGGTGCGTTGAGTGGTCACGTCAGACGGTCACTGAAGAGAATGGTGAGGGAAAATAAGGAGCCGCTGTAAAAGTGACTCCTGAACAGTATGTCACACTCGCGAACAGTATCGGCAATAAAACAACACGAAGGTAGCTCTGAAAGCTGGGGATCGCACGACGAGCTGGAATTACAGAACCATTCATCAGTGACGTAAATGCCCATTAACAGGAAACCGTGTTGCCGAAAACATAAAGCCTGGACCAAGGAGCAATGGAAGAATATTATTTGCTCGGATGTATCTTGCTTCATACTGTTTCCAACTTCTGGTTTAGTTTATGTTCCAAGAGTAAATAATGGCCTGGTACGGTGATGTTTAGGGGAATCATATAATGTATTCCATGGGTCTCAAGATAACTCTGGAAGAATTATGTGACCATTTTGGCTGACCAGGTCCATCCCACAGTACGATGTTAGTTCCTCAATGGTTGTACCATCTTAAAAGACGATGGGCCCCCGTCCACACAGCTCGCATCGTGCGGGACTGCTTTGTGACCACTATTAAGAAGTGTCGCATTTCTCCTAGCTACAACAGTCGCTAGATCCGAATATTAGAGCCTTTGTTGTCTACTTTGGAGAGCCTTTGTGGGCTACTTTGGAGAGAAGGATGGGCGACCACCGTTTTTGAACTTGCTCTGCCACTGTTCTGCAGGAAAAGTGATATAAGGCTTCCTCAAAAACCATTCAGAATGTGTGTTTATCCATTCCTTCACCGTATTAGCCACGGTAATATGTTGTGCCTTAGCGTATCTTTTCCACTCATTGTAGATTGGGCAGGTCACGATGGTGCATTCTGACCAATGGGAACTTGGAAAAATTTCCATTCCCCGCATTCTACTCAAAATGTTCAAATGTGTGTGAATTCCTAAGGGACCAAACTAGTGAGGTCGTCGGTCCCTAGACTTAGCACTACTTAAACTAACTTACGCTAAGAACAACACACACACCTATGCCCGAGGGAGGACTCGAATCTCCGGCGGGAGGGGCCGCGCAATCCGTGACATGGCGCCATAGACCGCGCGGCCACTCAGCGCTGCTCGCATTCTACTCTGCTGCAACCTTGTTATCAGGCTGCTTTGTCCTCCACCGTGTACCACAGTAGCTTACAATGCTTTTCTTCCCTGATGGCTTGACAACCTGTTGAAACTACACTCCTGGAAATTGAAATAAGAACACCGTGAATTCATTGTCCCAGGAAGGGGAAACTTTATTGACACATTCCTGGGGTCAGATACATCACATGATCACACTGACAGAACCACAGGCACATAGACACAGGCAACAGAGCATGCACAATGTCGGCACTAGTACAGTGTATATCCACCTTTCGCAGCAATGCAGGCTGCTATTCTCCCATGGAGACGATCGTAGAGATGCTGGATGTAGTCCTGTGGAACGGCTTGCCATGCCATTTCCACCTGGCGCCTCAGTTGGACCAGCGTTCGTGCTGGACGTGCAGACCGCGTGAGACGACGCTTCATCCAGTCCCAAACATGCTCAATGGGGGACAGATCCGGAGATCTTGCTGGCCAGGGTAGTTGACTTACACCTTCTAGAGCACGTTGGGTGGCACGGGATACATGCGGACGTGCATTGTCCTGTTGGAACAGCAAGTTCCCTTGCCGGTCTAGGAATGGTAGAACGATGGGTTCGATGACGGTTTGGATGTACCGTGCACTATTCAGTGTCCCCTCGACGATCACCAGTGGTGTACGGCCAGTGTAGGAGATCGCTCCCCACACCATGATGCCGGGTGTTGGCCCTGTGTGCCTCGGTCGTATGCAGTCCTGATTGTGGCGCTCACCTGCACGGCGCCAAACACGCATACGACCATCATTGGCACCAAGGCAGAAGCGACTCTCATCGCTGAAGACGACACGTCTCCATTCGTCCCTCCATTCACGCCTGTCGCGACACCACTGGAGGCGGGCTGCACGATGTTGGGGCGTGAGCGGAAGACGGCCTAACGGTGTGCGGGACCGTAGCCCAGCTTCATGGAGACGGTTGCGAATGGTCCTCGCCGATACCCCAGGAGCAACAGTGTCCCTAATTTGCTGGGAAGTGGCGGTGCGGTCCCCTACGGCACTGCGTAGGATCCTACGGTCTTGGCGTGCATCCGTGCGTCGCTGCGGTCCGGTCCCAGGTCGACGGGCACGTGCACCTTCCGCCGACCACTGGCGACAACATCGATGTACTGTGGAGACCTCACGCCCCACGTGTTGAGCAATTCGGCGGTACGTCCACCCGGCCTCCCGCATGCCCACTATACGCCCTCGCTCAAAGTCCGTCAACTGCACATACGGTTCACGTCCACGCTGTCGCGGCATGCTACCAGTGTTAAAGACTGCGATGGAGCTCCGTATGCCACGGCAAACTGGCTGACACTGACGGCGGCGGTGCACAAATGCTGCGCAGCTAGCGCCATTCGACGGCCAACACCGCGGTTCCTGGTGTGTCCGCTGTGCCGTGCGTGTGATCATTGCTTGTACAGCCCTCTCGCAGTGTCCGGAGCAAGTATGGTGGGTCTGACACACCGGTGTCAATGTGTTCTTTTTTCCATTTCCAGGAGTGTAGTTCGGTCGTACATCAACTGCATAACGGAGGCTGTTCGGAGGCAGTTTTCCGTCGCGCAGCGGTGAATATACACTACATATGTAGGACAACTCATCGACTTCGAAAGACGACCGAACCACAGAAATTTTTAATCTGCCTTCAAATTAGCCTTCACCCTTCAGTGATGTGGAGATACACCAGGAAAGATAAGTGGTTCGGATTACACGTAAAACTATATGTCCCCTTTCCCTGTAGGATTTTTGGGGTGGATTAGGGAAACACAATTCGATTAAGTGGCGTATAATTGAAAGACGTGCACCAGACCATTGACTCATTCGAAATTATTATTATTATTATCTATATGCGCTTTATAAAATACACACATCCACTAGGCCTTCGTATTTCTTGTTAGCAACATTGCTTCAGAATTCGGACCAAGGTTTTCGAGAAGTTTTCTTTGGTTGCAAGGCAAATTCCGAAACTGGACGTCTCCTCCGAAGTATTCCCAAGTGAGATTCCACCTGCCCCCCTAGCGGCTCGCAGGGTATTTGGCTGAAACTTCCCTGACTCTTCAATGGGTCATTACTGGAATAGCCCACTTGAAAGGTACTTTAAAAGAAGAGAGTTTTTCACAAAAATTCTAAACTTTTTCGGCCGCGGATTTGGTTCCTAGTTCATCATGATGATGAATAAGATCAGGTTCTGAAGCAAACTGTCGCAGTTATGATCGGTGAAACATAAAAACAGCTAGTTTACATTTGATTGTTCGAACGAAGAGCCTCAAACAGTTCTTATGCATATTCAGCGCAGGCCAAGCATTGCTGTTGAGAAACAACCCAGAAAATACTTGGGACTTGGAGCGTTTTCTTTAGGACGACAAAGGTGGGGCATAAAACAGTACTTAAGTCTACGCAGGGAACTTTTTTATGCAGCAGCTTTTTCCTGAGTCAGCAGCTACAGGTGTTTCGAAGTCTTTTAGGATGCTCGTAAAAAAAAGCTATTGAAAGTTGTGTCAAAAGTAGAAAGAAGTTGGCGACTGGAGCAAAATCTAGTTAAGAAGAGAAACTGGAATGCTCGCTGAGCATCCGTCTTTCATATCCAACCGAAGTGCGCTGCTAATTTCCGTACTTGTTTGTAGAAACGAGGAAGAAGACTTTTGCTTTCCCAGAACGACTTACCCTCAATGCCAGGCAGAAACGTTCGAGATCAGCTCACCTGCAACAAAAAGACGTTTGTTAGTGTGCATGCAGTTCAATAATTTCTGCTGACACATAACTGTTTTCTGTAAAGGACAAGAAGGTTCAGAGTCTACTCGACGACGCACGGCGTTGGAGATGGAGTGCAAATTGAATTTCGACAAAAATGGTGCAAGAAGTCGGCCTTGAACTTTTAAAAGGTACTCACCTGAAGTAATTTTCTCATATGTCTTGACGGGAGCAAAGAACAGTTTCTTTGCGTTCCCTTCTCCGATGTGTTCCCTTACATTTAAAAAGAGTTGCCAGGAAAAAAATAGGCAAGCAGTGGGGTCAACACAACCCATGCACTCTGAACATTATTAGATTTTCTAAGCTCTTGAATCACATTTATTTTGTAACCTCTTGAATCACCTTTTACTAACTTTCCTTATGTTAGCCATTTGAAGATATATGTTTTTTTAAGTTTCTGTGAAGCTAGATGGAAGCAATATATATACCAAGTCAATCTAATATTATTTATCATCGTTTCATACATGTTCTGTCTTCGAATAGCCACTTACTGAAGATGATATACTCATTTCTTCTGCTTGCATCTGCTATTGTGCAGGTGCATCAAGTGAGTCGATAACATTAAATATCGGGCTCGTTTTTATTTGAAATACTTTACAACCGTTGAAAAGTCTTAAGCTTAGACAATATAGTGAACTAGTTCAAAGTTCTCGAGCACCGTAGCAAAGAAATGGTGAGAACAATGGAAATGAAATATTGTTTGTGGAAGGTTACGTATTCTGCTCTTTCGAAAATCATCAGTCAGCTATTGTCATTCATAACCTACTTCATGGCTTGTGAGGTTAGTAGAATGATCCAAATTTGCGATAGAAGAGACCTGGAGTATTTGCGTCAGGGAAATATTCCTCGATGACCATGGATTTGGCACATGAACTTGTTCCTTTCACTAATAAACGTTTTTGATAGACTCCAGCCCTTTATTAGTTGCTGTAGTTAATCTTCACGTAGTATGTTAACTTCACTTTTCACGTTTACAGAAATTAGGAAAACATTAATGTTGTCACAATCCCTCATAAAAATAAAAAATGCCAGCCCACGACCAGATTGAGAGCAAATAAAACAGATCAACATGGTATCAATGATGTAGGGCTACATTTAATTTCTCCTAATACGCGGGAACGACTTTGAGGACGCTTGGAATGCTTCGTTACTTGTAGAAAGTACGGTCAACTGCTGCAACAATTCCTTTCGCATAATAAACACAGAACCGGACACGCGTACCTTCAGATCAGTTCGACGGACTTGACTCATTACTGATAACGTTCAGTTCAGCACTTCCCAAAGGCGATTTCTGCGTCATCTATCCCCCCTTTTTGTTCTAATGGCTGCAACCTGACTGATTTCGAACATTCTTTACCAGATCTAATCATCTAGGTAACAAACTTGGATTAACAAGGAACATAAGTCAAGGACAGGCAGTTAAGACGAGAAATATGAATCAGTGGAAACTAGGACGGCGTCCGCGGATGAACGTTTGTGCTCGGCAGCTCGATTTTAACGGCAGCCGTTTTTGCTGCAGCTGCGACTCGGTGCTGGCAGCGATGCACCGCGACACGGGGGCGTGGCTAACTGCTGCCACCAAGCGCCTAATTACACTCTGTTCGGGCCGCATAAAACATTTTTACGAGGTCACCACATTTCATCTTACTTATAACGACGCTGGCCGCCATTCCACTGTACACTGGCGTTATGCTCATCTACCACAATAATACAGCCTTTAAACGGCTGACGCACTAGCTGATTCATGGTCGACTGAGCTGATAGTCGTGTAAAGTTTACGGTACGGAAATGAGATGTGTTCTGCAGTTGACTATCAAATATTCTATGACGAACACTAATTCGTAATTCGTTCCCTGACAACTAATTAACTAAGAACTTCATTTCTTCTCCCACTAACCATTCAGCAGACACAAATTTTGCAAGACGTCTTTTGCCTGTATAAATGTTTACCCTGACGCAGAAAGTTAATCAAGTACCGGAAACGCCATTAAAACCAAGCTGTAATTATTGTGCACAACGGAATGGAAAACGCGTAGAATTTACTGGCCTAGCTATGGATCCTAAAGTGGAGAATTACAAAGAAGTAAATCTGATATGAATGGAAGGTGTTTACGGAAACAAGCTTTGGATCACAGAAACAAAATTTGGGTTATCACATAATTTATTAATTAAAACACACATTAAACTGATCGGACTCTGGCAGAATATCAGTTGACTTTAAAATGCACTTACGTGAATTCCACCAAATAAACGCCGGACGGAGTGGCCGAGCGGTTCTTGGCGCTTCAGTCTGGAACCGCACGACCGCTACGGCCGCCGGTTCGAATCCTGCCTCGACATGGATGTGTGTTACGTCCTTAGGTTAGTTAGGTTTAAGTAGTGCTAAGTTCTAGGGGACTGATGACCTCAGATGTTAAGTCCCATAGTGCTCAGAGCCATTTGAACCAAATAAACTTACTGGTTCTCAGCCTTATTTGAACGAACAAGGAAACATGACCCTTAGATGAAGCCGACGTTCTGAAAATTGCTCACGAACTTTTACCTAAAGGAATACAGTGACCGTTGCCCTGTCAATTACAAAGAAACTCATGCATCTGCTAAAGCAATGCTGGTCTTGAGACTGATGATCACTTGAGCAAATTCGGATCAAGAATCGTCATACCCTGCTAATTGTGCTCACCCTAATCGATCTGCATGAGATTTGCAGAATGCTGGCGTCATGTATGTGGCTCTGGGGTACAGGAGGAGGGTCAGCCTTCCGTCGACACCAATCCTGGATCCCACTACTCTGCTACGACGTGTGCCGAATGCGCCCGGTTCTCCTCTCCGAACGAACGCAGTTGATATGTACACCTCCCTGTCTTCCAGTGAACTCCAAGATTTTTAGCTGAACTGTAAAGCCTGCTGTTCTTCCCCGCCAAACAGGACAAGGCAGGCAATCGCGAAATAGGAACACTCGGGCGGCCAACGGCGAGGTACCTTCAAGCAAAAAAATCCCATCAAGAAGAAACGCGTCATGATGAAGCGCCAACGACTTTTAGATTTGCTCTTCGACTTCCAAAAAGCAGCTGCTTCTGCTCCGTGACATCATATTTTTGGTAGTCGTGCAGTTTCGTGCCGAGCATCTAGCCTCGCATCAGAAGTCCTCTAAAACTGCTCCCCAGGTTAGGCTCGTAGTTTATCACAAGCTGTGTTTCTTTAGGGAAGTGTTATCACCTGGAGGCACTCCTGAGAACATGAGAAAGCGCCATTCTTCCGCTGACAAGAGTCTCTTTTTTTGGCCTCAGCTCGGCCGCAGGGCAGGCCTCGGTCGTAAACGCACAACAGCTGACACCCCAGGCCCCAAAGTCAAACACCAAAGATTGCGCACCTTTACCGAGGCCGGAGGGCCACTGTTTTCCTTACGTTGGTCACTGCTTGGCAGTCCCAAACTCAGGGCGCTTCCTATTTCTACGCATTCACAGAAAGCATAGACAAAAACAAGAAAGACCTTCACCATGTTGAATTGATACGAAGTTAGTTAGAAGTCGGTACGTACAGTCACTGTGATCCATTTCACTTTGCTAAAATATTATTTTCGTACTCCGCTCCTTCATTGTCCTCTAATTGGTGTGCTACTTTCACATGAAATGAAAAGGAGTGTGCGAAATCGCTGGTGATTTTCAATTTTGTGAATCTATCTGGAGCAAGCCACAAAGATGGACAGCTCCACTGCAGCGTAATTCCGACCGACAGCCGTCGCATTTCAATTTATTCGGACCACTGAAGACAAACTAGCATAGAAAACTGCTTGGCAATGATTACGAGCCCGTCAAGAGGGTAAAAAACTCGTCTCAAGAGTTTAATGACGAACAGTCTTATCATGGAAACGTAGATAACTGTGGCCCATGGAGTCGTATGAATCACATTTTAGAAAGAGCATAATATGTAAGCTTCTACACACAGTATTTCATTTCCCTATTTTTCACCGTTTCTGATCGTGTAAAAAATTGTTTTAGTTTGTTAAGCTTCGTAAAATATTTAGAAATTTCCGCTCGAGAACTGAAACTGATCTAGTTCCCTACATTTTTTAAGTTTAAGCCTTCCTAACATTTCGTCAAGTATTTTAGAGAAAAACGAGCACAATGGCACAAAATGCTCCAAATTGCTTAAAAAGTCACCTGGTGGATGCTCTATAGCAAATTACAGTTGCTTTCAGTTACAGGTTGTGCTACAGCTTAACCCGATTAAGAGAATTGTTATTTGATGATATCGATTCATTTGATGCACCACCACAATAGCTGATGCAAGCAGAAGACGAGTTTCTTTTCTTAAATAAATGGCCGGTCCAAAAAAGATCACATACAAAACGATGATATCAAATATTAGACTCACTTTGAATGTCTGTGTGTGTTGTTTATGCTACGTTACTATGTTAATATGGGTTGCATAGTGATCTGAAGATGACTCTTATCAACTGAAATCGACAGTGAGGATTAATGATATTTTTGAGGTTAAGACCAATACTGACGTGTATAATGAGCGACGAAAAAGTTTCCGCTCCAAGGCCATTGAGTTCAGAATCGGTATGCCAATCACCAAAATCGCCTTGGGAATTAAGGCTGTCATCTCACTGACGCACGAGCTTGACGATACCCGTTTCGTGAAATACTGTGCCCTGCTGCGTGAAGAAGTCCATTACTGTCTGCAGCACATCCTCGTCCGACACGAATCGTCCATCCTTCAAGACCTTTTTTAAGGGCCAGAAGGTGTGCTAATCGGATGGGGAAGGATCAGGACTGTAAGGCGGGTGCTCGAGAGCCTCCCAGTGTTCCATACTGGATACGTTTGGCCTCCAAAATCGACCAGCGTCTTGTGTAGAATCGCTACCAGCGCGGAACTTGGTGCATCATTCCACAACGGTGGTTTGCGACAGATGTGCTGCCGTATACGCAGTCTCCGTTTTCCGATGGGTGTCTACCGGTGTTTGTCCTTCGGCAGCCAAGAAAATAATAGCACCGTTCTGGTCCTATCTGGACACCTTAGATAGTAACGTCGCCGTAGTTCACGTTTCCTCATTTGCCGCACGCACATCAGAAAGACACGAATAACACACTAATCCCTTGTTTACATATCGGTGCTTCTAAACCAGCATCGGACTCGCGCTCCGTTACATGTATGCTGTAGCAACGCCCTCAAAAGGAAAATTTTTATCGTCCCTTATATCACACAATATTCTGGTAGTGCGAAAAATTGTTTTAGCTTGTGAAGCTCCGTAAAATATTTAGAATTTTCTCCCTACTTTAAAAAAAATAATAATATTAAAATAAATTTAGATTACATTCTGGATAAATGTAAGTAATCACTAGCACGTATATGTGTATAGTATATCCATGGGTTGGTATGTTAATATCCATAATAAGAAACAACTTCAGTCCCTAAAAATGGATTTAGAAAATAAACGCGCTGCCGCGCAGTATTAGCCGAGCGGTCTAGGGCGCTGCAATCATGGACTGTGCGGCTGGTCCCGGCAGAGGTTCGAGTCCTTCCTCGGGGATAGGTGTGTGTGTGTTTGTTCTTAGGATAATTTAGGTTAAGTAGTGTGTAAGCTTAGGGACTGATGACCTTAGCAGTTAAGTCCCATACGATATCACACACATTTGATTTTTTGAATAAACGCGCTAATGGACTCTTGAGTGAGTGAGTGGTGTGTGTCGCATCGGTGATGACTTGCAACTCTTGCGTGGCACAGTGCACCAACAATTCGCTGATCGGTGCAAGACGAGGTCTGTCTCATGCAGAGTTTGCACACATAAGCCATAGCAATGTATATATGAACATAAACCTGACATGGTAATAACAGAAAATTACGCACCTTAAGATGGATATTTTATGGCAGAAACGTATCGTTGTTTTATATATATATATATATATATATATATATATATATATATATATATATATATATATAGTGTTCATTTTGAATAAAGTGGATCAAATAGCCATGTAAGGAGACTAGATGGAAATCGAATATTTAAAAGAAATTATGTGACCACAGTAACAGGAATTGTTGAACATTCTAGAATGGGTCTAACAGTGACGGCGATTTTGATTACGAAAGAGACATAAATCACATTTAACGTCTGAACAAAATACTAAAACTCAGCTGCGTTTGAACGCAGCGCTTTTGCGATTGCTGCAGTCACGCTCACGCAACTGAACGACATTTTCAAGCTGTCCTGAAATTACAGGGAGCGTTCCTCATCTAATTAACGGCTCCGTGTCGGTCAGACAGTTAGACACGACAGCAGCGCATTAAACGCGAGTGAGACACGCGGCTGCTGCGATGGGGGAACATGGGGTTTTGGCAAGCGCTCGCCGGCCCTCACTCGCCTGTCGCGAACTGCCGGCTGCCCTGCCCGGCCCGGCATGCACCGCTGCTGCGACGCACAGCGCAGCGCGTGTTGCGCCACCAGCCGTTTACACCGTGCAGTGTGGACCGTAGCCGTGCTGGCGCCGGCCTACTGATGAATAATCCCGAGGCTACGCCTGTTGGCCCGCGGCGCGTGTTTGCCGCTACAGCGCCATATCCGTTGTCATTTGATAAAGCCGGCCGGCGCACCGCTGGCTGACCTGTGCTGTGCTGCACCTGCTGGTCGCGGAATTACTTTGCACCGCCCCCCCCCCCCTCACTCCCAACTACCCCAACCCCTCGGCGCATCAGTACCTCTCAGATTTACACCCGCCCGCGGCTGCAGCGGCGCTCGTGTTTGTTGCAGGATTGCCTGGGTCCTTTGTGCTTCACCCGATGCGTGCATACGCTTTCAGCCGGCGCGTTAGAAGAGAGACTTCTGTACGGCGCCACCGCAGACAGCTTTGGCTGTCCTGTGCGCGGCTCGCATCGCCGCGAATACTGTGACAGCTGGGCCGAGATGGATTACCAGCTTTAGACGCCGTGTTTACAGTCGTCAGCCGTGCGTGTGTGTCTGGCCTCGCACTGGGCACAGCAAACGACTGAAACACGACGATCAAAACTGAGTATAGTTGTTACGAAAAAGAGAAGATTGTGATCCTATATGGTCTTCAAAAATAAAAGAGAATCTAGAATGAACCTGCAGCGAAATCACCACTGCTTTTGGAATTTCCTGGCACTCAAATAATTTAACAATTCAGAGGCTTCCTTTACCAGGATACAGATTAGCTGTCTGATTTTCAAGGAGTTCCTTGCGGGGTGGGGGAGTAGCTATGTACGTTAAGAAACAGTATTCCATTTGAGTCCATAGACGTATCACGATGCTGCACTGAACAAATATGTAAAAGTTGTGCAGGGGCAGCTGAATTTAGTGAAACTAAATTTCTAATTGTTGTTGTTTATAGGTCCCCTAAATCCGACCTCACAGCATTTCTGCTCAAGCTAAAAGAGGAGTCTTGATTCACTTTGTAGGAAGTACCAGAAATTAGTTACATGTGGTGACTTCAATATTAATTTTGTATATGATGGTGCAAGGAAGAGGATGTTGGTGGATCTCATAAATTCTTATGATCTGATGCAGACTGTGCGTTTTCTAACTAGAGTGCAGGGTAACAGTAGCACAGCCATAGACAACATTTTTATTCATTCTTCATTACTAGATGGACATTCTGTCAGTAAAAGGGTGAATGGCCTTTCAGACCATGATGCACAAATTTTAACACTAATAGGCTTTAGTACTCAAACAAATGTCATATTTAATTACAGACTATGTAGGAAAGATAATCCAACAGCAACAGAGAGTTTTTTAACACTTGTCAATGAATAAGAGTGGCAAGATGTTTACAGTGCCGATAGCATAGATGATAAATATAATGCTTTCCTTAGCAAATTTCTCATGCTCTTTGAGAGTTGCTTTCCATTAGAACGTTCTAAACGGGGTACTAGCAGTAATAGTCCGTGTGGCTGACTAGTGGGCTAAGGATATCTGGTAGAACAAAGCTGTGATGTGGGGTCTGCGTGGGGTACGGTAATGGGGGCGTCCCCAGCGATCCGTGTTGGGGCCACTCCTCCTCCTTATCTATATAAATTATATGCCCTCTAATGTTACGGGTAACTCTAAAATATTTCTGTTTGCTGATTACACTAGATAGATTGTAAAGGATGTTGTGTGCAACATTCGCTCAGTTTCAAATAGTGCAGTACATGACCTAAGTTCATGGCTTGTAGAAAATTCTAAATCATAGTAAGATTATGTTTTTACAGTTTCTAACACACAATTCAACAAAACCTGAGATTTTAATTTCACAGAACGGGCAAATGATTAGTGAGACTAAACAGTTCAAATTTGTAGGTGTTCAGATGGATAGTAAGCTGTTGTGGAAAGCCCACGTTCAGGATCTTGTTCAAAGACTTAATTCTGCCATTTTTACTATTCGAACAGTATCTGAAGTGAGTGATCGTTCGACACAAAAATTAGTCTACTTTGCTTATTTTCATTCGCTTAGGTCGTATGATATTATATTTTGGGGTAACTATTCTCATTCTAAAAGGATATTTTTGGATCAGAAACGGGCGGTTCGGGCAATAGGTGGTGTAAGTTCACGAACCTCTTGTCGACCCCTGTTCACGAGTCTGGGTATTTTGACACTGACCTCTCAGTACATATATATCCCTTACTACCATTTCTTGTTAACAATATTAGCTTATTCACTCTGTTAATACTCAGCACCTGCATTTGGATCGGACTTCCTTAACTCTTATGCTGAAACTTGTGCAGTATACTTCTGCATCCATTTTTCAGTAAGCTACCACTCGAATTAAAAAATCTTAGCACTAATCCACGCGCTTTCAAATCGAAACTGACGAGTTTCCTCATGTGACACTACTTATATTCTGTCGAGGAGTTCCTTGAAAAATTAAGCTGATTCTTGTTACATTGTTGATTGTGTTTACTTAAACTTATGAACTCCCTTTTTTCAGGTTCATAAACATTAATTTTCATCTGTTATTACTTTCATGTTGTAATTTCATGTACTGACACTTTCCATGACACTGCAAATTTGCTCCTCAATTTGGTCCTACGGAACTGGACGTATAAATAAATAAATTACTTAATTAAAACTGTGTGCTCCATCGGGACTCGAACACAGAACTACGCCGTTAGCTGGCAATGCTCTTATAAAGAGGCACGAGAAACAACCTATCCTCACAGCTTTACTTCTGCCAATACCTCTCACCTACCTTTCAAACTTCGCAGTTCTCCTGAACTGCTCCTGGAAGACAAGATAACGCATAGAAATGCCTTGATCACCGTCTAGGGTGTTGTTTCCCAAAGTCTTCCTTTCTAGGGGCGGTATCGTAGGCAGTAGACCGTGCGTAGTGGCCGCGTGGTTTGAGGCGCCATAACACGGATTGGGCGGCCCGTCCCGCCGGAGGTTCGATTCCTCCTTCGAGCATGGGTGCGTGTGTTGTTTTTAGCATTAAGTTAGTTTAATTAGTGTATAAGTCTAGGGACCGACGACCTCAGCAGTTTGGACCCTTAGGAATTCACAAAAAATTTGAACATTTTGAACATTTGTAGCCAGTACAGTTAAGAGATATCACAACCTGCACAAATGAGACTGCAGCCGCTGTGACGTCTTGTAAACCTTATTTTTGAGGCGATTACTGCATACATTATATTGTCAGTCAGATAAGAGTATAGACGCCCTATTCTTATCTAGCGTGGGCTGTAATTTTAAGAAACGTTAATGAAGAGTGAAGCGGAAAAACTTTGCACGTATTCCAAAACAACAACTACGTTCTCTTAAGGGTATTTCATATCCTACGGAATCAATCAAACTTTTATAAACTTGCAGCTGGATTTGAACAATTATATTTGTTTCTCGTAAGCTCTTTGTTATCTGATTAATTGTGGCGTGTCGCCTAAGTCATCAGGTGCTGATGCTACTCTGCTTCACACCTCTGCCAGGCGGGCTACTACGACCAAACGATTGCACAGTCGAGCGAGCCAAGAAATTTGCAGCTTCGCGTACAATGGACACGAGAATAGGTTGCACGCACAACCGCGACAGTTGTCGCTCCTCCTGCGGACTTTTTACTGCATCCGCTGTGTCACATGCGACCAGTCGAATATACTTCCGCTATGCGATATTTAGGACCACGCCTGCCCCGATACAGGCAGTTCCGTCGCAGCCAACTGATGTCATAAGCGTTGGGCTCTGAGCACTATGGGACTCAACTGCTGTGGTCATAAGTCCCCTAGAACTTAGAACTACTTAAACCTAACTAACCTAAGGACAGCACACAACACCCAGCCATCACGAGGCAGAGAAAATCCCTGACCCCGCCGGGAATCGAACCCGGGAACCCGGGCGTGGGAAGCGAGAACGCTACTGCACGACCACGAGCTGCGGGCTAAGCGTTGGGCCAAAGCCTTCTAGATACAAGGCCTACGCGCAGCGGCCATATTGGCACGTGACGTCGCAAACTGTTGGCCATTTTATCTTCAGTCGGCAGTCCTGTTGGCGTGTATGTTGTGTTGAAAGTGCGTGACACATGAAAGTGACATGTATTTCATAAAGTATTCGCCTACAGTTCTTCGAAGTATGGGATACAAGTGCTGCGTTCCCTTTTGCCAGGAAAATTATAAATCCCAAAAAGGCATGAAAGTGCACATGTTTCGATTTCCCAAATGTGTGAAGTTGAGAAATCTCTGGATTGCAGCTATTCCCAGACAGGAATGTGTGTCTACGAATCATTCCAGGGTAAGTAAATGACAAAAAAATTGTAGCGTGTTATTTGTTTCCATTGCACTACATTTGCCAATTGTTTTTAAAAGCAGTTATGTATCATGTACCATCAACATTTGATTCTTAATTCTGGAACATTGCTGCGAGGTTAATACGAAGCTGGCAGTGCAATGTCTCTCATATTTGCAACTATTGTCACACAGAATAGTTATATTAATTAGTGGGACTCAAAAATGTGTAGTATTCCTTCCAGATTATTGAGTTTCCAGTACTTTTATTTGGAATAGCTACAGAATGATTTTGTTCAGTTTTACATATACAGCTATTCGGAAATAATTTCTAACTGAGTAAACTACCTTAGAAAATTACTTTAATGAATTCAGTGTTCGACAGACTAAGCAGTATAGAAAGCAGAATTTCAAGGTAAGTGCATTATGATTAAATTAACGGCACTCTGTGACACGAATTTCAATCAAGGATATAGGAGAAACAATCTTTTCATGTTTAAGGTCCTACAGTTCTGGAGAAACAGAGAAATAAAATATTTCTCGGGTTTTTTGATTTATTAAGCATTATGTCAGGAGGTGCTCCATTTCGTCGAATGATTTGAGTTTCGTGTGAAATCAGTCAATTTTGAAGTGGAGAGGAAAATTTACGAAAATAACCCGGGAAACAAATTATTAAATTCTGTAGGAGCTCCAGCTGCTTTATTTAAAACCGAAAACGTCTGCTTGTTTTTGAATATTGCCGATTTTTTACTGGAAGAAAGCGTAGCTCCTGAGGTAAAAGACAGTATTTAAAATTACAGTTTGTATTCAAGCCTAGAAACGCGTATTTAAGGCAAATCGTCAAAATCTTGAAATAACAAAGGCAGTTTTGTTCAGTTACTTTACGCAATGATATAAATTTCCAGACTCTCATTACAAGGACATGTAGGAGAGGAAAGCACGAGTATCTCTATGTGGTCTGAGCTCTAAAAACTCGTAAAGTTCGTATAGCTGCAGAGTGCTTAACAGGAGCGTTCCGATACAGACCCGGCCATCAGTATGTGACGTCACAAGTGTGCGCGCAGGCCTGTAGTCTAGGTGGTGTTGGTTGGGCCCAGTACCGCTTCCGACCGCATTCAGTGGACAGCGATAAGTTCGGCGATATGCTCGCGGGAACTGTTGGTATCATTCGTTACTGTCAGATTCATCCGGCGAGATTAGGGGGAGTTTGAAATGATACCGGCCTTGCAACTTTAAGTTTCATTTTGTTGAGAGTTACGCCTCTCGGTGGGGTCGTGGGCTTTGGGATTTCCGAGTGTTCAGCCAAGAAGGAAGACTATTTCTTATTACAAAGAATATTTTTGGGTGTTCCAGTAGTAGAAGGATTGTGTTATCAAGCATTCAGTAACCTTTCCGTTTAGTCTATGATTTTCTTACAGGTTACTCTCATTTCTACACTTCGTCTGTGTTGAGTTTGAGTATCGGTCAAAGGAGAGCATTTGCGTTCATTTGAGAAAAATCATTTTGTTGATAAATTGAAACAGAACCTATTCTTATACTCGTATTTCTTGAGGGAGAATAATTCTACACAATTACTCTCACAGCTAAAGAGAACGTGTTCTGAAAGCGATGAATATATACTGCTGTACCCGAATCGAAGGCTGCTGATATAACAGCAGTTTGTAGGAAAAGTTAACTTTCCTTCTTTAAGTCTCCCTAATTACCGAGCCAACAACAATGAAGAAAACAACGGCTTAGAGCGGACAATACCAACGGACGGCTCTTTCGTAATGCTGCAGAATGGTTTCCTGAAGGACCCAGTTCCCTTCTTTACATCACAGCGGCACAGCACAAGCACCCTTCACTGTAAGGCAACAGCTAGAAATTAGTTTCGATGGGGAGTAGGGTGGTCATTTTATTTCACTTAGGAGCAGACTTGGGTCGACTAATTATAATCAATTCAAGTTTGCTGCGTCTCGCAACTAATGAGACTCGACAGGAAAAGTTAGCCGAGAAAATCGTGTAGTTTGTCAAGACTTCCGGCAACTTTAGCGAAGACACTACGCTCGAGCGGCGAGACGTTGGAAAGCACTTTAGGACAGCTAGGCTACTTTCTGTGATGCAGTATCCTGAACTACAGTACCTACCAACACTTTGCAAATCTCTCACATTTAGTGACAATACTGCGCAGTAAACCCGTTAAATCTGAAATAAAGTGAAAATTATTCAGCTACCGATAACGTACGGGTAGCTTCAAAGTTGTACAACGTGTCGTCAGTTGGCTATAGGTTGTACTGTCGTCTTAACCACAAAAACTTTTAACTATGTAATTGTCAAGTGTTTGTCAGTAAAGGTACCGTATGACATTTTTATGTCCTTTCCTTACCGCGTCACATGCCCCATGCCACCACGCGGCGTTTATCTTGCCGTTCGCCGCGGTCATACTGTTTTAATTTATCATTGTATTTGCAGCCGTAATGCAGAAGGCAGATGCTACTGTACTACTGTAATGTATCCAACTGGTACCCCATACATCTTGTAATTGTTAGTTGTACATAGCACTGCTCTACATAACACTGCGACATTGGGCTACTGCACTTAATATTGGGAAACCGAAATCGTTTTTCTCTTTTGTGTCAGAATTCGACCTGCTTTTCAGAGCTGTTGATTAGTATCTAGCACATGAAAGCTCGTCCAGCTGGACAAACGCCTATTGAGTTCGGGATGGCAGGTCTCTACGGTTGGTGGCAGCCAGCAGAAGTAGTCTCGTCCAGGCAAGGGCCGCAGCTCAAGGGCACCTTGTGTACTTGTAAAGTACTAAGGAATGAACTTTTTCACGTATAGGTTGTGTTTCATCTCATCCTTGTGAAGTGGAAATAAAGGGAGAGCAGCGAGTCCTCTTGCAGCATGCACTCAGAACTTAAATGTACCAGTGCAGGACCAGGCCTGCAAGTGAACTGTGTACGCTCGTAGTGTGTCATTTGACCCGTCCTTGTTTCGCTGAAGTTTTGGTTTCTGTCACGTGCGCCATTAGGTCACGTACGCCACAGTAGCTCTGCTTTTTCGCTGCGTTGGCAGTATCACGATTCCGGTCCCTCTGCCGTGCCGGACTATGTCTCGATGCCTCGGAAACAGCACTTGACAAACCAGCCGTGGAAGATGTCTCAATCAGCCGTTCCCAGTAAATTATTTGCGGCGCAACAGCGCACTGACGCTTCAACAAGTTCGCTCACCGAACAAAGTTCCGGGTGCTCGTAGCTGATTGGCCGTTGTTTTATGGCTGCACCTCAACAGCAATGGGCGAATTTCTGGCCTGTGATTATTAGGAAAATTTTGTTCGATACCATTCCCATACCATTTCACTGTCAGGTTGCTTTTGTCAACTCTGCAAAGAGATTTTTCCATCAACAGGCCTACTGCGACTTGAAGAACTCTCAAGTATACAGTGGCGAGAGTGTTTGCGCGCTCGCCACACCAGCGCAGGTAACCCGGTAAAACGGAAGACAGGCGCCCCTCTCGCACAGCTAGGGCAGCACTGAGAGGACACCTGAGGCGCAGTGACAGCACAACTGTGGCCGTCGGCCATTAACCCGGCGCGGAGGCGTCCGCCAAGTTCGGCAATCTGAGCTCTGGCAGCGCTGGCGGATAAATACGGGCCGTGCTGCATAATAACAGCTGGGGCGGAGGCCGTAATGCGCGCTGCGCCGCCAAACAGAAATTAGTCGGGGTCGCCCCCTTCCTCGCTGCCCCTAACGGCGCGGGCTGTTCGACGTTAATGGGGGCCGCCTTGCGGGCTGCCGTAACGCGCGCGCTGCGTCAACGTTACGCTGCGGCCCAGATGCACTCCCCCGTCGACAAGGATGCGTTACGGCCGTTTCAAGTGCGCCGTTCTGTTTTACGCGAGTTGCCTCGCCCGCCGGTGGCAAGCGAGTGGTCTCACTTCTACTTGTACGCCGCAGAGAGAACGGAGAGAGGGAAAGGGAGAAAGGGAGGGAGGGACAGAGAGAAATGCAGTAAGGACGAGGCTGTGCACTTGTTGATATTAACTCCTGGGGATACAACGCAGTACGTAGCGGATCGCGGTAGTTGGTATTATCTGCGGAATTACCAAAGTTTTGCTGCGCCATAGTTTTTAACATGCACCACATACCGTTAACTGCCTAACATGTGCGGCATTATCGTCGTAAATAGCAACAACGTGCAACGTCTGTATTCCTGACGAAATGGACTCTGCGGCACTCTGATTTACGTTTATCGCTGCTCTCGTAACACATCTACATCTACCGACAAATTGTCATGGAATTGTTACCCTTATTTACTGAGCGTTAAGATATTGGAACTCCTTGGTCTTCAAAAATGGTTCAAATGGCTCTGAGCACTATGGGACTCAACTGCTAAGGTCATTAGTCCCCTAGAACTTAGAACTAGTTAAACCTAACTAACCTAAGGACATCACAAACATCCATGCCCGAGGCAGGATTCGAACCTGCGACCGTAGCGGTCTTGCGGTTCCAGACTGCAGCGCCTTTAACCGCACGGCCACTTCGGCCGGCTCCTTGGTCTTCAATCACTTGATAAAGTAATTCGTTCGATTGGCTGTCCCAGTTACATTTGAGCTGTCTACATTTTGGACAGCTCCCCTGAGGGAAGAAAATGAAGAAAGAAGCCGAGGTCATTAGCGACAGGTCGGGGAGGAATGGATATGGAAACTTAACGCGTATTCAAAGGAACCCTTGTGACACTTTCTGTAAGTGATTTAGGAAAACCCCGCAAAACACTATGTGGATGGCTGGAAGTGGCATGAGTTACCACTGCGCCTCCTCGTTCAGTTTCGGCCGGCCGTTGTGGCCCAGCGGTTCTAGGCGCTTCAGTCTGGAGCCGCGCGACTGCTACGGTCCTTAGGTTAGTTACGTTTAAGTAGTTCTAAGTTCTAGGGGACTGATGACCTCAGATGTTAAGTCCTATAGTGCTTAGAGCCATTTTAACCATTTGTTTAGTTTGGAAAAACAGTTGCGCATGCAAATTTACTATACTGTACAGTAATCGTGTCAAAATCTCTTCGTAGATATGATACTGTGGTTTCAACTCGTCCACACTCGGCAGAACAGGTGAAATCACAATATATTTTTGTTTTTCACAAAAGTGAAGAGAACTGCTAAAACTCGAAAATGCAGTAAAAGGAAAAATAGTGTCCGTAAAAGCGAAAGCTGAAAGTGCAACGAAGTTCTTTTCGACTTCAACCTCTGCAAACACACACACACACACACACACACACACACACACACACACACACGAAACCCAGAGAAAAATCTTCCGACTTCAGAAGATGTAAAACAAAAGGGGTAGATAGCGATGGACACTGAATTTACTATGTAAGCAGAAGCGAAACGGCGTAAGCTTTAGACGGAAAAGCAGTTGATGTATTACACTGATTTGCAGTGTAGGTATCTCAGAATAATAATACAGTGATTCGCTGTTTACGTAGAGACATACAACCCTGGAACTCTCCTGCTTCTGAAATTTATATTGAGCAAGCGTCGCTGAACGTATATGGTAAAAATCTTGAGGAACAACATCTTGAGGAAGACATTGGAACGGTTATTTCCGTCGTATATACTGACGACTTTTCCGCCTAGGAACTATCTCCCACCACGGGTATTCGAGTCAACAGCTTCTTGTTTGAGCGTTACCACATTTAATTGCGTTAGCGACTTTGTTTCCGTAGGGATTACAGGTAAAATCAGTCTTCTCTAGGTAACGACTTCGCTACCAATAAGGAAAAAGCGGAATAATGGACAGAAACTGTAGGGCAAATATTTCAATTAACATGTATTGTACGTTACCCCCTAGGAGACACTGTTACGAACGTAATCACGAAATAACAGTAATCAAATCTGCAGTTTATTTCAACAAATAAGCTTCCGTCTTCGTCAGGAAACGCGAGCAATTCCATATTCGCATAAGTTAGTTGGTAACCACAAGTTTATCCAGAATCCAGAAGAATTGTCAGCAACAAATGGTTCAAATGGCTCTGAGCACTATGGCACTTAACTTCTGAGGTCATGAGTCCCCCAGAACTTAGAGCTACTTAAACCTAACTAACCTAAGGACATCACACACATCCATGCCCGAGGCAGGATTCGAACCTGCGACCGTAGCGGTCACGCGGTTCCAGACTAGCGCCTAGAACCGCTCGGTCACTCCGGCCGGCTGTACAGCAACAACTAGCAACTATCCGTCAAAGCTGTCTTAATCTGTTTTCTTACTGATGTGGAACAATGTTCGCTATGCAGACTGAGATAGGAAAAGAGGATTTTACGACAGTTGTTATTCATCATTACAAAACTCGGGAGGAGAAAGAAATTGCATTATGATGTTCATCTCACCGTATAGATGGTTTGTCTGTATACTTCCGTTAAATGCCTTCTTTCTCGTGCATTAACTTGGAAACCACTTTCGTGAACCAGAAAATTACTAGTGTTTTCATTTGTAGCCAACGACCTCCCCAGTTTTTTGAGCTCATTATAGCGGTAAACCTACCCTCTCCTCCGCTGAAATCAACAAGGTGCTCTTCCTTACCTGGTTATCGAAACAATCCACTGAATTCCATTACATTTAATTATTTATAGAGTGGACCTCCGGATGAGTTAACCAGACATTACAATCTTGCTTTCATCACGGAGCGTAGAAAACATCTCATCTTTTTTCGTTAGCCATTCCTTGTAAACTATCATTGGCACGTGTAAGAGTTATTCAAAGTAGTAACCATGTCATGTCATACGCTACAGAGTAGTCGGTGCATCAACGCGCATCTCCCTGTGAACTATTGTCGCTAACTCATTTTGTTAGTCCGTGGACCATAATGCGAATAGCATTTAAAGAAGTCCACAGAAGGTAACTATTAAGGCACCACTGGCTACTTATCGCAACGAGTGCAAGATTAGTGAACATCACGTCTTTCCCAGTCACACACACGCGCAGACATATGTGCAACGTGCAGATGGGGCGTCGCCCGCTGCCTGGAGACCGCGGTTCCACAGGGTCCTATTAGGCAGGCGGGCAATGAGGCGATTATCTAATTGAGCTGCGGGGTAATGCTGGAATGGCTGGCTACGCAACCGGGCCGAGCACTCAGCGTGTGTGTGTGTGTGTGTGTGTGTGTGTGTGTGTGTGTGTGTGGAGAGGGGGTTAGAGGAGACCGTGGTACACAGCGTACGAGAGGATAGCGGATGGCATGTGGGGCAGGTGCGGGAAATTGTTATTGTATTGCGCACTAAGGCAACACGGGCGTCCCGCATAAAACCCACCCAGGTATCGTCGGCGCAGCTCTCGCCCTCTGCTCGGGAATTATATTGGAGGCCTTCCTGGAAGCCCACGACCGCTGCTGACAGCTTTTGCTTGTTGAGTGCTCCATTAGCATCCGCGCCAGCAATCGCACTTATTCACCGCTGGTCTCCCACTGCGAGTAGGAAATAAAGATCAGAAACGGAGCGAGTATGAGACCAGTGTTGAGGGTTGCATACACCAGAAACCAAAGCGCCGTTTTCATGTCAGCGCTACATTGGCTTCCATCCTTCCCGCTACTGTTCCCGTGGTATAACCATTCTTGGAACGACGGTGATACGGTTGCTTCCTACCCGACGACTCGTTCCCTCTGGCACCAAAAAGCGCGCTATTTGTGTATTTTCCTCGGTCATGACAACTTGCGCTTGTGGGCTAATGGCTAGAAGCTTATCACTAATTTCTGTGGCTTTTTCAAAGACTGCTGTAAATTTATATTACTAACTATTCACCATTTGGACAAAACATTTCATCCTCGTGTCCTGTTTTATTGTACTGTCGTCAGTGACTCGGTAATGTGTCAAAAGTATCTATATATGAAAGTAATGGTTAGACATTCTGTGAATAGCGATTGTATACAGCAATAATGTTTACAACAAATACTCCCTTACAAACATATTATATACACATACATACATATAGAGGGTACAATGAGTATTTATTTCCTGATTAATAATTATGCCCATCTGGAGTAGTATATTTGTAGGTTGGTTATTACCTCCAAGTATATGTGGCAAGAGCAAACCATTAATGTTTATTTTCGCCTGGATACCAGTGAGGTGTTGAAGTGTGGACGCAAAACGGTTAGTCTATAGTGACAGGGTTAATCCACTTTGTGGTTCGCTTACAGCCATGCAGAAAACGTCAGGACGATTTTGAGAGAACACACACACACACACACACACACACATATATATATATATATATATATATATATATATATATATATATATATATATATTCACTGCCAACCGATCATTCACTGTGTTGCTATATGTGTAATAATGGTATAGTCCACTTGAACCTGGCAACAGACTCGAGTCATGAGTTTTCAGTCAAATCGGTACAGGCGGAAACTGATACCGATGTGAGTGTACGGAGGCGGTGAGTTCGGTGATGACGTCGCAAGATCCGCTAGCGAGTTCGATGGGAGTAAACAGTTCTCATTTCTGATCGCTAGTAGTACAACACATGTAGTTCACATATTGTTTGGCATCGCGACGCACTCATACTTCAGCCTTTATCCAAAAAGAATAATGCTGAGCCCTGACAATCAAACTTACCTCGAAACAAGTCACAGCGAATGGCGCAGTAAAGCCACATGCATCGTTGCCTATTATAGTGGGCCTAATTACACATCTCATGTATTTCCGTACTATATCAGCTCACCACCTTTGCGTATTTCTTATTCTTCGACATAACCAAAACTCGTAAAATGTGTCGAGTACCTGTTTGGCGGAATTACTGCCCGCAACAAGTCTCTTTCGCGATGCCTTTCACCGAAGTGTACAAAGCATAACGGGTACACATTTGTGGCACTTTAGAAAACCTTCGATAAATATGTTCCAAATGCTGAGCTAGGATTGTGTGTGTGTGGGCGAACGCGCGCGAGCAATCAAAGTAGATATTTAAGAAACAAAGTTTCATTTTAATAAACATGGTAAGGATTGCAAATTGTCACTGCTGTGTACCTTGCATACCACGAAAATCATGGAAGGCTGTGAAAGAAAACAGTAAACGTAAGACGATAGCATCAGCTGAAAATTTGGAAGATCTCAAGAGATCAGATGGATGGAATCAAGCACCTTTGTAACATAAAAATTGAATAACTATAAACAAAGCAAGAAAGAAATCCATGCTAATATGTTGAGAGCTGAAGTTGCTAGAATCCTCGAGAAGAGACTATGATTATTTCAGTAATATTATACAGCAGAGTACACGAGTTTCCACTGCACCACAACTGGGCCGAAAGCACACGTAATTTCTTGTTTGACTGTCGTGATTTTTTCATATTCAGAAATTAATCGATTTCATGAAAAATTTTATCTCAAGTGCAAGACCGTTTGTAATTAAAAACTACGTTCTGATGTTGTTGTGTGTACTATATTTAACAGTCCTTAAGAGACTGTAGTTGCGCTGTGCCACTGCACGACGCAAGCGTCAGTAAACTAGCACAAGACAAAAAAACGACTGTGTTGTGATAAACGGGTACGATAGGCACTGCCCGCACACTAATAATTCTTATTAATTGAATGGATTTACTGTCGTTCTCTAGTATTTCAACAGCGGTGAAAATTTTTCACAAACATTTCGTTCTTTTTTCTACGTTTTCTACCATTTTTTTCTTACTATGTAGGGAAATTTTATCATCTTAGGAAGTAAGGGATTCTTTCCAGTTTTCTTTCCCTTTCCTTCAATTGCTCGCCCACTAAGCAGAGAAGTGTGGGAAGAGTGGAATACGTGCCAGAGAAAGAAGTAACGAGAATGAAAAGAGAGAGAAGAAGAGGCGGTAAAGCTAAATGCTAATTCGTTACCAGTTTAGGAAGATGGCAGTTCCGCCGCCGTAATAGCCATAATTTAAATCCTTTACGTTATGATCCCGGCAAGGTTAATGGAAATGGGAGCGAGAGCGGGATTCGGCTCCGCTGCTTCGAGAATGTTTAATCATCGGACGGCGCGTATCTCGTCAGCTTTGAGCCGATTTATAGCGAGCAGTCCGCATTAGTGTTATTCATTAGCGCCAATAAAGAACGCTTTCCGCTCTGTCCAGGCGCACCAGTTATCACCGCTTATCAAAAGAGTCTCAACAGCTACACTCTCCAGTACTGTGTGTGTGTGTGTGTGTGTGTGTGTGTGTGTGTGTGTGTCTGTGTGGGTGCGTGTGTGTGTGTTAAGTTTTATTCTACTTTATTTTTTTATGTTATTTAATATATTTATTTTAGCCCTTTTCATTCTCTTCTCCAATAAGATAGCAGGTTGTTTCAGATTCGTCCCAGTTATTTTTATTCTTTTACGTGGCGAGGTGATACTGGGGCAGAGGCATAAATGGAAGGTGTTGACAGTTTTGGCATTTACCCCACAACCAATGGAAAACCAATCGAAAACGTTGATCGGAAGATTGGAGACGTTTGTATCAGTTAATTTGTGTTGAGCTCGAGGGGCGATCTGTAGTGGTTACTTAGGAGAAGAACAACTTCTTAGCTGCGATCACAATAAAAACTTTGCTGTGTATAACCGGTTTCGGGAAAACTAAGTTACCACCTTCGGATCTTCGTAAATGTTATTACGAACACCTTGTGCCAGCTACACACTAAATCTTTCCACTGAATGTCCATGTTCATAAACATGAAATGAGCGATGTGTTGGCATGTCAAAATTGAAATGGCTATGTACACAATTTTGAGGTGCTACCGCATCGCTCATTTTATGTTTTATGCAACTGGAAATTCAATGGAAAGAGTCTGTGTGTAATTGGTAGAAGATGTTAGTAATAACCTTTATGATGTAAGTAATAACCTTTTTTTAACAGAAACTGGTTATCCGCAATAAAGCTTTTTATTGCAATCTCGGCTAAGAATTTCTTCTTCTCCTAAGGAGCTGTTTTTAATTTACTTGCACGTCAGTGTTATCCATTGTTGCAAAAAGATAAAAGAAAAAAGCTTTGTGTGTGTGTGGGGGGGGGGGGGGGCGTCCGCGTGCGTGCATGCTTGCGAGTTGGTATATCGGCTGTAACTATGCGTCTAAATGTGTGACTATGGATGACTGAGAGCGAGCCAGCGAGCGACACACACACACACACACACACACACACACACAGAGAGAGAGAGAGAGAGAGAGAGAGAGAGAGAGAGAGAGAGAGAGAGATAAATGACAGAAAGAAGGCTGGGTGAAAAACGAAACATACATTTTTAATAAATTGTACTGGGGCGTAAAGCAATCAGGCCAAGAATGGCCATGTGTACGTTTAAAATATTTCTTGTCTGCAACTGTAGAGCCATCCCGCAGCATTGAGATTAAAAGAGACGGTGCATAAACATTAAAAAGATTGATGGAGATGTTTGATGTAGAATCAGTCCAACAAAACTTATGTTGATCAGATACAAACTAGGGTTATTCGGAATTCAAGTCAAATGCTTCAATCATTCCTGCACTTCACTGCCTATATAAGTAGTGTTCGAATGAACGGGTGTGAAACGTCGTAACAGTCAAAACCGGTTGAAATTTGAATAGATCGCTTTGGGATAACATAGTGAGCCATCTAGGGACGCGACTGTAATGTCGTTACCTAAAGAATTCAAAACTGTGACCTAATCAGGCAAGGTGATTCCCACCGCCTTATTCGACGTCCGAGGTCCTATTGTCATCGAATTCCTTCAGCGCGCAAGAGCCATTAACTCTGACGTGACCTGTGAAAGACTCTGTAGCGTACGCAAGTCAACCAGGAGCAAACATCCTGAACCGCTAACGTTAGGGTCATCTGCTCAGCGACAACGCGCGTCCGCACGTTTCCGAGGGCACACAAAATGTAAAGCCCTTGAGCATCCGCCCCATAGACAGGACATGTCACCCTGCGATGCCCGTGTGTCGGCCCGCTAAAGAAACATTCCACAGGGAAGTACTTTAACTGTGACGACGGATTGAAGGACACAGTGGAGGCATAGCTTCTCTCACATCCACAGGAATTCTGGGAACAGGGAATCTATCGGCTCGTGGAACAGTGGGGTAGTTGTGCTCAGGTCTCTGATGATTACTTTTGAATGAAAACTTTAATTATGCCCACAGTGTTGTTTCATACTTCTTCTGAACACTCGCGGGTGGTATCTTATTAATGGCAGTAATCAGTGTAGGTAAAATGGCAGTACGCATCAATGCTATTTGCAAGGACTTATTAAGAACGATCCCCTTGGCTCCTTGCTAGAAATCTTCTTCCCTGAAGAAGCCAGCCGCTTATTTATTTTTCGTTTACCAGTCTGTATCCTAAAAGTACAAAAGAGAACTGCCTTTTATACTATCTGTACGTTTTTCTTTATTTACTGAACTACTTGTCAGTTCTCTAACTCAGTCTGAATATCTGGGGCTCTAAAATATTCTTCCCTCTTTTATCTCCGCTCCTTCAGTTCGTTCTGCAAGCGCACCATTTCACTGCAGCACCGTTAGCGTCTCGGAGTAATTTCCTTCGTATTTATCTCCCAAGCATCTCTTTTGCGGGACCTCAGATTTGATGTAGTAGCTTCAATTCCTCATGCGTATTTTTCACCGTAACATCTCCCTATTTACAGATGCAACTAAAGAAAATACTCCACTTTTTCGAAGTTCTCGATTCGTTTTCCAAGACTTACCACAATGAGTACCTCTTGGTTCGCAATAGCAGGTCCCTTATTTTAGATGATAGCGCCATTCCTCTGCGGGAAACGAGCAATAAAGACTGAACTCTGTCAACAGTGATATACTGATTCTATGACATAAATACATCACGGGTTTCTCTGAGACAGTTAACATTTAATGTCATCCTACAAAAAGTTTACAGCGACTTGCGGAGTGTAGAGATAGATGTAATCGTAGATCTAATGGACGGTTTCTTCGCACGTGGCGAAAACGCACTGGCAGAAACTAACAGCCAATATATGAAGACTGATGTTGATGCCATGATTTTAAACGTTGTTCTCACCTCTAATGACGTTGTTGACGGAGCGATAAATAACGAATCTCCTTATATCCTGTGTAGCAAACTAACATATTAAATTGCACAATTACAGAAACTGAAAATAAGAAATGAGAAATAAATACGAAACAATCGTCACGATGTAACGGTATATTTAACAATGCTGTCGTACTACAGTGGAGACCACCAGCATCTTAGATCGATCGCTGCCTGTCCAAGTTTTGTGAAATTCTCGAATGCTCCAAGTCATTGTAACATAGTTTATCGATAGATCCCAGCAGGCAGAGAAATTTATCAGGGACATGTGAAATGTTCGTATTTATTTACTGAAACTATGGAAGATGTACTCAGATAGTTGGACAGTGGAGGCACAGGAATGGAAGTAAATGATCTGAATTACCCCTCTTTCACTGCTAACATGTTGCTCAGAACGGAAAACTTGATAGAACTAACAACGGTTATTCATGTAAGAACTGTGATGCATGAACTGGAAGTCGTCGCCCTAGCAACTGGTTTTTAGATGAATGTGGCTAAAAGTACGTTTCTGACATCAAGTCAGTACTGAAGATGAAATTATTGAAATGTTCTCCGGATACGCCACCTTAGTCACAGAACTCCGTAGAGAGCTGCCAACAAAGCAGAAGTTCCACGCAGCTTAGCGCTGAGTTGGGCATCATTCAATAGCTTTTATTATCGCCCTAATAAAAAAGGATGTCTGGAAAACCAAAAAATGAGTACTTGCGCCCTACGAAACACTAGAAACGCTGGCTATGATGAAGGCACTCCGCTGACCAAATGCCGCATATGAACAATGGAGAGGCAGTCAGACTGGAATAGCAGTGATCCAGATATACAGTGAGGAAGTGTCTCAAAACATGTGGCTATAAGATGGTTTAACTGGTGTCCTTATGATACAAACAAAAAGGCTTCGGAAAACTCGATGAGATGCTTTAATGAGATCAAGGGAAGATTGCTGGAACATGGTGGTACCTGATAGCACAGAACAGCGAGAAGTAGAACATTAAATGTCCTATTCCAGCAAACGATGGAAAATAGAAGCGAAAGAGCATGATTGATATGATTCTACGTACAAGAATTAAAATCACCACACTACAGACTGCAAGTAGCTCTTTGCGATACGAATGACACTATTTTACTGAGTGACCCCACCCAACTAACAATTTGTCATTATTTTTCCGTCATCCTTTCCGCACGCTATACGAGATTGGAATAATGGAGAATTGTGAAGGTGGTCCGATGAACCCTCTGCCAAGCACTTAAATGTGATCTGCAGAGTATCCATGTAGATGTAGATGTCTCTGCGAGAGGCAATTGAACCATCATCGTATCACCTTTGTAGGGTTATGAACTAATGCACTGATACGAAAAAAGGATAACAAAGATGTGCTATTGTTATGTTATGTGAGGTCTCACAACAATTTCTGGCCGCCCTATTGATCCCGTAAGAAGACGTGGGGCAGCGCGGCGGCCGGTTGGACGGGGGCCAGTCGCAGTTTCTGCCTGGCGCTGCCCCAGTCCCTCTGTACGGCAAAGCGCAGCCACATTTAACTGGCGAAGCTTCACTTACGCAGAAGATAAAACTCACGGCAGGCGGTACTACAGTTCCGCACGACAAATTTCAGGAACAGTGCTTCAACTCGTCCCCTACAACACGGCTATCACTCCTTATTCCCTTGCTGCTCTTTACGTTTCTTCTATTACTGTGGTATTGTGAGTCAACTGTTGGTTCTTGGTGGAGTCTTGTACATTGTTTTAACTAAATTCCGGCCGGAGTGGCCGAGCGGTTCTAGGGGCTACAGTCTGGAACCGCGCGACCGCTACGGTCGCAGGTTCGAATCCTGCCTCGGGCATGGATGTGTGTAATGTCCTTAGTTAGGTTTAAGTAGTTCTATGTTCTAGAGGACTGATGACCTCAGAAGTCCCATAGTGCTCAGAGCCATTTGAGCCATTTAATTAAAAGAAACACTTTTTTAGCCTTGTTTGACAAACTTTATTATTACTGTACGGTTTCGGGTTATAAGCCCATTTTCTAGTACATAACTGATCCTACAGGTGAGAACCAAGCAAATATAAAGGAGTCAACTTTTTAAACTGTCTATTCTTGGTTTATATTGTAAAAGTTATCTCAGCTGACAATTTTGACAAATTTACCCATGCATTTACAAACTTCATGAGGAAAGCATTTACAATAACTATGACTATACATATGCTGGAGTAGAGTTATGCACAGGAATGAAATTTTGTTATGAGAACGAAGACACAGCCGGCCGGTGTGGCCGTGCGGTTCTAGGCGCTACAGTCTGGAACCACGTAACCGCTACGGTCGCAGGTTCGAATCCTGCCTCGGGCATGGATGTGTTTGATGTCCTTCGGTTAGTTAGGTTTAAGTAGTTCTAAGTTATAGGGGACTGATGACCACAGATGCTAAGTCCCATAGTGCTCAGAGCCATTTGGACCATTTTGAACGAAGACACCAAAGTTTTTCTTCTATGTATGGGTTGGAATATTATATAACAGGGGTGAATATTCCAAATGACTTTGTTTATTCAGTAATGAATGTGGAGATACACAAATCTGTTTTTTCATTTCTAAAATTTCTAAGTGAGTGAGTTTTGCGCCCTTTTCCTCTTTGTATAGGACTTCTGTATCTATGATGCATTTGTCCTTTTCATTTACGCAGTGTTCGGGAAAGGATGAATCTGGTTTCTTTAATCACCTAATTCTAAGGTGTTCTCTGTGCCTAGTGCACATTGACCTCCCAGTCTGTCCGGCATAGCAACAATGACGCTCACCCAAGATTATCTTGTAAACCCCACTTTTCATGATGTCTGGTTGTTCATCTTATGAACTGAAGAGACATTCACCTACTGTTCGTGGGACACATAAAAGCACTGAGGAACCCTTTACTTTTACTATGTTGCTTATCCTATTTGAAGTTCTACCTATAAAAGTACACCATTTCCTTTTCGGTCTATCTTTGTTGTTCACTGGCTACAATAGGGATGTAGCTTGCTTCTTCAGTTTTTTTATTGAGCATTGTGTCAATAATGTTTCAATCAAATTCATTAGTTGTGGGTATTGTTTTTATTGTATTGTACTGAGTTCCTGTTCATAGTCTTCTTGAGATATGGGGATCGAAAGACATCTTTAATAAAATACAAATTATTAGTGTCATACTTTCATCAGTGAGGTCATTTAATAAAGCAGAGGCTCAAACTGTACCGGAAGAAAACTTGTGTATATTTGATGGGGGTATTAACTGGACTGGTCTTCTGTTTCAATTGTTTCTATGCTGTAAGTGTAGGACGCATCAAACGAACAGTCACCCACCAAGTGTACAGGTTTTCTACAGGACACCTCGTCTCCCTATGAGTATAAACAATAAGGTGTTGTCCAAAGAGTGGAGCGCCTTGCACCGAAACCACAGAAAAATATGATTGTTGCACATCCCACGGAAGAATGAGAAAAGCCGGCGTAGCCACGCCTCATACAGCTCACTACGCCACCGCAATCGATGGTCTGCTTGCGGCTGAGCCAAGGATCGCTCGGCCCTGTCAACGATCAAGACGACAGCATCATCTTAGATAGGCCACCACTGTATTAAACGTCTTATAAAGAACATTCATGCTAACATTATTCCCGTTATTCTCCAATTGAAGAGTCTTGTAAACTACTCTGTGTCAAGCGATACTTCAATGTTCAGAGACAGTTGAAAACACCGAGAACATTCCTGTGGAAACTGATTATACGAAGTTAAGTGAATCATCATATATGTATTGTAATAAAGTAAATTAATTTTTTATGAGTTAGAGTTCCGCTCAGTTATCTCCAGGGGCAAACCAAGAACCCACCGTTGTGCCATCGAGTGTATTTTCGTACGGTTAACAAGCCAGACTGCTTCATCACGATCTTGCTACCGAGACACATCTGATGTGGTTGCACCGGGAGAGGTGCCGCAGTGGTAAGACAATGCATTCACATTCGGAATAACAGTGGTTGAAGTGCCTCATGAGGCCATCTGAAATTTGTTTTTCCGTGATTTCCCTAAATAGCTTAACACAAATACCTTGTTGGTTCCTTTGAAAGGGCTCGTCTGAATCCCTTCCTCTCTTCACCGAGATGAGCATATGTTCCGTCCCTGATGAGCATGTCATGGACGTGATGTTGAACCCTTGTCTTTTACACCTACATGTGTACTCTGCAAACTATTACGAAGCGTATGGCTAGTAAATGACAGCTGTAGACACATGGAATTTGTAAAATAAATCTTCACGGCATCTATTGCTGTCTAGGATATACAGAATACATCAACAGCTCGGCTTCACTGCATTGTTTTATCGGAGGAGATGCCGTTTCATTGCTTCCGCAATTACCAGAAGTTAAAATGTAGCAGTGGCAGTATCAATGCAGAATTTCTCACACGGGGATAGTTCACGTACGCGTTAAACGTCCTAATATCAGAGACGTACTTCCTGTCAATGGAAACTCAGAAGAGCCGGCCGGAGTGGCCAAGCGGTTCTAGGCGCTTCAGTCTGGAACCACGTGACCACTACGGTCGCAGGTTCGAATCCTGCCTCGGGCATGAATGTGTGTGATGTCTTTAGGTTAGTGAGGTTTAAGTAGTTCTAAGTTCTAGGGGACTGATGACCTCAGATGTTGAGTCCCATAGTGCTCTGAGCCATCTGAACCATTTTTTGAAACTCAGAAGAACACAGCATTTAAAGCACTTTTATAATGAGATGCTTAATGCTCCATCTTTCCCTTTATTGGAGCAGTTGCTGTTGTTGCGCCTAGTTTTGGTGCCCATATCAATTACGACACTTTGAATTATTAGATTAGTGTCGCTTAGAGTCACATGAGATGGTAACAGAAACACCGTGGTGCTTTAAAGTTACAATTTTCAACTGGCAACTAACGCCAAGAATGAAATGCGTTGCTACAACTGCGCATTACTTGTCGCTTGAATCGGCACGTCCCTGGTAGGCCTGAGTGAGCCGAGGCGTCGGCAGGGCGTGCCAGCAGGAGGGAAGGCTCTCCCAGGAGGAGAGGGTGAGCCACCCACGCGCATTGCTGCCCGATGACGTCAGCAGGGCTGCGATCTGCAAATGCCGCCAAGCGCCGTGACGCGCACCCCTCGCTGCGTTGCTGGTGAGATGCGGCCTACCAAGACACAGCGACCGCCCTAGAAAGCCGTCTTACTCATTACACCACACACCAAAATTGTAATTCTTATAAAAGAAAACTCTGTGCACTATCTTATCCGCAAACCGAAGTCAGGCTTCTACTCATTAAATGAACACGTTGCGAACAGATGCGGGAATCCCGCTCCTATTGAAGGTGGTTTGCTGTTGCTTTCTTCCGACCTGGAAATTTCAGGTTTGTGTGTGTCACATGGATGACTGCCTTGAGTTTTTACACAGTGTGGTGTTTTGTCTGTGTTGTTATGGATGACAGGTGGGTGGGTGATACTCTTACACTCGCAACTGACCTGCTCCTCTAAGATATCACAAAGGTACCGCCGCGCTTAAAGTCGCCATATATCCGACGGATCACATCAACAGTGTCGCGTACCCTCACTCTATGAAACAGAGCGAGAACTGTTGGCCGGCCGTGGTGGCTGAGCGGTTCTAGGCGCTTCAGTCTGGAACCGCGCGACCGCTACGGTCGCAGGTTTGAATCCTGCCTCGGGCATGGATGTGTGTGACGTCCTTAGGTTAGTTAGGTTTAAGTAGTTATAAGTTATAGGGGACTGATGACCTCAGCAGTTAAGTCCCATGGTGCTCAGAGCCATTTGAACCATTTTTTGAGAATTGTTGGAAATTAATCCAGGATATTGCCTCAGAGTCTGGTTATAACGAACTGTGTACTATCACCTCTCCTGCTCTTGCCACCTAGTACACTCTTAAGACAAAAAGCGACGAACCACGAAGGAAATATCCGAATGGAATGGAAATCGATAGATGTGATGTACAAGTACAGACAAACAAATGATCGCATTTCATAAAAATTGGAGGATTTATTCAAGAGAAAGTGCTTCAAAAATTGAGCAAATCAGTAACTCATTGATCCATATCTGGCTCTTATGAAAGACTGATGAGAGTTATAAGACGTCCTCCAGAGACATATGTAAAATTCTGTCCAACTGCCGCGTTAGATCGCCGAAATCCCGAGCTGGGTGGAGGTCCTTACCCATAATGCTCCAAACGTTCGCAATCAGGAAGAGACCCGGTAAGCTTGCTGATCAAGATAGGGTTTGGCATGAACGAAGACAAGAAACTCTCACCCTATGCGATTCGGGCATTGTCTTGATGAAATGAAAGCCCAGGATGGCTTGCCATGAAGCGTAACAAAACAGGGTGCAGAATATCGCCGAAGTACCGCTGCGCTGTAAGAGTGCCATGGATGTAGGCCAAAGAGGTACTGCCATGAAATGAATTGCCACCCCAGACCACCGGGATGTAAGGCGGACTACAGTCACACTGATATCCCACTGCTGTGGGCAGCGTCTCCAGACGCGTCTTCGCTGATCATCGGAGCTGAGTTCGAAGCAGGACTTATCACTGATGATAATTCTGCTTCATTCAATGACATCCCAGGTCGAGTGTGCCCGACACCACTGAAAACGGGTTTGTTGGTGTTGTGAGGTCACTGGTAGTCGGCGCAAGGGGGCGCCGTGAGCTCAGCCTCCTTTCTGTGAGCTCCTATTAATGGTCCTTGTGGTCACTGAAGCACTATTTCCGCATCGGATCGATGAAAATGAGGAATCCGGGGCTGGCGTGTGCCCCCCTGACGATTGCTCGGTCCTCATTTTCTGTCATCTCTCTAGGTCAACTGCGTCCATCTTGACGTTGTGTTCGGCCAGGGATCACCCGTTCCTGCCAACATCGTCAAACAGTGGCATCTCTCCTATTAAACTGTCGAGTGGTTCGCCTATTACTCCGGTTTCTTTGAGGCCAGTGGCACGTTCTCTCTCAAACATTGACATCTGTTTATATTGTACACGCCCCTGTCTACGAGGCATAATTATTGTCCAACTGAGTAAACAGAATGAAATTCGCAAGGATTTTAACATATGCTATCTTCATGTCTCCTGTCCACTAGTCTTGCCAACTGCGCGGTGAAATTGCATCTCAGAGTCACACATTCATTCATCGGCCGCCAAAGTTTACCGTTTTGCATTTTCCGTGGATACCTGCACGAATATTAATTTGTGGCCAATTTGCGTAACTCCGTGGCACGACGTTCTTTCTTCTTAGAGTGTAGTAGCGCCTACATTGAATAAAGAGCCACCGGTAGCGACGACGGCAACGAGGTGAAAATAAATGACAGATCTCGTATTCCAATTGATATAAAAACCTAGAAGAGACCATAAGTATCGATGGCCAGAGATAATAAAATGGACTCGATGTTGTCAGAGTTTCTAACAGATTTCAGGTCAGTACCATACTAAAATGTAGTAATGGCTTCTTGACAGGTAGGACATAGTATGTTCTTTGATAAAGACAACCAACTGGCAAAAAAGTAACTGGGTGTGCTTGAGTGAAGAGAACCATTACTATCAAGTATCAGCTACAGCCTCAGTCTTTTCATACATGGGACGTGATTATTTACCAGGACGTATGATCGGTACTAATTGTATTAATATTGGTGCGACCTAGCCAAATATGAACTTGATGGTAAGAATGGCGACTAGCGTTTAATGTGGAGAACTGTGAGCTGTGTCTTCTCTACGATTCATGAGAAGGGGCAAGAGAAGGAGGACACTGAGAAACAACAGGAAATGTTGTCTTTCTGAACGAGCAATGGCATGTGGAGAAACGTTTCGTTTCGTACCCTGTAAGTCCCAATGGTTTCGAGAATGGATGAATGAAAACAGAGGTTCCCTAAAGTATTGGTTTTAATGCTTCAGGTGTCTTACAAAGTCTTCCCGCACTTGAGTGCAATGCACAGAACGTTCATACTACGACGTAAAACTGTCAGAAAATTCATTCCCTGGGATGCTGATCAACTCGCGCGTCACACTGTACTGAATGTCTGTTATGTCGTCAAAGCGTTAACTCTTCATGTGAATTTCTGCACTTTATCGTTTTGTGGTAGAATAGTACTGGTAACACCAAGTCTCGTAACTCGTGGAGACTTTTTCCAGAAAAGAATGTCCGCGTTTTGCAGTTCAGTCAAGCGCTGGCGGGCGTCCACGTGCGGCTGTTTTTGATCGGTATTTGAGGTGTGTGGGACAAACTTTGCGCGCAGTTTCCACTTTTTCAATACATTCTGCAGAATGACTTGAACACTTGATTTCGAGATGTTGCTCAACTGTGATTTGTGGTACAACAACTTTAACGCACCTTAGTCCCAAGTCCTCTGTTTAACACTAGCTGCTCACAAATGACTGGTGGTATGGTTAAAAAATGGTTCAAATGGCTCTGAGCACTATGGGACTTAACATCTGAGGTCATCAGTCCCCTAGAACTTAGAACAACTTAAACCTAACTAACGTAAGGACATCACACACATATCCATGCCCGAGGCAGGATTCGAACCTGCGACCGTAGCGGTCGCGCGGTTCCAGACTGAAGCGCATAGGACCGCTCGGCCACAAGTGGTATGGAAACTTGTTGTTAACAGCTGTTAGTTTTAAGATGCCACCATAGTTACTCCGATGAATTGTCTTGAACTTCAGGAATAAAACGAGTATCGGAATTTTTTTCGACAGATAGTGTACAACAGCATCACATACAAGCCGTAATTTTGTACTACACCTAAGAAACGTCAGCTAAGAAGCAGTGTCCAGTTCACAGTTGTTAATCAACGTTACGGTTATAAGAGCTGAGTTACAAACATTTTAAACTACTCGCATCGTATTTTCCACTTTAGTAATTTATTTAAAATTTTGAACAATTAGCTATAAACAAGTAAAACGTCTGAACGGCGAAAGTGATAAGAGGCCGCTCCTTTGACAAATCAGGGAACATCTCTTTTTGTTACCGTACTCTCATCGATTTATCTGGTGACGGTAACGGTGAGCGGAGTTTTAGTGTTTGACTCTGCGGCGTGGGAGTCGATATTCGTGAAGTGCCAAAATCAGTAACACGAAATTAGTTTGGCGCACAGGAAACGCAAGCGTGAGGGCCGTGCTTTACGCCACTAGATGCCGTGCTAACTCGGCCGCTAGACGAGGAAACTCTATTACAGGCGAGCAGCATTTGGCAGAGCGCGGAGTAGGGAATCGGATCGCGGGACGCGCGTCATCCCCATAACAGGGGTCGCGACAGCGGGGGGCATCGCTTCGGTACAGAGAGGAGGGGGCTGCTCAATACCGCACAGCTGCACCTGCAGCGACGACACCGCAATCCCGCTCTGAATGGGGGCGTGGCGCGCCAATAGCCGCAGCTGCGCATAAACGCATGCACACACGCACGCACGCAGCACTCGTGCCCACGCATCATCCCCACAGTGCACACACCCGACTATTCCTCTTTCTAGCACGCTGACGCACAGGTGATTCCCTACCTGTCCAATTTTTGCATTGTGGAATTCATTGAATGCAATCTCGTATTCAATGTGTTGGTGAATGAAGTTTCGATTTCCTGTATGAAACAACTCTGTACTGATAAAAACAGAATATACATGGTGAATCAATAAGGATCTTACAACTTTGGAATGATATAGACATTTGTTGGGATGACTCACAGAATCGATAGATGTGTCATTTTGCAGCAAACAACAAGTTTGACATAAAAGTGTTATGTGTCATTTTGGTTCGATGTGTCTACCACTTGTGTTGCGCCAAATATTCCGCCGGTAATCAATTTCTTCCCGCACTCGTTGCAGCAAAACGGGAGTAGATTCGATTTTTATTTTTTTTTACTACTGTACTGACCTGAAAACTGTTCGAACTCTAACAACACCGAATCCATTTCATTATCTCTGTCCACTGACACTTATTGTCTCGTCTAGGTATTTTATATCACCTGGACCAAGGGGTTTGTCATTTATTTTCACTCGTTGCCGACATCGCTACCGTATGGTTGTGCGGTGTCTCTTGATTCAATGTAGCCGCTACTACATTCTAAGAAGAAAAATCGACGAAGGAGTTATGAAAATTGGTTACAAAATTATGTTCATGGAGGCATCGACGGAAAAAGCAAAATGGTAAACTTTGGCGGCCGATGTAGGAACATACGGTCTTTAATGAAACCCCAGATGAAAGCGACCTGGCCATGCGACTGGCCCTTCATGGCCAGTCCACCGACTTTTTTTTTTTTTTAATCTCATTTTGTTCGCTTTTATTCGTTGCATCTGCTAGGGGCGGACGTCGTAAGACATCAGTTTAAGTTCGTTGTTGATCGATTAACTCAGTTTTCTTTATTACAGAGGGCAACTAACCGTCTGACCGAACACGCTGAGCTACCGTGCCGGCGTCCTGGGATGCGATTGTCGTGGAAACATCGAACTTTCGTGAGGAAATGAGTTTGTGCACCGACTTGCTGCGGTGCACTCTCGGCCTTCTATCTCTGGAATTAAAAAGTTTTCAAGCACACCCACAAACACAATAGCAATGACGGTACATTTTCAGTTTGCTAACAGCACAAAACACATTAACTTTGGGGATTTCACAAACGTGTTCCCGGGTTGTATGTGGATTTTCGCTACCCCATCTCACTGATATGAAATGTTCAAAATGGTTCAAATGGCTCTGAGCACTATGGGACTTAACATCTATGGTCATCAGTCCCCTAGAACTTAGAATTACTTAAACCTAACTAACCTAAGGACATCACACAACACCCAGCCATCACGAGGCAGAGAAAATCCCTGACCCCGCCGGGAATCGAACCCGGGAACCCGGGCGTGGGAAGCGAGAACGCAACCGCACGACCACGAGATGCGGGCTATGAAATGTTGACCCATCGCTGGAGATTATCGTGTTCAGGAATCTCCCGTCGGTCCTTCATCCGATGCAACATTTACACACTGAATTCCCCATGAGCAACCTTATCTGCATCACTGATGTACTGTGCCATTGTGAATCGGCATGGTTTCAAGTGTAAACGTCTACGCAGTACTCTTTAAACAGTCTTTTGTGGACGCGCGTCGCCTTGATTTTTGTGGACTACGGGAAAAGCTCTCCCTAACATGTTAGCCATAATCATCAGCACGCGGGTGGCCTGGTGATTTATCATGTCGCAGTAAACAACCCGTCTCGACAAAGTTCTAGTGCCAATAGTAAACTGTAGGCCTGCTTGGAGGTTTTTTAGCGGATTCGGTGCGAAAGTTACGTCGAACAATTGTTGTAGAATTCATTTCATGAAATCAAAACACACAGCGAGCGCCCTTCTCCACAGTGAAAGTAGCTATTTTGACTTTGCACTAGCTGGCGCTCCTGATGGCGGAAAACCGAGCGAGGTGGCGCAGTGGTTAGACACTGGACTCGCATTCGGTTCAATCCCGCGTCCGGCCATCCTGATTTAGGTTTTCCGTGATTTCCCTATATCGCTCCAGGCAAATGCCAGAATGGTTCCTTTGAAAGGGCACGGCCGACTTCCTTCCCTAATCCGATGCGATCGATGACCTCGCTGTCTGGTCTCCTTCCCCAAACAACCCAACCCAACCTGATGGCGGAAGGGGGTACTGATGCACTAAGTGATCAAACTTGAGGTTGTTTGCTACAAAATGACACAACTACAGATTTACAAGCTATTTAAATAAATACCTGTATCATTCCAAATTTGTTAAGTCCTTTGTGACTCGCCTTTTATTCTTGTACGTATTTTATTGTTCAGTCTGAAATGTGTGCGAGCCTCTTCACTTCTGCTTAACTACTGACTGTGAGCAATCTGAGCTTGTTTACGATTGTCATGCCTTGGTGTTCCTCGACAGGCACCCTCACCTCCTATACACTTTCGTCCATTCCAAAGCGACATTCCTTGGTGTATCAGAATGTGTGCTATCAACGGAAATCTTCTTTCAATCACGTTATGCTACAATTTTCCACCTAAATTTTAGCTTTCTTCTGTAGCACCACATTTCAGAACCTTCTATTCTCTCTTTGGTTTAAACGGCTCTGAGCACTATGGGACTTAACATCTTAGGTCATCAGTCCCCTAGAACTTAGAACTACTTAAACCTAACTAAGCTAAGGACATCATACACATCCATGCCCGAGGCAGGATTCGAACCTGCGACCATAGCAGTCCCGCGGTGACGGACTGAAGCGCCTAGAACCGCACGGCCACCGCGGCCGGCCTATTCTCTCTTTGCCTGAAACGTTTATCATCCACGGTTCACTTACGTACAAGACTCCACTCCAGACAAACAGTTCCAGAAAACTTCAAAGTATTTATTTCTTCTTCATAAAGAGATTCATTCCTCAGAACCAGTATGACGTTCAAACTAATTTTCAGATTGACGATTAACCACATCTTATTTCGGTAGCTGCTAAATACTGAAGCAACTAGTCATTATAAAATTTAAAAAAATGAATGGCCTAAACTGTTGCGCGACTAATCGATAGGAAGGATACTCTCGAGACTTGACAGTATGATGGGTCTCAGTGGAATTCGTAGTAATCATCCGTGAGCGTAAGATGAAACAACGATCAGAAAAAAATGCATCACAGACTTTTCCATCACCCGTCGTAGATTTTAGCAGTGGTGCCTTGGCGCCCAAGGAGACAAGATGATTTATTGATAGACGGAAACAGAAGGAGATAATAGAGAGGAGACATAAGATGTATGATGAATTCGACGAATGTGATTGGACAATGCTGATGTGAGCTTGAGAACATGACTTGTGTGGTGGTGTCAGGAAACAGACCCAGAGCGAAACTGGCAAGTGATAGCCCCAAGTAAAAATGAACAACTGAAATACATATAATGGAGATACCTCAAGCCCCAACATTGATGTATTTGGTTACACTTTTTGTAACACCTAAGACGCTATGATCAGGCCCACAATGCAATATTTTCCAATGCACAAAATTGCACAAATATCAATGACATCTTAGGAGATTCCTGCGAAAAGTTTTGGTAATATCAGATCCCGTAATTCTTAGTAATTGCTTAAGAATAACTCAGAAGTTCAATATCTCATCGTCATTAGTTAAATTCATCATGAAACGCAAGTACAAATATGTTTGCAATACTTACACTTCACAGTACCGTATGAGACTATGTCCAGTACAGTACAAGGTCCAAAACATAAATCACACTAAAAACTAAGGGTACTACCACACTGTGCAGCAACCTTCCGACAAATGAAAAAAATGAAATTAAACATAAGTCATTCTGCGAAACAATTATCAAGTATTTTGGAAACAAGATGAAATTACACATTGAAAAACAGATAATTAGACAGCCGGCTGCGAAAGATAAGTTTACCGAGAGAAATGCAGCAGTGAAGATATTAACTCTCATCCGGGAGCACGCAGATTCAAATCCCGTTTGGACATCTACTCTACATTTAGGTAATCTGTGCTGCCGTAAACAACATCCACATCTACATCGTGCTCCCCAAGCCATCTAGCGGTGTGTGGCGGAGGCTACTTCTCGTACCACTAACTGACCCCTCTACCCTGTTTCATTCGCGAATGGCACGTGGGAAAAATGACTGTCGGTAAGCTTCTATATTACCTCTACTCTCGTCGTAGTCGCTTCGCGAAATACATGTCGGAGGAAGTAATATGCTGACCGACTCTTTCCGAAAAGTGTTCTTTCGAAATTTCAATAGCAAACCCGTGACAGACAACGCCTCTCTTGTAACGTCTGCCCCTGGAGTTTATTGTGCATCTACATAATGCTCTCGTGTCGACTAAAGGAGCCCGTGACGAAATGTGCCGCTGTTCGTTGGCTCCTCTCTATCTCTTCCATCAGTTCTACCTGGATCCAATACTGGTGAGCAGTAAGAATCGGTCGAACAAGCGTCTTATAAGCCACGTCCTTGGTGTGTAGTTACACTTCCTTAAAATTATTCGTATGAATTTCAGTCTGGCATCTGCTTATCCTACTATTTGTTTTATGTGGTCATTCCACTTAAGGTCGCTGTGGATAGTTACTCAAAGACGTTTGACGGTTTGTAAAGTTGCCAGCAATTTGTCATTCATACTGTTGTTGTACAATAGTGGATTTCTTTTCGTATGTATTCGCAATATGGTTCATTTATTCACGTTCTGGGTCAAGTAAAAGAGCCTGCAGAATTCATCAATCTCTACAGGTCATTCTGCAAACCGAAACTCTCTTACGGCGATGCTACTTTCTTATAGACAATCCCATCATCTGCGAACAGTCTCAAAGAGCTTCCGACACTTTTTGTTAGATCGTTTACACACATCGTAAACAGAAGTGGTCGCATCACACTTCCTTGGCGTACTCCGGAAATTACCTTTCAATCTCCATCACACTTGCTTCGCGTATTCCGGAAATTACCTTCCCATCTGTCGGTTTTGTTCCGTTAAGGGCGACATGTTGAGACTATCTGCACGGAAGTCTTGAATTCAGTCGCAAATCTGGTACGATACTTGATAAACTCTTATTTTTTGCGCTACCCGGCAGTGTGAGCCGATACCAAATGTCTTCCTGAAGTCGAAGAATACGGGATCACCCAGGAGTGCCGTTGTCTACAGCATTGTGGATCTCATGGAGAAACATAGCGAGCTGAGTTTCGTAAGTTCTCTGTTTGTGAAACGTATGTTGATGTTTGTAGAGAAGATTTTCGTTTTCCAAAAACGTGACAATACGTGAGCATAAAACATGTTCCATAATCCTATAACAAACCGACTCAACGACCCAGGCTTACAGTTACGTGCATCTGTCCTACGGCCCGCCTTGAGAACGGGAATGACCTGATGTTTTTTCCAGTCGCTAGGTACCCCAGTGATGGGATGGCGAGGCGCGGCGACTCGAGCGCACCGAGAATTTCTCGAGCCTCTAGTTCTCAAGCAATTCTCGAGAATCTCACGAGAAATGGCTCGGTGGCGTGTGCCACTGCGCGCCAGTTGGCTGCGACAACATACGCCGCGCCTCTGTTTCATAAATTGAATGCCGCCGCTAGACAAACACGCTCGCTGCGCTCGTAACTAGTATGTCTCAGGTTTCATTCGAGTAAAGTTGTTATTCAAATCAATATGGACACTCGAAAACGAACGTCATGGTGCTGGCAATACTTCACGGAGGATGGAGATAACGTTACTTGCAACATTTGTCGTAAAAATCTCCGTAATGTATCAAAAAATACAACGGGCATGATTAGACATCTTAAACTGCACAATTTATCTAGCAATAAAACAGCGACGTCCGTGGATACAGAGGCTCATTCTTTCAATAGTGCGAGGCACACAAAATATCCAGGTACGTATGGTACAAAAGGTGAATTCCGTGCAAAAGTTCGGATAGTGTCCGAAGCGGTCCGGCACGCTTAAAAAACATTGATTTTTTAATCGTACTCCGATAACATACAACATACCCAAAAATCAAACCTATACTATCCTAGCTTTTGCACGATACGATATGTAATTTTATTGGACTAGTTTCGAGTATAACATATCCCCTCGCAGGAGCACTGATCTAAATCTTACGTTTCCCTTCATAGAGGGAAGTAAACAGCAACAACAGCTCGATGAAGCACTAGTGGGCATGATAACAGACGATTTTCAACCACTTTCAATCGTCGAGGACACTGGTTTTCGACGTTTTGTTTCACTGTTGGACCCACAATACTCGATACCAAATCGAAAAAAGTTGCGCCTCATGATTGAGGGCGATTACCATAAACAGAAAGAGGCTGTAAACTTAGCCATGGAAGGCTCTACTTGTGTTTCTTTAACAACCGATATTTGGACCTCACTCAATAGTGAGGCATATATTGCTGTAACTGGTCATTTCATTAACACTAATTGGTGCCTGAAAGCTTTATCTCTCGAGACATTCCGTTTCCCGGAAAAGCATATTAATGAGGCGTTAGATAACGTGATTTCAAAATGGAACATTGAAAATAAAGTTGTAAGGATCACAACTGAGAACGCCAGTAACATGACGGCAGCCGTATAACTTATTCACAGCGGCAACGTAGATATGTAGCATGTGCCTTGTTTAGCACACACCACCAATTTAGTTGTGAAAAGTTCTTTGAACAGCAACAGTGAGCTCTGCATAATGCGGGAAAAGGCCAGAAAAATTCTTAGCTATTTTAAAACAAGTTGCAATGCTAATGAAAAACTCCATGAGATCCAGGATCTAATGAAAAACCCTGTTCATAAATTGATTCAGGAAACCGAAACCCGATGGAACAGTACGTTTTATAAGCTACAACGTCTAGTGGAGCAAAAGGAATGCATTGCAGCCTGTTTATCAACTTTTTATTCAGGTGCAGAGAACCTCACAGCTGACGAGTGGCGAATTTTGAGCGAATGTTTATGTGTACTAGAGCCATTTGAAGTGGTAACAAGTGAAATCTGAACTGAAAACTATACCTCTCTTACGAAAGCTAATCATAACCGTATGCAATGGGAAGTGGGCTACCACGACAGCGCAAGAGCTACAGCATCATCTGCACAACTCACTAATAGCACGGCTAGGATTAATAGAAACAAACAAAGTACATGCCCTTGCCACAGTTCTCGTCCCAAGATTCGAAACGTTACCATTGACGAATCCCATTTATTCAAAACATGCCGTTGCAAGCCTAATTGCAGAATGCACAAACGTGGTAGAGACCGTACGATCTACTCGTTAGGCTGCTAACGACACTAGCCACGAGTACCCTTTCGTACAAAACGCCAGTAGTTCCTTATGGGCTTCTTTCGATGAAGAGGTTTCCAATAAAAATCTAATGAAAAGCGGTTGCAGTATCATAGACCTGAAAGTACAACGATATATGGAACAACCGTACCTACAACGCACGGATAATCCTTTACACTATTGGAAAAAAATGAAAACAGTTACCCAGGTCTAGCTGTCGTGACAAAAAAATATCTTGCAATACCTGCAACTTCTGTTCCCAGTGAAAGAATATTTTCGAAAATAGGACTACTTATAAACAAACAAATAAGCAGACTAAAAGGCCAATTGGCTAATAAAATCATATTTCTAAACAAAAATCGACGGCAGTGTAGCAATGGGATGTAAAAATGCTGAACAACTTTTGTTTTCTTTCTTTCTTCAGTAAGTAAACGCATGTACGCAGTTTCTGTGTATAAAAGGCTATACCACATCTCTTTTAGGTTTAAGCATGCATGCATACATCCAGAATGTACAAGGTAATTTATTTTGTAAGAATAAAGCTTCTGTTTTATGCGAATTCTGTGCTTTGTTTTAAACAACAATTCTATGATTTTTGTCTTATGAGACATATACTAATACTTCAGTACACATTAATAACGGCAGTACAGTTGATACCAATCACAGAATTTCAAATTTTTCCGAGCACGTACGTACGACGAGTACGACCGCTGCGGCTCAGTGCTTCGTGTGTTTAAGGTTTGCGCAATTTCTCAGAGAGCGCAGCACTGTCAACTTCTCGAGCGTACCCGAGAAATTCTCGAGAAATTGCCTTCGCGTCGCGCGTTTCTCGAGCGCGATCATAGCCCATCCCTAAGGTACCCTTAGTTGCTCCAGCGATCTGTGATAAACTGCTGCTATGAGGGGAGGAAGTTCTTTGGCGTAATCTTTTTAGAATCTTATGGGTATCTCATCTAGTGCTGATGCATTTCCACTATTAAGCGACTGTATTGCTTTTATATTTTGCGAACGGTTATCTCATTATATGCCATTTCGACGTTCGTATGATGATTGAAAGAAGGGACCGTGTACGAACTTCTTCAGTGAAACAATTTCGGAAGACCGAATTCATTATAGCGGATAGTTCCTTCAAAAAGAGCATGACATTTATTCCCTCTCCTTCCCCAAACTGAGATTATCATTTATCTCGTAAAAAGGGCCCCACCACACTGTATTCAATTCAGAGAATATATGAGACAGTACACAGGTTTTACGACAGGTGTAGCTGTTTGAGGACTTAAGTTCTGAAGCCGCTCGGCTGATTCTTTCTGTGCTCTTAAACACTATTCGTAGGAAATTCTCTGCTATGTTCAGAGAGAAAAATACGGGAGCTCGGTGCGAATTATCGCGGCGAGAGGACAGCGATTTTCTTTTGGAGTGACAGGTATAGCGGCTGTTGAGCGCTGCAAAGGAATGAACAAACGACGGCAGACAATAACGGCGTTAGTGTGCTCCGGAGCACCACCGAGCAGAATCGATGCAGCTCTTGGATGAGCTCCTTTGGGTTCTGAGGCACTACACTGCGTATTTATACCCAGGCCATCCCCTCTCCCCCCCTCCCCCTTTCCAAAAAAAGAGAATTATTTATGTTCCGTTAGAAGCAGGCAAGCACTCCTGTTGTTCCTTGCAGAAGCTGAAAAAATAAAACAAAGTAACCACAAATGGAGTAACAAGATGTGGGCAAGAGAACAGGAATTATTATTTTTAAATACACTGAAGTGTGGCAACTACTCATAGTCTATCGTAGGATTCAAGCAAAACCTTTCACAGGAAAAACTTGTGTTGAAATTGAATAACAGCAAAATAATATGTTGTGCAATGAGCGAAATATTCAGTGCAACATACCATGTTGTGATTGAAACAGATCCTACCTAATTGTCAACAACATTCTACGGCAATAACATCCTAAATATTTCCACTCACAATCTACTTTTTAATGCTGTGTCCCTGGCATGCATATTAAGAAACTTATTTATCAGTTCCACACCGATATACAATACCAGTAGATGTCTTTTGTCGAGAATTTTCTTTGCCTGTGTCGTTTTATTTCTAAAACGATCTTTGCTTTTGACATCCTGTACAATTTTTTCTCCGAGGGAAATACTGCGTTTTCGACATGAACTACTTACTTATCTTGTAACCTGTCGCTATGTGAAGATTTTCCTGTGGACTGAAATCTCTTACCTTTACCGGCATCCATGATGTTAAGAATGTCACTATCTCTCTTTCAAGTAATCTCCATAACTATGGTATTAGCTCCATTTACCCTTCAGGAGTTTAATTGTTGGGTATGCTGGTATTTCCATGGAACAGATTCAGATCTTTCTTGCTGTTGAATGAAGACTATATCTGTTTCCTAAGGTCCTTACAGTCTCCTTTGGAGCAGGTGGCTTCTTCGTATTAATATTTCTTGATCTCAGAATGTTATCCGATCTGAGAATCGTATTGCACTGGTAACAGTCTCTCGGCACCGAAGGTTGGAATAAATGCCACAACGCCGCTGAGCTGCCGTGATAAACTGCAGTAGTCAGCGAAAAAAAAAAAAATCCGTAACAGCTGGTCACACTGTCACGCTATAGTCGTCTGGAGGAGAGTCGGCGAAAGAAGCTCCCTAACACTCAGAGCGCTGTTGCTGGCTTTCAGCTGCGAAGTGCAAAGGGCTGCGGGCGAAAACAATACTCATCTATAGAGACGGAACAATCCTGAAGCGTTACCATAGAGAAGATGTATACAAAATCGGATTACTTGGCTGATTCATGGAGATGCACAAAACAGCCATGTCAACCCCACTGTCTCATTGACTCGGATATAGCCATCTCGCACAAATGTGTCATAATTATATAATGCGGCAGTCCATCGTCCACTGCTGCATATCTACAAAAATTGTATTGTGTACGAAAATCGACAGACACCCGTTCTGTCCATCTAGGCGGTGCATACTAAAGGTTTCAAAATCGGCTCCCGTCTGTCATCCTGTATGTACTGACAATTTAGAAACACTAGTGTACTCGTTGTCAGTATTAAATGCGACTTATAAAGGGTGACTTTCCGATGAGAACAGAAATCTCACCTACAGAATGTACAGTTAATTGCTTGCGGAAATTGTTCATCCATTTTTTTTGATCGACGGTTTAGTCAACAATTAATGTGAAAGTTTTTTGTTTATTTGTTTATAGAACAGCTTTTGGAAACAGCCTGTAGTTGAAACTAGAAGCTGGCGTTGAGATATTGGAACAAGAAGCTGCACAGGTAACTATTTGGTTCGTACTGACGATATGCGATTGACACACGCAGGAAAAAGTATGCCAAAGTTGATCCACAGCTTTCACCAAGTACTGCTGCTACATAAGTGTAGCGGAAGTATGGTGTTTCTACAGATCTGGCCTAATTTCGCCTTCTACTGACACTTTTCTTGTATTTAGGAGCCAGCATACTTCGTTTAGGAAGAAGCTGCATTATAATGCAATCAATGTACAAGGTTGTTCTTCAACCTTGTTATTTGTGAGATAAAAAGAAAAACAAGTGGCTATACCTCTAACAGATACTGACTACTGTGAGGAATGATAGATAAATTTTAGAACATCACGACGTAATCACGTCTTCCACTACCGTCAAGACGCAGATGATAAACAAGAATGGCACTTCTACACACACACACACACACACACACACACACACACACACACACACACACACACACGTACATGCACAGTCAGTTTGCAAACCAAAAACTTTTCACAGATGAAGAAAACCTGTGGAGATATCTCAGCAGCTGCCCAGTCCAGTCCCCATTGCAAAGAAAAAGAGATGAATTAAAATAATTCGAAGCACAGACTCGAATTGCTTAGGGAACCACGAGTTTAGTGATACTTTCTAAGGGTATACGAATCAATTAATCAAAAATTCGATGACAGTCAACTTAGGCATTAACATAAATTTTCGCCAGCCATCTGAACGCACTGATGGTTCTCCTGCGTAGAGGACTCTCTAATTGTGGGGCCAGAGCAGTTTCCAGAAGCGCCTATTAATAACTTCGGAAAATGCAATAATTGGTAAAATTTTTTTTCGTTTCAAGTTCAACCTGAAACGACGCCGACGTGGTAGGCCATGGCCTCTAGGGTAGACGCGTAGGTGTGTTGATCCACTATGGCTTCTAGAATGACGAGATCACCCAGGGGATGAAAGGCAAAACATTCCGCACACCATAACACTCCCTCCTCCGCTCTGGATCCTTACGACGATTGTTGTAAGGTGTTTGCTTTCAGGCGTTTCAAGCGGTGCGATGGAGCACAAAACATGTTTAATAAGAAAAGGCCGCCTGTCGCCAATCAGTGGACGCCAAGTTGCGGTACTGGCATACAAATTCCAGCATTCATCGCTGATGAGCAGCAATCAGCGTGAGTGCACGATAAAGACACCTGCTGCAGAGGTCCGTACGCAGCAACGATCACTGAATGGTCGTTGACGGAGACCCTGTTAATAGTCTTTTGGTTACCTGATCAGTCAGTTGCGGAACGGTTCCACGTCTTTTCGCCCGTACGTATATCCGTAGCCATCGTTCATCGTTGTTATCCATGGCACGTGGTACACCACACTTGTCTCAGCGCCGGCTTTGCATAGCGTCATGTGGTCTTTCACATAAACCACGGTGACACAAACTCGGAGGTTCAGGAAATGTTTTAACACTTTTCCCGAAAGCCAATGATCGTGTCCTTTTGCATGTCCGATAAATCGCTCAGTTTCCGTATTGAGACAAAGACTGCACTGTTTTCCGCATCCCCCGACATGCTTCGTGTACCACCCACTGCTAGTGCTGCCACCTGCCGTCTGTGAGTGCTTATTGCACGTTGACGTCGAACATAAGCGGTCGTCAGATTAATTCGTCTGGGCCGTGTATAAGCGCATTATGCATGAGTGCTTTGGCAGCTGAATATGGTAAGAAAATGCAGCGGCGCTGACAGATTACAGCTATCCCACTTGCCCTAGGCAGCCTCTTCGGGGGAAGCTGCCCTGTCAAGAGTGCCATTGTGTGGAGAGCGTGACTGCGTCTGTCACCTCGCGCAGGTCGCGGCGTAGTGATTCGCACCCCTTTGTCTGCCGTATGTAGACGCGGCAGAGTTCGATCCCTGCGGCTCGCCGTGGCCCACGGGCAGCCAAATCCCCCGTAAGCCGGTCGGCCGGCTCCCTTGGCGCTGCCTACTCAGGCCCGCTCCGGGACAGCGGCAACTGAGCCGCTTTATGGAGATGCTACTGTGCCTCATCTCTCCCATGCCCTCCACGACGGACTCAAACACTTCGAAAACCAAAGCCTTAAGAGGAGTCCCCGAAATCTTCAACGTGGATAAATACTACGCATTACCCACAAATAAGCAGAAACATCCGCGACTATTCGATTCCACCCTTGGCTGTAAATCAGTGGAAACAGTACCCGTCACCATAACCGAAATAGCTGACGCACTTCTGTGGAATGGCGTTCGACTCTTAGGTAGCCCGTTCCAACGTTGGTTGCACAAGAAATGTTCACCGCCATTATTTGATCACCATGCGGAGAACGGTGGTGGTACTAAATTCTTTTTCGACGACACGTTGCACCAATGCTCAGAGTTAAATTCTAAACCACTGCGCTTTCTTTATCGCAGTGCGCAGGTGATAATGGCGAATAGTCCGTTGGATGGGGACGTCAATCCTGGTGGCTCTCTTGGTGTTTGTCGAGAGGAGCAGCTTACGAGCCGGCGCACTCTTCTTCCATCGTCACAAAACCTAAAGAATCCACCACCATAGAATCTCACTCCTTGCAATGATTTCAACAGCTAGACCTTTAAGACACGCCTCTCACACACCGCGTGGAGAAGGGCCATTGTCTGCGGAGGAAATCAACCCTTTTCGGGCGGCTGGACAGCCCTTTGTGGACTTCCAGTGAACACTAACATACCACTCTTTCTTTTTACTCGAAACAGCAACAGTTGTAAAATACGAGAAACTAGCCGCTCGGAGCAACCTAAAATGCTAGGGCAACGTAACACTAGCAGCACCAAAAGTAGATCAATGCTGAAGAAGAAGAGGAACGAAGATTATGATTTAACTTACCATTGACGATGAGGCCATCATACACGGAAATCAAGCACGAATATGGGAAACGATGAAAAAGGAAAGAAGCTGTGTCCGTTTCAGTGGAATCATCCCAACATTTCCATTAAAAAGGCGGCAAATGTAAATATGGATGACCGGCAGAAAATATGAACCTCCGTCCTCGAAGTGTGCTAACCAGCTGTCTATGTGTCAACGTCAGATTCATCAGAACAATAAGGAAATGTACGAGGGAGAGCTGATAAGTAATGCCTCCGGATTTTTTCTATTCTGTTCACAATATCGGTTGAGGTATTATATGTCTTGCATCTTACTCACTCACATTTCTTTCATCTTATACGATCCACTTCCCAGCTTCACTGAGGCAAGTTGGAACCCTCTACCGCTAGAGGGCTCCGAGTTGTAGCACGCTTCATGGCGGTGTGTAAAGTAGAAACTATGTGATGTAATCGAGTTTCGAATTCGAAGAGTTCGTCCACACATGGTACACCCTGTCCTTTAGCATGACATTGCCAGAACACACACGAGCGCTGCGAAATCTGCAACAATCCGACGCTCTGGGTTCACTGTCTGCGATCATCCGCCATGCCGGCCGGTGTGGCCGTGCGGTTAAAGGCGCTTCAGTCTGGAACCGCGTGACCGCTACGGTCGCAGGTTCGAATCCTGCCTCGGGCATGGATGTGTGTGATGTCCTTAGGTTAGTTGGGTTTAATTAGTTCTAAGTTCTAGGCGACTGATGACCTCAGAAGTTAAGTCGCATAGTGCTCAGAGCCATTTGAACCATCATCCGCCATACAGTCCCGACTTAGTCCTATGCGATTTACCTTTGTTTCCAAAAGTTAAAGAACACCTTCAAGGGGCTTAACTTTGAGAGTGAGAAAGCAGTACCAGCAGAAGTGAGGTAGTGGCTCGGTCAGTAAAGTCAAACATTTTACAGTGATAGTATCATCAAACTCACATCTCGCTCGGAGAAATGTGTTCGTCGCCATAGTGACTACATTGTCAAACAAATATGTAGAAATAAAGAATAAAGATGTTGAATGTTAATAAAGATTGTTTTACTTAAAAACCTTTAAGAGTTTTCACAAAAGAAATTCGGTGATATCACTTTTCAACACGCCCTCGTAACTCGTTAATGAATGGCGTGACTAACGTAACACTTGTTTGACCGTGGCACCAGACAGAACCAGCTACTTTAGCAATAACAATGTACTCGCTTTTATCTATGGTGTGTTGTACCTCCTGTTAGCAATTTTTAGGGGGCAGCAGCGGAGGCTTTTGGTGCACGCGCTGTCGGCTTTCTGCGGCGTATAAAAGGACCGGTGTTCATGATAGCAATCACATCTCACGAGTTTTAGGAAACAGCGTTTTCACATGGATATGGTGGCGAGTGGCGCTGCTGAAATATTGTGTCAGATGATAGCGAGATCCGAAACGCAACCACAGTTACTGTGCCAGTTAAACCATCAATTTCCTTTAGTTTAGTAATTCAATGCATAATACACCGACGGAAACAAATTGCATCATCATAAATAACTAATGTAGAGTAATGAAATTTCGGGGATGCATTTGTCTAGGTAACATACGTAAGTGACTGACATTGCAAGGTCACACGTTTATGTAAGCGCGAGCAAGCCTTTGCAAATGTGAAGTGCTGGTACATTAATAACCGATGTAATGCCAGAATGTTGCATTTAAGCACACAAACGTGCATTGATTGTGTTGTAAACGTGCTGTATGTGAGGTTGTGGGATGGAGTTCTATGCATGGCGCACTCGCTCGGGACGGTTAATGCCGTTTGTGGACGACGCTGGAGCTGTCGTCAAATGATGTCCCATTAGTGCTTGATTGGAGACATATCTGGCGATCGAGCAGGACAAGGCAATATGTAGACGCTCTGTAGAGCATGTTGTGTTAGAACAACGGTGTGGGTGAGCGTTATCCTGTTGAAACACCGCCTGCAGCGCTTTCTTGAATGACAGCAGAACAGGTTGAATCACCAGACTGACGTACAAATTTCCAATCAGGATGCGTGGGACAATCACGAGAGCACGACCATAAATCCCGGTATACGTCCAGTATGTGTAGCACGCAGACAGGTTAGATGCAGTCCTCAACTGGCCTCATTTTCTCCAACACACGCCCATCACCGTCGCCGAAGCAGAACTGCTTTCATTAGAAAACACAAAATATCTCCACCCTGCCCTCCAATGAGCTCTCGCGTTACGCCGCTGAAGTCGCAAATGGCGGTCGTTTGGGGTCAGTGGAATGTACGCTACAGGGTGTCTGGCTCCGAGCTCTTCTTGAAGTAACCGATTTGTAACAGTTCGTTCCATCACTTAGTGCCAAATGCTCCTCCAATTGCTGCTGCAGATGAAGTATGATGCGCCAGAGACACACACCGAACACGATGGTCTTCTCTGCTCCTTCTAGGCGTTGCGATATTTTCCGTCAGTGTATAATAATGAATTACATGCTATTAAATCTCAAGTTATCACAAGTCATAAGCATCCTGCGACGTTACTGTCCAATAATACAGATGTCTGATGATGGAAAATTTGTCTTCTCAAATCATCAGACGTTAACAATGAACGGATTTGAACTTTATTTACTTTAGCCTAAACAGATCCTTCGCTTTAGCGTCTGAGTCTTTCTGGGAGTTAAGTATATTGGGGGACTATTCTTACTATTAACGTGTATGTATCCTTCTTATGCGACTTACTTTTAATTCTATTGTTACCTTGTTAACGGTCTGGTTCCTAAGCGCAGGTCTTTCATGTAAACGAACACAATAATGCTAATTTCTTTTGATAGCCATGCTGTCAACTACTACCCATTGACTCCCAGACAGTATTTATATAAAAAATCTTCTCTAATTAATTTCGCCAAAACGAAGTTTTCACTGGCGGGAGTTTTCGTTCCTTTGCAATACAGCGTAGAATCCTTCATAGAAATAAACGAAACCTGGGCGGGATTCGGAAAACAGCGAAGCTCTTACTACTGTGTATATATTGTCCGAAACAGCCTCTGCTAACGCAGACATTTCAAATTCCAAATGTACGATACATTTTTCGGCGCGCTGGGACGTGTCGGCGGCGCAGTTGAAACGGAACGGCAGCGGCGCTCGTGCGAATGATTTAAAGGCGACAGCCCGAATTAATAACGGCCGGAAACAATGGAGAAAAAGGAACGCTGGGTGTGGCGGGGAGGGGGCGGTCGCAGGTTGCGGGCCAGGGCGCTGGCTGCGCCGCGACGCGCCGGGACTTCCCCGGGCACGCACACTAGCGCCGCGGCGCGGCAATTAATGCGACCAGGAAGCGGACACGGCCGCCATCCATCGCGCGGCCGGCCGCTCTGACGCACGGCGGGTCTACCTGCACTGCGCTCACTGGCTCCACTCGCCACCGATTTGCCCGCCCCTGCAAATCGGACCGCAGTTTTCGGCTCACGGCGCTGTTCTCTCGTGTGTTCCCAAATTAAGAGTGAACGGTAACAAATCCTTTCCCTGGATGTTGTGATTGCACGGAATCCTGGCCGTTACAGTCGTGATTCCTCACGGCTACTCCAGGTGGGAGCTCTGCAACAAGTTTTCATTCCCGTTCAACTGCGCATCAGTTACTTTCCATTCTTTACTTTATTTCTTCGTACACACACGAGTAAACACACATATCGTAGAGTTCTGCCTGTCCTTGTTCTCATCTGTGATCAATCAACAGCGATTTACATTACAACAAGACTGGAAGGAAGAGATGACCGCCAAAAAACTGCTATGTGATTATCTTTATTCAACGAGTATCAAGTCATACTGGCTTGCTAGAGAGAAGCACTGTCATCGTATACGGTGAGCATTAAGCAGTTTACAAAGCTTTTGTGCCGCGCGGGGAAGCCGCGCGGCCGGAGGCACCTTGTCACGGGCCGTGCGCCTCCCTCCGTCGGACGTTCGAATCCTTCCTCAGGCATGGGTGTGTGTTTAGTCCTTAGTTTACGTTAGAGTAAGTAGTGCGTAAGCTTAGGGACCGATGACCTCAGCAGTTTGGTCCCATAATACCTTACCACAAATTTCCAAATTTAGAAAGCTTTTGTAATTGTACCTATATAGTTATCATTGACGATAATATGGAGCTGGTGGAGTTTTCGATAAGGACATACTATATATCAATATAAAATCAAGATGTATTACAGTGCAGTATCGTAGATGTCAATTATACATTGCATGGCACTAGAAAATAAGAGTTGAATCGCTCAGGGTGTATTAACAGTGTCAAAGACGCGAAATGTGTGGGAATCAACGCCCTAAGGAAAGCGATGGTTTCCTTGACGCATTTCGTGCTACCCCCTAAGGCCTTTTCTTGTAGATTCTGAGCGGCAGTGTGTCTGAAATGTTTTCCTCGGACACGCATAAGCACACCGCGAGGTCTCAACTCTCAGTTCTAACACCCATCGCTGGGGCGTCTAAAGAAAAGATGAAATGTGACTTAGAGCGGGGCGTGTCACACGTCTGCGGTGGTGATGGGCAGAATTGTGGTGACATAAGGTGCCAATAAGACATCATTAGCGCACCGAACACCACATATAAACTGACGAGCTTTGGCTTTTTCCGCAAACGGTTCGGATGGCTGTGGGTCTAACCCGACGTCCTCTAGAATACGAGTCCAGTGCGCTAACCACTGCGCCACCTCGCTCGGTTTTCCGCATATGGCGACACATTTTTGTATGTTATTTGGGGCATGTCCCAAAGAACAGACACCACGCGGAATCCGCAGCTGTGGTACATATTATATCAACTGAAGTTAGAGGGGGGAGCAATGAAAGGAAAGAAAGGAAAGCTGCATTGGGACTTTATGCGGACTCAGTAGCAACAAGTGAATAGGTGTTTCGGACTGGGATTCGAACCCGTGATCTCCCGCTTACTAGGCAGTTGAATTAACAACTGCGTCCCCCGGACACAGTCTTTATCTTATCTTTGAGCCAAATTTCAAACTTCTACGTCGTAATGGGAAACAATTACGATGTATTGAAAAGTAACCCTTTAATGATGTTGCCCAGTGTAGCTTCTAGACTGTAAGGTTCTTCAAGTACATGGCAGCTGAATAATATCACAAAAAAAACACACGCACCAACTTTTATCCTTCGACACCTGTAGCCTAGATCGGTATTACATGTATGTGAAGTGCTGTTGGACTCGTAAGTAGCCACTTAGAATAGGTAAGATGGAAGAAACTTTATGTGTTGGTATATGGCCGTTAAAGAGACGTGGCGGTTTGCAGTTATTGATTATCAATCTTTGCAACAATGTCCTGGGTTAAATTCCAAACGTCTCCGCAGTGTCTCACGGAGTAGGAGCGTGTAACACTTTCGAAAGTGATCCGTCCGTCGGTTGAAGGGTTTAAATCGATGGTTCCCTTGGTGTCACTCGACAGGAGTAACCTAATTTCCGGCCAGAGTTTCACCGTCTCCCTTCCCTTCATCCATAACAGCATAAACACTATATTGTTCCAAAACCCTCGTAATCAACGTCCTGATTTGAACCTTCACATCAGGCCGGGGTAAGGCTGCGACAAACCATCTTCACTAGGACCTTGCCCGGAACGACAATGCGGGATTCCCGAATCTGCCAAAGTACATCTTGGCACCCTTAATTCGATACAAACATCGCCTGGATTTCAAGTAACGTGCATGGAAGACGGTATTTACATCTGAAAAATATGTCAAGTTGTCCTTTATCTCCGTTTATAGCTGCAGCATTCAAAGATTCATCTGAAATTATTTTTTTTCCTGACTGTCGAACGATACTGGAAAAATGACGGCGTATGCGGCGTACAAGTTACACTACACATAGCTGTCTCAGTTGGTGGAAGACAAATACGCGTCGGCCAGCGTGGAGAGAAGTAGAGATAACGAGCTAAGTGGCGACAGCCATCTAGTCTTGTTTCGTTTCGGGCAGAGACCGCCTTGCTCCGGCGAGCGCGTAAGCGTATAATTACTGGGGCCAGCGGACGGTCGGCTAAGCCGCACTGTCCGCACTAGCGTTCTGCTCGCTGGCCATCCAACGGGCCACCTGCCAGAGAGCAAGAAACAGTGCAGCGGCCTACAGGGATGATAAAGGTAGCCTGCTGCACAGTGGCGAGACCCGGACAGCTACTCAAAGGGTCACCTGTCAAGAGAGACTGTGGATCAGGTTGCAAGGATAATAATGGTAGACCTCCTGCACAGTGAGGACTTACATTCTCAACTGTACATGAATGTAACTATATTCGATAAAAATGTCTGAGATATTTACACCCATTTGGGATGTGGCGTATATCCGTTGTTGAGTATAAGCAGACGGAAGCTATTTGGTTTATTACATGGGTCGTGAAGCAACTGGGTTGTTTGCGTATCTTACAGGAGTTGCTTATACACTGACGAAAAAAAAAATGCAATGCTATAGCACTTGTGCGACATAAACCAAAGTTCGTAGGTGTGTTTCCAGCTCTGAAAGTAGACCTCTATTGAAATTTGGCGCCAGTCGCGTAACAGTGGTGCTGGTAGTGCCACTATGAGGACAGCAATAATGTTTGCTTTTAAAAACACTCTGTGACGGTCGTGAGTGTGTGTTACCTTTGAGATTGGACGTGGTGAGTTGATGATAGTCAAGGATGCCCATAAGGTAACAAAGAGGCAATTAACAACATCTCACTGAGTTTGAACAATGTTGTGTAATAGGGTTACGAGGAGCTGGAAGTTCCTTCTGTGATACTGCAGAAAGACTTGGCAGGAATGTAGCCGCTGTACATGATTGCTGACTGCAGTGGTCACGAGAACGTACAGTCGCAAGAAGACCGGGCTTCGGACGGCCATCCTGACCAGACACAACCGAGAAGGAAGACCATCGTGTGCAGTTTAAGTATGACATCAGGAGTACTCACGTGGTTACCCCACAAACCCTGATAGCTTTTGTACGTCAATCTTGTGATTTGATCTGTTTCTCTGTCATTCATTCACAGCATTCCAGGAGCTGTTTTCCAACAGAATAATGCTCGCCCACATATCGCTGTTGCAACGCAACACGCTCTACAGAGTGTCGACATGTTGCCTGTCCTGCTCGACCACCAGATCTGTCTCCAATCGAGCAGATATGGGACATCATCGCATGACAGCTCCAGCGTCATTCGCTAATAGCATTTACCGTCACTGTACTGACCGACCAAGTGCAACGGGCGTGGAATTCCATCCTAAAAACTGACATCCGGCACGTGTAAAACACAATACACACCCGTTTCCATGACCGCATTCACCATTCTGGCTATTGTTAATGTAGCAGCGTTTCACATTTGCAACGGCTTTTCTCTCGTTTACATTAACCTGTGATCTTGCATTGATAATCACTTAAATATGTTACCCAGTCGTATGTAATCCCGAAATTACGTTACTCTACATTAATTGTTTTTTGGTCTTGCGATTTTTTTCCGTCAGTGTAAATAATGCTCTTGCTTTATTTAGGACATCGGCAATGGAGTCCTCTTCCTTTGGTTGGAAGCGATAGTTACTCTTATCTCACTTAGAATATCTGTCCTTAGTTAAAGTAATTGCCGAATGCTACTCTTATCCTGTTCGCTGTCACTTTGTACAATGCACTTGGCCTCAGATAGGATGTATCTATTTACGAAGGTCGTTTCTAACATTCTGCGTGGTGTCTGTTTGTTCTAAGTCGTGTCTCCCTACCACATTCGCGCAAAGACGCTCTGAGCGTGTTTTTTAGGGAATTGACTAGTTTGAACATGGGACCTGTTGCTGATAATGAGACGCCAGGCCACACATGACATGTAGAGCTCAGAAGAGTTCAGTGAGACTAGCGATGATATAACCAAATACTTAAGGATTTCAGCGTCAGCTCCACTGCACTCCCTGCAAAAGAATCTTAATACTAACTAAATTTAGTGGAAGGGGTTCAAGGCTTTCCTATTTTTAGTTACCTGGTAAAATAACGTCGAAAAAGCAGTTAAGTTTACCACTGGAAATTTTATTCTACTCACAAAACATTGTTTATAAATTGCACTATTGATAAAAGGAAATGTTTTAATACAGGATGGTAAAAACCAACTGCGTTCAACAAAAATGTGAAGGAATATTCCCTGAATGGGTTTCCAAGTTCTACAATGGGTCGAAGGATGACCTACGCCATATCACATCTATAATCTAGGTTTAAATTGCCGGCCGAAGTGGCCGTGCGCTTCTAGGCGCTGCAGTCTGGAATCGCGAGACCGTTACGTTCGTAGGTTCGAATCCTGCCTCGGGCATGGATGTGTGTGATGTCCTTAGGTTAGTTAGGTTTAAGTAGTTCTAAGTTCTAGGGGACTGATGACCTCAGAAGTTGAGTCCCATAGTGCTCAGAGTCATTTGAACCATTTTTAGGTTTAAATTAAGCTTTACAAAAGAGAAAACTATCAAAATGGTCTACAGTGACCCTCAATTATCTTTAATTACTTATCTAACTTGTCGTAAATTACAGTGGCTGATGTGGCTTCTCAATAACTATATAACAGAAAAATCATCGCGTTTCACATTTTTACTTCAAGTGGCAAATGTGAACACCATGAGCTATAATTGACGATCGACACTAGTATTACGCAAAAAGGGGGTGTAACAGATGAGACTTCTGCAGTTCTGAGTGAAGCTTTATGCGCTGTTATGCGGCATCGCGTGCGTTCACTACCTTGTCGGTGTTCGTCAGGGGGCGTCGGGCAGCACAGCTCCGCTCACCTCGCCGTCGCGGAAGCAACTCACTCCTAACTTCTCCTTACTACAATTTACCGAAGTTGGTTTAAAAAAACTATCTGGCTGTGTTTTCATCTGACCAATCAGGGTCTCAATGTTAACCTTAAGCTCCACCTACAAAAATTCTGTCTATCCAATGAGAAACGTTATACTTTTCGTGGTGGGGCAATGTTTTTAAAGTTTGCAACGTAACAGAGACGCGAAAAAGTCTGACGCTAAAACTTGCAGCTGGTGTGGTCCTTTTAGTGTTATCGTAAGATCTATACTGTTCTTCTGGAGGGCTCTATCTTTTAACATGGGCTGGGGGTGGTCCTGACGTAACAGAGACGCGAAAAAGTCTCACGCTAAAAACTTGCGGGTGGTGTGGCCCTTTTTGTGTTATGGTAAGATCTATACTGTTCTTCTGGAGGGCTCTAGCTTTTAACATGGCCTGGGGGGTGGTCCTAGCGGTTAGCTGGCGAAGTGGGTGTCTGTCCCTTATCGTAGGGCCTTCCAGCTTAACACGGTTCTGCTCTCGGCTTCTGTTCTCGTTTCTCCCCTCGGAACTGCGTCTGTCTCACGGTGGGAAGGTATGACATGCATTTAGGCATTCTCATGTTAGTCTGTGGTATTCCATTTGCTCACTCGTTACTCGTATTACTTTGGTTAATTTAATGTCACGATTTATTCGGAGCTATGTGACATACTACTGGATTTGCTTATCATGTCAGGGTTTTCATGGAAGGTGTTGGATTTGCTTGACACCTTACACGTTTTCTGGATTTCTCCCGAAGTTCCTACGTTAGGTTTCGGACACAGATGCATATTTTTGTAAGTAATCGTCTGTAGTTGGTGGCGACATTGTGCTGTATGCTAGACTGGAAGTCAGTGTCTAGGCATTTCATTTTCGGATACTCAGTTACTATTTCTTTCTTCTGAATATGTATTCCTCTCCCAAAGCCCATTAAACTAGACTTTTGTCTATTAAGCTTGGCCCCGATCGCGAGTTCCCATTTCAGAATTATTGGGAAAGCTATACCACTTTCATTTGTGGTTGTGAAGGCGATGTCGTACACATGTACTGTGCACACGATTTTTTGTCTATTTATATGCAATCTCTGTAAATTTTTAGTCGTGCTGGAGAACAGGTGCTCTACTGTAACAGGGCCACTGACAAAAGACAACTGTCTGTTATGGTTATATGAAGAAACAGTAACAAATTTCTCGTTTTCGGGAACAGAAGACTGTAGAATATAAAGGGTACGCTACTTCTGGTTTCAGATACAAATACGGGTCGCACAGTGGCGTTACGTCTGCATAATGACCTACCGCAGGCTTTCAGTGCTCTGGAAACACGCATGAATATTTGTATGATTATACGTTCGTAGCCACACGTGGGAGAGGTGATCCCGTCGGTTTTGCGGACACTGTGATCCGACGATGCCTAATGGCAACGGATTCGCTGCTTCGTAGCCAGACCTGCCGAGCTGCCGGACGCTTTTATTCGCGGGGATCCTGACCACTGACATTCAAACGTTGGGGATTACAAGGGTTATGAAGGCAATTACGGTCGCGGCTTTGTTGGGGACGGAATTCGCTGGGAATATCGAACCTGACATCGCCCGTCAGATCTTCTAAAACGATAAACCTGGATACATACCACTCCAGTCGGGCACTACGCATTCCTGGTACGCTTCAGGCAAGGATTCGATACACAGCCCTTGTTACGGAAGTTCCTGGCTTACTCTAGCCTTTTTCTGACAGTGAACGCTGTTACAGCGCATCAACACCGCAGAACGGGAGCTTCTATAATTCGTTTTCAAAATTCGAAATTGATCCTACGTGAACAATATTTTCCATCTGACGGGGAGTTTAGTTTCGTGGTTAGCATGAGCCACTTTCATTGTTCTTCACTCGGACCACCCACCTGTTAACTTGCCAATAGTATCACAGCAGCGTTCATTCACTGATAATCTCTTGCACATTTTTCCTATTTTTCGAAAATATGCTCGCTTAAATGTAGGCAGACATATGCATTCAAGAAACTAGTATTCCATTTTGTATTAAAATGTGTCACGAATTATAAAATTGTTGAGAATTTCTCGACAGTGCTCAATTTTCTTAATACTTCAGTGAAACACTGAAATAAATTGTGTTTGAGACTGAATACATCATTTCTGCTCTAAAAAGGAAGTAATAACACATTACAAGCCATAGCGATTTCAATTCGTGTCCCGTGATTCCTTTACGTAAAATGGGGGCCTCTGTGTTTAATATTAATTGTACATGGTTGTGTCCGTCTAAGGAACAAGCGTCTTACTCATATGTAGGATCTACGCATCCTACCTTGCAAATTTTACAGAAGATATCCTGCGCAGGAGAGCTTCTGTAAAGTTTGCAAGGTAGGAGACGAGGTACTGGAAGAAGTAAAGCTATGATGACGGGACATGAGTCGTGCTTGGGTAGCCCAAGATGGTAGAGCACTTGCCCGCGAAAGGCAAAGATCCCGAGTTCGAGTCTCGGTACGGAACACAGTTTTAATCTGCCAGGAAGTTTCAACAGGCTTTAATGTTGGGCAGAGTACAAGTGTGTCTGAACACACAGTGCAACGAATACTCCTAACGAAGGGCCTCCGCAGCCGACGACCCATGGATGTGCCAATGGTAACACAACGACATCCGCAACTAAGACTGAAATGGACACGTGATCAGCGACACTGGACGTTGGAGCAGTGGCAGAGTGTTAAACTGTCTGATGAATCCCGATACCTTCTTCATCATGCCGACGGGTGGCCGTGAATCCGTCGTCTTCCAGGAGAACAGCTCCTTGACTCCTGTACTGTGTGACGGAGACAAGCTGGTGGCGGCTCCATTACGCTCTGGGGAACATTCACGTGGGCATCCATGGGTCCAGTGGAGCTCGTGCAAGGCACCATGACGGCCAAGGAGTATCGTACACAGGTTCCAGACCACGTACACCCCGATCAAGTTCCTCGATGGCAACGGCATTGTGTGAAATCTTATGGGACTTAACTGCTAAGGTCATCAGTGCCTAAGCTTACACACTAGTTAACCGAAATTATCCTAAGGACAAACACACACACCCATGCCCGAGGGAGGACTCGAACCTCCGCCGGGACCAGCCGCACAGTCCATGAATTCAGCGCCATAGACCGCTCGGCTAATCCCGCGCGGCGGCAAATGCATTTTTCAGCAAGATAATGCCCCATGTGACAAGGCCAGGAGTGTGATGGAGTGGTTCGGAGAACACAGTGGCGAATTCCAATTGATCTGCAGGTTTCCCGTTTCGCCAGATCTGGGATGCGATTGAACGTGGCGTCAGAGCTCCCCTCCCCGGAATTTATGGGATTCAGGTGACTTGTATGAGCAGACGTGGTGCAAACTCCCACCAGCGACCTACAAAGGCATCATTGTTTCCATGCCACGACGATTCACTGCTGTTATCCGTGCCAAAAGTGGACGTAACTGCTATTAGGTAGGTGGCCATAGTGTTCTGGCTGATCAATGTACGTGACATAACCATTTTATTGCACTGACTTAGGAATTTTAATTTTTTACACCGCGAAGGAACCCTGTATCTTAGTATGTGCCAACAATGCGATCGTATAAGGAATCCGTTTCCACAGATTGACTTACGGAACGCTAAAGATCATACAAATAGTTTCCCTGAGCTATAAGACGACACGTTAACATTTACGTCAGTCGGGAGCTTCTCCAGAATCTCCTCCGACTAACTCGCGGCTGCCCTTCTTCAAAAGAGGCTACTTTGCACACGGAAGCCGGCGGACAGGACTTTGCGCCTGTACGAGAATAGCGAGGCGCGCGGCGTGAAAACGCAAGCAGCTTGTGTGTGTGTGTGTGTGTGTGTGTGTGTGTGTGTGTGTGTGTGTGTGTGCGTGTAGTGCTCGCCCGCCGTGGCGCCGGCGGCCACGCCTACCTGCGCACGCTGCCGCCTGCCGCGTCGCGGGCGGTCCTGGTGCTGTGCAACACGTTTTTGCTGCTTCCCAGAGCGTGACACTCTCTGCCGGCGCCGGCGTGCTCGTTAATTATGCTGCCGGCCTCTCCGCATTTTATCCAGATTTCTGGGGTGAAGACGCGCCGGCAGCAGCAGCAGCAGCAGATGCTGCGGCTGCCCACAGGTCGATGGAAACAAGCCCTTACTGCGCCGTTCCACCTTACATTCCGCCCTCGCCTTTTATATCCAGTTAACATTAAACTATGCGGCATAACTGTTTCAAGAGTTCTGTCGTACATGTATACTTTGTTCAATGTTACTCATCAACGAAAATTTTGCACCACACCTTTATTTGAGAATTCATGACACAAAAAAATGTCTCTGAGGGATATTAATCTGCAATGTGTACAGAGAAAAAAAAGAGCAACGACAAAATCGTCTGTTTACCAGGGAAAGGAAAAGGGGGGGGGGGGGGGGTTCATAGCACTCCTGAGCAATGTCACTGCGTGGCTGAATTTCCCCTAGCTCGGATGCAGCGTTGAACCCGCCGTGGCATACCATCCACGGTAAATTCAAGCCATCGCTTGTTTGTACGGATCTTCAGTGGAGATTCTATGTACTTACAATGAAATGAACACCCTTAGCTGCTTACAGGCGTTGACATACGTCAACGGGGACAGATGAAAATGTGTGCCCCGCCCGGGACTCGAACCCGCGATCTCTTGCTTACAGGGCAGACGATCTATCCATCTGAGCCACTGAGGATCTCTGGCACGCCTCCCGCGAAACCCACATTCTTAATGTATTGTCCCGCACTACATTCGTAGTGCCCTCGCCCATTGTACTCATTACTCGCAGAGCGTTGCCGATTCCCGTAAGAGTTCGGGCACTGTTTGTGCATTCGCACAGAAGAAGAAGATAGTCAAGTGGCCGGTGAGCCTTAACTATATATATACTAAGATGGTATCTGTCCTTTCGGACATGTCCATGTAAGCAGCTAAGGGTGTTCATTTCATTGTAATTTCATTCTAACGAGCTGCATGGTCACCGATAGTATCTGTTCTTTCGGACATGTCCGAAAGGACAGATACCATCTTAGTATAGATTCTATGTACGTCGCGCAGAGTACGTGGTCGCCGTCGACGGCCATACACAGCTCGTTTCAATCGCCCCCACATATGTTCCATTGGGTTCGTGTCCGGACAGCAGGCAGGCCAGTCCATTGTGGTGATCCTAGCGCGCTGAAGGATGTGTTCACGAGAACAGCACAGTGAGTATGCGAGTTATCATCTATCAGGATGTTGGCGATACGGTCCTACTATTGGTTGCAGAATCTTGACCCCGTATCATAAAGCGATAAAGTTGCCCTCAGCACCCACCAGATGCGTAAGGTCGCTCCACCGTAATGTTGCCTCAAAACATCACTCCATCACCACCCCGTAGTACATGTGGGACACAGTGTTTGAGGCGTTAGATGTTACAACGTTGTCTTCAACACGTTGTTTGCGAGTATCTAGGCACAAACAGATCCCAAGTTTCATCCGTCAACAACACCCGACGCCAATCCTGGGGCGTCCATTCTGCATGATTTCTTGCCCATTTGTACAAGAGTCCATTGTGTTGTAGTGCACGACGAATTGCTCGCCACGATCGTCGGGAATGGAGATTCGCTTCAAGAAATCATTTCCTAACAGTTTCATGCGATACACGATGTCCTGAAGTGTCTTCGAACGCCGAATTAGGCTCTGGAGCACTCAGCCCACGGGTGCTTCGACTCAGAAGCCAGAGATAATGATCACATGTGCTCCTGTCGAACATGAACCACCTGCGCTGTTAGGCTCTCAACACTGCCTGTCAAATGAAACCGATTCCATGTCCGCACCACGTCACGTTGATTTCGGTGGACATGTCGAGCAAATTCCATGATTAGCAAGCCTCCTGCACGATTATGGGTGGTGACTTCCTTCGTGGCATTATGGATGCTCACACTACAGTTAACAGACATGTCTAACGCGTCCCTTCCGGTGTTTTAATTTCAGCTGAAATGCTGCAATTCGTTCGAGTGCAGCATTCTGTTCGTAGGTATCGGTCATGGTAACTGTGTGTATGTTTACAAACAACGCCAGTGGTCACCTTCCGATCAATACAGAAACGATAGAAACAAGAACGCACCTGCACGACATATCGGGCGATGCAAAACTTTTACTGTTGTCTGTATGTGAATAACAGAAAATATCGGGGGATCAGTCCGACAAAAAATGCATACGACCAGTAAGGTACAAAATGTGAATAATACCCTGAAAACTCTACTATAATGTCTGTTAAGCAAAAAACAAATGGATGTTAAAAAATAACATCTTCACCGGAGGCAGTACGTTTGCTCAAAAACACGACAGTAAAGCGAAAATGATTTAAGAGAATAAATCATTTCACATTAGTGCGATTACACATCATATGAGAATCCTGTGGAATGCCAGCATGATCTTAGACTTAGCTGTTAAAATAATACAGCTTACAAAAAAGAGGACAGACAAGAATTCACTATTTGTAACATATGTTTTGTCTCGAAAAATGCCAGCATGAAACACCAAAACTCCCTATTTAGGGTACTAATTATTTTTATCTATTCGGGGTCAGGGAATTTCTCTGCCTCGTGATGACTGGGTGTTGTGTGATGTCCTTAGGTTAGTTAGGTTTAAGTAGTTCTAAGTTCTATAGGACTGATGACCATAGATGTTAAGTCTCATAGTGCTCAGAGCCAGCCATTTTTAGCTATTAACTTTGGGCATGTACCATCGGATGGTGTGCATGTTTCATCATTTACGTGTCTAGACGATACAATACGAGGATGGAAAACCCAACTCGATGAAGGTAATCCAATAGGTAGACACCATTTTACTCTTCTACAAGGGGATTATGATATAATTTTGACAGAAAAGAATTTACTTTTTGAGAAGAATATGCCAGAAACGTCACCTAGAGAAATGGTAGTATGGCATTACGTACCTCCGATTTTTGAAATGCCTTATCCAGTCAGTTTTGGTGGGAAAGAAGTGGTACGTAAAAGATAAAAACTGTAGGAGTGACAGATAAAAATTCCAGGACTGACGGATAACAATTTCAGTACTGATCGGAGATTGGGCCTAAGTAGTAGTGTAGCTCTTTACCACTGACCTGCCAATAAGGTAAAAAGACCGCAATTGAAAAAGCAGGAAAGCGTACATTAAAATCCTGGAACTAGTAGACCCTTCTGAATTAAATATAGGAACAGAAAAACCAAGTTTTGCTTTACACAACTAGACTATCTACATATACGATGAGTAAAATCTTTTCATGTCTGGGCACTTCGTCCAGTAAGCAAGGAACTTTCCGTGAACATCGAGGTTGTTGGAGCGGGTTCGCGTTTCGGTCTCTGTTTTGAGGGAACAGGACAGGGACAGCTCTACAAGAATTCGTGTACATATTGCGGGCCGCATCAAACCAGTCACAAGACTGATGACGCAAAAAAAAAAGTGTTCCTGATTAAGAGTTGTGATCTTCAGCTTGGAGTAGTTTTCGAGCCCCCGATTTGTTAAATACTATTCTTATCTGAAGAATAACTCAAGGTTTACTAAAAACCAGGATTTGGCAACTCCGATCTAAGGCTTTTATTGCGCCTTTAATTCAACACATATTAAATTGCAAGTATTCCGCTACGGGAGACCTTCTGGGTACCGAAAAAACTAGCTTTTAATACGTGCGTACATATATTATTGATATAAACTTATGGTCGTTGGTATTTTTTGACAGCGTGGCTTGCGCACAAGCGTCTTTGCCGCCTTTGACTACTTTGCCCGTCAAGATTCCAAGTACATCTTCAACTGTCTTGGAACGGTACGGAGACCACGCGGAATACCTCATGCAAATAGTAAAATACACGAAACAGAACTTGGCCCCTAATAAATCTTTTTTCATAATAATGAAAACCTGATATTCGAAACGATTATTCTGGTTAACAATAATGCATATGTTTATACTAGCAAAGCTTGTTCATGTATATTCAAAATTAGTAAGAGATTCACTTCCACTCAACGAAATTATTTATTTCTACATCTACATCTACATCCATACTCCGCAAGACACCTGACGGTGTGTGGCGGAGGGTTCTTTAAGCACCTCTATCGCTTCTCCCTTCTGTTCCAGTCTCGTGTTGTTCGTGGAAAGAAAGATTGTCAGTATGCCTCTGTGTGGGATCTAATCTCTCTGATTTTATCCTCATGGTCTCTTCGCGAGACATACGTAGGCGGGAGCAATATACTGCTTGAGTCCTCGGTGAAGGTATGTTCTCGAAACTTTAACAAAAGCCCGTACCGAGCTACTGAACGCTTTCGCTATTACTAAATGATTCTGCAACGAAGAGGGCTGCTCTCCGTTGGATCTTCTCTATCTCTTCTATCAACCCTATCTGGTACGGATCCCACACCGGTGAGCAGTATTCAAGCAGTGGGCAAACAAGTGTACTGTAACCTACTTCCTTTGTTTTCGGATTGCATTTCCTTAGGATTCTCCCAATGAATCTCAGACGTTGGCTACAAAATATCTGGAAAATATCGTACCCTCACAAGTGGATGCATGAGATGCTGAAAGGTTGTGTCCTATACTGTACAGTTATGTTAGTACACAGTGAGAGTAAAGAGAAGCCCAAAATAAAATATGACGAGAATGTCTGCCTTCAGAAAAGCGTTGTAATACAGCATTTACGTGTGACTTACAGCAAGTCTCGTCTGTTACAGGTGCCGACGACCTGCAGCAAATGTGGGACAACGATAACTGTCTGTGACGACAGGCTGAAAATGTGGAACAGGCATAATTGGCTCTAAATGATTAGTGTGATACCACAAAGACTCTTTCTTAAAAAAACTCAACTAAAATTTTTCTCTACGTTATCGTGTATATGAGGGGTAGAGTGTTGTTAATGATCACGTCGAAATTATGTGTAACACTTACGTAACCAATTTTTTTGTTTATTTTTAGGTACATGCCTTCAGTCCTTGTACTCACTCAGAAACACTCACCACAGTACCGTAGCGTCCCGCTAGAGGCGGTTGCTCCCACAAAATCTAAGGAAAACAATCAAATGCAGCCAAATCTGAAGTCTATCAGAATTATTGACTGCGTATGTCACCATGTGTTATTCAACACATGGAACGATTGAAGACACAGAGGACCCAATGACAAATAAATCAGTGGGTTCTGTAAGAAAACTGCCTATGCCAAGGAAAAAGCATGGCGAGCGGCTATGCCAGTTAAGACTCGGTGGAATGCGAAGAAAAAGACGCCGCTGTATCTATGACTCTTCCTTTTAGGTTCCCCGAGAAAAGTTTCAACGACTCCACTCTGAAAAATAATAGCCCGATAGCGGGAGAGGAGCGCGGCCCACGAGCGCTGGAACGGCGCTCCAGTAACGCGACTTTTAAATGGCGCTCTCCTGGAAACGCAGCGCAGTCGCTGGAGGCAGCAGCCATTTGCAAGCGCCGAACTGGTGGCTGCCGGGCTAATGGATGCAGCACAAGCGTCCGTCTGCATCTGCCGTCACAGGGCCGCGCCGCCTCCTCGTGCGTCAGTCGTGCACCAAACGCACTCTTTGCCAATATACACTGATGTGACGGAAGTCACGGGATAGCGATATGCACGTATACAGATGGCGATAGTGTCGCGTACACGAGGCATAAAAGGGCGCTACATTGGGGAGCTGTCATTTGTACTCAGAAGATTCCTGCGAAAAGGTTAACGACGTGACTATAGCCGCGCGACCGGAATAAGACTTCGTACGCGGAATGGTAGTTGCAGCTAGACGAAATGGTGGATTTCGTTTTTGAAATTGTTATAGAATTCTATATTCCGAGACTGAGTCTCAAGAGAGTGCCGAGAATATCGCATTTCAGGCCTTACCTCTCATCGCGTACAACGCTGTGGGAGACAGCCATCACTTAACGACCGAGAACAGTGGCGTTGGCGTAGAGATGTCAGTGCTAACAGACATGCAACACTACGTAAAGTAATCGCAGAGATCAATGTGAGATGTACAACGAACGTAGCCATTAGCACAGTGCGGCGAAATTCAGCGTTAATGGGCTACGGCAGAAGACAAACGACGAGAATCCCTTTGCTAACAGCACGACATCGCCTACAGAGCCTCTTCTGAACTCGTGACCATTTCGGTTGGACCCTAGACGACTGGAAAACCGTGGCCTGGTCAGATGAGTACCGATTTCAATTGGTAAGAGCTGATGCTAGGGTTCGAGTGTGGCGCAGATCCCACGAAGCTATGAACCTAAGTCGTGAACACGTTTCTGTGGCAAGCTGGTGGTGGTGGCTCCTTACTGGTGTGGGCAGTGTTTGCGTGGAATGAACAGGGTCCTCTGGTCCAACTGGGAACCGATGATTGACTGTACATGGTTATGTTTGGCTACTTGGAGACCATCTGAAGCCGTTCACGGACTTCGTGTTCCCGAATAACGATAAAATGCTTATGGATGAGAATGTGCCACCTCACCGAGCCACAACTGAACGATTTGAGCGAATGATATAGCCACCCCGACTGCCCTACACGAATCCCATCGAATATTTATGGGGAATAATAGGGAATCAGTCGTGCACAAAATCCTGGACCGGCAACACTTTCGCAATTATCAGCAGCTTAATATTTCTGTAAAGGATTTCCAACGACTTGTTGAGTCCATACTACGTCGAGTGCTGCACTACGCCGGGCAAAAGGTAATGCGAGCCGTTGTAACTGACCACTGGCAATTCAAAGCGTCTTCTGTAAACGTCTTTCTGACATGCCGCCACCGTTAACTCATCGTCAAACAGAACGACAATGACGGCCTAGAGTCTTTGTTTCTATTCTGTGCAGTCATGTCGAAAGAGTAACAGGAAGGAGAGTTAGAGCACAATGGCTGGTGGACTTCGCGGCAATAGTTTACATACATAAAGAAGGAAAAATGTTAGACCGAACTTCTCATTCCACTTTAAACTGTAGTTCGATGGACAAAATCAGCTGGATTGATGAAGAATGGTTGATTAGAGTAAAAAATCGTGTCGTCCCAAAATTTTGCACAATGCTAGGAGGAAGTGCCCTGAACAATATATTAAAAATTCTGACAGGTGGGTTCAAATGGTTCACATGGCTCTGAGCGCTATGAGACTTAACATCTGAGGTTATCAGTCCCCTAGAACTTAGAACTACTTAAACCTAACTAACCTAAGGACATCACACACATCCATGCCCGAGGCAGAATTCGAACCTGCGACCGTAGCGGTCCCACGGTTCCAAACTGTAGCGCGTAGAACCGCCCGGCCACCCCGGCCGGCTCTGACAGGTGGGGTGCGAAAGTTGGGGCGTGAGTACGCTTGAAGGTCATTTTCTTGGGTTTTTCTCCAATAACTCGAAAACCGCGGCTTCTAGAGAAAATGTTTTCAAGTACAAAACTGCATTAAATTTCTTACAAAAAGGTCCTGTGCATTGTTTTAGGTCCAATAGTTTCCGCGCTGCTGGCGGTTGAAAAATTTCAGATTATTAAAAATACTGTTTCAACAGTAAATTAATGTTTATCTTTAAATCAAGTAGATTAATAACAAATATAAACGTGTGTACTACGTCTAAATACAGTATTGAGGGATATATTGTGTTCAGACTCCTGCTTTTGCGCGTCTCTTTCTCTGAGAGCGGCGCGTAGTCGCCGAGCTTTGTCGTGCAGGCAGATCCGGGTCGAATAGCAAGCGACTCCAGGGGTGTAACAGGGTGAATGGGTGCATAAGTGGCGCAGAAGCTTGAGGGAAGGTCTGTCGTTGGATTGTGTTCATACACTTCCGTTCTGCATCGGTCTGCAAACTGAAGATTTAGTACGTGATTCCCCATTCTGTCTACCCCACTACTGCTCAACCACGATATTGCTGCAGCTAGCCATTATCGGCAACACGCGGAGGTTACACTAATCAAGTACGCTGGTAAACGAGGAAAACGTATCACACTGTCAATAGTTTCAGGTCAACTGTGAACATACTATCAATTGACATCACGCGCTGAAGCCGACCGAAGCGCCCACACTCGCAGGTGCAACAAATAATATTGTGCTCGACCAATATGTCACAAGAAGCAACTGCAGAGTGACTCTCACAGTTAGGCCGACCCTCCACAGCGCGCCTGACGAATCTTTGGCGACGCAGTGGGCAGATTATCTCCAGGGGATGCTTATTTTCCTCAATCTGCGTTAACACTGTGCGGAATGCAGATACGAGGCGTATTCCGAAAGTAAGGTCCGATCGGTCGCGAAATGGAAACCATAGTGAAAATCCAATAACGCTTTGCACAGACGTGTTGGGCAGTGTGTCTAGTATGCCCGTAGGTCGCGTCACGTCTGTCTTTGCGTTCCGGGCGCACAGTGAGCACGTAAAGATGACTACAAAACAGTGTCTCCCGCCAAGTATGAGTGCCTGTGGCAGATTTCGCCTGATTTGACGCAGCCCACACAACATACTGTCATGTATTTCCTTCTTCATGACAGTTCTTGGCCGCAGTCTGCAGGGGAAATGAGGACGCCCCTGCAGCTCGATGGGAAGTGTTCAATCACCCTCCATACAGCCCATGACTGCAAGACTTTGCTCCCTCCGATTTTGATCTCTGCTGACATGAACCGCTGGCTATGAAGGCAACGTTTTGGCACAGACATCGGACTGCAGATCAGCATAGAGAATCAGTGAAAAGTGCAGGCAGCCGCCTTCTATGACGAGGGTACTGAAAAGTTGATACAACGCTACGACAGATGTCTCAGATGGAGCGGCGACTATGTAAAGACGTTGCTGGAAGGTGTGGCTACTACAGCAAATAAAACACTTTTGTTTTTCACTGCGGTTTGCATTTCGCGACCGACCGGACCTTACTTTCGGAACACACTTCGGAGAAAAACTAGGTTATTTCACACTGGACAAAGAAAGAGCACACACTCTCAATTGCATCTTAGACACTACTAGGACGTGTCTTTGATAGGAACGATTCTATTTTCCGCATATCTGGGAACAGATGCCGCTAAGATAGTGCCGGAAGTGCTGAATTCCGCAACGATTTTTCCGACTTTTTTCATAAATCGGCTCAAACCGATGCACCACCTCCTAACATCCGAGGAACGGGCCGGAGCGTATGCGGCGATGAGACCCCGCCTCCCAGGTATTACGTCTCCGAACATGGTCGGAGACCGCGCTCGTGTCGCACGTGAAATGCCCTGTATTTTCCACTCCTCCTTCACCACTCTGCATAACGAGAAAGTGTTTCGCTGTAAAGACAGGCCTACCAAAGGCAAGAGTGGGGGCAGAGGTAGGGGCGGTCCTTGTGTTTTCACAGCGCCGGGCTCGTTAGGTATGCGGAGCCAAAGCTCATTTCGCAGGGAGGCGGCGAAGCGCGCGGTCACAGGCCGCGTCCGCCGCCCGCATTAAAACAGCAGGCAGCGGCGCGTCGCCGGGGGGCGGTCCTCGTCTGTTGACGTCGACGCGGCGGCACGCCTAATTCAGACTCCTGCTGCTGCGCGTCTCTTGTAAATGGATTCTTCGCGTCGAGTTTCTCTGAGAGCGGCGCGCAGTCGCCGAGCTTTGTCGTGCAGGCAGATCCGGGCCGTATAGCAAGCGACTCGGGACTCGTAAAGACTACGGAGTCAGCCGACGGCTATGGTGCCCGTGGGACAATGCTGCTCACACGACTGTTCCAGCAAACGGCTACAAGGCTTGCTGGGGGGCAGTGAAGCGCTCTGCAACCCGCAGGGTGGCGCACGGTACCCATAGTTTGCCTTTCGCTCCACTCGAGATACACTCAAAAGAGTGACGCTTGGGGAGCCGCAGGCGAATGAAAAAGGGGGGGGGGGGGGGAGGAAGACAAGCAGTGATCAAGTAGACATAAAAGTTTTTTGAATATCGTGCCGAGTCATAATGTAAAGACTGTGCTGGAAAAACCAAAGCTCGGCCGCGGTTACAGTGGCCTTCTTCTGAGTCTACTGATCAGCTTTAGCTGTGTGGAGTCGCTTATATTTTGTCATTTCTGCTCACTGACCTTCACGTTAAGTCGCAGTTTTAAAAAGGTGTTGTAATGATTGGTTATTTGAGGGGAAAGACGCGGGAACCTCATAATAACCGGTGGAGGGAATGGGAATCTGCTGTTGTCTATTGCTTCTTGCATTGTTTGCTACGATGGGGCACATTGGCGAATGAGCATGAGCTTCTGTTTTTCTACTCCTGGACGCAGGATGTTTCGTATACCTGCATCGAGGCAGTTGCGTTAGTTGGACTCCGAGGGCTCGCAGCCAGGATGTGGCAAGCCTGCACCTATCGTCTCTGTTAACTTTGTTACGATATTTTATTGTTTCTGTGGCTTCTCTGATATTGCGTTTTTTGCATTATGTCGCGGAACGATACGCTCTTTATGTTAACTAACTCTGGCCGTTGAAGCCTAAGCAATTATAGTAATCAAGGCGGTTAATTGTTTCTGATAGCACAGTATTTTTCCGGGCGTGACCCTGATGTAATATTGCTTTGGGCTACGTGCCAGTTTACCCAGTTTGCACACGTGGACACGCCGTAAAGTGTTTCGGAAACGTCATGTTTCAGCCACTCAAAGGCGCTGATAAATAATTCCTTATCTACGACCAATTTCGATGATTAGATGTTGAAATCAGTTGTGCAGTTGAGAGTATACAGAGTGCCTCCACCCTACAAGGTGGGCCGGTTATAACAGTAGGCGACGAGTAACAGTTAACTCATGATGGATTTGATTCTATATTAATAGTGCAGTGCAAGATGTTGTAAGCAATTTTACGATACCACAAAATGATCTGAAGATCGAAACCGGTTGTGAATAATTATTTGTCAGCGGTTGAATTATAACGTTTTTGAATAATTTGTAATTGCGGTACTTACATAAAAATCACGTTGAGTTGGCACCTGTCATACACAAGAATTGTGCTGTGCGTTCTTTCATCCGCCAAAATATGATCAACTACAATTATTTTAAGTACAGATAATAGTTACCTTATTAACAGCCAGAGAGTTTGTACAAAATAAATGGAAATGTGGAAAGACATCGTAGTTGCATACATAGATATGAAAAAGACTTATGACACTATTAGAACGAAGAGACATTGCAAGGTCTGATAGGCATGAAATGTCAAAAGGAAAACAAGTGAGAATCATAAACATGTTCAAAAAAGTCTCGAAACTTGTTATAGGCTTAATAGACGGCAAAAATCAGAATGTTTTATAACGGAAAGAGGAGTTCGGCAAGGAAGTGTGGCCCCACCAGTGCTTTTTAATAGAATCATGGACAATATCGTAAGGAAAATTCGCCAAGGGTCAACAGTAGATGATATGAAAATCGTAGCATATGCAAATGTTGTGAAGATTTGGGAAGAAAATGAACAGATATCGGAAGAACAACAAAATAGCTGGCAGAGAGTAACTGAAGAACCAGGCACGGAAATAAGTTAAGCAAAAGGTGAAGTAATGAAAATCAGTAGCAAAAAGGAAAAAAAAATGAAGGAGGTAAGCTGTTGTTGAAAACTTATTAAAGTTGTAGATGCTTTCAAGTATCTAGGAAGTAAATTAACGAAGAGAGGAACAATCAAGGACGAAATTTCGATGAGAATAGAAAACTGTTCGAAATTTTCTTGTTGTATACTGAACATAATTATAAATTGGAAAATACCTGCTGGACTTGTACAAAGAAAGGTATGAGAAGGATACAAGTAACAGAGGTGCGATTCATACGAGGGATCCTGGCTAAGACGAGAAACTAAAGGATAGGGAATAAAACGATACGAAACAACCTACAGATGAAGCCTCTACAGAAAAAAGTGAAGAATAATAGGCTTAAATGGTTTGAACACATTTAAAAAATGGGACCAAGGAGACTTCCAAGAAAAGACCTAGAATGGACAGTATCTAGAAGGAGACCAACTTAAGATCACGAACAAGATGGACAGAAAACGTGAACGATGATGTAAACCGAAGAGGACTGCAACGGGAGGAGATGCTAAATGATAGTCTATGGGATAAAACAGGTTAGAACATGCTATGTCAACGAGCTGCATAAGCAGAAACGTTTTAGGAAGAATAAAAAGAAGAAGGAGAGGAAGAGTAAGAGAAAGAGGAAGGGGAAGAAAAATATAGTACATTGCTATTAGCGGCACACGAACATTCTTCAAAATGAGAAAAGAAAATTACAACGCTTGGAGTGAAAAATTTGTTAAAATGTCCAGGCAATGTGTTAAAGGTAATAGCCAACACAGTCGGCAATTGATTTAATGAAGAAACACCATCACTAACTACATTTTTGGTTGGTTGGTTGGGGGAGGGGACCAAAACACCGGGGGTATCGATCAATCGGATTAGGGGAAGAAGGGGAAGGAAGTCGGTCGTGCCCCTTCAAAGGAACCTTCCCGGCATTGGCCTGAAACGATTTAAGGAAATCAGGATGGCCGGACGCGGGTTTGAACCGTCGTTCCGAGTGCGAGTCCAGCGTGCTAACAAATGCGCCACCCCGTTCGGTAACTGCAGTTTTGATTTCGATAGCCACAGTGGATTTAGTGTAAAGAGCTTCTTCAGATTTGCAGATTTGAATTGGTGTTTTTCGTGTCAGGTATAGTATGACGAAATACCAAGAGTGCATAATGCGCAGCCACTGTTAATTTTTAAGCTCATGAGGAAGCGCAAATGACAGTGACTTCGTAAGAGAGGAGATTCCATCGAGGCGTGATAGTAGCTGCGTGCTTCGCGAAAAACACGTATAGTGTTGCAACAGCCAACCGAAATAGTTTTAGATCGTGGAAGTTCTTCATTTAGCTTCACAACGCATATGAGACGCAAGCCCATAAAAATCTCGGACAATGCCTTCTGATCGTAGTCAGCTGTCCAGTCGGAGTACGGGGAAAACAATATTGCCTGGTGAAGTTATTTTACTCCGATCTGTAAGTGACAATTGTTCGATAAGCCAGCTGAAATAAAACCTCCTCGTATATGCTGCAAGGCTTTGGTTTACGTTTTTTTGGTTATGCAACTGATAACAAGACACATAGGCTAAACAAGGGCTCAAATACTCCTGTCCTGCAATCTACGTTCAGGAAAAACTGTCCCACAGTATTACTAAAGTTTATAAATTGAAACTACACTGAGCTGTATGTTCTAGATACTGTGTCTTACTGCACCAAACCCGAAAATTTTCATTTACACTACTATTAAGGGCCTCGTAACTGCCACGCACGTTTCACAAGGCATTGCGTATCAAGAGCGGATATAAAACATTTTGTGTCCTCATCAAAATTCTATCTGGGAAGAACAAAGGAACACATGCTCGAAATAGTACTTGTATAAAGTTAAAAGTGTCTGAGGGGTCTGTGCTTGCTTATGGTAGTAACAGTTGTTGTTTCCTCCAGTGTTTCTCCAAGCACCACTCCCCTTCTCGAAAATCTGTCAAAGACAGAAGTCAGCTGCTTTTGTAGTGACTATTCTTACAACTTGTGTTTGTAGTGTCAGCTGTCACAAGCGGGAATGGGAGCAGTGGTCTCTTTCTGCGGTTTAATAAGAGGGCGACCTCTGTTGATTCAACAACCCCTGTTGATTCTCTCTCTCTCTCTCTCCCACACACACACACACACACACACACACACACACACACACACAAATCCAGCCACACATGGGGTAGCGTACTGTGGTTACACCGGAAGCCAGGTTCGCAGACGCACCTGGAAAGAATTACAGTGTCATTTATCATAAGATATAATTCAATACTTCGCCTTCAGAATTGTTGTGTATGGTTGATTAGGTAATGGAGTAATGTCACGAAGGCCACTAGCAACAACGATCGATATTTTGATTCGTCACACCCGACAACCTTGAAGAATTTTATTGAAAATATCTCTGCCCGGAAAAGAATATACATATAACTAAGTCCTTAACTTAGAACAGAGGTGCGCATGAAGTGGTAACACGATGAAATTTGCACGCTGTCACATACAAGTTACGATTACATACTTTTCACAGAGGCCGCACGGATCCAGCAATAAATTAAATACGACCAAACTCATTGTTCTCCCAAGTTTTCGGGAGTTTTTCCTGATGTCGAATTTGGAAATATTTCCCCAAACCGTCCTTATCGAAAACTGTCTTGCCTCATTTCGTGCTGGGGTACTGCTGAAAACAACGACGAGTCTGCAGTGGCCACTTCTGTAAACTCGATTTATGAAAGATATGTGTATACGAAAGCTAATTCCAGGTATAGGACGAAACCGTAGAATTTTACTGATCTCTTACTAAAATTTTAACGTAATTTTCTAAATTTATTTCCTGGTAATCCAACTGGGACGTTAAATTACTGGGGTTCCCAAAAGTGGAAGAGTTTCCCAACATAAGATTGCGATTTATGCTAATCAATCAGCTGAAATTCACACTCTCTCCCGATATCCAAAACAAACGTACTGTATCGTTATCGATCGTCTCCCTGAAGAACGACATTTCCAGTGTCATGCATGTCATGTCAGCGTATCATTTCAGAACATGTCACATCGTACCCATTACAGCTAGAAATTAAAAGATTTCCCTATAAGTCGTGGTAAGTACTCACTCGGAATGACCTGCACTCTTTTGTTTCAATTTTTTAAAAGTGTGTATATTCCTATTGTAGATCCAGGACTGCACTGCAATGTTTAACTTATGTTTTTGTAATTGTCCATCATGATAAAAATCCAAATTTATACCTTTCAGTCACTTGGATACATTTTTTGTTTTCGTCCAGCGGTGTTAATGAAACGGTCTAATCCCCTGACTAGGATCGTGCGTTGCTTAACTTCGTACGACGTGTCATGTATCGTAAGTTATACGCTGACCTTAAGGGCGTATAAGAAATAAACCTCGCCTGCCATGAGGTACTCATTATTCATGTAGGTCTAGCTACTGTGGTGAAATCTGTGGCAGAGCAGTGAGTGAATTTCTGTCTAATACGCAGTCCCATTCATAGCCGCGAAGTGAAAAAGAACAAAATGCATCCGGTGTCGGACTGCAACCAATCAGAGTGCACGTATTTCACGCAACTCCAGCAGTATTACCGCAACGTACAAAATTACTAGCAAAACCTAGGGAATGAAAAGGCAATCGTTCTTTGCGCAGTAGTGAGAACTGAAAGAAACTCAATTCTTAATAGGACTAACTGACTCCCAAATGAATGTCTTTTCTCTACCATGAAAATGCTCCATATCCTGAAATAACAAAGTCCGTTGGTTCCAACTGGCGTCATAACACGTTACAGTGCAGGTCACGGAGTAGGTGAGTTTCGTGTTTTGTCACTAAGTTCTTAAGGACTGAAGCAATGTTCGTAGCCACAACGAAATTTGTTTTGACGTAGTTCCAATCACAGCAATCGAATAGAAGCAATGAATTTCAAATGAAGGACGTTAAGTATTTAGCTGGTAAATGATAAATGCTGATTTCAGACGAATTCACATGATCTTCAACAGGCATAGGATGCAGATAGTTATCGAGGTGTCTTCCGAAATTTCATCAGGACAGAGAAAGATGATTTGGTATCTGTCGTAACGGTGAACTTCACTTTCTTTAACGTTCAACAACGTCTTTCCAGACGAAATAAAACTTATTTCATGGCTTCTTACAAACTTAGTTTTTCGTATGATTTCCGCTAATTAATTAAAAGTGATTAGACTTTTAATATCCAGCCACACAAAGAGAAGGATCGATTCCGGAGAGGAAAACAGTAATTTGAGTAACGTAATAACACAGTTCACGAGATTTTCTGGACTCTGGTCACAGCTAAACACCCTGAAGTGAAATATTACCTTGGGCATAAAAATCGCTGTTCGCCAAAGAGAGTTCTTTTATACCGAAATCAGACCAACACAGCTGCTTTGAAACTGCAGAAATGCAACAGATTGGCCAAAAAGGTGAAAAAAGTCCCAAAAGGAGCGGCTCGAAACCCTCAAGTGCAAAGAGAGCCAATTAAAGAATCTGAAGGCAATTAATTTCACGAGGGCTTCAACAAGGTTCGCCTTTGAAACGGTCTCCAGATATTAACAAAAACTTCGCCTCTTTTGTGGGTAACAGTTGCGAAAGTGGTGTTCGAGTAGAAATGTAGCCCCACCAGTGGCAGTGTGGTTACAATTACCATCACGCGTCTAAACTGTATCGATTTCCTCTGGTGATCGGCGCGGTTCGGGACAACACCTTTGCGTGCGGGAATTCCACCAGCAGATGGCCCGCGCAACTGCCACGATCGGTCCCTACACCCTCGTGATTAATCGGCAGAAGACATTCATTACCAAGCGGTAATTGTGCCGTTGCCTTCCGCTCCTTTTTCACGTCTACTCACGTGCCGGTATGCTCGGTTATTCGATGAAAGAAGAAGAATAGCTACACTTCCCTCGGCGCGCGACCTCTTTAATTTAGGCTGCTAATATCACGGCTTCGGAATTAAATTAGGTGTAGCATCACATAGGCGCGTTGCCTGAGAGTTATTATTGGCGGCAATTAAGGGGAAACTGCCTGTTTCTTCGGCATCCGGTGCTCTCAATATAAAAGCACCTTTGTCTCGCGAAACGCCTCCTGGGAAGCCGCAGCATTACCATAACGTCTACGTGGTGAGCACGAAAGTGTAACACAGCGGGACGTTTCGTGGCTGAGCATCGATGTTTTCTGTAGCTTTGCTAGGGCATTAGCTTCGCACACACACACACACACACACACACACACACACACACACACACACAACGACACACACGAGCACTAGCGTGTCTGTGCGTGTAGCTGGGGATTTGTCTTATTCTAAAGCAATACTTACTGCAATTGTTGAGCGTGAAATAGTGGGGACGTCTTGGTGCGTGATAGCGCACTATAAATAAATATTTACATTATAAGTCGATGTTTATTTCCCATCAGCAGGTAATATGGTAAAATACTTTCATCATCTCTACCAAACTGTGTCCAGAAAGATGGGAACGCCAAACTTTGGTGGCTACAGCTACGTTTTTCGAGAGAAGTACGTTGCGTCGCGGCATAAGACTTCACCTACCGCTTTGTTATTTTACAATATTCGCCCAAAAAAGAAAAAAAAAAGCTAATCCAACGAGGAGACTTCAGTGCAAATGCTGTCTCTACTCTCATGCACTTAATGTATCGCACGCTCTGGAATATTGTAATGGTAACCTATCTGGGTCTACAATACCTTGCGGTAAGAGAGTGTATGTGGTTCTTCCATTTCCGCCAAGTTCTCTGTACATTCTTTACAGTACTCCAGTCCGTCTGTGCAGTCTAATGTCCTTGAAACCGGCCTCATGGAAATCAATTTCAGATGCCCTATTTCGATGAAGAACAACGCTCTACAGATCTTGATTTTTAAGTATTTTGTACGTTCTTTCATGTCCGTTGTGGTTTGATACCCAAGTTTTTAACTCAGTCATACGATACACTGACCCGACATCAAGAAATTTCCATTTTCCGTAAGATAAGCGCAATAGAATGTCCTCATGACAGCAATGTCACAGTAGGGCAAGGAGACGTACACTTCTCGGTCGAACAACCCCGGTGGTCGAATGACCTGATTTGAGGAAGATATAGAAACCCTGCGTCAGGTCGGTCACGTACAAAAAAAGCAGTAGAAATGGTATCTACCCCTCAACTGAACATCTCAAACCGAATAAAACGTTCGATATCCGCCCTAAGAGAGCACTAACCTCCATAAAACGAACGTCGTTACGATGCGATATCGACTTGCAAGAAATACGTGTAGAGGGTACACTTGATCAAAATGATTACGACGGGCATGCCCTTACAAGAAGTGGCTGTACGACTTCAGAAAGATTCCCGTTGTAAAGTACTTACCATTTTAGTTTGAAAATAATAATAATAATAATAATAATAATAATATTTCAATTATGCAGAAAATAGAACTGAATTCAGGAACATCATCAAAAAACATAAATTTGACACCACAACACAGAAGAGAACAGGATGCAAATGGACAGCGGAGCGAAAGAAACAACACAGTGAACACATGAAGAAAATTTGGGCTCAGAAAAAACATAAACAATCATCATAAAGGAATTCAAGTTCAAACGCTCTCTTAAATGGGAATAATCGAAAATAATAATAATAATATTTCAATAGTAGTTAAATTACGAATGACGACACTGAAAATCACTTCCTATCGAGAAAGTTTATCACTTGATTAAAAAAGGGTAAATATAAGCTAATGGTATTTGAATTACAGAAATTCTTTTCATCATTATTGACATGATGGGCAGAGGTCTGGGAATCGATTCCTAAGGAGAAATTTAAAGACTTATCGTGTTGACAAATTCTGAAATGCAGACGACTCAGCCTTTTGAGGCTAACTGAGAATCAATTTAAGGGAAATTAAAGAACAAAATTATACTTGAAAAACGTCAAAGAGAAATGTAATTGGAATTCTTACTCTGTGCTACGTGCTCCTTTCCACTTGACAGGATAGTTGTTGAACTGTTTGTACAGCACTAAGATGAGGTTCTCACTGAGGTGATACGATACGTCATGCCACAAGACGCAAAAGGCAGCAACAGCCTCTCATGTGGACATCACTGCAAGCCCCATCATGGACGACTTCCAGACATGTCACGTACTTCTCCGAGACTGGAATGAAGTATGTAGGGCTGTCCCTCCAACGTTAAAAGCGATGTCCATGTGTTAGCTACATTTAGTACTCAGCATTCTATGACCTAAAATGCACCAAATGTAAACTGGCCAGCGACTACATTTTTTACTGCAAACTTTTAAGACTACATGCTGTGTTTTACTTAGCACAATACAACAGCAAAAAGCAAAACAGTTCAATATCAATTTGTACCATCAAACTATACGATGGAAGAAAACCATTTTTTCCTAATAATATCTTCAGAATTGAGTGAGAAACAGTGCACAGCGGAGAACACACGAATCCCAAAACAGAGTTTTTTTTTAATTTTTTATGTGACAACTGGGAAGTTTTACTGAGTAACTAACAACACAGGCGGATGCGGGCATTGATTCACCTACATAAAACAGTTTTTTTAGGAGCACCACAAGACTTGAAATTTTCTTCTCAGTATTTGCGTGGAGCAACCAGCACTTCGTGTTGCGCTGGACAATACGACCATCATATAGCTATTGTATTACTGTCGTCCCAGTGCCAGCCAGTTTTTTCGGATTTGAATTGGCGACCCGCTGCACGTCAGCCACTCGTTTTTCAATGGAACCTTCCTGGCGCCCAAACGGAGGGCTGGGGAAAATGTGGGCAGGGATCACAACCGGACGCCCGGCCACTATGTCCCGTTCCGTGCCCCAGGAATCGAGGAAGCAGTTTTTCGGAGAACATGGCCAAGACCAGAGAACAACTGACACTAAGAATGAAAAATGCGTGGACCAGCTCCTCGTTACAGCAACGCCCCAGCTCCGGGGTGGGTTAAAAAAGACACTGCCGAAAAAAAACTAGAAAAAAATTGTCTGTATTTGTGATTGCGAACAACTGTACAACGTCGTTCATTAAAGGAAGTCCCAAAAAAAAGGACATTTTTCTCGCCGTCAGGAAACAAGTAGTGAACTGCGTGTCCACAAATCCACTTCACGGAGTTCGTCTTCTTTTGTAGGAAGTATCCTGAGTCCGCAAAGAAGAGCAGGTGAGGAAGTACCTGATGGGGAGTTGGATAATTAAGCCAGCTTCTGTCGCATTAAGAACCAAACACCTGTCGCCATTCCGGACACCAGGCGATGAACCAGTTAAGTCGCTTCACCTATGTCCCTGTGCGTTCCACCGATGGGGTTTGCTCCTGCGTCATATAGCGAGTCACGTCGCGTATCCCATCGCCTCAGTGGGAACCGCGGCCTAAGACAACGTGATGATTCCTACGAAGAGACCATACTTAACGCCGGCCACTGTGGCCGAGCGGTTGTAGGCGCTTCAGTCTGGAACCGCGCGACCGCTACGGTCGCAGATTCGAATCCTGCCTCGGGCACGGATGTGTGTGAAGTCCTTAGGTTAGTTAGGTTTAAGTAGTTCTACGTTCTAGGGTACTGATGACTCAGATGTTGAGTCCCATAATGCTCAGAGCCATCTGAACCATACTTAACTACGTCCAATGAACCTGCCGAGTTGGGCTATGGAACCTGTTGACGGGACAACATCAGTAACTCACCTTCTAAACACACTCAGGAGAACACCACGGTTTCGATATGTCACTAACGCCAAGCACTTCAGCAGTTCACAATGTAATGGATGTAATTAACTTCGAGTGTTTTACCTGGAACGGCGCAGCACATAAATCTAATTTAAAACATTGTCCAACAGGCTAAAAATGACCGGGTTGTACTGGTTTATATTACAGCAAGCAGTCTGCTGTTTACTGTAGTGTCTCCCACAGGATGAATAATTTACGTGCCGGAATGGGCAGCAGGCTCTACACAAAAAAACTAGTACACATGCAGATAATTAATAAATTAATCAGCTAATTACAGCCAGTGCATATTTACGAAATAGTATAAACACGCGGTATTAACGATTCTCCCCAAGCGCAATTTGGGATTCTATATTTCGAAATTGCAACGGGTGGTGTTCTAGCTGAGGTATGTTGATTTCGAGCGTTACGATCTCTTTAAGGTGGCGCAGTGAAGCGCTCGTAAAAAGCGCGACGTCGGGCGCAGGAATTCTCCGGCCGACGCTGTGGGGGTTTTACATCGCGGGCTCGCGGGACGCCGCAGCCAGCGGCCGAGGCGCGCGGGGGAATTTTTACAGCGCCCGCTGCTCCATATGGAGCAGCTTATGCAAACGAGAGGTCCGGCCGCGCGTCGCACTGGCGCAGGAAGCGCGACGCCGTGGCGGGCGGGCAGTCCCAGCTGCGCAGCGTCATCCGCGGGTGCCTCCGCGCCGCCAGGAATACCTCGCACAGGCTCTGCATTCCTCCACCTGCCGGTCGGGCCGTGTGTGTGCCTCTGACACCTCTCTGTGCCTCACGAATAGTGGAGCAAGGTGCGGGCTGCAAGGAGTGCAAGCAATCTATTGCGCAAAAGACGGCACTAGGCATTAGCTGGGCACTAACACTGACATCGAAAAAGAGCGGCAAACAAGTAGTGGACGGAGAACATCGCTACAGTAGAGTAGGCGAAAAAGATCGCTGACAGCTACAGTGAACTTCAAGCGGCTTCTTCGAGTGTCCACCTAAAACAATCAGGTAACACGATTCTGGATATGTCTCTACAAAAGTGGCGTACACACTAAGCCAACGAAGGCCAACGACCAACAACCAACCTCTTTGTTAGCAGAGATTTGCTTAGTGTGTAAGGGGCAATGAAGCGGTTGGTCTTGGCTGTGATTCGGACTAATGGCGGTAACATCAAAGCGTCGGCAGCGGGTCGGCCTTGGGACCCATTTCCCAGTGTGAAAACTGCGTCGAATCCTCATTCGTTCTGCATCGATCTGCTGTCTGTTGAATGGTTGTGTATTTCTTGTGTTTAAAAATACTGGACAAAGGAGTACAATATGGAGACGGCACTGAAGCTGATATGAGTTTTATAGTCAACGGAAATGTTTTTGTCACCCCACCAACTGCGATAATAAAAACAAATTGGAAAAAATCAGTCACTTGGAGCGAAGTAAGTAAGCTATTAAAAAGTAACGTGCATGTTCTGAAAATGTAGTATTTATTGACATCTTTTCGCTGTGAATGACAAAAAGAAAGAAAGAAAACTACGAACGGTGCTGACGAAGTCTACAGATCAACATGGTTTCCTTTCAGATACAGTCTTGCAGATGAACTGTTTTTATATTTTAAAGTTATAAAATAAGCTGCCTTCTGAATCCCGAGTGGCTAAATATCTCAGAGTCACCATTACTCTTTTTTCTGCAGGAACAGATCTAAAATAGGAGTCACCTTTGGGAAATTTAAGGTCTACACAGTTCCGTAAGAATTAGAAATACGTAGCTTTCATTCGGTAAAATATATGAAATAATCCGTGTTCCAGTTCAGATTTAGTTCAGACATTAATTTTGTCGTACCACGCTGCTCCCTATTTTTCAAAAGAGAGGTCGTCCTCTAGCGTCGTTTATTCTTCTTCTTCTTCTTCTTCTAATAATCAGCTTCTTGCAGTAAAATAAATTCTGCACATGCAACGACTACAAAATCTCCCTCTTCCCTCGTAATATCGGCTGGTGGAATCGTAATTACAAAGCTACTTGCAAAATCTGTCTGATTTTCGTAACTCTTTATTTTCCATCCGTAAAACAAATCTCTGTTCCTCACAGTTTATATTGCAAATTAACTCCACCTCTTCTGCAGTCACAAACAAAATACAGTTCTGTGGAGTTGGCTCCACCTATCTCCCTGGAGCCAAACTAAACACTGAAATGACCACACTCGAAGAAAGCCACTTCTCGGCGCTCTGCTGTCGTCAGCAACAGCACGTCGACAGGAGTTCAATGGAGGGACTGCAAGCAGTCGGCGCATGAGTTGGCCAGCCCCCCCAGTAACTCGTGACCCGATGTAAGAGTGCTCTTTCGATGCTGCCAGCGACCTCTTGCTGTAGCCTGACAAGGTACCTGGTGGCTCGTAGCTCTCGGTGTGCCTCCTGGTGGTCAGTGGGCTACGGACGTGGCTGGTAAGGACCGCGTGAGCGTTCCTTTGCTTGACTCGCGCGTTATACCCATCATGTGTAATGCGGTTGGTTCCCCTGGGCACTATAGCTCTACTTTACAACAATATCAAAATGACAAGAACCTCGGCTGCTTGTCACAGCCTATTGCGATTCCACACGGACGAATCCCTGGACCCCAACTCAATGGTTTGGCAAGGATGAGAGGCCGAACGCCAGTGGGTTGGCGATCCATGTTCGGCCGAATCCACTGACTGCCATTCGGGCCTTTTGGCACCTCCTCAGTGTTATCAGAATACTATACACGACTGTTGTTTCCGCAAGCTACCAATTGCGCTCCTAACAGCGCTGTCACCTGTCAGGTACGACATCTCGTCGACTATACTACTACTTTACCTACTACCTACTAGTAGGAGAGAACCTACAAAACTGGCTCAGACTTTCGAGTAACGTCGTTTTCCTTTCTTACTAATCTCCGACTAGTCAACTATATCACTACACATGTTCTTCATAAAGAAACTATAAAATAATAATAATAATAATAAATTCACAGGAACAAGTCATCAGAACCAAAGCCATAGTTCTACAAAAGATCCTAATTGCAGATTCTGCAAAGAAGTTGACGAAACGACTGGCCATGTCTTGAACTGTTGCGAAAAGACATCCGCGACTGATTACAAGCAGAAGCACAATGAAGAGGCATGAATGAGCCACTGCAGTTGCTGCCGGTTGCACGGAACCAGTAAGACCACAAGCCAGAAGAATTTGAAATCGAACGTGCCAAATGACGGTGGGACCTCTAATTACTGTGCACACATCGATTGCTGAAACACAATACACTAGATACCACAAGTGTGGAGAAAATTAAACTTTGGGACACTGACATTGCCATCCCAGTGGAATCGATGAGAAAGAACGTGCCAGATACGAGGACGTAAAACTCGAACTACAACGACTCTGGCATAAATCGATGAAAGCGGTCCCAGTGATTTCTGGTACACTGGGAGCAGTGCCAAAAGGTCTCAGTGGGTATTTGAAAACCACTGGAACTGGTGAAATATCCGTCTGTCAACTACAAAAAGACAGTTTACTGGAATCTCAATGAGTCATCCATCCATAGATCATGCAGTCCTATGCGCTTGGGAAGTATCCGAATAGTAACAAAATACGAAATACAGCATAATGAACTCATCTGCTGTGTTTACTGTTATAAGCAATATGTATAATGAACCAGGGTGATTGTAATTACTGTGCAGGAACTCACAGAGGTCCAGCGCGAGCTATCACCATCGTAAAGAGCGATAGTTGATTGATAATGTAATTCCGAGTCATGCTGGAAAAAAATTGTTGCAACTTTGACCACCTGATGGAAATCTGGCTCTGTGAATTCAACAAAGACGTATAGAAATAGAAACGTTTCCATATGTAATGCATTAGGAAAGGGACGTGAGCAGTAAAGGTCTAACAAGAGAGAAAGGCATTACGTTGATTTTATTGTAAACCGCCGCTTTCACAATTTTTTTCAGTATGAGCACCGGAGGTATCGACGAAATGCTCTGCAGCGCTAGATTTGCACCTGCCACATTACAATATCAGCAGAAGCACCGCGACGTTCCGCTTGACGCCATTTACCTTCCGATAGCGCAGTATCTCGCTATGAACGCGAGTCCATCATGCTGAATAACTCCCTCTCGGCCGTGCTGGTGACAAAAACCCAGCTCCGGCTACAATGTCTTAAACTGCAAGCGCCAGCACGCTAATTAACTGTTCACTTACTGAGGAAGGTTGACAGAACCACTCCCGAATGTCTGGAAGAACATTCAGAACAATCCTCAGTTACCCATTCATCGAGACACTGCACGCACAGAACACCAACGCCTGAAATCGATAAAATGTTTAATATGAGTCCTTGATCGTTTTTCTTACATTTAGCATACAACTTGAAGCTTTCGACCTACCAGCATGTTACCGAGGGAGGTGTTGCAGTCCGCAGCTCATGGTCGTGCGGTAGCGTTCTCGCTTCACGCGCCCGGGTTCCCGGTTCGATTCCCGACGGGGTCAGGGATTTTCTCTGCCTCGTGATGACTGGGTGTTGTGTGATGTCCTTAGGTTAGTTAGGTTTAAGTAGTTCTAAGTTCTAGAGGACTGATGACCATAGATGTTAAGTCCCATAGTGCTCGGAGCCAAGCCAAGGAGGTGGTGCAGTGGTTACCATACTGGACTCGCACACGGGAGGACGACGGTTCAAACCCGCGTCCGGCCATCCCGATTTAGGTTTTCCGTGATTTCCCTAAATTGCTTCAGGCAAATGCCGGTATGGTTCCTTTGAAAGGGCACGGCCGACTTCCTTTCCCATCCTCCCCTAATCCGATGGGACCGATGACATCGCTGTTTGGTTCCCTTCCGCAAATTAACCAACCTACCAGAAGGTCATAATCAAAATTTTATTAAAAGGACATCGGGACATAGTATCAGGTATGAACGCAACGTAGACCATGCATCAGTCTATGGTACAAAATCACACACTGATCCTGACGAAAACGTGCATAGAAGGATTTGCATCATCCTGATGATGGTGTAGGCCGAAGCGCGGGAAGGTCTATGGAATTACGTAAATCAAGGAATCAAGAAGAAACAGTAACAGTGTCAGTAGCGACAAAGGTATATAGTGACAATGGAATCATATTCCTCTTTCGTATCCTTTATTAGTAATGCCGATTCGTCACGGACTACTATGCATTCTGTAAATCAGAGGAAATTCGGGCGAGAAAGAGAAAAGCTATCGGTTCTCTGGGGACGAGTAGCGCATGAGCTAGCGAAGATAGGATTCCCTGCCCCGTGGTCCGCATCCAATGTGTAAGGGAATCGGTTAGCCAATAAAGGGAGAGAAAAAAATCCCCTCTCTCCGAAAGTGCCCGGCTAAAATCTCATTTGCAGACAGGAGTGAGAGAATTACTGGCAGTGTGATCGGGGCGTGGACAACTCTCGCAGCCGTAGCCAGAGGTGGACCAACGCTTTATTGACTTGCTCGTTCTGTGGTGAAGCTCGTTCTGTTGAACAAATTCTGTAAATGTTCATCACTTCTACTGATTCCATTCGGATTATTCCTTCGTGGCGCGTCCCTCTTAGAGTGATTCTTGTGAGAAACTTTTCGTGTACATTCCCGTTGTGTTGGCGCCTGAATACATCACGAATATCGAGTTTATCTACTCAAATGGTACTACGTTAAGTGCTGGCAGTAACGTTACAGCCACCAGCTTTTGTTCGCAACACTTGGTAAGATCCCTTGTGGCAATGCAGCGGGTCGTCCTTTATAAGAGATCCAGGTCACAACGAAACATCTGCCTTCAGTGCGCGGCATAATGGAGCCCCGGCAGAGAGCACGACGTAGCGGCGGCCTCCGGCGAAGATGTCATCGCACACGCACGCACGCACACGACTCACGCACAGGGAGGTGGCGGCGCCGGAGCCAGCAGCAGCGCGAACGCCAAAGGCAGCCAGACTCCCCTTAATTGGCCAGCGGTTCGTATTCCGTGGGACAATGAAGACAAAGGGCTTTTCAGGAGCGGTGGCGGCGGCGGTGGCGGTGTCTGCGGCGACAGACGCGGCCCCATTCATTGCCACGGGACGCTGCGCTGCTCTCTTCCCCGAAAGCGCGGCAGCTGCGAGGCGCACGAGGTTCGCGAAATGGCCTGGAACGGGCCTGCGTGAGAAACGGAGGCGTGGCCGCTCTCGCGGAGACGTCCTTGACACTGGTAGTTACAGGTGAGACGAAATTTGCGTCCGGTCCGGTAAGATCACGAACATCTGTTGACCAATGTACTCTCTGGGAACCTTGCCAGCAAGGCCTCAAACTAGGGATCGTAAAAAATCGACCGGTAAAAACCGATTCTCGTATGGTATTTCTCAATAACCGGTATTTTTCGATATTCCTTTGGTCTCTCTTGTAACAGATTTTTTTATTATTTTTAACTAATACCTGAGTAAGAAAACCGAACCGTTAATTAGCCATAGCACCAGCGCTAAAATTTTTCTTTTTTAAATAAAACGTTTTCAGAAAAATGAGTAATTTTTTTTGGTAAAATTTGCACTGGCCTGAAATAATGTGTTATTATAGGAAATGGAAAAGTGATCAGTGCAATTTTAATAACAATTCCGTCAGAAACGGATAACTAACACATGGCATAAGAATTGGTACCGCATTGCCGAGACAATAATATAATAATGTCCCCGTTGCCGTGTGCCGTAGCTTAAGGTACGTTTGTGCGTGCAGTGAGGAAGTATTGCCCCACCTGGTCTGTACGGTAGATTCTTGTTATCGTCCCCGGACAATGCAAAAATGCACCAACCTTAATCTGGATATATTTTTACTGAATGATGTAGCAATGAAGTAAAATGCTTCATTTGGTTTTAAAGATAAAAGTTTTGTCAGTTATTTCTATAAAATAATAAGAGGAAAGAAATTATGCTAAAGTAATAAATTAAAAACTTAACAACAAATTATTCATAGAATGCACTAAAAACAGTAGTTAGCTGATCTGCTGCCTATGTCTACGTAATGTGCCTTTATATGCATGTAGTCCTTGAAAACGGTAAAACTAACACGAAAATCAAAGTTCTTCATCCTCAGTTTTCACCTTTTAGAACAGATAGCGGTACGATCCCCGACTGCGACATTATTTTTGAGCAGAGTTTCAGAAAATTAGAACTGTCATGAGAATGTCGGCCATTTTTTGCAGTATTGAACCAATTATCACTTTTCGAGAAAAGCATCGAACGGTGGACGGAATAAGTTTCCTTATATTTACCTATTTAATTTAATATCCTGTTTCTATGTATCTTGAAACTGAGTCAAAGTTTTCAATCTTTGACTGATTTCTACGTTTATTAAAGGAAATAATGGGAATAAAAAACCGAAAATTGTTTATTTCAGAAACCGGTTATTTTGAGCGGTTTTAACAGTCACGTTAAGCTGGCGTCGAAAGAAAAATGGCTCTGAGCACTATGGGACTTAACATCTATGGTCATCAGTCCCCTAGAACTACTTAAACCTAACTAACCTAAGGACATCACACAACACCCAGTCATCACGAGGCAGAGGAAATCCCTGACCCCGCCGGGAATCGAACCCGGCAACCCGGGCGTGGGAAGCGAGAACGCTACCGCACGACCACGAGCTGCGGACGGCGTCGAGAGGAACCGATACAATCGAAAACCGGCTGTTTCAGCGGTAACCGCAACTCACAATTTTCCAGTGTTTCCTAACTCTTTTTTCCGACTTGTTCTTCTTGTGCTTCCACCCATCACTGTCTCATAATTCTGCACGAGCTTCCATCATGCCGTTAATTTGTTCTGCTATTTTTGTTGACTGAAGCAATATCCTACAAGTGGGAGTAACGAAAGTGGAAGGTCAAGAACTGTAAGTTGGTGTACACAAGGGTGCTATGCAAGTACGGTTGCCAGGTCCAAAAATAGAAAATCCGAACTCGGTGCTACATTTAGCCGAGCATTCTGTCCTAAAAGCCGGGCTATTTATTTTAAACAGAAATACTGGGTGCTGGGTATTTTCAGTCGTTTATTAATAATGAGTTGCAGTCAGCTTTTTGTAAGATCGGCTTCAAACGAATCAGCACTTGCGTGTCGTTAACACGGTCACGAGCGACGCGTGAGCGTGGTAGGAAGTGGCTGGTTAGCATCAGCTGATCAGCAAATTCTGCTGTACATGAGCAACTGGGGTGAAAGGAGTGGAAAGGAAACGGGATGGGAAAGAGATACGAAGTAAATTATAACTTCCAGCCGCACATTGGCACTGCGGCAATGCAGCAGCCAGGAGTTGAAGATTTAGGCGGCATCGGGACTCGAACCCGGATGCTCCGCTTCTCTAGAACGGTTGTCTTAACCGCCTCGTCCATTTGGACACGCACAAATTCGCAGCTTCCTGATCGCTGCACCACAACGACCCAGCCCATTAACTCCTAATCGCAGATTTCTGATTCCCTTGGGAGATTGGACGTTGGTTGTGCATCCTAAATGAAAATTTTTCATCAAACAACCGTCACGCCAACAGAATTGCAGATTTGAGAAGTGTCTGTTCTGTCGGACAACCAAAGACCGAACGCAGACGGGATTCAGAAGTATGCGAGTAGGGGATCCTGGCAATGCGGCGAGCGGGGAGGTGGGATTTGGTGTCGGATGGGAATCGTGTCCGAATGGACGAGGCGGTTCTACAGAAGGGATAGAGAAACAATTAAAATCGCTCAAAAGAGGAAAGGCCACTGGACCTGATGGGATACCAGTTCGATTTTACACAGAGTACGCGAAGGAACTTGCCCCCCTTCTTGCAGCGGTGTACCGTAGGTCTCTAGAAGAGCGTAGCGTTCCAAATGATTGGAAAAGGGCACAGGTCATCCCCGTTTTCAAGAAGGGACGTCGAACAGATGTGCAGAACTATAGACCTATATCTCTAACGTCGATCAGTTGTAGAATTTTGGAACACGTATTATGTTCGAGTATAATGACTTTTCTGGAGACTAGAAATCTACTCTGTAGGAATCAGCATGGGTTTCGAAAAGACGGTCGTGCGAAACCCAGCTCGCGCTATTCGTCCACGAGACTCAGAGGCCCATTGACACGGGTTCACAGGTAGATGCTGTGTTTCTTGACTTCCGCAAGGCGTTCGATACAGTTCCCCACAGTCGTTTAGTGAACAAAATGACCTTGTGGATGACATCTGAAGTTCACTGAGGCTTTTTGCAGATGATGCTGTGGTGTATCGAGAGGTTGTAACAATGGAAAATTGTACTGAAGTGCAGGAGGATCTGCGGCGAATTGACGCATGGTGCAGGGAATGGCAATTGAATCTCAATGTAGACAACTGTAATGTGCTGCGAATACATAGAAAGATAGATCCCTTATCATTTAGCTTCAAAATAGCAGGTCAGCAACTGGAAGCAGTTAATTCCATAAATTATCTGGGAGTACGCATTAGGAGTGATTTAAAATGGAATGATCATATAAAGTTGATCGTCGGTAAAGCAGATGCCAGACTGAGATTCATTGGAAGAATCCTAAGGAAATGCAATCCGAAAACAAAGGAAGTAGGTTACAGTACGCTTGTTCGCCCACTGCTTGAATACTGCTCAGCAGTGTGGGATTCGTACCAGATAGGGTTGATAGAAGAGATAGAGAAGATCCAACGGAGAGCAGCGCGCTTCGTTACAGGATCATTTAGTAATCGCGAAAGCGTTACGGAGATGATAGACAAACTCCAGTGGAAGACTCTGCGGGAGAGACGCTCAGTAGCTCGGTACGGGCTTTTGTTAAAGTTTCGAGACCATACCTTCACCGAAGAGTCAAGCGTTATATTGCTCCCTCCAACGTGTATCTCGCGAAGAGACCATGAGGATAAAATCAGAGAGATTAGAGCCCACACAGAAGCATACCGACAATCCTTCTTTCCACGAACGATACGAGACTGGAATAGAAGGGAGAACCGATAGAGGTACTCAGGGTACCCTCCGCCACACACCGTCAGGTGGCTTGCGGAGTATGGATGTAGATGTAGAAGCAGAGCATCCGGGTTTGTGTCCCGGTCCGACACAAACTTTCAACTCTCGTTGTTGCATTGTCACAATGCCCTATGAGGTTGGAAGTAATTGTTTCCTCCCTATTTCTTCCCCACTCCGTTTCCTTTCCCTTCCTTTCATCCCAGTTATGTCTGATAGAACAGACACCATCCACATCTATTATTTTCTACGTTGCCTCGCTTTCCCCTTCGTACAATAGTTGTGTCATTGTGTGTTAGGCTCTTTCGGCCTGTTAAAAAAAAAAAAAGAACATAGGGCACAGACGTAAGAATAGCATTGGTTGGTAGATTGATATACCCTTATGGTATGTGTGGTTATTCCTCTTTACAGTTATTCCTCGTGTTTACGTCATCAGTTTGGAACGAGTGTTAGTTCTGCGTTCTCTAAAAATGGTTCAAATGGCTCTGAGCACTATGGGACTCAACTGCTGAGGTCATTAGTCCCCTAGAACTTAGAACTAGTTAAACCTAACTAACCTAAGGACATCACAAACATCCATGCCCGAGGCAGTATTCGAACCTGCGACCGTAGCGGTCTTGCGGTTCCAGACTGCAGCGCCTTTAACCGCACGGCCACTTCGGCCGGCTCTGCGTTCTCTACCTCTTCACTAAAAAACCTAACAAAAGCTGGACAGGCCGAACTTGCATGTATTTGGCCGACGCGTCCAGCTAAAGCCAGGCATCTGGCAACCCTATGTGCAATGCCACAGCTTCTGTTCACCACTGCTGTTCGGCTTGTGCGTTGAATAAGACAGGGAACAATTAAATAATAATAATAATAATAATAATAATAATAATTCGGAGAAAGAATAAAAGATAAAGGGAAGATGATGAAGATCACCAGAAAAGTGAGTGGCGGCTTGGTTTACATTAAAATTGAGAACGACGCAGATGTGAAAGAAGTCTCATATTTAGAAAGCAAAATAACATACATTGACCAAAAACAAAGAAGGTGACTGGCACAACCCATGGTCCTTTCTCTGAAAATACTTTACTGGCACTATCACACGCAATTTAAGTCAGAAATTACTCGTTTTGGCAGTCACTTACTATCCTGAGAATTCAAGACAGTGTGGTTTTCTCAGTGTTTACTGTGAAATCATCCGTCTTACGGTCTGAAGATGGCCGCTGACGGCCGAAACTAGTAATTTCTTATTGAAATTGGGGGACATTGTGCAGGAAGATTAGCTACTTTTCAAAGAAAGCATTTGAACAAAAACTGAGGTGCTCAGCACGCTAGACATTTCGTTCTCTAAAATAAGAAAGCTCTATTACTATCAGCTGCTGAAACAGCATCGACTGCAATGTCTGTGGGCGTGGGTTTGGGTTATAACTCTTCATGACATTACGATAGTCCGTTACAGGTCCATTACGAACAGAAATGGCAGTAAAGGAAATTTTACCGATTAATTGCTAAGAAACATCAAGTGTGTATCGAATTTTGGTAGTATTTTATTAACGTTGATGGTAATTTTTAGGTTATAGAACATAGGCGTCCACACATTTAATTTGATGGTGGGATGGCATGTTTCAACAAACGGGCATCTCAAAAAACGCGGTGTGGTCATTACTGATTACTTTCTAGACAAGTCTCTACTGCTCAGCGGAACAGTAGATGTTTTTGAGCTTACAAAACACCACACATCGCTCTATATCTCTGAAGAACTGACAGATATTTTCTTCGAGTGGAATGTTTCAACTGAAAGAATTTCAGCTATCAACACAGATAATGACAGCACTGTTATGAAGGTAAATCGGACCATGTTTGGGGAAAAAGGACTATGGGGCATACCTTGCTTGGCCCATACGATTAACTTAGTCTTAACTAAATCAACTGATGAACTGCACTGAATTGAGAAGTAATTTTCGAGACACTGTCAAACATATTAAAGAAGAGAATGTCAATGCAAATGACAAGTTACGAAAAAGAAAAGTAGATAGGGAGCTAAAAGAAGGTCAAATAAAAAAAATGGTATTAGGTGTTCGCACAAGATGGAATTCGTGCTTGTTTATGTTAGAACGATTCCTGGACGTAATGTCCGTTGGGAGCGATACTTTTAACTAGACCTGAGGCTCCCCCAATGGTTTCTAATCACGAGTTAAGAGTGTATCAAAGAAATGGCGGAAATGCTACGACCATTGGAAAAGTTATCAACAGGAATTTCGCGGACATTTACGGTGCAGTAAGCAAAGTGATCCCGTTAGTAAGATATATTCGGGACACAGTCGGAAATATGAAACCTAGAAATGATATGACTGCTCCGTTTAAAATCCAAATAGAGAAACAATTGGCTAGAAGGTTCGACAACTTGGAACATTCCGCCATTCTGGCAAATTCAGTAACTCTTGACCCACGATTCAAGTTCATGCAGTTCATAGCCCTCGTTAAATCAAAGGTAATTAGTTAGTTAAATAAATATGTATGGGAATTTAATGTACCTACAACCAAGAACAGCACACCCGATAAGTCTGGTAAAGAAAATTCAGAGTCTGATATGTGGAAACACCGCAAGCAATTAGCACACAAAACATGAACAGTCATTAATACCTGCTGGAAACGTTAGTGAAACTGAGGTTCAGAAGTACCTATAAACCCCTGTTACACCAATTAAAAGATGCTACAGAAATTTTGGAGTACAGGACGTAACTTTTCCCGAAACTTACAAAAATTGCAATTTATCTGTATCTGCCCATCGTTGCCAAATCTGTGCCCAGTGAACGCTTGTTCTCGGAGGCTGGGAAAGAAACGTAGATCTAGAGACTAGATTATCTAAGCTTCTTTTCACAAATTCTACATCAAAACTATTACATTCAAAGGAAATAAATTTTTTAATGATAAAAATGAATTTTCTATACAAGATACATTTTATTTTGTTTCGTAATCTTTTACGAAATTTTTGATGACCGCATGTCAGTTATCTTTGGGCCTAATGCAAGGTAGCGTTAGGAAGGGATAGGTGGACGGGGATAAGTCGTAAAGAAATAGCTGACTGTTTTTAGCTGCTTTGCGTTTTAAAATCCCTCTCATCACAAAATTTACGTTCTTTTATTGCGCTATTTAGAACTAAAATTATTTTTCCGGAATTTCTAAAGTATAGAGAAACATCGATAAAACGATTTATCGTTTTGAAGAGCAATGTTATCTTTCACATCGACGCTTTTATTTGTGAACATCGATGTTTTTAAGAGCGATGTTGGACTCCTACTGTTAAGATGTACCATTATAAACTCTTTCTGTTGTAATGAGAAACTTTTGTTTCATGGCCCTCTGTCGGAATAGACTCTGGAGGCTTTTAGTTCAGCTCTATTACTGGACAGACTTAAGAGTTCGTTCAAAGGGAGCATATAGGATGTCGCTACTGCTCCTGCTGACGAGAAGCAGCTGCAGAAAACGTACAGAAGCCCTCTGGCGCTAATATGCTTTGATCAGTTCCTTCGTTCCGTTATGCACCTTGTGTGGCCCACAGAGGAACAGTGGAGGAAGCTAAGAGCTCCTCTTTCGTATTTACCTCTGGAACATCAGTTGAAAATGATGCGAACGTTGTTTATGTTCCAAGAAACAAAAGTCAGATAGACAGGGACCATTAACTACGCAGTGGGAGGAAGTTGCCGCGAGCTGTTTAAGAATCAACCCAGGTATCCGTCTGCAGTAGGGAAACTTCAGGCAATGTAGCAAAGAGCTGGCGAATTAAGATTTGGGTCCCACATCTCCTCAGTATCTCCACTGACATAAACATCTTGCCTATATCCATGAGCAGTACATTATGTAACAGATAGCGTCTTTTTACTTCACGACTACAAGACCGCTTGCATACGGACCATTTCCCCACTTCCCAATAGCAGGTGCATCATACATCCATATTAATATCTGGGTGCTATATTTATATTAGGTACAGCCATGTCACAGTACAGGCGAGAATGCAGGATCGCATTGCTGCTAGCACGGCCTTCCTTCTATACGCAAGACAAGAATGTCAACAAATCTCAAACAAAACATCTCCAGTTAGGTGACAAAAGTCATGGGATGTCTCCTAATATCACGTCGGATCTCCTTTTGCCAGGCGTAGTGTAGCAGCTCGACGTAGCATGGACCCAAAAAATAGTTGGAAGTCCTCTGGAAACATGCTGCCTCTACTGTATGTCTGTCCATGATCACGTTAGTGTTATCGGTGCATGATTTTATGCACGAACCGACCTCTCGATTATGTCCCATAAATGTTCGATGGGATTATGTCGGGCGATCTGGGTGGCCAAATGATTTGCTCGAATTGTCCAGAATGTTCTTCAAACCAATCGCGAACAATTGTGACCCAGTGACATGGAGCATTGCCATCCATAAAAATTCCATTATTGTTTGGGAGCATGAAGTCCATGAAGACGGTCTCCAGGTAGCCGAACATAACCATTTCCAGTCAATTATCGATTCCGCTGGACCAGAGAACCTTGTCCATTTCTTGTTAGCACAGCCCACACCATTCTGGAGCCACCACCAGCTTGCAGTGCCTTGTTGACAATTTATGTCGGTGGTATCGTTAGGTCTGCGCCACACAAGAATCCTACCATTAGCTCTTACCAACTGATATCGTTGCTCAACTGACCAGGCCACGGTTTTCCAGTCCTTTAGGGTCCAACCGATATGGTCACGAGCCCGGGATAGGCGCTGCAGGGGCTGTCGCGTTAGGTATAGGGGTCGGTCGTCTGCTGCCATAATCCATTAACGTCAAATTTCGCCAACTTTAGTAACAGATACGTTCTTTGTATGTCGCACAAGGCTTTCTGTGGTTATTTTACGCTTTGTGGCTTGTCTGTTAGTACTGACAACTACGCAAATGCCGCTGCTCTTGGTCGTTGAGTGAAGGCCGTCGGTCTTGTCCATGGTGAGAGGTAATGTTTGAAAATGGGTGTTCTCGGCACACTCTTAACGCTGTCGATCTCGGAATACTGGATTCCCTAACGATTTCTGAAATGTCCCACAAGTCTAGTTCCGACTACCATTCCCAGTCGGAAACGTTTTCACATGAATCACCTGCGTGCAAATTACAGCTCCAACAATGCATTGCCCTTTTATACCTTTTGTGTGCGACACTACCGACATCTATACAAGTGCGTATCGTTAACCCATGACTTTTATCATCTCAGTATGTAGGACGCTCATCTGACCATTTGTATTCTTGATTCGCTGCCTGCCTTCGTAAAATTTATGGCCCCATTCTAATTACAGAAAGTGGAGAATGTGCAATCCGTCATAATATTGAACTCTACACCATCAACAATTGCTGTGCACCATGGTTTTAATGGAAATACAACATCCATAGTGGGCAGCCACATTATTATTGCGCCGGAAAGTCGGTGGCCAAATGACTAACACCGGGTGTGTGGAAAAATCCTGAACACTTTGGGTTGCCTGTTATTAGAAAGATCGACTGCAAGTGGGGCCGTCGCGTGGATGGCAGCAAAGAACACTGATCAGGGTTGCAAGCGATCTGCCTAAGAACTGCGTTATCTACGGGGCCTGACGGTGGCAAGCTGCTAACAAACAAGAAATATAGGGCAAAGGATACATCACCATGATAATTTCCCTGTGAATAGAAGACTTACTGTTGTCATGTTTTCCCGAAGCTCAGCTGCTTCACTGTCTTCTCGAAGAAAAAAAAAATGGTTCAAATGGCTCTGAGCACTATGGGACTTAACATCTGTGGTCATCAGTCCCCTAGAACTTAGAACGACTTAAACCTAACTAACCTAAGGACATCACACACATCCATGCCCAAGGCAGGATTCTAACCTGCGACCGCAGCAGTCGCGCGGTTCCGGACTGCGAGCCTTAACCGCGAGACCACCGCGGCCGGCTGTCTTCTCGTCTAGGTTTGTAACCAAGAAACGATATACATCTTCTAATTTCATGGATTTATTTCATGATTGGAGACTGGCCTAAGAAGCATTTCATCACACAAAACAGGCACGCTGTGCTTTCAAGTGAACAGGACTGTTGCGAATGGTCTGTATTAATCCCATTAACTACTTTCTACTTAGTATGAAATTTGTTTAAATTGTTCTTAAATTGGCAAGAAAGCTGTGCTTACGTTCTTCATATTACTAAGGATTTAATTCTTTAATCTTTATAGGTTTTCTTAGCTTTTCTTGTAGGGTGCCTATTTCCAGCTCTTTTACAGCGCACGTAATTTGTTTTCTGCTGCGAAGCTATAACACCCTAGCCCCTTTCCACTGCGTTACACGACGCACACGTTTTCTAATACTGTCGACCAACGTGCAGCAGCTACGGAGTGTGTAAGCCGGTCAGTGTGCCTTGGGAGGCAGGCAAGTGCGTGATGGAGCAGCCGTCTGGCGGCAGGTGGCGTGGGGCTCGGCAGGTGCAGCGCCTCCAACCCCCCCCCCCCCCCACCCAAGCCAACAACACTTCGAGAGCAGCAGCACAGCCACCACACGCAGCAGGGCCCGGGTCGGCCACCTGCTTTTTGTGGCGCGCGCCGCGCCATTCTCAGAACACGGCGGCTGCTACTACTACCACGACCATTCTCCACAAAGACAGATGCGGTGCCACGCCAGCCAAAATACGTTGCACTAATACCCAACATATTCTGTCGTTCCCTCAAATCTCCACCCCCTCCCAACACAACCATCCAGACTGTCACTACACCATCCAGACAGTCACTACAAAGTAATTCTCTAAACAAAAACGTCTCCGCAAAAATTAATGCCTTATTCAGTAGTAGTAACACAGGTGGAATCCTCGATAAATTCATATCATGTAATGAAACACTTACAGAAACAACTTACAAAACGCTACTAATCCACTTCAAGGCCACAAGTTTTATTTTGCCTGATGTCTAATCCATTACAGTTCGGGAGTGCAGGCACTTAAACTCTATGGTTTCTCCTGATATTTCGGACGTATGTCTTCCCCTTATCGTTAGACAGATAATACGACATTCACTCCGTCCAGCCGTAGCGTCAGTCGGTCGGCTCAATCTGAAGATGGCTGAAAGGTATATGGCTGAAATATCAGGAGAAGGGAATTTATGCGGCTGCACGCCCGAAATTTATTGGATCACTCTCCTGGCCGCGAAAATATGAAGATGCACTGTAACTATTCAAAAAGGTATTACCAATAACGGAAAATATTTCACAGTATATATACTAAATTTTCAAAGTTTCCGTACCAGATTCAGAGCATTATAACTCCATTTTCAACGCATAAAACTCATTTCGTTTATTCGAAGTTGCACAACTGGTGTTCTAACGTCGGAGTGTGCACTGATACATCGGCGATGGTGCATCTACTGTTTCTCATTGCCGATGGGCAATGCGCCTTACAACTCCAATTTTCAAGCTTAAGTAACTGAAATGAGTTGCTTGCATTGAAATTGGAGTTATAATGTGGCTTCAACGTGGATTTTTCCCTTATAAAATAAAGAACACCGCGGTGGTTGTAGTGTTTTTCATCACAACTGTCTCAACAGGATTAAAATTAGAGTTAGCCTTTCAAAATATTTACTTGTACATATGACATGCTTAATCAAAATTATGTCTTCGGATCTCGCTAATTTTGAAATAGTATTTTTCTTTCCCATGATTATGGCTGACATTAAAATTAACTTTGTTAGTAGAGCAACCGAATAAAGAGGAAGGCTGAAAAAAAAACTTCATTTCATCTGCTGTTGCAATATTGATGTTACATAGCAGTAAGATGGTTTCCTCAGAGCTTTGTACATGTAGCAGAATTCTCATTAAGGACACAGTGTGTGGACTACAGCACAAAAGTTGTTGGTCAGAATAGTAAGGGTAAATTTAAGGATATGTCCTTAAAGTCGACATTCCCGCTTCCACCTGAAAATAACCCTACGGGCGAAATTGCAATCGTGGTGATTGAAAATTATCGAACACGTCAAACGCGAAACTGTTCCAAAAATATTATGTGACTGTGAACACAGCACTAGAGAAGATAATCTGTTTTAGCTTTTTAACACATATTAAACCAATGAAAGATTTTTCGATATCGCTTGAACAATGGAAGATATTTGCGGCTATCTCCCATTACCATAATAGCTGAAAAATAAAGATCTCGATCTTCATACGAACTGAGGCGGCTTAATCAACGAGAAAAAGGGATATAACCCTGTATTGCGACATATGTGCCACCACTCATCCCGCATTACCTACGTGGATGGAACAGAAGGGAGCCTTCCTACTGGGTAAAATGTGCAAGGTATGCTGATATAGATGCGTTGAAACAAACAGCACAAGATATCACAGAACAAATTCACACAGCGTGAGTAGTTGTAACGATGAACAACGAAGCCTTCAGGAAAATTGGGCAGATTTAATATTTTATGGGAGTATTACTCACGATCGTATACAGAGAAGGACGGCACGCATGGTCACAGATTTGTTTGACCCGTGGGAGAGTGCCGCATAGATGAACAACGTGAGCTGGCAGACTCTTGAAGGCAAACGTAAACCATCCCGAGAAAGCCTCCTTAAAAAGTTCCAAGAACCAGTTTTAGATGATGACTCCAGGAATATACTACAACCCTCTACGTAGGGATCTTGAGGACAAGGTTATATTAACTACAGATCGCACGGAGGCGTTTCGACTGTCGTTTTTGCAGCGCTCCATACGTGAACGGCAAAAAAGCTTGAAAATGCCAAATTTAATCGAGTTCGAAAAATACACAGAAAGGACAGTCAACAGTCAATAACAATCCTCACTGAGCTGAATTATATCACAAAACTTATAAAAGATTCCTTGAGCTGCAAGTAAAACAGATGTGACACACGAAACACAAAAAATTACGTTAGTTAAAAGTTTAGCTGTTTGGGAAACAACGTTTCCAAAACCGAATACACTCTGAAAATTAAAAATGTGTAAAATCCATTCACTGTTACATTTCGTGCGTTGCATCAGTTTTAATTTGGAAAATGTCTAATACAGGAGAGAAAAATACTACAATCAAAATAACGTTTGAAATATTTCGGACTGTGTTTAAAAGGTTAGAATGAGTACATAACGCGTATGCTGGTGTACTGCTAAATAAAATACGCTAGATATCTGCAGTAACAATACTGTGAGTTTCAACAATACGTCCTGCTTCCTTAACTGTGTTGTAACACCATGAGGAAATTATTGCGTTTATTTTTTACGCTTTTTTCCCCTATTATTCACTTTGTACCGCCACTCAAATTTGGTCACCTGCTGAACAAGAACACATCAAGTGCTGTCCTTGTGTCACAATTAATATTTAACATAACAAATGTAAAGAAACGACTCACGGCACGTTAGTACAAACTAGTTTGTAGCTATATGGCAAGGAGGCGTCAATTACGTGGAAGTACGATATAAACAAGCAAACTAACACTTTTAATCTAGAGGCAGGGTATGTGAAGACGGTAGGATACAAGAACACTAGCCAAAAGACCACAACAATTAACAAATGAACCTAAGGAACCAAACTTAAACAAGAAATGGAAAATAATCAAATGTCTGCCGAAAACGTACATAATATTATATCAAGTAATTTCTTGTAAAGTGAAATAAAAATTTAAAAAATCATTATATAGTCGCTTTTTGCTGCTGAAACCGATGGTCTCCTAAACTTGTGTTACGGTAAGTAGTAAATACATGAACTCAATTTCACCGTGCAATATTTTGCAGTCTTTATTCAATTTCATATAGTACTTGTCTTTTACTTCTCTTTTTGCGTTACTATACAATATGGGATCCCATCCACATTATTTACCTATACTCATGCACTCAGGAACGTGAACATTGTTTACTCAACACTTATAAAATTATTTCTTTGCAGTGCCCGAGCATTCAGCTACATAGCGACACTGCTGTTGAAGCTTTCGAGTCAAATGCATCGAATCATAGCTCCAGTTGTTAACCATCAGAATATCCGTCGAAGTGGCTAGAAGACCAGGGTTATAACATTTGTGACAAAGTTAAGGGTTCCTGATTTGTTATGAGAACCTCAAATTCAATTGTATACTACAGCAAGTGAACCAGTGTTTGTTCTCCAAATACGTAGAGTAGATCATCTTTCATTCAGATTTCCAGTAACGAGCCTAAGTTCACCATGCATGTCCTCTACCCAAGGAGAAAAAAATATCGTGACACATCACATATAAATAGCTCTCTTCGTCTTCAGCCATAACGAGACTTATTTGACCAACAATGCCTGCATCAACAGAAAAAAACGAGAACCAAATCTGATAACCGCGTAATGTAAGTACATAAAAGCGATTGCTGCCAATAAACAGATCTTCTAAAAAGGGAACTTCCGATTAAACTAATCTAAATATAGTGAACAACCAAATTTGCTTTTACCTGGGCAGGTAATTATTACCTCCAAGGAAAACGAAATTTATATTGCAAGGTGTTCAACTGATGGAGGAGATTAGAAACTAACGTTCTGTCGACGTCGCGCTCTTCTGAGTTCGAGCACAAGTTTGCACTTGACACGGCTCGACCAAAAAATTGTTAGTAAGCATGAAAGGCATTTGTATCCTCTTTCACGCGAAGCGCAGTGTTTGAGCCACCGCGGTAGCACTGTGTACATAATTCTGAGTTATTGTAAAAGACCTCCTGTTTTGACTCACGTAAGCAGTTATATATGACAGTACTGTTTGTACGTGGAAATTGTTAACGTGTCTGAGCAATGCAGCGGTACACCACAATCAAATAAATCATTGGGCTCCCTGACAATTTAATGTTTTAGACTTTTGGATGGCAAGGTCTTTTCTTTTCTCGTGGTACGTATATGTTACATAACAGGGTGCGTTTAGGTGACATTTAGATGGACTGACTCAGACAGAATCTACAGCTCAGATATAGCCAAGAGTCTGACGCGTCGCTAAGAAACGTTTGACAAATTACGCGTACACTATTGCGTTCTGCATCGTTTATACACTTCAGGCGAAGCTATTACTCAGTAAAAGAGGAAGGGAAAACTACATCTGTTTAAAATATGACGCCCTCTCCTGGAACTATCCAATTCATCTAACTTGTCACTCTGAAAAACTGCCTTCTAGAAAACACTCCACTCGAAGGTTACAAAAGTTTTTATGTTGCTTAGTAGAAACTGACGTATTTTCGAAAGTAACGCTGTGCTAATATTGCAATTTGCTGCCAAACACATAAATCTTAAACAAAGTATGTAGTCTTCGGATGTATCCAACGTGGAAACTATATTTCGTTTATCAGTGGATACTATGGAAGTTAAGATTCTCCTGTGATGCAGTTCGTTAAATAACAGGTAAAACCACAAGATTTTATAAAAGAAATTCGTCTGCTATTTTTCGTACTTTGTGTTACGAATTTTACTAACAATAGATTTTTGGAAACTGCATCCTGCAATATGTGTTTGTATTGTCTTCGAAACCTCATTGTAGTATGCTGGGATCAAATTGCATTTCCCGTAAAACTTCTACAATATGTGTCTAAACAAATGGCGATATAAAGGGCTGTATTATAGAAAAGATTCTTATTATATATCACGTTTCCCATTACAGCAAAAAAATTTAAAATTTTGTATTTAGCACTTCAGATGCCAGCATAAGCTTGTAAGTTCCTGGACGTTTTATTAATGTCGGTCTAAGCGTTAACAAAAATAGCAGTTCAACATACTGTTAAGTTCTGAGAGTATTTACGCCTAAGAGAAAACATTAAGCATGAGTATTACTACCTAAAATCAAACACAAACCTCTGACCTGATGACACACGTAACTAAATGATTAAGACCGTGGGTATACAGAATACATGATCTGCAAAAGCTGTAATTCTCCACACCAAAGGTTTTGTTCTATTGTCCAGTAAACACTATTAGTAGCATCGCATGATAATTGGCATTCATACCGGCAGTCTCTAATAGCTTAATACAACGTTTCGAGAAATTTTCGTTATTTATACATACACGTGTGTTAAATATAGGGGAGCATTTTTCTACCGCCGTAACTTTAACGAAATTATAAATGGAAGATGGAAGACAAAAGCAGAGTTCAGAAGCCACCATAATGGGTGGAAAACGTTATCAGCGACGGAAGTATACTTCAGTAGACTTTAGTTTAGTGCAGTTTAAATTACAGATCTTCACCACAACCTTGACTTCTCGAAGATGCGACGTGTGAGAGGGAGGCGCACTGTAACTGTCATATTTCATTTTTGGCAGAAATACACAAAGATGAGATTTAGTGAGTGTGCTACTGGTTAAATTATAATAGCACTCAACAAAGACCATCACAGAGCTTTGATTTTTCGTTAGTATTTCACATACCTTCTGCAGTATCTACTCTCTCTGCCCTGCAAAACTGTAATATGCACACTGTGACCATGTTGGTTCTCAAAATATCGACTGTACTTTCTTACTACAACGGTTTCAACATCCGTGCAAAGTCCAAGCTATACAGGTCAGGAACATGGCGACTTTCGTTTGGCCTTTATTTCATCAGAAGCAGCGTCTTTTCCTATTATAGTGTACTAACATCTCTGTTCTATTTTTGGAAGATTAAGTTACCGTTCTCAAAATATTACAGGATAATCTCTCATTTATAAAACAGACTAGTTCCTTAGTTCCTGTAGAAGCAAAAAACGTTGTGCGCAGTAGTCGTACACAGGCAACAGTGAGCTCGGATTGGCTATTCCGGCTGCCTCTTTAAGTCTCCAGAGACGCTCATAAAAAATTCCAATAGAATGCTCGGAGTCCGACATGCGGCTTAACAGCATCGATACGCATCGAACAAGGCAGGCGAGCCAGCCAATCTCGGATACAACTGTAAAAGTGGGGTGCGTAAATATTTTACCATTCAGGCCAATTTCCGCTACCGAAATTGTGCCGCCCCCGAGTCGGGCAATAAAGTGATTGATCTGCACGCACAGCTTGCCCGACTGGGGGCCGCAAACAATACCCAGGCTGGCGTCGCTATAGGGCAGATGTACCCTGATCGGGCAAGACAAGCTGCTGCCGTGGTAACACACCCTTTCATCTGTCGCTTGAGTCCGGTTTTCGAAAGCATACACGTCTCCCGGTATCATAATTCTGTAAATGACTTGACTTGAGGCTGTCAGCAAAGGGTTTAACGAGTTATCGGCGTTCAGGCGTTCTAAGTTCAACTGTTGTGCAGAAAATATCAAAGGATCCAGTTTTCCTGGATAGTTTTCTTGATGTTCAGGCTGCTTTGTGCAACTGACGCAAGCCAGACAAAAATTGGTGCCGACATAAGTGACAAATCTGTACGTTACATTTGGTTACTGGCGTCTCTCGTTGTACTCATACGTTCATATCATCATCAATTAATTTAAAACTAGCAATTTGCGGCCACACGTTGCTGTAGCTCAGTCTGGTTAAATGGAAAGGAGGAAAAAAGAAGGAGCACGTGTCTAATACGAATGGGATTTGGATATACGTCCTAATCTCCTGCTCTCTCTCTATGTCCAACAAATCTGCTTCTCCCCCATCTCTGTCCACACCTCCTGCCCCCTCCCTCTGTCCATCTACTCCTTTCCCCTTTATCCCCCCCCCCTCACACCTCCCTCCATCCGAACCTGAGCCTTTCTTATTGCAAATCCAAGTTCTGTAGTAGTAATCTCATCGCAATCCGTTAAGCCATAAATACAACTTTCCTATTTGCCACCAACGTTTCACTATTATGCATATAATATATTATTATAATAAGCGTCTGACAAACGCTTATTGCAGTAACATAAAAAAATTTGAAGTAAATCGACCGAATTCTTTTTTAGATTTTTTGTAACAATGCTTCCACTTTATATATTGCATATGAGTGTTCATTAGGTTTAACGAGCTTATTCCAATGGAACGCTGTGCCAAAATTTCGGATAGTTAAGATTTTGAAGAATCGAACATTTCAATGTTTCTTTATATAGATTATAACCAATGTATGAAGCAAATTTCAGTATTTTAAATATATTTCACACTGTTAATGTCCGAACAGCGCAAGAAATACCTGTTGACATACAAACTGGTTTTCATCATTGGAATCATCTCTGGGAACTATACGACGAGATCTCGGAAATCGTGAGTGAAGTAATGAATGTCTGGGGTAAAGTTTAGATCGGAACTAAAATCACTGTGCACATCACGAATTTTCAACAACTATCATGTTTCGGCAGTTTGAGGTGTCAAACCGGAGTAAACAGCCATAAAGATTAGAGGGAAAGCTGGCTACATTATGAAATACATGAGGCATCATTCACAACACAGTTAAAAATGAGACGAGACGTGATATAATTAAAAAGCAATAGTTCTATAGAGATCTTCTTCACGGTAGCGAATACTGGATATCTACTAAAACAAGTTTAAGCAAATTACAAAACAGAGAAATAAAATTTCTGCAAAGAAACGAATCGTATGGCCAACTAAGTTGCGAGTCAATAGAAGTAGAAACAAATCAATGATAAATGACTAAACATCACAGCTCTTGTTACGAACCCATACAGACGGAAGACAAACGAGTTTTCAAGTAAGCGCTAAGGATAGAAGAGATTTGCGAGACTTTGATAGCAGAGAATAATACCTTAGACGTGCTGAAGTTTTGGCTCTGCCCCATGTTCGATGCTAATAGATGATATGAATATCTAACGAGAGAGGGGCAGACAGTCTGTCAAGATGGTGCAGGCATAGAATTACTCCATTTTACACAACAAATGAAAAAAAGCAATATTTATATTGCAGTTAGTTACGTCCTACAAAAAGAGATCGCGAGAAATTCATTTTTGTCGAACTAGAAACTTTTGCAGGAATGTGGCGAAAGTATTGGTAGGAAATGGAGTCATTTACATATGAATAACGTATATGTAACGTATATAACGTTTTGTTAATGCGTCTAAAATGTTCGAAATCATTATACTCCAAGAATCAGACATAACTTATGTAGGCGTAAAAGTTTAGTACTTAAGAGGCTGTCTTATCAAATGTAATTAATTCTTGTGACTGCCACCAGCAAGTAACGTCAACTCTGACACCTCTCGTAATAGTTATTGACTCCTCAGAAAACGTATAAGCATCTCGTTTACATAACAAAATCACAATTTCACGGTAGTAACGTTTTTCAGGAATCTTTGCGGAAACAACTTGCTGAACTATAACTGAAGAAAGTTCATGTCTTCCACAAAACTTGCTAAATTCCAAGGACAGTAAAAACTCTCACAGGGCAACAGCACACACACACGGGCACAATCACAGGGCAACAGCAAAATGTCCACTCATTGTCAGTAACTACTGGAGGAATAATCTCGGACGGAGCCAGGTCGGACTTTGATGCAGAATACTACTGAATATTAGTGTTCTCTCCCGTGGCTGAGAAATACTGATTAAAAGAAGAAGAAAAACAAACCGTAACCTGCACAAGGTGTCATTTACTCTGCAATCCACTGCGCTAGGGCATGTGAATTTCGTTATTACGACACAAATACAATAGTTAATATAAAAGAGAACTGACATTGGAAAACCAGGTAAATCCCATTTCTAAGACGGTTTGCTGCCTGTGGCCTAACAACACAGAAATAAGATAAAACTCAAGAATCTGTGGAAGGCAGCATATAAATTATCTGATTATAGTTTCGTCTGATGTAATTAGATGTAGTGACTACTATATATAGAGCTCAATGTTTCCGAAGAAACATGTAATGAAAATGAATGCACATACTAGAATACAGATGTAAACATTTGTGCACCACATATATAATATTTCCCTAACAAGCAAATTATGACCTATAAATTACAGTTTTTACGAAAATAACGAGAAGATTAATAGCTAATAACTTTACTTTGATGCGGAACCATTGTCATACAAAACTTTTTGAAAGATATAACCGCCATTTGACAGTACAAAGGGTTTTATTCCCCAATCTAGATTTTGGCCTTAGTCCATTTTCAAGTGTTGCAAGTATCAAAAATACTCAGGTCAAATTATTTTTGATCCTTGTAACACTTGAAAATGGCCAATGGCCGAAATCTAGATTGTGGAATAAAACCCGTTGTACAGCCAGATGGTGGTTATATCTTTCAAAAAGACGTTACCACATTTCGATTACACATTCTAATTACAATTTGTGAAAATAAAAAATCTGTGTTAGTGCTGCATTTGAATGAGTGGAATGATATTTGTTTATGACTCTGGCGCCTTACAAACGAATATGGTAGAGAACAAAATCTACAGATGCTTGCTCTGAAAAAGTTCCCCTCTTGTTCACAGTGAAGCGAGATAAATACATTAAAAAACTTACCGAATAAACAAGGAAGAATATTTGTAACATTTAGAGGTTAGCTTACGATGGTTTGTTCATTCTGTTATCGCCTATCACATCATAACGCGCACATTTGTTTACACATTTTTAAAAAGCACAGATGTAGTTTAACCTGATAAATCAGAGATGAAGTTTATCATGCGGTATCAGTGATCTCAGTATTAACTGTGGTATTAAGAAGTTGACAAATGCAAGTTATAAATTTAAATTAAGCCTTTAAAATTACTAAAATAAATGTCGCTAGCGAAACCTACACGTTAATTTTACACAGATTCAGGTTTTACGATTCTGTGGAGGCATATTTCCAGTTGTTCTAACAGATTTAGGATCTTACCATTATCAACACGATATAAAAAATTTTGGTAGTACTACCCAATGAAGTCAATGGTAAGACCCTAAATCTGTTAGAACAGCCTGAAATACACCTTCATGTTACATGAACAGATTTCGCTAGCCGTAGTTATTTTCCCAATAGAGATTTATTTTAAATTTATTCTTTGTATATGTCAGCTTCCTAACACTGTTTTTTAAATTGATTTTATTGTATTAATTCTCAATACTCAAACATATGACACCAGGTGATAAATTTCATCTTTGATCATACCAGGTTAAACAACATGTGTGAAGTGTTTTTAAAATGTGTGAAGAAATGGGCTTCTCGAGTGATGTGATGTGCGATGACAGTATTAAAAGACAAAGTTGTTTTTTGATAAGTTTTTCACTGTTTCTTCCCCACTGTTTTCGCATGTTTTCCGCACTTGATTCAGGAAAAACAAAACACGACACCTAACATTGTAATTGCAGAAACAAGGAATTCACTCAAGAGATCATGTAAATTATGTATTAGACGATTTGCACCTGAAAATGGACCCGTAAGGTCCGAAACGCATCGCGTAATATAATAAAATACGATAAAATAGTGACTGAGGGCGTTTCTATTCAAGCTTCCTGCGTTTTACGTGTATTTTTAGCGTCTGTTGCCGATCCTTACTTTCCTCGAAGATACATGACAGGAAATATAACATGTAAATCACGAAGACATCCACGGTCTAGTACCAATACGTCTTCTGCCTCTATCGACAGCCATTTCGATTCTCGTGCTATGGGCTACATTTACAGCTCTGGCAAGTGCGTTCGTCAGAACAAGAGGTTATAAACTTTTATCGTTTCCTCTGTAAGTTTCTATAAACAAACTCAAGCTCTCTCTCGTTTCTTCTATTCAGTAGAAACACACAAACGTAAAATTCGGTAGGTCGGTAACAAAGGAAAAGACAATGCCATAAGCATAAGTAGGTTCTGCTCTACCTCAGGGAGTAGTTATAGGACCATTTTTTCCAAATTTTTGTTCAAACACTTAATACGTAATGGCAACTACTGTCGATCGACGCATTCCAACATTATTTAATGAGCGAAAAGACCCAAGATTTTCCTGCGTAATCATTGTGAGCGAATTTACATGGAACGACGTAAACCTAGTTGTAGAGAAGGCAGATGTCATTCAAACACGAAGCGAGTTAATTACCAAATCTTCGTTGATGATTCTACAGTGTTGTTACCGTTTGGCGCCTCTTGTCATGTTAGACGAACAAGCAAGGAGGAGCAGACGCTGGTTTATACAGGCGACGCTATGGTGTCCACAGAATTACTCAACACATTACAAACGAAGAGCTGCATACAAGCGGCGATGAGGACTGTAGAAAAATTGTAATGGTAAATTATGTAATGGTAAAATGGACAAATTTGGTCTTACTGACAGAATCGATCTTACATGGGAATGCGGACTTACTATTTTACATATGAGAAAATTTAACAGTAGCATTGTCAACATATAATTTACACGGAATTAATGAAAGCTGAAGTAAAAACAAATGAAAAGAGTGATTGCGGTTAACCTTGTCACTTCACACGCAGAACGTCGTAATAAATGTACGGCAGGTGGCCAATGCCGAGGGGTTTTCTCACACGGCTTTGTCTCATCAGTTCAGGTGAAGGAAGTAAATATTTTTCGAGCTAAAAACATGTTGTATACCCTACATTCTTGATTACGGGGAAAACGTTTCCACGTTTTTTTTGCTGTGTTGTCAGCGATTATGAAGTTGGCTACTTTTTCAATAAGGATGATTTTTTTCATCCCACTTCATTAAATAATAAGGCTTGGAAGTCGATATTTCAGTGTCACTGCTTAAAAGAAGCGGACTCGATTCCAACGCCAACACAAACCGTTTCAGGCTCGGAGTACTGGAAGCAAACAGCCTACAGACTCACCAAACACAAATCTACATCTATACTCCGCGAGCCACCTTACGGTGTGTGGCGGAGGGTACTTATTGTACCACTATCTGATCCCCCCTTCCCTGTTCCATTCACGAATTGTGCGTGGGAAGAACGACTGCTTGTAAGTCTCCGTATTTGCTCTAATTTCTCGGATCTTTTCGTTGTGATCATTACGCGAGATATATGTGGGCGGTAGTAATATGTTGCCCATCTCTTCCCGGAATGTGCTCTCTCGTAATTTCGATAATAAACCTCTCCGTATTGCGTAACGCCTTTCTTGAAGTGTCTGCCACTGGAGCTTGTTCAGCATCTCCGTAACGCTCTCGCGCTGACTAAATGTCCCCATGACGAATCGCGCTGCTTTTCGCTGGATCATGTCTATCTCTTCTATTAATCCAACCTGGTAAGGGTCCCATACTGATGAGCAATACTCAAGAATCGGACGAACAAGCGTTTTGTAAGCTACTTCTTTCGTCGATGAGTCACATTTTCTTAGAATTCTTCCTATGAATCTCAACCTGGCGCCTGCTTTTCCAACTATTTGTTTTATGTGATCATTCCACTTCAGATCGCTCCGGATAGTAACTCCTAAGTATTTTACGGTCGTTACCGCTTCCAATGATTTACCACCTATGGCATAATCGTACTGGAATGGATTTCTGCCCCTATGTATGCGCATTATATTACATTTATCTACATTTAGGGAAAGCTGCCAGCTGTCGCACCATTCATTAATCCTCTGCAGGTCTTCCTGGAGTACGTACGAGTCTTCTGATGTTGCTACTTTCTTGTAGACAACCGTGTCATCTGCAAATAGCCTCACGGAGCTACCGATGTTGTCAACTAAGTCATTTATGTATATTGTAAACAATAAAGGTCCTATCACGCTTCCTTGCGGTACTCCCGAAATTACCTCTACATCTGCAGATTTTGAACCGTTAAGAATGACATGTTGTGTTCTTTCTTCTAGGAAATCCTGAATCCAATCACAAACCTGGTCCGATATTCCGTAAGCACGTATTTTTTTCACTAAACGTAAGTGCGGAACCGTATCAAATGCCTTCCTGAAGTCCAGGAATACGGCATCAATCTGCTCGCCAGTGTCTACGGCACTGTGAATTTCTTGGGCAAATAGGGCGAGCTGGGTTTCACATGATCTCTGTTTGCGGAATCCATGTTGGTTATGATGAAGGAGATTTGTATTATCTAAGAACGTCATAATACGAGAACACAAAACATGTTCCATTATTCTACAACAGATTGACGTAAGTGAAATAGGCCTATAATTATTCGCATCTGATTTATGACCCTTCTTGAAAATGGGAACGACCTGTGCTTTCTTCCAGTCGCTAGGTACTTTACGTTCTTCCAGAGATCTACGATAAATTGCTGATAGAAAGGGGGCAAGTTCTTTAGCATAATCACTGTAGAATCTTAAGGGTATCTCGTCTGGTCCGGATGCTTTTCCGCTACTAAGTGATAGCAGTTGTTTTTCAATTCCGATATCGTTTATTTCAATATTTTCCATTTTGGCGTCCGTGCGACGGCTGAAGTCAGGGACCGTGTTACGATTTTCCGCAGTGAAACAGTTTCGGAACACTGAATGTCGAATTTCGATTTGCATGTTGTAATGTACTTTTCAACGACATTTTATGCCGAAATTACTATAAAATTTAGAGGTCGTATGAGAAAGAGCACAGAGAAGCAGCTGGTTAACAGTATGTCGACGCTAGAAAATAGCATCGGGAAAGTCGACGTGTATTTTCTAACTAAAATCAAATTTCAACAATTTGATACCGACGTTAATACTCGTAGTTGGCGTAAACTATCAAGTTACATAACAGGCAGCTCTTCAACATCCTGCACAATAACTGTATGAAACTCGGAGACATGTTCAAGCTTATTTCGTACGGGACCGAAGAGAATAACATTTGTCATGTTTACTTCATTTTAGAACAACGTCATCGTGGAGTTTCAGTTACAACGTACACGCATAATCTGGCACTCATGGAAATGACGATTCTTTTTGCTGCCTCTACACAGCAACAATATAGATTCATATTTTCTTCTATGACACTGTCTTAAAATTCTTTCTTATAGCATAACTTCCAATTACGAGGAATAGAAAGGCTTAAGGACCATAATATCGGAAAAATTATCGGAGTAGTATACAAATAAAAACGCTCCAAACCGCAATTTATTTGCTTTCTACTGGAAGTAACCAGTCTCAGTTATAGTAACCATGTCAGACCAAGATCCCAGATAACACGAGGAGTGTAACTCATCAAATGTTTCAACTTTTATTACAGCCGTTGTCAATTATCCGTGAGCGTGTTAGTGATAGCATGTAGGTACATAATGTTTAGTTCTTCTTATACATCATGATATTTCGGGATTTACGGTCACATATTCAGGAGCAGAGAGCTTATCACGTACTCGTAAGACTGAAATGTTGCTGCAAACTCCCTCTACCCGAAGATGAGATCATGGTATCCGAAATGTCACAGTGCAAAGAAAAATATTTTTTTCTACGACATACGCGAATTTTTATACTTGAATATCTTCAAAAGACTTTCAAATTTTAGTACGAGGCTCTGATGCTAAGGAAATGAATGCCACAGTTACAGTTAACACATAACTTCACAGTATATGAACACAAATATAAAACAGTGGCGTCTGGAAAAATATCAACTCGCTCTAGATGTGCCTGTGCTTTTACATATAATTACTGATCTCATTAGCAGAACAGACCGTTGAAGCATAGTACACGAAAGCCACCTAACACCTTAAAAATTCCTTGCTGACAGCCAGAGGAAAATTATGTCACCCGCAATACATGACACTTCTGATAGAAGTACCTATTTTATTTGCTGGGACAAACTTCCGATTCTGCTTGAATTTATTTACGAGTTCGTGGAAAGCAGAATGGTAGCTGGGTGCACTCAAGAACTCTTTAACAACAACACAAACAAACAGTAGCAACATTTTCGAACATACAAAAACACACAAGTCAGTAATTATGCTCAAAGACATATTTTCGTGCACAGGTTAACGCTTCAGTGGTGGAAAGCATGGAACGGTAGTCGATCCACGCATTATTACCGATGCTTCTTGGCACAGACGTCAAGCTTGCACTAGTAGATAACGAATCATTCAGTAGTCGATGGATAAGACTAATGAATCAATATTTACGATGCTGAAAAACAAATTCTTGCGCTATTTCGTCACGAATATCTTTGCCAGCTCGTACAGGACCACGTTTCTCATCAAACGAACACCGGTCCATAGACGTATGCGCGCCTGCACGTAGCACCCCACGCGTTTGGTGAGATAAACAAACACAGTTTCTCTCACATCGGAATGTGAAGAAACACTTCAGATCATCATTTCACAGTCGCAATCCTATGTCCAACGGTACAAACCAGCCACACATTTGTCAACAATGACAGTTTAGCCTGTCACATACTTTCAGAGGGAACGCTCACCATCGACGTTATCAACTGAAAAACAATTGCCGGTGCATAATTTTCACAGAGTTCTACAATTCCAATGCACACATCAACAATTTAAAATCATCGGTGCACTGCATCCCAACTCACAGCTCTTCAGCAGTAGATTTTTTTTCCCACTGCGATATTTGGGCACTCGGGTGAAGACACGGGAACAAAAATACTGTGATTCGTCCATTCCATTTGGACGAACTCACCTTTTTGCGCGCAGGCTGCAAGCACCAGAATGCGAAGCACAAACGTTAATCCATGTCTCCTGCGGTGGTGGAACGTCTTCGCCGCACAGGCACTCATCGCGACGTGTGACACGGAGACGTCCTGCCCGGGCACCCTCGGAGGGTAGAGAATAACAAGTGGGGGCGGGGCGGGGGCGGGAAGTCACCACACGGGGATGCTGCACAGCTTACGGCGCGTGACCATGCCCTTTTCCTGTTGAGGCCACTTTTCGGTAGCACTGCGTTTGTCTTGCAAATTCGTCGCGCGAATCGGAGTCACGACCGGGAGAGTCGCATTCTGCCGCGGTGGCTACTACTACATAACAACACACGCACTGACGCGGCCGTGGTCGGCTCGGCACATCCAACCTCACGTACACGAAAGTCTCCACTTCCGAGCTCGGCCCGGCTCGCACTGAGTCGCTCTGCCTGGGTCTCGCGCGCTCGTGATCCGACGCGGCCGAGATGAGCCGAATGGCGGCGATGGGAGCCGAGCGTGAGACGGGCGACGCGCGCGCCGCGAGGTGGCACCCGGCGGCAGCAGCAGCAGCGGCAGCAGCAGAGCGGGAGCTGCGACCGGAGCCGCCCGCCGCCGGCCAGATCAATAGAATCGTAAAATATATGTACCCATACACACGCGTGCGCGCGCCTCTACGCACTTTGGCACGCGCGTGCGCGCCATCTGACTTGGTTAACTCCCGACTCTGCGGTTTGTCACGCTTGTATCGTAGTCTGAGGCCAGTGCTTCTGTACACACCACAACCACTACTCTCTCGTCCAACTGCTCTCGCTGTTCCGTCGTCGTACAATTTTATGAACCTCGAAGTTCCTCACATTCCACACAACTAGGATGAGCTGAAGAAAGGTCACATGATTCTTCGCGTATTGCTCACGTTACCGGTTCGAGCCCGCCACTGAGATCATCTCCAGGACACCCTTCTACAGTGTCTGCGCACTATGGAAATACCAGTGTCGCCTCTGGGACCAAGAAGAGAAGAAAATCCGATGTAGAAACGCCTATTACTTGATCCAGGAATTGTTCCACAGTAGAGGGCGGCAATACAGATTTGACACAAACGCCAATTATGGAAATGCCTTGATTGCTCAGTTCTTTATTAAATGTTACGCGTTTCGAAAAGTCATCGACAGACATAAGCCGTGGGACAATGTACAGAAACTATGAAAAATAAGTAACACATACAAGCATAATAAATGACCGTGACAAACACTATGACAGTTATTGCGATGCTTACATGTGAGTCTAGTTTTGGGCTAAATAAACTGAGCACGTGGACTGTATATATACTCTGTTCATCATAAGACTAAACATGATGCAAACAAACACAAACGGGATGATTGGTCAGAAGTCGTAGTACACGTTCACTGGTGTCGCGCTCTTGGAAGTAGGACCTGCTTATGTAATCTCATTACTAACTTACGTTAAAGGAGACTTGAAAATATGCTGATGTATTAACAGTCATCAACGTTTTTCTTAATCACGGTTTACCTATGTAGTTTTTTTTTCAAAAGTCGTGTACAGTCACTGTGGTGTCACAGCCAGACACCACACGTGCTAGGTGGTAGCTTAAATCGGCCGCGGTCCTGTAGTACATGTCGGACCCGCGTGTCGCCACTGTGTGATCGCAAACCTAGCGCCACCACAAGGCAGGTCTCGAGAGACTGACTCGAACTCAGCCCAGTTGTACGGACGACAGAGCTAGCGACTAGACGTACGAAGCCTTTCTCTCTCATTAGCCGAGAGACAGAATAGCCTTCAGCTAAGTTAATGGCTACGAACTAGCAAGGCGCCATTAGCCTTACAGTGATTGTAATTAAAGTCTCCTTTGTGCGATGTACCACAATGATTGATTAAAGATAAGTATTATACCAGTTACGTACTTTTCTTCATAGCATTAATTACGTATCCTGTTCCAGTACTTCACGCCCGTCTGCGTTAGTCTAGCGTGCCTTTTAAGCCACCTCTATCTACAAGGTGTTGGCCCAGCTGCCGACACATCAGTCACAGTATCTGTTCTGTTATGCTCCGATTGTCAGGCTGTTAATACGCAGTATGAAAATGGCTGAGGCTACTTTCTACTCCGTATGTAACACGCTTGTGGAAGACGGCTAAAAAGTGCCGAGAAATAGGTTGTTCTTAATGTTTGTCATAAATTTACAGAAAAAAATCGGCTTTGAAGTTTTGCGAGGGACTGTACTTGATACTGTTGAGATACAAATACATACTGGAGGTGTAGCGGAATTGGTAGACTGATAATCTGGTACAATTCATGGATCCATGGTTCAAATCTCACCTTGGTCACCTTTTTTTCTTTCCTTATTTTCGTTCAGTCTGAAATACCTGCAATTCGTAATTGTAAAATTCATCACCATTTTTTATGAATAATGCACGTCTTCTTGGTTCTAATTACATAATGCACGCGAAATTTCCGTTTTCATTTCAAATAAAAATTTTTAATCATCGGTATTTTATGATAGATTGTTAATAGTGGTTGCTTAAATTGAGGAAACATAACAATTTAATTTTTAGGACAACAATGAAAAACTAGATACTCTTCATTTGCACTACGTCCATTGTTTTATACCACATATGTAGTCTCACACGAACTAAAGTGAGTCGGCCGCTGTGGTCGAGCGGTTCTAGACGCTTCAGTCTGGAACCGCGCGACCGCTACGATCACAGGTTCGGATCCTGACTCGGGCTTGGATGTGTGTGATGTCCTTAGGCTAATTAGGTTTAAGTAGTTCTTTAGGTTTAGGTAGTTCTAAGTTGTAGGGGACTGATGATCTCAGATGTTAAGTCCCATAGTGCTCAGAGCCATTTGAACCATTTCAACTAGAGTGATGAGTGTCGTAAAAACGTAAAAAACAATCGTTTTCACTGCATCGAGCACACCATACAAATAGAACATTTTTGCATTTGCCACTGTACCATTACAACGTGAACCCAGCAGAACTGTTATGGGATTTGTCGCGAGAAATAACAAGATTGTTAAGCTGGCAGACGTACTGGAAGTAACGCACGCAGGTTTTCCACGTGTCACTGCCGAACGCCGGCGGGATGTGCAAAGGCACGTCATAAAAGAACAGGAGAAAATGCGGTGCCTGGGTGGCATTGCGGATTCTATTGTTGATCGACCAGTAGCAGATGACATTTCCGGAACTGAAATGTATCTCTCGGATTCGAATAAGGACGGAGCTAAGAGATTATCAGATGACTGACTGTGATTTATGCCTTCAGTGGTTTTAGTGTTGAACAATACTGTGAAATCCTTGCAGTATGCTTTTGCATCTCACATGGCACGCTCAGAAAAAAATTACCGTGTGTTTAAGTTAGGAATTTTCATCACTCTAATTTGTAATTAGAATAAAAATGGTTCTGAGCAATATGGGACTTAACTGCTGAGGTCATCAGTCCCCTAGCACTTAGAACCACTTAAACCTAAGTAACCTAAGGACACCACACACATCCATGCCCGAGGTAGGATTCGAACCTGCGACCGTAGCGGTCGCGCGGTTCCAGACTGTAGCGCCTAGAACTTCTCGGCCACACCGGCCGGCGTAATTAGAATACAGTGTTAGTTGAGAAATAGAGTATTTTATGCTTTCCGTCTGGTCACCTGAGAAGCGTGCGGCAGTGTTGGAGTTTTGCCAAATATTATTTCATTCTCTTTAAAAATTAAATGGCATTCGAAGGTATATTGTTTCTCTGCTCGTCTGTTTTTACGTCTGAATTGCAACTGCTCACATAATTGCAGGTTAGTTGGACCAGCTGGCTTGCCAATGCTGTCCAAGTTAAATGGGCCGGTAAAGTTGTGTCCCGCATTATCGCTCAGTCTGTGTGTGCGTAACACAGCATAAAACGTATCCTTATGATGGTACTTGACGATACTGGACACACCTTGGCTTCCGCTCCACATGAAACGAAATCCAATGAGATTCAAGCAAACGCGGAAGAATACATGGTGTAATGTTTACATCAGGCTTAGTCTCATGATGAACGGAATATAATAATAAAATGCTCATTTCACAACCATATGCTCTCCGGTGTCGCACCTAGGAACACGTGATGTTTCCTGGTCGGCGCTTCAGTCTGCTGACTGGTTTTAGAACCACATGTAGGAATTCGCACTAGAGACCGCCATAAGCAGTTTCCGGCATATTCTACTGTTTTGTTGTTGTGAGACATGAGTGTGTGTTTTGGACAGCATTTGTAAATATTACGAGTTTAAATTATCTAAGTGCTATATGATATATTAAAACAATTCTGGGGATATTTTGACATTCCAATTGCAGAGTTTTGAGTGAGAGAACGCCCCCCCCCCTTTTTTGTGTAACTAGTTACATAGTGTACGTAACGTTAAGCCAAACTTCGTCAGTCTTTGACCATCTTGTACCTTGAAGTGGAAGTTTTCTTTACCATGAAACATTTGACATTTACAAAAGATTTTAATTTCTTTTATCTCCTAACAGTTTTCCCTCTCTCGAAAATGGAAATTTGTATTGTTGCCACTAGCTTCTGTATGAAAATCTTCTTTATTTCCAAGCGGTTTTTGATAATATTTCTTCTGAATTCGATTTCTCTTAGCGAATACATGTATGTAGTAAAGTAATAATGTAATACACACACTGTTAGATACAGTATTGAAAAGATTTTTCCCGATTGAAATACTTTACAGTTTGAGGAGAGTGTTTGGTCTTAGGTACACGGCCTCGTTGTGAATTGGAACAGTTTTTCACATTGAGAAACACTTGCCTTTTCCGGAGTAATTTTTGCAATTTAAAATAAATGCTATCATTTCAAAATGGTAAGAAAATATATTAAACTTCCGTTATTGTGCCGGTTAGAGACGAAAGTCTGAAAAGTGATTCAAGGTTCAACAGTCTCTCCTACCTTTGGATTAATTTTTCACCGGGACTTAATGCTGCAGAATGATGAAAAGCTATGTGAACACTCGGAGAGGCGAGAAATATACTTCGTACATCTTGTACATCGTGGCCCGTCAGACAAAAAGGCTGTTATCCTCGCTTTTGACAGGGGTTCAGTTTCGGACAAAATCGATATCATGGTTTCCCGCCGCGACGTGAAGCCACATTTACCACCCTCGGTGTGGTAGTTTAAATGCCAGCGCTTCAACCATGCATCCCCGGTATACACAAGATCCATATTTGCGGAGACTGTGGTCAGCATTTCGCATGATTCGTAATGTACGCTACTACCTGTGTCAATTGCGGTAACGGCCAAATCCCCGCTGTCCCCGAAGTGTTGCTACCTTGATGCTAACCTCTCGCTCCTCTGTTATGGTTCCAGAGGCAGCATCGTCGTATTCCCATTCGGGAACCCTCTCCCCACAAATCCACGGGTCAGGAACCTGATACCAGTCAGTGGCCGAATTAGCCATGTAACGTGGGTCCTAGAACTGACCGCTCTTCTTCCATTTCCACACCCACAGTGGAAAATTGCTCACAAGTTTCTCAACTGTCTACAGCTGTGGAAGAGAAAATCTCGAGAGAAGTGACCATGAAGGTAACAGCTTCCCCCACACTGTCGGACTCTGAGCCGACGTTCGATGTTGTTTCACCCATATCGATGGAGGTGTGACTGTCGTCTTACCATGATGATCCGAAGGAACTACAATGGATATTAGTGCCACCTGCCAGAACTACAAATAATTTACTCTTGTTCTGCAGGTCGTCTTACTCTCCAAGAAACACACTTCGCTGATGAATATTCTATAACATTCTGAATTATTGTGCATTGTATCAGAACCGTGCTGATGATAAACTCCTTTGATAATGAAAACAGTAAAACACTCTGAAGCTAATTTGATAAATAAAGACACGGTATATTGTAATTTTGCTTACCAGTAATAATTAAACACAGAAAAATTTGCATCTAAACATGAATGAATGGAAATATGACGTTAAGTGGCATGTAAACAAAGATCACATACTTTGACAGCTGTTAGATTCAAAGTTCACTCTAATACGTTAACCTGAACTAATGGCGAGTAAGCTATTTATTTGTAATTGGTCGTTGTAAATAACTTTAATGGCAGATGCCTCAACTCACTCGTCTGGCCACATTTCACAGTACAACACACAAATTCTCCTGCCTAAACGACTGTATATGCACATCGAAGCACACCCCTCCAAAATACACACACAATGCATGCAACGACAAGTACAAATACACTGAGAAGCAAAACAAATAATTGATGGCAATAACTACTGTTAGTGGTGGGGTGAACAATCACTGAAGGTGAACAGTCTTTACAATAACTGCATTATATTTACGGAGAGAAAGATTAAGAGATAGTCTGTTACAAAGCAGAAAGAAATTAAATTGGTTACAGTTGTGAGTTTCTCGAAGGGATGAATTGTTTTAGGTCTTACGTGTTCTGGGTCGGCGTGATGTGGCGACGGCGGTAGAAGCAGTTTAGATTCCCTACATCCTGTTTCGGCTGGCGGTGGTACCAACTTGCATAGCATCCATTTGTCTTAGGACGGAACAGAGTAACTGTTTATGCAGCACTTGAAGGCCATATTAGTTCAGCTGCAACTTTCACACACGACAGTTTGGCACCGTGTTTAAATTAACATTCCATTTGCTATAATTTGCCAATTGCGAAGTTAGACAGACCATCTGCTTTTAATATACATGGTTCACGATAACACTGTTCTCGCGAAAACCGTCACTTACGTAGCAACACAGTTCGCAGTTTCCACATTGGCTGTTAGTGTTTTAGCATATGTCATATTTCGTTGCCAAGAAAAATGAGCAGTATTACATTCACATTTTATGTAATTCAGTTCAGTTCTAAACCGATGACAATACTGTCTGTTCACGAGTGCATTGTCACTGCCACAAGCATCATTCTGAAAAAAAAAAAAAAAACCAACAGCGTTCGCGTAATACAACGTCCGTTTAGAATGTTCATCATAAAGTCAAATTTCAAATCGTGTCTAACATGCGAAAGGCCGGTACTAATATCGCGTTAAACGCACACCATTACTACACGCAATATTTGCTTCGGTACCGCCACGCTCACGCGCCATCTGTGACTGCCAGCCACACTGTTCGACCAGACAGCGCTCGATACCTCTCTCTCTCCACAGTTCTTACAGCAGTTCTGCCTATTGCATTCCGTTTCGCACAATAATTTAATAAAACTTTTTGAAAGGTCATCAGAAAAAATCTCTGTACGTAAGGAACTCGTGTATAAAACAGCAAAGTAAACAGTCACGCTTCATGTTCTACACTATATAACCAAATGAAAAATGTTCTACGTCATCAGAAAAACACCTATGAAGTACAAGGTAGTAAAAGAAAGGAAAAAAAATCATACCTCGTTATTAGTCGTGTGCATCACACACTCCACCATCCACTGGTGCGATGGTGGGGCAGAGAATTTACATCAGCTATTCATGATCGTCGAAGGACCTGCAGTGTCTCGTGTGGTATCCTTCCTACATCACCCTCATCACATTTGAGTTGCTTTGCGCTAAGCTCCCAAAATTAAATGCAGCCAAGGAATGGAAAGTATGCCTCTTCATTAGAGCTGTGAGTCAAGATCCATATTCTACTAGCCACCGAAGTTCAGTTTCTGTTCCCGGTCTTATCCATCATGGCGGTGTATCTACCAACGTATCAGTTCTAACCGAACACTCACTTGGTGATTGTATCGGACCCTCTTGGGTAAGAAGAGATTCTTATCCATTTACCTTTCGAATTCATAAAAGACAAACTGAAGCCATTACCTACATTTTACACCCTAACACGTCGAATTGTGTGATGCCTTCTTTGACTAGGAACTGCTACAGGTTCTGGATACACCGTCAGGCCCTGATTCGATTCATAACCAGACAGTCTGCCATCAGAACCTTGCTCAAAGAATCTGTCTACTCAGGGTCTTCAACCGTATTTGGCAAGAAGATGTTTTCCCTTTACAGCGACGATATAGTATCTTCCTTCCAATCCTTAAAACAGACAAAAAACACATGTCCAACGACAGCCACTGACCGATTAGCGTCACCAACGTGCTCTGCAAACTGCATATAATGATGGTTGCCCGACGATTGTCCTGTGTACTCGAATCACGGCGCCTTTTGTATCCATATGAGTGTGGTTTCCAGGAGGGCACTCCACAACCGACCATTGGTTAGATGTCAACAGCTCATTGCAGTCTCTTTTGACATACATAACAATTGCAACATTGCACTTGCTCTCCTTGGCTGTGGCTTTCCAGGCTCCCTAAATATTTTCATTCGTCAGGTTTATCTCACCAGTTGGTACAGTTTAGAGTTGGTAAGGAACTCAGTTCCCCACAGACATAACAGAATGACATCCTGTAGGGATCTATACTAACTGTTACACTCTATCAATGGGTTAGTGCTCTGTTAATCAGCTAGTCCCCTCACGATGTGTGTCGACGACTTTTGTATTTTTTATACCTAATCTGCAGAACTGACTGAGCGTCAGCTTCAAGGAGCCATTTGAACATCGCCCGCATGGACACTTTCCCACAGATTCCCGTTATCTCCCGCAAAAACACGAGTCACGTATTTCTGTCATTGTACTGTTGTCCATCCTCATCCAGAACTCAACTCGTGTGCACAAAACTATGACACTGCTGCACAATCTCGATTTCTGGGACTCCTCTCTGATAAAAAGCTAACAGCTACCCGTATTCGACAACTAAAGACTAGCTGCATGCGACAGCTTAACATTCTCTGCTTCCTTGCCCAAATCTCTTGAGGTGTGGATCGCGCTACTCTCCACCATATTTTCCGGGCAATGGTCTCGTCCAGATTGGACTATGGTTACTACGTTTTTGACTCAGCAGCATCTTCAGCTCTGAAACTGTTTCATTGAGTAAGACTGGTCATTGGCTCCTTCCAGACTAGTCCCACAGACAATCTTCTTGCTGAAATGGGGGTCCTCCACCAACAGTTCAGACAATAAGCAATATCTAAAACTAAACTAAACTCATCCGGAACAGGCCATGAAGGCTCAACGGTACCGACCGGCCGCCGTGTCACCCTCAGCCCACAGGCGTCACTGGATGCGGATATGGAGGGGCATGTAGTCAGCACACCGCTCTCCCGGCCGTATGTTAGTTTACGAGACCGGAGCCGCTACTTCTGAAACAAGTAGCTCCTCAGTTTGCCTCACAGGGGTTGAGTGCACCCCGCTTGCCAACAGCTCTCGGCAGACCGGATGGTCACCCATCCAAGAAGCAATATTTCTGACTTACGCAATCGCCAACCGACAGTTTTCTTGTCATGCAACTTGTCAAAATCTGTTTATATACAAGAGGCGCCGAAACTCTGACGCCAGCTCTTGGATACGATTACCACTTGGAATTAGTCTCGAGGTGGCATGACTTACGCTTAATCTCTCTAGAATGTGTTCCGCTTGATTTCCAACATCCCTCCCCCTCACTTACCATGGTTAGTCCGGGGTAGGCTTTTACATCTCACACCAGTCAGGAACAACATTTGTTGCTGGTAGTGTGAGGTGTTTCTACGGCAGAGCTGATAACCATTAACGGATATCTGCCCTTAATTGAACAGGCCTCACTGGCCCACATTTTACTTTGCAGTGAACTCTCCAAGCTATTGATCGATGTTACTTTCGTCCTCCTGTGACATCTGCTATTCATGATTTTCTCTCAGACCTTAGTCGCACTACCGGATCAGTTGTCTTACTCTGGGTCCCAAGTCATTTGGGTATCCCAGGTAATGAAGTGGCTGACAGTTTCGTTAGAGATACGATTACTCACCCACCATTCACTTTGACGACCACAGGAGCAGACCTGCGGCAGCAAATAAGACCTCCCTGAACTCAGGGATGGAGCAACAAGTGGTGGGCTATAGTCCCTTCAAATAGACAAAGAGACTATAGCTGCACAACGCTGCTCCTTCCGTTTTTCTGGAAGGAATCAACCATCGTATGTCGGCTACGCATTGGTAGTACCATATTAACCCAGTGCTTTATTTTATGTCACGAGCTGTGATTGTGGAGCCTACACACAGTAGCACACGTCGTGGTGGAAAGCCTCCTTCTCCTGGCTCTCACGTTAAGCGTGGTCTTCTGGATTGTTTGCATCTAATATTGGCGGACGACTCATACACAGTAGGAACGGTTCTCTGTTTTCTCCGTGAAAGAGGTTCTTACTCTCAGATGTAACGTTCTGAACTACCCACAGGGTGGAGTCAGGGCGGTTGATGTCGGAGCATCTCCCTCCATATGCTGGGACTGGGGGAACCCTCGACCGTATCTCCGTTTACAGCTGCCTTGCTCCCTGTTGCAATTCCTTTAACTGATACTGTGGTACAGAGGCAGGGTCTTTACTAGTAATCAGATCGTCCTCGATCCCAGGTTCGAGCCCCGCCAGTGCTTAAATTGTGAATAAAAATTAATCAGCAATCGCGGCTTCAGACTTCCGGCATAAGAGGTCACCTTCATTCTGCCAACGACCTTGTCAAAGAGGGTGGAGGAGAGGAAAGAGGTTCAGGGTACTCTATTGCCCTTCGGGTGGGAAACTGCTCCTAAGAGGTGAAAGAATCAGCAATGGTCAACAGTATGAAGATGCAGAAAACAATGGAAACCTACGCACTAAGACATGTGACGTGTATGTACAAAACATGTGGCCTCTAATTCCAAAAGTGTCATGATGATCTCTCCATTGGCATACCGGAATAGTCCCACATCCAGACCTCCTGGAGGGGACTGCCAAGGGGGAGGTGATCACAAGAAAAAGATCGAATAACCAGCGAAAGGATAACGTTCTACGAATCGCGGCGTGAAATGTCAGAAGTTTGAATTTGTTAGGGAAGCTATAATATCAGAAAAGGGAAATGAAAAGCCTCAATCTTGATACATTGGGGGTCAGTGAAGTGAAATGGAAAGAAGACAAGGATTTCTGATCAGATGAGATAGGGTAATATCGAGAGCAGCAGAAAATGTTGTAACGCGAGTAGGATTCGTTATGAATAGGAGGGTAGGGCACAGAGTGTGTTACTATGAACAGTTAAGTGATAGAGTTGTTCTTATCAGAATTGACAGCAAACGTAACCCGACAACGATAGTTCAGGTATACATGCCGAAGATGAAGAGACAGAGAAAGTATGTGAGGATATTAAAACAGTAATACAGTAGCTAAAGGGAGATGAAAATGTAACAGTCATGGGGGACTGGAATTCAGTTGTAAGGGAAGAAGTAGAAGAAAAGGTTACAGGAGGATATGGGCTTGGGACAAGGAATAACACAGTAGAAAGACTAATTGAGTTCTGTAATAAATTTCAGCTAGTAATAACGGATACTCTCTTCAAGAATCACAAGTGGAGGAGGCCTAGTTGGAAAACGCTGGGTGATAGGGGAAGACTATAGTTAGATTACACCATAGTCAGGCAAAGATTCCGAAATCAGATACTGGACTGTAAGGCATACCCATGAGCAGATATAGACTCAGATTACAATGAAGTAGCGATGAACAGTAGGCTGAAGTTCAAGAGATTAGTCAGGAAGAGTCAATATGCAAAGAAGAGGGATACGGAGTAATAAGGAATTGTTCAGTAGGTAGTATAGTTGAAGAGGAATGGTCATCTGCAAAAAGGGCAATCACAGAAGTTGGAAAGAAAAACATAGGTACGAAGAAGGTAACTGCGAAGAAACAACGGTGACAGAAGAAATACTTCACTTGGTCGATGAAAGAAGAAAGCATAAAAATGTTCAGTGAAATTCAGGAATACAGAAATAGAAGTCGCTGAGCAATCAAATACACTCCTGGAAATTGAAATAAGAACACCGTGAATTCATTGTCCCAGTAAGGGGAAACTTTATTGACACATTCCTGGGGTCAGATACATCACATGATCACACTGACAGAACCACAGGCACATAGACACAGGCAACAGAGCATGCACAATGTCGGCACTAGTACAGTGTATATCCACCTTTCGCAGCAATGCAGGCTGCTATTCTCCCATGGAGACGATCGTAGAGATGCTGGATGTAGTCCTGTGGAACGGCTTGCCATGCCATTTCCACCTGGCGCCTCAGTTGGACCAGCGTTCGTGCTGGACGTGCAGACCGCGTGAGACGACGCTTCATCCAGTCCCAAACATGCTCAATGGGGGACAGATCCGGAGATCTTGCTGGCCAGGGTAGTTGACTTACACCTTCTAGAGCACGTTGGGTGGCACGGGATACATGCGAACGTGCATTGTCCTGTTGGAACAGCAAGTTCCCTTGCCGGTCTAGGAATGGTAGAACGATGGGTTCGATGACGGTTTGGATGTACCGTGCACTATTCAGTGTCCCCTCGACGATCACCAGTGGTGTACGGCCAGTGTAGGAGATCGCTCCCCACACCATGATGCCGGGTGTTGGCCCTGTGTGCCTCGGTCGTATGCAGTCCTGATTGTGGCGCTCACCTGCACGGCGCCAAACACGCATACGACCATCATTGGCACCAAGGCAGAAGCGACTCTTATCGCTGAAGACGACACGTCTCCATTCGTCCCTCCATTCACGCCTGTCGCGACACCACTGGAGGCGGGCTGCACGATGTTGGGGCGTGAGCGGAAGACGGCCTAACGGTGTGCGCGACCGTAGCCCAGCTTCATGGAGACGGTTGCGAATGGTCCTCGCCGATACCCCAGGAGCAACAGTGTCCCTAATTTGCTGGGAAGTGGCGGTGCGGTCCCCTACGGCACTGCGTAGGATCCTACGGTCTTGGCGTGCATCCGTGCGTCGCTGCGGTCCGGTCCCAGGTCGACGGGCACGTGCACCTTCCGCCGACCACTGGCGACAACATCGATGTACTGTGGAGACCTCACGCCCCACGTGTTGAGCAATTCGGCGGTACGTCCACCCGGCCTCCCGCATGCCCACTATACGCCCTCGCTCAAAGTCCGTCAACTGCACATACGGTTCACGTCCACGCTGTCGCGGCATGCTACCAGTGTTAAAGACTGCGATGGAGCTCCGTATGCCATGGCAAACTGGCTGACACTGACGGCGGCGGTGCACAAATGCTGCGCAGCTAGCGCCATTCGACGGCCAACACCGCGGTTCCTGGTGTGTCCGCTGTGCCGTGCGTGTGATCATTGCTTGTACAGCCCTCTCGCAGTGTCCGGAGCAAGTATGGTGGGTCTGACACACCGGTGTCAATGTGTTCTTTTTTCCATTTCCAGGAGTGTAAATAGGAAGTACAGGGAAGCTACGCGAAATGGTTGCATGAAAAATGTGAAGAAATCGAAAAAGAAATGACTGTCGGAAAGGTTGACCCAGCTTATAGAAAAGTGAAAACAACTTTCAGTGAAATTAAAAGGAAGCGTAGTAACATTAAGAGTGTAACGGGAATTCCACCCGTTCAACGCTGGGGAGAGAGCGGAATGGTGGAAAGAGTACAGCCGGCCGCGGTGGTCTAGCGGTTCTGGCGCTGCAGTCCGGAACCGCGGGACTGCTACGGTCGCAGGTTCGAATCCTGCCTCGGGCATGGGTGTGTGTGATGTCCTTAGGTTAGTTAGGTTTAAGTAGTTCTAAGTTCTAGGGGACTGATGACCACCGCAGTTGAGTCCCATAGTGCTCAGAGCCATTTGAACCAAAGAGTACACTGAAGGTCTCTATGAAGGGGAAGAGTTTTCTGATGTGACGGAAGAAGAAACAGAAGTCAGTTTATAGGAGATAGGGGATCCAGTATTAGAATCAGAATTTAAGAGGGTTTTTGGAGGAGTTGAGGTCAAATAAGGCAGAAGGGATTGATAACATTCCATCAGAATTTCTAAAATTATTGGGGGCACTGGCAACATGACGACTATTCACGTTGGTGTGTAGAATGTATGAGTCTGGTGACATACCCTCTTTCGGAAAAATATCTTTCACACCATTCCGAAGAGTGAAAGAGCTGACGTGTGCGAGAATTACCACAAATCAGCTTAACAGGCATGCAGCCAAGTTGATATACAGAAGAATTGAAAAGAAAGTTGCGTATGTGTTATATGGCGGTCAGTTTGATTTTAGGAAGTGTAAAGGCACCAGAGAGGCAATTCTGTCGTTGCGGTTGATAATGGAATGCACATTAAAGACAAATCAAGACACGTTCTGTCATTGCTTCTTCGGCGCAGTGATTGAACCGTGATGGACGAAAGGTTGCATCCCTGCCTTATACCCTTTCTACTCCGAGCATTTTTTTTGGTCTTCCACTCTCATTTTTCTTTCTTGGTTCTTGAACATATTGTATATTACCCGTCTGTAGATCTATATTTTATTGATGACATTGAACACCTTACACCATTTTACATTGTCAAACACTTCTTCTAGGTCGAGAAATGCTACGAACGTGGCTTGATTTTTTTGATTCTTACTTCCATTATCAAGCGCAAATTCAGAGTTGCCTGTCTTCCCTAATTGCAAATCATTCATCCTCAAATACAGCCTCGATTTTCTTTTGCATTCTTTCTATTCTAGAAACTATGATGATGGAAAGTAAAGTGATAGACAACTTTATTACCAAACCCTCCTGCATATCGAATTTAATACATTGTTGTGGAACTTCGGGAATCTGGCATAGAAATTGTAAAATATTGGGAAATTAGCTGAACTGGTGAAAATTAGTGATGAAGAGTTCGACAGAGTGTACAAAGTTCTCGTGTCTTGTTGGCTGCTTCGTCAAGAACAACCAGTATGCTGGACTCATCGGATTCTCTTTCTTGTAACGCACTGATACCAGACACGTGTACAATTCCAGTGCCACTTTGTTAATCGCTGTTGGCTGACCGGCCACAGTAACTGGTTCTCCCACTTCTCTATGCTAGTCTACCGCGCAGCATGATGCATCTCCCTAATCCGGTAGCTACAATCACATCGGTCCGGTACATACTGAGGTTTTATTTACAGAAGTTTTATTTATGAAGCTTCTTCAGCGACCTGTAATACAAATTTCTTTTAAAAGAAAATGTAATATGAGAAAACGTAATGTCTCCTATTTTTCAAGTTTGAAAAACTATTTCGTGAGGTTAATTTATCGTTTGGTGTAACTTACAGAGTGACAAGTATTGAACTAAAGAAAGATAAATTAGTTACCAATTACGGCGTGCACACACTTTATTCAACATGCAAATGATAGTACAGATATTCGGATAGAGGTTATGAGATGTTCGATATGCCTGCCATCCTTGACGATGATGTGGCGTAGACGAATAGCCGAAGTTCGACATGACCCGCTGAAGTGTCGGAACACCAATGCTGTCGATGACCTCCTGAATGGCTGTTTTCAGCTCAGCAATGGTATTGAGGTTATTACTGTACGCCATGTCTTTAATCTAGCCCTATAAAAAGAAGTCACATGTGTTCATGTCCGGAGATAATGGCGGCCAATTGAGGACCATGCCAGTGGGCTCTGGGTACCGCAGTCAGAATGCGGTCCTCAGGGTGCTTCTCCAGGACATCACTCTCCTGCTTCGATGGCGTCGAGCTCGGACTTGCATGAACTACATCTTGTCGAAATCAGGGTCGCTTTGGATAACGGGGATGAAATGATCTTCCAAAACCTTCACGTATCGTTCGGTAGTCACCGTGCCATTAAGGATTAACGCACCGACTATTCGGTGACTGGACATTGCACACCACACAGTCACCCGTTGAGGGTGAAGAGATTTCTCGATCGTGAAATGCGGATTCTCAGTCCCCCAGATTTGCGAGTTTGGCTTATTGACGAACCAGTCCAAATGAAAGTTTGTCTTCCATATATTGTTTGTCTTGGTAAACAGTGGTTTGACTGTTTATTTGTTGTAAGTGTGTGTGTATGGGAGAGACAGATGGAGAGAGAGAAAGAGAGAGAGAGAGAGATAGATGGTTCAAATGGTTCAAACGGCTTTGAGCACTATGGGACTCAACATCTTAGGTCATAAGTCCCCTAGAACTTAGAACTACTTAAACCTAACTAACCTAAGGACATCACACACACCCATGCCCGAGGCAGGATTCGAACCTGTGACCATAGCAGTCCCGCGGTTCCGGACTGCAGCGCCAGGACCGCACGGCCACCGCGGCCGGCGAGAGGGAGAGAGAGAGAGAGAGGAGAGAGAGAGAGAGAGAGAGGGGGGGGGGGGAGGGGGGCAGAGGGGATCATTTAGTCTGCTTATGTCTTACATTCTCCTCCCGTGAACCATGGACCTTGCCGTTGGTGGGGAGGCTTGCGTGCCTCAGCGATACAGATGGCCGTACCGTAGTTACTAAAATGTAGACTTTCACGGCCGGAAATATCATGTCCGGTTGATGAATTCTGTGGTGATTCCCAACGTTTCGTCTCCGACTGCGGGAGACATCTTGAAGGGGGTCAGTAGCTCGATGGAAGGTCCAACACACCAACTGGCTCGCTACTGTCTCCCGCAGTCGGAGACGAAACGTTGGGAATCACCACAGAATTCATCAACCGACCACGGCATAACAGCCCGGATAATTATAATGGACACGTACCGTAGTTGCAACCACAATGGAGGGGTATCTGTTGAGAGGCCAGACAAACGTGTGGTTCCTGAAGAGGGGCAGCAGCCTTTTCAGTAGTTGCAAGGGCAACAGTCTGGATGATTGGCTGATCTGGCCTTGTAACACTAACCAAAACGGCCTTGCTGTGCTGGTACTGCGAACGGCTGAAAGGAAGGGGAAACTACAGCCGTAATTTTTACCGAGGGCATGCAGCTTCACTGTATGGTTAAGTGATGATGGCGTCCTCTTGGATAAAATATTCCGGAGGTAAAATAGTCCCCAATTCGGATCTCCCGGCAGGGACTACTCAAGAGGACGTCGTTATCAGGAGAAAGAAAACTGGCGTTCTACGGATCGGAGCGTGGAATGCTAGATCCCTTAATCGGGCAGTTAGGGTAGAAAATTTAAATAGGGAAATGGTTAGATTAAAGTTAGATGTAGTGGGAATTAGTGAAGTTTGGTGGCAGGAGGAACAAGACTTTTGGTCAGGCGAATACAGGATCATAAATACAAAATCAAATAGGGTTAATGCAGGAGTAGCTTTAATAATGAATAGGAAAATAGGAGTGCGGGTAAGCTACTACAAACAGCATAGTGAACGCATTATTGTCGCCAAGATAGACACGAAGCCCACATCTACTACAGTAGTACAGGTTTATAAGCCAACTAGCTCCGCAGATGATGAAGAAATTGATGAAATGTATGATGAGATAAAAGAAATTATTCAGGTAGTGAAGGGAGACGAAAATTTAATAGTCATGGGTGACTGGAATTCGAGAGTAGGAAAAGGGAGAGAACGAAACGTAGTAGGTGAATATGGATTGGGGGTAAGATATGAAAGAGGAAGCCGTATGGTAGAATTTTGCAAAGAGCATAACTTAATCATAGCTAACACATGGTTCAAGAATCATAAAAGAAGGTTGTATACATGGAAGAATCCTGGAGATACTAGAAGGTATCAGATAAATTATATAATCGTAAGACAGAGATTTAGGAACCAGGTTTTAAATTGTAAGACATTTCCAGGGGCAGATGTGGATTCTGAACACAATCTATTGGTTATGAACTAAAGATTTAAACTGAAGAAACTACAAAAAGGTGGGATTTGAAGGAAATGGGACCTGGTTAAAATGACTAAACCAGAGGTAGTACAGAGTTTCAGGGAGAGCATAAGGGCACTGTTGACAGGAATGGGGGAAAGAAATACAGTAGAAGAAGAATGGGTAGCTCCGAGGGATGAAGTAGTGAAGGCAGCTGAGGATCAAGTAGGTAAAAAGACGAGGGCTAGTAGAAATCCTTAATATTGAATTTAATTGATGAAAGGAGAAAATATAAAAATGCATTAAATGAAGCAGACAAAAAGGAAACGTCTCAAAAATGAGATCGACAGAAAGTGCAAAATGGCTAAGCAGGGATGGCTAGAGGACAAATGTAAGGATGTAGAGGCTTATCTCACTAGGGGTAAGATAGATACTGCCTACAGGAAAATTAAAGAGACCTTTGGCAAAAAGAGAACCACTTGTATGAATATCAAGAGCTCAGATGGAAACCCAGTTCTAAGCAAAGAAGGGAAAGCAGAAAGGTGGAAGGAGTATATAATCTATACAAGGGCGTCGTATTTGAGGACAATATTATGGAAATGGAAGAGAATGTAGATGAAGATGTAATGGGAGATACGATACTGCGTGAGTTTGACAAACACTGAAAGACCTGAGTCCAAACAAGACCCCGGGCGTAGACAACATTCCATTAGTACTACTGACGTCCTTGGGAGAGCCAGTCCTGACAAAACTCTACCATCTGGTGAGCTAGATGTATGAGGCAGGCGAAATACCCTCAGACATCAAGAAGAATATAATAATTCCAATCCCAAAGAAAGCAGGTGTTGACAGATGGGAAAATTACTGAACTATCAGTTTAATAACTCACGGCTGCAAAATACTAACACGAATTCTTTGCAGACGAATGGAAAAACTGGTAGAAGCCTACCTCGGCGAAGAGCAGTTTGGATTCCGCAGAAATGTTGGAACACGTGAGGCAATACTCACCTTACGACTCATCTTAGAAGAAAGATTAAGGAAAGGCAAACCTACGTTTCTAGCATTTGTCGACTTAGAGAAAGCTTTTGACAATGTTGACTAGAATTCTCTCTTTCAAATTCTAAAGGTGGCAGTGGTAAAATACAGGGATCGAAAGGCTACTTACAATTTGTACAGAAACCAGACGGCAGTTATAAGAGTCGAGGGGCATGAAAGGGAAAAAGTGGTTGGTAAAGGAGTGAGAGAGGGTTGTAGCCTCTCCCGGATATTATTCAGTAAAGGAAACAAAAGAAAAATTCGGAATAGGTATTAAAAAGAAATGAAAACTTTGAGGTTCACCGATGACATTGTAATTCTGTCAGAGACAACAAAGGACTTGGAAGAGCAGTTGAACGGAATGGACAGTGTCTTGAAAGGAGGATAAAAGATGAACATCAACAAAAGTAAAACGAGGATAGTGGAATGTAGTCGAATTAAGTCGGGTGCTGCTGAGGGAATTAGATTAGGAAATGAGACACTTAAAGTAGTAAATGAGTTTTGCTATTTGGGGAGCAAAATAACTGATGATGATCGAAGTAGAGAAGATATAAAATGTAGACTGGCAATGGCAAGGAAAGCGCTTCTGGAGAAGAGAAATTTGTAAACATCGAGTATAAATTTAAGCGTCAGGAAGTCATTTCTGAAAGTATTTGTATGGAGTGTAGCCATGTATGGAAGTGAAACATGGACGGTAAATAGTTTGGACAAGAAGAGAATAGAAGTTTTCCAAATGTGGTGCTACAGAAGAATGCTGAAGCTTAGATGGGTACATCACATAACTTATGAGGAGGTACTGAATAGAATTGGGGAGAAGAGGAGTTTGTGGCACATCTTGACAAGAAGAAGGGACCGGTTGGTAGGACATGTTCTGAGGCATCAAGGGATTACAAATTTAGCATTGGAGAGCAGCATGGAGGGTAAAAATCGTAGAGGGAGACCAAGAGATGAATACACTAAGCAGATTCAGAAGGATGTAGGTTGCAGTAAGTACTGGGAGATGAAGAAGCTTGCACAGGGTAGGGTAGCATGGAGAGCTACATCAAACCAGTCTCAGGACTGAAGACAACAACAACAACAATGTCTTACATTTTTTTTGTTATTGTTTTACTGGCTGACATATTCAGACAGTTATTGCTTACGTTGATTGGATCGTTAATTGCTTTCTTTTTCACTGCAAAGTGTCCTGCAATATCAGAAGTTTCTTGTTGTGATTGTTCACTTTAATAATTATCATGACCTATTCCATGTTGAATGGTTCATGTACATGTTTTACTAGGTGGTCAGCAAAGGCAGAATGGCTATTTTCAAACGTACAATTTCTTACGTGTGTTTTTCACCTAGTCTTGAAATTCCTCCCTGTCATTCTTAGTTCATGTTATCCACAAACAGTCTCGTAAAGAGAAATGTAGAACATAACCAGACTTAATAATTAATAACCTCCCCCTTTTCCTCTTCCACCCCCCCCCCCATCCTCCCCGCTCGATCTCTCTATGCCTCGCTCGCACGCACGCACTCACACACACAAAATTAGCCGGTATCAGATCCGAGATTGACAACACAAACAAAAGGCAGAATATAAACACACAGAGACAGTTGGCAACACAACACACTGCAAACACACACAAGTTCAACACACAGCGAAAAGTTAAGCGAAATGTTGTAATAAATGTGTGCGATAAAACGCCGGAAACCTATGATCTGGAGTACAGAAGCCGAGTAAACAAGTCTACAGGACGACACACATGAACGAACATGGTTGGAAAGCGTAAGTAACACCAAACGATACATTAACCTCATGAAGCCTGTACTGCAAAAGTTGTTTCGAGCATGGAAATCAAGAGAGTGACATGAAAAAAGTAAAATACACTCCTGGAAATGGAAAAAAGAACACATTGACACCGGTGTGTCAGACCCACCATACTTGCTCCGGACACTGCGAGAGGGCTGTACAAGCAATGATCACACGCACGGCACAGCGGACACACCAGGAACCGCGGTGTTGGCCGTCGAATGGCGCTAGCTGCGCAGCATTTGTGCACCGCCGCCGTCAGTGTCAGCCAGTTTGCCGTGGCATACGGAGCTCCATCGCAGTCTTTAACACTGGTAGCATGCCGCGACAGCGTGGACGTGAACCGTATGTGCAGTTGACGGACTTTGAGCGAGGGCGTATAGTGGGCATGCGGGAGGCCGGGTGGACGTACCGCCGAATTGCTCAACACGTGGGGCGTGAGGTCTCCACAGTACATCGATGTTGTCGCCAGTGGTCGGCGGAAGGTGCACGTGCCCGTCGACCTGGGACCGGACCGCAGCGACGCACGGATGCACGCCAAGACCGTAGGATCCTACGCAGTGCCGTAGGGGACCGCACCGCCACTTCCCAGCAAATTAGGGACACTGTTGCTCCTGGGGTATCGGCGAGGACCATTCGCAACCGTCTCCATGAAGCTGGGCTACGGTCGCGCACACCGTTAGGCCGTCTTCCGCTCACGCCCCAACATCGTGCAGCCCGCCTCCAGTGGTGTCGCGACAGGCGTGAATGGAGGGACGAATGGAGACGTGTCGTCTTCAGCGATGAGAGTCGCTTCTGCCTTGGTGCCAATGATGGTCGTATGCGTGTTTGGCGCCGTGCAGGTGAGCGCCACAATCAGGACTGCAAAAAATGGCTCTGAGCACTATGGGACTCAACTGCTGTGGTCATAAGTCCCCTAGAACTTAGAACTACTTAAACCTAACTAACCTAAGGACAGCACACAACACCCAGCCATCACGAGGCAGAGAAAATCCCTGACCCCGCCGGGAATCGAACCCGGGAACCCGGGCGTGGGAAGCGAGAACGCTACCGCACGACCACGAGATGCGGGCTCAGGACTGCATACGACCGAGGCACACAGGGCCAACACCCGGCATCATGGTGTGGGGAGCGATCTCCTACACTGGCCGTACACCACTGGTGATCGTCGAGGGGACACTGAATAGTGCACGGTACATCCAAACCGTCATCGAACCCATCGTTCTACCATTCCTAGTCCGGCAAGGGAACTTGCTGTTCCAACAGGACAATGCACGTTCGCATGTATCCCGTGCCACCCAACGTGCTCTAGAAGGTGTAAGTCAACTACCCTGGCCAGCAAGATCTCCGGATCTGTCCCCCATTGAGCATGTCTGGGACTGGATGAAGCGTCGTCTCACGCGGTCTGCACGTCCAGCACGAACGCTGGTCCAACTGAGGCGCCAGGTGGAAATGGCATGGCAAGCCGTTCCACAGGACTACATCCAGCATCTCTACGATCGTCTCCATGGGAGAATAGCAGCCTGCATTGCTGCGAAAGGTGGATATACACTGTACTAGTGCCGACATTGTGCATGCTCTGTTGCCTGTGTCTATGTGCCTGTGGTTCTGTCAGTGTGATCATGTGATGTATCTGACCCCAGGAATGTGTCAATAAAGTTTCCCCTTCCTGGGACAATGAATTCACGGTGTTCTTATTTCAATTTCCAGGAGTGTATTAACATACTTGTATCTTTGTAACTACTACATAATACATTGACTAGACATATGCAAGTAAACACGTATTAAGGGCCACTGAAGATGCTTCATAAATAAAAGATACGAAACGCTTATGGCGAGAAACAAACTGCTATTTATTTTGTTTCAAATACCTCCGTGAATGATGTAATACATTTATCCAATACTTGCAAAATGCAAAAGCGACTATAGATGGCGATATTCGCCACAATCTCAAATTATGTCGCTGCTGGGATTCGAACCGACGTTAGAAAATGCGTTGGTCGTGTCGTATCCTGCCTAGTCGTTAAAGATGGGGTGTCTAGGAAACCTGCTTTCTCGGATTGCTAGACAACCATTCAAGCAAATCATATTAATGAGTTTTATTTAAAAAAAATAAATGACAATACGTAACTCCGAGAAATATAGATGTGTTGCAAGGGCGACATCCGAAATAAACTAGCTTCTTCAGTATAACAATTCTAAGGTTGAGCTACATAGACTGCACAAGCAAGTAACCCGCTTTGACCCTTCTGCTCAGGTCGCTAGCCTTGAAGCTTCTCTTGAACTGGGCCGCGGCCAGTCGGGGGCGGCGCTTATGTTCACTTCGTATAGAGGCCGCTGCTGTCGCGTTGTCACCCTGGTCAGCGTGCAATTGGCTGACGTCTTCCTTCACAGACCCCTCTGCTCTCTCGTTCCCGACTAGCGTGCGGGCGCTAGACTTGACGCCGTAACAGGTTGTGTAATACTGGCGTAGCTGGACATGGTAAATCTGAAAAAAAGTGGAAAATTCCGTTGCTATAGATCGAATCGTCCACCGTGTGGCGCAAACACGCACATAAGGGTCGAACGTCGAATCAGGATGAATGATGTTCGGTACGACACTTGTCTGTCAACTAATAAACTGTTTTGATGACCTCTGCATTACTTTGAGTCCAGCCTTCACAGTTACTGCTGCAGAAATGTTGTACACTGAATAGCGATGCTACAGGCTATCGAGTATCCTGAAAGCGTTACTTATGCACAGGATAGTAATAGAAGAGCCGCAGCGGGTCATCGCCGGCTTCAGTGAAACAAAAGGGCAAAATGAGTAGTTCGACAAGCTTTCAACGTATTCTGCGTACAAGTACGGCAGCCCGGAGTTAACAGGGACTGGTTTTCAATGGCTATTCGGAACATTGGCAATAGTTAGGAGCACATATAGTTCTCACCATCAGGAATCATACGAGTCGGGGAAAATCTGTTAATAATTTGGCGAATTAATCACATGCATGCCTTACAATACAGCCTACCCGTCTTACTTCGTCATCCCAGTCTTTTCTTACCTATTGGTATCAAATAACTTCCTTGGTCTGTCTACCATTCATTTGTATAGCTGTACCTCCTCTCGGGCTCCATTTTACACTGACGGAGAAGAAGTGCAACACCAAAAAATAATTAGCGTTGAGTAACAAAATTTCAGGAATACATTTGTGTCGGTAACATACTGAAGTGATTAATATTACAGGATCATACGTTACTGTAAGCGAGAGATAAGCCTTTGCAAATGAAAATTTCTGGTACATTAATATAACTTGTGTAAGCGTCAGAATGTTGGATGCAAACATGCAGTCATTGTGAGGTACAGACGCCGGAAGTGAGTTTGTGGGATGGAGTCCCATGCCTGTTGCACTAGCTCAGTCAATATAGCGACATGTAATTCTGTTTGTGGATGAGGTTGGAGTTGTAGTCTGGTGATGTCCCACTTAAGCTCAACTAGAGACGGATCTGGCGATCGATCAAGCAAAGGCAACATGTCGACACTCTGTAGAACACGTTGGGTCACAGCAGCGGTACGTATGTTGGAAAACACCCCCTGGAATGCTGTTCATGAATGGCACCACAGCAGGCCGAATCACCAGACTGGTGTACAGATTTGTAGTTGGAGTGTGTGGGATAACGACGATAGTGCTCTTGCTTTCGTACGAAATCGCACCGCAGACCGTAACTCCTGGAGTAGATCCAGTGTGTTTAGCACGCCGACAGGTTGGTCGCAGGCCCTCCTTGAAACCAACACTAGCCATCATTGGCACCGAGGCAGAACCAGCTTTCGTCAGAAAACACAACAGAACTCCACGCTGTCCTGCAATGAGCTCCCACTGGACACCACTGAAGTCACAAATGGTGGCCGTTTGTGGTGGGTGGAATGCACGCTACAGGGCGTCTGGCTCAGAGTTGTCCCTGAAGCAGCCGATTTGTAACAGTTCGTTGTGTCACTGCGGTGCCAGCTGCTACCCATACTGCTGCTACAGATGCAGTATAATGCGCCAGACCCACGCTACCTGGCCGTCTGGGACAAATCTTCTTGCTACCATACATTCTCGTGACCACCGCTATCAGCAATCACATACAGTGGCTTCATTCCTGCCAAGTCTTTCTTCAATATCACAGGAGTTACATTCAGCTTCTCGTAGCCCTATAACACGACGTCGTTCAAGCTCAATGAGGTGTTGATATCTGCGTCTATGTCGCCTTAAAGGCATTTTTGGCTAACATCAACTCACCATGTCCAATCTCAAAGGAAACCAACACTCACTACCGTTCCAGGGTGAATTTAAAAGAAATGTGATTTTCATATTAAAATGCGCAACACTTATGCGACTGGCGCGAAACCTCAATAGACGTCATCTTTCAGACGGGTAAACGCGTCTACCAACTTCTGTTTATGTCTCACAACTCCTCATTGGTACTGTAATACTTTCATTACAGTATACTTTCGTTACAGTCATCGGTCCCTGCACGACAATGCGCGGTATCAATAAGTTCTAAAAAGCTGTCCGCCGAAATGCTATTTTTAGGGGACCATATCTAGGGTTCTATTGTCCAGTTCTAGGCGCTTCAGTTCGGAACCGCTCTGCTGCTACGGTCGCAGGTTCGAGTCCTGCCTCGAGAATCGATGTGTGTGACGTGCTTAGGTTAGTTAGGTTTAAAATAGCTCTAAGTCTAGGGGACTGATGACCTCAGATGTTAAGTCCCATAGTGCTTAGACCCATTGGAACCAATTTTTGAACTTGTAGAAATACCGCCAACTTTTAAACGAAACTATGCAGGATATCTTTCATTTTGTGACTGAATACGGATGTCTTTGACCACTGGATTTTGTGGCTCTGTAAAAGTCTCTTCGTGTAGACGCTAGCGGTGGGTAACGGCAACATCACGCGAGACGGCAATCGCTACTAGAGGGGAGCGTGGGCGCTCATCAGCGGTCAAAGGTAATCTGTAGTGTAGCAGATGATTACTAGTTGTCACGTTGCATTGAAAGCGTAGCTTGCCGTGGAGCCGGGAGGAGAGGAGATTTGGGTATCACGTTGGCACAGCTGAGGCTGGCTACAGGACCGAGCGAGCCCTGTACTTCCTTAAAGCTACGTGCAATACTTTACACATACTCTTTGTGAACCTGAGCAACTACTATTAAACATTAATAGATCATTTCCATAGTTAGTATACCAAATTCTATGGATAACACAACCATACAGTTAAAATTCCATATCACTAACTTTAGTACTTTCGGAGATATCAATTTTTACGTAAAACACATAATAACCACGCTGGCAGTGTCGAACTCAGGGAATGTAATGCATTCGTCTATAGTGTCAACTGAAACTACATCTGAGAGGAGAAGTTCATACAAACTGATTTTCTGTTATTTTCTTTAGTTTCATTACCGCAGATTTCTGACTTAATGTAAAGTACTTTGGAAATTATTACTTCGTCTTGTTTTGGTTCTGTGAGTGTTTTGGACGGACTGAGATAGTGAATGGAGAACATAAGTAAATTGAGAATGTGATATTTTATTAAAACTATGTAAATGTGTGAACGAGAAAGTTGTCGTGCAAATAGAGGAATTTTTGACGTATGTCCGCGTGAGTTTGGTTTTATGAAAGGCAGCATGATGGGGCGTTGAGTATGAAATTTATTAGTAATTTATTTTGTGGAAAGGAATCGTATTTTCTTTTCATCAAATTTTATTTAGTTTTGGAATTACAAGATTTCTTGTCTAAATTACGGGTGGTAATCTGATTGGCTGAGATTAGAAATACCACGAGTGTAGAAGTGCTAGAGATGATCTGATAGGTTGCTTAACATACTAGCTAATAGGAATTCTGCATCTCCAGCGCGTTTGACTAGGACTTATACCTCGGATCTATGAGTCGAGATAGTCGCTCAGGAGCCGTATTCTTGTAAACACCCATGTTAAACCACGCTGATCAGATTTGTATCACAATGAAGCAATTTGCGCGTTTGATCGCTTCTCGTGTCGTTGATGAAGAGCGACTACAGTATTATTTTTGAAAGTTTGAGCATTGTGAGTGGTTTATTTAAGGAGATATTCGCGTGTGAACATTTCATGTCGTACACTAACTCCGCGTTGCGTGTTGCGTGCAAAATTACGAGACATTATGGCGAGCATTTCTTTACAAGAAGCCTACTGAACGAATGAATGTCTTACTCGCAGGTAGTTGTGGGTCAGTCACTGGGATGTTCAAAGTATCGGATCGGACCAAATATTTTCTTGTTGCTTTTGGGTGTGAGCTTGTTACAGAGATAGTCAATAAAATTTTAAAGTGATATCGGGATACTAAATACTGACTTGAAGCACAAGCTCAGACTGTGTCAAGGATGGTAAAGGAAGGCGGCCGTGCGCTTTCAAAGGAACTATCCCATCATTTGCCTGGATCGATTTAGGTAAATCACGGAAAACATATCGCAGTAAGCAGCTGGTAAGTTCCTCCGTGTAGACTCCTGAATGTAGTTAAATGTTCAAAGTATCACGGAAGCTTTTGATTAGTGCTTTTAATATAGTTACGTAAATTGATGCAGTTTGCTTTTTGCTTTGAATCACGTGACTGTGGATCAACCTACCCGCGCAGTAACATCCGTGGCTGCGTCTACTCATTATCTAAAACGTCGCGGGAATGTTTTGTTTAGTGATTTCAGGTAGATGATTTAATTAAGTGAATTTCCCCAACTTTCTTTGTGTACTGTATCACGTGGCGGCAGTTTCGTTGGGCTGTGATAGAATACGAGTGCAGGAATCGTAATGATTTTGTATGCAAGACATTTCGTTTCGCATGCTTTCATGTTATTGAGCAGAAAACATATAGTCGATTCTGTAAGCTATTTTGTTGATTCACTTAAGCAACTATCACATATCCTTTAGTGCGTTTTCAAGTAGTCTGAGTGGTGCGCTACGTTTATGCAGGTGTATTTTATTGCTAATAGTGCGCTTTCCTGGCCGTAACGGATGACTTGTTGATGAATTTATGTTTATAATATACTGTATCGCATGGGACTTCAGTTACCTGCTTATGATCTCAGTACAACCGGCACCCATGGTACTCATTCGACGAGAATTAATTAAAATTGATTTGCTTAGTGGCCCGCTTACCATTCCTGCTTCTCAGGACGATGATGTCTAAAATTTCTCAAGCCGCCTCTTGCAACTGCCGTACGTCAAAATTGGCAATTCCCACTAACTGTAATCTTTCTGTTTCAGAAACATAGGAAGCGTAGTTTTGAAACTCATATTTAGTTTAACAAAACTAATCTATGTCATTTTTACTCTTTTTATTTCTTGTAAGCAGTTAAATGTCATCAGCAACAGGAAGGTCGTTCAGACTTGCCTCGTTATCACCATTTCCTTCGTCGTTTCGGAGTTCAGGGATCTGAAAACTTACTCTTCAGTTGCTGAGAGTAGTTTTGGTGTTGTGGAAACTCTCTAACCGATTCCTCTGTCAATTTGAATCTCTGAGTCTCCTAATTCAGTTGGATGGAAGCTGTAGCATTGACGTATACATTATCCAGTAATTAACATATGTTGAATCAGTGCCTCGACTATCAAGGACTTTTAGCACAGATTTAGTTGTAACCTAGTCAAGAGTTTTATCAAAATCCACGTGTGTTTCATGAAATCCTAAATTTATTAGAAAAATCAAAAAGTCTTGATGGATTCCTTATGATATCACATTTAATTAAGAGAAATTTCCAACAAACTGATTCAGCGAGCTAAATCGCACATTATCGTTCATCTCAAGACTAGGGTCTGACACAACAAGTAACTAATCCACACGCCCACGACAGATTTCCTGGTCGTGGTTGTGAAGATGCTCAACAATCCACCCAATGAAAAGTTGTTACGAAGTGTGGTCTTTTACTAAGAGTGTTTAGTACCCTTGACATCATATAGATACATAAAAACCGTGACAGCAAAAAATAATTATACTCTAAAATTAAATACTCTATAATTGTGAAATGAATATTAAGTATTATGCACCAAATTTATAAGTGTATGTTAACGCTGTATCCATATTAATGCTGTATTTTAATGCAGTTCTTTTCTTTTGTCGTAACTGATTCCCAGAAACCACGGGAGTATCAAAATGAATCAACTGTTTAATAATTATGACATGTATAGAGAATAATGGTAGATTATATCCAAGCTATTTTATCTACGTCAAAACTCATGCTTTAGTAGTAATCTCGCGAATGCATTGCCTTGTAAATGTACGGATTTGAAAATTAAAGAGACGCTAATATGCGGTGATAAAAGAAATTGATATATTCCGGATTACAGACATTGATAATGTGAGGATAGCGCCTAAAGCAAAAGCTGGTGTGAAAGTACAGCAGTCTCCAGTGAGTACACTGTATTTGTTGGGAGTAAAAACTGCGATAATATTTCAAATTTACTTGCAGTGGAAGATCGCCCTGTCAAACGTACACTTCTTGAAGTTGTGCCAGTTCCCACTCCGTCTCTTCTATTGAAAAAGTTAAAAATAAAGAATCTTCCTACCACAACACATTACGGCATTTAAATATGTTAACACCATTACGTAAAGTTGGATATGGAGTGCTACGTTAGCTTAATTGGAAGAGGAAATACTATCAGTCTCCATTTGGTGGTTCACTAATTATTTGAGAAGTAGCCTGTTTACCTCACACTTACTAAAGCTGTAAGCTGTCTAGCGGTCCCTATTGGAATTCTTCTTCGTGGGCCTCGGCTTCTAAAATTTCTGTTTTTAACAGTGAAATTTGATGTGGCTTTTGGAATTGCTACTAGTGTCATTAAAATATATTCCAAACCTTATTTATTTGTCCAAGCGAAATAACGAAACACTGAATCTGGCGATATGACAAAATCAGTGCAATTTGAGAGACAGTCGAAATTAATAAATTAATACTTTAACCACTAAGTCTAATCATACTACACCGAACACCGCAAATACCAGACATGACTTAAATGTCCAGAACTGAAAGAAGGTGAGTATCGGTCGTAACATCATCTGTATCTTATTGCAGATCTAGATTTCAGCTGACAACACAGCTATCTTCAGTACATTATAAGTAGTCACGTAGACTCAGCGTAGTTGTAACGACACATAGTACAGTATAACTTTGGCATTTACAAGCATGAGTCAAAGTGATGGTTGTACATGTGAGAGTTATATTGTAATATGTGTCGTTATAAATACGCTGAGTCTCCATGGCTACCATCAGGGTGCTTCCGGAAGACTGCGCAAAAAATTAACAGGATATAGGCGACACTCCACTGAAACATTTGAGGTAAGGAACCTGGAGTCGGAGAAGCCATTTGATTGTAATTACCATCATTGACACAATGAACGTACCATTTGTGCCGTATCTTACAAAATGTGCTGAAACTAACGGCTATCAGCCTCAGTGCAAGCATGACATCGGCGTACAAGATTCTGCCGCAATCTGACAAATATCCCTGATGTGTTTCGAATCATATCACAGGCAGCTACACTTCTGCCAACTAATTCCATCTCCGTATCCACTGAGGTCTTATACCCAGGTGACTTTCGTTATCCCCATAGGAAATAATCAAGGGGATTCAGGTGACCTCGAAGACCATGGAATAGGACCACCCCTTCCAGTCCAGCGTATTGTACTGTTCGTCTCTGAAGAGCGCTGAGCAATGAACGGGTCTCTCGTTCATTCAAAGCACGTTCTGTCATGAGACAACGTAAATACGATACAACAGAGGCACCTTATCAAATGGTTCAATAGGCTCTGAGCACTATGGGACTTAATTTCTATGGTCATCAGTCCCCTAGAACTTAGAACTACTTAAACCTAACTAACCTAAGGACACCACACGCATCCATGCCCGAGGCAGGATTCGAACCTGCGACCGTAGCGGTCACGCGGTTCCAGACTGAAGCGCCTAGAACCGCACGGCCACACCGGCCGGCGGCACCTTATCGACAAGTAAAGTAAACAAAATCCACGTCATGACTTCCTAGTAATCAGGCTCGTCCTCCTCGTTTCCCTGCAGGAAATAAAGAATGTGCATGTAAACAAACAGCACACTACGTGTAAAGTCATACGCATGTTAGTTGTGAATAAACTGAAAACAGTAATTCCAGACAACGCTAGACAATTTTACTTCCTTATCTCCTTAAGCTGGCTTCTCCACCGGCCGGAGTGGCCGAGCGGTTCTAGGCGCTACAGTCTGGAACCGCGCGACCGCTACGGTCGCAGGTTCGAATCCTGCCTCGGGCATGGATGTGTGTGAAGTCCTTAGGTTGGTTAGGTTTAAGTGGTTCTAAGTTCTAGAGGACTGATGACCTCATATGTTAAGTCCCACAGTGCTCAGAGCCATTTTTTGGTTTCTCCGACCCCAGGTTTCCTGCATGAAATTATTCAGTGGAGTATTCTCCATGTCCTGTTACATTTTTGCACACTCTTACGGAAACACCCTGTATAGTGCACTGACGACAGCTGCGCTGTCGGCTGAAATCTAGGTCTACAAAAAGATACACATGGCATTACGACCGATGCTGATCTTGTTTTTTTGTCCTGGATTGCATTACGGTCGTGGGGTGCAATTATTCCTGTGGAATCAAACCTGATGAATTCATTGTGTTTCCTTCTTAAGCTCAATATTAACCAACTTTTCCGGAGGCATGCTTATCGCTTATGTAACTTTTAATTACAGTAACATGACTATTCCATTTGCTTCAAAAGTTGACGAGCTAGACTAGTTCCGTGTTCACTTCAATATGAACCGGGCTAAGTGATTTGTGTTCACTGATGACTGCCACCACTCGTTTCCCACTTGCCCGTACGGGGCGCATTTTTGCGATACTTAGGCCAGGCCGCGCGTTGTGGCCGCGTGGTTTGAGGCATCATGTCATGAATTGGGCGGCCCCTCCAACCGGAGGTTCGAGTTTTCCCTTGGGAATGGGTGTGTGTGTTGTTTTCAGCACAAGTTAGTTTAAGTAGTGTGTAAGTCTAGGGACCGATAACCTCAGCGGTTTAGTCCCTTAAGAATTCACAGACATTTGAACATTTCTTGAACTTTGGCCAATCTACATCGATATTCGTTACAGGCATATAATTCTTTTAATGACTTAAAATTACAAATGAAGTAAGACTCCAGTACGTTTAGACTGATTTTCTAATGAGACATGAATTAAATATCGGTACTAGGAGTTATACATTCTGACGCGTTTCTATACGGAAGTTATTTCTATCTGGGATTTCCAGGTGTCCAGCTTGAGCTGTACATGTCCAGTTTTTTTACCGTCGTGTCCGCCAAATATACAGAAGTCCGGCCTTTTCGGTTTTTGTTATGCTTTTTAGCGATGAAGCATAGAATCCACAACTGAGACCCGCTCCTAGCTCTTGACGTAGAGGAAAAATTGTACGGTGGGTCCGCCCCTGGTAGCTGAGCGGTGAGCAGCTGCCCTTTACATGGGCAACATGAGGAAACAATGGAAAAGTCAGCTTTCCTCTCTCACGGGTCGTTTACTACAGATTCTGATGCCAGTCTCTCTCGTCCCGCCGGTGTTGGTTGCGCACGTCACACCACAGCTGTCCCATTTGTCGACTTCATTCTTGATTACAGCTATGTCAGCTCGAACCTCCCCGCCACACGTCCACCAAAGGCGAAAGATTTTTATAGCAACCTTCTGCGGGCTGTTCCCCATAACGTGGTGGAAAGCAAGTACCCTACGGTTCATTGGCCAAGTGTGGAAAACGATACACCACAACTTTCTGTCGTCCACGGTGCGTTCGAAGTGGTATCGGATCGCCAACAAAAAATGTGCTACACGACAACGGCTTCACGCTATTGGACTGGCAGACTCACCTTATTGCCCAGATTGTCACCTCTTGGATACCGATGAACATCGTTTTACATGCGTATCGTCGTCCGGAGTTAGGCGACTAACACAGAAGCTACTGGCTTGTTACCTTCGGGTCACGCCTGATATGATTGACCCTCAGATCCTCCTCTGTCGCCGGACAGGGTGGCCTAGCGGTTCTAGGCGCTACAGTCTGGAACCGCGCGACCGCTACGGTCGCAGGTTCGAATCCTGCCGTGGGCATGGGTGTGTGTGATGTCCTTCGGTTAGTTAGGTTTAAGTAGTTCTAAGTTATAGGGGACTGATGACCTCAGAAGTTAAGTCTCATATGCTCAGACCCATTTGAACCATTTGAAACTCCTCTGTGCAGATGAATCTTACTTTCCCGCCGCAAAATATCATGAGCTTACATGGTTCAAAGGAATTACCGTCGCCTGTATCTTTAGCGACGAAGAGAAAGAGCAACATGATTACTGGTGGTTCCTACAAAATGCTCACAATGCCCTCGAGCGCACACAACGATACCGTACACTTTTCGCAAATTATTTACGCAGTGTTTTCGTTAACCACCCACGCAGTTGGGGAGTGCCAAGCTGCGGTTAATGTTCTGTGTCGCTTCACACTTACGGCTGAACGTCCTGCCTTGTCTGCAATGAGAGAAGGAATAGACAGGCTACTTCAAGGATTGCTGTTTTCCTTGAGGCACTAGCGAAGCAGAATGCCTCCGTTGTAGATACCCTTCAAAGGCGCTGTTGGAGACATCAGATATCGATGGCGAAGTACCAAATGGAACCAGTTACGTTTATTGAATAACGTTTTTAGCTGGAATTGCATTACTGATTCACATTTTTATTTTTTTGTTTACTCTTTGAATGCCACCTTTGTTGCTGTAACACTCAGTTTCTAGAATTATCATTTGAATACGTTTCTCCTAAATGTAATAATGTAAAATAAATAAATAAAATAAAACATAAAAATGTGAGGGAATAGTTAGGGACAACACCTGAAAAGGGCTAGTTCATTTCTTTTTTTGTGGCAGAGTTAAAGTGGCGGTGTCAAGTAGGGGTTGATTTGATTTTGTTTCTTTTATTTTTTGAGATTAAACTTGTCTAAATGAGAAGATAGGTTCACCAAAAAAAGTAAAGTTAGGACGCTGGGTAGACTGTTATCATAGAATACTAAAAAAAAGTGACAGCGCGACGGAATGTCATACTTAACGGCCCGGGTTCGATTCCCGGCTGGGTCGGAGATTTTTTTCGCTCAGGGATTCGGTGTTGTGTTGTCCTAATCATCATCATTTCATCCCCATCGACACGCAAGTCGCCGATGTGGAGTCAACTCGAAAGACTTGCACCAGGCGAACGGTCCACCCAACGGGAGGCCCTACCCACACGGCATTTCCATTTTTATTGTAAGGAGAAATAAGGAACTATACCATAATCATATACTGCTACACGAACCAATTCTCTTCTTGTGCTTTTGTCCTAAGTTTAATTCATATAGTCAACGTTACAGGACATATTCTCGTTTCAGTCCCAAAGGAATAGATAATTGTTTTGTTTAACAAAGAAGCGTTAGTTTATTTTGACGTAAGATCATCTTAGGAAGAAGACTGAGCACGTAGCTGCTGTTACAACTGCCAAATTATAAGGCTGTTTACTACTTTTTTTGAATAAACACAGTTAAGGTTGATCTCGCAAAAAACTGACCGTAACTTATTAACGAACGAACGAATAGACCCAACTAACTCTGTTTCTGTTTAATGTAGTAATCCCACTTTTACGGCAAATGCCAGGCTAAATATAACGCCAAGTCCTGCTTTTCTACTTTAGGACCTGGCTGCCCTATTCCTGTCTGTCTTCGCTCAAGCACAATTTCTTACAGTCAGAACTTTCGTACACTCCCGGACAGACGTCTTACCCATCTGTCAGAGCTGTAGTAGCTACGCTGTTTCTCAACCAGCACGCCAGGCAACGTCAATGAATGAGTTGTTTTTTGCGGACAACGTATCATAACCCTTAAGGTAGCTCAAACGCCTCAGAGTACTAAAAATTATCAAGTGGAAACTGCAGTTCTGTGTCATCGACCATCGTGTTTTGTAATCTGTTATTCGTGAGATTGTAGAGCAATAGAGGAGAGTCTCCAGTAATGCCTGCACAAAGAAAGTTTAAATGTCTGACAGATAAATGTCGTCGATTGATACGTACGTACCGATATGTTTTGGGTAAAGTGGCGGCAGTGCTTTGACTTGGAGCTCTTTGACACACTACGAGATTCGCTGTTGCTGACTGTCGGTGAGGAGACGGCGCGCAAGCGCCAAAGAGAAGAGAAGGACAGTACAGAGGTTGGAGTCTGCTGGCAGCCAGCAACACATGAAGATGGTCGAAGGATAGTTCGGAGTGTCGATTACGAAAGGCGGCATCTTTGGAGGTGGCTAGGTTGTTGGTAGACATGTAAAATCGTTGCTTCTTTCAGCCGTCCCCATTGCTGTTGTGGGACATTTGACGTGGTGGAGCCAGAGTTTACTTCCGCGAAGAACGCATTTCATCTAGGTTTATCTACTGGGAGTCCTATTATGTAAAAACCGAGTAGGGCCAAAGGCACGTGAGCTTTTTGGTTTCCATGAGGGTTCGGGAACTCCATTTGTGTTCTTTCTATCCGAATGTCTGAGGGAGGCCAGCGATAACTTGTGTGTGTTTTTGGGGATTTGAATGTGCCCGTAACTATTGCACAGCCAGGGTGGTATTTTGCCATAAATAGCTTTTGGCGCTTATCGAAATGTGCGGTGTTCGGCCAAAGGGGCCACTCTGTAACTGTTTATTCATGGCTGAGAATGTCTGGGCAGTACAGAGTTGTTAAACAGGCAGAAAAATTCCGTTATTTCAAATGATACGTGATTGTTTTTAAGCTGCTACTGTATGTGTGGTAACACAGTTTGTTTCTGTTTTAGAGTTCTAAAACTTACCTGTTCCAATGATACTTGTGTAAAGCTAGTGGATCGATGCGTTGCGAATGGTGTCGAACGTAACTGTCAGATGGACAAAATTTCTGAGCGAGGCGTTGGCGTTGTTTGTCGGCATGAAACTCAGGGTTTTAATTTAACCAGTGTCTGAAAGTCTGTTTATACCAAGTTTAAATCCATGGAACCGTGTCGTATTTGTTCTAATTTTTGGAGCCTGTAGAACACATTTGGCCTTTGTGGTCCTTTGATGCTAAACTAACTTATTATTGACGCTTATTAAAACAAACATTTGGTATTACGCTCACTAATCTGGTCTCTAGTTTTTTAAGGTTTATGAGGACAAAATGACCTTTTATTGACGCCTCTAAAATATGTGTTAACATCAACTTCTGATCCATTTATTGGCACCTCTTTTCGTAATTGTGATGTTAAGATGTGTGCTTTTGGAGTTTAAACAAACTTTGATGCTAAGTTGATGCTTTAATCATAGGCCTTTAAATTTTAGTTTGGATGTCACCCTGTCAGATCTCTTACTGGAGCCTTTTTTTTATTTTTATGACATTTCATATGTGGTAGACAGTCTGATAATAATCTACATTTTCTTAACTGAATAATTAAATGTTCTCAGTCTACCAGCGTGTGCCTTATGAAGATTGTTTAAGTTAAATAAAAATGTGAAATTTTGATTGAGAGTGGTCTCCTCGCTTATCACTCCCCCAATCCCCGCATCCTCTAACGTTTCATTTACGGTGATGCTATTTAATTTATGTTGATACATTATGTGCAAGGGAAAGAGATCTGCGGAATACTAGTCTATCATTTATGTGGATTTCGGAAGCGTAAGATCTGTGCTCTTAGGTGCAGTTACAAAACAGAAAGGAGGAACTTGGTAGGATGTGGAGGAAGAAGGACGCTGAGGAATGAGAACTGGCAATTGATAAGACGGCAGCTAGGAGAAAGAGATACTAAAAAAATGTTCAAATATGTGTAAACTGCTAACGGACCAAACTGCTGAGGTCATCGGTCCATAGACTTACACACAACTTAAACTAACTTAATTCCAAGGACAACACACACATCCATGCCCGAGGGAGGACTCGAACCTCCGGCTGGAGGGGCTGCACGAATAGTGACATGGCGCCTCTAACCGCGCGGCCACTCCGTGCGGAAGAGATATTCAGACAGTTGTACTTTGCGTATCAACAATAGATTTTGACAACTGTCATAGTTTAATGGAGAGGAGCCTCTTGTAGCTGTAGGTGCAGTTTCAAACACAGATGTAGCCCAGCAATTGCAGGAAGTATTGTGAAGTGAGTATCAGGTCACCAGCATTGTGAATTCTAGCGCGGGATTGGCTCAAGTGATTGTTAATTTAGGGGAGTTATGTAAGAACTTTACGAAAGAGCATTGGATAGTGACTGTGGATGGAGCTAGGAATAGTCTTGATAGAGATGGTATGACGTAGTTGACCTGGTGGCACAACTGTTTCAGTATCATGATCGGCCTCGTCTTAAAGCTGTTTTGGGCCTGTTAACATGGGGCTAGAGGAGGGACTGATGGCGAAGGGCATGGCTCACACTGCCGTGGTGCCAGTCGATTATATCAACAGATCGGGTTTCACTAGGCGTGGCCTGTGCCTCAGTAGGTTAGGAACGGGAGTACGACAAAGCTTATACACGACAACGTCGTTTCTGGTGGCCACTCGTGGGAAAATTCCTGTAGTAGCTGGTGTTAGAGCTGCATCTTTTTTAGACTGAAAAAGAAACTCTCTCAACTTAAAGAATGTCTTTCTAACAAATAAACTACTATCAATGGAGGACACGTACCCAGGTAGTGAAGGAATTAGCATATTTCATCAAATTATAATAGGTGTTAGAGATAAAGTTAGTGAACTGCTTTTAGATCTTGACACTGACGTTATTGATCTATCAGAATACCACTTAAATAATGTGACAGTATAATGTATTTCAGAGTACCACTTAAATAATGTGACAGTTCAGAGGCTTCCTTTCCCTCACATTAGCTGGGAGTTGTTTGAGGCGTGGGGAAGTGGCAAAGCACATAAAAAAACAGTATTCCATTTGAGTCCGTAGACGTATCAAAGCACTGTACTGAACATGTATTTGAATGTTTCGCAGGGGCTGTTAAATTAAGTGAAACTAAATTTGTAATCACTGTTATTTATAGGTACCCTAACTCTGACTTCAGAGCATTTGTGCTCACGTTAGAGCAGGTTCTTGGTTCACTTTATAGGAAGTACCAAAAATTAGTTGTATTTCAATATCGATTTTGTATGTGATCGTGCAAGAAAAAAGGATGCTGGAAGATCTCCAAAATTCATATGATTTGATGCAGACCGTATTTTTTCCTGCCATGGTGGAAGGGAAAGAGTAGCAGAGCCATAGACAATATTTTTATTGATTCTCCATTAGTTGATGGGAATGGCCTTTCAGACCATGATGCACAAATTTTAACACTAAAAGATTTTTATACTAAACAGATGTTGTATATAATTACAAACTATGTAGAAAAAGCTAATCGAACGGCAATACAGAGTTTTTTAAACCTCGTTAAGGAACAAGAACGGCAAGATATTTATAGTGCTAATAACATATGTTCTTTAAGAGCTGCTTTCCATTAGAACGTTCTAAACAGTGTACTAGCAGTGAAAGTCAGCATGGGTGACTGACTAGTGGGATAAGTGGGAATTATATCAAAATATTAGGAGTAATCACAGTCGAGCTACAGTAGCCTATTACAAAGAGTACTGTTAGGTGCTTAAAAATATTAGGGAGGCAAGGAGAAAGTGGTACGCAAACATAATAGCTAATTCACAGGACAAAATTAAAAACATATGGATAGTCGTGAAGGAAGTGTCTGGTCAGTAGTGCAAGGTCGAGGTATAAAGTCAGTACGTGCATTATGTATGATATTTAACACTCTGTTTCTGAACATAGCTGATGAATTAAATAAAAACTTAATTTTTAAAAGAAACGAAATAACTCTTTTGGAAAATGCCTTTCAGAGACTCATATCTGAAATACTCCGATGTGATACTGACAAAGGTAGATTGGGTGAATAATTAGATCACTGAAGACAGAAGACTCTCGTGGATATGATGGAGTAACTGGAGGAATACTAAAGTACAGGGCTGCAAGTTTCCTGAACGATTAAAGTGCTCAGTAGTAAATTGGCTTTATAGAAAAGGTAAAGGGATAATGTAGACAATTTTAGGTCTACTTCTGTGCCATCAGTGTTTTCTAAAATTATTGGAATGTCTGTGTATGTAAGGATAATTAATCATTTCATTTCACATTATTTTCTGTCAGATGTACAGTTTGGTTTTAGAAGCGGTTTAACGACTGAAAATGCTGTATTCCTTTTCCTCTTGAGTTACTGGATAGATTAAACAAAATTTTTGGAACGCTAGACATCTTTTATGGTTTAACTAAGCCGTTTCATTGTGTTGATCACAAAATATCGCGACAGGAGTTGGACGGTACAGAATTTGGGGAGTACCTCACAATTGGTCCGCCTCCTACTTAACAACAGACAGCAAAAGATCTTCTCCACAATACTGAGAATCGGTATGATGTGGGGTCCTAGTGGGGCACTGTTAAATGGTCTGTGCCCTGGGGTTCAGTCTTGGGGCCACTTCCGTTCGTTATTTATATAAATGATATGCCTTCTAGTATTACAGGTAATTGAAAAATATTTCTGTTTGCCGATTAGCTTGATAGTACAGGATGTTGTGTGCAACGCTGGCATTGCTTCAAATAGTACAGTTCAAGATGTAAGTTCATGCTTATAGACAATAAACAAACGCTAAATCACAATAATAGTCAATTTTTGCAGTTTATAACACACAATTCAACAACACCTGATTTTAATTACACAGAATCGGCATATGATAAGTGAGACTGTGCATAGCCAATTTCTAGGTGTTCAGATAGATAGTAAACTAGTGCTGAAAGCCCATGTTAAGGATCTCGTTCAAAGACTTAATGCTGCCATTTTTACTGTTAGAACAGTATCTGAAGTAAGTGACACGAAAATTATTCTACTTTCCTCATTTTCATTCGCTTATGACGCATGGTATTATATTTTGCGATAACTTTTGACATTTTCAAAGGGTATTTTTGTCTCAGAGACGGGCAATAAGTGGCGTGAGTTCGCGAATCTCCTGTCGACCCCTGTCCATTTGCCTGAGTACTCTGTCATTACCCTCTAGTGTACATATTCTTTACTTCCTCTTCTTATTAAAAGTATCAGCTCCTTCGCAAGAATTAGCAGCTTTCACTCAGTTAATACTAGGCAGATATCCAATCTGTATTTGGATCCCTGCTCTTGTGCAGGAGGGCATGCAGTAATCTGCAGAATCTATTTTCAGTAAGCCACCACAAGAATTCAAAAATCTTAGCGTTAAACCAAACTCAAGAGTTTCCGCATGGGTCCCTCCTATTCTGTCGAGTAGTTCCGTAAAGAACTAAGCTGATTCCTGTGTTATATTGTTTATTGTGTTTACCTTAACTTACAGCTTGACGTCTTTTTAGGATTCATAAACATTTTATTTTATCTGTTATGACCTTTCCGTTGTAATTTCACATACTGACACGTTCCATGACCATGGAGATTTGCTCCTCAATTTGGTCTTACGTGTACAATAAAAAAAATGAATAACCCCTTGAAGCCTGTAACAGAAATTTTGAATCACGCTGTACATGGAATTAACGAATTTCTAAGCAATAAATGGGTAGACACACACCCACCCCCACCCACCCACCCACACACCCACACACACACACACACACAAACACACACACACACACACACACGCACAGAGAGAGAGAGAGAGAGAGAGAGAGAGAGAGAGAGAGAGAGAGAGTACAATTTCAAGAACCACAAGAGAGAAGGAAAGAGAATCTGGGTAACGGAGGAAGAGCTTACCAGAAAGGTCGCCCATACCGTTAGTAGAGTCTAAAAAAGCTATATACACAACTTGTACCCATTTTGGCGCCATAAAACGCTGCCAACGGGACGACGCTTGACACAAAAGATCTGAGGCTGGAAGCAACTACGTTAATGAACGAAAACATTATGACCACTGCCCACTGCTAGACTGAATGCCACCTGGTGTTGCTGCGGGCACGTGACGTGTCAAGGAAACTATACAGGGTGAGTCACCTAACGTTACCGCTGGATATATTTCGTAAACCACATCAAATACTGACGAATCGATTCCACAGATCGAACGTGAGGAGAGGGGCTAGTGTAATTGGTTAATACATACCATAAAAAAATGCACGGAAGTATGTTTTTTAACACAAACCTACGTTTTTTTAAATGGAACCCCGTTAGTTTTGTTAGCACATTTGAACATATAAACAAATACGTAATCAGTGCCGTTTGTTGCATTGTAAAATGTTAATTACATCCGGAGATATTGTAACCTAAAGTTGACGCTTGAGTACCACTCCTCCGCTCTTCGATCGTGTGTCTCGGAGAATGTGTACCGTGATGTGTCTACAACCCCAGAGGATATGAAACAACGTATTGTGGCAGCCTGCGGTGACATTACACCAGATGTACTGCAGAGTGTACGACATTCATTACGCCAGAGATTGCAATTGTGTGCAGCAAATGATGGCCACCACATTGAACATCTATTGGCCTGACATGTCGGGACACACTCTATTCCACTCCGTAATTGAAAACGGAAACCACGTGTGTACGTGTACCTCACCCCTCATGGTAATGTACATGTGCGTCAGTGAAAAAGACCAGTAAAAAGGTGTTAGCATGTGGACGTAATGTGTTGTTCCAGTCTCTTCTGTAACTAAGCACCATCACCGTTCCCTTTGGATCCCTACGTAATTCGGTGCTCTCCGGTACACACGATCGAACAGCGGAGGAGTGGTACTCAAGCGTCAACTTTAGGTTACAATATCTCCGGATGTAATTAACATTTTACAATGCAATGAACGGCACTGATTACGTATTTGTTTATATGTTCAAATGTGCTAACAAAACTAACGGCGTTCCATTTAAAAAAAACGTAGGTTTGTGTTAAAAAACATACTTCCGTGCATTTTTTTATGGTATGTATTAACCAATTACACTAGCCCCTCTCCTCACGTCCGGTCTGTGGAATCGATTCGTCAGTATTTGATTTGGTTTACGATATATATCCAGCGGTAATGTTAGATGACTCACCCTGTAAAACGGAACAGAGACGAAAGGGAAATCGTTCTACCAGAGATACGGGCCACAAATCGGCCTATCCAGAGAGATAAGCGACTTTCACAAGCTCAGCACCTGGGAATGAATATTTTGGAAACGGGGAAGCTGACAGTTTGTTTGTTTGCTACTGTCGTGAGCCTTAATGGGAAAGCTTTGAAGTACTGTGAAACGACAAGTACGCAATAAGGTGTTGGACGACTATGCCCCATCAAAGAAAGTGGATGTCGGAGGCTTTCCCATTCTGTAAAGCGGGTTAGGCGGGGAACTGTGGTACACCCGACGCCAGGCTGCAATGGTGCTGCAGGCACGAGTATTTGGACCACACCGTTCAGCACACATACTGATCAACAGGGGACTTCGCAGCAGACGACGCTTACGCACTCACATGTTCACCCATCGACATCGTGATTTACGATTACAGTGGGTACGGGATCATCGAAACTGGACCGTGGATCAATGGCAACACGTCGCCTGGTCGGGTGATTCACGTTTCTTGTTGCACCAGGTCGATGGTCGTGTCGCGACAACCGTTATCCAGGCGGAAGGCTGCTCACAACGCGCAGAGGCGGAAGGGGCGCTACTGTGACTGTTACAGTTTGGAACATGGCTGTTATTCAGCAACCGTATACTGGTTTCAACATGGGATTAAACGGTAGGTATATTGACCCAGGTTTCTAAATCTTCTAGGCGTGTCTTCATCAGAATAAATGTTGCTAATTCGTAAAATTACATTGCTAAAAAGCAGTAGTCAGAATTTGAAGCAGTTATGCTTCTGTCAAAAGTAAAATATAACGTAGTAGCGTTTGTCACATGTGTCCAGCTGGGAACAACATCAGACTGACAACGTTGTATTTTACTTTTGACCGGAGCACAGATGGTCCAAAAAGCGATTTTTGCGTTTTAGCAATGTAATTTTACGAATTAGTAACATTTATCCTGATGAAGGCATCTCTAGTAGGTGCCGAAAGCTAAGTCAACGTACCTAACATTTAGGTGCAACCGATTGGCTGTTTAATCTATGTCGAAGACATTTACCTGTGCCTCCATGGGACTTATTGTAGTAACAGAAAGCGCCACGACATCTGTGGTCTGCCTGAAAACTATTGCGGACCACCTGCATCCCTCCATTCCTCAGCATTTCCTGACGCTGACGGCATATTCCATCATATTAACTGTTCTTGTTAATAGACTAGAATAACGCAACATTAGCTTGAGCAGTATGACAGTGAACACATAGCGTTGTCTTAGCCACCAAATTTACTTAATGTGAACTCAATGAGGAACCTTATCCGGCGCCATGTCCGCTCCCAAGTATTGATGTCCTGTAGTTTACGAGATTTACTTGACTTGCGCGTAGACACCTGTGCCACATACCCCTGGAAAATATCGAGGACTCGTCGAATATTGTTTGGCATACTGAGTGCAGTATTGCGTTCTAAGCAACCAGTACTGTATGAAGCAGATGGTCATAAAGTTCAGACTCATCGTTGTATGACCTACTACTACAAAACCCTCAGACACAAACTTAAGGCTGTGCTGAGCTTAAACATTACTGATTAGCTCAGAGCAACGGCAACCAATTTACAATAAATACGGTCTTGCTCCGTGTCAGAAAATGTCTCGCCTCTACAAACCTTTTCATTTTTCTCCGGTCCACATTCTCAACCGAACCAGCATTCCACTCTCTTCGCTGCAGCAGTGTTGCAGTCACGTAAGGTAGTCAAATTTTGATCTTCCTCCACATATTTTTTCAGTTTATTCATTTTCGCATCGTCAGTTTATGGTGTAGGGTTTAAACCTATGCAATCGTGTGTTACATTTGTTTCGATTTTGTCTTCAGAACAAAAGTTCTGCTCATTATAGCTCAACCTCCTATTTACCAACCGCGAGAAGTATACAAAGAAAAGGAGTCTGATGCAGCAGATTTGTATACTTACCAAATATGTTCATTTAACCATGGTTACCTTCAAAGTAAATTGCTCTGCTCAGAAATTATTTTTCGTATACTAATAGGTTACTAGAAGTAGTTCCATAGTAGTGCAGGTAGTCTCGTGTCTTTTATGTTGGGCTCTTACACTATCTCATCAAAAATATCCAGACGACTGTTAGTGGATATTAATGAAGACCTGAAGTATGTTGGCAGCACTTTTAATGAAGTGTCTGAATGTCTGTGGACGAAGTACAACACTTTTTTTCCTCAAGCGTCGAAACCAGAAAATGTAGTGATGTTGGGCACTGGAGCCTGCAGCGAGGTCGACGTTCTCACTCATCTCACGGGCGTTCCCTTGGGTTCAGATCTGGACTATGGGCAGGCCAATCCGTCTTAGGAGTGTAACTGTTCACATACCATTACCTCACTGATACTGTCTTGACAGGATGTATTGTCGTCATGAAGCAATCATCGACACTGCTCTTTCACGGTACCGTACGCAGTCCAGAGCTCTGTAAAATGTGTTTATATCTTTGCACATTTAGCGGTTTCTTAAGCGCAATAAGGTGACCACACCCTTACTCCCAATAAAGACCCCAATATTGTTAACACCATCTTCTCCGTATTTCGCTGTTGGCACTACAGATACTGACAGATAAGGTTCTTCAGGTCAGATCATGGTTTCATGTGGCCCGCCACAACTTCCTGTCATGTGCCAATCGCTTCGTCAGTTTACCTCACCCAGCGTCCTCAGTCATTTATTACATATGTTCAGTCTTCCCCTACACTTTTCACCCTGTGCAATTCCCTCTAGTACTATGAAAATTATTTTTTTTAAAAAAATGGCTCTGAGCACTATGGGACTTAACATCTGAGGTCATCAGTCCCCTAGACTAAGAACTACTTAAACCTAACTAACCTGAGGACACCACACACATCCATGCCCGAGGCAGGATTTGAACCTGCAACCGTAGCAGCAGTGCGGTTGCGGACTGAAGCGCCTAGAACCGCTCTGCCACAGCGGCCGGCAAAGTTATTTCCTATGTCTCAACATATGTCATGTCTTAACACGCGTTCCGTCATCATGTCCTTTCTTTTTGCCTGTGTTTTCTGTATATTTCTTTCCTCTTCGATTCTGTGGACAGCCTCCTCATTTCTTATCAGCCTCCCTTATTTTTCAGCATTGTTCGATAGCGCCACATCTCATATGCTTTAATACTCTTTTTCTTCTGGTTTCCCTTGAGTCCATGATTCACTACCACACAGTGTTGTACTCCAGACACACAGTGTGAGAAATTTCCTCCTCGAATTAAGGCCAGCCTCGATACTAGTGCTACCTGTCACCAGTACTTGACGGCGACATGTCACGCTCTGTGTGAGCAGGTCTGAAAGGTGTACTATCGGTCACTGCGTGAGGTGGCTTAACGGTTGCGTCTACTGACTGGCATTCGGGAGGAGTGTCCATCCTGGTTTAGGTTTTCTTTAGTTTCGCTTAAGGTAAATACCGGAGTGGTTTTTTTGGCTCTGAGCACTATGGGACTCAACTGCTGTGGTCATTAGTCCCCTAGAACTTAGAACTAGTTAAACCTAACTACCCTAAGGACATCACACACACCCATGCCCGAGGCAGGATTCGAACCTGCGACCGTAGCAGCAGCGCGGCTCCGGACTGGAGCGCCTAGAACCGCACGGCCACCACGGCCGGCAAATACCGGAGTGGTTTCTTCGAAAAGGACGTAAGTCATTTTCTTCCTCATTCCCGTTCAGTGTGAGCATGTGCCCCACCTCTAATGGCCACGTTGTCGATGGGAAGTTAATCTACCCTAATCCTGCTTCCTTCTATTGGGCACTTGAACCGCGTCGTGCCACACACTGTAACAACGATGCCAGGAGAAGCAACGGGAATTTCAATTAAGAAAGAAATGTCAGAATTTCATCCTTGGCCAGTCACTATCACAAAATCTGATTTTCGCTTACCTATACAGTTCAGCTCCATTACGTTCAATGTTATTCTGGTACGAATGTAGTATGGTTACAGAAAACTAGCTTCGCCCTCGTAAGCAAATATCACGTACGCTTCACACATATGCAGCGTGTCCCATTTGTCTTAACTGTCGCAAACAACTTTCTGACCAGAATTTTAAAAACAAAAAAAAAAAAAATCAAGCGAATGTTGTTTAGCTACCAGGGGGACATTAACAAAGTGACCTCCTTTCTTGTAACTTTGTTCGTTACGGAGATACAGGACGGGGCAGACAAGTAACCCTAACTTTAAGGTTAATGTAAAGAATATAGTAGAACAAAATTATATTCTGACATCAGTAGGGTACAATTGGAAATTAATTTCATAAAGTTTTAAACAAAAGGTATTGCAAGGGAAGTCCCTTACTGATAATGCATTACTACTGCCGGTTTCTGCATAACTCTATGAAGCATTTGTCACGGAATGTGGCCTATCTCAAGACATATTGCAGCTTCAAAGCTCGTAGCCCTGAGTCGATACTTATACGCCTCACTCTTGAGGAAGCCCCACCGAAAAGGCAGTCGCACGGGATGAAATACGGCCAGTGTGCGGGCCATGGAACATCACCGCGCCGGGATATTAAGCGTACGGGGAAGATTTCCCTTAAAACATTAACTCGAATTTCCAACCATCCTGCTGAAACCACAGTGATCTGGAATCCATTTATGGAAGATTTGGTTCAAAAATCGTTGGATCATGACGGTAACAGCATTGTCTGTTCAACTCGTCCTGTGTGCTACAACTCTATTTTGTACAATGCTAAAAATGGACGGAAATTCGCCGCTCATCACAAAATCGAGTTCCTGTCAGGAACAGCGTTTTGAGGGGAGGTTCCATACAATATGAACCGCACGCTGTACTGCAACGATAGACCGGTTTTGCGAAAAGCACATCCGAAAGCGAAAGCTCGTTCCTCGTTTGACCAAGCCATTTTTGCAGGTGAAACTGGCACTAACGAAAACTTCCACTGCTATTCCGTCGTTAGAGCCCATCCCCACTTTTCTTACACCTCCCCTCGCTTCGCAAAACCATCTTGGAAGTAGGCACACTTCCATGACCCATCCTGTATGAACACAGGAAGTCATTTTAAGTAGCATTCTACATTTTAGCTCGGGAATCCACTTCTCTTCAAGACCTGTTCAAAAACGTTTCAACAGTGTGTCAATATGACGATATTAAAAACGCAACATGAAACTGACCGCGACTCTTCTGTAGTAACACACAGTGTAAACCAGGCTAACGCAACTCGTCAACGTCCAGGAGCTGACAAATCACATTGGAAGCACAAGGCAAATAAACAATGATCATTCAATCGACCCCCTTCAATTGTAGGTTGTGTCAGTATAACGTGCACCAACGAAGAGAAGATGTACTAGCCGGCCGAAGTGGCCGTGCGGTTAAAGGCGCTGCAGTCTGGAACCGCAAGACCGCTACGGTCGCAGGTTCGAATCCTGCCTCGGGCATGGATGTTTGAGATGTCCTTAGGTTAGTTAGGTTTAACTAGTTCTAAGTTCTAGGGGACTGATGACCTCCGATGTTGTGTCCCATAGTGCTCAGAGCCATTTGAACCAAGATGTACTACTTATCTAAAGCGAATGTATTGAGCCGAGGTTTTAGTAGTTGGGAATGGAGGGTTGGGTTTATTAACTGACAGGATTGAGCTGAATGTTATTTATTGAAACTCGTTTACTGCAGGCTCAATAATCTTGAAGGTTACAGTGGAGATTCCGTCGTGCCTGCGTGACGACAGTTTGGAACACGATGTCGGGCATCACCGATCCCCTAGTAATGGCCACAGACGCCTCCCTGTCACTGAGATCGATATAAGAACCACGACCCAATCATGAGCATCTTGAATACGGCACGTAACATATCGAATTAATGTCGAATAATAAGACAACATTGCGTCAAGAATATTCGGAAACAGTTTTAAGTTCAAAATTTCATAAATGCAATATTAACAAAATTGTGTAGCCTTTAAAAAAATTCTTGTTCAATAAAAAAATTCAAAACTGACTGCAGATGCTACCATAGTCGAAACATCAACTTTTTATCATGTGATAGTACACTCTAAAATTTCGATCTTTTACCACGTGATAGTACGCACTCAAATTTTGATTATGCCTCAACAGTCCAATTCTATGTGATCGGAGGCTTACCCGAGGTATGTGCTGTTTCCAGGGTTCTCGGGTGTACATCCGGATGCGACCGTTGAAGTCCCACGTTATTTTTGCGAATAACCTTTCCGCCATCATCAGGTGGTTCTGATGGAATGGTCTGTCTGCTCGCTCGCTCGTTCAAAATGAGAAGTCTTTCCTGGGCTTGACTGTGAGTAGGCTAAGCGCCGGTGCGCTATTCCTACCGTTCTTCTTTGGTTTGGGGTAGTTGTGCCTCGCTTCTTGGATATGCTTCTTTTTAGGATGGCTACTAGGCCTTCCTCAGACTGTTGTGGCAAGTTTTTGTTTCCTCAGCAGGTCAGGCCAGCGCGTGGTTGGTCTACGGTGGATCTGCCTGTTCAAGTATTTGATGAGCCGGTTCTCGGAGTTTTCCGTCTTCGCGTAGAACTGGCGTGCTGTTTGGTTGTACCTATCTCGCAGAAGGGGGTGCCAGTATCTTCGTGTAGCATTTGCCTGCTGTATCTGCTCGGAAGGCGCAGAGCGAGCTTCGGAGCCCGGTTCTGCACAAACTGCACCGTCCCGATGTTGGTATCGGCCGCGTTTCCCCACACCACCGCCGCGTATTCTAACACTGGCCTGATTAGCCTCAGGTATAGCGTGACGCCGTGGAGCAGAGGCAACGAGGACGACGGGTTGAGCAGAGGGTATTGTGAACGAAGTCGCCCTCATGATTTGCTCTTGACTCCTCTGATGTGCGGCAGCCATGTCATTATGTAAGTCTGCAGGCTTTCGTGGCCGTTGTCACTGAAGCTAAAATCTTCTGGGTTCGGTTCTGGCGCTGCAGTCCGGAACCGCGGGACTGCTACGGTCGCAGGTTCGAATCCTGCCTCGGGCATGGGTGTGTGTGACCCTTAGGTTGGTTAGGTTTAAGTAGTTCTAAGTTCTAGGGGACTTATGACCTAAGATGTTGAGTCCCATAGTGCTCAGAGCCATTTGAACCATCTTCTGAGTTGTTAGGCCGCGTCATGTTTCTTCTAAAACGTTCGACGTTTCGACCCCTCTGCTCGGATCTTCCTCAGGATCTTTTGGTGTCCACTACTGCTAGAACATTGTCAGAGACGAGTGTCGCGTCCACTTATAAAGGGGGAGATTTCTGGCGCGCTGGAGAAGTGGTTAAAATTCATATGGCTACCATTGGTGGACCATAGTCATAGGCTAATGCAGAAGAAGGGGCGTTGGTAGCTCATCTAGCGGAACATCATGAGAACTGTGGCTCTGACATCGATTTTAATAACGTACGTGTACTGGCTAAAGAAACAAACATTTATAGAAGGAAGGTCCGAGAAGTGGTTGAAATTTCTAAGAATGCATCTAATTTCAATAGAGAGCACGGATATAGGCTTCCGGCATCGTGGCTCCCCGCCATCAAGGAAGTAAATACGCGGCTGCGGTGTGTGAGCGGCATAAACAACGCGCTGCAAGTCACCTCGGCGGACAATAATATTTTGGGTAAACATTCCCCCTCTCTTGCTCTGTCCGTTTCGAATCTAGCCACTGATGACGACCAACCAATAGCGATAGCAGGCATTTCAACCAATAACCCTTCTCCAGCATAAGTGTAGAATAGTGCCTTTCTATCCAATGACGATGACCGCCAATGGTATCTACAGGAGATGAGATACCAACGCCCCTTCATTTGCATTAGCCTATGACTATGGCCCACCAATGGTAGCCACATGAATTTTAACCAATACTATCACTTCTCCTGGACGAACGCCAGAAAACTCCCCCTTTATAAGTGGACGCGACACTCGTCTCTGACAGTGTTCTAGCAGTAGTGGACACCAAAACATCCTTAGGAAGATCCCAGCAGAAGGGTCGAAACGTCGAACATTTTAAAAGAAACATGACGTGGCCTGACAAACCAGAATATTTTAACTTCAGCCATGTCATTCTTTGGTCCAGAGTGACCCCAAGATAGCAGCCGGTCTTGCTTCACGGTATGGGGCCTCCCGCGATGGTAACCGGTGGCAGGTCAGATGGCAGCAACTTTCTTGAGAACACCACTGCCTGGCTCTTGGCAGCATTGTATTTCAGCTGCCATTTATTTGACCACGTTCCAAGCACTTCGCAGCCAAGTTTCAGCAGTCTTCTCATTTCTGCCGCGTACATACTCCGCACGAGTAGCGCTGTGTCATCGGTATATAAGGCCGCGGTGCGTCGGCGCTGTAGAGGAAGTACAACAGGGGCACAAGCACTGATCCATGCGGCACTCCCGCTCGAATCGACCGCTGCGTCGATCTTCCGTCGTCAGCGCGGACGTGGAATGTTCGTCCGGCGAAGTAGGAGCGGATCAGTACTCCATGTGGCGTCGGTACCCCGTGTACAAAGAGTTTCTACACGAGGCCTTTGTGCCACACGGAATCTAAGACCCTGAAAATATCGAGTAGCACCTCCCCAAGATACTCTCGCGTCTCCACGGCGCGCATGACTTCTTCCACCAGCCTCAGCAGCTGGTGGATGGTGGAATGTCTGCTCCTGAACCCAATTGCTCGTCGGGAGTGACGGACTCTTCTTCGACGTGACGCAGCAGCCTCTTGACGTCGAGTCTCTCGAATACCTTCGAGAGGGATGAAAGCAGATTAATGGGATGGTAGCTGGTGGCCAGACGAGCATCCTTGTTCGTCTGGCACTAGCACGACTTCCACATACTTCTATACGTAAGGGAAGACTCCAGTCCGAAGGATACTGTTAAAGGTGGTCGTCAGGGTCTGGTGGCTCCCGGCGGCAGGTTTAGTAAGAGAAGGTTGTCAATTCCATCAGCTCCTCCTGGCTTTCTAACGTTCAGAGACCGCAGCTTCTCTGCTACTTCCTCTTCCTCGATGGGGGTGACATCGTCAGTCTCTTGCCTCGCTGGTAGGTACGTTGGAAGTTCTTCGTCGACACGTCGGATGTGATCCAGGTCCACGTCGTCCTCTATAGCTGTGAAGTTCTCCGCGAAAGTGTCTGCTAATACGCTGGCCTTCCTGTCTAGGTTGCGGATGTAGTTCTGTCCGACCTGTAGTGGCGGGATATGTTTCTGCCGGGGAAGGAAACTTTTCACTACTCACCATGTGCTGCCGGGTTTACGGAGGTGACCAGGCTAACCCAATCCCGGTTCCTGTGGTCTTCCACCGCCGCCTTGATTTCTCCTTCATCTGGTTTAAGCGGCGCTTGGTAGCCGGCTGGTGCGTGAGCTACCAGTCTCGGAAGGTCCTGTTCTTTTCCCTGATGGCCCCTACGATGTACGGAGGGAGTGTACGGGAGTGGTTCCGCTGCTGATGTGGACGTCTCGGTGTGGCTGCTTCTGGTGCTTGTACGAGTAGAAGTCGGGGGTTCATGGCTTCAAGAGTGGCGTTGGCACCCTCGGTGTCAGGATCCGGCAGGTCCTCCAGCATGTCGAGAACTTCGTTCTCGAAGCGCTGCAAGTTCATCTTTCTGTAGCAGCGGCGGTGGGCAGGTAATACAGCACCTATGGTGTCAATATCGTAAATAACTGGCAGATGGTCCGATGACATGGCGCACCGGGTTGTGGCGGCCGTATGTTGCTCCAGGCCTTTGATGATGGCGACGTCAAGGACGTCTGGCTGCCTTCTAGGAGGGTACATCGTCGGGTCGAACGGCTCCAGTACGATGGCGCCGTTTTGCTGGTCGGCGCGCAGGAGGCCGCGACCGCTGACATTTATGTGGCGGGAGTTCCACTGCGTATGATTTGCGTTAAAATCACCCGCGATGAAAATCCTCCCCCACATTGTCTGCAGCCTCCAAGTTCCCTCTCCGCGGTCGGTAGGCCGCAATGAAGATGATCTGTCAAAGCGTGATGTTGACAGGGACACCTGTTACCTCCATGGTGTCCAGCGCAGGCAGATGTGCCAAGTGGTGTTTCGGCGAACTCTTGATGTATATGGCAGTGCCGCCGCCAGCCGTCGTTTCGGTAGCATTGGTAGTTTGCGACTAGCACGTTGACTCCAGCTGTGAGTTTCGCACAAGAGATGTCGATTCCCTCGTACTGGAGGAACTGGCGAAACTCATCCTGCTGGGTACAGAGACTGTTTGCGTTGAAGCCGCAAACTGTGAGACCACGATGTCACAATTATCCACGATGGTTCTTCAAGGGAACGGCGGTGGCCTAGGGGGCTGCCGTAACTGCCGTCACCAGGATCGGCAGTTGCTGTAGTGTCTCACTGAGTGATCTCAGGAGTGATCGGAGTTTTCCGGCGTCTTCTCTCTGGGCCGGGCAGCCAAGGTGGCGTCCTCTGCGGCTGGAGCAACGCACTGCGACTGGGCGGCGGCTGCTGTCTCTTATGCGGCTTGTTTTGCGGGGCACGGTTTGGTGAGGACGGGAGGGTGCTCCGTGCGTCAGCCTCGCCCTCTGGGTGCTGTTTGCGGAGCAGCTGCTTTTTTGTCTGGCTGTTCCTTGGTTGCTACGGTAGGGTGCGGCTGTTGGTGTCGGTTTGCGGTGGGTGCTCCCCCTTTGACGGCATTTAAGAAACTGGTGCCAGGCAGCACTTTCTTAGACGGCGCTGCCTTTCCTCGCTGATTGTTGCTGGTCTTCTTGAACGCCTTGCAGCCCCTGTAGCTTGCCACATGAGGCTCACTGCAGTTGGAGCATCGTAGCGCACTCTTTGCTCTGGTGAGGGGCTACGCATTTGACGCAGCGAGGCGGCATGAAACAGTACTGCCCCACGTGGTCTAGGCCCCGGCACGAACAGCACTGAGACCACCTTCTGTTAGCTCGGAGCGACTCGAATGTCACTCCTACCCGAGCAATTTGCTGCAGCTGGGATATCTTACGAACAGAGGCATGTCCCTGTGCGTCCTCGGAGACTTCATCATGATCGTCGATCGGACACCATAGCCCAGCGCCTCCAGTTCTTCCTTCAGGTGGCTGGGCTTCATCTTCATTGCAAGGCGGCGTATGACCACCTTGAAGAGTTTGAGAGGTCCGCATTGTGCGTATAGCAGTGGAGCCCCTCCTTTCTGAACGCGTCAATGAGTTTGCTGTATACTTCAGTGCTGCCGACTTTGATCTTGAGAAGGTCGTTTCCGTTGACTGCGACTGTTGTTGGTTCGATCACTGCAATCAGGTGCAGGAAATCGTTGTAGGTACCACCCCACCGGACGACGACAGGCGGAGGGGAGGAGGTTTCCGCCCCTGTGACGGATCAGTGCCACTCACGCCAGCGTCCCTCGACTCAGGTATACCATTGAAACGATTCTCCTTCGGTAGCTGTTGCACTGGCTGGAGCTCTTTGACCCTAGCAGTATGCTTCGGGCTTGAGATGGTAAACCCCTCTTCATCTTCCTTTCGATTAGGCAACTTGCTGCTTACAGATCGGTGTGGACTCTTCTTCATCAGAGGCGTCTACCGATGGCCGCGAGGATTTCAGGTGTTCGCGATATTCTGGGGGCGTACTCTTAGGGAGAATTGCCTTTAGGAACGCCAGGGCATCAGCCGAATCCTCGGTGGACGCTTCTCTCTTATCGGCATTCGGTGAGGTAGGCTGTGCTGTTGCGTGCGGCGTAGGGGCAGCGGCCTCCGTGGCCGGCGTGACGACCGCCGTCTGCGTCTTCCAGGCTGCCACAATGGTTTTCACGTCCCCATGTTGGCGGTAGAGGTGGCCTCCCGTAGCCAAGCGATGCATGGCAGCGTTGTGTACATCGACAGAATGTCCGCTCATTGTCGGTGTTACTTATGTCCGTCAGTCGGACTTCGATTCCCTGCGCCGACGTTTCGATTGTGGCCGCCGATAATCCGTTTGCGGGCGCCGTCCCCGGTGTCACACTGGGTGGTGGAAGATGCAGAATCGCGTGGAGTTCGCATCAAAGATCCCGCACACTATCGAAATGCAGTCCTCTCAAACTGACAACTCAGACAATTCATGCAGAATCCACTGCAGATCAACAATGTGGCCACGGACACAAGGTAGCCCCGAGAATTGACTGAAAGGCCAGTGTGCATTTTCCTTGTGTTCCCAACTCCAGAAATCTTACCGCAACATACACTACAGCTCTTGTCATCCCACGGCCCACCAAATGGCACCATTCTGGTAAATGGTCGACAGAGCGGTTTAACTATCATTCGTTGAAGTTAAATACAAATAAAAAAAATAGAAATAATAAAATCAATAGCCGCTGCAAATGGCTATAGCAGCTCCACAGTAGACACACTGAAACATTCAATAATAGTAAAACAATTACAGCGCAAAAAACACACACTGATTTAGATCTTCCACACAATCCCATTTTTAAGTAATATTTCAAAACAGATTGCCAATGTCCATAAATGTAGAGGCATGAAGTTATCTTTTTCAACTGACAAGAAGACTGGGCAAAAATTACCTTCTAGCAGCAACATAAAAACCAACTACAACTTACGTGTGTGTACTAAGTTGAATACTTAGACTGCGACAGCTTCTGTAGGACAGGTAGGTAAATCACTTAAGACCTTATTCAATGATTACATGACAACATTAAGAAGCAAAGAATACGAAACATCAGCAGTAGCTACCCACCTGCATGAAAGTAAACATCAGGTTAATAATGCAACTGTGATCATTCTGCGAGTATGTATTCAACGTGAAGGCAGAAACCTAGACACCCGTGAAAGAACGCTACCAAAGGAAAAACCTGAATCCATGCTAAATGACAAAAGTGAAAACATTTATTTAAATATGCACTGATAAATTGTCTCTATCCTTCCCATAATATTTACCAAGAATTAGTTATGTGCCTATTTCTGTGATAGTCTCTAAGTGAACAATTGACTGGCCTGACTCACAAAACCAAACAGAACTACCCACAAACGATCAGTTTTTACCCAATGTGTACTTGACATGGTACTTGAGAGTGGTGAGGGACCACAGGAACGACAAAGGGTGGAGCAGTTAATGGAACTGAGTGAAATTTATACAGATCATTTTCAAAAACACACCACACCACGAATCAGCCTTATAGCAAAACTAATTTAAATTTCAATAGTATGGGACTGATCCCCTGCATCAGACCGTGGCAAGAAACGATTGTCAGTTTTGGAAATAATTTACACAATAAATAAAAGAATGACCAGTGAGAGCAAATTTAAAAAGAAAGTGAGAAGTCATTAATCAAAAACTAAGACAAGCTACCTCATACTAAAGTTTTACCTTCAAGTTATTTAATCTTGACAAGCCCCAAATCTGTTTTAGTTAAATGACTTAGTATTTAGTCAGCAATTTTATCAAATAAAAAAATTAAATAAATCAATAAATCAATAATCTATCCGTAAGCATTATCTCTCTCACTGCGCAATCACACAGATTTTTTGGAAGGAAAACAATAAAGCAGAAAAGACATTACATCTAGAAAACTTAACAGCAGTTTTGGAGATTATCACTTTTAACTAGACATGACCACTTGTTAAGCAATTAATGTTGCCCTGCAGTTTTAGGCTAACAGGTATTCAGACAATACTAAACAGTCAACATTTCACAGGGAGGCTACAACCAATGCCTCAGTACATGTTGCCAGATATCGATTACTGCAAGAAGTGGTTCCTTCCCTGATTTTGCAGTCGGTTTGGATCGATTGCGTCGCCCCTTTACAGCCAGTCCTTTGGCATCCTCCTCAGAGCTCCGCACAAAATACGAAATGTAGCAACTTCTCAGATCGCATCTGAAACACGCTTGTCAGAAACAAGTAACACTCTATATATGGTACAGACAGATCTGGGAACCAATATAGAGTCTCAAAACCAAGTCAGTAAGCACAATGTACATCAGCGTCAAAATGCAACATCAACATAACAGAGAGGGCAGCAAACCAAAATCGTATTAATCAGCAAACACATTCTACCCTCAAACTGAAGCCACACAGCCGGTGTTCATCAAATGGTTCAAATGGCTCTGAGCACTATGGGACTTAACATCTGTGGTCATCAGTACCCTAGAACTTAGAACTACTTAAACCTAACTAACCTAAGGACATCACACACATCCATGCTTGAGACAGTATTCGAACCTGCGACCGTAGCGGTCACGCGGTTCCAGACTGAAGCGCCTATAACCGCACGGCCACACCGGCCGGCGGGTGTTCATCCGCGGAATTTTTATTTTATGAAAGGACGAAACAAGTCAGTTATTAATTAGCGCCTCACTGAATGTTGACGAAAGACAGGCGCCTGCACACAGTACCTAACACTGCACATTCTAGACGCGAAAATGTCGCCGGATTTGCTGTCCGGCGGGATATTTTTCGTGCAATATACCGGTATTTTCATCCATACTCTGCTCATACTTCAACTATCCACCACCATATGGCGTGCAGTAGCTAAGCTTCCCTTCGCACAGCCGCTACAGGAAAACAAGCCTGCCAATTCACCTGCCCGCTGGGCAGGGACAACTTGTGCCTGCTGGCACACGCTGCCACCACATTTCCCGCGCTCATTTCACTTTTGAGTCCCGCGTGAAGCCAAATTAACGACTCCTAGCCAGAGGTCGCAAACACAGTCTGGAGGATGCAGGGCCACCCTTGGCTCATAGAGCCGTACATAGCACAACATGTGTTTATATTGTTAAGAGTGTATAAATCTGTATGTTATTTATATTATAACCATGTGTTACTTCAACCAATACTTAAAAATATAGTATGTGATAGATCTTAACAACCTACTACACTGTTATTACGAAAACTATGTCCTCCTCCCCTCACGCCTTTCACCCGCTGTCTCTCAATCACCCCGCAAACGTCCAATTCCCCCCTCCACCCTCCCGCCAGCCCCTCCCCCGCCCACACACACCAGCCAATGTAAAACACTAATAACCAGTAACTGTTCTTTATGTACAAATTTTCACGTTGTTGGCAACATAATTATTAGAATTAATGTTTCAAATATGTTGTCCTGATTACTCAAACGTGTACAAAGTATTCGGTCATGTGAACTTCGCAGAAAAGTATATATGACCACTGGAGCAACTGTGTGGGTTTGTACCTCACACAATTCGCTGAACTGTTTACAGTCCTGCCCATACAGTCTTCTTGTGGGCAATTTTTCTTGGTACTTTAGTTTTGATACTTAACAATATCGTAGAACTATTTATTCAGTAATTATATGTCAACAGTCTTCTACCTGGCTTGATGAGGCCCGCCACGAATTCCTCCTCGTGCCAACCTTTCCCACTCAGAGTTGAAATTACAACCTACGTCCCCAATTATTTGATGGATGTGTTCCAGTTGTCTTCCTCTACAGTTTTTACCGTTTACAGCCCCCACTAGCACATGGATATTGTTTCCTGATATTTTAAACCATGTCTTATTATCTTGTCCCTTCTTTTCCCCATTGTTTTCCACATATTTCTTTCCTCACCGATACTCCGGAGAACCACCTCATTCCCGATCTTATCAGTCCACCTAATTTTCAACATTCGTCTGTAGCACCACAAAAATGGTTCAAATGGCTCTGAGCACTATGGGACTCAACTGCTGTGGTCATAAGTCCCCTAGAACTTAGAACTACTTAAACCTAACTAACCTAAGGACATCACACACATCCATGCCCGAGGCAGGATTCGAACCTGCGACCGTAGCGGTCGTGCGGTTCCAGACTGTAGCGCCTTTAACCGCTCGGCCACTCTGGCCGGCCTGTAGCACCACAACTAAAATGCTTCGATACACTTCTGATCCGATTTCCCTACAGTCTATGTTTCACTACCATAAAACGCTGCTTTCCAAAGGTCCATTCTCAGAAATTTCTCTTAAATTACTACGTGCTTTTCTCCCATACTAGTCTGCTATTTGTGTCCTTGGTTGGTCCATCATGGGTTATTTTTCTGCCTAGGTGGCAGAGTTCTCTAACTTCGTCTACTTTGTGAGTCCTAATTCTGACGGTAAGATTCCCTCTGTTGTAGTTTCTGCTACTTCTCATTACTTTCGGCCTTTTCGGATTTACTCTCAGTCCATATTCTGTACTCATTAGACTGTTCATTCCATTCAACAGATCCTGTAATTCTTCTTCACTTACGCTAAAGATAGCAATGTCATCAGTGAATCTTATCACTGATATCCTTTCACCTTGAATTTAATACCACTCTTGAAACATTCTCTATTTCCATCATTGATTCTTCGACTAATGGATTGAACAGTATGGGCAAAAAACTGCATCCCTGTTTTACTCCCTTTTTAATCCTATCATATTGCTGCCTCTTCGTTTTTGTACATATTGTGTGTTACCCTTCTTTCCCTATAGCTTACCACTATTTTCCTTTGAATGTATTGCACCATTTGACATCGTCGAACGATTTTTCAAGGTCGAAAAATTTTATGAACTGTCTTTTCCTTTCCTAAAGCTAAACTGATATGTCATCTAACATACCCGAAATTTTTTCCATTCATCTGTATATTATTCTTTTAAGCAACTTGGATACTTGAGCTATTAAGCTGATTGCGCCACGATTCTCGCATTTGTCAACTCTTGCAGTCTTCGGGATTGTGCGGATGATATTTTTCCGAAAGTCAGATGGTATATCAGCTGTGTCAAATACTCTAAACACTAAAGTGAATTATCGTTGTCTTGCCTCTTCCCGCAATGATTGTAGAAATTCCGATGGAATGTTATCTATCCTTTGTGCCTTCTCTGAACTTAAATCCAAAGCAGTTTTTACTTCCGATGCTAATACTGAATTCCCTTTCTCTTCCCCGTCGACTCGTGTTTCGTCTTCTGTCGCGTCATCTCTCTCACAGAGCCTTTCAGCGTACTCTTACTGTTAACGAGCTGGCTTTTAATTTCACCGAAGGCGGTTTTGACTTTTCTGTTAGTTGTGTCAGTTCTTCCGAAATCATTTCTGTTTCGATTTGTTCCCATTTTTCATTAAATAATTTCGGCTTAGCTTCCCTGCACTTCCCATTTATTTCATTTCTGTATTCCTTAATTACCATGAATATTTTTGTACATCCTTCTTTCGTCGATTAACTCAAATGTTTGTTCTGTTACCCATGGTATCTTCTTCTAGCGCATAACATATGAATGAGCGATTAATAAGCGATTACGTTTATCACGTACGTGAGCGCCCTTCAGTAACCATAGCACGACGAACTCAGTTCTGGATTATTCCACCGTGTACAAACTCTAGTGATTGATCGATGAGAGGATACGGAGCAAAAAAGGGGCTAATGAACTTGCTTTACACGTTCTTCCTACACGCTCATTCAGAAATAGGCCTCAGACCCCCACAAAGTTTTGCTTAACTAACATTTCTTCATTCTACATTACTCAACGGCTAAAACATCACAAGATGACTTGCAGGTGCGTCTTGTCACAGCCGGCGCGGCTCCCTCCGTTCGAGGTTAGGATAATTTAGGTTAGTGTAAGCTTAGGGACTGATGACCTTAAGTCGCATAAGATTTCACACATTTTACGTTAAAGGTTTAACGTACTAAGGCAATTATAAACGTCAGAAACTGTGTATAGGCTTTTGTTGGTGTATCTCATGCCGCGCACATTACCCAGTCCGTGTTCATCCAGCATCTGAGAATGAGAGCACTTAGCGAATTCCAACAATTTCAAACCTTTTCAAAGATTCTTCTCGCTGCCACCCCCCACAAAAAATGAAAGGAAAAGATCTTATCCCTAGCTACATTTTCGCTGTTCATGCAGTATAACTTAAATATCGGAATGACGGTTTAATTCATTTCTTATGTAGTATTAACTCCATTTGCAACACATTGTGCAAAATTACAAATTTGTGGTAAGGTTTCATGGGACCAAACTGCGGAGGTCATCGGTCCCTAAGCCTACACACTACTTAATCTAACTTAAAGTAACTTACGCGATGGACAACACACACACCGATGCCCGAGGGAGGACTCGAACTTAAAGTAACTTACGCGATGGACAACACACACACCGATGCCCGAGGGAGGACTCGAACCTCCGACGTGGGGAGCCACACGGATCGTGACAAGGCGTCCAAACCGCGCGGCTACCCCGCGCGGCACACATTTTGCAGATTTTGCAGACAGCATCCGTATGTACAAATAAATGTACCTCCAAAATTATTTCATTGTACGCCACAGAGTTCAGGAGATATGACGTCATAAGCATTGAAGTACTTGGAAGCTAGTTTTTCATAAAATGGAGCTCGATTCGTTAAAAAAATTGGAAGTGGCGATATTGTTCATCACTGATGTTTGATTCCGCTATATGTTCCACCTACGGGATTCGTTTTCCACTATGTTCTGCACTCTTATGAAGGGGAAAAATCCGCTCCTAGCAGCACTGACATTCATCTTAGGTTCAATATCTGTAGGCCCATTATTGAATCAAGGTATGTTTAGATTTTATTGGAAGTTGTTAGCAGAAGAGAGATTGTTTCGGCTGTGGTGTGTTTTTGTTTACGTAATCGTTTGCTGTTTGGTAGCCGTACTAGGACCACTTGTTTATTTCCTCTGTTCGTCGAGGCAGAAAACACGCAGCGGTGGATTCTGGTTTATTTCTTTATTTGCTCGAGAGTAGTGAGCCACGTCATACGCTGCCTGTAGCTGGAATTTTCATCAAAGTCTGATCAACGAAACGATGTTTTGAAGAATTCGCGGACTTTTATTTGAAAAAAAAAGAAAAATGGAAGCTCACAAAAGTCTGCGTCATTTACGCGCCTTGAATACCTTGCCCCGCCAGACATTATGGTGCACGCATCTCCGGCGTTATGTGTTTTACAGAAATCTTCATCCCATCGGCAAACCAATTGTCGACGAGCACGTCGCCAAAATAAAAGAGTGACATTTTGTTTTCTGTTCCTCTTGAAGACATGAAGCTGCTTCTGTGAAAGACATATCTTCGATTGAATAAGTGCACATAGCTCTTGTAATATGCACTTCAGAGCCCATGTTTACTGTACTTTTTTTCTTCGCATGATCATGCGTGTCTTATGCCTGAATATTGCCCTGAAGGACACGCTATAGAGGTCTGCGGTACGTCTTTCGCTAGTGTCTTGGGCATTTCGACCGCCACTTTTGCGACGTCAACGCCTTGTTTTCGACCACGAATATTTTAGTCGCGAGTTTTTCGACCGATAAAGGAAGCCGCAACGGTAGGGGTGGCTCGGTCGACCGTTTTGTATTAAGAATGTCCCTTAACATTATATGCAGACTTAGAAATAGCTATGCACATAGTACATACGCATTCTTAAATTTTTTCTTATTTTTACTTTTTTTGCTTTTACCTTTCTTTTCTACAGCACTACTGTAGCAAATGGTTAAACTTCTTGTCATATTTCATGAACTTTAATTTCTCACACATTTTTTGTAAGAAAACTAGAGATTGTAAACATATATATTCTTATAATGTCTTTTGATGTTTTGTCATGATCTATGAATCTTTTTCTTCGTTTAAAAGGGGCAGGCCACTGGAATATTTTTTAATTTTGAATATGGCATTTACTGCTCCTGTCTTCAGCTTATTTCTCAGAAAGTGCACGTCCAGATGCTTTTGATTTATTGAGGAGCTTAGTCTCGTATGATAAACAGCCACAGCGTTCGTAGTCTTGTGCTGCTGGTTTAAATCATTCCCCATATCAGTTGGCATACTAGTATTTTCGTCCATTGATTGAACATATAGTCTGCGAATTTCAGAATCTTCTCTCCACTGGGAACTTTCCTCCATTATTACCATTCATGCTTCATACACACTGTTTGCTGAAATACGTGCCACTACAGCACAGACGCTGCAAAAAATCGAATTTCTCCTTTATTCCTCTATTTCCTTGTAAATCCGAATTCTTGTGCTTTCCTCCACATACAATGGTTGAAGTGAATATTGCAGCCAGAAAGAGATGTTTCGGGGAACATTGTTTTCATAGCTTTAATTGTAGCCATTTCAAAGTCTAGCACGGTGGTTTTCCGTAACCATCCAGCTACGTTACTTTTCAGGCCAAGAAAAAGTCTTTCATGTGTATTCAGACTTTTGTCTGGGAACAAAGCAAATAAAACTAGAAATACCTTCGTACCTTCTTCTGTGTTTCCAATGTCATCGTGTATGTTGTACAGCTGTCTGAATTGTTTCGAACAACTGTGAGATGCCCCATCCATAACAATAATCCTTTTCAACATAGGATTTACTCCTCTTTTTCACAACCGAAACTCTTTTGTCACTTACAGACAAATCGGCCGATTTCAAAAAACCTGTTGTCTTCAGTTAATTTCAAAATATCTTCGCTCAGTTGAATCTCCGAACTAGTGGCAGGGTCCTAAGGCGTCCCTATCGCTTACCTTCTTGCTTTAGAATGTAGTCTTGGAATTGTCATAATGTGGAATATCCGTGCCGAAATCTAAAACTTTATCTTTGATGTAAATAAATTATACACAACTGCAACCAGTCACTTTTTTCATTAGTAATGCTTTATTACATTAACCGGTTTTCGAACCCTTTCAGGTTCATCTTCAGATGATTTCGGGAGAATCCGGGAAGCTACATCATTATTAGTAGTAGCATAATGCTGGGTGCTGGTTCTATGGCAGAAATATGGGTCACACTTTAATGTATCGCCATGACTATAGATTATCTGTCGATATGGGTGTGAATTTAGTTTTTACTTACTGCGACAGTATAGGCGGCTTTTTTCGTATCTGTCTGCATCCATTTTGAAGTCCAGAACACTTTCACACAAGCTATATTAGTTCACACTTTAACAGTGACACTTCACCAGCATCCAGCATGCGCTTTACAACTGTTGCTTATAACAAAGATCTTGACAGAGAGATATGGCATAAGCCTACTTTGTACAGAGATGAAATTTGTTGTTCTTTACATGTGTTAAAGTCGATATAAGGGCAAGTTTTTTCATCAGAATGGTGATAACATGAGAGCACTAGAGAAACTAATAATAAATTACTACAAGAATAAATTTCGGTGATCTGTTATGCTATTTCTATTTGTATGTTACAGGCAGTTTTTTTTTTATTTTTATAATATTAAACATGAACAAAATTCTTTAGCTGTTGACTAATTTTATTCTAATAGTAGAGTGATCTGGGATATTGGTAAAGGCAGCTTATGTTTGTTCCAGCTAGAATTAATATGTATAAAGTACTGATTTATGTTAGCAATGGAGGGCTTTAACATTTAGAGATATGGTACATGTCTTATTCTGTGGTAGTAACATTGACACCAGAGTGGTTAGGATGTAAGGAGAGGTGGGGGGGGGGTCATTGGGAGGGGGGGGGTTGGGGAGCTGGTGTATGTTTTATTGGGTGGTTACTCGTTTTGAACTAGTAGATCTTCAAAGTTCTGAAGGAAAAATTTGTTTCTCATTAAGTAGGCAGTCAGGTGCTGTATTTGTGTAGACAAATATTTCAATTTCTTCAAGAAGGTCAAGTATTGTGCCTTTGTTGGCAAAATGTAGTATTCGGAGATTCTGTTCTATGTTGTTTGCAGAATGATTGTGTTGGGCAAGATGTGAGGCAAAGCTGGACTTGTTCAGGTTGTTAAGACGGAGTGCATCCATGTGTTCTTTATATCTTGTTGTGAAGCTTCTACCAGTTTGTCCAATGTAGAAGCTTGGACATGAGTTGCAAGTGAGCTTGTACACACCTGACTTTTGATATATTTGTATAGTGGTTTTGGTGGTGTGTATGATTTGATTTTGTACTTTGTTGGTGGTGAAGAAACTTATTTTTATGTTGTATGTCTTGAAGAGGTTGGAAATTTGGTGAGAAATCTTCCCTAGGAAAGGCAGGCTAACAAATGTAGTTTTCTTGTTTGTGGGTGGTTGTTCAGCAGTTGGTTGATTTAGTTTTGCTGTATGGATTAGTTTATCTATTATTGCAGGGTTGTACCCATTGGTGGAGGCAATTGATTTAATAATTTCTGTTTCTTTTTGTCTTTCATTTGTATCCATTGGGATTTTCAGCATGCGATTAACCATTGTTCTGAAGAATGCTTTTTTATGTTGGTCTGGATGGCAAGAGGATTTGTGTATGGTAACATTGGTGGTTGTTGGCTTTCTGAAGATTTGAAATTTATGCTTCTGATTTTTATTTGAGATTGTTAGATCAAGATAGTTAATGCCTTCTGGTGTTTCATGTTCTACCGTGAATTGGATTTTATTGTGTATTTTATTAAGTTCTTTGGCTAGATTATTTATTTCTTCTGTTGCTCCATTGAACAGAATGAGTGTGTCATCAACATAGCGTTTGTAATAAAGCAGCTTATCTTTTAGCTGTGTTTGGGACCTGAAAAAGTTATTTTCAAGGTTATTGATATATATGTCTGCTAGCAAGCCTGCAAGACTACTACCCATTGCCAGTCCGTCTTCCTGAATGTAAAATTTGTTGTTGAACAGGAAGTAGTTGTGTGACAATATGAGTTCCAGGATCTCTATGAGTTCATAGATTTCAGCTCTCCCCATTGTCCCATGTTTCAGTAAGTTATTTCTTATTAAACTAATTGTTTCCTTGATGGGTATGTTTGTATACAGGTTTACTATGTCAAGAGATGCAACTTTAGCTGCGACTAGGATGGGGATATCTTTTATACTATTGATGAGCTCATAACTGTTTTTAATGGAGTAGTTATTTTCAAATACATATGCCTTGCGGATAATATCATTAAGTTTTTTGGTGATTTTATAGCTTGGGCTATTGATAGAGTTCACAATGGGACGTATCGGACATTCTGGTTTGTGGATCTTAGGCTGTGATCTCAGTTTTGGTGCTGAAGGGTTCATCACTATACAGTGCTTTGCTTCTAATGGTGTCAACAAGAAGTTGCAGTTTTTAAGTAACTTTTTAATTTTATCATGGAATTTGGGAGTAGGGTCATATGCTATTTCCTTTATATTATTATTTCTGAAGAATTCACAAGTTTTGCTAATATAGTCTGATTCATACATGACAACAGCTGTGTTACCTTTGTCTGCTCTGACAATGAGGGCATTTTGAACTGAAAGTTTCTCATTTATGTCACATAATATCTTATGTTCAGTATTCATCTTATTGTACATTTTGTTCTGGTGAATGTTCCTCATAATGATGTTGTTTGCCTTATGAGCTACAGCATTTTGTTCATTGTGTTTTAGTTTAGCTGCTGTACATGCAATTTTTGTGTTAACTATGAGGTCTTTAATGTTGCTTTTATTTAGTGAGGGGGCAATGTTGTGCTTAAGGCCTTTGTTTAACAGCTTTAATTCATTACTACTGAAGCATATTTCTGTAGTATTTATCACTTTATCGAAAAACTTATGTTCTGTTTCAGAAGAGATACTGGGGGACTTCACTGCATTCTTTGAAATTAGAGCATTTATCTTTTTCTCGTGTCTATGTGAGATGATAATACGTTCTTTGTTTACATATATATTGACATAGTCTAGGAAGACCATGAAGACATAAGCAACAAGTTTATGGCTAAGTTCTAAGTGCATATTATACAGCTTTGAATTGAGCAGATCTTTCTTTTTGTAAAGAGACCTTATTTCAGTTTTTAACCAAATAATTTCACATCGTGCTTTTGCTATCTTGGCTGACATACTTTGACTCGTTATTTTTATTCTGATATAATTTGGAGTCACGTTTTCTGAGAGACATTTTTTGTTAAATCTTATTGCAAGGATTGTTTTCGTTAGTTTAAGTTTACATTGCCGAAATTCGCGCATTGTTCTAATTACCTGGCGTGGTATCAACAGATTATGCTTATCCATTACGGATATTTTAGAACCGTGACTGTATATTAATGTAAATAAATTATACACAACTGCAACCAGTCACTTTTTTCGTTAGTAATGCTTTATTACATTAACCGGTTTTCGAACCCTTTCAGGTTCATCTTCAGATGATTTCGGGAGAATCCGGGAAGCTACATCATTATTGGTAGTAGCATAATGCTGGGTGCTGGTTCTATGGCAGAAATATGGGTCACACTTCAATGTATCGCCATGACTATAGATTATCTGTCGATATGGGTGTGAATTTAGTTTTTACTTACTGCGACAGTATAGGCGGCTTTTTTCGTATCTGTCTGCATCCATTTTGAAGTCCAGAACACTTTCACACAAGCTATATTAGTTCACACTTTAACAGTGACACTTCACCAGCATCCAGCATGCGCTTTACAACTGTTGCTTATAACAAAGATCTTGACAGAGAGAAATGGCATAAGCCTACTTTGTACAGAGATGAAATTTGTTGTTCTTTACATGTGTTAAAGTCGATATAAGGGCAAGTTTTTTCATCAGAATGGTGATAACATGAGAGCACTAGAGAAACTAATAATAAATTACTACAAGAATAAATTTCGGTGATCTGTTATGCTATTTCTATTTGTATGTTACAGGCAGTTTTTTTTTTATAATATTAAACATGAACAAAATTCTTTAGCTGTTGACTAATTTTATTCTAATATTAGAGTGATCTGGGATATTGGTAAAGGCAGCTTATGTTTGTTCCAGCTAGAATTAATATGTATAAAGTACTGATTTATGTTAGCAATGGAGGGCTTTAACATTTAGAGATATGGTACATGTCTTATTCTGTGGTAGTAACATTGACACCAGTGTGGTTAGGATGTAAGGAGAGGTGGGGGGGGGGGTCATTGGGAGGGGGGGTTGGGGAGCTGGTGTATGTTTTATTGGGTGGTTACTTGTTTTGAACTAGTAGATCTTCAAAGTTCTGAAGGAGAAATTTGTTTCTCAGTTCAGTTTGATCATTAAGTAGGCAGTCAGGTGCTGTATTTGTGTAGACAAATATTTCAATTTCTTCAAGAAGGTCAAGTATTGTGCCTTTGTTGGCAAAATGTAGTATTCGGAGATTCTGTTCTATGTTGTTTGCAGAATGATTGTGTTGGGCAAGATGTGAGGCAAAGCTGGACTTGTTCAGGTTGTTAAGACGGAGTGCATCCATGTGTTCTTTATATCTTGTTGTGAAGCTTCTACCAGTTTGTCCAATGTAGAAGCTTGGACATGAGTTGCAAGTGAGCTTGTACACACCTGACTTTTGATATATTTGTATAGTGGTTTTGGTGGTGTGTATGATTTGATTTTGTACTTTGTTGGTGGTGAAGAAACTTATTTTTATGTTGTATGTCTTGAAGAGGTTGGCAATTTGGTGAGAAATCTTCCCTAGGAAAGGAAGGCTAACAAATGTGGTTTTCTTGTTTGTGGGTGGTTGTTCAGCAGTTGGTTGATTTAGTTTTGCTGTATGGATTAGTTTATCTATTATTGCAGGGTTGTACCCATTGGTGGAGGCAATTGATTTAATAATTTCTGTTTCTTTTTGTCTTTCATTTGTCACAGCATTTGTCTTTCATTGTCAGAGCAGACAAAGGTAACACAGCTGTTGTCATGTATGAATCAGACTATATTAGCAAAACTTGTGAATTCTTCAGAAATAATAATATAAAGGAAATAGCATATGACCCTACTCCCAAATTCCATGATAAAATTAAAAAGTTACTTAAAAACTGCAACTTCTTGTTGACACCATTAGAAGCAAAGCACTGTATAGTGATGAACCCTTCAGCACCAAAACTGAGATCACAGCCTAAGATCCACAAACCAGAATGTCCGATACGTCCCATTGTGAACTCTATCAATAGCCCAAGCTATAAAATCACCAAAAAACTTAATGATACTATCCGCAAGGCATATGTATTTGAAAATAACTACTCCATTAAAAACAGTTATGAGCTCATCAATAGTATAAAAGATATCCCCATCCCAGTCACAGCTAAATTTGCATCTCTTGACATAGTAAACCTATATACAAACATACCCATCAAGGAAACAATTAGTTTAATAAGAAATAACTTACTGAAACATGGGACAATGGGGAGAGCTGAAATCTATGAACTCATAGAGATCCTGGAACTCATATTGTCACACAACTACTTCCTGTTCAACAACAAATTTTACATTCAGGAAGACGGACTGGCAATGGGTAGTAGTCTTGCAGGCTTGCTAGCAGACATATATATCAATAACCTTGAAAATAACTTTTTCAGGTCCCAAACACAGCTAAAAGATAAGCTGCTTTATTACAAACGCTATGTTGATGACACACTCATTCTGTTCAATGGAGCAACAGAAGAAATAAATAATCTAGCCAAAGAACTTAATAAAATACACAATAAAATCCAATTCACAGTAGAACATGAAACACCAGAAGGCATTAACTATCTTGATCTAACAATCTCAAATAAAAATCAGAAGCATAAATTTCAAATCTTCAGAAAGCCAACAACCACCAATGTTACCATACACAAATCCTCTTGCCATCCAGACCAACATAAAAAAGCATTCTTCAGAACAATGGTTAATCGCATGCTGAAAATCCCAATGGATACATATGAAAGACAAAAAGAAACAGAAATTATTAAATCAATTGCCTCCACCAATGGGTACAACCCTGTAATAATAGATAAACTAATCCATACAGCAAAACTAAATCAACCAACTGCTGAACAACCACCCACAAACAAGAAAACCACATTTGTTAGCCTGCCTTTCCTAGGGAAGATTTCTCACCAAATTGCCAACCTCTTCAAGACATACAACATAAAAATAAGTTTCTTCACCACCAACAAAGTACAAAATCAAATCATACACACCACCAAAACCACTATACAAATATATCAAAAGTCAGGTGTGTACAAGCTCACTTGCAACTCATGTCCAAGCTTCTACATTGGACAAACTGGTAGAAGCTTCACAACAAGATATAAAGAACACATGGATGCACTCCGTCTTAACAACCTGAACAAGTCCAGCTTTGCCTCACATCTTGCCCAACACAATCATTCTGCAAACAACATAGAACAGAATCTCCGAATACTACATTTTGCCAACAAAGGCACAATACTTGACCTTCTTGAAGAAATTGAAATATTTGTCTACACAAATACAGCACCTGACTGCCTACTTAATGATCAAACTGAACTGAGAAACAAATTTTTCCTTCAGAACTTTGAAGATCTACTAGTTCAAAACAAGTAACCACCCAATAAAACATACACCAGCTCCCCAACCGCCCCCCCCCTCCCAATGACCCCCCCCCACCTCTCCTTACATCCTAACCACACTGGTGTCAATGTTACTACCACAGAATAAGACATGTACCATATCTCTAAATGTTAAAGCCCTCCATTGCTAACATAAATCAGTACTTTATACATATTAATTCTAGCTGGAACAAACATAAGCTGCCTTTACCAATATCCCAGATCACTCTAATATTAGAATAAAATTAGTCAACAGCTAAAGAATTTTGTTCATGTTTAATATTATAAAAAAAACTGCCTGTAACATACAAATAGAAATAGCATAACAGATCACCGAAATTTATTCTTGTAGTAATTTATTATTAGTTTCTCTAGTGCTCTCATGTTATCACCATTCTGATGAAAAAACTTGCCCTTATATCGACTTTAACACATGTAAAGAACAACAAATTTCATCTCTGTACAAAGTAGGCTTATGCCATATCTCTCTGTCAAGATCTTTGTTATAAGCAACAGTTGTAAAGCGCATGCTGGATGCTGGTGAAGTGTCACTGTTAAAGTGTGAACTAATATAGCTTGTGTGAAAGTGTTCTGGACTTCAAAATGGATGCAGACAGATACGAAAAAAGCCGCCTATACTGTTGCAGTAAGTAAAAACTAAATTCACACCCATATCGACAGATAATCTATAGTCATGGCGATACATTATAGTGTGACCCATATTTCTGCCATAGAACCAGCACCCAGCATTATGCTACTACCAATAATGATGTAGCTTCCCGGATTCTCCCGAAATCATCTGAAGATGAACCTGAAAGGGTTCGAAAACCGGTTAATGTAATAAAGCATTACTAATGAAAAAAGTGACTGGTTGCAGTTGTGTATAATTTATTTACATTAATATACAGTCACGGTTCTAAAATATCCGTAATGGATAAGCATAATCTGTTGATACCACGCCAGGTAATTAGAACAATGCGCGAATTTCGGCAATGTAAACTTAAACTAACGAAAACAATCCTTGCAATAAGATTTAACAAAAAATGTCTCTCAGAAAACGTGACTCCAAATTATATCAGAATAAAAATAACGAGTCAAAGTATGTCAGCCAAGATAGCAAAAGCACGATGTGAAATTATTTGGTTAAAAACTGAAATAAGGTCTCTTTACAAAAAGAAAGATCTGCTCAATTCAAAGCTGTATAATATGCACTTAGAACTTAGCCATAAACTTGTTGCTCATGTCTTCATGGTCTTCCTAGACTATGTCAATATATATGTAAACAAAGAACGTATTATCATCTCACATAGACACGAGAAAAAGATAAATGTTCTAATTTCAAAGAATGCAGTGAAGTCCCCCAGTATCTCTTCTGAAACAGAACATAAGTTTTTTGATAAAGTGATAAATACTACAGAAATATGCTTCAGTAGTAATGAATTAAAGCTGTTAAACAAAGGCCTTAAGCACAACATTGCCCCCTCACTAAATAAAAGCAACATTAAAGACCTCATAGTTAACACAAAAATTGCATGTACAGCAGCTAAACTAAAACACAATGAACAAAATGCTGTAGCTCATAAGGCAAACAACATCATTATGAGGAACATTCACCAGAACAAAATGTACAATAAGATGAATACTGAACATAAGATATTATGTGACATAAATAAGAAACTTTCAGTTCAAAATGCCCTCATTGTCAGAGCAGACAAAGGTAACACAGCTGTTGTCATGTATGAATCAGACTATATTAGCAAAACTTGTGAATTCTTCAGAAATAATAATATAAAGGAAATAGCATATGACCCTACTCCCAAATTCCATGATAAAATTAAAAAGTTACTTAAAAACTGCAACTTCTTGTTGACACCATTAGAAGCAAAGCACTGTATAGTGATGAACCCTTCAGCACCAAAACTGAGATCATAGCCTAAGATCCACAAACCAGAATGTCCGATACGTCCCATTGTGAACTCTATCAATAGCCCAAGCTATAAAATCACCAAAAAACTTAATGATATTATCCGCAAGGCATATGTATTTGAAAATAACTACTCCATTAAAAACAGTTATGAGCTCATCAATAGTATAAAAGATATCCCCATCCCAGTCACAGCTAAATTTGCATCTCTTGACATAGTAAACCTATATACAAACATACCCATCAAGGAAACAATTAGTTTAATAAGAAATAACTTACTGAAACATGGGACAATGGGGAGAGCTGAAATCTATGAACTCATAGAGATCCTGGAACTCATATTGTCACACAACTACTTCCTGTTCAACAACAAATTTTACATTCAGGAAGACGGACTGGCAATGGGTAGTAGTCTTGCAGGCTTGCTAGCAGACATATATATCAATAACCTTGAAAATAACTTTTTCAGGTCCCAAACACAGCTAAAAGATAAGCTGCTTTATTACAAACGCTATGTTGATGACACACTCATTCTGTTCAATGGAGCAACAGAAGAAATAAATAATCTAGCCAAAGAACTTAATAAAATACACAATAAAATCCAATTCACAGTAGAACATGAAACACCAGAAGGCATTAACTATCTTGATCTAACAATCTCAAATAAAAATCAGAAGCATAAATTTCAAATCTTCAGAAAGCCAACAACCACCAATGTTACCATACACAAATCCTCTTGCCATCCAGACCAACATAAAAAAGCATTCTTCAGAACAATGGTTAATCGCATGCTGAAAATCCCAATCGATACAAATGAAAGACAAAAAGAAACAGAAATTATTAAATCAATTGCCTCCACCAATGGGTACAACCCTGCAATAATAGATAAACTAATCCATACAGCAAAACTAAATCAACCAACTGCTGAACAACCACCCACAAACAAGAAAACCACATTTGTTAGCCTGCCTTTCCTAGGGAAGATTTCTCACCAAATTGCCAACCTCTTCAAGACATACAACATAAAAATAAGTTTCTTCACCACCAACAAAGTACAAAATCAAATCATACACACCACCAAAACCACTATACAAATATATCAAAAGTCAGGTGTGTACAAGCTCACTTGCAACTCATGTCCAAGCTTCTACATTGGACAAACTGGTAGAAGCTTCACAACAAGATATAAAGAACACATGGATGCACTCCGTCTTAACAACCTGAACAAGTCCAGCTTTGCCTCACATCTTGCCCAACACAATCATTCTGCAAACAACATAGAACAGAATCTCCGAATACTACATTTTGCCAACAAAGGCACAATACTTGACCTTCTTGAAGAAATTGAAATATTTGTCTACACAAATACAGCACCTGACTGCCTACTTAATGCTCAAACTGAACTGAGAAACAAATTTTTCCTTCAGAACTTTGAAGATCTACTAGTTTAAACAAGTAACCACCCAATAAAACATACACCAGCTCCCCAACCCCCCCTCCCAATGACCCCCCCCCCCACCTCTCCTTACATCCTAACCACACTGGTGTCAATGTTACTACCACAGAATAAGACATGTACCATATCTCTAAATGTTAAAGCCCTCCATTGCTAACATAAATCAGTACTTTATACATATTAATTCTAGCTGGAACAAACATAAGCTGCCTTTACCAATATCCCAGATCACTCTAATATTAGAATAAAATTAGTCAACAGCTAAAGAATTTTGTTCATGTTTAATATTATAAAAAAAACTGCCTGTAACATACAAATAGAAATAGCATAACAGATCACCGAAATTTATTCTTGTAGTAATTTATTATTAGTTTCTCTAGTGCTCTCATGTTATCACCATTCTGATGAAAAAACTTGCCCTTATATCGACTTTAACACATGTAAAGAACAACAAATTTCATCTCTGTACAAAGTAGGCTTATGCCATATCTCTCTGTCAAGATCTTTGTTATAAGCAACAGTTGTAAAGCGCATGCTGGATGCTGGTGAAGTGTCACTGTTAAAGTGTGAACTAATATAGCTTGTGTGAAAGTGTTCTGGACTTCAAAATGGATGCAGACAGATACGAAAAAAGCCGCCTATACTGTTGCAGTAAGTAAAAACTAAATTCACACCCATATCGACAGATAATCTATAGTCATGGCGATACATTATAGTGTGACCCATATTTCTGCCATAGAACCAGCACCCAGCATTATGCTACTACCAATAATGATGTAGCTTCCCGGATTCTCCCGAAATCATCTGAAGATGAACCTGAAAGGGTTCGAAAACCGGTTAATGTAATAAAGCATTACTAATGAAAAAAGTGACTGGTTGCAGTTGTGTATAATTTATTTACATTAATATACAGTCACGGTTCTAAAATATCCGTAATGGATAAGCATAATCTGTTGATACCACGCCAGGTAATTAGAACAATGCGCGAATTTCGGCAATGTAAACTTAAACTAACGAAAACAATCCTTGCAATAAGATTTAACAAAAAATGTCTCTCAGAAAACGTGACTCCAAATTATATCAGAATAAAAATAACGAGTCAAAGTATGTCAGCCAAGATAGCAAAAGCACGATGTGAAATTATTTGGTTAAAAACTGAAATAAGGTCTCTTTACAAAAAGAAAGATCTGCTCAATTCAAAGCTGTATAATATGCACTTAGAACTTAGCCATAAACTTGTTGCTCATGTCTTCATGGTCTTCCTAGACTATGTCAATATATATGTAAACAAAGAACGTATTATCATCTCACATAGACACGAGAAAAAGATAAATGTTCTAATTTCAAAGAATGCAGTGAAGTCCCCCAGTATCTCTTCTGAAACAGAACATAAGTTTTTTGATAAAGTGATAAATACTACAGAAATATGCTTCAGTAGTAATGAATTAAAGCTGTTAAACAAAGGCCTTAAGCACAACATTGCCCCCTCACTAAATAAAAGCAACATTAAAGACCTCATAGTTAACACAAAAATTGCATGTACAGCAGCTAAACTAAAACACAATGAACAAAATGCTGTAGCTCATAAGGCAAACAACATCATTATGAGGAACATTCACCAGAACAAAATGTACAATAAGATGAATACTGAACATAAGATATTATGTGACATAAATAAGAAACTTTCAGTTCAAAATGCCCTCATTGTCAGAGCAGACAAAGGTAACACAGCTGTTGTCATGTATGAATCAGACTATATTAGCAAAACTTGTGAATTCTTCAGAAATAATAATATAAAGGAAATAGCATATGACCCTACTCCCAAATTCCATGATAAAATTAAAAAGTTACTTAAAAACTGCAACTTCTTGTTGACACCATTAGAAGCAAAGCACTGTATAGTGATGAACCCTTCAGCACCAAAACTGAGATCACAGCCTAAGATCCACAAACCAGAATGTCCGATACGTCCCATTGTGAACTCTATCAATAGCCCAAGCTATAAAATCACCAAAAAACTTAATGATATTATCCGCAAGGCATATGTATTTGAAAATAACTACTCCATTAAAAACAGTTATGAGCTCATCAATAGTATAAAAGATATCCCCATCCCAGTCACAGCTAAATTTGCATCTCTTGACATAGTAAACCTATATACAAACATACCCATCAAGGAAACAATTAGTTTAATAAGAAATAACTTACTGAAACATGGGACAATGGGGAGAGCTGAAATCTATGAACTCATAGAGATCCTGGAACTCATATTGTCACACAACTACTTCCTGTTCAACAACAAATTTTACATTCAGGAAGACGGACTGGCAATGGGTAGTAGTCTTGCAGGCTTGCTAGCAGACATATATATCAATAACCTTGAAAATAACTTTTTCAGGTCCCAAACACAGCTAAAAGATAAGCTGCTTTATTACAAACGCTATGTTGATGACACACTCATTCTGTTCAATGGAGCAACAGAAGAAATAAATAATCTAGCCAAAGAACTTAATAAAATACACAATAAAATCCAATTCACAGTAGAACATGAAACACCAGAAGGCATTAACTATCTTGATCTAACAATCTCAAATAAAAATCAGAAGCATAAATTTCAAATCTTCAGAAAGCCAACAACCACCAATGTTACCATACACAAATCCTCTTGCCATCCAGACCAACATAAAAAAGCATTCTTCAGAACAATGGTTAATCGCATGCTGAAAATCCCAATGGATACAAATGAAAGACAAAAAGAAACAGAAATTATTAAATCAATTGTCTCCACCAATGGGTACAACCCTGCAATAATAGATAAACTAATCCATACAGCAAAACTAAATCAACCAACTGCTGAACAACCACCCACAAACAAGAAAACCACATTTGTTAGCCTGCCTTTCCTAGGGAAGATTTCTCACCAAATTGCCAACCTCTTCAAGACATACAACATAAAAATAAGTTTCTTCACCACCAACAAAGTACAAAATCAAATCATACACACCACCAAAACCACTATACAAATATATCAAAAGTCAGGTGTGTACAAGCTCACTTGCAAATCATGTCCAAGCTTCTACATTGGACAAACTGGTAGAAGCTTCACAACAAGATATAAAGAACACATGGATGCACTCCGTCTTAACAACCTGAACAAGTCCAGCTTTGCCTCACATCTTGCCCAACACAATCATTCTGCAAACATAGAACAGAATCTCCGAATACTACATTTTGCCAACAAAGGCACAATACTTGACCTTCTTGAAGAAATTGAAATATTTGTCTACACAAATACAGCACCTGACTGCCTACTTAATGATCAAACTGAACTGAGAAACAAATTTTTCCTTCAAAACTTTGAAGTCTACTAGTTCAAAACAAGTAACCACCCAATAAAACATACACCAGCTCCCCAACCCCCCCCCCTCCCAATGACCCCCCCCCCCCACCTCTCCTTACATCCTAACCACACTGGTGTCAATGTTACTACCACAGAATAAGACATGTACCATATCTCTAAATGTTAAAGCCCTCCATTGCTAACATAAATCAGTACTTTATACATATTAATTCTAGCTGGAACAAACATAAGCTGCCTTTACCAATATCCCAGATCACTCTAATATTAGAATAAAATTAGTCAACAGCTAAAGAATTTTGTTCATGTTTAATATTATAAAAATAAAAAAAAAACTGCCTGTAACATACAAATAGAAATAGCATAACAGATCACCGAAATTTATTCTTGTAGTAATTTATTATTAGTTTCTCTAGTGCTCTCATGTTATCACCATTCTGATGAAAAAACTTGCCCTTATATCGACTTTAACACATGTAAAGAACAACAAATTTCATCTCTGTACAAAGTAGGCTTATGCCATATCTCTCTGTCAAGATCTTTGTTATAAGCAACAGTTGTAAAGCGCATGCTGGATGCTGGTGAAGTGTCACTGTTAAAGTGTGAACTAATATAGCTTGTGTGAAAGTGTTCTGGACTTCAAAATGGATGCAGACAGATACGAAAAAAGCCGCCTATACTGTCGCAGTAAGTAAAAACTAAATTCACACCCATATCGACAGATAATCTATAGTCATGGCGATACATTAAAGTGTGACCCATATTTCTGCCATAGAACCAGCACCCAGCATTATGCTACTACCAATAATGATGTAGCTTCCCGGATTCTCCCGAAATCATCTGAAGATGAACCTGAAAGGGTTCGAAAACCGGTTAATGTAATAAAGCATTACTAATGAAAAAAGTGACTGGTTGCAGTTGTGTATAATTTATTTACATTAATATACAGTCACGGTTCTAAAATATCCGTAATGGATAAGCATAATCTTTATCTTTGAAATCTTGAAATTCGTTTCTAAAATTTTAGAAAACAGGCGTTGTCTTTTCTTCGTGTCCAGCCATGATTGTGCCATTTTCAATGTTTAAACGGCCTTGGCACTTACTCCAGGGTTCAGGCACATCCAGTTCATATGATAATCACATTTTCTGTTCGCCCTGTAGCGATGACCATCCTTAAGAAGACAGGCTTCCCTCTCGTTGTTGTAATTATTTCCATTACCCACAGTATACAGAGCTAAAGTGACTTAAGCCCACGAAACTACTAATATACAGAACTGAATGCTATCGGCAAGGGCACTGCCTGACTGACGGTGTTAACACATTTGCTGCTGCTGAACGACTGGCGTAAATCAGCAGTGGCGGAAAGACCACGGTGCAAGATTGCTTGATCGCATGTCCCACGGTATTTACTATAACTGAGTTATAGTATCTGTTGTTCCGACCTCACTCCACATTATGACGTCCGGCGTCAGCTGTTGTATCTTCGCTCAATTGAGATGAGACGTAAGGGAATAAAGCTATGGCTCGAAGAGCTAGGAATGTTACAATGGAAATATTTACGTTTATTTTTATTATCATTCACTCATCAACAATACAGATATAGTCTAAGGGTCGATTTGACTGGGCATAGACTTGACTCACTAATTTTGTGAAACACAACTAGCTCTTTATACTCATGAAGTAATAAGTGCTATCGACAGAGGATGTCAAATTGATTCCATATTTCTAGATTTCCAGAAGGCTTTCGACACCGTTCCTCACAAGCGTCTTCTAACCAAACTCCGTGTCTACGGAGTATCGCCTCAGTTGTGCGACTGGATTCTTGATTTCCTGTCAGAAAGGTCACAGTTCATAGCAATAGACGGTAAGTCATCGAGTAATATCCGGCGTTCCCCAAGGAAGTGTTATAGGCCCTCTATTGTTCCTGATCTATATTAACGACATAGGAGACAATCTGAATAGCCGTCTTAGAGTGTTTGCAGATGATGCTGTCATTTACCGTCTTGTGAAGTCATCAGATGATCAAAACGACTTGAAAAATGATTTAGATAAGATATCTGTGAGGTGCAAAAACTGGCAATTAACCCTGAATAAGGAAAAGTATGAAGTTATTCACATGAGTACTAAAAGAAATCAGCTAAATTTCTATTACGTGATTAGTCACACTAGTCGGAAGGCTGTAAATTCAACTAAATACTCGGGTATTACAATTACAAATAACCTAATAATCTATAATAAGCCGGCCGAAGTGGCCGTGCGGTTAAAGGCGCTGCAGTCTGGAACCGTAAGACCGCTAAGGTCGCAGGTTCGAATCCTGCCTCGGGCATGGATGTTTGTGATGTACTTAGGTTAGTTAGGTTTAACTAGTTCTAAGTTCTAGGGGACTAATGACCTCAGCAGTTGAGTCCCATAGTGCTCAGAGCCATTTGAGCCAATCTATAATAAACATAGATAATATTGTGGGTACAGCAAACCAAAGACTGCGATTCATTGGCAGAACACTTAGAAGGTGCAACAGGTCTGCTAAAAAGACTGCTTACACCACGCTTGTCCGCCCTATTCTGGAGTATTGCTGTGCGGTGTGGGATCCGCATCAGGTGGGATTGACGGATGACATGGAGAAAGTACAAAGAAGGGCAGGTCGTTTTGTATTATCGCGAAATAGGGGAGTTGGTGTCATAGACATGATACGTGAATTTGAGTGGCAATCATTAAAACAAAGGCGTTTTTCGTTGCGACGGGATCTTCTCACGAAATTTCAATCACCAGTTTTCTCCTCCGATTGCGAAAACATTCTGTTGGGACCCACCTACATAGGGAGGAATGATCATCACGATAAAATAATGGAAATCAGGGTTCGCACAGAAAAATTTAAGTGCTCGTTTTTCCCGCGTGCCGTTCGAGAGTGGAACGATAGAGACACATCATGAAGGTGGTTCATTGAACCCTCTGCAGGCACTTGATTGTGAATAGCAGAGTAATCACGTAGATGTAAATGTAGATGGGCAAGTAGAAGGAAAACGGGGAAAGCGAGATTCCATCTCACCACTTGACGAAGTCGCCGTGACCTGCTAGCGTGTGCTGCTGATTCGATGTTGACGTGAAGTGTTGATCTACTGTTGTGTGGCTGCACTTTGACAACCTGTCGTCTTCCGTTTTCTGCAGATCTGTGGCGCTGGCCTGGCAACTTAACTTGGCGCTACCTCCATAATGCATTTCCAGGCAAAGCGCGCACCGGCAGCCGAAGCGGTGTTATTGTCCTCTCTCACGCTCACGGCGACTATTGTCTGCAGTGATTATCTCGCAAAGGCGGTGTCACCATTGTGTTTGGAGGCTGGGGTCAAGAAAGGACACTCAGTCGCATGCTTAAAGATTGAAGCATCTGGCCATAAGAACGTTGATCCAACATGGAATGGGCTATATAACAAAGTGACGTTAGACTTCGGAAAGAATGGAGAGGTACGAGTCGACAGTAGGTTGACATATCTACACAAGCAATGCTAAAACTCTGTGAAGCAGCTTGCTAATCTCTTGTCAGGCACCTGTCGGTTCTCCTCCCACTTACCACTTGCTGTCTGTCTGATCTCGCAATGACTTTCTGATCCCCTTGCTTCGTGTCCGCATGCGGCTGCCCTGGTCAGCAGTTTTATTCCTTTCCACCCACTCTGTCCTACAGGGCTCTGATTTCCCATCGTACCGTCCCTGTCATACGTTGGGGTCAATTGCAGTCTTACCGAGTGAATAATCGACGCTGTGTAACCATACAGACACATTTTGCCACTTGGCTCTAAAATTTTCAAACATTTTGAGTCGAAAAGTCCCTCGGTGACTGCTGGCATGTAAAAAATGGTTCAAATGGCTCTGAGCACTATGGGACTTAACATCTGAGGTCATCAGTCCCCTAGAACTTAGAACTACTGAAACCTAACTAACCTAAGGACATCACATACATCCATGCCCGAGGCAGGATTCGAACTTGCGACCGTAGTGGTCGCACGGTACCAGACTGGAGCGCCTAGAACCGCTCAGCCACATCGGCCGGCGCTGGCATGTAGCAACATTCTATTTCCCATATCTTGTCACCATTTTATTAAAGTTTTTCTTTATTCCCCATACCTTCACAACACTGACGTTTAACAAATCTGTTGAACTGTACGAAATTGCACTGAAAGTGATTATTTGTAACCGAAATATAGATTTGGAAGACTAATAAAAACTCTTGGGATTGCGACTGACTACTGTTGCCTCTCCTTCCTTAAAGTCTATTGTCTCTGTGTGCATCGGTTTCTGATGGAATCAGAGTTGGTTAATCTCACTAATTTGCGGTCTTGCATTACCGTGTTATGTATTTTTTGAATGATTTCCTTTATGGTGACTTCAGCTTAATCGACGGAGCGCGCTTCATCTTCGGTGCTTGTCCGAGAACGTTTAAATTCATTAACCCAAAAGTAAATGTCCTTCAATGATGGTACAGAGCCGGTGTGAACTTCATAAAATTCTGCTTTGATTTCTGCGGCAGTCCAACCATTCAAATAAAAATCTTTAAAAACAGTACGAAACTTGGTTTTCTCCCTTATCGATCACAGTCGACACTGACCACTACATACGGCTGTCAACAATGAAATTCTTTATACGATCCTTGGAATAATCAAGCTGATCAACCGCGGCAGCACAACAAAGTGTTCCATTCTTTCGTGAAAATTTACCAGGCTTATCAAACAATCCTCGTACTCTTCGTGACCAGCATACCAAATGGTATGTTCCAGCAGCATAATGGAAGACAGCGGACTGCAGTTCATGTCACAAGCGATTTGAGGGATGATACAGGGTGTTTCAAAAATGACCGGTATATTTGAAACGGCAATAAAAACTAAACGAGCAGCGATAGAAATACACCGTTTGTTGCAATATGCTTGGGACAACAGAACATTTTCAGGCGGACAAACTTTCGATATTACAGTAGTTACAATTTTCAACAACAGATGGCGCTGCAAGTGATGTGAAAGATATAGAGGACAACGCAGTCTGTGGGTGCGCCATTCTGTACGTCGTCTTTCTGCTGTAAGCGTGTGCTGTTCACAACGTGCAAGTGTGCTGTGGACAACATGGTTTATTCCTTAGAACAGAGGATTTTTCTGGTGTTGGAATTCCACCGCCTAAAACACAGTGTTGTTGCAACAAGACGAAGTTTTCAACGGAGGTTTAATGTAACCAAAGGACCGAAAAGCGATACAATAAAGGATCTGTTTGAAAAATTTCAATGGACTGGGAACGTGACGGATGAACGTGCTGGAAAGGTAGGGCGACCGCGTACGGCAACCACAGAGGGCAACGCGCAGCTAGTGCAGCAGGTGATCCAACAGCGGCCTCGGGTTTCCGTTCGCCGTGTTGCAGCTGCGGTCCAAATGACGCCAACGTCCACGTATCGTCTCATGCGCCAGAGTTTACACCTCTATCCATACAAAATTCAAACGCGGCAACCCATCAGCGCCGCTACCATTGCTGCACGAGAGACATTCGCTAACGATATAGTGCACAGGATTGATGACGGCGATATGCATGTGGGCAGCATTTGGTTTACTGACGAAGCTTATTTTTACCTGCACGGCTTCGTGAATAAACAGAACTGGCGCATATGGGGAACCGAAAAGCCCCATGTTACAGTCCCATCGTCCCTGCATCCTCAAAAAGTACTGGTCTGGGCCGACATTTTTTCCAAAGGAATCATTGGCCCATTTTTCAGATCCGAAACGATTACTGCATCACGCTATCTGGACATTCTTCGTGAATTTGTGGCGGTACAAACTGCCTTAGACGACACTGCGAACACCTCGTGGTTTATGCAAGATGGTGCCCGGCCACATCGCACGGCCGACGTCTTTAATTTCCTGAATGAATATTTCGATGATCGTGTGATTGCTTTGGGCTATCCGAAACATACAGGAGGCGGCGTGGATTGGCCTCCCTATTCGCCAGAGATGAACCCCTGTGACTTCTTTCTGTGGGGACACTTGAAAGACCAGGTGTACCGCCAGAATCCAGAAACAATTGAACAGCTGAAGCAGTACATCTCATCTGCATGTGAAGCCATTCCGCCAGACACGTTGTCAAAGGTTTCGGGTAATTTCATTCAGAGACTACGCCATATTATTGCTACGCATGGTGGATATGTGGAAAATATCGTACTATAGAGCTTCCCAGACCGCAGCGCCATCTGTTGTTGACAATTGTAACTACTGTAATTTCGAAAGTTTGTCTGCCTGAAAATGTACTGTTGTCCCAAGCATATTGCAACAAACGGTGTATTTCTATCGCTGCTCGTTTAGTTTTTATTACCGTTTCAAATATACCGGTCATTTTTGAAACACCCTGTAGAATCCTATACTGGCCTGCCCGGTTCCTTGATTTGCCGCCCGCAGATCGTTTGGTGGTTTCGATGGGAAGAACGTTCAGTCTGTTTGTTTCCATGCCACCACGAATACATGTAGTGTATTTATTAATGGCCGTAATTTAATGACCATTTCTAGCGTTTTAGAAATTTCACATTATTAGGTGTAAGCTAGCCCTCTTTGTGCATGATATACAACGGGCTCTAGATACCGGCTCCCAGGCTGATGCCATATTCCTCAACTTTTGAAAGGCGTTCGATTCAGTTCCGCATTGTCGCTTGCTCCAAAAAGTGCGCGCTTACAGTCTATCCGATGACATATGCGGTTGGGTAGAAAGTTTTCTAACAGACAGAGAGCAGTATGTCGTCCTGAACGGGGTGACTTCAACAGAAACAAGCGTAACTTCAAGTGCGCCCCAGGGCAGCCTAATAGGTCCTCGGCTTTTTACGATTTATATAAACGATCTGATTGATGGTATTGACAGCGGCATTAGACTGTTTGCCGACGATGCTGTAGTCCACAGGAAAGTAGTATCACACGGAAGTTGTGAAGAAATAAATGAGGATTTGCAGAATATAAATGCGTGATGTAATGACTGGCAGTTATCTCAATATTAGTAAGTGTAACCCGCTGCGTATAACAAAGTGAAAATCGCCATTAATGTACGAGTACAAAATAAATTCCCAGTCCTTGGAAGCGGTAACATCTGTCAAGTATCTGGGTGTGACTATTCGAAATGATCTCACAAGTAAAAGGTAAGGCGAACTTTAGATTGCGGTTTATTGGTAGAATCCTGAAGCGATGCAGTCCTTCAACAAAGGAAATTGCTTACAATACGTTAGTTCGTCCAGTCTTAGAGTACTGCTCGTCTGTATGCGACCCCTACCAGCTGGGTCTGATTCAAGAGACTGAGAAGGTCCAAAGAAGAGTGGCAAGATTCGTGACTGGTAAATTTAGCCATCGCGAGAGCGTTACAAATCTCATAGAAAGTTTGAAGGGGGACACACTTGCAGACAGTCGACGCTCTAAACGGAAGGGGCTGCTCACTAAATTCCAAAATCCGATCTTCGCCGGGGATGTAGAGTATATATTATTACAACCAACTTTCAAATCGCACTATGATCAGCATTAGAAGATAAGGGAAATTAGAGCTCGTACTGAGGCGTTCAGATAGTCGTTTTTCCCTCGCGCAATCCGCGAGTGGAACAGAGAGAGAGGGAGAGAAGGGGGGGGGGGGGGGGGAGAATATGACTTTGGCGCGAATAGTGCCCTCCGCCACACACAGCTTGGTTGCTAGCAGAGTATATATGTAGATGTAGATGTGGAAGAGTTTTCATTTCTCTCAGTGTATACTGTTCGCAGACCGAGTAGGTGGCTCCTGAATCGCGTTAACAGTGACGAAAATAAAGGCCATTTTTAATTGCTTTGTTTTCCCCCATTCCAGGTTACCCAAAGAAACGGAGCTACAGTTTCAAAATCCAGTAGAAACCAACTACCTAAAGCGCGGTTGCCTCTGTTGGTCATTAGTTTCCGTTTCACGCTCGCTGCCACTGTTTTCGACTACACAGTGTTTTGGAATAACTTTTACGCTAAGTATTCTCACTGATGGTAACTAATTTCAGGTGGAGTGTGTGGCTGTTTCCGAGTATCGTGTGCATGCTTCCTGTACAATGGACGGTGCTACGGAACTATATACTTCTTTGCTAATGACGACCCTGCGTAATTTGGTCGTTTATATTCATGATTGCGTGCTTGTGCATTCAGTGCTGCAAAACAGTGGGACAAAACGTCGAAATTTCATAAATAAAAAAAGCAAAGCTCACCGCAGCCTCATCGTTGTTATTGTAATCTAATTTTTCTTCTCTCCTCCAGTATATGTGGAACGTTTATTACATCAATTTTCCTGGGGAGTTCTCCGACAGTATTGTGGGAACGCCTAGGAGGAATGTTCATGATCAGAAGCGTGTAGCAAATTGAGGCTTTGAGCAGACTCTTGACGACCTCGGGTGGCGCAATTGATGCCGCCCTGTTCACAGAAAGGTTTATATATGGTTGCTTTGTATCACTGAAAATCTGGCACTGAAAACTAAAACATATTATAAGGCAGAGGGATCTTAATTTTCACTGCGGACTTTATTTGTCTAGACTGCGAGTTTATGAAATGATATGACCGGTTTCAATTTTACAAGAAGTCTTCAAATCTAAAATAAACAAAAAATGTTGTTTATAAAAAGTTCTACATACAGTAGAGTCCCGTTAATCCGAACTAATTGGAACAGGACCTTGCTCGGATTACCGATTTGTTCGAATTAGCCGGAATTATGCTGACAAGTTTCTAGAATGAAGTATACCAAGCACATAATAGGTACACCATGGTAAAAAATGCGAACAAGTGTGGGAACAATGGCTCACTCTCGCTCCCTGAACCTCGTTGTTGTGCGTTGTTGAGATCTTTGTAGTGTCTGCGGACAGTGCACTGCCAGTTGGCTCGCAAAGCGCTTGTTTATGTTAGTTATCGATCGCTGGCACGCGTTACAGTTGTACTGTATTCGTTCAGGTGTAGAGGTGTACGTATTTTCGTCATGAGTAAACGGAAACATACAACGTTAACTCTGAAAGAAAAAGTGAATCCTTGAAGCGAATAGACAATGGTGAGAATGTATCTTAACTGGAAACGGAACTGGGTGTTGGTAAAGCAACCATTTGTGATTGGAAGAAGAACCGAGTGAAGTTTGAACGGTCCTGTGCAACGTCTTCGAGAAAAACACTCGAAATTCGGCAGACTTTGAAACAGTCCCAGGACGATAAAGTGGATGAAGCTCTTTTCCTTTGGTTTACGGAGGAAAGAGAAAGGGGAACTCCTTTGAGTAGAGCACTGGTTCAGGAGAAGGCTGTTTAACTGAACAAGTTAATCAATGGTGATGAATCTTTTAGTGCGAGTACGGGTTGGTTGGACAGATTCAAAAAACGTCATTGAATCCGTCAGCAAACTATTACTGGAGAGAAGCTTTCTTCTGACAGTGATGCAGTGAAGGAATACTTGGGTGAGTTTGAAAAAATGAGAGGGAAAGTATTCTCCCCAACAAATTTATAACGCTGACGAGACTGGCCTTAATTTTAGGGCATCGCCAATAAAAAGCCTCGCATCAAAAGCAGAAGACCATGCTCCTGATTTTAAAATATGCAAAGATCGTGTGACTTTATTAGCGTGAAGCAACGCTGCTGGTAATCACAAACTGCCTTTAATGCTGAGTGGGAAATCTGCTAGGCCCGGAGCTTTTAAAAATTGCAATATGAAGTCCCTGCCAGTATACAAACAGAAAAAGCATGGATGGATGGTAAGCTGTTCAAAGAATGGTTTCACGGCCAGTTTGTTCCCTCTGTTCGACGGTTTTCTAAGGAAAATCATTTGTCTCCAAGTGCAATCCTTTTGACTGATAACGCGCCATCTCACCCCAGCACTGAGAAATTATGTGATGGAGAAATTGTGGCGAAGTTTTTGCCGCCGAATGTTACACCACTTCTACAGCCGATGGACCAGGGCGTACTGCTAGCATTAAAACTGATTTCCAGAAAACAATTTTTAGGAGTGCTGATCCAAGATGATAGCACTCCTTTACTGGACAAAATGAATAAGACCTATTGAAGGATGTTGTTTCTTGGGCCGCTGAGGCATGGCAGAATATTACAGAAGATACTCTGAGAAAATCGTGGAGAAAACTGTGGACATCTTTTGAATTTCAGGACAACCTAGTTGAAGATGAAGAGGAAAGTCTACTGCAAATGATATAGACAATCTCTGGATGTGAAGAAGCTAGTGAAGAAGACGTAGATGAGTGGATGGTTCAAAAATAGTTCAAATGGCTCTGAGCACTAAGGGGCTTAACTGCTGAGGTCATCAGTCTCCTAGAACTTCGAACTACTTAAACCTAACTAACCTAAGGACGTCACAAACACCAATGCCCGAGGCAGGATTCGAACCTGCGACCGTAGTGTTCGCGCGGTTCCAGACTGTAGCGCTTAGAACCGCTCGGCCACCTCGGCAGGCTGAGTGGATGGCAGCGGATGGGGCACAACCTTCCTGGCGCTAATTTAGTTGCTGCTGCGACTCAAGACCAGGAAGAAGTGGACTGCTGTGACGGAAGTGACAATGAGCCTGAAAGCGACAAAGGAGAGCTGGTGCCACACAGTGACGCAGCAGAAGCCATCGACCTCGAGCTGCGTTATTTGGAGCAACAGCCCAGTGATACACCCGCCGATTTGATATTTATGAGACGATGGCGCAACTATGCGTTATATAACAGACTGTCTTCATTGCGCCAAAGAACAATGAGTTTTTGTCATCTAAAAAGTAGGGATAAAATGTATGCTGTATTTTAGTAAGCTTGATAGCTTTTTTTTTCATTGTTGTGCATTGTTTAACCTAATGTTTTCTTGCCAATTTTTCTAATGCATGTTTACTGTAAGTGTAAATTTAAAATGTGTGTATGTACAGCAGTTTAGCACACAGTTTTCCATACTTAGACTAACATTTTTCATGTTCGGATTAACCGGACGTTCGGATTACCGGGGTTCGGATTAGCGGGATTCTGCTGTACTTACAGTATTTAAAATTAAAAAATAAAAACAAGTGACAGATAAAACACCAGGAAATATCATTATGGAGTGTAACATGACATGTGTAATCAAGTACTGAATCATTAAATTACTGTATGTTCTGTAATGCTGCTATTTAAGATCGAGACAAGCGTACGTAGGATAGAGAGCGTCACTGTATATATAATAAAAATTATCGCTTAAAAATAAAACTAAACAAATAAACTAGAAAAAGAATGTAATTAAAATCATTCCACTCCAAAACTACCACGGTGGCACTGGTACAGCAACCATAATAGATCTTTAGATACAGCAAAGCCTGTCTTGGCAGCACAAGATAGGTTTATTTAATCTTCACATGTGACGCGTTTCGCCTGTTCCAGGCATCATCAGACACTCTGGAGAAATTAGAATGTGGTATAATTATAAATTGTTATTAAACACAATTATAAATTATAAATAAAAATAACAGAAGGAAGGCAAAGATCGATTCGACTATGGAGCACAGGGCCACATTTGTTTCAGGGACTCGTGAGGGGTATAAATTTCAACTCATAAAATATTGCACCAGAACTGAGCTTACCGATAAAAACTCTTTCTAATCGTGACCGAGACGTCGAATGTAATTAAAAGCCCCTTAGAACCCGAAGGTGACAGCCAGGGAGCCACAGTCAATGCTTCATTACATCATCGATAAAGTTCTTCCTTCTCGTAATCGAGGCAACAAACGTGATTAACAGTGCCAAAGAACTGGGAGAAAACAGCCAGATTGCCACTGTCGGTGCGTGTTTACATCATCTAGAAGCAACACGAAAGAAAGGAGTGATATTCGGGAAAAGGAAGCCACTAAGGGGTGCAAGGGGCACGTAATTTAGGCAAATACACCATTTCAGTGAGCAGAAGAAACAAACGAGTGTAAAATAGACCCACATAATGGCTAGGCTAATACACCTTTGGCGAATGAACGGGCACTAATAATAATAAAAAACAGCTAAAAATTTTATTAAAAATGTGAAGCAACGAAGCCATAAGCAAGGCGAAACCGAAAAACTGCCTGTAACGATGATAACTTATCCAATAAGAAACCGCACCATAGACAGAAATATGGCCTGTTTACAACACCGTGAGCGCGCGCTGTCATTCCGGCCATTAGACTGCGAAGCAAATGCCAAGGTCCGTGTTGCCATAGTGAGGAAAGGCTGAAACGATGACGCGCTAAAGCTGAAATAGCTTAAGGCGTAAACGAAATATCCAATAATTAATATGGGTTGCAAACACTGTTTAAAGATACATATCATTATATCAAAGACAGGAATGTGTGGACACTCCCTCTCTAACGGCAATATCAGTAAAGAATTACAGAAACTGCGCTTTGTAGCACATAAAAATGGTTACAGCCCTTCGCTGGTGAACCGTTTATATAATGAACGAAAAAAAAGCTGTTGTCATCACTATTAATTCTTCGCTTACATCTTTGGTGTGCAAAGCACACCTGTTGCAGCCACATTTCTTGGGTCTTTTTCATACAGGATGGCTAAGCTATTTACGCATACTAATGTTCCTGTTGTTTTTTCGAAGAGCTCTTCCATGCAATACCCGCTCTTCCACAACTACAACCTATCAGGAATTTATTATCTGAGTCAGGTGTCTACAAAATTAGGTGTACAGAACGTGTCAGTGAGTATACCGGTCAAACAGGGAAATCTTTCGCTGTTATGTTTAACCAGCACCTACCGACGAAGAAAGATCACGTGAAAAAATCTTCGCACTTTGACAACACCTCAAATATTCTAGCCGTCAGCCCAAGGATTACAAAACCTTAAAATCCTTCACGTGGCCAATAAAGGCAAGAAACTGAATTTATTGGAAGAGTTTGAAATTTCTGAGCATTCAAATCACCGAATCTAATAAACGAACAAGTCTGTTAGAAACATCAAATATCTTTTGATATAATGATATGTATCTTTAAACGATGCCTGCCACCTACATTACTTATTGGATATTTTATTTGAGCCTTAATCTATTTCAGCTTTAGCGCGCTATCGTTTCAGCCTTTCCTCACTGAGACTCCACGGGGCCTTGACACTTGCTTCGCAGTCTAGCGGCCGGCACAACAGCGCGTGCTCACAGTGTTGTAAACAGGCCATATTTGTGTCCATGGTGCGGTTTCTTCGTGGGTAAGTTATCATTGTTACAGTCATTTTTCCGGTTTGTTGTTGTTGTTGTGGTCTTCAGTCCAGAGACTGGTTTGATGCAGCTCTCCATGCTATTCTATCATGTGCAAGCTTCTTCATCTCGCAGTACCTACTGCAACCTACATCCTTCTGAATCTGTTTAGTGTATTCATCTCTTGGTCTCCCTCTACAATTTTTACCCTCCACGATGCCCTCCAATACTAAATTGGTGATCCCTTGATGCCTCAGAATATTTCCTACCAAGCGATCCCTTCTTCTAGTAAAGTTGTGCCAGAAATTTCTCTTCTCCCCAATTCTATTCAATTCCTCCTCATTAATTATGTGATCTACCCATCTAATCTTCAGCATTTTTCTGTAACACCACATTTCGAAAGTTCCTATTCTCTTCTTGTCCAAACTATTTATCGTCCATGTTTCACTTCCATACATGGCTACACTCCATACAAACACTTTCAGAAATGACTGCCTTACACTTAAATCTATACTCGATGTTAACAAATTTCTCTTCTTCAGAAACGCTTTCCTTACCATTGCCAGTATACATTCTATATCCTCTCAACTTCGACCATCAACAGTTATTTTGCTCCCCAAATAGCAAAATTCATTTATTACTTTAAGCGTCTCATTTCCTAATCCAATTCCCTCAGCATCGCCCGATTAAATTCGACTACATTCCATTATCAAAAAATGGCTCTGAGCACTATGGGACTTATCTTCCGAGGTCATCAGTCCCCTAGAACTTAGAACTGCTTAAGCCTAACTAACATAAGGACATCACACACATCCATGCCCGAGGCAGGATTCGAACCTGCGACGTTAGCGGTCGCGCGGTTCCAGACTGTACCACCAAGAACCGCTCGGCCACCCAGGCCGGCACATTCCATTATCCTCGTTTTGCTTTTGTTGATGTTCATCTTATATCCTCCTTTCAAGACACTGTCCATTCCGTTCAGCTGCTCTTCCAGGTCCTTTGCTGTCTCTGACAGAATTACAATGTCATCGGCGAACCTCAAAGTTTTTATTTTTTCTCCATGGATTTTAATTCCTACTCCGAATTTTTCTTTTGTTTCCTTTACTGCTTGCTCAATATACAGATTGAATAACATCTGAAATAGGCTACAACCCTGTCTCACTCCCTTCCCAACCACTGCTTCCCCTTCATGCCCCTCGACTCATAACTGCCATCTGGTTTCTGTACAAATTGTAAATAGTCTTTCGCTCTACCACCTTTATAATTTGAAAGAGTATTCCAGTATACATTCTCAAAAGATTTCTCTAAGTCTACAAATGCTAGAAACGTAGGTTTGCCTGTCCTTAATCTATCTTCTAAAATAAGTCGTAGGGTCAATATTGCCTCACGTGTTCCAACATTTCTACGGAATCCAAACTGGTCTTTCCCAAGGTCAGCTTCTACAAGTTTTTCCATTCGTCTGTAAAGAATTCATGTTAGTATTTTGCAGCCGTACTTATTAAACAGATAGTTCGGTAATTTTCACATCTATCAACACCTGTTTTCTTTGGGATTGGAATTATTATATCCTTCTTGAAGTCTGAGGGTATTTCGCCTGTCTCATACATCTCGCTCATCAGATGGTAGAGGTTTGTCAGGACTGGCTCTCCCAAGGCTATCAGTAGTTGTAATGGAATGTTGTCTACTCCCGGGGCCTTGTTTCGACTTAGGTCTTTCAGTGTTCTGTCAAACTCTTCATGCAGTAACATATCTCCCATTTCATCTTTATCTACATTCTCTTCCATTTCCATAACATTATCCTCAAGAACATAGCCCTTGTATAGACCCTCTATATACTCCTTCCACCTTTCTGCTTTCCCTTCTTTGCTTAGAATTGGGTTTCCATCTGAGCTCTTGATATTCATGTAAGTGGTTCTCATTTCTCCAAAGGTCTTTTTAATTTTCCTATACGCAGTATCTATCTTACCCCTAGTGATATACGCCTCTACATTCTTACATTTGCCCTCTAGCCACCCTGCTTAGCCATTTTGCACTTTGCGTTGCTTATCGCTTCGTTGCTTCACATTTTTAATAAAATTTTTAACTCTTTCTTTATTATTATTAGTGCCCGTTCATTCGCCAAAGTTATATTAGCCTAGCCATTATATGGGAGTATTTTGCACTCGTGAGTTTTTTCTGCTCACTGGAATGGTCTATTTGCCTACGTTAGGTGCCCCTTGCACCTCTTAGTGGCTCTCTTTTTCCTGTTATCATTACCTTTTTCCGTGCTGCTTCTAGATGTAAAAAGGCATTTGACAGTTGCTGTCTGGCTGTTTTCTCCCAGTTCTTTGTGGCTGTCAACTGCGTTTGACGCCTCGGTACGAGTAGGAAAATTTTATCGGTGATGTAATGAAGCATTGACTGTGGCTATCTGGCTGTTACCTTCGGGTTCTAAGGGGCTTTTAATTACGTTCGACGTCTCGGTCACGATTAGCAAGAATTTTTATCGATAAGCTCAGTTCTGGTGCAATGCTTTGAGTTGAAGTTTATACCCCTCACGAGTCCCTGAAACCTAAATGTGGCGCTGTGCTCCATAGTCAACTCGATTTTTGTCTTCCTTCTGTTATTTATAATTTATTCATTTATCATTGTATTTTATAGCAATTTATACTGATATCGGTTCGTAATTTCTTCGTGCCATCAAGACGGTTTTTTTCTGTGTCCAAAGTAAAGGAATGCCGTAAGCGTCAGAAACACTCTCGTTACTGCCGGTTTATATATCAGTTTCTGACATACGGTAACGAAGTATCTCATCACTAGATGAGCTATTCAAAAAGTTTAAAATATTCATCCCGATTAAAATCGCGCTGTTCATTCATAATCCTTTCCGGAGAGCACTTTTTCCTGCTAAAGATTTCCAGTTCCTCTAGTTGCTTTAGTTGCTATGTATTGTATTTTCATGTTCTAGTCTATGTTGTGGAGTGTCTATTTTTCTAGAGTGTGTGTACCTTAAGCTATTCTATTTTGTGAATACGTATTTCTTTAAAACGTACTTGAAACGACTGCTCCGTCTAACGTATGTAATACCGATCAGTCACTGCAGTGGATTTTGTACGCATCTGAATTCTGATATTTGTAGCATTTAGATCCAATTTTGCACCGGAGGCGTAATCTCTAAGTATTGTTTATTCGAAAACATATTGTATTGTTTGGTTTTTTTGAAACACTGTGCTGTGTTTGATATTTGCCTCATATGTCATAGTAAAGTACTTAGTTTTCTTGATTCCTGGGTGTTATTCATGACTGGCATACCTTGGCGTGATACATAGTGTTTGTCTTAAATGTATGTATTTGTAACAACGGTGGTTTTATAAAGACTTGCTTCAGCAGTTTGATTCAGTATTTCGAGTTCTTTATTTATTTCACTTTGTTGTTACGCTACGCGTATCTGACAGTGAATTATATTTAAAGAAGCTGTTTTATAACTTTGAGGATGTAATGAATGGGCACTTGTTATGATGACGGTGCAAGCTGATTTTCTACATCGTCCATAAAAAATGTTTATTTTCTTTCCTGATTATAACTGACTGGAGGAAGTGAACACAGTTATTGTGCTCTAACTGAAAAGTGAAATTGATTTTCACGTGCGTGGAACTCAGATTCTGTGCGAAGTTTTCTATGACACCTTTACTACCCTTAGAGTAGAATCAGTCATCTATGTACCGTTTGCAGTGTGTGGTTATATGTTTTAAATTGTCATGCTTCTAAAAAAATTATTCTCCAGGTCAGAGATGAATACTTGTGCAAATGTGCCGGATAAGTTCTTTCTCATCGCAAGACCTTGTTTCTGGTGACAGTATTTACCTTTAAAGATGGAATAATTAAAAGATAAAATGGCTCTGAGAACTACGAGACTTAACATCTGAGGTCAATGAGGTCATCAGTCCCCTAGACTTCGAAGTACTTAAACCTAACTAACCTAAAGATCTTACACACAGCCATGCCCGAGGCAGGATTCGAGCCTGCGACCGTAGCAATTAAAAGATAAAACCAGCACTAAAACATTTCTGCAGAATGAACCTTTTTGTGTATTAAAAAATTTCTTTTTATTCCCGAAAGGAGAAATGAACGCATACGAAGATCGCAAGTTTGCCTAATGAACGTTGTTCAATAGAAATTCTTTTTGTGGAGGAAACACCATGTACACAGAAAAGCGAAGCCATACCGAGTGATATCTGAACGTTGTGGCAAAGTTCTGGCGTTGGGATAACTTTTGTCAAGATGTAGTCAAGCGAGTCGCTGACTGGTCGGGTGCCTACCGTTCTCTTCCTTAGTCGACTAGGCAATCCGGAATGTATATTTGGCAGCTGATTGTAGTCCTGAGCAGGTAGCTTAATAATTTGTCCTGTGCCCCTAAGATGAATACATTTTCAGTGATTCAAGTACCGTACTTGCTCAGTACATTTAATACTAACGAATAGTACCACGAGTGGCAAATGTTTCCCAAATAGCTGAGTAGCCTCCGTTTAGTATTAGATTAGGTGGGAGATGCCATACTCTCACTGGACCTAACTCCTTAGGTAATGGTATCTTCGAGGGCTTAGAAGTTTACTTAATTTTCCTTTCCGGATCAGGTAATTTTATACATGAGACTCGTGTTCTCATTAGCATGAATGTCATTCTTTATACATGAGGAGTATTCAAAAGGAAAAGTACGAAACAACACTAGGGGTGTAATTGCTTATTCAAAAGTAATCACCAGATGCCTGAGCATAAGTGTCCCACTTTTCAAAGAGCCGAAGGATTCCCTATTCCCAGAAATCCTGTGGCTGTAACAGGAGCCAGTTCTCCACTGTGTCCTTCAGCTCGTCGTCAGATTTGAAGCGTTTCACTTTGAGATTATTTTTTAGCCGACCAAACACAGGGAAATCGTAGGTAGTATGTCCGGCCTTCCATTTCTACTTGACCATTATGCTTTGTGTGATCTTGGAGATGTGTGGACGCGCATTGTCGTGGAGCAGAATCAGACCCTCCGTGAGTGGCCCAGGTCGTTTGCTCTTCATGAACTTGGGTGGACTCACAGTAAGAGTACTGTTTATGGTTTCTGTCGTGCTCGAGGAATTCGATGTGTGTCGGACCTCGGACGTTGAAAAGGTCGCGAACATAACCTTACCTGCTGAGGGCGTAGCTTTGAATTCCTTAGGAGGAGGTGACTACACTACATCACTACGATATGCTGAGCGGCATTTGCAGATTTCAACAGCTTCTAACATTGTGCGTGGTGTTTGTTTGTTATAAGTCGTGTCTCCCTACCACTTTCGCGCAACGACGCTCTGAGCGTGTTTTTTTAGGGAACTGACTAGTTTGAACCTGGGACCTGTTGCTGGTAAGGAGACGCCAGACCACATATGACTTGTAGAGCTCAGAAGAGTTCAGTGAGACTAGCGATGATATAATCAAATACTTAATGATTTCAGCGTCAGCTCCACTGCACTCCCTGTAAAAGAATCTTAATACTAACTAAATTTAGTGGAAGGGGTTCAAGGCTTTCCTATTTTTAGTTAGCTGGTAAAATAACGTCGAAAAAGCAGATAAGTTTACCATTGGAAATTTTATTCTACTCACAAAACATTGTTTAGAAATGGCACTATTGATAAAAGGAAATATTTTAATACAGGATGATAAAAACCAACTGCGTTCAACAAAAATGTGAACGAATATTCCCTGAATGTGTTTCCAAGATCGAAGGATGACCTATGCCATATCACATCTATAATCTACGTTTAAATTAAATTTCATAAAAGAGAAAACTATCAAAAATGGTCCAAAGTGACCCTCAATTATCTTTAATTACATATTTAACTCTTTGTAAATTACAGTGGGTGATGTGACTTCTCAATAATTATATAACAGAAAAATCATCGCGTTTCAGATTTTAACTTCAAGTAGCAAATGTGAATACCATGAGCTTTAATTGGCGATCAACACTAGTATTACGTAAAAAGGGGATGCAACAGATGAGACTTCTGCAGTTCTGAGTGAAGTCTTATGCGGCATCGCGTGCATTCATTACTTTGTCGGTGGTTAGTCAGCGTCAGGGGGTGGCGGGCGGCGCAGCTCCACACACCTCGCCGTCTCGGAAGCAACTCCTTCTAACTTCCCCTTACTATAATTTACCAAAGTTGGTTTTAGAAAAGCTATCTGGCTGTGTTTTCAACTGACCAATCAGGGTCGCAATGTTAACCTTAAGCTCTGCCTACAAAACTTCTGTCTATCCAATGAGAAACGTTATACTTTTCGTGGTGGGGGAATGTTTTTAATGTTTGCAATGCAACAGAGACGCGTATAGTCTCACGCTAAAACTTTCAGCTGGTGTGGCCCTTTTAGTGTTATCGTAAGATCTATACTGTTCTTCTGGAGGGCTCTATCTTTTAACATGGGCTGGGGGGTGGTCTTGGCGGTCGGCTGGCGACGTGGGTGTCCGTCCCTTGTCCTAGGGCCTCCTAGCCTACACGACTCTGCTCTCGGCTTCTGCTCACGTTTCTCCCCTCGGAACTGCGTCTGTTTCACAGTGGGAAGGTATGACATGCGTTTAGTTGTTCTTGTGTTAGTCTGTGGTATTCCATTTGCTCACTCGTTGATCGTATTACTTTGGTTAATTTAATGTCAGTATTTATTCGGAGCTATGTGACATACTGCCGGACTTACTATCATGTCAGGGTTTTCATGGAAGGTGCTGGATTTGCCTGACACCTTACAAGCTTAGCTTGTTAAGATGTTTCGAACCTTTTCATTTGAACACTCCTTACATAAGCACGATACACTTACAACCAATTTCAGTTCGGAAATTAATGATTTCAAATTTTTGCAATTTTGCCAAATCCAGCACTATAAGTTTCATATTGCAGCGGTGTGTCTTTCTGAAACAATTTCCTCTGGCGACCTTTCTCAACGGAAAATTTGAGTGCCTTTGATAGCGTATGTTTCAGCAACAAACCCAGTGTTCTGTCGATGACCGTTGCACATACGTAGGAACTAAAGTTTAAGGAGTCCGATGGCACAGCTACCACCAAGGAGCGACCGCATACCATTCCCGTACCAGGAGTTCATGCGAAGAGCTACGTCATCTTTAGATAATGACAATATGGTAAAATTATCCTCTACAGTAATGAGACATCCGTACACGATATTGTCGTAATACATGACAGCTGAGCCGGCTGCTGTAGCCGAGCGGTTCTAGGCGGTTCAGTCCGGAACCGCACTGCTGCTACAGTCGCAGGTTCGAATCCTGCCTCGGGCTTGATTGTGTGGGATGCCCTTAGGTTAGTTAGGTTTAAGTAGTTCTAAGTCTAGGGAACTGATGACCTGAGATGTTAAGTCCTATAGTGCTCAGAGCCATTTGAACCATGACTGGTGAACTAGTGTCACTGCGCAACGGAGATGTACAGTGAAGCGTCAAAGAAACTGTTATAGGCATGCGTATTCAAATACACAGATATGTAAACAGGCACAATGCGGCGCTGCGGTCGGCAAAGGCTATGTAAGATAAAAAGCGTCTGGTGCAGTTGTTAGAGCAGTTACTACTGGTACAATGGCAGGTTATCATGATTTATGTGAATTTGAACGTACTGTTGCAGTCGACGCACGAGCTATAGGACATAGCATCTATGAAGTAACGATGGAGATTTTCCCTTACGACCATTTTACGAGTGTACCCTGAATATCAGGAATCCGGTAAAACATCAACTCACCGACATCACTGCGGACGGAAAAAGATCCTGAAGAAGGGGCCAACGACACCTGAAGAGAATCGTTCAATGTGACACAAGTGCTCCCTTCCGCAAATTGCTGCAGATTTCAATGGTGGACGACCAACAAGAGTCAGTGTGCGAATCATCAACGAAACATAATCGACATAGGCCCACTTGTGTACCCTTGATGACTGCAGGACAAATAGCTTTACGCCTCGTCTGGGCCCGTCAACACCGATATTGGACTGTTGATTATTGGAAACATGTCGCCCGGTCGAACGAATCTCGTTTCAAATTGTATCGAACGGATGGACCTCATGAACCATGGTCCTGCATGTCAGCAGGGGACTGTTCAAGCTGGTGGAGGCTCTGTAATGGTGTGGGGCTTGTCCAGTTTGAGTGATATTTGAACCCTGATACTTCTATATACGGCTCTGATATGTGACACATACGTAAACGTCCTGTCTGATCACCTGCAGCCATTCATGTCCATTCTCCATTCCGGCGGAGTTGGGGAGTTCCACCAGGACAATGCGACACCCCACACGTCCAAAATTGCTACAGAATGGGTCCAGGAACACTTTTCTGAGTTTAAACATTTCCGCTGGTCACTAAATTCTGCAGACATGAACATTATTGAGCATAGCTCGGATGCCTTGCAACGTGCTGTTCAGAAGAGATCTCCACCCCCTCGTACTCTTACGGATTTATGCACAGCCCTGCAGGATTCATGGTGTTAGTCCCCTCCAGCACTACTTCAAACTTTAATCGAGTCCATGCCACGTCGTGGAGCGGCACTTCTGCGCGCTCGTGGGGACCCTACACGTTATTAGGCAGTTGTACCAGTTTCTTTGGCTCTTCAGTGTATATTCAGACGTGGCCACCTTCACACACTGCTACGATGATCACCAGGCATTAGACGTATCGTGTGCTTGCCAGTGAGGAGAACCGGACGTCATGGATTACAAGTGGCGTCTTACCCATTTTCTTTGCATGCCACCGTCCTGACGGTGTTTGCACTTTTGATGGCAGTGTTTTTCATAATGCCGAGCTGCAATGACCCTAAACAGCAAATGAGACTATTTTGATCGTATAGAGACAATTGTTTAATGTCTGGCTCAACACAACCCTCCCAGTTGCCTCTAAAATGACAGTGTACTGTTCTCTGGTACTCTGCTTGGGTTAACCGTTGTGACAGTGCAATGTTTTGGTTATAAGAGACCTGTTCAAAACATTCCGCCAGTCGTGTGTTGGAGAGAAATGCGATTGGCATCTCTTCACACGACTATGTTTAATGTGTAAATGCCGGAAGTTTCGTTGTTGTATGTCTGTTAGTTATTGTTCAGTGCTGCATTGAGTAGAACGCTGTGTCGCACAGTTTGCGAATTTTGAGATGGCAAAGTTAGGGCAGCAGCACTTCATCATTACATTTTGCGTGAAACTCAGGGAAACCACCGAGCGAGGGGGTGCAGTGGTTAGCACACTGGACTCGCTTTCGGGAGGACGACGGTTCAATCCCACGTCCGACCATCCAGATTAGGTTTTCCGTGATTCCCCTAAATCGCTCCAGGAAAATGCCGGGATGGTTCCTGCGAAAGGGCACGGCCTGAATGTGTCACGCAGGTCACACCAACTCTGAAAGGGTAGCTTGGAACTCTGCCGGGACATGTCACGATTACGAGGCATAATTTGAGGTATCACCCATCAGCTGGTTCCGTTGATCGCAGGCAACCACTATGATTCAGGTCTTAAGTGTTTCTGTCTCATGGCTGCAGTTCAGTGTTAATATGGTCTAACGCAATTCGGCGGCCAGTTTCGGTTGGCGACAACCCTTCTTACCGCAAAGGGACAACAATGCTTGAAATGACTCATTGTGACAATTTAACTGACTAAATAATCTACACACATTACATTGAACCGTTAACGATTGGAGACACAACGCTCTCTGCTGAACCATACTTAGAATGTAGGTTTACTTTGACATCCATTACGTAGATGGCTGTATGTGCTGTTTCCTACGAACAAAGGAATATTTAATACTTTTTTCATAACGCGGGGCCACAGTCACAATATATTTCTTTAAAGTCAGTACCGCCATTAGACTCTTGTTTATTTACAGTGTTACATTTACACTTACACAATCATGATTTCGGCTTCAGACTGCCATTATCAAGTGTTTTAAGTGCTATAAATTGGCTAAGATGGCGTAGTGTCGTATTAAAATACAATGTGTCTAATAGTGTATTTTAATACGACAGTATGCCATCTTAGGCAATTTATAACACTTAAAACTTTTGATAATGGCACTTTGAACAACAGTCTAATGGCGGTACTGACATTAAAGGAAACAATATTTGAAAAGTCTTACTTTAAAGAGATTTCAAAATAATCTCCAAAAAATCCAATAAATGTTTTGAAAATGAATGAAAATTCTTCAATGCCGCATTAGTTGCATATAGATTCCTTTATTAGGCAAATACAGGTACCTGTGTATAGGTAATGCGGCCTTGAATTTTCTTTCATTTTCAAAATATTTGTAAAAGATTTTTAAGATATTTTGGAGAATTTTTCGAAATTTCTTTACAGTAGCAATGTATAATGTAAGCTGTAGGTGGCCTAACTACACAACGATTGTAAATTGGTTGCCGATCGATGAAATTACGAAGTATGTAAGAGATGAGGTACGTAAGAAACTTTACTTGAGCTGTATATGCATTTAGTAGGGTGAGAAACGTGAGAAGTTTTAAATTTTTTGTATGAATTGAAATGTTATTTTTTGTATGGCTGTAGCAGTTACAGAAATAATGAATTTTTGCGCTATCTCCATGGAATTAACATGTATGTACATATATCCGCAACAGTTTCTATTTTCAAGTTGAATACGTTCTGTTAGATGCGAAACTAAATCAATATTCATGTTTTTGTTACGTACGCTGGATATACTAATACCAAATATTTGCGAGTTTTAGTCATTTAAAAATATTAAACGAAAACAGACATTGCATTTGAATGTAATTAAAATTTGATTAAATTAGTAGCAATGCACCCAGTAGATATTCTCATAGCAGTGCACTCTGTAGATATTCTCACACGAATGTGTAATTTAAATTCATCACGGAAGTTCAACCGAGAATAGCCGTTAATACTTCACGATTGTTCGACAAAGAGACTTGATGCCATATTCAGGTGACTGGTGAGGACTGGTCGGTTGGTCATCGGCACTTATTTTTAGTCTCCTATCAGTAGCTCCAGAGTGGTTACCTCAACGTTGGCTTTGGCTGCAGTAGTGGATGGAGTATGTGAGGTGTGACCCCGCGGCATAGATGCCGTCACGCTGTCATAAGTTCGTGTCTTGCCTTGCGCTGCGTCCTCAGATTGCCGAACACCGGGTCACAGGCTCCACTGTCTTTAGGTTTCTGGTCAAATCAGCTTTCTACTACTTCCTTTGTTACACGATCTTAGAAAGAAAATGATCATTGCAAGTACCCTTGTTTTATTATTCCATGGCATGGTAAGTTTTGAAACAGTGCTCTGCAATGGACTGTTCGCTGGGTTGTCAGAGTTTGGTTCTGCATTTGTGTCATCCTGCCTCGATTGTGTGTACTGTCTCCCCGATTTGCGCTTTGCCTGGCAGGTGCTATGGTAGAAATTTCGCCTGGATCCTGATTCAACAGAGGTTTTGCGAGCTAGGGGAGCAATACGCACTTGGTTCAGTACCTTCCCAGAATCCTGCCACTCTTGTTCGACACATTACCCCCAGAACCTATGTACACTGTTGTCTGGGGCGCCTGCTGCACGTTATGCTTTCGTGTTGTTGTTGGCTGCCTCAAAGCAGTTGCTGGTTGTTACATTCATTTCTTTTGAACATCGTTGTAGGTGTCTGAACTCTGCTGGGAGAGCTCCTTCGTGTTGTAGATCCATGGTGAACTGTATGCTACAGCTACATCTACATCTACATTTATACTCCGCAAGCCACCCAACGGTGTGTGGCGGAGGACACTTTACGTGCCACTGTCATTACCTCCCTTTCCTGTTCCAGTCGCGCATGGTTCGTGGAAAGAACGACTGCCGGAAAGCCTCCGTGCGCGCTCGAATCTCTATAATTTTACATTCGTGATCTCCTCGGGAGGTATAAGTAGAGGGAAGCAATATATTCGATACCTCATCCAGAAACGCACCCTCTCGAAACCTGGACAGCAAGCTACACCGCGATGCAGAGCGCCTCTCTTGCAGAGTCTGCCACTTGAGTTTGCTAAACATCTCCGTAACGCTATCACGCTTACCAAATAACCCTGTGACGAAACGCGCCGCTCTTCTTTGGATCTTCTCTATCTCCTCTGTCAACCCGACCTGGTACGGATCCCACACTGATGAAGCCACCTCGTTTGTTGATGGACTACATTTTCTAAGGACTCTACCAATGAATCTCAACCTGGCACCCACCTTACCAACAATTAATTTTATATGGCCATTCCACTTCAAATCGTTCCGCACGCATACTTCCAGATATTTTACAGAAGTAACTGCTACCAGTGTTTGTTCCGCTATCATATAATCATACAATAAAGGATGCTGAGGTGAAGAGAATTCAGATGTTGCAAGAATTCGTCTAAGGTTCAATAAACATGTGGCCACATGTTTAACGTCTCATCCACAAAGTAGAGGAAGCATATCAATTTTAGGATGGCTTCTTGCAAAATCTTCCCCTCAAAAAGTCCACCATTTGTAAACCCTTTACCGCTGGTGATAGTGAGGATCTCACGACCACGCCACTGCCTATTCATGGTAGCTCCCATCGAACAGAAAATAGGTTGTGTCGAGCACGAATTTGAACAGTCTTTCAAACATGGTTTAAATTCCGCTTTGAATTTTTGGTCTCGTCTAATTGCACCCTGGTGCAAAGAGACACCACAGCGAGACTCTTCATCAATTCATTCTGCCGGCCGGTGCGGCCGAGCGGTTCTAGGCGCTTCAGTCTGGAACCGCGGACCGCTGCGGTCGCAGGTTCGAATCCTGCTTCGGGAATGGATGTGTGTGATGTCCTTAGGTTAGTTAGGCTTAAGTAGTTCTAAGTTCTAGAGGACTGATGACCTCAGATATTAAGTCCCATAGTGCTCAGAGCCAATTCATTCTACTAACTGACAAGAGTTTTGTATTTGGTGTTAGCACTTTTAATGTGTGGACTTAAGTGTATTATTAGGAATTTGCTGGCTGATATTCAGGTCTCCTATGTTGCTTACAATATGTCGTAGTGTTCCGCCCTCATTATGTGTTTTTGACAAACTATGTAACACACCAGTGCTGCTGTTCGTCATCGCATTTTATTAATGGTTTCGTTTCGGTAGATACTTAGAGTAGTTCGAACGTTTTCCTCTCAGTAATAGGTTGCAGGAGACTTAGCCTTCCAAACGTCTGCTATAGATCATGAGAGTGATCACGTGCACATGAATTGAACACCCATGACGTCACACTACAAAATGGTGACAGCCACGCACCTTCTGTCTGTCGCGCGAAAAGCCACGTCCTCATTATCTATCACATGAGAAGCTACACCACCTGAGGCTATAATGTGACGAGCCACGACCTCCCCCACTCCTCCTACACCTTCTATCCTTACTCCTCGCTCTCCAGCAAATATCAACATAGCATTAAGGCAATTTCATGCGTCATAATCGATGTTTTTGGTAATCCTGCAACTGCTTCATTCACAATTTGGATAATTATAGTAAATTAATAATTAATGAAATCACAATACAGCCAATGAGCAGCAATATTGGCTGTGTTCAAAGCTATCTTAACTGTCAGGTTTTTTGGCTTCATTTCCAAAAGTATTTATCCAAAACGTTTCGTAAAGATTGTAACTTGTAGTATTTTTACTCGTAAAATATGTCACAAACACGGCAACTCCCTGTCCCTCCCACTCTCTTTCTCTCTGTCTATCACACACACACACACACACACACACACACACACACACACTCAGGCCCGCACGCACAGACGCACACCAACTCCCCGCTCCACACACGCAGCCTGTTTGTACCATAAACTTACAGACTAGTGACGTTCATAGTCCAATTTCTGTACCACACTTGGTGTAAGGCAGAACAGAGTCTCGAATTAATTAAAATCCTCGTTTGAATAATGGTACAGTGATTGTCACGTGTTGAATGGTCTTTCCAAGTGAAAAATATCTGCGGTAATACGTCAGAAATGGGAAAAAATGCAATGACTATGTCGACTACCACAATGGTCAGCCGAATGGAACTGGTGTGAGTTGTGCTGTATAATACTGCTTTCTGTGGTTCGGATGAGAAAGCTGCCCACCTTGTGCTCGAGGGCGACATTACCGATGATATATGCGTGTGGGATTGCGTGAAGGACTGAGTCTGCTTGATTGTGTGGTGCAGGTATGTACTTTGCGAAAACAGTACGTGATCTCTGTTCAACAGCCTTCATGGAAGGAGAAAATTTGCAGGGGTAGTTGAGTAGTGCGGCCTAACTTAATTTGCTGCTATAGGAGGGTGCTATCAGTGAGGGTATTGGGGCTGCACAGCTGTGCACCTTTACGATACCTTGCCTGGTTCTTCAGTTTGTATTCTGAGTGAGATTGTCTGCCACCTATACATACAAGGTGTCCCACCTAGCTTTGCCACTTCATGTAATTGTGAAATGAAAGAAAATGTGAAAAAAGCAGTTGGCCAGGAATGCATCTATGGCAGGAGCCCACGCAATGGCTAGGAGTGCAGAGTCGCTAGAAGTAAACAATCATCACCTTCAACACAAAGTTATGTTTTTTTAAATGGCACATGTATCTTTTTTTGGTTTCACTGCTATAAATTGTATACCTTCTATAATACTTCGACTTTAAATAATGGAAACGGTACTACAATTTCTTCGTAATGCGGGTTGGCTGCACTGTCCTGAAACATGCTGTAAGCAACTCTTGGCTGGCTCTGAGCACTATGGGACTTAACATCTGAGGTCATCAGTCCCCTAGAACTTAGAACTGCTTAAACCTAACTAACCTAAAGACTTCACACACATCCATTCCCGAGGCAGGATACGAACCTGCGACCGTGGCAGTCGCGCGGTTCCGGACTGCAGCGCCTAGAACTGCGTGGCCACCGCGGTCGGCTAAGCAACTCTTGTTCTGTACATAACGGCAGAAACTGTGGCACCGATGTCATCCTTTAAAATGTGCGTTTGTCAGAACAGTAAAAACAAGTCCGCCGTAACTAATAGTATCTCTGTGCTATTTTTTAAGTACTTAACTTGGCGTTGAAAGTGACGTTTTTTTACGTTTATGGATTTTGGGTTTTGCTTTCCGGCGTATTGCATGAGCCCCTTGCATAGGTACAACCCAGGCCAATTGCATTTTTCACACTATGTTTCATTTCTAAAATATATAAGGTGGTATATCGAAGTGGTTGCGCTGTAGGAGAATGTTAGAGGCACTGCTGTGTCTGAGAGGACACGCTACTTTAATTGAAAATATTATCAAATATTTTAGAACAGTGTAAGATTAAGATTGTATGCTATCCGTGTTAGCTGCTTGCAGTAGTTATTTAGATTTTCTGGGTTATTTCTTTGAAATGACTGCAATTTATTTAAAGTGCTTTGAAACTGAAGGCATTTTGTTCTAGGTATATGTAACGCGAATGCCGGCGCTACAGTCAATGGCTGTGTGTGCTCACTGACTGTACGACAAGAAATTAATAAGGTTTTCTTGCAGATGAGCTAATCTTGGGCACGTGAATTGTTATTAACTTTTGTACTATTGGGCTGTGGGATGCCGCGGCCTGAAGCATTTTGTATATTAACTAAGGGGCCAAGCGGAACAGATTGTCTATGGTAGTAAATGAGTCAGCCACTGTTTGTTAGACAGACTTTTATTTGGCCAACCTGTTTTTCTTGTATACAGATGATTAATTGTATTTTTAAATTCATGGCTTATTCTCCAAGAATGTTAATTTAAATCGTATTTGTTAAAATTTGCCCGCATCTCGTGGTCGTGCGGTAGCGTTCTCGCTTCCGACGCCCGGGTTCCCGGGTTCGATTCCCGGCGGGGTCAGGGATTTTCTCTGCCTCGTGATGGCTGGCTGTTGTGTGCTGTCCTTAGGTTGGTTAGGTTTAAGTAGTTCTAAGTTCTAGGGGACTTATGACCACAGCAGTTGAGTCCCATAGTGCTCAGAGCCATTTGAACCATTTTTGTTAAAATTTAATTTGATGGATGTTTTTAAATAATAAATTGTTCAAACTGTCAGCCTGCGCTTATTGTACCCAAATTCTGCTCTAGACCATAAAAAGGTACAAAAACTGACGACAGAGAGAAAACATCTGCCAGAGGAAAACGGAGTGACACATTTAAATAGGAAGTATTTGTTGTTGTGTTTTAGCATGGCTACTGCTGTAGTAAAGGATCCACCCGAGACCTACGAGAAAGACAGGCCGGGCGCGTACGTCACGAATGTAGTCCTGCACTCGCTCGCTCGCTCGCTCAAATCAGCAGACATACTACGTTTACACACCTGTTAACTCGTAACTAGGCGTATCCGTACAAACGTAAATTGACTGTAACCAGCTATTATGGAATCTTACTGTTACTAGTCCTATAATTAAGGGAAGTCCATGGGGCTACTTATAATTTATTACAGCTTTACTGGCGTATAAAAAATAAAATCATGCTAAAATTATTATCTGTTGCATAAGGCACCACTTCCAGCATGTAATAAGTACTATTAAGCAGAAGAGACTAAATGCTGTAAACAAGCCGTTATACCATTTATATGGAGTACTGATCTTAAATTAAATTTTTCTGTAGTACTGTTAATCAGTAAGACTACAGAATAGCAGATTCCAGTGGAAGTACCTTCACGCCCAGCTGCGAGTTAACAGGTTTAGAAACGTATTTTTGTCTGCTGAGCTGAGCGAGCGAGCGAGTTCAGAACTACCTTAGTGACGTACGCGCCGCGGCCTGTCTCTCTCGTGGGCCTCGATCCACCCCATTTGCGGAAAAATGAGCTGAGATATGAAATACATCGAGGAGGTATGGAACAACACGACAGTCTTGAGGAATTAATAGAGACATTACGTGAAAATATGAATAAGGAGTTCACACTAAGTTTGAAGAGCAAGAGGTAAGTCTGGCTGTCACTTCCGTTCACATGGCGCTTCGTGACATGTGAGACAATTATTTCAAGAGTCGAGTCCCGCTAGTAGACTGGTAAGGAGATTACACTGATGCGAAAAGCTCATGGGATAGCGATGTGCATACATACAGATGGCGGTTTGCAAGAGTTGTCAGTGCTAATAGACAAGCAACAGTACGTGATATGACCGCAGAAAACAGTGCGGGATATTTGGAGTAAATATGCATAAGGGAAGGCGGCGAGATTCGGTTTAATGGGCTATGGCAGCAGACGATCGATACAAATGTCTTTGCTAACAGTACGTCATGGCCTGCAGTGCCCCTTCTGGGCATGTGACCATATCCGCCAGACCATAGGCATTGGGGAAGCTGGCGGTGGCTCCATAATGGAGTGGGCTGCGTCTACTTCGATTGTACTGGGTACTCTGGTCCAACATTACAACTACTATGAGCCAATGTGCAGCAACAAGAACAGTAAATCAGTATTAAAACTGGCTTAATACAATGTAAAATTCAGTAGAACTATGCCTGGCAAACAGCAACAGCAACAGCAAATGCAATAACTTATACCTAAACATGCCAAAGCTCAAGCAGAAAAAATACTACAGTAAAGATAGGAAATTTCTAATACCTATGTCAGATTTTAACACTAGAGTGATGCATCACAATAACTTACTCTACCAAATAAGTTACCAAATCGTTGAAAAAATTATGTATGCAATTATGGGAAATGTCTATTTGTGCTCCCCCTTCTTTTTTTAAGAAAGTAGATCATAAAATTATTATTTAATGGATCTGTGGGCATAAAATATCTATATTAGTACATCTATTAAATTTTATTTTTTTCCAATGCTGCAGTGCAACTAGAAACTAGATATTAAACAAAATGAGCATATATATAATGAAACATCATTCACTAGCCGTATGGCATTTCATAAGGCAGTAAAATATCTCTCAACTAGAAAGACAATAACAATAGACGTAAAATGTTTCTCATCATTTCATTAGACATTTCAGTAAATATCAGAAAGCACAAGCTCCAAACTGTAATCATATGTTTTCAAGTATGAGCATGTCGTATTTGCGATACTTTGTGTAAAGGAATGTCAATATCGAGGTTAATGGCCTCGTTTTTCTCCACCTGTCCCTTTGAAAGGTATGCACTAATGTTTTTTTTTCAGGTGACTGTCACGCAGCTGGGTGCCCACAGCGCATTATATCAAGGTCACTTACCTTCTTTATCGACATATTTACAACAGCAGTTTCCGCTACAGTGGCAGTTTGATACAAATAAAGTTTCACAGGTCGAAAAGTTACAGTAGAAATCTGTAGAAACGAAATCTCATGAATAGCAGTGTTGTGATACATTCATTCACTTTTCACACATTTCATAACTCTTAAAGTACGATTCTTGGTTTCCAGCATTCTTTTCACAAACCAGAGTCACTAATCTCTAGTCACTATTCATATAAAGATAAACATGTAAGCACATTCCTCATATAGCATCATCTTATTTATCATAAACATATTCTCAACAGCATATTCTCAACAGCATAATAACATCATAACACCTCAGTCAAATCTCAAATTACAATAATGGAATGAAATGTATCACCGGAAACTTTCTTTGTATCTTTGTAATTCAAAAATCTTAAAAAAACGTTTTAAGTACAAAAATTAATCTCTCAAATGCGTGTCCTGTAGTTATTACGCTTATTGCCGTTATCAAGAAAGTACTGTACTGTAACATATTGTTGTGCTACGGAAAAGGCTGTCTCATTGTAACTATACCATAAAAGTTACTATTAAAACGTGTTGTACTTTACCAAATTAAACAGAGAAACTGTGCTGATATAAAACAGATACAGCACAAAGCAATAATGTAAATTGTGTTACTCATTAATAGCGTCATGATATAATCATGTAGCTGTCAAATAAACTAACCACTGTGTCATCTGTTATCTCTCAGAAATTACTTTAAATCCAGAATGTCTCTTCAAGTAAACCAAAATGTTGCATTAAAATCTCATTAGCAGTATATGTTCTAAGTATTGTCGTTATGTAATCGTGCAACGAACAAGCAAGAATGTATACACAATAAAACTGTGTCGTCTGTTCACTATAACAATGCATTCATAATTACTGTCTAAATATGTTCCCTAAGTTTTTGTCTGAATAGTTGACTTCAAAACATTGTTACATGTTAACAGTTTCTAAGTGTGACAAAGCGTGCTAGTAGCGTGAAGTGAAAAATTTTATGGCAAAGACTAAGCTAAAAAGCAGATTATCTCTCAATAAACGGTTTAACATGTGAAATGTGGTGCAACCCTTTAGTCTTCCTAGTGCACATAGTTTCAATTGCAATTATCATGTGGTATACACCGGTAAAGAATGCTCAAATTTTTCTGAAGGTTAACGTCTATGTTACTATTCTCTGAGCCAGCCGGCGCATGTGGCTGCCTGCGATGGGAGTCATTTTCTACTGTCTCTTTGTTGGCGCGCATCGTTATTGGGTTTAGGAGACCTAACTTCTACGAATTCACCTTGCCGAGAGGGCCCTTCCCTGTTTGAATCCCGCCAGTTCTGATGAAATTCAGGTCTGTCGTTATGATTACATCGTCTGTCACCGTGTCGGTAGTTTCTGTAGTTTCCTTCTAGTCGGTTACGTGGTGTAGAATTTCTCCCGGAATCGTAACTGCGAGGTGGACCGTTGTATCTGAAGTTATTCTGTCTCCCATAGTAATAATTGTTTTGGTTCCTATATTGTCTATTTCTATGGTTGTGTTTGTCATATTCATTACTATGGAAATGCGACCTTTCTCTGTAATTATTATTACTCTGCCAACGGCTGTCATACAGGTAGTGTCTGTTTTGGTCACGATTTACGTTGTAAAAACAGCCTTGTCGTGTCCAGTTATTATTTCTGTCGTCACGGTATTGTGACGGACGTGACGTGTAATTGTTGTTCTCGTGGTTTCGTGTCCCGTGATTGTCAGTGTTAATTTCCAATTCTTGTAACAGTCCCTGAAAAGCTTCAAAGTCGTCTTTGCAACGTCCTCCCAAAAGAATATGTCGTAAATGTTCGGGCAATTTGATGAAGCAAATGTGGATGAGTTCTGAGGGGCTGTATGGTTTTGACAGGTACAGATTCTTGTGCAACATGTCTTGAAAATCTTTGTGGAAAATTCAGATTGTTCAAAGTGTTTCATCATTATGGTGCTATGTTTTACTCGGTCTTGTGTAGCTTGAAACCAATATGCTGAGAGGAAGATATGATAAAATTCTCCTTCACTGTGACAGTCGCGAACGCATTCTTACAGCAGGTTCATTTTCCAAATAGCCTCACGTAAATTCCAATCTGTGCCCTAATGAACAGTTGGGAGGAAAACAATGAGAGAATTGATGAAGCCACGCTTGTGGATGAATGTCGTTGCCGGAATTCTTAAATGTTTTAAATTTACGTGTAGTAATGAACAGCTTATAGTCAAAATCATCATGTCGGCGAGGCGCATATCGATCACTGTTACGTCGTGCCGACGGTTCCATCTCAAAATTCAGTGCACCTTGCCAATTTCTTTCATAATTTCCGAAATGCCCTCTGTTATTATTTTGTGGTTTTTCCGTATTTCTAAGTTTCTCTTCCCGTATTGGAGCGCGAGTGCCCTCTGAAATATGTAATTCTTGTATTACTTGTGCCAACTGATCTTGTACTTCACGGATTTCTCTTCTGTGTTGCGTATTAATTTGATTCTGATTTTGTTTGAATTTCCTAATTTGTTCGTTCCCTTCTCTGTCAGTAAGGGTTACTGGTCTTGTGTCATTCAGATCATCATCTACCTTTGTAGATAAGTTAGTGAACTGATCCGAAAGTTCGGCTACTTTCTCCGATGGTGAACTGATTTCCTCAGCGTGTTTTTCTGAACTAAGTTTCAGAGTGTCCATTTGAAAGCGTATCTACTGTGTCCTTTAAGTTTTCCTGAGGTTTTGCTAGTTGCGTAACCGAATCGGTAGATGTAACTGAGTCGATTTTAGCTCGCAAGGTCTCGTGATTTTCAAGAACAATAGTTTGCAATTCTTTTATGGCAGCTTCTTGATTCTGTAATGCATTTTCATGCCGCGAAAAAATAGGTTGAAATCCTCAAAAATTTGTGTTTATACGTCATTACAGACTTTTTGACGTTTAGATTGAATTTTAAGTAACTCAGCAGTTAAATCTTCACGTTAAACCTTCACGTGTTTGTTCAAGCTTTTGCTCGATTGTATTTAGCTTTTGAAGATGTTGTTCCATTGTGTCTAACTTTTGAAGCTGTTGTCCCATTTGTTTCTGCTTTTGTTCTATTCGTTGGATGAATTGCAATAAGAATGTATTAGTGTCTGAAACATGTTCCTCTGTGCTTTTCGACAGTGCATTTGCACCGGAAACATTCGCATTCTGAAAAGCAGAGAGTAAGTCTTGACTTAATTGAGAAAAAGTTGGGGACGCAAAATCTAAAGCTACGGTATTTGCAAGATTGTGTCCTGTCATTACGGGTTCCTGGGACGAGCTGTTGCCGACCGATCGATCGACAATACTACCCTGTTCACTAATTGTTTCAGTGTCTACACCATTATTTGCCGTCTGGTCCACTTCCCTATGCACAATTACCAAATTACTATGTTGAAAATTAGTTAATTCATTACACGATGGCGCCAACACACTACTCTCGTCTTCACTGTCATTTCTCAGTTTACTTTGGAGCCTAGTATTACGCCATAATTGTCACAATATTTCACACGATAACACAGAAAAGCATAATTTGAAGAGTAAAATAAGAAAACACATTAACATAGCACCGGAAATAATATCCAATCACACTATGGGCCATTAAAGTTGCCAAACCAATAAGAAATGCAGATGATAAACGGGTATTCATTGGACAAATATATTATACTAGAACTGACATTACATTTTCACGTAATTTGGGTACGTCGATCCTGAGAAATCAGTACCCAGAACTACACCTCTGGCCGTAATAAAGGCCTTGATACGCCTGGGCATTGAGTCAAGTAGAGTTTGGATGGCATGTACAGGTACAACTGCCTATGCAGCTTCAACACGATACCACAGTTCATCAGTAGTAGTGACGTATTGTGTCGAGCCAGTTGCTCGGCCACCATTGATCAGACGTTTTCAATTGGTGAGAGATCTGGAGAACGTGCTGGTCAGGGCAGCGGTCGTACATTTTCTGTATCCAGAAAGGCCCTTACAGGTCGTGCATTATCCTGCTGAAATGTAGGTTTTCGCAGGGATCGAATGAAGGGTAGAGCCACGGGTCGTAACACATCTGAAATGTAACGTCCACTGTTCAAAGTGCCGTCAATGCGAACAAGAGGTGACCGAGACGTGTAACCAATGGCACCCGATACCATCGCGCCTGTTGATACGCCAGTATGGCGATGACGAATACACGCTTCAAATGTGCGTTCACCGCGATGTCGCCAAACACGGATGCGACCATCATGATACTGTAAACAGAACCTGGATTCATCCGAAGAAATGACGTTTTGCCATTCGTGCACCCAGGTTCGTCGTTGAGTACACCATCGCAGGCGATCCTGTCTGTGATGCAGCATAAAGGGTAACCGGAGCCATGGTCTTCGAGCTGACAGTGCATGCTGCTGCAAACGTCGTCAAACTGTTCGTGCAGATGGTTGTTGTCTTGCAAACGTCCCCATCTGTTGACTAAGGGATTGAGACGTGGCTGCACGATCCGTTACAGCCATGTGGATAAGATGCCTGTCATCTCGACTGCTAGGGATACGAGGCCGTTGGGATCCAGCGCGGCGTTCCGTATTACCCTCCTTAACCCACCGATTCCATATTCTGCTAACAGTCATTGGATCTCGACCAACGCGAGCAGCAATGTCGCCATACGATAAACCGCAATCGCGATAGGCTACAATCCGACCTTTATCAAAGTCGGAAACGAGATGGTACGCATTTCTCCTCCTTACACGAGGCATCACAACAACGTTTTACCAGATAACGCCGGTCAACTGCTGTTTGTGTATGAGAAATCGGTTGGAAATTTTCCTCATGTCAGCACGTTGTAGGTGTCACCACCGGCGCAAACCTTGTGTGAATGCTCTGACAAGCTAATCATTTGCATATCACAGCATCTTCTTCCTGTCGGTTAAATTTCGCGTCTGTAGCACGTCATCTTCGTGGTGTAGCAATTTTAATGGCCAGGTAGTGTAATTGGAAGCGCGGCTGCGAAATACTTGGTGCACATCTATAAGCATGTCACAACTGTTTTACAGTACAACAATGAAAAACTGCAACTACAAAGGAAATTCTCTCTACAATTACGCGCTAGCAGTAAATAATAACTACACTAATTACGCAAACTACAAGAAAAATCAGAAGATTCCAGAGAGGTATCCTCGGCTAAGGTTCGACATAGGAAACGTCCCCTAGAAAAATTATAAATTACTGTACTGGTAAACTTCTAGGTTATTTGATACAGAGACAGCTGAGTAAAACTGAACGTACTCAGACACTTCTCTCTTTACTTATTCTGATCATCAATAAACTGACACACAATATTTTTAGCGCAACGCAAACTGACTTTCAATAATCCCAACGAAAGAATGGCCCTGACTAACAATAACCTATGCCTTTCATGAATTACTCACCTCACAGAAATCTTCCTTACTCGAACTACTGCAATACAGCGAGCGCCAATACTGACAGCTAAAGAAAAGATTCTAACTACGGAAGGCACTAAGTACTGATAGGCATAGTTAGCAAATGAAAGATTTTATAGAGAACAAAGAATGCATTTACCTTAATAATGTTCAAAAGTCATCATATATATATATCAGTTCATGCTATCCAGTCTTACAAATTTCCTCTTTCTGACGGACACACGTCCATATCGTCCGCCCTCAAAACTCTGGCAACTCTGTCCCCACATCCACCACTTCTGGCGGCTCACCTCCAACCGCCCAACGCTACGCGCTGTTCACGTCCAACTGCCCAGCACTGCACAAGCGAATATTCCAACAATGAGTCCAACCAGCCACAGACTGCACACAGCACAGTCAGTGATTTTCATACAGAGCGCTACGTGGCGTTACTAACATAAAAACCTAAACAGCCTATTTATAACTTGTGTGTCGGTGATGATGATATGCTGAGGGCAACACAACACGCAGTCTCCGAGCAGAGAAAATCTCCGATCCGGCCGGGAATCGAAATGGGTCCGCTGCATGGCAGTCAGATGCAATGACCACTCCGCTAAGGGGGCAGAAATAATTTCGGGCATAATACAATTAAAGTACGAATTTTTGTTTGTATGCAGTCGATTTTCGAGATATCAACTGTGTCTTGTTGTACCATCATCTTTGGCGATGTTTCATCTCTGTCTTCTTCCAGAACTGTCTTTGGTCGTGTTCCGATGTATATGTATTGCGAAAATATGCAGTTTGCTTGTATACATCATAATAAAATCTCGTCAAAACACCATTTTCCTTCTTTCATAAAATCGTGTTCGTTTTATTGTCTGTGTTGTGTTTGTTTTTACATAGTGTCTCTTTATCAGATGTTGATGTTGTTTATTATACAGTTAGATTTGGGACCATAGTTCCAAGTGGTAAATATTGTGTCTTGCCACGGAAGCTCGTTTTATGCTCAATCTCTACTACTCCCAGTTCAAATGGAAATAAAAAGCAATATTATGCAGTTAATATTCGACGATTGTAGTTTCTAGAGGTAAATTAACTTCTTGGTCCCCCTCCCCCTTCCCAAATAACAGCACTGGGCCATGTACTTTTGTTAGACACGACTGAAGTCGAATAAATTTGAAAAAAAAATCTTTAGTGTTTACAATAAAGCTGTTGGTATGATGTTGACGGTTGTGTGTTCAAATGGTACCAATGGCTCTGAGCACTATGGGACTTAACTTCTGAGGTCATCAGTCCCCTAGAACTTAGAACTACTTAAACCTAACTAACCTAAGGACATCACACACATCCATGCCTGAGGCACGATTCGAACCTGCGACAGTATCAGTCGCGCGGTTCCAGACTGAAGCGCCTCGAACCGCTCGCCAACTCCGGCCGGCCGGTTGTGTGTGTGTGTGTGTGTGTGTGTGTGTGTGTGTGTGTGTGTGTAACAGTTTTAACTTGGAAACAACATTGTGACAACCACTGTATTTGAGCTATGAACGTATCATGGCATAAACGTCATTGTTTGTGTGTGTGAATCTGTTAAGTGTACCTAGTTAATAGGCAATTATGTGATTCCGTAGGCCATTGCTCGCTTTCCTGAAGATCTGGAAGAGGAAATTAGACAGGAAGTTTCTTATCATCTTCGTCGTGCACCGCCAGCACAAAGTAATATTTTTTCCAGTGAAAGGAAGGCCATATGGTCATTGAGGGAAGATAAAGGATCTTTTAGTTCTTCCTGCTGATAAAGGTCGTGCCACTGTTCTTTTGTCTCGTGAAGTTTATTTGGCTAAAATGGCCTGTTTATTGGATGATTCTTCTGTAACCGTAAACTTCGAAGCGATGCTACAGACCGGATAAAGCGGAAGACCATTTCACTTATTAAGAAGAGCTCCCTGCCAAAGGACACCATCAGAAAACTTCATCCAGGAACGTCAGTACCATTTAGGTTAAATGGTTAACCGAAGGTGCATAAACCTGGAACTCTCTTCGTCCTATGGTTAGTAATTCGGGTGCTCCTATTCATAATTTAGCTAAATATTTTACTTCCGTCCTCAGTCCTTACTTTGGGAAATGTGAACACCATTCATCCAACTCGACTGATTTTATTCAACGATTGAAGTCTTTAAGCATTAGAACATCTGACCTTTTAGTTAGTTTTGATGTGGTTTCTCTTTTCACCCGGGTACCTTTGGAAGTGTCCTTGTTCTTAATTGGTCAACTTTTGGATGATAAAACTGCTGAGCTGTGTCGCCATGTGTTGACATCGACATATTTTTTATTTAATAACGTATTTTTTGAACAAACTGACAGGAGTGGCTATGGGGAGCCCTAATTCCCCTTTTGTCGCCAACCTTTTTATGGAAGATTTTGAAGATATCGCACTCAGGGCTTCTTCTCTTAAACCCACATGTTTTTGGAGATACGTGGATGATATTTTCATTGTTTGGACACATGGAATGGAATCTCTTAATCGGTTTTTAAATCTTTTTAACTGTCTTTATCCACGCATCAAATTTTCGATGGAAATGGAAAAAAATGGCAAATTACCTTTCTCGGATGTTCTAGTACACAAAAAGAAAATGGTACCTGGGGGCATGGCGTACACCATAAACCCACACATACGGACGGCTCTCTTCATTCGACGAGATGTCATCCACTACATCAGCCCATGGAAGTTCTACGTACATTGGCCAAGAGTGCTTATGCTATTTCTTATTCCGAAAATTTGTTACAGGAACTGGATCATCATGAGACTGTCTTTAAGCTCAGCGTATATACCGATCATCAAATTATGGTACTTTTCAATTTGGACCGTCAAGTGAACCAGAGCCGAATACTGGTAAATCAGTTGCTTTTCTACCCTTTGCTGGAAGTGTTTCTTCAAAAATTTATAGGATTCTTCGGAAATATGATATTAAAGGTGTTCTTTTGCCTTTGGACATGACTAGAGCCCTGTTTCGATCTGTCAAAGATGATTTGGCCTGGAGTTTATAAAATTCCCTCACATTGTGGAAAGGCCTATATTGGACAGACTATTCGCATTGTTCATGACCGATGTGTGGAACATCAGCATAACATACGTTTTGCTCCAGCCTGAAAAATGTGCCATCGCCGAACATTGTCTCAATGAAGGGCATAACATTTCGTTTAAAGAGACTCAATTATTGCTTCGGCTTCTCGTTACTGGGATTGTGTGCTCAAGGAATCTATCGAAATACGATTATCTGACGACATTATTAATAGAGATAAAGGTTTTCCTTCAAGCAAGATATGGTACCCTATTTTATCTGATATAAAACAACAAGTCTGGTTTTCGATCCACCACATCTTAATTTGCGATTTATCACTTTCGTCAGTTTCTACCGCCGGCGGCGCTGCAATTCTTGACTTCGCAGGGGCAGCTCTTCCGCTTCTCCTGCAGGCGCAGTGGCCTGGACGCAGAGTGTAGAGGAGCCGCTGTTTCTGATGTTCGCTCAGTTCCAGCGTGATTGTGTACTCAGCGATCGCACGTGAAGGTGGCGGCCAGATTGATCGCCGAAATATATTGTAGTGAAGATGATCATGTCGGGCAGCATACCCGTGAAGAGCATCGGCAATTATCTTCAAACGTTAAGTTTTTATACGCAAATAGATTGAGTGCGTCGAGTCATCAGTCATCTGCCTGGTTTTATACGGCCTACTACTAATTCCTCTCCTGCGCCAATCTATTCATCTCACAGTAGCGCTTTCAGTCTGCGTCCTCAATTATTTGCTGGGCGTATTCCAATCTCTGTCTTCCTCTACAGTTTTTGTCCTCTACAGCTCCCTCTAGTACCATGGAAGCCATTCCCTGTCGCCTTAACAGATATCCTATCATCCTGTCCCTCCTTCTTGTCAGTGTTTTCCACATATTCCTTTCCTCTCCGGTTCTGCGCAGAACCTCCTCATTCCGTGCCTTACCAGTCCAGCTAATTTTGTACATTCGTCTGTAGCACCACATCTCAAATGTTTCTATTCCCTTCTGTTACGGTTTTTCCACACTGCATGTTTTACTACTATACAATGCTGTCCTCCAAACGTACATTCCCAGAAATTTCTTCCTCAAATAAATGCCTACATTTGAAACTGCTAGACTTCGCTTGACCAGGAATACCCATTCTGCCAGGGCTAGTTTGCTTTTGATGTCCTCCTACCTCCGTCCGTCACTTGTTATTTTGCTGCCTAGATAGCAGAACGCCTTAACTTTATTTATTTCTGCTACATCTCATTACTTTAGTCTTTCTTCGATTTCTCTCAATCCATATTCTGTACTCATTATCCTTTCACTCAGGATAGCAATGTCATCAGCGAATCGCATCAATGATATCTTTTCACCTTGACTTTTAATTCCACTCCTGAACAATTCTTTTATTTTCTCATTGCTTCTTCGATATACAGATAGAACAGTAGGGGAGAAAGATTTCATCTCTGTCTTACACACTTTTTAATCCGAGCGCTTTTTAATCCGAGCACTTCGTTGTTGGTCACCCACTCTTATTACTCCATCTTGGTTCTTGTACATATTGTATATTACCCGTCTCTCCCTATAGCTTACTCTTATTTTTCTCAGAATTTTGAACATCTTGCACCATTTTACATTGTCAAACGCTTTTTCCAGGTCTACATATCCTATCAACGTGTCTTGATTTTTCTTTAGTCTTGGTTGCATTATCAACCACAACGTCAGATTTGCCTATCGGGTGTCTTTACCTTTCCTAAAGCCAAACTGGTGGTCATCTAACACATCCTCAATTTTCCTTTCCATTCTTGTGTACGTTATTGTTTTCAGCAACTTTGATGCATGAACTGTTAATCTGATTGTATGATAATATCGCATTTGTCGGCTCTTGCAGTCTTCGGATTTGCTTGGATGATATTTCTCCGAAAGTCAGATGATATCTCGCCATACTCATACATTCTACACACCAACGTGAATAGTCGTTTTGTTTTTACTTCCCCCAATCATTTTAGAAGTTCTGACGGAATGTTATCTATTCCTTCTGCCTTATTTGATCTTAAGTGCTCCAAAGGTCTCTCAAAAATCCGATTCTAATGATGGATTGTTTATCTCTTGTGAATCGACTCCTGTTTCTTCTTCTATCACATCAGACAAATCTTCCCCCTCATAGAGGCCTTCAGAGTACTCTTCCCACGTATCTGCTCTCTCCTCTGCATTTAACAGTGGAATTTCCATTACTCTCAAAATGTTACCACCCTTACTTTTAATGTAACCGAAGGTTGTTTTGACTTTCCTATACGCTCAATCAGACCTTCCGACAGTCATTTCTTTTTCGATTTCTTCACATTTTTCGTTCAGCCATTTCGTCTTAGCTGCTTTGCACTTCCTATTTGCTTCATTCCTGATCGTCTTTTATTTCTATATTCCTGAATTTCCCTTAACATATTTGTACATTCTCTTTCTTCGATCAGCTGAAGTATTTCTGATGTTACCCTTGGTTTCTTCACAGTTACTTTCTTTCTACCTATATTTCTCATTTCAGCATCTGCTCTTCAGCTGTACTGCCTACTGAGATATTCCTTATTGCTGTATTTATAGCCTTAGAAAACTTCTAGCGTATCTCGTCATTCCTTAGTATTTACGTACCCCAATTCTTTGCGTGTTGATACTTCCTGTCCAATCTCTTAACTCTTCGTCAGTACTACATTGTAATCTGAGTCTATATCTGCTCCTGGGTACGCCTTACAATCCAGTATCTGATTTCGGAATCTCTCTCTGACCGTGATATAATCTAACTGAAATCTTTTCGTATCACCAGACCATTTCTAAGTATATCGCCTCCTCTTGTGGTTCTTGCACATAGTATTCACTATTAGAACGTGAAATTTATTGCAGAACTGAATTAGTCTTTCTCCTTTCTCATTCCTTGTCCCAAGCCCATATTCGCCTGTAACCTTTTCTTTTACTCCTTGCCCCACAAATGCATTTAGTTACTTATGACTATTAGATTTTGATCTCCCTTTACCTGCTGTATTAGCATTTCAATGTCGTCGTGAACTTTCTCTATCTCTCCATCTTTAGTTTGTGACGTCGGTATTTATACCTGAGCTACCATTGTTGGTTTCGGCCGGCCGGAGTGGCCGAGCGGTTCTAGGCGCTACAGTCTGGAACCGCGCGACCGCTACGGTCGCAGGTTCGAATCCTGCCTCGGGCATGGATGTGTGTGATGTCCTTAGGTTAGTTAGGTTTAAGCAGTTCTTCCTAGTCTTCACGAATCCAACTCTAAATGGCTCTGAGCACTATGCGACTTAACTTCTGAGGTCATCAGTCGCCTAGAACTTAGAGCTAATTAAACATAAATAACCTAAGGACATCACACACATCCATGCCCGATGCAGGATTCGAACCTGCGACCGTAGCAGTCGCGCGGTTCCGGACTGCAGCGCCTAGACCCGCGTGGCCACCGCGGCCGGCTGCTGCGCTAATATCGTTCCTAATTTTACTGTTTTCTCAGGACATGACTTTCGGTATTGTGAATACTTTTCCTTAGAGATGATGTTAGAAAGAGTCTACCACGAAATTGTTGTGTAGAAATTTGATATGTTTTTGATACGGTTTGTTGAGGTTATGGAAAAAATGCTCTGTCAACCAGTTTACCATTTGAAAAAAAAAAAAAAATAGTATATGCGTAAAAGTGATGGACGAATTAAACTGCTGAAAAATTTGTCTTACGAAGAACGTATTGTGAATAGATCTCAGTACGCCTCACAGCAAATCTGATCCATACATTATTTTTATGACAAACTCAGCAGCCACCACGTGTTGTTCAATTGACAAAACCAAAATTCTAGCTGTTATTCACCTGACAAAACCAAACCTTCCAGCTTCAAGCAACGTGTAAAGATGGTGTAAACGCCTAAAGATATAAAGGTGCTAAAGGTGTAATAATAAAAAGCTGGTAAAGGTGTTATGGAACAGAGGTGGTGAAGGTATAAAGGTGGTAAAGATGAAAACTTTTAAAGTGGTAAAGTTGTAATGGTGTAAAGGCGATCCAGGTGTGAGGTTATAAACGTAATAAATATGCGAAGGTAAAAATGTGGTAAAAGTAAAAAGGTGAAAAGGTGGTGGAAACTCTAAAGCTATAGAGGAGGTGAAGGTGTAAAAGTACAAGGCTGTTAGGAGTCACGAAGCACATCTTGCATAGAGACATACGGCATCAGCAACTTTTGTACTGATTTGACTAAATAAAACTCCAGTTTTATAAAACCATATTTACTGTTACAATCAAGTTTGGCCCTTTGATAATTTTGAAGTAATCGCTGGTTGTGACAAGTGTCAGTGCAACTGGAGCTATTTAATAAAACTGCTGAGTGACATCTGCCTGGTTGGTTGGTTGATTTGGGGGGAGCGGACCAAACAGCGAGGACATCGGTCCCATCTAATTAGGAAAGGATGGGGAAGGAAGCCTGCCGTGCCCTTTCGAAGGAACCATCCCGGAATTTGCCTGAAGCGATTTAGGGAAATCACGGTAAACCTAAAACAGGATGGTCGGACGCGGGTTTGAACCATTGTCTTCCCGAATGCGAGTCCAGTGTGCTAAGCACTGCGCCACATCGCTGGGTGACAGCGTGCTGGATCGACTAGTCACTAGACAACCTTATAGGTGACAATGATGTAGAATTGGTGTTTTCGTATCGAATCATATCTAGAGAGCTACTAACAATAACTACGCAGCATATACTTAAGTTCCGCTATGTACATTACATGAAAATCACCGTACGGAAGAATAGAAAGTCTTTTGGTGAAGGAAAACGCTTTAAGACATAGCGAAGCAAAGGTGCAAATCTAGTTTTATCATCATCAAAATAACATAAAAATCATGATAGTTTCCTTGCTTTGAAAGAGAATTTATTTTGTGTCCTCGGAATATTTCGCGGTGACAAGGCCGAATAAAATCTTGACGGTTTCGAAAGAATGAAAAGATGGATACTTGACAATTGTAGGGATGTTTTTTTAATTTTTTTTTTTTAAGAGGTGGAGCCACTCCACGCCCACACTGGATAGGTCTACTGCCATCTCTGCATAAGGGTTAGTTTTCACTAAAGTGAGGTGTCGTAGGATGTGGGTACTGCGATGTTTGCGTACGTCTGGTTAAGGTTAACCATTAATACGCGCTCATCTGGAGATAGATTGGGTCGAAGTCGAACGAAGGGTAGCGGTTAGAGGGCAGAGGAAAAAAAAAGTGCCAAGGCAAGAGCCAAGGGGAAAAAACCTCTGTGATAGTTAGGTTGGGTAGTAAGAGCAGTAGCGGATGTCTTGCTGCCTGCGATAGGTCGTGCAAGGATAGGATTTGTTAGTAGTGGGTATCATGCATGTCGACGCCTTTGTCGTTGTGAGGTGGTGTTGGTCGGAGGCTGCCGCTGGGTGCCGGTGTGGAGCTCTCGTTCAGCGTCAGCAACCGGCAACAGTTTTTGTGTCCGATAGGTCATATATAGGATGCACATTGTAGGGTGATGTTGGCGAGTTGTTTATGGGTCAGTGGGCGAGCTCGTCGTTGTCCCTGCTGTGGCCTGTTGGTCGGCTCTAATAGCAGCTGTTAATTACCAATCAGTGTTGCTGATATGCAGGGGCTTGCCGACGTTTATCGCTTGTTAATGTATGGTGGTTTACCATAGGTGGCTATGCCCTAGCTAGTAGTGTCTTTGGCCGCTTGTGCTTCCACCTATGGTTGTGGGAGGTGGGAGCAGCACTTTTAAACGTGGTGCCGGCGCCTCACCGCTGACGTCACGTATGGCTGCTCAATTCGCCTTCCGCCCGCTCGTGGCTTCGGCCCTCTCTGCTTGGTGCCAGAGGCTGCAATCGTGCCTATAAAAGCCTGAAACGGTACCAGCCCGGCAGACAGCGGTCTTTTACTCTCGACGTCGATCCCATTGATAGCCATCGAAAGTTCGAGTGTTTTATTCGAAATGACGCTGCTTGACAACGGAGATAAATTTATTTTATTGGAAACTACTGTTGTGAAGTCAAAAACAGGTTGAGTTCCTCTTTAAGAAAGAAAACAAGATCAAGGAATTACAGCAACAATGCACGCTATTACTCTACGAGGTCTTTGTAACCATTTGCTGAAATGAAACTACTGACACCTTTTAATTGGTGGAAAGATTCTTCAGGAGAAAAAGTTAAACGTATTCCTCCTTAGACTATTTATTTATTTATTTGAGACATAAGTTTTCTGACTGGTTTGATATGGCCACACGTCGTCTTCTCTCGTACCAACTACTTCATCTTAGAGTAGCACTTGCACCCAATATCACCAACTACTTATAGTAGACATCTCGTTTTCGTCTGCAAAGTTCTGCACTTGTTGGCTCCCTGCAGTACTAAGTCCAATCATCCTGCCCCTCCTTCTAGTAAGAATTTTCCACGTTATCCTTTAATCGCCAGTTCTGCAGACGACCTCCTCATTTCTTATTAGCTCACTTAATTTTCAGCATCGGTTTGTAGCAACACATCTCACTCTTCTCGTTTCACTTCTTTCTCAATTTTTCCTTCTTTCATTTCCACGCAGTACTGTGCTCTATACCAGGAATCTCTCGTAGCAGTCGTCAGGCGCATTTTCTCTGGTGTTTCGAAAGATGTTTCCAACTACGTTTTTGCACTGTGTAGCTGGAGTCAGCCCAAAAAATTGCTGCTCATCACGTGACACCAAGTGTCAACAGAAGGCTTCGGTTTGTTTGTAAAGGAAAACAAACCGACCCTTTCCGGCGTCGCATGAAAGACGTGATAAGCACTATTTGCTGATGCATTCGATCTTGTCCCAGCCGTCTCGATGCATTCAGCTACTTAGTTCATACAACATGTCCAAAAGTTCCTGATCCGTTCTTGCCAAGTCTCTCTTTGTTGAATGAATTCGCTCACGGAGAAAAGCTCCTTCCATTCTGACGTAGATACGAAGTGCTTGGGAGGTGGTGAATAGCCGCTACCATTTCAAGAACTTCGGGTAGCATCTTCATCTCTGCACCGCGAAAGGAAGGTGAGAGAGGAAATCAATCGCGCTTTCTTCTTCCGTCGCTGGTCAAGACGTCGGTGCAATCTACAAATCCCCCCCCCCCCCCAGTAGAGGCGTAATACAAAATTTTTGAGGCTTTCATGGCCACTTTGTAAGGAGTCAGGCAAATCCAACACCTTCCATGAAAACCCTGACATGATAAGCAAATCCAGTAGTATGTCACATAGGTCCGAATAAATCGTGACATTAAATTAACCAAAGTAATACGAGTAACGAGTGAGCAAATAGAATACCACAGACTAACGCAAGAATGCCTAAATGCATGTCATACCTTCCCACCGTGAGACAGACGCAGTTCCGAGGGGAGAAACGAGAACAGACGCCGAGAGCAGAACCGTGTTAAGCTGAAGGCCCTACGATAAGGGACGGACCCCAACGTCGCCAGGACCACACCCCAGCCGCAAGTTTTAGCGTGAGACTTTTCGCGCCTCTGTTGCGTCAGGACCACCCCCCAGCCCATGTTAAAAGATAGAGCCCTCCAGAAGAACAGTATAGATCTTACGATAACGCTAAAAGGACCACACCAGTTGCAAGTTTTAGCGTGAGACTTTTTCGCGTCTCTGTTGCGTTGCAAACTTTAAAAGCATTGCCCCACCACAAAAGTATAACGTTTCTCATTGGATAGACAGAATTTTTGTAGGCGTAGCTTAAGGTTAACATTGAGACCCTGATTGGTCAGATGAAAACACAGCCAGATGGGTTTTTTAAACCAACTTCGGTAAATTATAGTAAGGAGAAGTTAGGAGAGAGTTGTTTCCGAGACGACGAGGTGAGCAGAGCTGTGCTGCCTGCCGCCCCCTGACGAACATCGACAAGGTAATGAACGCACGCGATGCCGCATAACAGCGCATAAAGCTTCACTCAGAACTGCAGAAGTCTCATCTGTTACACCCCCTTTTTGCGTAATACTAGTGTCGATCGTCAATTAAAGCTCATGGTGTTCACATTTGCCACTTGAAGTAAAAATGTGAAACGCGATGATTTTTCTGTTATATAGTTATTGAGAAGCCACATCAGCCACTGTAATTTACGACAAGTTAGATAAGTAATTAAAGATAATTGAGTGTCACTGTAGACCATTTTGATAGTTTTCTCTCTTGTGAAACTTAATTTAAACCTAGATTATAGATGTGATATGGCATAGGTCATCCTTTGATCCATTGTAGAACTTGGAAACCCATTCAGGGAATATTCGTTCACATTTTTGTTGAACGCAGTTGGTTTTTATCATCCTGTATTAAAACATTTCCTTTTATCAATAGTGCAATTTATAAACAATGTTTTGTGAGTAGAATAAAATTTCCAATGGTAAATTTAACTGCTTTTTCGACGTTATTTTACCAGGTAACTAAAAATAGGAAAGCCTTGAACCCCTTCCACTAAATTTAGTTAGTATTAAGATTCTTTTACAAGGAGTGCAGTGGAGCTGACGCTGAAATCATTAAGTATTTGATTATATCATCGCTAGTCTCACTGAGCTTTTCTGAATTCTACATGTCATGTGTGGTCTGGCGTCTCCTTACCAGCAACCGGTCCCAGGTTCAAACTAGTCAATTCCCTAAAAAACACGCTCAGAGCGTCGTTGCGCGAAAGTGGTAGGGAGACACGATATAGAACAAACAGACACCGCGCAGAATGTTAGAACTTGTTGACAAACTGCCTATTCGCTTCTGCCTCGGGTTCTTCGGCCGACATTCGTCTGATGATTTTACTGACGTTTCTCACCACGAGCTATTTCACCGGGGATGGGAATTTCTACGAACAGCTGGAAGGCGTCGCCATGGGTAGCCCAGTGGTGGCCACCTTCTTCAGGAAACATTTCGAAGCACAGGCACTAGACTCGGCGACTTGTAAACCTAAGGTGTGGTACAGATACGTCGATGATATTTTCGTGGTGTGGAGCCATGGTGAAGAACAGCATAAAATTTACCATGGAAGTAGAAAAGGACAGAAAGCTACAATTTCTAAGTGTGCTGGTCACAAGGGATGGTGAAAACCTGGGACACCGAAAACCGACACACACGGACCGATATCTGCACAAACTATCAAACCACCACACGAGCCAGAAAAGAGGCATGATTCATACGCTCGTAACGCGAGCAGGATGAATATGTGAGCCGCAGCACCTCAAACGCGAAATGCAACTCCTGCGAATTGTTCTGAGGAGCAGTGGGTACTCCACAAATGATCTTAGAAGTGTAACAGAGCTACTCGGCGAAGTAAGAAATCAGAAAAAGAAATGACGAGTACGGAATTTCTGCCACACATTCCCAGAGTGACGGACAGAATCGGCCGTATTTTGCACAATAACGGCGTAAAGACAATTTTCAAACCGACAAGTAAGATCAAATAATGTCTTAGATCGGCAAAAATAAAAGGGACCCACTTGCAATGTCGGGAATATACCACTTACCATGCACATGCGGAAAAGCTTACGTCGGAATGGCTGGTTGATCAACCAGCACCAGGATCAAGGAACATAAGCGACATTGCAGGTTGGGGCAGGTGGAGATATCGGCCGTGGCAGAGCACGCGCTGAGTGAGACCGACCATGTAATAAAATTCACCGACACGGAAGTTCTGGCTATAGAGAAGCACTATCACACCCGCTTGTTCAGAGAAGCTGTAGAAATACAGAAACACGGGAATTGATTCAACAAGAAAGAAGAAAGCCTTAAGGTAAACGGATCCTGGCTACCCGTACTGCAGCAAACGACTGTCGCAGGTAGCAAGAGGAGAACCGCACCGGATATGACAGCGGAGAAGCCCTCGGACGTTTCCGCGCCAGGTACATACAGGCTGCGGCCGCGAGCTCGGCTCCAGTTCACCACCGGCAAGGGTGGGGGGGAGGGGGTGAAGCTTTGATAATGCCAGCTACTCTTGCTGACGAAACGTCAGTAAAATCATCAGACGAACGTCGGAGGAAGAACCCGAGACAGAAGCAAATAGGCAGTTTGTAGCTGAGATATTGTGACGCGAGCAGTCGACAACACGACTGATCAGCTCTGTTTTAGAGCCAAAGCAGCATGGAGTGTGTGTGTCACAAATCTCAGTTCAGCTCAGTGCAGCCATGTGACGGCTGTTGTTGCTACCAGGTGTGACATAACTTTCGACTCGTTCGTTTCTGGTACAGAGGCTCTTACCTAAAATTGATACGTTTTTCCTTCTCCACCATCCTAGAAAGTTTGTAACATCGTCACGGGATCATCCTATGTATACCCATAACTTTACAGGGTCTGACACCTATAACTTAGATGCTCTGTAGCGTGGAAGGATGAAGTTTCGGTGCAAGGGTTCCTATTTACGACTTGATCTACTATGTTCCCTCTACAACCTCAAGAGTTGTATAACATGAACCCTGCATAATGTATACAATTGCTAAAATTTCTTTATTTCTTATCGTTCCTGGTAATGAAGTTTTAGTGGCCAGTGGTGCATTTCCCGATAGAACAGCCCTGTATTGTTACTGCTAGGATAGACAGATAGAGCTAATATATTTTGCATCTTACATACATGAAGCACAATCTTCTCAATATTCATCACACTGTATTAGGTACTCTGAATGAAGAAGCAGTCAGACACGATGTTTCTGGTCAGAAAGTGGCTGTGCGTATACAGCGGTCCTTGTAGTACTAGCTAGTGTATGCAGGGAATCTAAAAATGGTGAAGAAGGGCGCGTCCGCTGTGGAGCCCCGAGTGCCAGCTAGCCTCGGTGCAGGTGAGTGCAGCCGGCCGTTGCGGGGGGGGGCGCCAGGCAACCGCCTCAATAATTCCCGACAGGCGTGCCTCGCCTCGCTAACTGCCTTCTTCCACGGCACTCAGACACAAGGCAGCCCCCACCAGCCGCACTACACAGAACAGCTGTAGGAGGCACCAAACTGTATCACTGCATTGTACACTGGTGTCCAAAATTAAAGCAACAAACCGCAACTTTCCCGCCCTGTGTCTAATTCACGATATAATCACAAAAACTGTCAACAGATGTCAGTACAGTCGTCTTCTGCACGGAAGATGGCACTCCGGGCAACGGACAGGCACGCCAATGATGAGGTCAGGGTACGGTTTGCCGGCTGATTCCACATCCACAATCGCTGTGTACACACAGACGGTGCAGTACGGCACAAATAAGACGCCTACCAGACTCTTTGTGATGAAACGCTGTAGAAAGAATTGAAGAAGTACAGTTACCAACTGATGTGCCCCAACAGCTTAATGTGGATCGTTTTGTTGTTTCTCGGGTGTAGCGGCTGTTTATGAGATCAAAACTGCCACGAAGACCAGAGCAGGGTGGCTATTCTGTATCTTTCCGCCATTGTACCGTTCGTTTCGGTACTCAAGAGCACCGAACGGTCTAGAATTCGAATTAGAGTCCCATCTTTATTCACTATGCATTTCGGTAGCGATACCGTTCGCGTCTAGAGAACTGAAGCGCTGTTGTCGGTTCGCGTCGCGCAAGCCAATCAAAAGCAAGCGCACGCACATCCGCGCATGCGCACTGCAGCGCGCACAGCGCCACGAACACAAAGCGGCTAGCAGACGACACAGGCGCGCTATTCTTCGCAGTACCGAACTTGCGTTTTCGCAATACGAAGTGTTGCTAAATTACCAGCGGAAATGTCGGACGGAAATGATTCTCAGCTGAAAAAGCATAGAAATTTTTAGTTTCCCCTGACCGCATGTTTCTATGCATGCATAATAACGATAGCGTTTTTTACTCTATTCTGCAAATTGTCGTAAATTCTGCATTATGTCATCTTATTCTCATTCACACTGACATCGTGTTTTGGATTTTACATTTCGGAAAATGAGTTAGGAATAGTCTGTAGTACCACATTGCACTGATACATCTATAAAAACACCCGAAAAATTGATTGAGAGTTTCAAAGAATAAGAAGATGAACAGAATGTGGTTATAACTCGCTCCTAGAGATCCAAATGATTTAAGTAGCCCAATTCCCTATCTGATACTTCAACGATTTAGGTCTCAGAAACCAAACTGAAAAAACGCGTTTTCGAGAGCTCCTGCAGTTCATCGAAGTTTATAACGTGCATCTCACGAATGGAAGATGTTACGTATATGGTGCTACAGTCTAAAAATGTTACGGCGGAGATCTTTCATCTCTGTCTACTGTTGTTGAAGATTCGATCGCAGATAAAGACTTGTGACGAGCAAAATTATGAAGATGACTGCTGCTAGTTATATTCCCAGTAATTTAAGTTGTGCTCTTAGATTCCTGTCTCACCGCATACTCGGAAATCGCTACATATTCGGAAAAAAATGGTGAATTATTTCTGACAAGAAAAAATATAAAAGTCACTGTCGGTTGTTTCACTCACAGCAATTTCATCTCCAACAGTTTCATATTTCGTATTTTAAACACACAGAAATCACGAAATCACAACTGAGGAAGTGCACTCTTACATGTAATTAATATTGCAGAAAAATATTAATTCACACGAATAACAATGTCTCAGAACGTGTTGCATATATGAAGAGGAAAAAAAAAATTTGCACCCATCTGTGCGCGAACCTACGTCCTTGCGTGTAGTAATCCCGCTCTCTAACCACTTTTCATTTTTTTTTAATCTCATTTTGTTCGTTTTCGTTTTGTTTTATCTGCTGGGTGCGGGCGTTGCAAGACACGCGTTTCAGCTCGTCGTTGATCCATTAACTCAGTTCTTTTTATTACGGAGGGCAGCTAACCCTCTGACCGAAAGCTCTGTGCTACCGTGCCGGCAACCACTTGGTTACGCTAAACAACTACGCGTGGCTGAATTCTTGTGCTATTGCGTAGGAACGTAGGCTGACCTCGCAAACGATGCTGCGTAAGTCAGAAATGCGTAATAGTTTGGAAGGTTTCTAGTATCAGGCTTCACATAATGGCTTTCCATTGTTACTTTAAAGTTTCGATAGTTACTAACTAAATCATTTGTGGGAAAAAGTACACAAAGTCACTAGTAACGTCAATTCACACTCATGTAATATACATAAGCAGAGCCGATGTCTTGCCATTTAATGATCTTTAAACTCTTATTTGCATTAAAATAACACGTATTTTGAGAGAATATTGACCGAAAACGTTTTCTTTTTGGATGTAATCATTCACAGTAACAACCTAACCTAACCGTATTTATAACAAAGGAAAATAGTGTATTATGAACTCACTTTCCAACCGGATGCGTCCTCTGGCGATTCTTTAGTAACACAATCACTAAATCCAAAGCTAAAACCGCTAAATATGTTTCAAATACCAAATTATAGGTGTACATAAACCACAGCTCAACGATCGACAGGGACACACCGAAATCCAACTGTCGTAAAATCGGTGGGAGGACCATTCGGTAACAGGTCTCAGAAGCTTACTGAATTGGATATTTAGATAAAGAACCGAAAATGACGTCACTACCGAAACGAACCAACTACACCGATCGATATGAACGATACAGGATAGGGCCCCAGGGCCGAACAAGTGTCACATCAGGAAGAGAGGACCCTTATTTGGCTGGAAGAGTACTACGGTAGTGCCTTAGTATTGCACAACAACAGGCATTTGACTTCGCAGCATCCACTGGAAGTGTTGTATCGAGACAAACGGTGTACCGAAGGCTTCGGCAGAGTGACCTTTATTCTCAGAGACCTGCTGTATGTCTACCTCTGATGTGTCTTCACAGAAAATAACGTCTACAGTGGATTTGTCAACGTGCCACCTGGACGGTCGGATAGTGGACCGACGATCTTTTCACAGATGGCTTGGAAAGCGATTCTCCACGGATTCGCATATGGAGGGAACGTGGAACACGATTTTGGGACACAAACAGTCCGGAAAGGAACCAACTGGAAGAGGGTCCCTAATGGTGTGATCAGGGATTATGTTGACCACTGGAAAACTCTTCATCAAATTGTACGAGTGAATCGGCAAGGTTTAACTGTTGTAGGGTACCGCGACGAGATCTTGGGACTCATGTGCGGCTGTTGCGAGGTGTTGAAGGGCCAGAACTGGTACTGATGGACGATAATGGTCGACCTTAAAGAGCATGGATGGTTGATGTTTTCTTGGAAATAGAAGATATTGCACATATAGCGTGGCGTGCCCTGCTCCCTCTCTCGATTTGAATCCTGTACAACATGTCTAGGACTCACTAGGGAGACGGATTTCATCATGTCAGCATCCACCAACCACTCTACAAGACTTGCGGTCAGATATGCAGAAAGAATGTGCGTTATTGCCTCAACATGATATTAATGACATAATTCACAGCATGACCCGTCGGTGTCAGGCCTCTATTGCTGACAGAGATAGTCACACCCCACATACAAACATTCTCGGTGACCAAAATAATTCACAGTCTACCATAAAATTTATACTGAAAGTCAATAAATAAATTAAAATAAAATACACACACTCACAGAGCCTCACCACCCACCCTTTTTCCATCCCCACTCCACCACCTCACTTCCCTCTCCCCCGATTCGTCAGTCAATTCCCATGAATCCTCTGTCAGCTCTAAGGCTTGTGACCAAGACGAATGCAAGCATGTGCAGTTTACTACTCGTATGGGTAGCTGCACAGAAATATTTACTGGAAAAGACCTATAGTATGTGCATTAAGCACATATAAAACAACTAGTTGCATGAATAGGACACAAAAATGAATGTAAGTAAAAAAGATCCAACCATATAATTCTAAATAGAAATAGGGCTCTAACCAAACCGCTAAAGAATCACTACGAATCCCATATCACAGTATGTATAATTAAATAATTTTATCTGTATTATAAACCACTGAAAGTACGTAACATGAACAGGCGAAACATGTGTGGTAGTCAAGAATAAATTTCAGATGGAAAGATGGAAGTTTTTTTACCTTTATGTAAAAATATAGTGAAACTGTTTACTCTATCGGAAAAATCTATAACTAAAATTTCACTCACCTGTAAATACTTTTGTTATTTGAACCTGTAAGATCGTTTAATTCCAAGTACTAATTTTATGATACGTTGCTCTAATTTTTCTGGCCTAGAATGGGCATTTGGTTATGCGAATAACGTCATATCTGGGTAATAAAAGAAATGAAAATTATAGTCCAACAAAATTGACATTCTATTAACGAAACAGTCCACCTAACTTTATTACAATTACTGTTATGTAACATAAAGTTAATTAACGTTATTGCTTGGTTCGTTAGGATGACAGTACTACTAAATTTGATGTTTGTGTCACCACAAAGGAGAACGCAGTTACTGATTTCATCAACTGTCCTTAAGCTTGTTTATATACACCACCAGTAAGCCAGTAGTTCGCCCTTGGTAATGACTCGATCAACATCCCTATATCAAAGTCCGCGCTCATAAATGATCACATTAACAAAAGTTCGCCGTTAAGGTTCATTGTTATGAAGAGTCCTGAGTGTAAAAGTCGATCTTAGTTACACGTGTGATCACAGTTAGTCGGTATGAATACTTTGTGAACTTATTTTGAATAGGCTGAAGTATTCAACATAACTTTTCTGTGTTAATAGACTAGTATAGATTCTGTGACTGACTCCGAAAACTATTTGTAACTGTCCATGGTGTTTCAAATGGTGTTTAGCTGACGGTTAATCACTCATGGAGAATCGACTGAGGACTTCATTTAGGAAATGTATTCAGAAAATATAACCACGGTGCAAAAATGGTTCAAATGGCTCTGAGCACTATGCGACTTAACTTCTGAGGTCATCAGTCGCCTAGAAATTAGAACTAATTAAACCTAACTAACCTAAGGACATCACACACATCCATGCCCGAGGCAGGATTCGAACCTGCGACCGTAGCGGTCGCTCGGTTCCAGACTGTAGCGCCTAGAACCGCATGGCCACTCCGGCCGGCGCCACGGTGCACTTACTAACTTTGTGTAGAGGTATTATTGTCTTGAAGAGAAGTGGACTGATCAGACTACGATCACTAACGACATTCGTGTTGAAAAACAGTTAATAATGCGAAAAATTTTAGAGCAAATTGATCATCACTAAATTCGACTAATGTGACACATTCTGGAACTTAAATCAATGGTATTGCGTCTGTTATTGAACTATGAGGCTACCAATGCAAACAGTTTCAGTCATGAAACGCTACCGAAGGCACGCAGCGGCACCACCAGCTTAGTGCAGTCAAAACGTTGGTCATCAGTCGAGCAGTTTCTGTAGCTAACTACGTTACGAACACCAGTACTTCACTTGAGAACGTTACTCACTTTTGTTGGCTTTGTGACATTGAGACGGACCATTTACGCACGTTACTCCCTGCTCAAATCTTTATGTAGCATATTCCCTCTACAGTCTCTAAAAAGAGTGCTACAGTAATTGTGGTACATCGGAAGGGCTAAGATTCAAATCTCGATGTAATAATTCTATTTCGTGCGTCCCGTGGTACTTAAATCACTGCAGATACATAGAGGACGGTTAACAAGAGCTGGCTCGTGGTCAGTTTCTTCAGTGTCATTAATTCCGAGCCTTTGATTCGCCTCTTAAGATCTGAAAGGTATTTCAAAATTTCATCCCAGGTTCACAAACGGATATATGACAAAATGTAAATTACTCTCTACCGTCCACTTTACCGATTTTCAGAGATCGCATAAAGATATAGTGTAACATCAACGGATACGAGAAAATAAAACATTTTAACTATAATTGGCTGTTCACTGAATTTGAAGATCCTCTGGAGTGATAGAATCTCGTGCAAATTGTCTTAAGATGAAATTTCTACTCGTCTTATAGTTTCTGAATACTCCGCTAAGTAGTGAATGGCAAAAATACAGTCAGTCCATTGTCGAGCACTTCAGGCACCATGTATCGACACCATTACTTTCGAGCGTCCAGTGTCAAGGTTCACAATCATTGATTTAACACTTATAAGTATCTCAGTGGGATACCTTAAGTGCAGTACAATTTCTACCGGCAAGGTGAGCTGATATATAAAACAAGTGGAAACAAGGATATGTACATTTCAACACTCAGTACGATTCCGTTGCTTAACATGGTATATGCAGACTGTCAACTTCAATTGTCGATTTACAAGTGTATAATTACTAACACACACAGGTGCAAACGGGTGAAGAAATCAGGCGACTATGTCACAGAGATTCACTCGTGCTTCCTACAGCCAAATGACCAAGTTTGAAATGAATCAAATTGTGACCTTCCGAGTGGCGGCATAGTCCTTTCTGAGAATTGCCACAAAGTTGGACGTGCTGCCGGCCGTTGTGCAACGACACTGGTATCAGTGGTCACGTGTTAATTCTCACATCCGAAGACGATGTTATGTACGACCAACCAGCACAGACGCCCTGCAGGATAGTCACATTGTGAGGGCAGAAATGGCAGATCGAACAACTACCACAGCACAGATCGCTTGTGAGCCCAGACGTGTTGCGAACCAGTTATTAGCAGTGGAACTACGTGTACGCATATCTCTAGCCCGTCTACCATTCACAGAATCGACGTGCGCGGATCTACTGATGCCGCAAGATAATCACCGTGGTCTTCAGCGATGAAAGTAGATTCTGTCAGCACGCAGGTGATGAACGTTTGCGCGTAAGACATAGAACTGGTGACCGCTGTCTCACGGGGTGCATTCGTCCAAGACACACTGGCCTCATCTCAGGCCTTATGGTCGGGCGGACGATAAGCTATAACTCTTCTTCACCTTTAATATTTTTGCAGAGGCCGCTAACCGAAGCTCGGTACGCGCAGAATGTTGTCAGACCCGCTCTTTTAACAGTTCTTTTGCCGTTATTGCAACAGGGAGGTGTTGCATTGTTCCAGCACACACACAGTCCATGAAAGTCAACGTGCTCTGCAATACGTGCAGCATCTTCCCTGGCTTGTCTTCAATCGCGCACTTGTGGGATATCATGGGACAAGAAGTGATACGTGAGACTCGTCCAACAACAACTCTTGGTGAACTACTTCAACAGGTCTAGCAGGTGCAACATAACGTATCCCAGGACGATATTCCCCATCTGTACGATCGACTGGACGCCAGAGTCAGCGCTTGCGTTGCCGAGGCGACAACGCGTACTTATACTAATAAAAATGTAAATGTCGTGTGACTAGGGCCTCCCGTAGGGTAGACCGTTCGCCGGGTGCAAGTCTTTCGATTTGACTCCACTTCGGCGACTTGCGCGTTGATGGGGATGAAATGATGATGATTAGGACAACACAACACCCAGTCCCTGATGGGAAAAAATCTCCGCCCCTGCTGGGAAACGAACCTGGGCCCTTAGGATTGAGTCTGTCGCGCTGACCACGTTTTTTTTCTTTTTCATTTTATTCGGTATTGTTCTTTGCGTTTGGTCTGGGCGGACGTCACAAGACATCCGTTCCGGTTGATCGTTGATTCCTTTACTAAGTTTTTTTATTACCGAACACGCTGAGCTACCGTGTCGGCATAAATGATGATGAGTAGGACAACACAACAGCCAGTTACTGAGCAGAGAAAATCTCCGACTCATCCTGGAATCGAACCCGAGCCCTTAGGTTTAACAGTCTGTCGCGCTGACCACTCAACTACCGGGGGCGGACACTTATACTAATGATTCAGCGTGAGTCGATTCCCGATAGCCACTTGTGCTGTTGAGCTGTGAACGTAATCATTTCATCTACTCCGCATGCACTGTTGCATCAATACCCTCTCACCAGCGATTCGAGTCCTCCCTCGGGCATGGGTATGTGTGTTGTTCTTATCATAAGTTAGTTTCAGTTAGTGTGTAAGTCTAGAAACCCATGAACTCAGCAGTTTGATCCCTTAGTAATTCACATGCATTTGAACATTTGAACTATAAATCGTCAGTGACTAGGAAATCTCTGAAATGATTTATTTTGGTTCCGGCAATGTATGTCCATTGTTATTTTACAACGGAAACTGAAATGTTTATTGGTAATCTGGTGCATGAAAATTTCATTACAGCCCACTGAACCTGGTCATTTAAAGGTATCAAGCTGCTTCATCTGAGGCGATTTGAGTTGTTTAGTACATAAAGCTTAGTGAAAGAAGGTACTAAACGTAAATTTTCTTCCTCTCTCTGTTTTATCTGTATGTACCCTCTTGCTTTTGTAAGGAAGAATTTTGCGAATAAATTATAACGAGATAAAAATCTCGTTTCATCATGTGCCATGAGAAAATAACCTGAATTTGTACATTTTGTTCTGGATAAATGGAAACATACGTTAATCTGTTATTTTGTAAGAGGAGCGTTATTAACTGTATTTGATTTTAGACAACTGCTATTTGGAATCCAAGGGGCAAAACACTGTTCCTCCACTACAATGTGCTGAAATGTAGGGTTTGTGTTACGTCTCTGTTCACAGCGCAGACACAGCGCGGACAAGAAATCTGGCACCGAGGCCGCTGCAGGAATTTAGAATCTCTCGAGCCTCACACTTCCCGGCGGAGGCAACAGATATTGCGTTCCTGCATTGGACGGCGCGGCGCCCCGGATATCTTCCCGCTGGCCTGGCTGGCCCGGCCTGGTAACTGATCTTTATTACGGAGTCGCTGTGCCGCCGGCCGCTTCATTTCGCGCGTGGCACCGCGTCCCTGGGGGGACAGGCAACCGGCAGCACGCGCTGGCGGCACGTGGAGGCGCGCCGCGACACGTAAATTCAGTAGGCTACAGACAGCGGTCCGGCCGTTGTGAGCGCGCGTGAGTATGTGTTACGCGGCATTTGTGTCACCGACCGACACAAAGCACTTAACCGGTTTTCCAAGGCCGCCATAATTCACCACCAAGAGACGATAATAAATACTTCTTTACTAGAACCATTTTAAGTAGCCAGACCATCAAGAGGTATCCTTAGACCAAGGGGGAGAACACATGAAAGGCATCTGGTGTACCTGATAAGATGTGATGTACTGACGGAAGACATTTAAAACAGCTAATATCGCGAAATAAAACCTATCACGTCAAAATGATAAAGTTCATAATAAGTCACTGAAAATATAAGTAAGGCTCATAAGTATTAGGACGGAACGGCGCTCAAATACATAACGAAATGCTTAGGTATGATGCATTTGTACTCTGTTACCTGTCATCGTACAGTAAAATATATTGCTTTGCTAATGAGAAAATGTAGCAGACATCTTTATTCTTCCTTTTATACAGACAGTACGGTTCCAAAATTATGTGCCTAGAAATTGCACACCCTAGGTACACTCTACATGAAGCTGACTAATGTTCGCAAGCCGAACTACAGATGATAAACAGGGGCGGCATACATCGATTTTTACACTACGATTGCATTCACCAATATCCTTACGATTATGCATATTGTGTAGCATTTTTACCTACCAGCATTCCTGACAGTCATAAACAAAAACTTTTCGATCTGTACGTTGTATGCAACAGCGTATTATGGATCTTATAACAATATTGACAGAAATAAAGCACAAGTAAGGAGCGACTTATATTTATGCATTTTCGTCTAAGTGAAACAATATACGCCTTTTGTTCTCTACGCACATTATTTTCATTTTACAGCGGTCTATAACGAATACAACACAATTCAGTTTTAATGCAAGATATGCAGGAATATAGTTACTTGCCCGTATGTTATTAATGGTAATAGCAACAAACTACAGACATTTTTACACAAAGTCAAGGAACACATGAAATAATCGGTAATCAAAAGAACATTTTCATACAGAATACGACTAATGTGAAATGCCTGAGTACGTAAGAATCTAACAGAAATACTCACTTATTAAAACAACAAATGCTTACAGTGTACAGCTAACGTGAATCAACTGAGTGTTCCACAATCTAATAGATGCAACTTGCTACAGTAAATGCACAGAGGACTCAGACACATCGAGCGCTACCTGATAGAAACAACATTGCATACAGCAAACGACTGAAGTAAATTAACTGAATATTTTATAATAAAATGGAAACATTCTCAGTTATCATTGCATTTACAGTCCAGTAAGAAAAGCACTTCATGTGCCCTCTCCCTCGCTATTCTGGATACCTGATGATGGTGTGAAGACTGAAACCAGTTGTAATAAAGGTATCTGTATCATCAGCTCTTGGCAGTGAATTCCGACGTCATTTCTTTAATGTGTACAGTCTTTGGGGCACCACCTTCACGAAACAAAACATTATTTCATTACTCTAAACGAAATCTTCAGCTCTTGCTCACTTGGCTATTGTCATAGGTGACATTTAATTCAGAATTTTTCGAATGAAGCCACGCATAAATTTCGCATGTCGATCACCAAGTTACGAACGTAATAGCAGCTTAAATATACCACATTTAGTGCAAAAAGTGAACATATTGTGAAAGTTATTGCAGTGAAGCTACATATCCTTAGCGAAATAATTTGGTCATGTTTCACAGTTTATCCTCTTTACTCTGATCTATTACTGAAAAACAAAATAAAAGTAAATCATCACTCTGACAAATTAATGCTTACTGGAACACACAAAGCAGTATTTGTCCCTGCTCTGGATAATTTGCTTTTTCAAAATCTGACTAAATATTTTTCTAATTTTAAATTACATTCAGTTACACAGCTTCTTTTGTCGTCCCTGTCAGTACAACAGTGTCAACTCGTAGCCTGAAAAATGAAGGCTCTTTTCAGTGGCACAGGAAAAAGTTCCATATCCGTTCAACCAAAAAGAAAAGAATCGTTTTGTCACCCACGACCTAAGATTTAGATGAAACATGTCTTGTTTGTTCTTCCTATGAAGACAGGTAATCATACCATATTTTAGAATTTTGTCTCTCCTTATTTCCATTACATGGCACTTAAAAGTGTGAAAATTTTGTCATTTTTATCATTGTGATTGCACAAGTTACTTGCCAATATTTTGAAAATATATTATGATTTTTTTAGTTGGCATTCAATATGGATGAAATTTGATGGTTATACACATCAAAATACACGAATTGTGAAAAAAATCTCATTCCTTCAAGTAAAACTATCAAGGAGGAAAAATTTATGCTAAATTTTCTGTATTTTATTTTGCAAGAAACATACTTCATCGTTCTACGAAATATCACAAAAGGGAAAGATATAGTACCTACAACTTTATTGCAAAATAATCCTCAAATCGTGAACTATATCATCGGAAAATCAATTTAATAGGGTTTTCATTCCTTTTTTATTTTCTATCACAAATAATATTTAACTTTTCATTGAGAAACCAAGACAATCCTTGGAACATCGCCTTCGTTGGCCTGATGTATTCGACCATGTCCTTTCGCTACACTGTCTAAAGCATCGTTCTAAGAAATATCAAATTAAGAACAACCTGAAGATACCTAAATAAGGCGATAACATAGTTAAAAAATAAAAAAAATTAAATTTGCAACCAAGACTGTTTTTAACCAATGCTGTTAAGCACTGGTTTACTGTATGCCACATATGAATTGGAAGAATTTCTCTACCTGCTGTTGTTGAACATCCTAAAATGTGAACTAGAAGACCGTACCAAGTTTTGGGGAAGTGTTTTGCTCTATTCAGAAAAAGATTTGTTACTTCTATGCATCACATCTACTCTATGTAATGTCATTTAAAAATGAATTGAGGTTTTTTTAAATACTGTTGGCTGAGCATGCCTTTTGTGTAAGTTTAAGGTGATTATCAATGCCCTATCCTGATAATGTTAAATTTAACATATTTATATTCCATTTGATCAGGAACTATCCAAACCAATGAAACAAAACTTTGCCGGGACATAGAGTTACATCTTATATATTCACTGATCTACTATCAAGTACCTGACTTTGTTAGGAATCAAGATAGGAATGTTTTAATGAATGTCTTAAAATTAATATAATAAAAAAGTATTCTCACGATCAAACTAAGTACTATTTCTCCTATTGTAAATCAAATAAACATAACAGCGCTCTCAAGAAGAGGTAAAACTTTTAGAGCTTTAGCTTAAGTAGTTTCTGAGATAATGGGAAACGTAAGTAAAATAGTAGTTTTTCAGAAATCTCACTTGAAAGTTGAAGTAAAGGAAAACTCACTACTGAATTAAGAGAGAGCGTGAATCTCTCCTAATTTTTAATGTTTATCTCCTTAAGGAGCAACCAGATGCAGTCTTTTTCTCTATCTGAGGGATCTTGCTGCTACTGCTGTAAGTTTAATCATAATTTCTGCCTTGGAGACTCTCTGTCTATCAAATTCTTGTAGGATTGCCTCCGTAATATGGACAGAATTAATTCCAAATTGCTTCAGAACCTTTATTCTGCCTGCATTTCCATCACTGAGGATGATCACAATATCACTAACACAAATCTTTGGTGTTTTCAAGCCCAGAAATATCTGTTCCTGCTGTAAGACATTTCTTTAGAAGACCGGGATATGCTAGATCTCTATGTACTGGCTTTATTACTGCTCCAACAGCTTCAGGGGTGGTATATCTGTTGGTATATTCGGTTTCTGCTATTTTGCGGTATTCATATTAGTCAAATGAACGTAAGTTGTTCGCCTTATCACTTGACGCCTTGTGGAAAAATGTTTCCTTTACAGCTTTTCTTATTGCTTCCAGGTTGTTTCTATTCTTTCTAATGGCTTGGCCGTAATTGATTGTTTTGTCAGTCAAACTTCCTCTAACTGTCCTGCCATGTTCAAGACTTTTGCTAGAAAAATTCTGGCTGTTTTTATGCAGTCTAATACCCACTCGCTTCTGCATATGACAGACACAGTCTAACTTTTGCGTTACTATTTCACCTGCTGTCAGTTATTGATTTTAAAGAAATGAAATCAGCCTAGCCAATAAATTTACCATAGCAAACCTCACGTTGTTCTTGAAAGCCCTGAAAGATCTTCACACTTGTGACACTTTCCATTCCTCCATTGGATCCTTCATATGCTTTTTCCAGTTGTGTTCATGCAATTGTTTTTTATTTCATTAGTGGTATCCACATTTGTTCATCCATGCCAATGTTTTGGTAATACCTCAGCCTCGAGCATTTTTCCGGTATAAATACTTGTGGCAGCTGCACACAAATTTTTAGACTGATGGCATCTTTTCTACCACAATTCGTCAAATGCTATGCAAATGTCGTCGTTACCATCATGTTCTTCAACTGCTTCCACTATAGCAGATTTCATGGGTTCTTCTTTAATTGCCTTTACTATTTTCCCTCAAACATATGTGTATCCTGAAACGATAGTAGTGGGTATGTCATATTCATAAGAGCGCACATTTTCCAGGCCCTTGGCCTTTCCCGATGCATTTCAACCAATGGAAATATCTAACTTTCGTCTAAAAAACGTTTTTACATTTTTCAGGTGTCCAAAATTGTTTCTTACGCACACATCTAAAACAAGACACTTCCAAACTAAGAACTAAACCGTTTCTTTTGAAGACTTCAGAAATTATCTCTCTGCCATCAAAATTACAGCATGCAGTCAGAGTGAACATTGTTTTTGGTACAAATAATCTATATATTCAGCTTATATCACTGGCTCTAATTTCACTTTACACTTCATTACTGTTCAAAAGCTTCTCCTTAGAAGCACTTGGTGGTGAAGAACTTCGTTGAGTTCATCTTACTCTACTCATTCTCTGAATGTAAACTTCCAACAGCATATGTTCTGCAGAAAATATTTGTCTTATTTCTGCTCTTCTTAAGTATTAGCTTTGGTGGAGTGATATTAAAGACAGAAACACAACTCAATGAGCAACAAGTCTGAATGTAGATAACGAAATGTGTAATGTGCCTTACAAAACGTGGATGATACCATGCATTACACCACAAATAGTAAGAGATATTACAGCAAACAATGTAGCAAACCTATGCAGCAAGATGTTTACTATAAACCAACATAAATCATCGCCTTCTAGGGCGAACTGTTCCCGAGATAGTTTGTCGTAACTGAACAAGTGCTCATGGAACCTGTAGGAATTGCTTGTACGGTAAATTAAAAATACTTACAGTGATCCAAAATCAATGAAACTATACCAAATTAGAGAGAAAACTCCAAACAACAATTCTGAATAAAAAGTAAGAATAGATATTTCATACACACACCAACTTTTGTACTCCACTTAGTCACTTAAAATTATAGTTAGATCAAAAGTATGTTATTCAGGGCCCTTGAAATTTCTATGGTTTATTTTAACATTATTTGAGGACTACTTTACCTAAAAAACCTTTCCAGGGATTATCTCTTCTCATTCACATGATATTCGATGTAATGCTGAACCATATACACTCCTGGAAATGGAAAAAAGAACACATTGACACCGGTGTGTCAGACCCACCATACTTGCTCCGGACACTGCGAGAGGGCTGTACAAGCAATGATCACACGCACGGCACAGTGGACACACCAGGAACCGCGGTGTTGGCCGTCGAATGGCGCTAGCTGCGCAGCATTTGTGCACCGCCGCCGTCAGTGTCAGCCAGTTTGCCGTGGCATACGGAGCTCCATCGCAGTCTTTAACACAGGTAGCATGCCGCGACAGCGTGGACGTGAACCGTATGTGCAGTTGACGGACTTTGAGCGAGGGCGTATAGTGGGCATGCGGGAGGCCGGGTGGACGTACCGCCGAATTGCTCAACACGTGGGGCGTGAGGTCTCCACAGTACATCGATGTTGTCGCCAGTGGTCGGCGGAAGGTGCACGTGCCCGTCGACCTGGGACCGGACCGCAGCGACGCACGGATGCACGCCAAGACCGTAGGATCCTACGCAGTGCCGTAGGGGACCGCACCGCCACTTCCCAGCAAATTAGGGACACTGTTGCTCCTTGGGTATCGGCGACGACCATTCGCAACCGTCTCCATGAAGCTGGGCTACGGTCCCGCACACCGTTAGGCCGTCGTCCGCTCACGCCCCAACATCGTGCAGCCCGCCTCCAGTGGTGTCGCGACAGGCGTGAATGGAGGGACGAATGGAGACGTGTCGTCTTCAGCGATGAGAGTCGCTTCTGCCTTGGTGCCAATGATGGTCGTATGCGTGTTTGGCGCCGTGCAGGTGAGCGCCACAATCAGGACTGCATACGACCGAGGCACACAGGGCCAACACCCGGCATCATGGTGTGGAGAGCGATCTCCTACACTGGTCGTACACCACTGGTGATCGTCGAGGGGACACTGAATAATGCACGGTACATCCAAACCGTCATCGAACCCATCGTTCTACCATTCCTAGACCGGCAAGGGAACTTGCTGTTCCAACAGGACAATGCACGTCCGCATGTATCCCGTGCCACCCAACGTGCTCTAGAAGGTGTAAGTCAACTACCCTGGCCAGCAAGATCTCCGGATCTGTCCCCCATTGAGCATGTTTGGGACTGGATGAAGCGTCGTCTCACGCGGTCTGCACGTCCAGCACGAACGCTGGTCCAACTGAGGCGCCAGGTGGAAATGGCATGGCAAGCCGTTCCACAGGACTACATCCAGCATATCTACGATCGTCTCCATGGGAGAATAGCAGCCTGCATTGCTGCGAAAGGTGGATATACACTGTACTAGTGCCGACATTGTGCATGCTCTGTTGCCTGTGTCTATGTGCCTGTGGTTCTGTCAGTGTGATCATGTGATGTATCTGACCCCAGGAATGTGTCAATAAAGTTTCCCCTTCGTGGGACAATGAATTCACGGTGTTCTTATTTCAATTTCCAGGAGTGTATACACAAAATAGAATAAAAAATATCGGCATACATTTTTTTGTGGTCTTTACGGTTTTACTTATAGGAATTGAATATTTTTATAACCGCCAAATTTCTCCTGTATTCGAAGACAAATGAAAAACTGGTAATTTAGTTTTTAAACGTTAGCAAGTGTCACAGTGTTAAAAGGACAAATCTTCCAAATTTTGAAACTGAGAGAGGGGAAAATGCGAAAATTTGAGATATTTACAGATATTCTGCCTGTTAGGAACTAGCTCAGTAGAGGTTGTCTGTAGCATTATCAACGAGTAATAGCTGATATTTTCTGTTTGTCAGAATATAAAGAGGAACAAGTGCTATCTCGCACTTGTGTCCGACTGGGATTAAAACGTTTGATTATGTATTGTCGGAACGGGTTCCAGGCATATTGCTAGTCTCTTATAACGACAAGTACAACTTGGGAGAGCTGCTGGAAATGACTAACGTATAGGGTGATAGGATTTAATCATTGCTGTACAGAGATGCGAAGCCACAATAATACCTCTCAGAATTAAGTTAAGTTATGGAGAATTAAATTACTCTTTAAGGAAATAAATTATTCTTGAACTAAATCCTTAAGTGTTTGCACCGTTTTTCACTTACTACAAAGCCAACAATTTCCTTCTCTATCCGCTAAATCTGCATATACATATACATCGATGTTCAGCTGTCCACCTTACGTTCCATGGCGGAGGGTACCCCATACCACTACCAGTCATTTCCTTTCCTGTTACACTCGCAAACAGAGCGTGGGGAAAATGACTGTTTATATGCCTCCGCGAGAACCCTAATGTATCGTATCTTATTTTCTTGGTACTTACGTGCAATGTATCTTGGCGGCAGTAGGATCGTTCCGCAGCCAAATTGAAACTCCGGTTCTCTAAATTTTTTCAACTGTGTTCTTCGAAAAGAACGTCGTCTTCCCTCCAAGGATTCCCATTTGAGTTCCTGAAGAATCTCGTAACACGTACGTGTTGTTCGAACTTATCGGTAACAAATCTATCAGCCCGACTCTGAATTACTTCGACATCTTCTTTTAATCCGACCTGGTACGGGTCCCAAACATTGGAGCAGTGCTCAAGAACAGGTCGCACTAGCTTCCCGTATGTGATCTACTTTACAGATGAATCACACTTTCCTAGAATTCTCCCAATGAACCGAAGTCCACCATTCGCCTCTATTACAACAATCCTCCCATGCTCGTTCCATTTCATATCGCTTTTCAACCTTACGCCCAGATATTTAAACGACGTGACTGTGTCAAGCAGGACACTAATAATCCTCTATCCGAATATTACGGGTTTGTTTTCCCTACTCATTCGCATTAACATACATTTTTCTACATTTACAACTAGCTGCCATTCATGACGCCAACTAAAAATTTTGGCTAATTCATCTTGTATCTTCTCAGAGTCACTCTAGTTCAACACCTTACTGTATACGACAACATCATTAACAAACAACCGCAGACTGCTGCCACCCTGTCCGCCAAATTATTTATGTATATGGAGAATAATAGCAGCCTGATCGCACTTCCTTGGAGCACTCCTGAGTTCACCCTTGTCTCTCATGAACTCTCGCTGTCGGGGACAACATACTTGATTCAATAACTTAAGAAGTCTTCGAGCCACTCACATATCTGTGAACCAGTTCCATATGATCATAACTCCCTTAACAGCCTGCAACGGGGTGCCGTGTCAAATGCTTTCCGGAAACCTAGATATATGGACCTGCCTGTTGCCCTTCGTCCAGAGTATATCAAGTGAGAAAAGGGCAAGCTAAGTGTAGCACAATCGAAGCTTTATAAAACCGTACTGATTCGTGGACATCAGCTTGTCGGCGTCAAAGTAAATTTATTATGTTCGGGCTGAGAATATGTTCACTGATTTTGCAGCAAACCGATGTTAGGAATATAGGTCTGTAATTTTGCGGGTCCGCTCTGTTGCCCTTCTTATACACAGGAGACATCTGTGCTTTTTTTCATTCGCTTGAGACTTTGCGCTGGGCGAGAGATTCGCAATAAATGTAAGCTAAGAAGGTGGCCAGTGCCGCAGAGTACTCGTTGAAAAATCGGACTGCGATTCCATCCGGACCTAGTGACTTGTTTTCAACTCCTTAAATTGTTTCTCTACGCCAGGGATGCTAATTACTATGTCGTCCACACGGGAGTCTGTTCGATCGTCAAATGACGGTGTGTTTTCACGATTCTCCTGCTTGAACGATTTCTTGAGCGTGAAATGTAGCTTAGTAAACCTCGGCCTACATCGTCATCAACATCTTGATCCGCAGGCCACACCTTCGTCCAAAGCTGTTGATAGTATCTGTGCCAGGATGATACACAATGTTTCTGCTGTCAGGAGCGTGGGATGTGTTTTATAGAGCCATTCTGAAGTAGGAATCGGGTGACAGAATATTTGAGGAGAACTGGGAAGACTATCGGCATCATTTCCTGGTACTGTGTACAGAAATAAGATCGACAAACAGGCCTACGGAACAGATCAATAGAAGCGGAAGCCATTCTGGGAGTCCAGCAGGAACTTGGTGACATTGTCCAGGCCAGAAAAGTTGCAGGAGAGCCCAACAGAGGAAGAACTACTCGCAGAAGGAACTACAAGGGAAACGGGCACAGCCACAGCATGATCAGCACATAGGGTTTAGGCAAGCGACAACAGCAATAATTTTAAGACCTTATGCACAATGTTGTATTAACGCAGTGTGACTTCAACGAGTTGTTCAGATGTTAGGGGCATTAGCGAAAACGATGCTCTTGTGTTAGCGCATAACCATGTGGCGGGGCTAAGTCCGAACGTAACGAGTAAATTGAGATTGTGAACACGTCGTTCGAGTAGTCCAAACGGATGGTAAACCTCTGCTATTTCAATACATCAAGTCCAATATTAAGGGAGAAGCTAGGATGAAATTAACTGTCCGGGATAGCGCTAATAATTTGGACCAGCTGAAGATAATTGAAATGGCAGGGCAGCGGGAGAGCGAGTGATAAGATGCTTCTACTAACAAGCAGTTAACAACAAACATCAACAAAATTTTTAAGCAATTTAGAAAAATTTCTAAAAAAATATCCTTTTGATATTTTTTTCTTTGGTACAAATAAGTTTTATAAAATCATTAGAAGATCTCTTTAACCAAAGCATTAATCATACTAGCCCAGGTCATTGGCTTACATCCATCAAAGATTACTATACATGAATATTCCAAAGCACATATGGTCACATGTGGCCCTTAAATAATTTAGGAATTTACTCTAACGGCATCAAAGTTCTTAAACAAAATGTGCGTTAATCTTAATAGCATAAAAATATAGTTTATCAAAGAGTGACGCATGTCACCTTGTAGAGAGATAAGATTTTACCTAAACTGAATCAAATGTAGCAAATACCCAAACGTCAGAGATGTCACTGTTAAGAATACTGATGGCTCCAGTATCCAAGTATCGATATATCTGTTTATGCTTGGAGTGCATAGGGACCTGAATATGGCATTACTGAGATGCGAAAACTGGTTGTCTAAATAAAATAACTTCTCCAAATATACGGTTTTTCTTGGTAAAAATTTACTCCAACAGAAATAAAAGGTATAATACACCTTACACGTGACGTACAATACTCCAGGGTTTAAGGAAACACAGCACCTTTAATTAAAATTATCTGGAATTGTATGTTATCTGGCCGTGAGGCGCGGCGCCATTAAAGGGAGTAAGTTCGCCCTCATTCTTATTTACACAATTTATACTCGTGCCAGTCGTGGAAAATAATATAATAGCTCCCTGGCCTCAGTAGGATAGGACAAGAAGTCTTTAATAGCCAACGCTATCTGTGAGACACATAAAACCAAATGTCAAATACAGGGGAAACATTTTGGAATAATCACCATTCCACACGAGAGCCTTAGAAATAAACGCCTAATGCCAATTACTTCAGTGGCGTAATCAAACATCAGAACAGGTTTTGAATAACAATGATATAGTTTGCCTTAAAACAAGGTATTAAATCCTCAGGATAAGGCTAATTACAGTTACCAAATCCAGTGAGGAAAGAACATGTCGCGCTGCAGGCAAAATGACGCTCACGACTCACAAATTTCAACTGAGAGAACCACCAACCGGTGCCTGGGTTCAACTAACACTTGTTAACTTACAACTGCACTTTCCCACATAAACGGGAGTAAACAGAAAAATGCAGCAATTAAATAAAATACTAGAAAAATAATATAGTCACCACAACAGTGAGGTACTGACATCAGTGCACACAGTCCTGCACTACTACGAGTACAGTCACTGCGAGTGGTTCTGAATATTGACAGGCTTCGTGCGGACAACGGGTCCATAAATAGCGAGCGTTCGGACAAAATTAAACAAACGCCACCTGAAACTTGCAACATCGGTTAGATACGGCCACAAAATATTTTAACACTAATCACAATGAAAAAACGCCTCGAATAGGAAAAACCAGTAGTGTTTATTTAGATACTGTGTATGACTTGTGCTTTGCATAAGCTAAAATTTCACTCATCCAGGTTAATGAGCACTACTTGTACATAGTAGTGTCTCAGAATATCTTTCTCAAGCAATAAAGGTACAGTAACCGCAATGGCAGATGCATTTACGCTAGGCTATCCTCACTGTTGTAATACTGGTAATGAACAGAAAGGCGAGTGAAACCCACAGGCTTGATACTTACATATTTATAAAAGTGAGCTTTTCATGAGCCTTTCAATTCTACAAGGGCAGTAGTGAGTAGGCCGGACTTGCTCCAGGTTCTGACAGTGCTCAGAGAACTGTGTGTGCCTCCACTCCGTGCCGTCCGAACATCAGCTGCCACCGCCAGCACTCATCAACCCAGTTTACTCCAACTGCTACAACAGCACTACTTCAGACATCAGTTGAGTCCATGCCACGTCGTGTTGCGGCACTTCTGCTTGCTCGCGTGGAACCTACACCATATTAGGCAGGCGTACCAGTTGTACCTCTGTGGCAATAAAGCCCTTTGAATTTTTATGTAAAAAGAGAAATCATCCATCATGTGGAATTTTCGCAGTATAGCACAGGCCTGTTAGTTCCGTTTCTTGTGAAGTGTTGAGTGGTACTTAAGATAGGTAAATAAATTAGTGAAATCAATGTGAATTAAAGTAGAAATTAGAAAATAAAACTTAGTTTAGTTTAGAAGTGTTACACACTGGCAAACAGCGGGCAGAGCAGCAGTGGCAACGACCGGCGCTTGCAAGTCAGCACGTTCAGGAGAAGCCATCACCCTCCCCACATAAGCGGAAGCTGTCGATTCAGCCATCAGGGCATCGCCCAACTGGCTCACGTATTTCTCAATTGTCACATGAGATCAATGGCCCTCGCCTACATTTCAAGAGCGAATGACCAACGTTAAGAAGATTCTTCGAGAAGCTTTTCAACGTGACAGAAGAGGCAATGACCGTGAAGTCGTTCACCTCCAGTGAACTGAAGTAAATAAATACGCGAGACACAGTGGGCCTGACAGTAGTTTTCAATTCAGTTTCAGGTCGAGTTCAGTGCCAGTATAGTTCAGTCGGTGCTGAAGACCGTCATGCAGGAAGAGACTACATCATACACAGAAGCACCAAGTCCGCCGTTGTAATGGAATAGCAAGCAGCAGACTCACTGCCAGAAGACTGAAGATATAAGGTATTTGAAGACTGATTTGACGTACCCGGACGACTCATGAGGATGGGAAGGAGACGGCCTCTCATCAGCAGTCACCTGTGAGCTGCATACAGAAGAGACACACTGGGACACCACATGCAAGGTATCACCATGCGATTCACGACTTCATTCTCAATAATTAAACGGGCCTCCTCACGATGCGCGTCTCCAGTCAACTGGGCAAAACAGCGATATGAGATACACACCGCCAGGCGTAATCAGACGCCGCCGCTCATGCAGCAGAAGGCTTCGCAAACGACACAGCTGCCGCTCTCCCAGCCAGAATAACCCAGTAAGGAAACCATTTTACAAATCTTTCAATAAAAGTTATCTTATGTAAAAATGCTGTTTCATTCTACCTCATACCCGAGTCAAGGAAGAACCCACCCTGCCCACGTGTTGTTAAGAGAGAAAAAGTAATTTATTTAGTGTTTTTCACCCTGACTAAATGCTTTAGAATCAAATGCCCTTTGCAGTAATGCTCATCCTGACACTTGACTAGCATCAAAAGAGGTTACCCAGTTACAGAAGAGATGGCTTAGGATGTGACCTAAGTAGCACCGTCTCGTCGGGGTCAGATGACTGCGTTTGGCCTAGTGTTTTACTGAATGCACTCTTTCGTGTCATAGCTCTGGCATTTAAAAACAGAAATTCTTGATGTGTCTTTCTTCCCATGAGATGTCACTTGAGCGGAAGTGGAGAAACCCACTCACTTCCCTATATTTTGTTTAACATAACCTCGTTTGCTGCGTACCCTGTGGAAAGTTGTGGATAATCAGTTGCGATTTCCTCAATAGGGTGACATAGTCAGCCCCTTGTTTGTTTATGCAGCGTATGAGTTCGGTTGGATTGCTTGTAAATCCTTTCTTTACAGTTCCTTTCCGGATGGAGAAGTGAAATTAAAATCTGGTTGATGTTATGCTCACGAAGAAATGAGCGCCAAAGTCGCCCAGTGAAATTTGGAGCATTGTCGCACAATATTGCATCTGGCTTTCCGAAGCGAGGGAAGCAGTCATTCTTTGACCTCTTGACTACTGTTGCGGTGTGTGTGGACTTTGTGATATATAATCGGGCGTGTTTTGAGAATAAATCATGTACCGCAACCAGGCACATAGCACCTCACTTGAGTTTACGGTCCAGCTATGTCAGTGGAGGCGATTTCTCCAGGTTTAATCGTCAGAATCGGATACAAACGAATTTTGCTAGACACGCTCGTGGATTTAGTTTTCTGACAGACAATGCACGCTTGCAACAAATTATTCACGCGTCTGTACGGATTCGACAGGTAGCAGTAGGTTGTAATTTTCCGTTTACATTTTCCAAATACACAGTGTCCCCAGGTCAAGTGCGTATGTCATATCAGGTGATCCTGGTAAGCATGAGGTATAAACACGTACCATACCTCATTATTATAATTGTTCCCATGGAAAGTGTAATACTGGCACAGCTTCTGATTTGATCGAAGCATCGAAACACCATTAACCTTAGACCACTTAAGATCCGAGTCCTCTAATGCTTTCATGTTCTTACAATTTTCCAAATAATAACGTTGGTGAGTAAGATTCTTCATTAACAACACTTTTTAAACTGTTCACTAAACCCAGGCAAACCACAGGGTAACCTGTACAGTGTTGTATAATGTTTTCACTTTCTTTGATATACAAAATTTCAAAATCATAACCTTGGAGAAGCAGCATCTACAGCATTAATCTCTGGTGGAGTAGCCAGAAGTTAAAAAAAAAGAACGCTTAAAGCTTTGTTATCACGGAAAACTTTGGTCTGTCAACCACAGACAATATAATCAAACTTTTTAAATGACTACACTAGAGCAAGAGCCTCTACCTCCGTCGCCGAGTATGAACTTACACACCCTGTCGAATCCTGCCAGCGAAACGTGATCTTCGGTACTGCGATCAGCCTCTATTGTCGGATTGGGTTGGGTTGATTTTGGAGAGGAGACAAAAAACGAGGTCATCCGTCTCATCGAATTAGGGCAGGATTGGGTAAGAGTTCGGCCGTGCCCTGTCCAAGGAACCATCCCGGCATTTGCCTGAAGCGATTTAGGGAAATCACGGAAAACCTAAATCAGGATGGCCGGACGCGGGACTCAGCCGTCGTCCTCCCGAATTTGAGTCCAGTGTGCCAACCACTGCGCCACATAGTTCGGTCCTACTGTCTGAAGCAAATCCTTTGTGCGGCGTATCTAAGGTGATATAAAAGACCTTCTCCATACAAGGATGGTGCAAGATCTCGGCATGGACAAGTGCATCTTTTATTCTGGAAAAAGCTTCCTGGCACTGTGGAGACAGGACCAGGGAGCATTTTTCTTTAACGAAGTCAGTAGATGTGAATCGTTTACATGCTGATTTGAAATGGACCGTCTGAAGAACGACGTCATGTCCAGCAACATTTTCAATTGTTTTTCGGATGCTGGTGGGGGACATTTGGCTCTTGCTTATATTTTATCCGTATTGGGCTTAATACCCGCCTGAGGTATAATATGTCCTAAAAAACTGACCTGTTGTTTACCGGACTTCGACATCTCCAGATCAGCAGTCACTCCTGAATCGGGGAATTGTTGAAAAACGTGTGCTAATATTTGTATGTGCTCTTACCAGGAAGGTGTGGCTATTAACACATCGTCAACATAGACTGTAACTTTGTCCATCGAACTCGTTATAAATTATGAGTCCCTTTACAATTCAGATCTGGAAGCTGGAGAGATCTGGAGTGATTGAATAAGAGTTTCTGACCGTTCTTTCCCTCAACATGTCGTTCTCTAGACTTGTGTCCCCAGCGCAGAAGACCGCTCGTCGGTCGTGGGATCTTCCTCGTTGGAGGCTGCTACGCTGTCAAATCGGACCTGTGATTGCGCTTTATGCAGGATGCCACTTTCCCAGGTTAGTCTCTGTATCTGTAGAGGGCAAGATCAGTAGTACTGACAATGATGGTAAGCGACACTTTTCATTAACTTATTGTGTTTGGTTATTATTCAGTTATTCACAAATTTACACGGTCTTTTACAACACTCGATGTAGCTTTCTTAATTGTATGGTGACTTTTCCATCCAGATTCCGAGATATGACACATATGTCCAGCTCTCCGGTACGCACTAGACAGAATAAGTATTACATATTCACAACTATGTTACGCCCGATATAACGTACAACATGTCCGGCTCTGAAGAACACCTGAAACGGAGTGATTATCAAATATTCACATCTAAGTAACGCACGATACTGAGATACGTGTCCGGCCCTCCAGAACGCTCGAAACAGAGTGACTAGCGCAGCCGAAGTACTTCGTCCCCCAGGCGCGCCAAAGTGACCCGAAAATGTCCGAAGCACTTCGGTTGCAATATTGTTACTCTTACATTTCTCAAAACTAGTGAAATTTAATAAACAAAAACGATAGACTCATAGGATAACCATGAGAGATTGTCATACTCAAAGCTGAATTAAATACAATGAAAAGTATACAGGGTGGTCCCGAATTCATGGTACAAACTTTAATGGTAGGTACAGGACATTGTAACAAGGATTTATTGTATAGGAATGTATAGTCGCAGGTGACGCGGTGAGGCGTAAACAGGGGAAAGAGAAATGGAGTGATCGGTTGGTGTCACTGCCGGTAGAGGGCAGTAGATGAACATGATGTATCGCAGTAGGGACAAGCGCCATTCACAATTGTGCTGCCGTAGACGATGGGTGACTTTACGTATGCAGAAAAAGCAGACATGCATTACATGTACGGCCGTGCAAATGGTAACGCCAGAGCTGCGTTACGAATGTATCGCGCGGAGTATCCTAATCGACGAATGCCGGATCATAGAATTTTTCAACGGTTACATCGTCAACTTTGTGAAACAGGTACGTTCGACGTCAACAGACATGACGCTGGTCGATTAAGAGCTGTACGCACTCCACGACTGGAAGAACGCATCTTGAACATAGTGGCTGATAGACCCGAGTCAAGCACAAGAACTGTTGCGCGTGACGTACATGTGAGTCATCAGACTGTATGCAGAGTGTTAAATGAAAATCGCTTACACCCCTTCCATTTTCAAAAAGTACAAGCATTGAATCCGGCAGATTATCCTCTTCGCGTGAACTTCTGCCAGTGGTTGTTGCAGCAATGTGCGTTGCAGCCGGATTTCGTAGGTCATGTGCTATTTACAGATGAAGCGACATTTTCACGCGAGGGTGTCTTTAATGCGCACAATTCCCATGTGTGGGCAACAGATAATCCACATGCAACGCGTCCACATGCGTATCAACAACGTTTCGGTATTAATGTGTGGGCTGGTATTGTGAACGACTTTTTGATTGGGCCATACTTACTACCCACGCGACTCTGTGGCGAAAGCTATCTTATTTTTCTGCAAGAAGTGTTACCAGAACTGCTGCAAGATGTTCCGCTCGCCATTCGTAACCGCATGTGGTTTCAGCACGATGGAGCGCCAGCACACTTCAGCACTGCTGTACGGAATTACCTGAATGCCACGTTTGGTGCTAGATGGATTGGGCGTGGTGGACCAGTCCCTTGGCCACCCCGATCTCCTGATTTCTCTTGCCTCGATTACTTTTTATGGGGACATCTTAAGAGCCTTGTTTATGAGACTCCAGTTGACTCAGATGAGGATCTCGTTGCTCGCATATCTGTAGCTGCTGCAGGTGTGCGTGAAATACCAGGCATCTTTGAACGTGTACGCCAATCGCTGCACCGACGCTGTCAAGCATGTATCGCTCATGGTGGACGCAATTTTGAACACTTACTGTAAACATGACACTTGTCAACAACGATTTCAATAAAATCTTTCGTTTTCCTTTCGGCCGTTATTTCCCCTGTTTACGCCTCACCGCGTCACCTGGGACTATACATTCCTATACAATATATCCTTGTTACAATGTCCTGCACCTACCATTAAAGTTTGTACCATGAATTCGGGACCACCCTGTATAAATAATTAATAAGAGAAGTCAGGTGTTTTGGCGCCTAGCACGCAAACGTACCGACCAATCAGAATTAAGTTCAGTACAACTGGCGGACTCTCCCACGGGACTGGTACATACAGTACCATATATCGCTTGTACCTCACTCCACTTTTGTGCCATAAGCTACTTCACGTGTATCAAGCTGTATCAAGGCGAGCTTCTAGCAAAATAAAAAGCCAGGAATATCACACCGTCACACAGTGTCAGGAGCTGTAATTAACACACCACAACTAACATTCGGGCCTAATGAAACTACCTTAAACCGATAATACCGTCTAGCGAAGAAAAAAATGCTATACTTTCGAGAATCCTTTGACAACTGGAACTGATAGTACGATTGTCGTAGATCGGGTTTTGATAGGAATTTCACCCAGAAAACTTCTGAAATAACTCTTCGAGAACTTCAGGACGCCTTCGCACAATGATTATTTTGTTTACGTTTCGTGCCCCCAGGACTAAACGCAGGCCACCTCCTGGCTTTACTATGGCTAATGAAATGAAATGAAATGTCGTGTGGCTAGGGCCTCCCGTCGGATAGACCGTTCGCCTGGTGCAGGTCTTTCGATTTGACGCCACTTCGGCGACCTGCGCGTCGATGGGGATGAAATGATGATGATTAGGACAACACAACACACAGTCCCTGAGCGGAGAAAATCTCCGACCCAGCCGGAAATCGAACCCGGGACCTTAGGATTGACATTCTGTCACGCTGACCACTCAGCTACCGGGGCCGGACACTATGGCTAATAACGGACTACAATAGGGAGAAAACGAGGTCTCAGTAATGTACCATGCGAGCGTCCTGCGTAGTAAGTCTGTAAGTATGTCAATGGCACGTTCTGCAGTCCACTCGCCAAATATTAATTTTTTCGCTTTGAGGGGTGAGATTTTGCTGTATCTTACGATTTTGTTCAAGGAAGAGATCGTTAAACTGTTGCGTCAAATCTGACACTCTTGTCTGAACAGCTTTCTGAGTATCTTTCAGTTCTTTCACGTCTTTAGACAACTTTTTAATTCGATCAGGAATGTCAAAGTAAAGCCGTCGGCACACGGGACGAGTTATCCCATGTTGACGTGGCGCTCCACGAGTTTCGTGACGTCACTTCTTGCTGTTTTAAGCTGAGAAGCCACTCCGTCACGTGAAACATAAAATAAGTTATGCGATGTTTCAGGAACGTGCCTCGTAAAATAGAACCAATAAGAAGCAAGAACGCCCTCTCCGTCACATACAGATTGTTCCCGATAAAATTCAAATTTCATTGCAGCATGGCTATCGCGTAGATGAAATAAAAACTTGTGGGTTTTGATTGAAGCAATGAAAGAAGATTGTGTATATAACGTAAAAAGTAGAAATTGTTATAACAAACATTGTCGTATGCAAGCGCTCTCTCGTGTTTTTTCTAAAGCGAAGCATGTTAGGTCTCAGTTAAGCAACCCAAAGGACTGTCAAACGAAGTTTTATGACATGAGGAACATGCACAAAGTAGAAATTAGAAAGAAAAAAATATTATTGAGAAATAGAAAGTGATGATGTGAGTATTCACCGTTCATCTACTGGATATCTTAAAGTGCGTACCGGTATTTGAATGCAATTACAATGAAATGAATACCCTTTGCTGCATACAGTCAACGGGAACAGCTGTAAATGTGTACCCCGACCGGGACTCGAACCCGGGATCTTTTGCTTACATGGAAGACGCTCTCTCCATCTGAGTCACTGAGGACAAAGAGGATAATGCGATTGCAGGGACTTATCTCTAGCACTCCTTCCGTGAGACCCACATTTGCAACTTATTGTCCCGCACTATATTTATAGTGCCCCTGTCCATTATTCTCATTACTCGCGGCTTTACTGCCGATTCCCGTAAGAGTTCGGGAGCTGTTTGTGCATCCGCACAGAAGAATATGGTCAAATGGCCGGTGAGCCTTAATTGTATATATATATATATGAAGATGTCCGAAAGAACAGATACCATCTTCATATATACCGGTATTTGAAAGTAGACCGTAACTTGAAAACGAAGTGTAGCCTGTTTCATAATTTGTTTTTAATAATTTTTCGGGTGTACTCCAGCTTTGTGATACTTCCAGGAGCTGGAGTTTGTAGATGAACGTTATACACCACGTAATAGCTTCGCAACACCACTATTGTCATTATCCTCACCATCAATGGAGCACAGTTACAGCTTTCAGGTTTGTACATTTACTTAAAACCGATTTTGTCCCATGTTTGGTACTCAGGAAACCACTGTTACTTGCATGGAATATTTTCCGGTTATTTTTGTCTTTTTTTTTCAAATTGCTGGCTTTATGTGGCCTTATGAAATAAATGTCTTTTTGTATAGTGTACCAGGACTTCGGTATGCATGGTATGCATGACGGTTCAATGGTGTGTGTATTTACACTGTGGTATCATATGTAATACCTAATTGAAACATTTCCTAATTTTAATTCAACAGTAGCGAGCGAGGATGGGAATATTACATTCTCGAGAAATTTCACCTTCAAATGTGAATCAACACTTCTGCTGTCAGTCTGTGTATTTCTCAGAAAGTTTGCTTAGTTCTCCTTTCTACCTATTAAGTGATAGTGTTGTTAACTAGTTGAATTAATGTTCACCAGCAGTAGGAATCTTCATATTACTTTATTCATCTAATCTTTATTTGGAATTTTCGTCTCCATATCTTTTTTAATACGATTTGGTTGTCCTCTGGCAACATATGTAACTAATCCAAATCATTTTTCTGTTTTTTCTATTGCTACTATTACTACTACTACTATTACTACTAGTTATTGTTATCAGTGTGCATTTATCGCCACATGCTTATACAAAGTAATTTTTGTTTACGCTACCATGAATAAAAAAGATGGATAATTTTATTTAAGTCATTGTTTATATATTTCAGATATATGAAAGCTCAAATGAGAATGATGCTGTGGGACCTTCCACAATTAGCGGAATACATATCACAGAGGAGAATGATGTAGGCTTTGCAGAGGAAATAGACATGATAGTTGAAGTATCGCCACCAGCAGCTACACTTGAGTGTAGGACAGAGGGCTACACCAAGGAAAAGGAAGGGAAGAAGTGAACTATTCAAGTGCACTTCAGTTGATTGCTGTGTAGTAGCAACTTCTGACACCGAATGTAACACAAACACCAAATGTAGTGGGAAGAGGTAGAAGGCACCCTATTAAGACTCGTCTGAGTTTCCCGAGTGATTTATTGTTTCCAGCTACAGTGCCCCAGTTCCTCTCGGTCTGCGTTACCAGGTCCCGCAGTACTGAGAACACTACTTTACTACCTGCGAAACGGTAGTGCCGCTGCAGCTCAAAGGATGCAGTCCAATACTAATGACGATGGAGATACATTTGTAAAATATTTGCCTACGAAAATGAAAGCCAATGGAAGCCATGAAAAGATGATGGTTGAACAGCAAATTCTAAAACTTGTTTATGATGCCATTGTCAGTCAATAAATGTATGAATTTCATTTTCTGCTTTCTTATTCTTTCATGGAAATCTTTTCATGGGAATCCTTATTATACTCCTGCAAGATTAGAGTGTATTTGTTGTTGTTGTTGTTGTTGTTGTTGTTGTTGTTGTCTTCAGGTGCTGTTAAAATGACCATCAGCAGCAGCATTAGTTACGTAGTTTTGTACTAGTAAATCTCATTAAACCTCATCAATCTGAAGAACTGTGTGGTATGGTGTGGATGTTGTCACATTTTGATCGTCATTTATGGGTATAGCAGAGTCAAGTCACAGTTGGTGTGAGTTGTACGAAATTCTGCATAATTTGTTTACTGGTACCATAACCGTGGGACTAAAGTTTTAAAAGCGCACTATTGAAATAAGGTAGCTGCATGATATGTGTGTGCATGAAACACTACTGCTGGCAGTGTGTAGTCTCAAAGGTAAGTCAGTGCACAAGTGAAATAAAGTGTGGCTCTAAGATTTGTGTGCACTTTTTCACGTAACACTCGTGAATTGTAAATTATTGCTCTTTATTTATTTATTTTGTTTTTGTTTTTGTTATTGCTCGCGTAGTAACGCATGTATGAAAAGAGTTACGTGAAATACTTTTATTAATGCTGTGCTTTGAAATTCTTTATCGTCATTACCTTTAAAAAAAATAAATTATATATATATATATATATATATATATATATATATATATATATATATATATATATATATATATATTGAGATCTTATTGTTCTGTATCTGGCCTACACTTAAAGGAACGTTTTTTCGTAACTGTAACTCATGCTAAAACTCAATATATGTTCCCTACTTTATAGCTATTGAAAATTGAAATTACTTTGTCATGAACACTGATGTTACAGTTCGTATGATCGTTCAACAACAAAAGTTTGCAGTGGATTTTGTTTCTCGGTAAAACACCATTCAATACCACGACTAGCACAAGAACATGAGACTCTTATTAAAATAATACGTTTTCACTATAAAGTTTGCCAGACCAGAACAGAGCACAGCAAGATTCTTATTAAATTTTGGAGGTACATTAACTTATTTGTACTGTGAATTATATACTATCAGCAGCCCGCGTCAACCTGCAACACATCATAAAATCTGCTGATCTTCACTGCAAGTCTGGAAGCTAAGAGAAATAATATTGGAAGTAGTTTGAATACGCCGCGGCAGCGGCTCTTTCGTTCGTCGCGCAGCTCAGCACCACAGATAATATTTATATATAACTGAAAAATGTCTCAAGAGGATGGGATAATAGGCAAGCAAGCTTTAACAATTAATAATGCAAGTTTTCATTTAAATAACTCTATTAAAACATTTAAATATCTCAATGATTACAGACCTTTATGAATTCACACGTAATGGCGTACATCTCTTAGCCTCGACAAAAGAAAGCTACATTAGCGTTCGCTACTACAATACAGGAGATCTTACTCGCACGACTCTCAGATTAAGAAGACAAAGAAATTAATGTTTATCACGTATTATATACTAGATACTTTTTTAATCTTTGTTCAACATTTATTGTCTGTGGCGTCTTCATTATTCGCCGACGCAGATATTCTCAAATATAAATAATAAAAAAAACATAATTTTGTACAATGATACAATATGATACATCTAATTTTCTAATTTCTACATAATATGTGGTTTTTCTACTAGACGTTACAATGCCCCCTGGCAGCAATTGACTAACGTTAAACTGTTCGGCAATATGCTGCCACTAACGTCTGTTTGGTTATTGTCTGTTACCTTGGTTGGAACATTCACTTTACACTTCTTAGTCCTTTTACACTGTAGGTTTAATTACACTTTTTATATTATTTTTACACTTTGCGAGGTGACCGTAAACCTAGTCCCAGGGTCATTACATTTATCTGGCTCCCCCATTCGGGCTACGTGCGATCAGAAAACCTGGGAAAACTGCGCCGGAGTCATGGTCATCTCGCCTGGTTTGTTTTAATACTCAGTTTGATCACAAAAAGTTCAGACTCTATCCAATGTTCACATATAACAAAGGCTATTTGTGAGAGCATGTTAAACCTTTAGTCTCTTTGTTACCAATATACTTTCTACCCTTTTTCATATTTGTGTTCTGTATTGTAATGAAAGTCACTTATTACACATTTTTACAGTAGTATAATGAATCGTCTCTGCACTTACTCACGACAATTGTTTTAAAATGTTCTAGCATTCGTGCAAGTATACTTCATTAACATGACGGAAACATATTATATCTATACATCACTGAACCAATGAATACTTTGAGTCTGCATTGAGTAACTCAAGAAAAAAACAAATGTTTGTCACGTCATTTCGTGTCCAATAAACCCTATTCATATTAGTGCATTAAACACATAGTTGATAGTTCATTTGAATGACAACAATGTTGTACGGAGCTGGCGGCGCGAAGCAATTGTTGAGTAGCGTCGTCTCGAAAGCGGCGTGCCGACGGCCGCTGGGTTCGACGACCGACTCTCAGTAACAGCGACGTAGTGCTGACGTGGCGCCCAAGCAGTCGCGAACCGCGCCGACCCATTCGCTGGTGTCGGCGAGTTGCAGTGCTTTACCGCGACCGGCTGGCTTGCGGCACTGCACTCGTCTCTGCTTCTCCGCATGGCTCCCCGTCGTAGTGCATGAAACAAACATTCCACACCGGTGTACTGTCTGTAAGGACACAGATTACTCGCTGTGGAAGAAAGTGCAATTTGTTAAAAGCGTTTATTGTTCAGTAAGCCGTCGCTTCACTGGTATGCACAGGATGTTTTGGCGTGATAACAAGTTTCTTGTGGCATTGTGACACTGGTGTTCAGGGTTCGTCACACGCACATTGTACTACACACTTTCACTCACTCTCACGGTTGATACACTGCCATAGCGTCTTTCAACCCGCGAAAATGTTTCGGTACACACATACTAAATGTCTCCGTCGAGCGATGTTTATTTGAATCGACTCCGAACGGATCAATAACTACTGTTTTTATACACTGTCTATTGTTCGTGGAGCACTGCACTAGTACAGTCTGTCACTCAACACTTGACTTATCGACGTATATATTGGTGCAGATACAACAGTCATTTTCTGTCCCTACTACACACAATGTTCCGTCCTTTCCTCAATTATTTATGCACACAGTTTATTGTTCATACCTTTTAACTGTTCTTCGCATAATCACTCTCATCTCCATTGCGTCTATTTGTTTTTACCTTGTCACAACACACTTTTAATATTGTTACTAGGCGTATATGGCCCTTTTGTAAATTTTTTAAAGGTGTGTGGTTTTTTTGTACATAGTTTTCCTTTCCTTCTTTCTGTGTAGCTTGCCTGGTTATCACCCATCTAGCAAACAGATTTTACCATGTGCATGACAGTTTGACTTGGGCATATTGCTCAATAAATACTTTATTTAGCACTAGCAGTATTTTTAATGATTTTTCCTACATGACTACAGTGTAGGTTCCGCATTGGTTGACTTAATTCGCGTATCGCGTAATGAATATTCAAGGGCGTGTACCAAGTACACAGGCTTCAATTGAAGCATTGCTACCTACAAAGCGGAGTTTACTCGGAACAGGCTTGTTTTTAATTAGCTTCTGCTCCAGTGTCGTTCTCAAATCACTTCTGGCAGCAAACATCACATCACATAATTGTTCCATATTACAAAGTCAATTTTTGGCTAGTAAAGACTCTCTCTCTCAGGGTTCCTTATTCTAATACAATTACAACTGTTACCTTACACTATAAGATTGCATCATTAATTGTACTCACATACTACACATAGAAAATGATTCAAGAAATTAATCCTTTGTAAAATGAATCAAGAAATTAATCCTCACTTTATCAACAAGAAGATTGTTCGTTGCTTGATGAGCATATAATATTTTAATGGCTCTAATTGTCTTTAAACAAAATCTTTCCTGTGTAAGCTATTGTTCACTTTCTGATTCCACTTCCTCCAAGTTTAATTACACACAAATTTCTTTCTTAATACTAACATACTTATACTCTAAAACATAATTAACATCTTCTTACAACTATTGCTCTTATATGTGAGATGTCACTGAATAAATAACTTCACATCCTTACGTGGATACAATCCTTTGAACTTCCCCGTATGGGGATGTGCTAACAAATAGCTACATTCGTGTGGCACGCTTATTACTTCAAAGGGCCCTGAATATAGCAATTGCCACTTACTATTCTGTTTTAAGGTGATTGAGGATTTAGGGTGGTTGCGAATAAGTACTAGGTCTCCTACATTATATTTCTGTTCGTTATTATACCTCGATCGTACATCTTTTTTCTCTTTGGCCACTACTTCTCTCCTCGACCAAGGGATGGAGTAAGTTGCGTGACAGTATGTTTTGTGGGGCATCACCTCTATGTGATAGTGGTACCCTTTGACTGTTCCTGGTCGGTCGGTAAATACCATAGTATATTCCGATAGCAGCTGCGTCAACTGTTGCTTTTGTGTATCGTTTGAACCTTCGGATTCCTGCACTTTGGTTTGAAATGCCTGAACATTTGTTTCAAAATTTCGATCCTCTAAATTCGGGTAATAGAGGTCTGCTACATGTGAAAAATCATCGAGTTGTAGTACCCAAGGGTTCCTACCTTTGATATTAATTCGATTACAACACGGCACAAGTACCTCCTTCGACTTCATCATAGATAACTCAATCCTCCTACCTCTATTAACTATGCTTAATTTCCCCAAGGAGAGGTCGATCACTGCGTCCCTCTCACGGAGAAAATCTACTCCCAGAATGCAGGCCACCTTTAATCCTTTGACAACGATGAACGAGCTCACTATGGCTTCGCCCTCCTTACAAATCTCCACCTGCACCTGGTACCTAACTAATTGGCTCTGTGCACTAATGGCTCCAGACACCTTACAATTATTAACCGGGAAAGTCGGAATGCTACGTCCTTTCCCCAGTGCTTTAAACAACTCCATACTCATTACACTTACTGAGGCACCTGTGTCGATGATTATATTCACTGCAACATCATTGATTTTCGCTTCTATTAAGGCTTGCACATTTTCGTTATTATCTTTCTTACATTCGTGCGGTTCGTTCAGTAGATCTTTATCCATACTGACACCGTCGTTGTATCGCAGCATACATATTCCAGGTACATTATCACTCGTGTTGCTCTCACTCCACCCCTCGGCCATCGATGGAGAGCGTATCGAGGCCGATTCTAGTTTGTTGAATTGCTTACTTGTGAGGTACTTGGACGACTATTGTCCGCGACCTCCACTATATGTACATTCTGATTTGTAGGCCGCCAAGGCTGCGCAATAGGCGCGTTTTGCGGTGGTGGTCCATTGTTGTCATACCGGTCATTACCCTGTCACTCTGGGCTTGTTCGCTGATTCTGCTGCCAATTTCGATTACCATCACTATAATTGCTCTGCCACTGACCTCGCGCATTTTTCCAGCGGTTGGTCCCTGACATTCCGGATTCGTACCGGTCGTCAAATCGACGCTTTTTGTTATAAGTTGGTTGTCCATACCCGTTCTGGTTTCTACCATTACTACAATTTTGTGAATGTTCTTGCCGCTTGTTACCACCCCCACCATTTCCATGGTTGTGGTTTTGTGTACTATTGTTTCTGTCATGTTTACACCCTGATCCATTATTCCGCGAGTGATCGCACGCTGATTTTGCGTCTTCCTGGATCAAGTCTATTGAATCTAGCACAGACAGGAAGTTTTCCATGTCGCTTTCTGGTACGTGTATTAATTTTTCTTTGATATGAAGGGGTAAATGTGATTTTAGTAGTCTTATTATGTCTCTTGGTGATATAGGCTCGTCCCAGTAGCGCGTTTTGTTTATATACTTTTCAAAATACCGTCTCAAATTCCCAAGACGGGGTGAGTACGGTTCGGGATTATATACTTCTTTTCTTAGCCGCTCTTGTATACAAGGCGACCAATATTTCGACAGAAATGCCCTTTCAAATTGTTCATATGTCATGCAGCTGTCTGCTACTTCTGTAGCCCACAACGCTGCGTCACCTTGAATGTATGACATGACGTATTGAATTTTCTGTGTTTCATTCCACACACTAGGCAAGATATTTTTAAAGCTCTTTATGAATACTACTGGGTGTACTGACTTCCGTTCAGTAGTAAACGTTTGGAACTGCCTATTTTTGATTAGACTTTCTTCAACTAATATTTTTGAACTACATGGGTTTGCTCCTGGGACATATGCTGTGTGCTCCGAACCGAAGCTACAGCTCTTCGCATTATCGACTACCGATTCCCCATTGTTGTATCGCGTATACGTTTGTGCGTTGCCGAAACCATGGGCTGTTGGCGACATAGGTTCCTGTTCCACATGTTTTCTGTTTTGTGCTAAACCCTTCTCCAGGTCGGATATCCGTTTGTTAATATTCACTTGCCACTGCGGAATATCCTCACTGAGTATTTGTTTGATGGTTTGCACGTCGTTCTGTACCTGACTATTTACTGCGGCACTGAACGATTCGGAATCTCTATTTGCTATGGCTGCTTCTACTTTAGAATTAATATTTTTGTCAATCTCACTCTCCTTCACTTCTAGCCATGAGTTGAATTCGGTTTTGATTTTAGTTGCTTGTTCGTTCCACTTCTGCTCTACAAGCTGTGTGGAATCTATTTCTAGCTTTTCTACTCGGTTGGCTAATACACCTATTTCGTCTACCCTGTTAGTGTTTGCTACTTGCAGGTTGTTGACCTGTTCAGTCAGCTCCTGCACAGCCTTAGGTATCGACTCATAATTCTGTTTCATATCTGCAATCTCTTTTTTCATATTTTCTAACGATTGCACAAGTTGCTGGTCCCGCTCAGCTTGCTGGCGATCTCGCTCAGCTTGCTGGCGATCTCGCTCAGCTTGCTGGCGATCTCGCTCGGCTTGCTGTTGCGCAAATTTTGCCTGGTAATCCAGCACACGCTCTAATATAGACTGAAGTGAATACCCACCAGGCAGATTACCACTCTCTGGTTCCTGCTTTTCTGGTGGTGGTGCAATTTCTTTATCTGCATCTCCTTGAGCACTAGTGGGCGGTGGCACCACTTCCCGTGCCCCTGCCCCCACATTTTCGCATGTTATATCCTCAAAGAGAGTACTTGTACTGCTTAAGGTACCCGGTTCTACATTTCCTGCACTAACTAATTGTTGTTCCTCAGTATCCATATTGCTCGGACGTTGACTACGCAACTTAACCATATTCCTAAATTGCTTACTTGAACACAAAATCAGACAGTTTTGCCACTTGCACACAAAATACGTTAATTTATCTACACTACACTGCACACTAAAAATTACTATCTACCGTTCAACTTTGTCCTGTCACAAACACTAACATCAAACTACGCACAATATGCACACCACTAGCGATATGAGATCACTTCACTGGAGCTCAGCTTCTACAGACAGGACAACTACACTGTAGTCTTACCTTTATTTTATCTGATCTCGGGGTTCGGCTGCCCCCGGATTACGTAGTCGTTACAGTTTCTCAGTACTATCAGGATCGTCTTCTCTGATTCGCTTGCAGTAGTACGTTTTTCATGAAAGAGTGGTTGCACATTCATTAATACATGGCATTAATCATGATATACATACATACATTTATCACTATATATATATATATATAGTGGCCACTGCAAATTCGGGCCCCGCGTTGGGCGCCAGTTTCACGTAACTCGTGAATTGTAAATTATTGCTCTTTATTTATTTATTTTGTTTTTGTTTTTGTTATTGCTCGCGTAGTAACGCATGTATGAAAAGAGTTACGTGAAATACTTTTATTAATGCTGTGCTTTGAAATTCTTTATCGTCATTACCTTTAAAAAAAATAAATTATATATATATATATATATATATATATATATATATATATATATATATATATATATATATATATATATTGAGATCTTATTGTTCTGTATCTGGCCTACACTTAAAGGAACGTTTTTTCGTAACTGTAACTCATGCTAAAACTCAATATATGTTCCCTACTTTATAGCTATTGAAAATTGAAATTACTTTGTCATGAACACTGATGTTACAGTTCGTATGATCGTTCAACAACAAAAGTTTGCAGTGGATTTTGTTTCTCGGTAAAACACCATTCAATACCACGACTAGCACAAGAACATGAGACTCTTATTAAAATAATACGTTTTCACTATAAAGTTTGCCAGACCAGAACAGAGCACAGCAAGATTCTTATTAAATTTTGGAGGTACATTAACTTATTTGTACTGTGAATTATATACTATCAGCAGCCCGCGTCAACCTGCAACACATCATAAAATCTGCTGATCTTCACTGCAAGTCTGGAAGCTAAGAGAAATAATATTGGAAGTAGTTTGAATACGCCGCGGCAGCGGCTCTTTCGTTCGTCGCGCAGCTCAGCACCACAGATAATATTTATATATAACTGAAAAATGTCTCAAGAGGATGGGATAATAGGCAAGCAAGCTTTAACAATTAATAATGCAAGTTTTCATTTAAATAACTCTATTAAAACATTTAAATATCTCAATGATTACAGACCTTTATGAATTCACACGTAATGGCGTACATCTCTTAGCCTCGACAAAAGAAAGCTACATTAGCGTTCGCTACTACAATACAGGAGATCTTACTCGCACGACTCTCAGATTAAGAAGACAAAGAAATTAATGTTAATCACGTATTATATACTAGATACTTTTTTAATCTTTGTTCAACATTTATTGTCTGTGGCGTCTTCATTATTCGCCGACGCAGATATTCTCAAATATAAATAATAAAAAAAAAACATAATTTTATACAATGATACAATATGATACATCTAATTTTCTAATTTCTACATAATATGTGGTTTTTCTACTAGACGTTACAACTTGCACCACAACTCCCACTTACAGTCTAGATTTTAGTTGCTAAACCGTTAGAGGAATGACAATTGTAGTAGTTGCTACACGTTACAAACCCACAATCTCAACACGGTTGCACATGAATTCGTTTCAAGTCATACACTGATCACTGACCAGCTACTTAATAGACGGTATGTCCAGCTTTCGGGGACAGCGGCGACGCATCGTGGCCCGGAAGCAATGATGCCACGGTAGGTCGCTGGAGGGAGTTGGCGCCATATCTGCCCATACAAGTCAACTAATACCCGTAAATTCTGGGGAAAGGGAGGGGGGGGGGGGCGGCGATCAGCTCTGGCACCACGTTCAATCACATGCCATACGTGTTGGATAGGATTCAGATCTGGGGAGCTGGAGGGCTAGCATATCAATTGGAACTCGCCACTGTGTTCTCGAACCAGTCCATCAAACTCCTGAGCTTGTGACACGGCACATTATCTTGTAAAATCCCATCTTAGAATGCAGATGAGTAACATAAAACTTTGATTTTGAAATAACTTAACAGAACAGTTGTCAGCAAGTGGGTTTCACCAAGTAAAATGAATCAGGCTGTTAAGAATAGTTGTTCCATGTAATACCAAACACAACATAATGTTAACCTTCCCTAAAGTCATTCCCCTTTGCAAAATATGCTGTTTACGAGAAATAAATATACCTGTTTCACGTTGAAATACAAAAAATGGTTCAAATGGCTCTGAGCACTATGGGACTTAACATCTGAGGTCATCAGTCCCCTAGAACTTAGAACTACTTAAACCTAACTAACCTAAGGACATCACACACATCCATGCCCGAGGCAGGATTCGAACCTGCGACCGTAGCGGTCGCTCGGTTCCAGATTGTAACTCCTAGAACCGCTCGGCCACCCCGGCCGGCACTTGAAATACAGTCGTTGTACAGCTTAGTGGTATGCATTACAGCCCACTGGTTTGGATACTGAAGAACAGCATTTGGCGCTGTCAGCTGCAGCATACAAATGTGCAAGTTGCCACTGTAGATCAGATCTGCCTTACGTTGGATCGGGAGGGCGGTGAGGAGGGGGGGAGGGGGGGGAGGAAGGACAGATGGGTATTTGCATCAGACGTAGCAAACATTTTAAAGCTTTAGAAGTTCTGATCACAAATTTCACAGATAAAAATTTCGAATTAGCAGCCACTGAACTAATCAAGCTAGATAACCCTATGAAGTTAATTAATCTGTGTATGTACTGGTCACACACTGTTAATGTAAATACTTTCTTCAATACGTTAAACGAAGTCATGTACGTAATTTATGTACACAAGAATATTAGCACAAGTGTTGGTGGTGAAATTATTAAAAAAATGGTTCAAATGGCTCTGAGCACTATGGGACTTAACATCAGAGGTCATCAGTCTCCTAGAAGTTAAAACTACTTAAACCTAACTAACCTAAGGACATCACACACATCCATGCCCGAGGCAGAATTCGAACCTGCGACCGTAGCAGTCGCGCGCTTCCGGACTGCAGTGCCTACAACGGCTCGGCCACTTCGGCCGGCGTGTAATTATTAAATACTTCCTAAACATTCTGAAATTAGTAAATATTTATTAAACATTCTGAACACTTTTGACATGGCAAAAAGATAAACACTGCAACTAGGATATCTACAATTTAGCATTAGTATTAGACAGGCAAGACTGTAAAAGATTTGTAGAAAGCTTTTGGAATATCTGGTTGTTACTGTCAGCCAATTAAGCAAAAGACACGCTTGGTAAAACTGGCAAAACTGACGGCCTACGAAAGAATCTTCTCATAATTTCAAATACATACTTTCTTTCAGGAACTGGCAAATGCAACTGGGGTTGAAGATGCATCTTGATCAAACTAATTTTTGAGAAGACATTTCCAAAAGGAGTCAGTTCAACAGCAGCAGTTAAGGTAAACAGATGGGTAGAATTGCAGATAAAACAAAAACCTCAAAAAAGTATTTTCCATCAGAGAACGAAATTATAAGATAAATTACACTAGGAGATAAAAAGATTTATAAAATACACCTTTCTGAAGGGGAATCTAAAACATAATTCATGGGCAATGCATACTACATCATTAACAGTTACAGTAATAGTTAATAAAAAGGGAACCAACTGCTATTCCCTGTTACATTAGAGTGGTCAAATCATATATCACTCCTGAGCTCAACATGTCATTAATCATGGTGGAATGTCAACTCAGTTTTTTAGGTGGACGTGAAGAGGTGGATGTAGCATAGTTGAATGTTTGCGAGCATGGAGCAACTTTTCTGAACAAAATGGAGGCAGTACATGTAGCTCAGCAGGATGTGTTCTGTTCATGAATTACTAAGGTGTTCATAGTCCATGGAGCGATAAATTACTGTTCACATTAGAAGTCACCTCGTATAAACTGTGTATCATTGAAACGACGTTGTAAAATATGGACCAACCTAATGATGTAGTGCAGTTGTAAGACACTGACGTCATATGTGGAAGTATGGAGTTGTCCCGGTCTGCAATCCTGATTTAGGTTTTCGTAAATCATTTTAAGCAAATGCTGCGTTGATTCCTTCAGCAAGACCACAGCTGACCAACTGCCCTATCCTCATAAAAACATAATTACATAGTCTGTGTGTATGTACATTTGAGCTGTCTTTCATTTTATTGTGATGACTGTGTTATTAAGAGATTATCACAATAAATAAATACATAGTCATAATTACCGCCAAAATCGGTCAGCACTATATGCTAATACATTACTCTTCCTGTTGCACCCAAAACTGGATAATAAGATTACCGTAGCCAATTGTTAGGTAAATATGCACATTACCTTTATGCAGTTGTTTTCCAAACTATCAAGAGCTGCCTGTAGTGTTTCTGGGATGATTTTTGACGAAATATTTGGCGCAATTCTCTTTGCAAAAAACACTGGAACGTTTCACCAGTCACTACAAATTTTAAAGTGACTGGCGGTCTACAAAAAATAAATATAAGCATAACAGCACTATACACATGATATTTTAGCTACCAACGAACAATTATGTCAATGATATTTATCTATCTTTAGGTTTTATTGATTCTCTCATGTTCGTATCTTTGTGGGAAATGCCACTGCAAATTAATTACACTCCGTAACTTTGAAAAGACGCCCTTATCCATTCTGGTCAAGTTCCGCAAAGACTCTTGGTCTTGAAATGTGAGAAAGTAAGTTTCTTTAGGGCAGTAAGTCTATAAAACTTAAGAAAAATGTAATTATTTATGCAAAAACTGAAGGCTGACACTCCATTTTAACTGTATCCAACACACAATCTTGAATGTCTACCAAATTTTTGTTGTTGAACAACTATTGCTTGCATATACCTCAGCTCATTGTGCAGCATGTACATCATTCCTCTTGCATTATCGCGCTTCAGCATCGACTGACTTGTCCACAAACTTCGCAGGGTCTTTTCCGCTCATCTTCCGCAATAGCCCAATAGACCATCACAGCTACTTCAGTTGAATGCATGTTCACTTTTAACTTCGTACGCTTCCCGCACCAAGCAGACACCTAAAGATTCGCCAGCCAAATAAAGTCAATAACTGCCTCTAGAGAGCGCAGTCTCACGTTAACCCGCTCATCCTGAGAGATGATGGTAGTGTGTCTCGTGCCGTCTGATTTCCCATGTGCGTCCACGTCAACGTTAACTACCTCATTCCATGTGCCGTTCGCATAAGCATCTGTGAGACTCGTTATTTCGGTTTTGATCTGGCTGAGATTCGTAGCTAACTAATCGTTCAGATTTATCACCACAGTATCAAACTTCTCACGCATGTTTTTGGATAAGTTCTGAAATTTTGCATCTAATTCAGTTCTTTGATCGCTAAACTTTTCACTCATATTTCTTGAAGTACTTGTGACCAAATCGACGTTTTGTCTTGTAATAACAGCCAACATAGATGGCAGTCTCTGGTACAAGTCGTCGAATGATACAATCGGTTGCTCAGTTTGGGCAGTTTCGTGACACATTTTGAGTTGCACCTCGTCTGACTTAAAAAGATTGATAACATTTGTTACTCCAGTTTCGGAAACGTCCGTTTCTGAATCCGTGTGTGCCATTACTGGGTCGGCAATATTCCCGCCGTCGACATTCGCTTGGGTTTTTGTTTAGTCGGTGCTATCCGTGTTTGGAGTTTGAAAAAAAAATTTTTTTTAATAATCAAAATATCCACGGGTGTACTGCCGGTCTACAGTGCCCAACGGGCACAATATTTCAGGGATCATACATGTCGCCATCATCAGGTGAACTGACGGACTGAGCTCCTGTGAACGTGCCGGCACGGAGATCCGTACGCTATGGCTGCTCAGAGGGAACAGGTTTCGGTCGCGGCGGCGGCCGATTTAAATACCCTCCGCCCGCCGCGACCGAACCCAGTTCCCTCTGAGCAGCCATAGCGTACGGATCTCCGTGCCGGCACGTTCACAGGAGCTGAGTCCCTCAGTTCACCTGATGATGTCGACATGTATGATCGCCGAAATGTTGTGCCCGTTGGACACTGTAGACCGGCAGTACACCCGTGGATATTTTGAATATCAAATACGCCAGGAGAAACTCAAGAATCAGATTTTTTAATGTTTATATTAGAAACGCCAATGAAAGTGAATAGCATAATGACAAAGTGGCGATGACTTAATGCTGCGCGTAACTGTAACAATGTTCAGAAAAGACAAGATGCGTGCCTAAAGGGAAAGAAAAGGAACATTAGAAAGAATAATATGCCATATTGGCCCAGTAAAAAGGAGGACATGTTTGACAACACAACAATGAGTATTAACTTTATAATAGGAATTAAGAAAGTTTCTTGAAAAATGCCAAAACGTGAGTTATTAAGCAACGGCTTAAAGGCGTCAAACATATAAAGCAGGCAAAGAGCGCTGATGACCCTTGCTTGTCGTACGGATGTGTCGCACAGCGTCGTAATTGCGAGAACCTAGAATTATTATAACTTTTTCTTTCGTTATCGGCCACTCAATTTCTCATCAATGGTTCGGTTCTTGACGATTACAGCAGTCTTTTTTTCTTTTTCCTCTCTCAGAATGCTGTATACGGTACATAAAATGAAGTACAGATTAGTGCATTAAAAATTACTGTGCCTGGCCCCACGATCGGCACCAGAATGACGCTTACTACCCGGTAAATAGATTTTAAAACTGAAATTTGTGAAATTTGACACAAATCGGTAAATAATCAAAATTGTGCTGTACTAAAAGAACTTGTATAAGATTTTCATAGAAATATTTAGAAGAGTGCAGCAGAATGGCTACGTTACCTCGCCATGGTAACACACGAAAGACGCCTCTAACAAGATTATTCCAAACATCAGAAGGACAAAAAATAGCGGGCGCACTAAATTAGTCTAGCGCTTACATTTATCTTGTAGACATGAGGTTTTAACAATCTACACAGCAAAATAGGTGCGTAAATTCAGAGTCAGTGCACATAGTTATTGTATGAACAATTGATAGTATAATTTCTGGTAGACAAAATGCAGTAGCACAAGAGGTGATCGTTTTGGTGGTACAAGTGTTGTGGTGTGGGGAGTCATATTGTATCATTACAGTACTGACCTCCAGATGATTCCAAACGGTACACTCGCAGGTCAACATTACTGCGACACTGTACTGCATCCAAATGCACGTCTTCCCAGATGTGCACTCGGCTCTGGCTTAATTTTTATGGAAGATGGCGTGCGACCACATCGAACAACGCAGATGGGGGAGTATTTGAACGAGAGGATTTTAGACGAATGGACTGTCTTTCCAGTTCCACGACGTGCGTAAATCCCATCGAGCTCGTGTGCGACGCGTTGAGACGTATCGCAACTTCACATGAACGAACGACCATCAAACATTTGTCAACCGCACTGGCATAGGAATGGAACGCTCTACCACAAGAACTCCTTACGAACTTTGTGGGAGCACGTTGCAGAGGATGTAGTGCTGTCCGTGGTGGTCGAACAATCTATTACGAATTATGCCCTGCCTTTTGTATTATCCAGGGGATCGTCATAAGTCGATATGAAATCAGTGTGGTAAATATATTTGAATAAAGATTTCTGTTCTCCGCGTTCCGTATTTCTTTCACTTACCTTTTGTACTACAGTGCAGCAGCTACTCATATGTATAGTCCAAGTTTCATCGAACTATATTACTTAGCAGTGACACTTCTTGCGAAAGTTACTTTCGTCCTTACGTTTTAAGCACCAGTGCATAAGGTACCGACTTAAAAAATGTGGGGGTCTCACTACTGTAGCTTATAGTTTAAGTTAATATACTGAGTTCTGACTGCTCCCTTGAATATAAATACAAACATATTGATATGTTTTGTCCAGGGTTGTAAGGGTACTGCATCATATGGTGTATGAAATAATTTCAATGGTTTCAGTAAAAACATAATCATTCATATTGTTTGCCTATTATCACTAAGAAAACATATTGCTCCACTTCAGTATGGGCGTCCTAAGTACAGTGGTCATGCTAGTACTGAGAGCAACATACGTGTCATCATCTAAAGCTGCCTATCTTCCACCTGTTGCTCCCACCGCTTTGCTGATAACTCTTGAAAGTGAAAAGCCGGTCCATCTTCACGTGAGGCTTTTTACTATGATGGCTTTATAATATGATAGCTTCTGGCATCGTACTTGTACCGTCAACCAACTCTGCGTCAAAATTACAAAGACTCATTTGAATGTAATAATCATTTGTGTAGTTTGAAATAACTCTGAAGGCCAATTTCCACCATTATCGAGAATCTCAGTATTGACATGTGTGTACTATCAGATGTAGAGTGCATAGAGTTATAGCTCAACCCATCCAAAACTCAAGCGGTCATTCTTGGCTCATTAGCCCGAAACAGAATCCTCACCATCTAGCTGGGACAAATATCAACTTCTCTCCTTCATCAAAGAGTCTAGGAGTAACAACAGATGAAAATCTAAATCGGACTGAGCACGTAACTGAATTGTACAAGGAAGCAAGAGTATCTTTGAATGCCCTACAAAAATATGAAAAGCTCCTCCCTCTGGGCCTGAGAAAGAACCTTGCACATACACTTATACTTCCAGTTATTAAAATCAGCGATGTTATCCCACAAGGACATTCTCAGGAAAGCTCACGGCGCCTATGAAAACTTGCGTTCGGTATTTCCGTGATGTTCGAATCCTTGACCATATTTCACAATAATATACCGCTCTTCCGGCAGCGCGCAAACAAGCGCAGAGATTTCCACATACTCTGTCACCTCTACTGTATTCTCTCTTACCTCTACTCAATCTTCAAGCTCTTGTCTGAACAACATAGCAGAAACACCTGTTCCCATCAGAGCAAAATCCTTTTTGTCCTACATCATCCTTCAGGCACTTTCTCGAAGTGCTTCTCAGTAGGAGGAACCCGACTCTGAAATAACCTACCATAACTATAATTACTACCATCGTCCAGGTTCGCATTCGAGCCAGATCTTCCTCATATCCCAGTAATCGTAGTCTGTGCAGTTGCCTTAAATTTGTCCGAAGTTCGCTGTATTAGAAAACATCCAATATATACACCTGTAAAATTTTTTACATGTGGCACTCTCATTGTCATTTCTATTATTATTATTTCTTTACTTTCTCAGACGTTAAGTCTGGTTAAAAATGGAAAGTGACGCGGACCTTGATCAAGCGTCACTTCCTATTAACTGTACGGTATGTGTTATATTGCATTTAGGAACTTTCGGGTAATTGAACATGTATCAATAATTACGGATTTCTGTAGTTGTATATATATGTTTGGATGTAGCTGTATTGCATTGATGTACTGGTGGATATTGTGTGGTATGACTCCTGTAGTTGATAGTATAATTGGTATGATGTCAACTTTATCCTGATGCCACATGTCTTTGACTTCCTCAGCCAGTTGGATGTATTTTACAATTTTTTCTCCTGTTTTCTTTTGTATATTTGTTGTATTGGGTATGGATATTTCGATTAGTTGTGTTAATTTCTTCTTTTTATTGGTGAGTATGATGTCAGGTTTGTTATGTGGCGTTGTTTTATCTGCTATAATGGTTCTGTTCCTGTATAATTTGTATTCATCATTCTCCAGTACATTTTGTGGTGCATACTTGTATGTAGGAACGTGTTGTTTTAAAAGTTTATGTTGTAAGGCAAGCTGTTGATGTATTATTTTTGCGACATTGTCATGTCTTCTGGGGTATTCTGTATTTGCTAGTATTGTACATCCGCTTGTGATGTGATCTACTATTTCTATTTGTTGTTTACAAAGTCTGCATTTATCTGTTGTGGTATTGGGATCTTTAATAATATGCTTGCTGTAATACCTGGTGTTTATTGTTTGATCCTGTATTGCAATCATGAATCCTTCTGTCTCACTGTATATATTGCCTTTTCTTAGCCATGTGTTGGATGCGTCTTGATCGATGTGTGGCTGTGTTAGATGATACGGGTGCTTGCCATGAAGTGTTTTCTTTTTCCAATTTACTTTCTTCGTATCTGTTGATGTTATGTGATCTAAAGGGTTGTAGAAGTGGTTATGAAATTGCAGTGGTGTAGCCGATGTATTTATATGAGTGATTGCCTTGTGTATTTTGCTAGTTTCTGCTCGTTCTAGAAAGAATTTTCTTAAATTGTCTACCTGTCCATAATGTAGGTTTTTTATGTCGATAAATCCCCTTCCTCCTTCCTTTCTGCTTAATGTGAATCTTTCTGTTGCTGAATGTATGTGATGCATTCTATATTTGTGGCATTGTGATCGTGTAAGTGTATTGAGTGCTTCTAGGTCTGTGTTACTCCATTTCACTACTCCAAATGAGTAGGTCAATATTCGTATGGCGTAAGTATTTATAGCTTTTGTCTTGTTTCTTGCTGTCAATTCTGTTTTCAGTATTTTTGTTAGTCTTTGTCTATATTTTTCTTTTAGTTCTTCTTTAATATTTGTGTTATCGATTCCTATTTTTTGTCTGTATCCTAGATATTTATAGGCATCCGTTTTTTCCATCGCTTCTATGCAGTCGCTGTGGTTATCCAATATGTAATCTTCTTGTTTAGTGTGTTTTCCCTTGACTATGCTATTTTTTTTACATTTGTCTGTTCCAAAAGCCATATTTATATCATTGCTGAATCCTTCTGTTATCTTTAGTAATTGGTTGAGTTGTTGATTTGTTGCTGACAGTAGTTTTAGATCATCCATGTATAGCAAATGTGTGATTTTGTGTGGGTATGTTCCAGTAATATTGTATCCATAATTTGTATTATTTAGCATGTTGGATAGTGGGTTCAGAGCAAGGCAGAACCAGAAAGGACTTAATGAGTCTCCTTGGTATATTCCACGCTTAATCTGTATTGGCTGTGATGTGATATTATTTGAATTTGTTTGGATATTAAGTGTGGTTTTCCAATTTTTCATTACTATGTTTAGGAACTGTATCAATTTAGGATCTACTTTGTATATTTCCAATATTTGTAGTAACCATGAGTGGGGTACACTATCAAAAGCTTTTTGGTAATCAATGTATGCGTAGTGTAGCGACCTTTGTTTAGTTTTAGCTTGATATGTCACCTCTGTATCTATTATCAGTTGCTCTTTACATCCTCGTGCTCCTTTGCAACAGCCTTTTTGTTCTTCATTTATAATTTTGTTCTGTGTTGTATGTGTCATTAATTTCTGTTTAATGACTGAAGTTAATATTTTGTATATTGTTGGTAGCCATGTTATGGGGCGATATTTTGTTGGGTTTGCTGTGTCTGCTTGTTCTTTAGGTTTCAGATAAGTTATTCCTTGTGTAAGTGTATCAGGGACTGTGTATGTGTCTGCAATGTAACTGTTAAATAATTTAGTTAGATGTGAATGTGTTGAGGTGAACTTCTTTAGCCAGAAATTTGCTATTTTATCTTTTCCAGAGGCTTTCCAATTGTGTGTAGAATTAATTGCTTGGGTGACTTCATGTTGCAAAATTATCACCTCATGCATTTGTGGTATCATCTTGTATGTGTCTGTTTCCGCTTGTATCCACCGTGCATGTCTGTTATGTTGTACTGGGTTTGACCATATGTTGCTCCAGAAGTGTTCCATGTCTGTTATGTTTGGAGGATTGTCTATTTTAATGTGTGTGTTATCTATTGTCTGGTAAAATTTCTTTTGGTCTGTGTTGAATATTCGGTTTTGTGTCCTTCTATTTTCACTTTTTTTGTATCTTCTAAGTCGTTTGGCCCATGCTTGTACTTTCTGCTTCTTTTCATCTAACTACTCTATCGCTTCTTTTTGTGAGATTTTACCTAAACTTTATCGTTTTTTGTCTGATATTTCATTTCTTATAAATTGTGTTAGCTGTCCGATGTCTTTTCTCAGTTTTTCTATTCTGATCTGTAGTCTGTGTTGCCATGCTGGTTTTGACGGTTTCTTCTGTGTGTTGGTTGGTTCTGATCTCTGCCTAGTGTGTATATTTAGTGTAGTGAGCGCTCCTATATAAACCAGTAGTTGTAACTCTTCCATAGTTGTATTTTCATTTATTTTGTTGTGTATGTTTGTGTTGATAGTTGTTATTGTTGTTTCGACTTGTGGGTTATTTGGTGGTCTATGCAAGAATGGTCTTATGTCTGTATTTGTGTCTTTGTATTCTATTTCCGTCAGCTGAAATTCTTCTTCTATATCTAACATGTGTGTCACTTCGTTTTCTATTTGTGCTTGTTCTGGTGGCTGTCTTAAGATTTCGTTTTCCTCTGATTGTTTAATTGATGCGTGTTGTTCTTTGTTTGTTGGCTCTGGGAGGTTTGAGTCCATTACTGTATTTTCTTCTTCTGATTGCACATTATTTTGTTCCAGTATTTGTTGCACTTGTTGTTTGATGTTTTCTAATTCTGACTGGGGTATCCTGTTATTTTTGATTATTACACGGATCTGATCAGCTAGTCGTTGTTGTGTTAAAAATTTTAATTCTGGGTATCTGGTAATAAATGTTGTATATACTTGTGATCTGTATCCAGTTGTGTTGGTTCCTAGGTTTGTTGCTTGGTAATAACAGAACATGAGGTGTCGATTAACTTCATCTGACCATCTCATCCTCTGTCTTTGTTTTCCTTCTAGGGTGGTTGCAGGAAGCATATCCTGCAAAACACCTCTATTTGGATTTAAATCATTTTCCAGTTGGCTAGCAGTATCGTTACCATTGTGGGCGGGCATAGGGTTCAAGCGTCGTCCCCGACCATGACGGCGCTTGTCCGAGGCTTCTTTAGTTCTGTCCTGAACCAACTAATCACACTAAAAGGGGGGTTAGCCCTATTAGTGGTTTGTTCTTTTCGTCGCCTTTTACGACTGGAAGAACATACCGGAGGCCTATTCTTTTCCCGGGCCTCCACGGGATTTATTATTATTATTATTATTATTATTATTATTATTAGTATTAGTATCAGTATTATCGTTAATAGTGGCAGCAGTAGCAGAAGTACTGCCAGTAATAGTTTATTAGTTCATGGTCAGTGTTATTTTCACTCATCATTTTAATACAATTGATCATATTTTTTTTGCTATTTCTTAGGTAAATAGTATAAAAAGGTACTGCATGTGTGAAAACCTGGTCCAACGTAAGGTTATATATAAAGACGTTATTGAGTAGATCAAATAGAATTCGGGGATTATCGCAGATTGCCATTTAATGCTTACCAGACATTAACTGAACGTGGTTGATATGGGGTGTTATTGTGGTCTCCAGTCCGAAGATGGGTTTCAAACAGCTCTCATGCTAGTTACGTAAAAAGTCAGTGACTTAAAGTAATTTATACTTACTAAAATCTAAGAGTCATTACCCATCGGCTGAAGCTAACGATGTCCAGAACAGTCAGTAGGCCTCATTCGCTGAAATTACTGCTGACCGCGTGGCAGCATTGCGTTATATAGGTTTGGCGAGCGCGTGTTTGTGCTGTGTGACGTCAGCGTAAGCCAATGAGGAACGGTTTACATAAAATATTTATCATTTGAAGATTTAATTTGTCTAAAAGTGAATAATTATACAAATGTAGTGCCTATAGGATAGAACAAAAAATGGTTCAAATGGCTCTGAGCACTATGGGACTAAAATTCTCAGGTCATCAGTCCCCTAGAACTTAGAACTACTTAAACCTAACTAACCTAAGGACGTCACACACATCCATGCCCGAGGCAGGATTCGAACCTGCGACCGTGGCAGCAGCACGTTTCCGGACTGAAGCGCATAGAACCGCTTGACCACAGCGGCCAGCTGATTGTTAAAAATAATAACTGTAATGAAAGCATTTAAAAATTATTTCTGTTATTTCTTGCAGTACCATCAGGTGGAAATAATTTATTTCACCAGTATAATACATCCATAGCATCGGCTATTTAATCAATGGAATGTGTATACAGAATAAAGAACTGGATTTATGTAAGATAATTTTAATCTGTGATAATTATACAGTAATTACACTGTGTTCTGAATAACACGAAATTTAGTAGAACACTGGCCCTGTCTTCTGGCCTAAACTTGTTATCTACTGACGCTGTTGCCATGGAGACATCGTAGTAAAATGACCAGCAAGTATTAAAGATGTAAGACATGGAGGCCATGTGTTAACATAACGACTGAAGTCGCTCGCAGCTGTCTAATATAATCAGGATGGTATTTTCTGAAGGCGCCAGTACAATTTTTACTGTAAGCTGCCAGAAAAAAGCTAGTCATATTCGTAATACAGACCTGTTTTACAAAAGAACAATAGTACTTGGAAGCCTATAAACCGTTATTTGTGATTAAATTATGTCAATATATAAAACCTGATAACATATTGTATGATCACATAATAAATTTAGAATGCTGGACATATTGCTTAATACTACTCCACAAAAAATAATGTACTTGGAACCCCATAAACCGTTCTTTGTCGAGAAATTACGTCAGCGTATAAAACCTGGTGATAAAAGAGCGTATGGTCAGTGAATGAAACTGGAAAAATTCTAGAGTAGTCACTCATGTCAATATTTTGTTAATAAGCAGACAACACAATTTTATGCATCTGTCTGTTACGAGAATTTAGTTTACAAAATGCAAATACGGCTGGAATTAAGAGCACCACTCTATTTCAACGCCGTCTTCAAATAATTCGAAGGAAGATTTTTCTCTAAAATCCTCTTGTTCATTTAACGGAGTTGAATTATTTTTGAAATGCAAAAAGATTTTTAATTCTTCCAGAGTGTTCAGGATTAAACGTTTCCGAATAGTATGTATACAAAATTTTGAGGTTACTCATGATATCTCCATCCGAATGATAATTACAATTCAGATGTTGTCCAAAGACTCATTTATTACGTGCTGTACCCGAGATATGTTCTTTGAACCGTGTTGTAAAACTACGTCCAATTTGACCAATATACACTCCTGGAAATGGAAAAAAGAACACATTGACACCGGTGTGTCAGACCCACCATACTTGCTCCGGACACTGCGAGAGGGCTGTACAAGCAATGATCACACGCACGGCACAGCGGACACACCAGGAACCGCGGTGATGGCCGTCGAATGGCGCTAGCTGCGCAGCATTTGTGCACCGCCGCCGTCAGTGTCAGCCAGTTTGCCGTGGCATACGGAGATCCATCGCAGTCTTTAACACTGGTAGCATGCCGCGACAGCGTGGACGTGAACCGTTTGTGCAGTTGACACGTGGGGCGTGAAGTCTCCACAGTACATCGATGTTGTCGCCAGTGGTCGGCGGAAGGTGCACGTGCCCGTCGACCTGGGACCGGACCGCAGCGACGCACGGATGCACGCCAAGACCGTAGGATCCTACGCAGTGCCGTAGGGGACCGCACCGCCACTTCCCAGCAAATTAGGGACACTGTTGCTCCTGGGGTATCGGCGAGGACCATTCGCAACCGTCTCCATGAAGCTGGGCTACGGTCCCGCACACCGTTAGGCCGTCTTCCGCTCACGCCCCAACATCGTGCAGCCCGCCTCCAGTGGTGTCGCGACAGGCGTGAATGGAGGGACGAATGGAGACGTGTCGTCTTCAGCGATGAGAGTCGCTTCTGCCTTGGTGCCAATGATGGTCGTATGCGTGTTTGGCGCCGTGCAGGTGAGCGCCACAATCAGGACTGCATACGACCGAGGCACACAGGGCCAACACCCGGCATCATGGTGTGGGGAGCGATCTCCTACACTGGCCGTACACCACTGGTGATCGTCGAGGGGACACTGAATAGTGCACGGTACATCCAAACCGTCATCGAACCCATCGTTCTACCATTCCTAGACCGGCAAGGGAACGTGCTGTTCCAACAGGACAATGCACGTCCGCATGTATCCCGTGCCACCCAACGTGCTCTAGAAGGTGTAAGTCAACTACCCTGGCCAGCAAGATCTCCGGATCTGTCCCCCATTGAGCATGTTTGGGACTGGATGAAGCGTCGTCTCACGCGGTCTGCACGTCCAGCACGAACGCTGGTCCAACTGAGGCGCCAGGTGGAAATGGCATGGCAAGCCGTTCCACAGGACTACATCCAGCATCTCTACGATCGTCTCCATGGGAGAATAGCAGCCTGCATTGCTGCGAAAGGTGGATATACACTGTACTAGTGCCGACATTGTGCATGCTCTGTTGCCTGTGTCTATGTGCCTGTGGTTCTGTCAGTGTGATAATGTGATGTATCTGACCTCAGGAATGTGTCAATAAAGTTTCCCCTTCCTGGGACAATGAATTCACGGTGTTCTTATTTCAATTTCCAGGAGTGTATATTTTGTCACGCTCACTGCATGGTACCAAAAATTTTGAAAGCATCATATCAACCGACGTTGTTGATACACCTGCTAAGCCGCTGAACAGAACAGGTAATAGGATTGTGTAAAGGGCCATAGGTTGTGGTCAGTTTCTCCTAATTGTCATTTACTGTAATTTAATAAGCTTTACAACCAAAGCGGCACATAACCGGACCTTTACCGAATGCAGCCTTTGACGTATGAAAGCCTCCAAACAAGAAATCGTAACAAATCAAGATAAAAATTTAATTAAGATAGTAATAAAATAATTTAAAAAGGAAACCAACCAACGTATGCAAAGTGCAATACAAATGGCTGAAGGCCAGAATTAAGTCTCAAAATTTTAGAATATATTACCGTAGACTTTTAAGGCAGAAGGCCACAATGTTTAAAAACAAGAAATCTTAAAAATCAACAGGATAAAATCCAATGAAGATAGCAATAAAATAATTTAAGAAGCAACATATGCAAGGTGCAATAACAATGGCTGACGGCCACAATTAAACTTCAAAATTTTAAAATATATTACCACAATCTTTAAAGGCAGAAGACAGTAGTGTTTAAGCTTGAAAGATAAATTTAAAAATTAATTTTGCAAAATTTTAATAAAACAAAACAAATAACCATTAGCCTAAAATTTAAAATAGCTGACAACAGATAATTAAACACCGGTGGCACTCAGAAAGCCTCCTAGGAGGTCGGTTTGTCTTCGTTCACTCAGGTGAGATAGGTGGTGAGCCCAACTATACTTGATCCGTCGGAAACCAACCAGAGGACAACCACGGACCGACCGACACAACGACTTGCTTCCCATCAGTCTCCCGGTCACTTTCAGACACACGACGGGGGAAATACTGGTTCTGACCCAACCATGCAGAGGAAAGACGCTCACTGGCTACACGACATTCCTGCACCAGGAAAGGGCCGACCCAAGTTCCACAAGATGGTAATTGAAGGTGCCCAGAAGCGCTCTGAGAACCAGTTATACGTCGCCCAATGAGACGACCGACCTCTCAGAGGCAGTACGCTGACAACATCTAACATAATTTGTCAAGGAAACAACGCCAACTACACACACAGCCTAACAAACACTTGCACGAAGACTTGAACGGTACCCAACAGTAACTAAGCACGTGCGAAGACAAATCGGCAGTCGATGCAAACACACACAGCCGACTCATGAACGATCGGCTAGCCAAAACGCGTCGTCCGGTAGGATGACCGACCGACGATCCAACAAGACCGTGGCCCGGCTCAAGTGATGCGTGGCGGCAAGGGTCGGGCGAGCCATTTCGACGCAGAGCTCACTGCTGCTCTAACCCGACTGCACTAGTGTCGCATTGCAACTCCCCGACTGGCAGATCCGGACTGCGCTCCAGACGCGTTCCCACTGACTGGCAGACCCGAACTGGTAACCCGAACTCCCGATTAGAACTGCGACCGCCTCCCTTACAACAGACAACGAAATGGAAGTAATAGCAGTCGAGCAAAGATACTACGAGAGGGGATATATCGATACGTGTTGCTAGCGCCGCTCACGATGAAGAAAAGCAGCAACTCAGCGACAGTAGTAATTTAAATTAGCGTAGTGAGGTGGAAGTACGTTAAAAACAGGGTGTAAAATACATGGTGACGAGCACATGAGCCACGCACGGCTCAGTTGTGCCCTAAATTTCTTTTTTCTTTTTAATTGAGTTCAGTATCTCCCCATTTGTTATTGATTCTACTCGTATAGTCTTACGTATTCTCACAGTAATGTTGACCGGTGAGTGTACTGTGTTCAGATTTGTATTTCTGTCTGCGCATGCAACATTACACCTACCCACACTGCAACACCCCGACCACGAAAATGTTCATGTTCGAAAATGTTCACATGTCACCACAAGAGAGGTCGTCCACCATTGGCTAACATGATAGTTTAGGTGATTCAGATGTTACACTGTGGGGTGGCATGTGTTGCAGGGACATACTGACCTCCAAAGTTTTGAACACGTTACACTCACAGGTCATCGTTATTGCGACACTCTACTGCTTCCCCATTTGCCTTTCTTCAAGGGTGCATTCGGCCCTGACTGTATTGTTTTTTATGAAAATATGCGACCCGATCATACCGAACAGCGCAGGTGTAGGATCTCTCCTCCGAAAAGCTTATTTATCTATATATCTTTAACATATTGCAGCGTGTCAGCAACTGTGAAATGTACAGCAAATAAACAATGTTTTCAGCCTCCTTCCCCTCTGCAACTGAAGGCTGAAAACATTGTTTATTTGCTTATTTATCTGCTAGCCAGTCTTTGATATTTGCAAGTTTAAACAAAATATTGACAGTTTGGTATAGACTCCCACTCTCTAAATATGTAGCAGCTCAGACCAATGGATAGAAAGCGCCCTGATTTCCGATCTGTATGATACGAGTTGAGACAACTTCCAAGTCCTGGTGGCAGAGAGACACGGCAGCACACCTTGATAAAACCCTAGCCGAACATTCCACAAGTTTAACACCTTCACTGATCTTTCATTACTTGCGAGTCAGCCACCCTCAGTCTGTTCGTTTATGACTAGTGTCGGTCTGTGACCAACAAGCTCTACAGGGGGCAGTTTGGATGAAGGAAACAGATCGTACAGAAATGCACAGTTCCCCTGCAGTTACAAAGATTCCTTTATTCTACAAAACCCTGGGCTATTTTGTGAGGACCATCTGCCAGAAGTTTGCTTAGGTTCTGCAAAATTTTGGTTGCGCCGTCAGACAGCAGCCTGCACACGTAGCTCAGCCGACTGGACGCTTTACTAGCCTAGTAAAACGTGCAAATCCAATAATCTGTTTATCAGAATGACGTAAGTAGAGGTATGTTATGACCTCTGCAATCATCTGTATCCTAATTTGAATATAAAATCTTGGCCTCCCTTAACAATCTAATTATTACGAGGGTAAAGGCAAGGCAGATTTTAAGTTATGTACCCTGCAATTTCATTGAGAAAATGGAGGTGATGTAATTGTAAAGCGGCCCTCAAAGGCCACTTTGCCTGCACATTTGTTTGACACTTATTCTGGACAAACCACCTCCTTCCCCTCTCTATATCCACCTCTTCCTTCCTTTGTCTGTCCACCTCATCCTCTCACATCTGTATGTGTGTCTCCCACTTCTCGCTCTCCCTATTTCATCCTTCTCCCCCATCTCTCCACCTCTTCTCTCTGACCACATCTTCCTCCCCTGTCTCTCTGACCACAGCCTCTTCCCCATCTCTCTTCACATCTACGCCTCCCCCTCTTCCTTTTCGACGTGCACACTACCCATCTACACCTTCCACCTTCCACCTGCCTCAAGCACCTCTCACTCCTGCCCCACCCAGCCCCCCTCCGTTTCCTCTTGCCCCTCGCTCTATCCATCAGCTCCTCTAACCGTATGAACCTGGCTCCAGCCATATATATTGCCATATGTAGCCCCTGCAGTACAGTTAAAGCAGGGTGATACTACTCCCACATCACACCTAACATGCAGAGCAGGGTAGACATCAGAGGCTTGAATAATCTTTTATTTACCCCTGAAATACAAGTCTCCATGCATACAAAACAGGTCGATAAAGCAGGCTGATAGTACTCCAGTGTAACATCCGTATCAGGTAAACTGTTTCTTGCCCCTGCTATGTAGGCTGCCTTGCAAAGGAGGGTGATTTAACAGGACAATACTCTTCCCACAAAAGATGCCTCTCTTGGCGAGCGGTCTATACGCCAGGGGCTCGAAAACAGGTATTTCTGCCTGAATCACGTTCTTATTGGAGCTAGGAGGTTATAAACACCACAGTGCAGCTACTCATGAAGATTGCTGTTTCTGTACCATGCTTGGTTGAATCAATTCAGGGGTTTTACACAGACCTACACTCTGCTTTATACTTATGCTGAGTACTGCGCAATAATATTAACTGTCTGAGAGCAGTATTGACAGTACAATAATTTGAAGGAGATTACAGAACTTTAAAAATATTGATATTCAGTCAATATATTGTGCAATATATTGTACTGTGTAATGAAGATGTTGTGCCTGTCGAGAATTCATGAGCTGCTGTCACAAATCGCTGATACAGCATGTCATACAGAGACGATTTCATCAGGAAAGACAGACGAAAGGAATCATTTCTTCAAGTGCATTCACAGTAGTAGTTTGATTACATATTTAACATCTAATTATTAATTAACAGTAGAAACATTTCAAAAAAGTGTTTAAGTGCAGTAAAATAATACCACAACTGCTTATTTCTATGTTTCAGGTCTGAATAATTTATTGCTGAAATACGCAACATCACTATCTACTGATTCTCTAGAATAATGTATCTTACTATGTCAGGTTTATAGCTCGCTTCCAGCGTTGTGTGAAGTGAAATGCCGGCCGAAGTGGCCGCGCGGTTCTGGCGCTGCAGTCTGGAACCGTGAGACCGCTACGGTCGCAGGTTCGAATCCTGCCTCGGGCATGGATGTGTGTGATGTCCTTAGGTTAGTTAGGTTTAACTAGTTCTAAGTTCTAGGGGACTAATGATCTCAGCAGTTGAGTCCCATAGTGCTCAGAGCCATTTGAAGTGAAATCCAGCGAGTATGTGATAACCTATTCATTGAAAGATTCCTCATTCATCCAAAGAACAATTCCAATAGTCATCTGGCCCTGCTGCAAGTTCTCTTAGCGTATTAGTATGGCCATGCCTAGACTTTTATTTCTGCAGCATGTAGCAACTTCTACATGATCGAGAACCAACATTTTCGATACAGAAGCAAGGTCCTGACTGAGGCGTCACGGATGTACAGTATACAAGGTGATCATGAATAAAACAAACAAACTGCAGGGACGGATTCCTGACTGGAAATAGAAGAAAAAAGGTCCTATCAACATGTGTCCGGAAATGCATCGTTGTCACTGTGCATGGCGCTGACAAATGACAGTTCCTCCGACCACGTGCCGAGTGTTCCCTCTGTGTGACTGGCGCAGCGTACTTTAAGCAGCAGAATGGTTCGGTATTCATGTCGGGAACAAATCGAGATGGTGTTTGCGTACGGCCAAGGAGATGGAAATGGCCGAGAGGCAGCATATACTGCAGAGGACGGTCCTCCAAATCTGGTGTATGCGCAGTTCGCCGCCTCCCCGCACGTTCGCCTGTCTTAAAGGAACCATGGTCACACAAACGGCCAAAAAGGGTTTGAAATGTTGTGTAATGTGCTTCGTGTCTGTCAGGGTACTTGGTTGTGGTACGCTCGTGCAACCTCTTAACCGTTTGCACCTACTTTGCAATACACAAACCCGTCTCGGCTTGTTCCCGACATTAATAATGGGCCATTATGCTGCTTACAGTACGCTGCGTCAACGACACGCCGGCGACACACAAGGAACAAACGGCACGTGGTCAGAGAAACTGTCATTCGTCAGCGCCATCTACGGTGGGAATTGTGCATTTCCGGACACATGCTCATAGGAGCTTTATTCCTCCATTTCCTGCCAGAAATCCGTCCCAGATGTTTCTCAGATTTATTAATGTTCAGTAAACATGAAGCTTGTGAGGACTCTTCAATAACTGTACAGTCTTGACAAACTGAAAGAACCCGAAGGTTTTAGCAGCAAAAGGACTTATTTTTGACATGTTCGATATTTTAAATCTGATGCTTTATAAATGAAAAGGTCAAAGTGATAGTGTGGATATAATAAAACCCTGAAACAGTTATAGTAGACGGTGCACACAGGTAAAGCATAAAGATACGTCCTCCAGCGCGGACGGGCAAAAGTTAGTTCAAGAACTCTAGAGGACGCTGGCATGTCTTGGACGCAACGTCGATTGCTTACAATAACACGTTTACTAACATCTGAAGGCGGCTGGGAGACTGCTACTTGTCCTTAAAGAAAGCTACCAACAATAGGGCAGCATATATCCAGGAAACTTATGTGTCTTAATGTGCATTCCCCGTCGAGCGCTTTTTTCCTGATTTGTTTCAGGTGGGCGCATTTTCCTGTTCTTCCTTTTCTTTTGGAATTTATGCTGTACAAGCGTAAACTTAAATTTTTTCATATCCTGTTATCAAAAGTACGAGGTACGTCTGAAAAGTAAAAATAGTTTCTAAATAGTACAAAAACAAGAATTAAAAACAAAATATTTTTACTTGCCTTCAAAGTAATCAACATAAGCTACAGCACACTGCTCACATAGATTGCGAAGCTGTTGGAAACTTTCAGCAAACGCCTCTTGTGGAATCGTTCGGAGCACCGTGGTCAGCCGTTGTTGGATATCTGCTCACTGTAGGAGATGACAACTGATGATAACAATATGTTCGGGAGACCAAGCGAGCAAAAAGGCATGGTGTTCATCGTCTTCCCTGCCTCGCAAAGAAAGTCGACTCACAAATCCAAGATTAAGACGGCGTTGTTCGTCTCTTTAGGCAGCAAGTGCTTACTCCATCATGAATTTCTAACCAAGGGAGGTACGGAGGACGATGAACACTCTGCCATTGACGATCGCTTCGTCTCCTGATCATATTCGCATCACCAGGTCTCATCTTCTGTATTATGCGGATATCCAAAAAGCGTGAGCGCGGTGTTTCGAACAATTCGGAGAGAAGCGTTTGCTGACGGTTTCCAGCAGCTCTACAACCGATGTCAGACCTATGTTATACCTAATGGTGACCACACGGAAGTCCGGTGAAGGGTTTGTAACTCTTGTTTCCTTTATTTTATAAGATCCACCAGAGCTTTTCGGACGGACCTTCTTTTTAAATATCCATTGAAGCATGCATATGGATTGTGAATTTTAAATCCACATGCAAATGGCTTCAACATAAAAGCCGAAACTACAATGAAGAACATTTTAGCAGCCGGAAAAAGTATTCATTAATTCAGTACACAGTTGCGAAACAATAGCGCTCCCTGAACACGGAGGAAATAATAACCAGGCTGACAAAATCACGCTATACTGTTATTTTGGAAGGAATAAAATAGCCCGTTTAATAAAATATGCGCGTTAGTGAGTAAACGTCATACGTGTTCGCTAGCTGACGTTAACTACCGTGAAGACGGTACGGTTAACGTGTTCAGCGATGTGGCTAAGCACGTGTGCGTGCTGACCCGTGACGTCACAGTCAGGCAGACTGCTCGTGCTGCAGAAGGTCCAGGGCGGCACACATTCCAGAGGGCCCGGCGTTTCCAGCAGAGAAGGAGCGGAGCGGGTGGGCGCCTTAATTACATAGCACGGCCGCCCCAGGCCCGCTGTATCAGCCGGCCCTGCGCCGCCTGTGTAATTCACAGCAAAACGCGCCCTGCTATCCGCCGCGCGGCTCACCCCACCGGAAATGTGGTGGCGGTGAGGCAGAAGGCTGCCGTGGCGGGTGCTGGTCGCACGGAGGCCAGCCAGCTCCCAAAGAAATTAATTACACCTTTATGTGCTTTGTTAGCCATTCTACATTAATTCATCCTCTAAGGATGACGCCCGATGTGCTCGGACGCGTCGTGGAATGACTCTGCTACGTGGTGGCAATTCACTGACTTCCGTGAAATAATGAAGTAAAAACAAAAGCGCCATACGAGAGTATGGAAAGTATCTTAATGATATACTGGTTAATTCAGATAAACTTAAAACCTTTGTAACATAAAATTACAGTGGCGGCAAAAAATCGCGACACCAAAAAGGAGGTGTACGACGTGAACGAAAGGTGGTGGGCGTGTCTCTACATCTGAAAGAATATGTCTACTCCAATCTCCCGCCAGTCACATAACTATGCCGCTAGCAGCGCCACTATCAGGATGCAAATCTGGTTTGCTTTGAATACAGGCTGAAACAGTCGTGATCGTTTGTTACCTTTGAGGTTGGACGTGGTGAGCTGACGTTAGTCAAAATTCCTTTAAGGCGAGAAGTCGCCATTATCAACACCTCAGTGAGATTGAACGATGTTGTGTAATGGGGCTACGAGAAGCTGGATATTCCTTCTGCGATACTGCAGAAAGACTTGGCAGGAATGTAGCCACTGTGCATGATTGCTGCCAGAGGTGGTCACGAGAATGTACGGTCGCAATAACACAGGGATCCGGACGGCCACGTGCCACTACCGAGTTGGTGCATCGTATTGCAGCTGTAATTTGAGCATCTGTTGGTACCGCAGTGACACAAAAAAGTGTTACAAATCGGTTACTTCAAGGACACCTCCGAGTCAGACGCCCTGAAGTGTGCGTTTCACTGACCCCAAATCATTGCCATTAGCGTCTTAGGTGATGTTAAGCGAGTGCTCTTTGGAGAGCAGGGTGCGGGTCGGTTTCCTGATGAAATCTATGCCTCGATGTAGTTGATGGCCGTTTGTTGGTTAGAAGGAGGGCAACAAACCTGTCTTCAAGCTAGACACACTCGATCTACAGCTGGAGTTATGGTCTGGAGTGTGATTTCGTATGACGGCAGGAGCACTTCGTGGTTGTCCCACTCACCCTGACTGAAAATGTGTAAGTAAGTCTGGTGATTCGACCTGCTGTCCCGCCCTTCATGAACGCCGTTCCAGATGGTGTTTTCCAACACGATAAATCTCTACCACATACCGCTGTTGTAACCAATATGGTCTACAGAGTGTCGACAAGTTGGCTTGCTATGCTTCATCGCAAAATTTGTCTCCAATCGAACATATATGAGACATCATCGGATGACAACTCCAGCGTCATCCACAATCAGCTGTTAACCTCCCTGCATTACCAGACGAAGTGTAACAGTCGTGGAAGTCCATCCCACAAACTGACATCCGCCATTCGCATAACACAATACATAAATGTTTCCATGCTTGCGTTCAACATTCTGGCTCTTACATTGGTTACTAATGTACAAGCATCCCACGTTTCCAATGGCTTATCTTGTGCTTACTTTAACTACTGAACTTGCAATGTCAATCATTTACGTATGATACATAGACAAATGTATTCCTGAAATTACAATATGCTGCATTAATTATTTTTTTGATGTTGCAATTAGTTCTCCGAGAATGTACTTGGCTGTGTGGAGATGGGTGTCCTAGCGACAAAACCTTTTTAAAGTGAGGTGTTCAAATGTGTGCCCATGTTCCTGAATACACAACGCAATGCGAATGCGGCTTCTAAACGATCTTTGAACCATGTGTAACGTCGCCAGTATCAGGGATGGACCTGATTCCATGATGAGCCGCTTGAAGTCGTCTGAGGCTCTCAGTTCAGTGAGCTGAACACCATTCTTTATAAATTCCAACAAAAAGAGATCTCCTGGTGTTAAATTTGGAGACTGTGCAGCCATTCCAGAGGACCAGGGCGCCGCAACCAATGTTCATCGGATCTGTTGTTCAGTTCTTGGACGACATTAGGCGCACAATGGGCTGGGTGACTACTGTTGCATCCACATGTTGTTGTTGTGGTCTTCAGTCCCGAAACTGGTTTGTTGCAGCTCTCGATGCTACTCTATCCTGTGCAAGATTCTTCTTCTCCCAGTACCTACTGCAACCTACATCCTTCTGAATCTGCTTAGTGTATTCATCTCTTGGTCTCCCCCTACGATTTTTACCCTCCACGCTGCCCTCCAATACTAAATTGGTGATTCCTTGATGCCTCAGAACATGTCCTACCAACCGATCCCTTCTTCTGGTCAAGTTGTGCCACAAACTCTTCTCCCCAATGCTATTCAGTACCTCCTCATTAGTTATGTGATCTACCCATCTAATCTTCAGCATTCTTCTGTAGCACCACATTTCGAAAGCTTCTGTTCTCTTCTTGTCTGAACTATTTATCGTCCACGTTTCACTTCCATAGATGGCTACACACCATACAAATACTTTCAGACACGACTTCCTGACACTTAAATCTATACTCGATGTTTGAAATTTCTCTTCTTCAGAAACGCTTTCCTTGACATTGCCAGTCTACATTTTATATCCTCTCTACTTCTACCATGATCAGTTATTTCGATCTCCAAATAGCAAAACTCATTTACTACTTTAAGCGTCTCATTTCCTAATCTAATTCCCTCAGCATCACTCGATTTAATTCGACTACATTCCATTATCCTCGCTTTGCTTTTGCTGATGTTCATCTTATATCCTCCTTCCAAGACAATGTCCATTCCGTTCAGCTGCTCTTCCAGGTCCTTTGCTGTCTCTGACAGAATTACAATGTCATCGGTGACCCTCAAAGTTTTTATTTCTTCTCCATGGATTTTAATTCCTACTCCGAATTTTTCTTTTGTTTCCTTCACTGCTTGCGCAATATACAGATTGAATAACATCGGGGAGAGGCTGCAACCCTGTCTCACTCCCTTCCTAACCGCTGCTTCCCTTTCATGCCCCTCGACTCTTAAAACTGCCATCTGGTTTCTGTACAAATTGTAAATAGCCTTTCGCTCCGTGTATGTTACCCCTGCAACCTTCAGAATTTGAAACAGAGTAGAGTATTCCAGTCCACATTGTCAAAAGCTTTCTCTAAGTCTACAAATGCTAGAAATGTAGGTTTGCCTTTCCTTAATCTATTTTGTAAGATATGTCGTAGGGTCAGTATTGCCTGACGTGTTCCAACATTTCTACGGAATCTAAAGTGATCTTCGCCGAGGTCAGCTTCTACCAGTTTTTACATGTTCATCCACATACAGCCTATTATATCCAGACGGATATTTTCAGGAAGAGCACCTAAACTGTCGTCGATGAAAGCTCAATACCTTTCACCTGCCAGTGTACGTGCGAAATCCTGTGACCGATGATTTGATCGCCCGCATCTCGTGGTCGTGCGGTAGCGTTCTCGCTTCCCACGCCCGGGTTCCCGGGTTCGATTCCCGGCGGGGTCAGGGATTTTCTCTGCCTCGTGATGGCTGGGTGTTGTGTGCTGTCCTTAGGTTAGTTAGGTTTAAGTAGTTCTAAGTTCTAGGGGACTTATGACCACAGCAGTTGAGTCCCATAGTGCTCAGAGCCATTTGAACCATTTTTTTGATGATTTGATCCCCAAGGATTCCTCATCACAAATGAATGGACTACCTACTTTGACGATCGACTGGATGTACCCACGTAATATTACCTGTGGCCCAGTAACGCATATTATGACGGTTCACTGCACCATAATGTATGAAAGTGGATTCATCCGAGAACATAAAAGTTCGTACGGCGCACAGAGTGAAATTACGCATAGCCCATTCACTGCATGAGATCGTTCCCATACACCTCCTGTATCAGAGACAGGTGTACAGGTGAAACCCGTGGCCCTGTGCTATACGTCACATAGATGGAAGGCTGATACATGTAACTGCAGCAACATTTCGTAGACTGACGTGAGGCTCGTGGTGTACTGCAGCTAAAACACCTCCAGCTACTAATTACTTCTAACCTTATAGTCCTGCTGCGACTCCTCAAACTACTTTCTTCCCAAAGTCGTTATTCAGCGTGTGAGAACATAATGGCTGCTGGAGCTCTTCATTCAAGATATCTCAAGGCATTCGCATGGCTGCTTCATTCTCATCGTGTCGTATTCATCGAGCATCAGCAGCATGTCAACGTACTGTTTGCATTTGCATGCCATGTTCATTTGATATCAGTATCCACGGCACACTATAGCCTGTTTGTCTGTGCGTTCCGGCCTGTCGTTTGTATTGTGGTGTAAGGCGACGGTCGAGATTCTAACGAACATTTCATCTAACACGGCATCGACAAAGCTTGTCGACCAGTGACACCAGTATCATTATATCCGGTCTGTGGGTCGTTTAGAAGGTTCATTGTGTTGTGCCTTCAGGAACATGGACACACATTTGAACACCTCTCTTCAAACGTTCCGCCACCAGAACATCATTCTGCACACAATGAAATATTATGTACAACATATTGCATCCACCCCAAATTTTTCAAGGTTTCCAGCTTCCAAACAAAACGTGATAGAAAAGTGACTTAAATTGATTTGAACAAAATGGTTCAAATGGCTCTGAGCACTATGGGACTTAACATATGAGGTCATCAGTCCCCTAGAACTTAGAACTACTTAAACCTAACTAACCTAAGGACATCACACACATCCATGTCCGAGGCAGGATTCGAACCTGCACCCGGCGGTCGCGCGGTTCCAGACTGAAGCGCCTAGAACAGCTTCGCCACCCCGGCCGGCTGATTTGAACACCGTTGGGTCAAAAACATAAGCTACATGATTGAAAAATCTAATTTTCTATTTAAAAAATTGCTTCTTGTTGCTTTAACTCTCTAGAAAATAACTCAGTAAACTGTCTTCATAGCCTCACATTTGAAGCAAAGAAATCATGTGGAGACATGCCCTATTGCGAAGGGTTTCCGAGCTAAAACACTAAAACACAGTTAACGTACATTTTTTTTGGACTATTGGCGCGTCCGTAAGTGAGTTACCCTCCCAACTTCCTTGAAGTTTTATTGTAGCCCTAGCTACCTCGTTCCCCTCAGACTCTTTGTTCGGGAAGCCTTTCTGCCGTTACACTAGCCCGTTGCACGACAGTTATCCTGATCTGTTGTGAGTGAAGCAGTGCGAGGGACTGAGAGCATCGGTTAACTGTGTGTGTTCACACGCTGGCTCAAATGCCACTCACCGAGCGAGGTGGCGCAGTGATTAGCACACTGGACTCGCATCGGGAGGACGACGGTTCAATCCCGTCTCCAGACATCCTGATTTAGGTTTTCCGTGATTTCCCTAAATCGTTTCAGACAAATGCCGGGATGGTTCCTTTGAAAGGTCACGGCCGATTTCCTTCCCCATCCTTCCCTAACCCGAGCTTGTGCTCCGTCTCTAATGACCTCGTTGTCGACGGGACGTTAAAAAAAAACACTAACCTCAAATGCCACATATTTACATTAACGAAGACTATGCAGATATTGTGTATGTTCACAGTTTCTGCGACAGTAGTTCTCCTGCTGCTGTCGAAGGATACCGTCAGAGCTTTCCGACACATCGAATCTCTGATCGTAAACTGTTTACTGGAGTTTCCAGCATCCTGCGTGAAACAGATATTCTCCCGACCTCCCACTTTTATTCTGAACGTGTAGTTCAATAACCTGCGCAGGAACAGCAACGTGCTGTTGAAATGGTGCAATGTAGTCCTTCTACCAACACATGGCGACTTTCTGGACATATCCATGACCCACGAACACGTGTATGTCGAACACTGCTCGCGTAAAATTTGCACCCATTTCACATACAGCATGTGCACAATCTTCACTTCGGACACCAAGCCACACGACGTGAACTTTGTCACCGGTTAAATTTTTTGAAATTTATGGTAAGTTCTATGGAACCAAACTGCTGAGGTAATCGCACACTCCTTAATCTAACTGAAATTCACTTACGCTGAGGACAACACACATACCCATGCTCGAGGCAGGACTCGAACCTGCGAATGGGAGGAGCCACGCGAACTGTTAAAAGACGCCCTAGACGGCGCGGCTACAACGCGTGGCACCGGTTAAATGATAATAGTCATATGCATCTATTAATGTTATTCACTGGTGAAGGCACGTTCATGCGGAATGGAATCAAAAATACACGGAATAACAGTCGATGGTCGCAGGGAAATCCAAACGCTACCGTGGGAATCAATTTGCCAGTTTGTTTTTCGATCAATTTTTGGTGAATCATGATCGATAATATATTGAAAGGTCCAGTCATCTTATAGTAGCGAATGACGTGTTGCAATTACTTGCATTTTTTGGAAGTTTCGTTTCTTGCACAGCTTGGCAACGTTCCTTTGACCACGCAAACCCAATGTACTTCCAGTATGAAGGAACCCTCCACACCTTACCAGACGTCTGAGGGAACATCTCAATCGCTGGGTTGCTCGTGGTAGTACAAGTAACTGGCCACCAAGGTCGCCAGTCGTTACGCCATTAAATATTTGTTTATGGGGTCGTATGAAGTATGGGGTGTACAAACGAAAGTTGAATAGGCAAGATGGATTGCTTGATCGCATCGTGTACGCTGATGCCCTCATTTGGGTACGTACAGTGACCCTCAGACAAGAAACACAGCCACAAAGCTCTAAAGTTGCTGCCAGGAAGCCTCAAATAATATTAGCTGAAGATTCTGATAGCCTGTTAATTTGTTGGAGTTGTTTGGAGATCGCGAAACCGAGCAGTCGGTCAGCAGCCTCAGAGAGGGTAGTACTTAAGATGAGGGTCCTGTGGAGCTGAGTGGTTGTTTTAACAGTGGGGAGTGACTGGTCGTAAGTGATCAAACCAATTTTTCCTGTTTTTGTGGTAAAGGGTGCGACTTCATGAGCGAGCACTTACTAAATGGACAAAATTTCATATCAGGGTGTGGAGACACCTGGTAGCTACAGATAGTGCTTGTTAACACCAAGAGATGTCTGGCAAGGTCTTACAAAAGACAATAAATTCCATTTATTCCAGTGGAAATTTCAGGTAATTTTGTATGTGGCCTTTCGCTTTTTAACTTTGGACTGTTGTCCTGTTTATGGAGGAGACGCTAGGAACTGGTTGATGAGACTGTAGTGCTCGTATTCCAGTCCAGTGGTTAGATCTTAGAGTATCTCCAACTTAGTTGCACCTGAGTGCTTCGGTAGTTAGGTTTTGAATCTCTGCGTGTTAATCTATTAGACACAGTTTTTGAGTTTTCGTCATTGTCTACAGTAGAGTTGCGCAGCATGTGCCGATAGTCCGTTTATCTGCAGTTTAGTTTTCCACTGTCTTTAGTATGGACAGGGACTGCGATTGTTGTGTGCGGATGTGAGCTGAATTGGTGACACTTCGCTCTCAGCTCCATGCTTTGGTGGTTTCGATTACACAGGTTGAGGCTGTAGTGGATGGGCGACACTTGTGGTCTGGCCGTGGGGATGCAACGGACGTCCAGCGCGTCTGAGTCCTCGGATCGGCCCTCACCGGCGGATAGCCCAGTTACTGCTCGCACTGTGGTTGATCCCTCACCTGTGGTCGAGTGGAAGGTCGCTCCGGGGGGTAGCAGGCGGCGAAAGACTTCCCAGGCGGGCGCACGTAGGGACTCCCCGGTTTGTCTGACAAAAAGGTTCCAGGCGCTGTCTGTGGCTGACATTGTCGCTGAACCACGTGCTGTCGCCAGTCCTGTTTCAGAGGAAACCTCTCAGCTTGCAAGATCCGGACAATCACAGACGGTGGGTTTATTGATAGTTGGAAGCTCCAACGTTAGGCGCGTTATGGGGCCCCTTAGGGACATGATTGCCAAGAAGGGAAAGAAAACCAATGTGCACTCCGTGTGCATACCGGGTGGAGTCATTCCAGATGTGGAACGGGTCCTCCCAGATGCCATGAAGAGCACAGGGTGGAGCCAACTGCAGGTGGTTGCTCACGTCGGTACCACTGATGTGAGTCACTTTGGATCAGAAGAGATTCCCTCTGGTTTCGAGCGGCTAACAGAAGTGATATAGGTTGCCAGTCTTGCTTGCAAAATGAAAGAAGAGCTGACCATTTGCAGCTTAGTCGACAGGACCGATTGCGGACCTCTGGTACAGAGCCGAGTGGAGGGTCTGAATCAGAGGCTCAGACGGTTCTGCGACAGTATAGGCTGCAGATTCCTCGACTTCCGCCAAAGGGTGGTTGGATTTCGGGTTCCGCAGAATAGGTCATGCGTCCACTATGCGCAGGAGGCGGCTACACGGGTAGCAGGGGCAGTGTGGCGTGGACTGGGCGGTTTTTTAGGTTAGAGGATCTCGGGAAAACACAAGAAGGGCTTCAGTCACAAAGGGTGCAGGGTGAACACAGGAAGAACGTAGATACAGGAACCATTGGTATAACAGTTTAAATTGTCGTAGCTGTGTTGGGAAAGTACCAGAGCTCCAAGCGCTAATAGAAAGCACTGATGCTCCAGTCGTTATAGGCACTGAAAGCTGGCTAAAGCCGGACATAAGCTCAGCCGAAGTTTTTCCGCAGAACCTAACGGTGTTCCGAAAGGATAGGCTAAACATGGTTGGCGGTGGCGGGTTCGTTGCTGTTAAAAGTAGTTTATCTTGTCGCGAAATTTAAGTAGATAGTTCCCGTGAGTTAGTATGGGCAGAGATCATTGTTGGCAACGGGTCCTCCCAGATGCCATGAAAGAGCACAGGGTGGAGCCAACTGCAGGTGGTTGCTCACGTCGGTACCACTGATGTGAGTCACTTTGGATCCTTTGAATCCTTTTACCGACCTTCCAATTCAGATGATGCAGTTGCTGAAAGGTTCAAGGGAAACTTGAATTTGATTTCAAACACATAGCCGACTCATACGATTACAGTTGATGGTGACTTTAATTTATCCTCGATATGTTGGCAAAAGTACGTGTATAGTTCCGCAGGTACTCATAAAACATCGTAAGAAATTGCGCTAAATGCATTCTCTGAAAATTATTTCGATCAGTTAGTTCATGAGCCCACGCTAATAGTAAACAGTTGTGAAAACACACTTGACCTGTTAGCAACAAATAATCCTGAGTTAATAACGAGCATCAAAACGGATACAGGGATTAGTGAACACTGGATTGTCGTAGCGAGATTGAATATTGTAACCCCCAAATCCTCCAAGAATAAACGAATAATTTACCTATTCAAAAAAGCAGATAAAAATTCACTTGATGCCTTCCTGAGAGACAATCGCCACTCCTTGCAAATTAATGTTATAAGTGCAGACCAGATGTGGCTTGAATTCAGAGAAGTAGTATCGGCAGCAGTTGAGAGATTTATACCAAATAAATTAACGAACGACGGAGCTGATCCTCCTTGGTACACAAAACTCGTCAGAACACTGTTGCAGAAACAACGAAACTAACATGCCAAATTTAAACAGACGCAAAATCCCAAAGATTGGCGATCTTTTACAGAAACTCGAAATGTAGCGCGGACTTGAATGCGAAATGCTTATATCTGTTTCCACAACGAAACTTTGTCTCGAAACTTAGCAGAAAATCTAAAGAGATCCTGATGTGAAGTATATTAGCGGCCAGAAACTATCAATGTGTTCTCTGCGCGACAGCAATGGAGATACTATCGAAGACAGTGCTGCTGAAGCAAAATTACTAAACACAGCCTTCCGAAATGCCTTCACAAAAGATGACGAAGTAAATATTCCAGAATTCGAATCAAAAACAGCTGCCAACATTAACGTAGAAGTAAATATCCTCGGAGCAGTGAAGCAACTTAAATCACTTAATGAAAGCAAGTCTTCTGGTCCAGACTTTACACCAATTAGGTTACTTTCAGAGTATGCTGACGCATTAGCTCCATACTTGACAATCATATACAACCGTTCGCCCGACGAAAGATCCGTATCCAAAGACTGGGGAGTCGCACATGTCACGCCAATATTCAAGAAAGGCAGTAGGAGTAATCCACTAAATTACAGGCCCATATCGTTAACGTCGATATGTAGCAGGATGCTGAAACATATATTGTGTTCAAACATTATGAATTACCTCGACGGAAACGGTCTACTGACACACAGTCATTATGGGTTTAGAAAACATCGTTGCTGTGAAACACAACTAGCTCTTTATTCGCACGAAGTGTTGAGTGCTATTGACAAGGGATTTCAGATCGATTGCGTGTTTCTGGATTTCCCGAAGGTTTCTGACACTGTACCACGCAAGCGGCTTATAGTGAAATTGCGTGCTTATGGAATACCGTCTCAGTTATGTGACTGGATTTATGACTTCCTGTCAGAGAGGTCACAGTTCGTAGTAATTGACGGAAAGTCATCGAATAAAACAGAATGATTTTTGGCTTTCCCCTAGGTAGTGTTATAGGCCCTTTGCTGTTCCTTATCTATATAAACGATTTGGAAGACAAACTGAGCAGCCTTCTCAGGTTGTTTGCAGATGAAGCTGTCGTTTATCGACTAATAAAGTCATCAGAAGATCAAAACAAACTGCAAAACGATTTAGAAAAGGTATGTAATTCTGTCAGAGACAGCAAAGGACTTGGAAGAGCAGTTGAACGGAATGGATGGTGTCTTGAAGGGAGGATATAAGATGAACATCAACAAAAGCAAAACGAGGATAATGGAATGTAGTCGAATTAAGTCGGGTGATGTTGAGGGTATTAGATTAGGAAATGAGACACTTAAAGTAGTAAAGGAGTTTTGCTATTTGGGGAGCAAAATAACTGATGATGGTCGAAGTAGAGAAGATATAAAATGTAGACTGGCAATGGCAAGGAAAGCGTTTCTGAAGAAGAGAAATTTGTTAACATCGAGTATAGATTTAAGTGTCAGGAAGTCTTTTCTGAAAGTATTTGTATGGAGTGTAGCCATGTATGGATGTGAAACATGGACGGTAAATAGTTTGGACAAGAAGAGAATAGAAGCTTTCGAAATGTGGTGCTACAGAAGAATGCTGAAGATTAGATGGGTAGATCACATAACTAATGAGGAGGTACTGAATAGGATTGGGGAGAAGAGGAGTTTGTGGCACAACTTGACCAGAAGAAGGGATCGGTTGGTAGGACATGTTCTGAGGCATCAAGGGATCACCAATTTAGTACTGGAGGGCAGCGTGGAGGGTAAAAATCGTAGGGGGAGACCAAGAGATGAATACACTAAGCAGATTCAGAAGGATGTAGGTTGCAGTAGGTACTGGGAGATGAAGAAGCTTGCACAGGATAGAATAGCATGGAGAGCTGCATCAAACCAATCTCAAGACTGAAGACCACAACAACAACAACATGTGAATGGTGCGAAAACTCGCAGTTGTCTCTAATTGAGTGCTAAAAGGACTCCGTTAAACTTCGGTTACACGATAAATCAGTCAAATATAAAGGCCGTAAATTCAACTAAACACCTAGGAATTACAATTACGAACAACTTAAACTGGAACGAACACGTAGAAAATGTTGTGGGGAGGGCTAACCAAAGACTGCGTTTTATTGGCAGGACACTTAGAATATATGACAGATCTACTAACGAGACTGCCTGCAATACGCTTCTCCGTCCACTTTTAGAATACTGTTGCGCGGTGTGGGATCCTTACCAGATAGGACTGACGGAGTACATCGAAAAAGTTCAAAGAAGGGCAGCACATTTTGTATTATCACGAAATATGGGAGAGAGTGTCACTGAAATGATACAGGATTTGGGCTGGACATCATTAAAAGAAAGGCGTTTTTCGCAGCGACGGAATCTTCTCACGAAATTCCAATCACCAACTTTCTCCTCCGAATGCGAAAATGTTTCGTTGACACCGACCTACATAGGTAGAAACGATCACCACGATAAAATAAGGGAAATCAGAGCTCGTGCGGAAAGATATAGGTGTTCGTTCTTTACACGCGCTTACAAGATTGGAATAATAGAGAATTATGAAGGTGGTTCGATGAACCATCTGCCAGGCAGTTAAATGTGATTTGCAGAGTATCCATGTAGATGTAGATGTAGATGTAGAGTTGGAATTCTACGGATCATAGATTAATGGTAAGGAAGCAGTGACGATTTTAATCCTGTCTCACGGGTTAAACCCAGGTTTGCGACCCTTATTACGACTGGCAGTATAAGTGCAGCAGTACTGAGAATTAATTCAGGTCCGAAAAGAAACGTTTCAGAGGACGTCTACGGAGGAATATGTCGCGTAATGTGGACAGCGCGCCGCAAGGCATTGAGGGAGTGTGGACACTTGCCACTGTTTCGAATGGGTCACAGCGCGATGCTGCGGAAGCCCAGTGGACGGAGGAGAATGGACGTTTTAGGCTAATTAGTAGAAGCTTTCCCCTAGAAGAAACTTCCTCCTTTCTGAACGACGTTGCCATACGAGAATGCTCGAAATTACACGAGGTATCTTTGAACGTATTCTGTGTAACAAATCGCCAAGTATTTCTACCATTTTTGCCTTTGTCCGGCAGTTCCGCGTGCTTCCTATAGGATTTTGCATGGAATGGATAGTTTAATGGATGGCCAGATGCCCTTCCTGCAGCCATCCCGTTACCCCCGGGTTTGGATATGTGTAAAGCAACTGTCTGCGTGTAGTGTTATTCTCACGTGGAATTGAGTGAAAGTTTCCTTAATGTTTTCGAATCATGTAACTGAGGAGGTACTTGGATACAAATCCGACATTCAGCTTGTGGGGTGAAAAACCGCCTAAAACCATATCCATGCTGGCTGGGACACCGTTCTTCGTCGTTAATGTTCGGGACGGACCTGATATGGGCCGGCGAACCCCTCGTCCCGAAGCGGCAATTTAACACGCACGGCTATCCGGGAGGCTCAGCATTTGAATCATCTATATATAACACACGTGTGTTTACGTTATTCGTAATTGTAATCCCTAAGTATATAGTTGAATTTACAGTCTACAGATTCGTATGATTTATCGTGTAGCCGAGAATTAACAGATTCCTTCTGGTACTCAGGTCGATGACGTCACATTTTTCATTATTTAGAGTCAAGTGGCAGTTTTCGCACCATACAGATATCTTGTCTAAATCGTTTTGCAATTTTTTTCGATCATCTGATGACTTCATGAGACGGTGAATGACATCACTTGCAAACAATCTAAGAGCGCTGCTTAGATTGTCTTCTAAATCGTTTATGGGGATCAGGAAAAGGCCGGGTGATACGGAACGTTTTCAGACACAAATAATGGTCAGACACAAATTCCAAAATCAGATACTGGATTGTAAGGCGTACTCAGGAGCAGATATAGATTCAGTAGCAGTGATGAAGCGTACGCTGAAGAGGTTAGTCAGCAAGAATCATTATGCAAAGATGTGAGATACGGAACTACTAAGGAATGACGAGATACGCTTGAAGTTCCCTAAGGCTATAGATACAGCGATAAGGAATAGCTCAGTGGGCAGTGCAGTTGAAGAGGAATGGACATCTCTAGAAAGTGCCATCACAGAATTTGGAAAGAAAAACATTACAAAGAAGGTATTTGCGAAGAAACTATGGTTAACAGAAGAAATACTTCAGTTGATAAAGGAAGGAGGAAGTACAAAAATGTTCAGGAAAATTCGGGAATACAGAAGAACAAGTTGCTGAGGAATGAAATAAACAGGAAGTTCAGGGAAGCTAAGACGACATGGCAGCATGCAAAACGTAAAGAAACTGAAAAAGAAATGATTGTCGGGAGGACTGACTCAGCAAATACGAAAGTCAAAACAACCTTCGGTGACATGAAAAGCAAGGATGATGGCATTAAGAGTGCAAGAGGAATTCCACTGTTAGATAGGGGATCCAGTATTAGAATCTGAATTTAACAGAGCTTTGGAGGACTTGAGATCAAATACGCCAGAAGGGACAGGTAACATTCCATCAGAATTTCTAAAAGCATTGGGAGAAAGGGCAACAAAACGACTATTCACGTTGGTGAATAGAATCTATGAGTCTGGTGACACACCATCTGACTTTCGGAAACATATCATCCACAAAATTCTGAAGACTGCAAGAGCTGACAATTGCGAGAATTATCGCACAATCTGCTCAACAGTCATGGATCAAAATTGCTGACAAGAATAATATACAATAGAACGAAAAGAAAATTGAGGTTGTGTTAGACGACGATCGGTTTGGCACCTGAGGGGCAATTCTGACTTTGCGATTGATAATGGAAGCCAGACCAAAGAAAAATCAAGACACGTTCATAGGATTTGTCGACCTGGAAAAAGCGTCCGAAAATGTTAAGTGGTGCAAGATGTTCGAAAATTTGAGAGAAATAGGGGTAAGCTATAGGCAGAGACAGGTAACATACGGTATGTAGAAGAGCCAATAATAAGAGTGGACGAACAAGATTGAAGAGCTCAGATTAAAAAGGGTGTAAGAGAAGGATGTAGTCTTTCGCCCGTACTCTTCATTCCGCACATCGAAGAAGCAATAATGTAAATAAAAGAAAGATTAAGGAGTGGAGTTAAAATTCAACGTGCAAGGATAGCACTGTTACGATTCGCTGATGACATTGCTATCCTGAGTGAAAGTGAAGAAGAATTACAGGATGTGCAAAGAATTACTGGATGTGCCGAATAGAATGAACAGTGTAATGAGTGTAGAATGTGGATTGAGAGTAAATCGAAGATAGACGAAAGTAATGAGAAGTAGAAGATATGAGAACAGCGAAAATCTTAACATCAGGATTGATGGTCACGAAGTAGACGAAGCTAAGGAATTCTACTACTTGGGCAGCAAAATAACCAATGACGGACGGAGCAAGGAGGGCATCAAAAGCAGACTAGCAGTGGCAAAAACGTCATTCCTGGCCAAGTGAAGTCTAGCAGTTTCAAATATAGGTATTTATTTGAGGAAGAAATTTCTTGGAATGTACGTTTGGAGGATAGCATTGTATAGTAGTGAAACATGGAGTGTGGAAAAACCGGAACAGAAGGGAATAGAAGCATTTGAGATGTGGTGCTGTTGACAAATGTTGAAAATTAGGTGGATTGATAAGGTAAGGTATGAAGAGGTTCTGCGCAGAATCTGAGAGGAAAGGAATATGTGGACAACACTGACAAGGAGAAGGGGCAGGATGATAGGACATCTCTTAAGACATCAGGGAATGACTTCCATGGTACTAGATGGAGTTGTAGAGGGCAAAAACTGTAGAGGAAGACAGAGATTGGAATACATCCAGCAAATAATTCGGGACACAGATTGCAAGTGCTGGTCCAGGCAGACGACTGATGACTTAAAAAAAAGCAGGTACTGCAGATGTTGGTAATTTGAGCTCCTTTTGAAGCATAAGCTAGTTTTCACGCAGCTCATATTTCCTGACACATATGATGGCATAATTGTGCGGATACATTCAGCGATGTGTGTAGATACTGTCTGCAAAATGTGTTTTGAATAGAGTTAATAGTGAAGACGTAATAAATTAAAACGTCATGTCTGATATTGAAATTTAACAGCACACAATTTTAAACAGGAGTTAGTTTTTCACGTATCTAGATGTTTAGGACCCCATACCTCCTGAAAAATGTGTCGTAAAAAAAAAATTTTGGAGGTACAGTCAGTAGTATGTGTGTATATCGTCTACAAACTGTGTTTCGAATAGAGTGGGTAGTAAACAAGTAATAAATTAAAACATCACACCTCATGTTGCAGTTTGAGTGCATGAGCAGCGAAAATGTAGTAAGCAATAAACTTCTTTCGTTCCGTCATCTTGTGGGGATGTCAGCAAGAAAATGTTCCGTAATCATTTGAAATTTTGAGTTAAGTTTATTGGTAGTTCATAGGTACTCTTATTCTCAAATACTGGATGAACAAAGTCCGGGTACCAGCTAGCCGTCCGTTTCGGAGTATCAGAACAAACAAACAGTTTCTAATCGTGGCACTTGTCATATTGTGTCAAACTTTTAAGATAAGATTATATCTCCCAATGAATGTATTACGCTACCGTCAAATTTTTAAAGACGGGCAATAATTATACTAAATATTGAAAATAATTTTTTTGCTCCTGGAAGCCGTTTCTTAATGGTACATCCACGTATAATATATTTAAAAAATCTACAAAACTAAATGAAAAAGAAATTTTGAAACAAGTGCTTGCTACCTAGTGGGTGCCGCAAAAATGCAATTCTGTCCCATACTTACGATCAACGTCAAGCGTATTATTGCTGTTGCTCTTACCTTACGTATTTTCTTTTGCCGGTCCGTTTTCTTGATAGTCGGTTTAACGTTTAACGTTCCAGAACTTCCTTCTTTTCCAGATTTGTAGGATAAATATTTGTGAATTTTATGGACTGGTTTCGATAGTAATTTTCTTATCTGGTACGCAATTGGCGTAACATGCAACAGGAACAATTGGTTGTTGTGGTCTTCAGTCCTGAGACTGGTTTGATGCAGCTCTCCATGCTACTCTATCCTGTGCAAGCTTCTTCATCTCCCAGTACCTACTGCAACCTACATCCTTCTGAATCTGCTTAGTGTATTCATCTCTTGGTCTCCCTCTACGATTTTTACCCTCCACGCTGCCCTCCAATACTAAATTGGTGATCCCTTGATGCCTCAGAACATGTCCTACCAACCGATCCCTTCTTCTGGTCAAGTTGTGCCACAAACTCCTCTTCTCCCCAATCCTATTCAGTACCTCCTCATTAGTTATATGATCTTCCCATCTAATCTTCAGCATTCTTCTGTAGCACCACATTTCGAAAGCTTCTATTCTCTACTTGTCCAAACTATTTACCGTCCATGTTTCACTTCCATACATGGCTACACTCCATACAAATACTTTCAGAAAAGACTTCCTGACACTTAAATCTATACTCGATGTTAACAAATTTCTCTTCTTCAGAAACGCTTTCCTTGCCATTGCCAGTCTACATTTTATATCCTCTCTACTTCGACCATCATCAGTAATTTTGCTCCCCAAATAGCAAAACTCCTTTACTACTTTAAGTGTCTCATTTCCTAATCTAATACCCTCAACATCACCCGACTTAATTTGACTACATTCCATTATCCTCGTTTTGCTTTTGTTGATGTTCATCTTATATCCTCCCTTCAAGACACCATCCATTCCGTTCAACTGCTCTTCCAAGTCATTTGCTGTCTCTGACAGAATTACAATGTCATCGGCGAACCTCAAAGTTTTTATTTCTTCTCCATGGATTTTAATACCCACTCCGAATTTTTCTTTTGTTTCCTTTACTGCTTGCTCAATATACAGATTGAATAACATCGGGGAGAGGCTACAACCCTGTCTTACTCCCTTCCCAACCACTGCTTGCCTTTCATGTCCCTCGACTCTTATAACAGCCATCTGGTTTCTGTACAAATTGTAATAGCCTTTCGCTCCCTGTATTTTACCCCTGCCACCTTTAGAATTTGAAAGAGAGTATTTCAGTCAACATTGTCAAAAGAGCTTTCTCTAAGTCTACAAATGCTAGAAACGTCGGTTTGCCTTTCCTTAATCTTTGTTCTAAGACAAGTCGTAAGGTCAGTATTGCCTCACGTGTTCCAGTATTTCTACGGAATCCAAACTGATCTCTTCCCCGAGGTCGGCATCTACTAGTTCTTCCATTCGTCTGGTTATAGTCACAATAATGGATGGAAAAAATTATTTAAATATTTCTAATTAAGATTTGTACTAATTTTTGCTGAAACAAAGGTCATGACATTCGGTCGCCATTGCAACCGCCCTGTTAATCTGTTAGAATCTTAGTCAGCCGGTGTCGTAATTTCGAAATGAGAGTTCGTAAGAATGTGGCGTAATAAATATTTCGCGTGAAGCGCCGTTGAGACAGAGGCAAGGTCAATTGTGGAAACTAAGCCACTGAATATTAAAAGCAACATTATTAAAGAATACACCCGACTGACTACACAAAATAAGAGAGCACGTACATTCGCCTGTGAGAGGTTCAAAATAAGAATTAATACTGTAAAGGAAATTGGTCATAAGTATAGTTATGTCGGTACACACTCAGTTGTCTGTGATTGTACGATCGGGATAGAGGCACGTACGTCCTAAGTACTATAATTCGCCGTGGCCTGGGTAAAGAGAATTGTGATTAAGATGCATTCATTCATCTGAGAGAGAAAATGTCGGGTTTCCTAATTAAATGAAAAGAAAGATTGCAGGTTCTGAAAATGGTACATCCATTCGCGGAAAATACGACCTAAATATTGAAATTGACATTGGCGGCCACGAAGGGAAAGAGATGAAAACACGTACCTCAATTGTTGAGCAGCGCCGTCGTGAAGATCGACGCCTCCTAAATTCTCCATCCAAAATTAAAATAATAATAACCTTCCAGAGTTACAGGAGCTGGGATCCATGGTATCGTAAATGAGAAAGTCACTTTGCTTCAGCAGTTGCTTTCATTATTTAGCACAATTTCACTAGTAACTACACAGCACGTCTTATCACCAGGACATGCGAAAAACGAAAGGTAACTATTACTAAAACTAATTAACGAACAGCGTAAATCTTCTTTTGTCCGTCAGTGTTAAATACTTCAATACTAAAACTTAATCTTTGGTATGAGAGTCGAATAGTTGCTATACATTTATCAATAAGTAAAAATTACTGAGTTCCTTTATATGGACTATGGAGTCAGAACACGCCGTGGTTTAAAATTAAGACTGCAACTGGTGCTGACTTGTTGTTCAAAATTTCTAATAAATTGCTTCTTGCGAACCTTTCTTTATGACTATTCAATATATTCACATGCCTCCAGTGCTTTTCAACATCGTTTTCCACACTGACTACAATAGAGCCAGGAGGATGGTTGACTGCGGGCATGTGTCGACAAGTTGCTCACCTGTTGTTCCACTGTATAAGCAATATATAGCTATATGTTCGGCAGCTAGAAGGGTCAGCCAAGAACGCCGAAGAACTGTGACTGTCGCCAACGGGCGCTAGTTCCTGTGAAGTACTCAAAGGAATACCGCCGCAATTACAATACGCCGATTCTGCAGGATCTATTATCGAGTATGATTGCTCTCCCTGCGAATGAGGTCCAGTGAACATCATCATTTCCGAGCACCTGTACGGTCTTTTTTTTCAGTAAAGTACCAGATCCAGGTGTCAAGTGACAGAATGTTTACGTACGTTAGGTGTGGCGTGATAGGCCACTGCAATGTGAGTGCAATTGTTTTGTCACTGAGACCACAGAGTCTACACATAGAAAGAACGCGTACAAGTGCTCAATAGCAAAATAAATTCTCCAGTCACATTAATGCGCCCACCTGTCAAAAGTCTGAATAACCACCTTGAAGCGCTGATCGCTGGGAGATGCGCAGGACGAAAGTACGAGGGTCGTGCACAAAGTAAATTCCGTTTGGGTATATAAAACAAACGTGTACAGATACAGAAAAATTATCTATTGTACAAAAATCTACAACTGTTAAACTACTTTTCTACATAGCTTCCGAAATTTTGTAGGCACTTGTCATAGCGTGGCACAAGTTTTTGTATTCTTCTTCATAGAAGGTCGCCGCTTGTGTATTCAACCATGTGGTAACATGTTCTTTCAGCTCGTCATCATCATTGAAGTGTTGACCACCAAGGACAGATTTTAGGTGTAAGAAGAGATGAAAGTCGCTAGGAGCGAGGTTTAGGCTGTACGGAGAATAATCAGACGAGTCCCAGTGAAATTCCCGTAAGAGTTGTTTGGTCACATTTGCCGTGTGTGGTCAGGCATTATCGTGGCAAAAAACCACCTTCTGACAGTAATCCTCGGCGCTTGGTCTGTATTTCGCGGCGCAATTTCTTAATAGTCTCGTAGTAACCATATGAATTGATTGTTTGGTCTACTGGTTTTCTGTCCCAAAAAACGGTGCACATGACTTTTCGAGGTGTCAAGATTTTCTTAGGATTAACCTTCGTTGGGGATGAAGTGTGCCTCCATTCCATTGATTGCCGTTTTGTTTCAGGGGTGTCGTACGATACCCACGTTTCATCCCCCGTGAATATCCGAGAAAGAAAACCATTGCCTTCTTCATTGTAGCATGTCATAAACTGAAGTGCACTGCCCATCCGTTGTTTTTGTGTTGTTCAGTTAGAAATTAGTACCCAACGTGAGAAAAGTTTTCGAAATTTCAGTTTTTCAGTAGCAATTACATGAATTAGTGATCGTGAGATTTGCGGGACCTCCATAGCAAGGGCACTAAGTGTAAACTTACGGTTGTGCTTAATCTTCTCTTCAATTGTGTGCAACCACAGACGGGCGTCCACCTCATTCTTCATCGTGCACTTGATCACACCCTTGATTGAAAAGTCTGACCCATCTTCTAACCACTGAATCACTCACAGCATTTTATCCACAAGCCTCTCAGATTTGCCGATGATTTTCCTTTGGTTTAACTTTCTTTGCATTTAGAAAACGAATCACAGCTCTGATTTCACACGCGGCGGCATTTTCAATTACGGCTGACATTATAAAGAAGCACTACAGAGCACACGTCGGCAGCAGCGACCTGAAAATGGCGTACATGTCTTCTCCTTGAGTCAGAATAACTGTCTCGTACGCTCGGAAGTGCGATCGTAGCGCTGCTGTGGATAGAAATAGAAATGGCGCGAAAACATTCCCTTGACCGTAACGTTCTCTCCGGCTTGGGCTCATGGAAGAGTTTCACGTCGTACACGCCAACGACCATCTTCCGAAGGAGCATAAAACCTAATTCATCTGCGAAGGTCACCTGTTGCTGCACAGTGGAGTCCAGTTGTGGTACTGGCAAATTGCAGCCTTCGTCGCCGGTGAACTGCTGTCACCATGGGTGCATGAACCAGGCGCCTGCCATACTTAGCAACGTTCGTTGAACGTTCGTTGAGGAAATACTATTTATAGCCCCTTGGTTCATCTGGGCGGTCAGTTGCGCAACAGCTGCGCGTCTATTCGCCCGTACACATATCCGCAGCAGTCGTTCACCACTGTCCTATACGGCCCGCGGTGCACTGCTGTTGCTTCACCGTCGATTTTCGAAAGCGCCTTTTACCATCCACGGTATACTTTAACCACGGCGGCGCACCAATAGTTTACCAACGTAGCCAATTAGGAAATGCTTCCATCAATGACCCCAAAGCCAATGGTCATGCCCATTTAGATGTCAGATGAATCGATCTGTTGCCTCATTACAACAACCACTGACGTCCTACCACCTGCCGTGTGTGAGTGGTTGTTACACGTTGACGTCGGACGCAGCTTGTGGTCACGTTAATGTGACTGGACCTTGTATACGTCCTTCATGGTCTTTCCCTAATCAAATCATAGTTGGCTTACAGATTTCGTCTCGATGAGGCTGACTACTTTTCTTACAGTTTCTGGACAGGCCTTTCTCGGAGAGTTTCTCATGAAGGGAAAACGATCAACATGTGCACGTGACCATGGTATCTGGATATCTGGTTTGACTGCTCCTTACTGTAACTGATTCCACAACTTAAGTACATCAGTGATACATATAAACCTGCAATTACTATGACAGTTATCTTGAGCTTTGCCATTAACGGTTTTAGTTTCATCACACAGCGACCCTAACAGTTTTCTAACTTTTGCTAACTTATTCTTTCTTCACAGATGACAGAAAACGAATAAAATGCATAAAAAAGCCCATCTCTCTAATCAAGTACACATCGTGTGATGTACGAGTATTCGTGAACTACATGTTCTACGTGGTACATTTGATTTTATTCATTTTTTTCTGAAAAAGTGACCTCATTCTGTCTGAAACAAGTCGTATGATACGTTCAGTAAGTTGAATACCCAGTAAATAACGATACAGTAGAGCACCGGCAATTCGAGATAATTGGGTCTGAGGCTACCTCGAATTACAGAAATATCACTAAACCAATGGGTAAATCATGAATAAATGTTTAATCAGCACGGCAATGATTAAAAAATAAATAAAAAATATAGTACACACCCGTGTTATATGTACATGTAGGGGCACACTTTTCCAAGTTGCAAAACTATCTGTTAATTTTAAAGATGTGGTCTATAATCCTTTGTTTTAAATTAAAACCTTCGTTTTTTAGCAGCAACGTCGCACAAACTTTTAAGAAGCATGGAATCAGTTGCAATAGCTTCCGCTTGGTGCTCGCTGTTACACAGTGCCACATCCAGCGCTGCCAGATCCTCGGTGTGAGTGATCACTGGAGCCGTTTCTTCAGGCAGTTCCTCGTCGTCACTGTCTTCAGCAGGTTCACTGACCATTTCAACAATTGCAAGATCGGCCACTTCAAACAGTTCATAAATGCCCATTCATTCTGAAACATCATTCGCATTCGCATTTTCACATCTAGAAAGCTTTTTCATCAGTTGTACTAATGGTAGATCATTTTCGTCTGCACGGCAGGTATCCATTTCATTCTATGAAGCCGGCCGGGGTGGCCGACCGGTTGTAGGCGTTACAGTCTGGAACCGCGCGACCGCTACGGTCGCAGGTTCGAATCCTGCTTCGGGCATGGATGTGTGTGACGTCCTTAGGTTAGTTAGGTTCAAGTAGTTCTAAGTTCTAGGGGACTCATGACCTCAGCAGTTAAGTCCCATAGTGCTCAGAGCCATTTGAGCCACTCAATGAAACTTGGTTCCAAGACTTTTTTAGTGCTTTCCGTTATTTGTAGAAGCGTCTGAGGCAAACAGTAACGATACCTTTTCTTTCAAGCATTGCAAGACGCCTTACCCCATAGGCTGCATTAAATTCCTCACATTAGGCGGTAAGAACAATGCGCGAATACCGTCACATTGTAATTCTACCTCTTTTTCTTTAGGTATCTTTTGGTATCTGGAACAAAATCTACGAAAAACCATTTCTTAAAAATAGTTTTGTCCATCGAAGCAGATTTTTGGTGGACGTATGTAACAGGTAACACAGAAGCTCTAGGCTTAAGAGACTTCTCCGTTACCAGCAGCTTCAGTTTATGGTCTCCACTTGGAATAGATGCATCAACTGTTAATCTCTCTTTACATTTTATTGCAGCGTCGGACAGCCTTTTCTTCTTTTGAGCTAGAGTTTTAGATGGAAGAATTTTATAATTTAGCCCTGTTTCATCACAGATATACAGTTGATTAGGAGTAAGGTTTTCTTCTTGCATAATTTTTCTTAATTTCTCACAAAATTGTGTAATAGTTTGAGAATCCGCAGAAAGTCTTGCAACGCAAATTCCAAGCTGCCTTACGCCGTATCACTTCTTCCACCTATCCAACCATCATGAACCTGCTGTAAAACCGTCCTCACCTTACTTTCACTCATTCCTCAAAAGTACATCTTTTTCTCGCAGAATAGGCATTGAAACTGAATTTCCTTTTTGTTGTTATTGAATAAACCAAACGAACAAAGCTTCACTCGTTTTTTTTTCATACTCAGATTCCTTCACTGACTTCCGTTCAAATGGCGAGATAGAACACTTGTTTCATGAAAACGTCTCAATTTTGTATCTGTTTCTCCGTTAGTCTTCAGCTTCATCGACTCCATACTCAGCAGCAACTTTTTTTTCAATGTTTCTCGGTTGCCTAGTCTTTTCAAAGTCTCAAGTTTCACGTTCAATAGATCCAGTTTTCTCTTAATCCTGCCACTCATTCTAACGTATGAATTAAAACATTAAGAAATACACAGTTACATGTGTAGACCACACTGTAAATACATACAACACTTTAAAATTAACGTGACACAGATGGGCTCACTACTGTACAGACACACAACCAACTACAGTACATACAATAATGTCATCCAATTTTGTAAAATTGCAATTTAACAGTAGTACACGTATAGTAGCTCTGGGTTGTGGTTGTGATGCAGGAAATGATGCTGGAACAACTAAAATATTCACATCGGGTTCTTATGAAGATATGCACTTGGCTACATCTCAGGAAGAGAACGTGATCTTAAAGACACTTTTTTTAACGAGATCCTAATTAAACAATTAATACAAAAAGCCACAATGAAATGAATAATAATGTGTGATGGAGTACATGCTCTTAAACGAAATGACCTCAACTGTCATAACTGTTAACATACAGGTTGTGACAGGTGCAGATATTTTTGCATGTCGTACCTTAATACGCGCAAACATCAGTGTATTATTTGCTTTTTCTGTTCGTCGAACAGTCTTCCTAAAATCACATCACAAACTTTATGACCTGATGTTTTCTGCTTGGCCACTGCACTACGGCTGTCAGTATAGACTAACCGTTATGCGTTCATGAGTCCACACTTCAACACCAAACCTGCTGCCCAGAGCAAAATAAGCATGCCACATGTACCTACAGGTACTAACCACCCAAAAAAAAAAAAATAGAATTTATAATAGCTACGATTATTTGTCTGCAAATGACGTAAATACTAATGTGATGTTGTTCAGTACACCGTCCTCAGTCATCAATAGAAATATACCTGTTACACCCCTTATCAACTAGCTCAATGAAACCACAGTCTAACTGAATATCCATCAGCTTTGTCTCCCAAAAATAACTGAGTCAGAGCCTATACTTGACGCTTTCGTCGTCGTTCAGAAGCTATTCTACATCATAATCGGCGTGCCAAGTGGTATTTCCTACCGTTAGAAACGGTCCTTTTCTTTCTTCCAAGAAGGGCGATAGAACTAGCCAGTTAGAAGGCTTCATTTCCACTCATCAAGCAATCTTCCTGCCCTTACTTCCCTAATTATTACGATGTTAGCCGTTACATTGAGATATCAGGCGTTACATCAACATGTGAGCATATCTTTCTTCTTTCTCCATTGCGTTTTATCCATTCAGTTAATCAAGACCTTACATTTTGTCGTAGCCTTCTTCACATGACAGATCGTTAAGGTTGTTGGCATCGGTTCGGCACCTGGGTATCATCGCTGGGAGTAGGGAGATGGTGTCGTCACAAGCATAGCAAAGTGGCTGTGTTTTCCTATGTGAAGGCAACAGGGAGATCACCTGTGCTTCGGTGCCATTACAAGTATGGCAAAGTGGCTGTGTTTTCCTATGTGAAGGCAACAGGGGGAACACCTGTGCTTCGGTGCCGTTACAAGTATGGCAAAGTGGCTGTGTTTTCCTATGTGAAGGCAACTGCATTCCTTCTCACTCACGACACAATGAAATCTACACTGTTTTCAATACGTCTAATTTCACCATGTTATTTCGGTGATACGTATAGGTACGTAAAATATACATCCTACATCATTAAGCATTAGTTGAAATAAGATGACTAAGTAATAAATGTAACGTCTGAAAGGTGGCCATAATTATATTAATTGACGTTTTGATAATCAGGAACGGCGTAGAAAGTACAGTGGCTAATTCTTCAACGACGCCAGGGAGCTGTCGACAGGCGCGAGGCTTTGGTGTCTGCCGGAACCGGGGTGTTTCCTTTGAATGGCCGGCGGGTTGGAGCCAAGGCTGCCTGTCCATTGTTCTCGTCGAGGGGCGCAAGGTGCTCGCGGGACGGAGAATAACGAGAGAGACGGAGAAATCTACCCCGAGTCATTTCTTTCACTCCTCCCGCAGTGCGCGCGAAATAATAAAACTGGTTCATTGCTTCGAGCTATTCGGTCCGCGGACGGGAAAATGAGATGCGCACAGTGTGGATGACGGGGCCAGGTAATGAAAACAGCGCTACTGCTGTGACCTTTGACGTCAAATCATGCGATGGTAGCTTTCTCCTGTAACATGGCAGGCCCAGTAAATTCAGAAACAACCATCTTCCTTAGGACACACCTGTATCTCTTTTGGTTGATTACAGCGGCTTTCAGGCAGTGTGTGACGCAAATTTCGTTTTCATTTGTTCTCTTCTTTTCTTTCGATTACACCGTCAGTATCACATGACATGTATAATGTAAGACATCCAGAGACATGGGACAGTATGCTCTACGTAATACGTTCTAAGACGCTGCAGTTAAAACGGTGTTCTTCCACGGCTCATACCTTCGCTTCTGCTCGTGATATGAAGGTAGGGTCAAGTGTTTTGGAGAACCCTTGGGTGAGGGACCATTTGTATACCCAACATAATGACCGTCTTAGTGTTACTATCCTACAGTACAGGGTCAACATACGAATATTGCTCTTCCTCCTGCTTAGGCAAATGTAGAAAATCATCTGCTTCTTTTTGCATTTGATGTGGTTTACAGTGGGCCTTAAGCGGCTCGTAAAGGTACCACTGGTTCATGAGCGGTTTCTAAGAAAACTATCCAAAATTTTTTACCACTTTTCGTATCAGTATCGAGCCACTGATTCGAAGACAAGTTTTTTTTTTTTTTTTTGTGAAATCTTATGGGGCTTAGCTGATAAGGTCATCAGTCCCTAAGCTTATACACTACTTAACCTAAATTATCCTAAGGACAAACACACCCACCCACGCCCGAGGGAGGACTGGAACCTCCGCCGGGATCAGACGCATAGTCGATGACTGCAGCGCCCTAGACCGCTTGGGTGAGGGACGCGCGGCCCGAAGACAAGTAAAATCTGATGTGAGGCAAAAACATTGTTTGTTAAGTGACGTAGTGGAACTTCTTAGTGTTTACGTATTGTTATCATTTCAAGCACTGACCTACAGAATTTTCCCTGACAAAGACAACTTAGACTTAACCTACTCATTTATTACGCACAATATACAACCCCAACGCAATCTGACTGCTATACAATGACAACATGGCTTCAAATAATTAACACAAAAGAATGGTACTGAACCGGAAGAAATCCTAAGAATAACTCATACCTTTCATAAGTCACTTACGTCACAGTCAAAATCTTCAAAACACGAACTACAGCAATTACAGCAAGCAGCAACTATAGCTAGATAAATAAAAGGATTCTAACTACCACAGGCTTTAACTACTAGGAGGCATATGGCTAGCAAAAGAAAGATTTTGCTAAAGAGCAGACAATGTATATAGCAGATTTTGCCTTATTCGTGTGACATTCAGTTCCAAAAATTATATAGTTGTCAATAACTCCACTACCCAAACATTACCAAATACATCCATTCTCATTTTACAATCCATGTCCTACTGACACTGAGTCTCCACGAAGGACACATGTCCAAGCTGTCCGTTCGCTGACTGCTAACTGCTAGTCTGCCCAACCACAGATTCTCTTACCGAGGGGGCAGAGCGCTGTCAGTGATGTTAATACAATCTACAGCGCTGCCAACATACAAATGTATAAACAGGTTACTTACAGTAGCACGGAGAAATACGATGTAAAGTGTGTCGCCATCAGAAGGGGTCTAGGAACCGCATGTTGTATTACTAAAGCATCTGAAAAATTTCTGTACAGTTAAAATCCGGTCAGAGATGTGAGATTCGTTTTGCTTATTTCAATTTCACGTAAGTAAATTTTAAAATCATACTGATCCTTGAAGTTCTTTTCATATGAGTGATATGTGATGTTGTGACAGGAAAACAAGGGAACCAGGGGAAAAATGCTGCTATCAGAGCACAAAAAGACTAATTTGCTCCTATTTAAGAGACTCTGACTGGAAAGTGGGGTAACACCTGCCTCAGTCTACCTTCCTCAGTACCTTAAAGAATTACCTAAAAATTTTGGCGTGCGAACATATTCAAGCTTTCTTATGCTGAGAGAGAATGGGGCACTAACAATGGGAAAGTAGACACTAACAATGGGAAAGTAGACACCGGTTGTAGTGAGAGAAAGAGAAGGACAACTAGGCAGCACAACATAGTTGACAGTGACAGAACAGCGCTAGGAAAAGAGTGAAGGAGACAGTGATAGGGGGAGAGCAATAAAGAGAAGTAGAAAGTGTAAGTGGGTGAGACAGAGTGATAATGATAGACAGTGTATATGACAATGACAACGATGAAGAGAGAGATAGTGAGAAGATACAGGAGCTGTGGTGTGAAAGGAATGAGAGAGTAGCAGTAACAGAGAGAAAGAGAGAGAGATAGTGACAGTGAGAGGAGAGAGTAGCAGTAATACAGAACGAAGGAGACTGTGGCTAGGAGACAGTAACAGAGACACACAAAGATATAAGAAAAATGAATTGGGCTAATTAGTGAGTGAGAATGGGCAGTTGGGAGTGTATGGATATGGCGAATTCAGCGATGCACTAGCGGTTGTTAGCGAGTTACAGTTACGGCAGCTTGTGGGTGTGAGAGGTGAGCTGCATGAACATTTGTAAAGGTGCTGATGCTTAGAGAAATGACACATCACTTTTCAGGTAAATCCTTTTATTCGCCTTTTCCTCCGATGGCTGCATTTTTTCACTGGGAAAATACAGTAAGCAGACTGGGACTAAGGGTTCTGGCCAGCCTTTTGATCTTTTATCTAATTTATGAACCTGATTCCTAACAAGGCAACAACTTAATTAATTGGGCTCTAATTAATCTCCTATGTAATAGCGTTCTTAGTCTACTCTCACTCACTCTCTCACTGTCCCCTCTCTTCCTCCCCCTGGGACTAATGTTTCGTGGGTCCAACAGCGTTTGTGTGCCGGCACCTTTCGGACAATAAAGTTCCTGAGACAGGGGCTTCCATGTGGAGCACCATTTCATACTGTCAAATGCATAAGCAGGAGCAGTGCCAGCCATCGGCTGGCTGCATCAGCAGCAGCAGTAGTCTCGTAAACGTCCCAGAAAAAGGCATTTTGGGCAGCAGCAAGCAGGCATTAATTATTTGTCAATTATATTTGTTATGTTGTTTATTTTATAATTGTTTTTCAGCGGCGTTGCTTCGAGCAGCGGAAAGCGCCAGCGTCAGTCTCCGTCCAGCTGCAGCAGCAGCAGCAGAAGCTCCATAAATTCGAAATATTGAAAAAAAGACATTTTGGGCAGCAGCAGGTAACCGGTGAGTATTTGTCAGATATTACTATTTTTAGTATCTGCCAAAAATAGATATCGAGAAACATATTTGTGATATTGCTGCTATCATAATTATTGATAATCGTTTCACAATGATATTATTGCTATAATAATTGTTTATTTCAGCACCCAACAGCACTGCTGCTTCCAGTACCATTCTTAATCACCTGTCGTAACACCACAGTCGTGTGGCCAGGTAGCTGAAGAAGTTAATATGAAGTTTATCTGTCGTTAGTAGTTGTGTCAATACACAGTAGTGTATGGCTCTGAGCGCTATGGGACTCAACTGCTGTGGTTATCAGTCCCCTATAACTTAGAACTACTTAAACCTAACTAACCTAAGGACACCACACACATCCATGCCCGAGGCAGGATTCGAACCTGCGACCGTAGCAGTCGCACGGTTCCGGACTGCGCGCCTAGAACCGCGAGACCACCGCGGCCGGCAGTGTGAGCGCATCAATATTCCATTACCTGTCGTAATGCCGCAATGGTGTGGCCAGGTAGTGGAATAAATTAATATGGAGTCTACCTAGCGTAAGTAGTTGTGCCAGTACGCAGTGGTGTGACACAAAAAATTCCAAGTGTGTTAAGACAATGCGAGTGCAGCGGTGTTGTTATTTACCTTAGATGTTCTCCATCGCTACTGTGTGTATCTGTCTGTTCGACAATACTTTTGCAGCAGCAGCCTCGAATTATAAGCAGAAATAACTGGTATACACACTAACTTAAAAGAAATGTGGGGCGCATTGGAGCAGCATGGCACAAGCAGAATATCAGACTGTGTCTATAAGAAATTACGTCAGTCAAGAAACCAGGCAGATATGTAAGTATTCCTACAGTATTTGTATGTATTTGCCCTGAGCAAAACTCTATAGAACCCGCAGATTTATAACCAAAGACAATATATAAGAAACACCATGCCGCGACCTGTTACAAAGCCATCCCTACAGTACTAGATTAAGTGACATCAAGTAATGGTTTGTAAAGGATTACCGATTGCAAACAAAGGATGCCATACAGCATTGTGCTACAAAAACAAGTACACACCTCGAGAGAGGAGGCTTTTTTCTCTAACAAATTATATTAACAAATACCACATGAGTTCTATGACCTCATTCGAATCACTAGGAGGACATGTAAGTACTTTCATAAGATATATATTTTATGTATTGATTTATATTTCAGTATTTCGCGCCACGGCGACGTCATAATGCGATTTACTTCTGATTATTACACTGAGATGACGGGAGCCGTGGGACTACAATAAGCACATGTACAAATGGCGATAGTACTGCGTGCACAATGTATAAAACGGCAGTGCATTGGCGAAGCTGTCATTTGCATTCAGATGAGTCATGTGAAAAGGTTTCCGACATGATTATGGCCACGCGACGGGAATTAACAGATTTTGAACAAGGGTAGTTGGTACTAGAAGCATAGGACATTCCATTTCAGAAATCGTTAGTGAAATCAATGTTTAGAAATTCACAGTGTCAAGAGCGTGCCGAGAATATCAAATTTCAGGCACACTCAGTGGTCGATGGCCTTCACTTAACGACCGAGTGCAGCGGCGACTGCGTAGAGTTGCCTGTGCTTGTAGACAAGCAACACTGCTTGAAATACCCTCAGAAATCAATGTGGGAAGTAAGACGAAAGCATCCGACAGGACAGTGCAGACATGGCGTTTTAACTGTGGCACCAAATGACCGACGCAAGTGCCTTTGCTAACAATACGACATCGTCTGTCGTGCCTCTGCTGTGCTTGTAACCAAACCGGTTGGAAAACCCCGGCCTGTGCATATGAGTTCCGATTTCAGTTGGTAAGACCTGGTGATAGGGTTCCAGTGTGGTGTACCCCCCCCCCCCCCCCCCCCACGAAGCCATGGATCCCAAATTGTCAACAAGGCATAACGGTATGGGCTTTATTTACATGGAATGGACTGGGCCCTCTGGTACATCTGAACCGATCATTGACGGGAAATGGTTATATTCCGCTACTCGGAGACCATTTAGAGCCACTCATGGGCTTCAGTTTGTAACCTCCCACTCACTTATCGACCTTAATGACAGTGAAAGATTAAACCGCGTGTACACAATGGAAATTTGGGAAAAGCAATCGTCACCGAAGTCAATTTGTCGGTAAAGAGGGAGGAAAGGGTTACATCTAAATGAAAGGAAAAATGCAAATGAAAGTGGTGGAAATTAATTTCGAAAAGGGGTAAAGTTAATAAAGAAAGTAAATGTGCGGCCGTTACGCAAACAATTAACTAGCGGTAATTAGATATTTGAGATTTGGGGGAAATTACGGTCGCCAGTCCTAAGGACAATTACTGTAGTAACTGAAAAAAGAAAGGTTATTACACATATAATTAGCACTAGAAGCGTGTCAACTGAAGGTTGACACGTGTAGTGTGAAAACTGAAAGTTTGTCAGAAGTAATAAATTTCGCTACACTCTGACTTAATTTAGCAAAAGAATTAATAAAACCGGAAAATCGAAAGTTAATTTAGTGACTGAAGTTAATAGTGACCTTTGTTTCTGAAGCACATCGAAATTCAGTAAAATACGGTTAGTCTTGGACTACTTCAACAATCATTTCAAAAGCTACTTGAATCTACGCAATTTAGAAATAAGAGATTTAACTTCGAACTTGAATTAAATGATTCTGAACAATCAACAATAGTAAAATTTAGTACGTACCAAGCTGAGCTGCAGTCACAGGTAACTAAAATACGGTAACAAAACTCGCACTCTTAATTTGTGCTTGTGCAATCTAAATATTGTAGCCACCTATGAATACCTTAACTGAACTTTGAAATTAAAGCAGTGAAATCGAATGATTTGAATTTCAACGACACTCGGGCTCATTTCGGAAAAGGAAGGGACCCTGCTTGGCAATGCAATTGGGACAATGAGCAACAAAGGTTCATGCTAAGTTGCTGTAATTTTGTGATGCAACAATTTTAAAAGTTTGAAAAGCTGAGGTCTGCCATACAGTTCTAAAACTTTACGTGCTTCCAGTCTTCCTTGTTGGCTGATTGAAGGTTTGAAGCCGTCGCTGTTGCAGAAGCTGGATATTAGCGCGCCTTCTTCTCGCACGGTCACCAGACGAAACGAGCTCTTGATGTGCGCTAGCTAATGCTTCCCGTCCGCGACACCATGTCAGAAACTATCATCGCAAGTCGAGCGCAATTACATGCTGCCAAACCCCGAAAGCGCGGCAACTCGCGGGAGCTTCACACAACACACCTGCTCCACTGCACCACCCCAGCCAGACTCCCCTCTGCCCACGCTCCACGCGGCAGAGTCAACGCTACCAAAGATCCTAAACACTTTCGTTCTCCACACGACCTATCGATGTATTCGTTCGATAGCATAGTTTTCCCTAGGCAAGACCCAGCGTAAAATACAAATAATATTTACAAAACAAACCAATTATACATCGACATAAATGCATATATATATATATATATATATATATATATATATATATATATATATATATATACAAATAGTAAAACAATTACAATATATAAAGACACAGAAATGTCATATCCTGAGGTAACAAAACGAGGAAAAATATTATAGTACAATAGATGGAAATAGGAGGATATGCATTTCCGGCGTTACAAGTTCCCCAATAAAGGTGTCGTATCACCGGGCTACAAGTTTTCGCGATTGGTTTGAAGAATATACTTGGACATTCGAATGAATGATTTGGCCACCCCGATCGCTCGACATGAATCTCATCAAACATTTATGGGACATAATCTGTAAGTCAGTTTGTGCACAACATCCTGCACCGGCAACTTTCGCTATTATGGGCCGCTATAGAGGTAGCCTGGCTCAATATTTCTGCAGGGGACTCCAACGACTTGTTGAGTCTGTGCCACGTCGAGTTGGTGCGACACGATATTAGGAGGTATCCCATTACTTTTGTCACGCCAGTGTTTTATTCTAAGCAAAAATAGCTGCGTCTCCTAGCCATTGGAAGCGAAATGAACTTTATTAAAAAAAATTAAGTCGCAGTCCCCGGCGGGCCCTGTTAGCAAGCTGGCTGTAGAGGAGCTGGTGCTGTCGGTTCCAGCCGGGGATCCCTCCCTCCTCCCTGCGCGTGGCAGGAGCTGAGCAGTAAGCGCGGAGGACGTTGCTAGTTTTTAGGAGAACCAGACAGCTGTAGACTCTAAGGTTAACTGTATTAAAACCTGCTAATATCTAATTACAAAAGCTCTCTATATCTCTCACAAAATGAAATGGTAATAAGGTATTAGCGCCTGTAGCATATTCTTCCCGTACTTGAAAATCGTGGCTATTTCCCTAAAAACTTACCATAGCGTATGCGTCAATGGTACTGATTTTGACGGGAACACCCAGTATAAATATCACATATCAATTTTAAACTACTGCAAAACTAACCCTACCTTCTTTATCTTCCTCAAGTTTGGTGTTTATCAAACAGTTTCTGTTTAATTTTTTTGTTCCTAACGCGAACTGTGTTGTAAGTATGCTCTCGATTCATTTATCCTTCTTTCCTCCAAAGAGGATGTTTGTGGATCTGGTATCTCCTACTCTGGCGCTTTCATTCCTTTATTGCTTTCTTTCATTGTTTCTTCAAGGTATAAGAGTGGTGACGATATAGACAAGCAATAAAGCTGGCCTTTCTTAAGATGACCTTTTCTTTATTGACGACTCAAATTTTCACTATAGGAGACATACTCGTCACGAGATTGTTAATTGAAAATTATAACTTTTTCATATGTCGTTTATTGCGCAGTGAGATTTGCTTCTTTAGACTTACATTTTGCTGTAATATTTATCGTACTTGCCTATCATTTATATATATGTTTCTTCTTAGCATTAATTAATTAATTAATTATGAGAAATTAAAAAATAGAGAAATGAGTATATGTGCCTGACGGTGGCTTCACTTTTAGAATCAACAGTTTTCAAAATTAGTGAAATAAGAAATAACTTTTAGAATCAACAGTTTGGAAAATTAGTGAAATGAGGAATATTTCTGAATGTGACTCCACTTTTAGAAATGACTTATACTGAGGAATCACAAAAATCTGCTGAGTCATCAGAAATAGACCCGCGAGGAACAAAATAAGTGGTTTTATAAACAAAGCTTGTTATGTAGTATAATATTACTATGAGCGGCATATCGTTTGGCAATACACACTTAATAATCTGGATGCAAGCTTTCATAGCTTCTGCCATTTGCATCTGAAGATGGCCTAATTAGGTCGAAACAGGAGGAATGAATAAAAACACGAGATATACGAGGGTTATTCTCTAATCATCAGGTCACTAAAATAAACTTTGTACTTAATTTTTTGTTTGTTCGTAGGTACGAGTCTGCCGTTGGGGTATACTCGTAGAATGAAATCCGCTCCACAGTGCGGTAGCACGCCGTTAGGGGAGCCGAATCAAAATGTTGCAGCCCAATGGCAAAATGGAGTATCGCGTGGTAATTCGTTTTCGGCGGAGCATAAGTACTACAACTATTTTGGCTGACTCAGATAACATATTTAGCCGTCTGCAATGGCGTGGTATGGCTGAAACGATTCCGTTGCTATCGAAAACGAATTACTCTACTTCACGATTGCGCTGTAATATTTTAGTTTCAGTTTGTCTGGCGATGTGCTATGGTAGTGTGGCGCGTTGATTTCACTTTCGCCTCCTTGAGTAACTCCAGACCTTCACACGAACAAAAACAATAGTCAGTCTTTGGTAAGCAGCGTGGATATGTAACAACAGTTTGTTTCCCAATTTTAATGTGCTAATGTATTTCAAACAGGTCACTAAAACGTACAGTAATGGATTAATCCCTTGGGAACTAAACACAGGTAATGAAATGCAAGCTACGTAATGCAGTTTCAGCAATACATTTATGACGCAGTCTCGATGTATGTGAAAACTGGAACGAATCATGGCTGCGGTAATCACATTTGCCGCCGAATTAGGCAGCTTTGCCGCCGCTGTGGTACTGGATGTGAAGTCGGAAGGCCACGGGGAAGCCAATGGGAGCCGTTGCTTTCAGTTACATCTGAGGGTACTTTTATTTTCCGCTAAGGTGCAGCTGTTACTTTTAGTTTCTCACTACACGCACTTCAGACATGTACACCAAGTTTTCCTGGTAGAAATTAGCCATCTGAATATTTATTCTGAAAGTATGGTTGATATTGTTTCTTCGATATTTCCGAATTTAGTGTACTTACTGGAACTTCTCCAGAACAGCATGCTTCTTTTTACGTCTCCGTTTCGTTTATACATGCATCGGCACAGTAAGCATTGCCATAAGTGGATTAATATTTTGGTTTTGGCTTCAGTCACTTAGAAATTGCCCCAACAGTACACGTTTTGCTTGTGGGACACTAGTTCTCCCAGCTTCAATAATTTTTAGAAATGATTCATTACTGTAGTTGCAATGGCGTTTCGAGGGGGTGTGTGGCATTTTGTTTGTTGCTTGTATCGAAAGGCGGGAGATGACTTTTTCTTTTTTTCAGTGGCCTACATGCACACAACAGCGGACGAAATAAGCGCCTTTTTAAGAGAAAATGCACCGAAGAGAAAAAAAAACCTACCAGCACCAACACATAATTAATGTAGAGTAATGAAATTTCTGGAACACGATTGTCTAGGTGGTGGTTAACGTCGCAATACCACATGTAAATGTAAGCACAAGAAAAGTCTTTGCAAATGCGAAATGCTGACACATTAATAACTGGCGTAACCGCCAGAACGTTTAATGCAAACGTGCATGCATTGTGTTGCACAGGTGCCGGGTGTCAGTTTGCAGGATGAAGTTCCGTGTCTGTTGCACTTCGTCGGTCAGTACAGGGACAGTTAATGCTGACTGTGGATGACGCAGTAGTTTTCGTCCGATGATATCCCATACGTACTCGATTGGAGGCAGATTGGTGATCGAGCACTCTGTAGAATAGGTCGGGTTACGAAAGCTGTATTTGGGCGAGCGTTATCTTCTTAGAAAACACCCCGTAGAACGCTGTTCATGAATGGCAGCACAACAGATCGGATCACCAGACTGACGACAAATTTCCAGTTAGGACGCTGTCATACGAAATTGCACGCCAGACCATAACCGCAGGTGCAGGTGCGGAATGTCTACATCGCAAACAGGTTATGTGCAGGGCCTAAACTGGCCTCCTTCTAACAAACACACGGCCATCACTGGCACCGGAGCAGAACAGGCTTTCATCATAAAACGCAACAGACCTCCACTCCGTCCGCCAATGACCTCTTGAGTGACACAACTGAAGTCGCAAATGGGGGCGGTTTGGGGTAGTGCAATGCACGCTACAGCGCGTATGGCTCGGAGCTGTCCCTGAAGTAATCCTATTTGTAACAGTTCGTTGCGTCACTGTGGTACCAACGGCTGCTCGAAATCCTGCTGCAGATGCAGTATGATGCGCCACAGCCATACGACGAGCACGGCAGTCTTCCCTCTCGGCAGTGCCATGTGGCGTTCCGCTGCCTGGTCTTCTTGCCACCGTACCTTCCCGTGGCCTCCGCTGCCAGCAATAATGTACAGTGGCTGTATTCCGACCAAGACTTCCTGCAGCATCACTGAACGAATATCCAACTTCTCGTAGCCCTATATCGTTCAAACTCAGTGAGCTGCTGATAATGGCATCTTCGTCGTCTTACAGGCGTTCTTGAGTGACATCAACTCACTATGTTCAATCTCAAAGGAATCTAACGCTCACGACCGCTACAGCTCGTATTTAAGGGTTGGGTTGTTTTGAGGGAGGAGACCAGACAGCGAGGTCATCGGTCTCATCGGATTAGGGAAGCATGGGGAAGGAAGTCGGCCGTGCCCTGTCAAAGGAACCACCCCCGGCATTTCCCTGAAGCGATTTAGGGAAACCACAGAAACTCTAAATCAGGATGGCCTGACGCGGGATTGAACCGTCGTCTTCCCGAATCCGAGTCCAGTGTATTAACCATTACGCCACCTCGCTCGGTCTTCCTGCAGTTCTTAGAAATGATGGTGTCATAGCAAATTGTATTGGCACTGCAGTTTTAACAACTCCCAACGAAAGATGCCGTATGTATCAGCAATATCACACCGCGATATATAAAGCGTTCCCAAGCAACAACTATGTTACTATATTGTGTGATGTCATAACTTATGTTTTGAAAACGAGGGCGTTGTTGGAAATAATAAAGAGCGTTGTCGGAAATAATAATGATGTCAAAACAAAATTCTGATGTTCCCAACCAATGGTTCTATGTGTATAAGAAACAGCACAGCACTAGAAAACACGATTTATGAAGCATGACATTGTTCTAAATTTGATTTTTGGAAGTTATTAGATGTTTTGCAAAATGCTAGTCTATCCACTCAACTAGGAGACTTGTGTGTGTTGTCCGAAGCTCGTGGTCGTGCGGTAGCGTTCTCGCTTCCCACGCCCGGGTTCCCGGGTTCGATTCCTGGCGGGGTCAGGGATTTTCTCTGCCTCGTGATGACTGGGTGTTGCGTGATGCCCTTAGGTTAGTTAGGTTTAAGTAGTTCTAAGTTCTAGGGGACTGATGACCATAGATGTTAAGTCCCATAGTGCTCAGAGCCATTTGAACCATTTGAACTTGTGTGAGTTCATCACTTCGATGAGATTAGCCTGTTGGGAATACCCAGCAGAGATACCAAAGCTAGATATACATAAACTCTAGTGTGTGTTGAAACGAGCACGTTCTCATATTGATGCCATAGCAAAATTGTATTGCTTCCAACCAAAGACACTGTGTGAATAAGAATTAGCACAACGCTACAAACGCATCTAGAGAGAGACGGAGAGAGAGAGAGAGAGAGAGAGAGAGAGAGAGAGAAAGCGAAAGCGAGAGTACTGACTATATCTGCAACCACCCCAGTGAAAATAATGTCGCCTACAGAGTAGCCTATCCTCTAACGATGACGTGTGGAGTATGCCGTGACCGTGAACACCTGCGGTTGGAGTATGGTCGAACACACTGTTCCCAAAACAGTAATTACAGAGAAATTTACAAGTTGAAAACGTATCCATCACGTCTGCTGGTGGAAAAATCACTTATGAATGTAGGCACTACAGGCGCAACCATACCACCCATGGTAAAAATGTTCAACATGTCTGTGGAAATACGTGTACTGCTTTGCGGATAAGCCCCAGCTACTTCCCTCCCCCCGTTCTCTCTCTCTGGGTCACTAATAATCTAGTTTTCAAAACTAGCGCTGATACAAGGACGAAATCAGTTGCGGTCTACCACAGTTAATAGCAGACTTGAAGCCAGGTAACAAAATATAAACAGTATCATTAGAACGCGTTTGACATTGCTAGAAGATACCTAAATAACTACAAAATAAAACGTTCGAGTAGAAAAGCTACCAATCTTTCGGTGTCTCTCCCCCCCCTCCCCCTTTCTCCTGCTACACGACACTATTGCTAGGAGTTTCCTTCAATCTCCAAACCGAACAGTAGGGGGGGGGGGGGGGGGGGAAGGCTACATCCCTGACTTACACCGTTTTGAATGCGAGCGCTTCGTTCTTGATCGTCCACTCTTAGTATTCACTCATGGCACTTGTACATTTTGTTTACTACCCATCTCTCCCTATAGCTCACCCATATTTTCCTCAGAATTTAGAACATCTTACACCATTATACAGCCGGCCGCTGTGGCCGTGCGGTTCTAGGCGCTTCAGTCCGGAACCGCACTGCTGCTACGGCCGCAGGTTCGAATCCTGCCTCAGGCATGGATGTGTGTGATGTCCTTAGGTTAAGTTAGGTTAAAGTAGTTCTAAGTCTAGTTGACTGATTATCTCAGATGTTAAGTCCCATAGTGCTTAGAGCCATTTGAACCACTTTTACGTTGTCGAACGCTTTTTCCAGGTCGAAAAATCCTGCGAACGTCCCTTGACTTTTCTTTAGTCTTGCATCAATTATCAATCGCAACGTCAGAATTGACACTCTGCTCCTTTTACCCTCTCTAACGCCAAACTGATCGCCATTTAACACATCCTCAATTTTCTTTCCATTCTTCTTTACTTCATAATTGTCAGCAACTTGGATACATGAGCTGATAAGCTGATTGTGCGATAAGTCTCGCACTTGTCAGCTCTTGCTTCCTTCGGAAATGTGTGGATGATATTTTTCTGAAAGTCAGATTATATGTCGCCAAACTCATACATTCTACACACAAAGTGAATAGTCATTTGTTGCCACTTTTCCCAATGATTTTAGAAATTCTGCTGGAATTTTATCCCTTCAGCCTTATTTGATCTTAAGTCCTCCAGAGCTCTTTTAAATTCTGGTTCTAATACAGGATCCCCTATCTCTTCTAAATCGACTCCTGTTTCTTCTATCATATCAGACAAATCTTCCCCCTCACAGAGGAATTCAGTGTACTCTTTCCTCTGCATTTAAGAGAGAAATTACTTTTGCTCTCTCAATGTTAGCACCCTTGCTTTTTATGTCACCGAAGTCGCCTACTGAGTTATTCCTTATTGCTGTATCTATAGCCTTAGAGAACTTCAAGCGAGTCTCGTCATCCCGTAGTACTTCTTTAAGTACTGATTCTTCCTGACTATTCTCTTGGACTTCAGCCTATTCTTCATTACTACAGCATTGTGATCTGAATCTGTATCCGCTCCTGGGTAAGCCTTACAATCCAGTATTTGATTTCGGAATCTCTGTCTGACCATGATGTAATCTAATTGAAATCTTCCCGTTTCACTCGGTATCTTCGAAGTATACATCCTCTGGCGATTCTTGAACAGATTATTCGCTATTACTAGCTGAAACGTATCACAGAACCCAATAAGTCTTTCTTCTCTCTCATTCCTTGTCCCAAGCCCACATTCTCCTGTAACCTTTTCTTCTATTCCTTCCCCTACAACTGAAAGTCTCCCACGACTATTAAATTTTCATTTCCCTTCACGTAGTGTATTACCATTTCAATATCCTCATATACTTTCTCTATCTCTTCAGCTTGCTATGTCATGTATACCTGAACTATCATTTTCGGTGTCGGTTTGCTGTCGATTTTGGCAAGAAGCACCCAATCATAGAGCTGTTCACTGTAACATTTCTATTCGCAGCGAATCATACTTCCGTTATACCATTTTCTGTTGTTGTTGATATTACCCTGTACTCATCTGACCAGAAATCCTTGTCAGCTTTGCATTTCACTTCAAAGACCCCTGCTATATATTGACTGAGACTTTGCATTTCCATTTACAGATTTTCTAGCTTCCCTACCACATTTAAGCTTCTGACATTTCACGCCCCGAGTCATAGAACATCATTTCGTTGATTATTCAATCTTTTTCTCATGATCGCCCGCTCCTTGGCAGTCCCCTCCCAGAGATCCGAATTGGTGACTATTACAGAATTATTTTCCAATGGAGAGGCCATCATGACACTTTTTCAATTAGAGACCACATGTCCTTGTTGATCCCATGCCACGTCGAGGTTCTGTACTAGGCAGGGATGCACGTTATGTATCTTTATGCGGTGGTTTCCATTGCTTCTTGATCATAGCTGATTTTTCCGCCTTTAGTGGGATTTTCCCACCCCAAGGACAAGAGAGTGCGCTGACCTCTGTCCGCTCCTCCCCCCTCCTTGACAAGGTCGTTGGTCAAATGAGGGTGACTCCTTATGCCGGAAGTCTTTGGCTGAAAATGCTGATTATTAATCAAACAAGTGCTGGCGGGTTTCGAACCCGAGACCGACGACGGTTTGTTTTCTATTCAAATACGAAACCCCTAGACCACCGAGTTACCCTTCCAGTCCACCTAAAGCAATCATTGACTGTAAATGGTCATGTTCGGCTACTTGGAAACCATTTACAGTCATTCCTTGACTTAATGTTTACAAAAAACGATGGAATTGCCACCGGGCCACAACCATTCGCGATTCTTTTGAAGAACATTTTGGACGATTCGATCGAATGAATTTGCCACCAAAATTGCCCGACTTGAAACCCGTTGATCATTTATGGTACATAGTCGAAAGGTCAGTTCGTGCACAAAATCCCGCACCAGCTGGACTCACAACTATTTGGCTACAGAGGCAGCATTGCTCAATATTTGCCCGCATCTCGTGGTCGTGCGGTAGCGTTCTCGCTTCCCACGCCCGGGTTCCCGGGTTCGATTCCCGGCGGGGTCAGGGATTTTCTCTGCCTCGTGATGGCTGGGTGTTGTGTGCTGTCCTTAGGTTAGTTAGGTTTAAGTAGTTCTAAGTTCTAGGGGACTTATGACCACAGCAGTTGAGTCCCATAGTGCTCAGAGCCAGCCAGCCAGCTCAATATTTCTGCAGGGCACTTCCAGCGACTTGTTGATTCCATGTCGCGTCGAGTTGCTGCACTACGCAGGGATATTAGCAAGTATCCCATGACCTCAGTGTATTTAACCTGGAATTAGATTATCTGAACTTCCGAAGAGCAATTCTAAGAGTTTTACTGTGAACTATTTCTTGATAGACGACAGTTCGTCGTAAGCAAACCAGTATGGGGTACAATACATTTTGCCACAGGTCTTTTTGTAAGTGTCAAGAATAAGGAAAATTTTAGCGATAGTAAATCCGAGAAAGCAAAATACAGCTATATATCTATAGGGGATTGGCTGTCTTATTAGCAAAGATATAGAACGAATTATACCTTCCTGATAAGTAATGTCCGTCGGGAAGGTTTAGGTCATTCTACAATTTTGTCCACTGGGATGTAATATAGTCTTATATGTTGTTCATCGCTCTACCAAGGCATGTTTTCGGGTTCTTACTTTTAAAATTAGAATACCTAAGTGTTATGTGGTGAAAGACTGTAATTTTAAAGGGGTATTCAGTAATGGATTGATGCGTACCACACATTGACATTCTACATAGAAAAGACGGTCACTGTCTCCAATAGGCTATAAAACTATGCACTGTGCAAACCTACGTTTCTAGCATTTGTAGACTTAGAGAAAGCTTTTGACAACGTTAACTGGAATACTCTCTTTCAAATTCTGAAGGTGGCAGGGGTAAAATACAGGGAGCGAAAGGCTATTTACAATTTGGACAGAATCCATATGGCAGTTATAAGAGTCGAGGGGCATGAAAGGGAAGCAGTGGTTGGGAAAGGAGTGAGACAGGGTTGTAGCCTCTCCCCGATGTTATTCAATCTGTATATTGAGCAAGCAATGAAGGAAACAAATTCATGGAGAAGAAGTAAAAACATTGAGGTTCGCCGATGACATTGTAATTCTGTCAGAGACAGCAAAGGACTTGGAAGAGCAGTTGAACGGAATGGACAGTGTCTTGAAAGGAGGATATAAGATGAACATCAACAAAAGCAAAACGAGGATAATGGAATGTAGTCAAATTAAATCGGGTGATGCTGAGGGGATTAGTTTAGGAAATGAGACACTTAAAGTAGTAAAGGAGTTTTGCTATTTAGGGAGTAAAATAACTGATGATGGTCGAAGTAGAGAGGATATAAAATGTAGACTGGCAATGGCAAGGAAATCGTTTCTGAAGAAGAGAAATTTGTTAACATCGAGTATAGATTTAAGTGTCAGGAAGTCGTTTCTGAAAGTATTTGTATGGAGTGTAGACATGTAAGGAAGTGAAACATGGACGATAACCAGTTTGGACAAGAAGAGAATAGAAGCTTTCGAAATGTGGTGCTACAGAAGAATGCTGAAGATAAGGTGGGTAGATCACGTAACTAATGAGGAGGTATTGAATAGGATTGGGGAGAAGAGAAGTTTGTGGCACAACTTGACTAGAAGAAGGGATCGGTTGGTAGGACATGTTTTGAGGCATCAAGGGATCACAAATTTAGCATTGGAGGGCAGCGTGGAGGGTAAAAATCGTAGAGGGAGACCGAGAGATCAATACACTAAGCAGATTCAGAAGGATGTAGGTTGCAGTAGGTACTGGGAGATGAAGAAGCTTGCACAGGATAGAGTAGCATGGAGAGCTGCATCAAACCAGTCTCGGGACTGAGGACCACAACAACAACAACATGTGCGTGTGGAAATCGACTACACAAAACAGTGATACTGACAGCTGTTTTGTAGGCGATCTATTTGTGGAGTTCCTACTAGCAGAACTCAAAGTTACTTTGCCGGGACACTAAAATCAATTCGTCTGCTCCTTACTGGAGTCGGCTACTACTATGGAGCCAAGACTGGAGACATGCTGTGTTATGCACCTGCCAAAAGGGCTAACAGAAACATCACCTTCCCAGATATATTACAGTTCCATCAGGCAGCGCTAATGTCAGTATGGTGTATCATACGTTTTGGATTTTCAGACGATTCTAAATAACCATTTGTCAATCGTTAAGCGTAATTATTCTCGAGGAGCTGTGATGAATTTCTTGATTCTCATCGTATAGAGGAAGAGAAATCCATTGGGAGATCAAGAAGTTTAAAGACAGGGTGGCGCCTGTACTGCAAGAATACAGACCAATGCCTGCAACTACTGTATATTCCTAGCCTTACAAACAGCTGCGTGTGTATTACATGTTGATTATGACTTTTCTTCGAGTCACGGCTCCAAGAAACAATTAGAATCTGTATTGATACTACGGATAAAGAAATCGTGTAATGTGGTTGGTTGGTTCTTTTTGCGATTTGTGTGTGTGTGTGTGTGTGTGTGTGTGTGTGTATTTGTGTATCAGGTGCTTCTGGTGGTTCTGAGTAGAGGGGTGTGACTAAAACCAGAGACTTTGAAAGTTCTGTGACAGGCTGCGACTTCCTGGGCATGCGCCATAGGGCTGAGAACTTTAGGGTCCCCCCCAAATGGGTCAGGTGTGCACTCCGCGTCAGAGACAGCTACTCAGTTAACTGGCTCTGTGTCGGGTGTACACAATGGTTTTTTTAGATTAGGCGGCTCTGCATCCAATCCATAGCCATAGGAAATCCAGAAGTATCATTGTAAATCGAAAGAAATTCCCCCCCCCCCCATAGGTGATAGTATTAAAATCCTAATAGTTAACTGCCAAAGATTTCGCCACAGACTGTCAGAGTTTGAAGTGCTCTTTAGTGAATCTCACATAATACTGGGCATAAATAACTGGTTGAAACCTGAAAGTGACACCAGTGAGATTTTTGCAAAAATTTAGGTGTATATCGAAAGGATAGGTAAATGGGAAATTGTGGTGGTGTATTTATCGCCGAAGAGAAGAAAGAAACTCAGAGTCACCGAGATAGAAACTGAGGGAGCATATGAGATTTTTTAGCAAGGTCCAGCGTCAGGGGATTCTTGTATTGCCCGCCAAACTGATCTCCTGATGTAAATGAAAACTTAAGAGAAAACCTCAGTTCACATGTATGCAAGTTCCCCAATCGTACTGTAATCATCGGTGGAGATTTCAATTATCCAACAGTTAAATGGGAAAATTACAGTTTCGTCAGTGGCCGGCATGATAAGACATCCTGTGAGACATTACTAAATGCCTTCTCTGAAAACTACCTAGAACAGATAGTTATGAACCCCACTCATCATTAAAATATATTAGCTCCAATGGCAGCAAATTGATCTGACCTTTTTGAGGATGTCGAAGTCGAAACTGGTATCAGTGACCAAGACGCAGTTGTGGTAGCAATGATTACCAAAGTGCAAAGGACAGCTAAAACAAGCAGAAAGTTATATATGTTCAGTATACTAGGTAAAAGATCAGTAATGTCATACCTCAATGAGGAACTTGAAACTTCCAGCACAGGGCCAGAGGATGTAGGGGAACTATGCCTCAATTTTAAAGAATAGTTGACCATGCATTGGATACATACAGGGTGTTTCAAAAATGACCTGTATATTTGAAACGGCAATAAAAACTAAACGAGCAGCGATAGAAATACACCGTTTGTTGCAATATGCTTGGGACAACAGTACATTTTCAGGCACACAAACTTTCGAAATTACAGTAGTTACAATTTTCAACAACAGATGGCGCTGTGGTCTGGGAAACTCTATAGTACGATATTTTCCACATATCTACCATGCGTAGCAATAATATGGCGTAGTCTCTGAATGAAATTACCCGAAACCTTTGACAACGTGTCTGGCGGAATGGCTTCACATGCAGATGAGATGTACTGCTTCAGCTGTTCAATTGTTTCTGGATTCTGGCGGTACACCTGGTCTTTCAAGTGTCCCCACAGAAAGAAGTCACAGGGGTTCATGTCTGGCGAATAGGGAGGCCAATCCACGCCGCCTCCTGTATGTTTCGGATAGCCCAAAGCAATCACACGATCATCGAAATATTCATTCAGGAAATTAAAGACGTCGGCCGTGCGATGTGGCCGGGCACCATCTTGCATAAACCACGAGGTGTTCGCAGTGTCGTCTAAGGCAGTTTGTACCGCCACAAATTCACGAAGAATGTCCAGATAGCGTGATGCAGTAATCGTTTCGGATCTGAAAAATGGGACAATGATTCCTCTGGAAGAAATGGCGGCCCAGACCAGTACTTTTTGAGGATGCAGGGACGATGGGACTGCAACATGGGGCTTTTCGGTTCCCCATATGCGCCAGTTCTGTTTATTGACGAAGCCGTCCAGGTAAAAATAAGCTTCGTCAGTAAACCAAATGCTGCCCACATGCATATCGCCGTCATCAATCCTGTGCACTATATCGTTAGCAAATGTCTCTCGTGCAGCCATGGTAGCGGCGCTGAGGGGTTGCCGCATTTGAATTTTGTATGGATAGAGGTGTAAACTCTGGCGCATGAGACGATACGTGGACGTTGGCGTCATTTGGACCGCAGCTGCAACACGGCGAACGGAAACCCGAGGCCGCTGTTGGATCACCTGCTGCACTAGCTGCGCGTTGCCCTCTGTGGTTGCCGTACGCGGTCGCCCTACCTTTCCAGCACGTTCATCCGTCACGTTCCCAGTCCGTTGAAATGTTTCAAACAGATCCTTTATTGTATCGCTTTTCGGTCCTTTGGTTACATTAAACCTCCGTTGAAAACTTCGTCTTGTTGCAACAACACTGTGTTCTAGGTGGTGGAATTCCAACACCAGAAAAATCCTCTGTTCTAAGGAATAAACCATGTTGTCTACAGCACACTTGCACGTTGTGAACAGCACACGCTTACAGCAGAAAGACGACGTAAAGAATGGCGCACCCACAGACTGCGTTGTCTTCTATATCTTTCACATCACTTGCAGCGCCATCTGTTGTTGAAAATTGTAACTACTGTAATTTCTAAAGTTTGTCCGCCTGAAAATGTACTGTTGTCCCAAGCATATTGCAACAAACGGTGTATTTCTATCGCTGCTCGTTTAGTTTTTATTGCCGTTTCAAATATACCGGTCATTTTTGAAACACCCTGTATGTGCCCAATAGAACAGGGCAGGGACTCTCCATGATATACAGTCACTGCAAGGAAACTTCTAAAGACACAGAGTTTACAAAGAGTAGGCCTATACATAGAAGGATGATGAATGAAACGCGTTTGGCTGTCAAGAGAGTAATGCCTGATGCCTTCAACGACAAGTGTAGCAGAATATTGTTAAATGATATTTCACAAAACCCAAAGAAATTCTAGTTGTAAGTAAGGGTTATTAGTGGTACAGAAGTTTGTGTCGAATCCCTATCGAAAGAGGCAGGACGTGAAATTGAGAGTAACAAAGCAAAAGCTGAAATGCTAAATTCCGCTTACAAATGTTCCTTTACAAAGGAAATCCAAGGAGAGTTGACAATTTTATTCCTCATACCACTGAAAAAATGGACAAAATAATTTTTGGGGTTAGTGTTGTTGAGAAAAAGCTGAAATCATTAAAACTGAACAAAGTTCCAGGCCATGATGGGATCCTTATCAAATTGGATACTGAATTTGCGGCTGAGTTAGCCCATCTTGTAACTATAACCGATCGTAGATCCCCCGAACTAAAAACCGCGCGTATTTCTAAGAAAAAAGGACAGGTCACACATGCCTACAAGAAGGATAGTAAAAGTGATACACAAAACTACCGTCCAGTATCCCTGTCATCGATTTATTGTAGAATCTTAGAACATATTCTGAGCTCAAATATAATGATGTATTTTGAAGAGAATGACCTCCTCAATAGATGCCAACATGGATTCCGAAAGCGCCTATCATGTGAAACCCAACTCTCACTTTTCTCGTGTGAAATATGGGAAGCGTTGGATCAAGGAAGTCAGGTAGACGCGGTATTTCTTCATTTCCGAAAAGCATTTGAGTCAGTACCACACCTACGCTTATTATCAAAGTACAATCATATGGGGTATCAAGCGAAATTTGTGACTGGACTGAGAACTTTTTGCTATGGAGGATGCAGCATGTTAACAAGGATGGAGAGTCATCGTCACATGTAGAAGTAACTTCAGGTGTGCTCCAGAGAAGTATGTTGGGACCCTTGCTGTACATGTTGTATATCAATGACCTGACACGTAACATCGATAATAACCTCAGACTTTTTGCAGACGTTGCAGTTATCTATGATGAAGTACTGTCTGAAAGAAGCTGCATAAATATTTAGTCAGATCTTGTTATCATTTCAAAGTGGTGCAAAGATTGGGAACTTGCTTTAGATATTAAAAAACGCAACGTTCCGAACTTCACAAAACGCAAAAACGGTCTCCTATGACTATCATATCTGTGAGTCACTGCTGGTGTAACACTTTGTAGGGATATGAAATGGAATGATCATACAGGCTCAGTTACTGATAAAGTAGGTGGTAGAGCTTCATATGTTGGTAGAATACTGAAGAAATGCAATCAGCCTACAAAGGGAATTGTTTACAAATACTCTTGTGATCGTTTCAAGAATATTACTCAAGTGACAGATACCAAACAGGACTAACAGGGGATATTGAACATATATAGAGAAGGGCAACACAAATGGTCACAGGTTGGTTTGATCAGTGGCAGAATGTCACAGTGACACTGAAGGACCTGATCTGGAACGCTCTTGAAGGTAGACATAATCTATCGCAAGAAAGTCTGTTAACAATGTTTCAAGAACTGGCTTTAAATGATGACTCTAGGAATATAGTGCAATCCCCTACGTATTGCTCAGATAGGTATCATGAGGAAAAGATTAGAATAATTGCTACACGCACAGAGGCATTCAAACAATCGTTCCTCCTATTCTGCATATATGAATGGAATGGGAAGAAATCTTAATAACTAGTGCAATAGGACATAGCCTCTGCCATGCACGATACGGTGGTTTGCAGAGTATAGATGTAGATGTAGATGAGTTGTTACCAGCAATTCTGGTAACTTATCACTGTATAATAAAAGTGCATAGTACACCAATTTATAGGAAATTGTAATGGGCAGCGGTACATTTACAGCCACTGACAGAGGAGTTCATTGAACAGAATCTATGAGAACGTGTAACGCCGGAAATGCATATCCTCCTATTTCCATCTATTGTACTATAATTTTTTTCCTTGTTTTGTTACCTCAAGATATGACATTTCTGTGTCTTTATATATTGTAATTGTTTTACTATTTGTATACACTCCTGGAAATTGAAATAAGAACACCGTGAATTCATTGTCCCAGGAAGGGGAAACTTTATTGACACATTCCTGGGGTCAGATACATCACATGATCACACTGACAGAACCACAGGCACATAGACACAGGCAACAGAGCATGCACAATGTCGGCACTAGTACAGTGTATATCCATCTTTCGCAGCAATGCAGGCTGCTATTCTCCCATGGAGACGATCGTAGAGATGCTGGATGTAGTCCTGTGGAACGGCTTGCCATGCCATTTCCACCTGGCGCCTCAGTTGGACCAGCGTTCGTGCTGGACGTGCAGACCGCGTGAGACGACGCTTCATCCAGTCCCAAACATGCTCAATGGGGGACAGATCCGGAGATCTTGCTGGCCACGGTAGTTGACTTACACCTTCTAGAGCACGTTGGGTGGCACGGGATACATGCGGACGTGCATTGTCCTGTTGGAACAGCAAGTTCCCTTGCCGGTCTAGGAATGGTAGAACGATGGGTTCGATGACGGTTTGGATGTACCGTGCGCTATTCAGTGTCCCCTCGACGATCACCAGTGGTGTACGGCCAGTGTAGGAGATCGCTCCCCACACCATGATGCCGGGTGTTGGCCCTGTGTGCCTCGGTCGTATGCAGTCCTGATTGTGGCGCTCACCTGCACGGCGCCAAACACGCATACGACCATCATTGGCACCAAGGCAGAAGCGACTCTCATCGCTGAAGACGACACGTCTCCATTCGTCCCTCCATTCACGCCTGTCGCGACACCACTGGAGGCGAGCTGCACGATGTTGGGGCGTGAGCGAAAGACGGCCTAACGGTGTGCGGGACCGTAGCCCAGCTTCATGGAGACGGTTGCGAATGGTCCTCGCCGATACCCCAGGAGCAACAGTGTCCCTAATTTGCTGGGAAGTGGCGGTGCGGTCCCCTACGGCACTGCGTAGGATCCTACGGTCTTGGCGTGCATCCGTGCGTCGCTGCGGTCCGGTCCCAGGTCGACGGGCACGTGCACCTTCCGCCGACCACTGGCGACAACATCGATGTACTGTGGAGACCTCACGCCCCACGTGTTGAGCAATTCGGCGGTACGTCCACCCGGTCTCCCGCATGCCCACTATACGCCCTCGCTCAAAGTCCGTCAACTGCACATACGGTTCACGTCCACGCTGTCGCGGCATGCTACCAGTGTTAAAGACTGCGATGGAGCTCCGTATGCCACGGCAAACTGGCTGACACTGACGGCGGCGGTGCACAAATGCTGCGCAGCTAGCGCCATTCGACGGCCAACACCGCGGTTCCTGGTGTGTCCCCTGTGCCGTGCGTGTGATCATTGCTTGTACAGCCCTCTCGCAGTGTCCGGAGCAAGTATGGTGGGTCTGACACACCGGTGTCAATGTGTTCTTTTTTCCATTTCCAGGAGTGTGTGTATATATATATATATATATATATATATATATATATATATATATATATATATTATGTCGATGTATAATTGGTTTGTTTTGTAAATATTATTTGTATTTTACGCTGGGTCTTGCCTAGGGAAAACTATGCTATCGAACGAATACATCGATAGGTCGTGTGGAGAACGAAAGTGTTTAGGATCTTTGGTAGTGTTAACTCTGCCGCGTGGAGCGCGGGCTGAGCAGAAGGAGTCTGGCTGGAGAAGTGCAGTGGAGCAGGTGTGTTGTGTGACGCTCCCGCGAGTTGCCGCGCGTTCGGGGTTGGGCAGCATGTAATTGCGCTCGACTGGCTATAATAGTTTCTAGCACGGTGTCGCGGACGGGAAGCATTAGCTGGCACACGTCAAGAGCCCGTTTCGCCTGGTGACCGTGTCGAGAAGAAGACGCGCCAACATCCAGCTTCTGCAACAGCGACGGCCGACAATGAGTGACTGTCGCCACCTCCTCGATCGACGACTTCAAACCTTCAATCAACCAACAAGGAAGACTAAAAGCACGTAAAGTTTCAGAACTGTATGGCAGACCTCAGCTTTTAAAATTGTTGCATCACAAAATTACAGCAACTTAGCATGAATCTTTGCTGCTCATTGTCCCAATTGCATTGCCAAGCAGGGTCCCTTCCTTTTCCGAAATGAACCCGAGTGTCGTTGAAATTCAAATGCCAGCATCATTCGATTTCACTGATTTAATTTCAAAGTTCAGTTAAGGTATACATAGCTGGCTACAATATTTAGATTACACGAGCACAAATTAAGAGTGCGAGTTTTGTTAACATATTTTAGCTTACCTGTGACTGCAGCTCAGCTGGGTACGTACTAAATTTTACTATTGTTAATTGTTCAGAATCATTTAATTCAAGTTCGAAGTTAAATCTCTTTTTTCTAAACTGCATAGATTCAAGTAGCTTTTGAAATAATTGTTGAGGTAGCCCAAGACTACCTGTATTTTACTGAATTTCGATATGCTTCAGAAACAAAGGTCACTATTAGTTTGAGTCACTAAATTAACTTTCAATTTTCCGGTTTTATTAATTCTTTTGCTAAATTAAGTCAGAGTGTAGCGAAATTTATTACTTCTGACAAACTTTCAGTTTTCACACTACACGTGTGAACCTTCAGTTGCCACGCTTCTAGTGCTAATTATATGTGTAATAACCTTTCTTTTTCAGTTACTATAGTAATTGTCCTTAGGACTGGCGACCGTGATTTCCCCCAAATCTCAAATATCTAATTACCGCTAGTTAATTGTTGACGTAACGGCCGCACATTTACTTTCTTTATTAACTTTACCCCTTTTTAAAATTAATTTTCACCAGTTTCATTTGTATTTTTCGTTTCATTTAGATGTAACCCTTTCCTCCCTCTTTACCGACAGATTAACTTCGGTGACGATTGCTTTTCCCAAATTTCGTTTAGGTACACGCGGTTTAATTTTTCACTGTCATTAAGGTCGATAAGTGAGGGTGAGGTTACAAACAGATATACAAGCTAGTGACAATCCTGGGAGCACAAATACAATTATTGTCCTCAAGATATCATTGAATGGAACAAAGAAATATAGGTTTTGCTATGATTATAGGATTCTGAATTCACAGACTATTACAGATGTTTATCCAAATCCTAATATTACGGAAACCTTGGACAGTTTTGGTCCAGTGTCCTTACTTAACTAAATGGATCTCAAAAGCTGTTATCATCTGTTAGTAGTACCACTTGAGGACAGACTAAAGAGAGCATTCATGGCACAATGCGGATATTTCAGTATAAGTGTGTGCTGTTCGGTTTAAAGAGCGCACCTGGACTTTTCAGCGGTTACTGGATGCAGTGTTAAGAGTATTAAAGCCTGAAACCTGTATTGTGTATGTAGATGACGTATAGTTTATTCAAAGGATGTACCGGAGCATGGTTGGAGGATATGTTTAGTAGATTATGGTCAGCACATTTGATACTGAGTATGGACAAATGCCATTGCTCAAGCTCAGATCAATGATCTGGGACATGAGAAATTAACATTGTGAGTAATCATCTATGAAATGATTGCTTTGTCTGAAAGATCGATCTAGTCATCCGACATGTTGGGCTCTCAAGCTTAGTGAGTTTGATTATGAGGCCTTCCATAAGCCAGATGGTAAAGATATTAACATGGACACATGAAGTCACAAGGCGGCCATGTTGAGCACATTGGGCGACAGTGTGCTGAAACTGCAGCAAGCACCGGCAACAGATGAAGATTTTCAGGCTTTTAAGTCATAACCACACTTTATCATACATGAATATTTGTTGTGCCGTCTGCCTCAGCAGATTTTCAAGAGGAGGTTTTATAAAAGGCTCTGACCATATGTTATCAGGTCATGGTGGCTGACCAGCAAAAGGTAGGAGTGCTGTAGAATGGTTTTGATGGAGGAATAGGAAGCATGTTGTGGAGCAGCATGTCAGTGATTGTAAACGATGCATGTACAGAGCTCACCAGAGGGCGCTGAAGCCATTTCAGATGCTTGGGCTCTACATTTGTGGACCTCTGAACAAAACACCTGTAGAAAATAGGTATATGCTTATGATCATTGACCATTTTCCATACTAGTAATGGTAGCATCTCTGACTGGCAGGCCATTACTATGACGCAGTTACTAGTTAACAGTTGGATACTGGAATTTGGAATGCCTGTTACCTTACTCACAGATGAAGATATGAACTTTGTTTCAGAACTTATGAAACAGCTCTGCCATATGTTACATATTCAGCCATTGGAAAAGAACCTATTCCACCCTAAAACGTATGGTATGCCAGAGCAAATCCGCAAGATCATCTTGAAGCTGGGAAGCTTCTATGTGTTTGCTAGACACGACGACTGGGATACCTACATGCCTTAAGTGATTTGTGTGTACAGTTCAAAGCCTCATATGGCAACATGCATGTCACACTTTGGAGGTGGTGTATGCAGTGAAGATACGATACACTCGAGGTCCTGAGCCACAAATTGGGAACAGATTGCGAATAAGAAAGGAAGTTTGTAAGAAGAATGTGGGAATATGTAGAAACATACAAAAGGCAGACACAAAGGCTGTGGAGCGCCAGGAACAACCGAAAACTCAAATGGGTAAAATACCACAGTACTGTGTAGGCCAGTGGGTGTTGATTATTAATGCCTGTACACAGAAGGGAGGGATGAAGTTCTTGACTAAATGTCATAGACGGCCGGCCGGGATGGCCGAGCGGTTCTAGGCGCTACAGTCTGGAACCGCGCGACCGTTACGGTCGCACGTTCTAATCCTGTCTCGGGCATGGTTTAAGTACTTCTAAGTTCTAGGGGACTGATGACCTCAGAAGTTAAGTCCCATAGTGCTCAGAGACATTTGAACCATTTGTCATAGACAATATCAGGTCGTTGAGAGGACCTCATCTGTTAATGTAAACGTGCAGTTAACTTCCAAAACATCTATCATTTACGTGAGTTGGGTAAAACCATATAAAAGTATGACGGATATTATATGGCAATTATCTGCGACTGACATGGTAAGCAAAGGTGCTGCAGGCAGACATAAGGAACCTCCAGTGGTTAGACTGCTCGAGGCACACTACATGCCTAATGTTTTGAGGTCACATAATTAGTTATGTTGTTAGATTCTTTGCAATATTTTGTTAGCGTTAGATTAATTCTTCATATTTGAGTTTATGGATATGTTTTACATTGTGTTGTGTTTGGGTGGATTTAGTGATTTCACATCATTGCTAGAACTATTTCTCTTTTATGTCGTAGGGTCACTGCAAGGTTACTTTGGTGTGGTTTCTTGTTTTGTTCTTCATATTAGTTATTAGTTTTGGTAGAAATGGCGTGGATGATGGCCAGTTCCTTTCCTCACGTAGTGAGCTTATGTGGACGTCCTGGGCTATAGAGAAATGGACATGAATAAAACAAAGGAGGGATTGTTGATTTCAGATAATAAAGAAACTCGTGTAGTTATGTTGTTAGCTGATTTGGAGAAGTGCAGTCAAGGGAACATTGTCGTCTGTCCAGACAGAAAGGTACAGGCTGATATTCGGATATGTGAGGCAAGTAAGTTTTTGGGGGAAAACGAATGAGACAAGCTGCGAAAAGGGAAACTTGCCCTTACAGTCTTCCTTCCAAAAGGTAGGGGTGCGTTGGCTGCATTCAGTCTTCTCACCAGAAACTGTGTTGACAAATTACCATGAAAAAGGGAAACCAGTGGGGTTGAGGATAATAGCGCTGCAGGGAAGCGGTGTTATTATTAACAATATGGCTTGTGATACAGCTGGGAGAGATTCCTGCCTTCTGGCTACACTCACTCGTACGACTGTCGTGACATTGAGTGGAAGCCTTTGTTTTGGCCAGAAGGGTCTCTAAGGGTAATATCCAGCCAATGTTTAACTTACTTTAATGCTGTGGAAACAGTTTATGAAATAAAATCACTGTGTTTAAGCAGTATAAGCGATAGGTTAAGGCCTGTACTGTAATAAGGTTTCTGTCCTAAGATTATTAACCCATATTAGCATGAAAGGACCAAATGGTTAAAATATTTTTTGAGTTATTGATTAATATTAATTAAGTTACCATTTTGACAGGCTCTTTAAGAGTAAGCCCATGAAGTAGTGGACAAGTGAAAACCCATGTGGGAGAGATCATGGCTAAAGCTGGGTGTTGTCATCAATACAGCAAAGAGTTTGTTGGTTGAGCGTAAATTTAAGGGAAGACAAATCTTGGAAACTCCAGGACAAATATTCTGAAAGAACCGGAGGAGTGCTGCGCCCCAAAAGTATTCTGCAGACAAATTGTAAATGTTTCAAAATTTTGTCCCGCTGTGGCCAGGCAGGAGAGGACAATGCGACCAGTGTACTAATCAAGTAAGCCATTGAGCAGCATTGTTGACATTACATCAGTGCACTCAGGACAGATTGCATTTGCAAATGGGCCATGGCCGAGATGCAAAGAACCGCTAATGCTGCAATACAATGTCACCAGGAGACATGTAACGTTTTGTAACTTGGAGCACTTGTGTGATATCAAGAGACTCATACATTGCAAATTTAACTGTGTTTAGAAACCGATGCTTGTGACAGAGTGAGCTAGGGAAAGCTGACAGCACAAATATATGGCAAACTTACTTATCCCCCATTCCCCCTCTCCACCACCCAGTAAGACGTCAGAAGCATAGCTATAAGGTTGTAAGTTAGTGAGGACAGGGGTTCAAGGTATTGAGTCATGCTGCCATTCTGTGTGTGTCTCGAACCAGAGAGAATGACAGGCCTATGAGATGCTATGCCTAACACTGAGGGTTGAAGACTGGCCAGCTACCTGTCCACCGATTAGCTCATCCAGTTCCAGCATGAGGTGTGCCTTACAGGTGAAGTCGTGGTTGTCGGCTAGGAGAAATTCCACTAACGAATGCAGCATGGATGTGGCCAGCTTCAGCCCTCTGAGGGATTTCAGCCAGTGGACTTCAAGCCGTCTATGATGTGGATGGAGGAGTGCCCCCTCGTGGGCTCCTAGCCATCTAGACATCATAGACCACTGTCATGGTCTACCCCGGACGGATGACCAGACCACTGCTGCTCGGCACCAGGACATCTAGTGTTGGCTATCTTATACAAGTGCACGACATGTGGACAATGAGTAAGCATGGGATGCACAGCCAACAAAACTCCAGGGGGTTTGGGGTTCCGGGCAGGCTGTGCTCATTCTTCACCCACTAGCGACCCCCATGGCACTACAGCAGCGGCCATCCACGACGAGGACACCTGACATTACTGGACTGATCGTGGCATTAACACATTCTGCAGTCAGCTGCCTTTGTTCACACATAGTGCGACAGTGAGAGTGTCCATAATACTATGTAAGGCTGAATAAAGAGCTGTCAATACTACCACTTTTTAGTTGCTTGTCCCGGCGTGAATCTGCACTCTTCCTCACGATTTCTTTCGCCCATCCTGAAACACAGCAATTCGGAATATGCGGTGTGATTACAGCGGTTATGACAGCACAGCACACCACCTGGAATCTGTAGATTCTGAACGCAAGTTTTAGTTCTCACAAAAAACCCGTGAATGTTCTTCACCGACTTCTGCTTCTTTGATGTAGCTCTCCACGCTTGTCGATTCTGTGGAAGCTTCTTAATCTCTATGTAACTTTTGCAACTTACAAGCATTCGATCCTGCTCCATATTCAAACCTGCCCCCCCCCCCCCCTACAATTTTAAACTCCAACTCTTCCTTCTATTCTTTGATGCATCAGTATGTTTCTTATTGGCCGGTCCGTTTTGTTCGGATTGTATCAAGAACTGTCCTATTTCCAAGTTCTGTTCGGTATCTCCTCTTTATTTATTCGATCTACTCATGTAATCTTCAGCGTTCTTCTGTGGTACCACATTTCAAACGCTTCTGCCTAGCTTCTTGCCTAGCTGCTTGTTGTCTTCGTTTTACGATCCACTTCAGTACAATGCTGTGTTCCATACAAATAACTTCAGAAAAGGACTTCCAAACGTTTAATTTATATTAGATGTTAATAAATTTCTGTTTGTCTGAAACGCCTTTCTTTCTGTTGCCAGTCTGCGTTTAATATCCCACTTCGGCCACCCTCAGATGTATTTCCCTCCCAATAGTAAAACTCTTCGACTAATTTTAGTGCCGAATAAAACAACAAGTAGAATTCTCGCGTAGAAGTACAAGGAAAACAGTCAACGACCGTTGTTCCTAATTGCACTAACAGTCTAGGAAAAAGTACTGTAATAGAAGCCGTACCACTACATTATCATCTAGAAACAGAGAGCGAACGCTAGTGCTCTCTCCACATTTTACAAACGAACCTTTCGTATTTCACTGCAGTCATATGCGCTACTTAAAAAAAACGTTTCTGCAATTTGTGAAGCACTGAAACTTTCATACGGCGAAATTAAAAGTTTTAATTTTCAGGCGATGTCACCTTGCCTCCACCGTACTACTGCCTTCTCTCGTTTTCGTCAGTCTCAACTGTTGCGTGGTGTCCTCGGTAAGGCGAGAATTTTGATTCCTCATGCAGCTCCTACAGTCTTTCCTTACAAAGAATGACAAGCAGAGGGAAGAAATACAAAACCACCAGTGTGTGCCACTATTAACACGAACCTTAAGTAAAGAGTTACTCGAAGTGACCATTTAATGGCATTCTTAGCTATCAATTTGGAAGCAGACTGTGCAGAACTGAGTAGGTCGTAACGGTAAGAGAAACTCGAGGCACATATTGAAAACCAGCCAGTTTTTATTAGGCGCCGATGATGCTTCCTGCTTTTGCGCTCCAGTCGGTCTCAGGAAGGAACAATTTGTGGACCACCTCATCTTTTCTAAGTCTTTGCCTTTATTTTACAGGACGTAGAGCTATTGATGTTATGGCTGTACGGATGTACGGATATATCTTTGTATCTTTGGAAGACAGGTGGCATCTCTCTGCTTCCTCTTCTTCAAATTGTTTCTTTGATTTCTGGATACTACTAAAAACAGTCTTTCAACTTGAAGATGGTTTATATTGCCCTAATATGGAAGCGGAAGCAACAAACTTCATAATACCACGACCACTTTAGTAGAGCATTCATTCAGATTGTAGGTTCGTTCTACTAAAGTGATTCTGGCATTTTGAAGATTGTTACTTTTGTTTTCGTATCAATGTAGAATGCCCCCATAGTGCACTGTTATCAAGCATATACAATTGCCTGAGCACAGTTTTAAAAAATTTTCTCTACCTTAAATGATAGTTACAATATTCTTCTTTTGGAATTTATTCGCGACACTGTTTCACAGCCCTAACGAAGCCTTTTAGTATTTCACGATGCGAAGCTTTCATACTCTTAAGGAAACTCGACCTGCCACGAACTGTCTTGATTAAACATTAATATGTCCATTTTTGCTGTGACACGTGTAATTTTGTAGAACGACATTCATAGCCTTTGAAATTAATGGCTATCGGACAATGCAAGTACAGGAGGAAACTACACTTGCTACAGTCGTACAGTGTATTAGAAAAATGCACCAGAAAAGCTGCCTTTAATAATTAATCTTTATTAACGACAGCCCCCCATGAACCATGGACCTTGCCGTTGGTGGGGAGGCTTGCGTGCCTCAGCGATACAGATGGCCGTACCGTAGGTCCAACCACAACGGAGGGGTATCTGTTGAGAGGCCAGACAAACATGTGGTTCCTGAAGAGGGGCAGCAGCCTTTTCAGTAGTTGCAGGGGCAACAGTCTGGATGATTGACTGATCTGGCCTTGTAACATTAACCAAAACGGCCTTGCTGTGCTGGTACTGCGAACGGCTGAAAGCAAGGGGAAACTACAGCCGTAAACTTTCCCGAGGACATGCAGCTTTACTGTATGATTAAAAGATGATGGCGTCCTCTTGGGTAAAATATTCCGGAGGTAAAATAGTCCCCCATTCTGATCTCCGGGCGGGGACTACTCAAGAGGACGTCGTTATCAGGAGAAAGAAAACTGGCGTTCTACGGATCGGAGCGTGGAATGTCAGATCCCTTAATCGGGCAGGTAGGTTAGAAAATTTAAAAAGGAAAATGGATAGGTTAAAGTTACATATAGTGGGAATTAGTGAAGTTCGGTGGCAGGATGAACAAGACTTTTGGTCAGGTGATTACAGGGTTATAAATACAAAATCAAATAGGGGTAATGCAGGAGTAGGTTTAATAATGAATAAAAAAATAGGAGTGCGGGTTAGCTACTACAAACAGCATAGTGAACGCATTATTGTGGCCAAGATAGACACGAAGCCAACGCCTACTACAGTAGTACAAGTTAATATGCCAACTAGCACTGCAGATGATGAAGCAATTGATGAAATGTATGACGAGATAAAAGAAATTATTCAGGTAGTGAAGGGAGACGAAAATTTAATAGTCATGGATGACTGGAATTCGTCGGTAGGAAAAGGGAGACAAGGAAACATAGTAGGTGAATATGGATTGGGGGGAAGAAATGAAAGAGGAAGCCGCCTTGTAGAATTTTGCACAGAGCATAACTTAATCATAGCTAACACTTGGTTCAACAATCATAAAAGAAGGTTGTATACCTGGAAGAACCCTGGAGATACTAAAAGGTATCAGATAGATTATATAATGGTAAGACAGAGATTTAGGAACCAGGTTTTAAATTGTAAGACATTTCCAGGGGCAGATGTGGATTCTGACCACAATCTATTGGTTATGAACTGCAGATTGAAACTGAAGAAACTGCAAAAAGGTTGGAATTTAAGGAGATGGGACCTGGATAAACTAAAAAAACCAGAGGTTGTAGAGAGTTTCAGGAAGAGCATGAGGGAACAATTGACAGGAATGGGGGAAAGAAATACAGTAGAAGAAGAATGGGTAGCTCTGAGGGATGAAGTAGTGAAGGCAGCAGAGGATCAAGTAGGTAAAAAGACGAGGGCCAATAGAAATTCTTGGGTAACAGAAGAAAGATTGAATTTAATTGATGAAAGGAGAAAATATAAAAATGCAGTAAATGAAGCAGGCAAAAAGGAATACAAACGTCTCAAAAATGAGATCGACAGGAAGTGCAAAATGGCTAAGCAGGGATGGCTAGAGGACAAATGTAAGGATGTAGAGGCTTGTCTCACTAGGGGTAAGACAGATACTGCCTCCAGGAAAATTAAAGAGACTTTTGGAGAGCAGAGAACCACTTGTATGAATATCAAGAGCTCAGATGGCAACCCAGTTCTAAGCAAAGAAGGGAAGGCAGAAAGGTGGAAGGAGTATATAGAGGGTTTATACAAGGGCGATGTACTTGAGGACAATATTATGGAAATGGAAGAGGATGTAGATGAAGATGAAATGGGAGATACGATATTGCGTGAAGAGTTTGACAGAGCACTGAAAGACCTGAGTCGAAACAAGGCCCCGGGAGTAGACAACATTCCATTAGAACTACTGATGGCCTTAGGAGAACCAGTCATGACAAAACTCTACCATCTGGTGAGCAAGATGTATGAGACAGGCGAAATACCCACAGACTTCAAGAAGAATGTAATAATTCCAATCCCAAGGAAAGCAGGTGTTGACAGATGTGAAAATTACCGAACTATCAGTTTAATAAGTCACAGCTGCGAAATACTAACGCAAATTCTTTACAGACGAATGGAAAAACTGGTAGAAGCGGACCTCGGGGAAGATCAGTTTGGATTCCGTAGAAATGTTGGAACACGTGAGGCAATACTAACCTTACGACTTACCTTAGAAGAAAGATTAAGAAAAGGCAAACCTACGTTTCTAGCATTTGCAGACTTAGAGAAAGCTTTTGACAACGTTAACTGGAATACTCTCTTTCAAATTCTGAAGGTGGCAGGGGTAAAATACAGGGAGCGAAAGGCTATTTACAATTTGTACAGAAACCAGATGGCAGTTATAAGAGTCGAGGGGCATGAAAGGGAAGCAGTGGTTGGGAAAGGAGTGAGACAGGGTTGTAGCCTCTCCCCGATGTTATTCAATCTGTATATTGAGCAAGCAGTAAAGGAAACAAAAGAAAAATTCGGAGTAGGTATTAAAATTCATGGAGAAGAAGTAAAAACTTTGAGGTTCGCCGATGACATTGTAATTCTGTCAGAGACAGCAAAGGACTTGGAACAGCAGTTGAACGGAATGGACAGTGTCTTGAAAGGAGGATATAAGATGAATATCAACAAAAGCAAAACGAGGATAATGGAATGTAGTCAAATTAAATCGGGTGATGCTGAGGGGATTAGATTAGGAAATTAGACACTTAAAGTAGTAAAGGAGTTTTGCTATTTAGGGAGTAAAATAACTGATGATGGTCGATGTAGAGAGGATATAAAATGTAGCCTGGCAATGGCAAGTAAATCGTTTCTGAAGAAGAGAAATTTGTTAACATCGAGTATAGATTTAAGTGTCAGGAAGTCGTTTCTGAAAGTATTTGTATGGAGTGTAGACATGTATGGAAGTGAAACATGGACGATAACCAGTTTGGACAAGAAGAGAATAGAAGCTTTCGAAATGTGGTGCTACAGAAGAATGCTGAAGATAAGGTGGGTAGATCACGTAACTAATGAGAAGGTATTGAATAGGATTGGGGAGAAGAGAAGTTTGTGGCACAACTTGACTAGAAGAAGGGATCGGTTGGTAGGACATGTTTTGAGGCATCAAGGTATCACAAATTTAGCATTGGAGGACAGCGTGGAGGGTAAAAATCGTAGAGGGAGACCAAGAGATGAATACACTAAGCAGATTCAGAAGGATGTAGGTTGCAGTAGGTACTGGGAGATGAAGAAGCTTGCACAGGATAGAGTAGCATGGAGAGCTGCATCAAACCAGTCTCAGGACTGAACACCACAACAACAACAACGACAGACTGTTACGATATTTATTAGAATTGTGAAGTATCTGCGAATACAATTTTTGGTGAGACTATGTACACTCCTGGAAATGGAAAAAAGAACACATTGACACCGGTGTGTCAGACCCACCATACTTGCTCCGGACACTGCGAGAGGGTTGTACAAGCAATGATCACACGCACGGCACAGCGGACACACCAGGAACCGCGGTGTTGGCCGTCGAATGGCGCTAGCTGCGCAGCATTTGTGCACCGCCGCCGTCAGTGTCAGCCAGTTTGCCGCGGCATACGGAGCTCCATCGCAGTCTTTAACACTGGTAGCATGCCGCGACAGCGTGGACGTGAACCGTATGTGCAGTTGACGGACTTTGAGCGAGGGCGTATAGTGGACATGCGGGAGGCCGGGTGGACGTACCGCCAAATTGCTCAACACGTGGGGCGTGAGGTCTCCACAGTACATCGATGTTGTCGCCAGTGGTCGGCGGAAGGTGCACGTGCCCGTCGACCTGGGACCGGACCGCAGCGACGCACGGATGCACGCCAAGACCGTAGGATCCTACGCAGTGCCGTAGGGGACCGCACCGCCACTTCCCAGCACATTAGGGACACTGTTGCTCCTGGGGTATCGGCGAGGACCATTCGCAACCGTCTCCATGAAGCTGGGCTACGGTCCCGCACACCGTTAGGCCGTCTTCCGCTCACGCCCCAACATCGTGCAGCCCGCCTCCAGTGGTGTCGCGACAGGCGTGAATGGAGGGACGAATGGAGACGTGTCGTCTTCAGCGATGAGAGTCGCTTCTGCCTTGGTGCCAATGATAGTCGTATGCGTGTTTGGCGCCGTGCAGGTGAGCGCCACAATCAGGACTGCATACGACCGAGGCACACAGGGCCAACACCCGGCATCATGGTGTGGGGAGCGATCTCCTACACTGGCCGTACACCACTGGTGATCGTCGAGGGGACACTGAATAGTGCACGGTACATCCAAACCGTCATCGAACCCATCGTTCTACCATTCCTAGACCGGCAAGGGAACTTGCTGTTCCAACAGGACAATGCACGTCCGCATGTATCCCGTGCAACCCAACGTGCTCTAGAAGGTGTAAGTCAACTACCCTGGCCAGGAAGATCTCCGGATCTGTCCCCCATTGAGCATGTTTGGGACTGGATGAAGCGTCGTCTCACGCGGTCTGCACGTCCAGCACGAACGCTGGTCCAACTGAGGCGCCAGGTGGAAATGGCATGGCAAGCCGTTCCACAGGACTACATCCAGCATCTCTACGATCGTCTCCATGGGAGAATAGCAGCCTGCATTGCTGCGAAAGGTGGATATACACTGTACTAGTGCCGACATTGTGCATGCTCTGTTGCCTGTGTCTATGTGCCTGTGGTTCTGTCAGTGTGATCATGTGATGTATCTGACCCCAGGAATGTGTCAATAAAGTTTCCCCTTCCTGGGACAATGAATTCACGGTGTTCTTATTTCAATTTCCAGGAGTGTATAAATGTGAATGTCATTTATATTAAAGTGAATATATTTTACTCACGTCTAGAATTATGTGACATCCATATTACGTCGCTGGTGAAGTATTTCATACCTGCCAGTGATTAGTTAATAAATGATGTAAATACACTCCTGGAAATTGAAATAAGAACACCGTGAATTCATTGTCCCAGGAAGGGGAAACTTTATTGACACATTCCTGGGGTCAGATACATCACATGATCACACCGACAGAACCACAGGCACATAGACACAGGCAACAGAGCATGCACAATGTCGGCACTAGTACAGTGTATATCCACCTTTCGCAGCAATGCAGGCTGCTATTCTCCCATGGAGACGATCGTAGAGATGCTGGATGTAGTCCTGTGGAACGGCTTGCCATGCCATTTCCACCTGGCGCCTCAGTTGGACCAGCGTTCGTGCTGGACGTGCAGACCGCGTGAGACGACGCTTCATCCAGTCCCAAACATGCTCAATGGGGGACAGATCCGGAGATCTTGCTGGCCAGGGTAGTTGACTTACACCTTCTAGAGCACGTTGGGTGGCACTGGATACATGCGGACGTGCATTGTCCTGTTGGAACAGCAAGTTCCCTTGCCGGTCTAGGAATGGTAGAACGATGGGTTCGATGACGGTTTGGATGTACCGTGCACTATTCAGTGTCCCCTCGACGATCACCAGTGGTGTACGGCCAGTGTAGGAGATAGCTCCCCACACCATGATGCCGGGTGTTGGCCCTGTGTGCCTCGGTCGTATGCAGTCCTGATTGTGGCGCTCACCTGCACGGCGCCAAACACGCATGCGACCATCATTGGCACCAAGGCAGAAGCGACTCTCATCGCTGAAGACGACACGTCTCCATTCGTCCCTCCATTCACGCCTGTCGCGACGCCACTGGAGGCGGGCTGCACGATGTTGGGGCGTGAGCGGAAGACGGCCTAACGGTGTGCGGGACCGTAGCCCAGCTTCATGGAGACGGTTGCGAATGGTCCTCGCCGATACCCCAGGAGCAACAGTGTCCCTAATTTGCTGGGAAGTGGCGGTGCGGTCCCCTACGGCACTGCGTAGGATCCTACGGTCTTGGCGTGCATCCGTGCGTCGCTGCGGTCCGGTCCCAGGTCGACGGGCACGTGCACCTTCCGCCGACCACTGGTGACAACATCGATGTACTGTGGAGATCTCACGCCCCACGTGTTGAGCAATTCGGCGGTACGTCCACCCGGCCTCCCGCATGCCCACTATACGCCCTGGCTCAAAGTCCGTCAGCTGCACATACGGTTCACGTCCACGCTGTCGCGGCATGCTACCAGTGTTAAAGACTGCGATGGAGCTCCGTATGCCACGGCAAACTGGCTGACACTGACGGCGGCGGTGCACAAATGCTGCGCAGCTAGCGCCATTCGACGGCCAACACCGCGGTTCGTGGTGTGTCCGCTGTGCCGTGCGTGTGATCATTGCTTGTACAGCCCTCTCGCAGTGTCCGGAGCAAGTATGGTGGGTCTGACACACCGGTGTCAATGCGTTCTTTTTTCCATTTCCAGGAGTGTATATTCAAAATAATACGTTAATTATGGTCTGACAGTAGTCTTACAGTTCTACTCTTGCGATGTTACATGTTTACGTAGGTTATACGGATAAACAGTGTTACTAATTTACTTACTAAATTTTCTCACGATTGCCTTTGGTTGGTCTATATGTTGTTTTCGATTTATCCATTTTTTTTTGTTCCTGAAGTTCACTAAGGTATTTGAGGTAGTACTTGTTTCTAAATTTTGTATGCTCGTTTAATACTGTTTGTGGATGTTTCCTCGAGTGTATACAGATTTCCAGTTCTTTAGGTATGTTCATTGCAAGACATTTTGGTATTTTCTGCAGGGTTTTGGGTGTATTTTCGGTTGCATCAGCGAGAAAAACCAGTGGAGCTTCTTCTTACGTTTCAAAAATCAAAACCACACTGCTGATACATACGAAAATACACTCCAAAACCTGCTCAGAACGTCAAAAGTCCTTGCAATGAACATTCTTGAAGATCTAGAAATGTACAAAGAGACGAGATAATATCCACAATAAATATTAAAGGAGCATACAAAATTTAGGTAGGAATACTACCTCAAATACTTCAGTGAATTTAGTAACAAGAAAATGGATAAATCTGAAATAAGATACGCAACCACCAAAGATAATCGTGATAAAATTTACTTAGTAAAATGGTGCGACAGTTCTTCAGTATTCTCTTTATACATATATATCGTTTTATGAGTAGAACAGCCAAACTACTGTCAAACTGTAATTAACGTATTATTTTGAATACATTTATGTCATTTACCATTAATCACAGCATTGAGCATTGACAGTTATAAGACACTGTACTAACGACGTAATATGGACGTCACATAATTCTAGACGTGAGTCCAAGATAGATATTCACATTTATACATGGATTTACAAAAATTGTATTATTAATGCCGATAAATGCCGAAAAAGTCTGTCTTTAATAAGGATTAATTATTGTAAGCACCTATTCTGCTGCAGATATCTGATAATCATGTCATTATCTGACATATAATATGCTGCTGGCCCTGAAAGAGAAGAATCAGAATACAGTGTTCGTTAAATTCTGAAACGATCTCAAAGTTTTAAACGCACTGATAGCGCTGCATTAATCGAGTGACACCACAGGCAAAAACAGTGCAACAAGTACGTCTCTGAGTTATATAACGCAGCACAAACCACAACGTAGGTAAAACAACGAATGAAATTGGCTAAAATGGTAGATGGAATATTTGCCACTACCAACATCTTTGCATGCCTGAACACATCAGTGACATGTTCTTTGGCTGCCAGACGTTGTCGAATTATTGAGCAGAGCTCAGTTGCACTTGTTAGTTGTGTGTGTGCAATTGCCAGCCAGAGAATGAATGAGAGTGTTGTGTCACGTCAGACTGAAGTGCTCGGATTGCGGAAGTGCAGCTTAAAACAGGAATTTTCATTTGAGATACACCATGATATGTAGTTCAGGGATAGACGATGACTTAATATGATTTATTTGAGAGGCGGTCATTTGGAAAAAGGTAGTTGCATGACACAGGCGATATAAAAATAAGAAAGCTACCATACTATGCTTGTTTTTATTCCATAGCTCCTTACGATACTAATTTTTTGCGTAAATCATGAAGCCAAGCCAAACTTTTTGCGTCCAAAAACGTGTAATAAGAATTGTTAGTGGTATGAACTCAAGAACATCTTTACACAGGCTTGTCTCGCGAACTAGGGATATTAAGTAGTGTCTCCAACGTGTTGGTTCCTTAATGAAATATGACATTAAAAATATATCTCTTTTACAAAGCCACAGCTCAGTTCGTGGCATCAGTACTAGAAAAAAGAAGATTTAAAGTCACTTACTTTGGTCCATAATGGTGTACATTATTCAAAAACACATATTTTCAATACGTTGCCAGCAGACATAACAAGTTTAATCACTAATAACGTTCAGCTTAAGAGGACCTTAAAGTATTTATTAGTGGCCAAGTCTTTGTACTCTAGTGATGAATTTCTAAGTAGGACCAACAGAGTTATATGTTTTACTAATAATGTGGAATAATCCGAGTATTAGTAGAATCTGACTTACGTACAAATTCAGTGGAGAAACGTGATAGTGGTAGGCAAGTATTGTAAAATTTTATTTCCATTTGATGATGCTTGGCTGCAAAATAACTTATGAATTTGATATTTACCTCAGTATACTGAACATTTACTTGTGCTGTGACAAGTTATTAATACCTTTTAAATGAATCTCTGTTTAAGATTTTTTTTTTTTACTTATTCTACAACCATGTGGAACATTTCATTTGGGATCTGTCGCAGGTTTTTGTCTATAAACACGTACTGTGTGTTTTTGTTTTTAAGAAATGTTCTAAATCCTGGAAGATCTCCTCACTATGGATACATTGGAACCAAAAGTATATCTAATCTAATCTGTCAACTCTCACAAGGGAAGTATCTTCAGATGCAGCAGCTTCAATCGAATAAAATATATTTTAAAGCGCTTAAAAGGGTATCTTGTACCACCCATGGGACATTTACCTGTCAAACTCTGTGTACTGTCGACGTTTTGAGGTGGACCTTGAAACCTGCAGAAGTATAAATCAGAGAAGAAACAGTGCCAAGTAAAACACTTAGGATCATCAGATTCAAGAGACAATGAGTGAAATCTTATTTGGGAAAAAGTAGCTTGAAACCATATATATTTTCTGTTGCAGTATTTAGAGAGTAATACACTGACGGGAAAAAAATTGCAACGCCGTGAAGGAGTTGTGTCACACAAACGAAAGTTGGTAGGCGTGTTTCAACATCTTAGATATGGTGGCTTTTGAAACTTCACGGTAATCGCATAAGAGTGGAAAACAGGATGGGAATCAGGTTTTTTTTTTTAATACACGCTTTAACGGTCATTAGCGTTAGTTATCTTTGAGGTTAGACGTGGTATGTTGATGTTTGTAAAAGAATGCCTTTAAGGAGGAGAAGACGTCGTTATCAACACTTCACTGAGATTGAACGGGACTGTATCATGGGGCTACGAGAAGCTGAGTGTTCCTTCTGTGAACTGCAGAAGGACATGACAAGAATGTAGCCATTGTACATGATTGCTGGCAGAATGTGCGGTCGCTGAAGACGGAGCTCCTGACAGCCACGTGACTCTAACAAGAGGGAGATTTTACTTGGTCGTCAGGCGATTGAAGTGGAAGTTTCTTCCCAGGTTTCCCAAACTAGGATGTCCGCTCTCCCAGTCCGTCCCAACTGGGATATTTAACTGATAGAAATGATTATCTGCAAGACCTCGCCCAACTCTTATCAATAGAAAATGAATTCCTTGAAGAAAAAAAAAAAAAAACACATAGACACAGTGTCACTCCTACTGCCCGTACAATAGAGATCACAAATGAGCTCCGTATACTCGCTTTAAAATCGCCAGCGAGTCCTGTGACATCTCCTCAGAACCTAACGTCTATGACTCGCGAATCTCCACTGCAGCCCACTCGTCACCTGAGTCTGTTGTCGGGTGCAAGTGAACTCTACTCGCTCAGAAAGGAGAGCGGGTACAGGAGTTCGCATGCATAACAGCGGACTCCCGGGGTTCCCATTACATATGCAACCGTTCTGAAAGAAATTTTAGCCATTAAACTGTAAATTACTATTAATTTACTTCACACAGTCATGATTTCAACTTTACGGCCATTCTCAAGTACAAGTTGCAATGTTGCAAAATGTCCGACCTACAAAATGACAGAAGAAAGTTATCCACCAGTATAATGACTGATCGTTCAGCAATGAACATTGATCTGTTCATACAGATAAAACATTTACGAAGATTGCTGCACATTTATGTGAATATTAATGCCTATTCACATGTTTTCTAACAATTGCGTTGATATATACATACTATTGAGAGGTTACCCAGTCTGTAACGACAGTACCATAAAACATGACCTGAGGATGAAGTGCAGTCTTATAAATTATTAAAATTCAGGGTGTTTCAAAATGAACATAACGGTTTTAAGGCATTGTAGCATTTATTACGTTCAACTTACAATTGTAAATAATACTCCAAATGAAAGAACAACTCAAACAGTTTTATTTGTGTATCTGTGCGAAATGGGAAGAGTATGGAATGACAAAGAGTGACTGAAAAACGTATTGAACGAGTGCGAGTGTTTCACGCTTACCCCAAAAAATATCCCCGCGGAAAGTTTATGGACCTTGTAACCTCCCCACAAAAATAAGTTAAATATAAAAATGGAAATGGAGCCAAAAGTAACCTCCCAACAAAAATAATGTTTAATAATAATGCAAAATGGAGCCAAGGGTAAACTCCCCACACAAAAATTAAGGGATGATAATTGACCATAAACCAACACAATAATATTAATTAAATAATGAACCATGAACGAAATGTAACCTCCTAACAGAAATAACAATCTCTGGTAAATTTTATAAGGACAGCAGCGCTGACCTTCGGCCCTGTATTCTGAATAAAAAAGCAAAAATTCTTACCTCAATAAAAACTGCAATTATATCTGCTCTTAATTATACATTCTTCGACACAGCTTCGTGCAATGCTGGCGTATATATTTTTTCTTTTTGATTCTTGGAAGCAATGATAATGCATTGGAAATTGAAATGAATGCTTTTCTTTAGAAGAGTTACTTTATATTATAAAAATTATTATTGGGGCATTTTTTTCTGAACAAATTAAATTACAGTTAACATACATTACTAAATATGCGCGAGGCTGCTTCTTTACCCTCTACAACAATACTCATCCTCCAGAGTCCTGACCAGAGTCGCGAGCAGAGCACACAGCCGACGCATGCCGACTCCCGCAGACTACTACTGTCCACTCGCTACTAAGGCCGACCAACTACTATTGTATCCGACTGACTACTACTGCAGACTTGCGCAGACTAGCGCAGACACGCGACAAGCAACAACTAACAATAAACTACTCTCTGGTCAGAGATTCTGTCATGCCTCGCCCATCGCCGGCGAAGCATACACCTTACAACCTTTCTTTCTCGGTGAATCAACTGTAACTGATGTTTCTTATCTTCATGTGCTACAGCTATGACCCGTGCCTCAATGGGAAGAAGCTGAACAACACATCTTTATTTGGGAGCAAGATGGTTGGAACCTCCCAACAGATAAAATCCGTAACCTCGCAGTAGAAAGGTGACTAACCTCTCAATAAAAATGTGACCCATACATAACCTTTCAAAAGAAATCTCGTAATGTAACCTTTCAATAATGAACTGACTGTGAATCTAAACTGGTAAATCTGGACGTCAGCAGTGCTGCGCCATGGCCCTGAAAACTCATTCTGAATCAACTGAAAATCCTTTCCTCGATGATGTCGCCAGGTAACGCGTATATATCTGCTCCTATAAAAAAATTTTCTGGCACAGCCCAGTGCAATGCTGGCCATTAGATTTTGTTATGTATGAAAAACAACTGATTTTCTTTACGATTATCGGCATGTCTATGGATAGGGGAAATTAGTAAAAACCTTAAATTCAGATGAATGATTGTCAAAAGTTATCTTTATAAGAAAGATTATTGTTGTAAGATTTTTGAAAACATTTACATGGGACTTTGATATAACAATAGTACGAAAACCAGTTGTAGCAATTAGCATTTGCGCGCGGAAATAAAGAACAATAATATTTTGCTTTTACCTTAAACTACATAGCTCAGGCACCGCCATCGTTCTCCACGCCCGGCCTTGGTAATTCCATAACTCTACTGTTCTTCTCCAGCAACAAAACTCGACTACTGAACTGCATTGTCCAAACTCCAGGACACAAGTGCACACAACTCGAGAACTACTCTCTACGAGCGACCTGACCCAACCGCCCGACTGCGAGCTACTATTGCTACTACTACTACTACTACTACTACTACTACTGCCGACACTGCTCTCTGGTCTGCGATTCTATTGTAGCTTACATATCGCACGCAGCGCATGAGCAATCCATCGAAGTTACATCCGCTCGAGTGCGCTAGCAATAAATTCCTTAGTCATGGACCTCTTACATAGCCCTCCAGAGAGGGGGTAAAAATTTGGCAGCGATGGTGAGTCAATTGGGCTTGCTATGAGCAACAAATTTTTCTATAACCTATTTAATTTACTATGTCTACTTACAGAACATATTAAGAAATGACATAAAGTGCACACGCACTGAATACAGAACATGTTAAGAAACGATATAGAGTGCATACGCATTACATCAGTCTCTGCCAGTTTTACAGGAATTAGGAAAGGAATGGAAAGGATAGCATCATGGTTGTAGCACAGTGGGTTAGACATCGCTGCACAAAAGTCCATGTCTTTTCACAGAAGCAAAACACCGAGTGTGATAATTGGAAGTTATTTTTCCTGAAGTATTTATCAGTGTAGCCAAGACACTGAAATGTAGTATTAAGACTGCATGTTGTCCTTTTGGTAGTACGGTAGGTACACCAAACAGTAGGACCATAATGACATCTCCATTGATCAGAGTGGTGGACAGCTTGATATGTCAGCACCACATTCGTGTGGAATCCATAATCTTACATAAATGTAGCATTAGTGCAAAAACCAAATAGAGTGCTCCATGACCATGAGGATGCACAGGACAAATGGATATCGCAGTAATTGGTAGTTATTAGGTGAGAAGGTGAGCGATACATTAAGTCTTATGCTAGTCATCTTTTAGAACTAAACTAGTGTATCATCAGATTTGAATAATTATTGGCACTCATTGGCCAGATACAAAGCATTTATGTAGTATTACAAAACATTATTCAGAAGTCATCTCATTGCAGTAATTATTGGCACTCACTGCCCACTTACAAATCATTTATGTAGTATTACAAAACATTATTCAGAAGTCATCTCATTGCAGTAATAATTGGCATTCATTGCCCAGTTACAAAGCATTTATGTAGTATTACAAAACATTATTCAGAAGTCATCTCATTGCAGTAATTATTGGCACTCACTGCCCAGTTACAAATCATTTATGTAGTATTACAAAACACTATTCAGAAGTTATCTCATTGCAGTAATAATTGGCATTCATTGCCCAGTTACAAAGCATTTATGTAGTATTACAAAACATTATTCAGAAGTCATCTCATTGCAGTAATTAATTGGCACTTATGGACCAGTTACAATGCATTTATGTAGTATTACAGAACATTATTAAGCATTACAAAAGACATAGAAGTTATTATTCAAAAAATGAGTTATTGCGCTTAGCAACAAGCTGCTATAGAGTATATTTGATATCATGCAAGTGGCATAAGGCATATTTAAAATGTAAGACATTGGATCTAGTACTCAAGGTGTTTAGTCTAATATTACATAGACATAATAGAATAAATACATCAGAAAAATTTGCATTATATTTAGGACTAGCAATATATCTTAAACTGGTAGCACTCTTAGCTGTATACTGGTAATAGTTGGGACTATGAGTAGTTTTTTTGTGCTAGCAATGCATTACCGGGACTTGAAGATATTTGCTTTTGACTTACTGCTGGAAATAAGGATTATTAATGTAATTCGTCATGAGTCAGCTGTAGGAATGTTACCAAACAACTAGAGTATATGTGATCACATTTATGAATGATAGAGACAACTGAGTAAAAAAATGCAAGTATTAGGACAGGTTTAATAACTAAGTGCTTGTGTAAGTAGGCTGTTTAGGTTTTTTTGGTAACGCCACCTCTGTATGAAAATCACTGGCTGTGCCGTGTGCAGTCTGTGGATGCTTTGCATTGTTGTAATACTCGCCATTGTAGTGTTAGGCAGCTGGCTGCGAACAGCGCGTAGCGTTGCGCAGTTGGAGGTGAGCCGCCAGCAGTGGTGGATGTGGGGAGAGAGATGGCGGAGTTTTGTAATTTGTCATGAACTGCTATATATATGATGATATCAAGGTAAATACATTGTTTGTTCTCTATTAATATCTTTCATTTGCTAACTATCCCTATCAGTAGTTAGTGCCTTCCATAGTTTGTATCTTTTATTTAGCTGGCAGTAGTGGCGCTCGCTGTATTGCAGTAGCTTGAGCAGCGAAGATTTTTGTGAGGTAAGTGATTTGTGAAAGGTATAGTTTAATGTTAGTCAGGGCCATTCTTTTGTAGGGAATCTTGAAAGTCAGATTGCGTTGCGCTAAAAATATTGTGCGTCAGGTTAAGCACAGTCTAGTAAAATTGATAAAAGGGGACGTTTCATATGTCGACCCTTAGCCGAGGATACCTCACTAGAATCTTCTGATTTTTTTCTTGTAGTTTGCGTAATTAGTGTAGCTTTTGTTTATTGCTAGCGCGTAATTGTAGAGAAAATCTCCTTTGTAGTTGCAGTTTTTCATTGTTGTACAGTAAAACAGTTGTGGCATGCATGTAGATTTGCACCAAGTATTTCGCAGCTGCGCTTGCAATTAACTAGATATTATTTTCAGTGCTATGTTAATGTGTTCCCCTATTTTTGCTCTTCAAATTGTGTTTTTCTGTGTTGTCGTGTGAAATATTGTGACACTAATGGCGTGTGAAAAACGTAATACTAGGCTCCAAAGTAAACTGAGAAATGACAGTGAAGACGAAAGCAGTGTGTTAGCGCCGCAGAGTAATGAATTAACTAATTTTCAAAGTAATAATTTGGTAATTGTGCACAGGGAAATGGAGCGGGCGGCAAACAATAGCGTAGACAGTGAAACAATTAGTGAGCAGGGAAGCATTATCGATCGGTCGGTCGGCAACAGCTCGCCTCAGGAATCCGAAATGACAGGACACAATTTCGCAAATACTGTAGATTCAGGTTTTGGGTCATCACCGTTTTCTCAAATAAGTCAAAACACATTTTCTGCTTGTCAAAATGTGAATGTTGCCGGTGCAAATGCACTGCCGAAAAGCGTAGAGAAACAGATTCCAGACACTAACACATTATTATTGCAATTAATGCAACAAATGGAACAAAATCAGAAACAAATGGGACAAAAGCTTCAAAAGTTAGACATAATGGAACAAAATCTTCAAAAGTTAGACACAGTGGAACAAAATCTTAAAAAGTTAGACACAACACTTGAACAAACACGTGAGGATTTAACTAATGAGTTACATCACATTGAATCGAATTGTCAAAAAGTCTGTAACGGCGTAAAAACACAAATTTGTGAGCATTTCCAACCTATTTTTTCGCGTCATGAAAATGCACTACAGAATCACGAAGCAGCCATAAAAGAACTGCAATCTACTGTTCATGAAAATCATGAGACCTTACAAGCTAAATTTGACTCAGTTGCATCTACCGATTCGGTTACGCAACTTGCAAAAACTCAGGAAAACTTGAAGGACACAGTAGATTCGATTTCTACACAAATGGACAATCTGAAACTTGGTTCAGAAAAACACACTGAGGAAATGTGTTCACTATCGGAGAAAGTAGCCGAACTTTCGGATCAGTTCACTAACTTATCTACGAAGGCAGATGATAATCTGAACGACACAAAACCGGTAGTCTTTAATGACACAGAAGAGAGCGAACAAATTAGGAAACTGAAACAAAATCTGAATCAAATTAATACGCAACACCAAAGAGAAATCCGCGAAGTACAAGATCAGCTGACACAGGCAATACAAGAATTACGTATTTCAGAGGACTCTCGCGCCCCAATACGGGAAGAGGGACATAGAAATACGGATCAACCACAAAATAATAACACAGGACACTTCGGAAATTATGAAAGAAATTGGCAAGGTGCACCGAATTTTGAGATAGAACCGCCGACACGACGTAGCAATGACCGATATGCTACTCGCCGACACGATGATTTTGACTATAAGCTGTTTATTACTACACGTAAATTCAAAACGTTTAAGAATTCTGCCAACGACATTCATCCACAAGCGTGGCTCCATCAATTCTCTCATTGTTTTCCTCCCAACTGGTCACTGGAGCACAGGTTAGAATTTATGTGTGGCTACTTAGAGAATGAACCAGGTGTAAGAATGCGATCGGTCATTCACGATTGCCACAGTGAAGGAGAATTTTACCATGCCTTCCTCTCAGCATATTGGTCTCAAGCTACACAAGACCGAGTAAAACATAGCATCATAATGATGAAACATTTCGAACAATCTGAATTTTCCAGTCTTGTGAAATATTTTGAAGACATGTTACACAAGAATCAGTATCTTTCAAACCCATACAGCCCCTCAGAACTCATCCGCATTTGCTTAATCAAACTGCCTGAACATTTACGACATATTATTTTGGCAGGACGTTGCAAAGACGACATTGAAGCATTTCAAGGACTCTTACAAGAACTGGAAATTGACACTGACAATCGCGGAACGCACGAGCACAACAATTACAGATCACATCCGTCGCAATTCCGCGATGAAAGAAATAATAACTGGACGCGACAAGGCTATTCTCGCAACACAAATCGTGACCAAAAAGGACACCACCCATATGACAACCGTTGGCAGAATGATAGGTACAGAGAAAGATCGCACTTCCATAGTAATGAACATGATAGAGATTACCATAGAAACAGACAATATGGGAACCAAAACAATTATTATCAAGGGAGGCAGAATAGCTTCAGACGCAACAGTTCGGCGCGCAGTTACGATTCAGGGAGAAATTCTCCACCACGTGACGGACAAGGAGGAAACTACGGAACCTACCGATATGACGACAGACGATATATTCGTAACGACAGACCTGAATTGCATCAGAACTGGCGTGATTTAAACAGGGCAGGGCCTTCTCGTCAGAGTGAATTTGTAGAAGTTAGGTCTCCTAATCCCAATAACGACGCACGCCAACAAAGAGAAAGACAATGACTCGCACAGCAGGCAGCCGCGTGCGCCAGCTGGCTCAGGGAAAAATAACATAGACGCTAACCTTGAGAAAAATTCCAGTATTCTTTACCGACGTATACCACATGATAATTGCGTTAAACTTGAAACTCTGCGCACTAGGAAGAGTAAAGGTTTACACCACATTTCACATGTAAAACCGTTTATTGAAAGATAATCTGCTTTTTTTTAATGCAACATTTTGGTTTACTTGCAAATACATTATGGATTCAAGGTGCTTTCTGAGAGATACCAGATGACACAGAGGTTAGTTTATGTGACAGCTACACGATTTTATCACGACGCTACTAATGAGTGACAATTTACAATGTTGCTTTTGCGCTGTATCTGTTTTATATCTGCACAGTTTTCTGAATTCTTTTGGAAAGAAAAACATGTTTTAGTAGTAACTTTTGTGGTATAGCAACAATGAGGCAGCCTTTTCCGTAGCACAACAATACGTTACAGTACAGTACTTTCTTCATCACAACAATAAGCGTAATAACTACGATATCTATACGCAAAACATTTCACTTTTGTTTATCATGAGGTAAGTACATTGACTTCTGCAGAACTTAGCTTTCGGAGGACGATAACTACGACACTTCCACAGAGATTATGTTGCGACAAGACGCACAGTTTAGCGCTACAGTACACGCATTTGAGTGATTAATCTTATACTTAAGACACTTATTTTTAAAGATTTTTTAATTACAAAGAAAGTTTTCCGTGATACATTTCATTCCATTGCTGTAATCTGTAACACCTGAGGGTATAATTACATTAATCCTCAGGGGGGTACACGCTTACTTTGTGTACCATGTGTTTGGCAAGCACAAGGAGCCCTAGCTAATATGGTATTTGCTTAAACAACTTTACACATCGGTACCATATTTCTCCAACACAAAATACACAGCTATATGATTATTTAACTGAGAGAGACAAACTTTTTTACTACATCAGTGACACATGTTTACGTAATTACACCGTTGGATAACTTCACACTTATGAAATTGTATTTTGTCTGTACTTTGTGAAATGTTCTTTATTTTTTCGGAACCATTGTGATACTATGAGAGCTTTGAATGTCGTATTTCTTATGGGATCATGATTTTTAGAGTACATTTGAGGTAGATGACACTTTTGACATGAGCAGAGAATTTTTCTTTAGGTTTTAAAATTATTGGAGGAAGCTACGACGATTTTGAGAATTGACTGAGGTCTTATGATATTATTACGATGACTATGTGTATTATGCTGTTGCGGTATGTTTATGATCAATAAGCTGATGCTATATGAGTTATTTGAGTATGCTACGTATCTGTTATCATAAAATATTGTAGAAGTGTCGACGAATATGTATATGAGCAATAAGGTAAGGAATAATGAGTAGTGGTTAGGGACACTGACTTGTGAAAAAGGTTGTTGGAAACCAAGAATCGTACTTTAAGAGTTATGAACTGTATGTAAATGCGTGAATGTATTACAGTGCCGACGAAAACTTTTTGGAGACTGTTATATCAATAGGATTTAGTTTCTACAGATTTGTAACGCAAATTCTTGACCTGTGAAATATTTTTATACGAGACTGCCACTGTAGCGGAAACTGTTGTCGTAAATATTTCGTTAAGAAAGGTAAGTGACCTTGACGTAATGCGTCTTGAGCGGCCACCTGTGCCAGCCACCTGGAGAAACAGCCGTTAGGTGGAGAAAAAAAGAGGCCATTAACCTCGCTATTGACACTCCTTTGTAGAAAGCATCACAAATACGACACGCTCATTACTTGGAAACATATGATTACTCGTATTTTGTGCTACTTACTGAAATGCTTATGAATTGATGGGAAATATTCGTACAACTGCACACCTGATTTGGACAAGTGTCTTTCTACGAGAATTGAGAGAATTTCTACTGACTTACGAAATGCCACATAGCTACTGAATGATGTTTGTATGCTTTGGTTTGCGTAATTGCTTATTTCATTTGATATCTGGTTTCCAGCTGTCTTGCAGCATTGGTTTCATAAAATAAAATTAAATGCATTTGCTAATGTGAACACTTTCTGTCAACAGATCTATTAAATAATTACTTTATGATCCACATTCTTCGAAAAAGGAGCTCTTGGAATGGAAAGAACAATAAGAAGGGACTAGTAACAGGAACTGCATACATAATTTTCTTTTCAACTACTTGGTAATTTTTTTGGTAGAGTAAGTTATCGTGATGCATCACTCTAGTGTTAAGATGTGACATAGGTATTAGACATGGCCAGGCATAGTGCTACTGAAATTTAATTTGTGTTACTCTGCTAAGCCAGATTTATTTTTCTTGTTTGCTGCTCACTGCCTTATGTTAGTTGTAATTTATGTTGCTTGCTTTGCCATTTGTATTTTTGATCATTGCTGTTTGTGTTAATTGTTTTGTGCTGCTGCATTGCCTCGTTCCTTAGTTTAGCATCTGAGCTCAGTAGATTTAAGTTAGCTTAAGAGGGGGTAGACTATATAAGAAACTAGTTGTGATGAATGGAAAGAAATGCATTGAAGGTATATGAAAACGTTTTGGGCCAAAATGAGTATTGTACACTGATCCGTAATTATTTTGAAAGAAATATGAACAGAGTAGAGAAAGCAGGTATTGATAGGACTTTTTGGAAATAATGAGGAACGAAGGGAGATCTCCGAGAAGTAAAGAAAGTTTTGTTTGCAAAATACTGCAGTAAAAGAAACCCTGTCCTTTCCTTGTGTTATCCCACTATGTGTTTGTGTACCCATGTGTATTTGTTTTCTTCCTGTCTCTGTGTACTGTTTCATAGAATTTTTTTTCTCTTCTAATACTAAGCTACATTCACTATGATGAGGAATACTGTTATCCTCAAATATAATTTGCATTAATAATATGTTATTTTCTTTGTAAAGATGTTTAGACATTATTTATTCTGTTTTGTTTTAATGCTCATGTGTGAAGTTGATGTTTCAAAATTTATTCTGATCTTTATGTATGTACTTATGTCATTATTTTTGTAACACTGATGTATATGTTTATTTCTATTCTATTGTAAAACCTGTACTACAAATGTTCTCTGTATTGTTATGTTCTTTAATGATGTATTTTGTACCTTTGTAATTGTATTCTCATGTTATAAAATTGTGATTGACACCAGGTCATCAAATTAAGTAACTTGTAAGTTACATTTCACTGCACACGTTTCTGTTGGTCATAGTATATGGACAATATGTGAGAAGTAGGGACTGTTAGTGTTTGCACATGTGTTAATAATTCAGCAAGGGACTGGTGAACAGCATTGCTGGTTCTCAGGACAATTCAAAAACTTTGTGAGTGCACAAGTGGTGGTTATGGACTTGCTATATTATCCGCAAGGCTCTTCAATGGTGATTGTGCACCTGCACAGTCACAACAGATGGCTGCTGGCCATCTCTACAAGGACTGCAGTGGGTCTGCACCTCTGGTGGCCCACCAGTACCATTATCTCTACAAGGACTACAGTGGGTCTGCGTCTTTGCTGACTCACCAGTACCATTATTTCTACAAGGACTGCAGTGGGTCTGCACCTCTGGTGGCCCACCAATACCGTAATCTCTACCAGGACTACAGTGGGTCTGCTCTGTGATGGCCTACCCACCAATACTCTTCAAAACTTCGATTGACTCCGCTGTGGGTTTGCTCTGTTGTGGCCCATTACCTGTCAGCATGTCAAGAGTCAGCACTGTCTTTCCGTTGGAAGGACAACGCTACTTCTTCAAGACTGCATGGAAATCCACTACTTCCGTGTGCATTTTCTTTTACTGCTCAGACTTTGAGAAAAACACTGAAATATGATGAATGATCAGGACTGTCTTTATGGACTGTGAGAAAATTTTACCTTTTGACCAACGTTGTATCAATAAGTGTGTGCATTTGATTTCTTTGTTATTGTAATTACGATTATGAAAAATTTTAACAAATATGTATTGGCCAGTGCCCAAAAAAATTTGTAAAATTTTTTGTGGGGAGCATGGGGGCTATGTAAGTAGGCTGTTTAGGTTTTTTCGGTAACGCCACCTCTGTATGAAAATCACTGGCTGTGCCGTGTGCAGTCTGTGGCTGCTTTGCATTGTTGTAATACTCGCCATTGTAGTGTTAGGCAGCTGGCTGCGAACAGCGCGTAGCGTTTCGCAGTTGGAGGTGAGCCGCCAGCAGTGGTGGATGTGGGGAGAGAGATGGCGGAGTTTCGTAATTTGTCATGAACTGCTATATATATGATGATATCAAGGTAAATACATTGTTTGTTCTCTATTAATATCTTTCATTTGCTAACTATCCCTATCAGTAGTTAGTGCCTTCCATAGTTTGTATCTTTTATTTAGCTGGCAGTAGTGGCGCTCGCTGTATTGCAGTAGCTTGAGCAGCGAAGATTTTTGTGAGGTAAGTGATTTGTGAAAGGTATAGTTTAATGTTAGTCAGGGCCGTTCTTTTGTAGGGAATCTTGAAAGTCAGATTGCGTTGCGCTAAAAATATTGTGCGTCAGGTTAAGCACAGTCTAGTAAAATTGATAAAAGGGGACGTTTCACTTGTAGCATATAACATTACGACATATTTCAGAAATCATTTACTGTCATGAAAAGCTTCTCCTGGAAAAAATTCAAAGTGGATTATTGAGCTGAAAGAAGTAATGTATTTATGCTGAAAAGTGGTATACTCCTAATTAACAGGTAATGGCACATGTGCTTAACATGTGTGTACTGTAGCTGTCCCTTTCCAAACATTCAATCATTATACTACGCGATATACGACATACTGCCAAATAGAACTACTTCATCATTATCCTCGTATGCAAAAAAGAAAAAAAACTTCATTATTCATTACCATTTTCTTCGTATAACTAGACTCTTTCATTTATTATCCTCTGCAAAAATAGTTCATTATTCATTAACTTATTTATCAACAGCATTCATCAGTGCCATCATTTCATATATTACTAAGCTTCTTACTTCTAGCAAACTTCAACACTAAAATTTACATAAATAGCTCTGTTCGACAGTCTGATGCAACTGGGTCATACGCTGAAAGAAAAGTGGTTAGTCAAGGTTGCTATCATATGGCGCATGTACTATATTTTGGTAATCTTTGTTAATGCTGATCCGTTTCTCTTCATGACAAGGTACTGCATTTTCTTTTGTTCATTCCGATGGTGAAATTTCCATTTCATAGTAAACCACTGTGGTTGTTTAATTTATTTCTTTTACACGGTATTGCTTTCTGAAAATGATGAATATGGATTAATATCTTGCATTTAAATCATATACCCATTAAATGAAAACTTTTTTCTAGCGATATGACTAAGCATACAGCATAGCATGACAATAAACATACTAGGTCTAAACCATAGACAGTTTTCAAGTGCAAAAATGTTCACACAATAGCATAATGTAGTAGCAAAAAATGTAGAATAATCAAGAGATTGGGATATCATAAGGCAAAATGTCAAAGTCAACTGGTGTTTGTTATATCTTAAAGATTTCATAGTGCATACAGAGAAAATTCTACTTTCGATAGGAAAACCATCACATATACATAAAAAAAATGGAAAATGTGCACGGTCTGATATATAACGACAAGAAAAGCGACACGTGATAACCTTGCCTTGCCGGGCACTTGCCAAGAAAAAATATGATCATCATCAATAAGCGGTCATAGAAATATCTGGAAATGGCATTACAGTCTGGTAAATCATAAAGTATGTTCATTCAATAAAGGGTTTAACATTGGAAATATGGTGACTGCCCTTGGTTTTTCAGATTCTCAGAGTTTCGACATGTACTACACTGTGTTGAGGAATGTTGCGAATTCTATATGGACCAGCCTATAGAAGCTCAAATTTACTGCATCTACTCTTTCCTCTGTTGGATATATAGTGTGTGCGAACTAATATCTTCTGTCCAATGTGAAAGTCACAGCGTGTACAAATCGTTTTGCTGTCTTCCCCGGCGCTCTGTGGCACGTTTGATGTTGTTGAGCGCAATGTCAATTATTTCATGGTGGCGTAGTCGACGAGATGTAGGAAAAGATTCAAATTCTTTAATTTTGTGCGTGGTTCAACATTTTTCAATATAACTGTCGGAGATAGCATAGTACATTCACTTGGTATCGAGTTAATTACGTCCTGGAATGAGAGTATGTGTGTGTCCCAATCAATATGTCTTTTATGGCAGTATATTCTACACAATTTACCAATTTCTTTCATCAATCGTTCTGAAGGGTTCGAAGAAGCGTGATACCTGGGTATGTAGATAGGAGAAATGTTTCTAGCTCGTAACATATGTGCCCATATGGCAGATCTGTGGTCCATTGCCGGAAATTACTTTCAATACATGCCCTACATGAAATAGAAAATGTTTTACAAATGCATTCGAAATAGATTTAGCAGTAGCTTAGCGTAACGGAATGAAGGTAACAAATTTCGAAGTGAGTTCAACAGGGACAATGATGTAACAAAAACCTCTATTAGATCTGGGAATCGGTCCAAAAATGTCTACAGCGGCCATATGACTCAATTTAATGGGTACAATTGGATGTAACAGACAAATATGTGAAGTCGTGTCTGATTTAGCTTTCTGGTAGATTTTACATGACGCTAAAACTCGTCGAATACGTTTCTCCATGTTGGCAATATAACAGTTGTGTCTCAGTATAGGAAAACATTTTCTGCCTCCATAATGTGTGTAACTTAAATGAGTAAACCAAATTAATTTGTTACCAAGGTCGTCAGGAATGCATAATAACCAGATGTTGCTGTCAGGGTGAGAGCGGCGAAACAGAATGTTGTTGCGTACAGTATAATTGTGGTAACGTTAGTCCTATCTTGCCAAATGTGTTTAATATTTTTCCATACGTTGTCCTTGCTCTGCTCTTTGTGTTATGTCTCGTAATGACGACGAAATTAAATTTTCAAATGCAACTTGTTGAATATACATGAGGCTAAAATTTGCTTGGCAGAAGTCGGTTGCGATGTCTTGTTGATTGTTGCTGAGAGAACGGGATAGTGCATCTGCTACAATATTTTGTGTACTAGGAATGTGAAAAATTGTAAAATTAAACTCCTGCAAATAAAGCTTTTATCTGCTTAACCTGTCATGCGTAAATTTAGCGGAAAGTAAAAACTGTGTAGGTCTATGGTCTGTATAAACGGTAGTATGTCTTCCATAAAGAAAATGCCTAAATCTGGTAAATGCCCATACAACACATAATGTTTCAAGCTCTGTAACAGAATAATTGCGTTCAGCAGGTGACAGAATGCGACTAGCAAAGGCGACGTTTTTAATTACTGTAGTACCGTCTTCTTCAATTTCCTGAAAAATGTGTACGTCTAGAGTGGTGTTAGGACTGCCGGTGGCAATGAAAAAATTTCTGATAGGATCTGGGTGTGATAAAGGTGGTGCGTTCAACAAGACATGTTTCAGATTAACAAATTCATACTGTGCTTGGCTATCCCAGCACTTAATAGCGTTTTTACCCGTCCACTGGCATAATCCAGGGGTGTCTAACGCAGAGTAATGAATAAATTTACGGAAAAAGTTAATTAATCCCAGAAAGCTGCGTGGTTGTTTCTTGGTCTTGGAACAGTAATGTCACGTAAAGCTTGAAGTTTTTCCGGGTAAGGTGCAATGCCTTCTGCTGAAATTATATGTCCAAGAAATTTTATGGAAGTTTTGTCAAAGTGCGATTTGTTAAGATTAACTGTGAGTCCTTGTGGACGAAAAGTTTGCAACAGTTGTTCAAGAATCAAATTATGTTCAATCTAGTTAGCTTCTGCGATAAGGATGTCGTCTACGTACGTTGTGATTCTGTCTTTAAGTTCTGTCGGAAGTATTGTATTCAAACCGCGAATAAAAGCTGCTGAAGAAATAATTAAACCGAACGGTAATTTACAAAATTGGTAACAATCACAAAATAGAGGAATGCTGTCTACTTTCTGCAGTTCGGATGGAGCTGCATTTGCCAAAATCCCGATTTTAAATCTAATGTGGAATATATAGCAGTACCATGAAATTTCTGTAGAAATTCTTCTAGTGTCTGTGGGCGATCTGTTTCATTAATAATAATGTCGTTGACCATGACGCGAATCAAGTACGAGGCGAAGTGAGCTGTCCTTTTTCTTAAGAATATGGAGCGGGTTTATGTGCGGACTAACTGCCGGTTCAATAAACCTTGGTCAAACATAGTTTCCAATTCTTTCTTGACTTGTTCTCTGATGATATATGGAACGGGATAATGTTTGGCTTTAAATGTGTCATGCTGTTTAACTTGAAATTCATACATAAAACCGGACATAGTACCAGGGATGTTGTCAAAAACTGGAGCCTGTTGTAAAAGAATATTGCGTAGTTGAGTACGTTCGTCATCTGTATTTGCACTGCTCTGTTTTTCTTTCTCACAAATCATATGCATAACGTCATAGTCTGTTTCGTCTGGTGTATTGTAGTTGTGTACATACGTATCTGTTTACAATGTGGAATGTCAGTCTGTGTTACGCGATGTCGAAATTACCTCTGTTCGATTAACTGCCTGTTCTTCTGCTGATAAAGCGAGTTGAAATTCTAATGCCAGTTGAAATTTTTCTTCCTTTAACATTACATAGGAACTTCGAAAGTCAATAATTGCGTCGTGTTGTACCAAAAAATTCGTACCTAAAATAACGTTTTTGTCAATAGGGGAAGAATCCAAAAATTTTCGTGGAACGTATGACCTGCAATACAAAATGATAAATGTGTCTGTAATTTTACAATTACTCCTTTACCAGATACTGCTCCTTTTACTTTAGTTTTGCCTAATGCTAACGTAGGATAGGTTTTCTCTTTGTTACATTCGTTGAAAGTTTCTTCATTTATAACTGACATAGGTGATCCAGAATCGATTACTGCTGAAAACGTGGATTAGCCAATCTTTACTTCAATAACAGGGTGGGAAATGGTTTTTTGTATAACTGGGTTTTTGGTGTAAAAGTGTGTTTCGAATGTCGTCAAAAGTAATAACATTTTCGTGAACAGGATTCTGTGTATCAAAAGTGTTGCTTACGTTGTTGGAAGATGCAACCTGTACTGTATCTAGTCAAATTCTTTCTGACGTGCTGATATTTGAGGGAGGATGCTGTGGCGTTTCAATTTTCTGTCCTGTTCTGTTACTTCGTCCTGACGTATTAGGTTGGGGATGATATCGACTGTCTGGTTCATTCATGATAATCTGTGGTTGTGGATGATCTTGCTGCTGACAAAACCTGCTGTTATTAAAAGTGCGCTGAAAACTTTGCTCATTACTTTTACGTCTGTCATGATAGTCATTACTACACTGCGCGTTCCGATAGGAGTTGAAATGACGTGTCTTCTGTACGTAGTGATTTCCTTGTTGCTGTGCGTTGCTATTTGGCGGAGCCGACGCTATACGTGTAGGCGGCGAAGCATTAAAGCATGGTTGACCTTGCACATTACATTGTTGGTCAGGTATGCTAACCGGCTGGTTTTGTTGCTGTTGTGGGGAAAAGCCTCTACTGTTGCCAAAATATAGTCGCTGTTGCTGATAATTTTGACAATACTGATAATTAAAATTTTGTGTGGTATTAAAGTTCTGGTGGTTGTCATTCCTGGAGCGTTTATCACCTTTGCTATTAAAATAGCGTGGCTGATCGTAATTACTGTATGCTCATTGGCCTTGGTTATGTTGTGAAAAATTTTTGCTTATGAAGGAATAATCTGATTGATGAACTTCAAAAAGCTGTAGCAGATGCCTAAATGCCGAAATATTTTCTTTCTGCTGTCCTGTTAAAAGTGACACTATTAACGGTAGTGGTAATTTCGAAATACATTATTGAATTAGTGCTGGCTCACTGAGTGGTTCACATAAATATTGGTTTTGCTGTACCACGTGCTCAAAAAATTGCATGACAGTGGAAAAATTTGAGTTCTCATAATTCGGTAAGCTAATTAACTGATCCTTGATTCCGCACTGTGTCGTCATCGACCAATACGCTGACAGAAAAGCATTCTGAAATTCTTCTACCGAGTAACATTATTTCGCGATAGGTCTCATAGGAGTTGCCGGTTCGCCTTCCAAAAAACTGCAAATAAATTCATGTTTGTGTGTTACGGGCCAAGTTGGTGGAAAAGCAAAAATAAATTGTTGTGTCCAATCCAAAGGGTGAAGCTGTGCTCTGTCATTTTTAAATACCTTAAATTTCCTAACTGATAGAAAGTGCTTGTAATCAAAATTATCGTCTCTGAATGTCTGAGCAGGTTCAGGATTGTATGAGAATATGTTTGTCTGTGTCTGTTCGGAATCTAAGTCATGTACTCTCTGTAAATTACCTGAGTTATACTGGCTGTGTGAGTGTGACAAATGTTCAGAATGTGGCGTATGCTGTGACGTGTTAGAGGCTGAAACATTTTTCCTTACTGTCACTTCTTGCTGTAAAAATGGTTCAAATGGCTCTGAGCAGTATGGGACTTAACATCTGAGGTCATCAGTCCCCTAGAACTTAGAACTACTTAAACCTGACTAACCTAAGGTCATGACACACATCCATGCCCGAGGCAGGATTCGAACCTGCGACCATAGCAGCCGCGCGGTGCCAGACTGAAGCGCCTCGAACCGCTCGGCCAACGCGGCCGGCTCTTGCTGTAAAGATGACAATTTTCTACGTAGTGTATTACTGTACCTATCTCGCTGAATGTCTGCAGTATATTTTGAAATTCGCGAATTTGATTGAACGAAACTGGTGACGGATCGTCTGATTTGGTGTCATTGTTATTTTCGATAACGTCAATATGACTGGCCAATTCATCAAATTTCTCAGGCAGTACTTTTACCTGATCGTCATTTTTAGTGTCACAGGCATCAAGGCATCAATTTGTTTTTGCATTTTATGTGCGGTTTTGTTTAATGTCTTAACGTCTGTTTTAATGGCATCGAGATCCTGTATTAATTCCAATTGTTCAAGTCTCTTGGTCACTGTCTGAAAGTCTACTGTGTATTTATTTTCCGAAGTCTGAATATTAGTGTCTGTTTTTGTTTTAAGATCGGAGATTTCACCATGCAATTCAGTGTTCAACTGTTGGATAGTAATGATTTCGTCTGATACTGTAGCAATGTTAGTGTCTACGTACGCTTTTGCTTTTGTAAACAACTTACGCTTGTCTTCCTGTCCCTGTGTTGTAATTGTTCCCATGACTTGTTTCTTTACTTTGTTCTGTTCCTGTATGAATTTATGGTAACACGTTTCACTGTTTTGTAGGTGGTGGTTCAAATGTTCGTCAATTTGGCTGTTCTGTTGTTCAAATTTCTTGTCGACTTTCGCATCCAGAGGGCGTGAAAGTTTCGCTGTCATTAATTTAAACTCGTCGCGTAACTGTGTTGCGTTTCCTGAACATTGTTTAGCAACTGTACTGATTTCATCTCGAAGTAATTTTGTTGCGGCTGCATGTGTATTACGTATTTCTTGTGCAATGGATCTAAATTCTTCCCTACTATTCCTAGCACAAGCCTTAATTTCGCTCACGTAACTGTTCTTTGGTATCATGACATTGCATGGCAATGGCTGTAATATGTTCACTAAGTTGGTTGTAATTGTTGTTGTATTTTTCATTAAGTTGTAGCAATAATGCCACAACTTGATCCATGCCAGAATTAGCGACTCTATTCTCTGTGCTGTGTTATTGTGTATCTGCATGTGTCAAGTTTTTTGTAACCATTTGCTCATTGTCTGATTCATGAAAAGATTTGCTAATTGGATGTGCACTGTAGGTCACTACATCGGAATCAAATTATTCTGACGTATTTTGAGTTCATTGTTCACCTTCGTTAGAAACATTTATCTGTTCGCTGCGTATATTTTGCAAATCAAGTGTGTCAAACTGGGCAGCGTTCATTGTAGCGGAACGTGCCACGTCATCAATTGTCATTCACTTTACTGTGGACTTAATTGAATTTCTTTGCACATAATTTAGATTAGAATCATTACTGGTGGTCGGCATGCATTGATTATCTGTAATTGGAGGATTATCATTATGACACTGAGTGTCGCTAATATTATCAGTCAAATTATTCAAGTCGGCTTTTTCACTCATTACGCATCACGATGTACTGTTAGCAGTTTTTCGCGGCATTTTACATGTCAACGGTAGGCATAAAATCAAAGAAAGAGAAAACAAAATTGTAACAAATACAATAAAAACAAAGAGCAATAAATTGCCGATTATCTGTGAAAGAAGGAGTGACCACTTAGCAAATGCGTTGCGACAAAAGCAAACTACATTTAACATTAGATAAATAAGAGCAGATATATAACTGACTACTTCACTGATTTTCGCAAAAAAAAAAAAAAAAAAAAAAAAAAAGATACTGGCCGGCTGTCACCAAGTGTAACCTCCCAACAGATAAATTCAGTAACATCGCAATAAAAAGGTAACTAACCTCTCAATAAAAATGTGACTCATATATAACCTTTCAGCCGGCCAGAGTGGCCGAGCGGTTCTAGGCGCTACAGTCTGGAACCGCGCGACCGCTACGGTCGCAGGTTCGAATCCTGCCTCGGGCATGGATGTGTGTGATGTCCTTAGGTTAGTTAGGTTTAAGTAGTTCTAAGTTCTAGGGGACTGATGACCTCAGAAGTCAAGTCCCATAGTGCTCAGAACCATTTGAACCATTTTTAATAACCTTTCAAAAGAAATCTGGTAATGTAACCTTTCAATAATTAACTGACTGTGAATCTAAATTGGTAAATCTGGACGTCAGCAGTGCTGCGTCATGGCCCTGAAAAATCATTCTGAAGAAACTGAAAATCCTTACCTCAGTGATGTCGCCGGATAACGCGTATATATCTGCTACTATAAGAAATTTTTATGGCACAGCCCAGGGCAATGCTGGTCACCAGATTTTGTTATGTATGAAAAACAACTGATTTTCTTTACTATAATCGGTATGACTGTGGATAGCACAAGTTAGTAAAAACTTTAAATTCCGATGAATGACTGTAAGAAGTTATATTTATAAGAAAGATTATTATTGAAAGATTTTTGAAAACATTTACATGGGACTTTGATATAACAATAGTACAAAAATCAATTGTAGCAATTAACATGTGCGCGCGGCAATAAAGAACAATAATATTTTCCTTTTACCTTACACTACATCGCTCAGGCACCGCCATCGTTCTCCACGCCCTGCCTTGGTAATTCCATAACTCTACTGCTCTTCTCGAGCTACAAAACACCGCTACTGGACTGCGTTGTCCGAACTCCAGGACACAAGTACATACAACTCGACAACTGCTCTCTACGAGTGACCTGACCCAACAGCCCAACTGCGAGCTACTATTACTACCACCGCTGACACTGCTCTCTGGTCTGCGATTATATTGTAGCTTACATACCGCAGGCAGCGCGTGAGCAATCCATCGAAGTTACATCCGCTCGAGTGCGCTAGCAATAAATTCCTTAGTCATGGACCTCTTACATGGTGCGCCGCCTCACTGGCGTAACTCAGTACGCAACTGGCTAAACGACGTATACGACCAGTGGATTGGGCGCAAGGGGCCGGTTAACACAACATTTAATGCATGACCTCCTCGTTCACACACGATCTGACGCGATCATGTGTATGTACCTCCGATACCAGATGATCTCTCCGACTTTAGTAACAGTGTTATTGCAACAGTTACGCCTGACACATTTGTCAAGGTTTCGGAACAACCGTCCTATCGACTAGATGTGTGATCGGAGTTCCGACTGAATAATTGTAAGAAAAACTGTTTGTAAATTTAAGGTAAAGCAATTACAGCCCTCGGTCTATTAGTTCATGAACTAAATAGTATTCATCTTAACATTCAGCTGTCTGTATTTTAAACGTTGAGAGGCCTACCATTATTTACGGCTAGTGGACGGCTCTCTTGGTGTTCACCTGCCCGCAGTTGCTAACGCGGGCGCCTCAGTCTGTTGCTACGTGTGGCTTTGTGTGTATGAGCAACCCATAGTGGCTCGCCTTCCATGTATGATTTTTTTTAAAATTTTGTGATTAAAGCCTTTCTCGCTTGATATTTGTCTTATACGTGACATGTAAGTGCTGTTTCTTTCCTGTACTGTTAGTCAGTTCTTACACTTTTATATAAAAATTTTTTCCCATAATTTTGTATTTATCTTATAGGCCAATTTGAATATTTAATTTCTGATGAAGGCAGTGGTAGGGGTGTCGAAACCTGGTCGAAATTTTGTCACCGAGGGCTGTAACTGCTTTAACTTTAATGTATAAACGGTCGCTGACTATGTAGCCATATTTAAAATTTGAAAAACTGTTTGTGTTTCTCTTTTATTTGGTGTATTATTTATAATTGTAAGGTGAATGTAATATGAGCTACAAAGCCTTAAAACGGGTATATTCGTTTCGAAACACCCTGTATATTACAGAAACAAATGATAACCTATGAAACTCGCTGTTACCTCACAAACGGAAGTCGCCTAGATCAAATTAATACATAAACAGCGCGGTTTTTTGGCGCAGAGATTTAACAGTGACAGTGCTCTTTGCCCAGTTTTCGTTTGGCTCAGCACATGTTTTCTCATGGTGGAGGTCGAATATACAAGAATGCAGCAATTTTGTTTCTGCTGGACGACATCTGTATGTATTTCGTTTTAAGCGTCTATAGCATGAAACTTATTCCAGGTATCACTCCCCTTCTAATGGAACACTTTCATAGTTGTGTACTTTGCATCAGATAATTTTCGCCTTTCACCATCCACAGTCTCATAAAACACTGTTTCGTTAAGGGCTATCTGATCCCGACAATCGGTCATTTCGCCTTGTCAGTGATACTTCACAGCAGCAATGTCGTATTCTCAACTCCGTACTAACAAAAAGCCACGACCAGTCTTACACTCCGGCATGTTTCAGTAAGAGAAGGAGATGACGATTACGAAGCGACTGCATCGCCACATTGGTCAGACTCGTCATACAACGCAAACGAAGGAAGAGCGTCAGCACTGACGTAACAGCGGCGCCTTGATATGTGAAGTATGCAACCCGCAACATTAACATCGTATGCGCTCCGTTTCTGATATCTAGTGCACACGTACAATGCTGCCAGTCTAGAACACTGACCTTTATACAGCGTTAGTGGCTCCTCTAATAGTTTTAACCTATTATTGGCATTTCCTCAGGTACCACACACGTTCGTTTCTAATCAGTTTAGCTGTTCGAGCACCAGTACTTCCCTTGCCAATGACCTCAAGCGGCCGGAAGCAGCCTACTGTGCACGAGGTAGGTGGTGGTAAGTTCCTGCCGCTGAGGTCATTGGTCCCTAGGCTTACACACTACTTAATCTAACTACACTACTGGCCGTTAAAATTGCTACACCAAGAAGAAATGACGATGATAAACGGGTATTCATTGGACAAATATATTTAGTACTGAAATGTGATTACATTTACACGCAATTTTGGTGCATAGATCCTGAGAAATCAGTACCCAGAACAACCACCTTTGGCCGTAATAACGGCCTTGATATGCCTGGGCATTGGGTCAAACTGAGCTTGGATGGCGTGTACAGGTACAGCTGCCCAAGCAGCTTCAACACGATATCACAGTTCATCACGAGTAGTGACTAGCGTATTGTGACGTTTTCAATTCGTGAGAGATCTGAAGAATGTACTGGCCAGGGCAGCAGTCGAACATTTTCTGTATCCAGAAAGGTCCGTACAGGACCTGCAACATGCGGTCGTGCATTATCCTGCTGAAATGTAGGGTTTCGCAGGGATCGAATGAAGGATAGAGCCACGGGTCGTAACACATCTGAAATGTAACGTCCACTGTTCAAATTGCCGTCAAAGCGAACAAGAGGTGACCGAGACGTGTAACCAATCTCACCCCATACCATCACGCCGGGCGATACGGCAGTATGGCGATGACGAATACACGCTTCCAATGTGCGTTCACCGCGATGTCGCCAAACACGGATGCGACCATCGTGATGTTGTGAACAGAACCTGCATTCATTCGAAAAAATGACGTTTTGCCATTCGTGCACCCAGGTTCGTCGTTGAGTACACCATCGCAGGCGCTCGAGTCTGTGATGCAGCGTCAAGGGTAATCGCAGCCATGGTCTCCGAGCTGATGGTCCATGCTGCTGCAAACGTCGTCGAACTGTTGGTGAAGATGGTTATTGTCTTGCAAACGTCCCCATCTGTTGACTCAGGGATCGAGACGTGGTTGCACGATCCGTTACAGCCATGTGGATAAGATGCCTGTCATCTCGACTGCTAGTGATACGAGGCCGTTGGGAGCCAGCACGGCGTTCCGTATTACCCTCTTGAACCCACCGATTCCATATTCTGCTAACAGTCATTGGATCTCGACCAACGCAAGCAGCAATGTCGCGATACGATAAACCGCAATCGCGATAGGCTACAATCCGACCTTTATCAAAGTCGGAAACGTGAAGGTACGCATTTCTCCTCCTTACACGAGGCATCACAACAACGTTTCACCAGGCAACGCCGGTCAACTGCTGTTTGTGTATGAGAAATCGGTTGGAAACCTTCCTCATGTCAGCACGTTGTAGGTGTCGCCACCGGCGCCAGCCTTGTGTGAATGCTCTGAGAATCTAATCATTTGCACATCACAGCATCGTCTTCCTGTCGGTTAAATTTCGCGTCTGTAGCACGTCATCTTCGTGGTGTAGCAATTTTAATGACCAGTAGTGTAACTTACTTTAAGGACAACATACACACTCATGCCCGAGGGAGGACTCGAGCCTTCTTGTTGGCCGGCGGGGGTGGGGGGCGAGGGGGAGCTGCGCGAACCGTGGCAAGTCTACCCTGCGCGGCGCACGAGGTTGCTTCACAGATAAATCGAGGGCGTGCTGAGAAGTAATGTCTCCATATTTTTTATTTGAATACTCTTAAAGCATATAAAAAACAAACATTATTAACAGTCTATATCTCTATTCTCCGTGTCAACATTTTTGCAGCCTTTTGCTGCTAAAGGACACCGAAAATTGTGGCATGTAACATGACCATGGCGGTGTGTAAGGTAACCAGGTCCATGCGTGAGAAATAGCGTGTTGTAATCGAATTTCGAGTTCGAAGAGTTCGTCCACAAACAGAGCACCCTCTCCTTCATCTTGACAATTCCAGACCGCTCACGAGCTCTGTGACGTATGGAACAATCCGACGTCTTGGATTCACCACTATCATCGATCGTCCTCCATACAGTCCGGACATGGCCCCATCCGATTTTCCTCTGTTACCTAAACTAAAGAACGCCTTCGAGGGCTTCACTTTCACATTAATGAAGCGGTGCAATCGGAGGTGAGGATGTGGCACCATCAACAAAGTCAAATATTCCACCTAGACGGTATCAAAAAACTTGTCTCCCTTTGGGAAAAATGTTTACGTCGCGATGACTATCTTGAAAAATAACAATGTAGATACGAAGAATAAAGCTGCAGAATGTTAATAACGTTTGTTTTATTGAAAAATTTTAGGAATTTTCACGTAAACACTCGGAGTCATTGCTTTTCAGCATTGCTTCCTACCTTCATATCCACTCGCAACAAACCCATATTTGTGTAAAGTTTACACATTGTCAGTGTCAGCTTTTTACCACAGAAAACTTCCAGATGGTTAATTTTAGGTCGACGTTACTCATTTATCAAAATTAATTAGTGTTTTACAAAATTATGAACGAGTTGCTATAACCACCACTATATGAAAGCACTTTATCACCTCCAAGTCATGTCGTGAACAGCAATTACTTGATATAGTTAAGGGCTATGTGGTAGTCACAAAACTGTAGCGAAGCATATTAGTACAACAATGCCCTTACAACTGTAGTTACTATTTCTCCACGAATGGCTGAAATGCTATATTGACATTACGGAGAGGAGTATTTATATCTAAAATAAACTCAGGGTAACATAGCGTAGAAATGCGCGACGTGTGACAGTGAATGCCGTAAATGCACATATTTCAACACAACCGACAAGTTTATTCTTGTCGCTGCTTTGTTCCTAAAAACAAACGAAAAAAGGAAAAGTGTGTTCAGTGGGTATTGCTGTAACTCATCGTGAAATTTGATGTACAATGCTCAAATGCTGACAAATCGTGGTAACTCCTTGCTACTGTTTGTATTCACACAGGCATAATACATCGTCATAAAAATAGAAGGTAATCAACGATGAACGTACAGTATGGGTTTAAACCAGTTTCAGCGAGATTTTCAACTGTAATTCAACTACGTGGAAAGACTGCATACTATCTGTGAAGCGTTTTATACACGTTACCCAGCGCCGCTCTTCGTTCTCCCGCGGACAAAAGGAGAAGGTGTTCCTTTTTTTAACCGTGCGACTGCTACGGTCGCAGGTTCGAATCCTGCCTCGGGCATGGATGTGTGTGATGTCCGTAGGTTAGTTAGATTTAAGTAGTTCTAAGTTCTAGGGGACTGATGACCACAGCAGTTGAGTCCCATAGTGCTCAGAGCCATTTGAACCATTTTGTTCCTTTTATTTTATCATCAGTCTTCCGACTGGTTTGATGCAGCCAGCCACGAACTCCTCTCCTGTGCTAACCTCTTCATATCACAATAGCACTTGCAACTTACGTCCTCAATTATTGCTAGTGTTTTTCAATCTGTGTCTTCCTCTGCAGATTTTGCCCTCTACAGTTCCCTCTAGTAAAATGTAAGTCATTCCCTAATGTCTTAACAGATGTCCTATCATTCTGTTCCTTCTCCTTATCAGTGTTTTCTACATACTCCCTTCCTCTCCGATTCTGCCCAGAACCTCCTCATTCCTTATGCTATCAGTCCACCTAATTTTCAACATATGTCTGTAGCACCACATCTCAGATGCTTCGATTCTCTTCTGTTCCCGTTTTCCCACAGTCCATGTTTCACTACCATACAATGCTGTACTCCAGACGTGCATTCTCAGAAATTTCTTCCTCAAATTAAGGCCGATGTCTGATATTAGTAGACTTCTCTTGGAGTGCTCTTTTTTCCGTTGCTAGTCTGCTTTTGATATCCTCCTTATTTTACTGCCTAAGTAGCAGAATTCCTTAACTACTTCGTGACCATGAATCTTGCTATTCTCATTTCCACTACTTCTGATTATCTTTGTCTTTCTGCGATTTACTCTCAAGCCCCTGTGTACTCCTTTGACTGTTCATTCTGTTCATCAGGTCATGTAATTCTTCTTCACTTTCACTCAGGATAGCAACGTCATCAGCGAATCTATCATTGATATCCTTTCACCCTGAATTTAAATTTCACTCCTAAACCTTCCTTTTATTTCCATCATTCCTTCCTCGATGTACAGATTGAACAGTAGGGGCGAAAGGCTACATCCTTGTCTTACACCCTTTTTAATACGAGCACTTCGTTCTTGGCCGTCCACTCTTATTATCCCTTTTTGGCCGTTGTATATATTGTGTATGACCCGTCTCTCCCTACAGCTTATCCCTACATTTCTCAGAATTCCGAACATCTTGCGTCATTTTACATTGTCAAACGCTTTTTCCAGGTCGACAGATACTATGAACGTCTCTTGATTTTTCTTTCGTCTTGTTTCCATTATTAACCGCAACGTCAAAACTGCCTCTTTGGTGCCTTTACCTTTCCTAAGCCAAACTGATTGTCATCTAACGCATCCTAAATTCTCTTTCCATTTTTCTGTATATTAATCTTGTAAGCAACTTGGATGGATGAGGTGTTGAGCTGATTGTGCGGTAATTCTCGCACATGTCAGCTCTTGTCGTCTTCGGAATTGTGTGGATGATGCTTTTCCGAAAGTCAATTCAATTGTGTGTGAAATCTTACGGGACTTAACTGCTAAGGTCATCAGTCTCTAAGCTTAAACACACACCCATACCCGAGGGAGGACTCGAACCTCCGAAGGGACCAGCCGCCCGAAAGTCAGATGGTATGTTGCCAGACTCGTACATTGTACACAATACGTGAATAGTCGTTTTGCTGCCACTTACTGCAATGATTTCAGCCATTCTGATGGAATGTTATCTATCCCTTCTGCCTTATCTGATCTTAAGTCCTCCAAAGCTCTATTAAATTCTAATTCTAATACTGGATCCCCTATCTCTTCTAAATCGACCCCTGTTTCTTTTTCTATCACATCAGACAATTCTTTCCCCTCACAGAGGCTTTAATGCATTCTTTCCACCTATCCGCCCTCTCCTCTGCATTTAACGGTTGAATCCCCGTTGCACTCTTAATGTTGTCACCCTCGCTTTTAAGGTCACCAAAGGTTGTTTTGACTTTCATGTCTGTCCTTCCCACAGTCATTTCTTTTACGATTTCTTCACATTTTTCCTACAACCATTTCGTCTTAGCTTCTCTTCACTTCCTATTTATTTCATTCCTAAGGACTTGTATTTCTCCATTCCTGAGTTTCCCGGAACATTTTTGTACTTTCACCGTTCATCGACCAATTTAAGTATTTCTCCTGTTACCCAGTTTCTGTACTGAGCTGTTCCTTATTGCTGTATCCGTAGCGTTAGACAGCTTCAACCGTATCTCGTCATTCCTCACCACTTAGGTATCCCACTTCTTTGCGTTTTGATTCTTCCTGACTAATGTCTTAAACTTCAGCCCTACTATATCTAGACTGAGCCTCTGCATGTCCCTTTTCAGATTTTCTAGTTTCCCTACCACGTTCAAGCTTCTGACATTCCACGCGCCAACTCGTGGAACGTTATCTTTCCGTTGATTATTTAAGCTTTTCCTCATGGTAACGTCCCCCTTGGCGGTCCCCTCCCGGAGATCCGAATGGGTGACTATTCCGGAATCTTTTGCCAATGGATAGATCGTCATGACACTTCTTTAGTTACAGGCCACACATCCTGTGGATACACATTACGTGTCTTTAATGCAGTGGTTTCCATTGCCTTCTGCATCCTCATGGCCCGCGGGATTAGCCGAGCGGTCTACGGCGCTGCAGTCATGGACTGTGCGGCGCATCCCGGCGGAGGTTCGAGTCCTCCCTCGGGCATGGGTGTGAGTGTTTGTCCTTAGGATAATTTAGGTTAGGTAGTGTGTAAGCTTATGGACTGATGACCTTAGCAGTTAAGTTCCATAAGATTTCACACACATTTGAACATTTTTTTGCATCCTCATGCCGTTGATCATTACTGATCCTTCCGTCTTTAGGGGCAGTTTCACACCCCTAGGACACGAGAGTGCCTCTGTCCGCTCCTCGGCCCTCTTTGACAAGATCGTTGGCAGAATGAGGGGTGACTTCTTATGCCGGAAGTCTTCGGCCGCCAATGCTGATTATTAGTCAAAATTGAAACAGCGGCGGGGTTCGAATCCAAGACCGAAGACGTTTCGATTACGAATCAAAGACGCTACCTCTAGACCACGGATTTATCGCTGAATTATTTTCTCCAAGATCGCTAATGTTCGTCTGTGTAAATCAACATACTAGGAAAGAAGTGCCGAAGATCATCCTACTTTTTATGAACCGAACCTGAACCGAGCTAGCAGTTAAACCGAGAAATTGGTACCTCTCCGTAGAAAAAAAGTCGTTTTACAATGTGTTCCAGAAATGCTTTTAAAACTTTGGGGACAGGTCCCTTACTCCATAACAAGAAAAAAGTTCGCATAAATACATTACTAAGTTGCAAAAGTGAAACACAAGATAGAGAGACGTGATCACAGTGAAGTTAATTCCGCTGTTTCGGGACTTGACGCTAAACAAATGATTAGCATTACTGAAAATTCAGTACGGAGTAGTGCCATCAAGTCCTGTAATCGGAGCTGCTAGATGTCGCGGCATGGGATCAAAGATTGCCTGAATATCCTGCTGGGGAATGCTCTGCCACACGGTTTGTAGGCGCGCCCACAAAGCATCAGCCGTGGCTGCAGGAGGACCTAAACGAACAAGTTTCCGACTGACTATATCAGACATGTTCGATGGAAAATACGTTAGACGCACGGGTGGGTCAGGGAAATTGTGTAGCCGTCGTTCCACACTCCTCCCTGCATGTGGCCGAGTATTGTCCTGCTGAAATATAGCGTGTGGAACGGCCTGCAGAAGGGGCAGTGGGTCAGGTTGTAAAACCTCCCTGATGTAACGGTAGCAGTAGCTGTTCCCCGCAAGACGTAGGAGGCAAAAACGAATGTTGCAGGCAATGGCCACTCAAGTCGCCACACTTGGCGTTTGTCCGCTACGCTGCTCAACAATACAGTGTGCCCGATTGCTTTCACTACGTATGCGGCCGTCGCTATAGGACAAGTTGAAGCGAGTCTCGTGCGAAAACACTACATTTTGGCACTCAGCATGACAATGTCGACGTTCACGTGTCCACTGATGTCTGCGGTGCAGTGGGTTCTGGTCAGTGGAAGTCGGCGCAGTGGTATGCATGTCACCAGTCAAGCCCGCAGAAGACGGTGTCTAACCATCGACGCAGACACCCGTTGCAGTGCTCCAGGATTGGAAGAAGCTGTTCAGTCCGCCACCGCAAAGCGGACGAGATGGCTGTGGTCACATTCCGTCATCTAGCACCCAGTCGGAACTAAGTACGGCCTCTCCTCTCCACTGGTCCAACATATGCCCCACTGTTGTAGCAGCGTGCCCTGTAGGAGTAGCGACGTCATGGAACAACGGACCTGCCTCCTGGAGACCAATCATCCTGCCCCGTTCGAGCGTACTCACATGCCGATAAGCCATCCTGCGATGTCGGCGAGCAATAGTGGCACTTTGTTACACGATTCCACTTTGTATGAAAACTGCACACTGACTGAACATTGCTTAACACTGACCTGCCCGGTCCCACAAAAGAGGGTGATGTTCGGCCTATGTGTCATTTAAATTACTTATAGTTCCACTGTTCTACACGTCCTCTTATGTCATTGTTTCTGAGTGTTTTACTTTTTACAAACAGTTGTGTATATATCACAAAATCCACTGCAGACGGTATTTTGGACCAACTGGCAGTCTGGTGTTTCTCTTTTTGTTTTGTGTACAGATTAGGCAACGTCTGAAAGGGATGGAGTAACAAATTTCCACAAACAACGCATACGGGCCGATTGCGCTTCTCATGCTACAGTACAGACTAGACAGCATTAGTTTAAGATGGGCAGTGTGGGCTGGATTTATAGGTATCTGTATGGGAGGGCCATTCGTTCTCCGGGCACGTCTTAGAGGTACTGTCTGCAGAAACTCTGTTCAGAATGCACTCCAAGACCTGCTAGAAGATTTGCCTGTGCATATAGGAAGAAGCGTGTCGTTTATTCACGGTGTAACTCCAGCAGTCTCATTCTCATAGATACACTGGCCGGTATCCACCCTCACAGGTGGACTGGTAGAGGAGGATCAGTTCTATGACCTGCATGTTCACCCAGTTCAGTCCTTTGGAGGGTTATCTCTGGGGCTATCTTGGAAGGGGATTGTCCTGTTTGCCGCAACAATTTTCAGAAAGTTTCAACCAAAAATCTGAATGAAGTTGCAAATCTGATAAATGTACTCCATCTTTGTAATATCGATGTGTTCTTTGTATGACTGTGTGTCAGACCAGAGATATTGGTCAGAGAGGTTACTTCATTTTGAAGAGAGTGGATAGTCAGGCAATGAACTTGGTTTAAAAATGATGAAAGCTGGCCTGCCGTTTAGTGGAGGCAGCATTATTTAAAAGGGTTTTGTAGTAGTAAGATCTGAGGAAAGATATTGATGAGACTATATTAATGGAAGAATGGTAAAAGCCAGCTTTTAAGAGGTAATCCATTTTTTATGTTTATAACTGAGGAGTTTCTTATTGTTAGGACATTGTATATGGTTATAGTTTGCTGTAGAAATTTTACAGTAAATCACCTGGACTTGTGTGATAGTTCAAACAAGTGTCAGAGAAGGCAGTTGTACAAAAGAGAGTTGTTAAGAAATAATTTTACTAACTTGTATAGGTGTGAGAACTTTATGGCTTAATGAAGCATAGTTATACTTGGAGTCTTTGTTCTCGTTTATTAGTCGTTAGGTTTACTTCTTCAGTTTTCATTCTCGCTTTGGCAACTTAGTTTACACAATAGCATTGCATGTCACGAGTTGTGTAGTGAGAAGCATTTTATGAAAATTTGTGAAATACCATCTTGCACTGCACATCGCAAGTACGGGAAACGAAATTTTATTTTTGACAGTCACATCATTCTTCCCAACAACAACAGGTTGCAAAGCAGACGAGCACTCCGTCGGTACAGGTGTACCAACAGAGTTAATTTACATCAACAATAATGTCCATTGTAAGGCACAGTGATCTTCTGGGTGTATTTGTGGAAAAAATATCACATCAGTTGAGAAGGTTCGGTAGAGGATTTCAGTAAAGTGCTACCTCATGATTTTCCAAGCAGTTTTATTAGAAAGTCAGATACGTTACATTTTATGTTCATCTGCTGTGTAACTACAATAACAGTTCTGGTACAGTGATTGTTTGCAAGACTAAGATAAGGACATTCAGGGCCAACATTTTTATCTGAATCATTTTGTTTTGCAGTCAGATAGCATATGTAAACATAATTGAAAACGGATTTCTTTCTCGTAGGTGAATTGTTTGATGTACCGGCTAGTGACCATTTCGCATCATGTAGCATGAGCTCCACATATTTCCGTTCAGAATTAAATGTTTACATACTTCTGTTGCCCTGCACCGAAGTTTACATATTTAGATATCAAAAATAACTTTTACAAATTTCTCAGATACCAGCTAGATACTTACGGACACGAGTTTAAATGTGTAACAACAAACATTCAATCTTAAACAAATGCTCTATTCCACGATTCGATGAATGGTTGCGTGTTTAGTAGCAACAGGAGAACATTTCGAGCATTTGTCACGAGTTTATGTGTTGATGAGCTCCATCCACGTAATGGGTCCTGCAAATCGATCAACTAATTGCAGTCATCAATTGATGAAACACTTAATCATGCAAAGTAAAGAAGTATCGCACCCCCTGAACCATTCCACGTAGAAGCTCTGCAAAGTGAATCTCACCAAACAAACTTTCAGTACTCGGCAGCGTGCGTGCCAGCTGAGAGTGCCTGCCCCCATCTGCATGCGTGCTGCTGGGAAGTGCTGGAAGACCTGCTCGAGGAGGCAGAAGGCAAAGTCTCTTTTCCTTAAATCTTAATTTCTCTTTCCAGTTTTGGAAGCGCTCCAAGCAATCCACCAATGTTGGTAATCATTCTCAGCACCGTCCAATCTCTGGCCAACTACCGCTCCAATGAAATGTCCAGATTTTGGCAGAGCATTGGCAGGAGCGAGGCTTTTTGTTTATATTGTGAGTGTAGATAGAGGCCGCAGCAAAACTGATTGTCTAGCTGTGTTCTGAGCAGCCATTAAACCGCTGTGTTCTGCGTTCCACACGGAATATTTTCAATAGCTGTTTTCTTAAAGAAAAGGAAGAATTTCCTCCACCGAATTTCGCCTTGGCATGAGTGCTTTTAATCTCCCCGTAGCATCGGTACCTGCTGCAATGCACAGAAAGCACCGACTTGGGAAAAGCTCGGTGTTGGGGCGTCGTCTGTCCCGCACACTTGACTCAGCAGGTTCATGACCGCGCCGAAGGCTTGGAGGCTTGCGCAGGTCCACCTTTCCGCCCTCAGCTAGTCAGCTGAGCCGAAACGGAGAAATACTGCTTTGCACAAACCGAAGTGAACAGATAAATATAATTCGTGGCTTGACTGTTGGCAACGCTGCGAATTTGACACGAATTATGGCGAGAACGTTTTTGTTACCCGTTCATTAAGTGAACAGACCTGGGTGGTTCTAATCAGAGTTCAGATATCCATAAAATATGTAAGATGGCGAACATTAGTAATTAAGCTACCTCGCAATGTGAACCTTTTTCTATTTTTGGTATACGGAAACGCTCTGTATGAAAAGTGTGCCCTAGTATATTATTTCTACAGAGGTGTTAATTTAAATGAATAATTTAATAAGCAGTACTGCCTAGTTTCGAGTGTTTCGGAAGTGTGCAAATGGATGTAAGTATATAACAAAAGTCCCTCGTTGGTTGCTGAAGAACGTACAATGGATACCAGGAGTCATTTCGAATTTTGTAGACAAGTACCTCATTTGCAATTGTCATTGAGGACGGCACTGTACAACTTAGGAGATGAATCTTAAACATACAATGGTAAGCTGACACGGTTCACTTCATGAGACATCTACTTCCTTCAAAAGCGCTGACATCTACTACAGACGAGAAAACGAGTGGAAGAAGCCTAATGCTGCTTACACGGAAAATTGTTGTGATCGTTGTCTTTTTCTATGGTGGTGGTTTATAGTTTTATGAAAATAAATTCGTTTATCGTGTCGATTTAAGCTATTAGAAGACTCACTACGTTCGATTCTCTCATTAACTACTTAAGCTAATTTTCGGATAAGTCGTTTAGAGCGACCCTAACACCCTGTCGAATAAGACACATCTGTACATTACGCTAGTACGGTCGGTAACTTCATAGGCTTGTGAAACCTGGGCTACATCAGCAACAACTGAAGAAGCAATCTGTATCTTCGAGAGGATGGACCGGTCTACAATACAATGGGACGTAAATGGAAACGAAGAACGAAAGAAGACCTGTACCAGCGGTTTGGAAAGCCACACATTGGCCGAATATTAGGCCACAGGCTCCAGTGATCGTTTACATACCGAGTCCTCCATTCTTAACCCGCTGGAAAACGCCCGAGGGGGCGTCCAAGGACGCGAGGGAAGGATCGACTCTTAAATAAATGGAGCTGACTGCTGTGGAAGATGAACGTGGTGATAGGCAACGATGGACTACTATCTGCGGTCATACAGTACCTCTCCTGTTGTGACTGACTGACCTACTTTCTTATTACGCTTTTTGTAGTTTGTTCTTATGTATTTTTTTAGAGTGTGCTGTCTTTTTTTCGTTTTGTAGTGTGTTTATTTGTTTTCCTTTTCTGCTGTAGGTCTTAAAGGCCCGTTAATGAAATAAATGTTGACGATGATAATGATGATACTAATTACATTTATGTTGATGACAATGATGAATACACGACTAAATCACTTTAGTTTCGCACTTTGTAGGTGATAAGTTTAAATCTTGTCTTAATATTTCAGGTTGTTCCTAAGTGATCTTTAGAAATTCGATCTCGTATATTTCAGAAATGGGGAAAGGTAGAAAGGGGCGGTTTGCGGTCCAATGATCACACATACCTATAGTTTTAGTGCCAGTTTGGCGTGTGCTCCATCTGTAGTGCCCAGGATATCGAAGCGATACTCCAGTTCCTTCCACATCCGGCGTAACTTCTCCTCATTAACACTTGCAATTGCTGCTCTCATGCGAGCTCTCAGTTCTTGTATGTACCCCGCCGGGGTCTGGTAGCATCCTTCAAAAAATCTCAAACAAAAAATCTGATGTAGTTACGTATGGAGACGTTGGTGACAGGGGATGGACCCTCGACTTCCAACCCAGCAACATGGTAATTGTCGTCCTATGCCTTCCTAACGATCGAGGCCCAGAGAGCAGGTTCACCGTCCTGCTGCAGCAAGACGTTGCAGCAAGATGTCAGTTTTCAATTCTTCCACTTGTGGAAATACAGACGTCTTCCAGGTTGTCCACATAAACAGTCCAGATTATTGCTGCCTTTGGAAAGAGATCGTGTAAGGTGTCAGGCGAATCCAACACCTTCCATGAAAACCCTGACATGATAAGCAAATCCAGTAGTATGTCACATAGCTCCGAATACATTGTGACATTAAATTAACCAAAGTAATACGAGTAACGAGTGAGCAAATGGAATACCACAGACTAACACAAGAATGCCTAAATGCATGTCATACCTTCCCACCGTGAGACAGACGCAGTTCCGAGGGGAGAAACGAGAACAGAAGCCGAGAGCAGAACCGTGTTAAGCGAGAAGGCCCTACGATAAGGGACGGACACCCACGTCGCCAGCTAACCGCTAGGACCACCCCAGACGCAAGTTTTAGTGTGAGACTTTTTCGCGTCTCTGTTATGTTGCAAACTTTAAAAAACATTGCCCCACCACGAAAAGTATAACGTTTCTCATTGGATAGACAGAGTTTTTGTAGGTGGAGCTTAAGATTAACATTGAGACCCTGATTGGTTAGATGAAAACACAGCCAGATAGTTTTTTTTAAACCAACTTCGGTAAATTGTAGTAAGGAGAAGTTAGGAAGGAGTTGCCTCCGAGACGGCGAGGTGAGCGGAGCTGTGCTGTCCGCCGCCCCCTGACGAACATCGACAAGGTAATGAACGTACGCGATGCCGCATAACAGTGCATAAAGCTTCACTCAGAACTGCAGAAGTTTCATCTCTTACACCCCCTTTTTGCGTAATACTAGTGTCGATCGTCAATTAAAGCTCATGGTGTTCACATTTGCCACTTGAAGTAAAAGTGTGAAACGCGATGATTTTTCTGTTATATAGTTATTGAGAAGCCACATCAGCCACTGTAATTTACGACAAGTTAGATAAGTAATTAAAGATAATTGAGGGTCACTGTAGACCATTTTGATAGTTTTCTCTCTTGTGAAACTTAATTTAAACCTAGATTATAGATGTGATGTGGCATAGGTCATCCTTCGATCCATTGTAGAACTTGGAAACCCACTCAGGGAATATTTGTTCACATTTTTGCTGAACTCAGTTGGTTTTTATCATCCTGTATTAAAACATTTCCTTTTATCAATAGTGCAATTTATAAACAATGTTTTGTGAGTAGAATAAAATTTCCAATGGTAAACTTACTGCTTTTTCGACGTTATTTTACCAGTTAACTAAAAATAGGAAAGCCTTGAACCCCTTCCACTAAATTTAGTTAGTATTAAGATTCTTTTAGAGGGAGTGCAGTGGAGCTGACGCTAAAATCATTAAGTATTTGGTTATATCATCGCTAGTCTCACTGAACTCTTATGCATTCTACATGTCATGTGTGATCTGGCGTCTCCTTACCAGCAACAGGTCCCAGGTTCAAACTAGTCAACTCCCTAAAAAATTCGCTCAGAGCGTCGTTGCGCGAAAGTGGTAGGGAGACACGATATAGAACAAACAGACACCACGCTGAATGTTAGAATCGTGTCACACGCTTGTGGAGGAGACCATGCAATACTTTTACATTTCGATTTAGCGCACAATTTCCACGTGAAAGCTGGTTTCTTTGAACCCCAGATCCTCACATTATGTCGGTTTATGTTCCGTGATAGAAGAAAGTAACCTCCGCCATCATCTTTTCATACAGCCGTCTTCCTCATATAGTGCTGTTCATCTTCGATGGGACTCAAGACCTCAGCTGCAAATGTTTTGCGCTTTGGCCAGTCATCAGGTTGAAGCGCATGTAACAGTTACACATTGCACGCATGAAAGTTCAGTCCCTTGTGTAGCGCCCAGTGCACCTTGGTTGGTGGTAGCTGCAGCTGCCGCGAGGAGTGACGGATTGCTCTGGTTGTGCTCCGGATAAATAATGGCTGTTGCACCCGTGCCACATATGGATCACTCGTAACTGGACACCCAGTACTCGTCCTATTCGTCACATTTATTTATTTATTTACTATATTCTTTTGGTCAGTTATCAATACACAAGAACAGATAGAATTTTGCACAGGAATTGGCATGAATATAGCACAGAGTATTTTAAAATAATTTCAAATGTGTTAGTATAACTAAGCGTTTGGTGTTTAAGGGGTAAAAATGTACATAGGATATACGCACAAAAGAAAAAATATAATAATGGGAAAAATATCTACCTACTTCCACTTGACCAGCTGACGCACAGACATATGTTTATCCGGACTCAGAATGAATATGCTAAGGGTCTGCTACGCTAAGCACCATCGATAAAACACGAATTTTGTAATTTGTAATTCTGGGCTTCGACACTGAACTACATAGCACTACACTACACAACACTGGACTACTGTACTTCGTATCAGAATCAAGCTGGATTTCTCACTTACATGGATAGTTAGCCCCCGGCACGTTGAGGCAACTCAGGATTCGAAAGGGATGCACTGGTGTGCCACCAAACGTGCAGAGATCGGGAGATGGCTGTCAGGGTCAGGAAATCGTTCCCGGTTCTTCCCGAGGCTTCCGGAAGGTGGTTGTAGATGGATATTTTGCCGTGGCGCGTCTCCTTATTATGATGTATAGCCTCGCTTGTTTGTCTCTTAGCCACGTAGGCTTGCAGTCCATAAGCTGATATTTTGTCTGTCGGCGATTTCAGTTTATGCCACAGTTTCTCTCATTCCCTATCATATTATAGACTGTTGTATTACCAAGGCGTTCCTGTCCTCATCTGTAAGCTCTTGTCTAATGGCACATTTCCAAACGATGTGATCCGGGAAGCGATTGCTCCACATTCATTGTGCACTGTCGTATTTTTAGTACGTATCTGGGATATTGACCATGTCCCGTCAGGTAGCGTATACCTCTCTTGGTCGGAAGGAAGTATGTAATTCTAAGTCTTTTATGTTATGAAGATAATGCTAGGTTCCGTTACAGTTACGGATTTCTTGAACCTAGTGTTCCATTGTTTGATGGACGGGAGTTCAGCTAGATCTGGGTGTCGGATTTGTTATCCATTAGCAATTTCAAACACTGTGCTATGTGCTGGAGTTGGCCGTTTTCGTCAATAGCTAACCTGAAAAAATAAATTATGTTTTTGTGAACATTATGTCGCAAACCGCAACTTTCTAGCTAACTTCATTTCTGAAATATACGTGATCGAAGTCGAAAAAAATCATTTTGGAGCTCCCTGTATAAAATGACCAGGAAATTTGTCCTCTATCTTCTCCAAGTTTTCCCCGACATGTACTACTCTACGGCTCCTGAAGCGAAGAGTCCATACCGATTACCAGGTTTCATTCACGTTCCACATTTTTCACCCAGCTTATTTCACATTCGGTGTCTGCAGTAACTACGGCAGATATTGCATTATTATTTTCATGTAAGGAGAATAAACCCAAACACGATGGCAAAAACAAAACCCAAAATACGTTACGAAATATCATAGAAAAGTCTTTCATTCAATACTGCTACGTTCGGATACGACTTCATTTCGTGGCAGTAACAGTTGTACACTAACAGTGAATCGTAACAGTATGTACATGTTTATGCCATTTTTCCAACAAGAGTTGGTCGGTATGCACCTCGAGTACGGGTTCACTGAATGCAATGGAAGAATTTCACAACGACACGATGCTGCGACAGCAGCCACATCGCAGTACTTCTAGTCATAGTACGTGCTCCCGCACAGGATTATTTCGTTACTCGATGAATTGCGTTGTAATTTTTGGTGTTTGCATGTTATAGACTTTTTCACTGTTGCCATGACATTTTCAGAAAAACAAAGTTAATTGTGGTAACAAGCCGGTTAACTTTTAATTTCACTTTCCCTTTGATACGAGCCACTGGAGAACATGTGTCCTTTAATACGTAAGTACTCAGGAAATACATGTGACTACCTCCGAAATTTTGTGGTCCCCTTTGCGAGGAACAGGGCTCAAATTCCTGTACGGCTCTCTCAGTTTAGTTTTACTAGTTGTCTCTGTGGGGAAGGAGAGCACTGGCATTCTCAGAATCCTGAAGAATGTGTGTCGCGATGTCGCGAACAAACGAAAACGTCCGCGCTGCCACTCTCGTCAGATGCGACATTTCCCGGAACACAGACTCTGAATTCCCGTTTAGTGGAATTTCACTGCAGACAGTTAACGAGAAGGTATCTGTGACTTTAGTAACTAGAAAACGCGCCTCTGAATACGCTTGACATTTCCGTACTATTGGATCAAATGCGATATGTGTGTGGGCATATTGTTTGCGACGTGAATGTTCTGTAATTATTTCATGCTATCTCTTACATAATTTTTTTTGTCCAGGTAATAGTTTAATATTCTATAGTTAAATATAAGCAACTGGAGACGATGATTTGGCATCTTGTGCAAGACGGAGGAAAAATTGTAGTAATACTGGATAGTATGTTAGTGAGCGCCTCTCCATGTGTGCTCGCACATGGGCGTGACAGGCTGGGAACCCTAAGGGACATCTGTCCATTATCCTCGCTGACGCCGACACCGATTAACACGTGGTTTGAAATTTTCTGAACTGTCGGGGCTCATCCCTATAGTGCTCGGGACAGAAGGTCAGTGCGCTCCGAATGGATAGCTCGTCCAGGCAGAGTAGTCGTTTCTTCGGTGTCACAATTTAGTGTATTATGGCGGCTTTTTATAACTGGACTCCGGTTGTGAGGACACGTTTCGTCTTCCCCCCCCCCCCCCCCCACCACACCTCCAGCGATCCAGCGAGAATGGCATACTGACACTTCGTGAGCGTCTGATGACCATGCTGTTGAGTGCTCCACATGCAACGTCATCATATACATCAGACTGTGGACCATGACACATGTGATTCATTGTACTGGCCTCCTTCATGCCTTTTTCGTAGTAATAATGGGAAAGCGTCAGTATCGTTTACTAATTCTTGTGCAAATTACTGGAATTCCAAGATTACGAAGGCAAAATGACCGTCGAACTGCGACACTGTTTCCAGAATGTAAATAAGTCCCATTTTACATCTTTTCCTAGGATGTATCTAAATTAAAATAACAAAAACAAACACCAGTAGCGTTCTTTATAGGAGTAACATTTCGTTCAAATGGCTCTGAGCACTATGGGACTTAACATCTGAGGTCATCAGTCCCCAAGAACTTAGAACTACTTAAATCTAAGTAAACTAAGGACATCACACACATCCATGCACGAGGCAGGATTAGAACCTGCGACCGTAGCAACGCGCGTTTCCAGACTGTAGCGCCCAGAACCGCTCGGCCACACCGGCCGGCTATCATTTCGTTCAGTCTAAGTACTTTAGACAAGCCCCGATTAATTGCAGACAACAAATTGTGCAAAAATAGCAACATGACCGGTATTGCAGATGACATGCAGCTATGTATACACCAGTATATTTATTAAAGTACATATTTTCTTAAAATATTGTGTATATAAAGCCCATAGCTTCAAACTGTATCTATTTTAATGTAAATTATTAGCTGTTATTCGACAGAGACTAAAATGTGTGTTTCGTCAAGGGAGAATCCGTTTTCCAAATTTATATTCTTGTTCATGAAAATTGTTTTACATTTCCTTATTTGTAATTTATATTTCGTAGAAATTACACTGTTCATTGCACTAAACCATTCTTGTACGATACGTCACTTTAGCTATGTTATTTTCAAACTTCAGCAACTTCTGAATTGCTCTTGGGAGAGGTATGTAGAGAGCGGTTTTATTTTTCTATGATGTATTTTACCAAGATAAAATTTTAATACCACCCTCAACGACGTCCCCCTTCTGTTTGTATATCCAAGACAGGCACTAGAAAGGGGAAGTGGACAAGTTCGACATGGCTTCCGAACTAATCAGGGACCACATCGAATACTGAGGCCTGCTCACTGTTTTGTACCTTTCGCAGAATTTGAAATAAGTATACATCGGACAAATACCTGCCCTAAGTCGATTCAGTACCACACAATTAAGTCGCACAATGTATAACGCATGAGTGAAGTTACAATAATGAAAGTTACACAAAGTGAGCCACTGAATCTCTTATTTGATCGTCCACGATCCTCTTACTCTACGTCCGTGGCGTGTACTGCTCTTAACTTGTTGGTGATGGCGGATTTGATGGTACAAAATTCCGGGAAATTTTGCAGGGTATTGTTTGCAAATTGAAGTGGACGAACCTCCACGTTCGTTGTACACCTTCAACATTTACTCAGAGAACCCACTCTTGACGGGGCACAAATTATTCGTTTTTCATCTACTAAAGCTACTGGTCTCCTACTTCGTAAATTATTGACAATTATTTTACCAAGTCCCACTCTTCGCAGAAACAAAAGGTTTGTTTATTTTGTCCATAAAACAACTGATCTCTTACACGATGTTTTTCTGCACTAGGAAAGGGGAAAGGACGTGTCCTCAACCACACATTCACACATTCTAAAATATTAGCTCCCTAAGGTCTTCTAAAATGCTGAGAGTAGGTACAAAGCAATATCAGAATAGGAACGTAGTCACATGGAATATTAAATCACACATCCCCCAATTTGGTCGTTTACTTACATCATTACTCAATCCGTGAAAATATCGTCTCTTTGACGCACCCCCTAAGAGGGTAATTTCTTTCTCATGCAATGCCTAGTTCTAGTCTACAAGAAACAAATAAACAGTGCAGTAAAATATTTCCCCTCTAAAGGAAAGAATCATGAACCAGATAATCAAGTCACAGATTGAGTAAAGCAAGTTAAGATTACACTCGCCAGCCTCTACTGAATTTAGATTAAGCACGCTCTGTTCACATTGTCCGTGCACCTAGTGACCTCTAAGTCCAAAGCATTCATCATTTATTTGTGCTCGTCTGTTCAAAAGAAATCATACGCAAGTAATCTTAAGTTAATACTGCACTTCACTCGCAAATAATCTCATCTTAAAAATAGCACTCGGCAAAATCGTTAGCAATCCAGATTGCAAATTGGTTCAAATGGTTCTGAGCATTATGGGACTTAACATCTGAGGTCATCAGTCTCCTAGAACTTAGAACTACTTAAACCTAACTAACCCAAGAACGTTACACATATCCATGCCCGAGGTAGGAATCGAACCTGCGACCGTAGCGGTCTCACGGTTCCAGACTGTAGCGCCTAGAACCGCTCGGCAACAATCCAGATTGCAAAGCATGCTCTTTGTATGAGAAAAAGGCGCATGATTTCACGTCGCTCCGACTCAGTTTTTCTAAGAAACTAATTAAAAATATCATCTTCTATTTTAATAACAATTTTTCCTAAGTAGAAACGGATTAGTATGTAATTCAACCTAAGTATTCCACATACAGTACCCTTATCGACATAGAAATTACCAGAGCCGACTGTCCATCTCCAGCGTCAAGGGCCGAGTGTCTAACGTGGTGGTTCCCAAAACGAATCCCACTTCAGGTAAGTGGTGGGGAGAACGGCTTTCCAGCAATCATTGCCTACCATGCCTGCAGAATCGTAGATATCTTTAAACCCTCATTCCTGTTTTGCTGTCCATGGAAGAAAATTCAAATTGACAGCCGCTTGGGACTACACAGGCAGCATCTGTGAGAGCTTTTCTAACATCTGAGTAGACTACACACTCCATGCCATTCAACACTCAAACCAGCCACCAGAAGAAGACAAAAATGAATAAATATAATCACTGAGGCAACGAACACAGTAGAGTTTAGTGAGGTATATGTACTGAAAAGTAAAACAACACGGTTTTTTCATACCCACTGTTCGGAAATACAATGACATTATGAGGACAAATAACGAACTATTGCTCTGTCTGCAGTGGAAGAAAGTGACAGGGGGAATGTCAGTCTTCTGAGATATTCTTTCATTTCATTTGTTATCCTTGGATGTTCAAGTTGAACACTAAAGACGTTAAGCTACAGCACAACGATAATGCTTCCAGCGATGTAATTATGGTTCATGGATGTCTTGATTTCGGTCTAAACTGGATGTTTCTCGATTTTCCGCGATTGTGAAGCTACTAACTTTTAAAGAGCGTCATAATAGCCTTTGACTGTAAAACTGTTTATTCATAAAATCGACTGTTGCGGTTTTGGCCACACAGCATACATGCAGCGTTGCAGATACGTCCTCCTGTGCATACGGTAGTTATGTAACAAAATAACTTCCTCCTGTGCATACGGTAGTTATGTAACAAAATAACTTATCACTCACATTGTACTTCTGCTAGCCACAGCTCATTCATCAGTAGAGATAGAATTGTTTGGTACGCTAATAACTTGCAGAAGTGGGCAACTGCACTTCGCATCGTAAGATCAGACATAGCAGTGGTTTCCCGGTCACTACCAACTATCTATGCTTGCTCTTTCGCTATTGAACTTCTAAGTCTGGAGGTGAAAAGGCGGACGTGGTGTCATCCGGGCCAGGCAAGAGTGAGACAGAATGGACTGCCACAGGGATCGTTCCCTTGCGGCAAAGGCAACGGTGTCTTTTCATAGATGTACAATTGAATCTTAGCAGGGAGAAAACAGCACAAACGGGCTTTGTGCAAATGAGTGGGCAGACGCCAGACCTTGGACCGTTCAGGTACAAGACAATATGGCAGGATGCGGCCACGGCGGTAAAAATGAAACCGCCCACTGCTTCCTGCATTCCAGCCTGCAGACAACATAGCCCCTCCGCAGGTGGAGGAGAAAAACACGCCAGTGGTGTGAGGGAGTTCAGAGAAACGCTATTCTGGGTGTGGAGACATGTCGGCAGATAACATCTGTAGAAAGCAGACCCAAAAACGACACCGAATATTCCGTTATTGCGGGGCTGGCAGCTCTCCGAGTGGACGTTAGGAGAGTAGAATTTTTTTTTTTTCATTTCATATTTCCCACACTAACGAAATCGTGCCGGTGGTAAAAACACACATTGGTATTGGTAGGCGGCATGTGACATACGTCTTGAATTCCAGTGTTCGGTCAGAGATGGGCGGCAAAAAAGTTGACTGGCAGAGGAGCTAATAGGGAGTATGAGAGACTTCATAAAACTTTTCGAAGAGATGAACACTCTTGGCTGCCAAACAGACTTTGTTACTTTATATTTTGCCAAAAGCGCGTTTCACCTTGTTTAAGGTATCTTCAGATTGGCTAGCACATCAGATGTTAAACACATAAGCTGCCGTCCTTGCAAATGTCTTAGTAAGCAATCGTCATTGTCAATATTTTATAAGAACATTGCGTGGTGCACTGATATAAAACAGTGTTGAGTACATGGGAAGTCATGTTTAAAATACGTGTTGTATAAACGAGACGTACAGCTAGTGGGTGCCAAATTAGTTATATACGTCTTGTAGTCCAATATCCAGTTTAATATACGCGGCCGGAACGTATACAACTGCATTTCTTACATCTTTGCATTTTTTATGCATTTATGAAGGCCTGATTCCATTTTTGGTGTCTTTTGAACAGTGCTCTATAATTTACAAGGGAACTGCGCGAAGTCTCTTAATACTTGAGAACGAAAACATCCACTGAGGTCTTCTCTGTATTTTAAACTTGACTTCCCGTGTACTCAGTACTAATTTATATCAGATCTGTACACAGTATTGTTAGAATATTGACGACGTTGTTTCCTTGCTAAGACATTCGCCTGAGTGTTTAAAACCTGTTGTACCGGCTAATATGAAGATGCCTCAAACAAGGTGAAACCCATTATTGGAAAAATATAGAATAGTAAAGCCTATTTTGCAGTCATGATAGTTTGTCTCTTCAAAGCATTTATTAGTGATTGCTGTATCATCCCTCCATGAATTGAAGAAAGTTCTACTTTATAAAATTTTGCTGTTGGCCAGCTCTAGTGGTAGAGCATTAGATTCGTAAGGAATTTTCAGACATACAAGAAGCTATAGCCAAGTGGAGAGGAGTGTACTTTTTAAACATTCGGGAATTCGGAATCGGACAGGCAAGTAAGAAAGATTAGCACATTCGGATAGGCTCCTCGAATTACTGCAGTTCACGCCAGCCCGTACAGCTCACGGTAGGATTATATTGCTGCCCCAGAATGTTACAGATGGCTAGGCACAATAATTTTTAGGTGGGATGGAAGCGGTGGCCTTTTGAACGGTGACTCTGCCCCAGCAACAGAGTTCCCTTCGTTCGCTGTCACTTTCTCGCCATACAATCACTGCAATCAATAAGAGAAGAAATTAAAAACCTATGCAGCCACCTATTTTGCATTTAATTTACAATGAGGTGAAAAAAGTCATGTGGTACCTCCTAATATCGTTTCGGAGCTCCTTTTACACGGCGTAGTGCAGCATACCGACGTGGTATGGACTCAACAAGTCCTTGCGAATACCCTGCAGAGACACTGAGACGTGCTGCCTCTATAGCTTTCCATAACTGCGAAAGTGGTGGCGATGCACGAACTAAACTCTCGAGTATCTCCCTCAACTGGTACATGGGATTCATGCCGGGCTATATGGATGGGAAAATTCCCGAACGATTTCAGAAATGGAACATTCCATGCGTCTAGCTCAAACTACTATTCTTCGTTCAATGTCTGTTATTTCCTGTCGTATGGCCGTAATGACATCGGAAATTTTTTCACATTAATAACCTGTGTACAAATGACAGCTCTACCAATGCAGTGTCCTTTTATACCCTGTGTGCATAATACCACTGCTATCTGTATATGTGATAATATAATGATGAGGTTGTAACCCCCCTCCTCACTTATCGACCTTAATGACAATGAAAAATTAAACCGCGTGCACCTAATGGAAATTTGGGAAAAGCAATCGTCACCGAAGTTAATTTGTCGGTAAAGAGGGAGGAAAGGGTTACATCTAAATGAAAGGAAAAATTCAAATGAAATTGGTGGAAATTAATTTTGAGAAAAGGGTAAAATTAATAAAGAAAGTAAATGTGCGGTCGTTACGTTAACAATTAATTGGCGTTAAGTGGATATTTGAGATTTGGGGATCATTACAGTTGCATGTCCTATGGACAACTACATTAATAACTGAAAATGAAAGATAGATGCACATATAATTAACACTAAAAGCGTGGCAACTGAAGGTTGGCACATGTTGTGTGAAAACTGAATGTTTGTCAGAAGTAATAAATTTCGTTACACTCTGACTTAATTTAGCAAAAGAATTAATAAAAACCGGAAAATTGAAAGTTAATTTAGTGACTGAAGGTAATAGTGAGCTTTGTTTCTGAAGCACTACGAAATTCAATAAAATAAGGTTAGTCTTGGGCTACCTCAACAATCATTTCAAAAGCTACTTGAATCTACGCAATTTAGAAATAAGAGATTTAACTTTGAACTTGAATTAAATGATTCTGAACAATTAACAATAGTAAAATTTAGTACGTACCAAGCTGAGCTGCAGTCACAGGTAAGCTAAAATATGGTAACAAAACTCGCACTCTTAATTTCTGCTTGTGTTATCTAAATATTGTAGCCAGCTATGAGTACTTTAACTGAACTTTGAAATTTAAGCAGTGAAATGGAATGATATTACTTTAATGCTGGCGTATGAATTTCAACAACACTCGGGTTCATTCCAGAAAAGGAAGGGTTCCTGCTTGGTAATGCAATTCGGACAATGAGCAACAAAGTTTCATGCTAAGTTGCTGTATTTTTGTGATGCAACAGTTTGAAAAGCTGAGGTCTGCCATACAGTTCTAAAGCTTTACGTGTTTTTAGTCTTCCTTGTTGGTTGATTGAAGGTTTGCAGTCGTCGATCGGGGAGGTGGCGACAGTCACTCATTGCCATCACTGTTGCGGAAGCTGGATGTTGGCGCGCCTTCTTCTCGACACGGTCACCAGGCGAAACGGGCTCTTGATGTGCACCAGCTAATGCTTCCCGTCCGCGACACCGTGTCAGAAACTATCATAGCAAGTCGAGTGCAATTAAATGTTGCCAAACCCCGAAAGCGCGGCAACTCGCGGGAGCGTCACACAACACACCTGCTCCACCGCCCTACTCCAGCCAGACTCTATCTGCCCGCGCTCCATGCGGCAGAGTTAACACTACCAAAGATCCTAAACACTTTGGTTCGCCACACGACCTATCGATGTAATCGTGTACTCCGAAGAGCGTGGGGGACGATGAGGGAGACCCGCACCGTTGCACTAGAAAAGGTCCTAGCGGAGGTGGTTTGCCATTGCCTTCCTCCGACCGTAATGGAGACGAATGATGATGATGAAGACGACACAACAACACCCAGTCATCTCGAGGCAGGAAAAATCCCTGACCCCGCCGGTAATCTAACCCGGGACCCCGTGCGCGGGAAGCGAGAACGCTACTGCAAGACCACGAGCTGCGGACATCTGTATATGTCGATATCGCTAATACATGACTTTTGTCACCTCACAGTATTTACGAACCGGTTTTGGTGTTCCATTACACTGTCTTCAGGCCATTTTATATGTAAAGTGAGAGCAATCCAATCTCGTCAGTAGCAATAACAAATATTAAATAACTGGCGTCCGTAGATCTCTTGTTCACATGACAATATCACTTCATTCATCAACCATTAGTTGATGAGCGAAGCGATAGTGTCGTGTAAACTAGAGACCTATAGACACCGTTATTTAATACTGGCCCTTTTATAACTGCACGCAAGATGGTTTCCTCACAACTTACGTTGATCAATGGCTTAAAGATGGTGTAATGGAAAATAGAGGCTGGTTGCGTAAATAAATTAAATACAAAACAGATGGTTGCAGGTGTTTTAATTTTCATTTCATTATTAATATGACAAGCCAAGTGTCACCGGAAATAAGATTGTGAATAAGGAATTTTGAATCTTTGGAAGTTTTAATGTTGCTCATGAAATGAATTCTAAATCTATAGCAACCTATATCTTTACATTCATAGCCAGTAATAGGAGATTCAATAAGACTCCACTCACGCTACATCTACATCTACATTTATACTCCGCAAGCCACCCAACGGTGTGTGGCGGAGGGCACTTTACATGCCACTGTCATTACCTCCCTTTTCTGTTCCAGTCGCGTATGGTTCGCGGGAAGAACGACTGTCTCAAATCCTCCGTGTGCGCTCGAATCTCTCTAATTTTACATTCGTGATCTCTACAGTGGCTAGAGTGGCTAGGGCCCCTTATACCAGATCACGTCAACATAATTCTGTTGCATGACGTTACTAATTATCACTGTCTACTGAGGAGAGATCTGCTACCTTAATTAGACCAGTCAGGTCAGATAGGTGAACGCTTTACAGAAAGTGGGGCAGGGTCTATCAGTGTTAAGGTTTTGAGTAAACTTGACATGTTCATTTATCACCACAAAATTTTTTTCTTTATCTTAATTTCCTACCCCCATGATGGCAGCAACGATGTAGCCAATTTTCACCATAGAACTTATTAACGTAACTGTATTAAAAACACTGAAATGTGAAGCAAAGATGATATAAATCGGTATAACTGACTTGGTATGGTGAGATACTTGGGGTGGTAACTTCCTGAAGATGTTGCTAATGTTGTTTCTTACTTGATGACCAACTCTAGATAATGAGTACCTTTGAGGAGATCATTGGAGGAACTGGGTGGAGGCTGCGGATAAGGAACTGTAGCTAAGGAGGAAAGGTTGTGAGGTGTCGATTGTGACGTTTCTGGTGATGTGAGGAATTTAGCTACGCTGTGGGTTGTGACTGGGTTGCAGTGTTGTTGGATGTGCTGAGAAAAATTGGGAAAGTACTAGACGGAAGTGTGTAGACGGGAAAATACTAAATGGGAGTGTTTTGGGAATATGTGGCAGTAACATTTAAATGGAACACGGAATGGGCATCCAGAGTAAGTTGATGGTAAATGTGGGTACCCTCAGGTGCGTGCGTATTTACGGTGGTAGTGAAGAGGATGATGTCTTCAGTGGTGGAAGCAGAAATTATAACCTTTTTTCGGTGAGATAGTGTGTCTATAGAGTGGACTGGGATGGATAACTCAGCTTTGGTTGGAAAGGGTTTAGCTGTGCATTTGTAAGGACTGGTTGCAGGTGTTACTGGGACGAAACGTTAGGGCAATGTTTCTGCACGTGGTGGGCACTGCAGTATGTTTTTGTAGTAAGGAGTTAGAGAGTCATTGTAGACGAGGTATGAATTGCAATGGAAAGCTTGTGTTTTCGGTTATATTTGTAACTTGCGTTCCAATGAGGTGATGAATGGTAGAAAGGCCTTCAGAGATCATGCAGGTAAGGAATGTGCGACCAGAGCGGGATTGAATCGAAGAGCTTTTAGAATTTCTTCTTTTGCGATCTTGGGGTAAAAAATCCTTTATCATCACAGGAGTGAGAGTTGGTGGACAGTGAGACGGTAGAGTGGGGGGGGGGGGGAGCAACTGTCTGGCTGGTGGTGGTGGGCTAAGGGGGAGCAGGGGAGGCATGAGGAGTAATACATTAATAGTTTCAGTAAGAAGTTCGTGCACTAAACCAGGAATAGAGAATGTGATGATTATGGAGTCATTGCGGGGTATGTCGTATGTCGAGGTTAGTAAGGTAGTGTTTCATTTCGCGCGATACGGTTGTATGATTAACGAATCTAATATCTAGACGTTACAGGATGGCTGTTGGAGAAGGTGTTTGGGATAAGATGGAAGTGGGGCTGTCATGGGAACGGCTCGGGTGTAGGTACTATGTCGTTTGTGAGAAAAGTTTAGGCATTTCACTAAAAGAACACGACTACATTAGGCTGGAACAAGACTATGTATACAATAAAATAGTGTAATTTTAAATATAAAGCAGCACCGGCTGCTATTTTCTGCGACGTATCTGAAGTATCTGATTGTGTGAGCCACAGTAGTTTCTTCGATAAATAGAAGTTTTATGGGACTGATGGTATAACCAACCAATGGATAATGTCATATCTAACCAAAAGAATGCAGAAAGTTGTACTTCTTAATGGTACCAATGTAGTCTGAGGACGTAATCCTGACTGGGAAGAAATGACGTATGGGGTTTCCCAAGGCTCAATTTTAGATTCACTGTTATTTGTCATATACTCGTATGTAAATTATCTTCCGTCTAATATGCAACAAACAGAATTAGTTCTTTTAGCGTATGACACTAATATTGTAATCAATCCACGCACACACACAGAAACAGAAGAAATGGTAAACAATTTTCTTAAAAGTACACTGACTGGTTTTCTGGGAACCGTCTCACCGTGCTTTTAAAAAGACGCAAAGTAATCTGTTCTGCACATCTAGGGGTATTACGTCAATGACAAGTGTAACACACGGTGAGAAAATAATAAATCGGATGGAAACTTTAAAATTCTTGGGTGTCCATATTGATGAGGATTTAAATTGCAACAAAGGCAATTTGGAGCTCCTAAAACAGCTTAGTTCAACCACGTTTGCACTTAGAGTCATTGCAAATCTTGGGGAGAGACAAATCAGTAAGTTGACACATTATTACATTCAGTAATGTCATATGAAATAATGTTCTGGGCTAACTCATCTTTAAGAAATCAATAACGTGCTGGAAGAGTAATATGTGGTACTCACGCACTATCATCTTGTATACATATGTTTAAGGAGTGGGCATTGTAACTATTGCTTCACAGTGTATTTATTCCCGCATGAAGTTTGTTGTGAAGAATACACTCCAGTTCAAAAGCAACACTGATGTACGTAATTACTACACCAGAATGAAAAATGAAAGCCATTACCCCACATTAAGGTTGTCTTTAGCACAAAAAGGGTAGCGCAATGCTTCAACAAAAATTTTTGCTCACTTACCCAGGGATACAAAATGTCTGATAGGCAGCAATGCAAAATAAGAAAGCAAACTGAGAAAGGTTCTCCATGACAACTCCTTCTATTCCATAGAAGAGTTTCTATGTAATGTGTAAATGATGGTGGGTAGCAACCACTAACTCACATCTGTATATTTTTCTCCTTTCTTTAACAATAGTAATAATAATGATGATAACAATAATAATATTTAAAATGTTCAGAATGTAACCATACGTAGAAACCAATTTGCGATGCGAATTTAAGATATTCTACGCCATTGTGATCTATCATGTACAATGATTCGTGGAACATGTAACTAACTAACCAACTAACTAATTTACTAACTATACACAGCGCTTCCTTTGTTGTCATCTTTTACAACAAATCACTGTAAATGTTTACAGTATTAATGGCAATTGAGGCTGTTGGTGCTTCCTGTGAGTAACGTGTTATTGTGTTATTTAAGTGCCACATGCTTGACAGAATGTAAGTACAAGTCTCTAGGTTCGCTGCGTGTTTCTAATTTCGCGCTGTCACGCTTGATAATGATCGCACATACCGAAATTTCAAATTTTATGAATAAATAGCTGTGCAGTCAGAGGCTATTATGATGTGGCTTAACAATGTGTTATGTGACTGTGAGCCCAGCCTCGAATAGGGAACATAAAAGTAGCCGTTTTACCAGACTACTTTTAATTACTACATGACGGCCCTATGTGCTTTTGGGAAACAAAGGAAGATATAGATGTGTGCTGCCGAAATGGATCGTTGTTGGTAGCTTCTCTCAATATGAAACAACTGTAATGGTATAAAACTTTGTCGCAGGGGGCGAGTTGTTTTACAGCAGTGCTCCAGTAATTGAACTCTCAAAATACGCCCGAGCGACGGTTTCAAAGTTTCTACGCGTTACGAACTCCACAAAGGCTCCACAGATAACCACGCACGACCGGCACTTCTGTGAGAGAGGACGCGCGTCTGACAGAACCGCTCGAGCCGAGCCGGGGTGTAGTCCAGCAGTGGGGCGGTGCAATTTAGGTATCGGAAACTCGCCGGATCACTGGTGTTCATTTCAGTCGACACAGCTAAAGCGAGATATTTTATTGGGTATTCCTAGCAGTTTTCTGTGACAAAGTGTCAGTTTGAGGACGAATGAATCGGCTGTTGGGCTGGGCCGCGCGTCGCAGGCAATCAGTTCGTGTGGGGGGCCGCCGCTGCCCCCGGCGGTGCCAGCCGGCCATCGATCTGCGCCAGATTGCATCCCCGTATTCAGTCGCCACGCCGCCCCCACAGCGTCCTTGATTATGTCGGCTGCGGCGTCACGCACCCAGCCCCACTGACACACTGCCTCACTGCCACCTGTCACCCCGCCATTTGTGTTTTACCCAAACTGCTCCTTAACACATCCGATCATTTTCGTCTGCGTACCGCACTCTTCACTATCGGCACCATTCGCACTGCTACAACTATGTCTATATTCTGCAGACCACTGTGAAGAGCGTGGCTGAGGGTACTTCCCATCTCTCAACTTTTTCCTGTTCCATTCAAGTAGGGAGCGACTCTGGAAGCGCTGTAATTAGTCTAACCTTGTCTGCACTGTCCCTATAGGAGGATACGTTGGAGTTTGTAGTACATTCCTACAATCTTATCTTAAATCTCGTTCTAGAAACTTAGTAAGCAGACTTAGCCCAGATTCTCGATTGGGTTTAAATACGGAGAGTTTGGCGACCATTAGACGAGGGTGAACTCGTTCTGGTACTCTTCCAACCACACATGTACCCTGCGAGCTGTGTGACACGTTGCATTGTTCTGCTGGTAGAGGTGGATGCCATCCTGCCGAAGACGGACAAACTGCATGTAGGGGTGGACACTGTCCCCAATGATAGACCTTGTGGATAGCATCACAAGTTCACTGAGGCTTTTTGCGGATGATGCTGTGGTATATCGAGAGGTTGTAACAATGGAGTATTGTACTGAAATGCAGGAGGATCTGCACGCATGGTGCAGGGAATGGCAATTGAATCTCAATGTAGACAAGTGTAATGTGCTGCGAATACATAGAAAGAAAGATCCCTTACCATTTAGCTACAATATAGCAGGTCAGCAACTGGAAGCACTTAATTCCATAAATTATCTGGGCGTGCGCATTAGGAGTGATTTAAAATGGAATCATCATATAAAGTTGATCGTCGGTAAAGCAGATGCCAGACTGACATTCATTGGAAGAATCCTAAGGAAATGCAATACGAAAACAAAGAAAGTAGGTTACACTACACTACTTCGCTCACTGCTTGAGTATTGCTCACCAGTGTGGGATCCGCACCAGATAGGATTGATAGAAGAGATATAGAAGATCCAACAGAGAGCAGCGCGCTTCGTTACAGGATCATTTAGTAATCGCGAAAGCGTTACGGAGATGATAGATAAACTCCAGTGGAAGACTCTGCAGGAGAGACGCTCAGTAGCTCGGTACGGCCTTCTGCTGAAGTTTCGAGAACATATCTTCACTGAGGAGTCAAGCAGTATATTGCTCCCTCCTACGTGTATCTCGCGAAGAGACCATGAGGATAAAATCAGAGAGATTAGAGCCCACACAGAGGCATACTGACAATCTTTCTTTCCACGAACAATACGAGACTGGAATAGAAGGGAGAGGTACTCAAAGTACCCTCCGCCACACACCGTCAGGTGGCTTGCGGAGTATGGATGTAGATGTAGATGTAGATGTAGATACTTGTGTTGACCCATTGCGCCTTCCACAGTGACGCCATCATACAGGGAATACCACGTGAACATTTCCCAGACCATAGTGCTCCCTTCTCCGTCTTAGACCATTCCGACGACCCAAATGCCATATGTCCAATGCAGCATGAAACGTGATTCATCTGGAGCAGTCACCTGTCGCCACTCAGTGGACGTCCAGGTGCAGTAATGGCGTGCAAAATCCAGCCACCGTGGCCGATGAAAACCAGTTAGCATGGCTGCATGATCCAGGAGCCTGCTGAGAAGGCACACACGCAGAAACGTTTGCTGCGTGGTCATTGAGGAGACACTGTTGGAACCCCTCTGGTTCTTCTGGGTGACCAGTTCCTCAACATCTTTTCGCCTCTGCCGGCCGCGGTGGCCGTGCGGTTCTCGGCGCTGCAGTCCGGAACCGCGGGACTGCTACGGTCGCAGGTTCGAATCCTGCCTCGGGCATCGATGTGTGTGATGTCCTTAGGTTTAAGTAGTTCTACGTTCGGGGGCTGATGACCTAAGATGTTAAGTCCCATAGTGCTCAGAGCCATTTGAACCATTTTTTCGCCTCTACATATCTCCGCAGCCATCGTTCACCCCTATCGTCTATGGGCCTTGGTGCACCTCAGTTGCTTCCGGGCCTGTTTGGGATAGCTCTATTTTGCAGTATTCGAGTGCTTTAGCCATGGCGGCACGGGAATAATTTACAAACTTAGCCGTTTCGGAAATGCATGCAGCCTTGTCCCAAAGCCAATGACCGAGCCCTTTTGGACGTGAGATAAATCATCCCGTTTCCGCTGTACGGCGACGACTGCACTGTTCTTAACTGCACTGTTTTCCGCGTACCCCTCACAAGCTTTATATGAGTAGACCCCCAACTGCTAGTGCTGCCACCTGCCATATGTGATTGGTTGTCGGACGTTGACGTCGAACATAAGCGGTGGTCACAAGAATGTGATTGGACTGAGTAGTTTGCGTCTTTCTTCAAGCATTGTCCATTTAGTTTCTCCGTGACACTCTTCCATGGGTCAAACAAACCTGAGACTATTTGTGCTGCCATTCTTTCTATACATTAAACATCCCCTGAGGGTTCCACACACTGGAGCACTATTCTAATAAGGAAAAATCACCAAATTCTCCTGATTTGTTAAAGAGGAAAAGAACCACACTTGCAAAGTATCAGCCCAAGCAATCGATCGCCCGTGAAAATGTGGCCCATAACTATGACAGTACGCAGTAATAACCTTCTGAATGTACAGCCTTTAAACTTTAGAGATCTCCGCATATTTGTCACCCGCTTCGCTCCACTGCAGTCGCCTGATGCCCGAAAGCACAGTATTGTAAAACGGAGTGAGTATGCGGCTTGTAAACTACTGTTTTCACGTTGATAACATGCTTTGTTCACTGTGTCAAAGAGCGCGGTTTCTAAGTTGCAGGGGGTGCCAGAGATCACATTGCATCGAACATTTTTCTTGGAAGCAATTCAAAAATGCAACGTAAGTAAATAAAACGAAGTATTGAGCCCTGAAGAAGTATCATAGCAGTCTTTACTTATTAACATGGCTGTTATGCGTTAATTCCTTTGGATTTTAAATCTAGCGCTGTTAAAGTGCAGTCCGTTAAGTAAGAACATGGTCAGAAATACACACGGATGGTAAGAGGAATCGCCCTAGTTCTTTCACATTGAAATAGAGGAAACCTTTATCCTTCGTGCAGCGTCTATAAATCATTAGCTTACTTGGAATTATTGACTGAGATACACAAGAAAAGATGTGATTCCAGCGCATTGTCAACGCCGTCCACGTTTGTAACCAGTTTATAACGTGTCATGCACGTTTAGACGCCGCGGCGTGACTCATTGTTCGGACCTTTGGGGTAGCTACAGAGAAACACGGCTTCAAAACGCGACTCGTTAAGCAGAACTCATATCTCGTCTTGTATATCTCAGTCAAGAATTCAGAGTGAACAGATGCTTTATGGACATTGCACGAAGAACAAAAGTTCCCTCTATTGGGCTGTGAAAGAACTAAGGTGATATCTTTTACTATCTGAGCGTAATGCCGACTATGCTCTCACTTAACAGATCATGTATTTTCAGGAGATGCGCAATTTTTCAACGTAGTTGGCATGATTAAGTTGAAAATAGAAAATGATTAACTTCATTTCATAATAATTTTCCAGTCGCTTTGATTTATTTATTTTGGTTTTGAGCGGTTTAGCTGCACTATATCAACACGAGAATATTGTTAAAATGGTACTAAACGTGTATGTGTGTGAAGTTGTCGTATTAGGTACTCATCTTACTTCTTTTCGCACAGAACAAGGTGTTTACAAACAAAATTTGAATAAAACGTTGGGCAGACGTGCACCCCCCTTCACTCATTTTCCCTCGTCATCAAAATCCAGCGAATATGAGGGCGCCGGTTGTCACTCCGCTGAGCTGCACCTCGGCTGCAGTGCGGCGCAGCGCAGCGATTCACAAACGACTTGTGCGTGCGAACGTTTAACAACCGTATTTTCAGAAGATGATAACTGGTTACCATCAGAATTACGGCCTAGATTTTCACGTGGGATTGATTGCTGGGGCTGACATCTTGCAAGTGTGCCTCTTTCTCCTTGAAATAAGAAATCAAGTTGGTGAAGTTCACTACTACGATGGCTCCCATAACTGTATTCTCACTAATATATATTTTTTGTAGACTAGTGATATTTTCTTAGTGTTCTACCAATGACCAATGGTGTGCCACGTGGTTTGTCTCCAACTGTGTCTAATTGATCGTTCCTTCTATCATTCCTACAAATTGTTTACACCAGGTAGTTTCACGATTTGACTGACTCCAGTTACGACTCATTGATCTGGAAACCGTACGTGAGTACTACGTTTCTCATTTTGTGAAGTGCATCATTATATATTTATGAATATTTAAGGGAAGTTGCCAATATTCGCAACACTTTAAATCTCACTTGCCGCAAGAATGATCGGGAAGGAACGTTCTGATTGGTTGTTTTTTGACACTACATTTACAGGTAACTACATGAAACTTCCTGGCAGATTAAAACCGAGACTCGAACTCGGTCCGGCACACAGTTTTAATCTGCCAGGAAGTTTCATATCAGCGCACACTCCGCTACAGAGTGAAAATCTCATTCAGGTAACTAATCTTCGGTCTTAAGCTAATATCGATACTGTCAGTCGCAAGGATTCTCGCTCACTTTCCTGGAGCAGACCTGAAGTTACGTCTACCTCTGTCGAATGCTCTCTATGTAAGACAAATTGATCTCCCTACTTAGACATCCTCAGTTCTGACACAAATTCCGCTTGATATCCCACACCATTGTACATTTGATGATAGTAGGCCAGATACCAAATAAAATGTTTCTCTGAGATCAGGAAATAGTAGATCTTTCGATCTTTCAAGACGTCATGTGTGTGAAGCACGAGTATGACCTTTCCCTCCGGAATCGATACTGGTTGGCATGGATGAGGTCATTCAGTTAGAGATGTGAGGTGGCAATTATTTACTTTTTCCTTTCGTACTCAAAATATGATAACTGCATCAGTTAAACAAGTGACGTTCGTAGAATTAAATTTAATTCACAAGTACCAGTGAGTGGTTGCAAGACCATATGGCAACTTCATTTCATTGCACTTTCCTGATTTCTTACACTCTTGATTGACTGCATTGCATCTTTTCTAAAGCCAAACGCATGATGGTTTCCCGTTTTCTGAGTGAGCTATGGAGAATCCTAGGTGTAGGAAGGGAAAGCGAGTTTTCCCACCTGAAGTACAGATTCCGCAAGCAGCTTGAGGTCTGCTGGCTGGACGGTCAGTGCGTATTTCGATATTCGCCTTTCTGGTGTGGGCCACAGGCGTCTCCCTACAACTCGTACAGCCGGACAATGCGTTGTGTCCTTGTCTGCCGTTATACGTCTTTCAGGAGCCGTCAGTCCGGACAGCTGAAAGCGAGGCGGCGCTTACTGCAACAGGTCGCTCTTCGTGAAGAGCTGACTACAGGAGGAGTTACAGGTAATGTCTTGCTAAAAGTAAGTGTCACATGCGCCGCCGTGAACGGCATTGTTTTGCTCCGTGGAGAGGAGGAAGCCTGGAAACTGATCTGCGCTTGCTCTCCGTAGCCAGAAACGCCACTGATTAGTGGTCAAAGGATATCTGTGTGGGCGCTTTTTAATAGCATGTCTGATTGGATGGTAGATTTGGCTATTGCGCACCAGTCGGACTGCCGGAGGAGGCAGCACGGTTTCCAGCCAGCCCTCTGATTGGTGGAGGACGTAAAAAATAACTATAGAACTATAGGAGAGAATTCTAGAGTGGGGATTCCGGTCTAGACCTTCTTGGAGTGAGGACGTTTCAGTATCTGGCACTTCCGGAAGCCAGCTCGGGATAGGGAGAGTGTTCAAGATTTTCGGCGCTGCGGTACTGCAGAGGTGGACGGGGGACAGAGACGTGGAGTGACTGGCCGCTACATCATGGACAACTGGGGCGTCTCCTACGGCAGCACCACGTTCCATGCCTCAGGTTCTAATGCAGCAAGTTATTACGAGATGCAATTCGTTGCAGTAAGACAAGCAGCCGTCTAGTACGGTGGCTGTAGGATGGCTTTGTTTTTTTTTTTTTTTTTTCGCTTAGCTCACAGCGCAGCTGACGCTGCCTCCCGTGAGAACAGCATAGAGTAACATTCAGTCGATACGAAGATTCATACCCTCTACGAATCTAAATAATCCATATTAATTATGATCTGATTATGTTCAAATTTGGTACACAGCCTTTTGTTATTAATGCAATCATGCTGTCGAACTTTCAGATTTTTATTTATTATAGTTTTGGAGATAAAGAGAATTATCTAAAACTCCCCAAAACCTACCCTTGTTTTTGAAAACCTAGTTAGGAACAATAACAGTTTGACTTTCATTATCATTTGAAGCTATTCCCAAGTCATCAATGTATAAAAATAAATTAATTAGAATTTTCTTTTCAAAACTTTAATCAGTGTACGTTACGTAATACAAAAATCGGTCAAAATTATTGTTTGATTATATTATTCGTATCAGAGGTCGCGCAATTAAGATCTGAGTTGTGCGTCGTATGGAAAGATATTAAATAACCGCGATTCTATGTGCAAAGCTGGGTAGAACAGGGCGGAAATGTAAGTGCAGTTTTTCCAGTGTAGTTAATGTGAAACTTGTGACTTTATAGGCACACGTTTGTAAAATATATTGTCAGTAGTTTGATGCCTTTCCTGTGACGTAATTCGTGTGATAAATGAAAAAGTAGCTAGCATCCCGATTTGTAACTAGACTGATTATTTCGTACAAGGCTTTAGCCATCTCACTAGTTACTTCCAGCTTCACATCAAGAACAATATATCCACGATCTGAGTGATGTATCTGCACCGGGACGAGGACAGCTTCCGAAGAGTTCAGATTGGTGATTAAATACAAAATTTCAGTGTTCTGCCCTAAAGCAGCAGCACAGACATAGCACCTTGCATCTCCTTCATTTCCAATACAAATGGGAACAGTCAAATGTTATGTGTGGTCTCGCAGAGGAGGGAAAGAATGACTCACTGCGGAGGGCGCTTGTTGCCCTGGACACTGAATTCCTTCATCGCGTTCGCTTGTTGGTTCAGCAACGGTTACACTGCTGTGTACTGTAACATACGTCGTCTTCAAAAATCGTTTGATACCAGTCCGTTATGTCCTGTTCTAGTCTCAACAAACCAAAGTGCCGCTGTATGTTCGAATATGCCGAAATTGCAGTAGTCAACATAGTAAACGTAATTATTGTCACATGCGAAATGTTATCATTTAGCAGATTTGTAGATGGTACCGGATAATGTTGATAACATTTCGTCACCATGTCCCCGGTAAGAGGTTTCAATTGAGGGTTTTCTTTCGCATACTTAGTGGGTGGGGATCCAGGTTAGTTCTTGCTCAAGTGTTAACCCAGGCTATTTTATGTGAATGTTCTGAAAATAAGTTTTATCACTGTTTTTCACACAGAAACTTTATAGCCAAAAATAGATACACTATGGCATCAGGAACTATACACCTTGCACTGTTTTTCGACCTGGTCGCCACTAACATTGAGACATTTGTCGTAGAGTGCAATCAGTTTGCAGAAAGCAGTATTGTAAGGCTCGGTGTCATGCGATGCAAGAAACTGTCGCACAGCCTGCTCCACCTCAACACTGGTTTACAAGTGACGTCTCGAGAGCGTAGCTTTTGATGTGAAAAAAAAATGGTTCAAATGGCTGTGAGTACTATGAGGTCATCAGTCCCCTACAACTTAGAACTACTTAAACCAAACTAACCTAAGGACATCACACACATCCATGCCCGAGGCAGGATTCGAACCCGCGACCGTAGCGGTCGCGCGGTTCCAGACTGAAGCGCCTAGAACCGCTCGGCCACACCGGCCGGCTTTTGATGTGAAGAGCGGATGGTAGTCGGATCCGAAGAGACGAATCTGGTCCTGTGTGAAACTTGCTGTGTGCGCTATTGTCCAAGAGCGCTGGCCTCTTTCGTCAAATGACAGATCTGAGTTTGATGAGGGTGTCACACTAACCCGCGGCATTGATGCTACCCTGCTGGACGCCATATCTGACGCGGTCATGCGCCTGTCCGTTAACACAATGTCCTCAACTGCACCAGTGTTGTTTTCATTCGTAGATGTGGAGGGACGACAACTTCGACCTTCATTCTCTACATTCTGTCTTCCTACTCTGAAGATACAACACCAGCCACCAACCATTTCGCGGGACATGACCTCTCCACCATAGACGATCTGTAGGCCTTCATGGATGACGGACACTCTAGTTCCACGAACCGATTCATAATGCGCTTCCACTGGCGACCAGGCTATCAGTACACGTCCGTCTGCCGTAGTGATGTGTACTCGAAGAACGTCGAGCACGCCATTCTATTGCTACGATCTCTTCTTTGCTGATCTGCGCATGCGTCATTCCTCCTTTGCTGACGCTCCTTCCGTCGTTGAATCAGAAATGCGCTTGGGTTTATATGGCACCTGATGTACCATCTTATCTTTTAACAACAATGACTACATTTAATTTCGGATCGTCCCTCATAGTGTCTTAGTGCACTGTACCGGGCGCTTGTATGAGGGGCGTTCAGTAAGTAGTGCAACACATTTTTTATTGGCCAATTTCTGTCGAAAAAAATGCTGAATTTGTTGTGGGACGTCGTGGAATATTTTCGCTTCAGCCCCTGTACTGCGTTTTAAGCAGAGAGCTATCACTGAGTTTCTTTTGGCGAAAAACCAGAGAATCACAGATATTCCAAGGCGCTTGTAGAATGTCTACGGAGACCTGCCAGTGGACAAAAGCATGGTGAGCCATTGGGTGAGGTATCTGTCATCATCGTAAAGTGATATCTCCAACGTGCAGGCCGGCTGCACATAGCTCACTCCTGCAATGTTGCAACGTGCGGACACTTTCAATGGAGGTGGTGGACGGATCACAATCATGCACCTCCCTGCACAACTGGTCGTCTGTGCTGGTAGTTTCACTCGTCCATGAGTTGGGGAATGCAAAGGTTTGTGCCCGCTGTGTTCCTCTCCGACTAACAGAAGACCATAAGGAGCAACGAAGAACCATCTGTGTGGAATTGCTTGCGCATTACAAGAGTGATGGTGACAACTTTTTTCTCGAACATTGTCACAGGCGACGAAATATCGGTTCACCACTTCGAACCGGAAAGAAAAGGGAAATCCATGGAGTGACGCCAAAGCACCTCTGCTCCGAAGAAAAAATTCAATGTCGCAAACCGCAGCCAGTTCAAATGGCTCAAATGGCTCTAAGCACTATGGGACTTAACATCTGAGGTCATCAGTCCCGCCCGAGACAGGATTCGAACCTGCGACCGTAGGAGCAGCGCTGTTCTGGACTGAAGCGCCTAGAACAGCTCGGCCACAGCGGTCGGTCCTCAGTCAGTAAAGACACGGTTACTTTGACGAAGCTATTATGTTTGATGTCTTACCTGATAGTACAACGATCAACTCTGAAATGTACTGTGCCCTCAGGTAACTGAAGAAATCACTTCAGCGTGATCGTCACTATAAGAAATGCAAACGAACCTCTCCTTCTCCATGACAACGCGAGGCCTAATACAAATCTGCGCACTCGAGAAGAGCTCACAAAACTTCATTGGACTCTTCTTCCTCATCCACCCTACAGCGCGGATCTCGCACCTACCGACTTCAGTCTGTTTCAGTCAGTCAGGATGCATTCTACGGGAAGCAGCACGTGTATGATGGGTGGTTATTGATGCAGGAAGACGTTGGCTCCGACGTCGACCAGTCGAATGGTAACATGCGGACATACAGTTCCTCCCAGTACGGCTGGCATAAGGACTTCACATTTAACAGGAATTATGTTAAAATAATAGCGTTTTGCAGCCAAAAGATTGAGAATAATGTGGATTGTCGGAATCTGAGTAAAATGAACCTGCTTTCAGAAAAAAAAATTACGTTGCACTGCTTATGGAACGCCACTCGTAGATAGTATGAGACAGCGCAGTTCCACTCACATCACTGATATGTAGAGTAACAGTCCAGTTTTAGAAACAAGTCTCGTTTTATTCTGACGTTAGAATCCTTTCCGGTTGTATGCTTGCCTTAAACGACGAAAAGCAGGAAGTTTATGCATAGCTGATGCTGAAATAGTGTAGCTGCTCCTGCAGCTAGGGAACAATAGGTAACGCCACACCGCACACAGAGACGGACCCAGTGCAGATCGGACGGAGGCGGAAGACGAACCGCGCGCTCCGGGGAGGGGACAACAGGACGGCGGACGGATACTGTGTCTGGCCGCGGCGCAGCACAGGCTTCGCTAAGCGCTCGCTATTATCAGAATAAAAATTCCCGTCACACGTGACGGCGCCAACTAAATTTCTGCGAGTATTTTGTTTCCTGGCGAGTTTCCGATACTCTACCGGTGTGCTTCCATTTGGAGGCTGTCGTTCGCCGAGGAAAAAGGGTAGTCGGAGGGGAAGGGGTGGTAGAGAAGTGGATGGAGTACGGTGGACAGCCGGAGTAGGGGTAGCGTGGGGCGGCATCCCACGTGATTCCTGGCCGGATCAGTCGGGACAGGATATATTTGATGCGAAACAGATCGCCGATGTGAATATCACAAATCACAGAGTTGGCTGATTGACATCCGCCGGTTGTTCCTGGCGACTGCGCTGACAGCCGTGACCCCCCCCCCCGCCCCCGCCCCCCCCCCTTACTTTACTCTCACACGCCGGCCCTGTATCGTGCGCTCTCTCTGCCTTTTTTTTTTTTTTTTTTTTTTTTTCATACGACGGCCGTATATAAAATATGTCACGCCGGCGACAGCGGCATTGGTGACGGATCAGTTAGTGTCGGCAGGCAAAACCGCGCGCGCATGCATAACTTAACCGGCTGTCATCCCATTCGGGAAATCTCCGATACTTGATATCGTCCAGAGTGATTCAGGCAGACATCGTCTGTTATTCCATCCTTGAATTCTTATCGTAATCCCTTTAAACAAGTTATTTCAAAGCAAGACGCGAATCTTTTGAGTACTGCCAGCATAGATTATGAAATGCAAAACGTACAGTAAAATAGGACACAGAAAGAAACATTGAATCAAGTCCTCAATGTCCCAGCGATATCGAAGATAATATTCCGAAAAAGAAAGACGAACTTATCACTTTTCTGCACGCATCAAGCGCAGGTTTGATGTGCGTCATTTGATCTCCCCTGTGCTGCAGACTGTAACCCTCCCAGCGGCCTGCCTGTCTTCTTATAGCCTAAGAAATGCATCCGCAATCAGTATTACCACGAAAATCATTATATCGTGCTAAGCAATATGAGCTAAACGTTGAGAATGTTAATAATTACCAACTGTAATTACTTAAAATGCAGACTTAATTTTAACTTAACCATCTTGATTTACAAAAAATAAACAGAACATTGAGAAAACAGTAGGCACAAATGAGAACACTGTGTTCCAAAATTTAAATGATTATTTTCTCTGACTAAAAATGCCAAAGTATTATTGTGCTGTTTTTCTGCCACATACACACAAAAATACCTGTATACCTGTCCTTGTGCACCAGCGATGTATTAGAACGTGAAACGCAGGGTGAAGTTTAAAAGCCGGCCGGAGTGGCCGAGCGGTCGCAGGTTCGAATCCTGCCTCGGGTATGGATGTGTGTGATGTCCTTAGGTTAGTTAGGTTTAAGTAGATGTAAGTTCTAGGGGACTAATGACCTCATAAGTTAAGTCCCATAGTGCTCAGAGCCATTTTGAAGTTTAAAATGTGTGCTTGAAAATAACCCGCGGTTGAAATTGGCCAACTGCACGGATAATAAACAGATTACTGCGTACTTGGACCATACTTTCATTTCCAGAACGCGTTGAGGCTGTGGACCTCCACAAAAGTAAAATTTTAAATTGCCGAAACACCTTCCGTGGACGCGAGGGCAATCCTGTTCAGACCGGTCTGATACAACTCGTCACGAATTCCTGTCCTGCGTCAACCTTTTAATTCCGAAGCAGCAACTTAACGTATGTCCTCAGTTACTTGCTGGATTTATTCCAATCTCTTTCTTCCTATACGGTTTTTACCCTCTCCAGCTCCCTCTATTGTCATGAAAATTACTCCCTGACGTCTTAACACCCGCCCTATAACCTGACCCTTTTACTTATCAGTATTCCGGATATGTTTCTTTCTTCTCTCAATCTGCGGAGAACCTCCTAATTTTTTACCAGTCCACCTAATTTTTAATATTCTTCTGCAGTCCACATCTCAAATGCTTCAGTTCGTCTGTTGCGGATTACCCACTGTCATTGATTCATTACCGTACAATGCTGCGCTTCAAACGTACATCCTCAGAAATATGTTCCTCAAATTAACGCCTAAGTTTGATACTAGTAGAATTCCTTTGGCCAGAATACTCTCGTTGACTGTGCTCTTCTGCTGTTTACGCCCTCCTTGATTCGCCGTCATCAGTTACTTTGGTCCAAGGTAGGAGAATTCCTTAACTTCGTCTACTTCTCGATCCCAAAATTTGTTGTTAAGTTCCTTGCTATTCTCATTTCTGCAACTTCTCGTTACCTTCGTCTTCGTCTTGTTCACTATCAGTTCATATTCCGCACTCGTCACATTGTTCATTTCCTTCAGCAGGTCCTGAAATTCTTCTTCACTTCCACTGAGTATAGCAATGTCATCAGCGAATCTTATCATCGATATCCTGTCGCCTACGAGTGTTAATCCCACTCTTAATTCTTTCTTTCGTTTCCATCATTGCTTCTTCAACGTATAGATTCAACAAAAGAGGTGGAAGGACGCACGCCTGTATTACGATCTCTTAAATCAGAGCACGTCATTTTGGTGTTCCTTTCTTGATGTTCGTTCTTGGTTCTTACTTATATTTTATATTACCAGTCTCTCGTTATTTTCCTATTTTTCTCATAATTTCTAACAATTTCCAACATCTTACATTGTCGAAAACTTTTTCTAGGTCAGTAAATACCCTGAAGACGTCTTCCTTTTACTTGGTTGTAACATCTATAATAGAAAGCAACGTCAGACTGCCTCTCTGAAACCTTTATCTTCCTTAACGCAAACTGGTTGTCATCTAACAGATACGTAACTTTTTTTCCATTCTGCTGCATGCTATTCTTGTCAGCAGCTTGGATGCTTGAGCTTTTAAGCTGAGCGTACGACAGTTCTCGCATTTATCTGCCGTTGTTACCTTCGGAGTTGCGTGGATGATTTTTACCTGATAAATTGAACAAACAAATTTGAATAGTTGTTTGGTTGTCGCTTTTCCAATGACGTTAGAAATTCTGAAGGAAAGTTGCCCATCCTTTCTGCCTGTAAAATTCTGACTCCAATACTGGGTTCCCTATGTCTTCCAAATCGACTCCCATCTCTTCTTCTCCGTAGCCTGTTCATTTAAAAAATACTAGTTCTTAAGTGTCGTTGGATGAATAGGATCAAAAAAGAAAGTGTTCGTTAATGTTAACACTATACATATTTTGTAAACTGCCACCTTCCACATGATTTCGACGAAAGAATCGTTCAAATCATTTATGGAACATGTACCTAACTAACCAACTGACTAATTCTATGACGTCATCCGACAAGTCTTCCCCTCATAAAGGCCTCCAGTGTACTCTTTAGACCGATCTGCATTTTCCTCTCAGCGTAACACTGAAACTGATATTGTGCCCTAAATGTTGCAGCTTTTGATTTTAATTTTATTCAAATTTTTTTTCAACTCTTACATGTGCTCAATCAGTACTTCCGACGGAAATTTCTATTTCGATTTCTTCACTTTTTCGGGCAGCCATTTCGCCTTGTACTCTTTATTTATTTGATTCCTAAGTGACATACTGCTTACTCCCGAATTTCCCTGCGTATTTTGTGTGCTGCCTTCTTCGACAGATCAGATGAAGAATTTCAGCTGTTACCCAAGTTTCCTTTGCAGAAAATTTCCTCATACCTAAGGTCCTGTACTCTACTTCCGTGACTGCTCTTTTCAGAGACGTCCGTTCTGCATCACACCGCCTGCAGTGGTACTAAATATCGCAACACTTACAGCCTTAAAGGCTTCAAACGCGTCTCATCATTCCTGAGAATTTCAGTAGCCAGCTTTCTTCCACAATGGTTCTTCCGCATGACTCTCTTCATCATTACTAAATTATGGCCTGCTCTATAACTGCAATTGGATACGCCTTACAATCTGATATCTGCTTTCGAAATCTCTCTCTCACTATGATGTAATCCGGTTCGAATCTTTCCGTGTCTCTGGGTCCTTTCCAAATATACCTCCATCTATTATAATTTTTTAAGAGTTTACTCTCTATTACTATCTGAAATTTATTGCAGAGCTTAATTACTCTTCCCCTTCTTGCATTTCTACTACCAAGCCCTTATTCTTCCGTTGGTATCTCTTCTATTGTTCGCCTATTACCGTGTTCCAGTTTCATACCATTATTAGAGTTTTATTTCGCTTTACAAACTGAATTATCCTTTCATTGACCTCATATACTTCCTCTGTCTCTTTATCTTCTGCTTCTGACGTCGTCATGTGTATTTGAACTATTTTTTTTAGCATTGGTTTGCTGTCGATTCTCATTACACCAACCTTTACATTGAAATATTTACAGTAACTCACTCGCTGTCCTATGTTCCTACTCATAACGAATCCTCTGCCCGTTATACCATTTCCAGAAGCTGCTAATGTTATCCTACATACGTCTCACCAGACATTCTTAGCTTCTTTCCGTTTCACTTCGTTGACCGCCAACTATCTAAATTGTTTTTGCGTTTCTTTTATCAGACCTTCTAGCTTTCCAACTACGTCCAGACTTTTGGTGTTTCATGCTCAGATTCGTTGAGTATTATCCGTCGATGGTTATTCCATCTTTTTTCTCATGTTCCCCTCCGCTCTGACAGATCCTTTCCGAAGATCTGGATGGGGGACTAATCCTGAATCATTTGCCAATGGAGAGATCATCATGACTCTATTTCAGTTACAGGTCGCATATCCTGCCTGTCTTTAATGCAGCGGTTTCCGTTGCCTTCTGCGTCCTCATGTCATTGGCCGTTGCTGACTCTTCTGTCTTTTAGGGATAATTTTCAACACCAAGGAAGGTCGCCCCGAAACTCAGTCGGTTTCTCCGCTGTCTCCGACAAGGCCATTGGCAGAACGAGAGTGATCCCTTAATGCAGAAGTATTCGGTGAAAATCACCGATGATTTTTATATTAAATTTTAGCAGAAGCTGGAGTCAGCCCGAGGCCCTGAATTTTTCAGATATCTAATCAAAGACCCTACCCCTTTTTTTTAAGTTTTAGTTTCGAGAGGGAGGTAGGTGTCAGGGAAAAGTGGGCACGAGTTGTAAACCGAAGCTTGGTCATGATGATCGTTTTTCCCCCTGACAATTAAGGATCCAGGAGGGCCAAAAACCATCAAGGGAAAGGAGAATTTTTATTTTTTATGTTTGTCTATATATTTACTATTTTAACCAGCACCAAACCAACATGTTGCCAAAGCTCGTGCTATGGGATGCCGAGGGGAAAGTAAATGAAGAACAGAAAAAAAATGTGGGTGCATGGTTCAACTCTCCTGTCATGGATATTCCAGGTACAAGGTCGGTTATGGAATGCGCTCCAGAGAAAATTTGAGAAAGATTGCAGGTTCTTGGGGCTCCATAGGATCACTGAGTGTCGTTCGTTTAAGTAATGCCAAAAATTGAGGGCTGTCTTCTCACGGTCGCTAAACAGATATTGGATGGCTTGGCCGCATATCCATGTCACAGAATTCGTATCCACTCTTGAAATATACACTTTATTCGAGAAGAGGAGCGATTGTGTAATTGTCCTGTTAGGAGTCAGGCGTGTGAGGAAAGCAAACATCTGGCGCACCAAATGCCAAATATCCATCGCCCATCCACAGTCAAAGCGATTATCATCCGTATCCATCACTCCGCAGGTGACACACAATGAAATGTCCTCGAGGTGATTCTGATGCAGGTGATAACGGCACACTTGCTTCCCCTTAACCTGCCGCTTATGAGTTGCTTGTGTGTTGCCTCAAAGACCTCCATTTCATCTTCAGTTAAATCCGTTGCTGCAGCCAGGGTATCGTGCCAAAAGTGAGCTGTGAGAACTCCACGATCACCTCCGGGGAATGGGAATATTCCGAGTGCAGGCTAATGCAGTGGGCGTGAAATGCTTGTCCTATGCCGCGCTGAATATCTAGGCGTCGTCTATCGTCCGTCATGACAACATGGATCAACGTCCGTCACCGATGTTGTCTTTCTGCAGTGATATGATACATGGACGGTCCCTCCTGAGGTCGTGCCTCAAAGTGGTGACGTGTGGGAGTAGTGCGTCGTGATGGCGGCAGTGTGGAACATTCCTTTCTTTGTTTATAATTGTCATTCTTCTGACTTGTTTGATGCAGCACGTCACGAATTTCTCTCGTCTCCTGTGCCAGCGTCTTCATCTCAGAATATCAATGGCAAACAACGTCCGCAATTATCTACTTGATATATTCCAGTCTCTGTCTTCCTCTGCTGTTGTTATTCTGTACAGGTCCCTCTAGTACCACACAAGATATTCCCTGATGTCTTAACTGATATTCTACCATCATGTCTGTCACTGTTTTCCATATGATCCTTTCGATTCCGCGCACAATCTCCAAATTCTTTACCTCATCACCCCACCTAATATTCAACATCCGTCTTTAGTACATCTCATGTGCTTCGATTCTCTTCTGTTGCGGTTCTCCCACAGTCCATGCTTCACTACCATACATTGCTGTGCTCCAAACGCACATTCTCAGAAACTTCTTCCTCAAAATAAAGCCTAGGTTTGACGTTAATAGACTTCTCTTGGCCAGGGATGCCCTCTTTACCAGTGCTAGTCTGCTTTCTATGTTTTCCTTGCTCCGTCCGTAATGGGTTATTTTTGTGCCTAGGAAGAAGAATTCGTTAACTTCATCTGTCACCACCAATCCTGATGTTAAGCGTCTCGCTGTTCTCATTTCTGCTTTCATTTCATTACTGTCGTCTTTCTTCGATATTCTGTACTGATTCGACTGTTCATTCCATTCATCAGATCCTGTAATTCTTCTTCACTTTCAGTGAGGATAGCTGTGTCATTGGCGAATCTCATCGTTAATATCTTTCGACACTGAATTATAATTCCACTCTTGAACCTTCCTTCAATTTCCATTATTGCTTCTTCGGTGTATAGATTGAACACTATGAGTGAAAGAATATATTCCAGTCTTACTCCCTTTTTAATCGGAGCGCTTCGTTCTCGGTCTTCCACTGTTATTATTCCCTCTTGGCTCATTTATATGTTGTACATTATCCGTCTCTCCCTATAGCTTATCCTATTTTCCACAGAATTTATAACATCTTACACTATTTAAAATTGTGGAACGCTTTTTCCAGATCGACAAATGCTATGAACATTTCTTGATTTTCTTTAGTCTCGCTTCCATTATCAGCCGCAACCTCAGAATCGCTTCTCTGGTGCCTTTACCTTCCGTAAAGCGCAACTGATCCTCAACTAACACATCCTCTATTTTCTTTCCATTCTTCTGTGCATTATTCTTCTCAGTAACTTGGATGCATGAGCTTTTAAGCTGATAGTGCGATAATTATCACAATTGTCAGCTCTTAAGGTCTCCGGAATTGTGTGCATGATATTTTTCCCGTTGTCGGATGGTCTATAGTCAGACTCATGCATTCTACACATCAAAATGAAAAGTCGGTTTGTTGCCACTTTTCGCAGTGACTCTAGAAATTTTGATCGACTGTTATGTATCCCTTCTGCCTTTTTTTATGTTAAGTCTTCCAGAGCATATTTTAAATTTTAATATTGGATCCCCTCTACCTCTTCACTATGGACTCCTCCTTCTTCTTCAACCATATCAGACAAGTCTTCCCCTTCATAGAGGCCTTCAGCATACTGTTTCCAACTATCAGCTCTCTCTCTCTCTCTCTCTTCTGCATTTAACAGCGGAATTCCCGGTGCATTCTTAATGTTACCGCCCTTGCATTTATTTTCACCGATGGCTGTTTTCAGTTTTCTATATGCTGTGCCGGTCCTTCCGACAGTAATTTCTTTTTCGATTTCTTCACACCTTTCCTATTTCATTTATTCCTCAGCGACTTCTATTTCTATATTGCTGAATTTTCCTGGACGTTTTTGTATTTGCTTCTCTCATCGAACAACTAAAGTATTATTCTTCTGTTACCCATGGTTTCTTCGTATTTAACTGCCTTGTACCTATGTTTTTCTTTCTAGGCTTTATGGCCGTCCTTTCTAGGTAGTCCTCTCCACCTGAACTGCCTACTGAGCCATCCCTTATAGCAAAAAAATGGCTCTGAGCACTATCGGACTTAATATCTGAGGTCATCAGTCCCCTAGAACTTAGACCTAATAAAACCTAACTAACCTAAGGACATCACACACATTCATACCCGAGGCAGGATTCGAACCTGCGACCGTAGCAATTGCACGGTTCCGAACTGAAGCGCCTAGAACCGCTCAGCCACCGGTGGCCCCCTTATCGTAGTTTGTACAGCCTTAGAGAACTTCAAGCGTATCTCTTCATTACTTATTTCTTCCGTATCTGACTTCTCTGTCTACTGATTCTTACTGACCAAGCATCAGATTACTGTTCATCACGACTAAACTATGGGCTGAATCTGTATCTGCTCCTGGTTACTCCTTACAATCCAGTATCTGATTTCGGAATAACTTCCTGGCCATGATGTAATCTAACTGAAATCTTCCCGTATCTACCTACCCTCTCCAAGTATATCTTCTCGTCCTGTGATTCTTGAACAGGGTATTCGCTATTAGTAGCTGAGGTGCATTACAGAAATCAGTCTTTCTCGTCTCTAATTCCTAGTAACAAGCCCATATCTCCCGTAACACTTTCTTTTACTCCTTTCCCTACAACCACAATCCCGTCCCCCATGACCATTACATTCCCTTTCCGTACGAAATTACCCATTCAATATCCTCACATACGTTCTCAGTTTCTTCACCTTCTGCTCGCGGCGTAGGTATGTGTACATGAACTATCGATGTCGGTGTTGACGTTCTGTCGATTCTGATTAGAACAACCCAGTAAGTTGTTTGATCAAAAGTTTGCGGTCGTCAGGGCAACCACATAAAAGCTGCCGACGCAGCCGCGGAGACTGCGATGGGACGGAGCTGGACACAGCCGAGGCAGCGCTCTCACCCTCGATACCCACGGGATGCTCTGACGTCGTCCGCCAAAGACTCAGATGTAACAATCGGCAGCCGCTGAAGAGTACTGTGAACAGAGTGCACGCAAGCATGGGACCTGAAGGTGGATCATCGGGGGAGCTGGCAAAGGTACTACAGTCTGTGCGATATCGCTACGAGGCGTCCGTGCAGCGGCGGCACGGAGACGGGTAATTTCACCCGACGCCCTAATGTTAGGGTACTTTGTTTCATAGAATGTCGGGTCCTCTTCCTGTACATTCATTCGAAAAAGGCAATCGTCAGCAGACGTACGGCGCCGCTTTCGAGGGAATCGTTGTTTGCAGTCATGTTGTTCCTTGTCGGAGTATGGGCGGCAGTCATCCAACGCTGTCCCCATCGGGAGGAAGGCAGAAGTCAGTACAACTCGTGGTTCAACGTCTATCTTCTCAGGAAGGTCAGTGCATGTAGTCGTTTCCCTTGGGCTGTTCGGCTGCAGACAGTATGGAAGGAAGTGTCTGGTCCGCCGCGCTATCGACGGCTTAATAAAGTGTCGGTCGTGGGCAAAAATATCCTCATCTTCGTAGCCGCCTCGTAGTTGGAGGGGGGGGGGTGTAAAGGGGGAGGGGGGCGCTGCAGGGGATGCCACGTCGCCGACCTGTGTCTCAAGCAATCTGCGTTTGATACATGCTGACTGGACATGGCCTTTATGGCTGCTACCGGCACAAGTATGCGGCTGACCATCGTACGTGATGTCCCTGCAGCCCCCGATAAATAAGTACGACAGCACGTGCTTAGACAATTGAATCTTGATTCGCCGCACACCGCTTAAGACATGATATGTGTCAAACTTTTGCCACATTGCAGCCGGGTGGCTTGTCACGTTACCTTACCGTCTGAACGCTGTTATCAAACATATGACGCCGGGCCGGGTAGCCGTGCGGTCTAATGCGGCTTTTCGCGGTCCGCGCGGCTCACCCCGTCGGAAGTTCGAGTCCTCCCTCGGTTATGGGTGTGTGTGTTGTCCATAGCGTAAGTTATGGTTCAAATGGCTCTGAGCACTATGGGACTTAACACCTGAGGTCATCAGTCCAATAAACATAGAACTACTTAAACCTAACTAGCCTGAGGACATCACACACATCCATGCCCAAGACAGGATTCGAACCAGCGACAGTAGCAGCCGCGTGCTTCCGGACTGAAGCGCCTAGAACCGTTCGGCCACCTAGGCCGGCAGCATCGATGACCCAAGCAGTTTGGTCCCATAAGATCTTACCACAAATTTACAAAACACATGGCGCGGCTTAGAAATGGAGCTCGAATACGTGGTCTACAGTGACAGTACCTACATGGTCGCCTAAATTTGAGATCGCGAGCGTGTTTGCGCACGACGTCTGTGCATATCTCATTTATCAGTTTGATGTAGACGACGCAGCCAGTAATTGGTAAGTGGATCCCAATGATGTCTTAAGGTGTAAAGAGAAGACCGTCCCAGATAAAACGTTCCCTTTCATGTGCTCGTGGTCTTGTGTGGTCCGATTGAAATGAGATCTTAATTACGGTCTGACGGTATAAGTGTGTCATGGGGCTCTCGAAAGATGGATGCGATACACTTGCTGTGGCGAGAATGTTGCAAATTGAGACGCATACAGCACGTCTGAAGTGACAGGACACAACAGCGCAACGCACGCGTTCAGCACGTGCCGCACTTGTCCACACTTCGCAAGCACCGGTTGGCGACGCTCTGCGCTGACAGACCCGAAGCGAATGGACCCTTTGATCTTTTCCAAACGATTTTGCAGGAACTATTTAGTAAAAACATTTGATTTTTGCTTTACGTGTAGCGTTATATGTCAACTTTGTCGCTAATGGTCACACTTATTGTGATATACCCATTTAAAAAAAGACACTACGCGAAGTTCGAAAAGTTTGCAACGAAAAATAGCGGTCGCTATGATTTTTTGTTTGGTGTGGATTACACCATATGTTGCTGCGTATGGAATTTAGTTAACATATAGAATTTTTCTTTAGACTTGGAAGGAGGTTTCAATCTGCCTCCGATGTCGAGGAAAAGGATGGTACATGGAGCATTTACTCTTGATAGCAAGCAAGCGAAAATGAAATACTCTTAACATCACTCAAATCTCCTAAACAGCTCGGGATTGTGGCGAATGATAGCAATCAAGAAGGAGAGTATTTTGCCAAATTGTTAACACACAGAATTTTCTTACCTATGGCTATATATAAAAAATTGTAGTTATTATTTAATTTTTTTTCATTCCAGTGACTGTAACTTTTTAGGAGCCATCGATAGCTAGTGAAATGTGAATTTCCTAGTATGATAATAAACCAGAAATTTCTTCTCTTATGTTACTGCAGACTGATGAGGATTCCTGTAACCTATTGATCTCTGGTCGCGAATTGCTTGTTTAATGAGACACTCCGTTTCAGAACTCTGTCGCAATAGCCGCTGCAAGGTGAGTTTGTGCAAATTATACTGCTTTTTGGCAAAAGGAGCACCATTAAACCTGTCAATAAGAGAAATGAAGCCGTTACTCGTAAATGGTGTTTCTTCGAATGAGAAGAGATTTAACAATTCACACAAAAATAAATCGTCAGTTCTGCAGCAATTTTGGTTGAATCTCTGTAACCCATCATATTTTGAACACTGAGCAACTGGAATGAAAACTTCCCAAAGTGTTTTACTCCTATTCTTCATCTGAGCAATATTAAAACAATGACGAGCGTACCGTTAAGGCAGAGTAATTCGCACATGTGAGACGCTGGTTACTCACCTATAGCTTGCGAAACTTACAATGTCTGATTCGCGAACAGAACAGTTGTCATTGAGAAAAGTAAACGATTGGTATATCGCACAAAACGATGGTCTGTGTACCGTCAGCTTCTGCAAAAAACGTGCTCGACGGGATTGCGCAAGCGAGCCAGTGGGGAAGAGTTAACGTCGCTCGACAAAACATTGTCATGAATATAGGTCTGCCTTGTCAGCAGTACATTTCAGTAAGTTAAATATATATCACCTGACTCTTTCACGACACTCATACTTCAAAATAATACCTACTGAATTCTTCATTTCTGTAGCCTATTGTGAAATTTTTTTAGCGATGATGATACCGCGTATGCAACCATTGAAATGCTTTTCCTTTCCACTACGCACCAATTAAAACACTGTCATTCAGAGGGGCTTCTCGACTGTTCTTCGCTTAAAGTGAAATGGTGATGTCTGCATGCATGTAGTGCAAAGTGTCTTATTACATCAATTTCCAAATAATCACAATGAAACTCATATACTTCAGATCTTGGCAGGAGCACAAAGGGTGAACATCTATGGAAATTCCCGTTTTTCGAATTTGTATAACGGATCGTACAGAAATGGCAAAGGCAGCACGTAAACAACCTTGTTTCACTGTATTTTCAGGCCTTCCTTCTTGTTCAAGTCATTTTATAATACTGCTTCCTATTTCACTAGCCTCGTGATGAACTGTCTGTCCCTTCTTGCAATTTGAAGACATTGTGGAAGCAGAAAATATAATCCCAATGGCTAATGGCACACCAGTCACTGAACTGTGTATTGTTCTTGACAAAAAAATAAAAAACGAAATAAAACAGCGAAACTATGTAGATAGAAATAATGCAAAAGTACAATGAACAAATAAAAAAAGGTTGTGACCGTAAATGGCGAAAAACGAAACACTGCTCAATGACAGGAAAGTTCACTAGTAAGGCAATACTTTTTGGACGGCGAACATCACCACTGCACATATGCAGGTTGCCTGAAGGAGCATGTGGCAGCACTGGTTTCCCGCTCCATGCGTCACCCCTCCCGCAGTTCCCGTGTGACTCGCGGCGCGAGAAACTGTGCTGCAACCATGCCGCGCGAACTGATGCAGGCGCGTGTTGCGTCTCTGTCGCGCCGCGTCCCAATTTGCTCGGTCCCATTTGAACCTGTGCAGTTACAAAAATGAGCGCTGCGCCGTGCCGCATATGCTACATGCGTCTCAAATTGCGCCTAGCGTATAGAAACAGGCTGGCCGCAAGATGAGACGCAGGTCCGTGAGGTGAGGCAGGGTGACTCACGGTGAGTTTTTGCGAACCACACAACTGAGTGGTCCTGCGCACGTTAGAGCGCAGCGTGACGTGACGCAGTTCCTGCGCTTGGTGACCCTGTGGACCGCAGTCTCCTGTACGCAGTTTACTGCGAGGCTCACGGTGGTTCTGGCTGTTGGTAATTCGAAATGGAGGAAAAGCTAACTGCAATCGGCCTTGTAGCGTTGCATCCCTGTCTGTCAATTTCATTCTTGATGAGACCATGCACTTCTTGGAATTGATCACGGTTTAATCTAAAAGCCCGCATCTCGTGGTCGTGCGGTAGCGTTCTCGCTTCCCACGCCCGGGTTCCCGGGTTCGATTCCCGGCGGGGTCAGGGATTTTCTCTGCCTCGTGATGGCTGGGTGTTGTGTGCTGTCCTTAGGTTAGTTAGGTTTAAGTAGTTCTAAGTTCTAGGGGACTTATGACCACAGCAGTTGAGTCCCATAGTGCTCAGAGCCATTTGAACCATTTTAATCTAAAATAGTTCGTGAATTTTTCATCATCAAATTCCTTAGTTAAAGCGAATTCCCCATGTACGAACTTTTTTCTGCTTTTTGTTTCATCAAAGCGATGTAACACACCGTTTCGAACTCAAACTCAGAATCGGAATCCGATTCTGAACTTATATCTATTAACATAGCAGAAGTCGCCGTCTCTGCCAGAGCCAAAGTTACTCAGCAAACTGCGTATTGAAACTGCGATCCAACTAGCGATGATTGTCGCCGTGACTCACGCTGCCGTGAGGAATTTGCCCTCAGAATCACCTGCGTCTCATCTTGCGGCCCGCCTCACACGCGAGCTGCTCGGCTGGCGGAACACAAACAAGACGTCCTCGCCTCACCGCTGTTGGAAGGCAACTGGCCCTAGACGGCACGTAGGCAAGTTAATGAGTAACATCAGCTTTCGCGGTCTGCTTTAGCGAGGACAGTACGCAACCAGTTAGTAAGAGTTTACTGGTTTCACTGGCGTGCTGTTGATCTAAAATATTCAGCCCGAGCTCTAATAATCTACGTACAACAGTAATTAAATTAACATAATAAAAAATAAATTTCATGGTGACCATGGCTCACTAACAACGCGTACACCGTATCAGACGATAAACATTCAATTGTGACTTTTTTTGGGTAATCAGTCTTCTAACTGGTTTCATGCGGCCCACCACGAATTCCTCTCCTGTGCCAACCTCTTCATCTCAGAGTAGCACTTCCAACCTACGTCCTCTATTATTTCCTTGATGTATTCCAATCTCTGTCTTCCTTTACAGTTTTTGCCTTCTACTACTCCCTCTAGTACCATGGAAGTCATTCCCTCATGTCTTAACAGATGTCCTATCATCATGTTCCTTCTGCTTATCAGTGTTTTCCACATATTCCTTTCCTCTCCCATTCTGCACAGAACCTTGTCATTACCTTATCAGTCCACCTAATTTTCAATATTCGCCTGTAGCACCACTTCTCAAATGCTTCGGTTCTCTTCTGTTCCGGTTTTCGCACAGTCGACGTTTCACTACCATACAATGCTGTACTCCAGACGCACATTCTCAGAAATTTCTTCCTCAAATTAAGGCCGTTATTTGAGATTTCTTCCTGGCCAGGAATGCCCTTTCTGCCATTGCTAGCCTGCTTGTGATGTCCTTCTTGCTCCGTCCGTCACTCGTTATTTTCCTGCCAAGGTAGGAGAATTCCTTGACTTCATGTACTTCGTAACCATCGATCCTGATATTAAGTTTCTCGCTGTTGTCATTTCTATTACTTCTCATTCCCTTCGTCTTTCTTTGATTTACTCTCATTCCAATTGTGACTAAAAGGACCGAAACACTCCACTAAACTTGAGTCTGGAAAAAGTTCTGGATACTGAGGTGGTTTGTTCGGAAAGGCGGTACCTGGCTCATCATGAAGCATCGAAAGTATTTGAGGTTTAGCTACAGAGTAAACCTAATAGATTTGAGAAAATTTGTTTCCAACCAACCCATATCCACCATATCGCTACTGTCAGTCTAACCTGAAGCGAAGAGTTTTCATGTCTACGACTGGAAGATGCAAGGTATCCCTTTGTTTGCGGATAAGAGCGCATTTTACTTTGTTTCCAGTTTGCTATTTGACACACGTGAAGTGAACGTATCAGTGCTGCAATACGTAGAGAGTAAGGAGCGAGCTGTAGGTTCCCACGGTGATTAGCACAGGCGGTTGCCGCATCTGGCGCTTTTAGAGACAGTGGGATGAGGTGACGATGCAGAAATCGCTCGTGATGTCAGCAAAGAAATACGAAGAGAAAGTACACTTATTCGCGAATGAAGTAATTTTTATTGATTGCTAATAAAAGTTGGCTTTTGCCATCCAGGCATTAGGAGCAGTTTACGGGTCACAAATACTATCTTACAGTAATTTTACAATCTCATGGAAGTTTGATATTAATAGATAAACGAATAATTTGACATTCCTGAAGAAGTACGTTCTTATGTAAACTATACCGACTGTACACTCAAGTTACAGACTGTGCGCCATAGATGGCAGTCGTCGATAGCATGCCTGACTGACTTAATTATCGCAGAACTCGGGTGGGAAAGCGTGGTCAGTTATACTGTAGGCCCTTACACCATCATCTACGGAGTCACCGGCTAAACTGGGCATTTATGGAGGTTTAGAGCGAATTGAGGAGTTTCTTGCAAAGAGACAAAGATTATTCATCCTTATTACTGTCCAGGTAGCTGTGATCGTAACGTCAGCTTTTTCAGTGATTGGGTGATATTGAAAGCTGGTCGTTTATCGAAGTGTTCTTTGATATTTTGTGTCTTTCCATGCATCTGACGTCAGAGGATCATTTACTGGTCCCGTATGGAATATAATTAATGAAAAAATGTGCTCTTCTCTCTTCCTTAATATGTTACACGAACTGTATTTACACTGCTTTTAGTTTAGCTGATTTTAGTTTATCTTTTCTTCCAGTCACCCAGAGCACATATGATTCTCGTAAGCCAGGGAGAAAGCCATCAGTATTTTACTGTCATGCTTTTAATCTCCTTACATATTTAATTTCTTAATTACTGCGTAATAGTTACCAGTATTTTTATTTGTTTTATTATGTGCGATTTTCATTGTGTGTGATCAATAAGTTGTTGTACAAAGCCAATAACAATATCAAAATTAAAAGGTTGACTGTTTGTTTAATCAAGATATGAGCGAGCTGATCCAACACATAGCTCAGTATGGCACGCGATTGGCGAGAGAAGAAAGCCGCTGGTGAACGAAGAAAGAGTTGGACAGACAAAGGCGCAAACGTAAAGTAGTGAACAATTTCACTTGTGTTGACAAGAGTGGCTGCGAGAAAAATAATGAGGCATTCTAATGTAGGGTGAGACGTAGTAACAGAAGTGTATAGCTGGGTTTTCAGCCATAAACTGGAGTGTGTATGTGTGTGTGTGTGTGTGTGTGTGTGTGTGTGTGTGTGTATGTGTGCGTGTACCGATGAGGCAATAGAGAGTATGAAACCCGGTAGCGAGACAGAGCCTTTTCCTCTCAAACAAAACCAAAGAGGCCGTCGGGCTTAAGGTCCTCACATGAAAGACGAACATCATCAACAGTGATATGTCAGTCCAGGAGACTGCTGAGAAATTTGCAATTTAGTCCAGGACGCTGGCGCAGACTATGGTGATTGACCATTTTACTGCGCCAGCACGTCTCTCTGCCAGTCAAATACCATCCGTATTCGAACTGGCTACCGGCGAATTGATCGCCACAGCACAGGCGTGCGTTGGCAACGTCTGGTACGGAAGCTGGTCTGGGCGCTCTCTGCAGGAGTGTGGTTTTCCTTAGAAAGAGCACGGGGCGGGAAGAACAAGCGCATTACAGCATCTCTTCCACGCATATGTGTTTTCTCTTTATTTGTGGGACCATTTTTAAGGAAAAATCTGGCTACCACCTGGTCCACTAGTGGAGAGAGAATTCGCTCTTATTATTTACAGTCTGTTATGAGCACGTGGCTCCTTCCTGTATTATGTGAGTGAGAAATTGAAGCTCATCGCACCGAGTTTCGAACAGCTCCTTAAAAGAGCATATTGGTCGTTTCTGATCGCTGTTTACGTTGCAGAACCGGGACGAGGCGTTGTGGCCTTCCACCACAGTCGGCTGGGTTGCCTCTGCACGGTTTGATGGGTCGACGTGGAGACGTGATGGAGCGGCAGAAAGGGGATATCTTCATTTGGATGTAAAATTTGGAAATTTGTGGTAAGGTCTTATGGGACCAAACCACTGAGGTCATCAGTCCCTAAGCTTACACACTATTTAATTTAACTTAAACTAATTTACGTTACTGGCGACAGACACATCCATACCCGAGGGAGGACTCGAACCTCCGACGGGGGGAGCCGAGAGGACCGTGACAAGACGCCCAAGACTGCGCGGCTACCCCGCGCGGCCATTTGGATGTAACCACAACCACAACGTGAATTAACTTCAGGATTCTCAGGATGGGGAACAGCGTGCTCCACGACCGTATTAATGAGATCCAAGATAGGAGAAAGGGCAGCAACCGCCTTTTTATTGCAGAGCTGTTAAAATCAGTTTTCTGCGCTACAGATACAAGGATAGCATCTATGTTTTAAATAAAGAAAAGTGTTGTCATTTATTTTTCATCTGAAAGTAACCTTGGTTAGCTAACAGTGTACATAAAACACATTTTCTCCGTGAATTATTATTCAAATTACAATATCCTGATTGCAAAGTGCCTGTTACGTAAGGTAAATTGGGAGGGTGCTTGATATTAGATTTTGTGGCCATGTGGCATTAGAGAGGAATGAGATAGTAGAAAAATTAAATTTTCCTCTCCATCTTGTTGATAACGGGCATGCTCCTCCTGATTTAACCTCGAAACTGAAGCTGCTAAATAGAGGGGATAAGAACAGATTTTTGCACCTCTTTGAGGAAATGGAAATATTTTGTTATCAGAGATCTTCCGATACCACCTTGCTCAAGGAATAGATAGCAGTGAGAAGCACTCACTTTTAAGAGCTTTTCGAAACCAACTAACCAAAATACGGAGATCTCAGATGTCCAAAGAAACACGCAACAAAGGGCGGCGGAGGGGGGGGGGGGGGGGGGGGGGCTCGCAGCAGCGTAATACGCCGCTCTGCAGCCTACAGATAAAGTTAAAAAACAGAATGTGGAGACATAACAATAAAAAGAGGTGATGTAACAGTGACTGTTTAAAACTGATACATGGCGAAAAAGTAGTGAAGGAAATATAAAAAACAAGAGGTCAGTGATGCTAATTAAAAACACTTGGGAAATAGGCAGGCACAATTAAAAAACATGGTGTCAGTTTGGTTTCTGTTCGTAACACTCACGGAAAACACTCCACTATGGAGTACGAAGGCATATGGGATGGGTGGGGAAGGGAGAAGGGGGGGGGGAGCCGATGATGGAGGGAGAGGGCACAGAAAAAGGGGCGGTAGCAGGCCGGACGCGAGAAAGGAGTGGGGAAGACAATGGAGGGGAAAGAAAAAGGACTCGGGGGGGGGGGGGGGAGCGCATGGAGTCAAGGAGTCGGTAGGTGGAAGCAACACCCCGTAAGGACGGTTATATGTAGTGTTGTGCGATGGTTCATTAAGTGAGAACAAAATTCATAGCTCATGAACCAAGCCATTTTCCAGTATCCATTGAGAGCGCACGCATCTGTGCTACTAACATCAAACCAAGTTATATATATTTCTGTAATAAACAGTGAACGTTAAGTATTTGTAAGTCAATTTGAATGTTGTAATTCCTTGACATCATAACAGTTTCATACTTGTTTTTCGTAATGTAAGGCAAGGTGGAATAGAGATACTTATGAACTCACTGTGTGATATGCATATGTAATGGGTAAGCTGTTTTTTTATAATAGTACTTTTTTAAATTTTATAAAAAAACAAACGTTATTAGTATTTCAATTTTCGCCACTTATATGTGGATTCTCCTGCGAGGTGCCGGAGCTAGCAGTGTATTTAACAGTAAATTCTTCTAGAATCTTCATATGGAAATGATACTCCAAGCCCCCCCCCCCCCTTTTCTAACTCCAACTTTTGCTGTTGCACATGGATTAAGAAGAAACGCGAACTGACTCTAATCGACCCTGCAAGTGGAGTAGAAAAGAGTTTGGCACCTGCAATAATTTAATTTGGTAGAAATTAATTTGATAAAGGAAAGTTTCATTAACGTACTGAGAAATGAAAGGGTTGCTTTACCGATCCACAGAATGAAAGATTTGTCCAAAATAACAATTTGATTTATTATGACTAAACTCAAAATAATAAACAAAACACATGAAACGTTTAGGCCTACAATACGTCAAATTGGATACTCAAATAAATGCTGTGAGGGTGAAGTTGTCCATAAATTAGTTTGTGACGTTTATGACCAACTGGTATGTGGAGCCAATTCCTTGCAACTCAAATCTTAAGAGAAACACCCAGCCAACCCAACATTAATTGCTGCTACAGTAGTGAGAACTCGGACAATGAACACCCAAGACAGAACCACATTAGAAAAGACGGGAACAGGCGCGCTCTGCTGAGCTCTGATTGTCACATAGCAAAATTCCCTGATTTGTCGCTGCTGCGGACGTGCATTACCAAACCCGAAACAAATTATCCTGGTCTGGTTGTTCCAGACTAAAGACTTCCTAGCAACACAAATGCACCTCTGAGGGAGACAAAGCAGGCTCGCCACACAATCACTGACGGTACAGTGATTGATTTTAACAATCGAAGTCACACTATAACTCTGATATAGTCAACTTTAGCCAAAACTGCTCAAGACGGACAACATAGGCCACTTGTACGCAGAACGCTCAATTGCCAACTGTACTCGGAAAGTTATGTTGAAATCGAAACTTCAGCAACTTCGTTAAACAGTTACAATTAAATGAAAGTATATTAGACCGCCAACGGAAGGCAGGCTATCCAGAGCAGCGAGAGCTCAGTCTTGTAACCCACTCCGACCGAAAGGCGAAAGCCGACTCTCTCAAGAGCACCAGTACAAGGCGAACACAGAACATTCCCGCCCCTATGATAGTGGCCGTGGTTAAACGTTCCAATCAGCAACTCGAAAACCGGCGGAAAATTCCACTCTATTGCCGAAGCACTACTATTCCACCAATGGAGATACTTGGCGGCAATTTCTGTTCCGATTTTGTTACGCCACGGAGCTATCCCCTGAGCAAGTCAGTCACAGTTATGATTTTGCAGAAAACGCGGTAATTTGCCCGCCAAGACTGCCTGGCAACACAAGCCATTCCCACGCCTCGCTGGTAGCTCGTCAGAAAGTGTTTTCACTAAGTTTCTGCGAAGTAACGGAATCTCTAGCCCCAGCCACTCCTTCAGGCCCCTGTGGGCGTGTCGCCCCCGCTCTTATGACAATGTCTGCGTCTGGAAAGCATCCACTCGACTCCCTCACATCCGTCAACATAACCCTTTCAAGATCAGCTGAACCCGCCTGTCATCGGACCACCCGGGTGACGAGAGATGCTGCGTGGGAAGTCCGCGTGTGAAGGAATAGCAACTTTTCACTGCATGCAATTAGAGAGAAAAATCGAATTACTCAGAGTAAGATAGAAATATGAGAGGGGGCTCATGCCACCTCTCACTTCCATATGCTTTTAACGTAATTACTGAATTTATTTTAATGTTTAAGGATGCTATTGTATTTTGTGTAAAGCTAATACATTTTATTTTTTAAGTATATAAATTTTTTTAAGTTTAGTATACAAATGAAAATATTAAAGAGGGCACTAGATACAGCCCACGTCACACACCGAGGTTGGAAGTGTGGAGATGTAAGCCGCAAGTTCAGTGTAACTGTTCATTATCCGTGACGTCAATGTGGCACTATGTGTGATTTTATTTCCGATGAATCATCATAATTTCGATATAATTGGTTTTCAAATTACGGTTTACAATCTTATGTAATTGTGATCTTGTTTCAATTCCCTTTTTTACCTATGCATCTCATTATATATTTTTATTCGTGTAGCAAATGAGATAGTCACACAGCAGTTGAAATCAATCTGCAATAAACAGATTAAAAACTTACGATCGATTCTGCCTTTCTTCATACATTGTGAATTAACTTGCTCAGTTTTTTGTTATGTCAACGTGGAGTGTTCGACATGAGTATAATGAATGGTGCTGCGCTGCGAGTCATGTAACACGGTGTACGAACAGTAGTCGAAGGAGATCATAACCGACAGCGACCGGGCGCAATGGCGCACCTCGCCGCTGCCGATCAGTTTCAAAGCCAACACAAATTACTGCTGTCATTGAAGGTAGGGCCATCTCAACCAGTTACAGAGCGAATCCTGCTAAGGGAACAACATTAAAAGGACATTTGATGTCAGTTTTATTGGGAAACACTCTTGCTCTTAGTGTCACACGAAGCTGCACGTCTTCATTGAGACGAACAACATACACTCCTGGAAATTGAAATAAGAACACCGTGAATTCATTGTCCCAGGAAGGGGAAACTTTATTGACACATTCCTGGGGTCAGATACATCACATGATCACACTGACAGAACCACAGGCACATAGACACAGGCAACAGAGCATGCACAATGTCGGCACTAGTACAGTGTATATCCACCTTTCGCAGCAATGCAGGCTGCTATTCTCCCATGGAGACGATCGTAGAGATGCTGGATGTAGTCCTGTGGAACGGCTTGCCATGCCATTTCTACCTGGCGCCTCAGTTGGACCAGCGTTCGTGCTGGACGTGCAGACCGCGTGAGACGACGCTTCATCCAGTCCCAAACATGCTCAATGGGGGACAGATCCGGAGATCTTGCTGGCCAGGGTAGTTGACGTACACCTTCTAGAGCACGTTGGGTGGCACGGGATACATGCGGACGTGCATTGTCCTGTTGGAACAGCAAGTTCCCTTGCCGGTCTAGGAATGGTAGAACGATGGGTTCGATGACGGTTTGGATGTACCGTGCACTATTCAGTGTCCCCTCGACGATCACCAGTGGTGTACGGCCAGTGTAGGAGATCGCTCCCCACACCATGATGCCGGGTGTTGGCCCTGTGTGCCTCGGTCGTATGCAGTCCTGATTGTGGCGCTCACCTGCACGGCGCCAAACACGCATACGACCATCATTGGCACCAAGGCAGAAGCGACTCTCATCGCTGAAGACGACACGTCTCCATTCGTCCCTCCATTCACGCCCGTCGCGACACCACTGGAGGCGGGCTGCACGATGTTGGGGCGTGAGCGGAAGACGGCCTAACGGTGTGCGGGACCGTAGCCCAGCTTCATGGAGACGGTTGCGAATGGTCCTCGCCGATACCGCAGGAGCAACAGTGTCCCTAATTTGCTGGGAAGTGGCGGTGCGGTCCCCTACGGCACTCCGTAGGATCCTACGGTCTTGGCGTGCATCCGTGCGTCGCTGCGGTCCGGTCCCAGGTCGACGGGCACGTGCACCTTCCGCCGACCACTGGCGACAACATCGATGTACTGTGGAGACCTCACGCCCCACGTGTTGAGCAATTCGGCGGTACGTCCACCCGGCCTCCCGCATGCCCACTATACGCCCTCGCTGAAAGTCCGTCAACTGCACATACGGTTCACGTCCACGCTGTCGCGGCATGCTACCAGTGTTAAAGACTGCGATGGAGCTCCGTATGCCACGGCAAACTGGCTGACACTGACGGCGGCGGTGCACAAATGCTGCGCAGCTAGCGCCATTCGACGGCCAACACCGCGGTTCCTGGTGTGTCCGCTGTGCCGTGCGTGTGATCATTGCTTGTACACCCCTCTCGCAGTGTACGGAGCAAGTATGGTGGGTCTGACACACCGGTGTCAATGTGTTCTTTTTTTCCATTTCCAGGAGTGTAGAAATTGGACACTAGGTTATTGGATGCGTTTTCTACAGTCCGACAAGTCTTGGTTTTGCTTTACAAATGATGCCAAGAGACGAATGTACCGACGACCGAATGCGACGTTTAATCTGCAGCGTGTGGAGGGTTATAGACCGGGCTGGAAATGATTCTTTTACGTTTAGGAAGTGTTTCTCGTACCATGACTTGGGCCCAACCATTCAAGTTAATTCAACAACTGTTGCCCTTTATCCTACATCTCGTCTTTAAAAGTGAGAGCGGCTGTGTTGAGAGGGTTGCGTGCATACGTTCATCGTTTGACTCGCCCGCAAAATTAATTCCGTAGAAAATTTCTCGTCAACTGTTCATCTCTTTCATAAACAAAATAGAACATGAAAATACGGAACTTCATCGAGGCTAATACAAATCTTTGAAATTTTATATATATAATTTCAAATACATTAATGTCAGTCCAAGAACAATCATGAACACGAGACAAAGGACAAAATTACGTTCAAACTCGAGAACATAAGCCAGAGGCAACAATTTTAAATTCACAAAACTTTATTACAGTATTTCACATCAACCAAAAAGCATCAAATAAAAAAAAAAGTTATTAATTACAAAGGCTGTTACAAAAGGGCAGATTACGCCCCCAGGCCCCACATTGCACCAACAGCTGCGGCCTGCCTCTCAGATACTCTGATTACAGGCTGGCACAGAAAACTTCAAAAACAAGCAACGAACATACGCATAACAACAAACATAATACTTTCACAAGTCCACAACCCAGCCCGAACTGGGGATTGTAACATCTTGGTAAAAACTATAACTAATAAAATATCTTCGTAAAGAAGAAAACTTTAAAAACCAACTTTAAAGAAAATATATACTGCATCAGCGGGGCAGCAAAATTTCTCAACAGTTACTTGAAACGTCCCCTTAGAAAAATTAGTGAATTACTGTGCTGATAAACCTCTTACATTATTTGATTTTCAAACATCTGAGAAGAACTGAACGTACTCAGACATTTCGCTCTTTACCTATTCTGATCAACACTAAACTGACACACAATATTTTTAGCGCAACGCAACTTGACTTTCAATAATCCCTACAAAAGAATGGCCTTGACTAACAATAACCTATACCTTTCTCAAATCACTTACCTGACAAAAATCTTCGTTACTCGAACTACCGCAATACAGCGAGCGCCACTACTGCCAGCTAAATAAAATATTCAAACTACTGAAGGCACTAACTACTGATAGGCATAGTTAGCAAATGAAAGATTTTGATAGAGAACAAACAATGTATTTACCTTAATAGTGTTCAAAAGTCACAATATATATAGCAGTTCATGGCATCCAGTCTTACAAATTTACTGTCTCTGATGGACACACGTCCAGATCATCCGCTCTCAAAACTCCGCCATTTCTCTCCCCACGTCCACCACTGCTGGCGGCTCACCTCCAACTGCGCAACGCTACGCGCTGTTAACATCCAACTGCCCAACACTACAATAGCATATACTCCAAAAATGCAAACCAACCACAGCCTTCACACAGCACAGTCAGTGATTTTCATATAGAGCGCTACGTGGCGTTACCAACATAAAAACCTAAACAGCCTACTTACATACTTTATGAAAAGGTAACACACACTCTAGCAATAACCGTCCAGTAGCAAACACTGACTGTACGGTCACTGTGATTAGCTAAGGCTCAACGATTGCCAATATAAGATTATTAAACAAGAATGTTGTTTCGATAGACTCGAGGTACTCTAACTTAACTCAATAAAAAGGCAATGACACAAAAACCTTAAAAGTAACTCTACACATATTTGAAAATAAAACTCTTTGAAAGGCTCCCCAAATTAACATGAGGCTAATTAAACTCAGCGCTGTTAAGAGCGGGAAAACCACACTAAGCAATTAAAGCACGGCAATGAACAAAATTTTACATACTTGCAGATGCTCACCCATGTTACTCGGAAACAAAGCTGAGCACTGTTCGGTCACATAGAATAACTTTCCATCAGCGCACAACGTCTTCCCGATCTCACGCCAGTTATAGGAGCTTAGCATTGATCGTAGTCCACTTACAGCATGCCGCCAAGCTGCCCAGGCTATCTGAACTCGCTGCATCTGGCAACTTCCTTCACGCCGAACGCCATATCTCCACGTAAACTGGTACGCGACGCCTTAATAACACGTCACAGCATCGGGATTCCACTGCTGTGTACTACAAGTTTTAAGGTACACTTCGGCACGAAACCACCTGGGGCCTTCCGTAACTCAGCTTCGACGAAGCGCTGCAATCCACTCTTTGGTAAAGCACCACTTTAACTTGCCTGTCTACAACTGCCCCCAGCTGTCACGGTTTCCCCCCTTAAGCTACGGGTTGCGCATTCGCCACCTCGCCACGAGCGACACATCGCAGACCGATAGCAACATTCACTGCAATGACTACGGATCTTCTCAAAGGGACTGTTTGGAACAGCAGGTGGAACAAAGCAATTGATAGCTTCGCAGTTTAGTAGCTATAAAGAGTCCAATCATCAGCTAATAATCAATAATTTTCCTTGTCACATAACACGTCTTAATTAATTCCAGTTCATTCAAACCATTTTGCAACACAACGTCTTCTTTTCTAAATCAAAATCAATTTATGTAAACTTACTACAGCTCAAATGATACAAACTCCCTTCAGTTTTAAACTCGACAAAATGTGAACAGTCTTTAAGGGTGGTGTCTCTCAGAGTACTTGATATCTGCTCATTGTCCTGGACTTCTCCCCGAGAACTGGATTCACACCTTGTTAGATCTATTTAGTGTGCTATGTGGATTACGGAACAGATACGCCTTTATACTTCCATTGCATTTTTATTGCGCAAAGTGATATATGAGTTGCGTCACAAAATGCCAAATGAGCAAACTCCCGTTCTTATACAGCTTTTCAAACAATTCTTTCATTGCAAATGTTATAATTTTTTGATATTACAATTAAAAATTACCATATACCAAATAGTTTCAAATAAACATATAGTTTTACACAAACAGTTCGGCCAAATAACAATGTTACACTCAAGTTTACATAAAATACAGGTACGTAGAACAAACAAAGAACTTCCTGAATTACATGAACATTTGGATCCTGTGTTCCTTCCACGTTTTTGATATATATACGATTAGACCTTCCTGTTGATATAAGCAGTAGTTCTGTCCTTCAGTCTCAAGTCCTTCTTAATAATTTTGTTGACATGTCTTAGTCTGCGTTATTTCGGAAACTATTGTAATTAGTTTTGAAAGTTAAAGACTTACGTTACCTACATCGTTTTCACAGATTGACAATAACAGTTCGCATGTTATGTCAAGTATTTTTGGCTAATAGGCGAAAATGAATGGCATTGTAGTACATGATTTAATTGCATGTTAACTACAACCGAATACGATTATTTCCGACGTTCTATAAATAAGATGTACTGATGTTGCACAATTATTTATATTTTATATCATTCAGAGGGTAGAGATAACTGGTTCTAACATTGCTCTCACATTATAATTTTCCTTTTAGTTAAATCTGGCTGATTACTTGCCCTAAATGAATTAAGAATTGTGGTATAGATTACTGCAATATGCTTCCAAAACTCGTTTGCTTCATATCAATTATCCCCCTCCCCGCGCCAAAGAGAATTTCACATCACAAGTACGTGAAAGACTACGAAACAGAGAACTAGTAATAAGTATGAAATGAAAGTTAGATAACAGAAACAGATGCAAAAGACAAGGAGTAAGTAGTGTTATATAGGAGCACAATATTGAACATTTTAGTATTACATGAATTCTGCGAGGAAAATGTACTTTTAGGCAACAAAGCCTTTAACCCTTCATAATCTGACGCTTCCTCTTGCATTGAAGAAGGTACTTATTTGTTCTAGTATATCATATCTATCATGTAGTCCTGGAAAAACCACTCATATCTGATCACTTGTGTCAACGAAAACACTTTCATAGAACAACTGATTTTTCTAAAGGTAATTGACAAAACAATGAGAAACATCAGGTAGAGAACATGCACTGAAATAGACAGAAAAAAATAAGCCTTACCAGTAATGTTTAAATAGTTTTTCCTAGATAATACTATACCTACAAATAAGCATTTACGGAAATGTGTACATAACTTTTTTTCCATATTGTATAGCTTTGTAAATATGAAGTGATCTCTCTGCTATTTGGGATTTCTTACACCTCTTTCGTTCAGTTCCGAGAATGTTTATGATATTATTTGTTCAAAAATGGTTCAAATGGCTCTGAGCACTATGGGACTTAACAGCTGTGGTCATCAGTCCCCTAGAACTTAGAACTACTTAAACCTAACTAACCTAAGGTCATCACACACATCCATGCCCGAGGCAGGATTCGAACCTGCGACCGTAGCAGTCTCGCGGTTCCGGACTGAGCGCCTAGAACCGCTAGACCACCGCGGCCGGCTATATTATTTGTATGTAGAGTACTTATTTCAGTGTCATACTAAAAAACTTACTTATTATACTCTGAATTTTTATAATAATTTTCAGTCTCTCATTTGGTGGAATTACATGTGCCGTACTCAGTGTCAATGAATCAATGATATGCCATCATGCCTTTCTTTCTACAACATGACTGAGAGCTGGTTTCTCAAGATAAGGTTACGATTATGGATGGGGCCGTAATCAGTTACTCACGGTTGCACAACAAACACGTAAACTTTATTTAAAGAAATTAAAATTTTAAAACAATCTCTTAAAGAAAACACAATTGACTGTATGGTGGCTGAAGGCCTTATCACCAAAAAATTCCACAATTTTAGGGCCGAAGGCCACCATCAGTAACCTCAAACAACAAACGGCTGAAGGCCTGAATTAGAAGTCAGAAGAACAATTCCAAATAGCACATATTAACATAAATACTTCGTTTTAAAACAAACTGTAACACGGCTGAAGGCCTTATTACAAAAGAAGTGAAATTATCACTCCTATGAAGGCCACAAACAATTTCAAAAAACAAACGGCTGAAGGCTTGAATTAGAAATCAGAAAAAAATTCCAAATAGCACATATTTCGACAAATAATTTGCTTTTAAAACAAGCTTGTTTTTAAAAAAACTTATTGTAACATGGCTGAAAGCCTTGTTATGAAAGAGGTGAAATTACTGCTCGGCTGAAGGCCACACACAACTTCAAATCACAAACGGCTGAAGGCCTCAATTAAAAGTTAGAAGAACAATTCCAGATAGCACATATTAAGATAAATACTTCGTTTTAAACAACCTGTAACACGGCTGAAGGTCTTATTATAAAAGAAGTGAAATTATTACTCAGCTGAAACCACAAACAATTTCACATAACAAACGGCTGAAGACCTGAATTAGAGGTTAGGAAAACAATTCCAAGTAGCAATTTTAAAATAAATCCCTTGCTTTTAAAACAAGTTTGCTTAAAAAAAAACTTACGGTAACACGGCTGAAGGCCTTATCACCAAAGAAGTGAAATTATTGCTCAGCTGAAAGCCACACCAACAGCAATTCGAAAATTACAAGTATCCTTAAAACAAACATCACAACCAAAGGACTCAGGACAAGCGGTTCTCAGCAAGTGTTCCAAGGGTCGGCCTGGGAAGGTAACTCAAATATAAGGTAAGGTGAGACAGGCAGCCAAGAATTGTACTCATGTAACAGGATGGCAACTCAAACTAGGGGCAGCTTAAGCGCCGACCAACCGACTAACCAATCCGCCTAACGTCCAGTCACCAGTACAACGATGGAATATTTTTAGGCAAGGGCGAAGAGACAGACAGCACTACGTCTTCAGAAAAACCCCAAGGCCGAAGGTCGACCTCAAAAAAAAAAAAATTATAAGCACAGTACAATAAAAGAGGTTTCCGAACTACACACCGTGTCAGACGGCGTCATCATGATGAGGAAAGGTACAATGCCGGAAAGGTATGCTAACCTCCAGGGCAGGTAACTGGGGCGTTAGCAGCTAAAAGGCAGAAAATACTAAATTCAATGATGAATAACAAATGGAGAAAGACGGCTGCAAAATTTCACTACCTAGAGACACTTCACTCGTTGCCGCCAGGCTCAGTGGCCCTGGGAGCAACATCCCGCCGACCAAGGGCGAGATCCCAGAATAGTCGAGGTTGCATTAGCAGTAAACTCTTCACTCAACTGAAACGTTCAGGGTTCGGTGTGCAACAAAGTCGTCGCTCTCGCAGATACCCCTCCTCTATCCAGTGGAGACAGCACACTGCGCTGTACGGACCTGCTCGCTGCTGCGCCCCCAACCAACCTGATGTCCGTTGGTAACTCTCCACTCCACACAAGACGACCCGGAAATATTAGCGGTCGCTCCAAAGATAGTACCACAGTACTGGTATCGATAAGTGCTGCTGCTACCACTCACGGGCAGGCAAGCCAGAAACTTAGTGGTGCCAGTAAATCGAATAAGAAACGAGACGCCGTAAACACAGTGACAAGATGCCAAGCAATAAATGGCATGAAGACGAGTTGTGCACGGCTCAATGATATACTTTTTCATCATTGGTCATTTGCAATAAGGATGCTAATTAAACAAGAGTATAGGGCCACATTAGGTCAATGAGATGTTATATACTCTATGAATTCTGGGTGATTACTTGCCCTCAACGAACTAAGAGTTGTGGTCTCGATCAGTGCAATAAGCTACCAAAACTGGTTTCTTACGTATCACACTTTACGGCTTAATTTAAGGTGTTGTTAAGCTCCCTTGAATCCCATCAACCTGCAGCTACCATTACAGGAACTAGGTCTATCAACATGTGGAGTGACACGTGAAAAAGGTTGCGAGGCTGGTTTCTGGGCGGCGTGGAGTGTAGCGGTTGTGTGGCTAACCGAGGCCGCGGCGTCACGGTGGTGGCGCCGGCTCGCAACGCACCGCCCCCGCGTTTTAATTTCACGGTCCGGGGGCCGTTGTGTGCCACCGAGGCTGGCGACACCGACGCCCGCCCCCCGCAAAGCAACTGCCGGCCGGCGCGTCGCTGCCCTCGAGACCGCCGCAGGTTATTGCAGGGGGCCCGGGGGCTTACCGACTGCCCGGGCAGCGCGTGACGGACCAGACACCGCGCCGGGGCCGCAGCCAAACTTCCGGGCCTGGCGAGTGTAATTCATACAAGTGGCTCCTCGAGGGCACTTAAAAGAAGCTGCGGGGAGCCTTCCCCCGCCCCGGCCATTATGGCGCCGGGCGGCGAGCGGGAGGGATTCGACTCGAGTGCGGAGGCCGTTGCTGAGAAAATTCCAAACTTCACCTCACTGCAGTAAAAACAAACCAGATAAATAATTTGAAGGGAATGCCCCGCCTAAGCCAGCATTCGCCTGCAAAAACTTCTCCACCCCGGCTACAGTAGAGCAACAGTTGTCTGCGTTTATCTCACAACAGGTCCTGTATCCTGTTCTCTGAAGCTGATTAACCACACATTATTTGTTCCAGATCATTGGTCTCTGTGTTCTGTCACGACCGAAAGCATAACATTTGTCAAAATATGACTTAAAAGTTGTTCCCAGCAGCCAAACAAAATTGTGAATTTATTCTTGACCGGTTTCGGTTATTTCAACTATCATCAATAGAAGAAAAATTATACATCCTTTGGATCGTAAATGCATGTTTCTCATAGAAGGCACACCAGCGTACCAAATGTAACGATGAAAAACTGTGGAATGTAAATTAACTACAATTTACCTATATCTTTAAAAACAAAGGCAAGTTGGCGTTCGCGCTGCTGACAGTTAACAGGCGACTGCTATTTCGGGTGTATATTTTAATTTATAAGCCTTAGAAGCAGTCACTAGTGTGTATACAACTTGCCTGTGTGTTTTAAGATAAAGTCAAATTTTGGTTGTTTTACATTCCACGGTTTCTCATTGTTACATTTGGTATGCTAATGAGTCGTCTACGAGAAACACGCATTTTTGACCCAATAGGTATATAATTTTTCTTCCACTTGTAAGGGATCCATAGGCCCTTACTATAAATTTGCACTCGGCACAGGTCGATAGGGCGAACAATCGATTGTGTCGTGTTGCGAGAGCGAGTGTGGAGTTGAACCAGTGCCATGTTGCGGGTAGAGGTGTGTGGAGGCCAGTTGTTGTAATGCAAGGCTTTAACGACAAAGGGAGTTGCCATCGCCGTGGTTAGACCCCTTAGTACTAGAAATAATACCGGGAAAGTGAAGAAGTATAGTCACGGAATTGGTCAGTGACATTTCTAGTGCCGATATTTTGGTTTCGCGCCTACCGCGTCGGCATCACCTTGGATTGTAGTGTTGGATTGCAGTGTTGGATGCAGTGATGGATTAGCGTGTGATGATAACGAAAAATGAAGAAGCCTGTGCTGAGATTAGCCGTAGTTAGATATGTATGACGAAGGCAGTGGCTGTCTCCTCCTTTTTGTGTTTTTTGAGACGAATATAGATTCGTAATTAGTGAAACTGTGTTGGTGTTTTTCTTGTTACCACACATTTCATTATTACAGTATTGAGAAGGACGAACTGGAAAGTAACAACTTCCGTAACAGTTAATTCCGATTGCCAGCCCCATTAGCTACATGGTCACATTAATAATAATTATTGGGCTGCTATTCAATCAGATCAGGTCGGGATAAATAAACGGAGGTGTTACACCTTGGCTTACCGTGAAAGGACAAGTGCAATCTTTGGACGAATAGTAAGAACAATAGGTAATTTTATCTTACTTAACGCGAGAAAATATTTTTCCAATTTCGGATGAAGACAGAGTATAAACTTTAAAATCGCGACAAGAAACAGTGCATCTCGAACAATACGAAGTAATAGCATCTTACGATTGTGAATAAACTGTTTTTCTCGCCATATTAGATAAGGGTAGTAGTGTCGATAAACTGTGTTATAATGTGCAAACGCGTAAATCCGCGCGAAAAACTGTGAAAAGTGAACACCAAAGAAAGACACGCGTGAACATTACAACAACAAAACGAGCCAAGAATTCTTCACGAAAGCTTTTAAAGAAGTGTTTAATAGTAATGATATGACCGAAATTGCTTTTTAAATGAAGAAAATCGAGAAACTTCATGTGGACCCAGAAACTGTTATGCAGGTGACAATTTATGTGGCGACGCAATTGTTGAATGACGTCATGCAGACCCGTGCAGCAGCTGCGCCAAAGAGCTTCAATCCGCGAGGTGATTTCACACGTCATCCCAACTACCTATGCAAGGAGTAGGTCAGGCGCAGACGCACTATATGGACAGCAGTCAGCGCGACTTCGAGACACCGAGCGCCGACCCGGCATCTAGCGGCCGAACTTCAAACTACGCCCGCTTGCAGCGCCACGGAGTGGCCGACTGAGAACTACGACGACTCGCCACAGATCTTCAGCGCGACTTCACGCGGCTCCGGCGGCAGTACAGCGCCACGCCCACTGCAAACATCAAAACATCGCGACTCGTGGTAACGTCAGTTGGTGAGTGAAGACAACTGGTTAGCATAACATTAAATTGCAGTATACTGTCTTCGCGATAAATAAACAGTTTTAAACTGTGTTTCACCTTAGGAGAAGTGCCCAATTACAGTAATTTCCGAAAAGTTTGCGAAACAGACTCTGAAATATAGCATACTTATTGATGCATGCTGTGCTGTCTAAATGGTAATTATACAGATATGCTCATTGTTTTTGGGGATTTTACATATAGATTTAATGAATGGTGTGATTTGTCTTATTTAAAACATTTTACATAAACTGTGTATGTGAAAATTGATATTTGAAATTATTAGGTTTTGAGAGTCGTTATGTTCAGTACTCATACGTATTGTATCAATTTTGGGATTAACTGAAGATACTACAGTTACTGTTTGATTAGTTTAGCGGTAATTAGGAGTGTTTTGGGTTACAAGAGGTTATTTTATATTACTTGCCTGTGCATTAAAAATAAACCAAACATGTCTACCGAAGATAAGCAGGTTTGTGAGGCAGTAGTTGAAAGGAAAGGGATAGGACAGGAAGACAGAGATGATTCAGGAATCAGTGATTATGGATTGTCATTAGAAAGCCCATTAGCACATTCAACTAGTTACCCCGAGACACTGGGACAACGACAAGATATAAGCCAGTTTCAGAGGGTGCAGATATACGGTCGATGTTAGCAGACTTGCTAAAGGAAACCAAGGCAACAAAAGAGAAATTAGAAGAAACCAAAGAAAGCTTAGAAAAATCATTTAAGGAAACTCTAGCGCAAGAGATCAAAACATCGCAAATGAAGATAGAATATAATCTGAAGAAGGAAATACAGGGCTTACAAGAACGACTGAAGATGGACATCAACGAGAGAGAGAGTAAGCTACAGAAGAGCATAGACCAAGTCCAGGGAGACGTGGAGAAGATGGAAGGAAAGTTAACAAAAAAGATAGAAGACGATATTGAAGAAACTAAAGCTGAATTGGGAGAAAGGATCACCGAAGTGGAAACAAATTGCAATCATCGAGTCGCCGAGGTGACGCAGATGCAGAAACAATGCAATTATGCGATTAAGGGGATAGGAGATAGGCAAAACCAACTGGCTGTCAATCTGAGAAATGCTATAGCCGTGCAACGAGAAGAGGATAACAAGAGGGTTGCAATGGAGGTCAGGTAATTACAACAGGGAGTGCAACAATTGGAGAGCAAGACAGAAGAAATTGATAAACGAATTAGCAATGCCACTTTAACCGTTGGGGAAGGTAGAGTCGTTACCTTGATGAGCAGTGATAATCGGTACGTCCAGAATAATACAGGGCAGAAGTTTAAACCGAAAAGAGGGTTGCACCCAATGATATTTATGAAATGGTTAAAAGGAGTTTTCCCAGCACATTTCAAAGACACAGACAAGATTCAATTTGCAATACATAGGATGGAAACTGAGGCCTTCACTTGGGGAGTCAGGAAGAAGGAAGGGACTACTAGTTATGATCAGTTTGAAGGGGAATTCTTGAAGAAATACTGGTCCAAAAGTCATCAGTGTGCAAGTCACTTAATACATGGAGACGAACGCTGAGAGAGTTTGCCGAACATTTGTGGGAATTGAACGAGACCTTGGAACAACCCCTGAGTGATGACATAATGATATCAGCGATCAAAAGAAGATTGAGCCGGAGAATGCAAGAAACTGTATCCGGAAGCCTAATTAAAGATAGGGAGGCCTTGATGGAGATACTGGAACAGTTGGAATCTGTTCGATCACAGGATCACAACCAAGTTAATGATCAAAACCGAGAGGGAAGTAGTGACCAAAGGAATCATTTTAATAATTCGTCTGATTATGGAGGAAGAGGTGGTGGCCATAGGTATAGGAACCATGATGGTGAATGGCAATGGAGAAATGATTGGAGAAGGAGTGAAGAACCAAGAGATCATGGGAGAGGAAAGGATAGGAGAATGAATGACACAGTGCATATAGAAGAGGCGGAGAGACAGGAAAACTGAATGACACTCCAGATGAGGTCCGGTCAGGAGTGAGAGCGACAAGGACCTACTAAGACATGTTTACAACATTTAATTGTTAAACGGACATTTGAAAAAGGGGAATGGTTATTTGCATTGTATTTTCTGATGTATTATAACTAGAACTTCATATTTCATATCGACGATTACCTGAGAATGGGTGTAAAACCTGTAACAACTAATTTGTAATATAATAACACATATGTCATGTGTTCACGTAATAATTTTTGATTGTATGTTGTGTGTTACATTCAATATGAACTATAGACGATTATTGCTGCTTGATAAAAAATTGTGATTTGGACAATGCCATGTTTGTGAGATGTAATAACCTTTTGTAGAATATTATTGTGGAGGCAGCCCACTACCGGAGTCGAGAGATTATTTGGTGAATTGTAATTTCATTAATTATTTACACTGTGTGTTTGTTCAGATGTAATGATGACTAATTTCCTTGCCGACTCTTTTACGCCAGAGGCTCCAAAGAAGTTTTCGAGGGCGGGGATGTAAGGGGTCCGTAGGCCCTTACTATAAATTTGCAGTCGGCACAGGTCGATAGGGCGAACAATCGATTGTGTCGTGTTGCGAGAGCGAGTGTGGAGTTGAACCAGTGCCATGTTGCGGGTAGAGGTGTGTGGAGGCCAGTTGTTGTAATGCAAGGCTTTAACGACAAAGGGAGTTGCCATCGCCATGGTTAGACCCCTTAGTACTAGAAATAATACCGGGAAAGTGAAGAAGTATAGTCACGGAAGTGGACAGTGACATTTCTAGTGCCGATATTTTGGTTTCGCGTCTACTGCGCCGGCATCACCTTGGATTGCAGTGTTGGATTGCAGTGTTGGATGCAGTGATGGATTAGCGTGTGATGATAACGAAAAATGAAGAAGCCTGTGCTGAGATTAGCCGTAATTAGATATGTATGACGAAGGCAGTGGCTGTCTCCTCCTTTTTATGTTTTTTGAGACGAATATAGATTCGTAATTAGTGAAACTGTGTTGGTGTTTTTCTTGTTACCACACATTTCATTATTACAGTATTGAGAAGGACGAACTGGAAAGTAACAACTTCGGTAGCAGTCAATACCGATTGCCAGCCCCATTAGGTACACGGTCACATTAATAATAATTATTGGGCTGCTATTCGATCAGATCAGGTCGGGATAAATAATCGGAGGTGTTACACACTGGTGGAGGCTGAAATAACCTAAAGTATTCACGAATAAATTAAAATACAGACAGCTGACGTCAAAAAAGTTTTTCTTTAAGCAAACAAATTTGATGGGATTAATTTAAATAAATGAATTAACCTATTACTAAAGCATCGAGCGAAGACATGTTCCAATTTCTAGCACGTAGAGTACCTAACAAAATCGGTAACAATGCTCGCAGTTCCACATACCTTCCCGATTACAGCACAAAGTTTTACAGTTACCTGAGCAATACACAAAACGATGTATAGTAGGCACAGCAATACGAAATTCAACATAAGTGAGCATGAAAAATCGCCCCTTAAGATACCAGTAACAGCGAATGTGTTTTAAAAACTTTACTTGTAGTCGATCACAGTGCGCTGGATGTACAAGACTAACATCTAACGTATGATCTGCTGTAGAATTAAACACAGCGGTTCTGCAAGTCCTACCAGCATCACACTTAAAGTGAAAATTTCCTGCAGAGAACAGGATACTCAATACTCACAATATCGGGACCTAACTTTGACGTTAAATGAAATAAGTATCTATTAGAATGCATCAATGCACACAAAGTCTGTGTGTTGCACTGTGCTATCACATAATGTCTCAGAATAGCAGTTAAGTTAATGACGTTAAATAACAAATAAGTGACCAGGGAAATCGAAATAAGAATCAGTTCAACAGAATAGTACATGCCTCCCTGGCTCACAGCAACACGTGTTAGGCAAAATGCAGATGTGTACTTACTATGTGAACGGTGTTTCCATACATGACACAATGCATTGAACACGTCTTAAAAGAAAGAGAAGTGTGATGGAACTGACTGTGTAACTCTTTGAATTAATTGACTAAACTCATATTATGTACCAAAGCTCCTAGATATCGTCCTCATAAAGAAACAAAGAGTTCGTAATGACGCTTGGAACGTAAGTCCACCCGCGCTGTTCACATTAGTTTCGCAGGGTGAATTAATGATAAGTTAACCAGGAAATGCGATATATGGAAATAATATTGCAGATATGCTATGCCTCGCACAACCCTAAGAATGAGAAAAATCTCACCAAAGGATCAACTCAGTAACGGCCGTATTAAAACACCAGCTAGTCTTCCACTCACCATGCTGTTCTCATCATAGACAAAGTAGAAAGCAAGCAAATGTTTGATAAGCTACGTTATGGCACGCATGTGTGCCGGGCCACGCTCTCATTGGCTCGCGACTCAAGGAAGCATTTCTGGAACCCTCACAGTAACAAACTTCAAAGATAATGAATGTCTTTAGTCGATACTGGTACAGAATTTCTTTCCAGTTATGCTGCGTTGTCTTCTACGCGAAATGATGAAGATATAGGGAAAGCAACGCTGAACAATGAAAGGGGGTTTTAACAGACAACTTTCAATACAGAAAACAGTCATCATTCTTCAGAAATGGCTTCATTCTGCACTAAAAATAAGCTCGCTTAAACTTAGGAATTGCAGTCTATGTATTACATAGGCATGGGAAAACTGGAGTATCAATCATGTCCTGTTTACTCGTATTTAGAGTCCTACAGTATTTTAGGAAGGGCAACACTATCCGCCTGGACTCTTATTAATTTTATTTATTGAACATGTTCGCGATTTCAGTTTATGATGCCATTTTTACCTGATGGCTCACTGAGATGTACACCAACGCATCACTTCTTTTCAGGGGACGCAGACCACATATCATCTGTATTTCAATTCACCATACGTACAGGGTGATAAGAAGGCCAGAAACAGTCTTAAAAGTTTGAAATAGTCTTGCAAGGTAGGTTCTGCTGGGAAATAATTGTTAAGAAAAAATTTATATACTTTGCGTCGTTTACGAGTTGATTAGCATTGAAGTGGTCCAATCAAGCCGATGCCCACAAATTCAAGCGGCTACCCAGAGACAGTGTCGTCAAATGTGTGCTTCATTTTGATTCTTAAGTCTGAACAAGGCAGCGATGCCAAAAAATTGGACATGGGACGTCAGTAAGGATCGAACCCGAGCCAAAGGCTGAACAGTCTCATCATCTACACTATAAACAACTGACAGTAGTTGTATTTGCAAGCCGTTTGAACTTGCGCTCACAGCTGCCTGATTGTCTAACTTCAATGCTAATTAATTCGGAAATGATTAAATGTACTGAAATTTTTCTTAGCAGCGCAACCTACCCTACAACATCCGTATAAGCTTTTGAGACTGTATAATAAGACAGGTGCCTTCGGCATATATAGTACTTCATATAATAGACCCTCCAGGTTAGCCGAGAGCGCTAATGCGCTGCTTCCTGGACTCGGGTAGGCGCGCCGGACCCGGATTAACGACGAGGGCCGGTGTGATGGCCAGCCTGGATGTGGTTTTTAGGTGATTTTCCACATCACACTAGGTGAATACTGGGCTGGTCCCCATGTCCCGCCATAGTTACACGATTCGCAGACATTTGAAAACGCGCACACTATTCCATGGCTTACACTAGACCAGATTGCTCATCAACTCTTGATAAATGGCAAAACAAGACCATCTAAACTTCAAAGAAATGTCGAACAAGAAACATCTAACTTGTCCAACCCATTCACTATCAATGAGTTGGAAGATGTCATAAAAAGAGTAAGACAGGCAAGGCAGCTGGACTAGATGATATGCGTATGGAGCAGATTCATCACTTTGGAAACCTTACCGGGCAATGGATTCTACAGCTCTTCAATAACTGCCTGGAACGATGCCAAATCCATAAAATCTGGAGGAAGGCTAAAGCTGTTGCTGTTATGAAAACTGGAAAGCAGTCAATAGACCCAAATAACCTCAGGCCAATAGCACTTCTGTGCCATCTTCACAAACGTTTTCGAAAGACTGTTATTGAACAGCATAACACTACTGGTCGAACCTCTTCACATCTCAGAGCAAGCTGGATTTATGCCAGGAAAGAACTACCGTACACAGATCCTTAACTTGACACAGCACATAGAAGATGGTTTTCAGCTCGGAAATATCACTGTAGTGGCCTTTGTCGATCTCTCTTCAGCGTATGACCCTGTACAACATCAAATCATCGAAGGAAGATTTACGACCTTACCATGGACTTCAGGCTTACTGAAATAGTTGCCACCCTGTTGCAGAACGACGTTTCTTTGTAGAATTTCGAGGCAGGTGGAGCAGATAGAGGTTACAAAACAATGGGCTCCCGCAAGGCAGTGTCTTAGCACCAATGCTGTTTAATAGCTACACAAATAACCAACCACTTCCTCTCCACACAAGAAGCTTCCTATATGCAGACGACCTGGCATTGGCAACTCAGGGTAAGAATGTTGAGACAGTAGAAGAAAATCTCACTGCTGCTCTGAAGATTCTCTCAGAATATTATGAGGAAAATCATCTGAAGCCAAACCCACCAAAAACTAAAACATGGGCTTTTCATCTGAAGAACAGAGAAGCTTCTCGACAGCTGCATGTGAACTGGAATGGAAAGGAGTTGGAACACTGCAGTGCTACAGTTTACCTTGGTGTTACCCTGGACCGCTCGCTGACCATCAAGGCACACTGCACCAACCTTAAAGCCAAGGTTTCATTGCGAAATTAGGTACTGCGCCAGATGACTGGTTCTGGATGGGGTGCCCACCCCCAGACAGTAACAGCAACGGCCGTGCCACTCTGCTACTCCAATGCAGAATATGCGGCTCCAGTGTGGTGCAATTCTGCACATGCAAAAAAAGTGGACACCGCCCTGAACGAAACCTGCAGGCTGATCACAGGCTGTCTGAAGCTAACGCCAATACAGAAGCTGTATACACTTTCAGGTATAGCCCACCCGATATTAGACGCGAGGTAGCTGCTAGCAACGAGAGACAAAAGGTCTGCCATAACCCGGTCCACCCTTTGCACGAACATCAGCCACCACCACCTCGACTGAAGTCAAAGAAGAACCTTCTACAGTCTTCTGTTCCAATTGACAGGGATCAAAGTATAGCCAGGGTTGAACTGTGGAAAAAAAGACATCCTGTCCATCCAGAGCGAGACGTAATTGAAGAAACTCTGCCACCAGGATACCAAGAAGGATGGTGCACATGGAAGTCCTTGAACAGACTGTGCTTCGGCGTTGCAAGAAGGAAGGACAAGTTGAAGAAATGGGGCACAGCACAAGACGGAGACACATTGTGTGAGTGTGGAGATAAACAAACTACAAAAAAAGTGGTTCAAATGGCTCTGAGCTCTATGGGACTTAACTTCTGAGGTCATCAGTCCCCTAGAACTTAGAACTACTTAAACCTAACTAACCTTAGGACATCACACACATCCATGCCCGAGGCAGGATTCGAACCTGCGACCGTAGCGGTCGCGCAGTTCCAGACTGTAGTGCCTAGAACCGCTCGGCCACCTCGGCCGGCTAAACAAACTACAAACCATCTCCTGAAGTGTCGTCTCTGCCCATACTCTTGTACAGGACTGGAACTGGCTTTGGCTTATAGCAACGCAGTCAATGTTGCCAAATACTGGACACAACTAGTGTAAATGTGTTTATTATGTAAAAATTGATTTCTTACTCCTGTGTGTGTTATGTAAATATTGATTTCTTACTCTTTTTTTCCCTATGTGTTCATTTTATTACGCTTATATGTCTTTGAATTACTCATTTATACAAATATGTATATTTTTAAATCATCACAGCATGTGTCCTGATACTTATGACACGGATAAATAATAATACTAGACGCAGACAGCTGGGGTACACTAACTCCGTCCCGGAGGGTACGGGGTCGCGACAGGAAGGGCATCCGGCCACCCTCTGACACTAACATCGCCAAATACTTAGTAACAAGGCTGACCCCGCGTTGTAGCGGGACAAAGACCTAAGGGAAAACATGATGAGTACTTCATATAATATCAGTTATTACAATATGTGGGATATATAAACTTCTATTGAAAGCGACGCACTTCCAAGTGAGTTTCTTCTTCTGTAAGTGCCTCGTCCTCCAAGAACAGAACATTGACGATCATTAGCAAGAACTGTTGTTTGTCCACGTCTTTGGTGAACAGCGACTCTGTGCTCTTTCCAAACCAGTGACTTAAATTATTTATTCAGGATAATCTATGTTGTGGACCAATTTTGTCGGCTCTCTTTCCTCGAAGTATAAGCTGCATCCAATTGTATTCGTTGTTATCCATTACATCGGCAAAGTATTCGAGGTTTTTTTTTTGTCTGGAAGGTAATGAGAATTTATGAATCCTTGTCCATATGCCACAGTACTGCAACATTTTTGTCTTTATCTGTCCATGGTTTTCTTAGAGTCCTTCGATATGCCCTCATTTCAAACGGCTCCAATTTGTTACCTGATACCGTGGTAACTGTCCACGAGTCAACTCCGTAGAACGCAACATTGATGGCGCAGCACTGAAGTAGTCGAGTGCCTAGTGTAAAACTTACATCACAACTAGTCAGAATTTCATTATTTTCTGGAAAAAATTTCTTGCTTCTTCAATTCTGCAGCAATTTTTTGTGGCATTGGAGCCATAAGATTCCATCCTAAAGTTCACTCTGTTGTTTTGTGGGGACTGCAATAGTTGAGGCATGCTGCAAAGTGGGGTGAGAGCCAGACAACAGGTCGTTCAGTGAGTACCAGTTCTGTGAGAAATGGTGTCAATTCAGTAGGACGACAATCTGATTGGCTGATGACACAGATGCCAAATTTCATAAATTCATTTATTAACGCTCGATAAAGTAGAATTCAGATTTAACTTTCATACGGAATACACTCTCAATAGCAAGCTTTAATGAGCTCACTTCAGGTCTCATTTTTATAACAATTTTTTTTTTAACACTCGAATAGCAATGTTGAGATGATGCATTTCATGGATATTCGGCTCCCACCAAAATTGCGCTGCAAAGTGAAGTGATTTAGGTGTCTAGTCAGTTTGGAGCAAGGGGCTGAGCGTTGAGGTTCACATTACAAGCTAAAATATCTTGGATGCACACCATGTTAAATTGTTTTGAAATATTGTGACTCTGCATGAAAGCAGAGAAGAATAGAGTAACAGCATGTATAATTTTTGTGAATATGTTTTACACAATTTACAAGACTGTGATTGATTCTGCACATTATAGTTTTTGGTCCCAGACTTCTACAGTTGTCTGCCAGGATGTTTTGATGAGAGCGCTAAGAAAACATCATTGTCATTAAGACATTTATTAAGCAGTAACACAGGATTGTCTTCCAAAGCGCTGCGCCACAGCTGGGCAGGCAGAATGGCGGCCTTGTCGGCAGAAGAGGGCCGGTATGTGCTCTACTTGCGGATCCGCCAGTGCTATGAAGCATTCGGAGGTGGCAGTTACGTCATGGGACGGCCCTTGAGCGATGGACGCTTGCAGCCCCCAGCTCTGCGTATCGATCTCCGTAGTGCTCTCACTGACATTGGAGATTTCCCTCAATAGTCACGCCCTCAGGCCCACCTGTAATACTCTCAGGGGCTGATTGTCAGCCCCCATTTAGCAGATAGGAGGCAGCAGCGTCGATGTCTGCCTCAGGAGCAGGATGAGCAGTAGTAGGGGCCCTGCCTCTCGAAGGTAGATGACAGACACTGGTCTGATCATGCAGGCCTGCGAGGTGGTGACGGCCTCCACTCCCCATCAGCTTTGCCTTGGAAGCTGGCAGTGCATCTCGAAGCTGCAGCACCCTTCCAGCTGGACTTTTAGTTGCATAGGCGACTGTAGAAAACTAATAATGCTGAGGGTCGACCTCCATAGCTCCCCCTCTCACTTGATACAGTAGTCTCGATAGTTCGAGTTTCTAATAATCCGAGCCTCTTTTTTCTCTCTTTTTTTTTAAAAAAGGTTGCAGCGATCTACTTTCTATTTTTTACTGACACAATAAATAATGAAAACATCATTGCAAAAGATAGATAGGGAGAGTACAGCTCAGTGACAAAGCAGACAACAATGCAATCAACACCGACGATTAGCTCGCTGCCCTGTTGCACGAACATCTGTTGCCAGTATGGTACGAAATACCCCGACTGCTGCCGGCTGCTACCGATCAAAACTGGGGAGTTCATACGCTGCTGTAGTTCCCAGTACCTGTACTGTACAGTGTTGTGTGTCGTTTTGTTTGTCGACTGTGTGTTCCCTTGTACACCTTACAAAGATGAGTGCTGTAACAAACAAAAAAAAAAAAAAAAGGAAATTTGTGCCTTTGCATCTAAAATTAGAAGCACTAAGACGACTTTACAAAGGAGAAACAATAAAAAACTTCCTCTCGAATATGGTGTCGGTGAAGTTACTGTTGGTGACTGGCGAAGAAACCGACTTAAATTGGAACAGTTATCTTCACAGAAATACACGAATCTCTCAGTCGAAGAAGTATAAAGAAGTCAGACTTCGAAAAAACAAGTGAGGCATTGTTCATGTGGTTTACCCAACAGAGACAGAAGGGTGCTCCGATTTCTGGCCTAATCTTGCAAGAAAAAGCTTTATTTTTCAGAAACCAGCTGCAAGAAGGAGATGACAATTTCGCCGCTAATGAGGTCTGGCTCTACAGGTGGAAGAAGAGGTATGGAGTGCGTCAACTAGACGTATGTGGAGAAAAACTCTCTGGTGACGCTCAGGCCGTTTCAAAATTTATCGTGAAGTTTAAAAAAATCATAACCGACGAAAATTTGTCTAATGAACAAATATACGAGGGCGGTTCAGCAAGTAACCTCCGATTGGTCACAGTGCGGGTTGTGGGGGGAGTAGCGACGCCATCTGTGCGTTCACGCACTCAACAGGTCAGTCGGCATCAAGCCGTGATCGAGTGAACGTTGTACCTGCGCTAGTTTAGTTTTTGTGGCAGTTTGAAATGTGTGCTGCAATAGAAAACCCCGCCAAATGTGAAGTGCGTGCTGTCATAAGGTTTTTTACAGCCAAAGGATATTCTGCAGCAGCTATTCATCGTGAGCTTTGTGCCGTGTACGGACCAAGAGTTATGAGTGAAGGAGTTGTCCGTGAATGGGTACGTTTATTTAAAAGTGGACGAGAAAACGTTCATGATGAAGAGAGGAGTGGTAGACCATCATTGGTGACTGACGAACTCGTTCATACAGTTGATGCAAAAGTTCGTGAAAATCGACGTTTCTCAATGTCGGAGTTGTCTACTGGTTTTCCACAGATTTCTAAGACTCTCTTGTACGAGATAGTGACAGCAAGATTGGGTTACCGTAAGTTCTGTGCACGATGGGTGCCCAAAATTCTTACCGACCTCCACAAAACTCAAAGAATGGCCTCTGCATTAGACTTTCTGTCACGTTATGAGGACGAAGGAGAACCATTGTTAAACAGAATCGTGACCGGTGACGAAACCTGGATTAAGTACGTGAACCCTGAGACAAAAGAACAATCAAAGATGTGAGCACATTCAAATTCGCCTACCAAACCAAGAAAAGCCTCGCAAGATTTTTCTGCCAGAAAACTGATGGCAACGGTGTTTTGGGATGCCAAAGGGGTGTTGTTGGTTGAATTCATGGAACGTGGTACGACCATTAATCAAGACGTGTACTGTGAAACAATAAAAAAGTTACGACGGGCTATACAGAACAAACGCCGTGGTATGCTGACTTCCGGTATCGTTTTTTTGCACGATAACACCCGTCCTCACTCTGCTCGCAGAACAACGGCCCTTCTTGAGTCCTTCAAGTGGGACGTTATCAACCATCCACCTTACAGCCCAGACCTGGCGCCAAGTGATTATCACCTCTTCATGCATTTGAAGAAATGGCTCGGGTCACAGCGGTTTGATGACGACGAAGAGCTCAAAGATGCGGTCACAGGCTGGCTCCAGGCACAAGCGGGTGATTTTTATGCAGAAGGAATTTCAAAGCTTGTGAAGAGATACGATAAGCGCCTCAATCGCTATGGAGACTATGTAGAAAAATAGTGCAAAGATGTAGTTGTAAGATGTATATATTAAAATATTTTTGTTTAACTTGGTGTATTTTTTTAAATCAACCGGAGGTTACTTTCTGAACGGCCCTCGTATAACTGTGACGAAACTGGGCTAAATTTTAAAATGTTACCAGCGAGAACACTTGCTTCTTGTGAAGAAAAAAGTGATCCTGGGCACAAAAAAAAAAAAAAAGCAAAGAGCGGCTCACAGTTATGGCAGCTTCAAATGCAACTGGAAACCACAAACTAAAACTGTTGTGATTGGGAAGTCTGCCAAGCCAAGAGCATTCAAGAATGTATCCATCTCAGTTCTTCCGGTTGTCTATACACATCAGAATAATGCCTGGATGAATCAAGAAATCATCAAGAACTGGTTTTTTAACTCATTTGTACCTGACTGCAAGAATTTTTTGAAAGAAAGGGGACTACCATGCAAAGCAATTTTGCTCGTGGATAATGCGTCCTCACATCCAAGTGCAGGAGAACTGCAGTGCGACGGTATCCGCGCCTTGTTTTTCCGACCAAACGTTACCTGTCTCATTCAGCCCATGGATCAGGGCGTTCTGGAATGGTTCAAATGGCTCTGAGCACTATGGGACTCAACTGCTGAGGTCATTAGTCCCCTAGAACTTAGAACTAGTTAAACCTAACTAACCTAAGGACATCACAAACATCCATGCCCGAGGCAGGATTCGAACCTGCGACCGTAGCGGTCTTGCGGTTCCAGACTGCAGCGCCTTTAACCGCACGGCCACTTCGGCCGGCGCGTTCTGGAATGTCTAAAAATCGACGGCGATTGCTACAGTCAATCTTGCATTCCGAAGAAAACGAAAGCATTGTAGGAGCTCTGAAGAAAGTGACTTTGAAGGACGTCGTGTACTGGATTAGCGAATCTTGGAGTGAAATAAAGTCAGGCACAATTTCTAAGTCATGGAGGAAAATTCTACAGGAAAGTATGCCAAACACAGAAACTGAATATTTAGTAGATGAGGACGATCAACCATTGTGTAATTTAATCAAAAGATTGTCAGGGTGTGAAGAGGCAGAAGAGGTGGAAGTAGGCGAGTGGTTAAATTCGGACGAACAGTTGGAAGTGACAGACTCTTCTATAATTGACATGGTTAACATTCCATCACAGTGTGAGAGTGACGAGGATGACGAGGCAGAGGCTGCACCGATGATGAGTCACACCGATGGCTACGCTGCTCTAGAGGCAGCCATATGCTACGTGGAACAACAGCCAGAGGCGACACCAACTGACCTCCTGCTCCTGAGACGGTGGCGTGACATTGCCGCGACGAAACGTTGCAGCTTCGCCAGACAAAAGACACTTCACTATTACTTGTCTAAATAAATAATTATTGTTATTCTGCCAATCAAATGCATCTGTAAATACTTTTATTTTAATAAACTTCATATTTTGACCTGTATTACTTACAGAATCATAAAATTTCTTTTTCCCATTTAAATTTCGATAGTCCGAGTTTTCGATAGTTCTAGGTGGTTCCGGTCCCGTTCACCTCGAACTATCGAGAGTCTACTGTAGCTGCAACTGACACAAGGGCTGAGAGGATGCACTGAGCAGAAAGCAATCTACACTCATCGACCAGACATGTGTTAAGAAGGTTGGGGTATTTATGTTGGCGCTTCCTGTGCACTCTGAGGTGGTGTGGAAAGCAATGACATGATGTGTCCTGGTTTTCCCTCACTTTCAGCACTTCTAGTGACTTCAGACATTCGCAACTTCACCTTCCAGAGGCTCGTTTTTGCTGCATCGACACCTGAACATTTATTGTTGCGTTGTAGCTAGTCCTCCTTACGACGCTACGACACTCTGCTTTGTCACTAGTGTAATGGTATCTCTTGAATTCCACGATGTCATTATGTCCTGCTTGAAGACTTGGGCGCTTCCTCGTGCTGCAGTAGCTTCCGAGTCTGCTGTAACACACTCAGCATTTTCCTCTAGCTAGCTGTTGTTCATCATTGACGTAGAGGGTCAGCTTCCTGGAGCTGTCAATTTGGAACTTGGATGAATTTTTAGTGTCTGATGAGGGCACTATCTGTGGCGTAACAGTCCGCAGCTCGTGGTCGTGCGGTAGCGTTCTCGCTTCCCGCGCCCGGGTTCCCGGGTTCGATTCCCGGCGGGGTCAGGGATTTTCTCTGCCTCGTGATGACTGGGTGTTGTGTGATGTCCTTAGGTTACTTAGGTTTAAGTAGTTCTAAGTTCTAGGGGACTGATGACCATAGAAGTTAAGTCCCATAGTGCTCAGAGCCATTTGAACCATTTTTTTGTGGCGTAACAGTGTAATATGAAGTGCTGAATGTGTGACTTTATAGGGGCACATAACGATAACATCTTATTCGCAGTTTATATCTTTGTCTGCTTCATGTGTTCTGAATTAAAAGCTGTCGGTATCGCTTATTTGAAACATAAAGCATTTAGTGGACTCGAGAGCCGTAAACATCTCGTCAGTTACATTACAGCCTTAATTCAAGAATAACGAACTTGTGACCTGAGAACCGCATCTGTGCTGGGGCTACGACGTCTATAGAAGATCTCAGGCTAATGAAGGGGCAGAATCTCAAGGTTCTACCTCAAAGTGACAGAACACAACTAGGCCTGTCGCATGTTGTAACGTTGCGAGTCAAGACGCAATAGAATTTTATTGCAGTAAGCTAATTTGAAGTACGGGCTCGTAGCTTTGGAGCCGTTGGCGATGGCAATATACAGCCGCAGGTATCTTAGCGTGACTCACTCGCACCTGTCGCTAGCCTAGCCGTGGGAAGCGCAACCTGTGTTAGTTCGAGCGACAGAATATTCAAGCCCCTAAGAATCTGAATAAACAGTACTATATATTATTCAATTTTGTTAAAAGTCAATATACAGCCCTTTGTTATTAAAAGGAAGGTTATATTAAAATCTCAGCTATCTAGTTGAGATACTTCCAGATTTAGAGACAATTACCTAAAACACCAAAAACCGACACTTTTAAGATGAAAGTCAGTTAGGATTGGTAGCAGTTTGTCTTTTAGTATCATTTGGAATTATTACTGAAGTTCACTAAATGGCAGAACAATTAATTTCGATTTTTTATAATTAAAAACATTGACTATTTTTCATTTTCGTAACATAGAATTCAGAAAGGATTAAGATTTATTAGATAACTATTTGTTTTGTTGTGTGAATAAATGAGAGTGAGTGAGAGTATATGTGGGACATGCGTAAAGGTTCAATATTATCTGATGTTAAACATTACATAACTATGTCAGGGAAAAGTGTGAAGCAAGCAGTTGCAATGAAGGCTGTAATTTCCCTACCTTGGTGATGACGTATGTCCAAGGGTACTTGCAATTGTAAGAAAGCAGCCAGAATAACCATTTGAAGAGCAATGATTTCCTAAAGGCCGGCTGAGGTGGACGAGCGGTTCTAGGCGCTACAGTCTGGAACCGCGCGATCGCTACGGTCGCAGGTTCGAATCCTGACTCGGGCATGGATGTGTGTGCTGTGCTTAAATTAGTAAGGTTTAAGTAGTTCTAAGTTCTAGGGGACTGATGACCTCAGAAGTTAAGTTCCATAGTGCTCAGACCCATTTGAACCATTTCCTAAAGTCATTTCAAGATTAGTTGTCTTTTCGTTTGGTTTTGTTAAACATTTTATTAAGATTTGCTTGATGAAGTGACGTAAATGCATCTGTGAATATTGACTGGCGTAGGACAGTTCTGACACTAGAGAGAACTGAAAGGATTGTTTTGATTGGCTGGTCATTTTGAACAACCATTCAGAGTTAAGCATTTCCCGTACTCTATCAAGTAGCTATAGACCCTGGAAGGAACGGCATGGAGTCAGTCGTTGGCTAGCTATCAGACGTACAGGTCATGTTGGACATGTCCGTCGACGTTATGAGTAAAATGAAGAAGTTACTGGTTTATAGCGTCCGAATGGTAATGCCGTGAAAGCAATTGCATTTAAAGACAGATTGTGGAAATTTGATCTTGGTGAAGTGTTTAGTTGGAAAGAAAACTCCGCGTGGCATGTTTCATACTCATCTATGGAATAGTTGGCGAGCAGTTTCTTAATTAGAAACTCACTGAAAAAAAATACCGAAATTCATATATTGTAGCAGAGCTTCGACAGTAAATCACGTAATAACTCGGGTCGGACGTAAGTACTTTTCAGGCTGTCTTGCGTGTATACTGGGTTGTATGAACTGTGAGCTGAGGACATTGATATTTGTCGTTTAAATAAATACGGGATAATGGCTAACTCTTTAATTTTGAACCTAAAGAAAAAAGAACTTTTTGCGGAATTTTGACATTTTTTCTAAAGGAATGAAGCAAGCTCCCTCCACCCGAAAATCGTTATATTACAGGATAGCTTGCTACCAGAGTTTAGGTGGATTGTGCAAACGTAAGTGTTGACGATGTGTTTCCTCAGCGCTGCTTTTAACATCGTCTGAACAGTGTCTACGTATGCAGAGAATCGGGCTGGTGACCAGACGCCATACTGAGATAGGTGGAACTTTTTGTATTGCACAGTACGACGAAAGACAGTGGACAAACAATTACGCAACGCAATGTGACTTTTAACCCGACATGCCGCAATGTCTTCCATCTACAGTACAAACGAAGACACTTATATGTCATTCATGTTAACACAGAGGAGGGAAAGCTTAGGAGGAATTAATGTGTGGAATGAGTGTTGATTTGCAAACAGTCTATCGTCCTCTTTCGAATAAAATTTTCGTTCTGCAGCTAAGTGTGCGTTGATATGAACATTCTACTAGATAAAAAGCGTGCACTGGACCGAGACTCGAACTCGTCATTTTCGATAGTTAGCTCAGTTAAGATTTCATCGAGAGAAGTCCATACAACACCTCACATCAATTACATATTGATGAATAATTCATCCATTCTTGCCACGTCTGCCAGTTTTTTTCCCTTCTTCCGTTGTGCCGCCGTAGAAGTCCCAGTTAACGTTGATTTGACACCCCAAATATTTATATGCTAGATCACATTCGATCTTATCATTACCTAGCGCAAGAGAACCTTGAATTTCCGCTTCTGCCGACTGCAATAAACCGAGATGAAATTCAATATTGAGCTTTCAGAAGAAAATGGCATTGTAAGCCGAAATCGCTATCGTGATGAATAAATACATTTAATAACAGTCAAGTTGGATATTGTGGGCTGGAGCATACCTGTGGTAGCGGGCTGTTAAAGTGATCATTCTATTACACTTACTTTTTTATGGTATAAGCCGACTTTGGGGAAGATCTGTTTCGCTTCTGGGGAAATGTAGGAACACGCGAGGCAATACTAACTCTACTACTTCTGTTGGAAGAAAGGTTAAGGAGAGGCAAACTTACGTTCACAGCATTTGTAGACTTAGAGCAAAGATTTTGACAGTGTTGACTGGAATACTCTCTTTGAAATTCTGAAGGTAGCAGGGTTAAAATACAGAGAGTAAAAGGCCATTTACAACTTGTACAGAAACCAGACGGCAGTTATAAGAAGTCGAGGGCGTAAAAGGGAAGCACTGGTTGAGAAGGGACTGAGATAGTGTTGTAGCCTATCAGTGTTACTGAACCTGCACGCCGGGCAAGCAGTAAAGGAATCGAAAGAAAATACGGTAGAAGATCAGGGAGAAGGAATAAAAACTTTGAGATTTGCCGTTGACATCGCAATTCTGTCAGAGACAACAAAAGGACTTGGATAAGCAGTTGAACGGAATGGACAGTGTCTTGAAAGGAGGATATATGATGAACGTTAACAAAAGCAAAAGAGGGGTAATGGAATGTAGTCGAATTAAACCAGGTTATGCCAAAGGAATCAGATTAGGAAACGAGACAGAGTGTAGATAAGATTTGCTCTTTAAGCATAAAAATATCTGATGATGGCCGAAGCAGGAAGGATACACATCTACATCTACATCTACATGGATACTCTGCAAATCACATTTAAGTGCCTGGCAGAGGGTTCATCGAACCACCTTCACAATTCTCTATTATTCCAATCTCGTATAGCACGCGGAAAGAATGAACACCTATATCTTTCCGTACGAGCTCTTATTTCCCTTATTTTATCGTGGTGATCGTTCCTCCCTATGTAGCTCGGTGTCAACAAAATACTTTCGCATTCGGAGGAGAAAGTTGGTGATCGGAATTTCGTGAGAAGATTCCGTCGCAACGAGAAACGCCATCTTTTAACGATTTCCAACCCAAATGCTGTATCATTTCTGTGACACTCTCTCCCATATTTCGCGATAATACAAAACGTGCTGCCTTTCTTTGAACTTTGTCGATATACTGCGTCAGTCCTATCTCGTAAGGATCCCACACCGCGCAGCAGTACACTAAAAGAGGACAGACAAGCGTAGTGTAGGCAGTCTCCTTAGTAGATGTTACATTTTCTAAGTGTCCTGCCAATAAAACGCAGTATTTGGTTTGGCTTCCCCACAACATTTTCTATGTGTTCCTTCCGATTTAAGTTGTTCGTAATTATAATACCTAGGTATTCGGTTGAATTTACGTCTTTTAGATTAGACTTTATCGTGTAAGCGAAGTTTAATGAGTTCGTTTTATCACTCATGTGGATGACCTCACACTTTTCGTTATTGAGGGTCAACTGCCACTTTTCGCACCATTTAGATATTTTTTCTAAATCGTTTTGCAGTTTGTTTTGATCTTCTGATGACTTTATTAGTCGATAAACAACAGCGTCATCTGCAAACAACCGAAGACGGCTGCTCAGATTGTCTCCCAAATCGTTTACATAGATAAGGAACAGCAAAGGGCCTATAACGCTACCTTGGGGAACGACAGAAATAACTTCTGTTTTACTTGTGTGGTACAGTGTCTAATGCCTCCGGAAATCCATAAATACGGAATCGATCTGAAGTCCCTTGTCAACACCACTCAACACTTCATGTGAATAAAGAGCTAGCTGTGTGTCACAGGAACGATGTTATCTAAACCCATGTTGTCTGTGTGCCAATAGACAGTTTTCTTCGAGGTAACTGTATGTGTAGAATAGTATTGGGGGGAAAAGTATTTGTGATGAAGAGAAATTTGTTAACAGCGAATATAGGTGTAAGTATCAGTAAGTCATTTCTGTAGATATTTGTGTGGAATGTAGACATGTATAGAAGTGAAACATGGACAGTTAAACTATTTGGGCAAGAAGAGAACAAAAGCTGTGCTATTGGAGAATGCTGAAGATTAGATGGGTAGTTCGCGGTACTAGAGAGTAGGTGTTGTGTAGAATTGAGGAGACAAGAAATCTGTGGTGTAACTTGACTGAAACAAGAGATCGGTAAAAAGAACACTGTCTGAGATATCAAGCGATCACGAATTTGGTATTGGAGGAAAGTGTGGGGCGTGGATACAAATCGTAAAGGGAGATGCAGAGATAAATGAAGTAAAGAGATGCGTAAAGGGTATATAGGTTGCAGTAGTTACTCGGAGTTGAAGAGGTTTGCACAGGATGGAGTAGCTTGGAGAGCTTCATCAAGCCAATCTCGGACTGAAGACCAAGAAAACAACATTTTTCTTGTGGGTTAGTATTGTGTGATTATTTTGTGTTGTCATGACACCTTATTTTCTATTGTTGCTTCTTTTCTTCGCGCGTGATGGAAAAGAGAGCCGGAGGTGTGACCACTGTTCCGGTCCCAGACGCCGTGAAGCGCTGTCCAGAGCCTCGCGGAAGCAGCGGGAGGCGGCAGGGGGCGGCGAGTGTGGGGGCAGCGCGGCCGTGGGAATCGATAGCGCGACGGGCGGCCTGCGGGCAGCTGCCTCTCAGCACTCACCGCCTCGCATCGCCTCCCCTGTCCGGAGGAAGGGGGCGGTGGGGTGGGCGAGGGGGGGGGGACACAGTGTACCACCCCAGAGTCATTCTAATGGCTGGCAGGACTTGCAAAGGTAAATACTGAAACAGTAACAAAAGAGGTTACTGCGCGGAGAAGAGGATATTGGTTACCTCGGTATCGCAATACAGGTTAAAAACAATTATGTTGCACTGAAGAGTAGCCATGCACATAGCTGATAGGGAATCTGTCAGAAATTTTCTAGCCGCACTCTGTGATTCATTGCTCAGAGAATACTTTCGAACGCTGGGAGCACTGTATTATTCAGCATGTGAGTTGACCAGGTTGTGTACTTTTACAGAGAGCGAATATTACATAGCTCCTTATCAAAGAACTACTAGGAACCCACTTTCAATGAAACTTTGTACAGCCATTTGTATTCCTAATAGTTCTTATGAATTTCAGTTTAGTATCTACAGTGATGTCAGACATACACAAAATAAACTAAGATGCAGCATTTATGACTTTCCACGATAATTCCTTACATGCTAATTGAGCCGTAGTTGTGTTCGCTCTTCGAAAAGCGCGCCAGGCGGAGTGCTTTCTCTTCGCGTCTAGTGTTTTCGGTGGAGCTTTCGGTTTCGCGCTGTTTGGATCGCTACCGCCCTCTGGCGGGAGGTGGAGCAAGTGTACGGTCGCGTGACGATCGAGGAGTACGTAAGTTTAAAATGTTATTATTAGGATGTTGTTAACGTCATACCGTGCAATATCCTTTGCACAGAGAAAATTTGCCAGCTATTTAAAAGAGTTTTTTTTAAATTGTTGTGTTTAAAATCTTATTATTGTCCAAAACCCAGGCGATCATTGTAGGAAAACCACCCCTTCATTCCGCCTCCTTGATTTCTATCTCACCATCTATGGCCGTCCTATCACCCTCACCCCCACCCTTAAGTACCTTGGCGTCACCCTCGATCGTCGACTCTCCTGGACCCCCCCATCTCCGGACAATCCAAGCCAAGGCACGCTCCCGACTCCGTCTTCTCAAGCTCCTTTCCGGCCGTACGTGGGTCTGGACCCCTCCACCATACTCCACCCCTATAAATTCCTCATCCGCCCTATCCTTTGTTACGCCCATCCGGCCTGGATATCCGCCCCCCTACCTTTTATAAATCCCTTCAAATCCTTGAACGCCATGCTCTCCGCCTCGCCCATCGCATCTGTCTCCCCTCCCCCACGCGGATCCTGTACGATCTCATTCCGTTCCCCCACTTCCTCCTTTTCCCTGAAAGGATACGGATCCTGTGCACCTCCCGCAAACTCGATCCTCCTCACCCGCTTGTCTCGCCCATCCTCTCCCGCCTCCACCCGCTGCCGCGCCTGTATTCCCACGTCCCACCCGGTCTCCATCTCTCCACCCTCCTTACCCTCTCCCAAGGTGGCTTCCGCCAGCTCCCTCTCCCTGATGATGCCCTCCTCCCCTCCATCTACCCCTCCTCCCAACTTTGATCCTCCTTCCCTCTTCCTGTTTTTGCTCCTTTGGGCACACTCCCACCCTTCTCTCCCTCTTCCCTCCCTCCTCCATTTCTCCCCACTCCTCCCCGGGCTTCCCCTCCCATGTCCCTCTCCTCCTCCCCCCATCTCCTCAGCCATTGGCATCTTTGTTCTCCCCTCTCCCCCACCTCACCCTTCTTCCTCTCTTGGCAGGTCCCCGGACTCGCACACGCTAAGTGGACATTCGCGCGCTGGAGATCATCGCCATCAGTGTCTCGTGTGTGCCGTCGTGTTTAGTGGTCTAGGGGTAGCGTCTTTGATTCATGATCAAAACGTCTTAGGTCCCGGGTTCGATTCCCGCCCCTGCCTAAATTTTGATAAATAATCAGCATTGGCGGCCGAAGACTCCCGGCATAAGAAGTCAGCCTCATTCTGCCAACGGCCTTGTCAAAGAGGGCGGAGGAGCGGATAGAGGTTCAGGGCACTCTCTTATCCTAGGGGTGGGAAATTGCCCCTAAAGGCGGAAGAATCAGCAATGATCAACGACATGAGGATGCAGAAGGCAATGGAAACCACTGCATTAAAGACACGTAACATGTATCCACAGGACATGTGACATGATGATCTCTCCATTGGCAAAAGATTCCGGAATAGTCCCCCATTCGGATCTCCGGGAGGGGACTGCCAAGGGGGAGGTTACCATGAAAAAAAGATTGAATAATCAACGAAAGGATAACGTTCTACGAGTCGGGGCGTGGAATGTGAGAAGCTTGAACGTGGTAGGGAAACTAGAAAATCTGAAAAGGGAAATACAAAGGCTCAATCTAGATATAGTAGGGGTCACTGAAGTGAAGTGGAAGGAAGACAAGGATTTCTGGTCAGATGAGTAATATCAACAGCAGCAGAAAATGGTATAACAGGTGTAGGATTCGTTATGAATAGGAAGGTAGGGCAGAGGGTGTGTTACTGTGAACAGTTCAGTGACCGGGTTGTTCTAATCAGAATCCACAGCAGACCAACACCGACAACGATAGTTCAGGTATACATGCCGACGTCGCAAGCTGAAGATGAACAGATAGAGAAAGTGTATGAGGATATTGAAAGGGTAATGCAGTATGTAAAGGGGGACGAAAATCTAATAGTCATGGGCGACTGGAATGCAGTTGTAGGGGAAGGAGTAGAAAAAAGGTTACAGGAGAATATGGGCTTGGGACAAGGAATGAAAGAGGAGAAAGACTAATTAAGTTCAGTAACAAGTTTCAGCTAGTAATAGCGAATACCCTGTTCAAGAATCACAAGAGGAGGAGGTATACTTGGAAAAGGCCGGGAGATACGGGAAGATTTCGATTAGATTACATCATGGTCAGACAGAGATTCCGAAATCAGATACTGGATTGTAGGGCGTACCCAGGAGCAGATATAGACTCAGATCACAATATAGTAGTGATGAAAAGTAGGCTAAAGTTCAAGACTTTAGTCAGGAAGAATCAATAAGCAAAGAAGTGGGATACGGAAGTACTAAGGAATGACGAGATACGTTTGAAGTTCTCTAACGCTATAGATACAGCAATAAGGAATAGCGCAGTAGGTAGTACAGTTGAAGAGGAATGGACATCTCTAAAGAGGGCCATCACAGAAATGGCAAGGAAAACATAGGTACAAAGAAGGAAGCTGCGAAGAAACCATGGGTAACAGAAGAAATACTTCAGTTGATTGATGAAAGGAGGAAGTACAAACATGTTCCGTGAAAATCAGGAATACAGAAATACAAGTCGCTGAGGAATGAAATAAATAGGAAGTGCAGGGAAGCTAAGACGAAATGGCTGCAGGAAAAATGTGAAGACATCGAAAAAGATATGATTGTCGGAAGGACAGACTCAGCATACAGGAAAGTCAAAACAACCTTTGGTGACATTAAAAGCAACGGTGGTAACATTAAGAGTGCAACGGGAATTCCACTGTTAAATGCAGAGGAGAGAGCAGATAGGTGGAAAGAATACATTGAAAGCCTCTATGAGGGTGAAGATTTGTCTGATGTGATAGAAGAAGAAACAGGAGTCGATTTAGAAGAGATATGGGATCCAGTATTAGAATCGGAATTTAAAAGAGCTTTGGAGGACTTCCGGTCAAATAAGGCAGAAGGGATAGATAACATTCCATCAGAATTTCTAAAATCATTGGGGGAAGTGGCAACAAAACGACTATTCACGTTGGTGTGTAGAATATATGAGTCTGGCGACATACCATCTGACTTTCGGAAAAGCATCATCCACACCATTCCGAAGACGGCAAGAGCTGACAAGTACGAGAATTATCGCACAATCAGCTTAACAGCTCATGCATCGAAGCTGCTTACAAGAATAATATACAGAAGAATGGAAAAGAAAATTGAGAATGCGCTAGGTGACAATCAGTTTGGCTTTAGGAAAAGTAAAGGGACGAGAGAGGCAATTCTGCCGTTACAGCTAATAATGGAAGCAAGGCTAAAGAAAAATCAGGACACTTTCATATGATTTGTCGACCTGGAAAAAAGCGTTCGACAATATAAAATGGTGCAAGCTGTTCGAGATTCTGAAAAAAGTAGGGGTAAGCTATAGGGAGAGACGGATCATATACAATATGTACAACAACCAAGAGGTAATAATAAGAGTGGACGATCAAGAACGAAGTGCTCGTATTAGGAAGGGTGTAAGACAAGGCTGTAGCCTTTCGCCCCTACTCTTCAATCTGTACATTGAGAAAGCAATGATGGAAATAAAAGAAAGGTTCAGGAGTGGAATTAAAATACAAGGTGAAAGAATATCAATGATACGATTCGCTGATGACATTGCTATCCTGAGTGAAAGTGAAGAAGAATTAAATGATCTGCTGAACGGAATGAACAGTCTAATGAGTACACAGTATGGTTTGAGAGTAAATCGGAGAAAGACGAAGGTAATGAGAAGCAGTAGAAATGAGAACAGCGAGATACTTAACATCAGGATTGATGGTCACGAAGTCAATGAAGTTAAGGAATTCTGCTACCTAGGCAGTAAAATAACCAATGACGGACGGAGCAAGGAGGACATCAAAAGCAGACTCGCTATGGCAAAAAAGGCATTTCTGCCCAAGAGAAGTCTACTAATATCAAATACCGGCTTTAATTTGAGGAAGAAATTTCTGAGGATGTACATCTGGAGTACAGCATTGTATGGTAGTGAAACATGGACTGTGGGAAAACCGGAACAGAAGAGAATCGAAGCATTTGAGATGTGGTGCTATAGACGAATGTTGAAAATTAGGTGCACTGATAAGGTAAGGAATGAGGAGGTTCTACGCAGAATCGGAGAGGAAAGGAATATGTGGAAAACACTGATAAGGAGAAGGGACAGGATGATAGGACATCTGCTAAGACATGAGGGAATGACTTCCATGGCACTAGAGGGAGCTGTAGAGGGCAAAAACTTTAGAGGAAAACAGAGATTGGAATACGTCAAGCAAATAATTGAGGACGTAGGTTGCAAGTGCTACTCTGAGATGAAGAGGTTAGCACAGGAAAGGAATTCGTGGAGGGCCGCATCAAACCAGTCAGTAGACTGATGACAAAAAAAAAAAGTTGACCGTCACACTCCATCGTTCACCTGTGCCATCGCCATCTTCAGTGTTAGTGCATCGTGACAACAGTTTCTAGTGTGGATTATCGTCGAGTGTGAACGGCTCCGTGTTTGTCTTTATGTGTCTACCCACCGTTATGTCACATCTGTGTATTCTTTCTGGTGTTTATTTATCTACTTTATGGCTGAAGAGCGGCGTAACGTGCTGCTGACAGCCTGCCTTTTGTACGGGTTTGAAAATAACAATAAAGGAAAAAAAATCTTATTATTGTGAAGAGTTTAACGTCATACCTTGCAATCTCCTTTTCGTAAAGAAAATTTGTCACCTATTGGAAACTGTTTTTGAAATTGTCTTTCTAAAAAAAGGCCAGACTTAAAATTTATTATTGAAAAGGTCTTTTAAAATAAAAAGGTATCTTTAGCAGTGTGTGTTATTTCACCAGCAACTCCTGGCCCCTGCTTCCACGATAACGTTTTGGAATAACATGTGTACTTGAGTTGTTGTTTGTGAATCGCTCTAATTGATGGTTCACTAGTATGCAGTTTGCAAAACTCAGTGAAGAATTCAGCTAAATACTGCACCATTAAATGATTAAGTAAACGTCATTTTGTTTAAAAAGCTAAGATGTTTTCAGTTTCAGATAGCTACTACTATTTTATCTGTTCCATAACATTACTTTCATTTGTTAGCTTTCAACATTTCGTTGACAGGGAACAGAAACTTTATTTAAATTCCTTAAAACGTTTGTTAATGGTTCCTTCAACAGTTGCAGTATTAGTTTCAAACCCTACAGGCTCATTTTCAAACCTGGCCTACTGAGGCTGCACTGACAATGCCTGACCTTGATGATGAACACTGAGTGCCGATTTTGACTTGGTAACAAACATGTATGGATTGTGGCATTCCTCCTGGAAACATTTATAGAACATGTGTTGTCACTCAGTGTTTGTTATTCTTCACAGAAGCTCTTCTGCGAACCTTACAGAAGAGTTTCTGTGAAGTTTGGAAGGTAGGATACGAGGTACTGGCGGATTTAAAGCTGTGAGGACGGGTCGTGAGTCGTGCTTCGGTAGCTCAGTCGGTAGAGCACTTGCCCGCCTTAGGCAAACGTCCCGAAATCGAGCCTCGGTCCAGCACACAGTTTCAATCTGCCAGGAAGTTTCATATCAGCGCACAATCCACTGCAGAGTGAAAATCTCATTCTGGCATTAAAAAACGCTTTAAAAACATTAGTTTCATTTGTCGTAACGTCTGAATGAATGAGCAATGAATATGACAGGTTACGTGAAACATGAATCGTAATTGTCATGACTGGGCGTGCAAATCAGATTGAGCAACCTTGATGCGAGTCACATGCATGAAGGAATATAATGATTGTAAAGCAGCAACTTTTCGGTACTTTACTACTGCAATATTTACATAAGCCATTCAGACGAGTAAACGTATGTTTCAGGCCGCCAATCCGTACTGTTCGTTGATTTACGCTTCGTTATTACTTGCTGATTGCAAAGTTAGGCTTCGGAAATTCATAAGTAGACAGTTTTGGAGTACGTACTTACTCCCGAGGTATATGCACCAATAACTAAAGTTCTGGCCTTGAGCCTACGACTCACGCATTAGCTACTCTTCTACATTCTTCTGTAACTCATCCACTTCCAAAAATTTTAATGAAAGTGAAGGGATTGCAATCTGTGAACCCTTTTGAATGACACTATTTATTTCGCTTTAGATTCCAATAATACGTCCCTATTACTTCTGAATGAACGTGTTTACTATTACAGCCACTCATCTGTCACAAGCACATATGTGTTTACCATTGCCGATTCCTTACCGAACGCCCGCCTTTTTATCATACAACAATTCACACGATACGAAAGCTATCCTGCGCTTTCACGACCACTTCTCTCTCACACACACACGTGTAATACTTGCGTGATGGCTCTGGCGCGACTGAAGCTGTATCAAAGAAGCGTAAGGGTAGATACCATTCGTCAAGTACAGGATCTACACTGATTAATCAGAAAATTACGACCATCGACCTAATACCGATATAAAACCGTCCAGGCGATAGCACCGTCACCTGGCGCGGAATGACAGTCACACACACGCGCGGTGCTTGTAGAATCAGTCAGCGTGATGTTCTTGTGTAGAATGAGGAAGGCGCACGTTCATCTTTATTTGACCGAGGGCTGATCGTGATGGCCCGGAGGCTCTCCACGAGCAATTTAGAAACTGCACGACTTGTCGAGTGTTCGACGAGTGTTGCGTTGGGTGTCTTCGAGACGTGGCGAAACCAAGCTGAATCCACGTCCAGACATCGTTGGGTTGGGCGACCAGCCCTCACTGAAGACGTCGTAGGTTGGGCAGACTGGTAAAACAGGACTGTGGCGGAATTCACATCAGAATTTAATGCTGGGCAGAGTACAAGTGTGTCTGAACACACAGTGCATCGAACACTCCTAACAATGGGCCTCTGCAGTGCAAAGTGCCAATGCTAACACCACAACATCACCAACTACGACTGAAAAGGGCACGTGGCCTTTGGCACTGGACGTTGGCGCAGTGCCAGAGCGTTACATGGTCTTATGAATCCCGATATCTTCTTCATCATGCCGATGGGAGGGCACGAATCCGTTGTCTTTCACGGGAACAGCTCCTTGACAACTTTTCTGCAGGACGGAGGCAAGCTGGCGGGTGCTTCATTACCTTCTGAGGCACATTCACATGGGCACCCATGGGTCCAGTGGAGCTCGAGTAAGGCACCATGACGGACAAAGGGTACCTTACACTGGTTTCAGACCACGTACACCCCTTCATGACGATCATGTTTCCCGACGGTAGTATCAGTTTTCAAGAGGAGAATGCGCCATGTCTCAAGGCTAGGAGTGTGATGGAGCGGTTCGAGGAGCACAGTGGCGAGTTCTAATTGATGTGCTGCTCCCTCCCCCCTCCCCCCTCCTCCAAACTCGACAGATCTGAAACAGATCGAACACGTCTGGGATGTGATTGAACGTGGCTTTAGGGATCATCACCTTCTTGTCATTAATTTACGCGAATTAGGTGACTTGTGTGTGCACATGTATGTTTGTATGTTACTTTTGTTTTATTCTTACCAAAAAGTAGAATTAAAATGTAATTAATGTCCTTATGAGCGCTATTTAAGCTGCCTGTTGAGCTAGCGTAAATTTGATACGGATAATGAAGGTGCTCTTTCTATGGTATTGAGAGAAAATTCTGTGCTACCATTTTCCCTCTAATATTAAAGCGTTAGAGTGTCTTAGTTGGTTTCCTTCGAGCACCGCCAAGAGTTGTTGCGTGCACATGTGGCGACCTACGACACGTCACCGATCTAATCCGTGCCAAAGGTGAACATACCGGCTATTAGACAGGTGGCCGTAATGTTCTGGCTGATGAGTGTTTATCAGTACCCTTCCTTACCGCATTTGTCTTTATTTTCTTGGCTCTGAGCACTATGGGACTTAATATCTATGGTCATCAGTCCCTTAGAACTTAGAACTACTGAAACCTAACCAACCTAAGGACAGCACACAACACCCAGCCATCACGAGGCAGAGAAAATCCCTGACCCCGCCGGGAATCGAACCCGGGAACCCTGGCGTGGGAAGCGAGAACGCTACCGCACGACCACGAGATGCGGGCATTTTCTTGGCTTTTGGAAATGAATATATTTGGATTTTTGTGGAAACTGATTGCGGCCTCTGATGCTTTGTCCAAGTGTTTGTTTGTACCCGCCCACGTACTGAATGAAGGAAAGCCGGTTGATAACTGTAAGCCATTCGCTATTTAAATGTTGCTTATTTGAATTTCCTCCTCTGAAGGCTAATGGTAGTTCGCAGCGCTAATATTGTTAGAGGTGTTTATTTTGAGTAATTTCTTCTTGATTAACTAGCTGCGTAATTATCTACTATATGAAATGGCTCTCATTAGTTTATTGTATCGCTAAGACAACAAATTATTAAAGTGCTCTACTGTTATATATACTACCTGCTGACAAGCGTCATTAATAACTGACTTAAGGGTGCAGCTTATTCTGAGGCCAACCCTAACTGACACATTTTCTCTTAAATCGGCCATAAGGTTATTAAGGAACTTTTGCCACAGTAATGATTAAAGTTAGGGAGTAAATTTGAAAAGCTTCTTTCTTTTCATTATTTGCAGCTTGCTTTAACTGACTTTCTTCAAACCTGTCGAGTGTACTCACTATTTCGTATCGAGTCTAGTACTGAATTATTACTATATCTTAACTTACAGTCTTTTGTATGCACTACAGGTGTGCCTGGGCATACGTTTGCTATTTAGAGACTTAATAAGTGTTATATTGTCACTGTGTCCTGATGTATCTCAGAAATGGATTTTGTTTTGCAGTTACGGCCTGTGATCAGTGCTACCGGCCAGTCCAGACCAGCACCTAGAAGTCTGGGCACAGGGAGCAAATGTTTTGGGTCAGCCACAATTTCAGACAGCTTGGGCTGCATGTAACCTGTAAATTAGTGGTTTTGGCTGTCCTGTTTTCATGACCAAAGAAGGAGTTAATTGTTTTTCTAATCTTAAAACTCATTTAAATTCACGACTGTTTCTGTGGTTATTTTATTTGTTTGAAACTTAAAGTCCATAGATTAGTATTTTAATTGTTTAATACTGTTAATTTATTTCGGTGCAGCTTTACCTTAGGAGCATTTATTTTTATGTAATTTCATATTGTCAGAAATCTGAGGAAACATATTGTTCTTCTGGACAGTTAAAAGGTTGCTCATGGAGCTTCAAGTGGCTTAAATTTGAGTCCACTCACTGGTCTCTTGAAGTGTCAGGCAGAAAGAAAATTTTTAATTTTGTCAATGCCTCAAATGGTTATTGTTAATGTTTTTAAATTTTGAACGTGAAACGAAGTGTTGTTCATTTCATTGATGAATGTTGTTTTAAATTAACCGGGGTCCAGTCCTTCCACTCAGTACCATTTGGTGGCGCCGACGTAGGGACCATTACAAGGCTCATTTGTGTTCAAGCATGCATTTCTCGTAGTGTTTCCATATTTCTAATCCCTGTGTTAGCAAGTACGTCCGACCCTAGCCGGCTCACACACACACACACACACAGTCTCTACTGAACTCAACTGCCAGACCGCCACGCCAAGAACTCGCAACAAGAATCACCACCTCAGAATACATTGTCAGCGGGCACATGCTTGACTCGCCTAAATCAGCGAGAGCTGCAGTAACGTGATACATCTGCAATGAAGTAAATCGATAAAAAGTAACAAATGTCACAAAGAATAACAAATATCCTGTCCTCCGTATAAAACTCGTGCACTGGTGGGGAGCGCCAAAGATGACCTCGGTTTGAGGAAGGCCGGCGTGTACCAGATTCCGTGTCAATGTGGCAAGTCGTATATTGGTCAGACGATGTGTACCGTCGAGGATCGATGCCGTGAACACCAGAGGCACACTCGACTGATGTATCCGAGCAAGTCGGCGGTCGCTGAACATTGTTTGTCGGAAAATCACGCTATGGAGTATGAACGCACGAGGATTCTGGTACAGACGTCGAGATACTGGGACAGCGTTGTTAGAGAGGCCATCGAAATTCGCACCAATGACGACCTCATAAATCGTGACTGTGGCTATAATCTTAGCAAGGCTTGGGAACCAGCGATTGGGTTAATGAAGAGTAAATCGAGCAAATGTGTAGTTGTGACGACCACGGCGGACGGAGCCATCACACCGACGTCATCTCAGACGCCGTCGCAATCTGTTCCACCGCGCGACCGTGGCGCGGGGCGCGGACGGCGGAGTGAGCGCGCCGCGGGCGGAGGGTATTTAAATCCGCCGCCGCCGCGACCGAACCTAGTTCCACCTGAGCAGCCATAGTGTACGGATCTCCGTGCCGGCACGTTCACAGGAGCTCAGTCCGTCAGTTCACCTGATGATGGCGACATGTATGATCGCCGAAATATTGTGCCCGTTGGACACTGTAGACCGGCAGTACACCCGTGGATATTTTGATTATCAAATACGCCGGGAGAAACTCAAGAATCACAACAAATATATCGTTGCTGGAGGATAATATACCAACAGGCTCACTGTTTTAAATCATTCAACCCGTCGATCTCACTCCAGGCTCCGAAATCAGTTTCCACAAAAATCCAAATATATTCATTTCAAAAAGCCAAGAAAATGCCCGCATCTCGTGGTCGTGCGGTAGCGTTCTCGCTTCCCACGTCAGGGTTCCCGGATTCGATTCCCGGCGGGGTCAGGGATTTTCTCTGCCTCGTGATGGCTGGGTGTTGTGTGCTGTCCTTAGGTTGGTTAGGTTTCAGTAGTTCTAAGTTCTAAGGGACTGATGACCATAGATGTTAAGTCCCATAGTGCTCAGAGCCATGAAAATAAAGACAAACGCGGTAAGGAAGGGTACTGATAAACACTCATCAGCCAGAACATTACGGCCACCTGTCTAATAGCCGGTATGTTCACCTTTGGCACGGATTAGATCGGTGACGTGTCGTAGGTCGCCACATGTGCACGCAACAACTCTTGGCGGTGCTCGAAGGAAACCAACTAAGACCCTCTAACGCTTTAATATTAGAGGGAAAATGGTAGCACAGAATTTTCTCTCAATACCATAGAAAGAGCACCTTCATTATCCGTATCAAATTTACGCTAGCTCAACAGGCAGCTTAAATAGCGCTCATAAGGACATTAATTACATTTTAATTCTACTTTTTGGTAAGAATAAAACAAAAGTAACATACAAACATACAATATATCCAGGCTTCAGTCTCGTACAACAGCTTAAAATGCACTTGCTACATCACACAATGAAAAGCTTCACAAGAAAAGCCAGGAGCGACTGCAAAGCATCGAGGCAAGACTACCCGCATATAACCTGCCAACTTTCCAAACCGAAGCGCTTGACTTTACAGCTAAGCAAGAAGTAAATCATTGACCAAGGTGAAGGCGGAACTAGACCGTCTTGCACAACTTTCTAACGCTCAGGAAGGCGCTACGGCAGGACCGCACTATTTACTTCGTGTCCGCTTTCTCATGGGCCAGCCGTCCTCGCCACACCGCTCCCGCTCGTGCCGCCGCCTCGCGCCACCCACCCGAAACCAAAGAGTGCGATCATGTAGAAAATAGGATCCATACGAGCAGCCACGGCTGTATATACACCACTGCCCATTAAAATTGCTACACCAAGAAGAAATGCATATGACAAACGGGTATACATTGGACAAATACATTATACTAGAACTGATATGTGATTACATTTTCACGCAATTTGGGTGCATAGATCCTGAGAAATCAGTACCCAGATCAACCACCTCTGGCCGTAATAACGGCCTGATACGCCTGGGCATTGAGCCAAACAGAGCTTGGATGGCTTGTACGGGTACAGCTGCCCATGCAGCTTCAACCCGATACCACAGTTCATCAAGAGTAGTGACTGGCGTATTGTGACGAGCCAGTTGCTCGGTCACCATTGACCAGACGTTTTCAGTTGGTGAGAGATCTGGAGAATGTGCTGACCAGGGCAGCAGTCGAACATTTTCTGTATCCAGAAAGGCCCGTACAGGACCTGCAACATGCGGTCGTGCATTGTCCTGCTGAAATATAGGATTTCGCATGGATCGGATGAAATGTAGAGTCACGGGTCGTAACACATCTGAAATGTAACGTCCACTATTCAAAGTGCCGTCAGTGCGAACAAGAGGTGACCGAGACGTGTAACCAATGGAACCCCATATCATCACGCCGGGTGATACGCCAGTATGGCGATGACGAATACACGCTTCCAATGTACGTCCACCGCGATGTCGCCAAACACGGATGCGACCATCATGATGCTGTAAACAGAACCTGGATTCATCCAGAAAAATGACGTTTTGCCATTCATGCACACAGGTTCGTCGTTGAGTACACCATCGCAGGCGCTCCTGACTGTGATGCAGCGTCAAGGGTAACCGCAGTCACGGTCTCCGAGCTGATAGTGCATGCTGCTGCAAACGTCGTCGATCTGTTACTGCAGATGGTTGTTGTCTTGCAAACGTCCCCATCTGTTGACTCAGGGATCTAGACGTGGCTGCAGCCATGCGGATAAGATGCCTGTCATCTCGACTGCTAGTGATACGAGGCCGTTGTGATCCAGCACGGCGTTCCGTATTGCCCAACTGCACCCACCGATTCCATATTCTTCCGATCATTGGTTCTCGACCAACGCGAGCAGCAATGTAGCGATACGATAAACCGCAATCACGATAGGCTACAATCCGACCTTTATCAAAGTCGGAAACGTGATGGTACGCATTTCTCCTCCTTACACGAGGCATGACAACAACGTTTCACCAGGCAACGTCGGTCAACTGCTGTTTGTGCATGAGAAATCGGTTGGAAACTTTCCTCATGTGAGCACGTTGTAGGTGTCGCCACCGGCGCCAACCTTGTGTGAATACTCTGAAAAGCTAATCATTTGCACATCACAGCATCTTCTTCCTGTCGGTTAAATTTCGCATCACTAGCACGTCATCTTCGTGGTATAGCAATTATAATGGACAGTTGTGTACTTCTGTCTGCACACATTAAGACGAGCAATACATTACTGCTTGTGTGCAGTATAGTTTAACAACTATACAGTATGTCCATGGGGGAGGAGGAGCCTCGGAATAAAAGTTCTCCGAGTCTTCTTCTCCCAAGCGACATTACCTTATTACTACAGTCTTAGTATGTGGTGCCTGTGTTTATTTGTTTTATGATTTTTGTGTTGTTTCTGTTATGCATGTAGTGTGATGCATTGTTGGCTTTGGTCCTTACATGTTGATCCCTTCTGAGTCATGTTCACTTAGTGTTCCCTCCTTGGTTTAGGAAGCTGTGGTCTTGTGTCCTCCCATGTGGTTTCAAATGGTTCAAATGGCTTGAGCACTATGGGACTTAACATCTGAGGTCTAGAACTTAGAACTACTTAAACCTAACTAACCTAACGACATCAAACAATTTCATGCCAGAGGCAGGATTCGAACCTGCGACCGTAGCAGTCGCGCGGTTCCGGACTGAAGCGCCTAGAAGCGTTCGGCCACCACATCCGGCCCCATGTGGTTTGTCGTGTTATTTGTGCTTGTCTACACCTCCTTCCATATGGGTTTCGGCGCTTGTATTCTTCGTGCAGAGTGTTCGATACAATATCGGCTACGCTCTTTATTGTGTTCCAGTCATCCGTATTACGCATTATTCCGGCGATGTCACTGTCTTACTGTTTGGGTCTCACTTGTGCTAGCGTGTTGCACAGCAGTGTGACTGGTTCTGGTGTCCCAGTTTCTCCGCATATGCATACTTCATCGTTAGTTTGTAACACCCCACCCGTCACTGACCTGGTTTTGATGTGTGTTCACCCCAGGTAATTGACTAACAGAGAGTGCAAAACTGCCGCAATGTCGGATGACGCAAAGAAAGTAATAAGGCCCTGTGAACTGCGGTGGCAGTGTTGACATTAATTGACTCAGAATTGATCCCTTTTAATTAAACAGGTGTGCACATTGATGTTATATTCAGGTATTGAACACCAGATGCAAATGTTGAACATAAAATTAATTAAGAAAGAGACTTGGGATTTCAACTACTTGATTGAAAACAGATGCAGTCGATTAGCACAGATTTATTTTAACTCACGACCTTCAATCATCACATTACATGAATAAATTGCGTTTACGTGGAGTAAAGCGCGATAAATCCAAAGTAATTCCTAGCGTCTGACCCAGGCGTAGTGCGAAGTGCGAGAAGAATTCTACAATACACGGCCCATGAAACCCTTGTGGAAACTTTGCCGACGCGATCCAACAAATTAATTAGTGGCTGGAGCGGGCACAATGTCACCGAGTTCAGCGTGGCGGGGCGTCGTCGTTATGCGGACGTCGGCCTACCTCGTGGTGCTGCAAGGCTGCGCTCGTCTGTTCACTTCTAGCTATCTTACTCAGTACATAGCTGAACGAAAACTTTCTATCTCCAAGCTCAATCGTTCCGTTTGCTAGGTCCTAAACTGCAGAGATGCTCACTCTCTCTCAGGCAAGGTGAGTAAAGAACGCCACGTCTGCACTCTAGGCAAGCTGGGAATGGAAGACCTCTTCGGGGACTTCTCCCAGTCCGCTCTTCGCCTCGGTTTCCCCTCCAGCAAAATCACTTACGCCAATTGCAGCGCAAGTCGCGTTAATTATGCGTCGCTTCCCAGTGCCGACCAAAGCCTGCTCTGGGAAATGAACAAATTCCCACAAAATTTCCCTTCTTCTCAACTTCTGCTATTTAGCTCCTCCCAGGCCACCCATCAAGGTTAGCGTCTGCACAAAACGCCAATTTTTCTGGAATTCTGACTCCCAGGAGAGTACTTCAAATTCCTCGGTCCTACGTTCCCATCAGAGGCCGGCGTATTTCATTCTGTTGCTCTTCACCTGATTTACTTCAGACTCTGCGGACCGTGAATTCAGTGTGCAATTGCTATAGTCACGAACACGCATATTTTGGCCTCTGTTGACTGTTCCACAGTAGCTTTGCGCGGCTTACTCACATGTTTCACTGATAATGGGATGACGGACATTTATCAACAGTCATACAAGTTCTCCGTCTGCTTCCCAGTACACCAGCATGGGACCAACCACCCACTCACTGTCACTCATCTTAAGGCAGCTGGAGGCCGCACCCCGTTACCGCTTTCTCAGATCTTGAGCCGCCCTATTGTCGCTTCCCTTCGCCTCTCCCCAGCTGGCCACGGTCAACTCTGTATACTTCCCTGGGATAAACTAGCCTCCAGTAAATCGCCTCGTTTCCACAAAGTGTTTTATGTCGTGTGAATTACTTTAAAACCATCACCTGACGTTAATTATTCCAATACGTCCATAGTATACCTTCAACAAGATGCATTGTGCCTTGTCAGTCACTTTTGTTCAGCCCTACTGTTCGCTCAACGTGAGTTAGGTGATCTTTAATGACTTCATGTAAGAGGCATAGTTCTTGCCATCTTACAAGTTAGTACCATACGTTAAATGTACTGGATACGACCCGTGGCCTGTCAGGAAATGGACCATCCCTCAGCTTGGGTCGACATGTTTCAGTTGTAGTCTTTTACGTACACCAGGAAAGAAAGAGTGTACTCGGTGACTCTTGCGGGATGCATCCCACTCCCTCTGCCATGTTTGAATCCGCCATTGTTTCATTTGTGTTCTATGTGTGGAGAATGGAAGAATGTCGTTTCGTTGGATGAGTCTTGCTTCACACTGTTTCCGACTTTTGGCCGAATTTACGGCACAAGAGTGAAACATGGCGGGGTTCGGTGATAATATGGGCAGTATCACGGTATTCCACGGTCCCCATGGTTACTCTACAAGACTTCGTTGCTGCCATTTGGCTGATCAGCTCCATCCCATTGTACAATGTGTGGTTCCTCTGGTTTTGTGAGGACGAGGGTGAGTTTTGTATCTCCCCGGCCACCGTATCCACCAGATGTTAATACTATTTTGGGCTTCGTTTTTGTAGAAGGGTGCGTCAATGCTACCCACCTCCATCATCATTATCCGAACTTGACACTATTTTGAGGGAAGATTGGTATAACAGGCACTTGAAAACCACACAGGACCTGTGTTTATCCATTCCGAGACGACTGAATGCTGTTTTGAATGCCAAATGGTCTCCTACACCGTATTAAACATGATGATATGTTGCGTTTTTAGTGTTTCCATATTTGTTTTCACCCACATTACAGGTAGACCTAATGAAATGATCACACTTATAGGGAATATAATGAACTCCATGCACCCTGTGGATACGTGTAGTATGCCTGGTTAATTTTAAAGCTATTTTCAGCTGAGGAATTTTATACTTCTGAACATGTCATTCGTCTGAAGAACTGTCCCAAGTTTCCTTATATAGATACAGTTTCATCTACTAGCTGAACGGCTGCGATCGGTATGAAGTTTTTAGGTACAATCCCAATACATTCGAGACATGTGGACGCGTGACCAACGAGCCTCACTGTATAGCACGACAGAGCTGAATTTTTCGACCTGATGAAAGATGAGACAAATCGGTCGCACACTGCAGAGTTTTAGGGCTCAGATGTAAAACGCATGCACGCTATATAGGTGCAATTGCCACCCAAAGCAGGACTACGAGTGTGCATCATGTGGCCTTAAAGGCTCTCACAATTAAAGACTATGAGAAGTACCTGCTTGAGGGTGCTGGCAGCGCTCTGTATCACCTCCTGCTTCTAGTCCACCTATTTCCCATATACTTTATCATTGTATGAAGTACAATCTTTAAGTAAATTAGTAAATGTAAATGTTTTATAAAACAGGATATGAAGATAAAAATTCAGTGGTTAAGTGGGAATAAATACATATATGTATATATATTATTTATTAGTTATAATATATACGTACCTGAGAACTACACACATGAAAAAAGTTTTACATCACCCTCGTTCGCAGAACTCCTGCAGATAGACGTTGACTGTGGATGTTGTATCGCAGACACAGTTCTTTGGACTATTCAGAGATGTCACTAAACGCGTCCAAAGATGTAAATACCAGTGCATGAGCAGCGCCTATTAGACGGAGGGGGTCCGAGAGGCCGATCAGGTCCAGTCATTCCACCAGGAAGGACGTGCACGGCTCGTGTTGCCTGTACTTCAACCATGCCTAGACGGCCAATACCGCGGTTCGATCGAGTCCGCATTGTTACTTTGTGCCCGGAAGAGCTCTTAACAAGGGAAATTTCCAGGAGTCTTGGTGTGAACCAAAGCCAAGTTGTTCGGACACGGAGAAGATACAGAGAGACAGGAACTATTGAAGACGTGCCTAACTCAGGGCGCTCAAGGACTATTGCTGCAGTGGATGACCGCTACTTACGGATTATGGCTCGGAGGAACCTTGACGGCAACGCCACCATGTTGAATAATACTGTTTGTGCAGCCACAGGACGTCGTGTTACGACTCAAACTGTGCGTAATAGGCTGCATGATTCGCAACTTCAATCCCTACGACCATGGCGAGGTCCATCTTTGCAACCACGACACCATGCAGCGCGGTACAGATGCGCCAAAGAACATGCCGAATGGACCGCTCAGGATTGGCATCGGAGGCAAGCCGGTCAGGCTGAACGCCTTAAATACAGTGTCCAGCGAATGCAGCAAGGTGGAGGTTCCGTGCTGTTTTAGCGTGGTATTATGTGGGGCCGACCTACGCCGCTGGTGGTCATGGAAGGCGCCGTAACGGCTGTACGATGCTTGATGTCATCCTCCGACCGATAGTGCAACCATATCGGCAGCATATTGGCGAGGCATTCGTCTTCGTGGACGTCAATTCGCGCCCCCGTAGTGCACATCTTGTGAATGACTTTCTTCGTAGCTCGACTAGAGTGAGCAGCATGTTCACCTTTTCGAACATGCCTCGGACAGATTGAAAAGGGCTGTTTATGGCCGACGTGACCCACCAAACAGTCTGAGAGATCTATGCTTAATCACCGTTGAGGAGTGGGACAATCTGGACCAACAGTGCCTTGATGAACTTGTGGATAGTATGCCACGATAAATACAGGCATAAATCAATGCAAGAGGACGTGCTACTGGGTATTAGAGGCAATACAGCAGTCCGGACCACCACCTCTGAAGGTCTCTCTGTATGGTGGTACAATATGCAATGTGTAGTTTCCATGAGCAATAAAAAGAGCGGAAATGATGTTTATGTTGATCTCTGTTTAAATTTTCTGTATAGATTCCGAAATCTCGGAACCGAGGTGATGCAAAACCTTTTTTGATGTATGCATAAACAGGTCTTTAAAGCACAAAAAATTATTGGAAAAAGTTTCTGAAAATGTTTTCATTGTTGTATATATGTCATATTTTTAAAGTACAAAGAGAGAAAAAAATCTCATAAAAATGTTATTTCACTGCTGTATATATAAACCATATTTAAAAGTACAAACCGAAGTTCGTTGATAAATCTTTTTATTGTTAGTGAATCATTAGTTATTCTGTTGTATCATTCTCGTTATTTACAAAAGAATGTGATATATTAAGTACAGGAAACATACAAACATCTTAATCACACAGCTACTTTGGATGCATGCCTTTGTAATTTACAGGATGGGGTTGAGGAATGTAAGACAATCTAAATAAAATATTGTTGTTATTATTACATATTTTTGGTACACGAGAAAAAATCATATGTTACGTGCAGTAACTCATCATTTTTGTTTGTACCTGCTTAGGAGCTTGTTGCACTGCAATAAATAATACAGTGTAACTATATAAGGACATGTTAGTAATGCTACTTCTACTACTACTACTACTACTACTACTACTAATAATAATAATAATAATAGTATTCATAACAATAATAATGAATGGACAGCTACTTACTCTTAAAAAATGTGGCTAGCAGCTGATGTCTGGTTTGCGCAACTCACGCGTTACAGAAAAGGGAAGGCAATGCCAACAAAGGCTTCAAATGGTTCAAATGGCTCTGAGCACTATGGGACTTAACAGCTATGGTCATCAGTCCCCTAGGACTTAGAACTACTTAAACCTAACTAACCTAAGGACATCACACACAACACCCAGCCATCACGAGGCAGAGAAAATCCCTGACCCCGCCGGGAATCGAACCCGGGAACCCGGGCGTGGGAAGCGAGAACGCTACCGCACGACCACGAGATGCGGGCAATGCCAACAAAGGAAACTCATTGTCTTGGAGAGCCCACTCAGGTAACGCATCTTCATACCCTAATGTTGCACTGCCATTGTTTGTCGAAAATATTGCTGCACATACATCTCCTGACTGATGAATAATACGAATAAATTTCCATACGTTCTTCCATTATAATGTCTTCGTATTCTCGACGTAGAAGGCTGAGAGTACATTTCTCTAATAGATGTTTCCAAGAAACACAATTTTTAAACAGTCTTCATCGCTCGACGCAAGTGCCCCAGGGACCTCGAGGCTACAACACTAAGAAGAAGAAGAACTCTTATGGCGCTTCACTGTAATGTACAAACTCTGAAATAAAGGTAGGTGGATCTGCTAATAAAAATTGTGGGAAGGTAGTGGGTGCTTGATACCGTTTGGTCAAGTGCAATAGTGCTTGGTGAGTGAATAATTCAAATAATGTTGAGAACAGGTTGCACTGTGACTGGTTCTTGCTCAAGAGCAGCGTAGCGCATATGCCTGACCTCTCCACCCTCCCCATCCCTTACTCCCATCCCCCTCCCTCGGGGTAACGTAGAGTGTAACATGCACAGCTGTTGTCACCGATTTTCTGGCTTATCGACCACTGCTCTCCGGCCATTGCAGAAGAAACTTGTGTTTTCTTGTGTACAGAATATGGGTGACGAAGTTATCATAATACAATTAAAGGTACAATGGTGTCTTTCCTTCCAATTAGAGCGTAGTGGATTACAATACGTATTTCACTCGAAATGAGAAGCGACATTAATCCATATGGCACAATCCAAGACCCACTACAGCCGTTCCTTATATCAGGTCCAGTCAATTAGAAGCATGTATTGGACCAGGAACCGAACCTGGCACATTTGCCTCTCGGAGACAAGTGCTTTACCAAGCTACCCAAACACGACTCACGACCCGTTCTCACAGCTTATTTCCGCTATCCCACCTTCTTCTACCTTCAAAATTTTACACAGGTCCTCCACTATAGGTACTGGAAGACAGGAGAAAAGGTACTGCTGGAATCACAAGGGCGGGTCACGCTTGCTTGGATATCTCAGTCGGTAGCTCCCTGTACGAGAAGACCAAGCGTGGCTTGCTCTACTCATGCCCAGCACACAGTTTTAATTTGTCAGGAAATATCAAATCATGACGTGAAAATTCATTATGAACTTTATTTGACCCGTGTAGTGCTTCGATATGATATTAAAAGCGTACTTTAATCTCTTTGCTTGTACAGCTAAGCAACTACCTTCATCACGTCCGATACGATATTTCAGTGCCTATGTTATTCCAAACAACGGTGCTAAGTTCCTTCAGACATACATTCATGTCCGAAGGAACAAGCACAGCAGTGACTACAGCCGTTATTAAATTCATGAAATGTACACTACTGGCCATTAAAATTGCTACACCACGAACATGACGTGCTACAGACGCGAAATTTAACCGACATGAAGAAGATGCTGTGATATGCAAAAGATTAGCTTTTCAGAGCATTCACACAAGGTTGGCGCCGGTGGCGACACCTACAACGTGCTGACATGAGGAAAGTTTCCAACCGACTTCTCATACACAAACAGCAGTTGACCGGCGTTGCCTGGTGGAACGTTGTTGTGATGCCTCCTGTAAGGAAGAGAAATGCGTACCATCACGTTTGCGACTTTGATAATGGTCGGATTGTAGGCTATCGCGATTGCGATTTAACGTATCGCGACATTGCTGCTCGCGTTGGTCGAGATCCAATGACTGTTAGCAGAATATGGAATCGGTGGGTTCAAGAGGGTAATACGGAACGCCGCGCTGTATCCCAACGGCCTCGTATCACTAGCAGTCGAGATGACAGGTATCTTATCCGCGTGGCTGTAACGGATCGTGCAGCCACGTCTCGATCCCTGAGTCAACATATGGGGACGTTTCCAAGATAACAACCGTCTGCACGAACAGTTCGACAACGTTTGCAGCAGCATGGACTATCAGCTCGGAGACGATGGCTGCGGTTACCCTTGATGCTGCATCACAGACAGGAGCGCCTGCGATGGTGTACTCAACGACGAACCTGTGTGCACGAATGGCAAAACGTAATTTTTTCGAATGAATCCAGGTTCTGTTTACAGCATCATGATGGTCGCATCCGTGTTTGGTAACATCGCGGTGAAAGCACAATGGAAGCGTGTATTCGTCATCGCCATACTGGCGTATCCCCCGGCTTAATGGTAGGGGGTGCCATTGGTTACACGTCTCGGTCACCTCTTGTTCGCACTGACGGCACTTTGAATAGTGGACGTTACATTTCAGATGTGTTACGACCGTGGCTCTACACTTCATACGATCCGTGCGAAACCCTACATTTCAGCAGGATAATGCACGACCGCATGTTGCAGGTCCTGTACGGGCCTTTCTGGATACAGAAAATGTTCGACTGTTGCCCTGGCCAGCACATTCTCCAGATCTCTCACCAATTGGAAACGTTTGGTCAATGGTGGCCGAGCAATTGGCTCGTCACAATACGCCAGTCACTACTCTTGATGAACTGTGGTACCGTGTTGAAGCTGCATGGGCAGCTGTACCTGTACACACCATCCAAGCTCTGTTTGACTCAATGCCCAGGCATATCAAGGCCGTTATTACGGCCAGAGGTGGTTGTTCTGGGTACTGATTTCTCAGTATCTATGCACCGAATTTGCGTGAAAATGTAATCACATGTCAGTTCTAGTATAATATATTTGTCCAATGAATAGACGTTTATCATCTTGGTGTAGCAATTTTAATGGCCAGTAGTGTATTTGCAATTGCGAATATAGATAACCAACAGTTCTATAATGTAATGATGACAACGAAAATTTGTGCCGGACTGGGAATTTGCCTATCAGTTTACTTGAAAGTCGCTGCGTTGTTCCGAATGTAAAGTTCCGTCACGCGGGTCCTGCAATATTTATTGTATTTGTCGAGGGACACCGGGCAAGCGAGTTTCAAGTAAAATGTCTGCCCTGTACGGCAATATACATAATGGATGTACGAGTACAGGCTGCAGACAGATGGCTGATGACATATGGAAGTTTGGGTTTCTCCGTATCAGGTAGCCAAATGCAAAGGCGACCGCTCGCGATAACCGGGAAATCCGGGTTGAAGTCCCAGTGCGGCAAAAAATTTTCACTGTCGTCATTCCATTGTACAGCTGATAGTTATCCGTGCTCACAACTGAGAATATATTTAATGTATTTTATAACGGCTGCAGTCGCCGTAATGCCTGTTCCTTCGGGCCAGTCTGGGTGACCGATCGGTTCTAGGCGCTACAGTCTGGAACCGCGCGACCGCTACGGTCGCAGGTTCGAATCCTGCCTCGGGCTTGGATGTGAGTGATGTCCTTAGGTTAGTTAGGTTTAAGTAGTTCTAAGTTCTAGGGGACTGATGACCTCAGAAGATAAGTCCCATAGTGCTCAGAGCCATTTCTTTGTTCCTTCGGACCGCTCGCGATAATCGGGAAATCCGGGTTCCAGCCCCTGTCCCGCACAAGTTTTCGTTGCCGTCATTGCATTATACAGCTGACGGTTATCCATATTCGCAACTGCGAACGCATTTTATGTATTTCATCACTTTCCTTCAGGGGGCATGTGCGCACCGTGCCAAGCCAAATTACCGGTGAAGCGCACGGGCACACTCTCATTTGTTTTCCACTAGTAACTGCAGGACTGCTATCCAAGGACAAGTGCTGCAAGTCATGTGGAACATAGACTCTATGAGAATTCTCCGAAGCTTAACATTACTTCGAGTGACAGTGGGATTCTCTGTTCGAGCAATACGCCTGAGAAGCATGTCACTAGGGCTTGGTGGACGAGGGCGTTGGAAATTTTCTGCTGCTTGTGTCTAAATAGTCCCAGACATTGGCGCTTGATGGACTTGTCTGATGAGCACTATACTGTGCAGACTGCGCGAACAGTTCCTCGGGGCTATCTATTGTGCCGCGAGGTTCTATATACTAGCCTATGTGTGTTATATTGCTTTAATGTAGAGTAAACCTGGACTTTGTTTCAGTTTACCGGTTACAGCTTGGGAGACTTACATGTTTAAAATTGCTTCTGTCACAGTTTTTCATGAGTATCGGGTTTGACGTCTGTTGGTATTGTGTGAATACTATTTGAGCTGAAGTTTTTTTGGTACTCGGGATTAATGTAAGTTTAGTTTCACTGCTGTTGCTACATCTACATCTACATCTACATTTATACTCCGCAAGCCACCCAACGGTGTGTGGCGGAGGGCACTTTACGTGCCACTGTCATTACCTCCCTTTCCTGTTCCAGTCGCGTATGGTTCGCGGGAAGAACGACTGTCTGAAAGCCTCCGTGCGCGCTCAAATCTCTCTAATTTTACATTCGTGATCTCCTCGGGAGGTATAAGTAGGGGGAAGCAATATATTCGATACCTCATCCAGAAACGCACCCTGTCGAAACCTGGCGAGCAAGCTACACCGCGATGCAGAGCGCCTCTGTTGCAGAGTCTGCCACTTGAGTTTATTAAACATCTCCGTAACGCTATCACGGTTACCAAAGAACCCTGTGACGAAACGCGCCGCTCTTCTTTGGATCTTCTCTATCTCCTCCGTCAACCCGATCTGGTCGACGTCAGTATTTAAATTTTATTTATACGTTCTTTCTTATAACTAGCCTGAGTTATTGCAACTTGAAATCAAACTGAGTATCTTTCTACATTCTCTCTTAGCTGAGATTTTCATTCTACTTAACATCAATTCTGGCTACTATAATGGCACAGCCGCAACGTATTTATAAGAGTTCAAATAATCATTCTTTTATTTACGAAAGCGTTGTGATTCATATTTGGTCCTTTCCTGTCCACATCTGCTGTGCTTAGAGATGTTACTTTATGTTTATTGATGCTTGGTTTTTATTTTGGAACAAGTGTTCAATGAAATGGTTTCTTAAAAAAATATGTGTGAAATCTTATGGGACTTAACTGCTAAGGTCATCAGTCCCTAAGGTTACACACTACTTAACCTAAATTATCCTAAGGACAAACACACACACACCCATGCCCAAGGGAGGTCTCGAACCTCCGCCGGGACCAGCCGCACCGTCCATGACTGCAGCCCCTTAGACCGGTCGGCAAATCCCGCGCTGCGAAATGGTTTTTATATCTGTTCTGTTAGTATCTGATTTCGAACTGCGCTTTTCGGATGGGACGGAATTAGGTAGATATGATGTACGTGCACAGACGAGAAAGAGTTGCACCATCAGAGAAAGTAAATAACCCGTTGGTCCACCTCTGGACCTTATCCAGGCCTTTATTCAGCTTGGTATTGATTGGTAGGGCTTTTGCATGTCATTCTGAGGGAAATCCTGCCGAATTCTATGCAGAATCCAGGGCTGGTTGGAGGGCCCAGTCCGTAATGCTCCAAACATGCCGAATTGGGGAGAGATCCGCCGACTTTGCCGGCCAGGGTAGGGTTTGGCAAGCACCAAGACAAGCGGTAGAAACGCTCGCCTTGTGCAATTGGGCATTATCTTGCAGGAATCAAATCCCAGGATTGCTTGCCATTAAGGACAACGAAACGGGGGGCAGAACGTAATCAACGTAGCGCTGTGCTGTAGGGATGCCGCGGATGACGAACAAAGGGGTCGTGTTGTAAAAAGAAATGGCACCCCGAACATCACTCCTGACTGTCGGGCTGGGCGGCGGTCGACGGTCAGGTTGGCACCCCTTCGCTGTGTAGAGAGTCTCCAGACACGTCTTCGCTGGTCATCGGGACTCACTTTGAAACGAGTCTCATCAATGATGACATTTCTGCCCCAGTCAATGAGATTCCAGGTGGACGACTTGTGTGAAGATGTCCCACACAGCGGTGGGATACCAAACTGACTGTCGGCCGCCATACGACCCGACATATAAGAGTGATGCTGTGGGGTGCCATTGCTTTTCATAGCAGGTCCCCTTTGGTTGTCATCTGTGGTATTCTTACAGCCCAGTAGTCAGTCAAAGATATTCTACGCCTCGCTTTCTTGCCCTTTATGGCGAGACTTTCTACTGATCGTCTTCGTGCTTGCCGAAACTCACCTTGAACGGCAAGGTCGACAGATCTCTCCCCAACTGAGAACTTTTCCATTATTATGGGCAGGGCCCTCCAATCAGCGAACCAATAGGAATCTGGCACGATATCCCTCAGGAGCACATCCAACAACCCTATCAATCAATGTCAAGCCGAATACATGTTTAGATAAGTGGCAGTGGTGGGCTAACGCATTATTTGCTTGCTCAATTTGTGAAACTCTTTATCTTGCATAAATCATCCCTCTTTCTGGAATTGTTTGTCTTTGCATTTAAACTACGTCGACCGATTTCCGTCCCATTCGGATTATTCCCTCTTAGTGCGTTGGTTCTTCTTTTTTTTTTGCGTATCATGCCGACCAAGAAGTGACATTCAGGCGAGCGATGAAATCATTCTAATGCTGGAGATGTGTACGTTCACAGTACACTAAAAGCACAGGAGAAGATCGCCTGGACCGTTGACACTCTTCGATACAAGCTATGGGGATATGTGTGTACAACGAACATAATGTTCTGATTCGACAGACTTTCAAATGAGCACTGCTCAGGCGTGTAATGAAATTACTCATGTATCAGTCATATTTACATTCAGTAGTCGCTCAAAGCTCGGAAGAAGTTCGTTTGGAACGATGATACACTTTGCTACATGTAATGGTAGTATATGTGAAATGTCATTATGTTAGTTACGTTTAAATAGTTCTAAGTTCTAGGGTACTGATGACCTCAGATGATAAGTCCCATAGTGCTCAGCTGAGCCATTTGAACAACGTATATGTGTACAACATACGCACTTTAAGGCGATACATCATACTTGCCAAGAAGAAGTCTTCAGGCGGGCGAAGAAATAATTCTGGTGTTGGGAGTGTGTACATTCATTGGTCTCTCGGAGTATAGAAGAAGGAAAAAATGGTTCAAATGGCTCTTGAGCACTATGGGACTTAACATTTGAGGTCATCAGTCCCCTAGAACTTAGAACTACTTAAACCTAACTAACCTAAGGACATCAGACACATCCATGCCCGAGTCAGGATTCGAACCTGCGACCGTTGCGGTCGCGCGGTTCCAGACTGAAGCACCTAGAACCGTTCGGTCACAACGGCCGTCTACAGAAGAAGACCGCCTGGACTGATGATACCACTTTGGTTCATGATATTGTAGTATATATATGCACGATAAGCTCCATGAGGCGAAGCGTCACGCTTACGAGCAGTGAAATTATTCCTGTGTTACGAATATGTACTTTGAATGAAACTTTAAGTTATCTACCAACGACTCTCTCAATTTTTCTACCGTTCTTCCCAGGCGACATGTACGACACTCCTTCCGAACCGTGTCAAAACGCTTCACGAAGAATTCCTAGGATATAACTGAGTTCGTGTGGCTTTCCAGGTTACCTGTCCTCCGTACTTGCGAGAGTTGGTGGAGTGGTACGATAATGGACTTATATTCCGTGGCATAGCAGTTTAAATCACCATCTGGCCATTCGTATTTAGAGATTCTATGGTTTTCCTAAATTGCTTAATATTCAGGATGTCTCAAAATGAAGTATTATGTTGTCAAAATTATCGATCGCTATGCCACGGCTCCGTTATTGGAGTTTATATTCATTGTCGATTGTCTTCTGTTTGTCTGGTTACCGTCACACGTTACAAAATAGCTACACCGCAGCAGAAGTCATCTTTTGTTCTCGATTTTGCGAAGTGTAATTTCATGATTACAATGCAAAGACGTTTCAGGCTAAAGTAGCTAAGTCCAAATGGATGAAACATTCGCAGGTGGTATCGACAGTAAGTAGACACAGGACATATGTGTATAAGGAAGAATCCTGGTCGCTCACGAATTCAAACCGCTTTCCAGCGTGGTCCAACAGAACCATCTAGTCGTACCAGTCGGGAGTTACAACTGCCTACGACAAGGATATAGCATGTTTTCAGACGTCGGTTGGTTCTGAAACCTCAAAACTTACAGCGGTTACAGATTCTAAGTCACGGAGGCAAACGCCAATACGTTGCGTTTTTTGACAAGCTTCACAATGCTGCTGACAACACATCACGTTCAGTGATGGAGCGACTTTCCCACATTAGTTGGAAAAGAAACAAACACAGTGTTCGACTATGGGACCTACAAAACTCCCATGCACACACTAAACATGTACAAGATTCACCCAAGCTCGATGTGTTCTGTGCGATAGACCCCCCCCCCCCACATCTATTTACGGCCCATTCTTCTTAGATGCAAACACGGTTAACATTCAGCAGTATTTGCTATGTTACGAAACTGATTGTTTCTCAGGTTGAACGAAGACAACTTAATTTTTCAACAAGACGGAGCACCCCCTCATTGGAGTTGCCAAGTGCGTGAATATCTGAATGAAACTCTACTATTCCGTTGGATTGGTCGTCAAACAGCCGGCGACTTACCACTTCTCAGCTGGCTTCCACGGTCACTAGATTTGACGCCTTGTGACTTCTTCCTCTGGGGTTTCATTAAGAACAAACTTTATGTACCAACACTACCACAGAATCTGGGAGAGTTGAAGAATCGGATCCGTACTGCCATAAAGTGAGTGACGTCGGACATACTTACCCGAGTGTGGGAGGAGTTAGAGTACCGATGTGATATTGTCCACCGACCGCTGTGGCCGAGCGGTTCTAGGCGCTTCAGCCCGGAACCGCGGGACTGCTACAGTCGCAGGTTCGAATCCTGCCTCGGGCATGGATGTGTGTGATGTTCTTAGGTTAGTTAGGTTTAAGTAGTTCTAAGTTCTAGGGGACTGATGACCTTCGATGTTGGAAGTCCCATAGTGCTCAGAGCCATCTGAACCATCATCTGCCGGCCGCGGTGGTCTAGCGGTTCTAGGCGCGCAGTCCGGAACCGCGCAACTTCTACGGTTGCAGGTTCGAATCCTGCCTCGGGCATGGATGTGTGTGATGTCCTTAGGTTAGTTAGGTTTAAGTAGTTCTAAGTACTAGGGACTGATGACCACAGATGTTAAGTCCCATAGTGCTCAGAACCATTTGAACCATTTTTGAACCATCATCTGATATTGTCTGTGGCGCTGGTGGAGGACATATTGGACATCTGTAATGTAAAGTTGACGGATTTGTAAATACGTGCCACAAGTTTTGTAGTTGTATGTCTTATAGTTTAATAAATACCGACATGGTACATTTCAAAGAGTAAGGCCGATTTCCTTGGCCTTTCTTCCTTAGTTTGAGCATGAGCTCAGTCTGTGATAATCTCGACATATTTGGCAGTCACGTAGAAGGATGGGTCATGCAAATAAAACTTTGTATGTAACTTACAGTCGTGACTGTAGAAACACTAATTATGATTCATGAACCTTAGCATCATAATTAATAGTCCATATAAAGCAGTAGTAGCGCTTTATAGTAATTATGAAGAATCATAACTTTGTCCTAGTTCTGTTAACATGAAACAAACTCCTAATACGAACAAGTTAATTCAGAGAGGCTCTTTTCGCAAAGTGCCGTACTGCGCTCCTCGTGTTCCTTGCCTTGTTTCGACCTGAGACGATGGCCAGCATTTGATTAGTATGAGAATATGAGGTGAGTAGGGAAAACCGGAATGCGGGCGAAATTGTTAAGTAAACTTATACTCTGGTTACTTCGTATTTAAGAGCTACAATTTCGCAATACCTGCTCAACAGGCCAGTTTTACTGCTGGAAGCTTTCGCAATATGGAAAATCCTTAGTTTGTTTATTATAGATCAGTTCTGTGAAGCTTATCATCGTTGATATGTGGCTCGTTCTACCAAGTTCACAGTCACTACCCCCAACTCTAGATAAACCGAAACAGATTCAGGGCGTCTTACTATGTAACGCAAATATCAAGAGCGTGTCTGCAATGAGAGAGACTTTTCTAACGTCCATGTATTTGTTTGGCGGCACTGTTAAACGAATTTTTCTTGTCTTAAGGCGCACTGGCAACGTATTTGTGCAATGGACTGAGACTTTTGGAAAACTAAGTCAGAGACCGTATTCAAAACACTCGGTTCAATGAGGAATTTTGACTCTGCGCAACGGCTTCTCTCAAATCATTTCTGAACACGACACCAAATCAATCAGCCACATGTTGAAAGTAAATTACTGTCCATATCCACATAGTTACGGCATAAACCAGCCTTCCACACAAAATATAAGTGTAAAATAAACACGAACGTACGTACTGGTCCAATGATTTCTCTTGTCGTCATCTACAGAGATGACAGAGGTGTCACATTCTGGGTTAACACGTTTACTATATTTCATTCCTCAAACATCAGTATTAGGCCATTATCGTATTTCAGTTTCTGTTTCATTGTTTCTTAACACGCCATCATTTTACTGTGATTAAAGGCTGGTAAAAAAAGTTATTGGTTACTTTATGCAATGGTACATTCGCGCAATAAGCAGAGTCGTATTACTCTGAATATATTTTTCAACACGTCAAACAATTATCGAGCGAAGCTCACGCTATATGATGTACGTATGGAAAATATTGATTATCTCAGCTCACACCAGCACTACATCAGTAAAACACACATTACAGATAGTTATACATTAGCAGAATACTAAACAGTCGTAGACATAAAAAGAAACCGGAAATATAACACTGATTCTGCAAGTCAGTCATCGAGGCATGAAAGATTCCATTGTCCCCAGCCCGAGACAACTAGCTTTTCGGTGATTCGGTGCCAAAAACCTCTAGATGATACCCTTTGCTTTCCGCTTCCCGTGGAAAGAAAAGGAAAAGAAAGTCGGGAGCCCATTGTTTCTGCTTCATGGAGAATGGAAACTGTTGCGGCCTTTACAAACTGGTTACGTCAAAACTTATTGCCAGTGAAACTTTCAAATTGATCACTGATCATTACAGCTTAGTAAGTGGCGGTTGTCGCTCCTAATCAGTATTGCCTATATGCTTGTTATCATACAAATGAACAGTATGACAAGAGAGACTAAAATCAAACGCGTCTAATCAGGAAAAGATCAAATATCATCTGAAATGAGAAACTGGGCAGATGAAAAATACAGCAAAAACATTACAAAAGTTCTTAGAGATATCTGAGAAAAGAACGTACCACAGGATCGCAAAATGGCGATCATACGCCCGTTACACAAGAAAGGAAACCCCATAGTTGTGAACAGCAAGAGACGGATGTCCGTACTAAGTCACCTACAAAATCGTCTTGAAACTTTTGCTGAATACGACAAAAAACAAAAGAAAGTCAGATCGGCGAATACCAAGCAGTATTTGGAAAAGGAATGTCGTACCCCCAAACATATTCAACTTGATCATAAAGTTCGGGAAGTTGGAAAATAAACAAAGAGTAACTCAGCAGCCAAAAAAAAAAAAAAAAAAACCATGTTTACAATATTAAAGATATTCGGCTGCATGACAAGTCAACGGAAGAAGGAGATAAACACTTAGCTCAAATTACGATTCGAGGTAGACGTACCGAAACATTTTGAGATCAAAACAATGGTGAGACAAAGAGACTGGCTCTCACCAGTGCAGATTAGTTCAGTTTTGGTAACATACAAATAGGGCGAAAAAAAATTCGCCTACTTGATTACTCACATGTTACCAATACCAAATGTTTCTCACAGAATTTCGTATTGCGCATATTTCGGGCAGTAAACTGACGTTAAATATCGGCGATCTGGCAACACTACAATCACGTGTACGGTAACTACCTCTGTCAGGGCATAGCAGTAGTTCTGTGCAGTTTGTGCAGTGATAACATTTTGGGTTAGTATGCAGGAGATCGAGGGTCCGATTCTGGGTCGCGGAGCATTCGTTATTATTTTCTAAAAGTGCTCTGCGTGGTATGGCATCTGGCGTCTTAATTGATTAATACCAACTATTATTCTTACCACGTTCAGGTTCATTACAGGGCCTTAAGTCGAAGGGCTAGCAACGTACTTTGCAGATAATTTCGATGGGACCAATGGAGGAGGGTACACAGGAAACTGGTTTGGAATCTAGTAGTTGCAGTGGCACCACCACCACGACATGTAAAACGTTTCTTTAAAAGCTGCGCAAAGAAAACAATAGTACTTTCGTTCATGTGTTCATAGTATGTAACTGCAAATGTTTAGCAGAAGAGCCACTTAATCGCTGTATGACGACTAAGAAGTCAGATACCGTACAACGCAGACCACTTTTAGCAAATAAGAACAAATATGCGTCGATCCAGACTCGAACCATCGACCTCTTTCATGCGAACCCAAAACACTATCCACTGCAACAACTGCACAGCTATGCTCTCTCTGCTGAGACAGGTAGTTACCGTGCATGCGATTACAATGCTGCCAGATTGCCAATTTTTAACGTGTATTTACTACCTGAAATGCGCGCAGGACGAAATTTTGTGAGGGACATTCTTGTATTGCTAGTTTCTGAGGAATCGCGCTGCGAAGCCCAAGTGCGCGAATTGTGTTGAGAGAGCAATGTCAGGAGAAACGGACTACAGGCATAAGGCTGGATCACAAGAGAGACAATCTGACCATAATTTACTGAGCCATCTATGACGAAATGATGATGCTAACTGTAAGAAAATACCAAGGAAAGATAGGCCCTACTGGTGCTACGTGGACGTGGCGAAGCCCAGAAAATAACCTCGCAAATATCATACGACAAGACACAACTGACGAACATGGCAGCGGGCTGGAAGATAGTGCACAGAATAATCAGAAAGGTGGACATTCAGGTAGATGATGGAATGGATGCAGTCCAATGGACAAGTCAAAGGAGCCAACAAGATGAGGAAAAGATCAGGACAATCTAATTAGCCTACAAGCTTACAGAACATCCATCAAAACTAAACTGAGGCATTACATCAGGGTGATGAGGTCCAAGCACTGTATGCTTCCAAGTATCTAACAGATTACAGGGAAAAAAGCAAGAAGACGAGAAAGACTTGGAGCAGAACTGAGAGAAAAACTGAGTAAATAAGGCAACATCTGGAGAAAAGGACAAATCAGGAGTTCACCAAACAGACCACTGAATGGACGGAAGAAACTGGGAAAAGATGCCCATTACTCAGGAAAATTGGATTGAAATAAGAAATGCCGGACTATTACGCCACGGATGATGATAGATACAAAACGATAGCTGAAATTTGTCGAACCATAGAAGACATGATAGACAGGAATGTTTTAAGAAGACAGTTAGATGGTGGATAGGAATGCGCAAGGAAGGTTAGTGGAAAATATGTAGAATAATGGAAGATGCGATGGACAGGAATGTGTGAAGAGGATTAGTATAAGACATGATAGACGGGAATGCCTCAAGGAAATTCCAGAATGAGATTTTCACTCGGCAGGGCAGTGTGCGCTCATATGGAAGTTCCTGGCAGATTAAAACTGTGTGACGGGCCGAGCCTCGAACTCGGGGCCTTTGCCTTTCGCAGGCAAGTGCTCTACCAATTCTTTTTTTTTTTTTTTTTTTTTTTTAAGAATAGAGTGGTCAGTTCAGAGCAGGCGGGCAGTGATCGAAACCCCTGAATCACTCCCTCAAGTAGCTTTTTCCTTCTTTCTTTGTTTTTTTTTATTTTACCGGGAGCAGGGTAAAAAACAAAATATCTTTATTGGTATAAGCGTAAATACAACAGAAATGCCATCCTTCCGGCGAGCAAATTTTTTTTATTAACAAGGTGTAGGAAAAAGTAATAACAATAATACTGATGTGAGCTAAGAGGTGTTACGCAATAGACAGTAGAGTTGGGGGATTAGTCAGCGTGTTCTGGTATACTGCTTAAAAGAAAGGAGACGCGTGTCCATGCGCCTACTCCACTGTGGGTTACTATATAGAAAGTAGCGCGGAGAGTCTCAGATGTTAGCAGGGGGTTGGGGGTTGGGTGGGTGGGGTGGGGGAGTGTTGTCGGCGTGTGGCACCATCCAGGTGAGCGGGGGTGACGTAAAGATCGCGTGTACGTAATTGGCGAAGAAGAGGTAGCGCGGTCGGTGTTCGACTTCACTGTGGGCGGTTTGTAAGTACTGCCAGAAGTCAAGGCGTGATTTGTCGCCATCATTATACATGTAAGTGATCGTCCATCCCTTGACCCACATAACTGCATGATTTTTGGTGGCGGGGAAATAGGTATCCTCAGGATGGATAAAAATCCATGGGTCAATCGAATCCGGCGGAACGCGGAGGTAACAGGCAACGAACTGTCGGCCAAATTTACAGATGTCACTGGTGACAGCACAAGTCAGTTGGTGGACATCGTCATCCACGAGGTGGCAAATGGAACAAAGCAGAGAGTCCGTTAGTCCGATGGCGTGAAGACGTTGATTTGTGACGAATTTTCCACTTGCGACGTGGTACCATGTTGCCTGGACGTTGGAGGGAAGGAAAGGCTGGTGGATATGACGCCAAACTGTGGGCCTCCGCTTGTATGGATATCTGAGCTCGATTTTGTTGCTGGATATGTAACGAAGCAGTAGGGTGTAAAAATCTTTTGGTCGAGGAGAACGCGTGGTTGGTAACTGTGTGAGAGCATAACTGAAGTCAACGATGAAATCAGAAATGTGCGTCAGATGGTGCTCGATGTGTCCGACTGGTACTGGTGGCGTTATGGTCGCGGGAATAAGAATTTCCAACAAGCTGCGGGCAAGGGGGGTGACCCCGTTCCACTGCTTGTGCATAGTGGACATGTACAAGGACACCGCTCGGAGTCGCACATTGACAAGGCCGCGGCCTCCCGCCATCGGGGGATGGGTGAGCGTTTCGTAACGGACCTTGAAGAGCATATCGGCCGTAAGAAAGTATCCGAAAGCAGCCTGGAGGCTGCGTCCAATAGTTGATGGCAGCAGGAGGACTGTGCAATGTGGACCATTCTGGACGCCACATGTTGATTGTCGTATTGGACATACTGTAAAGAATCGAGTCGGCGGAGGAGATTTTGTCGCACCGCCGTGCGGATAATATGGAGTGCACGCCGAAAATTGATGGCAGCGGAGCGGCGGTTGGTGGAGGTGAAAATGATACCACGGTATCGTAGTTTCTGTACACACGGGAGAGGTGCTAAGTCATCGTGTGTGAGGCCGCGTCCAATGAACACCTCCGTGGATTTAGCCACATTAATGTTACTGCACTCTGCAGTTCCGTAGGTTGATATAAAGTCTAGCGCCGTTTGTGTTTCATTCCGTGAGCGGACCAAGAGGAGGAGGTCTTCAGCATACGCATGGCATCGAAAACTGTGCTGTCGCAAAGTGAGACCAGAAAGGTGCCTCGTCAGACTCCCAATGAGTAGCTCCAGGTTTATGGCCTTACGGAACGCCGTATCGTCACTGGTCCCGCCACACGGCCATTGAACTGAATCAGTGATTCGGCGGTGCCATACAGACGCCGGATGACATCGATAAAGGCTGGTGGCAAACCCATTCGGATCATCACTGAGAACAGAAAACGATGCCGCACCTTGTCGAATGCGCTGTCAAAATCAATGGCAACCACCGCGGTGCGGAGTCTGCACGCCGCTGCCACTGCAATTAAGTCACGACATTCTCCTGTGGCCGTTTGTATATTAACTGAGCCACCCGGTGTTGTCTGCTCCAGGGACAGAATGCTAGGCAGGACTTTGCGGCATCGCGTCGCCGGAAGGCGTGTAAAAATGGTATAGTCTGCGTTAAGCAGAGTCAGGGGACGGTTATGTGCTGTCGTCAGTCCCGGTGTCGGTTTGTGGATGGGTATAACAGTTCGTGTGACAAAGGACGGCGGTACGGCGTTCCCCATCGTCATCAGTTCATGAAACATCGTCGTCCAACGTGACGCCATTAGTCCGAGGAAAGTGCGATAAAATTCTTTCGGCAATCCGTTGACACCAGGTGATTTATTCATAGCACCTTTTTGACTGCATCGTAGACTTCGTCACGCGTAACTGGCTCCATCAGCTCGTCCGCTTCGTCGTTGGCGAGGGCGCAAGCTACGTGTGGTAACACAGACTCCTCAGCGTGGTTGTTGGCAGTCTCCTCCTGGTACAGTGTGCGGTAGTGGTCTACAAAGGCATTGACGATTTCGGCCGGGCAAGTGACTTGCTGGGGCGCGACAGGTGTAGATCTCGGTGATGAGTCGTTGTCGTCGTTGTTTCCTATAGGAGGTGATATGATGCATGGTGGGATGTTCTTGTTCCGCCGAATCTTGACGTCTACGGCGTGTCAACGTTATAGTCTGTGCCTTAATCCTGCTGCGTTCCCTCTGGGTGTCAGGGGTGGGCGGCTGGGCGTCCAGGTTGCGGAGAACGGCGTAAAAATAGTTGGTAGTGTGCCGGCGCCACGCAGCTACTTCCTTGCCATAATGAATCAAGGTACGTCGAATGGCAGGTTTGCCACATTCCAGCCACCAAGTCAAGGTCGTGCGGTACTTAGGTAAGCGACGTTCATAGGTGATTCATGTCTCGATAACACGTTGAAGACATTCGGGATCATGAAGATGGGAGGTATTTAGCAGGCCAATTGCTGGGGGAGGAGAATGTTGCAGATGTAGGCACAGTGATTCGAAAAGGCCAAGGGCCAAAGTTCTGCGCCTTGGACTGCACGTGTCGGTTTTTTTTGTAAATTTTTTTATTCACAAAACCTTTGTAATTATACATTCTTAACCCACTTCCTTATGTGATTAGTGGGTCCTAAAACTTTATACAAAACATTAATTGCAGCCAATTACAATTTTATTAAGTGAGCTGCAGCCAGAACTAAATGAACAATGGGAAACTGATTTATTATTAATATTCTCTTTAGAAAGCCTATCTACAACTAGTCTCTACTGCCTGCAGCGTCACAGGTGTTTCAGCAGTGTACAAAGCTACTTATGGAGCCTTGCTCGTCGAGCTAATCCTAATGAGCGTGACCCTGACACTGGGCAGGCCAAGGATGTTAATGGCTGCAGGTTCCTAACTAAATTTCCTAATTCTAAGTCCTACTAACTAATTCTGTTTTATGTCATATCCGGTGCTTGTCCTAGATCGGTGGTGTTGTACCCCACTCCCCTTAGTCCTGTACGTGGCGGATTCAAGACTGTGAAGTAAGTCGGCCTGTCCACACACGGGCGGTATGGGAATAGGGCACTGGACTCAGTTGGTATTAGATATGTCTCAGATAGTCAATTAATCAATGTCCCTCAGGTATTCTATCAACACTTTTCGTGACGCCTCGTTAGCCAATTTATTCAGAGTTTGAAAAGTGTTTTCTCGTCTAAGTAAGTGGTAGGTGTCATGGCCGGATAGTTTGTCTCGTGATGTAGATGCTACATCATTGAAAAGGGGGCACGCGTAAAGCACATGGTCGGGAGTACCCTCTGATGAGCCACATTCACACGCGGGAGTAGCCCTCTTCCCAAACCGACATAGGTGTGAGTTGCGGAGTCCAGGCGCGCCGCCGTGGCGGACTTCCCAAGTGCCGCGGAGCAACAGGTCACGGACGACAAGACGCAGCTCTTGACGGGTGTTGTAGTGGGGCATTTGGTCTTTAGGGTGCAGACACAATTAAAATCACCCCCAAACAAGTAATGGTCACAGCGTCCAAGAAACAAAGGGGCGATTTCTTCTGAATAGAAGTGTGCCCTGTCGCGTCTGCGGGTGGACAATACGCGTCCCCATGACGGTGGCGGCCATGCCTGTTGCGGATGGAAGATATATTAGCCACTGGCGTAGATGGCTAGCCGCGTCCTAGGTGGTCACCAGGAGAAGGATAAATGTTATATCCCGCGAAGTCTGGAAGTGTGTCCAAGTGTACTTCCTGTAGTAGTGCGATGTCGACTGCCGATGACCATATCATCTCTCGCAGCAGTTGAAGTTTCAGGGGGGAGCCGTACCCTGCCGTGGAGGGGAACTCCATCTGCGGAGAGTGAAGAGGGGCGAGGCAACGGTGAGGCATGCCGTATGCCACCTGACGGTGTTACCGGTGGCATAACTAGGCATCCGTCTGGGGTAACTCTGTCCCGAGTGTGGTCCGGGCCTTCGTCGACATCGTCAGTCCACACCACTGAAGGCGCTGTCGTTGTAATGTTCGTACGTTCCACTTCGGTCGTAGCGGCGGAGGACGTCTCGGCGGCAGTCGCAATGGTTGAGTCCATTGGCTCAGGTGCACCTGGTCGAGCCAGCAGAGTAGGCACCGGCACAGCCACAGTTGGAGTCATGCCGTCGTCACTCATGTCGTCGTGCACGTTCTCCGAGGCCTCGTCGGGTCAGACGGCCTCTGGAGCATCAGGGGGAGGTGATCCGTTTCGTTCCGAGACCGTAAGGCGCCTCCTCTTTCGCCTTTTAGGTGAACGTTGTTTGTGTGTTCGTCCCTTTGTGTTGGAAGACGGAAGAGAGTCGCGGCGCTCTGGGAGGAAGGCCGTCGCGGGAACGAAAAGTGAAGGGGCGTCCATATGATCGACCGGGTGGGGATCGTAAGTCGTCGCTGTTGGTAGAGGCGCCAGAGAAGGGTCAGGTTGTGAGCGCGATGCGTCGACCCCGGCGTTATCCGTAGCAGCAGGAAGGGTCACCGGTACATGGTCCGAAGGGCGGCGGCCGGTGGGAGGGGAAGAGAGTGCCGATGCGTAGATGATCGGTAAAACAGTCCTCGGAGACGGAGGCGCCACGGTAGCGGCTGGCAATTGGGTTAGGCCGTCGTATATGACGACCGCGCGGCACCCGCTAATTTGCAGGTAAGATGGTGATCCATCGTACACTGTTAAGAAAGGCGTACGTTTGGAATTGCGCCCAGCGTTTGGCAGTGCAGCAATGTACAGTGCCATAGGGGCGGAAAGCCGCGATAACGTATTCCGCCAGGAGGTCGAACGGGAGTTCGAAAACGCGTATGGTGCGCATTCCCAAGCCTGCGTGGTTGACAGTCACCGCACCAATATTTCCTTCGGCGTGGCAAAAGCGTAATCCGTGTTTGGTGTCACGAAGTATTCTTTCGCACACCGCGTCACTGACGACTTTGCCCAAGATGTCGGGAGCTGGGATCTTAGCAACGTCACGTAGGAAGCGTTCCACTTCCAAGACCTTTTGCCGTGTGTAGTCGTTGCAGAAGCTGAATCGTAGTGTTGATTTTCTAAAACGGTTGGCCATGGTTCTAGCACACGTAAGCGACGCTAAGCGACGGCCGCTGAAATGTAAACAAAAGCGAGCGCTCACGCTCCGCAGGCGGAAACAACAGCACGTCCGCACAGCACGGCTGCGAAAGCCGGACTGCCCAAATGAGCTACCCAAGCACGACTTACAACCCGTCCGCGAAAGTCAAAGGTCCCGAGTTCGAGTCTCGGTACGGCACACAGTTTTAATCTGCCAGGAAGTTTCTTAAGGAGATTAGTAAGACATGATGGACACGGGCTTGTAAAGAAGATTAATAAGAGACACGATGGACAGGAACGCACAAAGAAGATAAGTAGAAAATTTTGGACAGTTACTCGTAAGGTAGATGTATATGAACTACCCCTGCAGTAATCAAGACGGTATGTGACCGACTTAACAGCAGTAAAAGAAAAAAAGAAAATACCGCTTTGATTACTTCTGGTCTTGGTACAGACAGTGGGAGGGCGGTTCGTCACAAGAGGCCTGCCCACTCTCCGCGCCGTGCCGTACACGCCTCTGTGCAGCGTGGCCTTTCGGAGAAGAGCAGGCAGCGTGCTGTGGCCACCGCGAAGCCCCACCGGGCTTTTCTGCACGGAGAAGCTGCTCAAGTGCTCGTGCTTGTAAGAAAGAGAAAGAACAGTCCGTATTACACAGGCTCACAAGTGAGAAAGCACAGGCGGCACGAGCGAAAACCTCAACAGCGTTACATTACCTTCAGGTCCACTCCGTGCAGTGGCCGGTTTAACATAATTTTCTGCACATTTCTCGCTTCCCTTCCTAATCTCACTCTTTTCTTTGCCGCCATCTCCAGGTTTCCCTCTCTCTGTCTCTCTCTTATCTCTTTCCATCTGGCAAGTGCGCTTACCTACCCCCACCCATCCCCACTTCTCTCCCCACCTTTCCACACACACACACACACACACACACACACACACACACACACACACACGGAGACTCATCCACACATCACTTTCCTCTTCTCCATCTTTACCTAAGTGGCTATATCCTCATAAAAGCTTTGTACAACTTCAAACCGCCACTTAAGATCCGTTCTTCCATTTATGTTCTGTGTGTCTTTTGTTTTCTCTTTTCTTTTTTTGTTTTTTTTTTTGGGGGGAGGGTGGGGGGGTGAGGTCCTTTACGTTCTAGATTCTCCCGCACAGAATTACACTCATTCATTTTTTTCTGTATTTCCATTAGGCACCATTGGCAGTAGAAACATTAAACTGTAGTTTGATCATTACAAAGTTGGTCGGCTGCATTACAAATACATTTTGATAACCTTTTGTGCTAGTTTAGTTTTCTAAGTTGCTTGTCTACCATATCGCACTGTAGAAAGATGGACTACTTTAGCACAAAAAAGAAGGTAGCTTACACGAAGGAGATATTTTTCGGGAATATTGATTTTTGTTTGCTTTTAATGAAAAGCAAGATTATTGATTTCCTGTTTGGTGAATCATATATTGAAAACATCAAAAATTAGACTGAAGATCTCGCTAAGAAACAAGGCATCTACACGAAAAGAGTTTCAAAAAAGATCTAAAATTACTTCAATAGGTCTTGAGCGTAATCCTTTTCACAGTCCGCTAATTTGCTGAAATGCCAGCGTTCTGTGAGTTATTTAAGATTAGGTAACACCATTACACTTCTTTCATTCTTCGTAGAAGAGATGGAAAGTTCACAATACAGTATCAATGGTAAATGAAAGACGCAACTGTCCTGTAATCAGCTAAATGCATATCTTTGTCGTGCTAGACCAAGAGGACTGTTTTCAAACGCAAAGGAAATTTGATCATGTTATGCATTGCCTGGTTATGTGTTACCTTTCCAAGCCACGAGAACTTCCATGTGTAGTAGTTTTCATGATATGTGGCTGTCTTTAAGCAAAAAATTTCTTCTCTGAGTTATAATTTACATAGAATGGTATTGTGTGAAATATAATCATATCTGTCGTTGTTTGGTAAATATTGCTCGTTTAAAGTCATTGTGTTGATTATTCCTCTTACATCCCCATCCAACATGTAACTTTGAAGCACACTCAACCGAAAATCGAACGCCATAATCTCATTCTAGTAGCAACTCGGTGGTATGGGCAGCCACATTTTTTTGCTAATGACTTGGTTTTTTGTAGGGCTACAGTTTAGAACTTGGTTTTTATATATGGAAGCATTTTGTGAGGAGATAATGTGTATCCATCTCTGGGAGATTTTATGAAACATTTCTCTGATCTTACGCTAGCGATATATTAACAGCAGAACATCAGAGACTGGAGTCAAGAAAACAACCTTGGCGAACTGCACATCTTGAAGCCTCCGACTTTAACATAAACGAAGTATGGAGATGTGAGTGGGAAGAATCGTCAATGTTCAACGATCATCTGGTTGAAAAGCCTTCTATGCGAGTTCCAGGTTTCACACCCCCCAGACGCCAGTGGAGAACCATCAACCGCATCCGAACAGGACAAGGGAAATGCGGATATCTAAAGCACAAATGGGGGTGGGCAAAATCCCCAGATTGTGACTGTGGAGCTGCCCTGCAAACAATTAATCACATTTTTGGTGAATGCCCGAAACGAGCCTTTGGGGGATCAATAAATGACATCCACCATGCATCACCTGAATGGCTCAACTGGATCAACAGATTCGACTTAGAAATATAAGAACTTCTGTAATGTGTAGATAATTTAGCATAATACTTTGAACATTTGATTCTGTACATGTATTTTGCTTGTCATTTCTTTCACTGTATACTCTTAAAATTATGTATTTGATCCAAGCTTTGTATCGTCATACGATAAATAAATAAATAAATAAATAGGTTTTAATTACAATAAAATAGTGTAGTCCAGACGGAATACATAATAATTGCTAGGAGGACATTTGCTTCAGTGACAAACATGTAATTAATGACAGAGTTCTCACTGCTAAACTCACAAGGGATGACCAACTAATACCTTCACATCAAAGTTATCTTAATTAGGAATTAACAAGGCTACGTCACTGGCATCGATAGTCTTGTATGAAATAATTTCGATTGAAATAAATGGTTGTACCTCCGTCATAAGTTCCATTGAGAGGAATCTTTTTTCTATTTCTTGGTGGTGACTAGTTCGGACACCTGTGTCCATTTTCAGACCATTCTTGCTGTAAGTGCAGCCTTCATTACTGCAGGGGTAGTTTCTGCACGAGACCTATCACCTGTATTTATCACACTTACAGCACAGGTGGTTTGAAAATGTACAAGGGTGGCCGAGACTAGTCACCATCAAGTAATAAAAAATAGATATTTCTCAGTGCAACTTATTTCAATTATAAAACAAGTTGCGGGCCTATTTTTCACCTGCAGCATGCTGTAAGTTCGTAATTAATTTTGACTTTCATTTGATTCGCGTGTGTTTAAACAGTGGACGAGAGATACCAAAGAGATTGTGATGATGTCCCGGGATAGAGGTAGTGTCCATAATTTTTACTCGTCGTGATAACGAGTAACTGAGAACTTAGGGACTTATGCTTATACATTACTGGTCATTAAATTTGCTACACCACGAAGATGACGTGCTACAGACGTGAAATTTAACCGACATGAAGAAGATGCTGTGATATGCAAACGATTAGCTTTTCAGAGCATTCACGCAAGGTTGGCGCCGGTGGCGACACCTACAACGTGCTAACATCAGGAAAGTATCCAACCGATTTCTCATACACAACCAGCAGTTGACCGGCATTGCCTGGTGAAACGCTGTTGTGATGTCTCGTGTAAGGAGGAGAAATGCGTGCCATCACGTTTCCGACTTTGATAAAGGTCGGATTGTAGCCTATCGCGATTGCGGTTTATCGAATTGCGATATTGCTGCTCGCGTTGGTCAAGATCCAACGACTGTTAGCAGAATATGGAATTTGTGGGTTCAGGAGGGTAATACAGAACGCCGTGCTGGATTCCAACGGCCTCGTATCACTAACAGTCGAGATTGCAGGCATCCTATCCGCATGGCTGTAACGGATCGTGCAGCCACGTCTCGATCCCTGAGTCAACAGATGGGGACGTTTACAAGACAACAACTATCTGCACGAACTGTTCGATGACGTTTGCAGGAACATGGACTATCTGCTCGGAGACCATGGCTGCGGTTACCCTTGACGCTGCATCACAGACAGGAGCGCCTGCGATGGTGTACTCAACGACGAACCTGGGTGCACGAATGGCAAAAGTCATTTTTTCGGATGAATCCAAGTTCTGTTTACAGCATCATGATTGTCGCATCCGTGTTTGGTAACATCGCGGTAAACGCACATTGGAAGCGTGTATTCGTCATCGCCATACTGGCGTATCACCCTGTGTGGTGGTATGGGGTACCATTAGTTACACGTCTCGGTCACCTTTTGTTCGCATTGACTACACTTTGAACAATGGACGTTACATTTCATATGTGTTACGACCCGTGGCTCTACCCTTCATACGATCCCTGCAAAACCCTACATTTCAGCAGGATAATGCACGACCGCATGCTGCAGGTCTGGTACGGGCCTTTCTGGATACAGAAAATATTCGACTGCTGCCCTGGCCAGCACATTCTCCAGATCTCTCACCAATTGAAAACGTCTGGTCAATGGTGGCCGAGCAAATGGCTCGTCACAATGCGCCAGTCACTACCCTTGTGGTATCGTGTTGAAGCTGCATGGGCAGCTGTACCTGTACACGCCATCCAAGCTCTGACTCAATTCCCACGCGTATCAAGGCCGTTATTACGGCCAAAGGTGGTTGTTCTGGGTACTGATTTCTCAGTATCTATGCACCCAAATTGCGTGAAAATGTAATCACATGTCAGTTATAGTATAATATATTTGTCAAATAGCCGTTTATCACCTGCATTTCTTCTTGGTGTAGCAATTTTAATGGCCAGTACTGTAATACCTTCCCCGTAGTAAGGGAGACCTTTGTGCTACGTCTGAATGGTTCTTCGCTCAAGAATGTAGAGAAGAGCTGCTGGGAGTAGAAGAATCGTCTTGCAATCTAACGTAAAACAGAAGCCTTCCCAAAACTGTGCAAATGATAACACAACAAGAGCTCTGTCTCACTCGGACCCGAGTTGTTCTGTCGTCAATACGCGTCTCCGTGGCTGGTTGTGTCAGTCTCCAGACTATATGGTCCTACGTTTAGGTGCCATATTGAGACTGTTATAATGAATGCTACGGGTACCAGAAAAGATTGCCGGTGTGTCGGAGACACAGTTAGTGATATTATTGTTCGTTATTTGTGACTATCAGATTATCCGGTCTACGATGGCATTCGCACCACGACGTAAAGGCGCTAAAGTCTGGAACCGCGCGACCGCTACGGTTGCAGGTTCGAATCCTGCCTCGGGCATGGATGTGTGTGATGTCTTAGTTAGGTTTAAGTAGTTCTGAGTTCTAGGGGACTGATGACCTTAGAAGTTAAGTCCCATAGTGCTCAGAGCCATTTGAGCCATTTGAGCACCATGACGGGTCCATTTCACTGCCATGTGCCATCACTAGACGGTATCTCTCTCGCTCGTATTCTATCATGTGTTTTACTTATTCATTGTGTACGTGTTCTCTGTTTGTCCGCCCCGAGAGCTGAGTGGTTTAACTAAGTCTGTAGTCGGCTCTTATTTAAGCAGAATAGTGCTGTTGCCTTCTGTCCTCAGTCTATCACAACTCCTCATCTACACTGTGATTATGAAGACTAGGTCGACTCACGCCTTAGTAGAAGATCAGTTAGAAGATTTAGGCACTGTGCGGGTAGGAAGAAAGGTAGCTGTTGCTCATTTCCAAGCCTCACAGTCGGGAACGAGGTGTAATTGTTGACACAAAAACAATGGAAGCAGATAGTTTAATTCTGCGTCACACGACCGCAGAGCTGTTATGTGGTTCCAATACAATTGTTTTCGGACTGCCGTGAAGTTTTTCCTCTTTCTTGTGACGTAAGTAACGTGCAGAATGTGTGACCAAGATTTATAGGAACTTGAATCTTAATTGCGGCATTGGTGGTAGAAGACTCTGCCATACTTACAGGAAAGACTGTTCTTTTTGGCTGTTTCTACCAAAACAGAACATCCAAAGGCTTTCCATGAATCTAACTATTTATGGAAGCAGTTAACTTGTAGTGTATGGTGCTAAAACTACAATAAATTTGAAGATGACTGGTCGTTGTGCAATTTTGTGGAGGGACGACTATTTCTCTTTTACGACATCATATGGAGACCTTTGTAAAGTTTTGCCTAGTAATGTACTGTAGGCAGCACTTTTAAACAGTTTACTTCGTTATGTCCGCTTAGTGGATTATTTTTCAGATCTGAATGTCACTGCCAGGAAACGATCACTGGATATCAGAAACAGGTCTATTGGTCACCGGTGTCTTGGTCACCGTATTGTTTACTTTACTTACTCCTGTTGTATAGAGCAGTACTTCGTTTGCTGCACGCATGAAGATCAACTGTCCACAGTCTCTGCTGCAATATTACTAAAATACTTAAGAAGACAATGTTCTAGTGCATTCCATTTATGTTTAGAGGGCAAAATATCATCATATGAGCTCAAACCGGGCGCAGTAATAAGAGGACAGAGAGAGTTCTAGACAATCTCGACCAGAACTTAAAGGTCATTGCAGGGACTGGTGGCGTTAGCATCAAAATTCAGAATTCCTAGAACTGCCTCCCTCTTCCCTATTTCCCAGTATTCCCTGCACCTCATGCTTACGACCCCCTCCTCCCTCCCTCCCCTGTGCTCCGGCCAATGGTGGCATTACATGTGTGCTTTTGGCCAGTCGTGTGTGGGGGCTATGGAGCACTGATGTGCTGTCCAGTGGCATGTAAGCTGAGACCCTCAGTCATCGAACAGTTTTATCTTTTATAATTCGATTGTGCGAGTGTCATCATTTTCTGTTTGCATTTTGTAGTGAGATAACAAGTATTACGTGTCACCAGCAGCAGAGATCAGCTGGGAAGAAGATGACTGTCTGTAAGTATTTTGTCCATACATCTCTAATTATAATAATAATAATAATTATTATTATTATTACTATTAGCATGTGTGTAAGTCATTATACTTAGGGCTTTGTTATTGCTGTTGCATATGATGACATAGAGATGTCCCTGCTTGGGCCACAACAGCAGCAGCAGCAGCAACAACATTCACTCTCCATAGAATCTCTTCCAAACCTGTCAGACCTACTGTTGTTCAACTATTCAGTACCACAGCCTTGTCAGCAGCATTCACTTCTGGAACTACCACAGCTCAGCTACAGGCAAGCCCTTAAAAGTACTGCTATTCACCAACCCCTATAATGTCTCGGCAAGTGGAGCTAAATGCGTTAATGTTGGCATGTCACCAGACTGAAACAGAAGTAGTAAACATATAATTCTTTGGTTCTAAAGTTCGGTATTCAAAGCACAAACTGGACTATATTTGTGGTAGAATGGAAGATATAGAGAGGTAGATGACAGACAAGTATGACCCATCTCTTACTTTGAATGACATTCACATATTTTGCTGTAAGGTTTCTATAGCAGTTATGTATGGTGATGTGATACTACAATGAACTTCATAGGGTGTGAACATATATCTGAAACATTCAGTGTTGTTAATCAGAAAGATCTATGTTATGCATTGTCAACTGCCACAGATAGATTGTACGATTGATACGTACATTAAACGGGAGATAGAGTGAATTTGTTGAGGATTTATTTACGGTGTAAATATGGACCAACTGAAGCAATGGATCAATGCCTGTATGCCCCTGTACCAGAGTGTGTAAGTGTCAAACTCATGAAGTCCATACACCTGTTGGAATGAATGTGATAGACGCTGAATTCAAAGCTCATAAAAGACAATATTTGCGAAATACTCTTCTACAATGTAACGATCTCAAATAAATGTTAGACAATATATATATTCCCTACAAAGAAAAGTGTTGTAATTTCGCCAAGTCCGGCCTAGCTATATGTATATACAAAAAATATATTTCAACTTACCAATGAACCTCTGTGTTGGCAGTGAAACTCCACTTTAACAAATGAAATTCTTATTTATTAGTAGCAGGACACACACTCACAGTTTATAACGACAGTTCATAAAAATGAAAGGAAAATGAAAAAGAAACTAATTGTAGTCTAACAGTCCAGAACCTTCAGTGCTGCTACAATTGAGATGGTGGCATGGCCACTGCCTTTCTTCACAAAGTCAGCATTATAATTTACGCAATACGATGTTCATGATGCCACTGCTAAGTCGAACAGTCACATAATATGTTTTTTTTCATTATTAGTAGATTTTTTTTTCCAGGAAAGCATCAGCAGCAGCTCACCAATACTCGAGATGTTTGGTGGTAGTGCATTAAACTTAACAGTATGGAAGTCACTGCAAGGTGTATATCTAAAGTGTCAAAGTGATATGCATTGCAGTAGGTAGTGTGAATGACAAGCCCATGTTAAAATGCTTTATGACATTACTTATCTCTAACTGCTAGCTTCTGGTGGTAGTAGGTTCAGTAGCTGTATCACAGGATGTGTCCACTCATACATATGACCATACAACATCAAGTATTTGTAACTTGTAACGATGTAATAATAATAACTTTAAAGGTCATGTTAGCTACACCAGCGATGCAATCTGAGCAATGCCAAGATGATGCCAGTGACACACTGACAAGACACACCAGCAGAGACTGCTGCTGAATGCAAGTCGCATGTCTCTTCTCGCGAATTCAGCTTACAGTTACAGAAAATACTTTCCTTTTAAAACATGGTGAAAGCCACCAGGTGTTCGTTGCTTCTTTCTAGGTGCCACACACTGCCTTCTGGAAGTGTGTGCCAGTGAGAAAAATGGTGTTCTACAACCTGGCTCCTGCTGCAGCTACTGCAACTCAATTACTGACTGTTAATGAAAAGGGTGCTTCGCTTCTGTGTATATCGTAGCATAGTTCATCTTCTACTCTGGCCTCCCTCTCACTGATTTAATGTATCTTTTAATATTAGCTCATAAACGAAAGAAGCACCCACACGTCAGGTACTGTATGATTTTTACAAACGAATCAAGTATGGGAACTATTTTCTATTAAAAATACTTAGACAAGGCACACTGCTTGGTTAAATCAATTTCTACATACACCACACTATGTTCCTGGGACATGCAATTGGTATCACCCCTCAAACCTGTATTCAGTGCTGTATTTTAACAATGAGACACAGCAGTATGGATGCATGTTGTTTAGCTGCTCTTGCAGTGATGTACAGGTATGACATTTACTCTCATATCAAACAACAGAAGGTGTAGCCAGTGGACTAGTGGAGCCTTACTACAGCAACATGCAGAATATCAGAATTCTTTCTTCTTCTGCTATTGCACACTTTACAAAGTAAGACACATACTATATATGATCTGAACATTGACATGAGAGCTGTGATTTGGACGTCCTATTTTAATAATATGATTACAGTAGCATGATGTGCACTATCCACCTATTCCTATCTAGCACTGCACAGCATGTGACACTCAATATTTTCCTTCCAAGTCATTTAATCCGTTGTATCTAGAGTCCATAGAGCATGATGCCATCTGTGCAGCAGCTACTCAAATACAGCAGTGAGTTGTGCAATAATCTTAGAGGATCAGAAGTCTTACAAAAGAATCGTAGAGAGACTATGAAACACAGTAGCTTCTAGTGGTAGAAGAACACAGCTGTATGATGTTAATACAGGATCCTAATATAATACATACCATCCAGCCATCTATGTTTCAGCACCTCATCTTTACGTATACTTATAAATTGACTTAGAGACTCTGTGCTGTGGCAGAAGCAGCAGCCTGATGTCAGTTGCACCAGAAATGAGTATGGGAATTTCAGTACATGACCTGTGAAGCACTTGCAATGTATTGGGGAATCAAATACAAAACCGCAACCTGCTGGCTTGGTTAGAATGCGTTAAACTCCTAGAGAGCTACCAGCAACGAAAAGTCTTCCTTCCCACCCATATTTTAAACAATGTATCTGTAACGTAGCCTATGTCGCAGATGGCATATTACAGTCAGAGCATCATATTTGGGTAATATGTGTGGAGGGATGCCTGCTTTCTGCTGCTTCTGAGGCTAAAAAGACTTGGAGCAAATTGGATCGAAAAGAGAACAGATGTGTTGTGGATCCTGTGGATAGGAGTTGAAATTTGCTGGAGTGTTTGTAGAAGCTACTCTCCCATAATGGAGAGCTGGGATCAATTCCATCATTTAAGTGTTGTGCGCTTGTGAGACTGTATCAGAAAGCAATATCTTGTATCTGCTGGAAATAGTGAGCTCTGTGTTTGGTGTACTGTAGAGGTTTATTGCAACAGTAAAACATTAGAACATGTTGTGCGTAGCGGAGTTAACACACACACACACACACACACACACACACACACACACACACACACATATATATATATATATATATATATATATATATATATATACTGTGTGTGATCTGGACATTAATATGATATCTTTGAATCGGACACTTATGTAAGAGTTGATGTGTTGATCAGTGCAGTTACGTTGGTGAATGCAGATACCACTCCATACCACATGGACTGCAGGTAAGCAATGTACAGAACTGAGGTCTAACATTTCAGATGTTTGCCTTTCTGTTATTTCTGTAAATTATTATATATTCTCTCACTGGACTGTTAGCGTATTTGCACTTGTGCACTTTAGTTGTAGATGTGATATCAGTTATATTAAGCGCTAAGGGTGTTACTGGACTACCAGCAAACAGCTACCTCGTTTGAGAAATCCTGGAGATCAGTGCAGTTCTATGAAGGTTTTAATATTTGACTAAGCATCTACCATGTTAGAAATATAGTTGTACACTTAGCAAAGCTTGGTGAAATAAATAAATAAATAAGTGTGACAAAAATATATGTTTCACATTTCCCAGATACAAACAACACTATTATTTGTCAGTTGTGAACGCAACTTCGTCCATTCCACGCACTTTACCACAAAGCCGGCCGGAGTGGCCGAGCGGTTCTAGGAGCTACAGTCTGGAACCGCGCGACCGCTACGATCGCAGGTTCGAATCCTGCCTCGTGCATGGATGTGTGTGATGTCCTTAGGTTAGTTATCTTTAAGTAGATCTAAATTCTAGGGTACTGATTACCCCAGAAGTTAAGTCCCATACTGCTCAGAGCCATTTTTTTACCACAAAAAAACATCTTCACCCACTAGCTGTTTAGAAACTGTAATTCTTCTGCACTCATGTCCAAAAATTGCGATGGAAGAATCACCTTTTCAACCTCTAGTTCCACCATTATCGTCTAACCATAAGGCGTAGATCACTTCTTGGCCTTGATTATTGGAAATGTTTTATTTATAGACAGCGTCGAAAGCCTTAAGCCCTACGAGGAGCTTTGAGTGACTGACCCCACTGCTTCTGTAAGCAAAGATTCCTGTTTTGAGATGTAAATTATAATCTCTCCTCTCACTGTAATGTTAGTACATAACTATACTTAAAAAAAAACAGTTGTGTAAACTAACATTTCGCCGTCGTTCTCTGAGCAGTAGTAGTAGATTTGTGTCACGAAGCCATGCGACTAATAACCCTGTAATTGTTGAGCGCTTCCCATTACAGATGGTGATGATGACAATGCAACCGCCATCTTGTGCCTATCACCAGTCTGTGTGTGAACAAATGTCTGTGCAACGTTGTCAGTTCTATACTGCATTATCTCGACAAGCACTGACAGGCTGGATTCCGCCAAAATCTCTGCACGTGCCTTCGGCATTTTCTCGTAGAACCGATTGTTACTTGGAACAGTCAGCAATTAGCATTTCACGCTGTTGATTCCGCAGCTCTACACTCATTGGAGGTGGCTTTTGGCAGCACTGAAGCAGCCAGCACAATAACCGGCAGAGATAGAAGCGACTCGACTTGCAAGTAGCAGGCCACCTGCATGCATGCATCAGCAGTCGCATGCTGGCCAACTTTGAGCTGCGGTGCTGTGGACATGTGAAAAATTGTTCTACAGCCTGTTTCCATGTAAAGTGTATAAACGAGATATGATCAAAAATTTTCAGATTTTAATATGTGTTCAAAATGGCAACTGCACTGGTAGAACATAGAAAATTTGCTACTGACATGTACATTAAAACACTCCTTGGCTAGAAGATGTTATGTGCATTAGAGAACCGTATTTTCATATGACCTTCCTATAACATGAGGGAATTTGTAAACTGTCGATAGAACCCAGCTGTGCCTAGTGTAGGATGCGCATCATCTAGCCGTAAATTGGAGACTTTTCTAGAATTTTCTTGGCGGGCTAGAGAATACGACGAAAAATATTCTTTATATAAAATATTTATTAATTTCTGCATATACATTTCCACACAGAAAACAACTTTTATTTATTTTTATTTGGTGCGGTTTTAGTAACATACAGCTTTTCTTTTAGTTTATAATTTAAATCGACGTCTGTAGCTGGTATTTTGTTCTCCAGCCAGTGATTTGGTGTGTACAAAGAAGGTATGTTTTCGATTTCCAATACATAACTTACTTCTTCCCCGGAAATTTTTCTCGTTTCTGGCTTTAGCAATTAACTCTGCTACTTCCTGTAACTCTCCTAGTCGAGAGCACGAGGATTTTAATTTTATCTCTTACCTCCTCCACAACACTGATATTAAAAACACCACACTTCTGCCAGAGTGTACGTTGGCCAGTCTTGTGCTCTACATTTTTGCGGTATTTCCATTTAGAACTGTAAGTTCACAATTTTTGCAAACAAATTATCGTGAAACGCTGTTCTTCTCTCCGTTTTAAACTTTGCAAATTGTCTGTCGTAAACCCATGTGGGTCGCAACATACTTGGTTAAAAGCTTACACTCAGATCAGAGGTGAAGCAGGGTTTGAGGTCATTTGTCTATTGGCGTGCAAGTGGCTTCATTCAGGGGTGACAAGGCGACGGAGTCAAACTGAGATTTTTAACATCTCTGTGGCTGGAGACAGTATTGAATGACTTGGATATGTAGGTGATGATAGGGAAATGAGAACCCGTTCTCTGACAGAGGATGAAAATGCCCTGTGCACAGCACAAATAACTCAAATTTTATCTACCAATTTGTCAGTTGTTCCCTCCAGCATTATCAGTGGTGGGAAATTTACTGCTTTCAGCACATATACAATTGATTGTTTCGGAGGAGAGTAAACGCATGTTGGGGAGAGATGACAGAGATGTGGTCAGCGCGATTGCAGCCCATATCGTAGCTGTGCAGAAGGTTAGTGCTATCGCTGCTGAACCATCAGGGTTCGGTAGCGCTATTTTCAAACCTGGAGTGCCTGTTGCTATTCTGTGGGTTTAATGTTTAACATTTAGCGTCATTCATTAACATTTTTTGAACAAACTAATACATTCTTGCTATACATTGGAGATGATCGACGTTAAATTGAGTGTTATAATAAAATATTGTAACAACTTCGTGTAGAAATACACTCAATATCCACAAGCATCATATTATTAAAAAAAGCTGGGGAAAGGTGTTTTAGGCTCCATCCACACCACAACACAGTTCATATCGCATGTAAGTTATGTCTGATAAATTGGTATGTAATATAAAGTATTAGTGGTGTGTCTAAGTTTAAATTATTTAATGTGGAAACAGATTATTCAGACTTGTACTTTTGGTGTAAATGTACGAAAATAATGTACTGAAATGTTTTGCGTAAGCATTTAGTGGGTAAGTGTTGAGGACCAAAGTCTACATCATCTGAATTATTTCGTCAAAGTACCAATCTTCGTTCTACCTAGAACGGTATCATTATGGCAATCTTACAAGTAAGAGTAGCTTCCAACGTTAACATTACCCAACTACTCTGTACAGTTGCTGGGGTGGGATACAATGTTAACATTTTTAAGACAGAGATATTACGTTGGTGCATAAGTTCGTGGCATTTTTGTTTTGCGTGTTGGTATTCCAGATACTATGGGCTCATTTATCGATTGTCACTTTTTATTTGTAGTTCACTGTCGCTATATGAGTTTGCACATTGCCATTTTCTAATCAGGAGATACTGAGTGGAGCTGTGGATGCTAGAAAATGGAGTGACAAGTGGAGAAATCGGAACATTTCCGACATATTCTTCTGTTTGAAATTCTTTTTTCAGTTTACTCCGGTGGTTGGTACAGCATCTAGTATGTGTGATACGAAGAAACCAACAGTCTTGGTAAAAGTGTCAAATTTTTGTTATTGTTTCCAAAATTACACATTTATTTAGGCACCTTCGGATTGGTTGATATTTGGTAACAATGGGTACATAAGGTACCGTCCGTAAAAATATCCCTGCAAGTAAATGTCCTTTATTAAAAGTTTGCAAACACTGTGTGGTGTCCTTATTATGTCGTGTGGCGCAGTCCAATGCAAATCACACTGAATCAGGCCTACAGTAAGACTTTACATCAATATCATGCTGGAGGTGTAGTGCATATTCTAGTTGCACACATCATACAAATAAAGAAGTGGCTGAGCCCAAACAAAGCGGTAACTATCTGTAAAAAGACGTGTATGCACACACAAAAGGTAATGCTATGCATCCTTTGGAACAGTGATGGTGTGTTGTACTAGGAATTCCTCTCCCAAGCTGTAATCATCGCTGCACATTTGATTCTCAACAGCTGACATGTTACAGGCGCATTCAAGAACAACAACCAGGAAGACGGCGTGAAGGGATGCTATTCCACGCCCCCTGCATTCTGCTAGACTGACGAAAAACGTTATAGAGGAGTTGGGTTGGGAAATAATTCCGCACCCACTTTGTTCGACTGATCTTGGGAGCTCAGATTTTCACCTTTCCCACTGTCTATTGAACAGCCTTCAAGAAACATCCCTTCCGGATAAAAAAATGAGTTCCGAATGTGGCTTGACGAGTTCTTTGCCTCAAGTTGTTAATAGTGAAGGAGAATATAATTATTGATGACTAAATTCTGTTAGACGTATCTGTTGAGTTTCTGAAATTTGTGGAAAAACACTAAGAACTTACGCACCTCCCTTAGAATGTCTGTACTCTACTTCAGGCCCAGGGGTGTACTCGCTGCAGTGCGCACGTGCACACTTACACACTCACACACACACACACACACACACACACACACACACACACAAAATTCAGATGGTTCAAATGGCTCTGAGCACTATGGGACTTAACATCTGAGGTCATCAGTCCACTAGACTTAGAACTACTTAAACCTAACTAACCTAAGGACATGACACATATCCATGCCCGAAGCAGGATTCGGACCTGCGACCATAGCAGCGGCGCGGTTCCGGACCGAAGTGCCTAGAACCGCTCAGCCACAATGGCTGGCTACACACACACACACACACACACACACACACACACACACACGCGCGCGCGCAGAGATAGAGAGAGAGGGAGAGAGAGAGAGAGAGAGAGAGAGAGAGAGAGAGAAACGTCATTCAATTGAAGGTACAATCACGTTTAAAGTGCGTGTGCGGAAAAAGACGTGACGAAAAGTTATATTGGTCTATACCTGGAGGTTTTTGCTATTGGTTCGAGTAATAGTTATCAGCAAAAAACGCATTAGACGTTGTGATAACTTGGTACACTATAACGGCTTCCCGTGTTTGTCCCACACAGACAAAGAGAACATTAAGGAAAATGAGAGAAGTGACAGATATAAATACTGTAATAGACTGACATGGCAACTAAGGCAACACCTTCCAGAGAATTAAAGTAAATACATTTAAGTTCTGTATTGACAAGCATAGAAGAACACACATTCCATGCAATCAGGACCAATAATCATCTGTAGTTATTCATCACCTGCAAATACGTTTGGGATTTTTGTAGTGTGTTATGTACAAAACATGGGATTTTCGTATCAGCCTGGGACACTTACCAGGTTGGATTAACAAATGTAGTGTACAATTATCACTACAAAATATGTTGTAGCTATGTTATGGAGACCTATTTCACTGTTGAGATGGTAGTCCAGTCCAGACAACTATCACACTGAAACCCTAGCTAATTCTACACATATGCCGCAGATTATTCATGCTCTGTGTGGACTGCGATGTTCAGGGGGTCGCAGGGCATCACAACAGCGTACTACTGGCAGAGATCAGAATACTGTTCTGCACTTCTTAGATAGCTGAATCGACAGAATGTGTGCTTCGTCATTGAGTATAGCGCTGTCATAACACACATTTTCCCTCAGACTTGGAATGAGCAACTGTTGTCAGTTTGCTGTTTACATAGACATGCCGTTAAAAGATGTCTGCTGTTTACTGACTACTAACCAAGTACAAGCGTTGTATAGAAACACCGTGTGAAATGCATGTTAGCCAAGCTGGCTGCTTGTGTGTCCATGAATGGCACCTGTGTAATGTCCTTAAGTGTTCTTTGCGTGCATCACATGCGAGCTGTGTTTCGATTCAGGCAATATATTCGGGCCACATATTAGTGTCTTTTTCTCTTACTTACTTACTTACTTACCACATATTAATGTCTTATTTACTGTTCATGCAGTTTGTATATAGCTAAATTGGAACTAGGACACACTGAGTAGAGGAGGGAAATCGACACATCGAGAATGTATGTGTTTGATGATTAAGACCAAATGAGTGATAGAGCAGGGGTCAATCAGTGAGTAGAGAACAGTTCATACTCCAGGACACTGTAGATGATTAGGGACATCAGACATTTTGGACCTCAGGATATGGTGTGAATGGGTATATTTCTTTGCTGCAAGGCCTTTTAATCGCATATCAAATGTATATCAGAAGTATGTGATGTAGCAATGACCCTTGGGTCTAACGAAATTTATACTACTCACAGCAATGTTCACAAGTACTGTTGCTGGCTTGCATCTTCATTTGAGTGAATGACCAGCCGGCCGGAGTGGCCGAGCGGTTCTAGGCGCTAGAGTCTGGAGCCGCGCGACCGCTGCGGTCGCAGGTTCGACTCCTGCCTCGGGCATGGATGTGTGTGCTGTCCTTAGGTTAGTAAGGTTTAAGTAGTTCTTAGTTCTAGGGGACTGATAACCTCAGAAGTTAAGTCCCATAGCGCTCAGAGCCATTTGAACCATTTTTTGGGTGAAAGACCCCAATGAAATCAAGCTAGGATGTGTTTTAGCCATGGGCAATTCTGATTGGCAAAGTTGCCTTTTTCACATATCAGGAGGAGATTCTCCTACTTTTTTGAATGATTTCCTCTGGTTCGTGTCACATTAAAAAATAATCAAGTGAGACACTACCAATGCAGAAATCAACGGCACCTATTTCTCGCATACAGAAAATTATTAAAGGTTTCATTACAACATGACGCACCTTGAGAGGGACTCTAGAAAGTTAACGGCCTGATCAAGTGTTGATGGAGACTTGTAGGGCGCCAAAAGCATGAGGTATATTTTTATGATTCTTAGCTCGTAGAAACGGCGTGTTTGGAGTTGAAAGCAATTGAAGGCGAGCCCATTCCTTAGTAAATCTTGCAGGACAGGTCCACAGCTGTGCAGGGCAGACAGGCAGCCTGTCATCAAGACAGGTCAACAGCAGAACAACGCCGCGCTACTTGCCGTGGCGCCAGCAGAAGCCTGGCCTGAGGCGATGGTCTGAAGGAACGCAGCTACACAGTGGAGTCATAAACCGGGCATTGTCTGCAGAGCCACGCGTAGTAAAAATTCACCTATTTTCGTGTTTGCCAATAGTGCAAATAGGCAAATGAACCACTTAGGTTGTATAACAAAAATCCGGCGTCTGAGAAACATTTAGAGACAGAATCTTTATCACACCTCACATCTATGACTAACAAGCTCCTAGGCACAGCCGATCTACATAAAGAGCTTTGAGAATGTATCTGTTTGCTTGTTGCCGTGGGAAGAAACCCAACTTCGGAAAAAATCATCTTCCCCCTCTGCGAAAACTTAAAAATGGCAGTAATTGGCGGCTTCTTTTTTTTTCCAGAGACGTAGGTTTAACTCTTGCCCTGGTTCAACATGAATTTGTGCTGTCGTGTGGGAAGGGGAGCTTTAGCGCCTCTAGAGCCCTGTGATTGGCTCAAGACAGTATGAAGGCAGAGACGTTGGTGCACTTTGCGGGAGAACGGAATTTTTGATGGAGACGTGCGAAGCACTCGGGTGCGGGACTTTGGTCTAGTAAGCATCTACATCTACATCTACGTGATTACTCTGCTATTCACAATAAAGTGCCTGGCAGAGGGTTCAGTGCAGCACCTTCATGCTGTCTCTCTACCGTTCCAGTCTCGAACGGCACACGGGAAAAGCGAGCACTTAAATTTTTCCGTGCGAGCCCTGATTTCTCTTATTTTATCGTGATGATCATTTCTCCCTATGTAGGTGGGTCCCAACAGAATGTTTTCGCAATCGGAGGAGAAAAGAAAAACGCCTTTGTTTTAATGATTGCCACTCCAACTCACGTAACATGTCTGTGACACTAACTCCCCTATTTCGCGATAGTACAAAACGAGCTGCCTTTCTTTGTACTTTTTCGGTGTCATCCGTCAGTCCCACCTGATGCGGATCCCACACCGCACAGCAGTACTCCAGAATAGGGCGGACAAACGTAGTGTAAGAAGTCTCTTTGAGAGACCTGTTGCACCTTCTAAGTGTTCTGCCAATGAATCGCAGTCTTTGGTTTGCTCTACCCACAATATTATCTATGTGATCGTTCCAATTAAGATTATTTGTAATTGTAATCCCTAAGTATTGCGTTAAATTTACGGCCCTCAGATTTGTGTGACTTATCGCGTAATCGAAATTTAGCTGATTTCTTTTAGTACACATGTGAATAACTTCGCACTTTTCTTTATTCAGGTTCAATTGCCACTTTTCGCACCATACAGATATCTTATCTAAATCATTTTGCAAGTCGTTTTGATCATCTGATGACTTTACAAGACGGTAAATAATAGCATCACCTGCGAACAAACTAAGACGGCTACTCAGATTGTCTCCTATGTCGTTAATATAGATCAGGAACAAAGAGGGCCTATAACACTTCCTTGGGGAACGCCGGATATTACTTCTGTTTTACTCGATGACTTTCCGTCTATTACTACGAACTGTGACCTTTCTGACAGGAAATCACGAATCCAGTCGCACAACTGAGGCGATACTCCGTAGGCACGCAGTTTGATTAGAAGACGCTTGTGAGGAACGGTGTCGAAAGCCTTCGGGAAACCTAAAAATATGGAATCAATTTGACATCCCCTGTCGATAGCACTTATTACTTCATGAGTATAAAGAGCAAGTTGTGTTTCACAAGAACGACTTTTTCTGAATCCGTGCTGACTATATGTCAATAAATCGTTTTCTTCGAGGTACTTCGTAATGTTCGAATACAGTATATGTTCCAAAACCCTACAGCAAATCGATGTTAGTGATATAGGCCTGTAATTCAGCGGAGTACTCCTACTTCCCTTTTGGGTATTGGTGTGACTTGAGCAATTTTCCAGGCTTTAGGTACGTATCTTTCTGTGAGCGAGTGGTTGTATATAATTGCTGAATATGCACTGAGAGGAACCTGACTGGTATACAATCTGGACCGGAAGCCTTGCCTTTATTGATTTAAGCTGCTTTGTTACACCGAGGATATCTACTTCTATGTTTCTCATCTTGGCATTTGTTCTTGACTGGAAATCAGGAATATTTACTTCGTTTTCTTTGGTGAAGGAGTTTCGGAAAACTGTGTTTAATAATTCTGCTTTAGTGGCACTGTCATCAGTGACTTCACCGTTGTTATCGCTCAGTGAAGGTATTGACGTGTCTTGCCACTGGTGCCACTGCTTTATGTATGACCAGAATCTCTTTGGGTTTTCTGCCAGATTTCGAGACAGAATTTCGTTGTGGAAATTATTAAAAGCATCTCGCATTGAAGTACGCACCATATTTCGAACTTCTGTAAAACTTGGCCAATCTTGGGGATTCTGCGTTCTTTTAAATTTGGCATGCTTTTTTCGCTGCTTCTGCAACAACGATCTGACCCGTTTTGTGTACCATGGGGGATCAGTACCATCACTTATTAATTTATGTGGTATATATCTCTCACTTACTGTTGATACTATCTCTCTGGAAACATTCCACAACTTTTCTGCACTTACATGATCAGATCGGAAGGAGTGAAGACTGTCTCTTAAAAAGGCGTTAAGACCATTTTTATCATCTTTTTTTAACTAGATACATTTTGCGTTTCTTTTTGATGGTTGTAGGTGTTCAGCCTAGCAGCAACAGCCTTGCGGTCGCTAATCCCTGTATTCGTCACAACACTCACTATTTGTCCAGGATTATTTGTTGCTGAAAGGTCAAGTATGCTTTCGCAACCATTTACGCTTCGAGTGGGCTCATGAACTAAGTGTTCAAAATAATTTTCTGAGAAAGCATTCAGTACAATTTCGGATGATGTTTTATGCCTGCAGGTGGCTTTAAATGTATAATTTTTCAGCATATCAAGGGTAGATTGAAGTCACCACCGACTATAATTGTATGAGCGGGGCACTTATCTGAAATGAGACTCAAGTTTGCTTTGAACTGTTCAGCAACTATGTCTTCTGAGTCGGGGGGTCGGTAAAACGATCCAATTAATAGTTTAGTCCGATTGTCAGGTATAACCTCCACCCATACTATTTCACATGAGCTTTCTACTTCAATTTCGCTACAAGGCAAAATACCTCTGACAGCAATAAATACTCCACCACCAACTCTATTTAATCTATCCTTTCTGAACACTGTGAGATCGTTTGAAAAAATTTTGGCTGAACTTATTTCCGGCTTTAGCCAGCTTTCTGTACCTACAACTATTTGAGCTTCACTGCTTTCTATTAGGGCTTGGAGCTCTGGTTCTTTCCCAACACAGCTACGACATTAATGTAGGTTAATTCTTACAAAGAAGAAAACAGCAAGCAGCCACTATTAATACTGTTATTTATTTAGGTAAATAGCGCCGTTACTGGTTTCGAACTGGCAAGTTCATCATCAGGCGGCTGTTCATATGATTTTCAAGATACACTTTACATTATCGTCCGTTTTCGATTTTTATTATTCCACTGTGGCGAAGTATTTTTGGTGTGTTGTTGCCCTACGGTAGAAAACCAGTGTTGGAAGTGAACCTATGTAAATTTGCTAACTTACAAACGATGAAATACAGCGTAAATAAATATGCGAGGTTAAGTGGTTATGGTACTTACGTCGAAAATTCCGCGCGATTTTGTTGCGAAGTTGCAGGATAGTATTTTCCGCATATTCCTAAATACATCCAGCACTTACGTAACTTGTACATCACCATATTGTGCAAAGCACCACATACACACACATACGCAAAAGAATTTGCCACATGTGAAGTTATCACAGAGATTGCAGATTTACAAACAAAACAGTGCCAGAGACGTTCTCTCTCAGAGAAATCACAATATACAGGTTGCTTTGATTTCACAGAATGACGGTTTTTAAACAATAACATAACTTAATGACAATTAAAACACAAAGATAAACCTTACATTATGAGCGTATAATATTATGAATGATGTTGACAGATGTAGTAACCAGCTTGAGTGAATGCTACTTATATTGTATTATGTAAATACTGTGCTATATTCAAGGAGCAACATAGAGGTGAGATAAAATGAATAATATGGCAGTAACAAATGTATTAACATCTATCTATGGTGCACTGAAATTTTGAATCAAGTATAGTAGCAGTATTTTTTTTTCAAGAATCAAGGTAGCATTACAAGTACATTACAAGTATTTATATTACAAAGAATACCATATTCAGTTAGCATTAATTACAAATAAATTGGGAAGATATGATGGTTAGTTGTATGAATGTTACTTATATGGAATTGTGTAAATACAGTGCAATAAACAGGTGACAACTTTTACATGAGATACATGAATAATGTGACAGTAGTAATAATCTAAATGTACTATGGCAGACATCTTTTATTTTTAAATCAGTTTTACAGTTGCAGTAATGTGTGATTGAGCAGGCAGCTATATTATGATGTAATACTTTATTTGGATTATTGATTGCATGTTGTTGTTAAAAGGAGTAATGTTTATTTATGTTTTAGACTGGATAATAGGTGAGTGAAGTTTTGTAGAAAGTTTGCATTGGCTAGCTCTGTCTGTTCATTAAGAATGTGATGTGGTGATTTGCTTTTATTTGTGTATATTTCTATCTCTTCAAGCAGATTCATTAGGCTACCTTTCTCAACATGATGCAATATTTTTTACTCTATGTTTACTGAGAGTTATGTGCATTGCAAATGCAGATTTTGAAGGATTGTTCAGACATATGGCATCTAAATGTTCTTTGAATCGAATATCAAAGTTTCTCCCAGTCTGTCCAATATAGAAGGAAGGGCAATTTTGGCACTTGAATTTATATATACCTGATCTTTTGTAAGGGGATTTGTTATCCTTTATGTTATGAATGGTTAGCTGCTGAAGTTTATGGTTTGTGTGGAAGCTTATATTTATGTTTGTGTTTTTGAGAGATTACTTATTTTATGCGATACGCACCCTAGAAAATTAAGAGAGACATATTTTCTGCTGTTTTCTGCAGATTTTTGTGTTGACTGCATAGGTGTCTGGTGTGGAGCTTTGTTGTTAACTGTTTTTTGGATTTCTAGGGAGCATATCCCACTAAATAGGTAATCTCTTCAAAAACACTCCGTTGACGCATTCCAGGCTCTATTTCTATTCGTGTCTTTGTTAGCGTACGTGGGGATCAATATCTACTTTTCAATGCGTCGTCCGAACATATCAGTCGCTTATCACATTCCTTTCCGATTCATTACGGGGATTATTAAGAATATGGCTCAGATTTTCAGTCTTCTGTAAATTTGTGGTTCTGCACAGCACGTGGTTCGTGAGAGGATATTTTTATATGCTATTTATGGTCGTCTGTGTCTTCTTTCTGAACAATAACTGAGTTGAAAATCAGTTCTCTCACGGAATCTTTGTCTCTGAAGTTATTTTGTTCATCCACAGTTGCGATCATTTAAGATTTGTTTGTGAAAGTACCATCCTCACGGACAACGTATTACAAATATTTATTGAACTACTTTCAGAAAAATCAACATTTCTTTAACTACCTACAGCAGGAAAATTATTTTCTGGTTTTATATGCAATTTTCGTATAATTAAGGTGATGGCAAGTTGCAGTGATCTTGAAGATATGTGGGGCAGCGACGAATCACCGAAACTTTGCTGTCAAATGGGTCATTTCACTTTCGTTATGTGTTAGAGTGCGGTTAGATCTGCGTTGCACGTAACACCTCTACAAGGAGAGGTACGTTAATACTGATAGGCTGCATTAAAACAGCCTAAAATTTTGCTTGCAATTTACCTTGATTTAACTTCCATTGAATGCCCCTATATGGCAAAAGCGATGGGATATCTCCTAATATCGTGACGCACCTGCTCTGTCAGTCTGTTCCGGCATAGTGCAACAACCCGACGCCGCATGGATTCAACAACTCATGGAAGTATCCTGCAGAAATAGTGACCCTTGCTGCCTCTACAGCCATTAATAATTGCGGAAGTGTTGCCGGTGCTAAGTTTTGTGCACGAACTGACCTCTCGATTATATTCGAGGGTATTCATGTCGGGTGATATGGTTGGCCAAATAATTTGCTGGTATTGTCAAGACTGTTCTTCAAACCAATCGCGAACAGCTGTGGCCTGATGACATGACGCATTTTAATTCATAAAATTTCACCGTTGTTTTCCGACCGGTGTGGACGAGCGGTTCTAGGCGCGTCAGTTTGTAACCGCGCGCCCACCACGGTCGCAGGTTCGAATCCTAGCTCGGGCATGGATGTGTGTGATGTCCTTAAGTTGGTTAGGTTTTAAGTAGTTCCGAGTTCTAGGGGACTGATGACCACAGATGTTAAGTCCCATAGTGCTCAGAGCCATTTGAACCATCACCGTTGTTTGGCTGCAAATAGTCCCCAGGCATTTGAACACGACCATCAGTAGTCTATTATCGCATCAGTTGAACCAGAGGACACAGTCCATCCCGTGCAAACACAGCCCACACCATTCTGGAGCCATCAACAGCTTGCACAGAGGCCTTTTGAGAACTTGGGTCCATGACTGCATCGGGTCTGCGACACACCCGTACCCTGCCATCAGCGTTCCAAATGAAACCGGGCCTCATCTGACCAGGTCACGGTTTTCCAACACTTTGTAGGCCATGTTGATCTCGGAGTACTTCATGCGTTTGGTGCTTCGTGCGAATAAGAGCTTGATGTTCTACTAAACTGTGATCCGGACAGTGTACAATGTGCTCGAATGACTGCCGGTAAATTCATGTCCTGTTTCTTCCATTTGTATTCATCTGTAGGAGTTGAATGACGGGTCTCTTCACTTCCTGACTCACATGGCTTCTTAAGTCTTATACCGCGTACAGTACCTCAAAATGTCTTTCAAAATACCTGACAGATTGGTTTATGAACAGCATTTGATATAATTCACATTTTATTACGTACATTCGGAAACTATAATGTTTATGTCATTGTCGTCGAGCATACAGTATCACTGAAGTAAAGTAAGTTGATGATTTCATGTGTGACATATTTAATATTTATTTCAAAACGGAAACAGTCTCGGTTGCGAAATGATTTAATGTCAATGACGCGTTTCACCCTGTCTACAAAAAGAAGAAACCAAGCAATTAGAGACAAGTGGAGGAATAAGGCATGGTCGTATCTTGCACGACAACTCAGACAACGTGAAGCAAAAGTAATAAAAACCTACGTTAAAGTAACTGGATACATGACCCATCATTCACATCGAGGTAGCCCGATACACAAACCATCCGTCACAAAACCGTGAAGCGGACCAGTGAAAGGAGAAAAACAGCCAGCACCGAGAAAGTAGAAATATGTGGCGGAAAAATTTTTCACGGTTATCATACGTTACCTTGAGCACACCGGCCGGCTCTACAGTGGCAGTACAAGATAGGGCCACGCTTGCAAAACTGCGGTACAAGCCGCATACGTCACTGCCTGTACTGGCGCGCACACAAAGATTACTATGGCAAATTGAGACACAGGTGCCGGGCATAGTGCGGCAAGAAGTACACAGGTGGCGTCCATGACCACATGAGGCACATTTTCGAAAAAAAAAGTGCGTAAAACTGGTAATCAAATGCATATAAGGAAAGCAATGCAAACGCATAAAACCCAGAAATAAAATAAAATAAAAATAGTATTACCCCCATGCAAAGAATAGGTAAAATGATTACATGAGAAAATCTGTCATTAAAACTTCGTCACCGGGAGTAAAACAGATAAATTTAGGAGTATTTCATAGCGTAAGCATTCTGAATCGACAAAACTTTAAGATACCAGGGTTGGTGGCCGTCTTAAGCATCGCAAACAAGAGACAAAAGTATCCATCGTCGTTAAAACTCCCTCTTTAGAATATGGTTCCCCCAGATCTACACAAAAACCAACGAATTGTGAGTATTGCTGTCGACATATAATAATCATTGCAGCAACAGCTTAATATTTATTAACGTACTAAAAATACGTTAGCTAAACCGCATAACTCTTCAAAAAAGAAAATGGGCAATGAATTTTCAGGTTACAAAACACGTTACCAACTACTAAAAGAGGCAAATTTTTATTCCGTTGACGGTATAACGAAACGTCGCTTCAAGTAAATGAGGATTTTACAGTGAATTGTGTACGGATCAGTGGAAGAAGAATAGTACGGTGTAGTATGTACACAGAAACACGCAGGGTCTGTGAGACAATACGTATGTACGAAACTGATGGCAGTCTATTGATTATGGGTTTGAAAGATGAGGTCGCGATAAGCCACTGAATTATTTCCAGCGAGACACAAGCACATACAGATTAAACAGTTATGTCGAACGTTGAAAAAATAATCAACCGCGAAAGTAAAACGAAGCAGAATAAATTTACGAAGGCAGTCATTTTCGCGGCACTAACGGGAAACAGGACGAGGAGATAGGACAGAACAGGATTTATAAGAACAATGCACGAGTTTCATTAGCGCAACACAAAAGCGGTCACGTTAAAAGAAGTCATCCGCAAGCGAAAACTTGGAGCAATCTCGCACTAAGGAAGCAGATGGAATTGTAGGGCTCTCGTAAAAAGGAGCCATAGCGAAAACGCCTCCAGCGCTGCAGAAAGACTACACTGCCCAGCTTCGAATCCTTCCCTAGGACGCCCAATGGAGGTCAACTAACCTCTAAGGTTCTTAACTTTTTTTTCACAATGCACCGATATTTCTTTATCTTTTATATCACCTTTTTATCAGGTATCATAATTATTTGAACCTGCTAAATTGTATTTTTATTTTACACCACGCACCATGCACCACACTGTATTAGAGGTGCTTAAAATTGGATGCATTTTCAGTATTTGTGTTTACTAGGCACTTTTATATGTATAACTCCGTATATTCAAAGAATTTCGATTGCACTTTGCAGTGACTCTCGTCATATTGTAAGAAAATTCAATCTGTTTCCTACAAAAACGCGCTACTCTCAGAAATTGTGGTCTTTGTCGCATGTGACGGGGTAACACTCATGTCACAAGACTTTCTGCAAACGTGACGTCAGTTTGAAGTCACACGCACTATCAACGACTGCAGGAAGTGCTATCGACTTTCGTTAGATTTCGATAAGCCTCTCACAATGCTTCATGCACGCGTTTAAGAGAAGTATAAAAGCAGGCCATTCTTCGTACAATTTACTGCAGTTACTATTATAATTGAAAGTCATATAATGATTTAACGACGATTAATAATTCTATATAAGAGTGCTCTAGCAAGAATGAGTTGTTATCGTCAATAATTTTCAAGTTATGCATAAAACGTACTTGAGTCATAACCAGCAGCATGCTGTTTCATGGAAAGTATCACTGAAAATTTATCACAGACATGTCACCATTATCATTAAATGTCAGCTGCTAATGTATCAACGATATAGGCCTTCAGTATGATAATCAATGCAGGAGACTAATATCACATAGCGGAGGGATACCGTAACGATTTTCTTTATTCATCTTAGCCTTGTTAACATATTCTGGGACTTTCTTATGAATGTAACACAACTATCGTCTGCAATATTTTGTGGTATTTACATCTCCATCTGATCATAAAAAGAAAGATGGAAAAAACATGTGGTTATTTCCGAGTTTGTGGGTAGATTGGAACCTAAACGGTCAACCTAAATTGCAAGTGAAAAGAGCAGCAACAACATTCATAAAGTCGATATCAGTTCCGGCAGTTGTCGATACTGCACATGACGTGAAAATGCCATCATCTTTGCAAAAAGACTTGTGAAATCAGTGTTACCCCATACGATAAAGAGTCGTGGAACCTTTAGCTGTGATGCTGTGTTAATTCTTTCTACTGAGAAAGTTTGTGGTTGACTCTCGTAAGATCATTTGTACGATAAAATACTTAATTACTCATGTTCTGATTATGTAATCTGATCTCTGTAATGAATTGTGTATTGCTTAATATCTGCTTTCATTCGATTAGACCGTCAATCTTCTTTGAATCTGATGCTAATTTATGGATTATTTGGGAGAAATAGCAATTTTAATTACTATATGAATGTACGAAAGACTTAAATTGTCTCTCTCTGATAGATAAATATTAGAGTAAGTACTGTTTACTGTCTTTTCTGGTGTGAATTCCAGAAATGAATTCTACTTTTCGTAATAATAATCGTCATAGCTAGAACATGCACTTAATTATTTTCCGTTTTTTGTCCGATAGCCGGTCATAGTATTGTTGAACATAGAGATTGTCATTAATGTTTACTGCCAATAGCAGATGAGACGGGCGCAGTATTGCACTTAATCGTTCCGCTCGTAAAATAAGCAAAGGCTTATTGTAATTTGGTACCCGGTCGAGGACGCTTAAAACTCCAATATGTGCGCTTGTATACCAACACAGATTTACTTCCTATTTCATGCTACTGAATATGATAAAACCGAAATTAGAAAAATTATCCATTAAAAAGAGAAAACACAGAGAATATAGTGCAGTTGTCTCTGATTTAGTTCAAATACAACAAGATACTACTGCGTAAGGAATCGCTCAGCTTGCAGTGAAACAGGATACTGTAGCCAAACACTTAACACATGAAGTAACAGCATTAAAGAAAGCGTGTACTGATTTCCCAAAATCAGTGCAGAAACTTTCATTGGATGCTAGTAGCCTTCGGAGAAATCAAAATGATTCATCTGAAACTAGAAGATAGAGCGGCAACTGTTGAGCAAGGCAAAACTGTCATTCAGCAAATAGAATTACAACGTAAGACTTTATCTGACGAATTTTATACTTGGTTGGCTGTTAAAGAAGCAGATGCAGGAATTCAAGAAGGCGCTACACTTCACGTTAGGTAACGCCGCTATTGTCTGATCGGTTTGTATCCGTGGCGCTTCCCTCGACAGCGTTTCAGAAGCTAAATTTTCTTCTCAACCGGCCCCTGAGATATCGTCCATTGCGATATTCTCAATTTCGGCTAAATATTTGACCTAAACTAACTGATACTAGAAGGTATAGAAGGTATCAGATAGATTATATAATGGTAAGACAGAGATTTAGGAACCAGGTTTTAAATTGTAAGACATTTCCAGGATCAGATGTGGACTCTGACCACAATCTATTGGCTATGAACTGAAGAAAATGCAAAAAGGTGGGAATTTAAGGAGATGGTACCTGGATAAACTGAAAGAACCAGAGGTTGTACATAGTTTCAGGGAGAGCATAAGGGAACAATTGACAGGAATGGGGGAAAGAAATACAGAAGAAGAAGAATGGGTAGCTTTGAGGGATGAAGTAGTGAAGGCAGCAGAGGATCAAGTAGGTAAAAAGACAAGGGCTAGTAGAAATCCTTGGGTAACAGAAGAAATATTGAATTTAATTGATGAAAGAAGAAAATATAAAAATGCAGTAAATGAAGCAGGCAAAAAGGAATACAAATGTCTCAAAAATGAGATTGACAGGAAATGCAAAATGGCTAAGCAGGGATTGCTAGAGGACAAATTTAAGGATGTAGAGGCTTATCTCACTAGGGGTAAGATAGATACTGCCTACAGGAAAATTAAAGAGACCTGTGGAGAAAAGAGAACCACTTGTATGAATATCAAGAGCTCAGATGGAAATCCAGTTCTAAGCAAAGAAGGAAAAGCAGAATGGTGGAAGGAGTATCTAGAGGGTCTATACAAGGTCGATGTACTTGACAATATTATGGAAATGGAAGAGGATGTAGATGAAGATGAAATGGGAGACACGATACTGCGTGAAGCGTTTGACAGAGCACTGAAAGACCTAAGTCGAAACAAGACCCCCGGCAGTAGACAACATTCCATTAGAACTACTGACGGCCTTGGGAGAACAAGTCCTGACAAAACTCTACATCTGGTGAGCAAGATGTATGGGACAGGCAAAATACCCTCAGACTTCAAGAAGAATATAATAATTCCAAGCCGGCCACGTGGCCGTGCGCTTCTAGGCGCTTCAGTTTGGAACCGCGTGACCGCTACGGTCGCAGGTTCGAATCCTGCCTCGGGAATGGATGTGTGTGATGTTCTTAGGTTAGTTAGGTTTAAGTAGTTCTAAGTTCTAGGGGACTGATTACCTCAGATGTTGAGTCCCATAGTGCTCAGAGCCATTTGAACCAATAATTCCAATCCCACAGAAAGGTGTTGACAGATGTGAAAATTACCGAACTATCAGTTTAGTACGTCACAGCAGCAAAATACTTACGCGAATTCTTTACCGACGAATGTAAAAACTGGTAGAAGCCAACCTCGAGGAAGATCAGTTTAGATTCCGTAGAAACGTTGGAACACGTAAGGCAATACTGACCTTACGACTTATCTTAGAAGAAAGATTAAGGAAAGGCAAACCTATGTTTCTAGGATTTGTAGACTTAGAGAAAGCTTTTGACAATCTTGACTGGAATACTCTCTTTCAAACTGTAGAGGTGGCAGGGGTAAAGTACAGGCAGCGAAAGGCTATTTACAATTTGTACAGAACCAGATGGCAGTTATAAGAGTCGAGGGGCATGAAAGGGAAGCAGTGGTTGGGAAAGGAGTGAGACAGGGCTGTAGCCTGTCCCCGATGTTATTCAATCTGTATATTGAGCAAGCAGTAAAGGAAAACAAAATTCGGAGTAGGTATTAAAATCCATGGAGAAGAAATAAAAACTTTGAGGTTTGCCGATGACATTGTAATTCTGTCAGAGAGAACAAAGGACTTGGAAGAGCAGTTTAACGGAATGGACAGTGTCTTGAAAGGAGGATATAAGACGAACATCAACAAAAGCAAAACAAGGATAATGGAGTGTAGTCGAATTAAGTCGGGTGATGCTGAGGGAATTAGATTAGGAAATGAGACACTTAAAGTATTAAAGGAGTTTTGCTACTTGGGGAGCAAAATAACTGATAATTGTCGAAGTAGAAAGGATATAAAATGTAGACTGGCAATGGCAAGGAAAGCGTTTCTGAAGAAGAGAAATTTGTTAACATCGAGTATAGAATTAAGTGTCAGGAAGTCTTTTTGAAAGTATTTGTATGGAGTGTAGCCATGCATGGAAGTGAAACGTGGACGATAAATAGTTTGGAAAATGGTTCAAATGGCTCTGAGCACTATGGGACTCAACTGCTTAGGTTATTAGTCCCCTAGAACTTAGAACTAGTTAAACCTAACTAACCTAAGGACATCACAAACATCCAGGCCCGAGGCAGGATTCGAACCTGCGACCGGAGCGGTCTTGCGGTTCCAGACTGCAGCGCCTTTTAACCGCACGGCCACTTCGGCCGGCCAAATAGTTTGGACAAGAAGAGAAGCTTTCGAAATGTGGTGCTACAGAAGAATGCTGAAGATTAGATGGGTAGATCACATAACTAATGAGGAGGTATTGAATAGAATTGGGGAGAAGAGAAATTTGTGGCACAACTTGACAAGAAGAAAGGACCGGTTGGTAGGACATGTTCTGAGGCATCAAGGGATCACAAATTTAGCACTGAAGGGCAGCGTGGAGAGTAAAAGTTGTGGAGGGAGACCAAGAGATGAAAACACTAAGCAGATTCAGAAGGATGTAGGTTGCAGTAGATACTGGGAGATGAAGAAGCTTGCACAGGATAGAGTAGCATGGAGAGCTGCATCAAACCAGTCTCAGGACTGAAGACCACAACAACAACAACACCCCTAACTGTTCGTCAATTGCAGAAAAGAAAGAAAAGAAAAGAGGAAGTACATAGACAAGATTAGAACCCGTAGTGTCAACATGGTAGGCTCAAATATTAACCACTGCGGTACGTTCGCTTGTTCGATATATAATTAATGTTACAGTTATAGGAGGTAAGCATTAAAGTCCAACGCCGATTTTCTCGGAAACTAGTGGTCGTCACGCATAGGTCCCTCTATAACATACGAAGTCTCATCAGGTAGTCCCCTTGTGTGGTGACGAACTTCGACCAGGAGAGGCAGTCGTAGTGGCCTTTATCAAACCAGACCGAATACTGATGACAAGATAAAAAAACGCAGGTGAGAAACATCCGACTTTATACTCTAATTATAATGGTTCCTTTCGGTACAATGCATTTATCCTGTATAGTAAGTCACGCACGGTAGTTCTCATACGTGCACGTCGTAGCTCATGTGGAACCTCTCTTGTTTCTTGTTGTTTTGTCAATTTAATTTTCTGCACGCAAAATAGTTCCCCGTTCAGTTGTCAAATATCATTGACTAAGATGATCTTAACATGATATTTCGCTCTTTTCACGATCCCCTCACTATACTACACCACTCCCTAATGTTTTGTTTGCTTGGTTCCAGACATCGAATATTCTGTCACAGTAAAACATTTATCGGAACGTAGAATGTGATGCAAATTTTCACGTAGTTGGTTTTATCAAATGCAGCCCGAAGGCTGGCTTGTGCATCATCAAAGGGATTGCAATATGTTCGCTACATTGTCCATTTGCTTGCGGCGGCGTCAGCGTGTTGGCATGCATCACGGATCGTGCAGTTACGTACTGACAAATATGTTTCGTAGCTAAAAAGATCTCTGGTTTTATATATTTAGCGCCAAATGCGTCATGCATCTGTTTACAATGTGAGATAAGTTAATAAAAATGAAACGCTGTTTTATAATTTTCTGTCGAATTTACGTAACTCCGCTGAAACAGGAAACACTCGCAAGCTCAGCTCAAAATGCGATACGGCCGGAAATCGCAATTTAAAACCTGGTTAACAGGAAATATAGCTCTTACGTTTCCCAGTATTTGCTTAACTGCTTGCAATAAATCGCTTTATTTGAGAATATGCGTCCGCACAGGGAGCTTCATTTTTCTCATACATCAACATTTTTATATTTTGTACATACCCCCTTTGCGCCGCTAATAATATCAGTCTTGCACAAATAAATCCACGATTTATTTTTTAAAATTTTGTTAAAAAAAGTGAAGAAAATTGACGATGTTAAAACAGAGACCAGTATCAGTATTACACAGTTCCCTTCGAGCCCAGTTATAAATGTAGACCTGCGTTATTCGTAAATACGAGACGGCAGTGCCTCTGTTGTTCAGAATTACGGTGCAAAGTGCCTTCGGATATGCATGCATGTCCAAAGAAACAGGCACTGTGGCCACTACAGCCGTTGTGAAATACAGGAAATGTATTCGCAAATGCGAATCTGAACAATCATCAGCTGTATAGTGAAATGACGACGATGAAGGCTTCTGCCGGACCGGGACTAGAAGCCGGATTTTTCGCTTATCGCGAGCGGTGCAGACTGTAGGCCCATGACTGACGACATGTGACTCTGGCCATGCAGCGTCCTCGAATAGCCTACTACACACTAGCAATAAGCGGAAAATCCGGGTCCGATTCCCGTTCCGGCACAAATAAATTCCATTACACAACTTTTTAAATGAACACATCGCCATTTGCTGTATTGTTGTTTATTTAATTACGACCCATATTTCGGGTTTTTGTGCCATTTTCAAGTGACTGAGTTTATGTAATTAACGTATATTGCAAGACATCAAGCTCAAAATTGGCCATAAATGGAATAAAAGGCCGAAAACTGGGTTGTAATTAAATAAACAGCAAGACAGTCAAGTGGCGGTGTGTTCATTTAAAAATTATTGTATGAATTTTACTCAGCAACATCAGAAACCGTTATACAACTGATGGTTGTCCATATTCACAACTGCAAATCCATTTCATGGAATCTGGAAATATTTTCTTCTTCCATTCCTCCTTTCTCCACCACATGCATTTGCCGCTTGACGGACATATAACGTAACTTAGGGCGACACCGTTATTTTTACCAAGTCCTGTCATTGTAATCACCAGATGCGAAAAATGCCTCTGATAGTATAAGGGGCTTAGTATAATGTCATATCGAATGTTCTAGATCTTCAAGAGCTATTACAAACGCACTTCGTGTTGCAATAGAATATTATAAAGAGTGCTGAAATGGAAAGGTACGAAATATCGCAACAATCAAATCGGTTGAAATTTACTTGTACCGCTTTTGGATAACGTAGTGAGACATCTAGGGACGCGTATGTAGTGTCCGGCGTGGTTGTACGCATGCGCAGTCACATGACGCAGGAGAGAAGCAGACAGTTGTGTGCTCCTCTCATTTAACACGGCAGGGCGTGTGAGGGCATCATGGAGTGCACATTGCAAAATTCGACGAGTGACGAGCAGCGAGGTGTCAACAAATTTCTGACTCTGGAATGGATTAAGCCGACCAGTATTCATCGCCGGGTGATGTAATACCCCAACCCTAATAAACAATCCTTTGTTGTAAAACAAGTAGGAAAATTAGTCATCCTGAACAGTGACGGCAGCTACTAATGACAAAATTTACACTTCTATGATTTCATCAACAGGAATGTCATATGAATAATAATATTTATCATGAAATAGAGACTGAATGAAAGAATATGATAGGATACGAAACAAAAATGTCAAAGAAATAATTGCAAAATAATTAATAACGAAGGTAAAAGCCCAGTTGGTAAAGTGGCCAAAGATAACATTTACCACAGAAGAGAGTTGAAGCCGCATAGAAAAGGAAGTTCGATGTGACTACAATGTAACTCGGAAATGGAAATGTTAGCTTCAGTTGATATCTAGTCGCTCTCTGGTATTATTGCTATCGTAGCATGCATGTAAGCGCTACTAGATTGTTTCAAGGTAATCGGAAGTTTGGAAGTTTAGCGATATAGTCTGAAGCATTATTCAGAAGTCATACTAAAGCAAAGTCATCTTTACCGTTAGCAAGATAACGGGATACGGAGATTCGCGACGAAGTTAAATCGTGTGAGATGTTTGATGGGACTAAGCCTTCGTGATACTGAATAAGCACGAACATTCAAGGACTTTGAAACAGAAAGATCGCCGATAGAAAAACAATTATTAGTCTCGAGTAGGTAACATACAAACGCCCACACGAAGAACGTACAATTGCGCCGAGTTGTCAAAAGTTGTCGTCAACTACAGGATTACTGTTGCAAACGGAAGCAATTCCCTGAGTGAGAATCGGTGTGCGTGCTCAGTGTAGGGACAATTAATTACAAGGAACAATAAAATTGGATTCAAACTTTAATTCTTCGTGTCGCCACATAATTGAATAGACATTATCAGGTGTATTAGTGAAAATTAATTGACTATTAGAATATTATGAAGTGAAAAGTGAATTCATGATTATTTAATAGTGAACAGTCATCGATTTGTCCCAAGATTAAGACACATTCTGAACATTGCTTAGGTATATGTTATCTCTGGAATTACGTCGTGTAGTTATTGAACATGCGACGTAGCGACATCTTGACGACGGAATAACAATTTATCAACTTAACATCCTCGTAATTCCATAATGCGGCCACGACATGAGTGATGAATTGAAGATTCAAGACTTTATATTATTAATATTTAACATCCATTAAGTAACCGGGCATAATAAAAAGAAGAAGAAAGAGTGCCTTACATAATCTGACGCGCTGCTCTATCGAATATTGACATTAATCACGAAAGACGGTACCTGAAATATGACCAAACCACGCGAGAAGTATGTGTTTTCTTACTAGTTACAGGGTGGCGTTGTCATGAGCGACGGACGCCGTTCCAAGTCATACCGACTGGAAGAACCATCACCTCCGAGTCATGTCAACTCTAAGGAGACCCCGACGCCACACTGTGTAAGGTGGAGGGGGGAGGGGAGGAAGAAACTGTGTGTTCGACAAGTCAGTGACAAAGAGGAGTGCTCGTTTTCGTGAAGTTCGAGAGACTACGTCAGGCAAAAACGGTTGTCACGGACGAACTCATTTACAAGGTGAACGATTTGCTGAGAGGTAATCGGCGTGTCAAAATGCGATTGTTGGCAGGATGGTGAGGACTAGTTTTGTAAGTGTGTGGACAATGGTACACGACATGTTGGGGTATCGAAAGGTGCGCGCGCAACAGGTTCCGAAGAAGCACCGCGAACCACACAAGGAATTTCAGCATTGCAACACCTCTTCCGACATCATGAAGACCCTGCTTTCCTCGAGTGGACCGTCACCGGTGACGAGAGCTGTTGCCATCACTTGGAGCCAGAGACAAAGCAGGAGAGTATGTAGCAGCTGTGCCCTCAGTAGGCAATGTGACGTTCACTGACTTTCACGACGTTCGAGGTACGATACTCATCGAATTCCCCGAGCACGAAAAAAATGTGAGACAGTCGATAGTCTCCGCAAGTCCACTGCGAGCAAACGGCGTGGGCTGGCCACGGTGGCGTGATTCTGCTGCACGATAACCCACGTCCACACGTCTCCAAGCTCACACAAAGTGTAATGGCCAGGTTCAAATGGGAGCAGCTTGAGCGTCCGCCCTACAGCTCGAACATGTCACCCTGCGACTTCCGTGTGTTGGTCGGGTAAAAAACATCTCAAAGGGCGGCGTTTCAACTCTATCGACTAACGGGACGACACAGTGGAGGCTCACCTTCTGTCACAACCACAGGGATTCGGCTAATGAAACAGTGGAATATTGTGCTCAGGCCTCTGGTGATTACTTCTTGATAAAGATTTCAGTTATACTCACATTGTTTCGTCATACCTTTTCTGTCATACCTATCCCATGGACGTCTACCAAATCAAACTTCATAAAAAAATAAATAAATGAATATTCTTCCAAAGTATGCCAACAGCGGAAAACTTTAGCATAAGACAATTACCATCGCACAGTAACGATGATCCCATCGAAGCTTACAGTACAGTTCAGGGCACCGATGGGCAAGAAAGGTTGGTACAACATCACACGCCTGCATTCCTATTCATATCAGAAGATTAGTGCCACACTCATACTCAACAGACATACGATGCGATATGTGATATAATAATTTATCAAGTGTGACACTGAAGTGCAATGAATGGTGACTGTTGGCAGTTCACGCACCGAGGGATGAAGTGCAGTGGTAAGACACTGGTATGCGGGAGGTTGGCGGTTCAAGTGGCCATCCTGTATTCCAAATTTAGGTATTATGAAGTTTCCCGCAAGGAGAATTCTTGGATGGTCCCCTAAGAAGCACACAGCCGATTTCCGGACCCTATCGCTCGTCACTTCGAGCTTGTGCTACGTCGCTAATGATCCCTTCGACGGTTGGACGTTAAACCGTAACCTTTCTGGCCTCCTTCCTTCCAGTTCTGTTACATTACAGAACACATTACCCAGGCGCTTAGGAATCCTGCGAGCCAGATATTAGACAAACAGTTTTAATAACAAAATCGTAAATAATCTATTGTGTAATGTAGCAGTTCGCCCCCCGCTGGCTGTTAGAAAAGCTAAAGAAAGGTCAGCATGACATAGTGACTGAGATTAATACACTGAAGCGCCAAAGAAAGTGATACAGGCATGAGGATTCAAATGCAGAGATATGTAAACAGGCAGAAAACGGCAATCCGGTTGGCAACCCTAATGTAAGACAACAAATGTCTGGCGCAGCTGTTAGATCGGGTATTGCTGCTACGATGACAAGTTATCAACATTTAAGTGAACTTGAACGTGGTGTTATGGCATGTGCACGAGCGGTGGGACACAGCATCTCTGAGGTAGCGATGAAGTGGGGATTTTCCCGTACGACCATTCCACGAGCCCACCGTGAATATCAGGAATCCGGTAAAACATCAAATCTCCGACATCGCTGAGGCCGGAGAAAATCCTGTAAGGACGGGACCACCGAAGACCGAGGAGAATCATTCAACGTGACAGAAGTGCAATCCTTCCGCAAATTCCTGCAGATTTCAATGTTGGACCATCAACAAGTCTCAGCGTATGAACCATTCAACGAAACTTCAACAATGTGAGCTTTCGGAGCCGAAGGGCCACTTGTGTACTCTTGAAGACTGTACGACACAAAGCTTTAGGCCTCGCCTAAATCCGTCAACACCGACATTGGACTGTTGATGACTGGAAACATGTTGCCCAGTTAGACGCGTCTCGTTTCAAATAGTATCGAGTGGATGGACGTATACAGGGATGAAGACAGTCTCATGAAACCGTGGACCCTGCACGTCTGTAGGGACTGTTCAAGCTGGTGGAGGCTCTGTAATGGTGTGGGGCGTGTGGAGCTGGAGTGATATGGGACACCTGATATTTCTAGATACGACTATGACAGGTGACACGTATGTAAGCATCGTGTCTGATCACCGGCATCGATTCATGTCCGTTGTCCGTCGCGACGGACTTGGGCAATTCCAGCAGGACACCCCACACGTCCAAACTTGCTGAAAGTGGCTCCAGGAACACTCTTCTCTTAAACAAAATAGTCTGTAAAATACTTAAAAGAAATATATAAATAATTTCACCGAAATGATTGCATCTGTGTGTCTGACAGAAATTTGATTCGTTCTTTAACAATTAGTGACTGGACGAAAATGTGATGTTTTTCTATCCTTTTTTCAACCTCCAATTTCCGATTAATTGGTTTCTCTCCCCGTCTAATCACCGTTGTTTCGTACAATTACAATTCTTTGGCGATTCGTCCTGCATATTGACGGAGAGAGCTCTGAGGTCGAGGGTCCTTAAAAATTGTTTCGAGAATAGAAACGTTCATGTCTCTCTTTGGTGCACAAAAATTACGTTGTGACGCAGAATAAAGGTTCTAGAGACGAGATTTTTTAGATTATAGATTAGATTAGATTTACTTTCATTCCAATTGATCCGTAGTGAGGAGGTTCTCCAGGATGTGGAACATGTCAGAAAAACAACAATGCATGACAAATATTTACAACTAAAACAAATAAGCTAATGTACCATTCCACAGGTCCCAAGTGGAATGATGGTCATTTTTTAATGAACGCTATATGAAAGTCATTTTACAAATACTAATGCACTGAATTTAAAATAAAAAAGTTTTTATTTATTTATAAGCCAATAAACATGTAATACAACTACTATATACTTATTTACAATGAACACATTACTGCACTGAAATGGTGCAGAAGTTAGATTGTACTTACACACACACACACACACACACACACACACACACACACACACACATTTACAATGAACACATTACTGCACTGAAATTGCGCAGAAGTTATATATATATATATATATATATATATATATATATATATATATATATATACAAATCAGTTGGTTTTACTGAGAAATTCATCAATGGAGTAGAAGGAGTTGGCCATCAATAAATCCTTTAGGCTTCTCTTAAAATGAATTTCATTGGTTGTTAAGCTTTTTATGGCTGCTGGCAAGTTATTGAAAATGTGTACGCGAAATCTGGCTGCCAAGTAAAGGGGAAGTATTTCGTCAATATTTCCTATCACGCTACTCGTTAAAACTGCATATATCATACTGCAACAAGCTGAATAACAATCTTCGAAACGTCGTGACTATTTCGTCACAGTATGCCATCTATCTAAGTAACTGCTGTAATTTTATGAACTTCAGTGTAATCTTAATGTGCAAAAGTTTTGAGATTTACTCGTTAATATTTGTCTGGAAATTTCGTTTCCTTAGCATTCTTGAAGATTAAAGGTATCCTTGCATTAATTTTTTGTGCTGCTCTTGTCTGTATGGCTTGAGACTGACAACCAAAGTAACGAATATTAAAAATTCGAATATTCTAGAAAGATGAAGCGAATTATGTAGATATACGAATATTTATAGGAGTACCTTCGTTCTTCGAAATCACGTTTGCTGTTGTCTCATCAGTAGTTGACCTGTACCCCCAATGGCATGCCGACAGTATCTGCATCTTTGTGTTTAGGAAACGATCAAAATTATCTTTCAGTGACAACTGGCTGACACTGTGTGGACAACAATTCTTCCTGCTCAGAGATGTCAATAACTGCAAGTTCCGCTCGGTCATTCCCTTCGGCACTGCAGCGAGAGATTTCCTCAAGTGTTACGCATGACTTGCAGCAACAGCAGTGTAAATATGAAGAAATGATTTACGGGAAGGAGTTATTTTTCTAACAATAATTTACTTGTCTGAGATAACTAGAGCCTGTTCCATAAAATTTCGGGCGTGCAGCCGCATAAATTTCTCCTCCTCTGATATTCGGCTGTATACCGTCCAACCATCTTCCGAGTGAGTCGGGTGACACGCTCCAGCACTTTTCTCAGTACTTCTAAAGCCGTGCTCCGCGACACACGCATGCGCCCACAGATACGCAAGGCAACAGATACGATCGGAGGCAAAGAGTTACAACGTCTGTATGAAGTAGGGCGTACGGCTGCACGTTCGATCCAAGCGTTTATATCAGTGTACCACTGCAAGCTGCACCGTTGCAAAGTCTTTGTGGGTTTATTACAGAAAGTGCCGGATTCCATAATTTGTTCAAGGTGAAGCCGTTATCTCTATTAACTAAATTGATCGTTAACCGAATTTCAGTTGATTCTTTCACTACTGAGTCCCAGAAATATGAGGTCAAGTCTAAAATTTCGGCGTTAATGTATACTACAGAGCGCCCAGTCTCAGTACGGTGCTCTGCCACCGTCGATTTATTAGGTCGTAAGAGCCGGGTGTAACTATGGTGCTCTCTCATACGTGAAAGGCCACACTCACAGTGGACCATGTAAACCACAGGCTTCTGAAGCACCAAGTCATCTTTAATGGAACCCAGGGGTGCTGGCCTCGCTCTCTTTGCTAGAAGAACTGGAAAGAAAATAACTAGTAATGGTACAGGATACCATTCGCCATGCACCATACAGTGGCTTGCGTAGCACGTATGTAGGTGTAGACGTAGATGTACCGGAAATATTAGTTACTAAAAGGCAAAAATGTGAACGGTAGAACGTGCATTCTTTTATATTTAACCTGAGAAGAATTAGTCAGCTGTTGCGCACAAGGCAACTATAAGATCATATTTCAGAAATATGCTTCTGTTACATCATCGCGTACTTGGAAAGCCTATTCTTCGTTCATCGGCACGTCTCGAGACAACGCGTTATTGCTGCGACGTTTCTACCTGGGTGGGCTGAATTTCATCGCCGTGGCTTTGGAAATAATTGCTGGAGCTTTCTGAGGCCAACGTCAGAGCTGCTCTTTTTTCCCATCGTCCTCGAGAAGCCCAACAACAGTAGGGCCGTTCTCCAACCTTTCCAGAGACCTTTGTTTACTTGTTATTTCTCCCTCGACGGAAGATGATAGGAGAGTAACGGATACCGCAACAGCAAACATAGCCCCCTTTACTGGCGGGAGATCGATAGGGAAGCTGCGCGTCAAAGAAGAGGCATTCGTTTGCCTTCGAAAGAATGCAGGGCGGAGGCGGCCCCGCCAGCCCTCTGCAGAGAGAGGAATCGACGTGAAGATTCCGCGGCCGATAGCATTCCGTGGCCAGGCACACCGATCCTCAAGTCCTGACAAGGAAGACACGGCATTAACACAGAGTAACTCATTTTGCACGCTACAAATCGCAGTATAATTTTTAAAACAACGCTAATAAATTAGAAGAGGAAGTATATACGTTTACATTTCTTGCTAACACACGTATCCCGTATGTGTGTGTTGTGTGTTGTGTGTGTGTGTGTGTGTGTGTGTGTGTGTGTGTGTGTGTGTGTGTGTGATGCAATGGTGGGGTTGGGATACAAGAACCAGGGGTTCATTCAGCCTCAACTTCACCACAACCCTGCCATCACAATTACCACAATTATACACACACACACACACACACACACACACACACACTTGCACACAAACAGAAATAGGTAGGCAGGACGGAAAAAATAATCCCAACACTAAGAGAAATGGTTCAAATGGCTCTGAGCACTATGGGACTCAACTGCTGAGGTCATTAGTCCCCTAGAACTTAGAACTAGCTAAACCTAACTAACCTAAGGACATCACAAACATCCATGCCCGAGGCAGGATTCGAACCTGCGACCGTAGCGGTCTTGCGGTTCCAGACTGCAGCGCCTTTAACCACACGGCCACTTCGGCCGGCCCAACACTAAGAGAGAGGGGTCTTCCATTCTCCGTCTCCATACTTGCCCCACACAGATCAAGGAGATGCGTATCTAAGACTCTGCACTTACATTCCCGAAGACAGTGATTCAATGTTCTGGCTAATCTTCTGGTGTAACTTGTAACTTTTTCGTCGTTCTCAGAGAAAACTTTGCGTTTGCCAGTTTAGTTCTGCAAGACGGGTACACCGGCTTAACTGCTCTGTGGTTGTCTTCGTGAGCTGACTCTCTGCCTGTAATAACCTAAATATCGACAATGTGTTACACTGTAACTGCTTCCCATCTTTCCTTCTACAGCCACAGACTTAAACTTACAAATTACCTTCGCGGGGAACTAAACCCCCCCTCCCTTCCCCTCACCCATGATTGCATAACGACAGTGGATCGATTAATTTTATGATTTGTGAACCATATTTCACAAGTTCTGGTAACATCAAAACAAATGCACATGCTACCTAATCTCTCTGATGCTTCTTCAGATCTGTGCGTTCCGATGTTATTGATATGAGTAAATACAGATTTTTTTAAAATTTGTATATCTGTGGCATAGTCTCAGTAGCCGCGCTGTCTAGGGCGCCTTGTCACGCTCTGTGCGCCTCTCCCCGTCGGAGGTTCCAGTCCTCCCTCGGGAATGAGTGTGTGTGTTGTCCATAGTGTTAGTTTAAGTTAGATTAAGTAGTGTGTAGGCTTAGGGATCGATGACCTTAGCAGTTTGGTCCCATAATTTTTTTTCGTCTCAGTAACGTAGGAAAAACGGAGGAGCATCGAGATCATGGGTGCGGAGCACAAGTTAGGACTTCTTCAAGGAAGGGGAAGGAAGTCGGCCATGCTCTTTCAAAGGAACCAGCTCGGCATTCTCCTGTAGCGATATAGGGAAATCGCGGAAATCCTGGTCGAGGATGGCGGGACGCGGATTTGTCCTTCGTCCTCCTGAGTGCGAGTTCATTGTGCTAACATCTGCACTACCTCGCTCAGTATAACTTAGCACTGTAGTCCCGGAAGGAATATCAGTAGCGATATAGAAAATATAGTAAATATATAAAAAATAATGACCTTGAGGAATGTGATACCGTTCCACCACCAATTTCATGATAAAATACATGTATGCCTATTTACGTCATATACGGGAAGAATCTGTGCGGCATTAAAAATCAAGTGTCTTGTGAAGCCTGTGACATCACATCAGATATCAGCAACATACGGCAGTAATATTAAGTACATAAATAATACCATGAAAAAGTGGTGTATTCTTAAAATGTAATTGGACAGAACGTAGGTTAATATCATTGTACTTTCTATTTACAATCTACTATTCTAACAAGGAGAGGCCCCCAGAGGTGAGCTCGACTTCTTCAAACAGCCTATGTGGTGATATAGGTTAAGGTACAAGGAATCACACCATGCAACCATTCACCATGGTGGGACCTTGTTTGCGAGTAATCGACGAGAAAAGTTTCGGAATTTCGCGTAGATATCTGTACCTGTAAAAAGAGTAACGATTTACAGAGTGGCTGCATAGCATAAATGATTAACTAACTGACCTCTGACGAAAAATATTTTCGTTTCGAATCGCGTCAGCAACAGTGATATTTTAAATTTTTAAACCTTTTATCCCTTTGTCATATAATTTTAATCAACATTTTAACTTCTTCACTTGCTCTTATTTTTTCCTCCTGTAATTCTTTTTTCTACTTGGAATCTTAGTGCACGTGAATTTAATTATTTTCATTTATCTACCATAGTGTTTAAAGATTTGAATATGCCAACCTGTAGATTAAAAAGCAAAAGATGAAATAATCTGTCTATATTGACTGTGAAATGATGTCAAGAATGTATTTTTCGTTACAAGATGTATATCTTTTTGGATGGCAATTATTATGCGAATATTTTAAACGTAAGTTCTTATTGAACTATGAACAAAATAACGTGGATTATTTAAACTAGTGCAGGGATTACAAGTAAAACGAAATTGAAATAAAATTAGAAGTAGGAATGAATGGAGTAACATATACGAAAATTTCAGGTGACAAAATGGAAGCAATTAAAGCGGAGTTAATACATAACAGTAATCAAAATCACATGAACAAGGATTCCAAGTGGAAAAAGACTGATAGGAAGAAAAATGATAGAAAATACTGTATTTCATAAGATGGTTAATATGGCGTAACAAATGAAAAGAAAAAATTACATTTAAACTATTCAACTGAATAAAAATAACGATGAAAGTCATTTCGACACAGATCTCAAAATGAAAATTATTACACCAAACAGCTTAAAAAGATATATTTAGTCACCAATATCGCAGAACGTCTATATTGAATTTTAAGTATAACATTCAAATTAAAGGCGTAAATGGAAGAACTTTACTCTTCTCCGCTTATTGTTGAGCATACCTTTCTTTCCGTTCTTCAAGAGTTGTTTCAGGTCATACACAGACTTTGTTCCATCAGTGGATATGAAATTTATGAAACAGTATATGAACATGTGAGCGTTATTGTCTTGGATTCTGGAAACCCTTTGATGCCTAGATACAGTATTTTCTTGGTGTTTATTTCAGTAACAGTGGTTGACAACAAACTTGCTGAGTTAAGCTATATCCACTTCCATAGAACTGCAATTATGAAGCAAACTACTGTTCACTGCACGGCAGTCACCCATCCCACAGTACTGGCGGTACGGATGACGAGTTGGTTTTATGGTGTCGTGTCGCGCATCTGTCGGGATCAAATAATTTATAAACATGCAAGTTGCTGAAGTGCTCCAGCGGACCAGGGGTAGCGTCTTTAATTAGTAATCAAAACGTCCTCGGACCCGGGTTCGAACGACGCCACCACGACTCCGAATAAAAATCATCAGCACTGGCGGCCGAAGACTTCCAGCATCAGGAGTCACCCTCATTCTGTCAATGGCCTTATCAAAGAGGGTGGAGAAGTGGACAGAGGTTCACGGCACTCTCTTTCCCATGGAGTGGGAAACTGCCGCCTACAGGCGGAATAATCAGCTATGATCAACGGCATGAAAATGGAGACGTCAGTGGAAACCACTGCATTAATGACGCATAATGTGTACCCACAGGGCATGCGGCCTGTACTTTAGAAAGTGTCATGACGATTTCTCCGTTGGCAAAAGATTTCGAGCTAGTCCCACATTCTGATCTCTGCGAAAGGTCTGCCAAAGGGGAGACAACTGTGTGAAGAATATTGAATAACCAAAGAAAGGGCAACGTTATCAAAGTTGGGATATCGAATATCAGAAGTTTGAAAAGGGAAATGCAATGGCTTAATCCAGATGTCCGCAGCTCGTGGTCTAGTGGTTAGCCTCTGGATCACGGGGTCCCGGTTTCAATTCCCGGCCGGGTTGGAGATTTTCTTTGCCATGGGACTGGGTATTTGTGTTGTCCTCATCATTTCATCGTCGTCATCATCGTTTGTGACAGTGGATAGATAGGACTGTGTAAAAAAAAAATGGACTGTGTAAAAACTGGAACTTTGTACGGGCGCTGATGATCGCGTAGTTGGGCCCCACAAATCAAACATCATCAAATCAAGGATTTCTGATCAGGTGAACATATGGTAGTATCAGCAGCGGCAGAGAATGACTTAAAACGAGAGTAGGATTCGTTATGAACAGGAAAGCAGGGCAGAGAGTAAGTTACTGTTAACAGTTCAGTGATACGGTTGTTCTCATAAAAATCGACTGCAAATCAACACCGAGAACGATAGTTCAGGTAGACATGCCAACGTCGCAAATTGAAGATTAGGAGATGGAGAAAGTGTATGACGATATTGAACGGGTAATTCAATATGTAAAGGGAGATGAAAATCTAATAATCATGGGGGATTGGAATGCGGTTATGGGGAAGTGGTAGAAGAAAGTGTTACGCGAGGATATGGGCTTGGCACTAAGAGTGAGGGAGAAGAAATACTAATTTACTTCCGCCATAAATTTCAGCTAGCAATAGCGAATATTCTGTTCAAGAATCACAACATTTGGAGGTATACTAGGAAAAGGCCGGGAGACTTCATTTAAATGACACAATGGTCAGACAGAGATTCCGAAATCAGGTACTAGATTGTAGGGTGTACCAAGTAGCAGAGTTAGACTCACATTACAATTCAGTAGTGATGAAGAGTAGAGTGAAGTTTAAGAGATTAGTCAGGAGGAAGTGGGATATGGATGTACTAGTAAATGAAATTCCCCATCGCACCCCCGTCAGATTTAGTGGTAAAATCGTCCCATTGATAGCCCGTCAGAAACTGAACAAAGGTGAAGCATGAAAACAGGAAGAAGGTGTACAGAACTGTGAAAAAAAGAAACAAAATATAAACAGTGAACGGTCCAAGCTCAAGAGAACAAGCTCAAGATTGCACATCAAGCGAACTATAAGAACTGTTGTGTCACGGTTGTGTGGCCACGCTGTTGGACTACAAAGTGAGAGATCCGTGTTAAAATCTGCCTCGTGCCCCATTTCTTTCCACAAAATTATGAACATTCTGTCCAGTCATTGATGTGCCTGCTCTCCTTCTGTAGTCTTGGCAATTTTCATACTATACATTGATTGTAGAATATATGTCGTGTGGTAAGAACATATTACAGTCTCAAGCAAATGTGATAATGGTTACAGAATATGATGCATGTGTAAGAATATGTTACCGTCGTAAGTAAATGTGATGAATAGTGAGAGCAGGCGAGATTCCGTGTAGACTCTCACACAAACGAAAACAACAAATAAAGAGGTGTGAGCTACGTTACGACATCAGATTTCAAGAGTCAGAACTTCTAAAATGGAACGCAAGTGTCATAACATGAGGTACTTGCGTAGAACAAGTAGGAGGAGATGTACGTCTGGAGGAGCCTCCCTTAGTCCTCGTTGTTGCAAACGGGCGTTGCACCACGACACAGACACAAATTTGAATACAGCGAACAGGTATGTCAATGACCGAACGAACAGTTCATAATTTTGTGAAAAAAAATGGGCGCTAGAGAGATTTGAGCATGGATCTCCCCCCTCGCATTTCAATACAGTGACCACATACACACGACCCTGTGGCTGCACAAATTCGCTCGATGTTGCACATCTTGCGCGTGGACCGTTCCCTGTTTCTATTTTACTTCCTTCTTCACAGTTCAGTACACCTTGTTCCTGTTTTCGTGTTTCATCTGTTTTCAGTTTTGGCAGGCTATCCATTGTGCTATTTTATCACTAAAAATGAGGGGTTAGTTGAAAACAGTCTTGGTTGCAAACTTTCGTTTTTTTTATTTAGTAACTACGCGTTTCACGTTATTTAGGCATCTTCAGGCTGATCTAAATTTGGTATTTCCTAGGATGATCCATTATACAGTGTAACTAAAGGGCATCGTCGAGTACATCAGGCCAACATCGCCTTCGTTAACCTCAGTAAATACACACGTCCATCTAGAAATTATTTATAGTGTAGCTAAAGGGCATCGTCGAGTACATCAGGCCAACATCACCTTCGTTAACCTCAGTAAATACTCACGTCCATATAGAAAGTATTTACTGAGGTTAACTAAGGCGATATTGGCCTGATGTATTCGACGATACCCTATAGCTACACTGTCTAATGGATCGTCCTAAGAAATACCAAATTAAGATCAGCCTGAAGATGCCTAAATAAGGTGAAACGCGTAGTTGTTGTTGTTGTGGTCTTCAGTCCTGAGACTGGTTTGATGCAGCTCTCCATGTTACTCTATCCTGTGCAAGCTTCTTCATCTCCCAGTACCTACTGCAACCTACATCCTTCTGAATCTGCTTAGTGTATTGATCTCTTGGTCTCCCTCTACGATTTTTACCCTCCACGCTGCCCTCCAATGCTAAATTTGTGATCCCTTGATGCCTTAAAACATGTCCTACCAACCGATCCCTTCTTCTAGTCAAGTTGTGCCACAAACTTCTCTTCTCCCCAATCCTATTCAATACCTCCTCATTAGTTACGTGATCTACCCACCTTATCTTCAGCATTCTTCTGTAGCACCACATTTCGAAAGCTTCTATTCTCTTCTTGTCCAAACTGGTTATCGTCCATGTTTCACTTCCATACATGGCTACACTCCATACAAATATTTTTAGAAACGACTTCCTGACACTTAAATCAATACTCGATGTTAACAAATTTCTCTTCTTCAGAAACGATTTCCTTGCCATTGCCAGTCTACATTTTATATCCTCTCTACTTCGACCATCATCAGTTATTTTACTCCCTAAATAGCAAAACTCCTTTACTACTTTAAGTGTCTCATTTCCTAATCTAATCCCCTCAGCATCACCCGATTTAATTTGACTACATTCCATTATCCTCGTTTTGCTTTTGTTGATATTCATCTTATATCCTCCTTTCAAGACACTGTCCATTCCGTTCAACTGCTCTTCCAAGTCCTTTGCTGTCTCTGACAGAATTACAATGTCATCGGCGAACCTCAAAGTTTTTACTTCTTCTCCATGAATTTTAATACCTACTCCGAATTTTTCTTTTGTTTCCTTTACTGCTTGCTCAATATACAGATTGAATAACATCGGGGAGAGGCTACAACCCTGTCTCACTCCTTTCCCAACCACTGCTTCCCTTTCATGCCCCTCGACTCTTATAACTGCCATCTGGTTTCTGTACAAATTGTAAATAGCCTTTCGCTCCCTGTATTTTACCCCTGCCACCTTCAGAATTTGAAAGAGAGTATTCCAGTTAACGTTGTCAAAAGCTTTCTCTAAGTCTACAAATGCTAGAAATGTAGGTTTGCCTTTTCTTAATCTTTCTTCTAAGATAAGTCGTAAGGTTAGTATTGCCTCTCGTGTTCCAACATTTCTACGGAATCCAAACTGATCTTCCCCGAGGTCCGCTTCTACCAGTTTTTCCATTCGTCTGTAAAGAATTCGCGTTAGTATTTTGCAGCTGTGACTTATTAAACTGATAGTTCGGTAATTTTCACATCTGTCAACACCTGCCTTCTTTGGGATTGGAATTATTATATTCTTCTTGAAGTCTGTGGGTATTTCGCCTGTCTCATACATCTTGCTCACCAGATGGTAGAGTTTTGTCATGACTGGCTCTCCCAAGGCCATCAGTAGTTCTAATGGAATGTTGTCTACTCCCGGGGCCTTGTTTCGACTCAGGTCTTTCAGTGCTCTGTCAAACTCTTCACGCAGTATCTTATCTCCCATTTCATCTTCATCTACATCCTCTTCCATTTCCATAATATTGTCCTCAAGTACATCACCCTTGTATAAACCCTCTATATACTCCTTCCACCTTTCTGCCTTCCCTTCTTTGCTTAGAACTGGGTTGCCATCTGAGCTCTTGATATTCATACAAGTGGTTCTCTTCTCTCCAAAGGTCTCTTTAATTTTCCTGTAGGCAGTATCTATCTTACCCCTAGTGAGACAAGCCTCTACATCCTTACATTTGTCCTCTAGCCATCCCTGCTTAGCCATTTTGCACTTTCTGTCGATCTCATTTTTGAGACGTTTGTATTCCCTTTTGCCTGCTTCATTTACTGCATTTTTGTATTTTCTCCTTTCATCAATTAAATTCAATATTTCTTCTGTTACCCAAGGATTTCTATTAGCCCTCGTCTTTTTACCTACTTGATCCTCTGCTGCCTTCACTACTTCATCCCTCAAAGCTACCCATTCTTCTTCTACTGTATTTCTTTCCCCCATTCCTGTCAATTGTTCCCTTATGCTCTCCCTGAAACTCTCTACAACCTCTGGTTCTTTCAGTTTATCCAGGTCCCATCTCCTTAAATTCCCACCTTTTTGCAGTTTCTTCAGTTTCAATCTGCAGTTCATAACCAATAGAATGTGGTCAGAATCCACATCTGCCCCTGGAAATGTCTTACAGTTTAAAACCTGGTTCCTAAATCTCTGTCTTACCATTATATAATCTATCTGATACCTATTAGTATCTCCAGGATTCTTCCAGGTATACAACCTTCTTTTATGATTCTTGAACCAAGTGTTAGCTATGATTAAGTTATGCTCTGTGCAAAATTCTACAAGGCGGCTTCCTCTTTCATTTCTTCCCCCCAATCCATATTCACCTACTACGTTTCCTTCTCTCCCTTTTCCTACTGACGAATTCCAGTCACCCATGACTATTAAATTTTCGTCTCCCTTCACTACCTGAATAATTTCTTTTATCTCGTCATACATTTCATCAATTTCTTCATCATCTGCAGAGCTAGTTGGCATATAAACTTGTACTACTGTAGTAGGCATGGGCTTTGTGTCTATCTTGGCCACAATAATGCGTTCACTATGCTGTTTGTAGTAGCTAACCCGCACTCCTATTTTTTTATTCATTATTAAACCTACTCCTGCATTACCTCTATTTGATTTTGTATTTATAACCCTGTAATCACCTGACCAGAAGTCTTGTTCCTCCTGCCACCGAACTTCACTAATTCCCACTATATCTAACTTTAACCTATCCATTTCCCTTTTTAAATTTTCTAACCTACCTGCCCGATTAAGGGATCTGACATTCCACGCTCCGATCCGTAGATTGCCAGTTTTCTTTCTCCTGATAACGACGTCCTCTTGAGTAGTCCCCGCCCGGAGATCCGAATGGGGGACTATTTTACCTCCGGAATATTTTACCCAAGAGGACGCCATCATCATTTAATCATACAGTAAAGCTGCATGTAAAGCTGCATGTCCTCGGGAAAAATTACGGCTGTAGTTTCCCCTTGCTTTCAGCCGTTCGCAGTACCAGCACAGCAAGGCCGTTTTGGTTAATGTTACAAGGCCAGATCAGTCAATCATCCAGACTGTTGCCCCTGCAACTACTGAAAAGGCTGCTGCCCCTCTTCAGGAACCACATGTTTGTCTGGCCTCTCAACAGATACCCCTCCGTTGTGGTTGCACCTACGGTACGGCCATCTGTATCGCTGAGGCACGCAAGCCTCCCCACCAACGGCAAGGTCCATGGTTCATGGGGGAAGAACGCGTAGTTGATAAATAAAAAAAAAAAAATAAAGATTGCAACCAAGACTGTTTTCAACTAATACTATTAAACACTGGTTTGCTGAGTCATGTCACAGATGAATTGGAAGAATTTCTAAAAAGTAGGGAGGGTGTGATGGGGAGTTTCAGTGTAACTAATGAAGAGATACACTTGAAGTCATCTAGGGCTATAGATGCTGCAATAAAGAATAGCTCATTAGGCATTTCAATTCAAGAGGAATGGACATATTGTACCGTTATTTTATAAAAATGATGAATGTCTGATCTGTGGAATGAGTACTGAACTTGAATTGTCGTGTTGCATGTTGTAAGTTCAAGTGGTGTGCTTACTCTGTGTTATTGTTAACAAAACTTTACATGAATTGATTGGGCAATGAAACTCCCAATACCAAAAATGAAATAGAGTCACTGCAAAATACATTCAGCCCCTCAGACACTGAATCATCTAACCATGTTCAAAACTGATAAGTTTGATCCCTTTGCAAATAACAAATAAATTAAATTGTGTTACCTCTAATTACTCACAATTGATTCACAAATAATGAGATTTAAACAGCAAATATCATCTAACTTCATTAATATAACATAAATGCCAGTCATCAAATTAAATATAGCTCTGGTAACAAATCTTAGAAACATTACAAAGTTAAATATCTAACTATCCTTTTTATCAAAACGGTTTACGTACATTCTAGGGTTGCTCAGCAATTAAAAATTATCAGACAACGCATCTATACTAACAAGATGGTAAAAACAGAAATAATAATTATTTAACATCTCTACCTTGCTTGCGTAAAGAATTCTGCTTCCAAGTTCAACAATACTGACATACCTAAATTAATCTAACACTTGGTGGCTTCACTCAGCACACCACTAAAACTGCCTACTCCATCTTCTTTCTCTCACAGACAACTGTGCGCCAAGCGCTCTTTTGCTCCAACACTAGCAGTATATCTGGGTCTGCGGTCTTATACAGTCAGCTACATAAAGCCTATCAAAGACATACATCGTTTATAAAATCATATTCGGGTGCAACATTCAAATGTGCCCCAGTAGACTCCTATCAATATCTAAGAAGAGAAAGCGCAGAGGTTGGGAAGAAGAATATAGGTACAAAAAGGTAACTGCGAAGAAACCATAGGTAACAGAAGAAATAATTCATTTGATCGTTGAAAGAAGGGAGAAAAAAATAAGTTCAGGGAAGTCCAAGAATACAGGAATACTAGTCTCTGAGGAATGAAATAAATAGGAAGCGCAGGGAAGCTAAGGCGAAATGGCTGGATGCAACATGTGAAGAAATCGAAAATGAGCGCCCCGACCTAGACTCGAACCTGGGATCTCCTGCTTACATAGCAGACTCTCTATCCATCGGGTCGGGGCACACATTTTCAACATGTCCCCAATGATATATATCAACGCCTGTTTGCAGCTATGGTGTCGATTTAATTATCATTTCATTCTAGAGAAGTTTCACGGTCATCAATGATATCTGTTCGTTAGGGAACAGATACTACCTTCACATATAACAAAACTTTACGCCTCACCTGAGCCTGTGAATACCGACATTGGATTGTTGATGACAGGAAACATGTTGCCTGGCCGGAAGAGTCTCGTTTCAGGTCGTATCGCCGCGCGGGGTAGATGTCCGTGCGGTCTAGGCGCCTTGCCACGCCACGAGCGGCTACCCCCGTCGGAGGTTCGTGTCCTCTCTCGGGCATGGGTGTCTGTGTTGTCGTTAGCGTAAGTTAGTTTAAGTGAGATTAAGTAGTGCGCAAGCCTAGAGACAGATGACCTTAGCCGACCGCGGTGTCCGAGCGGTTCTAGGCGCTACAGTCTGGAACCGCGCGGCCGCTACGGTCGCAGGTTCGAATCCTGCCTTGGGAATGGATGTGTGTGATGTCCTTAGGTTAGTTAGGTTTAAGTAGTTCTAAGTTCTAGGGGACTGATGACCTCAGAAGTTAAGTCCCATAGTGCTCAGAGCCATTTGAACCATTTGAACAGATGACCTTAGCAGTTTGGTCCCATAGGAACTTACTACAAATTTCCAGTTTTTCAAATTGTCTCCAGCCTGTTGGCGTGTACGGGTATGGAGACAACCTCATGAATCCATGGAGCCTGCATGTCGGCAGGGGATTGTTCAAACTGGTGGAGGCTCTGTAATGGTGTGGGGCGTGTGCAGTGGGAGTGATATGGGACCCCTGATACGTCTAGATAAGATTCTGACAAGTGACTCGTACGTAAGCATTCTGTCTGATCACCTGAATCCATTCATGTCCATTGTGCATTCCGATCGACTTGGACAATTCCAGCAGGACAATGCGACACTCCACACGGCCAGCATTGCTACAGAGTGACTTCAGGGACACTATTCTGAGTTTAAACACTTCCGCTGTCCCCCAAAATTCACAGAATATCTGGGATTCCTTACAACGTGCTGTTGAAAAGAGATCTCTACCCCCGTCGTACTCTTACGGATTTATGGACAGCCCTGCAAGATTCAAGGTGTCAATTCCCTCCGCCACTACTTCAGACATTAGTCGAGTCCAGGCCACGTCGTGTTGCGGCACTTCTGCGTGCTGCCGTGGACCTTACAAGATATTAGGCAGGTGTAACAGTTCCTTTGGCTCTTCAGTGCATATAGCAATAAGTCTCCGTGTTTAAATTTTGTACTGCGTCTTCACTGATCACATTAATTTTTGTTATTTGTTCGGGCTGTATGAGCACATGTGTCCTATATGCTTTACATTTGCCACAAAATATTGGTTCCCTTATGTCCTTGACCAGTAAGTCTGTTGAGTTGTTGTCATTGCACAAAATTTTCAAGCCTCCTCTTTCGGAGTAACGAGTAACCATTGGTCCTGACTCAATGGAGTCCAAATAGTATCATTTAGCTTCGAAAAATTATTGTTAAAATCATTGAGAATTTCCCTTACTGGTTGCAACGTCCTAGCTTCCCATGTTTCGTGGGTGTACTTCGACATTAAAACAAACTTATGTTTACAAAATTTTTCAAACCCCATCTATCTCACAACAGTTGTTCGTTACTCAATTTTACATACTACTGCTTAGGTTCATCAGTTAACAAATAATCTTTCTCTGGTTGTAAATGCATGAATAAATTTTGACTTCCCGCAACTTTGGGAGATGAAGAAATTCTCCGTACAAATTAAACAGTTCACTTTGGACTAATCGGACACTCAATATGTAACTTAATTTATGGCCAGACATAAACGCATCAACATCAGTTATGCATAATAACTGGTATGAACTCTGTTCTGTGAGAGCAGCTGGGAACTTCTTGTTCCTAATGTCATCTCAAATAAAAGGCATATGTTTAACTATTTGCACTGGATTAATTATTTGAGGTAATATTATTCATTTCTCTGCGTTTACTATGGCCTAAATTAACATCTTAGTTCCCTTTCTATCTTAGTGTATATCGATACCAACTGTATTATCGGTTCATTAACAGCAGTGACTACAGCTAAGTGCTTAATCCTTTGATTAGAGCTGTTAGCATATTCATTCATGTGCCTACAGAGCTGTTCCATATTTTTGACCATCGTTTCCTCGAAACGTGCAAGGTTAGCGATTGTAGGACTGGAATTCTTCAAATTTACCTTGACTACTGTTACATAATTGATTGAGGATTCATGCAATATAACATAGAGTTTACATACAGTTGTTAAGCCTTTTAAAATGGACATTTGAATGAGAAGTCCATCAATCTACAATAGCTGCATTTGTTGAAGTCGATTAGAGGCTCGCATAACAGGTTTCGCATGTTCTTGTGTACATGATGCTGTGTCATTGGTATAGGAGGCTATTAAAGAATGCTGCAGAGTAATAGTTGGCATGGCTAGGAAAAGTTTTCAGCCTTTTTCAGATGGTAAAATCACCATCACTAATGAAAATCCAGTTTGTGTTAGAATCTCGATTAAATGTCTGTCGACTGGCCGATTAAAAGTATGTTCCTGTGGGTCTATGTCAAGCAATGGACAATGCCCCTTGCAAATAATTTCCTGGGAAATACTGGGTCTTAAAATTGACACTGTGTGTTTGTCACCACTATAATAGTAATTGTAGCCGTGGACAACACAGGCTGCCAGATGTCCAGAGTGTTGCCGGAAATTTCACGGTGGCTGCCATCCGGGTACTGAGGCGGTTAAGGAAATCGAACTAATGCGGGCAACACAGAAAAGCGCTTATAGTACTCTGCTGAGGAACTGCATTGTCACTGAATATTGTCAATCCCTTATGTATAGTTAATTGAGCTTGACTGCCCTAGTTTTAAAACTGACTATTTTTACTGCCCTCGGCTTAACTGAAGCATCTGACTCTGTTCATTTTCAGTTGAATCAACCTTTGATTTGAAATATGAGGTTTCCTGTTCACCTAACACAGCAAAAACTATTTTGCTAATTTCACCCATGAAATTAAAGCCATCCATTTTCTGATGTGTCTCATGTCTTGTTACTTGTCCAGTAAGACCTTACGAATTGCGGATCTTTTAGAGGTGCAATTCTAAGGCTTGCTCTACAGCTGTACATTCTAGATCGCTTATTCCCAAACCTGGGGCCTTTTTTATTCTATCTGTCTCAATACCTTTGTATGAAGGCCTCCTAGGTTAAAATAGCTAGCGAGGAGATTTGTACATTGCCAATACTATCTAAATATAAACCCGACGACGGAGGAAACTTCTCTGTGCTAAAATATTGATACTGTCCAAGGCGCACACTACTGCAATACAGCTCGCCTTCAGTTTCTGCATCTGAAATTCAAGAAGTTCTGTTTCAGCAGAACTCCCTTAACCTGCTAGTATGCACCGTTAAAAATGTATTCCTCTTCAAATGGATGACCATATTTGGGCGTTTTGTCCTTTGTATGGTGTTTGAGCCACCCCGCTGTGTGTCTAGTTTACGACTACCGCCTCTTCTAATGCTTTCATCATTTAAAAGAGTTTGATCATTTTAAAGTCTTTCGGATTCGGGTTTCTAGCATAGTATTCCTTATTCTTCTACTTACTCTGTTTACTTTAATGCCTTGCACACTGGTGCATCTGTCTCAATTTCTCTTTTAATTCGAGAACATGATCATCGTAATTATAAGTAACACCTATATAACCTCTTTGCAATATATCCAGTGTGTTACATTCTCTGCCGAAAAATAACTCATGTGGTGTATAATTCGTGCCACTATGGAGGGCAGTATTGAACACTTTCATTGAGCCCTGTTGATATAGTGTCTGGAATTCCATTATAGTTTGGCGTGGTCTTTCCAGTGCTCCATTGGATAGAGGAAGGAGATTTGTACCCGACTTATGTTTAACAATCAGCACACTCCCTTTAGTATGTCAGTCAAAAAGTTCTGCCGTTATCACTGAGTATTACCAATGGTATCCCAGTTCTCAGCATTATTCTTTCCATCAGGACAAGAGCCACTGTATCAGCAGCCTGCTTTTCTGTCGGATCTGCTATAATGAACTTCATTAGAGCATCCTAGGACGCTGTTGTAAATTTATTATTTCTATCTGTTACCATCAGGGGAGTGCCAATATCCATATTACGCCTGTCGAACAGCCCTTCTGGTGTTCCTGTTATAACCAGCTGCATTGTTGTCTTATTTTGTGTTATCTTGTTTTTTCTTTTTTCTTTTTGACAATCAGTTCCTGATATGGTCCTTAATAGCCTTCTTCATACCGTACCAAGATCCGTATTTCCTAATTCGATCGTATGTTTTCATGATCCCTTGATTACCACCTATGAGTGCATCGTGGAATCCCTGCAGGTTTTCCGCTTTTCCTTCAGCAGTAATCTTCTGTTGTTTGTCTGCTGCGACTATCGGCTTTTCCTTACTTTCGTTTACCCCAGTATCAGCTGACTGTACTTCCTTATGCCTGACAATGTATCAGCTAGCTGGTTGTTCTTGTTCCTTATGTATACAATTTCATAACCTCAGTCCTCTACTTTCAGTTTGGACACCATTAAACGTGAGAATGGTACGCTAATATTTCCAACCCACTGTAGCTATCTATGATTTCTACACATGATAACTTACGACCAAACACATGTCGGCTGAAACGTTCGACCACCCAAACTATGGCCAATAACTCCCTCTCAATTGTGATATAATATTGTTCTCCATTGTTCAAAGTTCCGAATGCATATACAGTCGCCCGCATCTCGTGGTCGTGCGGTAGCGTTCTCGCTTCCCACGCCCGGGTTCCCGGGTTCGATTACCGGCGGGGTCAGGGATTTTCTCTGCCTCGTGATGGCTGGGTGTTGTGTGATGTCCTTAGGTTAGTTAGGTTTAAGTAGTTCTAAGTTCTAGGGGACTGATGACCATAGATGTTAAGTCCCATAGTGCTCAGAGCCATTTTTGAACCATATACAGTCAGAAGATCTTTACCAATCTCCTCTTGGCTCAGAACTACACAACTGTCTCCTGTCTAGTGTCGGCTGTAAGTATAAATTTTTAGAAAAATATGGGTATTGCAATATAGTGGAATTGAGTAGCTTATCTTTCAGCACTTTGAATGTATTCTCTTGCTTGGTGACCCACTCACAATTAACACTTTCTTTCAATAACTCGTATAATGGTTTTGGCACTTTCTAAAATCACTAAGGAAACACCTATAGCACCTTATTAAACTGAGAAAACTTTTTATTGCTTGTGTTGTTCTGTGCTGGGGATATTCTACCACTGTTTTTACCTTGTTTCCTCTCCTCAACGATTCTACAGAGAACCTACTTATTTTGTACGTCTGTAGCACAGCATTGTACGGTAGTGAATCATGCAATGTGAGAAAATCGGGAAAGAAGTTTCGACAAGAGAGCTCTAATTAAGTTGCATGCCTGTGGTGTATCGTGCCAGTCGTGTGGCTGGATTCGTGATTTATTGTCATAAAGGTCGCAGAAGGCAGTAATCTACGGAATAACGTCAACTAAAACAGAAGTGGTACCTGGCAGTCTTCAAGGAACTGTTATAAGCATTCTGCTGCTCGTAATCTATGTAAACGATGAAGAAGACAATCTGAACAGCCATCTTAGATTATTTGCAGATGATGCTCTCATTTACTATGCAGTAAAGTCATCTGAAGATCAACACCAACTGCAAAACGATTTAGAGAAAGCATCTGTGTGTTGTGAAAAGTTCCAAGTATCTTTGAATAAGGCTAAGTGTGAGGTCATCCAAATGACTACGAAAAGAAATACATAAAACTTTGGCTCTATGATAAATCACACAAATGTAAAGGTTGTCACTGAAATTAAATGCCTAGGAATTAAATTTACGGACAACCTAAACTGACGACGATTTTGTAGATAACGTTGTGAGCAAGGAAAACCAAAGACTGCCTTTTTTTGGAAAATACTTAGAAGACACAACAAGTGTATTACAAAGACTGCCTGTGCTAGAGTATCGCAATGCAGTATGACATGTTTACTGTATAGGAATGACGAAGGACACTGAAAAAGTTCAAAGAAGGGCAGCTTTTTTTGTATTGTCGCGAAATAGGGGAGAGCGTGTCATAGATGTAATAAGCGAGTTGAGTAGAAATGATTAAAACGAAGACTTTTTCGTTGTGGCGAGATCTTACCACGAAATTCAGTGGCCACTTTCTCTTCCGAAGGCGATAATATTTTACTGTAGCCATCCTACAGGCGGAGAAATGATCACCATCATAAAATAAGAGAAATCAGAGATTTAAGTTTTCATTTTCCTCGTGCGCTGTGAGAGTGTGGAACGGTAGAGAAAATTTCTGACAGAGGTTCGAAGAACCCTCTTCCACACACTTAAGTGTGAATTTCAGAGTAGTCACGTAGACGGAGATGTGAATCTGCAAGGAAGGGAGTGTGTGGGAAATAGTGATTACCAGATGCAGCAATATATAAGGGCGTGCACTGAGACGTAAAGAAGGTCCATAGAACTTCAGGAAGGTTAAGAGGGCAATAATTGCCGTAAAGGCAGAGATCAAAAGATAAAAAAAATTATATTTGTAAGGTCATGTAATCACCCAGGTAATTTCGTCTATTGTCGTAGGTTTCCTCCACTAGCAGATCTTTTGAAATGGGAAGCTAGTTTCAACCATGGTCGTACCTGTCTTGGCGATTGTTTATGCAAAGGGCTCACAAAGCTGCAAGTAGTGTTGAAAACACGCAGAACATTGAGTATACGGTAATAGACTTTTGAACCGATTATAAAGGCAGATAGAGTGGCTGACAATGCGGATGTTGATGAAGAAAGCATGAGTTACTCTATAACTGAAGAATTAAAATGTAGAAACTGTTTGCCTCTTTTGTTGAGCACTGACCTAACAGAATTGCGAAAAGGACTTCTATCAGCGGTGTCTGAATCGTTTAAAAACGAAATCAGTAGATTGTATGCACCGATTTGTGAGTTATGGTGAGCAGCGGGCATTGCACGACGAATGACGCAGTCGTTTAAAAGATCCGGAAAGTTAACGAACAGTATTTTCTACGGTGTAGGATGTAGTCTTCAAAGTGAATGCGTTGTGAAAGTAAAACATTAGCTTTCAAGAACAATGACCAAGTACTTGAAAGGTAATCTTGACTTGTTCACGCAAAGTTTTGCTGGACACGGAGACGGTGATACGAAGTTCACTGTGACATCCAACGTATCTAGTGGATTTAACTTTCTGTGAGTTTGGCTGTAAAAATAAGCTGTAGCTGAAACTTGGAAGTTATGTAGAGGGGTGAAAATAATGGAATATATATTTTTTCGATTTTGCCCATTTTCACTTTTAAGGAGTAAAAGTTGTAAAACATACTCCGAAAGTTAATTTCGCAGGTTATACTTAGAGGGAAGATCTTTGAAACCGTGAAATAAAGAAAAAAAATTGTTTCATATAAAAGCTGAAATGTAATTAGAGTTTTTGAAAACTGTATTATCAACTCTCCCACTTTTTCATAGTTTTGAAAGAAGCTGATGGAGTGTTTGGACCGAGAATTCCAGAAATCTCTTTTTGAAGCTCTCAGTATTCTTGTGACGGTATTTAAGTCTGGTAAGCTAAAGTCCGACCATGTAAAAAGATAGTTGTCAGGAGGGCAAGGAATTTCTCATCTTATAATCCCAGAATGCTCTGCGGAACATGTAGCACCGTTGGACGTACTATACGGCTTTCGGCTTTGGCACAGCTTTGAGAGGAGATTTTCAGATCTAGTTCTGCTGAATTGTTATGATGGCACTTGAGAAAGAATATACGAGGGCTATTCGGAAGAAAGGTCCGATCGGTCACGAAATGGAAACCACAGTGAAAATCAAAAATATCTTTCTTGCAACAGTCTGCTACATCTTCCAGATACTTCTCTACACACACGACACAACGACTACATTTGGCGTAGCGTCATACCAACTTTTCAATACCGTCGTCATAAAGACAGCCGTCTGTGTTTTCCGCCACTTCTTTACGCTGGTCTGCAGTTCGTTAATTGTGCCGAAATATTGTCTTTATAGGAAGCGGTTCATTTGAGCAAAGATGAATAAAGAGGGAGCCCAGTCTGGCTTTTATGGTGGGTGATCGAACACTTCCCATCGAAATAGCTGCAGGGGGATCCAAATTGCCCCTGCAGTGTGTGGCCAAGAATTGTCATGAAGAAGGAAATGCATCATAGGTTCGTTATGTGGGTTTGCATGAAACCAGGCGAAATCTCTTAATGGACACCCATACTTGGTGGGTGATGCTATTATTCTAGGCATTTTTACGTGCTCACAGTGTACTCAGAAGTGAATTGAGCGGCGTGACGCTATCAGATGGCATACCAGAGGCACATCTATGCAAAACTTCATGGAATTTTCACTATCGTTTCCATTTCGAGACGAATCAGACCTCACATTCCAACAGGCCTCATAATCAGACAGTAGTCAGTAACATATAATCATTTCTCTTCGCTGAGGTTTTCTAATGTACTAAAATATGCCTGGTACAAATCAGAATACTTACAGGATCACCCACCACTATTTGAGAATCCTCAATTTTGTTTTATATGTTACCCTTCGCGTTTACTATGTGAGGAAATTTCTTTCCTTTTATGTACAGGGTGTAAAAACCCGATATGTTTTAAGCATTTCTTTACATGTCATTATCTTAATGATTTTCTATCATAATAATAAGTTAATTATTATTTTCAATTAACAATCTACATGTATGTGCAAATATATACTAAAAAACAAAAAAGAACATTAATTTAAAACGTAAAATAACAATTTAAATCTTAAAACAAATATTAATAAAACTAATGATCAGAATAATAATGAACATTTAGATATTTCAAGTAAGTATGTTGAAAACACTGTGTAGATCCTAATTTTCGAAAACGACATTCCAGAAGCCACCTTTATTATACATAAATGGATGTGGCGTGAAAGCTTCCGTAATTAATGTGGTAATAAATGTTTCCGATTTGCAAAACTAATTAGTAGTGGTTGCGTATTTTGCAGACATTCGTATTATTACAAAGTTGATTATACAGTTGTCAAGAACGCGAATTACTTTCAATTTTTATACGAAACACATTTTTTATATTTCATGGTTTCGAAGATATTCCCTCTAAACGTAACATGCCGTATTACCTTTCGCGGTGTATTTTATCGCTTAAAAGTGAAACTAGACAGAAACGAAAAAATACGTACTGCACCTGAGCATGTTTCCTTATTAGTTCCTTACCTTGTAGATGGAAAGCCGTTTGAGTCCATTAAGAAGTAACGGGAGCCGGGGGTGGGTATTTTTCGAATTTCCGCTTCATTGTTGGTACCTGCTAGGAAAAGTGATACGAAGTGAACTATCCCAAAAAAATACCTTAGTCATAAATAATTCGAATTTTACTTGAAAAATAATTTGAAAATTGTCCGTCACAATCACAAATTTCACAACTTATTTTCTTTCGCAAATTCTTTCTCTCAGACAGTCTTCAACGATACATATGCTGTACCGAGCAATCGATCTCTGAGTGCATGACACTCTTTGATACCCTCAGTAGGATGCTGTGAGAAAAGTACTTTGACGTGCCGTCCGTGGTGGACCAATGAGAAGGGAATGTGGGGCGAAGTCCACTTCGGAACGTTCGGCTTGAATGTAGAAAGGGGCGGGGAGCTGAACATTGATAATCGGCATGGGCTGGTGTAGTAAGACGATCTTTGAGTAAGACCGACGCAGAATTGAAGTCAGAGTCCGTCGCTCATTCACAGACCTCGTGATATAGAGGTGTGCCTATTTTGCAGTTCGTGTTGCAAGCCTTTGCGTAGTTGTATTTGCAGTATTTTCAGTACTTCGGCATGCGCCCACCTGTGTTACGTCGGTGCGGTCGATATTTGCTGGATGGGTGACTTTCGAAGCACGGTGCGGAATATTAACCTATCTGAATATTAGACATTCTAATTCATCGCGATGCCCTTTTGAAGGCTTCTTTCAACATTTCCTGAAGTATATCGATGCCTTTTGTTTAAATACTTCCTTGCACTACGTGCTTCGTGCTCGGATTTTGTGTGCATCATAATGTCCATAATTATGCTTGAGGCCCAATTACATATTTTCCTATTCAAACATTGTAAAATTTATTCGTGAATCTTTGTCACTGCTTTAAAATTCCGGTATCTTTACAGCCGAACTCTAATTTGCAGTCGACATCGAACTATCTCACCTAATGTTCTTTCTGCGTTAAACAGGGATACAAATTTTCCTAGTCTACTGTTACACTCAGCTCATATATTTCAAAACTGCGGTGAGCGCCACATTTCTAACATTTTCTTCGTAGGTTTTTGCAAGACCAGAAGGTAAGTCAGCAGATGGAGTTGCAGAGGTAGCTGGAAGTACATCATTTTATATATCACGTGGCTGCTTCGTGTCTTTGAATTTTCAGATTCCTGAATAGGAAGTCTAGGATAACAGAGTGGGTCAAGCATGCCCACAGCATGTAACTTGGCTACAGGGTCTGTTACTTACACGTTATTTCTGCGAGTTTATGTGGTTATCACAACTTACTATATTCATATGATTCAGTCAGGTATCTAATTGATACACTTTTAGAGAAGACTGACAGAGGACACTAAAACCTGAATCCAACTGAAAAAAAAAAACACTGTGTAATAACGCAATAAAATGGATTGCAGATGCAGACGATGTTGTTCTAATAATTGTTAGTAACAAAGGCTACCAGTTCACGACAAATTCTTACAGAAATATTGCAACGTAAGCAGGATCACACATTAATGAAGAGAAAGCTGAATACATTTTCATGGACAAGGAAACTAATGGTGCGACTCCACTGAACCCTGATGAAGTATGTTTTAAAACAATAGACACATTTAAGTATTTGAGAAGCATTCTTTAGAGATCAGAATAGAATGGAAACTGAGATGAAGCACCGATCGCTGCGGGCAATGGAGCATATCCTGGCTTACAGGACATGCCGTGCATCACAACAGCTTCGAAAAGTCTTTAAATCCAATTAAACAAGAGTGTGATTCCCCTATTAAGCTGTACTTGTCTGAAGCATTTATATTGAGGAAAGCAGATGAACAAAAATTGCTAGTCTTCGACAGGCATACGAAGGAAAATATTTGACCCTAAAAACGTCACCGAGTCACAGGACTGGAGGAAATTAAGAAGCCAGTGACTGGCAGACCTATAATCACGAGCTGATATTGGCCGAAGGTGAAAGAGAACAATACTGATGAGGACAGGGCACCTAGCTAGGATAGAACAGAGGAAACTAACGCGAGTACCACTTTCAGGATCCATGGAGATGGCCGAGGAAGGCCACGGACAAGATGGAAGGATGATAACAACGACGATACAGAGACTATGGGCCTGAGAAAAGAAGAAAGCCAGCAGCAGAAATGATTGGTGGAGGGATGTAGACCACGCATGTAATCTCTAAGGCCAAAGAGGCAATTAAGAAGAATTCTACTTATGGCTGTTATTATTTAGTTGCGTCATCTCTTGTCCTATTCTTTTAAAACGTGTAGTCAGACAGCGGCGTTATAACATGATTTCATTGATCTAAATTTGGCATGGAAGTGGGTCTTTTATTCAGGGCACGTGTCAGGATATGTATTTACATATAATCCGAAGTTGTAAACAAGAAAGGACGTTTCGTAAAAAAAAAACATCCTTGGTTAAAGTAACAACTGAAAGAGGTCAAAACAAATACGTCGCCGTGTCAAGATGGAATCCCTATTAGGTTCACAAAGCGTACTCTAAGGCATTGAGCCCTTACTTAACTTGCAGTTATCGCTAATCTCTCACCCAGCGCAAAGTGCGAAGCGAGAGGGAAAAAGCGCAGGTGACTCCTGTGTATAAGAAGGGTAAAAGAATGGAAACGCAAAATTACAGGCCAGTATCCTTGACATTGGTTTGTTGGAGAATGACGGCAGCGGTGGCCGAGCGGTTCTAGGCGCTTCAGTCTGGAAACGCGCGACCGCTACAGTCGCAGGTTCGAATCCTGCCTCGGGCATGGATGTGTGTGATGTCCTGAAGTTAGTTGGGTTTAAGTGGTTCTAAGTTCTAGGGGACCGATGACCTCAGATGTTAAGTTCCATAGTGCTCAGACCCATTTGAACCATTTTGTTGGAGAATTCTTCAACATATTCTGAGTTAGAATATAATAAATTTCCTTGAGACCGAGAAGCTTATGTCTTCCAATGAGCACAGTTTTAAAAAGCATCGCCCGTGCGAAACTGAGATTTATCTTTTCTTACATGATGGACTGGGAACTATGGATGAAGTGCAACAGGCATATTCATACTAGGTCTACAACTTTGCTTCTGTCGTTTTTTCTCGAAGTTCGGAGCTTTATTGCGAAAAACTAACAAAAAAATATGATTCATAGTATTTCCCATCGCTGGCCACTACATTCTCCCATCTTTCCGATAGCATACAAATCCCGTGGGGGAAGAACTGGGCGTCTTTTGTGGGGATCCATGAATCAATTCAATTTTGCACTTGTTCATATGATTGGAAGTGCTGGTCAGCCAGACTGTATGCCACTGATCAAAGAAGATGGTAGTCAGAGAGATCAACGTATGGAGAATACGGTGGGAGGGATAGGACTTCTCATTTCAACTTTTCCTTGTATATTTTGGCGGATTTTGCGACATGGGGTCGAGCACAGACCTGTTGCAAAATTATCTTTACGTGTCTATCGCTATATTGTGGCCGTATGTGTTTCAGTGCTGGGCTCGAACGTATCAATTGCTTTCGATAATGATGTCCTGTGATTGTCTTCGTCTGTTTCAGTAGCTACGAAAACGTTCTGTCCTTCCTCTCCATGACGATCTTCGACATGAAAATCACCGTTCTTAAGGCGTTGAAAACTCTTTGCACGTTCTTAGACTAATAGTTCCCTCACCATTGGTCTTACCCAGCATTTTAAGAGCCACAGCCGCACATTTCTTCATGTGAAGGCAAAAAAATTAAACCTTCCCGCAAATGGCGAGAAATGGGTACGCAAGTTGATGTACTTAGGCCGGCCGCGGTGGCCGAGCGGTTCTAGGCGCTTCAGTCCGGATCCGCGCGACCGCTACAGTCGCACATATGACTCCTGCCTCGGGCATGGATGTCAGTGATGTCCTTAGGTTAGTTAGGTTTAAGTAGTTCAATGTTCTGGGGGACTGCTGACCTCAGATGTTAAGTCCCATAGTGCTCAGAGCCATTTGAACCGAGCCGGCCGAAGTGGCCGTGCGGTTAAAGGCGCTGCAGTCTGGAACCGCAAGACCGCTACGGTCGCAGGTTCGAGTCCTGCCTCGGGCATGGATGTTTGTGATGTCCTTAGGTTAGTTAGGTTTAACTAGTTCTAAGTTCTAGGGGACTGATGACCTCAGCAGTTGAGTCCCATAGTGCTCAGAGCCATTTGAACCTTTTTTATGTACTTAATCGAGAATAACATTGCAATCACAAATCGACTAATATTTGTATGGCATTATGTTTATGATGCCTAAGCTTATTGTATTACACCTATGACCAACCACCTAAACCCCTCTTGCCACTACTGCCGTCCATTGCAAAACGGCGGAAGCGAAGTTGTAGACCTAACAGATTACCGAAAAGCATTTGGCACGGTGCCCTTCTACAGACCGTTAACGAAGGTACGAGCATATGAAATAGGTTTCCAGGTATGTGAGACGTTCGTTCTTAAGTAATAAAACCGATTATGTTGTCCTCGACGGCAAGTGTTCATGAGAGACAAGGGTATCGACAGGAGTGCCCCACGGAAGTGTGATAGAATCGCTGCTATTTTCTGTATGCACAAATGATCTGCGGACAGAGTGGGCAGCAGTTTGCGGATGTTCGCTGATGCTATGGTGTACGGCAAGGTGTCGTCGCTGAGTGACTGTAGCAGGATACGAGATGACTTAACAAAATTTCCAGTTGGTCTGAACTATGGTAGCCAACTCTAAATGTGCAGAAATGTAAGCTAATGAGGACACGTAACAAAAAACAGACACATAATGTTCGGGTACAGCATTAGTAGCGTTCTGCTTGACACTGTCACGTCGTGTAAATGTCTGCGAATAACGTCGCAAAGCGATCTTAAAGGTGGTGGTGGTGGTTAGTGTTTAACGTCCCGTCGACAACGAGGTCATTAGAGACGGAGCGCAAGCTCGGGTTAGGGAAGGAGTGGGAAGGAAATCGGCCGTGCCCTTTCAAAGGAACCATCCCGGCATTTGCCTGAAACGATTTAGGGAAATCACGGGAAACCTAAATCAGGATGGCCGGAGACGGGATTGAACCGTCTTCCTCCCGAATGCGAGTCCAGTGTGCTAACCACTGCGCCACCTCGCCCGGTGCGATCTTAAAGGGAACGAGCATGTGATGACTGGCAGAGAGCGACAGGTCGACGTCAGGTTTGTGGTAGAATTTCGGGGAAGTATGGCCCATTTGTATACGAGACTGGATATAGGACAGAATGTGACCTATTCTTGAGTACTGCTCAAGGTTTGGGATCCGCACCAGGTCGGATTAAAGGAAGGCATCAACACTCACGTATTACGGGAATGCTTCTGGAACTCAAATGGGAATCCATGGATCGAAGACAAAGTTTTTTTCGAGGAACACTATTGCAGATAATTTGAAGAACAAGGATTTGAAGCTGACTGCAGAAAGATTCTACTGCTGCCACGACACTTTCCGCTTAAGGACCACGGGAAATTAGGACACATACGGAGACATGCAGGAAGTCATTTCTCCCTCGCTGTGTTTTGGAGTGGAACAGAAAAGGAAATGACTAGTTGAGGTACAGGGTACCCTCCACCACGCACCTTATGATGGCTCTCGAAGTCTGCATGTAGCTGGAGAAGTTGTGTGCTGATCCTTTGCTTAAATTCGCCCATACACGTACGCCTCAGCGGATGCTGCCGCCCTATGCAGCGCTAGTAGTCAGAGGTCTCGCGTGCTCCGGCAAACAGCGGCGGCCCCGAGCGGAGAGCTCATGGTTCTTTAACAAGTGGGAGCGCCAGTAAATTCGGCGCGACAGGTACTTGCGGCGGCGTGACTAACGCAGGTGGGCAGATAAGGAGCGCCGCCTCCCGGACAGTTTCCGTCCGGCCACCATTGTGGCTGCGGGCCATTCAGGCCGCCGCCCTACTTCCGTCCCCTGAATAAATTGTCTGCACGGCAAGAAGCAGGCCGCTTTTCATCGGCAAGCCGCTGGGCAAGTGCTAGAGGCCAACGCGAAATGTCCTCTTGCCTATGCTTGGGTCGTGTTCGAACATGATCTCTGTAAACACCGACGGAAATGTGAAGTGCTACATCACGAAGCACCAGTCCGATATTTATCAAACTAAGCTGATTCCGGCCACCTGTTTGTGTGGCTTACTCTGGTTAAATGGAAGAGAAAGAAAGGAGAAAGCACGTGTTTCTAAAATGTGTGGGAATTGGATATAAGTTCTAATCTCCTACTCACTACTGAACCTTTCGATCACCTCTTCCCCCTCTCCCTTGAGCCCTGTTTATTGTTGTTGCAGATTCAGACTCTATTGTAGTATTCCAATCATAGGCCTAGTATTACAATCATAAGCCAAAGAGTCATACATACATCGTCCCTGTTTGATAACAACATTTCACTATTGGATATGTTAAAAAATGTTTTAATGTTTATTGTTATTGTAGATTCGGACTCTGTTGTAGTATTATAACAATAAGCCTACCATTATAATCGCAAGTCGGAGAGCAATAAATACGTCGTCCCTATTTGCAAAGAACGTTTCAATATTATACATCTTAGAGAATGTATAGCCCATGTCTGTCCGAATATTCATTACAGTACTGTGTAAAAATTGGAAATAAATTGATCAAGAACTTCTAGCGATTTTTGGTAATAACATTTCCCCTTATATGTTACATATGTATTTACAGATCACGTATATAAAAAATGGTACATAAAAAACGCACGAATTAGAATGTAACGTTGTGTTAGAATTTCGAAGCTATCGGTGAAGAACCTTCGGAGATTTAAGATTTTGAACAAACGACCATTTACACTTTCATACAAATTTCCCGTAGGATTATTACATACATATTTATATATTATATGTGCCACTCCAGTAGGTACGTAGAAACAGTCAGCTGTTTCAATGCAAGATTGTGTCGATATTTCAAAGCAATTGGTCAAGAAATTTCGGAGATTTACGATTATGAAAAATAAACAAATTTTTGTTTACATAGATGTAAATCTTCGTTTGTTGGAAATTTTAAATCTTCGAAATTTTTTCACCGATTGCTTTAAAATATTGACACAACGTTCAGTTCGAATTCGCGCGTGTTCCTATATACATACTGGAGTGAAAAATACATACATATATACAGGGTGGTCCATTGATAGTGACCGGGCCAAATATCTCACGAAATAAGCGTCAAACGAAAAAACTACAAAGAACGAAAGTCGTCTAGCTTGAAGGGGGAAACCTGATGGCGCTATGGTTGGCCCGCTAGATGGCGCTGCCCTAGATCAAACGGATATCAGCTGCGTTTTTTTAAATAGGAACCCCTATTTTTTATTACATATTCGTGTTGTACGTAAAGAAATATGAATGTTTTAGTTGGACCACTTCTTTCGCTTTGTGATAGATGGCGCTGTAATAGTCACAAACGTATATGTACGAGGTATCACGTAACATTCCGCCAGTGCAGACGGTATTTGCTTCATGGTACATTACCCGTGTTAAAATGGACCGTTTACCAATTGCGGAAAAGGTCGATATCGTGTTGATGTATGACTATTGTGATCAGAATGCCCAACGGGCGTGTTTATGTATGCTGCTCGGTATCCTGGACGACATCATCCAAGTGTCCGGACCGTTCGCCGGATAGTTACGTTATTTAAGGAAACAGGAAGTGTTCAGCCATATGCGAAACATCAACCACGACCAGTAACAAACCATGATGGCGAAGTAAGTGTTTTAGCTGCTGTCGCGGCTAATCAGCACATCAGTAGCAGACAAATTGCGCGAGAATCGGGAATCTCAAAAACGTCGGTGTTGAGAATGCTACATCAACGTCGATTGCAACCGATGCCACTGGGCACAAGAGAAATTACGGGACGATGACAGACTTTTTGCACGCATTCTATTTAGCGACGAAGCGTCATTCACCAACAGCGGTAACGTAAACCTGTATAATGTGCAATATTGGGCAACGGAAAATCCACGATGGCTGCGACAAGTGGACCATCAACGACCTCGGCGGGTTATGGGAGGAAGGACAATTGGCCCCCATTTTATCGATGGCAATCTAAATGGTGCAATGTATGCTGATTTCCTACATAATGTTCTACCGATGTTACTACAAGATGTTTCACTGCATGACAGAATGGCGATGTACTTCCAACATGATGGATGTCCGGCACATAGGTCGCGTGCGGTTGAAGCGGTATTGTTCAAATGGCTCTGAGCACTATGGGACTTAACATCTGTGGTCATCAGTCCCCTAGAACTTAGAACTACTTAAACCTAACTAACCTAAGGACATCACACACATCCATGCCCGAGGCAGGATTCGAACCTGCGACCGCAGCAGTTCCTCGGTTCCAGACTGAGCGCCTAGAACCGCTAGACCACCGCGGCCGGCGAAGCGGTATTGAATAGCATATTTCTTGACAGGTAGATTGGTCATAGAAGCACCATACCATGGCCCGCACGTTCACCGGATCTGACGTCCCCGGATTTCTTTCTGTGGGGGAAGTTGAAGCATATTTGCTATCGTGATTCACCGACAACGCCTAACAACATGCGTCACCGCATTGTAAATGCATGTGCGAATATTACTGTAGGCGAACTACTCGCTGTTGACAGGAATGTCGTTGCACGTATTGCCATATGCAATGAGGTTGACGGACATGATTTTGAGCATTTATTGCATTAATGTGGTATTTACAGGTAATCACGCTGTAACAGCATGTTCTCAGAAATGATAAGTTCACAAAGGTACATGTATCACAATGGAACAACCGAAATAAACTGTTCGTACCTAGGTTCTGTATTTTAATTTAAAAAACCTACCTGTTACCAACTGTTCGTCTAAAATTGTGAGCCACATGTTAGTGACTATTACAGCGCCATCTATTACAAAGCGAAAAAAGTGATCCAACTAAAACATTCATATTTCTTTAGGTACTACACGAATATGTAATAAAAAATGGGGGTTTCTATTTTAAAAAACGCAGTTGATATCCGTTTGACCCATGGCAGCGCCATCTAGCGGGCCAACCATAGCGCCATCTGGTTTCCTCCTTCAAGCTAAACAAGTTTCGTTCTTTGTAGTTTTTTTTCTTTTGACGCTTATTTCGTGAGATATTTGGCCCGGTCACAATAAATGGACCACCCTGTATAAACTGTGATACGTTGTTAGTAAAAATCTAAAATCTCACGTTCGTTTGTTCAAAATTGTGAATCTCCGAAAAGTTGCTCACCAGTATATATATGATAGTCAAGTAGATGCATAAAAATACTTGCATATTCGACTACAGTAATGTGTCCAAGAAGAAATCAGTGAAGAGCTTTCGGAGATTTAAGATTTGTAACACTCAAATACCACGTTTATTTGTGAAGATATTACAGAAATATACGATTTTGAGCAACCAAACATTTACATTTTTATTTATACAGTCGTGGAAATAGTGTCTCGCTTAACGGGTCTTAAATGATTAAACTTAACGTTCCATTCGGAATTGATCTCCATCATCAGCATCAGAGTGAGATGTGAAGTTTAGGATCACACTACTGTATTTAGTGTAGCGTGAAAACAATCGGTCTACGAATATCATATTGTATTTCCTCCCTTGTCTGAAACACATGCTGCATCCGTCCAGCTAGAGGCTAGTGTAGAGGTCTCTCTTCTGGTTGCCTTACAGATATGCTGTGACGGTGATACATCAGGGCACTGGAAAGGCCAGTCATGGATCCGTATATTCATAGAGACGTCTGTGGTATGAATTGTATGTATGTGTGTATGTGTGTATGAATTGTATGTATGAATTGTGGTATGAATTTGCATTATCCAACTGGAATGTGCTATATGATATTCAGACGTGGAGTATATAGCAACAGGATGTACTGTTGTTGCCACATACAGGCGAGCATTCAACCACCCTTCAACAGTTACCATATCATTCCTGTAGTCACTTTCAGTAGCTCCCTAGACCATGGTTCTAGGAGTCGGACAGGCTGTGCCGCTCTATAGTCGCGGCTTTCTTTGATATTTTACATGCTGACGTCGACACGACTGCCACAGAGAGAAGGTGAAAAGCAGAGAAGGCCACTCAGTATCCCAGTTGATTCTGTCTCTACACCGTAAAACTCTGTTGCCCAGGGTACTTAGAGCCCTTTTCTTTAAGCGCACTTGGGTAATTCTCAGCAGGCGCGTCCAAGTCGCGGGGGTGGGCTCGGCTTTCGAGCTGGTGGCAAAGTTCATCTGTGGACCCAGTATCGCGGGGTATAACGCGCTACCCATGCACAGGGTTACGGGTGAAGGAATTTCTTCAAGGAATTTCTACAAAGAAACGTGAAGTCTTTAAAGAAATAAAGCGCCTTGACGTCGACATGGCCTAAAAGAAACCAAAGGGAAAGTAGATTTAAGGTAGCTTAAGAGGGGGTAGGCTATATAAGAAGCTGACTATGGAGAATAGGGAAAGAAAGCATTGAGAAGTTATATACAAAAGATTTGGGCCAAAATGAGTATTGTACGATGAGAAATAATTATTTTGAAAGAAATATGAATAGAATGCAGAAAGGAGGTATAGATAGAACTTTTTGGGAATAATGATGAATGAAGGGAGATCTCCAAGAAGTAAAGAAAGTTTTGTTTGCAAAATACTGCAGTAAAACAAACCCTGTCCATTCCTTTTGTATTATCCGCTATGTGTTTGTGTACCCTTGTGTATTTGTGTTCTTGCTGTCTTTATATGTTTATCTGATAAGACTTAGGTTGTAGAATTTTTCAAATACTCAGCTACATTCACTATGATGAGGAATACGGTTATCCTCAAATATAATTTGCATTAATAATATGTTATTAAGATTGTAAAGATGTTTAGACATTATTAATTCTGTTCTGTTTTAATGCACTTGTGTAAAATTAATGTTTCGAAAACTATTCTGATTATATTATATATTTACTTATGTCATACTTCCTGTAACACTGATGTATATGTCTATATCTATTCTTTTGTAAAACCTGTATTACTACAAATGTTATCTGTATTATTATGTTTTAATGATGTTTTCTGTATCTTTGTAATTGTATTTTCATGTTATGTAATTGCATAGACACCAGTTCTTCAAATTAAGTTTCATTTCAGTGCACACGTTTCTGTTGGTCATAGTATATGCACAATATGTAAAAAAAGGGACTGTTAGTGTTTGCACGTGTGTTAATAATTCTGCAAGGGACTGATTAACAGCATTGCTGGTTCTAAGGTCAACTCCAAAAACTTTGTAAGTGCACAAGTGGTGGTTTATGGACTTGCTATATTGTCCGCAAGACTCCTCGATGGTGATTGTGCACCTGCACAGTCGCAACAGATGGCTGCTGGCCGTCTCTACAAGGACTACAGTGGGTCTGCATCTTTGATGGCCCACCAATACCATTATTTCTACAAGGACTACAGTGGGTCTGCATCTTTGATGGCCCACCAATACCATTATTTCTACAAGGACTGCAGTGGGTCTGCACCTCTGGTGGCCCACCAATATCGTAATCTCTAACAAGACTACAGTGGTCTGCTCTGTGATGACCTACCTACCAATATTCTTCAACTTCGACTGACTCTGCTGTGGGTTTGCTCTGTTGTGGCCCATTACCTGTTTGCATGTCAAGAGTCAGCACTGTCTTTCCGTTGGAAGGACAAAACTACTTCTTCAAGACTGCATGGAAATCCACTACTTCTGTGTGCAATTTCTTTTACAATGAGACTTTGTGAAAAAACTGTAATTGCTATTGTGATAAATGATCAGGACTGTATTTATGAGAACAATTTTTGCTTTTGACCAACAGTGTATCAATAAGTGTGTGCATTTGATATCTTTGTTATTGTAACTATGAAAATTTTTTCAAATCTGTATTGGCCACTGCCCAAGACAATTTGTAATTTTTTTTTTGTGGTGAGCATGGGGGCTATGTAAATAGGATGTTTAGGTTCTTGTATTGGTAACGCCACCGCCACGTAGCGTTCTGTATGAAAATCACTGGCTGTGCTGTGTGCAGTCCGTGACTGGGTGGCATTGTTGGAATTTGCTATTGTAGTGTTGGGCAGTTGGCTGTTAACAGCGCGTAGCGTTGCGCAGTTGGGGGTGAGCTAACAGCAGTGGTGGATGTGGGGAGAGAGATGGCGGAGTTTTGAAATTTGTAAGACTGGTTGTCATGAACTGCTATATATATTATGACTTTTGAACACTAGTAAGGTAAATACATTGTTTGTTCTCTATCAAAATCTTTCATTTGCTAACTATGCCTATCAGTAGTTATTGCCTTCAGTAGTTAGAATGTTTTATTTAGCTGGCAGTAGTGGCGCTCGCTGTATTGCAGTAGTTCGAGTAACGAAGATTTTTGTGAGGTAAGTGATTTGTGAAACGTATAGGTTAATGTTAGTCAGGGCCATTCTTTTGTTGCGATTTTTGAAAGTCATATTGCGTTGCGCTAAAAATATTGTGTGTCAGTTTAGTGTTGATCAGAATAGGTAAAGAGCGAAATGTCTGAGTACGTTCAGTTCTACTCAGCTGTTTGAAAATCAAATAATGTAAGAGGTTTATCAGCACAGTTATTCATTAATTTGTCGAAGGGGATGTTTCAACCCCTCTCATATATATATATATATATATATATATATATATATATATATATATATATATATATATCTTGCACCGTACTTCAACTGTATCAAATTCCATTGCCAATGGACAAGCAGTTTTAACTCAATAAGATTGAGTAGACACAATTTCTTTGAATGATGTGTTAAAATCCGAAACGTCCAAATAGTTACAGAAAATAATCCGTGTGTGCCAAGATCTCCTTTATTAAATATTCTAGTTTCGAGAGATCAATTTCCCATCTTCAGCATTTTACTTTGAGGAATTATGGCCACATTGCAGAAGAAGATTACCAGACCCCATTTACATCGTCTGTGTCTACAGTTGTAAAAGCATAAGTAAGCGTAGACTAACGTAGTTTTCCTAGTAGCTTTGGACTGTCAAGATAGTACCCGCGGTATCTATACATTGTGTGTGTTGCATGCCTATCGGAAGTTACCTCGGAACGATCGCTTTCTTTACGTATGCTATCAGTGTCTAACTATATTCCCCTATAATCCGTCTAGAAACTGAAAGAGGACATATAAAGTGCTGCGCAACCTACGAAACACTTTTCTTCTATATAATCATCTTCCTGTTTGTTAGTTAAAATTGAACGATATTTATAACAAAATTTAACTTGTCAACATTTCATTCAGGCTTCATTCGTAAATTGTTGCTTTGTAACGTTAAACAGACGAATGTTGTAGTAAAAATAAAGAATGCAAAACAGGTTTATCATTCAGCGCAAGAAAACGCAATTTCCTCAACAAAAAGGTAAAATAAATAGAAACTAAAAAAAGTCTCAAACATCGCTTCATTTCTTATTTTTGCACGTAAACTGTACATGATTCAATAGTAATTGCTTTGGTTACATAAAAGTGCAGAAGTTTCGCGAGCAATTAATTTTTATCACTTATAAAATGCTATTCCTCCATGAACCAGGGACCATGCTGTAGGTGAGGATGCTTGTGTGCCTCTGCGATACAGATAGCCGTCGGTAGTTGCAGCCTCAATGGAGGAGTAACTGTTGAGATGCCAGACAAACGTGTGGTTCCTGAAGAGGGGCAGCACCCTTTTACGTAGTTTCTGGGGCAACAGTCTAAATGATTGAGTGATCTAGCCATGTAACAGCAACCAAAACGACCTTGCTGTGCTGCTACTGCGAATGGCTAAAGCAAGGAAAAATTACAGCCGTCATTTTTCCCGAGGGCATACAGCTTTACTGTATGGTTAAATTGTGATGGCGTCCTTTTGGATAAAATACTCCGGAGGTAAAATAGTCCACCATTAGGATCTCCGGGCGGGGACTACTCAAGAGGACGTCGTTACCAGCAGGCGTTCTACGGATTGCAGCGTGGAATCTCAGATCCCTGAATCGGATAGAAAGGTTAGAAAATTTAAAAAGATAAATGGATAGGTTAAAGTTCTATATCGTGGGTATTAGTGAAGTTCGGCGGCAGGAGGAACAAGATTCCGGGTCAGGTGAATGTGAGGTTATAAATACACAATTAAATAAGGACAATGCAGGGCTAGGTTAAATAGTGAATAAAAAAACAGGAACGCGGGTAAGCTACTACGAACAGCGTAGTCAAGGCATTATTGTAGTCAAGGTAGATAAGAAGCCCACGCCTACCGCAGTAGTAAAAGTTTATATGCCAACCAGCTGCGCAGATGATGACAAGATTGGAGAAATGTATGATGCTACAAAAGAAATTATTAAGGTAGACGAATATTTAATAGACATGGGGGACTGGAATTCGATAGTAGGAAAAGGAAGAAAGGAAAAATAGTGGGTGAAAAGGACTAGGGGGTAAGGAATGAATGAAGAAGCGACCTGATAGAATTTTGCACAGAGCATAACTTAATCATAGCTAAAGCTTGGTTTAAGAACCAGAGAGAAGGCTGTATACGTGGACGAGACCTGGAGACACTGAAAGGTTTCAGGTAGATTATATAATGGTAAGACAGAGATTTAGGAACCAGGTTTTAAATTGTAAGGCATCTGCAGGAACAGACGTGGACTAAGACCAAAATTTATTGGTTATGAACTATAGACTAAACTGAAGAAACTGCAAAAAGGTAGGAATTTAAAGAGACGGACTTGGATAAACTGATAGAACCAGAAGCTGCAGAGAGTTTCAGAGAGAGCATTGGGGAACGATTGACAAGAACAGGGCAAAGAGATACAGTAGAAGAAGAATGGGTAGCTTTGAGAGATGAAATAGTGAAGGCAGTAGAGGATCAAGTACTTAAAAAGGCGAAGGCTAGTAGAAATCCTTCGATAGCAGAGGAGATATTGAATTTAACTGATGAAAGGAGAAAATATAAAAATGCAGTAAATGAAGCAGGCGAAAAGGAATACAAACGTATCAAAAAAGAGATAGACAGGAAGTGTAAAATAGCAATTACCTAAGCAGGGATGGCTAGAGAATAGGTGTAGGGATGAAGAAGCCTGCATCACTAGGGGTAAGATAGATACCGCCTACAGTAAAATTAAGAGATCTTTGGAGAAAAGAGAACCACCTGTATGAATAACAAGAGCTCAGATGGAAAATTAGTCCTAAGCAAATAAAGGAAAGTAGAAAGGTGGAGTGAGTATATAGAGAGTCTATACAACGGCGAGTACTTGAGGGAAATATTACAGAAATGGAAGTGGACGTAGATGAAGATGAAATGGAAGATATGATAGTACATGGAGAATTTGACAGAGCACCGAAAAATCTAAGTCAAAACAAGGCCCCAGGAGTGGATAACATTCCATTAGAACTGTTTATAGCCTTGGGAGAGCCAGCCATGACAAAACTCTTCCAACTGGTGAGCAATATGTATGAGACAGGCGAAATGCCCGCAGACTTCAAGAAGAACATAATAATTCAATTTCCAAGGGAAGCAGGAGCTGACTGATGTGAAAATTACCGGCCTATCAGTTTAATATGTCACGGTTGCAAAATACTAACTCTGATTCTTTACAGAGGAATGGAAAAACTGGTAAAAGCTGACCTAGAGGAAGATCAGTTTGGATTCCGTAGAAATGTTGAAACACGCGAGGCAATATTGACCCTACGATAGGTAAAGCAAAAGGAAAACCTACATTTCTCCTGCGACCCAGTAAAAGAGCACGTGGCACAAAATTACACCCAATTTAAGATTTATGTAGTCCTCAACGGAGTACGCCAAGTGCGCATTGTACTCCGATGGCACGTACCATCATACCTCCAGGGACATGTCCTTTGATCCGTAAAACGTGTCCTGGATACGGCAAGGGAGGTCACCTATGTTCCTAGCGCCTCCAACGTCGGATAACAGAATTTCGATTACAGGACGTGGTACCTACACCGACGCCGACAAAGCTTCCAGTGACATATTTGGCGGCGCTCTCGACGTCTCCGCCTGTCCAGACGCTCGGTCCAACGTTGCCGTACCGAAACAACTCTCCCTGACTGTTGCCTCCTGGACACCGATGAACATTGCTTCAAGTGGACGTCGTTGTTTTTCGTTTGGCAAGTGACACAAAAGATATTTGCCTGTTACCACCGTGTAACACCTGATGTGGTTGAACCTCGGACACTCTTTTGTCCAGATGACTATTACTTTCCGCCATAAAATATTTAGTGCCTACATGTTTCAAGGGAATGACCATCGACAGTGTCTTCGGCGAAAGAGAGAAAGTGGAGCTTGATTAATGTTGAAAGCTGCAAAATTCTTGCAATGCACTCAGATACAAATTCCCAAGTTGGGGAGAGCCAGGCTCAGTTTGACGTTCCATTGAAAACAGAAAGTCGTGAATTGTAGCCAGTGAGGAAGGAAAGAGACCGGCTAATTCAGAGAAAGCTTCATTCATTGAAGCATTAGGAAATCAGAGCGACTGTGTAGTGGATATTTTTCCCTGGCAGTTTTGGAGATAGGAAACACCAATTGGCAGTGTAGAAGAAAAATCCAGTTGCACCATTTCTTGAAGAAAGAGTCTTTTAGTTGAACTTGCACAACTGTGCACAGCTAATTATAAATATTGTTTTTGTTTATCTATTGAATGACATATTTTGTAACGTCATGTTTAATAGAATATTCATTTGTACACTTTTACTAATTTCAGTCATGTGCAAAAATTATAGAACTGTAGATCCTACCGCCTTGGGAGAATTTCTGGGAATAATTGTGGGCTACTTCTGAAGCGGGATAGTTCATTTTCTTGTGGTAGGATGAACGTGGTCATGTCAAATAGAGGCGGTTTTGATATTTGTTTCGTATTTGGTACAGCATTTGGGTAGGAAACAGAACGTTGGAAAGAAAACTAAAAAGGTGTAGCGTTTTTGACTAATTCTAAAAGCGTCGTAGGCCCCGAATTCTAACCACAGCACTATTTAAATTTTGAATAAAAATCATCACAAACCTTCTCATTAGAATAGAGAGCAAACAATAGTTCAGGTACACATACCGTCATAGCGATCAGAAGATGAAAAGATTGAAATGATATGTGAGGGCACTGAACGGAAAATTCAGTTCACAAAGGGATATAAAAAATATAATATTCAAGGGGTCCTGAAATGCTGTTGTAGGGGAAAGAACAAAAGAAGGAGTTACAGGAGAACATGGGCTTCGTAGCAGAGACGAGAGAGCTGAAAGGCTAAGTAAACTCCGCAAGAAATTTCAGCTAATAATAGCGAATTCTCTGATCAAGAGCCACAAAAGTAGGGGGAATATTTGGAAAAGGGTGGGATGAACATGATGGTGAGGCAGATATTTCGACTGGACTAAGGAGTACTCAGGAGCAGATACAGATTCCGATCACAATTTAGTAATGATGAAGGGTAGACTATACTTTAAGAAGCTAGCTATCCAGGAGGAAATCATGCCCAAAGAAGGGCGATAGGAAAGTATTAAGGAATGAAGTGCCCTGAGGCTATAGGTATTGCGATAACGAACAGATCAGTAGGCAGTTAGTTGAAAAAAAAAGGATATCACTAGAATGGAAAATCACAGAAGTAGAAAAGAGAACATAGATAGAAGGCAACTGCAAAGAAACAATGGTTACAGGGGAAGGACTTCAGTTGATCCACGAAAGGAGGAAGCACAGAAATTTTCAGGGAAATTCAGGAATATACAAATGGAGATCACTTATAAATGAAGTAAATAGGAAATGCAGCGAAATGCATGAATGACCTGAAGAAATCGTAAAACAAATGATGATCTGGAAGACTGACTCAGCGTATAGAAAAGTCAAGACATACTTCGGTAGAATTAAAAGCGGATAGGTGGAAAGAGTACATCGAAGGCCTCCACGAAGGGCAGAACCTGTCTGATGTGATAGTGTAAGAAACAGGAGTCGACAGAAGAGAATCACAATTTTTAAGAGCGTTGGAGGAGGGATTGATAACATTCCATTGGAACCATTGGAGTAAGTGACAACAAAATGATTGTTCACGTTAATGTGTAGACTGTATGAGACTAGCGATTTACCATCAGACCTTCGGAAAATCGTCACCCACACAGTTCCGAAGATAGGAAGAGCTGACAAGTGCCAAGTGCAAGAATTATTGTGCAATCAATTTAGCACCTCATGCGTAAAAATTGCTGACAAGAATGAAATACAGAAGAATAGAAAAGACTTTTCTTTTTAGCCTTCAGTTTTCTGACTAGTTTGATGCGGCCCACCACGAATTTGTTTCCCGTGCCAAACTTTTCATCTCAGAGTAGCAGTTGACAACCACGTTTCAATTCTTTATTGGATTTATTCCAATCTCCCTATACAGCTTCTTCTAGTACCACGGAGGTTATTCCCCGATGTCTTAGAAGGTGTCCTCTCATCCTGTCCCTTCTTCTTGTTAACATACTTTTCCTCACCGATTCAGCGGAGAACCTCCTCATTCTTTATCTTATCAGTCCATCTAATTTTCAACATTCTCTTGTAGCACCACATCTCATTTACTACGATTCTCTTCTGTTACAGTTTTCCCACAGTCTATGTTTCACTACCATACATACATACCACCACACAATGCTATGCTCCAAACGAATCTTCTCATACATTTCTTCCTCAAATTAAGACCTATGTTCGATACTAGTACACTTCTCTTGACTAGGAATGCCTTCTTTGCCAGCGTTAGCATGGTTTTCATGGCCTTCATGCTCCGTCCGGCATGTGGTTGTTTTGTTGCCTAGGTAGCAGAATTCATTAATTTCGTCTACTCCCTGATCCCCAATTCTAATGCTAAGTTTCTAGGTGTCCTCATTTTTGCTACTTCTCACTGTTTTCCTCTGTTTTCGATTTACTCTCAGTCCACATTCTGTACTCATTAGGGGCTATTCATTCCATTCAACACACCGTGTAATTCTTCTTCATTTTCACTGAGGATAGCTATGCCATCAGCGAATGTAATAATTGCTCATTGAGTTTAGGAAAGATAAAGGCACCTGAGAGGCAGTTCTGAGTTGCGGTGGATGATGGAAGCAAGTATGAAAAAAAAAAAAAAAAATCAGGACATCTTCGTAGGATTTGTCGACCTTGAAAAAGCGTTGGACTATATGAAGTAGCGCAAGATGATCGAAATTCTGAGTAAATGGCGGAAAGCTATAGAAAACGATCGGTAATATGCAATATGTGTAAGAATTGAGAGGGAATAGAAAGACTGGAAAACCAAGAAGGACATTCTCGGATTAATAAGGGTGTATGACAGGGATGGAGCTATCGTTCTCACTGTTCATTGTATACATAGGAGAAGCAATGACAGAATTAAGGTAAGTTTCACGAATGAGTTTAAATTCAAGGTGAACGGATGTCAATGATAGAATTCGCTGATGACATTATTATGCTCAGTGAAAGTGAAGAATAATTAGAGCAGCTCTTGAGTGGAATTAGCAGACGAAAGAGTACAGAATTTTGGTTGAGAATAGTTGGAAGGAAGACGAAGGTAATGTGAATTTGCAGAAATGGAAACACAGAGAAACTTAACATCACAATTTGGATCACGAAGTGGGGAAGTTTAAGGAATTCTGTTATCTTGGAAGCCAAACAGTCTATGACGGACGATGGAAGGGTATGAAAGGTTGAATGATATACGCAAAGAGGACATTCCTTTCCGAGAGAAGCGTACTAGCATCGATTATAAACCTTAAATTGAGGAAGAAATTTCTGAGACTGTACATTTGAAGCAAAGAGTTGGAGAACTGTAGCAGAAGCGAAATGAGGTATTTGAGATGTGTTGCTTCAGATCAAAGTTGAAAATTAGGTAGACTGATAAGGTAAGGAATGAGGAGCTTCTTCGGAGAATAGGCATGGAAAACACTGACAAGAAGAACGGACGAAATTATAGGATACCTGTTTAGACATCGGGGAATATCATCGATCGTACTAGAGGAAACTGTGAAGAGGAAAATCTGTAGAGGGAGACAGATATTGGAATACATCAAGCAAATAATTGAGGATGTAGGTTTCAATTGATAAGCTGAGGTGAAAAGATGGGCACAGGAGAAGAGACTATGGCGGGCAGCATGAAGCCAGCCAGAAGAGTGATGACTGAAACAAAATGAAGGATAGTGTGAAAGAGTTGAATTCTATTTACTGAAATTTGTGAACGAGAGGATACAAGTGGATAATGTCACTGGAATAATTGTTGAGTACCATCGTCCAGGTGGCGAAGAGAGAGAGAGAGGGAACGAGAGAGAGAAAGAGAAAAAGAGAGAGAGAGAAAGAGAAAAAAAAGAGAGAGAGAGAGAGAGAACGCACTCTGCGAGAACAAAATTTCTCGTATATCTATGCATTATGTCCGCTAGCAAGTGCACCACAACTGTAGACAGGGTGTGCCAGTGTGATGCTGTCGCTATTATGAGTGGTTGCTTTGTAGGTGCGTAATATAGGGAGATACACTTATGCGAATTGTGCCAACTGAGGTAACAAAAGAGCAGCAAGAGGTGTGCACATAGAGATATTTCCTGATAGACTGACGTCAGTGGACAGAGAACTGTCTGAGAGCGCAACCTCTATAATAGACATGTTTAATACTGGTGCACAGGCACTGAAACGCTTCGCTGACGCGCCACAGGTTGCACACGTGGAATCTTTAACACAAAGCTTGTGAGTCGCCAAAGGATATTCAGCAGCAACGATAGCTACCATCGTATCGCCCAGTAACAGTACAGTACAACCAGCTTAATTTCAGCCGCTAACAGATTTCGCAAGGTAGTTTCTGTACCGCAGCGACGGGACTCCTAGTTCTCCTCGTTAAATTTTGCAGACTGATCTAGCTGCTGTTAAAGTGATCTGCAGTCGAAACAGCCACCTTTGAAGGGACTTGTGCATACAAGTAATAGATTTGCTCCATTTTAAGCTGTTATTCGTAACGTTTAGGCCGTTACTGTGCCTGAAAAATCACTGGACAATACTTTTCGATCCATCTTTTGCATGTCTGATCCTACAGACCAATTTAGCGAATATATTGTTCCTATTTGATTAACACCTATAAGAGTCAAATTTTTTATGAACAGGCAAATAATTGAACAAGCAAGAGAGTTTCAATGTTGCTGTCGGTTAGTGAATGTTCTAACATATGACCAGTTACGACGAATCGAAGCGTTAAAGATGAAGTTTGCCTATTTTGTAGCAGGATATTCGTTATTGGATCATAAAATAAAAACTGATATTTGATAAGAACTAAATGTTGCATCCATTATAAATATATATGAAAAATACCGACTGAACTGGAAAAACCATGTCGAACCTAATTCTAATAGTAGGATAACTGTTGTTATTGTTGTGGTCTTCAGTCCAGAGACTGGTTTGATGCAGCTCTCCCTGCTACTCTATCTCCCAGTACCTACTGCAACCTACATCCTTCCGAATCTGTTTAATGTATTCGTCTCTTGGTCTCCCTCTGCGACTTTTACCCTCCTATACTAAATTAGTGACCCATTGATGCCTCAGAATATGCCCTACCAAGCGATCCCTTCTTCTAGGCACGTTGTGCCACAAATTTCTCTCCAGTTCCATTCAATACCTCCTCATTAGTTATGTGAACTACCCATCTAATCTTCAGCATTCTTCTATAGCACCACATAGTAAGATAACTAAAACTGCAATAAAATATAACTCAAGAGAGAAGAATAATGTTGTGCGTCCCTTAAGGAGATAGCGCGAACAATTTTGAGGTGGAACAGGCCAAAAGGCCTAATCCTTGAAGATTAAGATTACGATGATGATTGTTCCTTCTCTTGGAGCACACTATTTTAGAAACATGAGTACATGTGTGGAACCAGCTTGACGCACTTCTTACATACAGCTCATCCACAGCTGATGAGCTTTGGATAGGGAGAAGAGATCCAGCAGGATGGACACTACTCTCGCCAGACGTGGTCTAGGAGACTCTGGGGTAAGACAAATGTAGGCATACTTGATGACTTTGACCTAGAGTATAGGTTACTCTTCCGTTGTCAGGTTGCACTTGACCTTGAGAGGGATACCATGTCCACCTGAGGCAACTGTGCCCACCTACGCACCAAAGGCATTGCCAGTTCTAGATTGCCTTGACCTTGAGTATGAGGTTACACATTACATATCCTTCCACCTTACTTTCTCAGCCTTCTTCCCCCTTGGATCAATACGAAGGTTAAATAAATGGTGAAGAGTACCTGGAAAAATAGGAATCGAGTTCTCTTCTCCTTTTTTACTGTAAGAATCCAGTTGTCTGAGCCGCCGCTCCCCTTCGTGTCCTGTGCATCATAGTGAAAGGCTCACCATGAAACGCCAGTGCCATCAGGCAGGATAAGAATAATAATACTGTAAGTCATTGTCTGTCCATTATTATTAATAATCTTGTATAAGTATGTTCATTTATACTTACATTCTGTTGGTTTTCTCCATTAGTGCAACAAACCAATGATCATGTAGTAACAGAAATGCTGGACCAGGAAACTCATGTGTCAACATACTAGTGTATGCAATGGCACAACACCAAAAGTGAAAAACAGGTCTTCGCGATTTATCAGACCTGCCATTTGACTATTCTGTACTGCTGCCACAACCATAGCAGCAGCCATCGCCAGAACTTCCACAGTTCACCGAGCCTCAGTTAAATTCCAGCAGAATAGTGCTGTTCGTCCACAAATGCAGTTTGGCTGCTAGTGGATCTAAACATCTGAATGTAGGCCTAGCACCAGATAATAACTTGACAGTAGTTACAGGAGTAGAAAATGCACAACATGTAGAGGCAGTATTTGGGATGTGAGTTAAGACATCTTTGTAGCATGATAGAGCATTTAGAGCAAAAGATGACAATGGATTATGATCTGTACTCCTATTGATGTTCACAAGTTCAGCAGGGATGTGTCATAGTTGATATGACAAGAGGCAGTTCTATTAAATCATGAGACATGTGCATATATGTAAAACACAATAGTGTTCTTAATGCGCACTATCTTCACTGTGCCTTAATGATTCTGCCAAAGATGTGCCACTTGCATCCTATGTTTAATGTGCATACCTTAACTTCATTAACTATTTTCACGAGAACAGAATAAGTATGAAGTAATTAGAGCAGAGCATAGATGCATGTATTTCCCTAGTGCCGAGCCGGCCGAAGTGGTCGTGCGGTTAAAGGCGCTGCAGTCTGGAACCGCAAGACCGCTACGGTCGCAGGTTCGAATCCTGCCTCGGGCATGGATGTTTGTGATGTCCTTAGGTTAGTTAGGTTTAACTAGTTCTAAGTTCTAGGGGACTAATGACCTCAGCAGTTGAGTCCCATAGTGCTCAGAGCCATTTGAACCATTTGAACCTAGTGCCGAAGTGTACAAATGTGGACCATGACTATACTGAGAGCCACCAGCACGAAAGCTGCCCACATAGGCACATTTTCATAACAGCTAACATAAATAAACACACACACACACACACACACACACACACACACACACACAGCATTAGCACTTCCTCCACCTCTGACAGTAGTAGTCAGTGTAGAATCATGAATTAAGAATTAACGAAAAGATGTAGGCACCATGATTTAGTGGCAAGGTGATTCGTCCTAAACACAAGTAGGGCAACGTAATCCAATAATGTTGCTAAGCTGTGGTGCGTAATAATGCAGTTATTTTTCAGAAAATGTTCATTTGGAAGAAATCATTTATTACGTTCTCCTTTTTAACAGGAGGAGGTCCATCAGTCCGGTATCGTGCATTCACATCATAATGTTTATTGCAAGGTTCATACTTAGCGTCAGATGTTTGTGCTACAAGAGTACAAGCATTGCATCAATGTATGTCAATTGCCAAGACTTGCAGATTTGCCATCCCAAATCAAGAATAATGACAAAATTGTCCCAAGAAACAAATGGACATACGAGAAGTTTCGACTGTGATGCATAGGAAACGCTAACGTATCCTACAATTTGTAGAGGTCTTGAGCCTCCTCTTACAGCTCGAAAATTCTGGCGTTCAATTATCAGTAACATCGTTTATCGCCATATTAAAGGGGTTTGATCTGGTAAATAGTTTAAATGTATTCACGAATTTCAAACAGAAAGAAAACTTATGAATCGCACTGAATAAAAAATTATTATAAATGTGATTTATTTAGAGAAACTTATCTATAATTAGTTACATTAAAAGGGCCACCACTGGTATCTTATTGGAAAATTTTATTGAGATACTGACCAATAATTTCTGGGCACATAGGTCTAGCTCTCAACTGTGATTTAAAATAGCATAGAGGATGCATGAATACAAACAGAGCACATAGACAGCAAAGGATTGGAAATAGGAAATGAATACAAACTCTCGCTTTCAAACAGTAGAAAAATTACCGAGAATCTTCGGTATGCTTCCAGCATTGACCCCACACATCACGGCGGGGAGAGCCCTAGAGTCCATAAGCAGCAAAATATCTAGAATAACGAGACAGGCCGGCCGGGGTGGCCGAGCGGTTCTAGGCGCTACAGTCTGGAACCGAGCGACCGCTACGGTCGCAGGTTCGAATCCTGCCTCTGGCATGGGTGTGTGTGATGTCCTTAGGTTAGTTAGGTTTCAGTAGTTCTAAGTTCTAGAACCATTTTTTTTAAAGAGACAGTACTCGAGACGGAGAAAGTGGAACACCCATTTGTAAACAACCAGGGCTGTTATCGTGTCACGGGGACAAGAAAGTGATAAACGCAGATGGGCTGCTGGCCGAGGTCCATGACCTCCAGAAATTAGTTGCTCGCTGGTCCTCCTCTCGGCATAGCCAAAGTAGGCTGTCTCTGTATTGTTTAACATCAGCTCCAGGACGAATTTTCCATCTGCACTAACGTGCACCCAGCAGTGTATAAGATCATATGACACATAAGAAAAAGAAATGTTCAAATCTGTGTGAAATCTTATGGGACTTAACTGCTAAGGTCATCAGTCCCTAAGCTTACACACTACTTAACCTAAATTATCCTAAGGGCAAACACACACACAGCCATGCCCGAGGGAGGACTCGAACCTCCGTTGGGACCAGCTGGGACATATAAGAGACCGACAGATTGTATACGTCAGGTTCCTTTCAGAGTATGCAGATACAATAGAGATATGTTAGTGGACGTCCATATGATCACAGGAGTAGCTTCCCTGGAACAATTTAAATATTTAGCGGAACAGAGTACACAAATCTGAAGGAGCAAATGTTTCATAATCTAATGTATATCAATTATGCTATTCAATGTGCCCTAGACTCTCGACTGCGCTGGGAAGCTCATGTCTGACGATTCCGTGAGACATTGTGGAGTGTTCTGTTGGAACTAGCTCGCCAGATTCCGAGCCCATCAGAAGAAATCATCGCTCAACTCTACAAATCGTTCTGTGCATCGATGCAAGTGGAAGTGTATGAGTTGACTGTGCCAGACGTAGACACAGAACTATGATCTTACTTAAGAATGTTCATATAATCACTTTTGAATACATTGTGGGAGTGAACAGTGATCAATGTTGTTGCAAATATTTACTATCAAAAACAGTTTTGATCACAAATTATTAATTCCGGTGATTGTGATTTACCACCAGAAGTAGGTTCTTACTCATTGATCTGAAGATGACCACAGTTGTAGTTGAAACCGCTCACCGGAATAAATAATTTGTGATGAAGACTGTTTATGATAGTAAATATACGTTCATATAAGCTGCTAAATGGAGATGTTTATAAAGAAACAAACGTTTAAGAGCTACATGTATTCTCTATAAAATACACTGCATACAAATGTGAGCATGTAGCTTTTGCCATGACCGGCTTAACAAAGCATTCCCATCACAAGGGCCATCTACTAACTGACAGGACCTACTATGATACTGGAAACACAGAAGAAAAGAAATGATAATTACTTCCCAATAAAATAGTGCTTTAGTTGTTGGAGCACCAAACTGCAGCAAGACTAATTTTTCTTTATTACTGTTAACACATCCTGAGGGAACCACTTCGAGCATGCACATGTATTTCCATAAACATTACTGCAGCCCAAATGTCAGCTTGTGCAGGAGATGTTGCCTTTCATCAGCGGAGTAACCTACAAGACATTCAGCAAAAGCTGTGCTATTTCACCACCTAAAAAATAAATCCAAACGGCGTATTCATATTATTATGACGATGTCGCAGTGGAAAACCAGAGCGAGGAATGGGAATATTTTTGTTTTGTTCATCATATAAGTCAATGACAATTATTTGAGCGAAACATTCTCCAGGAATCTGAACCAGTTGGTAAGGGTTAATGTGAACATTATTATCGCTTTCTAGTAGGACAATAAGATGTTAAAGTGCGTTTACCAACCGAATCTAGGAAACGACATGACACTGAAAGAATTTGTTACCATATAGGGGATTTCTGGAGCAACATGCAGCACAGATTCTTGACTGATAATAAAATGAAGAAATTTAGAGGATCGATTTAGACAAAACTTCCAAGAGATTCTGCTTCAAAAGGAGAGTAACTGTGCATTAATGTGTCAGTATATCGTAGGCTATGGACAAAATTAACACGTATACAGTGCACTCGTTCTGATGGTTTGAAGCAAAAACCAAACATACATTTATAGATCAATTGAAAAAAACGAAGCTATAAATCGTAATCTTAAAAGCTCTATTGAAATAAATTATCAGTGAGACTATGAAACGTCATGCTGCTGAAATGTAGATTCTGGGCTACGGTACAAAAACGGTAACTGTAAAGATTCACGGAATTGAGAAAAAGTCCTAATTGATACAAGAACTTCTTCTTTACATATGGCAGAAATGAAAGCTTTGGAAGCAGCCAAGGAAACATTTTTGAGGCTAATAAGTGTAGTACGCGAAAGAGTTGACGAGATTGAAAAAGTTTGAAACATACGAGAAGAAATCTCGGTACTAGAGTATGTAAGAATTGTATCATCGCAAAGTCGAGTTGGTATGCAGCAGCATGTTGACGAAACTTAAAGTCACTGAGACACGGAAAGCTATTCGTAGGAAATTAAGAATGTTGAAATTGGGACGGTTGGAATGGGAACAGTCTCTTCAGAAATGTTTAAGCCACTAACAGAAGGTGTGACACACCCCTCACACATGCCAGATGGAGGGAGAAGAAGACGAGTTCATCAACCAGTTCAGTGCCAGTGAAATAGATGCCACATATTGGGTCAGCTGGGATCAACTGCATATGCTGAGAAAGCATACTATATGCTCAACGAAGCATAAAATACAGGTTGGAGAAAAAGAGTTTGGGCAAGCACCTGGTTTAGTGGAACAAAGATTCATAAAAGCTTTTAACCCAAAAAAGTATGAAATATCACAAACAGTACGAAATGCAGTGACAGTAATGGAGCAGCTATAAGCAATGTACGTAGCAAGGAAAAGACAGTGACATTCAGGATAAAAAACAGAACACATTGCCTGTGTAGCACATACAATATCGTGACCTGAACTAAATCATAGAATGACTAGGACTACTCACAGCTTCAGCTACAACAGGAAATACAGTTCACGCACATGAAATGATTTAATCAGTTTGGAGCTTCGAGAAACACCCTTTAGTGAATAATAATAATTATGGAGACAATGGTCTATGAACTCTACATGTCTGCGTACAAAACATTCCTGTGTAGACATATCATAATACAAGGTTACGACGATTTATGGCAGGCTGATCTCGTTGATATGAGCTAATATTCGCGGCTGAATAAAGATTTCAAATACATTTTAATGACGATAGATATGTATTCCAAATTCGCCTAGGCCCTTGCTATGAACGCAAAGTCTGGGAAGAAAGTAGCCCAAGTGTTTGAAATATTGCTGTAGATTGGGATGAATAAGTGTCGTGACAACCTAAAATCCAACCATAGAGGGGAATTTTACGAATCTTCAATGGATCAATATGGAACAAAACACTACTCGACATTCTCCCAGTTGAAAGTGAGTTTTGTGGTGAGTCTGAGCAGAACGATAAAAAGTGTATGTTCATGCAATTTAATGTTTATGTTTCATAAAGATGGCTAGACAATTATTGTGGAGTATAATAAAGCTGAAAGTCATACGATTAAAAAGAGACACATGGACTTCCGTGATAATGGTATTCTGAATACAGTATGAATTCGTACACTGTGTTAAGATGGTGGATCCATGCAAGAACAAGTTCACTGTAGGCGATCTCATGTGTATTCAAAAATACAAAACTATGTTTGGGAAGTACTACCTGCCGAAATGTTCAGTGGAGATATCTGCAGTTTCTTAAGTGCAGTGGAAAAGCGTGAGAACTTACGTGTTAAAGAATGGCGAAGTACGTTTTTACACAGATAAATTGCAGAAAGGCTGTGAAATGGATATGTTTCTCATAAAACATGTCATAAGGCATCAAGGGAACAAGGGTCCAGTGAAATGACTCAGCTTTCCATCATCACAAAGACAGTTGCATCACAAAGACAGTTGGGGGAATGCTCAAGATTTGGTATCTAACACGATGTGTAAACTTCAGATGGGGCAGCAGCGTAACATGAGTGCTAACAAGCGTACCAGAGGTTGCAGCAGTATTCTCGATAAGGTACGCATTTAACTGCACATTCCTGGATGCAACTACTTTGGACCTGGAGCGAAGCTGAAAAAGCATCTAGCTCATGATGATAAGGGAATTAATGTAGTAGACAAAGCCTGCAAGGTACCTAATTTAGGGTATACTGCAAATCAAAATTTGGCAGAACGTCACGATGCAGACCGAATTTTAGCTGATAAAACCAAGTTAATAAAGCAATGTGTGCCAAACTTAAATCGGGTGCTGAAATTATAAATGCACCTCATTATATACTAAAGAAACAGAAAAAGAGACATGTGTGATGTTTTAAAAAATTTATGCAGTGAGAAGCGGCAGTGGCAATAAGTACCTTGAAGTAGAAAGTAGTAAGGGGAGGAAGTGTTAAAATGCTTAGAGCTCTGCCAATACCTAAAACATTTGGGGAAATCTTCTCATTTCTGTATCCAACACTTGCAGTACTTCCTGCAATTGGTTCATTGGCGAGAGAAGTGGCTGCCATAGCCCAGGCAGTAAGGAATGTACAAAATACAGAGATGCAAATACAGGAAGACAGAAGTCTTAATAAGGTCATGGAGGCTTTCGCTATCGGAAAAGGATCATATTCAAAACCATACAAATAAGGAACTGCACTCTTTATTTAAAAAATCCCCTAATTATACTACAGGAGAGACCTCTTACAACTACAGAACTGCTTGAATTCGTCAAAACACTTAAAATCGCGATACTTCCTGGAACGTTTTTGCAGAATACGTTGCCAAAGTAAATGTGGAAATCCAAACAATGTGATACTTTAGGTATAGATGTTTTAGGAGGATTTGGAAATCAATGGGTTCCAAATGTAAAAAAAAATAATGTGTTTTACTTTGACCAGTATGGGGATTTACGCCCACCTGAAGAATTGTGCTGATGCTACGTGAACAACCGTCTGTTCTACAATTTTCGACTCTGCCAAGACTCCAATTTATATCCGTATGGCCGTTTCTGCCTAATGTTTCTACTGACAATAACATGAAAACAAGCAGCATCTTCTAAGAGATTTCGGGATTGCAACCGGCCGTCATAAACTTCACTCCACGATATTTCGACTGGACACCTGCCAGTCATCTTCAGGTGAGGCAGTCGAAATATAATGAAGTTTACGACGATCGACTGCACTCCTGAAATCTCTTCGAACATTTAATTCGCCAGAAAAATTTTGAATGTTACAACAAGTAGTATATACATCATTACATTAGTTGAGGATTAGGTGTGATGTCATACACCCTGTCTTTAAAAGAACATCAGTACGAAGTGAAAATAACACCTCCCCCCCCCCCCCCCACACACACACATACACAAACACAGCAGATACAGGCAAGGGTATATGTAATATTGTCTTGATTGGTCTGGAAAGGTAAAATAACATTTCTAATGGCACAGTGGTGAACATTATACCTGTAATACCCCGCCTAAAAAATATGTTTTATATGTGTGTAAAAATCCAAGTTATAGTTTAACAGTCAGAGAATTCATGTGCAGTTAACTGTGTAATAAAAGAAGTTGTGGCCTTCACAGCTTTTGCATAGCAGCTAGGAGAGGCCTGGCTGTACGCATTTGTCTTTCTTCCTTCAGCAATCAGAATGTAAGCATCAAGGGGTGTAACTATAAATAATTGCTAATACAAGGAACTGATTAACTTACCATCATATTGTATCCAGTGAATTCTGTCTTTATTAATAAGCCAAATCACATGTTTGTCTCGATATTTATTGTATTACAAGTTGTGTTTTCCAGCTTTCCTCACGGGGAAGACGCAACAGCTTGATGTGGCACTGATCCACCATTGGAATCATTTTATTCCTGATTTACAATGTTCATTTTTTATAACTGTATGATCAGAGTCTGAGGTCATTCAGAGAAGAAGTCTAAGATCTTTTAACTCAATCATATAGCATGGAGTAGTTATCAAATTGCGATGTACAACTAACATTTTGTAAAATTCCGTCGGTCCACATCCTCTGTTGAAATGCTCGTGGAACCAATCTGGGACACGTACAAACTTCATTGCGGTAAACTGTTACGTGAAATATTTGAGTTACTGGAGATGGAAGCCAGCTCAAAAACTGCATTTAGGAAGTGGCAAAGTTGAGGGAATACTCCCTGCTGCATACAATATTGGCGATTCAAATGCTATTATAAAACGACATGCGAAACGGATTGAATTATATGAAAACGTTAATCAGATTAAAACCGAAATAAAAACGCCAAAACAAACTACAGACTTTAGCCAGAAAGGCTGAATAGGTCACTTCTGGTTTTCTCTAGAAGCCAAGATTTTTTGAATAATACCAAGAAAAATTACAAGTGACATCAACTAGTGAATATTTTACCTTTTAGCATGAGCTGTACCGAGTATAATATTACAACTAATTAGTTTTCTCCACGGCTAATTAATATACACAATCTATAAATTCTTCCCCACAATGATCTGAAAATATATATCTGCTGAGGTACTGAGCAGTCTGATATACCTCCCAGTGACTGTTCCGACACTAGACGATCCCAACTGAACATTGTTGACCAGGACAGGAACCTAGTCAGTTTTCAAGGGAAGGAAATCATAGCAACAGTACATTTATATAGTATAAAACTGACCCAGACACCTGTTAGTTCTCCATTCTGCAATGGAAGGCCAATGTGATAACATATCAGAACTATGAGTTCCATAAATTGATAGGACTGAAACCACAAAATGATGTCACTCAAAGAAACAGATTCAGTTCCATATGACAAGTGAGTCACTCATCAGGAATAGTTCTCCCACAGTCCTTTCACTTCAGGGACATTTATTTAATAATAATAATGGGTCAAATTATGTTCCAAGGAATTCCTAGGAAAACATTCTCATGCAAGGACTTGACCACGAAGTTGTTCAACAGCATTCACAGTTTTGTTTCTAATACAAATATATATTTTTCATAAACATTCACAAAACCACAATTTCATTAAGCAGTTTTTCAATTGAAAAGTTTACTTTAAACTGTCAAGTAATCCAGAATTTGTTTTATCAATCTCAAGACCATGTGACCTGATAGTAATTAATAACATCAAAATAGAGGTTCTCATGTTGCCTATTGCTCAGAAAGAAACTGTACATTAAAGTTTTTTTCTTTATTTACGGAAAAAAACTCATTTAACATGGGGAACCATTCCCTTAAGCACAAGTAGTTGAATGAGAAATCGCATTATTTAAGAAAATTAACTTGATAAAAATTACAGAAGTAATTAACATTTTAACAATAATATCGCCTTAGAGGTATAAGCGTCAGAACAACATACATTTATTGAAAAACCAAGCCAATAAAACTATTAACAAATACAGTAATAAACCAGATCCAAGAACTTCAAACAATATAGTAAGCAACATATTCGAACATGAGAAACAAATGAATTTCAAGTATCACATGAAATATTAAAGGTCCAATGCCAGTTTCCAGTGTCAGTGACCAAAAACTTAACTTTGCCAATTAGTTGTTTGGAATAGTTGCAAAAGGCGCAATATACATACAGACATCCCTTGGGATGGCTACACAGAGCAGTATGTGTCGCCTGATGTCTAGGTGTCAATTCCAGAGCACAAATAAGTAGACTGGCCAGCATGACCCTCTCAGAGACCCAAGCACGGACAGTTATTGCAAATAACGTAGCTGCACGCAAGCAAGTACGTTAACAACTAGGATGGGAGGCAGATCTTTGATACCAAAATATTAATCGAGATACAAGAGGAATAAATCGCCTTAACTGCACAAAGCGGTAGTTCAAATTTGAACTACAGTAATAATATTACATTTTCTTTAGCAAAGCCTTGCAACAGGCCACTGAACTTGAGAATGACACAAATTTAAGCAATCGCCCGAAATACTTGGATGTTACTACATTGAAGCTTCAGTAATATGAACAAGGTTACAAACACGACAAAATGTAATCAATCTTCTGACTAGACAGCACAAGAAATTTGGAAATCTTAAACACGTAATTTGCAACAAAATATTAGCTGAGTCACAAATTTACATGAGCTAGACATGCATTGCTGTGCAGCACGCTACACGTAAAATTTCAGAACTTGTAGCAAGATAATTAGGCAGTTCCAGCAGTGAGCCTACTAGTAAATAACAAGTCTTATTTAACCAGCAGATCAGCCATCCAGTGACGTAACTGTAATTTAAATTTAGTAGTCCACATGGGAAATACTAGAACACACCAAGATTTCCATTAATTTTCAGTAGAATCAAATGCATAATTAAAAAGGAATCGCTGACACACAAACTTAAACAGTAACATATTATACCTATATAGATTCAAAGAGGGTGAAAACAGTCATTTAAAATACGATAACAAGCTAGCTCTCAGCCCCGATGGCAATACAAATGCAGAAGGTCGTAATTACGGTTCTTGGAACCGAAGTTCAGAAGAGTAATATCTTCGCTTCCAGAAGATCGGCTTCATTCTCAACAAATACAGCTTTAATGAACGAGCAGAAGGCGCCAAAAATCAGTTCTGCATGTCAACCAATGTGCTACCGAAGTACAGTACAACCACCACGATAAAGACCACTGCAAAAGGCTGCCAACCCAGGAGCTATCAATAGAGTGCAGCGTGCCCAATAGCGCACACTTCCTTGTAAAACGGTTGCGCCATTCACGGGGCATCCGTCTCACTGCCGCTCAGTTACCTGCTGGGCTGGAGTTGTAGCTAGCCACACAACTCACCAGTAAACCGAAGGTGCTCAAGCAGCGACGGGTCGAATCTAAACGAGCCGCCACTGCTCAGTGTGAAATACGTTCATATTTATGTTTCAAGAAAAAAGATACGAACTTAATGGCATCGAGGTCAACTGTACAGGCATTTTGGGGATAACATCAACACTCAAAACATTCATTTCCTCTTCAAATTCGAGTATGAATGGTTTACCGAATGCAACATGATTCATTGACAGCCTGATAAATAACCATTTTAGCACGTTTAATACTATCAAAATTTTTGTGGGGTTCTTTGAGGACGATAAGTGCATCATTATGAGCACCATACAGGATGTGATTCTAGTTCGAAGTGCGACAGATAATAACGCACACATTCAGGAAGTATAAGACGAAGAGAATAGAATAGTTTTGGATAATTTGATGTGGAAAATGCCCCATATATCTGTCTCAGATGAGAAGCATTTGAAAATTTATGCGTATTGAATGCTGGAGTTGAGCTGCAGTTAAGTTTCCATTCATGGAAACCGTATGAGTGTCCAGTTTTACTGACGACATGCAAACAGTCTTGGCAAATTAAGACACCATTTCAAACAGAAACAGCATGCTTCATTATTCTGGCTCTGCAAACAGACAGGAAAGGAAATGTGAAGAAGGATTCCGGTGTATTCGTTAATTATAACCGAACCAACGCAATTGTGTGTCTTAACTCAATATATTACCCTTACGATAATATAGAGCTCGACTGGGGCAATAACAACACTGATCTACTGTACGATATTTGTACTAGGTGTTGTTCTTCTTACTATGAAGGTGATGAATTTGGATGAATGCTCAGCCCAAAGCAGCTTACTTATTTAGTGTCAGTTGTCTGATCAATTCTATGAAGCAAAAGGAGAGAGTTAATTCATGTCCTATAGACATCTGTACTGAATTTCAGTCAGCAGACAATTTCCCTCTGAGCACCAAAGGCGTATGCGTTGTTGCATTATCGTATGATAAATTGTCCACTTTACACAAGGATACTTCAGTGATTTATATAAATCTAGAGGTACTGCTTCACACGTGAGGCGTTTCTCAAGTTGAGAACATCATCGTGGATGTACGAGGCTTCTGCTATAAACGTCCACAATTTATATTTATCGATGTTGCATTCGTTGCATTTACCAAGAGCATTGATGATGTTTTCCACAATCGTTGTTCCGCCTAAGCTATCTGGGACAGCAACATCCGCCAAGATTCAGCGTACAGCAATCTGTATGACGCAGCTCCATCATGGAAAAACGTTGGATGATAATGGAACGCCATTTCAAAATATAGTGACATCACGCAGAAACTATGATGACACATACAGTATACTTCATGTCAAAGGCTGTGAAATAGTGTTGTGGTTTGGTGAAATTTTCAAGAACGCTTCAATTAGAAATTTTGAAGAGTATAACTAGCTATTTATTCGAAGCCTCAAGCAAATTTTAGGTGGAGACTTAGCTGGTTTCATTTGTGCTTCATATAAAGTACAAATACCTTCTAAGTAGAGTTACTGATAAATGATATTGTATTTTAAAGCTGTGTACTTATTTATTGAGATCTTTCTATACTCCTTACACGTTGCAGGTGAGTATTTTTTATTTGTTGCCTATGCGGTTCGGTGAGGTTGTGGAGTCGTGCCACAGTAAGTGCTAGCTGTACTGCACACAGAGCAGCAGCAGTTGCGTAGGTCCGCGCAACAAGCCGTGGCGTTGGGTGGCACCAGCAGTATCAGTCCACCAGCAGGCAAGTGGGCAGTACTCCTCTAACAGCACCCATGATGCATTCTGTAAGCCACAATGTCTTGGAAACACATACTTCTCTCTGATCACCGGAAGAGCTGCATTCCTTGAAAATGGAATTTTGGCTACCTGCATCTAGCACGTAATACTATTTTCTAAGAACAGTGAGCCCTGTCACGGCTCAGCTCATTTGATTTACCCGCGAGATTATTCACTTGTTTTCGCCGCAGCGGTAGGGGGCGTGATCGCTGAGCGCTGCTGGCGCTGGTGCGCGAAGCAACGGTTTTGGAGGACGGCTCGATCGGGACATTGCGAGAGGACCAGTCGGTCTCGGCGAGTCTGGTCAGTCGGTCAGTCAATCAGTCTGGGAGTCGGTGCAGGGAGGCGACAGAGTCAGTCAGAAGGCAGACACTCGCATGTTCGTCGGTCGGCTCTAAGTCTCAGTCGCTGTTGGGTTGTGCACTGAGTCGGGTTCGTCGTTACTCCGCGGTTGGACGAGTTGGCAGTCAGCAGCAGGCAGGTCTGCACGGTGCAAGTACGCGCCGGGGTGTGGTCGACGCAGAAGGAAGGCCGTTGGTCGATCGGTCGGCTGGTCGTCGGATGGCGACAGGACGGAAGCGGCTGGAAGTCAACTGGTGCCTGCCGCTTAATGACTGCGATGAGTGTGGCTGTTTGCGAGCATGTGGGGAGGACGGAATGCTCGCTTGCTTAGCGTGGTTCTCTATGACCAGCTGTTATTTGTTGGGCCTAGCACTCGAGTGTAACAGAAAACTGCATTGGTGTGGTTCTCGTCACCTGGCTGATGCCGAAATTTTCATATACTTTTATTATATTTCATGATCATTACTTATTAAGGGGTTGGTACTTGTAGCCAACATTTTGTGATTTGGAATAATTCAGAATATCATCGTGTGCCAGGTGTCTACTGTGAATAATTCTTAATTTGTTTCATAACATATGGCCCGGTATCCACTCTCATCGATCATTTTATGAAAGTTCTGTCCAAATTATTATTACATTAGATGTTGTTAAACTTGGTGCGTTTAAATTGCCAATTCCCTAATTATACTAATACTGCTTGGGATATCGATTTTGAGCTGTGTTGTGTATGCACTTAAAAGTACTGTTGTGAGTGAGAAGCACACTTGAGTGTGTAATGTTTTTCAGTTCCATTGTTACGAATTGACCATTATTTTTATTGCGTGATTTGTTGGATTTGGTAGTGAGTGGAACTTTAATTTGTGTGATTCTGTTTGTAGAATGTTTTTCGTGGCAGCATTTGAGAATCAGTTGTTACAAGAAGTTGCTAGCTCTGAATTGCCACCTCGTTAATCAATCATTTATTGACAGATGTGTTTGTCTGTCTGTAGCAAGTAAGAGGCAGCAACTGTAGCTTGTTAGTACAAAAACTGTTATGCAGAAATTTGAATGAAAAAAAAGGGCAGTCATCTTTTATTATAAAGTTGTTTTATAGTATGTTGGAAGATCATTCTTTTGAGCTGTGTTTATTCTGTATCAATCAAATTTAGGTACATACAGCTGGCAGAAATGACTGTCGAGTTCGTAATAGACTGTATGTGTGAAATAATTCGTGTAGTTTTGTGAGTGATGTGTTAAATTGTTTATTTGTAAGTTGTTTTGAAAATTTTCATTTTTGGTGTTTTCACCTTATGTTGAACCAAAACAGTATTCCTGAGGTCTTGATGACTGCACATGATATATAATATACCTTTTACCAACAGTACCTTTATGTAATGTTTCAGAGTGGGGCTGCATATTCTTCTGGAGAACGTTTAAAAAAAGGATTTTTCTATTGCTAAAATTTGCTTTAAACTGTTAATTGTATTAACTTGGATGTATAACCAATTATTGTTAAATAATAAGTTTGTGTCAACAAGGCTTGGACCAAATAAATGTGCCTACACCTTCCCTATCCGGGCTCTGCTAACGTCAGTACATTAAAAACAGCAGAGAAATGTGGTGTGATAGCCTGGCCTACACATTGCCACTAGCAGGTACCGACTAACCTCCAACCATGCACGCACGTTGCGATCTGTCTGACCTATGTAAGCGTACTCGATCCCTACTGACTGAAACAAACGAACTCGGTTTCACCTGTAGAAAATGGGGTTCAGTTCGTGGAACATCATTCCAGTCTGAACGCTGAAAGGAGCCTTTGCTACGGTCTAGACTAACCTGGGCAACTCCCTGGTCATTTATCAATAGCAGCTATCTTATCCTTCCTACTCCTAGCGACTAGGATCTAAACTGGCTAGGACACCCACTGGTGTTTGATAAATAGTAGCTGTCCTATCCTTCCTACATCCTAGAGACTACTGACTAGCCTGACCAGCAGTAGTAGTTATCCTAGATCCAAGCAGTAATTGGCTAGAATGGCCAGAGAATTCTCTGGTACTAGATCATTACTGGCTGATGTCATCCCTTGGTTTTGTGAAGATTAGTCTGAGCTTCGCGGCCAGTAATATGTCAGCGTTCTCAAGGCTGCATCTGTGTGTGTTCTGATCCTCTAAAGATTAAGTGCCAAAGCATAAATGATGATGCTTCATCAAGGACTATTAAGCGCCCCCAAATAGACTTTAGTGATTTTGAAGGTGTGTATGTTCTACGATGATTTCTCTCCCTATCGTTGTTGAGAGCGTATTTCAGCTAAAATCTAATGAATTTATTTTTCTTTTGTTGCAAAAGGGAGTGTGATGTCGCCCCTAAAGCATGATAGCATGTAGCTCATCTGCGCTCCAGAGAATGGTTAATGAGTTACAAAACCGTTAACAGACGAATGTCGTGATCGCAAGTACTCGTTTTCTCTCTCTTTCTCTCTATATGTGTGTATGTGTTAATAATGTAATTTCGTAATGTAATACTTTTTTTTGCTGTAGGCTTTTTTCAATGCTGTATGCCTTTTTGAATGCTGTAAGGCTATGGATATGATGCAGTGCAGTCCAACAAATATACTCTCTACTCTACCGTGTGTTACTGAAATTGATTCAGCTCAAAGATTGGCTATATTAGAGATCCAAGCAATTAGGCCAATGCCTAGTCCATGTACATGTAAGAAATATTTGAGTAAAGGCCTGTCTAGTAGTATAACGGGATGATGCTTGAAGTCGAGGGACAAATACGTAATGGGTTTATTTTCTCTCTGTTCTCCAACAATGCATTAGTTACACGCAAACGCACACACACACACACACACACACACACACACACACACACACACACACACAGACACACACACACACACACTTAAAAGCATTATCTTATGAGATATTGTTCCTTTCTAGATGCTCTCGATGACAATAATAATATGGGTGAGTGGATTGCTGAATCTGATGCTGAGATACAATTTAATTAGTTAACCCAGCCAATGACTCCATCATCCAGTATCAGCTCATGGGGGCTGACACCAATTTTTGAAGAGCTATTATGTAGGCAGTAGTACTTCACTTTTCTTTTTTGGTGATAATATTGCAAGAGTCAGGCAGAAATTGTCAGACTACTAGAAGCCAATGTTCTGATAAATGATGAGGTTGATAAGTGACTGAAATCCCTATGTGGCTATACCAGTGCCAATAATTATAAGTGAAACTAATGGAAATTATTATTATAGATGTCTCCATATATTTTTTTGACACAAACATGGTACTCATCATTTTACGTTTTTTTGCTTTACTGATGTGATGGAAATATGAAAATTCAGGCTTCTGCCTGCGTCAGCATCTGATGATGATGCACTCATCGCCTCAACTGGAACCATTGACAATGCATTTGCCTTACCCACGAACACCACAGCCCAGTCCTTCAACATCATGACACATACTGACACCTCTTGCTTGTTTGACATTGTCTGGGCCATGCTCCTCTTGTCTTGGACGATCTCAAAATTGTCTTGGATGTTCACGGCAGTGGGCAGCATCTCTCTGAGATCGCTCTGGACCTAGTAGCAGCAGCTCCCTGCCCACTGTGTTACGACTCTCCGAATTCGTCAACAACCCACGGTATCCCACCACTGAGTGCGGCAAACTCCCCCCCCCCCCCAACCCCTCCTTGCAAAAAGAAGGCAGTAGTGCTCGTGAAGACAAGAGCATCATTCATATATGGAGGAGAAATGGTGTGATATCACAAAGGGGGTCAATTGCAGAGTGGTTTGGAACATTTACCAAGATGATCATTCTGGATCTTTTTTCCGAAATGTGGGAAAGTGTGCCCCACAAGGCACTCAGCTATTTTTCCGAAATGTGGGAAAGTGTTCCCACAAGGCACTCAGCTTGTACCTTTCTCGATGTATACTCGTATGTTTTTGATGGACTATTCCGAAAGATATTGCCGCCAGAAAAGCGTGTATTAATGACCATAATACTGTTGAGAGCGATGGTTTTTGCCTTATGTAGTCGCTTTTGGCTTGGGATAGAAATTACCCAACAAATGCAGCGCTTAGGTGTGCATACAAAATATCTACCGACTGTGAGCATTGTACCTTCAAAGGCATCCCATTCCCTGTAAAGCTCCTGGATCTACCAAAATTCGAGAGGCAGAGTCTGAATGATTCGGTTCATGATTATGGCATGCTGTTTGATAATGATGATGATAGTTAGTCTGAAGATGATGAGAAGCAGACTCCGCAGAATGAAATAAAAGAGAAAACGCTTGGAATAATCTCCTTTTTAAAATTAGTCAGTTCTGGACCCAAAAACGTAGATATTATTTTATTCTCCAAGGGCGAGAAGTCACACTGCATCTGAATCAAGAACATGTCTTCCTTACCTCCTCCACCCCTCCTCCCCCTTTATCGAAACATTATTGTGTTCGGTACTCATTACTAAAAAAATTGTTAAAGGAGAAAAAGCTTTTAATGCCTAGACTGCTGTTCTCCTGTTACAATTGTGATAGGAAAACTGCCATCAAGGCATTTTACTTAAGAAAAACTTATTTAATATACTACAGTAACATCGTCATCCTCTCCCTGACAATGTCAGGCTTTACTCGGTATTTTTGTCACAAATGCCACAACTCTCTTAACAAGAGTGAGTATATAAATAGGCATCTGATTGACTCCTTGAGCCAGAAACCGTTACACGCGGAAATTCCTTCTGAGGATGAAAGGTACTTAAAGTTTAAGAATGCTCACAAGGAGGAATGATGTCCTTTCGTTACATACACTGATTTCGAGTGCCTCCAGTTGCCTGTGGCCTGCTGTGAAGGTGACCCCAATTTCTCAACCACCTTCGCGGAATGGCACATACCACATGTGGCAGCGTATGAAGTTGTATGTTCGTATGACACCTACCTCAATAAAGTCGGATCATGTATTGGAGATAATCCTGCAAGGTGGTTGCCCTCTGAGCTCGAAAACTTGTATGTTAAGCTGATGGCATTTATCGTGACAACATTCTTATGAGCAGCTCACTAGATTATGATGCCTTATAGAAGCAACAAACTGATTGTCATATTTGTAGCCTGCTTTTGGATAGAGATGTGGGAACACGAACAGAACATGCTCTCTGGTCCTGCCTTTTGTTACACACCAGTGTTGCATTAACAAGAAACAGATTTCGACATCAGACTGTTCAATGATATTGGCATGTACCTCTTTTCTGAATATCGGATTCGTAGGAGAGATTGTCAATATGTGTCCAGGTATACCAAGGCGGATAACCTGAGAATGAGTGAGGAGTATCTGCGGATTTAGCTCTATGTAAACAATCTCTAAGGGCATGTCATGATGCGATCTCTGCCCTTTGGAGGGTTGTGACAACTGTCCAAAGAATCAATCGCCAGATTCTAGAAAGAGATCCATCATGTGACTGCGGATTCTGGTTAAAGGGTATGTCTTGGTGACAGGCCTGGCATATCTTACCCATTTGCTTGACGTACACAACGGCTGTGTTTTCAGCACCTAGTCCTGCGCAATGGTTGCATCCCAAAGCCGACGACAAGCGATGGGAAATACCCAGAGATATACTGTGCAGTGTAGAAACCTCCAGGCATGTCTCAGTTTGGGAATGGAACTTACTACTATTACCTGCAAAATCTCCTTCAGGTAGCATTGCTTGGTGAAGCAGTATATCGATGTTAACACTGATCAGGGGGTTCTTGTGACATGAGACTTTGAAAACAATTTCTATAAATTACTGAATAATTTTTTTTTGGAAAAACATGGAAAATGTAGTACCAACTTATTTTTGGAGGGAAGCGTGGAGGGTAAAAATCGTAGAGGGAGGCCAAGAGGTGAAAGCAGCAAGCAGATTCAGAAAGATGTAGCTTGCTGCAATATGGAGACGAAGAGGCTAACTAGAGTAGCATGGATGGCTGCATCAAACCAGTCTTTGGACTGAAGTCCACAACAACAACAGGAGGAAGGCTACGATCCACATGAAGTAATTAGGTACAATCCCCAACCATCCGACATGTCTGGATATGTGACCTATAATCCTTATGGTATAACATCTCAAAATAATAATGTTATCGGCTTTGTGGAAGATGACTCAAATAGTTCACTGATTGTGGTGTTTGTGAAATCAGATCGAAAATGTAGGTGTGCCAAATAGACGTAGGTACCTCCCAGAGGGGGGCAAAGGATGATCATCTGCAGCCTCAGAGACTCTCACAACTGATGATTACAAGAGGTTCTCAGTCGAGGGTCCTGGTACTACACCCTGTTTGGTGCATCAAGTAGTCTTTTGATCACAAGTTCAGAGGTGCATACTGAACTGCAACTGGAAGCTCGGCTATCATCTTATGATGACAAATTGTTGATCTGTGGGGACAGGGAAAGGCCTCTCTCTCTATTCTCTTGCGAGTTATTGAGTGTTTTCATGTGTATCTATTTGTAAATAGTGCATATGTGTGTGAGAGAGAGTGTGTATGTGGAACAGTTGGATGAAATGATTCTCATAGGTGTGTGTATGTGTGTGTGTGTGTGTGTGTGTGTGTGTGTGTGTGTGTGTGTGTGGGTATGTACGAATTACTGCACATTATGTTTGCATACAAATTGAATATATTGTGCATACTATGTACACACTATGTGTGCCTGTGTACAGCATATTGTTCATATATTTGTGTGTGTATATATGCATGATGGTTCTTCGTGTGCTTCTGCTGCTGCTGCTGCAGCTGCTAGTCCTCATTTCCCATACATCGGCTATAGAAATGACCAAACCAATCAGAAAAATAAATTTACAAAAAAGTAAGTATTGCTTACAAACATAAGAGTGAGGACTATATATATAAGTTCAGTTTTTAAGTTCTTCTACTTTTTTTATAGATGTACCTGATAATATTAATTTAAATATGTATATATGTATCCCATACAGGATGCTTCCATAAAAGCATGCTACAATTTAACAGGACATAAAGGATGCTCCACTGAACAATTTGAGGTAGGGAAGTCAGCTGAAGGAGACGTTGTTGTTGTGGTCTTCAGTCCTGAGACTGGTTTGATGCAGCTCTCCCTGCTACTCTATCCTGTGCATGGTTCTTCATCTCCCAGTACCTACTGCAACCTACATCCTTCTGAATCTGTTTAGTGTATTCATCTCTTGGTTTCCCTCTGCGACTTTTATCCTCCACGCTGCACTCCTATACTAAACTGATCACTTGATACCTCAGAATATGCCAACCGTTACCTTCTCGTAGTCACATTGTGCCACAAATTTCTCTTCTCTCCAGTTCTATTCAATACCTCCTCATTAGTTATGTGAACTACCAATGTTATCTTCAGCATTCTTCTATTGTATCACATAGTAGGATAACTAAAACTGCAATAAAATATAACTCAAGAGAAAAGAGTAATGTTGTGTGTCCCTTAAGGAGATGGTGTGAACAATTTTGAGGTGGAACAGGCCAAAAGGTCTAATCCTTGAAGATTATGATGATGATTGTTCCTTCTCCTGGAGCACATTGTTTTAGGAACGTGAGTACATGTGTGGAACCAGCTTGACGCACTTCTTACATACAGCTCGTCCACAGCTGATGAGCTTTGGATAGGGAGAAGAGAACCAGCAGGATGGACACTACTCTCGCCAGACGTGGTCTAGGAGACTCTGGGGTAATACAGATGTAGGTATACTTGATGTCTTTGACCTAGAGTACAGGTTACTCTTCCGTTGTCAGGTTACACTTGACCTTGAGAGGGATACCATGTCCACCTGAGGCAACTGTGCGAGGTACAGCCCACCTACGCACCAAAGGCTTTGCCAGTTCTAGATTGCCTTGTCCTTGAGTATGAGGTTACACATTCAAAGTGTTGTTAATAAAAATTCTCTATTTAAACTAGACTGAACTGCATGTGACTGCTTTAGTCTTTAGTAAAACTTGCATCTGACTGCGTATTTAACTGAACTGAACTTTATCTGACTGCATGAAAATATTGTTGGAAAATTAATACTCAAAATACACATTTGACTGCATGAAAGTTTAGTGGTAAAAATAAATGAAAGTCACCAACCTGCATCTGACTGCGTCTGTGGACTTAGCTCGTGCACTCCTTCCCGTTTAGCCGATAATAAAACATATATTCAACTCAGCCGTAGTGCAATGGCATAAAATTGTCATTCCAGATAACTTTACTCATTCTGGCCCTGTTTGTTACTTAATAAAAATTCTGTCCTAATCTGAATAATTTGCCAACTGTGCAATGGCATATAGATTATTTTACTCTGATAAATGAAATTATTAGCTTTACCCGTGGGAACTTTACTTTAATGTACCTTTTGGTTCAATGCAAGCACAGGATGCGGAGAACTACATAAGGTGTGAGATAAAACTCTAATTTTATCTAAAAAATATTTATTGTTCAAACTTTTAAGGCACATGTGAAAAACAAAAAAACTTCTATAGAATGGATTTACGAGAACGTTACACAATGGGATTTCTGTCTAGCTTTTAGACATTATTTAACCAAAGAAAACCTGGTTTGGTGCAGCTCTCCTGCTACTCTATCCTGTGCAAGCTTCTTCATCTCAAAGTACTTACTGCAACCTACATCCTTCTGAATCTGCTTAGTGTATTCATCTCTTGGTCTCCCTCCACGATTTTTACCCTCCACGCTGCCCTCCAATGCTAAATTTGTGATCCCTTGATGCCTCAAAACATGTCCTACCAACCGGTCCCTTCTTTTTGGCAAGTTGTGCCACAAACTCCTCTTCTCCCCAACTCTATTCAAAACCTCCTCATTAGTTATGTGATTTACCCATCTAATCTTCAGCATTCTCCTGTAGCACCACATCTCGAAAGCTTCTATTCTCTTACTGTCCAAACTATTTATCGTCCATGTTTCACTTCCATACATGGCTACACTCCATACAAATACTTTCAGAAACGACTTCCTGACACTTAAATCTATACTCGATGTTAACAAATTTCTCTTCTTCGGAAACGCTTTCCTTCCCATTGCCAGTCTACATTTTATATCCTCTCTACTTCGACCATCATCAGTTATTTTACTCACTAAATAGCAAAACTCCTTTAGTACTTTAAGTGTCTCATTTCCTAATCTAATTCCCTCAGCATCACCTGATTTAATTTTACTACATTCTATTATCCTCGTTTTGCTTTTGTTGATGTTCATCTTATATCCTCCTTTCAAGACACTGTCCATTCCGTTCAACTGCTCTTCCAAGTCCTTTGCTGTCTCTGACAGAATTACAATGTCATCGGCGAACCTCAAAGTTTTTATTTCTTCTCCATGAATTTTAATACCTACTCCGAATTTTTCTTTTGTTTCCTTTACTGCTTGCTCAATATACAGACTGAATAACATCGGGGAGAGGCTACAACCCCGTCTCACTCCCTTCCCAACTGCTGCTTCCCTTTAATTTAACCATACAATAAAGCTGCTTGCCCTCGGGAACAATTACGGCTGTAGTTTCCCCTTGCTTTCAAATAGGAACAAAATGACGTTACTGTGAACTTTTTTATTTACATTAGTTACAGATAATTACAAATACCGCCATCGACACAAAGAACGAACCACTTCTACCGTTTGTTACAAAATGTGGTGCAATTGACAGCCATCAATCTCAAAGCAAGCATGATAACGGTGAAGAAGGTTCTGATGCACCGTGACAAATATCGCTGGTGTGTTTTGAATTACATCACAGGCACCTAAAAATTCTGGAGACTAATTCCATCTATGTATCCACTAGGATCTCATAGACAACTGACTTTAGATATCCCCATAGGAAATAATCAAGGGGATTAAGGTCAGGTGGCCTCGCAGGTCATGGATTAAGACCTCCCCTTCGAATCCAGCGACCAGAAAATACTGGACTGACACTGCTCCATCGTATTGTACTGTACGTCTCGGAATAGCGCAGAGTAACGAATGGGTCTGTCGCTGATTCATAGCAAGTTATGTTATGGGACAAAGTAAATACGATACAACAGAACAACTTATGGACAAGTAAAGTAAACAAAACCTGCATCGTGACTTCCTTCTAAAAGGCTTATCCTCCATGTTTCCTTGCAGAAAATAAGGAATGCACACGTAAATAAACATCACAATACGTATAAACTTGTATGCATGGTAGTTGTAAATAAGATGGAAAACAGTAACGCCAGACAAAGTGGTAGACAAGTTTATTTCCACATCTCCTTAGGCTGGCTTCTCAGAGCCCAGGTTTCCTATCTCAAATTGTTCAGTGGAGAATTCTCTACGTCCTGTTACATTATTTCGCGCTTGTATGGAAACACACTGTATAAGTCCCCAGGAAAAGTAATATTTTTCATAAAACAGCTTCGTAAATAAAACAGAAAAATAAAGACTGAAAAAAAAGCTTCTAAACAACAACTATAATCGTTAACAAAAAGAAAATTGTTTGTAATAATGCAGAAGTTAGTTTGTTACATCATTTTTACTATTTACAAATAATCTGACTCTTCCCTTGCAGAGTACAATTGAACTATAGAGAGAAAAAAGTACTGTAGATAATAATTAAGAACTTAATTTGCTATAGGAAATCTGATCCTCTCGCCATAGTGCACTGAATAAAACAGACATTGGCCACGTAACTGCTCTGGTTAAAAATGATGAGGACTGGGTTTGGGGACTTGACTGTTATTGGTCAGTGGGGAGGGGTGAAAACTGATCTTGAATTTACCACATACAAGCGAATAGGCAGTGTTTTCAGAAGTCTTATCGGTGGCTTTAACAATTAATAACCGGTTCGGGGCCAGAATGGGCAATGTCTCAGATGCATGGGCAGACTTAGGGGTAGGGTGTGAGTATAACTCATCCACCTGTCTCAGTTGTAACATGATACTCCCTCTCAAGCTCAAATGTAATCTGACACTGGAAGGTCATGGTCATTCAGTATGCTCACTGCTATCCTACTCCCTAGTTGAAACAGACACTGAACTTTGTACCTACGATTGTAATTCCTGTACTGTTGTTGACGACACCTGACACAACTTAGCTGCGGCGGATACTCGATGTATTGCTCTGACTCCCGTATCTGAGCCGATGGTCTCCATTTTGAATTTTCGTTGTAAATCACACACAGAAACAGACAGATACGTTCCTAAAAAAGCAGGTACTATTTTACTTACTTGTTTCAAAACTTGTAACACGACTGTAGGGTTCATCATGACACATACAGGAATTAGTGGCCACAAAGTCGTTGCAGCGAGACATAGCATAGAATACGAACCCAAAAAATAAAAAATAAAAAAAAATAAACGCAAAACATATATAAGAATTAAAAGAAATAGTATCGACAGCAGTTTAGAAATTTACAAAAAAAAAATTGAAAAGAGACGGAACAGATCCGCCATGGTACACAAAACAGGTCATAACACTGATGCAGAAACAACGAGATAAACACGCCAAGTTCAAAAGAACACAAACTCTCTAAGATTGGAGAAGTTTTATATAAGCTCAAAATTTAGCTGTGAATTCAATGCTATATGCTTTTAATAGCTTCCACAACGGAACTCTGTCTCAAAATCTGGCAAAACAGCCAAAGAGATCCTGGTCATATGTAAAGTACACCAGTAACAAAACAGTCAATACCTTCATTGTGCGATGTCTATAGTAATGTCAGTAATGAAAGCGCCATTAAAGCAGCTAAATACGGTCTCTTGTTTACATAAATATGTTTTTACAGTAATGAAATCGGTTAAGTTCGTTTGCAGTAACAGGATCTGACACGTAGACGGAACGAGTGAAAAGTAAAAGAGTAGCAGTTTAATATGATCAATTTTTCGGATGTAAGGCAGCGATTGTTACATTTTATCTGTAAGAGTTTCTGGCTTTCAACCATTTCAATCGTAGCCTACTTAACACAAAGCGTTCCGAGATACGATGCTCTCATAATCGGGTACTCAGCACTGAACTCACATTCTTAAAACACATTTGCAGGGATCAAGAAATAAAATAAAATACATACGCTGCAGACTGTGAGTCATCGACTTACTTTGAGAGCTTTCTTCAAGACCGTCCGTTCGTGTCCTTAATCGTCTCATCATGCTCCGCAACTCTGCACTGCTCCCCCCCCCTCCCGCCCCCTTCCCCCCCCCCCCCCCCCCACACACACACCAATGTGTCCAAGAGACGCTTCTGCCAGTGACAGGGTGCAGTTACGAGCTGCTAAACTAGTGGTATTGTTCAGGGAAAGGTAGCCAAAGTACACAGCAGTTTGCTGTACAGCGGAAGCCATAGCGTATTGTGAGCACATGCATTTCACAATAAAAAGAAATCCTTTCCGTAGGTGAGACAATAAATCCGGCATTAGGGTGGTATTAAAACAATAAAATTTTATGTTTGATACGTAGCTTTACTTGTTGGTTATTTATTTAACTACAAACACCGAAAGACAGAGCTACAGAACCTCAGTTCATGCTGATGTTATTACACCAAAGTTAGTTCCAGGTATGCTGGATATTGTGTTACTTTATCTCGTTTCTCTCCTTTTCACGTAAGACTGGTACAGGACACCAACAAACATGTTGGTTGTCTATAACGTATACTGTCACACAGAATTTGTACATCTTAGAAGGCGGTCTACCACCTGAAAACCTGTCGAGAGTTTCAGATGCTACAGCTAGAAACGGGGAGAAACGTCAAAACTCACCTTCCGTTCCAGTAGCGGGTACGCGGCTACCTTTCAGTATGCATTCATGGTCATGTAGGGCAACCAGTGGCCAGTCCTTCCATCCGAATAAAACCATTTGCTGTGTCTTGGAGAGGAACAGGATTACAGAATACATACAGCGCATATTTCGAATGGTCCTGTGATTTGTCAAGGGGATACTGCACACGTCCAATTACTAGAGCGGCTATCTCAGTATTGGTAAATCCATAGCGCATTGGAATTGCATATTGAACAGGTGTATTACAGAACTGACGTCCTGATTGGCTCTTCCTCTCGCTGGCATAGGTAATCCTCATGTCGCCCTATAACCTGCTGAATGTACAGCAAGGTGATGTTAGTTAAAATCGTATGCCCTTGACACTGCGGTTTTTTTTATCCGTGATCTGTGCCTAAACGGTCGACTGTTCAATCTCACAAGGAACTTTTAATCCATCTTTTTATTTATCGAGAACATGGCACTGAGCTTAACTTTATGAGTTTAATATGGCACTGGCTTTTAGTGATAGTAGAAAACAGCACTTTACAGTGCACTGATTAAAGTTCAGTGCACACTAATCTGATTCTTCGCCGAGTAGAGGTGGATCGTGTTCATATAATGATTTTTAGTGCAATATTTAATGGGCTAGTCACAAGTATAATGCTCAACATCAAGTGTGCAAAACCTCTTCTGTATTCTTCAGATCCAATACGTTATTCGGAGCACTGGTACCACAAAAATTCTGTAGATGAAGAACGTAGTCTATCTAGAAAAACTTTACGGTACTACAGCTTTACAACAGCAAAGATGCTTTAATTTCCTGGCTATTCGTGAATGAACCTCAATGAACCGGGATGTAACTGTTCCCTGTACGGCTCAACGCTACGCTATCGGGTTATATTTGAGATTTCTGTAGTCAGTGACTACAGAAAGCTCAAAAATAGCCCGATAGCGTAGCGTTAAGCCGTACAGGGACTACAGAAAGCTCAAAAATAGCCCGATAGCGTAGCGTTAAGCCGTACAGGGAACCAGCACGAACGCACTGCATCGAGTAAGAATTTTTAAAATCAGCTCTCAAGGTGTCTTCAGGATATATCATTAGTCCTCCGAAATATAATAAATTCGCGTTTTTGTACTGCAGAAACAGTGCAAATACTCGTTCGATACAATAAATAAGGGAAATCATTTGATCTGTTCACTTCGTTTTTACATGGCTAAGGCTTGTGCTTTGTTTTTGTTAGTGCAGTGTTTTTCATTAGATGAACACGTGTCCACAAAGACGAATACATCTTCCTTGCTTGTAGGTGAGATATCTGACCTGTTTTATATTGTTCGGGAAAGCTCAACCGTTGTATCTTGAAGAGAATTTGCGTTCCGCAGCTCTCATTCCTGTATTTTAGGAATAGGTAGGCGAAGCTGTGCTATCTCTTTATTTGTTTATGTTAACTGTATTACAGTCTCAGTCATCCGGTGCCGTCTTTGTCTCTACGGCCTCATTGTCTACTATGCAAGCTAATCCCGGAAGTCTTAATTTTTGTCCTATCATCCCGTCCCTTCTTTTGGTCAGTGATTTTTACATACTACTTTCCTCTCCCTTTCTGCGGAGAACCTCCTCGCCCGCATCTCGTGGTCGTGCGGTAGCGTTCTCGCTTCCCACGCCCGGGTTCCCGGGTTCGATTCCCGGCGGGGTCAGGGATTTTCTCTGCCTCGTGATGGCTGGGTGTTGTGTGATGTCCTTAGGTTAGTTAGGTTTAAGTAGTTCTAAGTTCTAGGGGACTGATGACCATAGATGTCAAGTCCCATAGTGCTCAGAGCCATTTGAACCAGAACCTCCTCATATCATTTCTGAACTAATTTTCGGCATCCTTCTGCAACACCACATCTTAAACGCTTCGATTTTCTTCTTTTCCACTTTTCCCACAATGCAAAACTCCACATAACACTGTGTTCCAGACGAGCATTGTCGAAGCGATCTACCTCAAATTAAGGCCTCTGTTTGATATTAGTAGTTTACTTTAGTTGCTCAATGTCCTCATTTCCTGCTAGAGTCTGATTTTAATATCCAACTTGCTCCGTCAGTCATCCGTTATTTTGCTTCCATAGTAGAAATATATCTTCGTTTACTACCTGGTCCTTGATTTTCATGTCAAATCTGTCGCTAATCTCATTTGAACCATGTCTTATTGCTTTTCTTGTTACTCTCTTTTACTCTTAATTAATATTCATCAGATTGATTTCCTTTTAGTTTAAATTTTAATTTGCCTTATTTTCAGCATTGTTTCTTCGGTGAATATTTTGAACAGCAGGGGAGAAATGCTGCATCCCTACAGTTTTTAATCCAACTGATTAATATTCCCTCAAGGGTTTTGTACATAATATACTGTACATTACCCGTCTTTATCTGTGGCTGTACGCCCCGATAGCTAAATGGCCAGTTCGCCGGCGGACAGCGTGGAGGTAGGACGTAGTGTGGTGTGTGCTGCGCTGTCTGTGCTTCCGCGAGATAAGTGTTGCACTTGCTGCAGCTTAAAGCTCGGTTTATAGAACACTTCGAGAAGTAATGAGTAGTACGCAGTGATGGCTCAACCAAGTCGAAAAGATACGTTGAAACTTACCTTTGATTCTCGATATGCCAGACCCAAGTCGTTTGAAGTAGAGAATTGGTTAGAAGAAGATGTGAAGCTCTCCTTTAATGATATATCGGAATCCACATGACGATTGTATCTTCTGTCGTGTTTGTTAAAATGCGTAGTTCCGAGTTGTGCGAGAAAATAGTTGAGTCTTCCGGAGGTGTCATGAAACTTAAGAACTCAGATGGAAACGTTGGTGACGTCACTGGTTTTGGCATTCGCACAGTTCGAATCTTCGAGTTGCCTTTTGAGATTACGACAGACCAAATTAATGCCGTAATTTCACCCTTCGGGAAAGTGCTCAGCAACTTTGCCGAGAAATGGTCAAACGCGCATAAATTCCCAGTACTAAATGGAGTACGGCAGCTTCGAGTAGAGTTACAAAAGCACATCCCGTCGTACATCAATGTCTGCGGATATAGAGGGATTGTAATTTATGACGACCAACCGCGAATCTGTGCCGCCTGTAACAAGCCTGGGCACGTTCGCGCAGAATGTATACAGCGGCGCGTCGCACAGCTGCCGGCCGGCGAGGCCGCCAGGCCACCGGCGATGACAACACTGCCGGGAACTTACGCCGCCGTGGCACGCGACCGGCCGACTGCCTCCTCAGCCCCTGAATCGTGAGCGAATACAAATTCTCCAGATACTGAAATTCCGATGGATGTCAGTGCCGTCATAGCTGACGACCTGCAAGAGTCCCGCAAATCTACGAAAACAGTTGAAGTTCCACCGAAACAGGCACCTGCAACTGTAAAGGCAGCAGATCCGCCAGAAGCTGAAGACCGACACACCTTACAGGAAAGCGAAACTAACTCGGATAAAGAAAGTCGGTCGAGAGGCAGTTCTCCAAAGAAAAATAAGAAACGCCGGCTGGCGCACAAAGGTGCAGAGGAGACAGCTCCTACACTCCGACAAAAAGCAAAGGAAATAGATAGTAGCTTAAGCCAACAGATGGCTGGCAACACGAAAGCGACACCAGTTTCTGAGGAGCGTTCCCCTTCTGCGCTGGAAAAACGGGACGTCCAAGGAAAGCTAACAAAGAAAGCATCCACCCACCCTCAAGAAACGAGTCACTCTCCTGAAGATTCACTCGTCCCACCCACGACGACGTCAACCAGATAGGCAGACGAAAGAGATCATAACAATGCGGATGAAGAAATGACAGAAATTCCAGAAACTAAAACGTACTGTACTCCAGCCCCGCCGGCCGTTGTGGCCGTGCGGTTCTAGGCGCTTTAGTCTGGAACCGCGTGACCGCTACGGTCGCAGGTTCGAATCCTGCCTCGGGCATGGATGTGTGTGATGTCCTTAGGTTAGTTAGGTATAAGTAGTTCTAAGTTCTAGGGGACTGAAGACCTCAGATATTAAGTCCTATAGTGCTCAGAGCCATTTGAACCCATTTTTGTCCACAGCTCGTGGTCGTGCGGTAGCGTTCTCGCTTCCCGCGCCCGGGTTCCCGGGTTCGATTCCCGGAGGTGGTCAGGGGTTTTCTCTGCCTCGTGACGACTGGATGTTGTGTGATATCCTTAGGTTAGTTAGGTTTAAGTACTTCTAAGTTCTAGGGGACTGATGACCATAGCTGTTAAGTCCCATAGTGCTCAGAACCATTTGAACCATTTTTGAACCCATTTTTGAACTCCAGCCTCAAAGGTGGCTGATTTCTTCAACGAAGACGTCTCCGTGAACGAACTTTCTAAAGAACGAGGACACACCACTGAAACATTTGCTACCGGTGAATATTATTAAAATGAGTTTTAAAGCTGACGCTTGCGAGACAAAACGGAAGAATGTTGTTTAAAATTTGATCAAGTAGAACGAACAATGTCTGACATACAAGCGTACAAGATCGCTACAGTAAACCTTAATAAGATTCATAGTTCTTAAATTACAGAACTTAAAAGATTTTATATATGCTTCTGACAGTGACATTATCCTGTTACAAGAAGTGACAGAATTTGAGCTCGGTAACGTACCTGTGAAACGTCCCCTTTGAAAAATTTATACAAGACTGTGCTTAACCTGATACACAATATTTTTTAGCGCAACGCAATCTGACTTTCAAAATTCCCTACAAAAGAATGGCCCTGACTAACATTAAGCCGGCCGAAGTGGCCGTGCGGTTAAAGGCGCTGCTGTCTGGAACCGCAAGACCGCTACGGTCGCAGGTTCGAATCCTGCCTCGGGCATGGATGTTTGTGATGTCCTTAGGTTAGTTAGGTTTAACTAGTTCTAAGTTCTAGGGGACTAATGACCTCAGCAGTTGAGTCCCATAGTGCTCAGAGCCATTTGAACCATTTTGAACTAACATTAAACTATACCTTTCACAAATCACTTACCTCACAAAAATCTTCGCTACTCAAGCTACTGCAATACAGCGAGCGCCACTACTGCCAGCTAAATAAAAGATTCAAACTACTGAAGGCACTAACTACTGATAGGGATGGTTAGCAAATGAAAGATATTAATAGAGAACAAACAAGGTATTTACCTTGATATCATCATATATAAATATAGCAGTTCATGACAAATTTCAAAACTCCGCCATCTCTCTCCCCACATCCACCACTGCTGGCGGCTCACCTCCAACTGCGCAACACTACGCGCTGTTCACTGCCAGCTGCCTAACACTACAATGGCGAGTATTACAACAATGCAAAGCAGCCACAGACTGCACACAGCACAGCCAGTGATTTTCATACAGAGGTGGCGTTACCAATAAAAAAACCTAAACAGCCTACTTACATAGCCCCCATGCTCCCCACAAAAAATTTTACAAATTGTGTTGGACAGTGGCCAATACAGATTTGAAGAAATTTTTCATAATTACAATAACAAAGATATCAAATGCACACACTTATTGATACAATGTTGGTCAAAAGCAAAAATTTTCTCGCAGTCCATAAAGACAGTCCTGATCGTTGAATTGCAGTGTTTTTCTCAAAGTCTGAGCAGGAAAAGAAAATGCACACGGAAGTAGTGGATTTCCATGCAATCTTGAAGAAGTAGCGTTGTCCTTCCAACGGAAAGACAGTGCTGACTCTCGACATGCAGACAGGTCATGGGCCACAACAGAGCAAACCCACAGCGGAGTCAGTCGACGTTTTGAAGAGTATTGGTGGGTAGGTCATCACAGAGCAGACCCACTGTAGTACTGGTAAAGATTACGGTATTGGTGGGCCACCAGAGGTGCAGACCCAATGCAGTCCTTGTAGAGATAATGGTACTGATGGATCATCAAAGACGTAGACCCACTGTAGTCCTTGTAGAGATAATGGTACTGGTGGGTCATCAAAGATGCAGACCCACTGTAGTCCTTGTAGAGATGGCCAGCAGCCATCTGTTGTGACTATGCAGGTGCATAATCACCATTGAAGAGTCTTGCGGATAATAGAGCAAGTCCATAACCACCACTTGTGCACTCACAAAGTTTTTGAATTGTCCTGAGAACCAGCAATGCTGTTAACCAGTCCCTTGCCGAATTATTAACACACATGCAAACACTAACAGTCCCTACTTCTCACATATTGTCCATATACTATGACCAATAGAAACGTGTGCAGTGAAATGTAACTTACAAGTTACTTAATTTGATGAACTGCTGTCAATTACAATTTTATAACATAAGAATACTATAACCAGGTACAAAATACATCACTCAAGAACATAACAATACAGATAACATTTGTAGTACGGGCTTTACAACAGAATAGAAATAAACACATACATCAATGTTACAGGAATTATGAGATAAGTAGATACATAAAAGTTCAGAATAACTTTCGAAACATCAACTTCACACATGAGCATTAAAACAAAACAGAATAAATAATGTCTAAGCATCTTTACAAAGTAAATAACATATTACCAGAAAAATTCTACAACATAACTCTTATTAGCTAAACACATTAAGACAGGAAAAAGACAAATACAGAATGGTACATACACACATAGCAAAATAATATAAAAGGAAAGACAGGGTTCGTTTTCAGTGTGATATTGGTACTGCAGTCCAACCCAAAACTTCATTCCATAGATCTTTCGTCTTATTTCCACATTTGCTTCCACCAAAAAATCCTATTCAAGCATGCTTTCTGTATATATATGTTCACATATTTCTTACCTCATTATTTATTTTCCATTATCTTACTTCATCATTTATTTCCAAGAAAATCCTACCTAAACCTGTTGTCCCTAAACCCTACTTTTTTTTGGTTCATATCCTCTTTCAAAATACTGTTTTGGCCAAACCATTTTCTTATAGATTTTCAATGTATTTCTTCCAATTCATCACAACTTGTTCTCTTATATAGTCTACACCCTCTTAAGCTAACTTAAATCTACTGAGCTCAGATGCTAAACTAAGGAACGAGGCAATGCAGCAGCAGAAAACAATTAACACAAACAGCAATGACAAAAAAATGGAAATTTGCAAAGCAAGCTACAGTAAATCTAAATTACGAAGCAATTCACATTACAACTAATATGAGGCAATGCGCAGCAAACAAGAAAAATAAATCTGGCTTAGCAGAGTAACACAAATTAAAATTCAGTAGCACTATGCCTGGCAAACAGCATAACTTATACCTAAACATGACAAAGTTCAAGCAGAAAAAGTATTACACTAAAAATGGCCATGTCTAATACCTATGTCACATCTTAACACTAGAGTGATGCATCACGAGAACTTACACTAGCAGATAAGTTACCAAATCGTAAAGAAATTATTTATGCAATTCCTGTGAAGGGAAATGTCTATTTATGTGCCCTCGTTTTCTTGGAAGTAGATCACAAAACTATTATTTACTGGATCTGTAGACAGAAAATATTTATATTAGTACATCTATAAAATTTTATTTTAACCAATGCTGCAGTGCAGCTAGAAACTAGATATCAAATGAAATAAGCAATTACGCAAACCAAAGCATAAAAATATCATTCAATAGTCACATGACATTTCATAAGTTAGTAGACATTCTCTCAACTCTCGTAGAAAGACGCTTGTCATAATCAGGTGTGCAGATGTAAAAATATTTCTCGTCATTTCATTAGGCATTTCTGTAAATATCATAAATTAAGAGCTCCACAGTGTCAACATATGTTTTCAAGTTCGACCATGTCGTTTTTGCGATGCTGTCTACAAAGAAACGTCAATAGCGAGGATAATGGCCTCCCCTTTTTTTTTTACCTGTGCCGCTGAAAAGGGCTCGCAATAATGGCTTTTTCTCAAGGCGGCTGGCACACCTGGCTGCTCAGCTGGGTGCCCACGACGCATTATGTGCAGGTGGTCACTGAACTTTCTTACCGAAATATTTACGGCACCAGTTTCCGCTACAGTGGCAGTCTCATATAAAAATATTTCACAGGTCAAGAATTAGCGTTGCAAATCTGCAGAAACAAAATCCTATAAATATAAGTGTCCAAAAAAATATTCGTCAGGATTGTGATACAGTCACACATTTACACACATTTCATAACTCTTAAAGTACGATTCTTGGTTTCCAACACTTCTTATTCCTCATATACGGTAGCATCATCTTATTGATCATAAACATATCTCAACAGCATAGTACACATCGTCGTCGTAATAATATCATAACATCTCAGTCAATTCTCAAAATCGTCGTAGCTTCCTCCAATAATTTCAAAACCAAAAAAAAATTCTCTGCTCATTTCAATAGTGTCATCTACCTCAAACGTACTTTAAAAATCATGATCTCATACCAAATATATCATTCAAAGCTCTCATAGTATCACAATGGTTCCGAAAAAATACGAGCATTTCACAAAGTACAGACAAAATACAATTTCATAAGTGTGAAGTTATCCAACTGTGTAATTGCGTAAACATGTGTCACTGATGTAGTAAAAAAAATGTTTATCTCTCAGTTAAATGATCAGATAGCTGTGTAATTTTGTGTTAGAGAAATATGGTACCGATGTGTAAAGTTGTATAAGCAAATACAATATCAGCTAGGGCTCCTTGTGGTTGCCACACACATGGTACACAAAGTAAGCGTGTACCCCCCTGAGGATTAATGTAATTATACCCTCAGGTGTTACAGATTACAGCAATGGAATGAAATGTATCATGGAAAACTTTCTTTGTAATTCAAAAATCTTGAAAAATAAATGGCATAAGTACAAAATTAATCTCTCAAATGCGTGTCCTGTAGCGCTAAATGTGCGTCTTGCTGTAAGATAATTCTGTGGAAGTATCGTAGTTATCGTCCTCTGAAAGCTAAGTTCTGCAGAAGTCAATGTACTTACCTCATGATAAACAAAAGTGAAATGCTTTGTGTATAGATATCGTAGTTATTATGCTTATTGGCGTGATGAAGAAAGTACTGTACAGTAACGTATTGTTGTGCCACGTAAAAGGCTGTCTCATTGTTGCTATACCACAAAAGTTACTACTAAAACATGTTTTACTTTCCAGAACAATACAGAAAAACTGTGCAGATATAAAACAGAAACACTGCAACAGCAACATTGTAAACTGTCACTCATTAGTAGCGTCGTGATAAAAATCGTGTAGCTGTCACATAAACTAACCACTGTGTCATCTGGTATCTCACAGAAAGTACTTTAAATCCAGAATGTATTTTCAAGTGAACCAAAATGTTGCATTAAATCTCAAGTTAAAAAAGCACATTATCTCTCAATAAACGGTTTTACGTGTGAAATGTGGTGTAAACCTTTACTCTTCCTAGTACGCAGAGTTTCAACTTCAACGCAATTATCATGTGGTATACGTCGGATTCTGTAAGGTCCATTGTAAACTAGAAAGAATTTGTGACTCAAGTGTTTCTTCTTATGTGACAATGAATGAGCTTTAATGAGAACTTTCTGACCAATATACAATTTCTTTGCATTTGCTTTATCGTGTAGTTTTCTGCTTTTGTCTGCTGCAGATTTTATATTTTTAAGAGCCAAATCAATTATATCTTTGTGTCGAAGTTTACGTGTATTCGGGAGAGGTACAAGCTCTCTGATTCTGTTCGGTGGTTCTTCATTCTTTAGTACAAGAGTAGGTGGTAAAGCAGTGGAATCATGAGGCATTTCATTCAGCACGTTTTGAAATAAGTGTAAATATCTGTCCCAATGCTGATGCTTTCTGTGACAATAAAGTCTGCAAAGCTTATTGATTTCTTTCATAATCCGTTCGGAGGGGTTACAATGTGGTGAGTACAATGAAATAAAAACAGGTTTGATTTTATGGTTGCGAAGCATGCGTGACCAAACAGCAGATCTGAATTGCGGTCCGTTATCTGAAATGACTTTAGCAACGTGGCCAACTTCACGTAAGAAATTTTTAACAAAGGCGTTGGATACAGATCGTCCAGTGGCTTTACGTAACGGAGTGAAAGAAACAAATTTGGAAGTAAGTTCAACAGCGACTAGAACGTACGAAAATCCATTCGATGTTGTGACAAGGGGTCCCAATAGATCAACTGCAGCAAATTCTTTTAGTTTAGAAGGAATGATAGGAAACAACGGAGCACGATGTGAGATAGTAGATGGTTTCGCCTTTTGACAAAGTTTACAAATAGACAAGACTCTTCGAATTCTCTTTTCCATATTGTTAAAATAACAAGACGTTCGAAGAATATGATAACATTTTCGTGGACCAAAATGTGCGTAGCTGATATAAATGTACCAAATGAGCTTATTAACAAAATCGTGAGGAATGCAAAGTACCCATAGCTTGTCATCAACAGTGCAGCGTTTGAACAGTACGTTGTTTCTAACCAGATAATAATGCCGAATCTGTGTGTGTGTCTTTTCATGCCATTTGCTTTTGATGTCTTTCCAAATCTGATCTTTATCTTGTTCATGAGCAATGTCCTTTAAAGATGTGGTGATGAAGTTTTCAAAGGCGACTTTCTGAATGTAAAGAATACTGAAATTTTTCTCGAGGTTACCTTCTATGTTACTTTTCTCAAGCCCAGCTGGTGCGCGTGACAGTGCGTCCGCAACAATGTTCTCCTAACCGGGAATGTAGACTATTGTGAAGCGGAATTCTTGCAGAAACAATGCCCAACGTTTTAACCTGTCATGATTTAATTTTGAAGACATAAGAGATTGTAATGCACGATGATCACTGTATACTTTTACGTGCTTACCAGAAAGAAAGAAACGGAATTTGTTAAATGCCCAAACGATAGCTAAAGCTTCTAATTCAGTAACGGAATAATTTTTTCAGATTTTGTTAGCACTCGGCTAGCAAAAGCAATGGTTTTCTGAACAGTAGTGTCATTTTCTATGGCTTCTTGAAATAAATCGGCAGCAAGTCCGACTTTAGAAGAATCCGTGCTAAGGCAGAAATCTTGTGACAGATCTGGATGAGCTAGTATTGGCGCGTTAAGAAGCGATTCTTTCAAAGAATTGAATTCCAATTGTGCTTGTTCGTCCCAGTTCCAAATAGTGTTTTTTCCAGTGAGAGAACAAAGTTTTGGTGTAACAAGAATTTGCATATTCAGAAAACGACGGTAAAAATTTACGAGACCCAGAAAACTGCGGACTTGTCTTTTTGTGGATGGAACTGGAATGGCTCTGATTGCTTCTAACTTTTCAGGATCCGGCTGAATGCCTTCAGAAGAAATAATATGTCCCAAAAACCTCACCTTTGACCTACCGAATTCAGACTTTTCCAAGTTAACTGTAATTCCAGATTCTGCAAAAATACGTAACAAACTGTTGAGGATGCGATTATGTTGTTCCCATGAAGCTTCTGCTATTAGAATATCGTCCACATATAAGGTGATGTGACGTTTTAAGAACTCAGGTAATATGGAATTTAGCCCGCGAATGAATGCTGCTGAAGAAATGTTCAAACCAAAGGGAAGTTTCCGAAACTGATAACAAACACCGAAACAAAGGAAAGCTGTGTATTTTCTACATTCTGGATGAAGTTCGATCTGATAAAAGCTGGATCTGAGATCAATGGAAGACAACACTTTTACACTATTAAAATTTTGAAGAAGTTCTTCCAATGTTTGCGGCCTGTCTGTTTCAGGAATAATGATAGTATTGATTTGTCTCGAATCTAAGACAAGCCTGATCGATCCATTTTTCTTCTCAACAACATGTAATGGATTGTTGTATGAGCTTACTGCAGGCTCAATAATGCCCTCGTCAAGCATAGATTGTATTTCTGTTCTAACACGGTCCCTATAATGTGCTGGAATTACATATGGTCTAACACAAAATTTCGTATGCTCACGAACACGAAATTGGTATTGAAATCCCTTGATTGTTCCTGTTTTGGGAGTAAAAACTGTGGAATGTGCTAGTAAAATCTCAAAAAGGTCCTGCCTATCAATGTCATTACAGTTCTCAATTGTTTGAATTTTATTTTGAATTAACTCATTAGTATCAAATATGTCGTCGATATCATCCCTGTCAGTACTTGCAGAGTGATTGTTAGTGTCTAGTTCCGTAGAAAACTCCGAACTGTTGTCTAACAGAAGGTAAAGCCGATTAATTTCCTCGTCATGGTTTGAGAGCCAATCTTCAAATTTCAAAGCTACTGACTTACCTTCTTTCTCTAAACTTATTTCAGCATCATGAAAGTTTAAGATTGCTTTGTATTCATTCAAAAAGACTATTCCCAATATAATTTCCGTCGACAATAATGGAACAATAAGAAAGTTCATAGAAAAGCTGTGGCTTTGGCAAAAGAATTCAAAATTGGTTTGTTGGCGTACATCTACACTTTTTCCAAAGATTGCACCTTGTAATTTAATCTTACGTAACGGAAGTGTGGGGCAATCGTTCGATTTGTTGCATTTGCTAAAAGCTGTTTCACTAATTACTGAGATGGCACTGCCAGAGTCAAGTACTGCCGTAAATTTTACGTCATTTACAGTAATGTGAATCACAGGATATGCAATGTTGTTATGTTTTACGTCGTGTTCCTGGAGTAAGATGTCCCTAATGTCTTCCATTTTTACGTAATTACTAGCTACGGCAGCTGCGTCATCAGTTTCACAAGTGCGTTTTGTTGCTGCCAGCGGTGTGGGTCATCGCCTATTGTCTCTTTGTTGGCGCGCGTCGTTATTGAGATTTGGAGACCTAACTTCTACAAATTCACCGTGACGAGAGGGCCCTGCCCTGTTTAAATCCCGCCAGTTCTGATGCAATTCAGGTCTGTCGTTACGATCCCATCGTCTGTCGTCATGTCGGTAGTTCCTGTAGTTTCTTTCTTGTCGGTTAAGTGGTGGAGAATTTCTCCCTGAATCGTAACTGCGCGCTGCACTGTTGCGTCTAAAGTTATTCTGTCTCCCTTGATAATAATTATTTTGGTTCCCAAATTGTCTGTTTCTCTGATTGTCTCTGTGATAGTCACTACCACGGAGAGGTGATCTTTCCCTGTAATTATTACTACTCTGCCAACAGTTGTCATACGGGTGGTGTCTGTTTTGGTCACGATATGTGTTGTGAGAATAGCCTTGTCGTGTCCAGTTATTATTTCTTTCATCGCGGAATTGCGACGGATGTGATCTGTAATTGTTGTGCTCCTGCGTTCCGCGATTGTCAGTGTCAATTTCCAGTTCTTGTAACAGTCCCTGAAAAGCTTCAATGTCGTCTTTGCAACGTCCTGCCAAAATAATATGTCGTAAATGTTCAGGTAATTTGATTAAGCAAATGCGGATGAGTTCTGAGGGGCTGTATGGGTTTGAAAGATACTGATTCTTATGCAACATGTCTTCAAAATATTTGACAAGACTGGAAAATTCAGATTGTTCAAAGTGTTTCATCATCATGATGCTATGTTTTACTCGGTCTTGTGTAGCTTGAGACCAATATGCTGAGAGGAAGGCATGATAAAATTCTCCTTCACTGTGACAATCGTGAATGACCGATCGCATTCTTACAGCTGGTTCATTCTCCAAGTAGCCACACATAAATTCTAACCTGTGCTCCAATGACCAGTTGGGAGGAAAACAATGAGAGAATTGATGGAGCCACGCTTGTGGATGAATGTCGTTGGCAGAATTCTTAAACGTTTTGAATTTACATGTAGTAATGAACAGCTTATAGTCAAAATCATCATGTCGACGAGTCGCATATCGGTCATTGTTAGGTCGTGTCGGCCGTTCCATCTCAAAATTCGGTGCACATTGCCAATTTCTTTCATAACTTCCGAAATGCCCTGTGTTATTATTTTGCGGCTTTTCCGTATTTCTAAGTCCCTCATCCCGTATTGGGGCGCGAGTGTCCTCTGAAATACGTAATTCTTGTATTACCTGTGTCAGCTGATCTTGTACTTCCCGGATTTCTCTTTGGTGTTGATTCAGATTTTGTTTCAGTTTCCTAATTTGTTCGCTCTCTTCTGTGTCATTAAAGACTACCGGTTTTGTGTCATTCAGATTATCATCTACCTTCGTAGATAAATTAGTGAACTGATCCGAAAGTTCGGCTACTTTCTCCGATAGTGTACTTATTTCCTCAGTGTGTTTTTCTGAACCAAGTTTCAGAGTATCTACTGTGTCCTTTAAGTATTCCTGAGATTTTGCAAGTTGCGTAACCGAATCGGTAGATGCAACTGAGTCAAATTTAGCTTGCAAGGTCTTATGATTTTCGTGAACAATAATTTGCAGTTCTTTTATGGCTGCTTCGTGATTCTGTAATGCATTTTCATGCCGCGAAAAAATAGGTTGAAAATGCTCACAAATTTGTGGTTTTACGTCGTTACAGACTTTTTGACATTTCGATTCGATTTTATGTAACTCAGTAGTTAAATCTTCACGTGTTTGTTCAAGTGTGGTGTGAAGATTTTGTTCCATTGCGTCTAACTGTTGCTGTATTTGTTTCTGGTGTTGTTCCATTGTGTCTAACTTTTGAAGATTTTGTTCCACTGTGTCTAACTTTTGTAGCTTTTGCTGTGTTTGACTCTGATTTTGTTCCATTTGTTTCTGATTTTGTTCAAGCGTTGTGTCTAACTTTTGTAGCCTTTGTCCCATTTGTTGCATTAACTGTAATAACAATGCACTGGTGTCTGAAACACGTTCCTCAGTGCTTTTCGGCAGTGAAGTTGCACCGGCAACATTCACATATTGACAAGCAGAAAATGTGTCTTGACTTATTTGAGAAAACGGCGAGTACGCAAAACATGAATCTACAGTATTTGCAAGATTATGTCCTGTCATTTCGGAATCCTGAGGCGAGCTGTTGCCGACCGATCGATCGATAATGCTTCCCTCTTCACTAATTGTTTCACTGTCCACGCCATTGTTCGCCGCCCGCTCCATTTCCCTATGCACAGTTACCAAATTACTACTTTGAACATCAGTTAATTCATTACTCGGTGGCGCTAACAGACTGCTTTCATTTTCACTGTCATTTCTCAGTTTACTTTGGAGCCTAGTATTACGTTTTTCACACGCCATTATTGTCACAGTATTTCACGCGACAACACAGAAAAACACAATTTGAACATCAAAAAATAAGAGAACACATTAACATAACACTGAAAATAATAGCTAGTTAATTGCAGCTGCGAAATACTTGGTGCAAATCTACATGCATGCCACAACTGTTTTACTGTACAACAATGAAAAACTACAACTACAAAGGAAATTCTCTCTATAATTACGCGCTAGCAATAAACAAAAACTACACTAATTACACAAACTACAAGAAAAAATCAGAAGATTCCAGTGAGGTATCCTAGGCTAAGGGTCGACATATGAAACGTCCCCTTTGAACAATTTATACAAGACTGTGCTTAACCTGATACACAATATTTTTTAGCGCAACGCAATCTGATTTTCAAAATACCCTACAAAAGAATGGCCCTGACTAACATTAAACTATACCTTTCACAAATCACTTACCTCACAAAAATCTTCGCTACTCAAGCTACTGCAATACAGCGAGCGCCACTACTGCCAGCTAAATAAAAGATTCAAACTACTGAAGGCACTAACTACTGATAGGGATGGTTAGCAAATGAAAGATATTAATAGAGAACAAACAAGGTATTTACCTTGATATCATCATATATAAATATAGCAGTTCATGACAAATTTCAAAACTCCGCCATCTCTCTCCCCACATCCACCACTGCTGGCGGCTCACCTCCAACTGCGCAACACTACGCGCTGTTCACTGCCAGCTGCCTAACACTACAATGGCGAGTATTACAACAATGCAAAGCAGCCACAGACTGCACACAGCACAGCCAGTGATTTTCATACAGAGGTGGCGTTACCAATAAAAAAACCTAAACAGCCTACTTACACCTGGCTTCAACGCCATTATCAACCCGGGGCATGGAACGGAAATGGGCACAACTCTGCTCACAAAGGAGGGCATAGTAGTCCAAGATGTGGTAAAACTACCAAACAGTAAAGGCATAGCGGCCACAATAAACAAAATACTTAACGTATATGCCACTTCAGTATCCAGCAACAGGCATCGCAGAGCGGAGTTCTTTAAAGAAGAAGTTGTCCCAATATTTGGAACTCGATATGAACACCTTATCCTGGGAGGAGATTTTAACTGTGTTTTGCGCGCCAAAGACCAAACTCCCAATTTCAACAAGTGTACTCAACTGGAACGTATAGTTAATGACTTAAGACTAATAGACTCATGGGAGCATATGCACGGTGCAGCCCCTGGCTTCACCCACACCACAAGTTACTCGGCCAGCCGTCTAGACAGGATATATGTAACTCACAATTTGAAACACCACATTTTGCAGTCCGATGTATGGCCTACCGTTTTCTCGGAACATGCTGCGTACATATGCACAATCAATCTGATAAAACAAGGGACCTACCGGGGTAGAGGCACATGGAAGCTCAACGTGTCACACCTGGAAGACCAAGCTTGACAGGAGGCATTTTACAAGGTATGGAGAGAGTGTGAAAGCAAATTTAGCTCGTACAACTCTGGCACTGGCTGGTGCCTGGAACATGCCAAACCTCAAATACGGAGGCTTTTCGTAAATTACTCAAAAGACAAAAACTTTTGGTACAAATCAACTATAGAATTCTACTTTCAGTGTCTAAGGGATTTGTACAAGTCCGGTGCAACAGTTGTGGACAACTACGAAAAAAGTAACAAAATTAAAGCAAAAATTTTGGCACTTCGGCCCAGAATATAGCAGAACACGAGGTCACTTCCATTTGTCATGTCATTCGTGAAAGCAAAAGGGCGTCTCGCAAGATATTCTCTGAAATAACAACTGATAATGGAAGGAAGCTGACGAAGGAAAGAGTGATTAAAGAGGCAATCGTACAGCATTTTGAATCCTTAATGTCTAGTCAACCAGTTGACGAACAGCTTCAAGACGAGTTAATGATCAACCTCCAGGGCAAAGTATGCCACGCGGAAGCACAAACTCTCATCTCGCAAGTGACTGAAGAAGACGTCGAAGAAGCTATATATGGAAGCACGAAAAATGAGGCTCCAGGGGCAGATAGAATTCCGGCGGAATTTTATCGCAGATTTAGTGGCCTCGTAAAGGGCAAGTTTACTCTCGTCTGCAACGAACTACTAAACCCTGAAAATGACATCCCGAAAGAATTTCGTGGGGGACTCGTATTGTTAGTGCCAAAAACTACCAATACGAAATCTGTAAGCGCTCTGAGGCCAATTACGCTTTTAAACAGCGATTACAAAATCTTTGGCCGCATCCTCGCTCGCAGGCTGAAAACCACAATGACCAGTGTCACTGGCCCTTATCAAACAAGTGTGGGCAAAGACAGAAGAATTCTCCAGACCCCCTGTGATTACAGGGACCTAATCTCAACGGTCGACGTCTGCAAAATAAAATGTGCACTCATCTCACTCGACTTTGATAAAGCCTTCGACAGGGTTAATCATAGTTTTCTCCTTCGGACCATGTGCGCAATGGGCTTCCCACCTAGATTCATTGCAGTAGTAAGAAATACATTAACAAACAACTCAGCCAGATTTGTCGTCAGTGGACACATTAGCCGCCCGATTGACGTCACCAGCTCCATTAGGCAAGGATGTCCAATGCCAATGGCACTCTTCGCCATCGCCATCGAACCCCTGCTTGCCTCCCTTATGAAACATCTACAAGGACTACAAATACATGGAGAAAAGATCGTGTGCAAGGCGTAGGCTGATGATGTTGGCTTCCTAGTCATGAATGGCACTGAAGTAGAGTCCGTCTCTAATGACCTCGTTGTCGACGGGACGTTAAACACTAATATATCCCCCCCCCTCCTGAAGTAGAGAGCGCCCTACAAACAATAACAAAATGTGAACAGGCATCTGGTGCAAAACTTAATAGAACAAAGTCGGGGATTTTCAACATCGGCCGTGGAATTGGGACGCAAACGTAGGGTCTGTTACGCGAGCTTGTAACCATGAAACGTCGCGGCATAGATTTTAAAAGAAGTATCAAGCACAATATTGCTGCGAATTATCGAAAATTACTTAATAGCATATGCGCCTCTGTACAAGCACATAGTATTAGGAAACTCGATGAACTTCAGAAAGTAATAATGGCAAATGTATGTATCACATCCATAGTTAATTACGTAGCAAAAGTTCTGCCACCACCTGCGACTTTGTCGAAAAGTATCGCATCTGCACTAGGACATTTTGTCAGCTGCGGACGTATTTTCAAAGCCAAATGTGACGTTCTGATGCTCCCTACGAAATGTGGTCGGTTAAATCTCACCGATATCAGCAAAGAAGCGCAAGCCTTATACCTTTCTACTACATACAAACAATGGAAAGAACCAAGTGGCACCCTTGCTGCAAATTTGTTAAATGAAATAGCTCCTGCTGACATCAGTGCACCTATAAATGTCCAACACATACCCAACGGACTAAACCACTTGAAATACTTTTTAGTGGAATACAGCTGCATACAGGCAAGGATCCCTGGAAAAGACATCATGAAAGTGAAAGAACTTTACAATAATTTGATGAAAGACAAACCCAGAAATGACAAGGAACAAAAGTATCCTTGTTATAACTGGGAAACATTGTGACAAAATATTCACTGCTGGATCCTGCCAACGTATGTCAGATCGACCTGGTACTTTGCTGTAAACAGGAAAATTACGACGAACTGTAAACTTCACTGTATTCGATTGTCCGACTCACCGCTGTGTACTACATTAGTAATACACCAGATACCACAGAGCATAGATTGCTGTGTGACGGGGTAAAAGACATATGGCTCTACGAAAGACAAAAGATAGCGAGCGTCAGCAGAACTACGCCCAACGCCGTTACGCCTGCTGAATTTTTAAACCCTGACGGTATACCTTACCCTAAAACAAAACGAAACGCAATCAACTGGTTGAAAGGCCAAACGATGCATTACATCCTAACAAACGAATCAAGCATTAGGGAGGACTTCTGGGCATACCTTACAACTAGCACCACAAGTTGTGTACTAAAAAATACAAAGAAAACTATGCAAATCTTTTTAACTAAAACAATACTGTAACCAATAGAAGTAAGTGATTTACATTATCCATCCAAGCATTTCGTATATTAGACGAATGTTTTGTGGTACAAGGTTGTACTTCATGCAGCAGGAGGAGGATTTTCAACAGCAAGTAATCAGAGAAGATCATCTATAAAGACCAGTTAAGCCTATATGTATATATTACTTTCTTTTGAGGGAAGCATACGACACAGTGATGAAACTGGTATCTGCCCTTTATTTAGTTTCTTTCTTTCCTTCCTTCTTTTCACAGGAAGACATATTTATGTTATTTATGTGTAAAATCAAGCAGCAGAAGCCTACTTTAATTCATTACCTCTCTGAAGAAGCGAATTTTACCTATCAGCAATAATGAGTTTGCTTCTTTCCGTGTTTCCACACACTGAGAAAGAAAGTTATAGATGCAGTTACGTTTCCATAACAATTATGTGAATGCCTTCTCAACGGAATTTACATTTATTTTTATTCAAGCCATGTTGCAAAGGCAACAGAAGGGGCATACTTAGTTTGTCGGTCAGAAGAAGCGCGTTTCCACATCATCAAGTTACATTCTCTCTTTAAAGGCGGAGAAGCCGGGCCGAGAAGGCAAAAATTGGCGAGCGCAAAGGACGGATTGTAGGGGAGGAAGGAGACCCAAAAAAAAGAAAAAAAAAGAAAAATGGTCAGCGTGGCGACTGCCGTCTTAAGGGGCCCGGGTTCGATTCCCGGGTGCGTCGGGGATTTTCTCCGTTGAGGGGCTGGGTGCTGTGTTGGCATCATCATTATTTCATCCCCATCCGGCACGCAGGTCGCCGGCGAATGTAATAAGACCTGCACCAAGGCGGCCGGACCTGCCCCGTAGGGGCCTCCGGGCCAATGACGGCAAACGCTCATTTCCATTTACCTGTCGCTTACACCTGTTTCTGTCAAAATATCATACATCTTGCACCATTTTACGTTACCGAACGCTTTTCTAGGCCGGCATCCTATGAAAGTGTCTTCATTTTTCCTTTGTCTTGACACAATGTCCAATGGCCATATCAGAACTGCCCCTCCGAGGCTTTTACCCTCCCTAAAGACAAAATGATCTTCATCTAACAGATCATAAATTTTCTTCTCCATTCTTTCGTGCAACGTTCTGGTCAGCAACTGGGATTCAGGAACTGTTAAGCTGACTGTCCTCACACCTGTCCGTCCTTCCTGTGTTCGGGATTCAGTGGATGTCATGTACTCTACATACGCGTCAGTCGTTTTGTTGGCACTTGCTGCAATGGTTTTGGAAATTCATAAGAAATAGTGCTAGTTGATCACAAGTCTTCCAAGGCTCTGCGAAGCTTTGTCTCTAATAACGGATCTCCTCTATCTTCCAGACGGATATCCATATCTATATCTATCACGTTCGTTGTAACCCTCCCTTCCCCCCTCTCGCACAAACCCTCTAAGCACTGATTCCTCCTATACGCTCTCTCTTCTGCGTTGCACAAAAAATATTCACGTTTTGTTTTTAATCATCCTGAACGTTATTTTCATTAGTTGTCTATTTGGCGAATCTGTCGTTTCGACGACCGTGACTTTCTCTTTTTCATTACATTTTTTTTCCGCTGGCCATTTGCTTGAGCTTCCCCTCAATTCTAATTGATTTCATTCGTAAGTGGTTTGTAGTGTCGTACTTCTTTTGTTAAAATTTTTGCAATTCTCTTTTTCGTTTCCATTTGTGTTAAATTTCAGTTGTGACAGTATTCATGTATTTTGTGCAACGTTTATTGCAACATTCTTTATTCTCAGATTTTTCTGATACAAACACCAACCTCTCTTCAGAATCCTTTCTATATTGTGCATGAGTTATGTGAATTTGCGACCTTCTGCACTCCATCTACTTCTTATTTAAGTCCTAACAATTTACGATTCGCTTAGAAACCTTTTAGGTAATGTATATGTTGAGAAATCTGTGTGCAACTGTGTGTTTCCTTTCGACTACGACCAGTGTTAATTATGTGAAAACTCATACTGCTGAATCTTGCTCGGAGGTGCTTCAGCAGAAAGAGAATTATTCGTACACTCTCTCAGGCACCGAGTCAATATTTTTCTACAAGTCTGCAGATTATTTAATGTGTTGTTTCTGTGTGATAGTTTAAGGTGCTACACCGAAGCCTGAGACCTGCCACTGGCGTTCACTGCGCTTCCAATAACGCCAGTCGATTTGCAGTTCTGCCTCCTCACACACGATGACCACAGTACATACGGCGCAATGACGCAGAACATTTCCTCCCCAGAAACAACTATGACGCTGTAGAGGACAGATCGCCGAGGGCACTTATCCCACGGATTGGTTCATGCGTTACATAATACACTGCTGGCCACCGTAAATGCAACACCCTGAAGGAAGCATCCGAATCAAGTGAAATTTACACCATGAGTTTGCAGCGATGAGATATGCAACTGATTAGAATTTCAGCGCAGACGCACATCACGCTCGCCTGTGGCGCCACCTCATAGCGCCATTTAAGGCTTGGCGATTTCGACGAGTGTACGTTCGGCACGAGTGTTTACCTTGTGGTTGTTTCACAAGGCGATCAGTAATGCCTCGTAGACAACAGCGAACATCGTTTGATCAAGTATCCGAGTTCGACAGAGGAAGGATAGTGGCTTACCGAGATTGTGGATTATCATACAGAGAAATCGCTAGTCGTGTTGGACGAAACCAAACAACTGTAATGCGGATATGTGACCTTTGGATGCAGGAGGGTACGACGGACCGACGTGGTCGATCGCATTCACCTCGGTGCACCACTGCACGTGCTGATAGGCAAATTGTGCGCATGGCAGTGACGGATCGCTCAGTGACATCCCGAACCATAGCACAGCACATTGCGTCTGTAACGCATCATCCAGTGTCTGCGCGTACCATTCGACGCCGTTTACAGCAGAGTGGTCTGTCGGCAAGACGTCCATTGCTTCGTCTACCATTGACGCAGAACCACAGACGTCTCCGTCGCCAACGGTGTGATGATAGACGGATGTGGACGGCAGAATGGAATGACGTTGTCTTTACTGACGAGGACCGCTTCTGTCTGCAGCACCACGATGGTCGGATTCGAGTGTGGAGACACTGTGGAGAGAGGATGCTGGACAGCTGCATTATGCACCGCCACACTGGTCTTGCACCAGGTATTATGGTATGGGGCGGTATTGGATATTACTCTCGCACGCCTCTAGTACGCATTGCCGGTACTTTAAATAGCCGGCGCTACATATCCGAGGTGCTGGAGCCAGTTGTCCTTCCTTACCTTCAGGGCTCGGCCACAGCCATATTTGGTTCAAATGGTTCAAATGGCTCTGAGCACTATGGGACTCAACTGCTGAGGTCATTAGTCCCCTAGAACTTAGAACTAGTTAAACCTAACTAACCTAAGGACATCACAAACATCCATGCCCGAGGCAGGATTCGAACCTGCGACCGTAGCGGTCTTGCGGTTCCAGACTGCAGCGCCTTTAACCGCACGGCCACTTCGGCCGGCCAGCCATATTTCAACAGGATAATGCGCGACCACACGTGGCACGCATTGTCCAAAGGTTCTTCGTCAATAACCAAATTGAATTGCTTCCCTGGCCGGCTCGCTCTCCGGATCTTTCGCCGATAGAAAACATGTGGTCCATGGTTGCTCAACGAGTGACCCAGATTACATCCCCAGCTGCCACACCAGATGATCTTTGGCAACGTGTGGAAGCTGCTTGGGCTGCTGTACCCCAGGAACACATCCAACGTCTCTTTGACTCAATGCCGAGACGTGTGGCAGCGGTGATCTCCAACAATGGCGGCTACTCTGGCTACTGATTCTGGCAGGAACCACATGTCACAGACGTCTGTAAACGTAATCATTTGATACTTGGTCAACAAGTTATCTACAAAATAAATTTTTTGTGCTACCTCTTGTCTTTCTTGGTGTTGCATTTACGGTGGCCAGCAGTGTATGTAACTTTTCTTATACTTTCCGACAGTTGTGCATGCAAATTCGCTCGTTAAGCATCAAAGCTACCGAAGGAAGTTGGTACTTTCAAGTTTCTCGTCATTCATATTCTTTTGGAACAAAGTTTTTCCTCCAGATGGAAGACACATTTTTTTTAAAATCGAGCCGGCCGTTGTGACCGAACGGTTCTAGGCGCTTCAGTGCGGCAACGCGCTGCTGCTACGGTCGCAGGTTCGAATGCGGCCTCGAGCATGGATATGTGTGATGGCCTTAGGTTAGTTAGGTTTAAGTAGTTCTAAGTCTAGGGCACTGATGACCTCAGTTGTTAAGCCCCCTAGCGCTTAGAGCCATTTGAACCATTTTTAAAATCTTTAACAGGTGTTACGATACAGTTTCTAAATAAATACATTTTTGTTAAGGACAGAAGCTGACCTATTGAATTAAAATTTGTGCCAATGCTGGAACTTGTACCAGGGTTTCTGCTTACTGAGCAGATGCGCCATCTACAGCACCTCATTTGAATAAGAAAATCACGATGGGCTGACACGAGAACTGAAGTGCGTGTAAGGGAGGGCTTTTGAATAGCGTATTCTGTGCAGCTGTGTAAGCCACAATGCCGTGATGGTGTACTGGACAGAACATCTGAAGCGTCAAAAAGAGGCCTGTGTTCAAGTCTCAGCTTCCGCACAATTTTTAATCCATTACTTTAGCTTCTATCCTTATCGAAGATCCAGTTTCTAAGTATTTACTGAAATTCAGAATGAACCTACGACACCTACCGCGATAAAATACTTTTTCAATCCAATCTATTTGTCGAAAGAGAAGTTTAGCAAGTACAAAAATATTTTAACCTTATGTTTGTAACAAATTATACGACGTATTTTCGGAAGTCGTAGCCGCGAACATACATAATTCCTGAGAAAATAAAAAAAATCCTGGTAACGACCAGCCAGATGAATCTGATTACATAATTAAAATAATTCACCGTGATTGCTGCTGGTAGCTAAACACCGTTTTCAATAATTTCCTTGTGATTAATTCATTGTGGTAGTGGAGAATGAAACGTAGACGCATGAAAGAGCTATCACGTGGGCTCGAAGTATGAGGCTCAAAGGATGTGTCCGTTTATAAGCTCTCAGGTAAATGATATTACGTCCATGAAGTGTTCTTTTTGAGGTCTTCCGTCCAGAGACTGGTTTGATGCAGCTTTCCATGTTAATCTATCCTGTGCAAGCTTCTTTATCTCACAGTACCTACTGCAGCCTACATCCTTCTGAATCTGCTTCGTGTATTCGTCTCTTGGTCTCTCTCTACGACTTTCACCCCCCACGCTGCCCTCCACTATTAAATTGGTGATCCCTTGATGCCTCAGAACATGTCCTACCAACCGATCCCTTCTTCTAGTCAAGTTGTGCCACAAATTCCTCTTCTCCCCTATTCTGTTCATTACCTCCTCATTAGTTATGTGATCTATCCATCTAATCTTCAGCATTGTTCTGTAGCACCACATTTCGAAAGCCTCTGTTCTCTTCTTGTCCAAAATATTTATTGTCAATGTTTCACTTACATACATGGCTACACTCCATACAAACACTTTCAGAAATGCCTTCCTGACACATAAATCTATACTCGATGTTAACAAATTTCTCTTCTTCAAAAACGCTTTCCTTGCCATAGGCAGTCTACATTTTATATCCTCTCTGCTTCGACCATCATCAGTTTATTGCTCCCCAAATAGCAAAACTCCTTTACTACTTTAAGTGCCTCATTTCCTAATCTAATTCCCTCAGCATCACCTGATTTAATTTTACTACATTCTATTATCCTCGTTTTGCTTTTGTTAATGATCATCTTATATCCTCCTTTCAAGACCCTGTCCATTCCGTTCAACTGCTCTTCCAGGTCCTTTACTGTCTCTGGCAGAATTACAATGTCATTGGCAAACCGCAAAGTTTTTATTTCTACTCCATGGATTTTAATTCCTACTGCACATTTGTCTTCTGTAACGTCGGGGATAGGCTACAACCCTGTCTCACTCCCGTCCCAACCACTGCTTACCTTTCATGACCCTCGACTCTCATAACTGCCGTACGGTTTGTTTACAAATTGTAAATAGCCTTTTGTTCCTGAGTTTGAAAGAGAGTATTCCAGTCAACATTGTTAAATGCCTTCTCTTGTAAGGTAAGTCGTAGGGGCAGTAATGCCTCACGTGTTCGAACATTTCTACGGAATCCAAACTGATCCTCCCCCAGGTCGGCTTCTGTCAGTTTTTCCATTCGCCGGTAAAGAATTCGTGTTAGTATTTTGCAGCCGTGACTTATTTCGCTGATAGTTCGATAATTTTCACACCTGTCAACACCTGCTACCACATCTTCTTTCATGTTTTTTAAACCAAGTGTTAGCTATGATTAAGTTATGCTGTGTGCAAAATTCTACCAGGCGGCTTCCTCTTACATTCCTTACCCCCACTCCATGTTCACCTACAACTTTTCCTTCCCTTCCTTTTCCTACTATCGAATTTCAGTCCCTCATGACAATTTAATTTTCGTCTCCCTTCACTATCTGAATAATTTTTTATTTCATCATATGTTTCTTCAATCGTCTGCGGAGATAGTTAGCATTTAAACTTGTACTACTGTGGTAGATGTGGGCTTCATGTCTATCTTGGCTACAATAATGCGTTCACTATGCTGTTCGTAGTAGTTTACCCGCGCTCCTATTTTTTTATTTATTACTAAACCTACTCCTGGATTACACCTGTTTCATTTTGTGTTTATAAACCTGAGTTGAGCTGACGAGAAGTCTTCTTCCTCCTCCCACCGAACTTCACTAACTTCCACTATATCTAACTTCAACCTATCCATTTCCCTTTTTTAAATTTTCTAGCCTACCTACCCGATTAAGGAATCTGACATTCCATGCTCCTATCCGTAGAACGCCAGAATTTTTCTCCTTATAACGACGTCCTCCTGAGTAGCCCCCGCCCGGAGATCTGAATGGGGAGTATTTTAACTCCGGAATATTTTACCCAAGAGGACGTTATCATCATTTAACCATACAGTAAAGCTGCATGCCCTCGTGAAAAATTACGGCTGTAGTCTCCCCTTGCTTTCAGCCGTTCGCAGTACCAGCACAGAAAGGCCATTTTGGTTAGTGTTACAAGGCCAGATCAGTCAATCATCCAGAACGTTGCCCCTGCAGCTATTGAAAAGGATGCTGCCCCTCTTCAGGAACCACACGTTTGTCTGGTCTTTCAACAGATACTGCTCCGTTGTGGTTGCACATAGGTACAGCTATCTGTATCGCCGAGGCAGCGGCAAGGTCCATGGTTCCAGGAGGGGGAGGGGGGGGGGGGATAGATGAAGTAACAGTTGCAAATCTGATTAATCCACCGTAGGCTGTTTCACTTAGTGGAACAAGTTGATACAATCTTTTAATATTTATTGTACATAATTTGTCATCTCCAGGAAAATAAATGTTGAAACGAAAGTTATACCTGATTTAATGAATTAATCATTATGTGGTGAAAAGAGACTTTCTGACTTTCTCAAAATACACTAATGTTATTGATCCAGTATGAGCAAAATAATTGAAGATTATAATAAATTAGTAGACGGATACCGAATAATTGAACCCCTTCGACCATTCTTTGTTAGTTGACTGCATAAGCGGGGAGACACCAGTTAATAGCTTGGACATAGAGAGATGCAAGCACCAATTTGTTACGAAAGAAGGATATTAAGTGAGCACAGGAATGAATTGCTGCTTCGTGATGAACACAACTAGCATCGCTCGCAAAAAGATAAAAAGAATGTGTCTAATAATTCCATTGTCAAAGGAATAGAGAGTCGTTCTTTTTTTCCGAACCGCTCTTATTTCTTTCCGAGGAATTGTTTCAAGCCTGAAAAAAATTGAAATAAAGAAAAGTAACGACATAGACATTCCGCGTGCTTCGGCCTGCCACTCTGTCGCCTCATCATTTCGACGCCTCTTCGGTGGTGAAAATTGTGTTTGGGGGGAGCGGCTCCGGCTCTGCGCGACGCGAACGAAATAACGAAAAAGGAAAAGGTAAGGACGCCACCGGCAACGACGACGTGACAAATGACGTCAAAAATAAGAGAAAAGCGGAGAGATGAGGGGCAGGGACGGGAGGGGGGAGTCGTTGAGGAGATCGCGGCGTTCGCACCGGCTGCGCTTATTGAGCCACTAGTGCACAGTAGTTTGTCAGCGTAGGGCGGGGGCGGCTGCAGGCCCCACGAATCACGGACGCCGGCAGGAGGCTTTAAGCCGGCACGGTTCTTTATATTACTCCGGCGGAAGCTGTTGTCACTGGCGAGCGCGGGGGTTGGCAGCCCTGCGCTCCGCCGTTCCCGACGGTTTTATTCCCGGCAGTAATTTTTGCTCCGGTGGCATCGTGGCAGTTTGTTATCTCTGGAGCTGCCCGGCCAGTGGCGCAGGGTACAGCCAGTGTGGGGGGGGGGGGGGGGGGGGGAAGGGTTGGGGGAGATCTGCTGCTGTAAGGGGATTAACGACGGCATGCTTCGGAATAACCTTGTTTCTTGGCTTGTTACTGGCATCGTAAACAACTTCCAGCTCCCGTGATGAATAATGTCGTTTATGTTGCGAATTAATATTTCCACACTGTTAGACATGTTGTCAGTACTCGTAATGCCGGAGGAAGACTAGCGGAACCGAGCACTAATACACAGTCTACAAGGACGACAATGTACTGTGGCGCAGTACTGTCTAGTCTTAGCGTTAAAGTGGGTCCTGAAACTCTTGGTGGACAGTCTAGCTAATAGTGTATTTTGTGACGGAACATTCTGACGATTATTTACAAGAAAAATTGGTTCAAATGGTTCAAATGGCTCTGAGCACTATGGGACTCAACTGCTGTGGTTATCAGTCCCCTAGAACTTAGAACTACTTAAACCTAACTAACCTAATGACATCACACACATCCATGCCCGAGGCATGATTCGAACCTGCGACCGTAGCAGTCGCACGGTTCCGGACTGCGCGCCTAGAACCGCGAGACCACCGCGGCCGGCAGAAAAAATTGGAGTGTAATGTGTTATGGGACTAGTCTCAAATATTAAATTTTATGTTTTCTTCGTGGAAAATTTTCACCACAATAGGCAAGTTGCCTATCTTACAGCATTACCACTAACTCCTTGAAAACGAATTGTAGAAAACCAAGGCGAAAGACAGGGATGGCAGTTACACAAAAACAGCCTTATAACAGTATCAAACACAATACGAAAATAATAAATGAGGATTCATGGCTCTACTTGTATTCAAATTTCTTAATTATATTAGAGAAACTAGGGCAAGAAGCAAGGAATGTCAAGTAAGAGAGTGTATTGAAAAGTGTTACTAAAAATCAATGGAATGGAAGTCTTACCAAGTATACATTTGTTACCGAGTAAATATAAGTTAGCTACTTCTTTCTAAAATAATATCTCGTACAACATTGAGGAACGTTTTTTCGTGAGTAACATGTGCACTTCGTCTGTATCCCACGTTATTTGGCAAGAAAGACTAAAATAGAAGAATAAACGTTTGTTTTTACCAAACTGTTGAATCTCTGGTCTCACAATAGAATATTGTTCCACCTTGACGATGACAGTACACTTAACGGACATTTTGGATGCTATATGGGTTGTGCAACTGGGAATACAGTTAACACGTTCATCTGTTCGATTTAAAAGGTGTTAGATGACAAAATAACTTCCTTTGCTATATCAATAACCTCAGTAATGCATTGAACTACGTAATCTGTAGTTTGACCTAGCGAAAGCTGAGCTTTATTCCGCGTATGGTTCAGAAAATGACAGGTTGACATCACGTTTAATCAGAATATAGTCGAAACTTGTGCTAAATACTGGCTAGGGAAACGTCATTAATAGTTTTCTACAAAGTTCAGTACTGGATCAATAACTGATATTCATATATGTGAATAATACACTGCTGGCCACCGTAAATGCAACACCAAGAAAGACAAGAGGTAGCACAACAAAATTTTTTTTGTAGATAACGTGTTGACCAAGTATCAACTGATTACGTTTACAGACGTCTGTGACATGTGGTTCCTGCCAGAATCAGTAGCCAGAGTAGCCGCCATTGTTGGAGATCACCACTGCCACACGTCTCGGCATTGAGCCAAAGAGACGTTGGATGTGTTCCTGGGGTACAGCAGCCCAAGCAGCTTCCACACGTTGCCAAAGATCATCTGGTGTGGCAGCTGGGGATGTAATCTGGGTCACTCGTTGAGCAACCATGGACCACATGTTTTCTATCGGCGAAAGATCCGGAGAGCGAGCCGGCCAGGGAAGCAATTCAATCTGGTTATTGACGAAGAACCTTTGGACAACGCGTGCCACGTGTGGTCGCGCATTATCCTGTTGAAATATGGCTGTGGCCGAGCCCTGAAGGTAAGGAAGGACAACTGGCTCCAGCACCTCGGATATGTAGCGCCGGCTATTTAAAGTACCGGCAATGCGTACTAGAGGCGTGCGAGAGTAATATCCAATACCGCGCCATACCATAATACCCGGTGCAAGACCAGTGTGGCGGTGCATAATGCAGCTGTCCAGCATGCTCTCTCCACGGTGTCTCCACACTCGAATCCGACCATCGTGGTGCTGCAGACAGAAGCGGTCCTCGTCAGTAAAGACAACGTCATTCCATTCTGCCGTCCACATCCGTCTGTCATCACACCATTGGCGACGGAGACGTCTGTGGTTCTGCGTCAATGGTAGAAGAAGCAATGGACGTCTTGCGGACAGACCACTCTGCTGTAAACGGCGTCGAATGGTACGCGCAGACACTGGATGATGCGTTACAGACGCAATGTGCTGTGCTATGGTTCGGGATGTCACTGAGCGATCTGTCACTGCCATGCGCACAATTTGCCTATCAGCACGTGCGGTGGTGCACCGAGGTGAATGCGATCGACCACGTCGGTCCGTCGTACCCTCCTGCATCCAACGGTCACATATCCGCATTACAGATGTTTGGTTTCGTCCAACACGACTAGCGATTTCTCTGTATGATAATCCACAATCTCGGTAAGTCACTATCCTTCCTCTGTCGAACTCGGATACTTGATCAAACGATGTTCGCTGTTATCTACGAGGCATAACTGATCGTCTTGTGAAACAACCACAAGGTAAACACACGTGCCGAACGTACACTCGTCGAAATCGCCAAGCCTTAAATGGCGTTATGAGGTAGCGCCACAGGCGCGCGTGATGTGCGTCTGCGCTGAAATTCTAATCAGTTGCATATCTCATCGCTGCAAACCCATGGTGTAAATTTCACTTGATTCCGATGCATCCTTCAGGGTGTTGCATTTACGGTGGCCAGCAGTGTACTTCATTTAATAGAAGGACAATGTTTTTTTGCAGAAATCTCAGATATCAGAACCATAAAGAATCAACACACAGCAACAGTGGGAATATCAAATACAAAAGGATTGTCAACCCGAGCTTGTTAAACTGCTACATTCAGAAAAAAATTGTATTTCGAGACAACTGTCTCTTGGAGACAAACAAATCAACAGTTACGTTGTTAACTTTTATTTGCTAATACCTTATAGACGAACATTTGGCGTAACTTACTTCTTAGAGGAATAAGGCTTTCTTTGAGCTTCAGTTTAACTTGATAATGATAAGGATGCTCATTCACATTCATTCAAGTCCGTAAATAGATAAGCATTTCGAAAGGCGTCAGTCAGTCAATCCGCTTCTCATATAAGATGCGGTGACAAATGTCATGGCGTACCTACTCAAGTCGAGTCTGTTCTCCAGGCGTAGTGCCTCAACTCGTAGTGGCATGGACCTAACAATTCGCTGAACGTTCCCTGTAGAAATACTGAACCATGCCGCTGCCTCTATAGCCATCCATAATTGCGAAAGTATTGCTGGTGCTGGATGTTGTGCACGAGCTCACCTCTCGATTACGTTCCATAAACGATCGACAGGATTCATATCGGACGCTCTAGGTGGCAAAATCTTTCGCTTGAATTCTACAGAATGTTCTTCAAATGACAGCTCTGCAAACGCATTACCCATTTATACCTTGTGTATGCGACTCTACCGCCATGGGTATGTGTGTGCATCACTTTACCATGACTTTCTGCACCTCAGCGTATGTAATTTTGTGCCGGCCGGGGTGGCCGAGCGGTTCTAGGCGCTACAGTCTGGAACCGCGACACCGCTACGGTCGCAGGTTAGAATCCTGCCTCGGGCGTGGATGTGTGTCATGTCCTTAGGTTAGTTAGGTTTAAGTAGTTCTAAGTTCTAGGCGACTGATGACCTTAGACATTAAGTCCCATAGTGTTCAGAGCCATCTGAACCATTTGTAATTTTTTCGGTTAGTCCTTATCAGAAAGAGAGTATTTTTCTCTGCCTGCACTGGCTCACGTTTTCCAAACCAGGGTGGCACATCATGCTGGGAAACATACTTTGTACTTCTTTATTCTCACCTTAATTTCAACTGGTAGCATAACATGTAATTGTCCCAATCATGGATGAGCGCTTATTCTGAATGCATTAACAAACGGATGAAACTACGCAAACTGAGGTGAAAACTGTTAGTTTAGCTTCGCAGCAATAGCCTGGGAAGGCAGTTCTATGCTATTTTCAAAGACAGCTCCGGCGACGACAAGTTGTTGCCACAAGATGTCTGCAGGCGCAGGGCTGCGCGGTTGGCCTTTTCGAATACGAGCCTTGGGAATTCTTCTACAGAATTTCAGCGGTTCAGCTAATTGGAAAATTTTAGACTGAATAACAGGAGCGCTCCTCTTCTGTCCTCTGACTGAAGGAAACGCCTGCCCTTTCCGAGAGAAGCTGGTTGGTGACTGGTCAGTAAGCAGCCATCTGTGTACGCAGAGGTTAGGCAGTTTAAGATTTGAAGAGAACGTACCGGGACGCGGGAAAGGTATCACCTACAGAACAATTGCTGCTTCGTGACAAAGTAGGTGGTGATTTACTGATGGCAGTCAGTTTGGGATTCGAGTTAGGTCTCTTTCTATAGTTACGAAACTCCATCGTTAGGAGCAGTGCGAACAGCTTGCCAGCTATGATTTCAGTATCGGTTCACGTAAACTCCGATGTTACTGAACTCGTTGCTTAATCGGTCACGATGTATTTCATTTACGGTGATCCCAGCCGAATCTCATAATTATTTCCGCTGTGAGTCAGGACTGGCTGTGATAATTCATTTATTAACGGAAAGTTGTGAATGTTGCTTTCGAATCTTTGTCTATGAGTAATTTTGCATCCATGCTGCATTCGTTAGTTCACAAATAGTTTCGAAATATTTGAGATGTGGTGCTACAGACAACAGTTGAAAATTAGTGGACTGATAGGATAAGGAAAGAGGAGGTTATGCGCAAAATCGGAGAGGAAAGGAATAAGTGGGAAACACTGACAAGGAGAAGGGACAGGATAGTAGCACATCTGTTTAGACATCAGGGAATGACTTGCACGCTACTAGAGAGAACCGTAGAGGGAAAAAATTGTAGAGGAAGACAAAGATTGGAATACATCCAGCAAATAATTGAGGACGTTGATTGAAGATGCTACTCTGAGATCAAGAGGTTGACACAGGAGAGTAAATCATGGCGGGCCGCATCAAACCAGACACAAGACTGATAACTCAAAAATAAAAAAACGTTGGTATTTTACTAACGTTTGTTCGTATAAAAACGTAGGATTAGTATTTTTCTGCGTGTTCTGTGTAAATGCAATCTCAATAGTATGCTCCCTCTGTTAAATAAATGTCGGCAGTACATCTAATTAGTTCGTTAACCTTCATCCCAACGTATGCATCGGTACATTTTCCCCTGTCCTGTAATCTCAGTCCACAAGTACACTCTGAGAAAAAATTACTTAATATCCTTCGAAAAGTATAAAACCTGGTCTGTCGTTCTCGATTTCCTAACTGAAATTCTGTTGCGCTGTTTTCTCTTTACCAGGACGATTTAGCGCTCTGGGCCAAGAATGCAATATTAAGCATGGTGACTGAGCGACCCAAAGTGCTTGTTATAAAGTGAAGTGAACTTCCCAAATTCCTCGTTATGAGATAAGATGAAGTTGTTTTGAACAATCATTCGAAGATTTGGAAAGGAGAATAAATATGATGTGATTCAGTTAACTTTGCGAATAACCTTACGCGGTTAGGGGCGAAGATTTCTAAAATTGTGTAATTGTTATAGGTGATAATGAAAAGTAAAAAGTTTGGAGAAAACCTGCGAAGGTCAGTAAAGCCTTTTTTACACACTGGTGTGTAAATTTGAAAATGAATGAAGTGAAAAATGTGTAAGAAATCTTAAATTATTTTGTGGCCAACCTATGTTCAAGAATAATGTAAGTAATGAAGGGTCTGGTGTGTCTGTTAATCTATTAAAAACCGAGAATGAAAATTTTCGTGAATAAGATAAGGCAAAATAAATAATTTCAAGAAAACTGAAAATGATATGTTATATGGAGATTTTGTAGGAAATTAAGAAAGTAATGAGCTAGGTTGTCCATACACTAAAGTCAGAACAGTGATACTATCAATAACTCTCAAAATAATAATTTCCTCGCAGTCGTCGAAACAAATGGCAGAGTTGAATTCTTAAATAGACTAGGAAGTGTGGTACAACTGAATTCTTTGTGTGTAAAGCGTAAAAGAATGTGGTTAAGTCATATATATGCTTTCCTCTTTGCTGGTCAGGAATTAGAAACAACTTTGTCTCAAGATAAAGGACAAGTCTGCATTATCCGGCATCGTTCGTGTAATGAAAGCCACATTCAAAATGAACCAGTTCCAAAACCATTTGGTTTGTCAGCGTAAGAGCTGTGACTCAGATTTGAAGCTGTATCTGGTTATGTTCTCCGCTCACAGTGCTTGCGGGATTACTTAGAACCCATTCCTGTTCGACTAATTGACAAGTCGCTTAGTTAAATATACGTCCATGTTCACTTTATGATTTTCCATAGATTTCGTTGGTGTTACGGTTGTTTCGCGAAATATACGATGGGGTTAGGTGAATCGTTCACGGTCTCACTTTATTGTTAGCTCTGTAAACACCTTTCTTCCAGACAGCTACAACAAGCATTCTAAGTAACACTGAAGTATCGGTACTGGTACAACAGGCCTTCGTTATATCTCTTTAACCCGTTGAAGTCAGAATCCTATATATAAAAGTAGCACTCATAGATAGGTTGCAGATGTCTTGTACCTTTTCATCTTTACAACTGCATGACGTTTACCAGATTTCTGCCAATATATATCTAAATCTTTGCTCCGTCTGCAGCTAGAAGTCTTTCTGGCATTCAGCCTGATGGGCGAGTCGTTGTAAAACGAACTTTGAACGGTGCAGCGTGTTAGCATCAGAACCTGACACGCCAATGACAATTCGTTCCACAACGACCAATCCAACGGATTGCATACCCGAGAAATTCAAGTAGCAGATATTCCGGGAAAACTCACGAATATTCTTAAGCCCTGCAGCTGGCATTTTCTCGCAGCAGCATTGTTGTAATAACAAAACGTTATTCTCACTTTCTTCGAGTAACTGACGCTAAGGTATTGTTTGACATGACGATCATTAATTCACTCACACCTATACTTGTGTGTGAGTTTGTGTGTGTGTGCTGTGTGTGTGTGTGTGTGTGTGTGTGTGTGTGTGTGTGTATGTGTGGAGGGGGAGCGGAAGAATTTAATGCAACTTAAAGGGAGGGAGAGAGAGATATGGCGGGAGAGATTTATGTGTGTATGATAAATCACTTCTCTCGAAAATTTCCTCCCTTTCATATATCCTCTGTGTTACTATAGATGACGTGTCACTGATCGCATTTATGCAAAGATTGCAGTAGACGCGAGATGCCTAATTGTTTCCACCGCCCTTTGTGGAATGCATAAATTCTGAATAATTCTCACGAGTATATGGTTGTTGTCACTTGCGCAGAAAACAGCACATAAGTCGAGAGTCTGTTATCTCGAGGTTGTAATACACCGTTAGTGAAGAACTGGTGTTGTATAAAGACTTAAATTTTTAAGTATTTTTGAAAGGGATGATACTCACTTTTCTCTGAGTAGGAGAAGACTGCATAACTATAGTCCACTTTATGAATTACAAATAATATCCATTCTTTATACTTTCACAGAAAATAAACAAAATAATGAATTGCTTGTCTGCGTAATTAATATCACACCAGTTCTCAACTGCATGTCCAAAAAGCTAAAACTTGTTAATTAAGTTCTTTGGCAGCACCTACAGAGGTAGATAACATGGCTGTCCTCCATTACTGTCGAAACAGTTCTGATGTAACAGCCGAAACATTTCGCCCGCCACCCAAGTTAGGCGCGATCTGAGAACCTACAAGTGCTTCGTCTTTATTTTTTTTAGAAGTTGTTTATTACTCTATTTTTGAAATAACAGAATGATATCCTTCTACTGAGACATGATTTTATACGAAAGGCACATAAATTCATTGCTTAAATTTTCTAATATTAATAACAGAAATGAATCATTTTGGCGGGCAACTTTCGAGCACAGCAGCCAGTCGCGGAGGAGGATTACAATTTAGTCGGTCTTTCTCAAGATAGCCGTACCGAATAAACCATCTGTCACCGTTACGTCACACCAAATTACGTCATTCTCCTACCGCTGCCTTATCAGCTGCTCTAAGAAGCACTTCTTGTAGGTGAATATGATGGCTGTAAAGCCAGAAATATTACTCCTACACCCAACCCCCCCTCCTTCCGTATTTACAGAAATTGCGATGTTCTCGCAGACAACAATTAATTTTGGAAATAAGTAAATTTGTAGTTACCGCTTTTATAAATTTCTTGAGTTATCGTCTCTCAAGAGTTATACCATTCAACTATACTTGTAATTCATTGTTATTGTTCAAGACTTGAATCTACTATATATTTTTTTCATTCTCAAATTATTAAATAATTTATATAATCATAGACTCAGTTATTTTGTACTTAGAAAAAACTAATTTTTACTCTCAGTAAATTCATGTATAATCTTATATCACAGAATTATTACTCTTTAGTTACACTTTCTATACCAATTATATTATTTTTTAAGTGCAAAGATGTTCAAAGGTGCATTATTCGGCGCCTTTATGTTGTTGGTAGTCTTTTGTTAATTGGTAGTCTTTTGTTAACGTTTAATCTAACATTTCCGCTAAAATTTTCTATAGAAGTCCACTGTCTCCGAACCAAGTTTCGATCACCAAATTTAATTCTGCTGTTAAGTTACTATCGGCGCATTGCCGGTCTTTAAATTCAACAAAATATTTGTATTGAGAGATTAAATTGCTATTCACTTTTGGCACATCGCCGTTCTTTGAACTGACCAACTATTTGTCATAAGACATTACACTGCCTTCATCTTGCCATTCTTTACAATCTTTGTCACTATTATCTCGGCACCATACCGTTCTGCACTTAAATGTATTTGAATGCGTCATAAAGACGTCCACTTTACATAATTACAAATAAATCAAGCACAGCACCTATATATTTCACAAACACTTGGAGACAGGTCATTACACTCGTACCTTTTACTAGAGCATGCTCAAGCAACCCACAACAGTAGCCCATATAAGTGATTCTGTTGTCAGTGATGTGGTCTTGTTTTATGAAACTCATGACTTTTCCAACTGGTGTTGGATTCAACAACTATTAGTCCATTCTCCTGTCTCCAACCCCAGCGTACAGCTCCAGTTCCATATAAAGTGCCTTAAATTATTTTCCTAATAAGGTTAAGCAAATTTTAAATGAACATACTGTCATACATTATTACAATGGAAATAAATAACATGTGTTGTATTGTTTTGATTTTTGCTGTTTATGAAGAATGCCGTTGTTTACATTCTAGCACGAGAGTGGTTTATCACTGTTTTTGTTTTGAACACACCTGTATCCACTGTTTACATGCAGATGGGACATTGTCTTTCGCATTCTTAAGAGCTCGCACCATCTGTTGTTACTACAGACTCGCAGCGGTAATGACTCACGCCGCTACCCGGAGTCACCTGCCATGCTCTTCAAATCTTACTTAAGGAGGTTTACAATTTCGATTCACAGATACACTGAGAGAACCTTTAAGAATCTTGCTTCAAGCATAATGCAGAAACATTCATTTATCAAATCGTTGCTTCATTCCAGGTTACGTGGCCTCATTCCTTCTACATTTGAGTGTTATTGTTGCTACAAACCGTACTAGTGAACTATATTCATGTAATGATTGTGTCTTTTCTACTGACTTTCATATACAACCATTATGTGACTTTGTAATAGGTAGGGGCTAATTATTCTATTCTTAGGTACACTTTTATACCACATACCTATCATATTTAAAACCAGTGTGTGTCATTAGACTATATGCTTCACATTGCGAGGCCTTCCATTTCAATCTCATTTACTACATTTATGTCTTTTATGAGATATCCATGTCAAAGTTATGTCTTATGTCGACAATGTGTCTGTTCCCTAGTACTTCATAAAATACTTGGCGGAAGTCACTTCGCCCATAAATACTACTTAATGACTAAAGTACAAGTCACCTTTTTCCTGTCCTCCCTCACTCTTCGTAAGTGGTCAGCGACTTTCCTGCCGCCTTATAACCATGTTTCTCCTTCCCCTGCATATCCAGATAATTGGCCGACTTTTCTGTCGCCTAATAACCGTAACGCTTCATTTATCACAAACCTCTTTGACAGGGCTATTCCTCTCCTATCAGTGTATCATAAGTCATTACGGCGAAAACCATTTCGCCGTTTCAGTTCATGCTAAAGAGTAACGTTATCTCTATTTTGACACAACCTATACATCATCCCAAGACAACCTTTATTTATTTCCATTACTGTTGCCAGCAGAATTTCTTCTATTGTACATTTTCATATTCACTTACCTGGTTCAGCATCGTCCTCTTCTGGAGCCTTCAGCTTATTTTTAAGCGTTACTTCATCTGAGTTATATACAACAGCCCTCGACTTTCTTTCCTATTCTTAAATTATTTTCAAACATAAAGGTTTGCTCATCGTTGTAAATATTTAAAAAATTGCTTCACTACAAATTTTATAACATGTTTTTTGTTATGTGTCTTAATATGGTACTGGTGACTTGTTGTGCTATATAATGTTCTTTTGCCGAAGTATCTGCAATCCTATACTTTGTATATTCTGGTCTGGTCACATGTATTCCGGCAAATGTCTGTTTTTTCACCCGTACTATGCAGATGTTTTATTTGGTGGGTTACTTTGTCTTTGTCATTGTTTGTTTGTTGTCATATTCCATGCAAACTACTTATCTAAACTTTGATAGTGAATAATGTTAAAGAAGGCAGATATAGTTCTGAATTAGAGACGCGCAATGACTGACAGCAGGAAATGAAAATGAAGCATGCTGCTAGTTAACTCGGGCACCTCGTAACCAACAATTACCCAGCAATGGTTCAAATGGCTCTGAGCACTATGGGACTTAACTTCTACTGTCATCAGTCCCCTAGAACTTAGAACTAATTAAACCTAACTAACCTAAGGACATCACATACATCCATGCCCGAGGCAGGATTCGAACCTGCGACCGTAGCGGTCACGCGGTTCCAGACTGTAGCGCCTAGAACCGCTCGGCCACGCCGGCCGGCTACCCAGCAATACAAAGAACGTTATTGTCCTCTGAGATTTAATTGCCATTAATTAATATTTCATCTAATAATTGTTATTGCGGTATTTTCGTGGTAGAATAAGGCACTTCATTCACTACTTTCTCAAATTCAACACATAATCTACCGTCATCTGACGATTCTTGAAACTCCCACAGACGAATACAGTATACATGTGGCCATTTTTTGCAAGTGGCCTCTAGCAGGAGCGGGTTGTCAACTCTATGTTTATTGATATCCTGACGCCATCAAGCTTCTGCACCATAAAACCTTCTGTTCACAAATACTTCATCTCTCGCTCAGTTTTGTATGTGGGAGACCAGTGTTGGTTCAAGAATGCTTGCACAAATTCTTTATATGTTTTACATGTCTTGCTGCCCCTGTTACACATGATATTGCTTCTCCTTCTAATCTCATGGCCACGAATTTGGCATTTTGTTGTTCCGTCATGTTTTGAGAAATGATGCTCTCGAACTAATGAGGGCTACTGGGCGTATAGTTCCCTTGCCGGAGAAATGTTCAAATGGCTCTAAGCGCTATGGGACTTAACATCTGATGTCATCAGTCCCCTAGACATAGAACTACTTAAACCTAACTAACCTGAGGACATCACACACATCCATGCCCGAGGCAAGATTCGAACCTGCGACCGTGGCAGCCGCGTGGTTCCAGACTGAAGCGCCTAGAACCGCTCGGCCACAGCGGCCGGCGCCGGAGAAATGTTAGAGTCTATATGCATCAGCGTGATTTGCTACATCACTTACAGGAACTATACCTTTCTTTATTTCTTGTTCGCACCAAATTTCGACTTATTGTTTAACTTCATTTTCTACTTTGTCTTGCATTCCAAGAAGTACTTTTTGCTCTATTTCTCTCATTTTACCCTAAATCGGAATTGCGTTGCCTTTGCGAGAACGTTCTACATGTGTTATATTACGACTAAGTATTTCATGGGCATTTTTGATACTATTTATATTTCTTCACTATATTCTGTGTTTATCATTACACGCTTTGATAGCTTGGCGTTGCCCTTACTTTCCATTACTAATGTCATTCATTCATTGCCGTTCATCACAAACTGTCTGATTTCTTGGTCAACAATTTGATTTACTTCTGACTTTTGTAACTTCTAACTTTTTACCCCATTCTTTTGTTTCATAATCTATTTTCTGGCAACATCCCCCAGTTTTAGCTTGGAGATTTGTAACCTTTTGTTCCAGAGCACTGAACTTAGCGTTAACTTGAATTGTTGGCACGTTAACTTCTTTTAACATCTTATCTATTTTCTTTTGGGTTTCCTTCTTTTATTGTTTCCATTGTTTCTATTCTTTCAAAATTAATTTGAATATATATCTCATACGCTGATCATCGTCCTGAGCTCGTAAAGTGTTAGCTGACGGTGTACTTTGACTTAATGTACCTAACTCATATGTTGGCTGGTTAGTAACGTCGACGTCAGAGTCACTTCCTCTGGCATCGTCATTCCAATCAGTCACTTCATTTTGGCAAGGGTTTACATTGTCATTGTTTGCCATTAATCTACATTTCCACTGTCTTCAGTACTACTTAACTCTACATTCACAGCGAAATCATTCACGTTTTTTTTTTCCAGAATACTCAATGAGATCATTAGTTACTGAATTTTCTGTTTCGGAGTCATCACCAAGGTCTGAATCTATGATTTCACTTGAATTATTTTCGACTATTTTTGACATACCATTAAACCAATATCTGACTTCACGATTATTTATTTGTATCTTATCAACTGATTCGTCACTACTACTATGAGATTGAACTCCTATACTCCCGAGAGCGTATCTTACTTCCTCTTCCCCAGACCTTTTACTAATACTAATGTTCCAATTAGAAATCACAGATTGCTATACGCAAGCACAGCACTTACACAACTTTCCGTCCTTGACTTACTGCCGCTGATTCTCGTAGCCGTGTGCTGCGCCGCTGCCTGCAACTCCGCTGTCTTGCTGTGCTGAAGCAGGCACATATAACGTGCTCTGTACTGCTAACTGCGCCGTCCGCTGCTTGCTGCCGCTGCACCTGCTGCCTGTGGCTGCCTCGTGCTGCTCTGCAAGCTGCACTTCTCGTAGCAAGAAGAATCTTGACAGATGATTTATAACGTAATCCCATGGACCGTGTGCTAAACGTAAAGTCTTATTCTCGCATCACATCAGCACTCCCTATTCCTCATTTACAGCGACCCTATTTTCATGGCAACAAAAATTTAATTTTGCGACATCATTTACTCAACTAAAGTTCAGAAGCAATTCAAACCCTCCTTATCACATTTCTTATGCAGTTCTCTGGTCGCTTACAGTTCACATGTATCACAGCCCTTACTAGCTCACTGTTCGGTTACAGTTTTCAGTTCTCAAAAATGGTTCAAATGGCTCTGAGCACTAAGGGACTTAACATCTTAGGTCTTCAGTCCCCTAGAACTTAGAACTACTTAAACCTAACTAACCTAAGGACATCACACACATCTATACCCGAGGCAGGATTCGAACCTGCGACCGTAGCAGTCCCGCGGTTCCGGACTGCAGCGCCTAGAACCGCACGGCCACCGCGGCCGGCTTTCAGTTCTTGCTAATAAAATCTAGCCTCCTGATTCCAAAGCACTTCAACTTCGAAGACATCCACACAAGGGGTGCCATTAACTTCAGCGTAAACAGAGGTAGAGATAGAGATAAATGGCTCTGAGCACTATGGGACTCAACTGCTGTGGTTATCAGTCCCCTAGAACTTAGAACTACTTAAACCTAACTAACCTAAGGACATCACACACATCCATGCCCGAAGCAGGATTCGAACCTGCGACCGTAGCAGTCGCACGGTTCCGGACTGCACGCCTAGAACCGCGAGACCACCGCGGCCGGCTAGAGACAGAGAGAAATGGTGAGAGGGATTTACCTTACCCTCGAAAATTTCATCCTTATGTACCTCCTCTGTGTTACCGCAAATGACGTGTTGGTTGGTTGGTTGATCTGGGGGAGGGGACCAAACAAATGACGTGTCACTGATCTCATTTGTCATAACACTGGAGTACGCGAGAGGTGCCAAATTGCTTCTGTCGCTCTGAGTGGAATTCATAAGTTCTGAGTGACGTTCACCAACCTCCAGTCTTCTATAGTCTTTGTCCCTTGCGCAGGAAACAGCACAGAGGTAGTGAATCAAATGGTTCAAATGCCTCTGAGCACTATGGGACTCAACTTCTGAGGTCATTAGTCCCCTAGACCTTAGAACTAGTTAAACCTATCCAACCTAAGGACATCACACACATCCATGCCTGAGGCCGGATTCGAACCTGGGACCGTAGCGGTCTCGCGGTTTCAGACTGCAGCGCCTAGAACCGCACGGCAACTTCGGCCGGCTGTAGTGAATCCTTTATCTTGAGGCATAAACTGTTAGCGAAAACTTGTGTTGTATAAAGAATTAAATTCTGAATTGTTTCGTTTAAATAGGGTGCGACTCGTTCTTTTTATCAGCTCTATACGAGAAAATGCATAATTATAGTCCACGTTATGAGTCACAAATAATTTCGATCCTTCACATTTTGACATAAAATAAACGAAATTATTACGTGCTTATTTGTGTCATTATTATCACACCAGAACTCAATTATATATCAGAAAAGCTAGAGTCTGATAATTAAGTTCTTATCCGATACCGACCGCTGCAGATTACATGTTAGTCCTCCGGAGCTGTCGAACTAGCTGTGTTGGTATGGCCGAACCATTTCTTCAGCTATCCAAGTTAGGCAGTATCCGAAGATCTCCGAAGTGCTCCGTCTGCATCTTTGTTCAGCAATCATTTATTAATCTGCTGGTAGTTAAAACTTTTGAAGTAATATAATGATACCCTGCTATTGGGAGATGCTTTTATATGAAAGGCAAGTAAATTCACTGTTTGGTTTTTCTAATATTAATACAGAAGTGAATCATTCTGGAGTGCTATTTCCAAACACAGGAGCCAATCTCCGGGTTGGACCACGATTTAGACGGTCTTTCCTCTCGTCACACGTACCGAATAAATCATCTGTCACCGGTACCTCACACCACATTACGTCATCTCTCCACTGTTGGCTTGTTCGAAGAAGAGCTTCTTGTACCTGAATATAATGACTGTAAAGCCAGAAATATTACAAAGTTATGTTCCCCGAATCCATAGCATTCGTAGCGTCCGTGGATAGTACTAAATCAAAAGTTCTTATTCTTCCTTTCTCCTGCGTCCTGAAACGCTTCTGCCTACCTAAGTCGTTCACAGAGCATCGTCCAAGCTTCCCTTTTTCTCTCACAGTCTATTTTTCAACATTTTATCCATATGCAATCAACTTCGATTCACCGATTTTGCAATCACCTTCGATTCACCAATTTTGGCTGGGTGCAGGCTTGGTGAACTCAGTTTCCGAGCTGTAAACTGAGGAAAACCGCCTATCTGTTAACTCCGGACATGTTTCAGGAAGAGCAGCTATACTGATCTAACCATTCGGTTCAGAAGGATTCTACACATCAATGTATTAGATCATCTGCAGGCTACAGTGCGTCTTTACATAAACAACTAAGTAGTGCTTATAGTAGTCAATTTTCCTGGCCTCTCAGATCCGTTATATGTCATAACCCGGTAATAATGGAGCATTTTTATGGTGAGCATTGGAAGAGCTCGGCCTTGCCGGTTCATGTTATATATATATATATATATATATATATATATATATATATATATATATATATCGTTTAGGCAGCTTATACCGTCTGCGTAAACGGTATAAGCTGCGAAAATTAACAAGACGGTACATCTCGGAGTGCCTTATAAAAAAATCTGATGAAATGTAGTTATATCATGTTCTCTATTATTGTGTAAGACAAATGTTTGTTGGTTTGATAGTAGACGAATTTCTGTTTACATTGTAAGCTGACGGGACACGACCTTGGTTGTGTATTACCGACGCCGACGCGCCGGTCAGAGAAAGGTAACGGCCGAACCAGAGCAATGGAAACATTTGACTGTACAACGACGCGTCGCGGCGGCCAGGTACTGCCGAAACAAGCGATGTAAACAGTCACCGGGCTGTCTAAGGAACGTGAACTTCGTTTCACGTAAACAATGAATTAAGTGCAAGCAGACGTTATTCTTTTACAGCACTGCTATAACGAAGGTCGTTGTGGTAAAGGATAGCTAACATGAAATGAAATATGTTTCCCTTCGTACAAAATTAACCAATGACCACGTAATTTGTTGTGGGTTAGTTACAAGCAACTGTTCCGTCTCTTTACAACAAGATCATAATGAAAGTTAAATTCACTTTATTTCCTGTTACAGAAATACTATAAAAAATGTTCAAAACGCCCACCATCCGATTCGACATATGACTCATTACGGCGAACCCAGTTTCGCCGCACTCGTTCACTTGAGTGGATATTTAGTTTTATGGCACTGCAGCATCGAAAATCCTCTCATAATTTCGTCCACATTATTTATTTGCTGGCCATAAATAAGTTCCTTCATATGGCCCCAAAAGTAAGAATCCTGTGGATTTAAATCAGGACTGCGTGCTCGCCATCGACGTAGACCAAAAAGTCCTATCCATCGTCTTAGAAGTCGTCTATTCAAACATCTTCGTACTCTGTGACCAATGTGGAGGAATCACATGTTATGACATACAGTTAATGGAATATTTTCTAATGAAGTTGGTAGCAATGTTTCCCCTGGAAACATTCAGTAACTGTTACCAGCTAATCCTGCAGGTAAAACATAAGGGCCAGTACTCTAATCATCGATTATACCCGCTCATACATTTACGGAAGGAGGCAATGAAAATATGTTGCTACTACTTGGGGCGGATTGCGTACACTGCACTTGTGCATGTTACCGAAATTGGTTATTCCTCTCATCTGTGACGAGTATTTTGTTTACAAAATCATGCTGCGAACTTTGCAATAAAAACCATTCTGAGAATTCTCATCGCGGAGGGAATGCTTGCTCTGCCAACGCTTGTACGTGTTGAATGTAGCATGGCTGCACATGTTCCTCTTTCAAAGCGTAATGTACGACAGTGTGCGGTACATCCAAGTGGCGGCGCGATGCTTCTAGTACTCTGAGTAAGAGCTTCGTGTTTGTTCGTCAGCTTCCAACGCACGTTCTTCGCGTTGTTGGCCTCTGTCTTCCTCGTGGGGTAGTAAAGAGCCAGTATCTCTCAATCTAAGCAAACTAAATATTTACTCCTAAGCTGTATTCTGTCGTGTTGTAGCATACCAGAACAGAAAATACGCTTCGCATATAGAATTAAAGGTAAAGGTAGCTATCGAACTTTGTTACGAGTGATTCGCAAAATAATCGAGTGAAAGGAGAGAATTATAATGAAGTAAAACTTTGGCGAACAACTCCTTCTAGTACCATAGAAGTTATTCCCTGACGTCTTAGTAGACATCATATCATTCTATTCCATCTCGTTGTCTGTGTTTTCTACTTATTCCTTCCCCTGCCTATTTTACAGAGAACCTCTTCATTCCTGACCTTAGCAGTCGACCTAATTTTCAACATTCTCCTGCAGCACCATATCTGAAATACTAAGATTCTCTTTTTTTCCGGTCTTCCCACAGTCCTTACCTCACTGCCATACAATGCTGTGCTCCAAACGAACATTCTCAGAAATTTACTTCTCAAATTAAGACTTATGTTTCGTACTAGTAGACTTCTCTTGGCCTGGAATGCCCTCTTTGCCAGCATTAGTGAACTTTTAACGTCCTCCTGGCTCCGATTATCATGGATTATTTTACTGCCTAGGTAGTACGTCATCTGCTTCGTGATCCTCAAGTCTACGTCAAACTGTTCTCTGTTCTCAGTAACGCTACGTCTCATTACTGTCGTCTTTCTTATATTTGTTCTCAATCCGTTTTTTGTACTCATTAGACTGTTCGTTCCACTGAAGACATCTTGTAATTCTTCCTCATTTCCAGTGACGATAGTCATGTCATCAGCGAATCTTATCACTGACATCGTATCACCCAGCACTTTAGTTCCACTATTAATCCTCCCATTTGTTCCCGTCACTGCTTCTGCGATGTAGAGATATAACAGAAGAAGCGAAAGAGTACATGCCTGTCTTACAACCTTTTTAATACGAGCTCTTCAATTCTTATTGATCCCCCTTGCTTTTTTTACATATTATGTATTACCCGTCTTCTCCTATAGCTTACTCCTACTTTTCTCAGAATTCCAAACATCTTGCACTATTTTACATTGTCGAAGGGTTTTTCTAGGTTGTCTTAAATTTTCTTCAATCTTACTTTTATTATCAACCGCAACGTCCGAATTGCCTCTCTAGTCCCTTTACTCTTCCAAACTGATCCTCATCTAATAGAACCGCACTTTTCTTTTCCATTCTTCTGTATATTGTTCTTGTCAGAAACTTAAATGCATGAGCTGTTAAGCTGGTTGTGCAATAAGTCTCGCGCTTGCCGGATCTTGCAATCTTCGAAATTGTGTGGATGATGGTTTTTCTAATGTCAGATATCGTCAGATTTACACGTTCTACACACCAACATGAATCGTCGGTTTGTTACCACTTCCCCCAATGTTTGTAGGAATTTCAATGGCCGAGCGGTTCTAGGCGCTTCAGTCTGGAATCGCGCGACCGCTAAGGTTGCAGGTTCGAATCCTGCCTCGGGCATGGATGTGCGTGATGTCCTTAGGTTAGTTAGGTTTAAGTAGTTCTAAGTTCTAGGGGACTGATGACCTCAGCTGTTAAGTCCCATAGTGCTCAGAGCCATTTGAACCAATTCCAATGGAATTTTACCTATCCTTGCTGCCTTATTTGATGTTAAGTCTTCCAAAACTCTTTTAAATTCCGTCTCTAATACTGGATCCCATATCTGTCCCCTGTCGACTCCTGTTTTTTCATCTATCACGTGCTAGATTAATCCTCTTAACAGTTGTAGTATTGGTATAACAGGAAACAAAGTAATATGTTTAGTGATAATGTTTGGCAGCTCTTGGAAGTGAGTATTGTGTCTGTCACTAAAGGTTCGGCAATGTCTATGCACACCGGTGCCCACATGGTGCTTAGTCAGCACTCTGGGTTGGGGGCTGGGGGGGGGGGGGGCGATGATGACCATGTTGTGGAGAACGACAGGCGGCGAAGCAGGATACGAGAGTGGAAGCTGGCGCAGCTGCAATCTGGCGGGCGCCAATTAGCGGCGGGCCGGCACCTGGCGCTTGTCTGTGTGGGCAGCTGCGCTCCGGCGGGCACGCGCCACCACCGCCTCGCCGCCGTGCCTCCGCAGGTGCAGTCGCAGCTGTAGCTGGCCGCCCTGCGCCAGTCAACAGGTAGTCGCAGGCAGCGGGCCCACTGCCCCATTACCAGTTATAAGGACAACCAATTATACCGCTTTCCTCGGGCGTAATGAGCGCGCTGTACCTCCTTCTCTCTTCCCCTCTCTTTTTCCTCGCTGTTAAGCCTACCATTCACAACGACTCTACGGAATGAAACTAGGCAATGGGAGCGCTCAACACAGCACAGGAAAATAAGTGAAACACCTCTGTAGAGGTAAGGACTGTAAATGCATGAGGTCCCTTAAGAAAGCTTTAAAGATAATAATACGTAAGACCGTGATCTGAATGGACTGGGATATAAGCAGTGGACATAAAATCACTAAACAAGTTACAGCTGTGATAGATTTGCACATAATGCTCCACAGCTATAATGCATTCGGTAAGACGTCGGCTACATACACCAGCAGTGTGCCTTTACAATTAGGTGACAGAAGATATGGAACAGAGATGTGTACATATACAGATTGCTATATCATCGCGTACACGAGGTATAAAACGGCAGTTCATAGTTGGAGTTGCCATTTGTACTTAGGTGATTTATATGAAACGGCTTACAACGTGATTATGGCCGCACGACGGAAGTTAAAGACACTGAATGGTACTTGAGCGAGGCGCATGAGACAATCCACTCCGTAAAACGTTAGGGAATTGAATATTGCACGATCAACAGTATCAAGAGTGTGCAGCGGATATCAAATTTTAGGCATTATCTGTCACAACGGACAAAGCAATGGCCAACGGTCTTCACTTAACGAACGAGAGCAGCAGCGTATGTGTAGATTTGTCAGTGCTAAGAAATAAGTAACCGAACCAATCAGTGTGGGACGTACGACGAACGTATCCTTTCGGACAGTGTGGCTAAGTTCGGCGTTAATGGGCTGTGTCAGCAGACGACCGATGCGTATGCCTTTGCTAACAGCAGCGCGTCGCCTGCTGCGCGTCTCCTGGGCTCGTGACCATCCCAATGTGACCCTAGACGACTGAAAAACGGTCGTCTTGTCTGACGAGCACCGGTTTCAGTTTGTAAGAGCTGATGGTAAAGTTCGAGTTTGGCGTAGATCCCACGAAGCAATGGACCCAAGCTGTCACTGTGCAAGCTGTTTGTGTCTCCATAATGAACTTGGTCCTCTGGTCCAACTGAACCGATTACTGGCTGAAAATGGTTTCCAAACAACGATGGAATTTTTATGGATGACAACGTGGCATGTCAGTGAGCCAAAGTTTTTCGCGATTGGTTTGAAGATCATTTTGCACGGTTCGAGAGAATGATTTGGCCACCCAGATCGCCCGACATGAATCCCATCGAACAGTTGTGGGACATAATCGAGAGGTCAGTTTCCAAAATCTTTTGCAGTTTTGGACGCCTCCAGACGCAGAATTGCTCAGTACATCTGCGGGGATTTCCAGCGAGTTGTTGAGTACATGCCACGTCGAGTTGCTCCGCGATGCTGGGTAAAAGAAGTTCCTACACGGTATTCGGAGGTATCCCATGGCTCTTGTCGCCTCACAGTATGTGCACATGATAGCATGCAACTTTCAAGTATTTGGTAAAACGATAGTGCCTTGAAGGTTCAAATGGTTGGTTGGTTGGTTTGGGGAAGGAGACCAGACAGCGTGGTCATCGGTCTCATCTTTAGGGAAGGATGGGGAAGGAAGTCGGCCGTGCCCTTTCAGAGGAACCATCCCGGCATTTGCCTGGAGTGATTTAGGGAAATCACGGAAAACCTAAATCAGGATGGCCGGACGCGGGATTGAACCGTCGTCCTTCCGAATGCGAGTCCAGTGTCTAACCACTGCGCCACCTCGCTCGGTGGTTCAAATGGCTCTAAGTACTATGGAACTTAACATATGAGGTCATCAGTCCCATAGACTTAGAACTACTTAAACCTAACTAACCTAAGGACATCACACACAACCATGCCCATGGCAGGACTCGTACCTGCGAGCGTGGCAGCAGCGCGGTTCCGGTCTGAAGCGCCTAGAACCACTCGGCCGCAACGGCCGGCATAGTGCCTTGAATCTGCTTTATGACTACATTTGTCCATGAGAAGCTTTTTTGTTTTCCAGGCTTTATTTTCTTTACGGAAATAGTTGTAATGATGCTATTTGCTAGGCCCCACTCTGAGCACCAATTGATGTAGTTATCGATTTTGCTAGGCCGCAGTCTGGATGCCAGTTTTTATTTCAGACTGACCAGCTCAGGGTTTCTGCCTATAAATCGAAGTATTTTACAGCCTTCATAGTTGCTGTGTCCTGCTCTATTTCCACAGCAGAAAGACCACACGCACTCACCAATAAAGGCATTGTTTCATCCGGCAAGTTACGCATTCCCCGATAACTGCAAATGGGTCGGATACTCTGTGTGCATCCTTTTGTCATCTCTGACTTCGGACTGCGCTTTCACATCCGCAGACACGTTTACTTCAGCCTGACAAAATGCGGTGGTTCAAGTCCGCCGGCCACTGTTCGGGGACAGTGTAGAGGCTCGGAGGTGGCGCCCCGTGGCATTTGTCTCGGCCCCTGACTCCAAGTGGCCATGGTCCCCAGGTCTCATTCATCCTACTCAGTGGTTTAATCTAGTTAATAATAACAGAAACTTAGTCCCTTCACCAATTACTCTGCACCAGACACGACACTAATTGAATAAACGCAGGCTAACATTTCACTACTTTTCCCAAGTTCTGTAACATCCACCTTTAAAATACAAAAATCACACCATGAACCAAAGTATGAACAACATAGTCACGAATCTTCTGACTAAAACCTTCTCCGACAGACGATTCCGCCCTCATACTATAACTCACTATACTATAGCTAGAAAACACTGCCAGCGGGCTGAGAGTGCACAAAAGCAAAAGGCACTCTCGAATAGTTCTCAAAAAGCAATAATAAACACACAACGCTGCATGCAAAGATCATTATCGGGGGCAACTTCGTAAAATGTTTCAGTGGTCTTCTGACGCCTTCCTCCTAATGTCGGAAATAGGTACTGTGCACAGGTCGGCCGGCTGGAGTGGCCGTGCGGTTCTATGCGCTACAGTCTGGAACCGCGGGACCGCTACGGTCGCAGGTTCAAATCCTGCCTCGGGCATGGATGTGTGTGATGTCCTTAGGTTAGTTAGGTTTAACTAGTTCTAAGTTGTAAGGGACTGATGACCGCAGAAGTTGAGCCCCATAGTGCTCAGAGCCATTTGAACCATTTTTGTGGGCAGGTCGAACGAGTCACCGATTTCGTGCATTCACGAAGTCTACTTTATTCGTTGTCGATATTCAGCTGGACGTCTCGATTGTTACAGTGCGGCCCGTTGTTTTGAGCATTGTGTTCTGGGTGTGTTGCAGACGTGCCAAGATGAGTTTGACGTTAATAGTTCCTCCAATTAATGTTAACGAGGTGGATCTGTGGGTTTGCGAAAGGTCATGTGGGTCTTTGGTAAAATGGTTTCACCAACACGTCGGATATAGTACGTAAGCTGCATATAAGTGCTGTTGTTGGTTCTCCAAGGAACTTCCAATTTCTATACGGCCTGTCACCAGTGTGAAAGTGACCGTCATAGTCAGTCGCATAGGATGAATATCTACGACTGATCGTGGATTGTTGAGAACAAACATTAGTATGAACGTTGCACAAGAGTACATGTCTTGCTACCTATCCACCATACAGGCCAGAGACTTACAATTAGGAACAGAACGAGCACACTTTTCTTCGAGGTAAGGTACTTTCCACAGTCTGATGGGCATTTCTTACTGGCTTAGTGTAATGAATACAACACAGACTGACATTTTTGCAATATCCTGCTTGTAAGGTGTCAGTGTAAACGATATTATTACTGCCTACCATCTTATGGACTCCTAACAACACGTGTATTAAAATTCATGATGAGTTAAACTATTCTGTTGAAGCAATCGACAAGTGAATTATCCGATATAGGATATCACGACATTCCATATACTTAAGAGAGACTAGTTTGTGTTTGAACCCTCTTTTTGAACCTGAATGACTGCTCTGATTTCCATGGATATTCGTGGGAGTACTAGGATAAAGCGGGTTCTGGCAAATTTAGTTTGTGCCTGTTGCACGAATTCAGGGGCAACCTATTGTTCTGTTAATTGATTTATGTCCTCCTGGGATTGATTTATGACTCTCTAGGGATAATCCATCCTTTTGAGAAAGCCTCATCCTTCTCTTCTCTGGGAAATCCCCAATTTTCCCCTCACTGGTATAAACTCAATTTGATATCAAATTAATTGACCAATTAGTTAAATCAATCAATTAATCACCCCTCCCTGTCCTGCGAAATCCCCCAGTCCTTCCCTCTCCCAATTTCCCCATCTCTCAAGAACCTGGAAATTGGCGGAAAAAAGACACAGTGTGTGCTGGAGAGGGAGGATCTCAAGACACAAAATTCAAATCAGTGTCAATAATATTCATTTCATTTGCATATTCTGTATTTAATTAGTTTGCAGGAGACAGGACTCTCACCCACCACTGGGGTGGAACTCATGCCTGCATTCCCCGTCCATGCTTCCCATAATGTAATAACTGAGGAATGAAATGAAGTGCGGTATATTAGCCACCATGTTGGGTTGCCTGAGCATGTGTCTGTTATCCGGGCACCAAGCGGGCGGTAGGGGCATGCATGTGCATACAGCACTGGTGAAGCCGCATGTGCCTGGCAGGTGCCGCCAGGCATTGGGCAGAGTGCCGAGCGCTGACATCTCTGTTCGCTGCGGGAGTCCACAGGCTAATGGTACGTACGCGCCAGTGAGCATGTCGAGCGTCACGATGTGGCAGCCAGTGGAACTACCACGAGATGCCTTTCCTCGACGCCGCATCTAGACACCACCGTTTGTGGGTGCAGGGAAACCATTGTCGTCGGCCTCACAGCCAGCAGCCGCATGCACTGACACCGGTCCAGGTGGACGCACCTACCTACCTGCCTGAGGGGTCGCCCATTGCTTGCCTCACAAAGCATCAGATGACAGCATCCCTTTGAAATTTGGTACCTAGGAATTCACGCTCTTGTGTGGTCTCAGAACAACTGCACTATCTCAAGTGGTTACTTCCTATTGGCATCCCTTTGCTCGAGAAATTCCTGCTGAAACACATGCTTTCTCTCTCTCTCACACACACACACACTCACGCATGTGGTTATTTCCTGTTTATGTAAACACCTTGAGCCGGAACGCTGATCGCCGTCGCCGATCGGCTAGCTTATCTTTCCTATTTACGGCTAGTGATCTTTGCCAGAGAAGTTAGTGAGCGCAGGGGGAGGGGGAGAGTCTTTGGACGGGTGTGCAGTAGGGGGAGTGGCGCCTCGGCTGTCAATGCGAAGGGTTATGCAGTGAGTTCTGGATTGGCGTGGCACGTGATAGCGGGTAGTTTGCACGGTGTGTGCTTTTAGCGGGGAGTGGTGGCCTGTATGAGAAAGTAAACAAGCCCGGCCTTGTTGGAGAGGAATAAATGCGCCGTACGCCCCTGCTTGTGGAGCTTTAAGCGCGAGCTGTTGGCACGGTGCAACGTGCTAGGTGCAACCCGTAAGGAACTATGGAATGACGGCCTCAGTGTTTGTGTGAGACGCAGAGGCGGGATTCGTTAGAGACTACCCATTCCGGTTTCGCTAGCTAAGCACTGAAACCAGCAGCCTGCTGCTACGTTGAACATAGTTATTATTTGCTTCTGCAGACCACTACGAAAGTGTGTGCCACCTCATCAAGATTCTTCCGCTGTCTCCAGCCGTTCTAGTTAGTCGTCACGCAATTTGAATTGCCTGACTGTACTTATTGATCAGATCTCTGTGTCGGCTCAATCTGCCCCTCCCTATATTAAGATATTTTATCCTTTGTTTCTTTAACAACTTCACGGAGAGAGTGTTTGCTGTGTACGATTTGTCTGGCGTGTTGGCATCTCACGTATGTTTGTTTCATTGGCGGCTGGGGCCGCGAACTTGTATTTCAGTAACAAAATGTTTCCTTGCAGTGCCAACGTATTAACGTGTGGCCATCATAATTCAGTTTAGGTTCTCATTTCTGTTATTATTGTGTTTGATTGTCAGTACTGGCTAGTAATTGAATGTTTTAGTCTGTTGTAGACTTGTGGACATTCCCATGCTGAACTGGTGGATGGCGAGCCGGCTGTAGTGTACCGACCAGGTCGTGTATGAGCGAAATGTAAAGCAGCTCGCACTAATGTAGAGTTGAGAACCAAATCTTCAGTTATTTTATTGCCAATTGTAATTATCATCTGTGGAATTTTTAAAGTCTACCTATTACTGTGATTCCTTTGTTAAACCGTTTGCTTCTGTTTAAAGTGTCTTGTTAATTATTCAGTCAAAACCTTGTTGTCAAATAGCGTGTGTTTAAGATAGCACTTCAAGGCTGCTTCAAAATCAACTTTTCCAGGTACTAGTTTATTAATGAATTTATAATTGAATTTCTTTAATTAGCTGTAGTTGCGATTTCTTAAAATCAACCCTTCAGGCATTATTTGTTGTGGTAATGGCAATTTCTTTAAATTGTTGTTTTCTGATCCTTAAAAACAGCCCTTCTGGAGATTTGCTTAGTTTTTTTTTTATATTAGCCCTTCAAGCGGTGTTTGAAAAATTTTATCTAGCTAGGTTGTTTTAAAATAACTCATAAATTGTTAAAGATCACCAGCATGTATTGTCAAGGATAACTTAATGCTAAATAATGTATGTGTTACCTACCCATCAACTGTATGCAAAAGAACAAAAGCTGGCCCAGTCGAACCTTTCGTTATTTGGTCACGTGGAACCGGGTTGGATACCCGTTCGTATCTATCAACCTGCATGAACTAACATGTCCAAACATGTAGACAGAGGTTTTCATCCCTTCTCAGAATGCTGTGTTCCTGTAGGCTGGCACGAAATCAGTGACAAATCCCACCTCCCACCCCCTCTCAGTCGTCCTCATTCAGCTACTGTCTGTGGCTGCACCAGGTTTTCTGTCTTATCGGTGTTCCCAGTCTTTGTTTGTTCGCTTGTGTGCTAACCATTTACATTACCAGATGAAATTTTCAGCGAGAAACAGCAGCGGTGCTGGTGGCAAACGCCCTAAGCAAGGAGAATTACCTGGTAAGTACATGTTCAAATCGACAACCTTTTTTCTCGCAATTCCTTCACTAAGAATTCCGTAGTACTGAACACTTGTCTTCTTCTCATTGTTTCAGCGTACATCCACGAAACTGTGGAAGAACTGGAAGCTGAGAGGCAACAGGGGCAGCAGCAGCAGCATCAGCATCATAATTACATATTTTCTACATTGTTGTGCTATGTGTATGTATGCATTATGTTGCTGAGACATGCTCTTTTCGTTAAAAATATTTCACCATAGTGCTGTCTGTATAAATAATATGTTGTTGTCTGAGGCGTACTCTTTGTTCTTGTACATGATTTCGAAAAGCCGCGCTTGGTGTCCGTGGGGTTTAAGGCGCCATGTCACGGATTGTGCGGCCCCTCCCGCCGCAGATTCGAGTCCTCCCTCGGGCATGGGTGTGTGTGTTGTTCTTAGCGTAAGTAAGTTTAAGTAGTGTGTAAGTCTAGGGACCGATGACCTCAGCAGTTTGGTCCCTTAGGAATTCACACACATTTGAACGTTTGATTTCGAGGAGCAAGAGCAGGGAGGGACAGAGGTTGTGATACCTTTCCTGCCACAGATATTGGGTAAATGTATATTTTAAAACAATTTTTCTTGGTTTTGTGCATGTATACTTTTCTTATTAAATCAGTATGTTGTTGTTGTGGGTGATTACGGTGAGCTGGTTCAGGTGAGAATGATGATCTGCTGTTATGCGTGGAGGGGACGGAAAGTGATCTGTGTCGGCATGAGGAGATGCCAGAAGTGCTTACATGTAATCAGTGTTCTTTCCTTCCTTGCATCAAAAACGGCTGGCAACGTCTGGAATTTTGTACTTTTTCGTTATTCTCCTTCCAGCAGGTGTCTCACGGCAATTCACTGTGGCGCAGGTACAGGGAGTGAGGGTGGGTGAAGAAACAACCAACGAGATGTGGCCCTGTGAGGCACGCAAAGCAGCGCAAGACGCCACTTGTCACTATCAGGGAAGCTGCGGCAGCGGCAGCCGCTCCACCATTGCCGCCACGGCTACAGCACTGCTCTGGCGTCCATGGGCCACTCTTCCTAAGGCAGCTGGCTCAGGATTCTGGCCACAGCTATCTCTGCAACCGTGTTGCTCACACTGGGGCAATACACCACCACCTCCCCCACGATCTCACACAAACCGCAAGGTGTATGCACTTGCATACCTTCCATACTTCTCCACGCAGCCGTCATCTTCATCCCAGCCAGCAGCAGCAGCTGCTCTTGTCATATAGTTGTAGATATAGTAATAGTAATAATCCTGTGGCTAGCGGCAGTTCCGTCACCCACCTTTTTAGTGAAGGACATCCGATCAGTAACAGCATACCACAATTAGAACACTTGGTGACTGCGGATGCCTTTGAGGAGAGAACCTCATTCACTAGGATCGAGAACCTAGGAGGAGAGTACCGTGACCCTGCAAGGTTTCTGAAAGTATATCTTCCTGTTTTCATAATTCAAGCGGGTATGACTCTCACTTTCTTGTTTAGCAGTTTGATAACTTCCGTTTGGAGAAGGATCAGGCCACCGTCCTGCCTGAGAGTGTCGAGAAATATATTTCATTCTCCAAACGAATGACGCCAAGAATTACGATCCAGTTCCTTGACACGCTAGGTTTTATGCAGGCGTCACTCCACAAACTTGCAGAAAATCTGCTTCAGAAGGATATGCACATCACCTGAGCTGCATTCACCAACGAGGAAATGTTTCAACTTGTGACTAGGAAGGAGGTTCTCCATACGAGTACCTGAATGAACGGCAAAACTCAACAGAACCAGGCTACCAGACATAACTGCATTCTCCAGCAACCTCACAGACGATGCCATATTGGATGCAAAGTATGAGCATGCCATGAATGTCTGACGGGAAATCAACATCTCCGTTTTAGGAGAGTATGCACAGCTGTACATGGACACAGAAAAACGTTTGCTTACGGATGTTTTCAAGAAATTCCGGAGTCTATGCATGACCACACATTCTCTGCATCCCACCTTTTATTACGCAGCACCTGGGTTCTCTTGGGAGGCTATGCTCAAGAAAATGAAGTGCAGTATGAAATTAACTTCGAGCGAGGGATCCATGGGGGACTTTTGTCAGTGTGTCGTGTCCATAGGCACGCCACGGAAAATAATCCACGTATGGGTGAGAGGTTCAACACATCCCTTGATTCAGCTGCATCATATACTTCGATGTCACTAAACTATCCAGGCGCATCAAGCAACAGTCACTGCTGAATGGCGTGTTTCGATGGGTACCCTAACAAGAATGCAAGGGACTTGGGGGGGGGGGGGGAGGGGGGAACCGAGGGTATGGTGGCTCATTCTGATGTGAGATGTGTGGTGGAGGCAGAACTCGATTATGTTATTAGTTTGCATGATGTGCACACCGATTTGCCACTGTGTCCAGAGCAACTAGTTCCGAAAGGAGGCTCCATCCCAAAGCTGATGACAATGCTGGGAAACAATATCCAGCAGTGTCTCACATTGCGTTTGAGGCTGGCTAGAATCACCTGTCCTATATCCTTCTAGCAACTTCCTGATTTCAGAAGTATATTGATGTGAATACCACAGTGAGGGCTTCTGCGATGTGACTTTGAGAAAGATATTTGTAAATTAGTGAATTATTTTCGATAAAACAATGGAGACTCTGAGCTAACATCAAAAGCTTTGATTAGAAGCGAATGGGAGGGGCGGTGCGGCATAAGAAATGTATCACCAGACCTAATTTTAAACGGGTCACAGTTTTCATTGAGACCTTGGTTCTGTGGCGATGGAGAAGGTTGCAGTAGACTTCACGAAGCTTTTCTACGTGGGTATGTGCATACTAGACCGATCCTGACTCCACATGTACCACTATGAGTTTGGCTTCTCAGCGTGGCGTGGCGTGCGGACCCGCTCGGTGAGTGCTCCACTTGTGAAAGTTTCTACCGAGAATAGTTAAAGGTGTAATCTCTAACGTTACGCGATAAAGACTAATTCGGGAACTGTAGTTTGGCCGTGAGAGGTTTTTCCGAGATTGTGAATACATCCTTGCTTGCCGTGTGGGAAGTTGTGTCGGCAGAGCGGGAGACCAATGTCTTCCCTTGTGGCGGTGACGAGTTGCGCCTTTGCTGACGGCGCGGCGTGCAGCGGGCTGCGGTGACGTCGGACGCGGACGTTGGTGACAGCGCGGCTTGAGGCGGAGTGACTGCGCCAGCTACAGCTGTCCGTTGCGTCAGGCGTCCCAGACAACAGCGGCCGACTCAGTAGACGCAGTCTACGGAAAACTGGTCGCAGGTATTTTCAAACGGCGCGTGGCTCACATTTCCTGGTGCTTCCTTGACACTGGCGCTACCCAGCAACAGCGCGGAAAACTGTGGAGCGAATCACAGAGCATACTGAGCTTATCACAACCGGTTCCACTCGGTTTAGAGACGAACTAAACGCTTAACGGATCCAGAATTTGCGAATTGGCAGCCGTACAGCAAATTCCGTCCGGCGCGAGCTCGCTTTGCTTCACTTTGTGAAGCATTTGGGACGTGTACGTTGGGCTTTTGACGAAGTTAAGCTCCACGTCCGCGTGTATATGCGGACACTGGAGCATACAACCTGGTCCACGCTGGTGGCAGCCGCTGCTGCTTCTTCACTTTGTGAAGCATTTGGGACGTGTACGTTGGGCTTTTGACGAAGTTAAGCTCCACGTCCGCGTGTATATGCGGACACTGGAGCATACAACCTGGTCCACGCTGGCGGCAGCCGCTGCTGCTTCTTTCGAAAAATACCCTAATTCCCCCCGGAATCAATGTAAGCTGCACATCAGTCAGAGGACGCCGAAACAGAGGGGCAACTAAGACGGGCGGAGTACGGCGGCAGTAAGACGATTGGTATCCAGTGAAGACTTAGATCCCAAAAGAAAGAATGGAAACCAAAATAATAACTGATGTAGATGAGGTCTTAGTGGAGTTCCAGAATGAACTAAAACAAAAACGGGCGTCAACCACAATTACATAGTAGGTTAAAGACAAAATCTGGGCACTCGCACTATGTCAAGCAAGGCTTTGTGGGCAAAGTGAAGAGATAAGAACTGAGAACGCCAGACTGATAAGGAAACTAGCGGTTGCAAGCGTAACAGATCGCCAGGAACGCATTCAGTGACTGGAAGTGAAATCCGAAAACCAGAGACTATATTAGAGAATACAGGCCTCTCACTTTCATTAGCAACGGCTGCGGCTCCCGGCCCGATTGCAAAACCTGAAAGCAAAGTGCAAGAAACCATTCAACAAACAAAGATAAATGGTTCAGCACACTTTGACTTATATCAGAAACAAACCAAGATGTCGGAACTATTAGAGAAATCACCAGCAAAAAGATTAACCAGCAGCGAGACAAATTAAAAATAAAATAAATGAAGTCAACAGCAAACATTGTAATAATTGAAACACAATCACAGGTAGACAAGAAAAAAATAAAAGCAACACAGCTTAAGGACATTAAGTGTGAAGAACCCAAGAAGTTTACACCCCTGCTGACAGTGCACCATGTCTCAACATATTTAACTGACCAGCAATTCGTAGAAAGGTAGACGAAATAAATCTGAATGAACACTCTACTACCGACTATATTGACGATATGTGCATGCAGGGTGCAGCCAAATACGAAGTGGCCAGGGACCTAAAACATGAAGTGTTTGATTGGGTCATCTGCCAGGGTGGTTTCCTTTTACAGGTTGACGAACTGGAAGACGAAATACAACGAAGTAGTATAGGGAATTGCAACGACGTCCTTGAACTTCGTGAGGATTGAGCTGTCACAAATTTCACAAGACGTGCAACACCACACGCAAACACAGAGACAGTTGCACACGACCTATACAACAAGTAGAATATGATACAACCAAATATAGACCCTATATTACACCAGTTCGTTTTTTCTATGGGGTTAACACTATGAAAAACAAAACACAGAAGTAACTGAACAAAAAGACACATGAAGCACCGGCACAACAACACCAGACACAACTGCCTCAGAATTAACATACAACAGTCAGCTTTCATGAAGAAGTCCTCGATGGAGATCAAAAACAACAATTCACTATCAGGAGAAATGCTTAGCGAAAATACATCAAACTCCACACTATCAGAAGTCATAAAGCAGGGTAAAGATGAGACGCTACAAAATTACTCGAAATCGGAGCAAAAACGAACAGTCAAGAACACCAACCAGACACAACCAAAGATCTCAAGCTGAACACTGTTAACTACGTTAACTATGAAAACTTAGAAGCTAGTTAACGGCTTAGCAGACTGGAAAACATGGATGTATTTCAAACAGCTCTTCGCTGTGTAACACAAATTAAGGATGAAAACTGGGATAAAATCTGCTTCCCAGCTACAGAACAAACTGACAGGATGATCCTAAGAGTCGAAAATCTCCAAACGAACCCAAAAGAACTATATAAACTTTTAGGGGAGACATGTGCGTGGAGGAGAGGGAGCCTAAACCTAGGGAAGTTATACAAGGACTTAGTGAGGGCACACTGAAGTGTATTTCTGGATTTTAAAGGAACCACATCACAGTGTTTTTCCTTCACTAGATACCCTTTCTGAAGATAATATAACTGAAGTGCCAGGGTGGTACCCTAGTAAACATGGAACTAGGCAGGTTCTAGGTTCTAGATTCTTAGATGAAAAACAACCTGACATCGCCTGCGTTCAGGAACCTTTACTGCGAGGCGGGAAGATTCCAGGGCTCCCCTTGTATTAGATTACACCAAGTGCGAGAGCCGCGCTAATAGTAGTTAACAAAAACCTTATACTAACGCAGATCACCCGATTTGCTTTGAACACATCACTACAGCAGATATAACGGACGGGATGTCTGGCTCATGTCGTCTATACGCGCTCAGTACTCCTACGATACAGAAATTTTTTAGACAAAATTAAAGGCGTTGCACGACACTCGGAAAGAAAAGGTCTCCTCATTCCAATCGATATCAAGACAAAATCTCCCTTGTGGAACTAATATAGAAGTGAGCACAGAGGGCAACTAGTGCTTGACGTGGTAAATGAAAGCAAGCTCTTCATAATGAGTAGGAAGGACAGCCCCTACCTACCTCGGAGACGCCGGTGGCGCAAGTAACATAGATCTTTCTCTAGGGAACGTAAAATTTCTTCCACTAGTCAACATTGGAGGGTATTAGATAGAGCCACACGCAGCGACCACAATACAACAGTCATAACCAGAGACAAATACGCCAATACACATAACATGGACCATGAACAGCAGCACCTACTCATAGGGCCAACTGGCAAAAAGTTCGGACATTGTTAAGACGTCGTTACTACACACTGTTCAAGGTACTATAGATCACAAGCCACGCGGGGTAGCCGCGCGGTCTTGGGCACCTTGCCACGGTTCGCGCGGTTCACCCGACGGAGGTTCGAGTCCTCCCTCGGGCGTGGGCGTGGGTGTGTGTGTTGTGCTTAGCATAAGTTAGAGTAAGTTAGATTAAGTAGTGTCTAAGCCTAGGGACCGATGACTTCAGCAGTTTGGTCCTATAGGAACTTACCACCACAACCATGGATTACAAAACGCAAGTTCTAGAGGTCCTACAAAGAGCGCAGGAAGCAGCTATACCATGACCAAAAACTGGGTAGGGACAGAAACAACCTTGGTCGACAGTACTACCAACAAGCAAAGGTAGCTCCTGAAAGAGAGATAAGACTCAACCTGTATCGTGACTCTGAACACAAATGCTAAAAAAAACTGAAGACAACAAGGCAAGACTATTGGAGCGATTTCGTCAAAATCCAATTACAAAACGATATCTGTGGACAGCTATTCAAGATAGAAACAGAAGGAGTTCAGACACCGACAATACTGTCAACACTAAAACAAACTAATAGACTGATGACCAAAACATGTAGACACACAGCAGAATATCTCCTGAGCAGGCTCCTCCCACATTACGACCCCACACAAGATGATCGAAACTACACTGACTTAAAAGACGGGATGAGGCAACCATACGTCAATGACAGTGTAACCATAACATTCTCACAAGAAGAGGTAGCGAGCGACAATCAGGTGTCTTAAAAGTCAAAGAGTACCCGGTCCAGGCAAAATACTTTCAGAAACATTAAAATAAACCATGGCACAAATAATACCTTTTCTTACGAACGTGTACAACGAGGCACTACTAACAGGTACAACTCCAGACCTCTGGGACATTGCTAATGTAGTGATAATCAGGTAATCAAAAGAAGAAGTGCCAACAGATCCCAAAACGTACCGACCGATCAGCCTTACACACTCTCGCCAGGGTACGGCTTCTGTGTGACCGCCTACAATAGCACAATCGCCTCCTCGGCCTAATACACCGTCAATTCGGCTTTAGGGAAGATAATATAAGACGTCATCAACCAAACACTGAGAGTAACAAAGAGCATTAATGACATATACGTGGCTGCCATACCAATCGACATAACCGGGGCTTTTGACAACCTGTGGTGGCCGTCCCTCTTCGCCAGGTTAAGAGAGATACGACTATCAGCTTTCCCTGCCGGGCGGAGTGGCCGAGCGGTTCTAGGTGCTTCAGTCTAGAACCGCGCGACCGCAGGTTCGAATCCTGCCTGGGGCATGGGTGTGTGTGATGTGCTTAGGTTAGTTAGGTTTAAGAAGTTCTAAGTTCTAGTTGACTGATGACCTCAGATGTTAAGTCCCATAGTGCTCAGAGCCATTTGAAACATTTGAATCAGCTTTCCCCTACAATAGCCTCCTCGACTACGGAAAAGGCAGAGCGGTGAAGTGGGGGGCCGGTACACGCAAGGTTGTCAATGGAATAACAAAAGGGTGTCCTCGGGGCTCCATCTACGGCCAATATTTGGAGATATCGAAATCGAGCCCTTGCTGAATACCCTGTATGGGGACGACAGGGTAAGATGTGTGACGATGCTCGTAGTAGTTTTAGCCAACTCGAGTCTAGCACTAGAGACAAGACACGCAGCTGCTTCAGAAAATGAACAAGTGGTGCAAAGAAAATACACTAAATCTAGTGTCCAACAAAACTGTATATTTACTGCTCGGAGGGACACTACAGAGGACCCCAATTCTAGAATTAGACAATACTACCATTCAGAGGAAGCAGGCCACGCGCTATCTAAGACTGTGTCTTGACGAAAAACAGACCTTCAACGAACGTATAAAACTGACAATTGACAAAAGCTCCAAAATTATGCACAAACTAGCAAGAGTCAGTGCAAACAAGTACAAATAAGACGCTAAGGACCTATCACATAGCGACTTTTGAACCCATTGCATGCTTCGCCACAAGTGCTTGGGTCTACAGGCTGAACATGCAGACTAACAAGACAATGGCAAGACGAGCTCCGCTTAGTGTACGCCTGAGAATGAGATCACTAAAGGTACTTTGCGTTGTGATGGGGACTTGCCCAATAGATATAACAATTCATTCTAGAGCTGCACTTTTCCGGCTTTAAAGGGTCAGACTCGATAAAGTCACCGAGAGTACAGGAACCAATATTGTAAAAAAAACACACACACACACAAATAAAACAATGGCGGATTTGAGCATGGCAGAGAGAGTGGAAGGCATCCGACACGGGTCACCGAGTACATTCTTTCTTTCCTGACGTTCGCGAAAGATTACAACTAAACCAAGTCGATCCAAGCCGGGTATTGTCCATTTCCCATCTGGCCATGGGCCGTATCAGGTACACTTAAACTGCATGGGAGTAAGTAACAATGGAATATGGATTTGTGGAGAAACTGGGACACCAGAATGAAACGCCCGTTAAACCCGCTGGGCAGAACAGGTGATAAGGATTGTGGAAAGGTCCAAAAAGGTTGGGGTCAGTGTCACCTTAAAATTGTAATTTATTGTAATTTAATAACACATTTACAACCAAAGCGGCGCGTAGCCGAACTTTTGCAACTACGAGTTTAAGACTCCAAATCTTTCACGGCTGAAGGCATCCAAACCAGAAATCTTAAAAAGAACTGAAAACACGCAGTTACAATTACAAATTAAATATTTAAAAAATATATATGTGACAGCTAGGCTGAAAGCCTCAAGGCAAGGGTGGATAGACAAACATACACAACATGCAATACGAAATAAAATAAAATTACCATAACCTTTCAAAGGCAGAAAACCGCAATGTTTAACCTCGAAAGGTAATTTTGAGAATAAGGTTCCAGGCTGAAGGACCACAGTTAATTTTTCAAAATTTTAAAAAATATAACTGTAAGCCTTAAGTCTTAATTAGCTGAAACCGGACTGAAAGAAAAGGCAACACAACGACAATAACCTTTCAGGAAGTATCTACTTGCCGGAATCCAAACTTACTTACATAAAACACAGTAGAACAATGAATTTTTTTAATCATTGGCTATGATAGATTACAAACAGAACTAAACACCGGTTAGAAAGACAGTAAAGACAAAAGCAGTCGGAAGCCTCCAGGGCGTCGGTCTGCCCTCGTTCACTTAGGTGAGACATGTGGTGAGCCCAAATACACTTCATCCGTCGGAACCTAAGGGACAGCCACCGACCGACCGACAAACGACTTGCTTGCCACTAATCGGTACATAAAAATTAAGCTGTCAAAGCTACATACTGTGTTGGACAGAGACAACAGGCGAGGAAAGGACACTGCCTGAAATTACGTTAGTGGCCAGGGCAGGTAACCGGAACACTAACGGCCACAAGGCAGAAAATTCCGCTGGTGCACTTGAATTGCAGTCAACGTAATATAGTTAATTCCACCGCATGGCGGCTAAATTTCAGCAATACAAAACTCTGTTTTGCTCACAGGAAAACCTCCCCAACAGCGAACGACCAAAACGAACCACACAACATGAATCGACATGGCTTGGGTACTTCAAACCACTACTCAACCTTGACGTCCTGGGTCGATGAATCACGCAGTTCGTAGCAATCGGACAGCTCCACACACGCTCCAACACTGCGCAGAGACCTCCAACGGACCCAGACGACTGCACCGTGCGGATATAACTTCCCTGGCCCGCAGCAACCGACCGACTCCCGCAGAATGCCGATAACATCTAAAACAGTCGTCAGTGGAAATAACGCCAACTACACACACAACCTGACAAACACCTGCACAAAGACCTGAACGATACCCAACAGTAACTAAGCACGCACGAAGAGAAATCGGGAGTCGATGCACACACACACACAGCCGACTCATGAACTATGGGCGAGTTATTTTATTATTGTGTAAAAAAAGCATCTCTGCATTGAATATTACAATCAAATTGTATCCCAAGAACCAAACTGTATATCAAGAATCAAATTACACCTGTGAGAATTCAGTAAACAATAAAATTGGTTAACATATGCCTTTGCCGGCCGGAGTGGCCGAGCGGTTCTAGGCGCTACAGTCTGGAACCGCGCAACCGCTACGGTCGCAGGTTAGAATCCTACCTCGGGCATGGATGTTTGTTAGTTAGGTTTAAGTAGCTCTAAGTTCTAGGGGACTGAAGACCTCAGTATTTAAGTCCCATAGTGCTCAGAGCGATTGGAGCCATATGCCTTTGTTGTTGTTATTTACAGAAAAACTATCCCAACTCTATATGTAAAGGATGTGCAAGACATCAATGACACTGATTTTGAACATGAAGTCGTAGCTAACATGGAAGATAACACAATATATAGAATGGATGCATGGGATTATGCCTATAATGCAGCACAATCTGATTTGTGTGAGCAAGAGGCACGTGACCACATCTGGTTCCAAAGACATATACCAAATACATCTAAAATTGTATCACCAGTACTTGAAGAAAACCACAGACGTAGTATCAGAACAAAGCCGTACAGTGTCAAGTTGGCAAGTTTGTAACAGCGGAGTGCTGCTGCTAACTGGATCAACCTCCACATCTCACAATGAGCGCCACCCCTCCGTACAGTGATGTTATAAACAGTGTCAGCCCGGCACAGTAAATGTCCAGAGATGCACAATACTTAGACTTCATCTGTTGATTGATGTAGGTTTCTGCATTACACAGTTAATACCACTCCAACTCCATAAACAGCACTTCAGCACTTCTCGATGCATTTTCAATCTTTTACGTAACACCTCAGTCACTGTCCACTGATGCTTCTATACCAAGATGTAAGTGCTTGAATTCTAAGTTGAAGTGAACAGCAGTAGAGCACTCGAAGAAATTAGCAGCTTCTCATCCACCGCATCAACACTCTGTCCTTGCAGTAATACTGGAATGTTTTGCGATGAAGCGTGTGTTTGAGACCAGTATTGAATTAAACTGTGTGGTGCAGGCCCCCAGCAGAGTTCTTATAAGCCTTGGGGTTTGGCTGGCTGTCTTGTTCGGCAAGTTGGATGAGTCTGGTCTGAAAATACTGATGGTCGCTGAAGAAAGAAGAAGAAACAGTAAGAATCCCCAAACTAAGACATGAAGTTGAACAAAGACATCGAGCTGATCACAGACATGGAACTGAACAACATGTACTTACCTTTACACTGTTCCTGCAAAGCAGACGTGAAAGATAGTTTCAGCTGATGTTAGTGCATCATGCTTCCCCCACTGACTTTCTGTGACTGAGAGTGCATCCATCTTCTATCTCTCAAAGTCACAATCTGAGGAGATGCAGCGTTTCTATCGGTCCTCTGCCAATTTTCAGGTGGAGGATGGAGGAATGCCATGTTCCTATTGGTTCCTGGGGGAAAATACACATTTCAGACACCCTCTGCAGCACTTTTGTGAACTATTACTCCATATATATGGAGTTGCATTCACAATTGCATGTGTTGCATGGGTTATCGGCAGCACATGGCAGAGGAAGAGTCACTGTCCACTGCCAGCACTCCCAATGTAGTGCAGTAATTGCATCAGCACTTGGCACTCCTCACAGTGCCCAGTGACCTCCACCCAGCAGATGCAACCTGACCTCTGTGGCATGAAGATGCATGTGCTCAGTGCCTGCCTGGTACCCATATGACAGAGACACATACACACAACCCAGAACAGTGGATAATACACCGGGAAGCTGGAGCAGTGGGTGCAAATTTAATCTCTACACTAGTGGCAGGGGGAGCTCTGTCTCCTGCAATATGCCAATTGCATTGAACAACACATTGTTGACACTGTTTTGAATTTCATATCATGAGATCTTTCCTCGCTACTGCAGACTGAGTCTTTTGCCACCAATTGCCAGGTAGGGGAGGGGAAAGGGCAAGTCGGGAAAGGAAGGGAGCTGGGGGATTTTCCAGGATGGTATGGGGTAATTAACTGAACAATTTAATTAATTTATAAATTAATTTGATGGAAGGAGGGGGGAGGGTTGGGATTTTCCAGAGTGGTTGGGGAGGAGTGGGAGGGGGGGGGGAGAGTTCTCAGAAGTATGCATTATCCACAGGGAGTCATAAATTAATTGCAGGGATCATAAATCAATTAACAGAGCAATAAATTTGACCTTGAATGTATGCTTGCCCCTCAATGTATGCAATGCACACAAACAAAATATAGAGGAATTGCTGTACAAAATATAGAGGAATTGCTGTACTTAGAGCACATACAAAAATCCTGAGATAGGGTGTGCACCTTTTCTGAAACTAAACTCTCAGGTATGTTCCTGTTGCTTGTGAACAACCAAACAAGATAGTGCTGTAATTAAGAGAACTGGAATACAAGTGTCCATCCCGGCCTTCAGTTTGAAGGTATGTAGTATTCCCAAGAGATGGACTCTTGGAAAGGTCCCTTAGCAGGAATATAGGTGATTTTGTCCTCCTTAGTTTTCCAGCAAAGCTTCCACTCTTTCTCCATTGATCTCAACGTCGATGGGCACTTGAGTAATTCCTTTATTTCTCGTATGGTGTGTTGTTAGTGGTATGGTTGATTATGTAGATGAGAGGGAGAAGTGCGAATACGGTGCCATTAAATAGCCAACATTTTTCTAATGGCACCACGGATGGAGCCATACCTCAGTGTTTCCAGATGAAGGAAAGATAGCCATCAGTACTTATCTGCCATGATTGAATTTAAACACAGTGCAAAGTTTTAAACTGTAGGTTTCTGACACACACTGATGTTCGGGAACTATACAGTATCACCTTTCTTAACTTTGTCTCCCATGACCTTGGCACACCAGCAACTAGGATATCTTGAGATCACTGTATGGACTACGACATTAGCGGATTCAGCTCTGACGGTTGATAATTACAGTATTAAAATAAGTACTCTCTGATGACGACTGATATGTGTGTAGTCACAATGAAGCATACGGATTTGTAAGTTTACTCGCACAGTTTTCGTAATTCCGGATACAACAAAGCATCATCTCAGTTTCAGGTAACATATGTCCAGATTGGTCAATTAAAATATCAGTCGTGTTCCACGTGAGAAATAGACCACTTTGAGCATCAGGGTACTCTTTCGTTAATATAGCTCTGGGTGAACTTCCCTATGGCATTATTGATAGCATCTTCAAATATTTACGAGTAATATGAGAAAAAATATTCTCATTAGCAAACAGTTTCGGTTTATAAAATTAAGTGGGTAATGCAACTGATTCTTTTTGGTTGGGGCAGGGTTCAAATTCCCATCCGATCATTAGTGTTTAGGTGTTTCCCTAAATCGAGTAATGAAAATTGCTTGAACTTTAATTTGTGATAGGATACTGGCGGTAACATATTATATGCAAATTGAAGGTGGAGAGGGGAAGAATCGAAAGGAAAGGGGAACGTTGCTGTCAGCTGCATCGGCGTACTGTATTTCTTCCCGAACCACCTCGTTGTCGACGGTGTGTTGAAACGTAATCTTCCAAGCTGATATACCATTATCCGTCGACGACAAAGCTATTACAAGCGAAACACAATCTCTGTTAGGGCAAGTGTGAAGAATGAAATTCACCGTTCCCACTATTTGAGCATTATCTTAACCGATTTATGGATTTGAGGAAAACCAAATCCACAAGGCGGGAAGGGGAAAGGGGGAAGAGGGGGGGGGGGTGGTTAACAGCGAGTTGATGCGTCCACTTCCATAATGTAAGTCCAGTGTTTGTTAATGCTCTTCAAGTTAGCATTGAAACAGTTCTCGTTCACTGTGTGACAAGAAAGCTCCTATTTGCTCCTATGGCTGATTATTCGGCTTCACTACTTTTAAATGAAACATAACTCCTTGTATTTCGCAAAGAAGCGGTAGCAACTTCGATTGTACACTGGACCGAGGACGAGGAAAAGAAATGAACTTCTGGGGTAGAGAGGGTACCTGATATTAGTTCAACGATTTCGAAGAACTTGGCAGTATGACGTTACACATCCTCTGTCCTGGATGCATGTATTGATTCGATTGGGACGGGCTCATAACGCTGTACTCTTTCCTGAAGGAAGTTGGCCTACAACCATGTTAAGTGGTCCTTGCGATCCTGGATGCTCCCATGGGACAGATTTGACGCCCTCGCTAGTCCTACGCATGTTCTATCGGGGACAGTTCTGGGTATCTTACTGGCTTTGGGAGTGCAGTAACATCACGCACAGTTCATAGAGACATGTTTCATGTGTGGACTTGTACTGTCCTACTGAAAAGTGGCAGCACAAGCCGGCCGCGGTGGTCTAGCGGTTCTGGCGCTCAGTCCGGAACCGCGGGACTGCTACGGTCGCATGCCTCGGGCATGGATGTGTGTGATGTCCTTAGGTTAGTTAGGTTTAAGTAGTTCTAAGTTCTAGGGGACTGATGACCACAGATGTTAAGTCCCATAGTGCTCAGAGCCATTTGAACCATTTTTTTTTGGCAGCACAATTCTGTCTCATGCGAGGGAATACACTAGGAAGCAGAATGTGCATGCCGTAACGTTGTGCTGTTAGAATTCCCTCAGGGCTACCAGCCCTGACATGGAGTCACATCCGATGGCTCTCGACAGCGTGACACTAAGAGTAACACCACTGTATGCCTCCAAAATATTGGAAGAACAGCTACTTTCCCTAAGGCACTGTCTTTTGGGGTAATGCGGAACCACGATTCATCGGTGTGCACAGTGCGACGCCATTCACCAGGATCCCTGCTGCCCGGTCACGCACCATTCTAAACGCCACCGTTTTTGATGTGTTAACGGCATCATTTGCATGAATTACTAGTTCCGGCTAACAATCTAGCCATCTTCAAACCTTACGTAGCTGACAGGAGAATTCAAAGAGCTACATAAAATGTGGCTGGCTAGATTGTTATAAAAAAGAAGCAACCCATCCATATAAAGAAGAGTTCATGTGTGATAGTGACTTCATCGGTTTACAATCCCTAACATAAATAAAATAATGATAATAGTAGATGACCTTGTTGACATGCATGTTTGCTGACACTATACCCTTCTAGACACCTGTATTTCACTTTTGTATTTAGACATGGACAGACGCAACACATACATAGACATGAATAGTATCTTTTAATCTTGCTTCTCAGAAGGCAGTTCGCTATACAACAGATTCTCCTATATAAGTGCTTGTGCTTCTGGTCTATCCATATAACGATTCGAATCAGATTCCCGTACAGTCAAATGGCCATGTATATCAATGACGGAATCGTTTAGTCCGTTCCGATGTCAACCTCAGATAAAGGCCAAATAAATAGAAAAAGGTGAACACCGAATAAATAAATAAATGGGGAACCTGTCTCATACAGTGATTAAATACCAATTGTCTACTATCCTGTATCTTTGAAAATGGGTCTCTGGACATAGAAAGAAGTTTGATTAGTATTAGTGTTGATGTTACAGTGCCCGTAAAGGCTACACGAATCACATTTGGTATTCATGTAGATTTTCAAAGTAACTCAACATAGAGAATTCCCTATGTAATGTAAATAGTTTCTGGTAAATGCATGAAGACAGCAAAAGTCACTTACGACTAATTATACTTACACTGAATTATAGTGTCCATATACATTCGTTCGTCCTACGTCCTAAGTCGTTGTCCAACATAACACTGTGGCATAATAAACTCCACAACGTACCCATCTTAGTATCTGAGAATAAAATTAATGACACATGCAATTATTTAATAGTGTACGTGTTGATTTACAGACAACTGTCCTGCAGGCATAACGACGGTATTACACAGCGCTGTAGGAAGTTGTGTAATTACCTTGTGTACCTATCTGAATTGCTATACGTACATAAAGTGCAATATATATTGGAAATATTTACATTTTTCTCTTTTTATAATACTGAGCAATAATTAGGAAAATGTGTTGGTATATTTACTTATTTGAGTTTGGTCAGTCTAAATTGCCTTGTTTTTGCTGGCAAGGTGAGTATCAAATGAAGTATCTCGTACGATACTTCAGGGGGCACAGGTGAAAACTGTTTCTCTTCTTTTTTTTGTATGCTATATGTAAGCCAAGGTGTTTTTCCTCATATCGCTCGAATGGTGGAAGTGCTTTGAAATGATGATGGGTCTAGCTAGCTACGACCAAGTCCCACATGGAATCAACGGAAAACTGAGGAAGGATGCCCTCATCCGCATCCACCCATCAAATTGCTGAAAGAATCACGGTGGTCCAGAGACATATCAACTCCGTTCATTGACAGAGTAGCTGGAGTGATGCCAGATTAACATGAGTACAGTTAAGTGGCCCATGTGTGGGCAGCATTTCAGGAATGGTCCGCACACGGAGTGTATGAACAAACGAATGACAAAGATTAGGTGTAAAAAGCAAGTGTTCTTCCTGAAGAGGAAGTTCATTTTGTTAAAAGACGATCTCTTATAATCAGAGGAGCGCAAATAAAATTGGAAAACACAGTACACACACACACACACACACACACACACACACACACACACACACACACAAACCACATGACAGTCAGTAAACAAACAAAGTTATTGGTTATTAGTTTCTATATTCAGTTTAGTTTACTGGTCTCGGACGCTCGGGATGCCGTTTAACATTCCAAGAGTGACACACAATTTTTACGCATCTGACTCATGTGACATTTAAAGTTGGCATTCAGACACAGCAAAGCACACAGCAGCTCCACCTCTGTGCAACTGCAAAGCCGTACATATTTTTCATTCTGCCCACACGGTGCTGGCGTTAGTTGCAGAGGTGAGTTGTGACATCAATTTGTTTATACTCTCGCTCAAGTAGCAGTCAGATTTCACACTAAACTGTGAAGCTTTTGCGTAGCTGTCGTGCCAAGATTTGAATCCCGCAATAATGCGAGTAACAGTTAATCTGTACTGTACTGGTATGTGGCATCCACTGCGTATGTTCGTGTGATTCCTCGACACTTCAAAACTTGGACAGTTTTCCACGGGAAACCATCAGTCACACGTTGAGACAGTGTCTGAGTGGTGAGTGTTTTCATACACTCCTGGAAATTGAAATAAGAACACCGTGAATTCATTGTCCCAGGAAGGGGAAACTTTATTGACACATTCCTGGGGTCAGATACATCACATGATCACACTGACAGAACCACAGGCACATAGACACAGGCAACAGAGCATGCACAATGTCGGCACTAGTACAGTGTATATCCACCTTTCGCAGCAATGCAGGCTGCTATTCTCCCATGGAGACGATCGTAGAGATGCTGGATGTAGTCCTGTGGAACGGCTTGCCATGCCATTTCCGCCTGGCGCCTCAGTTGGACCAGCGTTCGTGCTGGACGTGCAGACCGCGTGAGACGACGCTTCATCCAGTCCCAAACATGCTCAATGGGGGACAGATCCGGAGATCTTGCTGGCCAAGGTAGTTGACTTACACCTTCTAGAGCACGTTGGGTGGCACGGGATACATGCGGACGTGCATTGTCCTGTTGGAACAGCAAGTTCCCTTGCCGGTCTAGGAATGGTAGAACGATGGGTTCGATGACGGTTTGGATGTACCGTGCACTATTCAGTGTCCCCTCGACGATCACCAGTGGTGTACGGCCAGTGTAGGAGATCGCTCCCCACACCATGATGCCGGGTGTTGGCCCTGTGTGCCTCGGTCGTATGCAGTCCTGATTGTGGCGCTCACCTGCACGGCGCCAAACACGCATACGACCATCATTGGCACCAAGGCAGAAGCGACTCTCATCGCTGAAGACGACACGTCTCCATTCGTCCCTCCATTCACGCCTGTCGCGACACCACTGGAGGCGGGCTGCACGATGTTGGGGCGTGAGCGGAAGACGGCCTAACGGTGTGCGGGACCGTAGCCCAGCTTCATGGAGACGGTTGCGAATGGTCCTCGCCGATACCCCAGGAGCAACGGTGTCCCTAATTTGCTGGGAAGTGGCGGTGCGGTCCCCTACGGCACTGCGTAGGATCCTACGGTCTTGGCGTGCATCCGTGCGTCGCTGCGGTCCGGTCCCAGGTCGACGGGCACGTGCACCTTCCGCCGACCACTGGCGACAACATCGATGTACTGTGGAGACCTCACGCCCCACGTGTTGAGCAATTCGGCGGTACGTCCACCCGGCCTCCCGCATGCCCACTATACGCCCTCGCTCAAAGTCCGTCAACTGCACATACGGTTCACGTCCACGCTGTCGCGGCATACTACCAGTGTTAAAGACTGCGATGGAGCTCCGTATGCCACGGCAAACTGGCTGACACTGACGGCGGCGGTGCACAAATGCTGCGCAGCTAGCGCCATTCGACGGCCAACACCGCGGTTCCTGGTGTGTCCGCTGTGCCGTGCGTGTGATCATTGCTTGTACAGCCCTCTCGCAGTGTCCGGAGCAAGTATGGTGGGTCTGACACACCGGTGTCAATGTGTTCTTTTTTCCATTTCCAGGAGTGTATGTTTCACTTGCAGCAGCATGATGCTTACACCTAACATTTCGTTAAAGAAAAGTTTACTTCTTGTTCCTGCACAATTCGTAATTTAGTTTGAGAAAGACATCGATACATGGGCCATAGCTGCATAAAGCACTAGTTTCCACTAGTTTCTCCAACAACGCACTGTTATTCGTGTGCACGCACACATTACCATTAAACATTGTGAGAAAATTCAGTGCACTGAAAGTTAGGCGTTAATGTCATTGACTTTAAGAGATGGGATAGTAAGATTTCTGAACAAACAATAATAGTTGCGACTGCACTCAAGTTAGATAGTAATGCTTAACTCTGCACCTCTGTGGTTATCTACTCGTTAGCTGCATATAATGACGAATAAATCCCCATTTCCTCATCACTGCCGACTGATAAATGCATTGAACATGCACATCACCTGAACCGAAAATAGAACATTCTCTGCACACAGCTAATACCCTGTCTGAGACCTAGCGAGGTGGCGCAGTAGCTAGCACACTGGACTCGTATTCGGGAGGACGACGGTTCAATCCAGCGTTCGGCCTTCCTGATTTAGGTTTTCCGTGACTTCCCTAAATCGCTCCAGTCCAATGCCGGGATGGTTTCTTTGAAAGGGCACGGCTGACTTCCTTCCCCGTCCTTCCCTAATCCGATGAGACCGATGACCTCGCTGTCTGGTCTCCTCCCTCAAACAACCCAACCCATCTCTCAGGAGAAAACCGCATCAAAGAGACGAAAAAGTTCATCGTATTTGGAAGCAGGTGAGTGTTCATGGACTTCTATCTCATTGGATCAATTATCCTCTTTCTAGCGACGCCGGTTGTAATTTCGCATTTATAGACATGACTGCTCTGATTACATTGTGTGTGTGTGTGTGCTACATATATAGTAATTACTTTTAAACCATCAGTATTATGTGCCACTGATGACTGCAGGACTAGTCTATTACAAGCGAAATAGGTCGTATTATACTGTACATATACAGCAAAAAATATTTACATATACATATACACATAAATATGGGGTACGTAGTTAAACTTGTCTCTATATACGACGCATACAAAATATATAGTGTTATTATATACATGTATACAACTTTTTTACATGATGTACAGGGCGTTTCAGAATTACACCGACATATTTCGCGGGGATATAGAAGGTGTCTTGAGGAATGAAATGCTGGCAGGACCCAGCGTCCGAAACGTCATCCAACGAGGCTACAGAGGGTTGCAGTTAGAGGCGCCGGAATCTGCCGTTGGATCTCCCATTCTGCAGCAGGCCTCATTTTGTACACGGAAAGACGTTAGGCAGAACGTTTCGCAATGTACGTGACAGCATTCTGGAAGTTAGAAGGCGCTGAACGAAGCCATGCCCGTCACACCAATACTGCAGACGCCGCTAGCGACGGTAGGGGCAAAGGAAAACAACAAACATAAGCAGTAGAAACATAGAGTCCAGTTGTAGTTTGTAGCCTGCCGGTGTGCCGCATCGAAGAGACGTTCACCTGCGCCGAGCAGCACGACGTGCGTGTTGCGTATGGTGAGGCACGCAGCCTTACGCATCTGTGGGCTACGATATCTCGATAGGGGTCAGCTGCACCACTCAATGATTGCGGCCATCCATCGGCGTCTAGTTTAAACGTGTGGTTTCTCAGGACATAGACACGTGAGAGTCGCGTGCGAAGAGTACGGACGCCATGATTTGCAAAGGAGAGAGGTTCGAAGCAGACCCATTCGCAAGCATCCACGCTGTGGCGGACGCGATGCAAAGCTCTCACTCAGCCGTTTGGTGCATGACAAGGGGAGACATCCTTTCCCTCTTCAGAAGATACGGGTGTTGTCGGCCTACGATTTTGCTCTGCGTGTGGAGATCGGACAGTGGCTCCTGCAGTGTTGCAGTGTTGCGTTAGGCAGCTGTCTTACACTGTGTGTGTTTTGTCCACAGACGAGGCACCCACAACTTCCGTGAGTGGATGGAGGCGGAACCTTACGACGCTAATGATCGAGGCTATCAGGAAAAGTTCACCATCAATGTATGGGATGGCGTGAGCCAAGATTACTTGATTGGTCTCTACATGCTTCCCCGTCGACTCACAGACGACAGCTATATAGCATACATCTGGGAACTGCTGCCGAAACTACTGGAGAAGATGCCGCTTGCAATCCGTCGACGTACATGGTTCCAGCACAGTAGGGTACAAACAAACTTCAGTCGAACTGGCAGAACCAGATCGGACGAATGTTTGGGGTTCAGTAGATTGTTCGAGGTAGCCCTGTAATCTGGCCGCCGCTGTCGCCTGGACTTCTCCTTACGGGACTATCTGCAGAATGTGGAATACGAAACTCCTTGAAGTCAGCGAGGCTACTTGCAGCGTGGAGCCGGCCGCGGTGGCGGTGCGGTTCTAGGCGCTACAGTCTGGAGCCGAGCGCCCGCTACGGTCGCAGGTTCGAATCCTGCATCAGGCATGGATGTGTGTGATGTCCTTAGGTTAGTTAGGTTTAAGTAGTTCTAAGTTCTAGGGGACTGATGACCTAAGATGTTAAGTCCCATAGTGCTCAGAGACATTTGAACCATTTTTTGCAGCGTGGAAGGTTGTTCGCATCACTCCCGGTGGCTTTGAGCGAATGTGGTAAACCAGTGATAACCAGATGTCAGGTATGCTGCGACACGGGACGCAGGCATTTTGAGCACGCTGCGACACGGGATGCAGGCATTTTGAGCACGTACTATAATTGCATATGATTTGTGATGAAAAAATTATTACGGGGAGTTTCAGTGATCTGATAAACCAATTTAAACAAGAAAAGAAAACAGTTTAGATTGCAACGGAACATTTAATTTTTAATGTTTGGTTCGCATGTTGTTTACTTTGTAGAATGTATTCAATATCCTATGCCAACCGAATACATGGTAATGTATAATTCTTGGACCCTGTTGTCTGGTTCCTGCCACAGAGTCTATACGTATTATTCCTCTCCTTTTCTCTGCGCTCATGTTTCCTGCCTTTAAATTCAATAAAGGGGCCAACTTCTCGGAATGTCTGCCGTTATTCATGTAACGTAGCCGACTGGAGCACACTCCAGCGGATCAGACTGCGATGGTTGCTGCGCAGGCCGACGTACGCTCCAATGAAATCGACGCTGTGCATCTCTGTCCGTTACCTCCTGTACTCTATACCGCAAAACATTGCAGATTATATAGAAGGTCGGGGAAGACAATACACTGCATATAGAAACCCGTGTCCGACACCATCAGCCACCACGGCAACGAGCATCTCATTTCTTAGGAAACATGGCCTGTCTATGCAGCAGCTACCTCCATCTACTCCACCGGCGGTCATGCCAGTCAGTGACGATTACTCAAGATCGAAAACTACAATTCTCGACCGGTCCGCGGTATATTCGTGTACAGTGTCACGCCTGCTGCCGAAGAGGAGGCCTAATGGCTACTGCCGACACCTCTGTAGCCTTGTTGGACGACGTTTCAGTTCTCGATTTGTTTCTGAAGAGACCTTGTACAACCCACAGTTTTGTTGCAAAATTTCAGGGGCATCCTCTAAATACAACCCCATGTTACTTACGGAATGGTTTTGGGATACAGCCACTTCACCCTTTCTGATTCAGGATCGACCAGCAATTGCGAGCCAGGTTTTGATATTCTGGTCTCGACAATAGACTTACCTATATTCTGGGCCCTGAACTGATGACTTTAATTTGCCGGCTGCGGTGGCCGAGCGGTTCTAAGCACTTCCGTCCAGAACCATGCGCCTGCTACGGTCGCAGGTTCGAATCCTGCCTCGGGCATGGATGTGTGTGATGTCCTTAAGTTAGTTACTTTTAAGTAGTTTAGGGGACTGATGACCTCAGCTGATAAGTCCCATAGTGCTTACAAGGGAACCTCCCCATCGCACCCCCCTCAGATTTAGTTATAAGTTGGCACAGTGGATAAGCCTTGAAAAACTGAACACAGATCAATCGAGAAAACAGGAAGAAGTTGTGTGGAACTATGAAAAAAATATGCAAAATATACAAACTGATTAGTCCATGGGCAAGATAGGCAACATTGAGGACCATGTTAGCACAGGAGCGCCGTGGTCCCGTGGTTAGAGTGAGCAGCTGCGGAACAAGGGGTCTTTGATTCAAGTCTTCCCTCATGTGAAAATTTTAATTTTTTTATTTTCGCGAAGTTATGATCTGTCCGTTCGTTCATTGACGTCTCTGTTCACTGTAATAAGTTTAGTGTCTGTGTTTTGCGACCGCACCGCAAAACCGTGCGATTAGTAGACGAAAGAACGTGCCTCTCCAATGGGAACCGAAAACATTTGATCGCAAGGTCATAGGTCAACCGATTCCTCCACAGGAAAACACGTCTGATATATTCTATACGACACTGGTGACGGCATGTGCATCACATGACAGGAATATGTTGTCGACCCACCTAGCTTGCACACTTGGCGAATGGGTAAAAAGATTCGTCTACCTTGCCTGATTTAGGTTTTCTTGTGTATGTGATAATCACTCCCAAAAAGTGATGAAAACATAAGAGTTTGTCAGATAATAATTGTCTGAAAATAAAAAATTAAACTTTTCTCTCGAGGGAAAACTTGAACCAAGGACCTCTCGCTTCGCAGCTGCTCACGCTAACCACGGGACCACGGCACTCCTGAGCTCATATTGTCGTTAAAGTTGCCTATCTTGCCATGGACTACTCAGTATGTATATTTTGCTTATTTTTTTCATAGTTCCACACAACTTCTTCCTTTTTTCTCGATTGATCTGTGTTCAGTTTTTCAAGGCCTATCCACTGTGCCAACTTATAACCAAATCTGAGGGGGGTGCGATGGGGAGGTTCCCTTGTTAGAGCCATTTGAATCATTTGTCTTTCATTTCCTTCCATTTTTCCGGCTACTGTGTCCAGAGAAATCTGTAAGAGGCGTGGTAGTATGATCAGGATGTCTAAACTTCAGGTTTCCAATTGGGACCTCAGGTAATTCAGGGATATTGATCAAAAACTGCGATACAGCGGTTAGTAGCTGCTTAGGTCCACTTGCTGGGTGCCGTGAAGGTAATCTGACTCTTGCATTTTCGAACAGATATCTTTCTGTACATGGGTGCACTGATTTTCGTTGCACAGCTGTCTAGGATCGGTGAGGTCGCTGACAAATCGTATTTCTGCTTCTTGGCAGAATTTGCCATGCCATCGTGCTTTATGACTGTAGGAACCAAATCCAAGGTTACTCTCTTCCAACCAAATTCGGCAGGTCAAAAAATTATTGCTTGCTATCCATTCAGCTGTCAGTCTGTACTCAACAAGGAACAAGTGTACGCCTTCATTTGCCCTTGCTTGATACGGCAAGACTTGGAGCTTAATACGTTTAAATTTTATACTAACAGCTCCTAGAATCTTGGACCTCCCTATTCTAAGCATCGCAACGTGTGTAAGCTCAATAAGTGTATGGTACAATCCAGCTAATATGGTACTAAACTTTGCTCCAGTATCTAACATGACGGCGGTAAATTATTTAATGTGAAGGGAATGGCGCATAGCTGTTGCAACCGTTTCTTTTGGCACAAGTCATTCCTCGTATACAGCCCATTATTAAATTTTAAAATATAAAAACTACAGTTCAGTAAGACTAGGCCAGCAGGGCTACTACCGGTCCCCTTTGGTTTGTTGATTTAGTGTGTCATAGGAGTGAAAAACTCAGTGATGTTCACTCCGCACTAACGGCTATATGACTGGCTTTCAGCCGGCCGGAGTGGCCGAGCGGTTCTAGGCGCTACAGTCTGGAACCGCGAGACCGCTACGGTCGCAGGTTCGAATCCTGCCTCGGGCATGGATGTGTGTGTTGTCCTTAGGTTAGTTAGGTTTAAGTAGTTCTAAGTTCTAGGGGACTTATGACCTCAGCAGTTGAGTCCCATTGTGCTCAGAGCCATTTTTGCTGTCGCATCATCGTGAATTAAATCGATATTGTCGACTATGGATAACGATAAACCTAGATCTGCATCCTGTGCATTCAGTAGTTTCTCATATACTTTTACTGGCAGCTTGGCTTTCGAAATTCGCATTATGTCCTGAGTTACGACTGTCTCATCCCAGTACTTTACTTTATTCACATAATTTGCGATGTACCGGCGGAGGCTCCCTTGCTGTTCGTTATAAGGTTCCATATTATATACTACCTTCTGCAACTTTTCTTGAACACCTCTTGACCAGTATTCGGTCAAGAACGACTGTTCAGATTCCTCATACATCTGACATGGATCTGTTTCTTCCTTGGCCCAGAGAACTGTCATTTTGCATAAATGCACTAAAGAATTTCACACTTGTGAATGACACTCCACGAGTCAGGTAACATGCCATTAAACGACAGCGTAAGTGCTGAGGGCTAAGTAGATTTGTTTTTTGGTGAAACCATTTTAAATCGCTATTGTCAAATCACGTTTCCCTTTCGAGTTGTCTGGAAATGAGTTGGTGATACCCAATCCATGCAATGTGTCAGGAGCAACGCTACGTTACTGGCCTGTGCTTGGCTCAACATGCAGCGTAGCAAAAACAGTGGGTGCAGATACATTGTCAACAGAAATAATAGGCAACGTTTCTACCTCTGTTATCTGATTAATTTTTTCTGTGTCTCTTTTATGGCAGTAACTTCGTTTACCACAGATTCGTCCCATTCGTTCATCTCCTTGGCGACAGAATCTTTCACATTATTCATTTCAGCTGCAAAGGATTGCACCCTTATCTCGTGCTCCCTTTCTGTGCGTTTCGTTTGATTACAAATAATTCTGCTGATGCACTTGTCGGTTTCTTGCATAATTTTACGGAGTAAGGATTCACTTCTTTCTTATTGACCTTGTTCATATTGGGAGAACTTATTTTCTTCTGTCTGTTGCTAATTTTCCTTCTTTCTCTTGTAGTCAGTTGGCTAGTTCTTCTTTCATCGATTTTTGGTGATGCTTACATAGCTCTGTTATTATTTACTCATGTTCAGTGGCAAAAATTTCTAATTTGCCTACTAGTTCAGCCTGCACCTTTCAGATTTCATGTTTGATCTGTTTTTGGGAATTACCAATTTAATTAATTTGCATGACTGTATTGGTTTTTACCGTGAACGATTCTTCCTTAGCCCTTGAAATTTCTCTAATTTGAGTATCTAAATTCGCTTGTGCCGTGGGTGAGGTCAGAGAAAGACAACAACAATCCGGGCTTCCCCCATCTGCCCCCACCGCAATTTCCCTGAGTGTATAACTGACTTTGACTGTCGAGACGAGAACAGAGTTCTAACGTTACTCCAATTTTTAAAAACACCATATTATTTTCCAAAACCAGTGACTTAGTCGTTTGTATCAAGGGAAAGCAGTCACTTCACGATTGTCATCATTGTTTTGTAATTACAATGTCCTTAGAAACAGTTCGCAAGCTTAAATGGAGGTTGATAAAGGAGGAAATAGGTCACAGTCCTTTAAAAAGAATTGTTCCAGAATTCCAAGAAATAATTGAGGCAGGCTGAGGAAGTTCAGATAGCCAGGAGTTGGTCTCAAACCACTTTGTTTCCAAATACGAGTACAGTTTTCTAACCACAGCGCCAGATCTCTTACTCAGTGTAAACGTTTATGTCAAACAGTACACCCAATGCCCTTGTCATCAAGTTTTTCATGTTTTGTGTCCCTAAAATTTCCTACCCCTTCAAATTTGCTCTTCCACTACTTTTTGTTTTATTTGTGTTTGTTTGGAGGTGGTCACAGCTGGAGTTGAGCTCCCTTTGTGTAAATGTTCAAGTACCTAGTGTACCTCTGTTTTATTTCTTCGAATAAAATCCGTTGATGTTGTTCTCCAGCGAAATGGCTTTCCATTTCAAGCTTTTCTAGGGCAAAAATGGCGCATTAGGGTCAAGGGATGTTTGGAGCCTTCAAAAGATTAGCGTTGCCTCAGGAGAGCGTAAAAGAAATTTTTAAGGATTGAAATCCAGCATCTGCACTATAGATGGTGCTGATTATCCGGTAAACAGGAAGAGAATGAAAATCACTTTGGGGAAGAATTATTGAGATGTTCAAAGGAAGAGAGGCAACAGTCGCCAGAAAGCATTCCATCCTAAATTATTGTAAGTAGCAGTTGATAACGAGCGTCATGAACATACGTATAATATAGGGAAACGGAATTTAAAGAGTGAATGACTTCTTAAGTATACACTAAGACGAAGAAGCGACAGACTCCAACAAGCTCCACTTCCAAATCCCTATCGATATAAGAAACTAACATATTGCCAAAAGACAAAAAGTGTCTTATCCACTGAATCAAGAATACAAACAATTAATAACTGGACAAGGGACTGGTGTAAGTGAGGGTATACATGAAAGAAACGATATAGCACTGACTTGCGAATACAGCCAGTGACTGCAAAAAAAGTTAGTGAATTAAAGAAAGTTCCCAGAAAAGTTTGAACTAACACCAGTACTGCCCAAGAGCGTGGCCGGTGCAATTAGCTTGCTGTGACAATTAGATCATCAAAACAGAGATGACTAATTTCGCATATCGCCTCGTCTTTCTGGATGCAAATACGGCCCATGCTTTCAACTCCAAAGATGTGTGAGAGCGGAAGACGGTTGCAGTAGTGGCTGAGAATTTTAAGTACAATCCAGCCTCTGATGTCTGCTCTAATTCGGAGACATCTTGTTGTGAAGCTCTCTGCAGTGATCTGGAGCAAGTGTTCTTATGGGATCCTCTCGAAAACTATTATCTGCAGTGACCTAAGTAGAAGCTTCCTCTCTCTTTCCTCCGTAAAACTTAGCTGGTTTCTGCCAGCATCAGAATTTCACCGACTAATTGCAGCAGACCTTGCAGATTGCTATGAATGATTACAAATTCCCTACTCTTACGGATTTTGTTGTGGTAAACAAGTGAGTTACATTTCTCCCTTGGCAGGGGAAGCCGGCAGAAAATCTGCCCTAATGTGTAACAGATTTCAAGTTGCAGCCAATCACTGAAGTTACTGCTACATTGTGAACAAACATTCCAGCTGGCCTCCTCTGGGACTATTGGCTGTTACCATGTTCTCTTCTGTCTTCCAGACATTTAGCGCTGCTATAAAGAAACCCTTTTGCTTCGTACACAATGAAGCTTTGCGGCATGCTAGCTGTGCCCTCTCTGCACTCCCTCTTCGTTGGGTCGGCGGACTGCTCTCTCCTGTGCTTTACCTGCCTAAGACTGGCTTCCAGCAGGAAACATCATTACAGCTAGTGTCTTTCCTCTAAGAGAATCTTCCCTTTCGCCAGCGAGCTAAAAGCTACAATGCTGCTGTAACTAAAATCTCCTTCATTGTACCAAGTGGAAGGATATGTATAATTAATTAGAATTGCAGTCATCGGCAGATGTTGTTATTGCTTGCAGTTTTCATGTAGCGTTAGTGATTTAATTTGCTGGTTGAATATGCATAATGGAATACTAGATAAGTTACACTACAGTTTTTGTAAAAAAGTTGCCATATAACAAATCCATATATGAAATGAGTTAATAAATGGATGAGAACACTGAAAAAATGAGGATCACGACTGGGCTAAGAAAATGGTACTGTTCCTGTTTCCAGTCAGATGGTCTATTCACAATGCTTAGCGTTTATAAAGACAGACTGCACAAGACAGTGAAAATACTCTTGAATTTCTTGCCTTAACTTAAAGAATTATTTTGCGTTTTCTTCAGACGTATACAAGGAGTCTCCGAACACTGGCGTAACTTTTCGATTCAACGACTAAAGAAGCCACGTAGTTTTAAGGCGAAGAACTCGTCGAGCCATGTTCGGAAAGAAATTTCCTTGAAGGTCGTTCGATAGAGACCGGAAGAGGTGAAAATTTGAGGGCGCATGATCAGGTGAATACGGACGGTGCGGAATGACTTTCCAACCCAACTCCTGTATACTGTTTCTTGTCAGTCTGGCGTAATGCAGTCGGGCGTTATCGTGGAGTAGCATCACTTCACGCGGTCTTCCTAGTCGTTGCTTTTGTATTACGTCGGCGAGACGTCACAGCTGTTGACAATAAATGTCAGCAGTGATGGTTACAATTGGTAGTTCATCACACCTCGCTGTTCCACCGGATGCATAACATTATCTTCTGCGGATGCGCTCAGGTCTTTTTACGGGTAATTGCTGCTTTGTCTGGGCTCAAACATTCTTTTCTTTTCCCTAGGTTAGCATAAAGACATCCTTACTCGTCACCAGTGACGATGCGGGACAGGAATGGTCGGTGTTGTTCACGAGCCAATTGATGATGAGCACTTATGGCTGGTTCTTGTGATTATGGCTTAGAGCGTGCCGTACCCATCCATCCGACTTTTTAACCTTCTCCACTGTATGCAAATGTCACATGATGGTGAAATGAACCCAGTCCATCCATCATATTTGCTCATTCTCGAGTACACTAAACCCTTTCCATTAAATCCTGAAGTTCTTTCCGAACATGGAGAGCCACTAATGTCAAAACGATTATCCTTAAAATGAGAAAAACATTTTCTAGCCATGCTCTGACCAATGAAATTATCGCCATACAAGGCGCTGCTGTCATCCTCTACTGAACTCAAACAGGAGAATATGTCTGAAATGTTCCGATTTCTCCACTTGGCACTTCATTTTCTAGCGTCAACAGCTCCAGTCCATAATTCCAAATGGAGAAGCGACAATATAGCGACAGTGAACCGCAAATTAAAAATTACGATCGATAAATAGACCCAGAGCAACCTGAGTATCAACACGCCAAAAAACAACGTTACGAACTTATGCATCAATCTAATACAATCTCTGTCTTCTACAGTTTTTACGTTGTACAGCTCGCTCTAACACCGTAGAACTTACTCCCTGATGTCTAACCACATTTTCTATCGTCATTTTCCTTCCCCTTGTCAGCATTTTTCCAATGTTTTTTCTTCGCTGATTCTGTGGAGAAACTCCTCACTCCTTGTCCTATTATTGTGCCCAATTTTCAACACACTACTGTAGCGCCAAATCTCAGACGCCTTGATTCTCTTTCTTTCAGGTGTTTCCTCAGTCCATGATTCACTGCCATGCAATCATGTGCTCCAAACGTGCATTTTCAGAATTTTATTCCTCCATTTGGTGGATTATGTATGCTACTAGTAGAATTCTTTTGACCAAGAAAACCTTTTTGCCTATGCTGACCTGCCATTCGTGTCCTCTGTACTCCGTCCACGGTGCGTTATTTCGCTTCCAAGCAGCAGGATGCCTTAACTTGGTCTATTTCTTGGTCACAGATACTTCTGTTCAATTTACCGCTAGTCTCATTGATGCTGCTTCTCATTACTTTGGTCTTTCTTTGGTTTCTCAATCCAAATATTATAGTCATCACACTGTTCATTGAATTCAGCAGAACCTGCAACTATTATTCGTTTTCACTGAGGATACCGATCACTTTAGCAAATTTTATCATTGATTCCCGTCTTGAAATTTCCTTATGTTTCCGTCACTGCATCTTCGACGTATAGGAATGAAAGAATGCGTCCCTGTCCCCCCCACCCCCACCCCCCCCCCCGTTCTTAATCCGAACACTTTTCTTTTTCCTTCCTTTCTAATTGTTTTATCTTGGTTATTGTATGTATTGTGTATCGAAACACACTGGATATCGCCGCTGACTTCTTTCACGAGCGTGCAAGGCCACTGCTCGCCAGTCTTCTGTTTCCTTCCAACGCATAATAATTCCAGCAGACTGCACTGCATGGCTGTGCGAGCCAACGAGATATCTCGTCGGTCACGTCTTGAATTGACTGTTGGAGTCAGATTGCTAAGTGTGATAATTTAAGTTAGAGTCAACGTGGTCGCAACAGGAAGTCACTCTGGTCTCGGCTTTTGTGTTGTGGGGACATTATTGTCGTATTTTTCGCATTGCTGATGCAGATCTGCGTGTCGACCTTCCTGTTTTATTTATAGCAGTGAGATTTGTGCGTCCTATTTTGTACATTTAATACGTATCACTTTCGTTTCTTGTAGATTGTATTGCTTTTCAGTCATGTTTATGCAGAAGAAATTCAAGCAGCACAAATTTGTACGTATTGTGATAAAAATAGTATTACCATGCCACCAAGTAGTTAGTGACATCTACAGTGACGGAAAAATAATAACAGTATCATGAAGGAGTTGTGCGACATAAACGAAAGTCCGTAGGCGTCTTTCTACATCTGATAGATGAAGTCTATTTAAGTTTGGCGCCGATCACAAAAGAGTGTTGTCGTGGCGCCACTATGAGGATGCAAATCAGGTTCGCTTTAAACACACGGTGTAACGGTCGTGAGCGTTAGTTACCTTTGGGACTGGCGTAGTGAGTTGATGTTAGTCAAGAATGCCTTTAAGACGACGAAGACGCCATAATCAACACCTCACTGAGTTTCGACGAGGTCGCATAATAGGGCTATGAGGAGCTACATGTTTCTTCTGAGATACTGCAAAAAAATGGTTCAAATGGCTCTAAGCACTATGGGACTTAACATCTGAGGTCATCAGTCCCCTAGACTTAGAACTACTTATACCTTGTAACCTCCCAGCAAAAAATGTAGGTCAATGACAATATAAATGAAATCTCAGTGATAATGAAAACGCAAATAGACCGAAATGTCGATCTTAGGCCCTAGTTAAACTCAAATTCTTACCTCAGTAAAACTGCATCTGCTCTTATTTTCACCATAGCTTGGAGGAAATGCATCGCAAAAATTCTTTGAACTTAAGTAAATTTTTTCTTTAAGGAAATGCATGGGAAATTTTCTTTCAATTCAAATGATTGTTTTCTTAAAAAATTGCTTTGAAAGCAAACAAATTAATTGCAGTTAAGATATGCTGCTTCATTACCTTATTTAAAAAATATACCTCGTTCCGAATCTTGACCAGAGGCCCATGTCGACTCCCGCCGACTCCTCACACACAACAGCGACTGTCTCTCGCGCGCTACTACATGTTCTCGCGACTCGCTACGTACAACTACTCTCTCGCAACTCGACCGCGACTGCACTGAACTCTCGCGCGGTCAAGCGCAGACTAGCAACGATAAATAACTCTCTGGTCAGAGATTCTGTCATGCCTCGCCATCGCTGTACTGAATACATACGCGTTTCATAACTACATGCTCTCGCGACTCGCTACGTACAACTACTCTCCCGCACCTCGACCGCGACTGCACTGAACTCTCACGCGGTCAAGCGCAGACTAGCAACGATAAATAACTCTCTGGTCAGAGATTCTGTCATGCCTCGCCATCGATGTACTGAATACATACGCGTTTCAACCTAACTAACCTAAGGACATCACACACATCCATGTCCGAGGCAGGATTCGAACCTGCGACCGTAGCAGTAGCGCGGTTCCGGACTGAAGCGCCTAGAACCACTCGGCCACAACGGCCGGCTGTAGTACTGGAGAAAGACGTGTCAGGAATGTAGCCACTGTATTTGATTGCTGTCAGCGGTGGTCTCGAGAACGTGCGGCCACAGCAAGACCGGGCTCCAGACGACCACGTGGCGTTACCTAGAGGGAAGACTATCGTGTACCGTGCCCGGCTCTGTCGCACCGTACTGCATCTTCAACAGTAATTTCAGTGGCAGTTGGCACAGCAGTGACACAAAAAACTGTTACAAATCGGTTACTCCAAGAACAGGTCCGAGACAGACACCCTGCAGGGTGCATGTTACTGGCTCCAAGCCACCGCCATTTGCGACTTTAGTGTTGTCAAGCGAGAGCTCATTGGAGGTTGGGTGGAGGTCTGCTATGTTTTTTGATCAAGGCTGATTCTGCCTCTATGCCAGTGATGGCCGTGTGTTGGTTAGAAGGAGGTCAGTTGGGGGCCTGAAACCACACTGTCTGCGTGCTGGACACGCTGGACCTACTACTGGAGCTGTATGGTCTGGGTGCTCTTCGTATGACAGCAGGAGCACTCTCGTTATCCACGCACCTTAACTGTAAATGTGTGCGCCAGTCTTGTGATTCAACCTATAGTGCTGCCATTCTGTAAAGCATTCCAGCAGGTGTTTTCCAACAGAATGACGCTCGCTCACTTACCGCTGTTGTAACCTAACATGCTCTACAGAGTGTGGACTCGTTGTTTTCGACTGCTCGATCATCAGATCTGCGTCTAACAGAGCACTTATTGGGCATCATCGGACGATAACTGCAGCATCAATCACAAACAGCTTTAACCGTCCCTGTATTGAGCGACCAAGTGCAACTGGCATGGAACTTCATCCCACAAACTGACATCCTGCACCTTAAAACGCAATGCTTGCACGTTTGCACACTTGCATTCAGCACTATGGGGGTTACACGGGTTATTAATGTACGGTGTCAGCATGGCACATTTTCAATAACTCGCGCTTACATTAACCTGTGACCTTGAAGCCGGCCAGTGTGGCCGAGCGGTTCTAGGCGCTTCAGTCTGGAACCGCGCGGCTGCTACGGTCGCAGGTTCTAATCCTGCCTCGGGCACGGATGTGTGTGATGTCCTTAGGTTAGTTATGTTTAAGTAGTTCTAAGTTTTAGGGGGCTGATGACCTCAGATGCGAAGTCCCATTGTGCTCAGAGCCATTTGAACCATCTGACCTTGCAGTTTTAATCACTTAAGTATGTTGCCTAGACAAATGTATTTCCGTAATATCTGTATTGTATATTAATTTTTAACTACATCATTGATGATTATTGTGTGATACTGAGATGATTTCTAATCGACCACGTGGTATAGTGAATGTGCAAATAATCTTTAAGAAAACAAGGATATATTTCTACAAAAATATACGTTCGTCTTTTCCTTAGTTTCAATTTACAATAGTGTAGCTGTTTATGTTTGCACCAGAACTAAGTTTTTGTCAAGGCGCCTAATCTGTTTTAACTGTTCTGTTCGAATAATTAAAACACTTCATTTGCTTCACTACGCAATCTTCTGCTGTCTTCCGTGATATTTACAGTTGTAAGATAACTCGAGTGATGCAGTTTCCTGATTAATGCAGATCGGACTATTACCGTCTTCAGATCACTCTCTTTAGCATAAATTTCGTCACTGGTCTGCAGGAACATTTCTACGAATTTCTCCTTGCGCTTGGCAAAATCTACCGTAGTCATTAAAATTTCCGATTTATATTACGTTATGAGGCAATCCTGACTGATAATGTTATTTTACGAATCCCTAGTTCTGGGTTGATTCTGATAGTAGCAGAAACGATGTTATAATTAAACATACACTATGTGCTCAAAAGTATCCAGACACTCCCAAAAACATACGTTTTTCATATTAGGTGCATTGTGTTGCCACCTATCGCCAGGTACTGCTTATCAGAAACCTCAGTAGTCATTAGATATCGTGAGAGAGCAGAATGGCGCACTCCGCGAAACTCAAGGACTTTGAACGTGCTCAGCTGATTGGGTGTCACCTGTGTCATACGTCTGTACACTCCTAAATATCCCTAGGTACACTGTTTCCGAGGTGATAGTGAAGTGGAAACGTGAAGAGACCGTCGACAGTTGAAGAGGGTCGCAATGTGTCATAGGCAGACATCTACCCAGTCCATCACACAGGAATTCCAAACTGCATCAGGATCCACTGCTAGCGCTATGACAGTTAAGTGGGAGGTGGGAATACTTGGATTTCATGGTCGAGCGGCTGCTCATATGCCACACAACACGCCGGTAAATGCCAAACGACACCTCTCTTGGTGTAAGGAGCGTAAACATTGGACTATTGAACAGTGGAAAAACGTTGTGTGGAGTGACGAATCACGGTACACAAAGTGGCGATCCGATGGCAGGGTGTGGGTATGGCGAATGCCCGGTGTGAACGTCATCTGCCAGCGTGTGTAGTGGCAAAAGTAAAATTCGGAGGCGGTGTGTTATGGTGTGGTCGTGTTTTTCATAGAGGGGGCTTGCACCCCTTCTTGTTTTGTGTGGCACTATCACAGCACAGGCCTACATTGATGTTTTAAGCACCTTCCTGTTTTCCACTGTTGAAAAGCAATTCGGCGATGGCAAATGCATTTTTCAACACGATCGAGCACCTGTTCATAGTGCACGGCCTGTGGTGGAGTGGCTACACGACAAAAACATCCCTATAATGAACTGGTCTGCACAAAGCCCTGAGCGGAACCCTATGGGACACCTTTGGGATGTTTTGGAACGCCAACTTCGTGCCAAGGCTCACCGACCGACATCGATATCTCTCCTCAGTGCAGCACTCCGTGAAGAATGGGCTGTCATTCCCCATGAAACCTTCCAGCACCTGAGTGAACGTATGTCTGCGAGAGTGGAAGCTGTCATCAAGGCTAAGGGTGGTCCAATACAATACTGAATTCAAACATTTCCGATGGAGGGCGGCCGGCCGCAGTGGCCGAGCGGTTCTAGGCTCTTCAGTCTCAGATGTTCTCATAGTGCTCAGAGTCATTTAAACCATTTTTGATGGAGGGCGCCACGATGTTGTAAGTCATTTTCAGCCAGGTGTCCGAATACTTTAGATCACATAGTGTATATATTAAGCGATCTAGACGGTTTTATTGACAAGAAAATATATGCATGTACTTAAAACGTCATTTCAGCTATTGCTGTCATCAAATCAAAGCATATTCTTAACGATTATGCACTCATTCACGAATTTTTCCATGTAGTAATAAGAGAAGCGGCTTTACTAACTCGACAAATTATATGAGCGTGTATTGATTTTCCTTAAATGGTTCAAATGGCTCTGAGTACTATGGGACTTAACATCTGAGGTCATCAGTCCCCTAGAACTTAGACCTGCTTAAACCTAACCAACCTAAGGACATCACACGCATCCATGCCCGAGGCAGGATTCGAACCTGTGACCGTAGTTGTCGCGCGCTTCCAGACTGAAGCGCCTAGAACCGGATTTTTCTTAAGTCTAGCTTATATTGTCAAGTGCAATGCCTGTACAACCTCCCTGGTGCCGTTATCTTGGGAAAGTCCAATTTATTGTCATCTAACACATCCTCAGTATGTTTTCCATTGTTCTGTATATTTTTTCTTGTTAGCTACGTTAAGATGATTGGGCAAAGATTCTCACACTTACCTGCACTTAATATTAGATTCAGTGGAAGATATTTTTCCAAAAGTCTGAAGGTTTGTCTCCAGCCTCGTTCATTCTATGTACCAGCTTGAATTATAGTCTCCTTTCCACTTCCCCAGTAATTTAAAAATTTCGAAGAGATATGAATCCCCTCTGACCTATTTGATCGCAACTCTTCGAAAGGTTTCTTAAACTCTGATTCTAATACTGGATCCCTATTGTATTCTACTTGTATATCGGCTCAGATTTTTTCATTTGCCACATCAGCAGAAAATTCCTCCCCTCACAAAGGCTTTCAATGTTCTCTTTCCACCTACTAGTTCTCTCCTCTACTTTTAACAATGTAACTCCAATTGCTCTCTTAATTCGAGTATCTTTTCTTTAGTTTTACCGAAGGCTGTTTTGACTGTTCAAAAATCCCAAGAAGGGGACAAGGTATACTTGGAAAAGGCCTGGAGACATGTAACGTTTCTAACTGAATTACATAGTGATCAGACAGATTTGGAAATCGGTTATTGTAAGGCGTACCCAAGAACACATATAGGCTCAGCTCACAATTTAGTAGTTATTTAACTCAATTTGAAGAGAGTCTTCCAGGAAAACCAGAGTGGAAGGAAAGAATCCTGACATGCTGAGAAATGATCAGATGCGTCTTAAACTCCCTTATCCCGTAGATACTGCGATAGTGAATACGACAATAAATAGTTCAGCTGAAGAGTTATGGACAACCATAAAAAGCACAATTACTGAAATAGGACGGACAAGATTAGCTACAAGGAAGGTTACAGAGAAGAAGGGAATACGGCAATTGATCGACGAAAGAAGGAAGTATACAAATGTTCAGGGAAAACAAAGAATACAGAAATATGTTCTTTAGAAACGAAACAAATAGGAAGCGGAGGGAGGGCAGGGTGAGACTGCCGCAGGTAAAATGCGAAGAAATCAAAAAAGAAATGGGCGGTGGAAGGGCGGATTCACAATACAGAAAAGTCAAAATCTCCAGTGAAAGTAAAAGCTAAAGTGGAACGTTAAAGATGCGAGAGTGATTCTCTGTTAAACACAGAGGCGAGAGCAGATAAGTGGAAACAGTACAATGAAGGCCTCAACGAGGGTGATGACGGGTCTGAAGACGAGAGAGAAGAAGAAATGAGTCGATATGGAAGACATAGCGGATACAGAATTAGACTCGGAGTTTAACATAACTTTGTAAGTGCTAAAATCAAGTAAGGCAGAAGACATAGGTGACACCCTTCAGCATTTCTAAAACCGTTCGAGGATTAATGCCAAACGACTATTCATGTTAGTGTATAGAAACTATGGGACTGGAGACATTCCCTCTACATTCGAAAAATATTATCGACACATCTTCGAAGAAAGCAAGGATAGACGTGAGAGTTCTCGCACAGTCAGCGTATCAGCTCATACAGCCAAGGTGTTGACGAGAATAAAATGCAAATGCATAAAAAACTAAGATTGTGGATGTTTTAAATGACGTACACTTTGGCTTATGGAAATGTAAAGGCAACGGAGGCGTAGTTCTGATGCTGCGATTCATAATGGAAGCAAAACTGAAGAAAAATGAAGACTCTTTTGAAGTATTTGTCTGTTTGGAAACAGAATTTGAAAATGTAACATCATTCAAGATGTAGAAAATTTTGAGGAACATAGGAATAAGCTGTAGGGAAAGAAGGGTGTCACAGAATATGTACAAGAACAAGGGAACAAGGAGGGAACATTAAGAATGGGGTGCAAGACAAGGCTGTAGTCTCTCACCCCTACTTTTCAGTATGTTTATCGAAGACGCAATGAGGAATCATCAAGGTTGAATAAAAAATTTGAAATGAAAGATAACAAGGGATTAGATTCGTTGATGACACTGCTATCGTCAGTGAATGGGAAGACGAATTGCAGAACCTGTTGAATGGAATGGTCTAATGAAAATAGAATATAGACTGAGAGTAAAACGAAGAAAGACGAAAATAAAGAAGAGTAACAGAAATGAGATAATCCATAATCTTATCAAAATTAGTGGCCATGAACTAGACTAAGGAATTCTAATACTTTTTAGTGACAGGACATAGGAAAGGTGATTGGTACAGCAAAGAGTGCATTCTTGAGTAAGGGAAATCTACTAGTATCAAATATGGACCTTAATATCATGAAAAAATTTCTGAGAAAGTAAATCTGGAGCAGAGGATTGCATGATAGTGTTTCATTGACTTTGGGATCTCTGGAACAAAAGCAATTTAATGCTACAGAAGAATGCTGAAGATCAGGTGCAGTGATAAGAGAAGGAATGAGGAGGTGCTCCTCAGAATAGGCGAAGAAAATAACAAATGGATAACACAGCCAGTAGGGACAGGACATGTATCAAGATATCAGGGAATAACTTCAGTTATACTAGAGGGACCTTTAGAGAGCGGAAACTGTTGAGGAAGACTGGAATGTAACCAACAAAAACGGTTCAAATAGCTCTGAACACTATGGAACTTAACTGCTGAGGTCATCAGTCCCCTAGAACTTACTACTTAAACCTAACTAACCTAAGGACATCACACACATCCATGTCCGAGGCAGGATTCGAACCTGCGACCGTAGCTATTTTGACCATTATAAACAGCAGTACCACAAATTTTTCTTTGCGTGCCAAATTTGACAGCTTTCCGATGCGTTGGCGAGCCAAGGCCGTTCTTTGTGCACCGCAAAGTGCTTTGTAGTTAAATCTGCAAATACTGGTGGCCCCTGTATTCGTGGTTTCAAGGAACGACTCTTATATCGCAAGGGGGCATCGTTGTTGGCGGTGATGAGCGCCACCATCACGCAGAGTTCCGACAGCGCAGTGTTGGCTGTCCGCCTGTTGTTAATGTTCACATCGACAGCCGTCATTGCGTTTCTTCTCCATTGCTACCTCCTGTAGTATTGCGAACGGGGTTAGCTGACAAGGTGTTGCGAGACGACGCTGTTTTCTTGCAACAGCCAGTATCTGGCACGTTGTCTCGCAGTGCAGTGTCTCCTCGCCGATCAGGTGCAGCATCAGCCACATTCGCACACGGTGGGAGAACCTCGTAGGAAGCTGCAGAGACGCCAGACGGCCTTATGCTGGTAGGCCGTCGGCGGTGCCCGGATGCAGGCAGGTGTGGATACGGCGGGCACGCGCCACAGCAGGTGCCCCGAGCCGCGGCCGCAGCTGCTGCCTGCACACACACAAAACAAAAAAAGGGAAGTGGTAACCCACTTGAGGCTCACTCTCTCCCTTATCGTGCTCTTTTTGCTCCCTTTACGGTTTGTCGCTGATGCATCTTTTTGTCATGTATATTAATTTGGCCGGCCGGAGTCGCCGAGCGGTTCTAGGCGCTACAGTCTGGAAGCGCGCGACCGCTACGGTCGCAGGTTCGGATTCTGCCTCGGGTATGGCTGTGTGTGATGTCCCTAGGTTAGTTAGGTTTAAGTAGTTCTAAGTTCTAGGGGACTGATGACCACAGCAGTTAAGTCCCATAGTGCTCAGAGCCATATTTTTATTAATTTGTCGAAGGGCATGAAAGGGAAGCAGTGGTTGGGAAGGGAGTGAGACAGGGTTGTAGCCTATCCCCGATGTTATTCAAGCTGTATATTGAGCAAGCAGGAAAGGAAACAGAAGAAAAATTCGGAGTACGAATTAAAATTCATGGAGAAGAAATAAAAACTTTGAGGTTTGCCGATGGCACTGTAATTCTATCAGAGACAGCAAAGGACCTGGAAGAGCAGTTGAACGGAATGGACAGTGTCTTGAAAGGGGGATATAAGATGAACATCAACAAAAGCAAAACAAGGATAATGGAATATAGTCGAATTAAATCGGGTGATGCTGAGGGAATTAGATTACGAAATGGGGTTTGCTATTTGGGGAGAAAAATAACTGACGATGGTCGAAGTAGAGAAGATATAAAATGTAGACTAGCTATGGCAAGGAAAGCGTTCCTGAAGAAGAGGAATTTGTTAACATCAAGTATTGATTTATGTGTCAGGAAGGCGTTTCTGAAAGTATTTGTATGGAGTGTAGCCACGTATGCAAGTGAAACATGGACGATAAATAGTTTGGACAAGAAGAGAACAGAGGCTTTCGAAATGTGGTGCTACAGAAGAATGCTGAAGATTAGATGGGTAGATCACATAACAAATGAGGAGGTATTGAATAGAATTGGGGAGAAGAGAAATTTATGGCACACTTTGACTAGAAGGAGGGATCGGTTGATAGGACATGTTCTCAGGCATCAAGGGATCACCAATTTAGCATTGGAGGGCAGCGTGGACGTAAAAATCGTAGAGGGAGACCAAAAGATGAGTACACTAACCGGATTCAGAAGGATGTAGGTTGTAGTAGGTACTGGGAGATGAAGAAGCTTGCACAGGATAGAGTAGCATGGAGAGCTGCATCAAACCAGTCTCAGGACTGAAGACCACAACAACATTAGTCTGGGAGGTACGATTTATGTGTGATGTTTCAAAACCGAGTTCAGTTTTTTTTCTGTTTGGAGCCCCGTCGGAAACACACCCTTTGGCATTTTAATTACGCAATTATGTAATGATAAAATATTCAGTTACCACTAAGCGTGATGACGGAGAAGGCATATCTAAATGCCGAACATTCGCAACATAAGACGGGAAACGACTTTCGATATAACGCTGTTATTTAAGATTTTTGCAAATGCTGATAGTTTAGCAATTTATAAATTGAAACTTTTCGTCTTCTGTCACGTTTAATTTCCAGTCCTTTTTGTGACGAAGCGTTTCGGCAATACGCTTCCATCCATCATCAGGTCACTAACCCTTACTACTACACAAGCAGTTAGTAACAGATTTCAGTGAAACTCAAAAATGACTTATTTTTGGATGTACAAGTGCTGTTACGCTCCATAATATTGTAACCTGGGCGACAGTATTTTGTAATATATCTATAATCAACAATTCACGTACAAGTCATTATAGCCGACATATTCGATACCTAGTCCCGGATCTAAGGAGGAGGGCGGGGTGGCTAACCATGGTGTTTGCACCGGGTGGCAATATTTTATTGAAGAAAGAAACCTTGTTTCACAAAGCGCCTCGCATCCAGCGCAGGTTGGTCTGTCGATTACTCATATGATTTCGAAACGCATCCCTGTCGATTTTTAAACCCATTCCAAGCTGATTTCTGAACGAATTATAAATTGGTTTTTGAATGTGTGCGTAGTGTACGTGATGTGTCTGCCAAGGGAATCCACGTCGCATCTATAAAAAACTTTCCCGCAGGCAAAAGGGGACAGGACTATACGAACTGAAATGGAACATCGTGTGGCTAGTGCCTCTCGTCGGCTAGACCGGTCGCCTGGTGCAAGTCCTTTTAGTTAACGCCACTTCGGAGACTTCCTTGTCGATGCAGATGAGATGATGATGATTATGACAATACAACAACACAACACCCAGTCCTGAGCGGAGAAAATCTCCGACACAGCCGGGAATCGAAGCCGACCTACTTTCCACGGTATTATTTCGCGCTGACCACTCAGCTATCGCGGCGGCCGCCATACGAACTGAGCCGAATGAACTCCAACGAGTGAATGTCAACGCTGTTTGGTTATGTGGTTGATTCGGTGTGTGAATGATAAGCGTTGCTATAATTATTAGCGAAATCCATTGATTCAGACTACCAGAGTGAAAAACGACTAACAGGAATAACAGGGAAAAAGGATTACGTATTATCTTATCGGCGTATCCAAGAAAATGAAATTTTAGCAGAAATTTTTTGCCAGATCACTATACTACTAAGGGTCAGTTGTACAGTCCCCGGTTAACAGCCGCCTAAGTCCATTCTCGGAAAAACTCGGAAAACGCTTTCTACGAACACGTAATATCGCCTAACAGGCGAATAAACGTGGGATAACTGAGCCGGTGATTCTGGCAGGGTTATTCACGTTAACCAGAGGATACGTTTTGGACAATGGCAGTAGCAGTCACAGAATTAGTGGTGACAAAATTGTTTGTTAGAACGAGGAATGAGAAGAAACGGGCGCATCACACAAATTATATGGAAGAATATGACGATTCCAAATTTATATAAAAATGTCGTACCACTACTACTTTTTGATCTCACTCTAGAGAAACCTTGAGCAATGTAAAAGTAGTTGTATTTCCTAACATAAAACTTTTCTTTTAATAGGCCTAGTAGGCATCTGATATTGTTACTCTATGAATTGTATTCTGATACGTTATTTATGTAAATGAGTTGGATTAAAGTGACGATTTGTGCGAAAACAGCTTCATTTGTACCGCGTGTGTTACAATTGCTGCAATGTTAGAAAGGCCTATTTCGTTTTATCTAGCAGACAGTGACAAAATAGACGTAATCAAATTGAGAAACTACAGCAGTCTTGGCTGCTCTTCGTATTAACATCTCTTTCAGTGTCAGGGGAAGATATTTTGTTTCTCATGTGGCAAAACGTCTGAAGAACCTTGATGAGGTACCTGATTCTTTATCAGAAGGGAAAGCACACCGTATAAAGCTGCAGCAAGATTAGAGAGAAAAAAAGGCTTGGATCTAAGGATTGAAGAAATGTGTACTGCCTTGCTTGTCTCTTGTCTGTACTGGTTTTATATTTTCTATATGTACGAATTCATGATACTATAGGGTCACACTATATTTATTATGAACAGCAAAGACAAACAGTTGTAGCTGCTGTGGATGCAAATCGAATACATGAAAGGGGAAAAAGTTACTTTTTATAGATTTTTATCACAAAGTCATATGAACTGCGGGACAGTGTGTATTATTGGTGACAAAATTTCTGTTCTGGTTAAATAAATTCTCAATACATTAACATTCCAACGTCTGGCCCAACAAAGAGGTGGCGCTGGAACGATTTTACTTTCGTTATACTATTTCATGTTACATAATAACGTAATCAATGGTAGCATGATCTTTACAGCGACGTTGTTGATAAAACTTTCCTAAGTAACCGTATTGCGTGTTTTTCATTCAAATGGATGGACTACAATGCTGTGTGTGTTTTGACAGTTTCTCGTATACAGAAATACAGGGTTATTACAAATGATTGAAGCGATTTCACAGCTCTACAATAACTTTATTATTTGAGATATTTTCACAATGTTTTGCACACACATACAAAAACTCAAAAAGTTTTTTTAGGCATTCACAAATGTTCGATATGCGCCCCTTCAGTGATTCGGCAGACATCAAGCCGATAATCAAGTTCCTCCCACACTCGGCGCTGCATGTCCCCATCAATGAGTTCGAAAGCATCGTTGATGCGAGCTCGCAGTTCTGGCACGTTTCTTGGTAGAGGAGGTTTAAACACTGAATCTTTCACATAACCCCACAGAAAGAAATCGCATGGGGTTAAGTCGGGAGAGCGTGGAGGACATGACTTGAATTGCTGATCATGATCTCCACCGCGCCGAAAATTCAAAGCGTTTGACTTTGTCATCGGGTGTCAGGGCTTGTAGCAATTGTAAACGGTAAGGCTTCTGCTTTAGCCTTTTCCGTAAGATTTTCCAAACCGTCGGCTGTGGTACGTTTAGCTCCCTGCTTGCTTTATTCGTCGACTTCCGCGGGCTACGCGTGAAACTTGCCCGCACGCGTTCAACCGTTTCTTCGCTCACTGCAGGCCGACCCGTTGATTTCCCCTTACAGAGGCATCCAGAAGCTTTAAACTGCGCATACCATCGCCGAATGGAGTTAGCAGTTGGTGGATCTTTGTTGAACTTCGTCCTGAAGTGTCGTTGCACTGTTATGACTGACTGATGTGAGTTCATTTCAAGCACGACATACGCTTTCTCGGCTCCTGTCGCCATTTTGTCTCACTGCGCTCTCGAGCGCTCTGGCGGCAGGAACCTGAAGTGCGGCTTCAGCCGAACAAAACTTTATGAGTTTTTCTACGTATCTGTAGTGTGTCGTGACCATATGTCAATGAATGGAGCTACAGTGAATTTATGAAATCGCTTCAATCATTTGTAATAGCCCTGTACATCCGACTTTCGTAAGACACTTCTACCATTCTGCGTGGTGTCTGTTTGTTCTAAGTCGTGTCTCCCTACCACTTTCGCGCAACGACGCTCTGAGCGTGTTTTTTAGGGAATTGACTAGTTTGAACCTGGGATCTGTTGCTGGTAAGGAGACGCCAGACCACACATGACATGTAGAGTTCAGAAGAGTTCAGTGAGACTAGCGATGATATAATCAAATACTTAATGATTTCAGCGTCAGCTCCACTGCACTCCCTGTGAAAGAATCTTAATACTAACTAAATTTAGTGGAAGGGGTTCAAGGCTTTCCTATTTTTAGTTAGCTGGTAAAATAACGTTGAAAAAGTAGTTAAGTTTACCATTGGAATTTTTATTCTACTCACAAAAAATTGTTTATAAATTGCACTGTTGATAAAAGGAAATATTTTAATACAGGATGATAAAAACCAACTGCGTTCAACAAAAATGTGAACGAATATTCCCTGAATGGGTTTCCAAGTTCTACAATGGATCGAAGGATGACCTATGCCATATCACATCTATAATCTAGATCTAAGTTAAGTTTCATAAAAGAGAAAATTATCAAAATGGTCTACAGTGACCTTCAATTATCTTTAATTACTTATTTAACTTGTCGTAAATTACAGTGGCTGATGTGGCTTCTCAATAATTATATAACAGAAAAATCATCGCGTTTCAGCTTCGGAACTTCTAATAGCAAATGTCAATACCACAAAGTTTAATTGACGATCGACAGTAGCATTACGTAAAAAGGGGGTGTAACAGATGAGACTTCTGCAGTTCTGAGTGAAGCTTTATGCTCTCTTATGCGGCATCTCTTGCGTTCATTACCTTGTCGTTGGTCAGGCAGTGTCAGGGGGCGGCGGGCGGCACAGCTCCACACACCTCGCCGTCTCAGAAGCAACTCTTTCTAACTTCTCCTTATTACAATTTACCGAAGCTGGTTTAAGAAAAGCTATCTGGCTGTGTTTTCAACTGACCAATCACCTACAAAAATTCTGTCTATCCAGTGAGAAACGTTATACTTTTTGTGGTGGGGCAATGTTTTTAATGTTTGCTACGTAACAGAGACACGTATAGTCTCACGCTAAAACTTGGAGCTGGTGTAGCACTTTTAGTGTTATCGTAAGATCTATACTGTTCTTCTGGAGGGCTCTATCTTTTATCATGGGCTGAGGGGTGGTCTTGGCGGTCGGCGGGCGATGTGGGTGTCCGTCCCTTATCGTAGGGCCTTCTCGCTTACACGACTCTGCTCCCGGCTTCTGTTCTCGTTTCTCCCCTCGGAACTGCGTCTGTTTCTCGGTGGGAAGGTATGACATGATTTAGGCGTTCTTGTGTTAGTCTGTGGTATTCCATTTGCTCACTCGTTGATCGTATTACTTTGGTTAATCTAATGTCAGGATTTATTCGGAGCTATGTGACATACTGCCGGATTTGCAATCATGTCAGGGTTTTCATGGAAGGTATTGGTTCAAATGGCTCTGAGCACTATAGGACTCAACATCTTAGGTCATAAGTCCCCTAGAACTTAGAACTACTTAAACCTAACTAACCTAAGGACATCACACACACCCATGCCCGAGGCAGGATTCGAACCTGCGACCGTAGCAATCCCGCGGTTCCGGACTGCAGCGCCAGAACCGCACGGCCACCGCGGCCGGCGGGAAGGAGTTGGATTTGACTGACACCTTACAACTGTACAGAGTCTACTTCTTCACCTCCACAGTTCCAGTGGACCTTGGAATTCAAACGTGGGCGCACTACTCTCGAAGACAATTAACATGAAGGATGTCCGACAGTAAAGATGAATATAGAGAAACATGAGAATGTGGTGCTGGATGATCTGCGATTAAACATGTACAACATTTCTGATGCAGTAAACTTATCATAAGAACGAATAACATGCATTCTACGTACAGAATTTACTGTGAGATAGCTTTGTGAAAATGCGAAAACTAATTTTACAGCGATGGTTCAAAATGGTTCAAATGGCTCTGAGCACTATGGGACTTAACATCTGAGGTCACCAGTCCCCTAGAACTTAGAACTACTTAAACCTAACTAACCTAAGGACATCACACACATCCATGCCCGAGGCAGGATTCGAACCTGCGACCGGTTTGGTCGCGCTGTACCAGACTGTAGCGCCTAGAACCGATCGACCACCCCGGCTGGCTTACAGCTATGTTTGATTGAAAAGTAATCCGCCGCATTTTATAAGCCACTTGCTACTGTGCGTGACACGCCAAAAATTAAATAACAATCAAAATAAAAGCTTGAAACCGCTAGCTTTGTACCAGAAATAGGGAAGTGATCTCATCAGCCGAAAAGTTGGTGGCCAATCAGCTCTTGAATGGAAAATTTGCAGAGCATAAAACAGGAACTTTTGATCACTATGCAAGTCGGCTGGAACAACTGTGTGAAACCTTCACGGCAAGAGGCAGGACTTGAAAGGGAATAGAAAAATGCAATTCACTAGGAAAATATACTTAATTTGACATTCGTGATATTGAGGATTTGAGGTAAGGATTGTTCGAAAACTAGGATTTGAAACTTTGATTTACAAAGATTCCCACATCCAAAGAAATTTGTGACTGTAAAACGTTTTTATTTAAGTGAAGTAACACACTTAAGAAGTTTGAACACTGTGCGTTGTCCTCAAAGGGAAACATAAAATTAAAAAAGGACAACATACAATTAAAAAAGATTACCAGGTGGAATTTTAGTTTTAGTTCTTTCCCTTGGAATTGTCAAATTATTTCTGGTTACATGCAGCACTATCATAGGAGCAGTGAGATACAGACGTGTCTGTAGTTTGACAATAGACAACGGACAATTGGTGAGATTGTGTGCTCCGGCCTACTTCAGATGTTTTACATAAACGCCGGTACTTGGAGGTTTAGAGAGATTTTCTGAGAGCAGTGTTACTTTAGCAATCGCAAAATAAAGCATTTTGCATATATCAAAGTCTATAGGAAGTTGTGTGACAGTTCTTTGAAAGTGTCGAGGTTCTAAAATAAGTTATATGCAGCTCGAATGTGTCCTTATGTAAACATATATGTATGTCTACACACACACACACACACACACACATACACACACACACAAAACACACACAGGGTAATTACCATTGAAGTTCCAGTTACAAAACGCTGTAAAAAAACAATCACTGCACAAAATGACGTCAAATTTGAACGGAATACTATTGGAGAATGGAGAAACGCTATGAGAAAACAGAAAATAACTAAAGGAAATTTTCCCAGTAGATGGTGCCGTACGCGTCATAATGTAAATAGGATCGACTACAAATGACAGATGAATCTCAATACGATGGATATGGTGCAAACTGCACGTTAAACGAAGTGCATAGTGCAATGTGCATGACTGCGCAAGTCTGCCATTCAATAGCTGTGGCATGGTCGTTCCATATCGGCTTGGAAATATCCGTTTTTAATTTCCCTAAGCCAAAAATAGCACAAAACGCAAAAATGAGATCGGCTTTTAAACGTCGTGAGATTGGCGCAAAACATGTCCTGTGTTCTGTACACTGTTTCCTGCCAAAAGTTGAAATCGAGAAACGGCTAGGTCCACAACATATCGGAGTATCTTAGGGGTCACCCGCCCGAATAGCCGCGCTGTCTAACGCGCTGCTTACCCTGCGGAGAGGCGTGCCGGTCCCCGGCACGTATCCGCCGGCGGATTAGTCGAGGTCCGGTGTGCCGGAGTGGCTTTTAAGGCGGTTTTCCATCTTCCTCGGTGAATGCGGGCTGGTTTCCCTTATTCCGCCTCAGTTACACTGTATCGGCAATTGCTGCACAAACACTGTTTCCACGTACGCGTACATCATAATATTATTATACCACGCAAACATTTTGGGTTACACTCGTCTGGTGTGGGACGTTCTCCGTGGGGGTCCACTGGGGGCCGCACAGCACAATAAACCTCGGTTCGGTGTGGGGCGGCTATGGGGTGGGTGGACCGCAGTGGCCTGTTGTGGGCTTGTGAACCACTGAGGGCTGCGGAGGGACGAAGCCTCTCCATCGTTTCTAGGTCCCCGGTTTAATACATACGTACATACATTCATCATTGGGGTCACATACAGTGTTCGTTACGTTGTGTTTGCCTAATTGGAGCACTGAACACGGTATCTTTCAGATACATCGATAGACAGAAGTCACAGAAATTAAGATCAGGTAATCTGGACGGCCGGGCTTTAGGGAAATGACGGCTGATAATTCTAGCATCTCTAAGATGCCTCTACAGCAGTTCCTTCAAATGATGTGCAACGTGCGGCGAAGCACCATGTTGCAAAAAGATGATTCTGGTTGGTTCAAATGGCTCTGAGCACTATGGGACTCAACATCTTAGGTCATAAGTCCCCTAGAACTTAGAACTACTTAAACCTAACTAACCTAAGGACATCACACACACCCATGCCCGAGGCAGGATTCGAACCTGCGACCGTAGCAGTCCCGCGGTTCCGGACTGCAGCGCCAGAACCGCTAGACCACCGCGGCCGGTTAAAGATGATTCTATCCGCACAAGAATGGCGTTGATACGCAAAGACTCTTATAGTGTTTACCAGCGACGGTACAGGTAACAGAGCCCGCAGAACGTATCTCCTCCAAAACACATGGTGCTACATAGTTTTCTTTACAGAATGAAATGGTACGGGTATGTGCGCGAGCAGATTTTCCATTGCTCATATTCTGCAATTCTGTGTAGTGACATGTCCTTGGATATGGGAATGTGCTTCGTGTGCCTGCAGTGTTCCTTGGGCCTTCATTGTCCGTTTCCATGTAAGCAAGATATTCTAGAGTAAACGTTTGTCTTACTCGCAGGTCAGCAGTAAGCATTTTAAAGGGCCAGCTTGATCACACAAAATTTTACACTTCACTCTTACCGGTTTTGGCTACTGCCGTCTTCAGATCTTTTATAAACAAAAACAAGTAACCAAGTAAGTTCTGTTACCATAACAGGCCTGGGGATACATAAAAATATTTACATGAATAGCAAAAAAAAAAATGGTTCAAACAGCTCTGAGCACTATGGGACTTAACATCTATGGTCATCAGTCCCCTAGAACTTACAACTACTTAAACCTAAGGACATCACACAACACCCAGCCATCACGAGGCAGAGAAAATCCCTGACTCCGCCGGGAATCGAACCCGGGAACCTGTGCGTGGGAAGCGAGAACGCTACCGCACGACCACGAGATGCGGGCATGAATAGCACCCATGCATACCAGGCATACATACCATAAAATATTCTGATTTAGGCATCATCGTCAAGTTATAGATGTAGGTACACAGTAAGTGCTGGTGATGACCTGGACGCCTCTGGTATTTATACAAATAATCGAGACCAGCAAAGGGCGTTATAGCTAGAGTACGCAAGTAACCAGTATTGCAAATTTAATAATTAAAATGTAATATGCGTAGTCATTAATAAAAATTACTTCACATGACAAAATGAGCGTCAGACAATAAAATATGTACTGACATACAATATTTGGCGTTAGATTCATACATAAAATCCACATAAAAGGTAAAAATAGTAATAACGAGAAGCTCCTAGCCAGCAGAGTAAAACACACAATTGTGTAAAAGCGAGTGTAAAAAGTTTAAAAATAAAATCACAGCTATAAATCGGACCTTCCTGCACGACAAAGCAAACCATAGCCGTAAGTGTCGAAACAGTGACTATTAATTAAAAAGTCGATAGCACATCCGGCGTGGGATCTCAATTGTGCCACCTCGTGGCTTCTTTTATGAAGTGCCTGTCTTTTTGCAGCGGAACTTGTGGATGAATGGCCAATCTCCTCCCCGTTGGGGTCCGCAACCCGTGGTCTAGTGGCTAGCTTTGCTGTTTCTGGACCAGCGGGTCCCGGGTTCGATTCCCGGCCGGATTGGGGATTTTCTTTGCCCGGGGACTGGGTGTCTGTGTTTCCTCATAATTTCATCATCACCACTCGCGAAAGTGGCTTGATTGGACTGTGTAAAAAAACTGGACTTTCAAAAGTTGGGACTTCATATGTGCACGCGCAGTTGAGCGCCCCACAAACCAAACACCATCATCTTCCTCCTCCCCGCTGGCGGCAGGCGCGCACGACCGCATGCCAAGCTGCTGCGGCGCTCGACACTGCTCAGACCAGTAGGTTTCCGAATACATCAAAATAAGCATTCAGACTAAACTCATTCTGATCATTCAGCAGTAAATCTGGTTGCCGTTTTCTGTGTACGGAAATCTCCATTTTCTTGAGTGTTTCAGTAATTGCCCGTTTGGCGCCCTCTGCAACACTTCCAGATTATCACCTATGTTTCCTCCCGCATGTTCTTCTTCATCCAAATGTCTACCGAAAGTGCTCTTATTTTGGCTATATGTATGCTCTTAAAACGGGTCTTGACATTTCTTCTCCTCTGACGATGTAAAAATTGTCATAGTCTTAGCAGTTGAACCTATAGATATCAGATTCAAAATATTTGTTACTGTTGTTGCCAACGTTGTGACGTAGCCTAGAAAAAATTACACATTCCGTTTGAAAGCAACTTTTCACTTCAATTTTTCTGAACGCTTGTGCAATTCTGTCTGAAAGTGCACCATTGCATTACATAGCCACAAACTTCTTGCCCTCTGGATCTATTGTCTCCTTGTTGTCCTGTATCTTAGACTCCTGTGTATGATAAAGGTTCATTACATCACGGTCCTTATAGACGTTTGTCTTAGCTACTTATTTAATGACATTTAAATCTTCCACTTCGTCGTTAGGGATGAGTGGTAGTTATAGCATCCTGTTGATCATGGCTCTGAAGTACGCTGATTTGCGCTTATTAGGGTGACAGGAATTCAGATTTTTAATCGTGTCAGTAGCCGTCTTCTTCCTAAATAACAGATAAGTGTAGAAGTTTGTGTGATCAAGACTGGATTTTAAAGTGCCGTAATATGATCACGGACTCATTTTCAGACTTTGTCTTCAGTTGATAAGCAACTATGAACATGGATAATTTTCTACGGTAGCAGTTCAGGATGTTTCGTAGAAATTTATGCTACGTTCTCACAGCCATGTCCAAAGTTCGGACAATTTCCCGTGCACTTCATGTCTGCACACCACCACTCGACCCCACCTGCTTCTAATGACGTCGCAGAAGTTTCTCTCCTTTTCCCTTGCCACACTGCACTTCAAAGGAAGTAAGAAGTTCGTATTCATTTTTATCAGATCCTTGCACTCATCAGACCAGTGACTTTTTTCATGTTCTTTAAGTGTCCGGAACTTCTACAGAGCTACTGGTACACAGTCACCGCTCTTGTTGAACAGCCTTACCAACAGCGCGTATCCCTGCATTCAGACAGTCATGCTGAGCGCCTCAGACGCAAATTGAACACCCGTCTACCCTGTGCCTTTTATTTTGCAGATTCTGCCACTTACAGCGTCATCTAGAGGTAAGACTTTCGTTAGATTGTTTTTCAATTTCCGTAGCATTTTACCCTCCTCTGATAATATTCCATTTAAATTAGACGGCAGTCTGAGCAGTGGTTAGTTTTTTACAGTGTTTTGAAACTGGATCTTTAATGATAACCACCATGTATATTTAGTATTTTATTGTTCACAGAGTCCGCCGCTCGTGGTCTCGCGGTAGCGTTCTCGCTTCCCGAGCACGGGGCCCCGGCGGGGATTTTCACCTTCCCCGAGATGACTGGGTGTTGTTGTGTCGTCTTCATCATCATCATTCATCCCCATTACGGTCGGAGGAAGGCAACGGCAAACCACCTCTATTAGGACCTGCCTAGTACCGCGGTGCGGGTCTCCCTTATCGTTCCCCTACGCTCCGTCAAGAAGCATGGGACTTCGTTTCCATTGTCCAGAGAAAAATAAAATCACAGACTTATCATTCTAATGTGTTTTGCAGCATACTATCTTTAAAATGTGCTATGTTTATAATAGTCATAAAGCGTTCTGCCTACTGTCAGATTCCTAACGCCACCACTGTTTCCATTTGATCCTGTCCCAACCCAACATAGTCTGGTATGTTCCTCTTTTCCCTTCATCCAAAATTTTTCTTCTTCTTCTTCTTCCTGTTTTCTTTAAAACAGTTATTGTTCCTTTGTCCTTTCCAGTATTTCACAGTTCTTCTCTTTATCCACTCATTTGCACTATTCTCCTCCAAATCCACACATAGAATTCTTTGTGCCCTCTTCAGCTTTCACGGGTATACAGTAAAACACTCCACACGAAGCATTTAACTAATCTTCGTCTCACCTCTAACTCCAATTTGCTGCATAATAAGCATTTCTTTTTCTGGGAAGTTTGTGCTGCCATTGCAGTTTTTGATCTTATCTATTTTCACTCGTTCAGTTTCCAAGTAGGATGCTTCCCAATAGTCTGCACTGCGCAACCTGTTCAATTTGATTTTCTGTTGTTTCCGCTTCGATATCTTGTTTGTCACGTACTCTCGTCACCTAAGTTTTGTTTGTGCTGATTTCCATTCCATATTCTTGCAGTTCTTCTTCAAGTTCGAATAATGTTTTTTGAAGAGATATTATTTTATCTACAAGTGGTGCCAGCAGCAGTATCACCAGAAAATCTGATGCAGTTGATCTTCTGTTCTTCTGTGCTTACTCCTTCCTTCTCTGCTTCTAGCGTTTTCACTATCATATTTTCGATATACATGGTAAACAAAGGTAACGAAAAAACAACCCCGTCTTACTCCTCTTCCGATTTCAAATCAGTGCGTCGCATCGTTTCTTAGCTTCATTGTGTGTGTATAACACCTTAATTAGCCTACTGTTCCTGTAGTTCACCCTCATCAGTTTTAAAATTTCCGTCATCTTGTGCGATCCGTTCGGTCAAGGACGTTTTCCATATCTTCAAAGCACAAACTCATTCTATGTACCATTCACCAGTAATTTTAATTAGTTAAATTATACCTCTCTCTTTTCTGAAACCAAACTGCGCTTCCCCTACTTTCTCTTCCATTATATACACCAATTCCATAGTTCAATACCATCATAATTTTGGCACTATGAGCGACTACTCGTATAATTACTGTTTTCTGTTCTGTGGATTTGTTGATACCTGATTTTTGGGGACGGAAACTACCAATCTCTTCTGGCTATGTACCACTTTCATATATCGCATTTGATAAAGCTGTCATTTCTAACACGCCCTTTTCATCCATACACTGTAGGAACTGAATCCAGCAGATTTGCCTTTCATTTCCTTTATTGCTTTCTTTACTTCAGAGCTCAGAACTGAAGTTCGTTTTTTCTCTAATTCTACAATTTCCATTTCAGTGGTTAGATATAGCTTTCTTTTGCTTTGTGCAGGTCTTCCATATATCCCTTCCCCCTCTTTGTCTTGTTTCTCATGCAGTACGTTATGATTTCCACCATCTGTTTCTCCTTCTCTATAGTTCATTGTCCATTTATCTGAAGTAACTCCCTGTACTTTCTTATAAAGTGGGTCGTATTGTACTTTGCTGTCCAGGTCTTCTGTACCATCATATTTTTCTTTAAGCACTGCTCGCTCGCTTTTCTCTGTCTCCCTCCTCAACTGATAATCCGCTGGAGTCGGCAGAAGAAAGCGCTAGCCTCCATTTTAGTAATGATTAGTGTTATGAGGTAACCAGTCGTATTTTCGAGTGCACCACAGTTTGGTAACAAGTTATTCAGCATGAAATTTCTTTTCTCTTTAAGTATCCTAGTTCTTCTGCTGTTGTACTGCTTGTAGCTGTTTTGACATCCCTATTTACTTCTTTCTTTCTTTTGTCTTCTTTCGTGGTTTGGGCTATCTTCTATCCCACTGTACTCATTCCTTCTTCTCTTATTCTAAAATCCATGCCTTTGCTTTCTATGCTTTCTTCAATTTTTTCAATGCTATGCTCATTTGAATAATGAATAACTGATTTATTTATTTTTTTGTGTCAACTCGTGAAGGTCCATGAGAGTTTCTCACTGCCTTCCTGTATACAGGGTGTTACAAAAAGGTACGCCCAAACTTTCAGGAAACATTCGTCACACACAAATAAAGAAAAGATGTTATGTGGACATACGTCCGGAAACGCTTAATTTCCATGTTAGAGCTCATTTTAGTTTCGTCAGTGTGTACTGTACTTCCTCGATTCATCGCCAGTTGGCCCAATTGAAGGAAGGTAATGTTGACTTCGGTGCTTGTGTTGACATGCGACTCACTGCTCTACACTACTAGCATAAAGCACATCAGTACGTAGCATCAACAGGTTAGTGTTCATCACGAACGTGGTTTTGCAGTCAGTGTAATGTTTACAAATGCGGAGTTGGCAGATGCCCATTTGATGTATGGATTAGCACGGGGCAATAGCCGTGGCGCGGTACGTTTGTATCGAGACAGATTTCCAGAACGGAGGTGTCCTGCAGGAAGACGTTCGAAGCAATTGATCGGCGTCTTAGGGAGCACGGAACATTCCAGCCTATGACTCGCGACTGGGGAAGACCTATAACGACGAGGACACCTGCAATGGAGGAGGCAATTCTTCGTGCAGTTGACGATGACCCTAATGTCAGCGTCAGAGAAGTTGCTACTGTACAAGGAAACGTTGACCACGTCAGTGTATGGAGAGTGCTACGGGAGAACCAGTTGTTTCCGTACCATGTACAGCGTGTGCAGGCACTATCAGCAGCTGATTGGCCTCCACGGGTACACTTCTGCGAATGGTTCATCCAACAATGTGTCAATCCTCATTTCAGTGCAAATGTTCTCTTTACGGATGAGGCTTCATTCCAACGTGATAAAATTGTAAATTTTCACAATCAACATGTGTGGGTTGACGAGAATCCGCACGCAATTGTGCAATCACGTCATCAACAAAGATTTTCTGTGAACGTTTGGGCAGGCATTGTTGGTGATGTCTTGATTGGGCCCCATGTTCTTCCACCTACGGTCATTGGAGCACGTTTTCATGATTTCATACGGGATACTCTACCTGTGCTGCTAGAACATGTGCCTTTACAAGTACGACACAACATGTGGTTCATGCACGATGGAGCTCCTGCACATTTCAGTCGAAGTGTTCGTACGCTTCTCAACAACAGATTCGGTGACCGATGGATTGGTAGAGGCTGACCAATTCCACGGCCTCCACGCTCTCCTGACCTCAACCCTATTGGGGCATTTGAAAGCTCGTGTCTACGCAACCCCGGTACCAAATATAGAGACTCTTCGTGCTCATATTGTGGACGGCTGTGATACAATACGCCATTCTCCAGGGCTGCATCAGCGCATCAGAGATTCCATGTGACGGAGGGTGGATGCATGTATCCTCGCTAACGGAGGACATTTTGAACATTTCCTGTAACGAAGTGTTTGAAGTCACGCTCGTACGTTCTGTTGCTGTGTGTTTCCATTCCATGATTAATGGGATTTGAAGAAAAGTAATAAAATGAGCTCTAACATGGAAAGTAAGCGTTTCCGGACACATGTCCACATAACATATTTTCCTTCTTTGTGTGTGAGGAATGTTTCCTGAAAGTGTGGTCGTACGTTTTTGTAACACCATGTATATCATCCACTAAAATATAAAATACTTTGTATCTAGTTCTACACTTTCGGGGAAAATACAACATCCTCAAGGACAAGCCCATTCTATTGACAAGAGATGTGATAGGTAGTTTATCATTGTATGAGTCTATGATAACCAGCTCAGACCAAATGGAACACAGTCAAGCAAAGGGTACCCAAACATTTCCCTCAACACACAGTGTACCAAGCCCTCCCTCTCTTATGGCTGAAACTCAGGTGTTTGTTCTTCCATGCAAACGATTGTAAACGAGCCGAATGCCAGCTTGTCCCAAGCAACTTGGACTTTTTGTTGCAATTCGGCAATGGCTTGAGACGAAGCAATTGGGTATCCAATCTTATCTGCTATGTTTATCGGCCTCCCAAGATTTTTAACAAAACTGTGGTAATGACAATACGACAGTGTGCCTAGTACTCAGAGATTGCATCGTAATTTCAGATTCATAAGTAAGCTTAGTCCCATTGAATTTCATTGCTCATTACATACTGCATGCTAATATAGCTGCAGTGATATAATTAGTTAACCCATAAACTTTATTAATTGTGAAATATTATTATGTGAAAAGGTTCATACAGCACGGTCTTACATATTTAACGAGCGGTGCTAAACGCATTTCGGCATATTAACGCCTATCATTTGACAACATATATTTCCAACATTTCCGTAAGGTATCTAAAATTGTGTGAAACTAAATACCTTCCGAATTATTAACGCCGAAGTTTTAGACCATTTCTAACTTCAGTTACATTATGTCAAAATTGCTGTTACATTCTGTACTTCGGCATTACAGTTTTGTTAATATATTTTTTTATGTTTCATTTGACTTGGAGGCAACGGCCTTGCCGCAGTGGATACACCGGTTCCCATGAGATCACCGAAGTTAAGCGCTATTGGGCGTGGCCGGCACGTGGATGGGTAACCATCCAGCGGCCATGTGCTGTTGCCATTTTTCGGGGTGCACTCAGCCTCGTGATGTCAATTGAGGAGCTACTCGACCGACTAGTAGCGGCTTCGGTCAAGAATACCATCTTACGACCTGGAGAGCGGTGTGCTGACCCCACGCCCCTCCTATCCGCATCCTCCTCTGACAAGGGAACCTCCCCATCGCACCCCCCTCAGATTTAGTTATGAGTTGGCACAGTGGATAGGCCTTGAAAACCTGAACACAGATCAATCGAGAAAACAGGAAGAAGTTGTGTGGAACTATGAAAAAATAAGCAAAATATACAAACTGAGTAGCCCATGCGCTAGATAGGCAACTTTAAGGAAAATGTGCGCTCAGGAGCGCCGTAGTCCCGTGGTTAGCGTGAGCAGCTGCGGCACGAGAGGTCCTTGGTTCAAGTCTTCCCTCGAGTGAAAAGTTTACTTTCTTTATTTTCGCAAAGTTATGATCTGTCCGTTCGTTCATTGACGTCTCTGTTCACTGTTATAAGTTTAGTGTCTCCGTTTTGCGACCGCACCGCAAAACCGTGCGATTAGTAGACGAAAGGACGTTCAATTGGTTCAAATGGCTCTGAGAACTATGCGACTTAACTTCTGAGGCCATCAGTCGCCTAGAACTTAGAACTAATTAAACCTAACTAACCTAAGGACATCACACACATCCATGCCCGAGGCAGGATTCGAACCTGCGACCGTAGCGGTCGCTCGGCTCCAGACTGTAGCGCCAATAACCGCACGGCCACTCCGGCCGGCGGAAAGGACGTGCCTCTCCTGTAGGAACCGAAAACATTTGATCGCAAGGTCATAGGTCAACCGACTGCTCCACAGGAAAACACGTCTGATAAATTCTATACGACACTGGTGACGACATGTGCGTCACATGACAGGAATATGTTGTCGACCCACGTAGCTTGTACACTTGGCGAATGGGTAAAAAGATTCTTCAACCTTGCCCGATTTAGGTTTTCTTGTGAATGTGATAATCACTCCCAAAAAAGTGATCGCATCGGACGGACAGATAATAATTGTCTGAAAATAAAAAATTAAAACTTTTCACTCGAGGAAAGACTTGAACCAAGAACCATTCGTTCCACAGCTGCTCAGGCTAACCACAGGACCACGGCGCTCCTGAACTCACACCCTCCTCGATGTTGCCTATCTTGCGCAGGCACTACTCAGTTTGTATATGTTGCTTATTTTTTTCATAGTTCCACACAACTTCTTCCTGTTTTCTCGATTGATCTGTGTTCAGTTTTTCAAGGCCTATCCACTGTGCCAACTTATAACTAAATCTAAGGAGGGTGCGATGGGGAGGTTCCCTTGTGAGAATGACACGGCGGTCGGATGATCCCGGTAGGCCACTCGTGGCCTGAAGACGGAGTGCATTTGACCTGGAGAATTTTGTAATTAACTCACTAATTAGAAAGTCAAATATTTTCAGGGTCATAAAATATTTTATTTAAGTTGGCTGCACTCAGTAACGAGTAGTGTAAAACATATTGTTCATAGGCGAAACTATATTTGAAGATATGTGCAGAAAAACTGGCTAACCCTAAAATGTAAAAGCTTAGAGGTAAATGTTGCCGTCTGTTGCTGGGTACAGGAATTACTAAAACTGACATTGGTGCCACTCCTAAGTGATATTTAGATAATTCCCGTATCCAGCAACAGATGGCAACACGTATCTCTAAGTTTTTACATTTGAGGATTAGCCCATTTTTCCTTGCACGTTTTGATATAGACCTAGCACATCTGAAGTCAGAGAGCCTGCTGCTGAGAGTAAAGTGAGCAACATCTATGTCTCTTGTCGTCAGCAACTAACATTCTGAAATATTTACATATGTTGCGCACAGTTTATTTTCTTCACTCGTGGGTTTAATTCATGACTTCTGTAACAGTAATTAATAATCCATAGTGACAACGCATTAGAGAAAAACAGTGATTATTGATTCCTATGAACAACGACTGGTTGGCAGAGAAGTGTTGATGGACTGATTACTGTTTCGATTTCCTTAAATGTGTTTGGGGATAGTGATATGAAGATGATGATGTGGTCCCATACTCCGAGGAGCGTAGGGGACGATGCGGGAGACCCGCATCGCTGTACTAGGCAAGGTCCTAGTGGAGGTGGCATTACCTGAGTTCCAGTACAGCACTCGTGGCTGCCGCATCGCGGTCGCGAAGTGGGGACGAGGCAGTTCCAGTTAAGTTTTATAGATTTGTAGTTTTAGCTTGACGATGTCCACTATGGACAAACGGTAGTTACTGTTATTCTGAAGAAGGTTGGATTATCCCGACTGAAACCTAGGTAAATTCTAGGCAAACGGTGCAACTGAGGCTATTAATTATTAAAATTAAAAAGAAAACGGAAAATTGACGTGTGAAAGGCGTTTAATTTGACATCCATTACCATATTTGGCGAGGAAGAGCGCACCAGTGACATCATAGCTACGCGACTATAACGGCGAGTGCACACCAGCACGACAGTCATTAGCAGTGGTCGCGGAGAGCGCGCTCAAAAACTCGAGGGATTTGTAACCACCTGGCAGCCAGAGAAGATTTTATTAATAGAGGAGGACACCACCATGGTGTATTTTGTAAGAAATATCAATTAGATCCTTAAAGAATTGTTTTTAACTTGTTACAAGCCTCACATGATAGAGAAATTAAAAAAAAGGAATGAAAGCACAATATATACACGAAACCTTACACAACGCACATCAACACAACGTAAAAACAACGACCACTTGCAAGACACAACAGTACAAAAACACACACACACAAAACAAAATGGCACATACTCACCTACAATAACAGAATTGTCCACAGAACAGGCAACATATTAAATAAACAGGGACTTCAATCAAGATACGGGACAGACAACACAACACAGAAAAAACTCTGAACACAGGAGGAACCCACAGATTAGTTTTACAGATCAGGAATATATGATTTCACATGCAATACTTGTCAATCAGTATACATAGGACAAACATGCAGGTACTTTAAAACAATATACTCAGAACACTTCAGAGCCCTAAAAAGTAACAGTACCTGTAGCAGATTTGCTGATCACTTAATAGCACATAACGACCACCCGACGACAATAACACCAGATTTACAAAATAGTGGAATCCACCCACAGCCTATGCCACATACTGATAATAGATTTTCCACATACAGAAGGAAATAGAAGGCAAACAAGTTTTAAATGAAGACACTACACTTTGTGAAGGTACGTTATTTAAAACATTGAAGGAACTTTACAGAAAGGCAACACAAACAGCTAAAGGAATTTCACACACACTCACACACATACTCTCTCTCTCTCTCTCTCTCTATCTATCTATCTATCTATCTCTCTCTATCTCTCTCTCACACACACACACAGAAAGAGAGAGAAAAAGTAAACAAAATTCAAATTCGTCGCCAAACTCTCTTGGTAACAAATGAACGCCAACGGGTATAGGAAACATAGCAACGTAGTGCTCATCGCGTTTTGCCAAGTAGAAAAGTGTTTATAAAGAAATAAATAACACAAAGTACATTAATATGTGTGTGCAGTGTCTTGGGAACCCAAAAGAAGAAGGATCAATCACAACAAAGCGTAAGTTGTCACAAGTACATACGGAAAACATTTTGACACGCCAAAATTACGTTTTCACCATGTAATTTAAAATCACGGTAAGAGTCAAAATAACAAAAACATTCTTTAGGCCTCACTTCGTTAAATCAGTTACAAAGTGAAATATTTTACATTTTTACTGTTTTCAATAAACAAAAAACCATTGTTGAAACATTGCTGAAACATTATGTGTGCAAAAAGGCTGAACCCATATACTACAATTTTACTGCAAATGCGGTAAGAAAGGACAATAGCTGCAGATCCAAAAGATGAACAGCTATTAACCTTTGGTTGCAGTTTTACGAAGAGCACGATGTACGTAAAAAAATGTTTCTATGTAAAAGTTGTAAATTGATTATGAAATTTAATTTATCCGTATTACAAATTTTTAAACTGTATATTGATGTGTACATACTGCAACTTATAAGGTGAAATGAAATCAAAACTGAATCATACTCAGAATCCCTTGATACCATCAGGTATCTGTAATTTCGTTATATAATCGTAAATGTACATGTAAAACTATAATCACTAACATTCATTGTTTGAACCCAACTATTTACATTTCATATTTATTGAAGAAATTCTGCAGATTAAAGTAAAAAATCTATCAATTTAAATCTAGCAAGTTTTGCTAATTAGTTGGCAGTTCAAAATTTTGTCAATGACGTTAGCCTTTTTTCTTCGAATTTTATATTTGCGCTGCTTCTTCACATACTTGGCGAGAAGTTGTGGAGCAACGGATACTCGACACTTTTGTGATGCGGCATAAAGCAGACACTGTTGCTCTAATTGAAAGTTCCTGGAAGTAAATCAATGTTACATCTTTTTTTTCGGATCTTCGAAGAGTTAAAATACATGTTTACGAAGTGCAGCTATTCTTTATTTTGTAGATAGTGATTCAACGGACTTCCAAAGGCATAGCATCAGTAAATGTTCTTTTCACAAAGCAGACATGCGGCATTGTCATACCTCTACAGGAAGACAATGAAGCTAACATCAAGAGAATAAGCTAAGCAAAAGCTATATTTTAGTGAATTTACCTCCAATGCAGTTACATACAGAATAACCACAAACGTCCGTTTCATGCACAAGTCACTGTATAAGCGGTGATTAATATGTAATATCTCTCTCGGTAACAAATGATCGCCGACGGGGATAGGAAATATAACAACATAGTGCTCACCGCGTTTTGCGAAGTAAAACGGTGTTTATAAAGAAATAAATTACACAAAGCACATTAATAATTGCGTGCAGTGTCCTCGGAACCTAAGAGAGGAAGGATCAGTCACGACGAAGCGTGGAAAATAACAAATATATCAGTTTTTAAAAAAATCAAAGGATGTGTTAATGCGCTGATGAAATTTACATTTACATCGTTTGGTTTGCATATGACAAGCCACGAATGCAAGAAACATAGAGTTGGTTTTGCAAAACCGTATAACGTAAAATCACGGTAAGAAGCAAATACAACAAAATCTTTCTTTAGTCCTCACTTTGTTAAATCATTTATAATCTAAAACATATTCACTTTTTACAGTTTTCAGTAAAAAACCACTGATGATGCCACAGAGGTGCTGAAACATGATCGGGTGAAAAGAAAGAAAACAGAGGTTTGCAAAAAGGCGGAACACATATCCTACAATTAGTTGCGGTTTCAACTGCGTTGATTTCCTACAACGGGGAAGCTTACTAATAAGCATTCCTCGAGAACACCATTCGCGATTGGAGCAGGAGTGGGGTCGGGGCGTAAGGGGGATTAATGGTATACAATGTACCCATCACCGTGCACCATAAGACAGCTTACGCAGTAGAAACACGGCTGTAATCATAGACGTAATGTATTAAAAGGGAAAATAAAAAGAACAAGATTAATAGTGAAACGTTTATAAAATCAACTGGCACAGTAGGAAGAGTCGAGTCGTTTGTAACTGCAAAACATTGGGAAGCGATAGGAACGGTGTTGCCGCTGTCAGGTTTCGCAGTATCGCAGCTCCCTTGGGGCTGGCCGCGGGGTTGTGGATGCGGCGCCGCCAGTGGCTCTCGAGGCGCTGAATGGCGGCGCCCGTGGGGAGGGAACGGGACACTCGGAGCCCTGGAGCACTCCTCAGGCCGGTGAGACGTGCGAGGGAGCTGCGTGTGCGTAGCGTTCTTCAGGTCTCTCGTACGCCTGCTACTTCCCGCTACCATTACCACCTACGTCACTGCCCTGTTCCTTGCCATTGTTTGCTCCCGCCTCAGACTCGCAAAAACGCACGCCACTGATGTTATTGGTGCTGCAATTAACGGTATCCCCACATATCTCTTACAAGGAGACCTTATGGGTGGGCTCTTCGATTTCCTTACCGGACTTAAAGATTAGTGCCCAGACAGGCATTTTCTAAGGCAGTACGAAGTACTTCTCAAAATCACCTGAAAAGAGAACCTCGAAATTCTGAAAACGACGCTTTGCTTGACATAACTATGTAGAGAGAACTATGTACACACACTAAAAATAAAAAAAGGTACACCACGAAGGAATTATCCTAATTTCAGAGAAACCTTAGTGATTTATTCACGAGAAAGGACTTCACAAACTAAGCCAATAACAAATTAGTCCACTTGTGACCATTATGCAAGCAGTTACTCGCTTGGCATTGTTGATATAGTTGTTGGACGTCCTCCTGAAGGATGTCGGCCCAAATTGTGTCCAACTGGCGCTATCGATCGTCAATATCCCGAGCTAGTTGGAAGGCACTGCCCGTAATGCTGCAAACGTTCTCAACTGGGGAGAGTCCCGGCGACGTTGCTGGCCAAGGAAGAGTTTGACAAGCACGAAGGCAAGCAGTAGAAACTCACTTCCTGTGCAGGCGGCGTTATCTTGCTAAATTACTCTACTGGCCATTAAAACTGCTATACCAAGAAGAAATGCAAATGATAAATGGGTATCCATTGGACAAATATATTATACTAGAACTGACATGTGATTACATTTTCACGCAATTTGGGTGCATAGATCCTGAGAAATCAGTACCCAGAACAACCACCTCTGGCCGTAATAACAACCTTGATACGCCTGCGCATCGAGTCAAACAGAGCTTGGATGGCGTGTGCAGGTACAGCTGCCCATGCAGCTTCAACACGATACGACAGTTCATCAAGAGTACTGACTGGCGTATTGTGACGAACCAGTTGCTCGGCCACCATTGCCCGACGTTTTCAATTGCTGAAAGAGCTGGAGGATGTGCTGGCCATGGCAGTAGTCGAACATTTTCTGTATCCAGAGAGGCCCGTACAGGACCTGCAACTTGCAGTCGTGCATTATCCTGCTGAAAAGTAGGGTTTCGCAAGGATCGAATGAAGGATAGAGCCACGGGTCATAACACATCTGATATATAACGTCCACTGTTCAAAGTGCCGTCAATACCAAGAAGATGTGACCGAGACGTCTAACCAGTGCCACACCATACCATCACGCCGGGTGATACGCCAGTAGGGCGATGACGAATACACGCTTCCAATGTGCGTTCACCGTGATATCGCCAAACACGGATGCGACCATCATGATGCTGTAAACAGCACCTGGATTTATTAAAAAAAAATGTTTTGCCATTCGTGCACCCAGGTTCGTCGTTGAGTACACCATCGCCGGCGCTCCTGTCTGTGATGCAGCGTCAAGGGTAACCGCAGCCATGGTCCCCGAGCTGATGATCCATGCTGCTGCAAACGTCGTCGAACTGTTCGTGCAGATGGCCATGCGCATAAGATGCCTGTCAACTCGATACGAAGCCGTTGGGATCCAGCACGTTGTTCCGTATTACCCTCCCAAAGCCCCCGATTCCATATTCTGCTAAGTCATTGGATCTTGACCAACGCGAGCAGCAATGTCGCGATACGATCAACTGCAATCGCGATAGGCTACAATCCGACCTTTATCAAAGTCGGAAACGTGATGGTACGCATTTCTCCTCCTTACACGAGGCATCACAACAACGTTTCACCAGGCAACGCCGGTCAACTGCTGTTTGTGTATGATAAATCGGTTGGAAACTTTCCCATGTCAGCACGTTGTAGGTGTTGTCACCGGTGGCCAACCTTGTGTGAATGCTCTGAAAAGCTAATCATTTGCATATCACAGCATCTTCTTCTTGTCGGTTAAATTTCGCGTCTGTATCACTTCATTTTCGTGGTGTAGCAATTTTAATGGCCAGTAATGGATAAGCCTAGGATAATTTACTATGAAGGGAAACAAAACAGGGTATATGTATTGTCGATTTACGCCTGTCTTGTAAAGGTGTCCCAGAAGATAACCAAAGGGGTCCCGCTATTAAACGAACTGTAATCCCAGACCATACCTCCAGATTATCGGGCTGTATGGCGAGTGACAGGCAGGTTGGTATCTGGGGTTTCCAGTTGCGTCCTTACTGATCACCAGCGCCTAAAATGTCACTGACGAGTAGAACTGTTTTCAGTGAGAAGTCCTGCTTCAAACTGAGTCCCGTCTCATTCGGATAATTCGTTCCAGATGCGTTTTTCTTTGCCTTTGAATTTACTTGCTTCGGCAGAACATGTACTAAAATTGGTAAGATACAGAGAAGATAAGCACTGTCTATGTGTAAGATTTTATAGATTCTTATACATTGGAAATGTAAATGAAAGCCAGCGTTCGAAATGCGTCGTTTGACGCGCTATTTTATCACGAATTTTATGTGGGTGAAACAAATCGTGATTTTTCCAGTCAGATTGTTATTTCTGGGATAAATGTCAAGCATGTAGAAGAATGTGTTTTCAGACAACACGGTGATAATAACAGCAATATGATACAGGGCAGAGATGACACTCTATTAAAGAATTAAAAGTGAGAGCAGGAGATTCATTCAAGCGTAGGACATGAAATACAGACAGCAGGGCTGTTCCCTGTGACAGGGAGCTGATGAGGCGAAGGAAAGAGTGTGTTTGTGTGTGTTTGAGTGTGTTTGTGTGTGAGTGAGGAGATAAAAAAACCAGTGCCTGCGGACTACACAATGGGAGGTGCACAGGGACGTGGGGTCTCTGGGAAGACGGGAAGACACGCTCCCAGAACTTTCCTGCAGAATGAGATCGGATGTACGAATACCATCCATCTCAAATAAACACTACTGGCCATTAAAATTGCTACACCACGAATATGACGTGCTGCAGACGCGAAATTTAACCGACAGGAAGAACATGCTGTGATATGCAAATGATTAGTTCTTCAGAGCGTTCACACAAGGTTGGCGCCGGTGGCGACACCTACAACGTGCTGACATGAGGAAAGTTTCCAACCGATTTCTCATACACAAACAGTAGTTGACCGGCGTTACCTGGTGAAACGTTGTTCTTTGATAAAGTTCGTATCGCAGCCTATCGCGATTGCGGTTTACCGTGTCCCGACATTGTTGCTCGCGGTGGTCTAGATCCAATGACTGCTAGCAGACTATGGAATCGGTGGGTTCAGGAGGGTAATATAGAACTCCATGCTGGATCCCAACGGCCTCGTATCACTAGCAGTCGACATGACAGACATTTTATGCGCATGGCTGTAAAGGATCGTTCAGCCACGTCTCGATCTCTGAGGCAACAGATGGGGACGTTTGCAAGACAACAACCATCTGCACGAACAGTTAGACGACGTTTGCAGTTGCATGGAGTATAAGCTCGGAGACCATGCCTGCGGTTACCCTTGACGCTGCATCACAGACAGGAGCGCCGGCGATGGTGTACTCAACGACGAACCTGGGTGCACGAATGGCAAAACGTCATTTTTTCGGATGAATCCAGGTTCTGTTTACAGCATCATGATGGTCGCATCAGTGCTTGGCGACATCGCCGTGAACGCACATTGGAAGCGTGTATTCATCATTGCCATATTGGCGTATCACCCGGCGTGATGGTATGGGGTGCCGTTAGTTACACTTCTCGGTCACCTCTTGTTCGCATTGACGGCACTTTGAACAGTGGACGTTACATTTCAGATGTGTTATGACCCGTGGCTCTATCCTTCATTCGATCCCTGCGAAACCCTACATTTCAGCAGGATAATGCACGACCGCATGTTGCAGGTCCTGTACGGGCCTTTCTGGATACAGAAAATGTTCGACTGCTGCCATGGCCAGCACATTCTCCAGCTCTTTCACCAATTGGAAACGTCTGGTCAATGGTGGCCGAGCAACTGGCTCGTCACAATACGCCAGTCAGTACTCTTGATGAACTGTGGTATCGTGTTGAAGCTGCATAGGCAGCTGTACCTGTACACGCCATCCAAGCTCGGTTTGACTCAATGCGTAGGCGTATCAAGGCCGTTATTACGGACAGAGGTGGTTGTTCTGGGTACTGATTTCTCAGGACCTATGCACCCAAATTGTAATCACATGTCAGTTCTAGTATAATGTATTTGTCCAATGAATACCCGTTTATCATCTGCATTTCTTCTAGGTGTAGCAATTTTAATGGCCAGTAGTGTAATATTCTTCGCATATAAACAACATACATTTGTGGTAGAGTCCCGTACTCACAATTCACAGCTAAATGACTAGGGTCTGGCGACAGTGTCGCCTTAGGGGGTAGCTTACACTGCCGTACAATGCCTGCATGACTCCAATGCTTACAAATGTTGCAATCAGCCACCGATTTTGTTCATTTTTGCACGGTTGTAGTCTATGTACATGTACATGTACATGTACATGTAAAACTATAATCACTAACATTCATTGTTTGAACCCAACTATTTACATTTCATATTTATTGAAGAAATTCTGCAGATTAAAGTAAAAAATCTATCAATTTAAATCTAGCAAGTTTTGCTAATTAGTTGGCAGTTCAAAATTTTGTCAATGACGTTAGCCTTTTTTCTTCGAATTTTATATTTGCGCTGCTTCTTCACATACTTGGCGAGAAGTTGTGGAGCAACGGATACTCGACACTTTTGTGATGCGGCATAAAGCAGACACTGTTGCTCTAATTGAAAGTTCCTGGAAGTAAATCAATGTTACATCTTTTTTTTCGGATCTTCGAAGAGTTAAAATACATGTTTACGAAGTGCAGCTATTCTTTATTTTGTAGATAGTGATTCAACGGACTTCCAAAGGCATAGCATCAGTAAATGTTCTTTTCACAAAGCAGACATGCGGCATTGTCATACCTCTACAGGAAGACAATGAAGCTAACGTCAAGAGAATAAGCTAAGCAAAAGCTACGTGATAAAAAGTATCCCTGCACTCCAAATAATTTGAAATTCTCATGAGAGGTAGACCCCACAGAATAAAAAGAACGTGGGATGTATTCTGTCGTTAGGAGAGAATGGATCAGTTAAGACAGCTCAGTGACTTCAAACGGGTACTAGCTGGATGTCACCTCAGAAGTAAATCCTTAAGGGACATTTCAAACCTTCTAAAGCTGCACAAGTCGATTTCTGGTGATTTGAGTGTGAAGTGGAAACGTGGCGGATATGACAGCTGTTTCGTTGGATGTGACCCGAGGGACATACGCATCAGTGAGCCCTTCGAACGCTGTTAAAGTTGACCATTAGAAATGTGAGAGAACTGTAACCGCGAATGAATATTCACAGCTAATTAAATAACAGGCAGGCATCATACACAGACTCACAGGGACTATCAAGCATTGAGAAGAATGATTGTTGGAAAAAAAGACATGAAATCAGCGGAAGAAATCACTCCTGAGTTCCAAAGTGCAATCAGGAGTCCAGCTAGTACAATGAGTGTGAGTAGGGAGTTAAAAGAATTGGGTACGACGGTTATGCAGCTCCTCATGAGCCGCATATTTCTGTTGACAGTACTAAGCGACGCTTGAGCTGGTGTAAACAGCCGCGGCACTGGAAGGTGGAAGGCTGGAAGCGAGTGATTTGATGAATGACGTTATACCCTGCGGCAATCCGATGGACGAATTCCGGAGAACGCCACCTGCTACCTTGTGTGGTGCCAACAGTGAAGTAAGGTGGTGTTACTGTGTGGTGGTGTGGATAGAGTGTGGTCCTTTTATTGTGCTTAAGAAATCGCTAAATGCGGAAGGATTTGAACACATTTTGAGGCATTGTGTTTTGCATACAGTTTATGAACAGTCCGTAGACGATTATTGTTTGTATCAGCATGACGGCGTACTCAGAGGCAAAGGTTTGTGGACAACAACATTCGTGGAATGGACTGGCCTGCCCAGAGTTGCAGCCTCGACCAAATGGTACACTTGTGGGACTTGTCAGAACGGTGTATTCGCTCCAAATCCCAGCTTCCAGCATCACTACCTTCTATGACTTCGGATCTTGACGACGAATGATTGTCATTCCTCGACAGACATTCAGACGTACTGAAAGTGTCCCCAGAAGAGTCAAAACCTTCGTATAGGCGAAGGGTTGGCACATCCTATATTAATATCTGCTAACAGTTGTCCACATAACTTTTGATCAGATTGGGCACTTGGGCACCTTTTCTCTTGACATCTGAATCAGTGAGTTGAAGAGGCCTACCTTGACTTCCTCTACTGTGTCATCATCTCAGTGTAGCACTTACACCTAACGTACTCGAGAATTTGTAGTATATTTTCCAATCTCGGTCTTCCCCTACAGTTGTTACCTTCCACAGCTGATTCTAGGAGCATGGATATTATTCTGTGATCTCTTAACAGTCGTCCTATCATCCTGATTCATCTTCTTGCCAATGTTTTCCACATGCTTCTACCCTCTGTCAAGAACCACTTCATTTTTTATCAGTCGATCTAATTTTCGGCATGTTAAACGCTTCTGTTCTCTTCTTCTCATCTTCCATACAATCCTATGCTCCAAACATATATTCTCAGAAATTTATTTCCCAAATTAAGACCTATGTTTTAAACTAGGAGATTTGTTTTGGTCACGAATGCTCTCTGTACTATTCTGTTTTTTATGACCACATTGCTTTGTCCGATTCGTGTTATTTTGTTTCCAAGGTAGCAGAATTCCCACATTTTGTCTACTTCACAGTACCCAATTTTTATGTTAATATCACAACTAATCTCATTTCGGCAACTATTCACCACTTCCGTCTTTCTTCTGGCTACTCTACGTCGGTATTCTCTGCTCCGTAGGCACTTGATTCCGTTCAGTACGTCTTTTAATGCTTTGTTCCTTCCACTGAGGAAGCAATGTTACCAGCGAATCTCGTTGTTGATATTCTTTGACACTGAATTTCCATCCGTCTCAAAAGTATAATTTAATTTTCTCATCGTCTCTTCGATGTTCCGATTAAAAAGGAATGGAGAAAGGTTGCACCTCTCACGTACACCCTTCTTAATACGATCTCTTCCATTATCATTTTTCTTTTCTTGGTTCCTATACATATTACATGTGACCTGTGTTCGTATAGTTTACACATACTTTTCCAAGGATTTTGAACATCTTGCACCATTTAAGGTGTCTAACGCATTTTCTAGGTCGACATATCTTAGGAATGAGTCTTGATTTTTTTTCCAGTCTTGCTTCCGTTATCAAACGCAATGTCAGGAGTACTGATCCAGTGCCTTTACCTTTCTTACAGCCAAATTTGATTGTCATCTAAGAGATGTTCAACGTTGTGTTCAGTTCTTCTGTGTAATTATTGTCAGGAACTTTTCTCACTTAGCCGTTATTCCTAACATTTTGATTATGTTGATGGTATTTTTCCGACAGCGTGCTGGGCTATCACTAGTGTCATTTATAGTACACATAAACCTGAATAGTCGTTTGCTTGCCACTTCTTGCAATGATTTTAGAAATTCTCATATTATCTATGCCTTATTTGATCGAGAGTCTTTTTAGGCTGCTCTAAACTCTCAGTTTTTGTTCTATTAAGTAGTCAGTTGTTTTTCGTTGTATTATTTCCACCTATGCACTCTCTCCTCTGCATTTAATAGCCGAATTCTTCTTGCTGTCTTAATGTTGACTCAAATGTTTATTTTGATTTTTCTGTATGTTAAATTTGTCATTCCGACGAACATTTCTCTTCGCCTTTGCCTCCCTGCACTTTCTGTTTACCTCATTCATGAGTGATTTATATTGCTGTGTTCCTGTCATTCTTGACCACTTTTTAGCTCTTTCTTCCGTCGATCATTTGTATTTCTTCTGTTACCCAAGGTTTCGTCGCAGTTACCGTCCCGGCACCTTTATTCCTCTGTCCGATCTTTTTGATTGCCTTTTTTAGAGATGTCCACATCTCTTCATATGAACTGTTTGCTGTGGTACTAATTATCGCAGCGTCTACAGTCTTACAGAACTTCAAACGTGCATCGTTCCTACTATCTCAGTACCCCATTTCTTTCTACAATGATTCTGCCGGACGATTTTATCAAAATACAGTCTATTGTTCATCATGACTAAAGAGGGATTCAAGTCTTTTTTCCTCTTGGGTACGCCTTACAATCCATTATCTGATTTCGGGATCTCTATATGTGACCGTGATGTAACCTCCTCGTGCCTCCAGGCCTTTTTTTAAAGTATATCTCCTTTTGTGATTTTTGATACTATCAATTGAAGTTTACTGCAGAACTCTATTAGCCATTCTCCTCTCTCATACCTACTTCAGATCCCATATTCTCCCGTCGCACTGTCATCTGATCCTCCACATACTAACACGTACCAGTCACAAATGATTATTAGATTTTCATTTCCCTTTGCTTCATGAATTACACGTTTAGTACCTAAAAATACATTCTCTACCTCGTCTTCTGCTTATGACGTCGGCATGTGTACTTGAAATTCTTTTGTTGGTGTTCGTTTGAGGTCGACCGCATTGTGAACAACCCAACCACCAAACTGTTCGAAGTAACTTGATCTCTGTCCTATTATAGTATTTATAGCTAGCATTGCTTTTTGCCACGGTAGGTTTTTCCTTATATTCATCAGCTAAGGAGTCCTTGTCTTCTTTCCACTTCAGTTCACTGTTACCCAATGTCTCATCAAACGTATCTGGGCAGCTAGTAGTGGACATTAATATGTTGTGTGTCCACCCTTCGACTTAGCTTCAGCTCAGCTGGCGACACTTTTCGTGATGTGTCTGAATGTCTGTGGAGGAATAACTGTCCATTCTTCTTCTACAGCTGAAACCAGCGGAAGCACTTATGGAAGCTGGGGTCTCGAATGAAGTCGACGTTATAACTGATGCCAAAGATGTTGTTCCATTGGGTCCCCTTCTGCACTCCGGGCAGATTAGTGGATTTTAGGATTATTATTGTCCAGAAACCATTGCCACACTAATGCTGCTTTACCGCAGGGGGCATCATTGTGCTAATATAAATAAAAACCTCGCAACTGTACCATTGTCTCCTCCGAACCATTCCATGGGAAAGCCACAGGATACAGTGTGATTCATCACTGCAAACTACTCGTTTCTAGTTATACCCTTGAAACGTGACAGTGATGTGATTTCTCACTGACATCACTCAATTTCAGTATTTTATGTCTTTGAATCATAGTATTAATTAATGTAGAACAGCAGTGGAACATAATATGTATATTTGCCGTTTTTAATTTAAGACCGTTTGGTGCAAACTGCATTATGGTTCGACCTATGGATCACGAGATGTTTCACTTTTGATTAACCAATGGAAGTCCAATTCGCTGTAGCACGTGAAGGCCGAAGGCAGCCACTGTCGAGCGTCTGGCAGCTGATCCCCCAATAAACTACAAGTGAATATAATGGGGATAAGAGAGCGTCATCGAGAAGTTTCTGGAAGGCTGGTGTACGGATACGATGGCAAAGAACTAAAAATGAGCAAAAAGAGAGTGGACACATCCCAGCCGTGATTCCACGGAAAAGAAAAATAATCCATCCGAAAACTAGTTTTCAATGAGAGTAAAATTATTCAAGAAGTGTGCCGAAAGAGTCTCCACTGAAGGAACCAATGTGGGATACTATGTATTTCAAAGCGAAAGTATCGATAAAGTGGTTTGTCGGAAATCACAGGAGTCTCAAAATTTATAAATAAGGGTAACAGACCATTGTGTAGTGGACGACGCATCATGTGTTGGCTGAAGAAAGACCTGTGCAAACGGAGTCCCACCTCAGTTGCGTAATAAGCTTCGTATTTGTTCATTTTATTTTGACCGACGCTGAATAGGCACAGTCAGTTAGGCAGTTCTTTTAATTAGTGTTGGAAGCTACGTTTTGTTCCTGACAGTCAATAATTTTAAATGAAGAACGCTTATGGCGTAACATGCCATCACTCAACCTACTGCCGGTAAGTTGGATGATGCAGAGTATCTGGTCGTGTACTTTCTGAAAGTTGTAATTGGTTCGTCGTTGATGACCTTCTGGTCGTGACTCTTGGGGTAGATTATTTGCGTCTTGGAGAAAATCGTGTGACCTATTGCCCAGCATATCCTGAACTTACTATCCTGGCTTTTTGTTTCTAGGTCCCACGTAACAGCAACAGTGTTATTATAATTTTATACGGGAGCTGCTCTTTTGGTAAGAACTATACAGGCTTTTATTTCCGAATAAGCTTCTGTCGTGTACGCTCCTCGCATTATTATGAACAGCTTTTGTAGCTTTGCATATTTGTTGAATACAATGTTCTCGGGTTTCCAACCGCGTCAATTGCTTAAAACTACACTAGCTTTCGGCCAAGCACTCCTTGGCCATTGCCAAGTGGTATGACTGCGAGTGGGCTGTTGGTGCGCTCTTATATACGCTAGCTGCCGGCTGTGACGTTACTGGTGCCCGTGACATTGCCATATATGGGCATGTTTTGAGTCAGCGTTCGATGTGCCCACTTCAACCGCGCGATCGCTGGATCCCACGCAGCGCTGAGCTGCAAGCCACCGTCTCTATTCAGGGTGTTTGTGGTAATTTTTATTTCAATAGCTTCCTTTACTAAACTGTCTCAGAAGCCGTTAGTGCGAGCCACGACAGAGGTATCGTCAAATTTTATGTGGTGACCGTTTTCTAACGGATGCTCAGCTAATGCAGATTTCCCTGGATAGCGTAGGTGATAATACCTCTCATGTTCTTTCCTGCGTTGTTCTACAGTGCGCACTGTTTGTCCGATGTACTTGTGGCCACACTCACAAGGTATTTCGTTGACTCCAGTTGTTCTGAAACCTACTGCGTCTTTAACTGGTCTCAGTAATTGACGGATTTTCGTTGGAGGCCTGAAGATTGATTTTATCCTGTGTCTTTTCAACAGGCGGTTTATCTTTCCCGACACAGTGCCACAGAACCGCAGCAAAGCAAGTTTCTTGGCCTGCTCTTCGTCGGTGGTCTTATTCTGATATTTCCCAGAAATCACTTCTTTCACTTGATGGGCGCTGTAGCCGTTATTCTTGAAAACCTTTCGCAGGTAGCTCAGTTCATGGGGCAGGTTATCGTCGTCTGGTATTACTCTTGCACGATGCACAAATATTCGTAAAACTGTGCGCTTCTGTGCTGGATGATGATGGCTGGTGGCGTGCAGGTACAGGTCTGTGTGGGTGGGTTTTCTATAGACGCTGTGGCCAAGGCACCCATTTCGTTTACGGTGGACGAGGACGTCGAGGAAGTGTCCACCGTAAACGAAATGGGTGCCTTGGCCATCAACTTGGCTATCAACAGTGTCTCCTCGACGACCGTTCAGCGGGCGTTGCTGCGAATAAGGTTCCGCAGAGGACTCCTGGTTCATGCACCCAGGCTGACTGTTGCTCATCGCCGACGAAGACTGGAATTTGCACGCCAGTGCCGCAGCTGGACGTCCACTGTGTGGCGTCAGGTGGCCTTATCAAGCTCCATCGGACAGATGACTGTTGACGGGTACAAGGTGAAACGTCAGAACACAAGTTGCAAAAGTTGTCGGAAAGGGCATTCCCTACGTGATGTCATACTAGAAGGCACAATGGAACACCAGAAGTATGCATCTATCATTGGGGACCATGTCCACCCCTATTTGCAGTTTTCTTTACCTTGGAAAGATAGCATTTACCAGAAGGACAACACAATTTGTCGTAGAGCTCATAGTATATGTGCGTGGTTCGAAGACCACCAGGACGAGTTTACAGTGCTCCCCTGGCCACCAAATCAACCCAATTTAAACCCAACTGAGAATCTGTGGGACCACCTCGATCGGGCTGTTCGCGTCATGCATCCTCAGCCAAGAAACCTAGCGCAGCTGGCCACGGCACTGGACTCGCAATGACTCCATACCCTTGTCGGTACCTTTCACATCCAGATCGACGCTCTTACTGCACGTCTTACAGCGGTCTGCGCTGCAAACAGTTGTTACTCTGGCTTTTGAAGGCTGTTCTTATTAATATGTGTGGACAATGTATTATTGCTGTTGTTTCTTTCCTAAGAACCATGATTAATTGTGGCGATACGTTTGATTGAAGACTAGAGAGAAAGAAAATGATGTACCCGAACGCAGCACAACGAGACGTGTAGTCTGCGACTTGGTTGCATGGGCGAAGACCGCTGCTCGGCAGCTGGCCCTCTCGAATGCTGTTGAACAGTCTACTATAAGGGCTATAAGGGGCGGTCAACTGAACGAGAGACACATGGAAGAAAGTAAGTAAACCCTTCATTATTTCAAAATGAATCGTCTTAAACATTAATACATGTATCCTACTGTAAGTGAAGAAGGTCAATGCCGTGTTGAAAAATATTTTCGGTTTCCTAAGGAACCACGATTGTACCTAGACTTGCGCGTCTTCGTCCGAAGCGAGTCGACGGTCACGAACGTCTTTTTTCAGGGCTCCAAAAATTTGGCAATCTCATGGGGAAGAGATCAGGGCTTTATGAAGTACGTGGGCGGGTCCACATGTTGTAAATATTGCTTGGACTATTCTGCAGAAGTTCCACTGGGAAGCCCTTACACATTTTCAGTACTTTCCCGATCGCTGCTCATGCGATTTCTATGTTTTTAGTGCCCTGAAGAAAGACATTAGTGGTCGTCGATTTCCTTTGGGCGAAGAGGTGCACGCAACCACAAACATTTTTCCATGAAGTCACTGACCGTCTAGTCTCACAGTGGGATAAATGAATCAACAAGTACGGTGATTACTTTTGGAATAGTAGTTAACTTTATTTCCAATTGTCTCGTTTTCATTTGACAGCTCCTTATAAAATGTTGAACCTCCATTCTTCTAAAACGCTTGAGAAGCGTAGCTACTAGAGCACCATTATTTATACCACGTGAAATATGAGTAAATTTGGTGAGTCGTCGGTTGTATGCTTTCCTTGTCCGCCGTTTCAAACTTTTTACTGTTATTTGCGGTTTTAATGTTATGCATCACATCGAGCTTCAGGCTGCTGTTGTTAGACGTTTGTATGTACTTTAATTGTAACATTGAAGCAAATAAAATATCTTTCACCTCCAGTAACGGCGTGTTTCGAGAGTTGAGGTTTTGTGCAAAAAGCTTCTCAATTAAGAAACCTTCTCTTATTGTTACGCCAAAACCTAAATGATAGACTTCTGATGTCTTGGTCTTACTTTACAGGTATTCTTTTATGTCTTAGGTTTCCTGGTGTGACAATAGGAAATATTTTCTAATAGATTTCGTTTCTTGTACAACACCTGAAGATGAGAGCTTGCACTACAGAAACTAGTTGTTAGATTTCAAGAACAATTTATGTGGTCGGATGCTGTGACTGAGGCATATACAGTTTCTGTGATGAGTCTTACGTCAATTCCATCAGGAACATTAGGCTTTTTAACAACATTTTTTCCTAACAGGTCTTCTTTGTAATACCTTCAACTCCAACAGTAAATACAGGGTGGTCGGAAATTCCCGTCACAGACTTCTAGGACTTGTAGAGCGGAGTGAGTACATGGTATTCTGAATAGGAACCCATGTCCGGAAACGTCATTCAACGAGACTACAGAGCGTCAGAGTTCTAGGCGCGGGCGTCTGTAGATGTACGTATACACGAGGTGATTCCGTGATGATATTACAGACTTTCTAGGATGATGGAGAACGATAAATATATTACCAGAATGAGATTTTCACTCTGCAGCGGAGTGTGCGCTGATATGAAACTTCCTGGCAGATTAAAACTGTGTACCCGACCGAGACTCGAACTCGGGACCTTTGCCTTTCGCGGGCAAGTGCTCTACCATCTGAGCTACCGAAGCACGACTCACGCACGGTACTCACAGCTTTACTTCTGCCAGTATCTCCTGCGAGGAGAGCTTCTGTAAAGTTTGGAAGGTAGGAGACGAGATACTGGCAGAAGTAAAGCTGTGAGTACCGGGCGTGAGTCGTGCTTCGGTATCTCAGATGGTAGAGCACTTGCCCGCGAAAGGCAAAGGTCCCGAGTTCGAGTCTCTATAAATGTATTAATTTGATGTAAGGATCCCTTTACCGGAAACGAACGAGTCGAAATTTATAAACGAAAACCGTTCTGATACCTCTGACAGTTGAATACATAAACCGGTTCTTGCGTTGCGAAGAGTGCAGGGTTGTTAACTTTCAGTGCTGGTAGTGTGGACAAAAACGATAAAAAATGTCCAATAAACGTGGGCTCTGAAGTGCGTACCTTAACAGCTATGAACACTTGCTCAGTAGAGGAGATGTGTTTCACATTAGCGAAGATGAACGAATGGTCATAGCTCCTCAGGTACACAATTTAGAGCTCACGTTTATTGGATATTTTTTCTCGTTTTTGTCTACACTACTAGCACTGAAAGTTACCAGCCCTACACTCTTCCCAACACAAGAACCGGTACCTGTATTCAACTGTCAGAGGTATCAGAACGGTTTTCGTTTATAACTTTCGACTCGTTCGTTTCCGATACAGGGATCCTTATTTCAAATTAATAAATTTATCACTCTCCATCATCGTAGAAAGTCTGCAACATCATCACGGAACCACCCCGTGTATACGTACATTCACAGACGCCCGCGCCTATAATTTTGACGCTCTGTAGTCTCGTTGGATGACGTTTCCGAACATGGGTTCCTATTCAAACTACGATGTAATCACTCTACTCTACAAGTCCTAGAAGTCTGTAACGGGAATTTCCGACCACCCTGTATGTAATCTGTCTGTACAATTGCAGTATTTTCATACCGAAACGCAAAATCACTGATGCGAACAAGCTCATAAAACGCTTCTTTCTTCATCCAGTATCTCCTTCATCTCACAACCTCCAAGAAATAAATGTGATACGAATTGTCCCATTAATTCAGATGAAATGCGAGCATCAAGTTTTATAGACATAAGTGACAGAAATTTAGTTAGTGGAAGGATTGTTGACACTGGATTACACTTCTTGACAGGTATCTAAATATAAACTTCTTGCTTATCGATTTCACGTATAACTGTTCCTGTCTGTGATCACAAACTAACTGATAAGAATTGAATACAGCTTAAATTTTGTTTGAGGTTACAATATCTACTTTCCGCGATGACATCCTACACAAAACGAGAGTGACCACTTGCAGAGCACAATTTTCGATTTCATACAGTTTTTCCAGAACCCAAATTGACAATTATGCGCGAGCAGCAGCTCCATTTATGGTATTATGTTGGAACGATACTTTCCTCAGGATTCCAAGAAGAAGGGACGCATCACTCATTCGTATTTATTATTGCGGAAGTGAGACTCTCAAAATGAGCAGCAGCTGCGATTTTTAGAATCACACTCTACTGTGTAATCTAGAAATTCGAATTACGAGACATTTTTGTTAACAAAATGGTTGCAGATTAATTATTGACGACGCTGTTGTGTGTCGGAGGGACAGGGAGAAGAAATTCAGAGCAGAAATAAGGAAGTCAAGGTGACAGATAATCACTCTAAAGTTCGCCGGCAACACAGCTCTTGTGCATGAAAGTAACAGGCAGATTACGTAGCTAGAAAGAGACAGAGAGGCCTGAAGGGTATAAAAAAATATCCTATGAAAACATCAAAATCTGAGGAATGCGAGATTAGTGAACGTGAAATGGAAGGGAACTGGAATGGTAAATGTCAAAACGTTTAAGAAATGAAACGTGAGTAGTACGGAAGACGGTTGATATATTTCACTGTAGATTCGTAGATACGATATGTCCAAGGCAAGTAGTGTTATCGGACGATGTTAATGTAATCGATTGGTGAAGAGTTATTTAAAAGAAATATACCACCAAGAATAACTCCGAAAGTGTAATCGGAGTTCAAAAGTTTGTGGGACAAAAGTTGCATGGGACAACGGGGGCCTTAATATGACGTTGGTTTCTTGTTGCTACGTGGGGTCGCGTCAGAGATATGGAGGTCAACTCCGTTTTTTTTTAATGGGGTGCTATTCTTTGTTACTTTTTTCTGATAGCGGCTAGTGAGTCGAATCCATTGATGTCTAACGATAAGGTCTTTGAAGGTCAACGAAGGTAACAAAGGTGGCATGAATGTCCATTTACAGAAGGTGTTCGAAGTGATGACCATTGGTATCAATGAAGTGCTTCAATCTTCTTATCACGGATTGAGTGGTATTCCTTATCGAAGCACATGCTCTTACAATTCTCTCTCGCATATGTTCAGGTGTAGTTGGAACGTCTTTCTAAACAACGTCTTTTACCAATCTCCACAAGAAAAAATCCAGAGGCGTCAAGTCTGGCGAACGACCCGGCCACGACACATCTCCTCCGCGTCCAGTCCAACGATATGGGAATTGTCTCTGCAACTCATTTCTAGCCATCAGCGAAAATTGTGAGGGACACCGATCGTGTTGATACCACATTCTGTTCCTTGTCCCTAAAGGAATTTCTCGCAATAACATTAGGTCAATGTTTCTTGCAGGAATGTGGTGTACTTCCTACCATTAAGATTTCCTTCGATGAAATATGGGCCTGTAATTCTGTCCTCCTACACAACACATTCATCAACCACGGTTTTTGGTGTGCAACTTGCCACAGCCATGGATTTTCAGTTGCCCAATAATGCATGTTATGCAAATTAACATTTCTATGTTTCGTGAATGTAGCCTCGTCAGTAAATAAAATCAAATTAATGAATGTGTCATCCTTCTGAATCTGAAGTTGAACCCATCGGCAGAAATAAATGCGACGCATACAAGCTGTACCAGTTAATTCTTTGTGGAGACTGATATGATAAGGATAATATTTATGGCGATGCAGAACACGAACAACACTACTCCGGCTCATACCAGATTCCCTTGCGATTTGACGTGAACTAACACAAGGATCTCGAACCACAGTGGCAAGAGTACCAATTTCTTCGTTAGTAACTTTCCTTCGAAGGATATGTTTCCGAAGCGTGAAAGATCTAGTTATTCTCAATTTACCATAAACATATCTAAACGTACGACGTGTAGGGTGAGTACCTTGAGGATATCTTTCAGCCTATAAGTCTCTAGCTTCCACTGAATACAATCAGAGAGAGTCCGTTTAGTCAGCCATAGTACTAGTAGTGTCAGTGTCGTCGTAACTGCCGTCTGCTTCACGTCTGCTGTGCAACGAGCTACCTTAATTTAAGTATTAACTGTATTTTTCTTACTTGTCACTTCTTCTTCCGTGTGTTTTTGCTTTTAGGAAGCTGTAATTATCGAGTGCTAGTAACAGTGTTCCATAGATTTCCTGTTTGTTTTGAATACAGTCAGAGAGAGTCCCTTTAGTCAACCATAGTGCCAGTAGTGCTAGTGTTTGTTTTCAATACAGTTCAGAGACAGGTAGTGCTATTTTCATTGTTTTCTACAAGAAGTGTCTAGCAACCACAGTTTAGTCAACTATCAGAAGCCTTTAGTGAATTAGCGGTCTACTTAAAAGTTGATTGACTCTCTACAGTAAATTGATTTCTTAGGATGGATAGGACGTGTGACTGCTGTGTACGGACGCAGGAGGAGCTGGCCACTGTTCGCGAACAGCTGAGCGTGTTGATGTCCGCGGTCAGCCGTCTCCAGGCTGCTGCCTCGGAGTGTAGCGGCAGTGGGGAGTCTGGTGCGTCGCATGGTACACCCCAGGTGTTACATGCTTCACCCACTGTCCCTGCTGTCGAGACATCTTCGCGGGTACCGGGCGCGGTTGGGCCACCCTCTCCCCAAGGGGAGTGGCGGGTTCAGCGGCGTTCACGGCGCACGAGGCGGAGGGTCAATGTGGAGGCTGGCCGTGTGGCATCGCCCGCTCTGCCTGTGAGTGGACATGTGGCCGCTCCTTCAGCAAGGTCCGAGCAGGCACACGGGGGGAGGGGTTTATTAGTTATTGGGAGCTTCAACGTTAGGTGGGTGATGGAGCCCCTTAGGGAAATAGCGGAAAGGTCGGGGAAGAAGGCCAGTGTTCACTCTGTCTGCTAGCCGGGGGGTCTCATCCGAGATGTGGAGCAGGCCCTGCCGGCGGCGATAGAGAGCACTGGGTGCACACGACTGCAAATTTGATATAATCCATTATGGAGTCGAGGTAGCAGTTGTCGTTATACTGGTTATCACTGTTAACATTCAACCGCGATTCTTATACATATTTTAACAACGCGTTTCTATGTCTTTTTAGTCCGTTTAACTTCATGACATATTTTTTACAACCTGATGATGAGAGCATGGTCTCTTGAAACGCGTTGTTAAAATATGTATAAGAATTGCGGGTGAATGCTAACAGTGATAACCCGACTGCAAATTGTTGCTCATGTCGGCACCAATGACTCCTGCCGTCTGGGTTCAGAGGTCATACTCAGTTCGTACAGGCGGTTGGCGGAATTGGTGGAGGCGGAAAGCCTCGCTCGCGGGGTGGAATCAGAGCTAACTATTTGTAGTATCGTTCCCAGAACCGATCGCGGTCCTCTGGTTTGGAGCCGAGTGGAAGGCTTAAACCAGAGGTTTGGACATATCGTATCTACGAATCTACAGTGAAATATATCAACCGTCTTCCGTACTACTCACGTTTCATTTCTTAAACGTTTTGACATTTACCATTCCAGTTCCCTTCCATTTCACGTTCACTAATCTCGCATTCCTCAGATTTTGATGTTTTCATAGGATATTTTTTTATACCTGCGGAGATCTGGGGTGCAAATTTCTCGACCTCCGCTATCGGGTGGAGAAATGTAGGGTCCCCCTGAATAGGTCAGGCGTGCACTACACGCCGGAAGCGGCTACAGGGGTAGCGGAGTACGTGTGGAGTGCACATGGGGTTTTTTTAGGTTAGAGAATCCCCTCCCTAGGCCCGACAAGACGCCTCCTGAGACGCGGCAAGGTAGGAGTAGGCAAAATGCAACAGGGAATAACAATATTAATGTGCTAATAGTAAGCTGCAGGGGCATCTACAGAAAGGTCCCAGAACTGCTCTCATTAATAAACGGTCAAAATGCCCATATAGTCCTAAGGACAGAAAGTTGGCTGAAACCAGACGTAAACAGTAATGAAATCCTAAACTCAGATTGGAATGTATAGCGCAGAGACAGGCTGGACAGTGAAGGGGGAGGCGTGTTTATAGCGATAAGAAGTGCAATATTATCGAAGGAAATTGACGGAAATCCGAAATGTGAAACAATTTGGGTGAAGGTCACGGTTAAAGCAGGCTCAGACATGGTAATTGGATGTCTCTATAGGCCCCCTGGCTCAGCAGCTGTTGTGGCTGAGCAGTTGAAGGATAATTTGGAAAATATTTCGAGTAGATTTCCCTACCATGTTATAGTTCTGGGTGGAGATTTTAATTTGCCGTATATGGACTGGGAGACTCAACCGCTCATAACGGGTGGCAGGGACAAAGAATCCAGTGAAATTTTTTAAAGTGCTTTATCTGAAAATTGCCTTGAGCAGTTAAACAGAGAACCGACTCGTGGCGATAACATATTAGAACTTTTGATGACAAACAGACCCGAACTATTTGAAACAGTTAACGCAGAACAGGGAACCAGCGATAATAAAGCGGTTACTGCAACGATGATTTCAGCCGTAAATAGAAATATTAAAAAAGTTAGGAAGATTTTTCTGTTTAGAAAAAGTGACAAAAAGCAGATTACAGAGTACCTGACGGCTCAACACAAAAGTTTTGTCTCAAGTACAGATAGTGTTGGCGATCAGTGGACAAAGTTCAAAACCATCGTACAATATGCGTTAGATGAGTATGTGCCAAGCAAGATCGTAAGAGATGGAAAACAGCCACCTTGGTACAACAACCAAGTTAGAAAACTGCTGCAGAAGCAAAGGGAACTTCACAGCAAACATAAACATAGCCAAAGCCTTGCAGACAAACAAAAATTACGGGAAGCGAAATGTAGTGTGAGGAGGGCTATGCGAGAGGCGTTCGATGAATTCGAAAGTTAAGTTCTATGCACTGACTTGGCAGAAAATCCTAAGAAATTTTGGTCTTATGTCAAAGCGGTAGGTGGATCAAAACAAAATATCCATACACTCTGTTACCAAAATGGTACTGAAACCGAGGATGACAGACTAAAGGCCGAAATACTAAATGTCTTTTTCCAAAGCTGTTTCACAGAGGAAGACTGCACTGTAGTTCCTTCTCTAGATTGTCGCACAGATGACAAAATGGTAGATATCGAAATAGACGACAGAGGGATAGAGAAACAATTAAAATCTCTCAAAAGAGGAAAGGCCGCTGGACCTGATGGGATACCAGTTCGATTTTACACAGAGTACGTGAAGGAACTTGCCCCCCTTCTTGCAGCGGTGTACCGTAGCTCTCTAGAAGAGCGTAGCGTTCCAAAGGATTGGAAAAGGGCACCGGTCATCCCCGTTTTCAAGAAGGGACGTCAAACAGATGTGCAGAACTATAAACCTATATCTCTAATGTCGGTCAGTTGCAGAAATTTTAACACGTATTATGTTCGAGTATAATGACTTTTCAGGAGTCTAGTAATCTACTCTGTAGGAATCAGCATGGGTTTCGAAAAAGACGATCGTGTGAAACCCAGCTCGCGCTATTCGTCCACGAGACTCAGAGGGCCATAGACACGGGTTCACAGGTAGATGCCGAATTTCTTGACTTCCGCAAGGCGTTCGATACAGTTCCCCACAGTCGTTTAATGAAAAAAGTAAGAGCATATGGACTATGAGACCAATTGAGTGATTGGATTGAAGAGTTCCTAGATAAGAGAACGGAGCATGTCATTCTCAATGGAGAGAAGTCTTCCGAAGTAAGAGTGATTTCAGGTGTGCCGCAGGGGAGTGTCGTAGGACCTTTGCTATTCACAATTTACATAAATGACCTTGTGGATGACATCGGAAGTTCACTGAGGCTTTTTGTGGATGATTCTGTGGTATATCGAGAGGTTGTAACATTGGAAAATTGTACTGAAATGCAGGAGGGTCTGCAGCGAATTGACGCTTGGTGCAGGGAATGGCAATTGAATCTCAATGTAGACAAGTGTAATGTGCTGCGAGTACATAGAAAGAAAGATCCCTTATCATTTAGCTACAATATAGCAGGTCAGCAACTGGAAGCAGTTAATTCCATAAATTATCTGGGAGTAGTCATTAGGAGTGATTTAAAATGGAATGATCATATAAAGTTGATCGTCGGTAAAGCAGATGCCAGACCGAGATTCATTGGAAGAAACCTAAGGAAATGCAATCCGAAAACAAAGGAAGTAGGTTATAGTACGCTTGTTCGCCCACTGCTTGAATACTGCTCAGCAGTGTGGGATCCGTACCAGATAGGGTTGATAGAAAAGATAGAGAAAATCCAACGGAGAGCAGCGCGCTTCGTTACAGGATCATTTCGTAATCGCGAAAGCGTTACGGAGATGACAGATAAACTCCAGTGGAAGACTCTGCAGGTGAGACGCTCAGTAGCTCTGTACGGGCTTTTGTTGAAGTTTCGAGAACATACCTTCACCGAAGAGTCAACCAGTATATTGCTCCCTCCTATGTATATCTCGCGAAGAGACCATGAGGATAAAATCAGAGAGATTAGAGCCCACTCAGAGGCATACCGACAATCCTTTCCACGAACAATACGAGACTGGAATAGAGGGGAGAACCGATAGAAGTACTCAAGGTACCCTCCGCCACACACTGTCGGGGGGCTTGCGGAGTATGGATGTAGATGTAGATGTAGAAGAAGCATATGGTCTTGTCCTTCGAAGGATTCCATCATACACATTCGCTTGATTCGACGGCACTAGCCTTACCGTCCCTATGAGTGTTGTATTGCGAAACCGTGGAATGGTGTTTACATGTCAATGGCACGTTAGATGAACACCCCATATTCGGCGAATATTTACTATTTGCACGATATACGAGAGAGAATTTTCAGAGTATGTGTTTCGATAAGTGCGGAAGTTATAAGGAATACCACTGAATCCATGATAAGGAGATTGCAGCATTGCATTGATACCAATGTTAATCACCTCGAAAACCTTCTGTAAAAGGGTGTCCATGCCACCTTTGTGACCTTCGTTGACCTTCAAAGACCTTACTGTAACACATCATTGGATTCGTCTCGACAGGCGCTATCAGAAGTACCAAACTATTGCATACAATTTAAAATAAAGTTGACCTACATAAAGCGATCATCTAGCAATAAATAAACCAACGTCACATTATGGCCCTCGTTATGCGATGCAATATTTGTCCCACAAACTTTTCTGCTACTATCATACTTTTGGAGTTATTCTTGGTGGCAATAGTTAGTGACTCACCCTGTATATATACAGTCAGACGTCAAAAGAACAATATACATGGGGCCATACAAATGATTTTGTTGTAAGAGGGTTATTGTTGTAATGAGGTTTCGTTAATAGTGACTAGTACAGTTGTACCTTAAAGGTCAGTATATATACTACTGTAGTATTTTTCTAGCGAGAAATAACATTAATAGATAAATAATGAAACACATTTTTTCCATCCATTTATCAGAAGAGTATCTCACTCTTGTGTACAGAAGACTCAACTATTTTCCTTTGTTTCTTTTCTCTTAACGATTCTCTTGTAAATATTGTCTTTATCTCCTCTAACAGCTGTCCGCTGAAAAACTAGGCTCTGAAGACGCTACTTGTTGCATATTTTCTGACATTAGCTTCAGCAGAGTAGGAGGATCCGCACTTTCACATCACTGTTATCATCAGTATCTTCACAGGTGAAGACTCTTTGATGATAAAATCGTTAGTGTATGCTTCTAATATCAACGCGTAATCATCCACTGACATTGGAGCACTATAGAACTTAACATCTGAGGTCTTCAGTCCCCTAGAACTTAGAACTACTTAAACCTAACTAACCTAAGGACATTACGTACATCCACGTCCGAAGGAGGATTCGAACCTCCGACCGTAGCGGTAGCGCGGTTTCAGACTGAAGCGCCTAGAACCGCTCGGCCACAGCGGCCGGCTCCACTGACACATATTCAACTACTAATGCCTTTATGGATTTATCAGTTACTGTTGGATACATCTTAAAATCCTTTTGAATATCATCCTGCATTTTGTTAACCATCACAACATTCTCAGTAATATCTTCGCTTTCGGAAATCCTTACTTTTTTCTCACAGTTCGCAATCACATTCAGCTCTACAGCGTTCCAGCAACTAGTATTCGTGTCACAGCCTACGCACATTCAAACAGTAGAGACTGCCCCCCTTCCTCTCAATGTCTACGATCACGTGTTGAGTAAGACGGTATTTTGTCTTGACGTTCTTAATTATCCACATGTCTAGTGACTGAAGGTTCGAAGTTCAGTTCTGGGGCAAGCAGCATAGTTCTACGTTCTACAACGCTGGTATGTAGTTATGCGCACTAACGTTATGCACCGGCAACACAATTGTCTTACTTTTCCTTGTCATCTCTTTATCAAGAGAAAGTAGCCACTCACTAAAGAGAACAGATGTCATCCATGCTTTTCGATTTGTCTTGTAAGTGTTTCCAAAAAAGAAATCTCATTTAGAATAACGAAAACAATTTAAAATTAATGTGATAGAGTACTGTACGTACTCTTCATGCATAGTCATTACAGCTGAATGTACTGGATCAACTTATAAATTGGTATAGGTCCATTTTAAGACGGGTAATGTATCACGAAGCAAATACCGTCCGCACTGGGGGAATGTTACGTGATACCACGTACTTATACATTTGTGACTGTTACAGTGCCATCTATCACAAAGCGAAAAATGTGATCCAACTAAAACATTCAAATTTCTTTACGCACTTCACGAACATGTAATAAAAATGGTGTTCCTATTTTAAAAAAAAAAAACGCAGTTGATATCCGTTTGACCTATGGCAGCGCCATCTAGTGGACCAACCATAGCGCCCTCTGGTTTCCCCCTTCAAGCTAGACAAATTTCGTTCTTTGTAGTTTTTTCGTTTGACGCTTATTTCGTGACATATTTGTCCGATCACGATCAATGGACCACCCTATATATAATCTTGACTCAAAACCCGAATATGTTAGTCAGTAATGAAAACCTTTTGACTTAGATGACTTGCAGATAAGTTATCTATACAAGGTTCTTACCTAGCACCTGAATCTTCATCAGTAATGTCACATATGGCATTCAGAGGAGGGTTATGGGCAACATCCAAGTCATTATTTGGTAAATAATCATTGCTGTACAACATTTCATATAGTTCATTTAGTATAATCATTTTCCTGCAAATTCATAGGAAAGATGTCACGCAATCCTATCTTTCTTATGGAAGGGTGTTTAGAAACAAGACCCTAAGGACTGCTTACGAAATTTTTTAGGTGACATTAATACGACAATATGCAAGATGATATGTTTTAGATATTATTAACAAACAAAAATAGTAAACATTTATGATAAAGTTTGCTCAGTTATGCGAAACTGCGTGTATCAGTTCATCCATTGCTGCAAAAGAGTAATTTTCAAAACACAATAGAGACGACTGTGGTACCATTATGATTCTGTTTAGCGAAAATGTATCAGCAATGGATTTTCGACTTACGTTTCATTGTTGGATTGTTGTTCCACAACCCCAAAAATGTTAATTATTTTAATTGTTGTACTTGCATACAATAATTCTCTAAGGAATACAGGATCAAGTGAACTAATTTTTCTGACCTCTTTAGGCGCAAGGTAAATTCCATAGACGTTGCTAACAACGGTAATTTCATTCCATATACTGGACGGGACTTTGTTGCATACTGGAAACATGTTTTGTTACCAAAGAAAAGTTAAATGGCTCTGAGCACTATGGGACTTAACTTCTGAGGTCATCAGTCCCCTAGAACTTATAACTACTTAAACCTAACTAACCAAGGACACCACACACATCCATATCCGAGGCAGGATTCGAACCTGCGATCGTAGCGGTCGCGCCAAAAAAGTTATTTAGCATAATTTGTACACAGCTGCAGGCTATATTGCTCATTTGCTTTTGCTTCGAATTAATTACTCAGGCACATACGAACAGTGCATTATAAATGTTTCTAGTACAATTCGCTGTTTTCGTTATGTTTTGGAAACAAGATATCTCGCTTTCTGTCAAGAGCATTTAACGGAGAACTATGAGCATTGCCTAGGGCAGTCTCTGAGCTGCTACCTGATAGCATCCGACGTTGCTACAAGTTGCACATAGAATGAAGTGGAAGGGGAATTGCATCCTTGTTTGCATGCTGTAGCAAAACTTACTATACAGACGGAAAATTGTGCCCCTAGCCTTCTCGACGTTCTCTACTAAACAGTTCAGGTACAATCTGCTTCAGGCTGGAGACTGTACGGTAAACTTTGTTAAGTGGAAGGTAATGCAGCCGTAAGCATGAATGCACGTCTCTCTAGAGAAAAGGCAGTTAATTTAACACCACTCACAGGAGTCGCAACTGCTCTTACAGTAGCCCTCCCGTAGCTCATGCAATGTAAGTACGCAAAGTGTGACGGTATGGCAATTACTTGTAAATGTGATTTTTTCACGTTACTAGAACACCGAAGATAACAGTCTAGGCTAAACTCGAGAGCTGTTACAATTATCAACAGAAATGAAACCAAGTTTCTCTTACAAGTTCTCGGTGGCTGTAGCAAAATTTGTAAAAGCAAAACTTGGTTATGAAATGGGTTTCTCTTGGTATGATCGAGGATTTAGATTTCCAGCAAACTCATAACAGAAGTACTGCTGCCAGTATCGTGTACTTTTTAATAAACTGCATCAAGCGAATACCCTAGCACACGTTACTATCGTCTTCCACAGATTTTAGTTGTACTCGTTGCGACAACAGTAATTTCGATAACACTACTCAATTGAAAACGTACTGCTGAAATGCGCTTATTTCATCACTAAACATAGAAGCATTAGTATCCTCGAGGGTATAACGACAGTTCACGCTGTAGAAGAGAGAGAAGACAGCTGGGGTAGCGTTTTTAGTGTAATGTCATCGAGGACATATGTTCCAGGAAAACCACGTCTGAGAATCAATGGCTGTTTGAGAGCACTAGGCTGAGATATAGCCTCTTGGTTAAATGCGCCTTGAGCTACAGCATCGATTTAAACCTACTATTCACCATGAAGGAGCTAAACCCAACGTTTCCGACGTGTGTCTAAGGCGTTTAGCCTGACCGGGTTGCCTCCAAACACGTCTCCGACGATTGTCTGGTTGAAGGCGTATGTGTCGCTCATCGGTGAAGAGACCGTGATAACAATCATGAGCGGTCCACTCGGCATGTTGCTGGGCCACTCTGTACCGCGCTGCATAGTGTCGTGGTTGCAAAGATGGACGTCGGGAGTGAAGTTGCGCATTATGCAGCCTATTATGCACAGTTAGAGTCGTAACAGGACGCTCTGTGGCTGCACGGAAAGCATTACTCAACATGGTGGCGTTGCTGTCAGGATTCCTCCGAGCCATAATCCGTAAGTAGCGGTCATCCACTGCAATAGTAGCCCTTGGGCGGCCTGAGCGAGGAATGTTATCGACAGTTCCTGTTTCTCTGTATCCCCTGCATGTCTGGACAACATGGATTAGGTTCACTCCGAGACGCCTGAACACTTCCCTTGTTGAGAGCCATTCCTGACACAAAGTAAAAATGCGGGCGCGATGAAGCCGCGGTATTGAGCGTCTAGGCATGGTTGAACTACAGACAACACGAGCCGTGTACCTCCTTCCTGGTGGAATGACTTGAACTGATCGGTTGTCGGTCCCCCTCCTTCTAACAGGTGCTGCTCATGCATGGTTGTTTACATCCCTGGAAGGGTTTAGTGACATCTCTGAACAGCCACAGGGACGGTGTCTGTGTTAAAATATCCACGGCCAATGTCTATCTTCAGGAGTTCTGGGAACCGGGTGATGCAAAAGTTTTTGATGTGTTTATGTACACTGGATTGTATATAAATGATAGCCCGATCTTTTTCCAGATGATCTCCAGTTTGACTTCAAATATGACGCCTCAAGTCTTTTATTTAGTGTAACTCCAGAGTAAGTGAAAGAAAGAAGAACGTACATCTATTTCCACATAGAGATGCCGTCGTCGATATTTATGTAATGCTTCACGTCGGTTCAAGAGGTGATGGTTTGATCCCAGAAGACGATGATGCTTGAACAAATAGGGATAATTTCATAGATTAATTTTTTGAACAGGAAACAAGTTCATTGGTCAGCTGAATCCCCTGACCTGACTTGGATACAGCATGCCATATCGAGAGTAAAATTTGTCATTCACAAACTGAATTGGAGTTAGGACAGCTGGTCATGAATCGCTAGGCTCTGCATGTGCCTTCGAAACGTTAAGACACACGTAGCTCGTGGCTATTGTCACTCGGATTGTTGAAACTTTTATCATTGAGTTACTTTAATCGAAATGTAGGGGCACGCTTGGGGATTGTGCTGTTGCTTGCAGTCTTTCTCTCCAGAACAGAGTCGCACTTAAAGTAGCTTTTGCTGCGTGTGTGAGTCGTAATTTCTATTGAGTTCATATACGCTGTCATTGATACATCTGCTCTGTTGATAATTTGGGCACTTGAATTCTTTGTTGACGTTCGTCGTTCTGTGCTAAAATGACATATTCACTCTGCGCTCAGACTATGTCTGGTAAATATGGCTCTCTGTCGACCACACAACACCGTATTATGTTCCTCACGTTCAGCATGTGATGTGACTCCCGATAGCTACGTAACCATACGAACTTCCCCTCAAAGATTTGATTCATATTGACAGGTTGTGTTGTGCACCATATGCGCACCATATGTAAACAGGAGGACGCTATGACACCGGAGCACTAAACGAAAAGCTGAGCAGTACTGGTTGGAATCTGAAACCAAATTTCTTCACAGAAGAAGGACCTGATTGACAGGAAACTTATGAACATGCACTTAGAATCAGCTATTTATTTCAACAACTATATCTTGCTAACAATTGTAGATGAAATCAGTAGTGCTGCAGTAAATAAATATGTGACGATCACTCAGGATCATTGTCCAAAAATTAAAAAATGAGCAGCTACACCCTCAGAACAAAAATTATGCCACCATACTACACATATATTTTGCAACACAATTATCAATCAGACAGACATCATATTCACAGGCAGAGAAAGAAACATACCAAGCAAAGAATTGACATAAAGTGTACAATCTGATTCTACTGCAGAATTATAAAACATATTATTACTGGAACAAAAATGCTGCAGATATAATAAAGTTAAACAATATCTAAGAGACAGTTGTAGTTCATAAGGCTATGAAAGCCATAAGACGGGATTAAGCAAACAAGAACGAAGTTATAATGACAATCAAGACGATATAAAACACACAATGGTGCAAATAAAAAGCTAACTATGAAGCGATACTCACCAGGCAGTCAAAGGGAATACTTTCTTTATAGTGACAGAAGAAGAATAGAAGAGACAAACCTGGGATTTTCTTCACTGCTACTGGCATTTCTAAAATAGAAAAAGACCCCACATAAGCATTTCACAAAACTCAGATCACAGTGGCACGATTCCTGCGAACTGACTGTGAGAAGAATCATAGCACGATTACGAATACTCAGACACCTAAGCTAAGATTGCAACAAAAAATACACAAAGAAACTTCTCTGATTAAAAACTTGGTTGTGAACTCAAGAAACAGCCCATGTTAGAAAATAACAAACCGGCTTAACCAGATATCAGCCAAGACATATAGATACACGTGAAATTGTTCAGCATAAAGCAGTCAGCATATAATAGAAAAATTAACATTCCCTATTCAGCCCAACTACAGTCCGCGAGTGTGTTTATCGCCTCTGGGCCAGGGATGCACTGTAGGCAGCTGCGCAGCAAGCTAATCAGTGCTCAGTCTGTTCTGTGTGAATTTTAGTCATACTTGAGCGTTCTGTCGTGTTTTACATGCGCAAAACTACGATTGATTTCTGTAGTGTTCGGTGTGTTCTGTGAGTTTTCTCATATTGGTTGAAATCCCAAGAAGGCACCAAGAGTTTCAGAAACAGTCAAGGGACCTTACTTTTAAAGTGTACGCGTTCTTCAAACGTGATACAGATTCAAGCTAACCGGTTTGCGACGTTGCCAAGGTGAAGGTACATAACGTAGTTATTGTCTAGGCACTTTCGGCAGATTCAGCAATCCTTGTGAGCTGTGTGCCCAGGGTCCTTTAACGCTCTTGCCTACTGTCATGTACGTTACGTTGTACCAACAGTACAAAAATATAGTCATTCCAAAATCATTAAAAATCATATGGTCAGACGGCATAAAACATAAAAAAACTATCATTGTTGAAATTGTTGAGTTCAAGGACTTCTTCAACGAGTACTAAACTACTACTAGTTCTTGTATGATAATGAAATTTACATGGAATATAAAGGATTCCAATGGGTTCAAGTATAACATGTACAATTCTCAATTTGTGTATCAACTACTTACCTCGAACAAAAATTTTTTACAATAAAATCGAGCTCTGTGGATAAAATTTAATGTAAACGTTATGTTTGTGATGCATTGCTACTGGTAGATGATACCAAAAATGATATCATCAACATAGTCAACACACTCAATAAACAGAACAGAAACATAAAATTCATTATTGAATATGAAATTGATAACATCAACTTTCTAGACCTAAATATCAGTGAAGTAAACAACTTAGATACATTCATGGCTCACAGAAAAAGAACAACAATAGGCATCACCACACACACTTATCTTGCCACTCTGACACACAGACATGCTGCACACAGAGCACTAGTTAAGACAGCCAGAAATATACCAACAGATAAATACGCAATGCTTCGTGAACTCAGCACAGTAACACAAACAGGTGTAGCAAATGTCTATGATGAAACACTTATTGACATCCTCATTCAGAAAAGAAAACAACAATAACAATCCAACAAAAAGAAACCCACTTCTTGCATACAATTCACAGGCGAACTCTCCTAAAAAATGAAAACTACGCGTATTTTATGACTGTGCAACATTAAGATTGCTTTCAAAATTCGTATGAAAGTGCAACACACACTGAGACACACACAATTAGCCATGTATAAAACAGTACGTATTTCATCCAAAGCCCTCTACGTAGACCAAGCTGGGGGAAACTTCCAGAAAGCATAAAATGAATATATAAATATCTACCACGCGAACAGTTCTAATAAATCAGCAGTAGGCACCCATATAAGGGACACTATCCACCCATCTCATGATATGGGGAATTATTTCAAATAATTAACAACATTGACAAGGGACCCCTTGATGGACTTACATAAATAATTAGAAATTTTCATTCATAGCAGAATACATGGTTGCGTGTAACTAAAAGATAACCTAGAAAGCAATAATATTAATTAATTCAAAAACTTCTCAAATGCTGAATGCTTGTTTGATTGAAAATATCTGTATTGGTTTTAACGATAGAAGATTACCTTTGCAAAGCAGCCACATTCATATACGTCTACATAGATGCTCAGCAAATCACACTTAAGTGCCTAGCAGAGGTTTCATCGAACTGCATTCATAATAATTCTCTGTTATACCACTCTCGAACAGAGAGTGGAAAAAATGAACACATATCTTTCAGCGCGAGCTCTGATTTCCCTTATTTTATTATGAGGACAGTTTCTTCCTATGTAGATCGGCGTCAACAAAATATTTTCGCATTCGGAGGAGAAAGTTGGTGATTGGAATTGCGTGAGAAGATTCCGCCGCAACGAAAAAGCCTTTGCTTTAATGATGTCCACCCCAGATCCTGTATCATGGCAGTGAAACTCTCTTCCCTATTTTCGATGATACAAAACGTGCTGTCCTTTTGTGAACTTTCTCGATGTACTCCGTTACTCCTGTCTGGTAAGGATCCACACCGCGCACCATTACTTCGAAAGTGGACGGACAAACGTAGTGTAGGCAGGCACTTTAGTAGACCTGTTGCGTCTTCTAAGTGTTCCGCCATCTTTGTTTCGGCTTCCCCACAACAGTTTCTATATGTACTTTCCAATTTAAGAGGTCAATAATAGTAATTTCTAAGTATTTAGTTAAATTTACGTCCTTTAGCTTTGTTTGATTTACAGTGTAACCGAAGTCCAACGAATTCATTTTAGCACTCACGCGGATCACCTCACACTTTTCATAATTTACGGGCAATTTCCAATTTTCGCACCATACAGGTATCTTATCTACATCGTTTTGCAGCTGGTTTTCCTTTAATGATAATTTTACTAGACGATAAACGACAGCAGAATCTGTAAACAAAGTAAAACGGCTGCTCAGATTGTCTCCTAAGTCCTTTATATAGCTAAGGAACTACAGAGGGCCTGCAACACTACCTTGGGGAACGCCAGAAATCACTTCTGTTTTACTTGATGACTTTCCATCACGAATTGTGATATCTCTAAGAGGAAATCGTGGTTTCAGTCACATAACTGAGACGATATTCCGTAAGCAAGCAATTTGATTACAAGCCACTTGTGAGATACGGTGTGGAAATCTGGAAATGCGGAATCAATTTGAAATACTTTATCGATACCACCCAACACTTACTGTGAGTAAAGAGCTAGCTGTGATTTACAAGAATGATGTTTTGTAAATCCGTGTTCACTATGTACCAATAAACCGTTCTTTTTGAGGCACGTCATAGTGTTCGTATACAGTATGTGTTCCTGAATCCTGCTTCATATCGACGTCAATAACATGGACTTGTAATTTAGTGGGTTACTCCTATTGTCTTTCTTAGACATTGGTGTGACCTGTGCAACTTTCCAGTCTTTGGATACGTATCTTTCGTCGAGCGAGCGGGTGTATATGATTGATAAGTAAGGAGCTATTGCATCAGCATACCCTGAAAGCAACCAAATTGGTGTACAGTCTGGACCGCAAGATTTGCTTTTATTAACTGATTTGTTTCACTACCCGAGGTTATCTAATTATAAGTTATGTTGACAGCTGTTTTTGATTCGAATTAAGTAAAATTTACTTCGTTTTCTTTGGGAAGCAATTTCGGAAGGCTGTGATTAGTAAGTGTGCTTTCGCACCACTGTCGTCGATAAATTTCCATTGCTATCGAGTAGAAAAGGCATCGATTGACTCTTGCCGCTAGCACACTTTACTTACCACCAGGCTCTCTTTGGATTTTCTTCCATGTTTCCAGACAAAGTTTAACTGTGGAAACTATTATAAGCATCTCGCATTAACGTCCGCGCTGAACTTCGAGCTTCTGTGAAAGAACGCCAATATTGGGGTTTCGCATTCGTTTAAATTTGGTACGCTTTTTTCGTTGTTTCTGCAACAGTGTTCTGACCTGTTTCGTGTACCCTTTTGGATCAGCTTCGTCGTTTGTTTATTTATTTGGTATAAATCTCTCAACTGTTGTCGATACTATTGCTTTGAATTCAAGCCACATCTGGTCCACACTTACATTGTTAATTTGGAAGGAGTGGAGATTGCCTCTCAGGAAGGCGAAAAGTGAATTTTTATCTGCTTTCTTGAACAACACATATTGTTCGTTTATTTTTGGTGGATTTGGAATCCACGGTATTCAGCCTCGCTACGAAAATCTTGTGTTCCCTAATCTTTGTATCAGTTTTGATGCTCGTTATTCGCTGAAGATTATTTGTTGCTAAGAAGTCAAGTGTTTTTTCACAACCGTTTGCTATTCGAGTGAACTCATGAACAAATTGCTCGCAATAATTTTCAGGGAATGTGTTTAGCATAGTTACAGATGGTGTTTCATGCATACCTCCGGGTTTACACATGTACTCGTATTTTCGCAGACATATCGAGGGTAAACTGAAATCACCACTAACACTAATTGTATGAGTTGGGTAAGTGTTTGAAATTACACTCAAGTTTTCTTCTTAACTGTCAGAAATCATATTGACTGAGTTGGGAGGTCGGTAAAAGAATACAATTACCATTTTATTCCGGTTGCCAAGAATGACCTCTACCCATACTAACTCACAAGAACCATCTACATTTCGCTACAATATAAACTACTTCTAGCAGCAACAAATTTGCCACCAGCAACTGTATTTAGCCTATCCTTTCTGAACACCGTTAGATCTTCTGCGAAAGTTTCGGCTGAACTAACTGTGGCCTTAGGCAGCTTTCAGTGCCTATAACGATTTGAGCACTAGCGCTTCGATCTTTGGTACTTTCCCAATACAGCTTCGATAGTTGACAACTGTAATACCGACGGTTCCTAGACCTACGTTCTTCCTGTGTTCGACCTGCTCGCTTTGACGCCCTTTCTGAGTTTCCCCGAGGCTCTCTAACCTGGAAAACCGCCCAGTCCATGACGCACAGCCCCCGATAGTCTAATATGTGCCATTACATAAGCTTTCACCTTCGGTGTATATTATTAGCAATTGAAGACAATTTACTTAGCAGTTACGTCTCCTCGGAATGATATAAATATCTATATGTAAAAGTGTTAAGCTGTGATGTGTGTCACTGTGCTCTGTGTGCCAGGCAACTAAATTTGCAACAAACACGTAAATAAATGTTCTAGAGAAATAATCTGCACATGAAAATCACTTAATAGACACACTAAAATATATTTATCTTTCTGCACAGGAATATGTCGATAAATAACCTCAATGGCACACACAGGAGAAGAACATAATCAGATTAATAAAACGTAAATGTAACTGGAATGCACCTGATGCTGGTAGCAAGCTGCCGAAACAGTTGTGCTAATTAATACTAGTAAAAAAATGACTGAATCGGTATAAATTATTTCATAAACAGTCTCTGTCTAAATACATTCCATACAACATTGAGATATTTAAGGAAGACACAAGCCTCAATCGTTTTCGAAAAAATCGGTTGGAAAATTTTTGGTCTGTTTATGTACGTTGACTGTTGCCTAACGAGTAAGTGCTTTGTTTCATAATCTCGAGATTGTATCGATTCTCGCTGCTGACAATTTTTTTCATTCCTATGTAACTCTAACGATAGATTTATTATGAGTGTAGAAATTATCATTGTCCAATGAGTGATTTATCATTTTCATACACTTCGTCTTCAAAAAGACTTGAAAGAAACCACTGGATCATTTGGGCCAAGTGTGACAAAATCAGTTGATGAGAACCCACGCAAAAACAAAAGCGATACGATAACATCTAGAAAATCCGGCCAACTCACAACAGCATTCTATAAGATTTTTCTAACCGACGTCTTGTAGCCAACAACTTCTTTTGCACCTTGTAAGACGTATGCTTTGCCGGCGATGGGCGAGGCATGACAGAATCTCTGACCAGAGAGTAGTTTATAGTAGTAGTCGGTCGGCTTAAGTAGAGAGTGGGTAGTCGACGCTAGTAGTCTGGTGTAGTCTGTGGGAGTCGGCGGGAGTCAGCATGCGTCGGCATGCGTTGGCTGTGTGCTCTGCTCGCGACTCTGGTCAGAGATTCTGTCATGCCTACTGTCCACTCGCGCAGTCAAGCGCAGACTAGCGACAAGCAACAACTAACGACAAACTACTCTCTGGTCAGAGATTCTGTCATGCCTCGCCCATCGCTGACAAAGCATACGTACTAAAGTGTAACCTCCCAGCAGAAATATTTTTAATGAATGATAATTGACCATAAACCACACAATAATATTAATTAAATAATGAACCATGAACGAAATATAACCTCCCAACAGAAATAATATCTGGTAAATTTTATAAGGACAGCAGCGCTGACCTTCGGCCCTGTATTCTGAATAAAACAAGCAAAAATTCTTACCTCAATAAAACTGCAATTATATCTGCTCCTAATTAGAGATTTTTCGACACAGCTTCGTTCAATGCTGGCCTATATATTTTTTTTGATTCTTGGAAGCAATGATAATGCATTGGAAATTCTTTAAATTGAAATGAATGCTTTTCTTTAAAAGAGTTACTTTATATTATAAAAATTATTATTGGGGCATTTTTTTTGAACAAATTAAACTACAATTAACATACATTATTAAATATGCGCAAGCCTGCTTCTTTACCTTCTACAACAATACTCATCCTCCAGAGTCCTGACCAGCGTCGCGAGCAGAGCACACACCCGACGCATGCCAACTCCCGCAGACTACTCGCTACTAAAGCCGACCGACTACTACTGTCGACTCGCTACTGTCGACTCGCGCAGACTAGCGAAAAGCAACAACTAACGATAAACTACTCTCTGGTCAGAGATTCTGTCATGCCTCGCCCATCGCCGGCAAAGCATACGTCTTACATAACCCTCCACTTGGGGGGGGGGGGGGGGGGGGGGGCAAAAATTTGGCAGCGATGGTGAGTCAATTTGACTTGCCATGAGCAACAAATTTTTCTTAATTAACTAACTTTACAATCACAGAATATGTACATATATATAGGTGCAGAACATGAAATAAAATATAGTGCACATGCACTGAGTACAGAACATATCAGGCAATGACAAAAATGTATGCACAATGAGTAGAAAACATATTAACAAATGGCAAAAGTGCACATGCACTGTAAAACTCTTTAGCATTTTTTTACAACAAATAAACATAATGAGGACAAATCATATTGACAAATGACAAAAGTGCACACGCACTGTAGTTCAGAACATATCAACAAATCACAAAAATGTATATGCAATGAATACAAATCATATTAACAAAATGACGAAAGTGCACACGCACTGTAGCACAGAACATATCACAAAATGTATACGCACTGTAAAACTCTTTAGCATTTTTACAACAAATAAACATAATAAGTACAAATCATATTGACAAATGACAAAAGTGCACACGCACTGTAGTTCAGAACATATCAGCAAATCACAAAAATGTATATGCAATGAGTACAAATCATATTAACAAAATGACGAAAGTGCACACGCACTGTAAAACAGAACATATCTGGGAATCACAAAATGTATACGTAACGTGTACAAATGGCATAAAGTGCACACGCACTGTAAAACTCTCTAACATTTTTACAACAAATAAACATATCAAGGAGTGAAATAAAGTGCACACGCACTGTATAAGTCTTTAGCATTTTTACATATCATGGAGTAAAATAAAGTGCACACGCACTGTAGAAGTCTTTACCATTTTTACAAGAATTAGGAAAGGAATGGGAAGGATTGAGTCATGGTTGTAGCACTTTAGGTTGCACGCAGTTGCACTGAAAGCCCATATCTTTCTATAGAAGCACAACACCAAGTGAGACAATCTGAAGTTCTTTTCCTTGAAGTATTAATCAGTGTAGCCACGACACTGAAATGTCGTAATAATATTCCATGTTATCATTTTTGTAGTACATTAGGTACACCAAACAGTGGGACCATAATAACATCTCCATCGCTCAAGGTGGTGGACAGCATGTCGTGTCAACACCATGTTCTTGTAAAGTACACCAACGTAGAATTAGTGCAAAAACCAAATATAATGTTCCATGATCATGAGGATAGACGGGACAAATGGATATTGCAGTAATTTCTGGTAATTAGGTCAGAAGGTGAAGGAAATTATGTCACATAGTAGTCTTCATTGAGAATTACACTAGTCTAACAACTGATTTGAGTAACTGGTGGCACTCATCGCCCAGTTACTGAACATTTCTGTACCATGTATGTAGTATTACAGAATAATGTTCATAAATTATCTGAATATAGTAATTATTGGCACTCATTGCCCAGTTACAAACCATCAGAAGTCATCATTCAAAACAGGAGCTAATGAATGGCATAGTATTAACTAATTCACTTAATCATAGGTCATCTTATTACAGTAATCAGTGGCATTCGTCGGCCAGTTACAAAGAATTTTTTATGCATTATTCAGAAGTGATCATTCAAAACAAGAATTAATTATTGGCATAACATTTATAGAGTATAACAAAAATATTATTTACAGAAATTATGCGCATACTATTTATGCATTATTACAAAGCATCATTCAGTATTATTCAGAAGTCATTATTGAAGTGACATACTATTTAGAGCTGATCAGTATTACTCAGAACTCTCTTAAACTAGTTGCATTATTTGGGACTGGTAATCCTTTTTTTTTTAATTGCTAGCAATGCGTTGCGTTGGGATCGATAATTAATTACTGGGGAATAACAATATTTGCTTTTGAGTTATTGCTGCAAATGAAGATGTGTAACGTCATTCGTCATGAGTCAGCTGTAGCAAGGTCATGAAACAAGTAGAGTATATGTGATCACATTCATATATGACATAGGTTTAATGAACAACTGCTTATAGCACATTAATTTCATGAATAATTTCTCCTGCAAAATATACAAAATGGATTATTAAACTGAAAGAAGAAACGCATATTATGCTGAAAAGTAGTGAACTTCGAATTAACAGGTAGTGAAATGTGTATAAAAAATATATATGTTCTCTAGCTGTCCTTTCCAAAACCTTCAGTCATCACACTATGCGATATGACATACTGTCAAAACGAACTGCAACAAATACTTAAATAACTACATAGTGTCTCTTAACTAACAGTAAATATATAAACTTCATCATTATCCTCATCTGTAAAGAAAAACTTCATTATTCATATTACCATAACTCCATTATTATCATCACCTGTAAAGAAAAACTTCATTATCCATAGTAGCATATTCTTCATCATTATTCATCACAATTCATTATCATCTGCAAAAAAAGTCACTTCATTATTCATTATACAACTATTCCTTATTTCTAGCATATTTCATCACTAAAACTAAGATGTGTAGTTCTGTCTGACAGCCTGCATCAATCGCCTCGTATTCTGAAAGAAAAAGTTGGTTAAGATTGCTGTTATACGATGTGTATAGTATATTCTTGTTAATGCTTGTTAATTCTGATCCATTTACTCTTCGTCACGAGGTATTGCATCTTTTTTCGTTCATTCCGAAAGTGAAATTCCCATTTCTGTTTAATTTATTTCGTTTACACGTTATTTCTTTCTGAAAATGATGAACAAAGATTAATGTCTTGCATTTAATTCATATACCCATTAGATAAAAACTGGTTTATAGTAACATAACTGAGCATACAGCATAGCATGACAGAAAACGTAATATGTCAAAAACATCAACAGTGTTCAGAAGCAAAAATGTACACAGTGTATCACAATGTAACAGCAAAAAAAAAAAAAAAAGTAAAGAAGTCACGATGTTGAGATATCATATGGCAAAATGTTAAAGTCAACTGGTGTTTGTTATATCTTAACTATTTCATAGTGCATACAAACAAAACAGGAAAACAATCATACATACATAAAAAATGGAAAATATGCACGGTCTGATGTGTAACGACAAGAAAAGCGACCTGCTAACCTTACCTTGCCGGGCACTTGCCAAGAAAAAATACGACAATCATCAGTAAGTAGTCACATAAATATAATTGCATAAGTGGTCATAAAAAATTAGGAAATGGCATTACAGTGTGATAAATCATAAAGTATGTTCATTCAATAAAAGGTTTGATGTTCGACATGTGGTGGTTCCCTTTGGTTTTTCTGGTTCTCAAAGTTCCGACGTGTACTACATTGGGGTGAGGAATGCTGCGAATTCGATATGGACCTGCATATAGAAGCTCAAATGTACTACACCTACCTTTTCCTCTATTGGATAAATAGTGTGTACGTACTAATATCTTCTGTCCAATGTGAAAGTCGCGGCGTGTGCAAACCTGTTTTTGCTGTCTTCTCCGGCGCTCTGCGGCACGTTTGATGTTGTTCAGCGCAATGTCAATTATTTCATGGTGTCGTAGTCGACGAGATGTAGGAAAGGTTACTAATTCTTTAATTTTGTTAGGTGGTTCAACATTTTTCAGTATAATAGACGGAGATAGCATAGTAGATTCATTTGGTATCGAATTAATTACATCTTGGAATGAGAGTATGTGTGTGTCCCAATCAATATGTTTTTTATGGCAGTATATACCACACAGTTTACCAATTTCTTTCATTAATCGTTCACAAGGGTTCGAAGAAGCATGATACCTGGATATATAGATCGGAGAAATGTTCCTAGCTCGTAACATGCGTGTCCATATAGCAGATCGAAACTGTGGTCCACTGTCGGAAATTACTTGCAACACATGCCCTACATGAAATAGAAAATGTTTTACAAATGCTTTCGAAACAGTTTTAGCAGTAGCTTTGCGTAACGGAGTGAAGGTAACAAATTTTGAAGTAAGTTCAACAGCGACAAAGATGTAGGAAAAACCTCTATTAGTTCTGGTAATCGGACCAAAAATGTCTACAGCGCCATATGTCTCAATTTAACAGGTACAATGGGATGTAATGGAGGAACATGTGAAGTCGTGTCTGATTTAGCTTTCTGGCAGATTTTACATGACGCTAAAACTCGTCGAATACGTTTCTCCATGTTGGTAAAATAACAGTTCTGTCTCAGTATAAGAAAACATTTTCTGGCTCCGTAATGTGCGTAACTTAAATGAGTATACCAGATTAATTTGTTAACAAGATAGTCAGGAATGCATAATAACCAATTGTTGCTGTCAGGATGAGAGCGGAGAAACAGAATGTCAATGCGTACAGTGTAATGGTTTCTAGTGGTAACATTATTCCTATCTTGCCAAAGGTGTTTAATTTCTTTCCATACGTTGGCTTTACTCTGCTCTTGTGCTATGTCTTGTAATGACGACGAAATAAAATTTTCAAATGCAGCTTGTTGAATGTATATGACGCTGAAATTTGCTTTGCAGAAGTTGTTTGCGATGTCTTGCTGATTGTTGTTAAGAGAACGGGATAGTGCAAATTGTAAAATTAAATTCCTGCAAATAAAGTTTCCATCTTCTTAATCTGACGTGTGTAAATTTAGCCGAAAGTAAAAATTGTATCGCTCTATGATCTGCGTAAACGGTAGTGTGTCTCCCATAAAGAAAATGCCTAAATCTGGTAAAAGCCCATGCAACACATAATGTTTCAAGTTCTGTAACAGAATAATTTCGTTCAGCAGGTGACAGAATGCGACTTGCAAAAGCGATGTTTTTAATTACTGTACAACCATCTTCTCTTACCCCATGAACCATGGACCTTGCCGTTGGTGGGGAGGCTTGCGTGCCTCAGCGATACAGATGGCAGTACCGTAGGTGCAACCACAACGGAGGGTTATCTGTTGAGAGGCCAGACAAACATGTGGTTCCTGAAGAGGGGCAGCAGCCTTTTCAATAGTTGCAGGGGCAACAGTCTGGATGATTGACTGATCTGGCCTTGTAACAATAACCAAAACGGCCTTGCTGTGCTGGTACTGCGAACGGCTGAAAGCAAGGGGAAACTACAGCCGTAATTTTTCCCGAGGACATGCAGCTTTACTGTATGATTAAATGATGATGGCGTCCTCTTGGGTAAAATATTCCGGAGGTAAAATAGTCCCCCATTCGGATCTCCGGGCGGGGACTACACAAGAGGACGTCGTTATCAGGAGAAAGAAAACTGGCATTCTACCGATCGGAGCGTGGAATGTCAGATCCCTTAATCGGGCAGGTAGGTTAGAAAATTTAAAAAGGGAGATGGATAGGTTAAAGTTAGATATAGTGGGAATTAGTGAAGCTCGGTGTCAGGAGGAACAAGACTTTTGGTCAGGTGATTACAGGGTTATAAATACAAAATCAAATGGTGGTAATGCAGGAGTAGGTTTAATAATGAATAAAAAAATAGGAGTGCGGGTTAGCTACTACAAACAGCATAGTGAACGCATTATTGTGGCCAAGATAGACACAAAGCCCATGCCTACTACAGTAGTACAAGTTTATATGCCAACTAGCTCTGCAGATGATGAAGAAATTGATGAAATGTATGACGAGATAAAAGAAATTATTCAGGTAGTGAAGGGAGACGAAAATTTAATAGTGATGGGTGACTGGAATTCGTCAGTAGGAAAAGGGAGAGAAGGAAACATAGTAGGTGAATATGGATTGGGGGGAAGAAATGAAAGAGGAAGCCGCCTTGTAGAATTTTGCACAGAGCATAACTTAATCATAGCTAACACTTGGTTCAATAATCATAAAAGAAGGTTGTATACCTGGAAGAATCCTGGAGATACTAAAAGGTATCAGATAGATTATATAATGGTAAGACAGAGATTTAGGAACCAGGTTTTAAATTGTAAGACATTTCCAGGGGCAGATGTGGATTCTGACCACAATCTCTTGGTTATGAACTGCAGATTGAAACTGAGGAAACTGCAAAAAGGTGGGAATTTAAGGAGATGGGACCTGGATAAACTGAAGGAACCAGAGGTTGTAGAGAGTTTCAGGGAGAGCATAAGGGAACAATTGACAGGAATGGGGGAAAGAAATACAGTAGAAGAAGAATGTGTAGCTCTGAGGGATGAAGTAGTGAAGGCAGCAGAGGATCAAGTAGGTAAAAAGACGAGGGCTAATAGAAATCCTTGGGTAACAGAAGAAATATTGAATTTAATTGATGAAAGGAGAAAATATAAAAATGCAGTAAATGAAGCAGGCAAAAAGGAATACAAACGTCTCAAAAATGAGATCGACAGGAAGTGCAAAATGGCTAAGCAGGGGTGGCTAGAGGACAAATGTAAGGATGTAGAGGCTTGTCTCACTAGGGGTAAGATAGATACTGCCTACAGGAAAATTAAAGAGACCTTTGGAGAGAAGAGAACCACTTGTATGAATATCAAGAGCTCAGATGGCAACCCAGTTCTAAGCAAAGAAGGGAAGGCAGAAAGGTGGAAGGAGTATATAGAGGGTTTATACAAGGGCGATGTACTTGAGGACAATATTATGGAAATGGAAGAGGGTGTAGATGAAGATGAAATGGGAGATAAGATACTGCGTGAAGAGTTTGACAGAGCACTGAAAGACCTGAGTCGAAACAAGGCCCCGGGAGTAGGCAACATTCCATTAGAACTACTGATGGCCTTGGGAGAGCCAGTCATGACAAAACTCTACCATCTGGTGAGCAAGATGTATGAGACAGGCGAAATACCCTCAGACTTCAAGAGGAATATAATAATTCAAATCCCAAAGAGAGCAGGTGTTGACAGATGTGAAAATTACCGAACTATCAGTTCAATAAGTCACAGCTGCAAAATACCAACGCGAATTCTTTACAGACGAATGGAAAAACTGGTAGAAGCGGACCTCGGGGAAGATCAGTTTGGATTCCGTAGAAATGTTGGAACACGTGAGGCAATACTAACCTTACGACTTATCTTAGAAGAAAGATTAAGAAAAGGCAAACGTACGTTTCTAGCATTTGTAGACTTAGAGAAAGCTTTTGACAACGATAACTGGAATACTCTCTTTCAAATTCTGAAGGTGGCAGGGGTAAAATACAAGGAGCGAAAGGCTATTTACAATTTGTACAGAAACCAGATGGCAGTTATAAGAGTCGAGGGGCATGAAAGGGAAGCAGTGGTTGGGAAAGGAGTGAGACAGGGTTGTAGCCTCTCCCCGATGTTATTCAATCTGTATATTGAGCAAGCAGTAAAGGAAACAAAAGAAAAATTCGGAGTAGGTATTAAAATTCATGGAGAAGAAGTAAAACCTTTGAGGTTCGCCGATGACATTGTAATTCTGTCAGAGACAGCAAAGGACTTGGAAGAGCAGTTGAACGGAATGGACAGGGTCTTGAAAGGAGGATATAAGATGAACATCAACAAAAGCAAAACGAGGATAATGGAATGTAGTCAAATTAAATTGGGTGATGCTGAGGGGATTAGATTAGGAACTGAGACACTTAAAGTAGTAAAGGAGTTTTGCTATTTAGGGAGTAAAATAACTGATGAGGTTCGAAGTAGAGAGGATATAAAATGTAAACTGGCAATGGCAAGGAAATAGTTTCTGAAGAAGAGAAATTTGTTAACATCGAGTATAGATTTAAGTGTCAGGAAATCGTTTCTGAAAGTATTTGTATGGAGTGTAGCCATGTATGGAAGTGAAACATGGACGATAACCAGTTTGGACAAGAAGAGAATAGAAGCTTTCGAAATGTGGTGCTACAGAAGAATGCTGAAGGTGGGTAGATCACGTAACTAATGAGGAGGTATTGAATAGGATTGGGGAGAAGAGAAGTTTGTGGCACAACTTGACTAGAAGAAGGGATCGGTTTGTAGGACATGTTTTGAGGCATCAAGAGATCACAAATTTAGCATTGTAGGGCAGCGTGGAGGGTAAAAATCGTAGAGGGAGACCAAGAGATCAATACACTAAGCAGATTCAGAAGGATGTAGGTTGCAGTAGGTACTGGGAGATGAAGAAGCTTGCACAGGATAGAGTAGCATGGAGAGCTGCATCAAACCAGTCTCAGGACTGAAGACCACAACAACAACAACAACAACCATCTTCTTCAATTTCCTGAAAAATGTGTTCGCCCAAAGCGGTGTTAGAACTGTCGGTGGCAATGGAAAAATTGCTGGTAAGATCTGGGTGCGATAAAAGTTGTGCATTCAACAAAGCATGTTTCAAATAACATTCTCGTGAACAAGATTCTCCGTCTCAAAAGCATTGCTTGCGTTACTGGAACATGCAACCTGTACTGTATCTAGTCAAATTCCATCTGACGTGTTATTATTTTCGGGAGGATGCTGTGGCATTTCCACTATTTGTATTGTTCTGTTATTTCTTCCTGACGTATTACGTTCTGGATGATACCTACTGTCTGGTTCATTCATGATAATATGTTGTTGCTGATGTTCTTGCTGCTGATAAGATAGACTGTTATTAAATGTACGCTGAAAATTGTGCTCTTTATTTTTACGTCTGTCGTGATAGTCATTTCTATACGGCGCATTGCGATAGGAATTGAAATAGTGTGTTTTCTGTACATACTGATTCCCGTGTTGCTGTGCGTTACTATTTGCTGGAGCTGATGCTGTACGTGTACGCGGCGAAACATTAAAGCTTGGTTGATCTTGTAGACTGCATTGTTGGTTAGGTATGCAAACCGGCTGGTTTTGTTGCTGTTCCGGTGAAAAATCTCTATTATTACTAAAAATGTGGTTCCTCTTACTAATAATTTTGACGATTGCTGAAAATGCTGTACATACTGATGATTAAATTTTTTTCTGTTATTAAAGTTCTCGTGGCTATCATTTCTGGAGCGTCTAATGAAAAATTGTCACTTTCGGTAAAACTTGTCTTATCGGGTTTTCTTTACTCGTTTCTTAATCCTAGGTAGAGCGATAGTTGAAGAGCTCTTTTGATAGATATAAAGGATAGTAGAAGAGAAGGCAGCAGTGCAGAAAACTAAAGATGAAACAGCACTACTACGGCTCGCGGCCCTGTGCTCGCTACGGCACATATTCGTTAAAGCATAATGAATCCCCTGAGGTCTATTACGCGCTACAAATAAATTTTATTTTCTGCGTTACAGGCAATGCCGGTGAAAATTCAAAAGCAAGTTGTTGTATCAAGTCCAAAGCTAATTTCTGAATTACACGCAATGGCGGTGAAAGAACAAAAATAAATCGACGTATCCAGTTCAAATCGTGCACCTGTGCTCTGTCATTTTCAAAAACCTTAGATTTTTTAACAGATACAAATTGCTTATAATCAACGTTCTCGTCACTGAATGTGTGAACAGGTTCAGGATTGCATAAGAATCTGTTTGTCTGTGTCTTTTCGGATTTTAACTCCCGTAGGCTCTGTAAATTACCTAAGTTACACCGGCTGTGTGAGTGTGACAAATGATCGGAATGTGCCGTATGCTGTGACGTGTTAGTGACTGAAACATTTTTCATTTCTGTCACTTTAATACGTTCGTCAATTTGCTTGTTCTGTTGTTTACATTTCTTATCGACTTCCGTATCCAGAGTGTGTGAAAGTTCTGGTGACTTTAAATCAAACTCGTCGTGTAACTGTGTCGCATTTTCAGAACATTGTTCAGCGACTGCACTACTTTCATCTCCAAGTGATTCTGTTGTGCCTGCATGTCTATTACCTAATTCTTGTGCAACAGATCTAATTTCTTCACTACTGTTACTAGCACAAACCTCAATTTCATCACGTAATTGTTCTTTAATATCATGACACTGTGCGGCAACGGCTGTAATCTGTTCACTAAGTTGTTTATTCTGTTCATTAAGGTTGTCGTGTTTTTCATTTGACTGTTTGAAACTTTCACTAATTAGTTTGATCGACCTCTCATAATTTTCATTGAGTTGTTTGCACGATTCATTAATTTGTAGCAATAATGCTATAATTTGATCCAAGCCAATATTACCTACTCTATCCTCTGTGCTGTGTGATGGTGTATGTGCATTTATCACGTTTTCTGTAACCATTTGGTCATTCTGTAATTCTCGAAAAGATTTGCCATTCGGATATACACTGTTAGTCACTACACCGGAATTAAATAAATCTCTCCTACTTTGAGTATACTGTTCATTTTCTTTGGAAACAATTATCTGTTCGCTACGTAAATTTTGCAAATCGGGCGTGTCGAGCTGGGCAGCGTTCATTGTAACAGAACGTCCCGCGCCATCAATTGTCGTTAAATTAACAAAGGACATAGTTGAATTTGTTTGCTCATCATTAGCATTAAAATCATTATCGGTGATAAGTACGCACTGATTGTCTGTAATTGAAGGATTGTCGTCATTACACTGCGTGTCGCAAGTACTATAGGCCAAGTTATTTAAGTCGGCTATTTCACTCATTATACATCGCGATGTACTATTAACAGTTTTTCGCGGCATTTTTCACAAAACAAAATTAAGCACAAATTAAACAAGGACAATGCAAAATACAACAAACACAAATACAACAAATTGCCGATGATCTGTGAAAGAAAGAGTGACAAATTAGTAAATGCGTTGCGCCAGATGCAAACTACATTTAAGTAAATAAGAGCAGATATATGACTACCTCTCAGAAGATTCACAAAGAAATACGATCCTGGCCGGATGTCGCCAAGTGTAACCTCCCCACACGAAAAATTGTTCAATGAAAATGGAAATGGAGCCAAGTGTAACCTCCCAACAGAAATTAATAAATGATAATTGACCATAAACCACACAATAATATTAATTAAATAATGAACCATGAACCAAGTGTAACCTCCCCACACGAAAATGTGTTAAATATAAATGGAAATGGAGACAAGCGTAATCTCGCCACAAAAAAATAATTAAATGAATTTTTTAATATTGTAACCTCTGAACAAAATTGGCTCCCATTTATAGTCTGTGTGCAGAAATGCATTCACATTTAATGTTACCACAAAATTCTTTTCTCATTTAATGTCAAGTTCGAAATAGAAAAATTCCTAAACACCAAAATAATAAGAAAAGTTTTGTAACCTGATGAATTTTATGAGGACAGCGGCGCTGACCTTCGGCCCTGTATTCTGAATAAAAAAAGCAAAAATTCTTACCTCAATAAAACTGCAAATTATATCTGCACTTGATTAGTCATTTTTCGACACAGCTTCGTGCAATGCTGGCGTATTTTTTTTTTTTTTTTTTATTCTTGGAAGCAATGATAATGCATTGGAAATTCTTTAAATTGAAATGAATGTTTTCCTTTAAAAGAGTTGCTTTATATTATAAAAATTATTATTGGGACATTTCTTAGAACAAATTAAATTACAATTAACATACATTATTAAATATGCGCAAGGCTGCTTCTTTACCTTCTACAACAATACTCATCCTCCAGAGTCCTGACCAGAGTCGCGAGCAGTGCACACAGCCGACGTATGCCGACTCCCGCCGACTCACGCAGACTACTCCAGACTACTACCGTCGACTACCCACTCGCTACTAAAGCCGACCGACTACTACTATAAACTACTCTCTGGTCAGAGATTCTGTCATGCCTCGCCCATCGCCGGCAAAGCATACGTCTTACAACCTCGATTAATGGGAAGGGCAAATATACCCAAGTTCGTACGACTAAACTTTTAAGGATTGAGAATGTCTGTCAACGTGCAGTGTTACAGTAATTCCTCCGAAACGTACTCCACTGGCGCAGCCTTGCAACATTTATTTTTACAGGCAGATGAAGAACTTAATAAAACGACTACAAACTGCACGTACACCGCCGAACAGAATAGAGAGATAGCTTCTATAGAAGATAGCATAAAATATCAATCGATCGTACGCCATCAGTTGTCTGCTCCAACATTCGCTGATACGCTTCGACATGCATGATGGGCCGCGAAATTGTGTGATGACCAAGAACCGTTTATGTACGTAAACCATATTTGTTTTGCAACATACTCATTGAAAAAACCACGCACATGAAAAATTCGGCGCTCATCATATGTAATGTACTTCCATGTTTCTATGATCAGTATCATTCTGATTAGAGAAGCGCTCCATAGGATACGTGCTATACGTATCACAAATGTATATACAATAATGCAAAGTAAGTGACTGTGCCGATTTGATTGCAAGCTTCGTGTATTCTCTTTTTATTTCCAATCTTCTAGCGAGAAAATTATTTTCTGTTTCTCCTTTTTTAAGCATAAAGATTGTTAAAATAATAAATGACTCATTACATGCTGAAAATCTTCACAGTAATAATAAATATGCTTTTAGAATTACGCGCAACTGAAAGAAAAATACCGGGAACAGGATCCAGCCCACGCGCTTATGAAACTACGCGCTTACTCGCTTGGTTTAGCACTTCTTGAACACGAGTGACCATAAAAAGCATAGAGGTGTAGGCACCCCTAAAATAAAATCTGCAAACACTGTTTTCTCGAAAGCGGTTGAGACTTGCATCTTCCTCTTTACGTATGTTGCAGTCCTTGTCGTGCCTACAAACACTGTGAATATGAATTAAATCAGAGTTAGTACTCTATCAAGGTAAATTGGTAGCTAAATTGCGGGCAGCATCATGAAACGTTTTTTAGTTCAATGTTGATATACTGAAAATCATACTTAAGTTACAATCCATTTCCAGTGCCACAATGAATTGACGAGGGAGCACGTGTATATAGGAACGAGCAAAGAAAAATACGCAAGCTCACTGTCAGGCACATGGCACGAATGAGAAAAAGTAACCGTGAAAGTCTGTCGACCGCTACTGTATCTTTGTGAGTTGCACTTATCGAGAATTCACCAAACCTAAGAGAAATTCAGTTAAGGTCCTCGCATTGTTTCTCACATATGATTAATATCAAAATTAGCTCGAATCCACGTGAAAAAGTGAAAAACAAGAAATTTCTAGCATTCAGTATGCTTTATGATCCGCAAACTGGAGCTCGCGATCTATTTTGAAAGTACGTATTTTATTTACAGTTTTCCTGATCGTATTTGACGAAATATGACACCCGATTTCGAGTGTAATGAGTCATCATCAAAATCCAAAGTCCAGTAAAAACAAAAATGCAAAATTACTGCTTATTATAAAAAGTTTTAGAAACATTACAAACTGCAAGGTGAAGAGAAACAATGGAAATAGACCTAGCATTTTGTTACAAAACTAACTCGTCAAAATCTCACCTAACATTCATAGTGAACACTTAAATATGCGTTGTAAAAAAGGAACACTATCTACATTCGTAGAAAGTGCCTCCGGATGCTTGGCTTATATGTGCGAGAATTAGAACTAAAAGAAAGTGTTCAAAATCTACACTGAGGCGCCAAAGAAACTGGTGTAGGCATGCTTATTCGAATGCAGAAATATGTAAACAGGCAGAATACGGCGCTGCGGTCGGCAACGCCTATATAAGACAACAAGTGTATGGCACAGTTGTTAGATCGGTTACTGCAGATACAACGGCAGGTTATCAAGATTTTAGTGAGTTCGAAGGTGGTGTTATATTCGGCGCACGAGTGATGGGACACAGCATTTCCGAGGTAGCGATGAAGTGGGGATTTTCCCGTACGACCATTTCACGAATGTACCGTGAATATCACGAATCCGATGAAACATCAAACCTCCGACATCACTGCGGCCGGAAAAGATCCAGCAAGAACAGGACCATCGACGACTGAATAGAATCGTTCAACGTCACAGAAGTGCAACCTTTCCGCAAATTGCTGCACATCTCAATGCTAGGTCATCAACAAGTGCGAACCATTCAACGAAATATCATCGATATGGCCTATCTGAGCCGAAGGTCCACTCCTGTAACCTTGATGACTGCACGACACAAAGCGTTACGCTTATCCAGGGCCCGTCAACACGACTTTAGACTGTTGATGACTCGAAATACGTTGCCTGGTCGGACGAGTCTCGTTTCAAATTGCATAGAGCGGATGGACGTGTACGGGTATGGAGACAACCTCATGAATCATGGACCCTACATGTCAGGAGGGGCTGTTCAGGTTGGTGGAGGCTGTGTAATGGTGTGGGGCGTCTGCAGTTGGAGTGTTTTACGACCCTTGATACCTCTACATATGACTCTGACAGGTAACACGTGCGTAAGCATACTGTCTGATCACCTGCATCACCACTGTGCATTCCGACGGACTTGGGGAAATTCCAGCAGGACGATGCGACACCTCACACCTCCATAATTTCTACAGAGTGGCTCCAGAAAGACTGTTCTCAGTTCAAACTCTTTCGCTGGCCACCAAAGTCCCGGGACATGAACATTATTGGGCACATCTGGGATGCTTTGCACCGTGCTGTTCAGAAGAGATGTCCACCTCCTTGTCCTCTTACGGATTTATGGAGAGCCCTGCAGGATTCATGGTGTCAGTTTCCTCTAGCACTGCCTCAGACAGTCGAGTCCATGCCACGTTGTGTTGCGGCTGTTCTGCGTGTTCGCGGAGACGCTACACGACATTAGGCGGGTGTGCCAGTTTATTTGACCCTACAGTGTACATCGTAATCAGTAGTGTACACTTTATATATACATGTAAAGAATGACATTATGGAGTACTAAAACTAAAATATTATTAGGGACCAACCGTCCAATGAAACAAACGCTCATGTTTGTTCATTGCTTTAATCAGGGGACAACAAATTACGCATAATTAAAAACGTTGAAACCTTCCCGTCTCCTATATATCTCTTTTGGTGAAACCTTCCGCGTCTCCTCTATATCTCTCTTGTTACGCAATCTTCCCTTTTACAATAACCTATGAAACCTTCCCTTAGGATTTGTACCTCTTGCTTAATGATAACAAATGATATCTTCCTTGTGAAATTAATTCTCTTTCTCAATATTCGCATACAAATTTAAATGCTGCTTATTAAAAGTTATTTTCTGATTATTTCGACGAAACATAGAATGTGTCGTCGTCGTGGCTTTCAGTCGTTACCTGCAATAACCCAAAACTGTTCCTTACCTTTTTTACTGTTACTGGATCGCCATCTGACTGCTACATCGAACTGCGACGTGAATATACTTACTCGGTTCTACAATAATCTATTAGCTGCTGGTGGGCTGTCATAATAAGTAGCTCCATTTATTACCAAAGCTGACGTTATTCTTTAATAGCAAAGCTGACGTTATTCTTTAATTAATTTGACTGAAGTTACGTAATTCATAGTTAAACTTTTTCTTGACAACAATAAAATTTTGCGAAGTTTTACGTTGATGGTTTTTGAGATGGTTTATAATCAGTAATGCAATATTGCCGGTAAAAATTAATTACATTCTGAATGAAATGATTTTACAAACGTTCAAATGGGACTTACTTTTTACAATAATTTTACAACTAGCAATGCCAAACATACCTTCAGTAGTCTTGACTTTCTCAAAAAATTAATTCAATAATTTTAGTTCCTCTTATGATAATAGACAGCTGATATCTCTGTACATCCGTTTAAAATCTCTTGTAAATCATAGCTGGTGGCTGGCAGGCACACCGCTCCTCTCAACCTCTCGCTTCAGACCTGCTACCGAGTCGCTTCACATCTCGCTTACTACTGTCTTCCTACGAAGGCTCAAGTGCGGTCTCTCCCGCCAACAATGCTTGCTGGTGCAGACAATCCCTGCTACCATTACAAAATGTATCAATGCGCGGTCTTTCCCGCTCTTTTCTTAAAACGTATCCAATCGCTGTCTTTCCCGCCCTTTTTAAAATGATATCAATGTGCGGTCTCTCTTGCCAACAATATTTGGTGCAGACATTCTCTGCTACCACAATTATTTACAACATGACAAATATTAATTATTCCTACTTAATCCTATTAATAAAATATAAACATCTATCATAAATTGTGGTTTGGCAATAGACAATAGAAATGTACACGTCTTACAACGTAATTGTTAAATATTGATTATCTTGTCAGAAAATGACATTAAAATAGAAAAGATAACGTCTGTGACAAATGTTAAATGTAGCCACCAGGGTTCGCGACTTGCAGCGAGCTCTTGTTTCGTTGTTATTCCTTACAGCTGGAGTTGTGAGTAGACATGCCAGGGGGATGGCCTGTAGCGACTGCGGAGTTCCGCAATTTGGGAAGCACATACCAACAATCTGCTTAACAGCAGTGCGTCAGATGATGTGACGAGTATAATGGACACAAGATATCACCAGGAAATTAGAAAAGTATTACAATCCATACTAATTATATAAACACGGAAGTAATTCTGTCTTTTACGCTTTCACGGCAAAACCGCTGAACCGATTTTGATGAAATTCAGTATAGAGGTAACCTGGACGTTGAGGAATGGCATAGGCTACTTTAGAAAGTGCGTAGTACAGGATATTTATTGAGCCGTGCGCGGCTCGCGGTCATGCCGTTTACTGCTCGTCACCTTGTTCTGGTGGTTCTGTCGCCTCGTTTTTCTTTTGATTCAATTTTTTTGGCGCCACTAAGTTGCTGTTTTGCTTGCTTGTGAGTGGCATCAGGGTATCTTCGTCCTCGCTGATATTTTCAGTTGTCGTGCTGTTGGTTGGGTGGAAGGGAATCGATTAGGTTGTCGGATGGTTCTTTAGCCGTCCCTAGGTCGTGCTGCCACCCTATTATTTAGTTCACGCTTGGCTGCCTGTCTCACCAAAACTGTTGTTAGAGTTTCCTCCCCAGGCCGACCCTTGGAACACTTCTGAGCACCACTGTTCTGTTCTTTGTGATAGTGATTGTCTTCTGTCACAAGTACTGTGCCAGGCCTTTAGCCGTGTATTAATTTTGTCTGTTCTATGTTCACTATATGTCCTTCAGCCGAACCTTATGTGGAGTATTTTAAGATTAGGCCTTCAGCCGTGTTTCATTTAAAATTCTTGTTTGCTCTGTATTTAGGTCTTTAGCCATGTTTGTTTTAAAATCTGTGGCTTTCAGCCGTAATGTGCAAATTCCTGTGTGTAAGGTTTATCTTTAATTATCTCGAATTCTTAAAATGGCCTTCAGCCGTACTGTGTAAATGCTTATCTTAAGATTTGTCTTTAATTATTTTGAATAATTGTTTGGGCCTTCAGCCGTCAAGATATTTCAAGTTTTCTTAAGATGGTTTTCTGTTGTACTGCGTAAATGCTTGTTTTAAAATGTTGCCTTTTATTATGTTGAAAAATTATTGGGCTTTCAGCAGAGGAATTAATTTAAATCTTCCTTAATATGGCTTTTAGCCGAGATTTGTAAATGCTTGCCTTTTAAAGAATTTCCTTTGCTCATCTGAAATATTAATTGGGCTTTTAGCTGAGAAGATATTTTAATTTTACTTAAGTGAGACGCTCAGCTGTTTCTCTAAATCCTTGTGTTTTAAAAGCTATTATTTAAGCTTTATTATTGAGAAGTTACTTGGGCCCTCAGCCGTGAATTGATCTTTGTTGTTTTAAAGAGAAAATTGTGCATTGGTTTTCGAGGAATAAAGTTGTGTGTTCTTGTGTAACTAACAGTAACTGATCTTGGCCCCTTTTCCACAACCTGATCCGCTCTGTCCTGCGAAACCGGATTTCATTTATTGAATATGGAACAATAATTACTCTTAGAAGAGGCTATTGAGTCTGACTTTTTGACTTTCTCATATTTGTGAAAATGCTTTTATCGTCTGATATTTCGTCCATAGGTTTTTCAGCATAATGAATACAATGCTTATACAGACCTGAACGCGTTTAATCCGAACATCCCTACTAGTGTTAGTCACAAGGCCATTGCAATTTAACTGTTGAGCCTCAGGCATCTCTTATAGCTTCTGAGACGCTTGAAGATTCACAACCGTGGCGTTATTTAAATGCTGTACGACAGAGAGAGAGAGAGAGAGAGAGAGAGAGAGAGAGGGAGGGAGAGAGAGAGGGGGGACGGGGGAGGGGAGTGAGGGGAGGTGGGAGACGTCGTGCCTTCACATTCAGAATGTGTGATGCTTTTACTGAGACTGCACTTCATTGTGATACGCAAGCACACTCGCAGGTAACAGGCAGACGTGTGAGGGGAGCAGACGTTATTGCATTTACAAGTAGTATAAAGTTTACCTTGCATCAAACTGAAAAATATTTGTCTTCTTCCCTCGTCAGTTTAAAACTTTTTAATAATTTAAGAAGTCCGTGTTTTAGTTTGGTATCGTCACCATCGCTCATCATAACAAAATTGCTAATATGTGTCGACAGCTCGTGGTGTTGTGTTCATCGTTAGTAAGCCTTGATCGCCAATTTTGATTCCCAGCTGGGTCGGATTTTCTCGAATCAAGTGTATATGTTGTCATCCACTTTTTCAGTATCGATGCACAAGTCTCTGAAGTGGCGCAAAATAAAAGGGATTACACCAAACGGCTCACTATCCAGAACGGTGTCTGCCCACCAATAGAGCCACACGCACATTTAATTTAATTTTGCCGATATGCAAGTACAGCCATGTGCAATAGCGAGAATAGAATGCTTATACAGACGTCAACCTGTTGATCCACACTTCCATACTAATCGGTCACATTTTGAACACTAAATTGCTTGAACCAGTTTCGATGAAATTTGGTATGGCGGTAGCTGAACTCCGAGGAAGAGCAGAGGCTCCTTTAGAAAGAAGGAAAAGAAATCGACCCTTAAGGGGGTGAAGTAAGGAATGGAACATCTTTTCATGTTATGAATATAAACCATGTTAAAAAATTATTAAATTTGTTGCATAGTGTACACTTCGTATTTTGCATAGACGTCCATGCCCCTTCAGATGCAGCGATCAGCACTGAAGCAGTGCGAGCCGCATCATGATGTACTGGGGCAGCTGGGGTGTGACACACTTGAATAGCTGTGCTTACCCAAACATACAGACTCGTGAGGGCAGCTAACGTTATAGAATAGCTTGCCCACTCATCATCACTAATCATTACTGATCTACTCATATGCGAGTGCAGCCATGGGTACTACCTAGTAAAATAATGGCACTGAGCTGCTGGTTAAGCTAAAATTCAAAGATCGAAACTGTCCTGCTGCAATGCGCAGTTTTCAATGCTAATATCCTGTGGAAAGGCAGAACTCGGGAACAATTCTAAGTCATTCTTCTGAGGCAGATTTCATACCATCAGGGGTTCCGAGCCATTCGTCATCCAAAATCACCTTCGCCAATCAGCTTCCTCACTGGGCTTGAAACAAGGTTGCCTCGTTCCGCTCTTCAGGAAGATATAGCTTGAAAGAGGAAAATGAGATTCAAAACGTTTTTCAGCTACAGTGCTCGTAAACACCTCAAGACGTGCATCATCCAGCTTCCTTTACCACCAAACGTGGATCCAGTACTAATCAGGAAATATAACATGTGCTGTGGATTGACAACCAGAAAACGAGCACCTTCTTCGACAAACATTCGATGCTAACAGAGATATATGAATTTCGACTTAATGGCATATTTAGCGAGTTCTAGTTATGGGCAACAACAGTTCCTCACTTTCCGAAAGCGACTGCAATATGCACCCAGAAGCACAAAGGCAAAACTGCTTCCTGAGAAAGAGGAGTAGCTGGTTGTGGCAACTGGTGGGAATTACAAATGGTTCAAATGGCTCTGAGCACTATGGGACTTACCTTAAGAGGTCATCAGTCCCCTAGAACTTAGACCTACTTAAACCTAACCAACCTAAGGACATCACACGCATCCATGCCCGAGGCAGGATTCGAACCTGCGACCGTTGGGGCCGAGCGGTTCCAGACTGTAGCGCCTAGAACCGCTAGGCCACCCCGGCCGGCGTGGGAATTACATGTCTCCAGGAGTAATATTACCTCCGAAGAAAATAATGGAGTATTTGAAGATTAGCATCACTCCTGGGGTCATTAATGATGTGTTCGGGATACATCCACTCAGACCGGTCTCTCCGTCAATAAAACCTATGCGTAAGTGGGTTACAAGCTTAGTTTCATTGATAAGAACACTGAGTATTGTTTTTCATGTTTTGATCTGATGATGGCAGTAGCTGAAACGATATTACAAGTATAGCAACACATTGTGCGATGTATACGGTTTTATTCACAAATATCAAATGGCGGTCACAGTGACAAATGTCACAAGTACGTTTAGGATATGCTGCATTTATCCCACAGATTGTCGTAGATTCACTGAATATTTCCTACCTTCAACTTTTACAGACCAGAGAGACAGTTTTAATGAACCTTCCACAAATGAATCTGGGTCTTTTCACAGTCGAAGTTTACGTTGTTATTGTGGTCTTCTGTCCAAAGACTGGCTCATGCAGCTCCTCGCTCCATCTCGGGCAACGCTTTCCATATATGCACAATTATTGCACTGTAATTATTCACGGTAAATGATAAGAACCAAAAAGTTGCTGGATAAAGATTTATCCTGCAGCTGTTTGGCTGTTATCATTTGCCGTGAAGATTTTCAAAAGTTGCTGCTTCAGTCGTGTTTAGAATTTTGAAGCACTGTAATTACTCTGAATGTGCTCACTGTAATCAAGCCTTTGTCTCCCTCTACATTTTGTATCCCATTTTCTGCTCTCCATCACTAATAACTATTATTTAGTGCCATAGGATGTATCTTATTAGTTCACCCCTTGCTTTTTGTCAACTTAAATGATGAGTTCGTAGCGAGCGAAGTGGCGCAGTGGTTAGCACACTGCACTCGCGTTCGGGAGAACGACGGTTGAAAGCCGCGTCCGACCATTTAGATTTAGGCTTTCCGTGATTTCCCTAAATCGCTCCATGCAAACGCCGGACTAATCTTTAGTATTTTTCTGTAACACCATATTGGAAAGTTTCTGCTCCCTTCTTGCTCCTACTGATTATTGTCCATGTCTCTCTTATATGTAATGCTCTACTCCAGAATCATACTTTTATAAGAGATTTCCTAACATTTAAATTTATATTCTATCTTAACACTCTCTGTTTTAGAAAATATTTCCTTCCAGTTGGTTGTGTGCAATGTGCGTGGTCTTTACCTCGGCCGTCATGAGTCTTTCTGCTGTCCAAATAGAAAACATCGTCTACTGCTTATGGTTTCTTATTTTCCCATCTAATTCTCTCAGTATCATCTAATTTAATTCCAGTACACATAATTTTCCTTCTTTGACATGGAGAAAAGAACAGGAAGCGATCGCGTAATCTGTCGTTTTATTGCAGCAAGTCTGCATGTGGCATGTGGACTATTACATAATCACCTTCAGTGTGTGTAACAACATGTGACATTAGTCCAAAGTGTGACGTAATAAAAAAATATTGGCTACTGTAGAGCATACAGGAGTCAAACAGGATGTTAGACTCCTGTATGCTCTACAGTTACAGGACTGTTTATTACGTGACACTTTGGACTGATGTCACTTGTTGTTATATGCACTGAAGATGAAAACACCATAGTTGAAAGCTACATCTATTGTAATAAAACGACGAATTTCACGATCGATTGCCGCTCTTTTCTGCATTGTCTGTATTCAACGATCACTGCGTACAAGGGGATCTTGCTGTCTCTGGGAATATCTTCTGGCAAACATTCTCCCTTAAGGTAATTTTTCAGATTTCAACTTGATTTCCTTTACTACTTACATTATGTACAGACTGAAAAATAAGGGGATAAGCTACCGCCCTGACACGCTTCTCAACTACTGCTTTCACATCCTTCAATTCTTATAACTATGGTTTGGTTTCTGTGTTTGTAGATAACCCTCCACTACCGGTATTTTACTGTTGATAAGAGCCAAACTTTGAAGAGTCTGTTCCATCAACATGTGAAGCAAATTGTCGAAAACGCCTAGTTTTAAATTTTGTAAATAGATATTAGTGTGCAATATGCATAACCTAAAGAGGTAGTATACTATAGCGGAGCAACACGACGAGCATGAAACTAAATCTTTAATTAGTTTTATCATTTAAACACTGACCTACAGATTCATTTATTACTCACAATATACAAGCCCAACGCAATCTGATTGCTATACAGTGACAACATGACATCCAGTAATTAACACAAAAGAATGACCTTGAATTTTAAGAAATTCTAAGAATAATAAAAATCCAAAAAATATGAAATTAAAGAAATATGAAATTACCTCCAACTCTGTTAATTGATTAAACTCATTTGAATCACGAATCCCGATAATGAAACCCCATTTTTTTTATGTCACGTACCTCACAACACAACACAAACATTCATAACACAAAATACTGCGATTACAGCAAGCAGCAACTATAGCCAGCTACATAAGAAGATTCTAAATACTATAGACTCTAACTACTAGGAGGCGTACGGTTAGCAAAAGAAAGATTTTGCTGAAGAGCAAACAATATACATGGAAATTTTTACCTCATTCATATGACATCCAGTTACAAAAATTATGTGGTTGTCAATAATTCCACTGCCCCCTCATTACCAAACTAACAATCGTCATCATAAAATTAATTGCGTCTCACTTTACAATGCATGTCCTACCAACACAGAGTCTCCACTAAGAACATCATGTCCATGCACTTCTCTATACTCTCGCTAACTGCTAGTCCGTCAAACCACAGAATCTCTTGCCGAGGGCTCAGAGTGCTGTCAGCGATATTAACACGGTCTATAGCGCTGCCAACATACAAACAGGCTACTTACAATCAGAGTGATCCAAACTGAACAAACCTCCGCAATATTTTCGGAAGACACAGTAGGGGCGAGATACGTGATAGTGCGAAAGGAAATTACAAAGTTATATTGTTAGCGCTTAGAAATTGTTGTAAGTAGGCTGTTTAGGTTTTCTTATTGGTAACGCCACGTAGCGCTCTGTATGAAAATCTGGCTGTGCTGTGTGCAGTCTGTGGCTAGTTCGCATTGTTGTCTGCCATTGTAGTGTTGGGCAGCTGGATGTTAACAGCGCGTAGCGTTGCGCAGTTGGAGGTGAGCCGCCAGCAGTGGTGGATGTGGGGAGAGAGATGGCGGAGTTTTGAAATTTGTTAGATTGGTTGTCATGAACTGCTATATATATTATGACTTTTGAACACTAGTAAGGTAAATACATTGTTTGTTCTCTATCAAAATCTTTCATTTGCTAACTATGCATATCAGTAGTTAGTGCCTTCAGTAATATGAATCTTTTATTTAGCTGGCAGTAGTGGCGCTCGCTGTATTGCTGTAGTTTGAGTAACGAAGATTTTTGTGAGGTAAGTGATTTGTGAAAGGTATAGGTTAATGTCAGTAAGGGCCATTCTTTTGTAGGAATTTTTGAAAGTCACATTGCGTTGCGCTAAAAATATTGTGTGTCAGTTTAAACACAGTCATGTATAATTGTTCAAAGGTGATGTTTCATATGTCGACCCTTAGCCGAGGATACCTCACTGGAATCTTCTGATTTTGTCTTGTAGTTTGTGTAATTACTGCAGCTTTAGTTTATCGCTAGCGCGTAATTGTAGAGAGAATCTCCTTTGTAGTTGCAGTCTTTCATTGTTGTACAGTAAAACAGGTGTGGCACGCATGTAAATTTGCACCAAGTATTTCGCAGCTGCGCTTGCAATTAACTAGATATTATTTTCAGTGCTATGTTAATGTGTTCTCTTATTTTTGCTCTTCAAATTGTGTTTTTCTGTGTTGTCGTGTGAAATATTGTGACATTAATGCCGTGTGAAAAACGTAATACTAGGCTCCCAAAGTACACTCAGAAATGACAGTGAAGACGAAAGCAGTGTGTTAGCGCCACCATGTAATGAGTTAACTAATATTCAAAGTAGTAATTTGGTAACTGTGCATAGGGAAATGGAGCGGGCTGCAAATAATGGCGTAGACAGTGAAATAATTAGTGAACAGGGAAACATTATCGATGGATCGGTCGGCAACAGCCCGCCTCAGGAATCGGAAAGGACAGGACACTATTTTGCAAATACTGCAGATTCAGGTTTTGGGTCCTTACCGTTTTCTCAAATAAGTCAAGACACATTTTCTGCTTGTCAAAATGTGAATGTTGCCAGTGCAACTTCACTGCCGAAAAGCACGGATGAACATGTTTCAGACACCAGTGCGTTGTTATTACAATTAATGCAACAAATGGGACAAAAGCTTCAAAAGTTAGACACAATGGAACAAAATCAGAGACAAACACAGCAAAAGCTTCAAAAGTTAGACACAATGGAACAAAATCTTCAAAAGATAGACACAGTGGAACAATACCAGAGACAAACACAGCAACAGTTAAACACAATGGAACAAAATCTTCGGACGTTAGACACCACACTTGAACAAACACGTGAAGATTTAACTACTGAGTTACATAACATTGAATTGAAATGTCAAAAAGTCTGTAATGACGTAAAAACACAAATTTGTGAGCATTTCCAACCTATTTTTTCGCGTCATGAAAATGCATTACAGAATCACGAAGCAGCCATAAAAGAACTGTAACTATTGTTCATGAAAATCACGACATCTTGCAAGCTAAAATTGACTCAGTTGCATCTCTCGATTCGGTTACGCAACTTGCAAAAACTCAGGAAAACTTAAAGGACACAGTTGATACGATTTCAACACAAATGGACACTCTGAAACTTGGTTCAGAAAAAAAAAAAAACAGAGGAAATAATTTCACTAACGGATAAAGTAGCCGAACTTTCAGATCAGTTCACTAACTTATCTACAAAGGTAGATGATGATCTGAATGACACAAGACCTGTAGCCTTCACGGACACTGAAGAGTATGAACAAATTAGAAAATTCAAACAAAATCAAAATCAAATCAATACACAGTACAAAAGAGAAATCCGGGAAGTACAAAATCAGTTGGCACAAGTAACACAAGAATTACATATTTCAGAGGACACTCGCGCTCCAGTACGGGAAGAGGGACATAGAAATACGGAACAACCACAATATAATAACACAGGACACTTCGGAAATTATGAAAGAAATTGGCAAGGCGCACTGGATTTTGAGATGGAACCACCGAAACGACGTAACAATGACCGATATGCGACTCGCCGACATGATGATTTTGACTATAAGCTGTTCATTACTACACGTAAATTTGAAACATTTAAGAATTCTGCCAACGACATTCATCCACAAGCGTGGCTCCATCAATTCTCTCATTTTTTTCCTCCCAACTGGTCATTAGAGCACAGATTAGAATTTATGTGTGGCTATTTAGAGAATGCGATCGGTCATTCACGATTGTCACAGTGAAGGAGAATTTTATCATGCCTTCCTCTCAGCGCATTGGTCTCAAGCTACACAAGACCGAGTAAAACATAGCATCATAATGATGAAACATTTCGAACAGTCTGAATTTTCCAGTCTTGTTAAATATTTTGAAGACATGTTGCACAAGAATCAGTACCTGTCAAACCCTTACAGCCCCTCAGAACTCATCCACATTTGCTTAATCAAATTACCTGAACATTTACGACGTATTATTTTGGCAGGACGTTGCAAAGACGACATTGAAGCTGTTCAGAGACTCTTACAAGAATTAGAAATTGACACTGACAATCGCGGAACGCGAAAACAGGAACACAACAATTACAGGTCACATCCGTCGCAATTCCGCGATGAAAGAAATAATAACTGGACACGACGAGGCTATTCTCACAACACAAATCGTGACCAAAACAGACACCACCCGTATGACAACCACTGGCAGAGTAATAGTTACAGAGAAAGTTCGCATTTCCGTAGTAATGAATATGACAGAGACAATCATAGAAACAGACAAAATGGTAACCAGAACTATTATTATCAAGGGAGACTGAATAATTTCAGACGCAACAGTTCAGCGCGCAGCTACGATTCAGGGAGAAATTCTCCACCACGTGACCGACAAGAAAGAAACTGTGGAATCTACCGACATGACGACAGACGATATGATCGTAACGACAGACCTGAATTGCATCAGAACTGGCGGGATTCAAACAGAGCAGGGCCTTCTCGGCAAGGTGAATTTGTAGAAGTTAGGTCTCCAAATCCTAATAACGATGCGCGCCAACAAAGAGACAGACAATGACTCGCACAGCAGGCAGCCGCGTGCGCCGGCTGGCTCAGAGAAAAATAACATAGATGCTAACCTTGAGAAAAATTCCAGTATTCTTTACCGACATATACCACACGATGATTCCGTTGAAGCTGGAGCTCTGCATAGTAGTAAGAGTAAAGGTTTGCACCACATTTCACATGTAAAACCGTTTACTGAGAGATAATCTGTTTTTTTTTTTTTTTAATTTAGTCTTTACTATAAAATTGTTCACTTCACGTTACTAGTACTCTTTGTCACACTTAGAAACTGTTAACATGTAACTATGTTTTAAAATAAACTATCCAGTCTATAACCTAGGGAACATATTTAGACAGTAATTACGAATGCATTATTATAGTGAACAGACGACACAGTGCTATTGTGTGTGTACATTCTTGCATGTTAGAGGCACGATTACGTAACGCCAATAAGGCTCACATACTTAGAACATGTACCGGTACTGCTAATGAGATTTTAATGCAACATTTTGGTTTACTTGAAAATACATCCTGGATTTAAAGTACTTTCTGTGAGATACCGGATGACACAGTGGTTAGTTTATGTGACAGCTACACGATTTTATCACGACGTTACTAATGAGTGACACAATTTATATTATTGCTTTTGCGCTGTATCTGTTTTATATCTGCACAGTTTTTCTGTATTATTCTGGAAAGTAAAACATGTTTTAGTAGTAACTTTTGTGGTATAACTACAATGAGACAGCCTTTCCCGTAGCACAACAATACGTTACATTATAGTGCTTTCTTGATCACGGTAAGGTACGTAATAACTACGATATCTATACGCAAAGCATTTCACTTTCGTTTATGATGAGGTAAGTACATTGACTTCAGCAGAACTTTGCTTACAGAGGACGATAACTACGACAGTTCCACCGAATTATCTTACAGCAAGACGCACAGTTTAGCGCTACAGGACACGCATTTGAGTGATTAATTTTGTACTTAAACCATTTATTTTTCAAGATTTTTGAATTACAAAGAAAGTTTTCCGTGATACATTTCATTCGATTGCTCTAATCTGTAACACCTGAGGGTATAATTACATTAATCCTCAGGGGGGTACACGCCTACTTTGTGTACCATGTGTTTGGCAAGCACAAGGAGCCCTAGCTAATATGGTATTTGCTTATACAACTTTACACATCGGTACCATATTTCTGTAACAGAATTACACAGCTATCTAATTATGTAACAGAGAAAGAAACATTTTTTTTACTACATCAGTGACAGATGTTTATGTAATTACACAGTTGGATAACTTCACACTTATGAAATTGTATTTTGTCTGTACTTTGTGAACTCTTCATATTTTTTTAGAACCGTTGTGATACTATGAGAGCTTAGAATGATGTATTTGGTAAGGGATCATGATTTTTGAAGTACGTTTGAGGTAGATGACTTTATTGAAGGTCTTGAAATTATTGAAAGAAGCTGCGACGATTCTGAGATGTGATTGATCTGTTATGATGTTATTATTGCGATGACGATGTGTATTATGCTGTGGAGGTACGTTTATGATCAATAAGCTGAGAATTGTACTTTGAAGAGTTATGAAATGTGTGTACATGCGTGAATGTATCACAATGCTGCCGAAAATTTTTTGGACTCTGTTATATTGATAGTATTTTGTTTCTACACATTTGTAATGCAAATTCACGACCTGTGAAATTTTTATATGAGACTGTTACTGCTGTCGTAAATATTTCGGTAAGAAAGTTAAGTGACCACCTTCACGTAATGCGTCGTGGGCACCCAGCTGCGCGACAATCGCCTGGAAAAAAGCCATTAGTGTGTGCCTTTCAGAGGCACAGGTGAAAAAAAGGAGGCCATTATCCTCGCTATTGACATTTCTTTGTCGAAAGCGTCGCAAATACGACACGCTCAAACTTGAAAACATATGACTACACTGTGGAGCTCTTAATTTATGATATTTACTAAAATGCCTAACGAAATGATGAGAAACATTTTACATCTATTGTCTTTCTAGTTGAGAGATTGCTCATTTTGTTTAATATCTGGTTTCCAGCTGTGTTGCAGCATTGGTTTTATAAAATAAAATTAAATGCATTTGCTAATGTGAACACTTTCTGTCAACAGATCTATTAAATAATTACTTTATGAGCCACATTCTTCGAAAAAGGAGCTCTTGGAATGGAAAGAACAATAAGAAGGGACTAATAACAGTAACTGCATATATAATTTTCTTTTCAAGTACTTGGTAATTTTTTGTAGAATTAGTTTTTGTGGTGCACCACTTTAATGACATAGATATTAAGATGTGAACAGACATTTCCCTTAGCTGCGTTGTTGCCTTTAGTATACTATTTTTTCTGCTTGAGCTTTGTCATGTTTAGGTATAAGTTATTGCATTTGCTGCTGCTGCTTGCCAGGCATAGTGTTAGTGAATTTGACTTTGTATTACTCTGTTAAGCCAGTTTTACTACTGATTTATTTTTATTGTTTGCTGCACATTGCCTTATATTAGTTGTAATATTGCAATTGCTCTGCTAATTTATTTTAGTGCTGCTTGCTTTGCCAATTAGAATTTTTTTGTCATTGCTGTTTGTGTTAATTTGTTATGTGCTGCTGCATTGCCTCGTCCCTTGGCATATATATCTGAGCTCAGTAGATTTAAGTTAGCTTAAGAGGGGGTAGACTATATAAGAAACTAACTATGATGCATTGGAAGAAATGCATTGAGAAGCTATAAGAAAATGGTTTGGCCAAAAAAAAAAAAGGTAGTGTACAGTGGAGAAAAACTATTTTTGACAGAGGATGTGAACAGAATACAGAAAGCAGCCTTAGATAGGACTTTTTGGGAATAATGATGAACGAAGGGAGATCTCCATCCAAAATACTGCAGTAAAACAAACCCTGTCCTTTCCTTTTGTGTCATCCCTCTATATGTTTGTGTACCCTTGTGTATTTGTGTTTTTCCAGTCTTTATGTGTTTAGCTGATGAGAGCTATGTTGTAGAATTTTTCAAATACTATGTTATTTTCTTTGTAAAGCTGTTTAAACATTATTTATTCTGTTCTGTTTTAATGCTCATGTGTGAAGCTAATGTTTCGAAAGATATTCTGATCTTTTATGTATGTACTTATGTCATAATTCCTGTAACACTGATGTATATATTATTTCGATTCTTTTGTAAAGCCTGTACTACAAATGTTATCTGTATTGTTATGTTCTTTAATGATGTATTTTGTACCTTTGTTATTGTATTGTTATGTTATAAAATTGTAATTGACACCAGTTCATCAAATTAAGTAACTTGTAAGCTACATTTCACTGCACACGTTTCTGTTGGTCATAGTATATGGACAATATGTAAGAAGTAGGGACTGTTAGTGTTTGCACATGTGTTAATAATTCAGCAAGGGACTGGATAACAGCATTACTGGTTCTAAGGACAATTCCAAAAACTTTGTGAGTGCACAAGTGGTGGTTTATGGACTTGCTATATTGTCCGCAAGACTCTTCGATGGTGATTGTGCAACTGCACTGTTGCAACAGATGGCTGCTGGCCGTCTCTACAAAGACTACAGTGGCTCTGCACCTCTGGTGGCCCACCAATACCGTAATCTCTAACAAGACCACTGTCGTCTACTCTGTGATGACCTACCTACCAATTCTTCTAAACTTCGACTGACTCTGCTGTGGGTTTGCTCTGTTATGGCCCATTACCTGTCTGCATGTCAAGAGTCATCACTGTCTTTCCGTTGGAAGGACAACACTACTTCTTCAAGACTGCATGGAAATCCACTACTTCCGTGTGCATTTTCTTTTACTGCTCAGACTTTGAGAAAAACACTGCTGTTTTACTATGATGAACGATCAGGACTGTCTTTATGGACTGTGAGAAAATTTTAGCTTTTGACCAACATTGTATCAATAAGTGTGTGCATTTGATTTCTTTGTTATTGTAATTATGATTATGAAAAATTTTTTCAAATCTGTATTGGCCACTGCCCAAAACAATTTGTAAAATTTTTTGTGGGGAGCATGGGGGCTATGTAAGTAGGCTGTTTAGGTTTTCTTATTGGTAACGCCACGTAGCGCTCTGCATGAAAATCACTGGCTGTGCTGTGTGCAGTCTGTGGCTAGTTTGCATTGTTGTCTGCCATTGTAGTGTTGGGCAGCTGGATGTTAACAGCGCGTAGCGTTGCGCAGTTGGAGGTGAGCCGCCAGCAGTGGTGGATGTGGGGAGAGAGATGGCGGAGTTTTGAAATTTGTAAGACTGGTTGTCATGAACTGCTATATATATTATGACTTTTGAACACTAGTAAGGTAAATACATTGTTTGTTCTCTATCAAAATCTTTCATTTGCTAACTATGCATATCAGTAGTTAGTGCCTTCGGTAGTTTGAATCTTTTATTTAGCTGGCAGTAGTGGCGCTCGCTGTATTGCTGTAGCTTGAGTAACGAAGATTTTTGTGAGGTAAGTGATTTGTGAAGGGTATAGGTTAATGTTAGTCAGGGCCATTCTTTTGTAGGGATTTTTGAAAGTCAGTTTGCGTTGCGCTAAAAATATTGTGTGTCAGTTTAAACACAGTCATGTATAATTGTTCAAAGGGGATGTTTCATTGTAACCAGAAACAATATTACCTCTGAGTAACTGTGCAATAACACTTTAAACAGAGTGAGTCAGGAGAAAAGGTAAATGTTTTGAGGGGTGATTGTACAGGTAATACTGGACAAAAAGCTTCAAATGGACATGTGCCCTTTTCTTAACCGTGTCCGACGTACAGATATTTCAAATTCACGGGCCTCAGCCACATGTCCTTCCTCACCAGCTGACACATACAAATACAAACAAAGCGACATTAGGCAACGTGGTGTCGTCTTTGCTGACCATTACAATGCGCACTTCACTTGTGTATGGTGGGGCGGCGAGTCCTAAAAGTGTGGACGCTGCTTACCTCACGTCTTAATACTACAGTGATGCACCACTGTACTTTACGCATACAAGTAAAACAGAACCTGTCAATGTAGTGCAAATGCCACAGGTCTTCATACACGCAGAGTATGGTGACATGATGTTCGTCTGAGGGTTTTGAAACATGAACTCAGGAGCTGTTGCTCGCGAATACGAACAACGATTTGCTAATAGCAGAGTTCCGGATAGCAGGATATTTTGCAGTGAAGCTGAGAAATAGTAGAAAGCAGCCCATCTGCCAGCTCTAGAAAAATTTATGCATAGCTTGGTATTCCAGATATAAGAGTGATGCGCACAGTACGTGAACATGGTCTGCAATCGTATCGTCGGCAGAGTGTGCAACGTCTGTATGTAGGAGATGATGCCCAACGAAAGGATTTTTGATATGGAAATTGCCAATGAACGATGTATTCCATGTATTCTGTTCACTGATGAGTCAACATTTACCCACAACGGCAGCAATAATAAATGCAACTCTCAGGTGTGGGCAGATGAAAATCTGACCGCAATTGTGGAAACAAATTTGTGACGACGTTTCTCAGTGAACTTGTGATGCAGTATTATTGTTAACTAGGTCCTCCGTCCAGTTGATTTAGATACCGTCTTAATGGAGAAACGTGTCTTGATTTTCCGCTAAATATGTTACCAGAATACGTGGAAGATATTACTTTGGTAAGACGACGTTACATGTACTTTCAGCGCGACAGAGCTCCTGCATCCTATGTACGGCCAGTGACCGTATCCTGGGCGTTGGATCGGTCGCCATGGAGTCATTTCTTGGTCACCGAAGTCACCCTACCTTATTCCATTACATTACTGTTTGTGAAATTAGGTTAACAACGAAGTCTACAAGCGTAGAGTGATCACAAAGGAGGAACTTGTCACTCGTATTTTCAAGCGTGTGCTCAAGTAAAGGACCGTAAGAATGAGCTCATATCAGCAACACACCAGCTGTCTACAAGAGCTGCAAATTGCATTGCAGTTGACGGTGGACTTTTCCAACACCTTTTGTGCGCAATATGTACACAACTAAACAAAATATTAGATCACAATATTTCATTTACTATCACCTGCAATTGTCCTGTTCGCCATTGTTTTCAGTAGTTTCCTTGAAAACGTTAAGAACAGGACATATGTTCATATGACTGCTTTGTTCAGAATAACTAATACTATCACCCGTTAAGGCACGTACTTTTCTTCCTAACATACCCCATATACATTATCCCTCGATACAGCCAGTAGCTTTCATATCAATACTGTAAACCAAAATAGTCAGTAAAAAAAGGTTATTCACAGTTTCATTCGTTCTATAGGTGCATTTTGGGCTGCTACAAATGTTAGGTACGATTTCGAAAACAAAATCAGCAGTTGCTTATAAGTTCGAACACATACCGGGTGATCAAAAAGTCAGTATAAATTTGAAAACGTAATAAACCACGGAATAATGTAGACAGAGAGGTAAAAATTGACACACATGCTTGGAATGACATGAGTTTTTATTAAAACAAAATCAAAAAAACAAAGGTCACAAAATGTCCGACAGATGGCGCTGGACAGCAAAACTGTTACCGCGACGGGTGAGAGATACGCCGATATGTTACAGAATCGCATCATTCCCAGCCTGGCTGATAAACACCTGCTGGAACGTACGATGTTTATGCAGGATGGAGCTCCACCCCATATTGCTAGACGCGTGAAAGATCTCCTGCGCGCTTCGTTTGGTGATGATCGTGTGCTCAGCCGCAACTTCGTCATGCTTGGCCTCCCAGGTCCCCAGACCACAGTCCGTGCGATTATTGACTTTGGGGTTACCTGAATTCGCAAATGTATTGTGATCGACCGACATCTCTAGGGATGCTGAAAGACAACATCCGACGCCCATGCCTCACCATAACTCCGGACATGCTTTACAGTGCTGTTCACAACATTATACCTCGACTACAGCTATTGTTGAGGAATGATGGTGGACATATTGAGCAGTTCCTGTAAGGGACATCATCTTTGCTTTGTCTTACTTTGTTATGCTAATTATTGCTATTCTGATCAGATGAAGCGCCATCTGTCGGACATTTTTTGAACTTTTGTATTTTTTCGGTTCTAATACAACCCCATGTCATTCCAAGCATGTGTGTCAATTTGTACCTCTCTATCTACATTATTCCGTGATTTATTCAGTTTTCAAATTTATACTAACTTTTTGATCACCCGGTACTATGTCGTCTGCAGAACTACAGATTCAGTTTCGAAAGTATGACGGGTGATAGAACAGTGTGGCACCGCAGGGAGCGCTAAATAAACTGCTACAACCCCTCTTTGTAATCTCTTTGGCATGACCATAACAAAAGCCAAACTACGTTGATATCTTCGTGCCAGGTCGAGAAATGATCCTCTTTTCCGAATGCTGTTTCCCTCATTTCTAAGTGCGGTCAGGTTACGTAATCTCTAATGGAGGCTGGCTGTCGAAGAGCCCTTAAATGACCCCGCCGTCCCTTCCCGTATTTCCAGGAGGGAGCGTGGAGCAACCGGCGTGGGCGTCTACCGGAAAGACGAAGCCGGCTTCGAGGGGAACTTTTTAATAAGAGAGGCGAGCCGGGCGCAATTACGGCTGAGAACACAACGGGCCGCCATGTTTATCTACGTCCCGCGTCGCAACACGCCCCCGCGCTCCATTACGAGCGACCGTAGCGCCATCCGCCAGGGCGCCGAAAAGGCGAGACAAAGGGAGCGAGGCGCGTCGGGCGAGGCGGAACCTGGCAGTGCGCTGCGGTGCCGCGGGACTCTTAAAAGCAGCTCCGCAGCCGGCCGGCGGGGCGACTCGTTATTCATTAGGTCAGCTCCCTGGAGCCGCATCAGCCGGCATTCGCGGCAAATTGCGTTGTTATTCATTTCGGTCGGGCAGGGTCTCAGCAGGTGGCAGGGCAGAACAGGGCAATTTGCTCCGACACAGTGGCTGGGGGTGTGCGGAGGGAACGGCGCCACGGCGTCTGCTGCTGACTGCGCGTCTGCCGACATATATTACACTGCGGCACAGTTTTGCGAAACTTTGGGAGCAAATCCTCCTTCATGTTTGTAATTTACAACACAAAACTTCATTATTCTGCTAGACGCGTCTACAGAGAACAGTGAATGACTGATAAACCTACATCTCTATATGTAGTCCGTAGGCCACTGTACAAAGCACGGTAGTGGCCTCTTCGTACCAAGAGTAGCAGATTTTTCTGCTATACTATTCGCGTACAGAGCAATGGCAGAATGACGCTACACTATCTGATCAAACGTATTCGCACACTCCTGCCTAATGTGGGATCAACCGCTGTATGTCACGATATGCGAACACGACAATATAAAAGGTGATGTGGAGTATTATGTTAACGGTATAGAATCAGTACTGCAGCCCGAAAAGTTCGGCGCGCGAATTGTGAATTTTTAAAGTTGTGTTCCTACCGCGGCTTGGCGCTAGAGGCCAGTGCAGCCGATGGGCTAAACAAATAAGCCACTGGACGATATTGTTGACAGTACTACAAAACACTCCGGACAGACGGGAAATTGCAGCACCGGTCAGTGATCGAGAAGCTAACACGGTATGGCCTAGAGTGAAGTAATTTTGTAACTCGGGTACTTGCATTCTACCGATAAACTCACATGTTGCAAATTTAACAGGGCCTAGCAATCCGTGCTCACGGCAGAACGAGCTACAGAAAGCTGACAGGACAAGTAGTAGAAAGCAGCTATAAGGGTAAAAATAATCGAGCTTTGGGGCTCGATTGGGGGGGGGGGGGGGTGGGGGGAGAGGGTGGGAGCAGCTACTGGGAAATACTGTACGGCAACGGACATCTGTTGTCGGTCACTGCACCCAAGCACGACATGGGGACCACGAGTACACGCGGGGGTGTGTAGCTGGCAAGAATCCGCAGGAGCTGGGCGGGCCGCGCACGTTAGTCACTGCTGCTGGCACGTCCGGCGCTGCCTGCTGGTGGGCTACTCAGCATCGCATTAGCTGCCGCCGGCGATCCTGGCAAGGACAACACCGTCGGATCAGCGTGTCAGTACATTCTGCAATCGGCTGCATTTGCAGACAAACACAGTGCAGCCTCGAGGATAACCCGAGTTCTATATAAGGCTGCTTGAATGAACATCTAATATTGCTACTACGAGCACCCATGGTCTAGGCGTAGCGCCTTTGATCAGTACTCAAAACGTCCTCAGTCCCGGGTTCGAAAAACTCCAGCGCCTTAACTCTGAATTAGAACCACCAGCAATGGCGGACGAAGAAGTCCCTCATTCTGCCAACGGCTTTGTCAAAATTGACGGAGGACCGGACGGACGTTCAAGGCACTCTTTTGACCTTGAAGTGCGAAATTGTCTCTAATGGCGGAAAAATCTGCGATGATCAACGGCAAGTGGAGGCAGGAGGTAATGGAAACCACTGCATTAAAAGCTTATAATGTGTATCCAAAGGACAAGTTACCATGTAACTGAAGTAGTTTCATGATGATCTATCCATTGGAAAAACATTCCCAACTAGTCCCCTATTCGGATCTCTGAAAGGGGACTGCCAAGGTGGATGTGTTCATTAGAAAAAGGTTGAAAATCAACGAAAAGATAGCGTCCTACGAATCGAGGCGTGGAATGCCAGGAGTTTTAACGTCGTAGGGAAGCTAGAAAATTTGAAAAGCGAAATGCTAAGCCTGAAACTAGATGTGAAATCATAAAGAATCAACAACAACAGAAAATGGTATAACAGGAGTAGAATTCGTTATGAACAGGAAGGTAGGGAAGAGAGTGTGAACATTTTAGTGATAGGATTGTTTTCATCAGAATCGGAAGAAAACCAACACCGGCAACAATAGCTCAGATAAACGTGCCTACGTTCCAAGCCCAGTATGAAAAGATAGAGAAAATATATGAGCATATTGAACACGTAGTTCAGTACGTATAGGAGAACTGGGATGCGGCTGCAGGGAAGAAAATAGAAGATATTATGGGAGAATATGGGCCTAGTAATAGCAGTGAGTTCTGAAGTAAATTTCAGCTAGTAGTAGCGAAGGCACTGTTCAAGAATCAAAAGAGATTGATTTATACTTTTAAAAGGCCGTAAGATACAGGAATATTGAGTTTAAGGTTACATCACAATCGGGCAAAGATTCCGAAATCAGATATTGGATTGTAAGGCGTGCCCAGGAGCAAATGTACAGTCAAATCACAATCTAGTAATAATAAAGACTAGGCTTGAGATCAAGAGAGTAGTCACGACGAATCAGTGCGCAAAGAAGGGGCATATGGAGGTACTAAGGAATGAATAAATGTGTTTGAAGTTCTCAGAGGCTACAGATGAAGTGATAATGAATAGTTCAACAGGCAGTTCAGCTGAAGAGGAATGGGCGTTTCTAAAAAGGTCTGTCACAGAAATTGGAAACAAAACCGTAAGTTCAAGGAAGGTAATTGGGAAGAAAGCATGGATACCAGAAGAAATACTTTGGCTGATTGACGAAAGAAGCAAGTACAAAAAAGTTTCAAGGAAATTCAGGAATATGGAAATTAAAGCCAATTAGGTAAGAAGGAAATAGGAAGTACAGGGAAACTAAGGCGAAATGGCTACATGATAAATGCAAAAAAATCAAAAAGAAATGATTGTCGGAAGGACTGACTCAGCTTATAGAGAAGTCAAAACAACCTTCAGTGAAATTAAAAGCAAGTGTGGTAGCATTAATAGTGAGCCGTTAATAGTGATGGGAATTTCTCTGTTAAAAACAGAGGAGAGAGAAGACAGGTGCAAATAGGGCACTGAATGGCTGTGTGAGGGTGAGGGCTTGTCTGATGACGTGAGGAGAGAGGAAACCGGAGTCGACAAGGGGGGGGGGGTAGGACATAAGTGATCCAGTGTTAAAATCAGAATTTGGAAGAGCTTTGGATACTTAAGATGAGATAAGGCAGAAAGGAAAAATAATATTCCATCAGAATTTCTTTAATAGTTGGGGGAAGTGGTAATAAGCGACTGTTCACGTTGCCAAGTAGAATGTATGAGCCTGGCTATATACCATTCGTCATTCACACATTCCGAAGATTGTAAGAATTATCGCACAATTTATGCCACAGCTCATACATCGAACTTGCAGACAAGAATAATACACAGAAGAATGGAAAAGGAAACTATGTATCAGTTTGTCCTTAGGAAAAGTGAAAGCACCAGACGATCAGTTTTGCCCTGTATTTGATAATGGAAGCAAGACTGAAGAATAATGAAGACGCGTTCATAGGATTTGTCGACCTGGAAAAATCGTTCAAGAGTGTCCAATGGTGCAAGGTGTTCAAAATTCTGAGAAAAATAGCTTACCACAGCTACAGGGAAAGATGGGTAACATGCAATATGCACAAGAACCAAGAGGGAACAACAAGTCTGGAGGATAAAGAACAAAATGTTTGTGTTAATAGGAGTGTGAGACAGATATGTAGTATTTCACCCAAACTTCAATCTTTACATCGAAGAAGCAATGACAGAAATAAAAGAAAAGTTCAAGAGTTGAAGCGATATCAGCGATAAGACTGCTACTCTCAGTGAAAGTGAAGAAGAACTACAGGATCTGTTGAATGGAATGAACAGTCTAATGAGCGCAAAATATGAACTGAATGTGAAACGAAGAAAGGCGAAAGTATTGAGAAGTTACAGAAATGAGAACAGCGAGCAGCTTAACTTCAGAATTGGGGAAGGTAAGGAATTCTGCTACCTAGGTAGCAAAGCCATGATGGACGGAACGAGAATGACGCAAAATCCAGACTAGCACCGGCAGATAGGGCATTCCTGGCCAAGAGAAGCCAAACATTGGTCTTAACTTGATGAAGAAATTTCCGAGAATGTGAGTTTGGAGCAAAAGCATTGTATGGTAGTGAAACGTGGAGTGGAGGGAAAACCAGAACAGAAGAGTATCGTACTACTTGAGATGTGGTGCTACAGAAGAATGTTGAAAATTGGGCTGACTGGTTGGGTAAGAAATGAGGTCAGGCACGGGATGATAGGAGATCTGTTATCGGGGAGTATCTTCCATGGAACTTGAGAGAGCTGCAGAGGGCAAAAGCTGTAGAGGAAAACAGAGCCTGAAATATATTCAGCACACGATAAGTTTGACGCAGGAGCGGTATTCTTGGCGAGCCGCATGAAAACAGACAAATATAGATGACTAAAAAAGGAATACGTGTCCAGATGCTGTATAGATAGAGTAGACGCTTCCTATCCTCTCTTACTATATTTTCATGGTTAACAAGATGTGATAGGAGCAGAATGGTCGCACGATCTTCCTTCAATACATGTTCTGCAAATTTTTTGAGCAGGGCTTTCTCCAGAGCGAGGCCATTTTCTCCTGAAGATTCTCATTTGAGTTCTGCAAAGACCTCTGTTACGCTGTCGTAGGGGCATTACCTGTCTCTTCACTTGTGGGGACGCCACGGCCAGAAGCTTTGGTCTTTCCCTAAGCCACGAAGTGTTTTGTGATTGGGGTCTATCACACTATCTTATGGGCTAATGACTTTCTCATGACGGCAGGTATTTTCAGGTAGATGTTGCAAATAAGACATAAAATACTCTGGCGGGGAGTGCCGTTGGCGGCAGCAAGAAACGAGGAATGAAAATGACTGTATTATGTTCCTCAGGAGGCTGGCTCGAACATCTTCACCTCAAAAGCCTTTCGTGAGCTTCTTGCAGCTCACGAGATGAAAGAAAGCAGTGAGCAACTCTGTAGCTTGTAGCAGGCAAGTTCTGGATCCTCTGGGTCGAAGGTGATATTTAAATGTTGAAAATTGCTAAATTTGGGAGTTAGTGTTCTTTCATGGTCCACAACGTTATGTTTCCAACATGAAAATCCTACAGTGAATCACAAGTGCATTTCCGTGTGTGAGCGTTAAATTCTAGTTATTTTGTAGGCGCTTTAATGAGCCTTTAAGTGCTCTATGTGAAGAGGCCTCATAAAAGAGCATGGACTCATTAGACAACTGCAGGAGGTGTTTAAGGAAAGTGGACTTTACGAGGTCTGGATGATGATAAGAAAATTCCATTCTTTCAGTGGAAACATAAAATATAGTTTTTCTGTTTTCTGTGTGTGTCTTGTATTGACTTTGAAATGTTATTCTAAGCTACCACTTTGTGTTAGCGGTATACGCCGTGTCGCCCAGTGATCTGGTCTCGGACTCCCTCTGAATGCAATTAAATAGCCACAGGGCTTAGTCGCTTGGTTTGGAGCACTACGAAGTGTTCGAGCTAAGCCTTTGTTTCTATGAGAGACTATATTTTTTTAGTGTAGCTGTGGAATAAACTGATCCGGGCCGCCCAAGAACGTTTCCTCGTTAATCTTCGGAGCAATATGTCGCGCAATTCGTCGCTCGCCAAGTGCGCGTGGATTCCCGTCGCGGTAGAAAGTGAGACTAGCGCGACGACAAGACCTCTCCGAGGGCAAGGCACACGACCCTAGCAGTGATTCCCTAATCTCCTCGTTGTATGCTGTCTTGTCGTTTGTATAACTGGCTCAGACATTCGAACAGTACTCTCGGAATTCGCGTCACTTGCGGTTTGTATACGATGATATTAACGACGGTCAGTACCTTTGCAGAACACTTAAAAATTTACGTCTGGTATTGATGTTTCGTAAGACTTTGCGTCTTTATGTCGTTTCATATAGCTTATTTAAACTATAGGACGTAATCAGTCCTGTGATACACATCGATGCACTTTGCTATAGGTATTATTATTAATTCCTCTTTAAGGACAGCGCTAAAACACAACACGCGTTGGCGGATGATATTTTTCCCCCTTCCCCTGTATGTGGTATAAATCTACAATACGGTACCTCATGCAGCACTAAACATTTCGAGTACGTTGGTACTCTGAGGCATCAGCCAAACGAGCACCAACAATTTGCCCTCGTTCGAAATCACTAGCGCCGACATAATGCACTCACCACATAATACACTGACGATGACTGGCAGTTGCAGTTTATTGAGGGCACTGCACAGGTGCTGTTCGTGGTCAAATATAACAGCGAGATTTTCGGGCTTGGCTAGCCTCTGTATTTGCGTTCTAACAAGCACTTTTCGCGATATTTCCGTATTGTTGCATAACCCCTGTATAAGGACGAACATAGTCTCTGGAGGCATACATCAATTGTTGGGAACCTAGAGACGATGATTAGTTCAGTTATAGTTACAGTTTTAATATAGGAGAATGAGAAATTTCATTCTTTCAGTGTGAACTTTGACTGCATATCGTTAAGCATGTTCACAATTCACATGCACGTAATGTATCATCAACAGTTTCCTTTCTGTTTCACAAGTGTTTCAGCCAGTCATAAATATATTTTCTGTTACACACACATGTATCACCATTTGCCGATACTTGTAATGAAACTTCATATTACTCATTGTTCCATTGTATTGTCACTTCAGTCCGGAAATAATTCTTAACCGACTGCAGTTACCTGAAAAACAGATTTTTGTAATCGTACAAAACATCCCACAATAGGGTTGAATTCCGTCGCTCTAGATATCCGACAGTCATTGGACACTGTGTATGTTTCGTAATGTAGACTACAAAACAAGATACGAACGCACGTAGTATCTGCCCAGATAAGTCACCTTACTGAATGTTTGACTGATAGGGCAGACTAAGCCAAACTGTGAGGCAAATGTTCAACTGGTGTATCAGAAAGAATAGGATAAATATATATTGTGAGACCTGAGTTTCTACCCCCGCAAACAATGTTCAAATGTATTTAGGTAAATGAGGAACTGCAATAACTGTTTGGAAATTTGTGGTAAGATCCTATGGGACCAAACTGCTGAGGTCATCGGTCCTTAGGCTTACACACAACTTAATTTAACTTAAACTAACTTACACATACCCATCCCCGAGGGAGGACTCGAGCCTTCAACGGTGGAAACCGCGCGATCCGTGCAAGGCGCCCCAGTCCTCGAGGCATCCTGAGGTATGCATCTGTGTAGAAAAATGGGGAAACATTAAACAAGCAACATTGTTAATATTCAAATTCAAAAAATTCAAGCAACATTGTTAATATTGAAATTCAAAAAAGAAATGTAATACATAACGGATAAGAGTACTCACAATTAGTTCATTTAAAATCCTGATCAGGGATAAATAGGTGACACAACATTCTCAGTCAAATCAAAATAAAGCGTCAGTCAAAGAAACAATCACATATTAAAGGCGCCAGGTCGATGGAGTGGACCACCTCACAAAGCAAGGAATTCTACAAAAAAGGACATCAAGGGAGCTGATACAGTAGAAAATTTAAAGTCTGAAAATGTGGACTTAAGATGAAGCTAATTAATAAAACGGGAATATAATTAGATAAAAACTTGGTTGTGAGAGCAACATGACGTGAATTATGTTCTTGTGACAGAAGGATATGTTGTGATGAGATTACAAATAGTCTTAACACTACAATTTGTGACCATGAAGTGAACGACTTCCGTTATTTTGGAAGGAAAGCATGAGCGAAACAAGGAGAGCACAAGAAAGCAGACTAACACAGACAGAGAGGGCATTCTTGCCAAAATATGTCTAATTGTATTAAACATGACCTAACTGAGGAAGAAATTTCTAAGAATAACGGTTGGAGCACAGAGTTTTATGTTAGTTACTAGTTAACAATGGACTGAAGGGACGCAGACGAAGAATTGAACTTAAGGGAACTGATATGAGAAACTTAAGTGGACTGACAAGATAGGAGGCTGCCAGGCCTATCGGCGAAGAAAGGAACATATTTAACAAGAAGAATGAAAGGATAATAGGCAATGTGTTAAACTATAACGAAATGCCGATTGCCTACAAGAGATAACTCTAGAGGATACAAACTGTAGGGAGGGACTGGAATATATCCCACAAATACTTGAGGACTTTCTCTGAGATGAAGAGCTTAGAACAGGCGAGGAATTCGTTGCGGACAGCATCAAACAATTCAGAAGATTGGTGACAAAAAAAGCCTGTAACAAATCGCAAAATCCAGACTCGTCTGTTTCGTAGCCACCGGTACTCTGGTCAGCATCTCTTGGCGTCTTCATTGAATTCTTTGAAACTCAAAACTCCTGTGGAAATTATGTGATATCCTTTAGAATTTCACGCCTAGAACCTTAATACGAACCAATAATCATGACAGAACAATGGGAAGGAATGCACTACCCTGGATCCCTCTAAGTAAGACTAAGTTATAGACGATCATCGGTATCCAGGTGATCAGGCAGGTCATGAAGTTTCTCAAAAACTCTACAGACTAAGAGAATTTTTTACATATGAACACTCAACACGAACAGAGCACTGAAGCCAGGCAAATTGAAGCAGCTGACTAACGCCATGGATAAATACAGTATCAAAATTCTGGTAATGCAGAAAACACGATTCTCAGATGAAAACCACATTGGCTCAGGAAACTATGGAATGTACAGGGAGAAATCAGTCATAACCATTTCAGGAAGAAATCTCAAACTCATTGAAACGGCGTTTGTGTTACACAAATCGATACTGGACTTGTTAATACATTTCACTTAAGAATCAGAAAAAAATATCAACACTCACGATACGACCTGCAAACAAAGTCTAAATACTGATCAACGCACATTCTCCACACAGGTGAAGTTTTTGGATCATATTATTTCTTCTGAGGGCCTGCAGCCGGATCCTGAAAAGCTGGAAGCAATCAGAGCCATTCCTGTTCCATCCACAAAAAGACAAGTTCGCAGTTTTGATGATAGATTTCTGCGAAGATCTGGAAGAAACCGCTACGAAATTCCTATGACGTGAAAGTTTTACTAGGAGATATTAATGCCGAATTAGGCAGGGAAAGAAAATTCGAAGACTCCACAGGAAAACACATGGCCAACAAGGTGACAGACGAGAATGGAGAAAACCTGATAAACTTCTGCAGGAATTCTGGCCTCAAAATTATGTCAAAGCAATTCCAGAAACCACACAATAAACAAAGAGCTTGGAAACAGCGCAACAACGCCCTAGGAGAATTTCAGATCGGCCCCACTGCGATATCCAAGAAAAACATCATAGAATTTATGAACGTAAGAACAAGGAAAGGAAATTTTCGAATACAATCATCACGTACTCCAAATCAAAGCAAAATTTATACTCGACGAACAAATCAAGAGAACCAACACAACTTTCAGAACAAACGCAGAGTATCTGCTGTTAAACAAGAAAGAGGTAACGGAAAAAGTTATGGAAATTGATGGTAAAGACTGGAGAGGGCTGTCGGAGAAAATGAAGGAACTGATAAAACTCGGGCAAGCACCGAGAAAAAGAGAACTCGGAAAGAGGAACGTGTAAAGTGACATTGTCATAGAAAACAGAAGACTAGCCTGGAAAAAAATTTAGCAGTCATAGAACATCCGAAAAATGGAAGAATTCAACAGGATGCAAAACACTACTTCGAAAATAGTCCGTAGACTAAAAGACGTTACGGAAACAACTGACTGAGAGAGATAGAAGAGGACTTCACCAAAAACAATACACGAAACTTTTAGAGAACATTCAAAGAAAATATGACAGAACAGCAACACCGAGCTTATGCTTCAAACGAAAAGACAGAACCCTGCAGACAAACTCGATAGAAAACTGAAATTTGAGCGCAATACCTCGATATGCTACAAGAACTGTGACAACTATTTATTTACAGCTCGTACAAAATAGATACGTGTTTCAAAGTTTTACTGACCTTTAAAGTAGTTACCAGCATTGTGTATAATCCGTTACCAGCGGTGTAGAAGTCGTAGAAAACTCTTAACAGTGCCAGTTGCGTTGACATTTTTGGAACACAACCTACGACCAGCTTAGAGACAGAAGTGATGCAGGACCTGACCGACATTTTTCAGGACAATGCACGAGCAAGTAGAGAGCAAGTTGTTACTGATTTGTTTGACTGATGGGATGGGGCCGCTAAGTGCTATACTACCTACTGCACTCCCCTGATTTAAGCCCTAGTAAGTTCAACTCGATTTCTAAACTGCAGGAAACATTTCACGGCATTCGCTTCACAACTGTTACAAATTCGTCGGGCAATAGACCGCGCCGCTCGAACTGTCAACACAACTGTCACTCTTAAGAGTATCCTACGACTTTTACATCGCTGGCAACGGGCTATACACAATGCTGGTGACTACTTTGAAGGTCAGTAAAACTTTGAAACACGTATCTATTTTGTACGAGGTGTAAATAAATAGTTGCCATTATTAAAGTTACAACCCTCGTATATACTCCGCTAGCCACCAAGCGGTGTGTGGCGGAGGGCACTATTCGCGCTAAAGTCATATTCCTCCCCCCCCTCCCCCTCGTGTGTTATACTCGTGGATCGGCGGATCGCGCGAGGAAAATGCGACTGAAAGCCTCGGTAAGAGCTCTAATTTCCCTTATCTTTGAATGGTGATCATTGCACGATTTGAAAGTTGGTGACAATAATATATGCTCTACATCCTCGGCGAAGATCGGATTTTGGAATTTAGTGAGCAGCCCCTTCCGTTTAGTGCGTCGTCTATCTGCAAGTTTATCCCACTTCAAACTTTCTATGAGACTTCAAACGCTCTCGCGAACTGCTAAATGTACCAGTCAAGAATCTTGCCGCCCTTCTTTGGACCTTCTGAATTTCTTGAATCAGACCAACTGGTAAGGGTGTCATACAGACGAACAATACTCTAAGACTGGACGAACTAACGTATTGTAAGTAATTTCCTTTGTTGAAGGACTGCATTGCTTCAGGATTCTACCAATAAATCGCAATCTAGCGTTCGCCTTAGCCGTTACTTGTGTAATCTGATTGTTCCATTTGAGATCATTTCGAATAGTCACACCCAGATACTTGACGGACGTTACCGCTTCCAAAGACTGGGCATTTATTTTGTACTCGTACATTAATTGGGATTTTCGCTTTGTTGTAAGCAGTAGGTTACACTTACTAATATTGAGAGATAACTGCCAATCATTACACCACGTATTTACTTTCTGCAAATCCTCACTGATTTGTTCACAACTTTCGTGTGATACTACTTTCCTGCATCATCGGCAAGCAGTCTAATGCCTTTATCAATACTATCAACTAGATAGTTTATGTAAATCGTAAAAAGCAGTGGACCTATTACGCTGCCCTGGGGCACATCTGATGTTACGCTTGTTTCTGTTGAAGTCTCTCCATTCAGGAGGACACACTGCTCTCTGTTAGAAAACTTTCTATCCAACCGCATATGGCATCGGATAGACCGTAAGCGCGCACTTTTAGGAGCAAGCGATAGTGGGAAACTGAGTCGAACGCCTTTCGAAAGTCGAGGAATATGGCATCAACCTGGGTGGCGGTATCTAGAGCCTGTTGTATATCGTGCACAAAGAGGATCAGCTGTGTCTCGCATGACCGCTGTTTTCTAAAACCGTGCTGGTTTCTGCGAATGAGCTTCTCATAGTCTAGAAAGGTCATCATTGTGTCTGAACACAAAATTCTACAACAAATCGATGTCAGTGAAACTGGCCGGTAATTATGTGCATCCGATTTTCTATCCTTTGTATAGATATCTATGACCTGGACCTTCTTCCAGTCCCGTGGAACTTTCCGCTGTTCCAGGGATATCTGATAGATGATGGATAAGAATGGTGCTATGTTTGTAGCACAGTCAGCATAAAATCTTACGGGTATACCGTCTGGGCCAGATGCCTTCCTGGCGTCTAAGGATGTTAACTGTTTTACAATCCCAGATACACTAAACACTATGTCAGCCATCCTTACGTTCGTTCGATAATTGAAAGGGGGAATGTTGCTGCAGTCCTCTACCGTAAACGAGTTTTTGGAAGCTACGTTTAAAATTTCAGCCTTCTGTTTATCATCATCCGTTACATTACCTGTACTGTCAGCAAGAGAAGGTATTGAATTATTTGTAGCGTTCATAGATTTTACGTATGACCAAAATTTTTTGCGGTTATTTTTAGAATCTGCAGATAAAATATTGCTTTCAAATTCGTTAAAACAATCTCTCATTGACCTTTTGACAGCTGTTTTCATTTCGCATAATTTCTGTTTGTCAGCGGGGAAGTGACTACGTTTAAAACGACTGTGCAAAATTCTCTGCTTTCTCAGAAACTTCCTAATGTTTGTTGAACCAAGGTGGATCCCTTCCCTCCCCAATATTTTTGCTAGGCACATATTTCTCTAGCACATGGTGGACAATACCTTTAAATTCCGAACGAAGATCCTCAATATCTTTGTGTCCCAGGGTGAATACTTGGAGCTGACTTTGAGAGCGCTCCTAGAGTAACTTCACACGAGTCTTCGCTACTGCCCCCTGTGAAAAACGTGTAATTTTCGCATTAAGTGGACGCCAGATTTAAATCTCCACCTATAACTAATGGATAATTTGGATATTTATTTCCTATGTACTCAAGACTTTCTCTGAAACGTTCTGTGACGTTTCTTGCAGATATTGCTGGTCTATAAAAACATCCTAATACAATGGTCACTCCTTGTCTGATTGACAGCTTTATCCAGACTATTTCACAGTCAGACCAGTATCGATCTCAACTGTATTTAAACAGCTTTTAACTGCAATGAACACACCACCTCCCATAGCATGTTCTATCCTTCCTAAACATTGTCCAATCCGAGTTCAAAATTTCACTGCTATTTATCTCTGGTTTCAGCCAGCTTTCGGTACCTAGTACAGTATTGGCATTCCTACTGTTTGAGATGAAGAAGCTTTCACAGGATAGAGCAGCATGGAGAGCTGCATCAAACCAGTCTCAGGACTGAAGACCACAACAACAACAACTGTTTATTTTGGAGAGTAACTCGGGGATCATGCTACAGAAACTTCGAAAATTATGAGATTTAGCATATTTAACTCCTTTGGAATGACCTGTTTAGGCGAACTAACAATTTTTACAGTTGGCACACCCACATCAGTGTCATGAACTGGTAATTTTTCAGGCCAACGGTTTGTTTCTCGTGGAGAGGAACCCAATCTAAGAAACCCCCATATGCACACCACAAGTACTGTGTTACCCATGTAGCTGCTTCCTGTGTGTGTAGTGCACAACTCATCTATCGAGGAGCTTCCTTCAACTTCCACCCCATAGCGTAGGTAGCGGAATCTACAACCATTTTCGTCACAGGGTCGACGCAGCCTCTGGTTTAGATTCTCCACTCGACTCCAAAACAGAGGAACCCAGTCCACCCTGGGTACGATGCTGGAAATCGTCAGCTTGGCTTCCACTCCCCGAGAGATGGAGGTCGCCTTCGCCAGTTTAGCCAGCTGCCGACAGGACCCAAGGATTTCCTTGGAACCCCGATGACTGGCATCGTTAGTGTCGACATGTGCAACAATCTGCAGCTGGCTGCATCCCGCTCGCTTGATAGCCGCCGGAAGGTCCTCTTCCACATCCCGGACAAGGCCCCCCGGCAAGCACATCTAGTGAACGTTGGACTTCTCCCCTTCCCTAGCCACTATGTTCCTGAGGGGTCCATGACCCGCCTAACATTGGAGCTTCAAGTAACTAACAAACTCTTATCCCCACTTGCCTGTCCGGACTTTGCTGAAGGAACGGCCAATATCCTGGCAGAAGGTGCATTCTGATCCGGTTCAGCCTCCCGCCTCCCCGCCCCCCCCCCCCCCAGCATCAGAGAGCACTCTGAATCTATTAGCAAAGTGCATGGGATTTGGCAGGAACCTGCCTTCAGCCTTGAGGCTCGAGACCTCGACACAGTCCGCCATGCACTCTGATGTGAGAGTGAGCCAATCGGCTCAGTCGCACCTGAGGTCGGCTCAGTGATAGAGGGCTGTGACATCCTCCCCCCCCCCCCCCTTGCACATCTAGTACAGCAGAGGATGCCCCAGGCACCCCATCCCCACCACAGCTCAAGGTAACACTCAGGAGCCTGTTGACTGTGGCCAACAAAGCTTCCAGCTTCGTTTGGACTGTGGCCAACTCCTTCTGCGTCCGCACACAACAGACACAGTCACTATCCATCCAGCTAATATGTGATTTACTATATGAAACTTAAGGAAACCTACTGCCACACAAGGTTGACAGCTACATTCCAGTTGGCAGAAAGGACACTCAACAATGAAAAACAATAAAAATGTATGGTAGAAGTTAGATCTGGTGCTGAGTTTCCTGCTAGGGGCTATCTAGTGAATACAAAAGAAAAAAATACACTGGCCTACAGTAAACTGGCTCAAAAAGTGGTTCAAATGGCTCTGAGCACTATGGGACTCAACTGCTGTGGTCATCAGTCTCCTAGAACTTAGAACTACTTAAATCTAACTAACCTAAGGACATCACACACATCCATGCCCGAGGCAGGATTCGAACCTGCGACCGCAGCAGTCGCACGGTTCCGGACTACGCGCCTAGAACCGCGAGACCACCGTGGCCGGCCTACAGTAAACTGCTAGGGGCTATCTAGTGAATATTATTAACGAATTAAACAGTAAGCCACGGTAAGCTACACCTACTGATTTATAATGTACACAAAAGTTTCCGTACACCCGAAAATGACTTAATGAAACTATAAAAACTGCTACTTTCAATGTATCGAGTCTAAATGACACTAATAAATGTAAATACTGAGTATTGTACACTGACAGGTGCAGGTACAAAACAAAACCTTTAGCTAACAATAAGAGTTCAGAATGTAAAGTACAAGTATGAACTCTGCTTTATAGGAACCGATGGGCTTACACTACACGATCACTAAAGCCCATAACAAGCTAAGAAATTTAAGCAACGGCGAGGAGAGTTTTAGCTTTCTGTTAACTAAACCGTGTGTAAGAAAGGGCCAGAAGTTTATAACACTGATTTACTTCAAAAATGGCTCTGAGCACTATGGGACTTAACATCTATGGTCATCAGTCCCCTAGAACTTAGAACTACTTAAACCTAACTAACCTAAGGACAGCACACAACACCCAGCCATCACGAGGCAGAGAAAATCCCTGACCCCGCCGGGAATCGAACCCGGGAACCCGTGCGTGGGAAGCGAGAACGCTACCGCACGACCACGAGATGCGGGCCACTGATTTACTCAGATATTGTAGTGTAACACTAATTTACCACGTATTTTAGGTTTGCTTAACTGTTAACTCTCGCAGCTTGCGCTAGTCAGACGCATACAAGTGAGGTTAGAATTCACTGTCGGTATCATTTTTCCTAATAAAACGTATAAAAACTGCTACCTTCCATGTATTGAGTCTAAATGACACTAATATACGTGAATACTGAGTATTGTACATTAACTTAAACTGATTAACCCTCGTATTTATAATGTAAACAAACCTTTACGTACACGCGAAAAATGACGTAATAAACCATGTATCGATTCCAAATGAGACTAATAAACGTAAAAACTGAATATTGTACACTGACGTAATTGATAATCCCGCGTATTTTACGTCAGTTAAGAATGTAAACAAACGTTTGCGTACACGCGAAACTGTTCTAACAGAAACTTCGCTTTTCCTATTCAGACGCAAATAAAAACTGAAATCTTCAATTTATCGTGTCTATCTGACACTAATGCACGTAAATACTATAGAATATACAGCAAAAACAATTAATAACTAGCTACATTATCTATCTCGAACACAGCAAGCAAAAAGCGCTCGTAGCCGGCGTCAGGTCTCCATGCCTAAGGAGCAAATTTCTATGGTCGAGGGACTGAATGATTGGTAGAACCTACCACCCATTGATTACAGAGACTCGGCGACTACGTTGAAAAATAGTGTCATGTCTCCTTGTCACTGAATTTATTTGGCTTGCCATAATAATGAGTAGTTTATTTTTTGAAATCCCTCGTGCCATAGAATTCTCAAATCTAATGATCTTCAACATACCGCATACACGCCCCAAAGTAAATTCGAACGTCACAATAAATAAATAGACCAGTTTATCCATTAATCCCATGATCGTGTATCACTGCTCACAACTCACGTATCTGTTACACGGTGTGATTCATTGTTCGTTATATTAAATAGTTTCCTGGCGCGCTACTCTCAAAATTCTCTGTAAGGGCGCTATGCTTTCTCAATACGCATTCCGACGCTCGTACTGTTCTAGTAAGGCCTCATTCTGCATTTTTGGCGGTGCACATATGCACCCAACTTCGCTCTGTCACGGCAGCTACCAACTCACTGTGTGATTCCGAGCGCAAGTAGTCCGTGTGTTCGAAATTACGACAATCAATGTACGTAATTCTTACAGGATCAGTATTTTCATTCTTTCAGTTCTCCATTTTTAATCTAAATATCTCTTTAGTAAGACGCTTGATACCTTACGATAAACTGTTCTAATAGTTTCTTAGCTAAGTCAACCTTAGTAATACCAAAGCATTTTGCATTACGCTTACTACGACGTTGGGGATGGCGTACTTAATTCCCACCACAAAAAGCTAAAAAGAATCGTCGAATTTTTGTTAACGTTTATTAATAACATGCTGTTTAATTAGGTACTGAGGTACGACTAGGGTCTACACCAACGCATGTTCCATAATGTGTACACAGAAAGAAAGAGCACTTCATTATAATCACAAAATATTTTAAAAATGCAGGTTTTCCTTAATTCTTATTAAGTTTTATTCACAACATACTCTTTAAAGACACATAGACCTATAAAAAAAGTTATGAACATGAAAATACTCGTATGAGTATGACCTTTGTTGCGGCAAGTCACATTTACTACTAAGACATAAATCTTCGGGTTACGTTTTACTGAAAAATTAAAAACAATTATGAAATCTGCTATAAGAAATCATTAAAAGCAATAAACGTTATTTTCGAAATTTTGAGATATAAACTACATGACTAAATTACAATATTTTCAAAAGTGGGTAAAACGGACCCTCCCACTCCCCTCCCCCTTTTGGTGTTACAAGGGTTAAGGGTCATCTACAGTACTGTAGGAATCAGTAGTACATATCGAAGTGTATCGGTACTAGTTGTACAAGAAATTAACAACCGCGAATACTAACAATGTCTTCTTCCACAGTTTAGGTGTCAGAATTTTCTGTTTTCCCACTTATGTAGTAAGCTATTTCTTACTTAGCCAACACACAGTTCAGTTTACTTATCTCCTGTTTTGTTTTTCTTTTTGCTTTAGTTAGCAAGTGGCTTCACATCGATTTCTAAATGTTGGTTATGTGTGCACCAACGCCTCGTCTTCCTGTATTCGTTATTGTTCACTTCTCTCCAGTTTAATTGTTTCAGAACGACGGAAAATTTCCGGAACAACAATCTTTACTAACAGTACAGTGTACTTTTCTTTGCTGGAATAGTTTGGAAATTCGCCTATTGTTAGCAGTAATTGACTAAGTATTCGTTTTATAACTTTGAAGAAGCGTCTAAAGCATCTCTTCTCGCCGATATTCTCCAAAGTAGGCTAGTAAATTTGAATGACAATGGATGATCTTCAAAATTGCCCACAGGGTCGTTCATTAAAGGGTAGTGTTGTTCATGTTATCAACAGTGCCCATAACACTTTCTCCTCGACTATTTTTTTCTTTCCTTTTCTGTTCTTCGTTTTTCTTAATCTCTAGTTTCATTTTTAGTGATAATATTGTCATTATCTGCTACCCCTCCTAACAAGAAAACAGCTTCAGTTTTCACCCTATATACCTCTCTGCCTGTTAGGTAGTTGTTGTACTATCCCGCATTCTGGCTTCATCTATCTATTATTTATTTTTTGATTCTCTCACTTCTTCATCTCACTCGTTTGAGCCATTGCGCAAGGTGACGCGAAAGGATTAAACTCGGCAGATTACAAACAGATTTGACACGTGTAGTGGATCAGTACTGCAACTTAATTCCGTAAAAATTGGTTTACCATGGGCTGTTGCTGTAATACGTTACTGTAGGTTACAGCTGTAGGATCAGTTAAATTCGCTCCACTAAAGATGAGAGATTCTGAAAGCACGCCGAGTGATGCGAACAGGTTGATCTCCATGCACTTCGAAAATCTGATAAAACGGTAACGTGTTCCGCCATGCAAACACGAAAGCAATATCAAACAATGAAATCATATGAAACCCAGTAATATGTAAAACTACGTTGTTAGTAAAGTTATTATGACTGACTTTTAAGCATGTGATGAAACGCGTGCTATGGTCCTGAAAAATAGCATGCCTTGCATTATTTCTGACAAAATTAACACTTACCAACTTTCAGAAAAACAGTGCCGTTTAAATGAGAACTAATCATTGATTAATAAATGTCTACTTGAAAAGCTAAAGTAGTGTGTTTTGAAACAGTTATTTCAAAATTCTAATGTTAATGGAATGCTTAAATTTTGCGCTATATGTATTTGAAGAGTGTGTACTAGTAATGTGTAAAACTGCTTTACGTCCTTGTTAGTCATTCCACGGCGTTAAGTACGTCATTTTTTTGGGACAGTGTTTGATATTCAATGGAATGTTGCGAAGCAGGACAGATATTCACTGCTATTCCATGTATTTGTGATTTGATATCTCTGTGTTCTTTATAACAGTTAGTATCAAAGGATTTTTGGACGTAACGGGTAGCAGATAAAGTAAAAAACCATCAGTAGACAGCATGGGTGTTGTAAACAATAGTAGTTTGATACACAGCGGAAAAAAGAGCGTTCTCATTTGTAACCACAGCGTTCTGCACCAGTTCTGCCAGCCGGATCTAGTACATTGAGACAGGATAATCAACGTTAGTAATAGCAAATGGAAAAGTTCAGTTTAACGTATATACACTGTTATAATGCAGCGGCACTCGGTAGTCCTCAACCAGCACTATTTTACATTGGATATGATCTAACTATAGTTATAGTTGGACTCAACATTAATAAGCCCAAGCGACGGATGTAGCCGCCACTACCTGATAAGTTTTATCTGAAAAATATGACTCCCTTATTAATGCCCCGAAAATATTCTCCTTTGTATATAATTTGACTCATAAATTAACAAGAAAATGGTATTATTAGTTTTTGATGAAATACGGGGTAGTGCACAAACTTCCACAGCGTACGGAAAAGTATGCGGTCCTCCAACGTCAAGTAAATGAACATACGTTGCAACGAAGATCTTCAACCTATCAGTGTAAATGCGTCCCTCCTTGCAGGAGAGACAGGGGCAGTGAGGTTGTAACTGCACTCGTTACATTCTAACAACTATGGAAAGAAAAATGATTCATTTGAAACCAAAGTCTCGGGTATTCAATGCTGTACGTTTCTTGAAATTCGCTATAACTTGCACGCAACTAATTTGTCTGAAAATGAAACATAAAACTGATTTTTTTTCAGTGATGAAACGCGTTTTCAGTTTGACTACTGAAGTCGGTTTCTAGAAATATTAATTCTGCTGAACACAGTTCATTTCAATTATGCTGCACTCGTCCAATGTGCTTGAAAGATAAAAAGCTTAAATGAGCATATGTGCAAATGAGCATTAATGATCGTGGGATAGAAGAATGACTTTGTGAGGAAAATAATTCATGAGAGGTTTAATTTTGTATTGAGTTATTGGTTCAAATGGTTCAAATGGCTCTGAGCACTATGGGACTTAACATCTATGGTCATCAGTCCGCTAGAACTTAGAACTACTTAAACCTAACTAACCTAAGGACAGCACACAACACCCAGCCATCACGAGGCAGAGAAAATGCCTGACCCCGCCGGGAATCGAACCCGGGAACACGGGCGTGGGAAGCGAGAACGCTACCGCACGACCACGAGATGCGGACTATTGAGTTATTATTCAGAAAATGGACACAAGTTCATGAATAAATGTCTCATAACGTACCACGTGGCAGCACAGCACCATACATTTAAAAAGACAGAAAGATAACCTCATATGCTTCCTGTTCCCCGTAAGATTATTTGGAGAGTGGAAAGGCGACCGATTGCTAGGATCGCTCAACGAAAGCAGATATTAATCCTTGTGTCTTCAAACAAAGGCACGTGCGGCACAAAGGGCTAATTTTGCTTACACTAATGCGCAATTGCAAAGCGCGCCACGGAAATAAACCTGACGCTCATTTTATACAGAATTACGCCAGTGCAGTGCGAGCAAACATAGGATTCACCAATAATAATGGACGAAGCAGCCTTGAAATGCGTACCTCAATAATACACGAGACACGTGCCTATAATTTGCAGGTGACCAGCAGATAGTAGGACGTCCATGGCTTTAGGCGGAGAAGAGGAGCACAAGCAAAGTAGTCTTCAACGATGCGCTATCGAATAGAGCGTCAGCACCAAGCAACCTGAATGGTTAGATTCCGTGCTCAAAGAATTTCTTAAAGTCATGTGTGTCACTATTGAACCAAAGATAAGGCTACCGTAGCAGACAAAAACATGTACTATAGTGTCTTTGAGTTATACGAGTGCTTTATAAATCACATGCTGATACCACAGAATGGAAATAACTGCTCTGACTGATACGTAACACGGAAGTCGTTTACAACAGACATTTCCACCACCTCCTATTCACCAGTATATCTTCTGAACATGTTGCTGATATGATTACGTTACTGCATCACAGTGACATAACGAAAAAATATTTAGCAGTTTTCGTGTTGGTTAGTTGTAAGACAGGTGTCTACGTAACAGTTTTCTTTACTCTTCAAATCATACTCGTTATTATTAACGTGTTTATTCTTTTGAGCACAATGAATTCCTTTTCTGTAAATACTTATAACGGCATTTAAATTGTTCCAGCAAAGCACTTCATACAGTTACAAACTATTGTTGTTTCGATAAAGTACTGTTGTTCTGAAGCATAAGTAATTTTAAACAGTTAATGTTACGAAACGGATTTGCGTTTTGCAAATCCGGATTAACGTCAGCCATCAGTGACAAATGAAAACTGGTGCCGGACAGGGACTCGAATCCAGATTTCCCACCTACCGCGAGCAGTCACTTTAACCACTCTGGCTATCCGTACATGCATTCAAGAAGGATCCAAACGCCATACGTCACCAGTCCACAAACCTTAAGCTCGCACATTTCGTGATTCCCGCACAGCACGAGACAAATATTTTTATCGTCATCTCAGCCCGTCAAGGTCTGGATACATGATTAAAGCTTAGAATGTCTGTTTATATATAGTTTTGTATCGTCACATTACAATGCTCTTCAGACATGGAACAAGAAGAAACAGAACAACACTACTGGCCATTAAAATTGCAACACCACGAAGATGAAGTGATACAGACGCGAAATTTAACCGACAGGAAGAAGATGCTGTGATATGCAAATGATTAGCTTTTCAGAGTATTCACACTAGGTTGGCGCCGGTGGCGACACCTACAACGTGCTGACATGAGGAAAGTTTCCAACCGATTTCTCATACACAAACAGCAGTTGACCGGCGTTGCCTGGTGAAACGTTATTGTGATGCCTCGTGTAAGGAGCAGAAAAGCGTACCATCACGTTTCCGAATTTGACAAAGGTCGGATTGTAGCATATCGCGATTGCGGTTTATCGTATCGCGACATTGCTGCTCGTGTTGGTCGAGATCCAATGACTGTTAGCAGAATATGGAATCGGTGGGTTCAGGAGCGTAATACGGAACGCCATGCTGGATCCCAACGGCTTCGTATCACTAGAAGTCGTGATGACAGGCATCTTATCCGCATGGCTGTAACGGATCGTGCAGCCACATCTCGATCCCTGAGTCAACAGACGGGGACGTTTGCAAGATAACAACCATCTGCACGAACAGTTGGACGACGTTTGCAGCAGCATGGACTATCAGCTCGGATACCATGGCTGCGGTTACCCTTGACGCTGCATCACAGACAGGAGCGCCTGCGACGGTGTACTCAACGACGAGCCTGGGTGCAAGAATCGCAAAACGTCATTTTTTCGGATGAATCGAGGTTATGTTTACAGCATCATGATGGTCGCATCCGTGTTTGGCGACATCGCGGTGAACGCACATTGGAAGCGTCTATTCGTCATCGCCATACTGGCGTATCACCGGGTATGATGGTATGGTGTGCCATTGATTACACGTCTCGGTCACCTCTTGTTCGCACTGACGGCACTTTGAACAGTGGACGTTACATTTCAGATGTGTTACGACCCGTGGCCCTACCATTCATTCGATCTCTGTGAAACCCGACATTTCAGCAGGATAATGCACGACAGCATGTTGCAGGTCCTGTACGGGCCTTTCTGGATACAGAAAATATTCGACTGCCGCCCTGGCCACCACATTCCCCAGATCTCTTAACAATTGAAAACGTCTGGTCAATGGTGTCCGAGTAAGTGGCTAGTCACAATACATCAGTCACTACTCTTGATGATCTGTGTTATCGTGTTGAAACTGCATAGGCAGCTGTACCTGTACACGCCATCCAAGTTCTGTTTGACTCAATGCCTAGGCCTATCAAGGCCGTTATTGCGGCCAGTGTTGGTTGTTCTGGGTACTTATTTCTCAGGATCTATGCACCTAAATTGCGTGAAAATATAATCACATGTAAGTTCTAGTATAATATATGTCAGCAATGAATACCCGTTTATCTTCTGCATTTCTTCTTGGTGTAGCAATCTTAATGGCCAGTAGTGTACTTAAGGAAAGCTTAGTTATAATCTGACCTTACACCGCTGAGAAAGCAATGGCAGCGAAGCGGTGTGTGTGCACCAGTCAGCTCTACGAAATCAGCAGACTATGGTGGGTCGCCACGGGGACGTGATAGAGCGTTACGAAGGAACTGTCCTCAATACAGTGTGGATGAAGCTCACCGATCTGATTGTGTATCAACGCGGACCATCCAACGTATGGACAAGTAATGGGACACCAATAGCAGTCATGTTTCTAAGAACAGCTGTAAAATAGTCCTGACAGACATGGGGGGGGGGGAGGGGGAGGAGTCCATTGTCATACCTTTTCAGTGGTCAGTGACAATAAGTTACAAATGCGACAGGAATTTCTGCTGTCGGCGAATGCGGGTCCATCTCAAACAGCTTCCCGACAAAAACTATGAAGCGAACTGCATGCAGTCGACGATCGGACTTTGGTACCGCCCAAAACACCATTTCCTCACGCCAGCGCACGAAAAATTACGTCTTCTCGGGGGAAACAATACAGAAAGTAGACAGTAACTGAGAGGAGGCGTGCAGTAACCTCTGACGAGTCACGTTTCGCCTCATTGAATATACGCAACGCGTTCATTGCACCAACTGCCCAATGAGTCGTTTAACGGACGGATTGTGAAGGATGTAGTTTTGAACGGACGTGTTGTTCGTACCACGATTTGGGCCCACGCTGTCAAGTTACCATGATCGTGACACAGTATGTATGTTTTAATATTCTTGATGACTAAGTTGAAACGAGATGGAGCATGTATCTGGATGTGATAAGGTGCTGGACATAAAGAAAATAATCTTTGAACGTCTATTTTATTACACAGGCCAAATTTAAAATCGGATTTTGTATACTGGTGAAAATAATTTGAAAAGAAAGTCGACTTTTCTTTTTTTTTTTTCAGCCACCAGTCTTTTCATTGGTTTGATGTGATTCGCGACGACGGAACCCTCTCCTCTTCTTCTCAGAATATCACGTCATCTTCGTAGTGTAGCTATTTTAATGGCTACTAATGTATATGTTTAATTAATGTGTTGTGTGCATATATATTTATTCTATGGAATAGCTTTTATGTTGAAGTGTGAACTGGGTGTAGGTCGAAAGCATGCATAATCTTTTATTTCAATAAACGCCAACAACCTTGTGTCGTCAGTAAAATAGCTTTTAGAAACAACCAAGAAATTAAAAAACTTTTCGAATACAAACGAAAACATGAGATCAGCAATTGGCGCCAGCAAAAGATCTTTTAAGCAATTAAGAAACTAAGAAATTTGTCAGACATTAACTGGCATCTGAAGTCAGTGAAGCTGTGTATTTACGTCCGCCTCCGTAGCGTAGCGGTAGCGTTACCGCCTATCAGGCAGCATGCCCGGCTTCGATTCCCGGCAGGGCAATGGGTGTTGTGTGTCCTTTATCATCATTTTCATCGTCATTGACTCGCAAGTCGCCGAAGTGGCTAAAAAGGACTTGCAATACGGCGGCTGAACTCCCCCGAAAGGTGCCTCCTAGCCAACAATGCCATCCGAGCATTTCATTTCATTTGAGTATTAATAATCAAAACCTTTGGCATTTACAAAATTTTTCAGTTGGCCTTTAAGCATAAAATCTTAAATGATTGCAGCAGATTTGGTAAGAATTAACAGCAGCCACACAACAGAACGAGGAGAAATTATATAAATACATTTCAGCGTCGCGACATGTGGATAACCCTATGGACAGGAAGGGCGGTTGAGCTTGCCGCTCATGGATGTGCTGGTTGATGGGGCAAATCCCACTCAAAGTGAACTACAACAGACTCAGAACCAACCTTACGAAACTAGCAACATTTACTGGTTTACAAAGGACGACACATATTTGGTTACAGTACCATTCAAGATCTAAACATAAATAACTATAAAAGAAACATCTGCCCAATCGGCGAATGTGGCCATAAGCAGCAAAGCGCTTAACGAGTGGGTCGCACTCTTATTACAGATAAGAGAAAACCAGTAAAGCTTTCGTGCCCCCAACATTAACTGGCAAGTTACTTGTACTAATTATGCAGCTGGAACTGACATTAAATACTATTCTGAAATGGGAGAAAATTCAAACTCGCTGACTTCTAACATGTTTTGCAGTAAGACACTAGCCGTAAGAAACGAGTCGGGCAGCTCTTACTAACGTGAAATCCAGTATTTCAAATAGCTAAGCAACCGAATCTCAGATGTCAAACTTTGTTTACTAGGCTGCCCGTAACAATTTCAGTGGAAAAGTATATTCTCAAAATGTTCAAATGTGTGTGAAATCTTATGGGACTTAACTGCTAAGGTCATCAGTCCCTAAACTTACACACTACTTAACCTAAATTATCCTAAGGACAAACACACACACCCATGACCGAGGGAGGACTCGAACCTCCGCCGGGATCAGCCGCACAGTCCATGACTGCAGCGCCCTAGACCGGTCGGCTAATCCCAAGCGGCATGTGTTCTCATTTTAGCAGAATTTACCTCAGAAAATTACAGTGCGGGTCAACTAACAACCCCACCAAAATGTTTTACAAATACTTAACTAAAATCATAACGGTGAAAAGGGCAGTCTAATAGAACTAGACTTCAATCTATTTAAAAAGAAACTCAACACACAGTTCAGCACTCAACATCGTCCACGGTAAGCCACGCGAAATGAGACCAATTAAACAGGCCTTTCTGATTAACGTTGCTCCCCTAGCTTTGTAACACAGACCACACAACTTTCACACATTTCACAAACAGTTGCAACTAACGTCTGTAATGAAACAGAGTTTCTTCCATTAAGGTAAACTTCAGTTCTTTCTGAGCGAAGCTCCATAAACAGCAAACACAGTAGACTTTCCGGGATGGAGAAGCTAGTCACAGCACTACGACTTTAACAAAAAAAAGGCGCAGAAGCAGCTTAAAGAGCAGGCAAGGCTCACAGTGAAACTGGCAACAACGTGTAAAAAGTGCATTGTGTGGATTGTCTGTATATGTGCAAATTTTGTTATGATTTTATGCAAAGTATGATGCAAAGACTTCTACTCCATATTGAACGTAACGAGATGGTCCATTTTCGAACTTTATTAACAACACTAGGATTTTGTAAAAGCGGGAGAGTACTTTGTTTAAAACAGAAGCTGTATGTAGAGCTGCTGGCATGTGAATAAGCAAGTCGAACAACGGTGCGAGCTAATTTCGAAAACTTTAATCTGGTTTGGCGGAAAAACGAGCCGGGAACTATACTGGGAGCCATGGAAGAGTAGAGTTTTGGTACGCTTCCTTCAACGGAGTCGATTTGCTAACCGTGGAAACGTGTTTTCCAGTGACGCATCCTTCGGCAAATAGCGGACTGCCCCGTTATTAAAGGAAACTGAGATTGTCAATTCAGATTGTGGGTCTGGAGTGTGTGATACGAAGAAAATAGTTGAAGGAAAACATGATAAGTGTGGGGTGTCATACAGCTCCGTTGAACGGTCAAGTAAAAATGCAACCTCCAGACCAATGGTAAAGCAGAATGGGACTTTCCCAAGCTTTGTTTCTAAAGGCTTACAGATATGCACCTCTCGAAAAATAAGCTGGAAGCTGGCTTGTACAAGTTGTATACAGATATATAGTATTTCTCCCACATTTCGGATTTCGTATTGCTACAGAAATCTGAAGCGTGAGCGGCGAAACGAAATTATCGCCCTTATTGTGTGGAAGGACGAAACAAATTTCGGACGGTATTAATCACAATACAGCAAGAAGAACTCATCCAATGTGGTCGACCGCCACCTTTTATATTCCACCACAAAGCACAGAGATTACTGCAGCATCGGAGACCTGAGTCTTAAAACATACGCCGGATAATGGCATGTCTTTGCAACTCCTTCACCTCTCTGGGCTCAGCGTTGTCAACATAAAACATAACATTTCAGACTCTTGAAAGTCTTATGAAGTCTGTCCGATTCAAAACCGAGGCCTTAATATCTAATTAACGTTAATTGTTTCTAGAATTAATCAGGAAACCCTCATTCATTTGAAAGACTGTAATCTTTTGTGTAGTGGAGGAATTTATCTTTAAAGCTGAAATTCTCCACGTAATAACATAAAACAGAGGTAGGTTCAAAGGATCGCAATTTAAACATTTCATGAAATTTTCTGACGAGGTATTTCTTCATTAAATAATTAGCTGATTACTCACAGCCAGTTACACTCTCCAGACACTAGATAATTACACTCTCTAGACACTATATAATTAACGGATCAAGTGAGAGATGGTACAATTTTACAGGACACTACATTTCTTTTAGACATTGCCTTTCTGTTTGAGTCATATGTGGATTGCAAAACTGTTATGCTTCAGCTCATATTGTCAGTAGAGAAAACACTTTATTTTATGGTGTAATTCAACATTATTGTTGTAGTTTTTTATTTTTATCGACTGGGAAAAAAGAGAAACAGAGAGAATATGAGTAGTATGTATGTGTCAGTGGCACTTTTTCCTACCATTGTGTAAATATACGAAGAGTTATTGGAAGAACGGCTGAGACTCTATTATAGTACGGGAGCTCTATTTATTGAATAAAATTACAAGAGAGGTAATTAGTGCCCAAAGTACAACGTATATTAGTACTGGATCTATTACGATTTAAGAATCTGCTAACTACAGACTTACTGCTGTAGCAACGTCTTCGGTTCTCAGTAAAGAGAACTTTTATTTAGAAGACCTATAAAGGGTTTGGTCGGTACTTATCAGTACGCATTTCTCCCATTGAAAAGGGAAGCGCATTATCCTCTGGTCCTATGTGAAGTACCCCAACGGAAAGACAAAATCAATACCTTCACTGCGCGATAACAATGTTGATGTTACTTATGATTGGGCACTAAAGCAGAGGTACTAAATACGGTTTTCCAAATTTCGTTCACGGAGTAAATATTCCAGAATTCGAACCAAGAGCAATTGCCAACAAAAGCAACTTAGAAGTAGACACCCTCGGTGTAGCAAGGCAGCTTAAATAACTCAAGGTCTCCGGTCCTGATTTATACCACTCAGGTTCCTTTCAGAGGATGCTGATGCAATAGCTCCATATTTAGGAACGGAAAGTTTCACAAGTCACACTTTTACGAAAGAAAGAAAATAGGAGTAAACCGCTGAATTATAGATCCGTACAGCTAACGTCGATTTGTAGTAGGATTTTAGAACATATACTGTGTTCGAACATTATGAGTGATCTCGAAGAAAACCGTTTGACAAACGCTCAACATGGGTTAGGAAAATATCATTCTTATGAAACACAACTAGCTCTTTTATATCACGAAGCAATGGGTGCTACTGATTGGGGACGTCAAACTGATTCCATAGTTTTAGATTTCTAGAAGGCATTTGACACCGTACCTCACAAACGACGTGTAATCAAATTGCGTGCTTATGGACTGTCGTCTCAGTTGTGCGACTGGATTCGTGATTTTCTGTCAGAAAAGTCACATTTCGTAGTAACCGACGAAAAGTTATGGAGTAAAACAGAAGTAATATCTGGCGTTTCTCAAGGAAGTGTTGTAGGTCCTGTACTGTTCGTGAGCTGATAAACAATTTAGGAGGCAATTTGAGTAGCACTCTTAGATTTTTTGCAGATGGTGCAGTCATTTACCGTCTCCTAAGATCATCAGCTGATCAAAACAAATTGCAAAACGATTCAGACAATATATGTGTGTGGTGCGAAAGTGGTAATTGATTCTAAAGTATGAAAAATGTGAAGTCATCCACTTGAGTACCAAATGGAATCCACTTAATTTCGATTACACGTTAAATCACACAAATCTAAAGACTGTAAATTAAACTACATACTTTGGGACTACAATTACGAATAACTTACGTTGGAATGATCACATAGATAATGGTGTGGGTGAAGCAAACCAAAGACGGAGACACTTAGAAAATGGAACAGGTCTCCTAAAGAGACTGCTTGCACTACGCTTGTACGACCTCTTCTGGAGTACTGCTGTGCTGTGTGTAATCCGCATCAAACAGAATCGACGGATGACATCGAGAAATTTTCAAAGAAGAACAGCTCGTTTTGTACTGTCTCGAAATACAGGAGAAAGTGACAATCCTTAAAACAAAGATGTTTTTCGATGCGGCAGGATCTTCTCATGAAATTTCAGTTACCAACTTTCTTCCCAGAGTGAGAAAATACTTTGCTGGCGTCCATCTACCTACGGAGAGAAGGTCATTGTAATAAAGTAAGAGGAATCAGAGTTCGCGCAGAAAGATTTAAGTGTTCGTTTCTCCTAAGCGCTTTTCGAGAGTGGAACGATAGAGAAATACACTCCTGGAAATGGAAAAAAAAACACATTGACACCGGTGTGTCAGACCCACCATACGTGCTCCGGACACTGCGAGAGGGCTGTACAAGCAATGATCACACGCACGGCACAGCGGACACACCAGGAACCGCGGTGTTGGCCGTCGAATGGCGCTAGCTGCGCAGCATTTGTGCACCGCCGCCGTCAGTGTCAGCCAGTTTGCCGTGGCATACGGAGCTCCATCGCAGTCTTTAACACTGGTAGCATGCCGTGACAGCGTGGACGTGAACCGTATGTGCAGTTGACGGACTTTGAGCGAGGGCGTATAGTGGGCATGCGGGAGGCCGGGTGGACGTACCGCCGAATTGCTCAACACGTGGGGCGTGAGGTCTCCACAGTACATCGATGTTGTCGCCAGTGGTCGGCGGAAGGTGCACGTGCCCGTCGACCTGGGACCGGACCGCAGCGACGCACGGATGCACGCCAAGACCGTAGGATCCTACGCAGTGCCGTAGGGGACCGCACCGCCACTTCCCAGCAAATTAGGGACACTGTTGCTCCTGGGGTATCGGCGAGGACCATTCGCAACCGTCTCCATGAAGCTGGGCTACGGTCCCCCACACCGTTAGGCCGTCTTCCGCTCACGCCCCAACATCGTGCAGCCCGCCTCCAGTGGTGTCGCGACAGGCGTGAATGGAGGGACGAATGGAGACGTGTCGTCTTGAGCGATGAGAGTCGCTTCTGCCTTGGTGCCAATGATGGTCGTATGCGTGTTTGGCGCCGTGCAGGTGAGCGCCACAATCAGGACTGCATACGACCGAGGCACACAGGGCCAACACCCGGCATCATGGTGTGGGGAGCGATCTCTTACACTGGCCGTATACTACTGGTGATCGTCGAGGGGACACTGAATAGTGCACGGTACATCCAAACCGTCATCGAACCCATCGTTCTACCATTCCTAGACCGGCAAGGGAACTTGCTGTTCCAACAGGACAATGCACGTCCGCATGTATCCCGTGCCACCCAACGTGCTCTAGAAGGTGTAAGTCAACTACCCTGGCCAGCAAGATCTTCGGATCTGTCACCCATTGAGCATGTTTGGGACTGGATGAAGCGTCGTCTCACGCGGTCTGCACGTCCAGCACGAACGCTTGTCCAACTGAGGCGCCAGGTGGAAATGGCATGGCAAGCCGTTCCACAGGACTACATCCAGCATCTCTACGATCGTCTCCATGGGAGAATAGCAGCCTGCATTGCTGCGAAAGGTGGATATACACTGTACTAGTGCCGACATTGTGCATGCTCTGTTGCCTGTGTCTATGTGCCTGTGGTTCTGTCAGTGTGATCATGTGATGTATCTGACCCCAGGAATGTGTCAATAAAGTTTCCCCTTCCTGGGACAATGAATTCACGGTGTTCTTATTTCCATTTCCAGGAGTGTAGTTTGGTTGTGGTTCGGTGAACCCTCTGCCAGCAACTTAATTGGAATTGCAGAATAATCGTCTAGATACAGATGTAGCTGTAGATTACCTCAGTAACAGGTGATTCATATAAATATCAACTACGTGTTTTAGTAAATAACATTACTACAACGAAACTGATTAGTTCCACGTTTTGACATGGCCTCTATACCAGTTCTACAATTAATTTATTCTCTTCATAATTTTGATGCGCGTATTAGCGTTTTAGTGTATGTATCTTCTGCCTCTAGCACGTGTCACTCTCATGCTTTTAAATGAAACAACAAGTTCACTGTTACCAGTCACCGTTTTATTTATTTCCACGACGCGTTTCGAAGGTTTGAACCTCCACCATCGGGTGGATTTACATTAGAAAGTATTACATTTGTGTGTGTGTTGTGTTACAACTTTTTGAGCAACTTGTGGCACTGCCTAGTGGAGAAACAAGACGCTATTTCAAAATATGGTTTAGGATTACTTTTGACAAAAAATTAAACTAATATCTAATGGTAAACATTAAATAAGTAAACTAGAGTACCTTCAGTGGTCACAGGTTTCTTTTGCTGTCGTAACACATCACATGTATACTGCCACATTTGTAAACAAATATGGCGTCTGGAATCAGCTGGGTGCAAGATTCGTATAGCAGAAGAGAAGACATAATCGCAAAGTGCAAAGAATATACATCGTAACAACATTATTACAGAATAATTGTTTTAAGCATTTGGCGGTGTTTGTTTTGAGGTGTCAAATATATATGTGTGTACTTCAGGTGGTACATAAATCCAATTCTGACAAGTTAAAACAGCTAAACATTCGTACTCGTTTATATAATCAGGTGAAATGTTAAAATTGCTTAAACTTCATACTTGTTGATAATTAGGTGAAATGTTACAGACTTAAATTACAATGAACATATTGGCTACAACAGTAAAATCATACATACATTACACTCTTTGATTGGGATTAATAAACAGATGTGAGGTGAGGGGCTGGAGGCAGGAGGAGAGGTAGAGAGAGAGAAAAAGTGTGTGTGTGTGTGTGTGTGTGTGTGTGTGAAAGAGCGAGAGAGAGAGAGAGAGGGAGAGAGAGAGAGAGTGAGTGATTATATGAGAGAAAACGTTTACATGACAAGGAGTCTTAAGATTGTATGTTGCATATATTAGCTGCCTAAAGTTTGGGGTAATACATTGGTTAATGCTATAAAATATGCAGATAGATATACATTTGTGCCAGTAGTTGATGTACATACAGTTTTAAGCTGACAAGGGGTACAAGCTGTTGGTGTGATGAATTATCTGTGAATGACGTCAATCTCTTGTACTCTTGGCAGCTGTCAATATTTATGGTAAATATTAGGTGTGTGTGTGCATTTTTAAGAGTGTAGGCAGTTGCTGAAAACGGAGATGATACTATTGTAAATATTGTCATATTTGTCATTTAAGATGGATTCTGGTTGTTTCATTTGATGTTTGTATATTTGGAGTGTTTCAAGGATGTCTAGTTTTCTGCCTTTTGGTTGGATGTGTAGGATGCTAATACTTGTGTTGTTAACATGGTGTTTTGTTTCATGCAGGTGGGTAGCTATTGCTGATGTGTGATATTTTTTTGTTTTTTAGTGCTGCCATGTATTCCTTGAACCTAATGTCAAATGATCTGCCTGTCTGGCCTATGTAGAAGCAGTCACAGTCCAAACATTCAATTTTGTACACACCTGTGTGATGAAGTGGGTTTCGTGTGCCGATGTTGTGGGGTAACTTCTGTCCAATCTTGTTGTGTGTTGTAAAGGATATGCTTATGCCTTTTCGTTTGAAGACATTGGCAATCTGGTATGAAATGTTACCCAGAAAGTGGATTGTATGGAAGACGTTATTTTGCTTTTTGTTTTTTGTGTTGTGATTCCTTTGCCATTATTGAGTGTTTTAGGGTGTCTACTATGGAGCTGTTATAACCATTTTCAATAGCTGTTTGTTTTATTATTTCAATTTCTTGATCACATTTATCTTCTGAAAGCGGTAGTTGGATAGCTCTATTAATCATGTACCGGAATGCTGCCATTTTGTGTGCTGCGGGGTGGCAATAGGAGTTGTGGATTGTGGTATGTGTTGTGGTAGGCTTCGGATGGCAATAGGAGTTGTGGATTGTGGTATGTGTTGTGGTAGGCTTCCGATAAGGGCTTCTTCTCTTTTCTTGTATGCTGGGAATGGTTTTGCAATTTCCTTTTCAATGATTTCGTAAATTTTGTGGCAGGCTGATATTCTGCCGGTTTGCTTCTTAAAGGCGATGGTCGAGATCTGTGTTGCACAAGTGATGAGCTTTTCTTGGTTCTTTTGATCCAGCGGAGCTTGAACATTGTGCTTTAAGCCTTTGCAGAGTTGTGCCTCTTCTTCTGCAGTGAATGTTATGTTCGGGTTGTTGCGGAAAGGTGTGTAGAATGTGTGTTTCTTTTGGCTGGTTTGGTTCAGTTTGGGAGGTAATTGTTACTTTATAATATTGGCTAGTTTTTTCTTATGTGTAGTTTTCGTTTTCTGTACGATGAACTCGGTGTACTCTTTGACTTTTTTGGTTATGGAATCATATTCTAATCTATGAAGCAACTTTCCCAACTGTAATTCTGCATTATAAAGCTGTGTATTGAACATTTGTTTTTTAATATAAAGTTCTTTCAGTTCATTTTTCACCCAGAGTTTTCGTGCGATTTCCAGTGTTTTCTTCGCAATTGTTGTGTTTGTTTTGATGTCAATCTTGACATAATTTGGGATGACGTTATTCTTGAGACAATTTCTATTGAAGTATATGTGTTGTGTCGTCATTGCGACCTTTTCTGCACTGTTTTTGTACTCGAAAATAGCCTTGATTGCTTGACTGGGCAGATTAACTTTAAATGCGAACATTTTTAGGTTAGGCTTTACCGTGACTATTACTGTAGCAGTTGTGTTACTACATGTGACACTTCTGTCACTACATGTAACTGGGTTTTCTCTTTTGATGCTGTCAATTGACAGGATGAGCATTCTAAAGCATTCTGTCAGGGTGAAAATATTAAATAAATTAACTTTTCTCTCTTAACATGTGGGCAGGGTGGGTTCTTCCTTGGCTCGGGTATGAGGTCGAATGAAACATCATTTTTACATAACATAACTTTTATTGGAGATTTGTACAACTGTATCTTACGGAATGTTCTGGTTCGGAGAGCGGCAGCTGTGTCGTTTGTGAAGTCTTCTGCTGCGGCAGCGGCGGCGGCGTCTGATTACGCGTAGCGGTGTGTATCTCGTGTCGCCGTCTCGCCCAGCTGACTGGAGACGCGCAGCGTGAGGTGGCCGGTTTAATTATTGCGAGCGAAGTCGTGCATCGGATGATACCTTGGGTGTGGGGTCCCAGTGTTTCTCTTCTCTAAGCGGCCGCGTGTGTTGTGCCTCGGCCAGCGGAGCGGCGTGGCGGGGGCAGGCCGTGTCCCAGACTCGAACCACGGACTCCCGCTTGAAAGTCTTCGGCTGTCAGGTCTTCATCCCAGCTCACAGGTGACTGCTGATGTGAGGCCGTCTCCTTCCCGTCCTCATGAGTCACCCGGGTACGTAACAATCTGACTTCAAATACCTTTTAACTTCTGTCTTCTGGCGCCGAGGCTGCTGCTTGCTATTCCATTACAGCGGCGGACTTGGTGCGTCTGTGCATGATGTAGTCTCTTCTTGCATCACGGTCTTCAGCACCGAAACTGACTGAAAACTACTGCTACGCTTCTTCACTTCTTCGTCTTCTTCGTCTTCGTCTTCGTCTTCGTCTCCGTCTTCGTCTCGTCTTCATCTGTCGGGCCCACCGCGTCTCGCGTATTTATTCACTTCAGTTCACTGGAGGTGAACGGCTTCACGGCCATTGCCTCTTCTGTCACGTTGAAAAGCTTCTCGAAGAATCTTCTTAACGTCGGTCATTGGTTCTTGGGATGTAGGCGAGGGCCTTTGATCACATGTGACGACTGAGAAACATGTGAGCCGGTCATTGCCTCTTCTGTCACGTTGAAAAGCTTCTCGAAGAATCTTCCTAACGTCGGTCATTGGCTCTTGGGATGTAGGCGAGGGCCTTTGCTCACATGCGACAACTGAGAAACACGTGAGCCGGTCGGGCGATGCCCTGACGGCTGAATCGACAGCGCCCGCTTATGTGGAACTTGCTGACTTCACGGTCATTTTCTCTTCTGTTCTGCTGTTCTGCCCGGTGTTTGCGAATATGTAACTCTCTAAACTAAACCAAGTTTTTCATTTGTATCCTAATTTCTAGTTCACTTTGATTTCACTAATTTATTTACTTAAGTACCACTCAACATTACTGACATTAAATGAAACAACAAGTTCACTGTTACTAGTCACGGTTTTATTTATTTCCACGACGCGTTTCGAAGGTTTAAACCTCCATCATCGGGTGCACTTACATTAGTAAGTATTACATTTGTGTGTGTATTGTGTTACGACTTTTTCAGGAACTTGTGGCACTGCCTAGTGGAGAAACAAGACACTATTTCAAAATATGGTTTAGGATTACTTTTGACAAAAAATTAAACTGATATCTAATGGTAAACATTAAATAAGTAAACTAGAGTACCTTCAGTGGTTACAGGTTCCTTTTGCTGTCGTAACACATCACATGTATACTGCCACATTTGTAAACAAATATGGCGTCTGGAATCAGCTGGGTGCAAGATTCATATAGCAGAAGAGAAGACATAATCGCAAAGTGCAAAGAATATACATCGTAACAACATTATTACAGAATAAATGTTTTAAGCATTTGGTGGTGTTTGTTTTGAGGTGTCAAATATATGTGTGTGTATCACCTGAAGTACAAATATGGCAGTATACATGTGATGTGTTACGACACAAAAAGGAACCTGTGACCACTGAAGGTACTCTAGTTTACTTATTTAATGTTTACCATTAGATATCAGTTTAATTTTTTGTCAAAAGTAATCCTAAACCATATTTTGAAATAGTGTCTTGTCTCTCCACTAGGCAGTGCCACAAGTTCCTCAAAAAGTCGTAACACAACACACACACACAAATGTTATACTTACTAATGTAAATCCACCCGATGATGGAGGTTTAAACCTTCGAAACGCGTCGTGGAAGTAAATAAAACCATGACTGGTAACATTGAACTTGTTGTTTCATTTAATGTCAGTAACAGTCACAGTAAAGCCTAACCTAAAATTGTTCGCATCTAAAGTCTCATGCTTTTGCAGTAGCTTCGCTCTTCTAGTTCAGTTTGGGAGCATTTTCATACTGAAGCGAATTGAAAAACCTTGTTATTATTACTTTATGTGTAAAAATACTGTGTCGTTACAACGTCTGCCTCCACAAATTTCAATTTCTTGTGTTATGTTTATGTTCCCTGCTTTTTCTCTGCCCTGATGAACTACCGTGTCGTTATATAGATAGGTATAAGCTTAACAAAACCTATATGTACTTTAGGCAACGTTAGTAACATTTTAATGTGTCAATGAATGATACTTATTCGCCATTCTTGGCGAGTACTGGGTTGATTGTGTTGCAGCGTGCAGAAAAGTTTGTTAAGGCCTAATTTGTTTCTCTTTCACTTCTGATGGATTTCTTTCTTGTTCTATGGTGCACAGTTTATACACCATGAGTTAAATACTTGTGCCCTCTTCATATGTAGTCTTGAATTAAGTAACAGAATTGCTTTCCTTTGCGTTTAGCATCATCTGTGCTGAATATTTGAAACAGCTTCACTAGCTGTGTAAAAATTTTAATACCCTTGACCGCAATAAAAATTGTTACAGTTACATCAGCAAATTGTATTTTTTTACTGCGGTCAACACTACTAAAATTTTCAGTATGTGATACAGTCTCTGTATCCTCTTTACTCAAAGAGGCCAGCTCTTAAAGTCATTAGCTATTTTCAAAAATCTGTTTTGATTCACAAGTTTGATAGTGTCATTCGAATAATTCAGCTCCAGCGCAGAAAACCCTTCATATATTTTACAGTATTTTTCTCGTGTAACTCCAATACGAGTATATAAACACAGTAAAATGGCTCTGAGCACTATGGGACTTAACTTCAGAGGTCATCAGTCCCCTAGAACTTAGAACTACTTAAACCTAACTAACCTAAGGACATCACACACATCCATGCCCGAGGCAGGACTCGAACCGGTGAACGTAGCAGTCGCGCGGTTCCAGACCGTAGCGCCTAGAACCGCTCGGCCACCCCGGCCGGCTTAAAAAAAGACGTATATAGGCAAAGGAATAGTATGGCATTTGGCCGGCCGGTGTGGCCGTGCGGTTCTAGGCGCTTCAGTCTGGAACCGCGTGACCGCTACGGTCGCAGGTTCGAATCCTACCTCGGGCATGGATGTGTGTGATTTCCTTCGGTTAGTTAGGTTTAAGTAGTTCTAAGTCCTAGGGGACTGATGACCACAGATGTTAAGTCCCAGAGCCATTTGAACCAGTATGGCATTTGTGTCTTTCCTGCTTGCGTGCGGTGACTGCTAAAACGTGAACTATGGCGACGCCATTTCCAAATGCGTCCAAAGAGGATCAACGTGATGTTCTTGGCTGCTGACGGAAAAACGCCGGTGGGAGTCCCTCGGAGAGTGCAACATGTGTACGGGGCAACATGCCTGTCGAAAACCACCATTGAGGAATCGTGTGTCAATCTCCGTGCTGCGATTCGCATCGCAAATGACGGAACACAGAAGTTACGCCAATTCAAGCGGGAGGCATTCGAACTCCCACACTACAGTCCTGATCTCTCCCCATGCGATTCTCACGCCTTCAGTGGTTTAACAATGACGTTGAAGTATCGATCATTCTAGTCAGAAGAGGATGTACAACAAACAGTTGCGGACACGTTGTCCTACCAATCTTGATGGACCCTCCCGCTGGAGGTTCGAGTCTTCCCTCTGGCATGGGTGTGCGTGTAGCTCTTAGCATAAGTTAGTTTAAGTAGTGTGTAAGTCTGGGGACCGATGACCTCAGCAGTTTGGTCCCTTAGGAATTCACACATATTTGAACACCAATATTGAACATCGTGCGTCGGTGGGATGATTCCCTCAATGCTTACGGCGACTTTGGCATACCGCTAGTGGACTGTACGACATTCAAAGGGAAACTTTTTGATGCCCCTATTTCTTTCCTCCAATTTTCTTAGATCCTCATTCTGGAACTGAATGGCAAAGAATCTTGCATGATTAATGCCTTCTTCCATGAGATTGTACCTTTCTAGAGCTTACGCAGTCTTCATCTACATCTACATCCATACTCCGCAAGCCACCTGACGGTGTGTGGCGGAGGGTACCTTGAGTACCTCTATCGGTTCTCCCTTCTATTCCAGTCTCGTACTGTTCGTGGAAAGAAGGATTGTCGGTATGCCTCTGTGTGGGCTCTAATCTCTCTGATTTTATCCTCGTGATCTCTTCGCGATATATACGTAGGAGGGAGCAATATACTGCTTGACTCCTCGGTGAGGGTATGTTCTCGAAACTTCAACAAAAGCCCGTACCGAGATACTGAGCGTCTCTCCTGCAGAGTCTTCCACTGGAGTTTATATATCATCTCCGTAACGCTTTCCCTGTTACTAAATGATCCTGTAACGGAGCGTGCTGCTCTCCGTTGGATCTTCTCTATCTCTTCTATCAACCCTATCTGGTACGGATCCCACACTGCTGAGCAGTATTCAAGCAGTGGGCGAACAAGCGTACTATAACCTATTTCCTTTGTTTCCGGATTGCATTTCCTTAGGATTCTTCCAACGAATCTCAGTCTGGCATCTGCTTTACCGACGATCAACTTTATATGATCATTCCATTTTAAATCACTCCTAATGACTACTCCCAGATAATTTATGGAATTAACTGCTTCCAGTTGCTGACCTGCTATATTGTAGCTAAATGATGAACGATCTCTCTCTCTATGTATTCGCAGCACATTACACTTGTCTACATTGAGGTTCAATTGCCATTCCCTGCACCATGCGTCAATTCGCTGCAGATCCTCCTGCATTTCAGTACAATTTTCCATTGTTACAACCTCTCGATACACCACAGCATCATCTGCAAAAAGCCTCAGTGAACTTCCGATGTTATCCACCAGGTCATTTATGTATATTGTGAATAGCAACGGTCCTATGACACTCCCCTGTGGCAGACCTGAAACCACTCTTACTTCGGAAGACTTCTCTCCATTGAGAATGACATGCTGCGTTCTGTTATCTAGGAACTCTTCAATCCAATCACACAATTGGTCTGCTAGTCCATATGCTCTTACTTTGTTCATTAAAGGACTGTGGGGAACTGTATCGAACGCCTTGCGGAAGTCAAGAAACATGGAATCTACCCGGGAACCCGTTTCTATGGCCGTCTGAGTCTCGTGGACGAATACCGCGAGCGGGGTTTCACACGATCGTCTTTTTTGAAACCCAAGCTGATTCCTACAGAGTAGAATTCTGGTCTCCAGAAAAGTCATTATACTCGAACATAATACTTGTTCCAAAATTATACAACTGATCGACGTTATAGGTCTATAGTTCTGCACATCTGTTCGACGTCCCTTCTTGAAAACGGGGATGACCTGTGCCCTTTTCCAATCCTTTGGAACCTTACGCTCTTCTAGAGACCTACGGTACACCGCTATTAATGTGAAATTTCTCTTTCTGTATTTCATATACTACAATTTACTACACAAATCGCTTCAATATTGTTATTGTAGTTTATGTACCTGTGGTCTAGGGGTAGCGTCTTTGATTCATAATCAAAACGTCTTCGGTCACGGGTTCGATCCCCGCCACTGCCTAAATTTTGATAAATAATCAGCATTGGCGGCCGAAGACTTCCGGCATAAGAAGTCAGCCTCATTCTGCCAACGGCCTTGTCAAAGAGGGCGGAGGAGCGGATATAGGTTCAGGGCACTCTCTTGTCCTAGGGGTGGGAAATTGCCCCTAAAGGCGGAAGAATCAGCAATGATTAACGACATGAGGATGCAGAAGGCAATGGAAACCACTGCATTAAAGACACGTAACGTGTATCCACAGGACATGTGGCCTGTAATTGAAGAAGTGTCATGATGATCTCTCCATTGGCAAAAGATTCCGGAATAGTCCCCCATTCGGATCTCCGGGAGGGGACTGCCAAAGGGGAGGTTACCATGAGATAAAGATTGAATAATCAACGAAAGGATAACGTTCTACGAGACGGGGCGTGGAATGTTAGAAGCTTGAACGTGGTACGGAAACTAGAAAATCTGAAAAGGTAAATACAAAGGCTCAATCTAGATATAGTAGGGGTCAGTGAAGTGAAGTGGAAGGAAGACAAGGATTTCTGGTCAGATGAGTATCGGGTAATATCAACAGCAGCAGAAAATGGTACAACAGGTGTAGGTTCAGTGACCGGGTTGTTCTAATCAGAATCGACAGCAGACCAACACCGACAACGATAGTTCAGGTATACATGCCGACGTCGCAAGCTGAGGATGAACAGATAGAGAAAGTGTATGAGGATACTGAAAGGGTAATGCAGTATGTAAATGGGGACGAAAATCTAATAGTCATGGGCAACTGGAATGCAGATGTAGTGGAAGGAGCAGAAGAAAAGGTTACAGGAGAATATGGGCTTGGGACAAGGAATGAAAGAGGAGAAAGAATAATTGAGTTCTGTAACAAGTTTCAGCTAGTAATAGCGAATACCCTGTTCAAGAATCACAAGAGGAGGACGTATACTTGGAAAAGGCCGGGAGATACGGGAAGATTTCAATTAGATTACATCATGGTCAGACACAGATTCCGAAACCAGATAGTGGATTGTAAGTCGTACCCAGGAGCAGATATAGACTCAGATCACAATATAGTAGTGATGAAGAGTAGGCTGAAGTTCAAGACATTAGTCAGGAAGAATCAATACGCAAAGAAGTGGGATACGGAAGTACTAAGGAATGACGAGATAAGTTTGAAGTTCTCTAACGCTATAGATACAGCAATAAGGAATAGCGCAGTAGGCAGTACAGTTTAAGAGGAATGGACATCTCTAAAAAGGGCCATCACAGAAGCTGGGAAGAAACATAGGTACAAAGAAGGTAGCTGCGAAGAAACCATGGGTAACAGAAGAAATACACTGCTGGCCATTAAAATTACTGCACCACGAAGATGACATGCTACAGACGCGAAATTTAACTGACAGGAAGAAGATGCTGTGATATGCAAATGGTTAGCTTTTCAGAGCATTCACACAAGGTTGGCGCTGGTGATGACACCTACAATGTGCTGACATGAGTAAAGTTTCCAACCGATTTCTCATACACAAACAGCAGTTGACCGGCGTTGCCTGATGAAACGTTGTTGTGATGCCTCATGTAAGGAGGAGAAATGTGTACTATCACATTTCCAAGTTTGATAAAGGTCGGATTGTAGCCTATTGCAATTGTGGTTTATCGTATCATGACATTGCTGCTTGCGTTGGATAAGATCCAATGACTGTTAGCAGAATATGGAATCGATTGGTTCAGGAGGCTAATACGGAACGCCGTGCTGGATTCCTACAGCCTCGTATCACTAGCAGTTGAAATGACAGGCATCTTATCCGCATGGCTGTAACGGATCGTGCAGCCATGTCTCGATTCCTGAGTCAACTGATGGGGTCGTTTGCAAGACAACAACCATCTGCACAAACAGTTCGACGACGTTTGCAGCAGTATGGACTATCAGCTCGGAGACCATGGCTGCGGTTACCCTTGACGCTGCATCACAGACAGGAGCTCCTGCGATGGTGTACTCAACGACGGACCTGGGTGCACGAATGGCAAAATGTCATTTTTCGGATGAATCCAGGTTCTGTTTACAGCACCATGATGGTCGCATCCGTGTTCGGCGACATCTCAGTGAACGCACATTCGAAGCGTGTATTTATCATCGCCATACTGGCGTATCACCCAGCGTGATGTTATGGGGTGCCATTGGTTACACGTCTCGGTCACCTCTTGTTCGCATTGACGGCACTTTGAACAGTGGACGTTACATTTCAGATCTGTTATGACCCGTGGCTCTACCCTTCATTCGATCCTTCTGAAACTCTAAATTTCAGCAGGATAATGCACGACCGCATGTTGCAAGTCCTGTACGGGCCTTCCTGGATACAGAAAATGTTCGGCTGCTGCCCTGGCGAGCACATTCTCCAGATCTCTCACCAATTGAAAACGTCTGGTCAATGGTGGCCGAGCAACTGGCTTGTCACAATACACCAGTCACTAGTCTTAATAAACTGTGGTATTGTGTTGAAGCTGCATGGGCAGCTGTACCTGTATACACCATCCAAGCTCTGTTTGACTCAATGCCCAGGTGTATCAAGGCTGTTATTACGGCCAGAGGTGGTTGTTCTGGGTACTGATTTCTCAGGATCTATGCACCCAAATTTCGTGAAAATGTAATCACATGTCAGTTCTAGTGTAATATATTTGTCCAATGAATACCCATTTATCATCTGCATTTCTTCTTGGCGTAGCAATTTTAATGGCCAGTAGTGTACTTCAGTTGATTGATGAAAGGAGGAAGTACAAACATGTTCCGGGAAAATCAGGAATAAGGAAATACAAGTCGCTGAGGAATGAAATAAATAGGAAGTGCAGGGAAGCTAAGACGAAATGGCTGCAGGAAAAATGTGAAGACATCGAAAAAGGTATGATTGTCGGAAGGACAGACTCAGCATACAGGAAAGTCAAAACAACCTTTGGTGACATTAAAAGCAACGGTGGTAACATTAAGAGTGCAACGGGAATTCCACTGTTAAATGCAGAGGAGAGAGCTGATAGATGGAAAGAATACATTGAAAGCCTCTATGAGGGTGAAGATTTGTCTGATGTGATAGAAGAAGAAACAGGAGTCGATTTAGAAGAGATAGGGGATCCAGTATTAGAATCGGAATTTAAGAGAGCTTTGGAGGACTTACGGTCAAATAGGGCAGAAGGGATACATAACATTCCATCAGAATTTCTAAAATCATTGGGGGAAGTGGCAACAAAACGGCTATTCACGTTGGTGTGTAGAATATATGAGTCCGGCGACATACCATCTGACTTTCGGAAAAGCATCATCAAAAAATTCCGAAGACGGCAAGAGCTGACAAGTGCGAGAATTATCGCACAATCAGCTTAACAGCTCATGCATCGAAGCTGCTTACAAGAATAATATACAGAAGAATGGAAAAGAAAATTGAGAATGCGCTAGGTGACGATCAGTTTGGCTTTAGGAAAAGTAAAGGGACGAGAGAGGCAATTCTGACGTTACGGCTAATAATGGAAGCAAGGCTAAAGAAAAATCAAGACACTTTCATAGTATTTGTCGACCTGGAAAAAGCGTTCGACAATATAAAATGGTGCAAGCTGTTCGAGATTCTGAAAAAAGTAGGGGTAAGCTATAGAGAGAGACGGGTCATATACAATATGTACAACAACCAAGAGGGAATAATAAGAGTGGACGATCAAGAACGAAGTGCTCGTATTAAGAAGGGTGTAAGACAAGGCTGTAGCCTTTCGCCCCTACTCTTCAATCTGTACATCGAGGAAGCAATGATGGAAATAAAAGAAAGGTTCAGGTGTGGAATTGAAATACAAGGTGAAAGGATATCAATGATACGATTCGCTGATGACATTGCAATCCTGAGTGAAAGTGAAGAAGAATTAAATGATCTGCTGAACGGAATGAACAGTCTAATGAGTACACAGTATGGTTTGAGAGTAAATCGGAGAAAGACGAAGGTAATGAGAAGTAGTAGAAATGAGAACAGCGAGAAACTTAACATCAGCATTGATGGTCACGAAGTCAATGAAGTTAAGGAATTCTGCTCCCTAGGCAGTAAAATAACCAAAGACGGACGGAGCAAGGAGGACATCAAAAGCAGACTCGCTATGGCAAAAAAGGCATTTGTGGCCAAGAGAAGTCTACTTATATCAAATACCGGCCTTAATTTGAGGAAGAAATTTCTGAGGATGTACGTCTGGAGTACAGCATTGTATGGTAGTGAAACATGGACTGTGGGAAAACCGGAACAGAAGAGAATCGAAGCATTTGAGATGTGGTGCTATAGACGAATGTTGAAAATTACGTGCACTGACAAGGTAAGGAATGAGGAGGTTCTACACAGAATCGGAGAGGAAAGGAATATGTGGAAAGCACTGATAAGGAGAAGGGACAGGATGATAGGACATCTGCTAAGACATGAGGGAATGACTTCCATGGTACTAGAGGGAGCTGTAGAGGGCAAAAACTGTAGAGGAAGACAGAGATGGGCCGGCCGAAGTGGCCGTGCGGTTAAAGGCGCTGCAGTCTGGAACCGCAAGACCGCTACGGTCGCAGGTTCGAATCCTGCCTCGGGCATGGATGTTTGTGATGTCCTTAGGTTAGTTAGGTTTAACTAGTTCTAAGTTCTAGGGGACTAATGACCTCAGCAGTTGAGTCCCATAGTGCTCAGAGCCATTTGAACCAAGACAGAGATTGGAATACGTCAAGCAAATAATTGAGGACTTAGGTTGCAATTGCTACTCTGAGATGAAGAGGATAGCACAGGAAAGGAATTCGTGGCGGGCCGCATCAAACCAGTCAGTAGACTGATGACCAAACAAAAAAGTTTATGTGATATTTTCTTATGGGCTCGGTCATGAGACAGGCTAATATGCAATGCGATCATTCCCTTGCGATACATCACTCTGTTCAACGTGAAATTGTTTGCACATATCCATCATTTTATCTCATGATTACATCAGTGAGCGAGCCCGACAAAGGATCAAAGACCAATCAAACTGTTTCATTGCTGATTAACATATGTATTAAGTATCTATCCGTTTTTTACTTTCTGTAGAGCACGAATGTTTTGCTCGATAGTTATGCAGTGTGTACTGCAAAATGCTTTACAAAAAATCGTTGACGTTTTTGCACCCGAAACGAAAATAAATTATGGTATGAACACCTGCCTGAAAATGCATACGCGCATGTGATGAATTATTCAAAGAGCAGAGTCGCAGCTGTTGTTTAATTCTTGGAGCACGTTGAATAATTTACAGTGATACGTTTCCCGAGTGCCTTTTAGTAATTATTTTACACCGTGAGTTTCTGTCAAACGTTCAAAGAATACAGACTTTTGCTGTATTCGAAACGCGGGTCGCCCCTGCTAAAAGTTACGCTGAAATACCCTTCATACTGGTACACTACCGACGGCCCCTACGACGCTCATACATTTCGCCAGAGCCGGGCGTGTAATTCCGTGGAGGTCGCTGTACAGCCTTACATTTGCCACGGGCGCTTGGAACTCTAGCCTGACACAGAAGAGGGGCATTGGACCTCTTGTGTTTTTTTCTTCTTTGTAGCTGCCACGACATCCAAGAGTGATAATTGCAACCGTTTCTTTGGCAGTAACTGCTTTGCTGTTCGAATCGGGACGATTTTGTTTTCTTTCCTACTTCCACCGCATTCACAGTGATAACAAAGCCTCAAGCCTGCCACCATGAGAATCACCAGATGAGACACGAAGCCATCCATTTAGAAGATTATGCAATGAACGCAGTGCGGCAAGGGACTGGGCCAGTCTTAGGTAACCTCATACGGTGGCAGCCGATAAACTGGCTGTTGTAGGTTGCACTCGATGGGCGACCTGGCGACTTCTGAGAGCACCTACAGGTCCATTCGTCAGCACCGTGTTCCAGAAATTTAATGTAGACATTTTTCTACGAACCTGTGGCGTATGAAGGAATCTCGGGGTCTGCTATAAATTGTGAAGGAGACTTTTTTCCGTTAACGGTGAGCAGCAAAAGAGTTCGTGAAAGATAGTTTAACGGAGCAATCCAGTTCACGAAATTGGTTACCCCTCTCTATGTTAAAACGATACAAATGCGATAGTTGAGATCCATAAACTGAGTAAGACCAGAATTCACTGGTCCACCTCTGGCTCTTATGCAAGCAGTTATTCGGCTTGGCATTGATTGACAGAGTTGTTGCATGAAACTTCCTGGCAGCCTATAATGTGTGCCAGACCGAGTCTCGAGCTCGGGAGCTTTGCCTTCCGCGGGGAAGTGCTCTACCATCTGAGCTACCCAAGCACGACTCACGCCCCCTTCTCACAGCTTTTTTTCCGCCAGTACCTCTTCTCCTACTTTACAAACTTCACAGAAGCTCTCCTGCGAACGCACTTGCCCGCGAAAGGCAAAAGTCCCGAGTTCGAGTCTCGGTCCGGCACACAGTCTTAATCTTCCAGGAAGTTCGATATCAGCGCACACTCCGCTACAGAGTGAAAATCTCATTCTAGAGTTGTTGCATGTCCTCCTAAGGGATATCGTCCCAAATTCGGTCCAGTTGGCGCATTAGAGCGTCAAAATCCCGAGCTAGTTCGAAGATCCTGGCGATAATGCTCGAAACGTTCTCAGTTGGGGAGAGTCCCGGCGAACTTGCTGGCCAACGTAGGTTTTGGCAAGCATCAAGACAAGCAGTAGGAAATCTCGCCGTGTACAGGCGAGCAATATCTTGCTGAAATGTAAGCCCATGGTGTCTTGCCAAGAAATGCAACAAAACGGGGCGCTGTGCTCTAAGGGTGGCATGTGTGACAACCAAAGGAGTCCTGCTATGAAATGAAATGGCAACCCAAGCCATTACTCTTGGATGTCGGGTCGTCTGGTGCGTGACAATTAGGTTGATATCCAACCATTTTCTGGGGCGTCTCCAGACATCATCACTTGGTCACAACTCGAAGCGACACTCATCACTGAAGACAGTTCCACACCAGTCAATGAGATTCCATACCGAAGATGTCTTGAGACGCCTCAGACAGCCATACGGCCCGGCAACCAGGGGTGATGGTCTGGGGAGTCATTTCTTTTCAGAGAATCACCCCTTTGGATGTCATCCGCAGCACACTTATAGAAGAATGGTACGTCGACGATATTCTATGACCCGTTCTGTTGCCTTTCATGACAAACCATGCTGGGCTTACATTTCAGCAAGACAATGCCCGCCCACACACTGCGAGAACTGCTATTGCTTGTCTTCGTGCTTGCCAAACCCTCGCTTGGCGAGCAAGGTCTTTCTCCAATTGAGGATAACGGGCAGGGCCAAGCACCTATTTTGACGATCTAACACGCCAATTGGACAGAATTTGACTCGATGCCCCTCAGGAGATCCAACAACTCTGTCAATCAATACCAAGCCGAAAAACTACTTGCATAAAGGCCAAAGGTGGACCAACGAGCTATTGACTTACTCACTTTGTGGCTCTTTTTCTCGTGAAGAAAGAAATATGTAAGTTTTCTGAAAATGTAATTATTTTTTGTCTGTACATGTATATACACCAATTTCCATCCCGTTCGATTAATTCCTTCGTGGTGCGTCGTTTTCTTTGTCTTGGAGTACATATAGTTAAAAAAATTACGAAGGTAGTGGTACTTACAGCATCATAAAATTCGACCAGGGTATAAGTTTTATGTGCTTCTTTTTATAACGTTTCAAGTTATGGAATATTTTCTGTAAAATATATGTTAAGAAGAGCAGTAAAAGTGTAGAACTTTCTACATGTTTACTGCTCTCCTTAAGATATGGTTCAAATGGCTCTGAGCACTATGGGACTTAACATCTGAGGTCATCAGTCCCCTAGAACTTGATCTTTCCCCTTTTGGGTTTCTAATTAGTAAAGTTAATTATCATTGCTGTAAAGTCTAAAAAATGCTTAATAATCCTTCTTAAATTGCATTCAATTTGGGCGAAGTTCGCCACTAACACTTCACAATGATTGTTCATTTGTTATTACTAAGCTCTAACGAAGCCTAAAGCCTTTTGTTCTGTATTAATCTAAATATTGTTCTCACTACTGAAATGATTTTAAATATTTTCTGAAGTGTTATTTGAATCTTGTTATGTAATTTTAAATAAATTGCATTACGTATTTTTACGAATGGGCTTCATTTGGGCCCAACCATAACAATCCCTGAGCAGTTAATAAATCACAGGATGCGTACCAAAGCCCAAGGAGGGTTTCCTGTTGATGAGAAATATGGATACGCCCTTGTCTATTTTAAAAGGTCGTATTCCACGAAAGTTACAAATCCATTTGTAATTTCTCTGGTTTATCACGTCCAGAATACAAAACATTTGTATTGTACGCATAGAGTGGGTTCTGTGATTCTTGCGATTATTAGGATTACAGCGTGAGTTGGATACAGCCTGCATACAAAAATTTTTTTCTTATGCAAGAAACAAGCGGTAACTGAAGACATGTGTTGAAAAATGGGCTAATACAGAGTGACTAGCAATGGAGAAAAGTGGCGGTGTATAAATGAGGCTGGAAAAAATATATCAAAAAATTTTATCCTTATTTATTTAACGCACATCCATACAGTATGGAACAGTTATTGTTTCTGATCTATCATATCCTTTATACTGGTACATAACATGAAAATTATAATTAATAAAGGTGAACAATAATATGTGAAGATTTGTTTTGTACATTATCAAAAATTCACATCCACAAACGACCATTCAACATAGTAAAAAGTACTGTAAAAGAGAAATTTGGTGATAACACATTGAGAGAGGACAAATTACTCTCTCACCTATTTTTCGTATACGTAAAATTATTAAATATTTTGTTACAATCCGACAAACCTTGAACGAGACTCTAGAAAGTTAATGGCCTGAGCAGATGTTGATCGAGCCTGGTAGGATGGTAAAAGCATGAGGTATTTTTATAGTTCTTACCTCATAGGAATTGTATGCTGGTAGTTGGAAGCAATTGGCAGCGAGCCCATCCCTTAGTAAATATTAGTGGACAGGCCCAGAGTTGTACAGGGCAGACAGAATAGCCCCTCATTGAGACAGGTTTCCAGCAGAACAATGCTGAGATACCTGCATTGGTGGCAGCCGAAGCCTGGGCTGGGGATGACGGACTGAAGGAACACATCTACACAGTGTAGTTGTAAACCAGGCAATGTGTGCAGAGCCATGCGTAATAAAAATTCATAAGTTTTCATGTTTGCCGATACTGCAAATAGGCCTGTGAACCACTTTCCTCGGCTGCCTTCATTGTATAAGAAACTCCGGCATCTGAGAAACATTTAGAGACAGAATCTTTATTACACCTTATAGCTAGGACTAAGTATGTGCTGTCATGTGAGAGGGGAAATTTAGCGCCTCTAGAGTCCTGTGATTGGCTCAATACGGTGTGAAAGCGGTGTCGTTCGTGCATTTTGTGGGAAAACTCATTTTTTCCTCTGGAGAGGTGCGAGGCACTCGGGAGCTGGACTTTGGTCTGGTAAGAGGACTTCTGGTCGATGCTCTGTCGAGTGTGGTTGGTGCTTGTGTCTTGTGTTGAGATTGACTTCACTTGCGAGTACTTTAGACGGGGGAGCCAGTGATGAAGTTCTTACTATACTGACAGTGTGACTTCAAACGTCTTGGACTACTCGTTTGCCGAGGTCACACTTCGTCGTTTTTGGTTTACCAGTCTTGACGTTTGGTATCATTGTGCGCTCTGTCGTGTAAGTGAGCCAAATTGATCATTGGTATGACCTGCAAACAGGAGTGTCACAAACTGAAGTCTACAATAATTTCAGGGCTCTGGTAGAGAGTAAATTGCGATCCGTCTGACTGATCGCTAGACCGTGAGGTTTTTGCATTTCCTTCGTGGCCGCAATCGATTCACAGGTGCGGCCTCACGTTTCGCCTCCACCGCACTCATCTCGCCAGCTGAAGTAGATCCAGCCAATGGTTGCTGTCACGGTCTGCTGTCACAAAACAGTGAGACCTATGACCATAACAGAATTATAAGTTTTTGAATACTCTGAATCCTTTTCCAGATGTTCAGCCTGTTTAAGAAGGAAGTTTGATTTTGCTTCTAGTGATTTTTCTGGCCGTTTTTCTTACATGAAATTTGCATCTTAACGTGATAACAAACTTGACAGGTAACACTACATGATAATTTTTTTATAATACATCGCAAGGTTAAGAGGTTCCTTGTGGCTGTCTTTACACTTACCCTGATAAAGACTGTATATCTTGCTAATGTTTAGACGTGCACACAGATACGTCATGTTGGGGTTCTTGCTCCTGGAATATTGACTTCACCGCGTAGGAAAACTATTTACTCGTTACATGAGCCCATGCGAATTCCAGCTTCTCCTCGCTGCATTTATTTGACCGATTCTTACGTCTCCCAGTCTTATCCACCTTTGACAAAATCTTTAGCCTTTAGCATGTTACACATAAATCTATTATTGTGAATGTACGCCTAGTGTTTTGTTGCCTAATGAAACACAGAAACTAACTTCAGGAATTCCAGATTTTGTTGTTGTTGATTCTGATTCACATGGGATAGACGTCCATTGCTTATAACGAAGACTGCTAGACAAGCTTTCTTACAAATCTGTGCGTCTACTTCAGCTGCAGTAGCCTTACAGATGTTTGTTGGTTGCCTCCTACTTCTCTTTGGATCATCAGTATACCTGCGATTGACAGGATTTATATCCACATATCCAGATACCTAATAAATTTGAAGACAATTGTTACTAGGATTTCGGATGCCTCGGAAAACTTCTCCCGTGTCTCTGTGTAGGCTCAATCTAAACCTTTTGATTTTTTTTCACTACACCATTATAATTACTGTAGTCTTTACCACTGTTTCGCTTCTTCTTGTCAACTTCTTTGCTCCAATTCTGTGAATTGTGGTACGTTCCGATAATTTTTCACATTTTTTCAACGTTTCTATTTGCATTCTGTGCTGAATGTGCCAACTGAAGTCTTCAGGCACTCTAAATTATGTCCATAAAGTGATTAATAGGAATAATACATATTACACAAGGATTATATTCCGTGTTTACACTTGTATTAATTACAATATAATCTACCTCTGCCCCCAAATCTTTTCAAATTACAGTTAATCATCTGTTGTCCGTTTATCATATGGCACAGTACTGGCTGTCCTCCTGTTCAGCTGTTCAGCTTCTTACTGATTGTGATATTTAGGGATGAGAACAATGTAAATTTCGATATTTCCTGTATGAGCATCAGATGGCATCACTCTTCTCTATGTTTTTACATTTGAGAGCTAGCCCGTTTTTCCCTGCAAGTCTTCAGTTTTTAGGGCAACGCTGTTTCTCGTTTCGTACGAAACGGTCTGTGCAGGCCAGCTAAACATTACACCAGAAACGAATGTTTGTAGAAGAACAACTTGAACGTTGAGAGGCAACTAAGCCTGTTTCGTAACACCGACGTTTTCAACATTGTATGTGGCAGAGAAGCGCATGCTGAGCTTCCCTCGCAGGCTGGAGCTTGTTCCTGTCGCCGTCTAAGTAGGCTGATTTCCTGGTTTGCTAAACCACACGCTTCTGTTTACCTCAGTTCGACTGCGTCGCGGCAACGTGGTAGGAACATTGCCAATGTATCCCTGTTCACACAGGGAATCTCTAAACTGTAAGACGCCGCATACGCTAGAAGCAATATCTCTGTGCTGTATTCCTATTTAGTGCATAGCTTACGTCACGGCCTCCTATGAGAGAAGAGCAGGGCTGATCATTCGAAATGTGACGTTACGGCTGCTACTTAACTTTTTTAGTGGGGCGATGTACTCCGGATAACCGATGTTTCTTTTTCATGCAGCCGGCCGGAGTGGCCGAGCGGTTCTAGGCGCTACAGTCCGCAACCGCGCGACCGCTACGGTCGCAGGTTCGATTCCTGCCTCGGGCATGGATGTGTGTTATGTCCTTAGGTTTGTTAGGTTTAAGTAGTTCTAAGTTCTAGGGGACTGATGACCTCGGCAGTTGAGTCCCATAGTGCTCAGTGCCATTTGAACCATTTTTTTTTTCATGCACTGTAAAATTTGAGGAACATTTCACGTATTCAGATAAGATAATTTTGCAAGATCCTCTAAATGGCATACTTTACTAAGCAGACAAATTAAACCACGTGAGGAACAAGATAATAAGATTTTTGAATATATGGATCAAGTACCTTAACGAGTACCCTAGTATAGTCCCTAATTGTTCTCTATATTTTAGAAAACTGTGGGAACTTGAGTAGCCAGCGACAGCTATTAGGGCTGTCTTTGTCTGGAGACTGTCGCCTGATGTTAACTGCTACAGCGTAGGTATTTGCTGCTGTTGTTACTCTAGCAACAGTATCTGTAATGTGTCCATCCTGTCACGTTGTATGTAAATCATTGGTTAGTGGCAGGCGCCGGGTTGCTTTGATTGCTCAGCACTGTCTTCTCGTTGTCTCTGTTGCATCGAAACTTTTTCCTATCTTTTCTTTGGGGATGGGATGGGAGGGATCACCAGACAGTCTTCGACTGGTATTATGTGACCCGCCACGACTTCCTCAACTGTGCCAAATTCTTCACCTCAGAATGGCTCTTACATGCAACGTCCTCTAATTGCTTGTTGCATGTAGTACAATCAATGTCTTCTTCTGGAGTTTTCACGATACGCAACTCATTCTAGTTCCATGCATGTTATTGTATGGTGTCTTAACACATCTCCTGTCATCCTATCCCCTCTTCTCATCAATGTTTTACATAACTTCCTTTCTTCGGCGATTCTACTGAGAAGCTCCTCATTTATTATATTTTATTATATTATCAATCCACTTAATTTTCAATATCCTTCTGTAACACCACATCTCAAACGTTGCGGTACTGCTTCTCTTTCGGTTTTCCCATAATTCATGGTTCATTGCCATACAATGTTCTTCGGGATTATATGAATGTCGGATGGTTTGTACAGTCTCATATAACCTACATACCAGCTCCAGTAGTCTCAGGTAGTGCATCTACAACGACTTTAGAAATCTCAATGTAATGTTATCTATACCTTCTGCTTTCTTTGATTGAAAATCTCTGGCAACTCTTAACGTATGCATCATTGCTTATAAATACTCTTGCTGACTTCGGAAAGCAACGTTACGTCAGCTTTTGGCGCTCGTACATTTAGACAGACTGATGATGAACACTTCATGGGCAAAATCGGTAACTCCGTCTTGAAATGTTTTTGCGATTGTAGCTGCAATGAAATAAAAGACGAACGTCTCCACTTTATCTGTAAAGCGCAGAGAAAATTGTGGCGGCGATGGAAATACTTTTAAAAAAAGTACACTCGGCGACTGAAAAGTGATGTTGCGTTCGTAGAAGCAGAGTATTGACACTAGCCTCGCGGAGCGACATTGCCAGCGCAGGTTTTGCGGTCACGGGCTGCTGGCAGCGCTCCTGGTTCTGGGAAGGCATCGCCGGCGCCGTCCGGCCGGAACGGAGAAAGATGCACTCACACCGCTCCGGGTTTCCTCCTGGCCGGCGGGACCTCCTCTCTCCGTCTTCTTAAGTAATAGAACCCAGTACGTTGTCCTCGATTGTGAGTGTTCATCGGCGGTGAGGGTGTCATCTGGAGTGCCCCAGGGAAGTGTGGTAGGTCCACTGTTGTTTTCTATCCACATAAATGATCTTTTGGATATGGCGGATAGCAATGTGCGGCTGTTTCCTGATGATGCTGTGGTGTACGGGAAGGTGTCGTCGTTGAGTGACTGTAGGAGGATACAAGATGACTTGGACAGGATTTGTGATTGGTGTAAAGAATGGCAGCTAACTCTAAATATAGATAAATGTAAATTAATGCAGATGAGTAGGAAAAAGAATCCTGTAATGTTTGAGTACTCCGTTAGTAGTGTAGCGCTTGACACAGTCATGTCGATTAAATATTTGGGCGTAACATTGCAGAGCGATATGAGGTGGGACAAGCATGTAATGGCAGTTGTGGGGAAGGCGGATAGTCGTCTTCGGTTCATTGGTAGAATTTTGGGAAGATGTGGTTCATCTGTAAAGGAGACCGCTTATAAAACACTAATACCACCTATTCTTGAGTACTGATAGAGCGTTTGGGATCCCTATCAGGTCGGATTGAGGGAGGCCATAGAAGCAATTCAGAGGCGGGCTGCTAGATTTGTTACTGGTAGGTTTTATCATCACGCGAGTGTTACGAAAATGCTTCAGGAACTCGGGTGGGTGTCTCTGAAGGAAAGGAGGCGTTCTTTTCGTGAATTGCTACTGAGGAAATTTAGAGATCCAGCATTTGAGGCTGACTGCAGTACAATTTTACTGCCGCCATCTTACATTTCGCTGAAAGACCACAAAGATAAGATAAGAGAGATTAGGGCTCGTACAGAGGCATATATGCAGTCATTTTTCCCTCGTTCTGTTTGGGAGTGGAACAGGGAGTGGTACGAGGTACCCTCCGCCACGCACCGTATGGTGGATTGTGGAGTATGTATGTAGATGTAGATGTAGGCAAAACAAATTCTCTCACAGCCGTCTTGTATGAGGTGCCGGCAGCAGGGGAAATGAATGACTTGTAACCGCCACGGATGATTGCCTGCGTATCCAGCCAAGGAAGTCCTAAGTCTTTATGACTCCGTTACATACGGACAAACCCTAATCAGTCTTCTCCTTTCCCTTCCCCTTTCTCCTTCTTCCGCCTCCTCCCTCCCCTTCTAATGCATTCCAACTCATGCAGTTACAGTAACTTTTCAATACATTCTGGAGTGTGATTGATTAAGTTCTTTTTACATAATTTGTAGCTTAGATGTCGCAGATCTGTTTATTGGTAATAACAGCCTTGAACTATGGCAGAGCTTTATGTATCTGAGAAATGACTATTTGCTCTGTGTCTCGGACTCCACGTTAAACTTTAGGCATACTTAAAACTCAGTAAGTCACTATTCAGTTTGGAAGCAGACATAGGTATGTCGCCTCCTAGAGCATTCTGCGTGACATACCCCAGTTAACAAGTGGACGAATGAGGATAACATTCTACTCACCGAAGCTTAGATTATAAGAAGTTTGAATGGTAGGAGAACCTGAGAAGAAAGAGAAAGATGTTAAAATTAGTAGCGATTACTGAATTGAAATGTGAAAAGGACAGAGTTTTCTCGTCAGACGGTTTTACAATAATAGCAACAATTATCATGTAATCAAAATTTTTGCCGGCCGAGGTGGCCGACCGGTTCTAGGCGCTACAGTCTGGAACCGCGCGACCGCTACAGTCGCAGGTTCGAATCCTGCCTCGGGCATGGATGTGTGTGATGTCCTTAGGTTAGTTAGGTTTAAGTAGTTCTTCGTTTTAGGGGACTGATGACCACAGCAGTTAAGTCCCATAGTGCTCAGAGCCATTTTTAATCAAAATTTTGGTAACATTTTCGGAAAGCAACGATCTTTTAATCTGTATAAAATGAGTGAAAAAACAGTCTAGATCGCGCTGGTACTTTATTAAAATGGCCCGTTTCGGTCAATACTCAGGACATCTTCATATTGCACCATCCGCTGAAGTTGACGATGCGCACAACAGTCAGTTGACGTCTGTCGCTGAAACTGCTCGAGCAGTTTCACTTCACTTACAAGATGATGAGTTTGAAGGATGCTGCACACTTGCCAGCGTTCTTTGCCGTAAGAGGTTTTATTGACATATAATATTCATAAACAAATCCAAGCAACCCTTGACTATCAGACTCTGTTTGAACTCGAATGTATCGGTCATCCGACTACTTGCAGTACTGCATTCAGCCACATAGTTCTTATGGCACTCAATGCTTTTGTATATCACCACCGAGTTATCCTGATTTTGTAAGAGGAACATTTTCTTTCAAAGTGGAGAAGAGGTTTTGTAATATTTACTCACGGTTTGCATAACATCAAAAGCACCTACATTTCTAGCACATTCCTGAATTGTCTTAAACCACTGATTTGGTGTGCAGAAAGAATCTCGCTTACTTTTCTTCATCTATATACAGGAAAAATCAGAGTCGCAAGGCAGAAATGAGTGGGATTACTTAATGCACCTATGGTGCTATGAATATCATTGCTTCTGTGATGTACCGTAAGCTAAAATTTATTGCCCATCTGGCTATCAATGATTTGCTTAGTGTGGGATCAATATATTGATAATACTATCTTTTATACTACCAAACGGTGGACCTGTGCTGTTTTGGAAGTAATGGCTTTAATTTGCAGCAGAGAGGGCTTTTGTCAGCATGCCGCCCATAAGCCCATAATAGACTAGACGTTCTGCTTTGCTTTATCATGTGACGTTGCAGGTATGGCTACTATGGATGTGCCGGTCATAGCAAGGCTACACAAGAAAGAGCTATGGTATGAAGTGGTAATTTGGTCCAGGCCCCTGTGAGCATGGTGGTGGAGCTACACCAGTCACATTAGCAGGTCATGGGGAAACCAGTGGAGTTGGTGGCTGGAGAACACTTGTACGTGAATAGTGATATAACGGTTTTTGGTTGGCCGTCTTTTTTTCTTTTAGTATAACAATTCACTAAAGAAGAGTCACTTTACCAGGGCCAAGTTAGATGGGGCCACGTATCAATGTTGTTGGTGGACAGACTAGATTCTTGTTGATGAGTTACAAAGAGAATACCTACGTAAGAAGTTTTTATTTGTGAATTTTTAGCAGCTTCTGCTGTGAAGGGTTAAAAAAATGGTTCAAATGGCTCTGAACACTATGGGACTTAACATCTATGGTCATCAGTCCCCTAGAACTTACAACTACTTAAACCTAACTAACCTAAGGACATCACACAACACCCAGTCATCACGAGGCAGAGAAAATCCCTGACCACGCCGGGAATCGAACCCGGGAACCCAGGCGCGGGAAGCGAGAACGCTACCGCACGACCACGAGCTGCGAACACTGGGAAGGGTTGCCAGTGTAACTGATATAGTGTTTGCATTTAGGCTGACCTCGTACGACACTTTGTAGCCTATATTCAGAGACTGAACGATTTCTGATTGGGTGATTCTTTTCTGTTCGGCCTGGGATCTTGTTTGATTGTGGACTAAGACAGGGAAACCGGAATCAGTGTCTAATCATTTATTTTATGTATTGTTTGTGTGATGGCACTACATCGGACGGTTTCAGCCATGTGTTTGTTATGCTTGTATGATGACTGAGCTGAGCTGATGTTTGCAGGATGTGTGTGTAGCCCTCTTTTGCTGTGGGGGGGGGGGGGGGGAGGGTGGCGAAGATCTTGCAGTGGCCGACTGTGTCGTGAACTTGTAATTCATGACACGTCTTCCTTCCTGCCCCACCAAGTCGGCCACGACAGCGCTACATTTGCGTTGATGCTTGGCTTGGGGCCACAACCAGCAACATTTGTGCCGCTGCTAGTGCTGCTCAGAGCGGCGCTAGAAGGAAGGGTTGCAAACACATCCACCGCTCTCAGCATGAAGACGTCCCAGAAAAGAGTGCCGTGACCGCGGTGTAGCGTTCAGGAAGCTTGCAGAGTAGTCGGTGGCCAACATAGGGCACAGTATAGCTGCAGGCTCCCGCCGAAGTTGCTAAAGTGGGGAGCATTCGGCGCTGGGAAAGTGGACCTAGAGAGCCCCCGCCGGTAGCTGCAGGTCTTGCAGCTGACATGGCACGGCGTTACATTCGGTTGGAATTAGGGCATTCGTCTTGACGTCTCCCTCAGCGTCACTGTGGCCTTAGTTGCAGGTGCAGGTTCACAGGACGAGGAGTGAATATGAACAATACAAGATGGGGGGCAGCTAGTAACACGAATACTTCAGCAGATCTGGTACACCCAGGAGCCGGAACTGAGACTTCAGTAAGGGTCAGGGTTGGCCGTCGCTACTGAGTGAGGACGTAAAGGAGCCAGAAGGGCGGTTGGTAACTTTTCCTGGGTGAGAGGGTGGCGGTTTAAGAGGACATGTCTTCAGAGGCTTCCAGATTATAAGAGGAGCACTAACAGAGTGCTATGGTGACCAATATAAGTATACTGACTGGACTCGCATTCGGGAGGACGAAGGTTCAATCCCGTCTCCAGCCATCCTGATTTTGGTTTTCCGTGATTTCCCTAAATCGTTTCAGGCAAATGCCGGGATGGTTCCTTTGAAAGGGCACGGCCGATTTCCTTCCCAATCCTTCCCTAACCCGATTTTGCGCTCCGTCTCTAATGACCTCGTTGTCGACGGGACGTTAAACCCTAACCTAACCTATAAGTATACTGACTGAGTGATGCAAATTACTGTACAGTGAAGGGCACAAGCTTTGCATTAATTGTCACGAATGGTCACGGATGGTCACTCATATTCCATATTGGAGAACTAGGTCCACTGTAACACAACAATTGCAGTATGTACCCCAAATTTAGTTTCTAAAATCAGAGCATAAAAACAACACAATTTTAGAATTAAAATTCTTTTGACACATTGACAAGAGAATTTAAATAAAATAAATTTAACATTCTTTCAGGGCAGTGATAACAGAATTTAAACTCGACAGCTTCCTCATAATGCTAAAATTAAAGTCAACAACATCAATGCAACAATTTGCACTATACGGTCTCTTGAACCAAAATTACAACAATCAAAATTATTTTCTTTAATACAAGTAATAATTTTGAAAACAGCCCTCTGGTTTAGTTGGGCTTTTATAGATTTACATTCAAATTAAATCTAGATCTACTAACTACCCAATCCACCAGCTACTTACTACTAGCAAACACTACTATCACTCACCCTCCCCCCCTCTGATACAAACTACACAATTTCAGCAACTTCAATTCATTGTATAATGGCATATCAAATATCGGTTACGCTCACAGTACAGTAATTCAAGTGGTTCTCGCTTTGAGGGAACAATCACACATCCCAAGTGCCAAAGGACACAGTAACTTCAACACATCATACAGTACATAGGATCCTTCCACGTGGAATATGACAAACAGTTCATGACACTCAATGCATAGCTTGTGGGTCGCTGCACACTAACTTGCTTCACTAAACCAATCACTACACCACTGTTGATCACTAAAGTACACTGCTGTAATCAGGAAGCCCCTGTCAGCATCTCGTCTGGAGTCACCGACCTATCTCCTGAGAAAAGTCCCGTCAGCCGTCCAGGCTTGCTTGTCTTTGTTCTCGGCTCCTCGTTGCACCAGCTCCGGAGAAAAATTTCCGATGGTGAACCGTTCAACCTCAAACTTCAGAGGAGATGAGTGATCGCCACAATTATTACCCAGTGGCGCGCCACGAACTGTCCGCTACAAAAGCACGAAACCATTCCGGCCCGGACTCAAACCCAGATCAATCTATCTACCTTTCCTACACGGAAGAAGTCGCTAACAAAGGTCTAATTATAATCTCTACCCTCTTCATTCTCTCCAGTAATTCATTCGACAGAAAAGAAATCCCTCGTTAACTACAGCGAACAGATAAGAATTTTGTTTCCAAAATGCTTTATCCTTGCTTACAACCAAAGCAGTTAGCCTTCGTATAGCGACTCATCTACAAGGAATTACAACACTAAATTCAACTCAGAGATGGATAACCGAATACAAGATACACTATGTGTTCAATAGTATCTGGACACATGGCTGAAAATGACTTACAAGTTGGTGGTGCCCTCCAACGGTAATGCTGGTTTTCAGTATTGTGTTGGCCCACCCTTAGCCTTGATGACAGCCTCCAGTCTCGTAGACATACGTTCAATCAGGTGCTAAAAGGTTTCTTGGAGAATGGCAGTCCATTCTTCACGGAGTGCTGCACTGAGGAGAGGTGTCGGTGTCGGTCGGTGAGGCCTGGCACGAATTCGGCGTTCCAAAACATTCCAAAGCTGTTCTACGGGATTCAGGTTAGGACTTTTGGCAGGCCAGTCCATTACAGGGATGTTATTGTAGTGTAACCACTCTGCCACAGACCATGCATTATGAGCAGGTGCTCGATCGTGTTGAAAGATGCAATCGCCATGCCCGAATTGCTCTTCAACTGTGGGAAGCAAGAAAGTGCGTAGAACATCAATGTAGGCTTGTGATGTGGCCGCCGCCGCCAGAGATGTCACATCCATTATGTCACATCCATTGTTGACCAGTGGTGACGCTGTAGTCCTCCCTGTCGCTACACTGCGGTCATAGCACTTGCTTCTGGGGATGTGTTCATGCTGAGAGCAGTTCAAGTCACTGTCTACCTTATGCCACAGTCTGCCCCAGGGTAATACAGAGCGGCGCTAACTGCGGGACAAATGTCACGGACCGCGCCCTATAGCCAAGCACTCGTATGGTGGGTCTACTGTGTCTTGGACGTATGCACTCTGCGAGACAGCGCTCGCCAGGTTTACGTCGTACGTGCAAATGACCATCACTTGCGTGTAGGCAGAATTTGCTCTCTCATTCAGCTCTACAAGTGAACTACAGAACATACGGCTCGCCATTCCGTCTTCCAAGTGATCCTCTGACGGCATCAGTCGAGCCGTGGACTTCGATACAGTGGCGTGAGTGGGAGGCGGGCTAGTGGAGTTTGTGCCTGTAATAACACTGCTAATAACTTGTTCGTTACATTTCGTGTTGACACATATGGACTAACAAGCTCTCCTGCCTGTGCTGTGGTAGCTACAGTATATGACACTGCTGTCCTTACAGTATGATGATTCTGGTGGGCGTCTGTGCTTCGTGGACGTCCAGAACCTCGTGACCACCTATACCAGCATTGTTGCACATCTGACGCATACGTCCTACATGGGTGGAAATATCCGAAAGGACCATCAAGCCAATTGGAAGGCCACAATTTGACCCCTTTCACCTCGCTCAGTTGGCTGTAGGAAGCACTTTTGCTTCTCCGTGGCATGGTTGCCTGCTTGCTTCACATGTCTGCACCATACTGAGTCCTGTGGCCTTGAACGTTTCCAATTAAAGGGTAAACACAGATGATAATCTGGTAGCCACGCCGCTACGCTATCTATTGGCGGACGACGCTGAATCCATTATCAGTACCTCTACTATCCCCCAGTGTCAGTTCCTTCAGATACTGTAACCATCAATGATATTCTTGAATCGTCCTCTCACTCAGCTCTATAAGAGAACTACAGAGAATACCGTATGCAGTAGTACAAATGTGGAAAAATTTGGAAATTTGTGGTAAGCTCCTATGAGACCAAACTGCTGAGGTCATCGCTCCCTAGGCTTACACACAATTTAATCTAACTAAAATACGCTAAGGACAACCACACACCCATGCTAAAGGGAGGACTCTAACCTCTGACGGGGGGAGCCGCGCGAACCGTGACAAGGCGCCCCCAAGATTGCGCGGACACCCCGCGCGGCTACAAATGTGAGGTTGCACATTTTAAACCCAATTTCTTATTCATACTACGTACTAGAACAGTGACTAGATTTACTACTTACCCTTTGCTTCAAGACGCTTTTAGAGCTGGCACACGGGGAAAGGGTCCACCGCGTCCTTTTTAAAAGAACCATTAAGAAATTTTTAATTGATGAAATTCATGGCGAAACCTTCAGCTGTCACTTATTTTGCACAATTCGCTCCTAGTTTCGGTCAGCGATCATTATCAAGCTTAGCTGACTTAAACGGCAGGACAGATATACCATACTTTGAACAAAAAGAAATTGCTCTTCTAAGACCACCGTTAAGACCACCGTAATGCATTAAAAAGTTCTCAGAATAATGACTCTGTACGAAAATTTTCGTCAAGAAGCAAGTCCACACAGACAGGTAGTAACACAGACTTGTTCGAATTGTGGTACAACTTCCCTGCAGTTTAAGTCATCTAAGCTTCATACCGGGTACTGACCGAAACTAGTAGAGAATTGTGCAAAATGAATGACAGCTGAAGGTTTCACCATTAATTTTAACATTTGGCGGCTGAATATCTAGACCTGCAAATATATATAAATCCAGGAATTTGCATTGAGCTACTAAGGAAAACCACGGAGAACCTAAACCTGCATGGTCGGAAGGAGGTTTGAACCGCCGTAGTCTCTATGTCGAGTTCAGTGTCTCACAACTGCGCTCCCTAGTCGAGTCTCTTCATTTCATTGTTGGCACAGCCAGTACAAGTTTCCGACAGTAATCCACTCAAACCAATGATTTAGAAAATAAGGTCTTCAAGTATGAAACAACCCTGCACTCACTTGAAAACGTAATTTTGGCGGGAGAGGGAGACATGGAGTGTTTATTACTTGAGTAGACCTAAGCATTTGCCGTGAGCGCTTTTCGCCATTGCCGTGCTGTAACGGACTGTGGGTGTCTTACGATTTGGAACCACGTACCTGTCTTCGCCTCTCGTCCTGATTTTTGTAACCGGTAAATCTCGGTGGTGGTTCGCCCGGGAAATCTGGTGCCTGTCTTCTCCGTGGAAATCCTGTATTGTCTGTGTCTCCACACGGAGCCGAAAACCAATTCTCTCTAGCTGCTCAGACGCAGTATACATACCACTGGTAATCGCTAAGTGTTTTGCCTTTGGAAACCGCTGGCGATGCTCTTGTACCTCTACCCGATTCGTGGATTTCCACTTCCCTATCTGACTGCATCGCACATTGCTACTCAAAGGGCCAGGTCCAGAACACCCCGTTGGAGCCTATACGTATCCATTGCCTGATGCACTCCACCATCTCGGAGAGCGATAATTGACGGAACATATGGTGATGGAGGACTGTGACGATTACTGCATCTACATACGGAAGAGAGTTTTGCTGTGTGTATCGGAATGTGAATTTATGTGTTAAGTGTTGTGTAAATTATTGTGAGAAGATGAAATAGCCACACGTTCTACTAAACTTTCTACATACAGTACACTATAGAGATTTTGTAATCTATATCATTTTATTGTTGACTGCTGTGACAAATTTCTTATTCTTAATTACTGATACCGTTCCAGTGCTTTACAGTCATATGTTTGCAACTATATGTCGTAGCAAAACTTGTTGTTTCTTCTTAGAAGTACCAAGAGAGCTATTTCCATAAAGACGAAACACATATTACATTGAGAAACGGCAGTTCATATGGTTTATTAACTGAGGTGAAACAATTTTTTTCCTTTAGAGAGAATAATCGTAGGACACCAAACGCTGAAACATTAATTTGCCATGTGGTAATCTTGGCAAGTATGCATAATGACGTAGTCCCGAAGAAATTAACTTGATTTGATGCTGAATAAATAAGCTAGATTGTTTGGCTTGTAGTTAGGTAGCTTGCATTCATACATACTTCGCATGTGTTTGCATAGGATTTCTTGTACCAATTACACTAATGGCTTGGGAGTGGCTTTAATCTACCTTTATAGCATGATGGGTACAACAGAGTTAATTTACACAGTCAGGTCAAGTGACCGTAATAGTAATACACACTCCAGTTAGACCAAATGCTGCTTTAGGCTAAAATTTCACTTCTGTTGTTCAATTAATCGGGGGTGTTTTAAGCGTTTGTGTTTGTATTTTTCTAATACAGCACTATATACCAAAACAATAAATTTCAATCCATTTGACATTCATGGAAAGTCAAAAATTGTGGGAAAGAACGTAGGTTAATTGCGAAACACTTTATTATTTCAATGATAATTGCAATAAAGATGACATATTGTCAAAAGAGATGTTGCGACTGTGTAATATGTTTCTTAAATATTTACTGTAACAATCTCATATGCAATTAGTCACATTCGATAACTAGTTTCGATCACCTTCAGACCTGATTGGTTACGAGTTGTGAAAAGTCAGATTTCTTTATATTGGACATAGTCATAAGCTTTAAAATAAGAGCAACAGCATTATGGAACACTTATAACCTGTGAAAAAGGAACAGCGCTGTAGTACACTTATAACTTGTGACAAGTGTACTATAGTTTTAGTGCTGTACTTGACCTTTACAAAGCTGCAAAGTGGGAGGCGAACTGTTCTGACCATCGACTTGGAAAAAGAGGTCCTAGTGCACGAGTAGAGAAGCCTTCAATCAACACTGTACCAGTTGCACATGAAAGGGGCGGACAGTACTATGTGGCCAGTTAAATGGAAACACCAGCTGTGTACCTGTCATTCACAAATAGAGACTTCCACTGACTCCAGTCCTCGCGTCGTTTAGAGCCAACGAGTACTGCTGCACGCTATGACAGATTCTCAAATGCGCGTGGGTAATTTCGTGTTTCACCAGACGGATGGTCAGTGGTCACAAGTGTCCTCGATCAACACAGATTTGCAGTAAAGTTGTAGGCGGACACAGTCAATGTCGTTAATATGCCCGTGCCTGCTGCCTTCTGCTTCAACTAGCCCTCTCTACCCTACCTCTCCGAGACACCTACGCCCCACGCGGTTTGACGATTACCGACTTGATTTTCCTACGATAGCATTATAAATCCACAGCTTCCTTTTGTTTTTTTTTTCCTTTTTTGTGTCATTTGTCTAACTGTTTTGATGTTGCCCACCACGAATTATTCTCCTATGCCAACCTGTTCATCTCGGAGTAGCACTTGCAACCTTCGTCCTCTCCTCATTCCTCACCTGATCAATCCATCTAATTTTCAACATTCGCTTGAAGCACGACATCTCAAATGCTTCGACTCTCTTATGTTACGGTTTTCCCAAAGTCCATGTTTCAATACCATACAATATTGTGCTCCAAACGTACTTTCTCAGAAATTTCTTCCTCAATTAGGACCTACGTTTGATACCAGTAGACTTCTCGTGCCCAAGAATGCCCTTACTGCTAGTGTGCTTTTGATGTCCTCCTTGCTCCGTCCGTCATTGGTTATTTTGCTGCCTAAATAGTAGAATTCCTTAACTTCATATACTTCATCATCATAAATCCTGATATTAAGTTTCTCGCTGCTCTCATTTCTGCCACTTCGCATTACTTTCGTCTTTCTTCGATTTATTCTCAGTCTATATTGTGTAACCATTAGAATATTTATTCCATTCAATACATCCTGTAATTATTCTTCACTTTCACTTAGGATACCAATATCATCAGAGAATCGTATCATTGATATCTGTTCACCTGGAATTTTAATCCCACTCCTGAACCTTCCTTTTTTCCATCATAGCTTCTTTGATGTTCAGATTAAACAGAAGGGGCGAAAGACTACATCCCTGTCTTACACCATTTTTAATCCGTGCACTTCGTTATTGGTCATCCTCTCTCATTATTCAATCTTGGCTCTTGTACATATTGTATATAACCCTTTTCTTCCTGTAGCTCACCCCTATTTTTATTAGAATTTCGTACAACTTGAATCGTTTTACATTGTGGAATATATATCTTGATTTTTCTTTAGTCTTGCTTCCATTATCAATCGCAACGTCAGAACTGACTTTTCTAAAGGCGAACTGATCGTCATCTAACACACCCTCAATTTTCTTTTCCATTTTTCTGTATGTTGTTCTTGTCAGCAACTTGGATGCATGAGCTGTTAAGCTGATTCTGCAATGATTCTCATAATTCTCAGCTCTTACAGTTTTCGGAATTGTGTGGATGATATTTTTCGGAAAGTCAGATGCTATTCGCCATACTCATACATTCAATACATCAACGAGAATAATCGCTTTTCTGCCACTTCCCCCAATGCTTTTATTCTGATGGAATGTTATCTGTCTCTTCTGCCCTTTTGATATTAAGTCCTCCAATCCTCTTTTATGTTCTGATTCTAATATCGGACCCCTATTTCTTCTACATAGACTCCTGGTTTTTCTTTATCACATCAGACAAATCTTTTCCTCCCATAGAGGCCTACAGTGTATGCCTCAAAATTATCCGGTCTCTCCTCGGCATTTCTGCGTATCTTAGTCATTAACACGCACATCATAATTCTGTATTTCCAGTGTACAGGGGTTGAAACAGGTCTGAAACGTTTATGCAACTATGCACTGACGGGACTCTAGAAATATCACTAAATTACAGTACTGAAACCAGAGTGAACGAGAACGTATTGTATACCGTACTTGACAGTGGGGAGCCCATAACAATGCGAAACTCCAAACAGATTCTACTGCTGGTATTAGTCTTCAGTCATTACTGGTTTTAACCGTCTGAGAGATTTATTACACAAAGTATTCCACTGCTTAATGGAAGTACCGTTCCAAACACAGATGTTCACCAATGTCAACCATATACTGACACTTTTCTAGCGTTTGTTCGAAGAACGACGGGTACCGACTGGTGCAAAGTTTGAGGTTGTGCAGCTGGGAGCCGCAAGGGCAAACTAAATAACCCAGATTGTCAGCAAGGGATGTAACGTGAGCAGCGAGAAACGCACTCGGGAATAATATGGAGACTGTTGCTGGAGAGCTAGCAGATGTGGTAGCCTCGAGAGCCAGCAGGGACGCCAAACTCCAATAATGAAACGTTTGGCCCACGGTGGTGCTGCCGGCATGCTGCACCGAGCCGAGGATCCAGTGCCATTTGCGCCGGGTGAGTTGGCAGCACCGTCCGGGTAATCCCCGCTCTCATTAGGCGCGCGGTCCTCCGTCGCGGCCGCCGGCCACCTGCGCCAGCCAGTCGACGCTCCCCTTTGTCACCGCGGCTAATGTGGCGTCCTCGTCGCTTCATTTAGATCGAAAGGTAGCCCTCCAGCTCGGCCGTTCGTCGCTACGCCGGACCCGAAAGCGGGCACGCACGCTCACTCGTTTCCCCGAAATTAGGTGGCAGCGTTCGTTCGCGCGGAAATACGAACACACGCTCGCTGTGCGGCAACTTTGTCCACTCACCTTGTGAACACACAGGGACACAGCGCCACGTGAAAGGTCGCCGGTGGCGTAATGTAAGGCACGGCGGTTCTGTAGTTCCACTGTTGTTCGTCACTTGGAAGAGCAAATTTTCCACTACAGCTCCAATGTTTTTTATGTTGGCAGTCACAACATGTGGTATTTCCAGTAGTCGCTCAGATCACAATTATATTTGTAACTTATATAATATTCTGGATGGTAAACAAACATACTGGAAGCATAGGCGGCTTCAAGCGTAGGATGAGGCCTTATTTCATCCACTGCAGGTAACCTCAGACTCGTTAACGACATTTGTAACCTATTTTCACGTAGGATAGTCCAGCGCAACGTGAAAGACATTCAGTATGTTTTTACAGTTTCACTGATCACTGAGGTATAGACATTAACTTTATTTAAACAATAATTATTTAAATAAAAATCTGTTTTTAACATTTCACGTTTTTAAATCAGGCTGTTGTTGTTGTTGTGGTCTTCAGTCCTGAGACTGGTTTGATGCAGCTCTCCATGCTACTCTATCCTGTGCAAGCTTCTTCATCTCCCAGTACTGCAACCTACATCCTTCTGAATCTGCTTAGTGTATTGATCTCTTGGTCTCCCTCTACGACTTTTACCCTCCACGCTACCCTCCAATGCTAAATTTGTGATCCCTTGATGCCTCAAAACATGTCCTACCAACCGATCCCTTCTTCTAGTCAAGTTGTGCCACAAACTTCTCTTCTCCCCAATCCTATTCAATACCTCCTCATTCGTTACATGATCTACCCACCTTATCTTCAGCATTCTTCTGTAGCACCACATTTCGAAAGCTTCTATTCTCTTCTTGTCCAAACTAGTTATAGTCCACGTTTCACTTCCATACATGGCTACACTCCATTCAAATACTTTCAGAAACGACTTCCTGACACTTAAATCTATACTCGACGTTAACAAATTTCTCTTCTTCAGAAACGCTTTCCTTGCCATTACCAGTCTACATTTTATATCCTCTCTACTTCGACCATCATCAGTTATTTTACTCCCTAAATACCAAAACTCCTTTACTACTTTAAATGTCTCATTTCTTAATTTAATTCCCTCAGCATCACCCAATTTAATTTGACTACATTCCATTATCCTCGTTTTGCTTTTGTTGATGTTCATCTTATATCCTCCTTTCAAGACGCTGTCCATTCCGTTCAACTGCTCTTCCAAGTCCTTTGCTGTCTCTGACAGAATTACAATGTCATCGGCGAACCTCAAAGTTTTTACTTCTTCTCCATGAATTTTAATACCTACTCCACATTTTTCTTTTGTTTCCTTTACTGCTTGCTCAATATACAGATTGAATAACATCGGGGAGAGGCTACAACCCTGTCTCACTCCTTTCCCAACCACTGCTTCCCTTTCATGCCCCTCGACTCTTATAACTGCAGTCTGGTTTCTGTACAAATTGTAAATAGCCTTTCGCTCCCTGTATTTTACCCCTGCCACCTTCAGAATTTGAAAGAGAGTATTCCAGTTAACATTGTCAAAAGCTTTCTCTAAGTCTACAAATGCTAGAAACGTAGGTTTGCCTTTTCTTAATCTTTCTTCTAAGACAAGTCGTAAGGTTAGTATTGCCTCACATGTTCCAACATTTCTACGGAATCCAAACTGATCTTCCCCGAGGTCCGCTTCTACCAGTTTTTCCATTCGTCTGTAAAGAATTCGCGTTAGTATTTTGCAGCCATGACTTATTAAACTGATAGTTCGGTAATTTTCACATCTGTCAACACCTGCTTTCTTTGGGATTGGAATTATTATATTCTTCTTGAAGTCTTTGGGTATTTCGCCTGTCTCATACATCTTGCTCACCAGATGGTAGAGTTTTGTCATGACTGGCTCTCCCAAGGCCATCAGTAGTTATAATGGAATGTTGTCTACTCCCGGGGCCTTGTTTCGACTCAGGTCTTTCAGTGCTCTGTCAAACTCTTCACGCAGTATCTTATCTCCTATTTCGTCTTCATCTACATCCTCTTCCCTTTCCATAATATTGTCCTCAAGTACATCGCCCTTGTATAAACCCTCTATATACTCCTTCCACCTTTCTGCCTTCCCTTCTTTGCTTAGAACTGGGTTGCCATCTGAGCTCTTGATATTCATACAAGTGGTTCTCTTCTCTCCAAAGGTCTCTTTAATTTTCCTGTAGGCAGTATCTATCTTACCCCTAGTGAGACAAGCCTCTACATCCTTACATTTGTCCTCTAGCCATCCTTGCTTAGCCATTTTGCACTTCCTGTCAATCTCATTTTTGAGACGTTTGTATTCCTTTTTGCCTGCTTCATTTACTGCATTTTTATATTTTCTCCTTTCATCAATTAAATTCAATATTTCTTCTGTTACCCAAGGATTTCTATTAGCCCTCGTCTTTTTACCTACTTGACCGTCTGCTGCCTTCACTACTTCATCCCTCAGAGCTACCCATTCGTCTTCTACTGTATTTCCTTCCCCCATTCCTGTCAATTGTTCCCTCATGCTCTTCCTGAAACTCTCTACAACCTCTGGTTCTTTCAGTTTATCCAGGTCCCATCTCCTTAAGTTCCCACCTTTTTGCAATTTCTTCAGTTTCAATCTGCAGTTCATAACCAATAGATTGTGGTCAGAGTCCACATCTGCCTATGGAAATGTCTTACAATTTAAAACCTGGTTCCTAAATCTCTGTCTTACCATTATATAATCTATCCGATACCTTTTAGTTTCTCCAGGATTCTTCCAGGTATACAACCTTCTTTTATGATTCTTGAACCAAGTGTTAGCTATGATTATGTCATGCTCTGCGCAAAATTCTACAAGGCGGCTTCCTCTTTCATTTCTTCCCCCCAATCCATATTCACCTACTATGTTTCCTTCTCTCCCTTTTCCTACCGACGAATTCCAGTCACCCATGACTATTAAATTTTCGTCTCCCTTCATTACCTGAATAATTTCTTATATCTCATCATACATTTCATGAATTTCTTCATCATCTGCAGAGCTAGTTGGCATATAAACTTGTACTACTGTAGTAGGCATGGGCTTTGTGTCTATCTTGGCCACAATAATGCGTTCAGTATGCTGTTTGTAGTAGCTAACTCGCACTCCTATTTTTTTATTCATTATTAAACCTACTCCTGCATTACCCCTATGTGATTTTGTATTTATAACCCTGTATTCACCTGACCAAAAGTCTTGTTCCTCCTGCCACCGAACTTCACTAATTCAGGCTAAGAAGTATAAAATAGTTTCTTCTTGACCATGCAGATTCCTAACACCATAATAATGTTTCTGAAAATGTGTGGTTTATAATTGGTAGAAAAACACTTGTAGGACTTAAAACGAGAATGCAATAGATAACAGCAAGGAGATGAACTACTCATGCATTCATTATGCACTCCATGTGTAAGTAGACTGTTCAGGTTTTTATATTGGTAACGCCCGTAGCGCTAGTATGAAAATCACTGGCTGTGCTGTGTGCAGTCTGTGGCTGGTTTGCATTGTTGTAATATTCGCCATTGTAGTGTTGGGCAGTTGGCTGTGAACAGCACATAGCGTTGCGCAGTTGGAGATGAGCCGCCAGCAGTGGTGGATGTGGGAAGAGAAATGGCGTAGTTTTGAAATTTGTAAGACTGGATGTCATGAACTGCTACGTATATTATGATTTTTCAGCACTATTAAGGTAAATACATTGTTTGTTCTCTATTAAAATCTTTCATTTGCTAACTATGCCTATCAGTAGTTAATGCCTTCAGTAGTTTGAATCTTTTATTTAGCTGGCAGTAGTGGCGCTCGCTGTATTGCAGTAGTTCGAGTAATGAAGATTTTTGTGAGGTAAGTAATTTGTGAAAGGTATAGGTTAATGTTAGTCAGGGCCATTCTTTTGTAGGGATTTTTGAAAGTCAGATTGCGTTGCGCTAAAAATATTGTGTGTCAGTTTAAACACAGTCATGTATAATTGTGCAAAGGGGATGTTTCATATGTCGACCCTTAGCCGAGGATACCTCACTGGAATCTTCTTATTTTGTCTTGTAGTTTGTGTAATTAGTGTAGCTTTAGTTTATTGCTAGCGAGTAATTGTAGAGAGAATCTCCTTTGTAGTTGCAGTCTTTCATTATTGTACAGTAAAACAGGTGTGGCACGCATGTAAATTTGCACCAAGTATTTCGCAGCTGCGCTTGCAATTAACTAGATATTATTTTCAGAGCTATGTTAATGTGTTCTCTTATTTTTGCTCTTCAATTTGTTTTTCTGTGTTGTCGTGTGAAATATTGTGACAATAATGGCGTGTGGAAAACGTAATACTAGGCTCCAAAGTAAACTGCGAAATGACAGTGAAGACGAAAGCAGTGTGTTAGCGCCACCGTGTAATGAATTAACTAATGTTCAACATAGTAATTTGGTAATTGTGCATAGGGAAATGGAGCGGGCGGCAAACAATCATGTAGGTAGTGAAACAATTAGTGAACAGGGAAGCATTATAGATCGATCGCTCGGCAACAGCTCGCCTCAGGAATCCGAAATGACAGGACACAATTTTGCAAATCCTGTAGATTCAGGTTTTGCGTCCTCATCGTTTTGTCAAATAAGTCAAGACACATTTTCTGCTTGTCAAAATGTGAATTTTACCGGTGCAAATGCACTGCTGAAAAGCATAGAGGAACAGATTCCTGACACTAATGCATTGTTATTACAGTTAATGCAACAAATGGGACAAAGGCTACAAAAGTTAGACACAACGCTCGAACAAAATCAGAAACAAATGGGACAAAATCTTCAAAAGTTAGACACAATGGAACAAAATCTTCAAAAATTAGACACAATGGAACAACACCAGAGACAAACACAGCAACAGTTAGACACAATGGAACAAAATCAGAGACAAACACAGCAAAAGCTTCAAAAGTTAGACACCACACTAGAACAAACACGTGAAGATTTAACTACTGAGTTACATAACATTGAATTGAAATGTCAAAAAGTCTGTAAGGACTAAAAACACAAATTTGTGAGCATTTTCAACCTATTTTTTCACGGCATGAAGATGCATTACAGAATCACGAAGCAGCCATAAAAGAACTGCAAACAATTATTCATGAAAATCATGACATCTTGCAAGCTAAAATTGACTCAGCTGCATCTACCGATTCGGTTACGCAACTTGCAAAAACTCAGGAAAACTTAAAGGACACAGTAGATACTCTGAAACTTGGTTCAGAAAAACACACTGAGGAAATAAGTATACTATCGGAGAAAGTAGCCGAACTTTCGGATCAGTTCACTAACTTATCCACAAAGGTAGGTGATGATCTGAATGACACAAGACCTGTAGCCATCACTGATATAGAAGAGTATGAACAAATTAAGAAATTCAAACAAAATTAGAATCAAATTAATACGCAACACAAAAGAGAAATCCGGGAAGTACAAGGTCAGTTGGCACAAGTAATACAAAAATTACGTATTTCAGAGGACACTCACGCTCCAACACGGGAAGGGGGACTTAGAAATACGGAACAACCACAAAATAATAACACAGGACACTTCGGAAATTATGAAAGAAATTGGCAAGGCACACCTAATTTTGAGATGGAACCGCCGAAACGACGTAACAATGACCGACATGCGACTCGCCGACATGATGATTTTGACTGTAAGCTGTTCATTACTACACGTAAATTCAAAACATTTAAGAATTCTGGCAGCGACATTCATCCACAAGCATGGCTCCATCAATTTTCTCATGGTTTTCCTCCCAACTGTTCGTTAGAACACAGATTAGAATTTATGTGTGGCTACTTAGAGAATGAACCAGCTGTAAAAATGCGATCGGTCATTCACGATTGTCACAGTGAAGGAGAATTTTATCATGCCTTCCTCTCAGCATATTGGTCTCAAGCTACACAAGACCGAGAAAAACATAGCATCATAATGATGAAACATTTCGAACAATCTGAATTTTCCAGTCTTGTTAAATATTTTGAAGACATGTTGCACAAGAATCAGTACCTGTCAAACCCATACAGCCCCTCAGAACTCATCCGCATTTGCTTAATCAAACTACCTGAACATTTACGACATATTATTTTGGCAGGACGTTGCAAAGATGACATTGAAGCTTTTCAGGGACTCTTACAAGAATTAGAAATTGACACTGACAATCGCGGAATGCGAAAACAGGAACACAACAATTACAGGTCACATCCGTCGCAATTCCGTGATGAAAGAAATAACTGGACACGACAAGGCTATTCTCACAACACAAATCGTGACCAAAACAGACACCCCCGGTATGACAACCGTTGGCAGAGTAGTAATAATTACAGGGAAAGATCACCTCTCCGCGGTAGTGACTATCACAGAGACAATCATAGAAACAGACAATATGGGAACCAAAATAATTATTATCAAGGGAGACAGAATAACTTCAGATGCAACGGTCCACCACGCAGTTACGATTCCGGGAGAAATTCTCCACCACACGACCGACAAACAAGAAACTATGTAAACTACCGACAAAACGACAGACCTGAATTCCATCAGAACTGGCGAGCTTCAAACAGGGCAGGGCCTTCTCGTCAAGGTTAATTTGTAGAAGTTGGGTCTCCTAATCCCAATAACGGCGCGCGCCAACAAAGAGACAGACAATGACTTTCACCGCATGCAGCCGCTTGCGCCGGCTGGCTCAGAGAAAAATAACATAGACGCTAACCTTGAGAAAAATTTTAGTATTCTTTACCGATGTACCATATTACCACATGATAATTCCACTGAAGTTGAAACTCTGCGTAGTAGGAAGAGTAAAGGTTTACACCACATTTCACATGTAAAACCGTTTATTGAAAGATAATCTGCTTTTTAACTTTGTCTTTGCCATATAACTTTTCACTTTACATTACTAGTATGCTTATCAGACTTAGAATCTGTTAACATGCAACAATGTTTGAAGTTAAATATCCAGTCAAGAACCAAGAGAACGTATTTCAACAGAAATTACGAATGCATTGTTATAGTGAACAGATGACACAGTATTGTTGTTTGTACATTCTTGCTTGTTAGTTGCACGATTACGTAACGACTATAAGGCTCACATACTTAGAACATATACTGGTACTGCTAATGAGATTTTAATGCAACATTTTGGTTTACTTGAAAATACATTCTGGATTTAAAGTACTTTCTGTGAGATACCAGACAACACAATGGTTAGTTTATGTGACAACTACACGGTTTTATCACGACGCAAATAATGAGTGACAATTTACAATGTTGCTTTTGTGGTGTTTCTGTTTTATATCTGCACAGTTTTTCTGCATTATTCTGGAAAGTAAAACATGTTTTAGTAGTAACTTTTGTGGTATAGCAACAATGAGACAGCCTTTTTCGTGGCACAACAATATGTTACTGTACAGTACTTTCTTCATCACGCCAATAAGCATAATAACTACGATATCTATACGCAAAGCATTTAACTTTTGTTTATCATGAGGTAAGTACATTGACTTCTACAGAACTTAGCTTTCGGAGGACGATAACTACGACACTTCCACAGAGATTATGTCGCAACAAGACGCACAATTTAGTGCTACAGTACACATATTTGAGTGATTAATTTCATACTTAAAACATTTATTTTTAAAGACTTTTGTATTACAAAGAAAGTTTTCCGTGATATATTTCATTCCATTGCTGTAATCTGTAACACCTGAGGGTATAATTACATTAATCCTCAGGGGGGTACACACTTACTTTGTGTATCATGTGTTTGGCAAGCACAAGGAGCCCTAGCTAAATGGTATTTGCTTATACAACTTTACACTTCGGCACCATATTTCTCTAACACACAAATTACACTGCTATCTGGTCATTTAACTGAGAGATAAACATTTTTTTTACTACATCAGTGACACATGTTTACGCAATTACACAGTTGGGTAACTTCACACTTATGAAATTGTATTTTGTCTGTACTTTGTGAACTGTTCATATTTTTCGGAACCATTGTGATACTAAGAGAGCTTTTAATGATGTATTTGGTAAGGGAGCATGATTTTAAAGTATGTTTGAGGTAGATGACACTACTGAAATGAGCAGAGAATTTTTTTAGGTTTTGACATTATTGCAGGGAGCTATGACGATTTTGAGAATTGACTGAGATGTTATGATATTATGAGGACGACAATGTGTATTATGCTGTTGACATATCTTTATGATCAATAAGATGATGCTACTGTATATGAGGAATTTCATTATGCTACGTATTTCTTATGATGAAATATTGAAGAAGTGTTGACGAATATGTGTATGTATAATAAGGTAAGGAATAATGAGTAGTGGTTAGGGACTCTGACCTGTGAAGAAGGATGTTGGATACCAAGAATCGTACTTTAAGAGTTATGAAATGTGTGTAAATACGTGAATGTACCACAATGCCGACGAAAATTTTTTAGGCACTGTTATATTTATAGGATTTTGTTTCTACAGATTTGTAACTCAAATATTTCGACCTGTGAAATTTCATTTGTATCAAACTGTCACTGTAGCGGAAACTGATGTCGTAAATATTTCGGGAAGGAAGGTAGGTCTCTGTAAGCACCCAGCTGTGCGACAGTCGCCTGGAAAAAGCCATTAGTGTGTGCCTTTCAGAGGCACAGGTGGAGAAAAAAAAAGAGGCCATTATCCTCGGTATTGACATTCCTTTGTAGAAAGCATCGCAAATACGACATGCTCATTACTTGGAAACATATTGTACTTTGTGCTACTTACTGTAATGCTTATGAACTGATGGGAAATACTCTTACATCTGCACACCTGATTATGACAAGTGTCTTTCTATGAGAGTTGGGAGAATTTCTACTAACTTATGAAATTCCACATCACTATTGAATGATATACTTATGCTTCGCTTTAGATAGTCACTTATTTCATTTGATATCTGGTTTCCAGCTGTGTTACAGCATTGGTTTTATAAAATAAAATTAAAAGCATTTGTTAATGTGAAAACTTTCTGTCAACAGATCTATTACATACTAATTTTATGATCCATATTCTTCGAAAAAGGAGCACTTGGAATGGAAAGAACAATAAGAAGGGATTAATAACAGTAACTGCACACATAATTTTCTTTTCAACTACTTGGTAATTTTTTTGTTAGATTAACTTGTTGTGGTGCACCACTTTAATTATATAGACATTAAGATGTGAATAGACATTTCCCTTATCTGCATTGTTGTCTTTAGTGTAATATTTTTCTGCTTGAGCTTTGTCATGTTTAGGTATAAGTTATTGCATTTGCTGCTGCTGCTTGCCAGGCATAGTGCTACTAAAATTGACTTCGTATTACTCTGTTAAGCCAATTACTTACTTTTTTATGTTTTCGTGGAGGGGAAGATGGTTTTCTCCAAATTGGTGTCGCTCCCACACCAACAAGCGAACAGATACAATCTTAAAGATCTTTACCTAAATCGCCTGTGCCTTGGAGCTTGTTAGTCCTAGCTATGAGATTTAATGAAGATTCTATCTCTAAACGTTTCTCAGATGCCGGCATTTCTTATACAACCAAGACAGCCAAGGATGTGGTTTACAGGCATATCTGCAGTATCGGCTAACACTAGAACTTGTGAATTTTTATTACAGGTGGCTCTGCACACAAAGCTCAGTTTATGACTCCACTGTGTAGGTGTGTTCCTTCAGTCCTTCACCCATAGCCTAGCCTTCTGCTGGCGCCAATGCAGGTAGCTTGGCATTGTTCTGCTGGAGACCTGTCTTGAGGAGGGGCTGCCCTGTCTGCCCTGTATGGCTCTGGGCATCCTGCAAAATTTACGGAGGGATAGGCTCACCGCCAGTTGCTTTCAACTCCCAACATGCCATTTCTACGTTCTAAGAACCATAAAAATACCTTATGCTTTTAGCGTCCTACATGAGGCCATCAACGTCTGCTCAGGGCGTTAACTTCCTAGAGTCTCGCTCAAGGTGTGTCAGATTGTGACAAAATGTTTAATAATTTTCTGTACACAAAAAATAGGTGAGAGAATAACTTCTACTTTTCAGTTTGACTTAGAAATGTGGTTTGTCCTGCTTTGCAGTTTTGTGCATGTGAAATTTTGCAACCAATTCCAAACATTTTGATGAAATTACAGCAGTAAGATGTGGTAATTTCAGATTTATATCAGTTTTTCTTTACTTGATGCTGCTTTCTCTTGTGAATAGCTTATGACAAAGAAGAGAAAAAAAAATAGTGAGATTCGAGCTCGCACTTCTTCTGCAAACCATTTACAACTGGAACAGGAATAGTGGGAAGTGATAATGGTGCTCAAAGTACCCTCGACCAAACACCAACAAGACGACGAATTAATATTGCACTATTATCCAGATCTGAGTCTTAAGTTACCACTTTGCTATAAACTGTCCCGTAAGTAATATGAAATAAGTGTTAAAAAGTTTAATCTTATAAGAATTATTAATTCCCACTGAGTAATGAGATGCGTATCAGTAACAGTGATAGCAAATAGCTAATGAACATACACTCCTGGAAATTGAAATAAGAACACCGTGAATTCATTGTCCCAGGAAGGGGAAACTTTATTGACACATTCCTGGGGTCAGATACATCACATGATCACATTGACAGAACCACAGGCACATAGACACAGGCGACAGAGCATGCACAATGTCGGCACTAGTACAGTGTATATCCACCTTTCGCAGCAATGCAGGCTGCTATTCTCCCATGGAGACGATCGTAGAGATGCTGGATGTAGTCCTGTGGAACGGCTTGCCATGCCATTTCCACCTGGCGCCTCAGTTGGACCAGCGTTCGTGCTGGACGTGCAGACCGCGTGAGACGACGCTTCATCCAGTCCCAAACATGCTCAATGGGGGACAGATCCGAAGATCTTGCTGGCCAGGGTAGTTGACTTACACCTTCTAGAGCACGTTGGGTGGCACGGGATACATGCGGACGTGCATTGTCCTGTTGGAACAGCAAGTTCCCTTGCCGGTCTAGGAATGGTAGAACGATGGGTTCGATGACGGTTTGGATGTACCGTGCACTATTCAGTGTCCCCTCGACGATCACCAGTGGTGTACGGCCAGTGTAGGAGATCGCTCCCCACACCATGATGCCGGGTGTTGGCCCTGTGTGCCTCGGTCGTATGCAGTCCTGATTGTGGCGCTCACCTGCACGGCGCCAAACACGCATACGACCATCATTGGCACCAAGGCAGAAGCGACTCTCATCGCTGAAGACGACACGTCTCCATTCGTCCCTCCATTCACGCCTGTCGCGACACCACTGGAGGCGGGCTGCACGATGTTGGGGCGTGAGCGGAAGACGGCCTAACGGTGTGCGGGACCGTAGCCCAGCTTCATGGAGACGGTTGCGAATGGTACTCGCCGATACCCCAGGAGCAACAGTGTCCCTAATTTGCTGGGAAGTGGCGGTGCGGTCCCCTACGGCACTGCGTAGGATCCTACGGTCTTGACGTGCATCCGTGCGTCGCTGCGGTCCGGTCCCAGGTCGACGGGCACGTGAACCTTCCGCCGACCACTGGCGACAACATCGATGTACTGTGGAGACCTCACGCCCCACGTGTTGAGCAATTCGGCGGTACGTCCACCCGGCCTCCCGCATGCCCACTATACGCCCTCGCTCAAAGTCCGTCAACTGCACATACGGTTCACGTCCACGCTGTCGCGGCATGCTACCAGTGTTAAAGACTGCGATGGAGCTCCGTATGCCACGGCAAACTGGCTGACACTGACGGCGGCGGTGCACAAATGCTGCGCAGCTAGCGCCATTCGACGGCCAACACCGCGGTTCCTGGTGTGTCCGCTGTGCCGTGCGTGTGATCACTGCTTGTACAGCCCTCTCGCAGTGTCCGGAGCAAGTATGGTGGGTCTGACACACCGGTGTCAATGTGTTCTTTTTTCCATTTCCAGGAGTGTATTTTACATTTTATACTATATCGCATGGTTCACCTAAGTAACACGTCATTCTGGTAGCATATTGTGTTGATCTGTAAGTGAGCAGGGTCAGTCAGGTCATGTTGGTAGACACAAGAGCCCACTCCATTGGTTGAGTACCAGAAACGACGGGCACACGCATGGGCCAACGTCTCTTGTCTTTGCGGAAACGCATCAGGGCGCCGTTCACTGAAGTCGCAATAGCATTTGCTGTAGGGTCACTGGCAGAACTGTTTTACCACTTGATTGCGGAAGGAGGAGAAACAACCTTTTTAGCGTGGTCCAGAAAGAAAACATTAGTGAGAAACAGGGATTTCTTCGAAATGCACCACCTACAGGAGATCGAGAACCTGCAGTCGAGGCAACTTTGTGAGCGTGAGATGCTGTCAAGGCCCAGGCACTGAAAAAAAAAAAAAAAAAGCTGCCTTAAATCAGAATCAGAGAGGGAAGCAGCTTCTTGTAAGATATCCGTTTACTCGGTGATCGAAGAAGTATCCACAGCTCAGCCATCTGAAATGACTTAAAGAACTTTCTTTCTTTCTTTCGCTTATGCCATAGTCCCGCAGCGATCGCAGGGTCGGCGTGGTTACAACGGATTAGACAGTGTTAGTGCTAGGGATGGCCGGATGCCCTTCCTGCCGCCACCCCGTACCCTCCAAGACGGAATCAGTGTACCCCAACTGTCTGCGTCGAGTGTAAGTCGTGAAATATTGCGGTCGTGTTTCAAATGTCTGCGACGCGTGTAACTGAGGCGGAACGTGCGGACCAGCCCGGTATTCACCTAGCGGGATGTGGAAAACAGCCAAAAAACCACATCCGGGCTGGCCGGCACACCGGGCCTCGTCGTTAATCCGCCGGGCGGATTCGAACCGGGGCCGGCGCGCCTACCCGAGTCCAGGAAGCAGCGCGCTCGGCTACCATGGCGGGGTAAATGACGTAAAGAACGAAACCCTAAAACTTTAGTCTTCCTTTCCGGAAGCAGACAGAACAGAATCGCTTCATGGGCAAACTTCTTCTCTGTCCCTCATCAGCTGAACACCCAAGCATCTCTGCGAGTAGATGAGCCGGAGATTTAAAAATATTTCAGGGTCAGATGCATGTAGCCACAGACTCAGATTGCTGGTGCGAAACCAAAGACATTTTGCATGCACTTCAGCCTCCAGCTACAGAATAACACCGTGCGATTTAGCCGCTATTTTTACGATCAATGCGTTTTCGACTCTGGCCACAGATGCTTACCCCTCCATAGCGCTGTCTGCTCTATTAGTAACATTTCAGCAGTCACAATGCGACTTTATGAATATTACTTTTTATACCGAGACACAATTAATAGAGACGATCCTAGACACTTCGCCCGGATATGCCAAGGTTATACCCTGCCGGAAAAAATTTTAGCACCAAGGACTTGTGCGACATAAACCAAAGTTGGTAGCCTGTTTATACATCTGAAAAATGATGTCCATTAAAATTTCGCGCTAGTCGCATGAGAGTGATGCTCGTATCGCCACTATGAGCACGCAAATCAGATTTGCTTGTAATACATGCTCCATCGGTCGTTAAATGAGCTAACGGTCGTTACATGCTCTAACGGTCGTGAGCGTTAGTTACCTTTAAGAATGGACATGGTGAGCTGATGTTAGTCAAGAATGCTTTTAAGGCGACAAAGACGCCATTATCAACACCTCACTCTGCGACAAACACGCCTTTACCAACACCTCCCTGAGCTTGAATGGAGCCATGTAATAGGGCTACGAGAAGCGGGATCGTCCTTCTGCGATATCATAGTAAGACTGGTCAGGAACGTAGTCACTGCACTTCCTGCTGGAAGAGCGCTCATGAGAATGTACGGTCGCAAGAAGACCGGGCTCCGGACGGACACGTGACACTACCGAGAAATAAGACCATCGTGTTCTTCTTATGGCTCTGGCGCATCGTACTACATCTGCAGCAGAGATTCAAGCGGCAGTTGGCACCACAGTGACACAACTAACTGTTACAAATCGGTTGCTTCAAGGACAGCTCCCAGCTAGATGCACCGTAGCGTCTTTTCAATTGACCCCAAACCACCGTTATTTGAGACATCAGTGGTGTTAAACGATGGATAATTGGAGGGCAGTGTGCAGATCTGTTCTGTTTTCTGATGGAAGCTGATTCTGCCTTGGTGTCAGTGTAGGACCTTCACCTGTTGTTATCGTCAGGGTGCGGTTTCGTACGACAGAAGGAGCGCTCTCATGGTTATCTCACGCACACTGACTGCAAATTTGTGTCAGTCTCGTTATTCGACTCACTGTGCTACCATTCATGAACAGCAATCCAGGGGGTGTTTTCCCGATAGGATAACGCTCGCCCACATACCACTGTTGTAATCCAACGTGTTCCATAGAGCGTCGACATGTCGGCTTGACCTGCTCCATCACCGGATCTGTCTCTAATATACATCTGGGACATCATTGAACGAGAACTCCAGTGTCATCTACAAACAGCATTAACCGTCGCGGTACTGACCGTCCATGTGCAAGAAGCGTGAAACTCCATCCCAGCAATGTTCCTCACTTAAATACGTTACCTAGACAAATGCATTCCTAAAATTTCATTACTATGAATCAATTACTTTTTGGTGTTCCGATATTTTTATCCGTCAGTGTAGTTTGATGTTTGACAGATGTTTTAATGCGCACTTTAATGTAATAAACTGAATTACTCGAGGAACTGCGATTTGTTTGAGTCAATTACAAGGCTACAGTTTATGTAAAATACATAAAAGTACTCTACCATGAGCTATTTTGAAAGTTTCAAGTCACTAGCTCATCGGATAATGATAGTGGTATACAAAGTACCCTCCGCCAAACAACACAAAAAAGCCAGTTAATATTGCACTGTCATCCAGCTATGAGCTACGAGGTCTGGTCAAAAAATTCCAGAACATTAGTAATTTCGCGCCAAAGGTGCATTAGAGCGAAATGCGGTTGATCTCCTTGCACACGCCTATGTTTAATGTCTAATTGTCAGAAGATCCACTGTCGTATGTATATAGTTATTGCTCAGTGCTCTACTGAGTAGAACTTTATGTGGCACAGTTTGCGAATTTCGAGATGGCAAAGGTAGAGGAGCAACGCATGTGCATCAAATTTTGTGTGAAACTCAAGAAAAAATATACAACGGCACACCAAATGATGCAAGAAGCCTACGGTGGTGAGTGCTTAAGGGGCTCCGGAAAGGCTCAAAATCATGAAAAGTTCAATTTTTACTTTTTTGCGTTTTCTGAATCTGCAGACTATTACCTTTTAATAGATATATAATTTATTCAATTCCGAAGACTACAACTATTTTTAATTTTTTTTTTTTGAAATGTGTTCTACATGGGGGTGACCCACTGTGGCGCTGTTAAACTGCTGTCAAATGGTGTTATTATTAACGTCCGTGTTCATCAGGTACATTTTAGTGATGTGAGATAAAGTATGTGTTGTGGCTAACCTGTGATGGTTCAATATATATCGCTGGTGTGATTGTCGATTGTTTCATGTTTATTTACTCTGTCGTTATCTCGGAAATATTCGTAATTAATTCTGTTTCTTGAGTCTCTGTTTTGTTGAAGTATAATAATGAGTAAAAGTAAAGTTATTAGAAATCCTCTGAACGCTTTTAAGAAAAGGAGAAATGTTGGAAAGCCAAAGGTATGTGTTATTACTGTAAACAATAAAGACGATGAAAATCCCCAACATAGCTTGTGTCCCAAAGAAGAAGACATTTGGTGTAAATATAACAAAGGATTGCTAACTGGTGAAGTGTACACTCATAAGCATAGTCTGCCTCATGCAATAATGGAGGTGATAAAACCTATTTTCAGAGACTTAGCAGCACCTGAACTGTTGATAAAGTGTATTCACGGAAAAACTCAAAACCCCAATGAAAGTGTAAATAGTGTTATATGGTCGAGAATCCCCAAGACTGTATTTGTTGGAATAGAAACACTTCACTTTGGTGTGTATGATGCTGTTGCGACTTTCAATGATGGCAACATTGTAAGGTGCAAGGATTTACAAATATGGGAATGAAGATAGGTTCTAACATGGTACGAGCGATGCTTGCTTTAGACAAGGAACGCCTTCGGGCTGCAGACAGGGCTGTAAAGAGTCTAGAAATACAAGCAAGAGTAAACAGGAGGAGGAACAAGAGGAAGCTGGAGGAGGAGTTTGCAGAGGATGAAGATAATCCATCCTATGGACCTGGAATGCACTAAAAAGTTAATCCAATCTTTGTCGCTCGATTCCCAAAACTTTTATTTTCTCATACTAATTACATGTTTTCTAAGGATCTTCCAAACATATTTGTTTCAAACTTTCAGTAAATGTTACACAGTACCTTGTGCATAATTTAACACAGCCTTTTTCCAAAAAAACTGTATATTTTTAAATATATAAATAAAAAATTGCAAAAAAATGTTGTGAATTTTCATTACAATTGAAAAAAAATCATCTTTAATAACTGAACTAAAATTTTGTAAAATCCCTGTGTTAAGTTGTAGCCCATATTCCAATAAATAATCTGTAAAAAGTTCAACTTCCTACCTCAAATACTTTGTGAGGAAAGATGTAATTTATAAGCGTTATTTTAACATTGCAAGTATAGGGCGTTCCGGAGCCCCTTAAGCTGTTCTCGCTGTTACGAATGGTTCACACGGTTTAAAAATGGCCGGATAGAAGTTAAACTTCGTTCAGGACGCCCATCGACGTCTACCGACGACGCGCACGTCAGGAATGTCAACGAAATTGTGCGTGCCAATCGAAGACTGACTGTCAGAGAGATTGCAGAAGAATGCAGCATTTCAGTAGGATCATGTCATGAAACCCTGACACAGCATCTTGTGTTGCATAGTATTGCCGCTAAGTTCGTCTCACAGCTCATAAGACCAGAAAGACCTTTACCTCGGAATGTGTAAAGAGCTTTTGAGTAGCGCAAATGAGAACGAGACGTTTCTTAAGAGAATCGTAAATGGTGTTATAATGTTGACCAAGATGCAGTTTTCAAACGAGTTCTCCAAGACCCAAAAAAGCTCGTCAGGAGAGGTCAAATGTGAACGTCATGCTGATAGTTTCCTTTGTCAGATTAGAGCCACAGGGACAAAGTGTTAATTAATGGTGCTATCGGGACATGTTGCGACGCCTTTGAGAACATGTGAGAAGGAAACGGTTTGAAATGTGCCTCTTGCATCACGATAACGCACCTGCGTATTCATCCCTGTAGGTGTGTGACTGCTGCACAAAAAAACGAAATCACTGTGCTGCCTCATCCTCCGCACTCTCCAGACCTGGACCCTGCGGAATTTTTTTAATTTTAAAAGTTGAAAACCCTGTTGAAATGACGCAGATTTTTAACAATAGACGAGACAAAAGAAAATTCGCAGACGGCGCTTCGCATGATCCAGCAAGAGGCGTACCAAGACTGCTTCCGGAAGTTGGAACGGCGGTTTAACAGTTGTGGAGGGGAGTATTTCGAAGGAGACCATACAAAAGAAGTAAAAGCTAACCGTACAAAAATTTTGTGGACAAAGTTCATGAATTTTTTAAACAGACCTCTCTAGCTCATCGGGAAATATAAAATCTACTGCAAAAAAATTATACTGCGTAGAAAAACAACTTAATAAAAACTTGTTAAAATAGAATTGCGGTACTTTTTGCAGAAGAATAGCAATGCTAAAATCTCTAAGCAAACTTGCACCGAAGAAGCGATATGTCGCCTCCACTCCGCAGACTGTATAACACTACCGTCTGCTACTACTATACCATAACCTCTAAGCTGAAGGCGGTTCGTATAATGAAATTATTCTTGTTCAAGTAATTATAGTATGAAGAAGCAGAGCAGTGTTACCCTCTGAGAGGAATTTTGTTATATTGACCGCGTTGTACCTAATGGAGGTGGCTTATAGGAAGTGAAAGTCAGAATTACGTAAATATTCAAACAGTAACAAATAATATTTTACCTAGCTACACTGTTTAAAGAATAAAGAACACGGTCGCCAGCCTAATTAGGCAAGAGAATAATTAACATTCTCGTTTAAGAAAACAGGTATGATAACTTTAACGGACAAACACAACCTATTCTTTGCCACACGCGAGTGCAACGAACTCTGGTACTTAAATACAGTGTGTTCAGGCTGAGGTTAGAGTTAACAGATCAGAACAAACTACTGGCATAAATATAACAGATAACAATACACCCTATTACTTTGATGGATTGTTCAAACTGAATGGTCTTTATAACATTACTGTTAATATCCACTGTAGAATCATAAATTGGACATAGGTTCAATATTACTTCTCGAACATTTTCCTAGCTGACATAAAATTGTAAATGTAGTTCATTGCAAAATTATGAACTGGCCACAGGTTAAGTCTCTCTCAGCTAAATACTTTTCTATTTAGAATGAAAGTTAAATGGAAAACACTAACAGGTTACTTCTCAATGTCTTTTGAATAAAGCAATTATTGTTTCCTTAAATAGTGGTCTTTCTATTGATTGTTATTTATCATGGTCATAAAGGATAACATGTGTATCCTATCAAACTATTAATATGCACTTTCAGTACACAAAAGAAACAAGTGCTTAGCAAGCAAGAGTATATAAATTTCCACAATTACAGTTTTAAACTTTTTCTACAGTGAGACACAAAACTGACATATTTTCAAGATACTGACTCACCTTTTGCGGTTTACAATAGGCAGCAATGTAATCATTTATCAAGCAAAACTTTATAAGTCTCAGTTTTAAGAACCTTTAATTTTGAAGTTGGCAACAACATATTAATAAGCAGTTTTAATAGAAAAATTATTTTCAGCAAGCATCATTTACTTTAGTTCACTCTCTTGCCACATTAACTTTAACTTTCCTTTTACTATGTTCAAGAGGCTTTAATTAGTTAAAACACTAGGCTTTAATGTTCTTTCAATAAGGACACTCGGTAATCACTTTAGTTCAAACGGAGAGGAACCTGAGAGGATATGTGACTGAGGATAAATCACGGTCGGTACAAGAGTTCAGTTAAATTTTACCTTGTATTTGAGTACCCTAAACATCCAATGCGTTGATCCTTCACTGTACATTATTACAGTATTCCGTTACAGTGACTGCGCAATGTGGTGGCGATTTCATTTTGGTAGGTGGATTTGCGGGTAGAATTGTCGGACTCGGTCATTTCTTGGTGGCGATGATAGACATCAATTCCAGAATAGCTCCAGCTCTTTATCCATCCATCCGAGGCATTGGAAAGTGGCACGGAAAGCCTCTCTCGGCACCAGAACAATATGCAGCCTTTACATGAGCAATTGACAGTTTGGTAGCTCGACCCCGACTGACTCTTGTTCCACCTTTTCTACCTAGGCCAACGACAACTTGCGCGCGCTACTAAGTTACATTCCCGAGGGGAACCACACTACCTTTTACATACAGAATAACTACGAATCCTAAGTGAAGGTCAGCATTTTACATAACAACAAACAATTATTTTAAACAAAACATATCATTTGCACATATAGGTAGTTCTAAACAAAATTATTTAAACACATTTATTTAATTTTAAAGATAACCAAAGAGATTATATGAGGAAGACAAAAGATCATTTGCTCATATTGTGCATATTACAGAGATTACACTTCATTACAGTATCGAATTAATCGTACACTAATTACAGAAATTCAACGATGGGATGTTGAACAAAATAGAAAGCTAAATGAATCAACAAAAGGTATGTAGTGTCCAAGCTATGGTGTTACAACTGGTTCGATGCTGTTTTCTACACGAGTCTATCCAATGCACGCCACTTCATTGCTGCATATCTATTAAAACTTACATCAGTTTGAACCTGCGTAAGCCTTGATCTATCTCTGTAATTTTTATCTTCCCGCTTCCTTTGTTTACCACACTAACGATTCCTTGATGCCACAAGATGTGTTCTGTCAACCACCCCATTTTTAGTCTACTAGTATCATAAATTACATTCTTCCCCCAAATCGATGAAGCGCACCACATTATTTGTCCGATTTACACATTTAATCTTCAGTTTTTTGCTGCAGCACTACGTTTCAAGAGCTTAAATGCTCTCCTTATCTCTTATTCTCTTATTTTCTCTTCTCATCGTTCACGTTTGACTTCTGTATTCGTACAAGGCTACACTCTGAACAAATACCTTCAGGAATAACCTCCAAACCTATGAATTTATTGTAGCATACCGACCACAGAAAGGCACGTTAGTGGGAGGCGAGTAGGATATGTTGTTATTGTAGTAACTGAACAAGACCGACGCAATGTTGCGAGGCAGGTTAGCTTTCTGAAACAGCAGTGCTACAGAGACTCGTGCAGCAAGTGACAAGGCGGATTTCCATACTGAAAATGCCAATCGACTTTTGACCACCTAACTGGAAATGATACATATGCACAACAAGGGCGGCGCTGTCTACTATATGCACTAGTTTTTCTGGCACGAAATTATTCTCAGTCTTGCAGCCCTACCAGGACCGGGGCTGTACCGGACGAAATCGACACATGGACTTGCCAGCAGAAGTAAGCGGTTCGAGGCCACAGCAGGGCAATAGCTCACGGAATCCATTAAAATACGCATCGCGGAAAATCTAATGAACACTGACAGTGGTTACCAACTGAATAACGCGTGGAATTCCGTCATCTTTGAAATTTTCTCGAGACTAAGACGCCAGAAGGCTTCGATAGCTGCTGCCAGCGACAATAAGGACGGTAGCTGAGTATTGCAGTTCCACCAGCGAGGGCGCTGTCGCTGGGCGGTGTCTTCATTCTGTCTCCGCGACTTAAACGCATGCGCGGCAGTACCATCAGTGCACTATATAAGACAGAGTGTAGTCAGTCCTCGTTCGGCTCACCTGGAGACGGCTGGCTGTTGTCCAGCCGAAATATCGTGGAATGAAGTTTCCGACGACCGGTTGCTATCCCGAAATCTCTTTGAACACGATCACACCTTAACACCAACGCCTCCGATTTTACTGTTGGCACTACACACGCTGGCAGATGACGTTCACCGGGCTTTCGCCATACCCACATCCTGCCATCGGATCGCCACATTGTGTACCGTGATTCGTCACTCCACACAACGTTTTTCCACTCTTCAATCGTCCAATATTTACGCTCATTACACCAAGCGAGTAGTCGTTTGGCATTTACCAGAGTGATGTGTGGCTTACGAGCAGCCGCTCGACCATGAAATCCAAGTTTTCTGACCTCCCGCTTGTCACAGTAATTGCAGTGGATCCCGTACCTGTTTGGAATTCCTGTGTGATGGTCTGGATAGATGTCTGCCTGTTACACATTACGACCCTCTTCAACTGTCGGCCGTCTCTGTCAGTCAACAGACGAGGTCGGCCAGTACGCTTTTGTGCTGTACTTGTCCCTTCACGTTTCCACTTCACTAATCACATTGGAATCGGCGGACCTAGGGATGTTTAGGAATGTGGAAATCTCGCTTACAGACGTATGACACAAGTGACACCCAATAACCTGACCATATTCGAAGTCCGTGAGTTCCGCGGAGCACCCCATTCTACTCTCTCACGATGTCTAATGACTACTGAGGTCGCTAATATGGAGTAGCTGGCAGTAGGTGGCAGCACAATGAACCTAATATGAAAAATGTATGTTTTTGGGTGTGTCTGGACACTTTTGATCCCATAGTGTATAAACTACGAGGGTTGCCCAGAAAGTAATACATCGCATTTTTTTTCCTCAGCCGAAAACAATGCTACGAATGCGAAACGTTACGTATGTGTTATTGGAAGTCTCCTGAGTGAGCTCGCCAAGTTTTCGTTACTTCCGACAGATAGCGTAGCTGCAGGACAGTTTCAAATTGGCGTCTGTGATGTGCGTTACAAGCAACGTGCCTAAATTATCCTAAGGACAAGCACACACACCCGTGCCCGAGTGAGGACTCGAACCTCCGCCGGGACTAGCCGCACAGTCCACGACTGTAGCGCCCTAGACCGCTCGGCTAATCCCGCGCGGCTGGGGGACCAAGCGTTATGTCACTGTGCCAAAATTGCTGGCGATTTGTTCGAAGAACGTTTTGGACAGTTCGAGCAAATCATTTGGTCACCCAGATCATCCGACACGAATCCGATGAACATTCGTGGGACATAATCGAGAGGTCAGTTCGTGCACAAAATCCGCACCGGCGCAACACTTCCGTCATTATGGACGGCTATAGAGGCGGTATGGCTCATTGTTTCTGCAGAGGACTTCCAAAGACTTGTTGAGTCCATGCCACTTCTAGCGGCTGCACTACGCTGGGCGGAAGGATGTCCGACGCCATATTAGGAGATGTCCCAGTACTTTTGCCACGTAAGTGTATTATTTCTAGAGCAAAGAAAATATGTAGCCTATAATTGGCGTCTAATTTCTTTCCATAACTGAAAAGGTGAATGCAGTAGAAGTAATACGGATAAACAATGAATTCGCCCATATTGAACACTCACCGCCGTTCAGTACCGAGTCTGCGTCGGCTTACTGATGCACACTACTTGGTAAATGTACTTGGCCGTTTACTCACGCCAGAGACGCAGAGAGAACGTGATTAAATACAAACAGGAAAAAGATAATGAGTAATATACAGTGTGTTTCGCTATTATTGTTAAAGAAAAAAGGGCTCGTCGCGACGCTCAGACTAGCAAATAATCAATTGTAGTGTGGCCGAGCGGTCCTAGGGGCTTCAGTCTGGAACCGCGCTGCTGCTGTGGTCGCAGGTTCGAATCCTGCCTCGGGCATGGATGTGTGTGATGTCCTTAGGTTAGTTAGGTTTAAGTAGTTCCAAATCTAGGGGACTGATAACCTCAGATGTTAAGTCCCATAGCGCTCAGAGCCATCTGAACCCCGATACGAGGTATGCGCAGGTCCAGTCACGAGCATGTGACAATACTGGTGATGTCTAATGCTATGTTTATTTCGAATCACTGCAAGTGAGGCGTAAATTACAAAGTGATGAAACGCCCACATTCGCTTTCATCACCATTTCAGATAGCTTAGTAGGCTCTGCTGGTAAATAGTGGTTCATCAGTATAGTGGCCTTCCAGGTCCCTAGATTTGAACCCGTTGCCTTTGTTTGTGTGGAGATATTTAAACGTTTTTGGGCATTCCAACCATATTGATAGACTGGATGAACTGCAGGAACGCGTTGTGATTGGTTGTCAATGCATTCGGAACACGCATGGAACTTTTTCATTTGCTTGGGTATCAATGAGGAGACGTGCTGCGGCCTGCCACCTCAGAAGTGGTTGGCAATTTGTATACTTGTTGTAATGCGGTTGTCATCGAGTGCATATCTGCAGTTGGATATATAGCGACTCCGCTATAATGTGTTCACGTACTCAGTCGTAAAAAGTTGTATCGGTCACACAATTCGTTTACGGACCTATGTTTATTGGTATTATTTGCTTGTCCCATTGTACTCTACTGGCATTTTGTTTTGTACCTATAATAGCCAAAATTACTGTACGGACATGTCTCAAAGCTATGATTAATCTAGACTACAGAAATGCAGCGTAATTGGGATACAGTGAAACGTCCCCTTTGAAAAATTATACAAGACTGTGCTTAAACTGACACACAATATTTTGTTAGCGCAACGCCATCTGACTTTCAATAATCCCTACAAAAGAATGGGCCCTGACTAACATTAAACTATACCTTTCACAAATCACTTACCTCACAAAAATCTTCGCTACTCAAGCTACTGCAATACAGCGAGCGCCACTACTGCCAGCTAAATAAAAGATTCTAACTATGGAAGGCACTAACTACTGATAGGCATAGTTAGCAAATGAAAGATTTTGATAGAGAACAACCAATGTATTTACCTCAATAGTCATAATATATGCAGCATTTCATGACAAATTTCAAAACTCCGCCATCTCTCTCCCCGCATCCACCACTGCTGGCGGCTAACCTCCAACTGCGCAACGCTACGCGCTGTTCACAGCCAGCTGCCTAACACTACAATGGCGAGTATTACAACAATGCAAAGCAGCCACAGACTGCACACAGCACAGCCAGTGATTTTCATACAGAGGTGGCGTTACCAATAAAAATACCTAAACAGCCTACTTACATAGCCCCCAAGCTCCCCACAAAAAATTTTACAAATTGTTTTGGGCACTGGACAATGCATATTTGTTAAAATTTTTCATAATCGTAATTACAATAACAAAGAAATCAAATGCACACACTTATTGATACAATGTTGGTCAAAAGCTAAATTTTCTCACAGTCCATAAAGATAGTTCTGATCATTCATCATTATAGTAATTACAGTTTTTCTCAAAGTCTGAGCAGTAAAAGAAAATGCACACGGAAGTAGTGGATTTCCATGCAATCTTGAAGAAGTAGCGTTGTCCTTCCAACGGAAAGACAGTGCTGACTCTCGACATACAGACAGGTCATGGGCCACAACAGAGCAAACCCACAGCGGAGTCAATCGAAGTTTTGAAGAATATCGTTTGGTAGGTCATCACAGAGCAGACCCACTGCAGTCCTGGTAGAGATTACGGTATTGGTGGGCCACGAGAGGTGCAGACCCACTGCAGTCCTTGCAGAAGTAATGGTACTGGTGAGTCAGCAAAAGTGTAGACCCATTGTAGTCCTTGTAGAGACGGCCAGCAGCCATCTGTTGCAAATGTGCAGGTGCACAATCACCATCGATGAGTCTTGCAGACAATGTAGCAAGTCCATAAACCACCACTTGTGCACTCACAAAGTTTTTTAATTGTCTTTAGAACCAGCAATGCTGTTATCCAGTCCCTTGCTGAATTATTAACACACATGCAAACACTAACAGTCCCTACTTCTCACATATTGTCCATATACTATGACCAACAGAAACGTGTGCAGTGAAATGGAACTTACAAGTTACTTAATTTGATGAACTGGTGTCAATTTCAATTTTATAACATAACAATACAATAACAAAGGTACAAATACATCATTAAAGAACATAACAATAGTACAGGCTTTACAAAAGAATCGAAATAACATATACAGCAGTGTTACAGGAATTATGACGTAAGTACATACATAAAAGATCAGAATATCTTTCGAAACATTAGCTTCACACATGAGCATTAAAACAGAACAGAATAAATAATGTTTGAACATCTTTACAAAGAAACTAACATAGTATTTGAAAAATTCTACAACATAAATCTTATTAGCTAAACACATAAAGACAGGAAATAGACAAATACACAAGGGTACATAAACACATAGAGGGATGACACAAAAGGAAAGGACAGGGTTTGTTTTACTGCAGTATTTTGCATGGAGATCTCCCTTTGTTCATCATTATTCCCAAAAGTACTATCTAAGCTGGCTTTCTGTATTCTGTTCACATCCCCTTTCAAAATAGTTTTTCTCCACTGTACACTACCTTTTTTTTTGGCCAAACTATTTTCTTATATCTTCTCAATGCATTTCTTCCAATTCATCATAGTTAGTTTCTTATATAGTCTACCCCCTCTTAAGCTAACTTAAATCTACTGAGCTCAGATGCTAAACTAAGGGACGAGGCAATGCAGCAGCACAAAAGAATTAACACAAACAGCAATGACAAAAAATGGACATTGGCAAATCAATTGCAATATTACGACTAATATAAGGCAATGTGCAGCAAACAAGAAAAATAAATCAGTAGTAAACTGGCTTAGCAGAGTAACACAAAGTCAAATTCGGTAACACTATGCCTGGCAAGCAGCAGCTTATATCCAAACATGACAAAGCTCAAGCAGAAAAAATATTACACTAAAAATGGCCATGTCTAATACCTATGTCACATCTTAACACTAGAGTGATGCATCACGATAACTTACTCTACCAAAAAATTACCAAGTAGTTGAAAAGAAAATTATGTATGCAGTTCCTGTGAAGGTAAATGTCTTTTTGTGCTCCCTCATTTTTTGAAAAAAATTATTATTTACTCGATCTGTAGACAGAAAATATTTGTATTAGTACATCTATAAAATTTTATTTTAACCAACGCTGAAGTGCAGCTAGAATCTAGATATTAAACAAAATGAGTTAATAAATACATAAAGCAAGCCATATGGCATTTCTCTCAACTAGCACGACAATAGCCGTGAAATGTTTCTCATCGTTTCATTAGGCATTTTAGTAAATATCATAAATTAAGAGCTCCACAGTATAATCATATGTTTTCAAGTTGGACCGTGTCGTTTTTGCGATGCTTTCTACAAAGGAATGTCAATAGTGAGGTTAATGGCCTCTTTTTTTTCACCAAATGGCTGTTTCTCCAGGTGGCTGGCACAGGTGGCCGCTCAAGACGCATTACGTCAAGGTCACTTACCTTTCTTACCGAAATATTTACGACAACAGTTTCCGCTACAGTGGCAGTCTCGTATAAAAATATTTCACAAGTCAAGAATTTGCGTTACAAATCTGTAGAAACAAAATCCTATTGATATAACAGTGTCCAAAAAGTTTTCGTCGGCATTGTAATACATTCACGCATTTACATACATTTCATAACTCTTAAAGTACGATTCTTGGTTTCCAACAACCTGTTTCACAAACCAGAGTGAGTCCCTAACCACTACTCATTATTCCTTACCTTATTCGTCGACACTTCTTCAATATTTTATGATAACAGATATGTAGCATACTCAAATAAATCATATAGCATCAGCTTATTGATCATAAACATACCGCAACAGCATAATACACATAGTCATCGTAATAATATCATAACACCTCAGTCAACTCTCAAAATCATCGTAGCTTCCTCCAATAATTTCAAAACCTAAAAAAAAATTCTCTGCTCATTTCAATAGTGTCATCTACCTCAAACGTACTTTAAAAATCGTGATCCCATACCAAATATATCATTCAAAGCTCTCATAGTATCACAATGGTTCCAAAAAAATATGAACAGTTCACAAAGCACAGACAAAATACAATTTCATAAGTGTGAAGTTATCCAATTGTGTAATTACGTAAACATCTGTCACTGATGTAGTAAAAAAAAATGTTTCTTTCTCTGTTAAATGATCAGGTAGATGTGTAATTTATGTGTTAGAGAAATATGGTACCGATGTGTAAAGTTGTATAAGCAAATACCATATGAGCTAGGGCTCCTTGTGCTTGCCAAACACATGGTACACAAAGTAAGCGTGTACCCCCCTGAGGATTAATGTAATTATACCCTCAGGTGTTACAGATTACAGCAATGGAATGAAATATATCACGGAAAACTTCCTTTGTAATTCAAAAATCTTTAAAAATAAATGTTTTAAGTATAAAATTAATCACTCAAATATGTGTACTGTAGCGCTAAATTGTGCGTCTTGTTGCGACATAATCTCTGTGGAAGTGTCGTAGTTATCGTCCTCCGAAAGCTAAGTTTTGCAGAAGTCAATGTACTTATCTCATGATAAACAAAGGTTAAATGCTTTGCGTATAGATATCTTAGTTATTATGCTTATTGGCGTGATGAAGAAAGTACTGTACATTAACATATTGTTGTGCCACGAAAAAGGCTTTCTCATTGTTGCTATACCACAAAAGTTACTACTAAAACATGTTTTTCTTTCCAGAAGAATTCAGAAAACTATGCAGTTATAAAACAGATACACCGCAAAAGCAACATTGCAAATTGTCACTCATTAGTAGCGTCGTGATAAAACCGTGTAGTTGTCACATAAACTAACCACTGTGTCGACTGGTATCTCAAAGAAAGTACTTTAAATCCAGAATGTATTTTCAAGTAAACCAAAATGTTGCATGTTAACAGTTTCTAAGCCTGACAAAGCATATTAGCAATGTAAAGTGAAAAGTTTTATGGCAAAGACAAAGTTAAACAGCAGATTATCATTCAATAAACGGTTTTACATGTGAAATGTGGTGTAAACCTTTACTCTTCCTAGTACGCAGACTTTCAACTGAAAAGCAATTGTCATGTTTTATACGTCGGTAAGGAATGCTAAAATTTTTCTCAACGCTAGCGTCTTATGTTATTTTTCTCGGAGCCAGCGGGCGCACGCGGCTGCCTGCTGTGCGAGTCATTGTCTGTCTCTTTGTTGGCGCGCGCCGTTATTGGGATTAGGAGACCTAACTTCTACAAATTCACCGTGACGAGAGGGCCCTGCCCTGTTTTAATCCCGCCAGTTATGGTCCAATTCGGGTCTGTCGTTACGATCACATCGTCTTTCGTCATGTTGGTAGTTCCTGTAGTTTCTTTCTTGTCGGTTAAGTGGTGGAGAATTTCTCCCTGAATCGTAACTGCGCGCTGGACCGTTGCGTCTAAAGTTATTCTGTCTCCCTTGATAATAATAGTTCTGGTTACCATATTGTCTGTTTCTATGATTGTCTCTGTCATATTCATTACTACGGAAATGCGATCTTTCTCTGTAACTATTGTTACTCTGCCAGTGGTTGTCATACTGGTGGTGTCTGTTTTGGTCACGATTTGTGTTATGAGAATAGCCTCGTCGAGTCCAGTTATTATTTCTTTCATCGCGGAATTGCGACGGATGTGACCTGTAATTGTTGTGCTCCTGTTCTCGCGTTCTGCGATTGTCAGTGTCAATTTCCAGTTCTTGTAACAGTCCCTGAAAAGCTTCAATGTCGTCTTTGCAACGTCCTGCTAAAATAATATGCCGTAAATGTTCAGGTAATTTGATTAAGCAAATGCGGATGAGTTCTGAGGGGCTGTATGGGTTTGAAAGATACTGATTCTTATGCAACATGTCTTCCAAATATTTCATAAGACCGGAAAATTCAGATTGTTCGAAACGTTTCATCATTATGATGCTATGTTTTACTCGGTCTTGTGTAGCTTGAGACCAATACGCTGAGAGGAAGGCATGATAAAATTCTCCTTCACTGTGACAATCGTGAATGACCGATCGCATTCTTACAGCTGGTTCATTCTCCAAGTAGCCACACATAAATTCTAACCTGTGCTCCGATGACCAGTTGGGAGGAAAACAATGAGAGAATTGATGGAGCCACGCTTGTGGATGAATGTTGTTGGCAGAATTCTTAAATGTTTTAAATTTACGTGTAGTAATGAACAGCTTATAGTCAAAATCATCGTGTCGGCGAGTAGCATATCGGTCATTGTTACGTCGTGTCGGCGGTTCCATCTCAAAATCCAATGCGCCTTGCCAATTTCTTTTATAATTTCCGAAATGTTCTGTGTTATTATTTTGTGTTTGTTCGGTATTTCTATGTCCCTCTTCCCGTACTGGAGCGCGAGTGTCCTCTGAAATATGTAATTCTTGTATTACCTGTGTCAACTGATCTTGTACTTCCCGGATTTCTCTTTTGTACTGTGTATTGATTTGATTTTGATTTTGTTTGAATTTTCTAATTTGTTCATACTCTTCTGTGCCAGTGAAGGCTACAGGTCTTGTGTCATTCAGATCATCATCTACCTTTGTAGATAAGTTAGTGACCTGATCCGAATGTTCGGCTACTTTCTCCGATAGTGAACACATTTCCTCAGTGTGTTTTTCTGAACCAAGTTTCAGAGTATCCATTTGTGTTGAAATCGAATCTACTGTGTCCTTCAAGTTTTCCTGAGTTTTTGCAAGTTGCGTAACCGTATCGGTAGATGCAACTGAGTCAATTTTAGCTTGCAAGGTCTCATGATTTTCATGAACAATAATTTGCAGTTCTTTTATGGCTGCTTTGTGATTCTGTAATGCATTTACATGCCGCGAAAAAACAGGTTGAAAATGCTCACAAATTTGTGTTTTTACGTCATTACAGACTTTTTGACATTTCGATTCAATGTTATGTAACTCAGTAGTTAAATCTTCACGTGTTTGTTCAAGCGTGGTGTCTAACTTTTGAAGATTTTGTTCCATTGCGTCTAACTGTTGCTGTGTTTGTCTCTGGTGTTGTTCCATTGTGTCTAACTTTTGAAGCTTTTGCTGTGTTTGCCTCTGATTTTGTTCCATTGTGTCTAACTTTTGAAGATTTTGTTCCATTGTGTCTAACTTTTGAAGATTTTGTTCCATTGTGTCTAACTTTTGAAGACTTTGTCCCATTTGTCTCTGATTTTGTTCCATTTGTTGCATTAATTTCAATAATAATGTATTAGTGTCTGGAATCTGTTTCTCTATGCTTCTCGGCAGTGCATTTTCACCGGCAACATTCTCATTTTGACAAGCAGAAAATGTGTCTTGACTCATTTGAGAAAACGGTGTGGACCCAAAACCTGAGTCTACAATATTTGCAAAATTGTGTCCTGTCATTCCCGATTCCTGAGGCGAGCTGTTACCGACCGATCGATCGATAATGCTTCCCTCTTCACTAATTGTTTCACTGTCTACGCCATTGTTTGCCACCTGCTCCATTTCCCTATGCACAATTACCAAATTACTACTTTGATCATTAGTTAATTCATTACTCGGTGGCGCTAACACACTGCTTTCGTTTTCACTGTCATTTCTCAGTTTACTTTGGAGCCTAGTATTACGTTTTTCACACGCCATTATTGTCGCAATATTTCACACGACAACAGAGAAAAACACAATTTGAAGAGCAAAATAAAATAACATAGCAATGGAAATAATGTCTACTTAATTGCAAGCGCAGCTGCGAAATACTTGGTGCAAATCTACATGCATGCCACAACTGTTTTACTGTACAACAATGAAAAACTACAACTACAATGGAAATTCTCTCTATAATTACGCTCTGGCAATAAACAAAAGCTACACTAATTACACAAACTACAAGAAAAAATCAGAAGATTCCAGTGAGGTATCCTCGGCTAAGGGTCGACATATGAAACGTCCCCTTTTTTTTTTGAACAATTGTACAAGACTGTGCTTAAACTGACACACAATATTTTGTTAGCGCAACGCAATCTGACTTTCAATAATCCCTACAAAAGAATGGGCCCTGACCAACATTAAACTATACCTTTCACAAATCACTTACCTCACAAAAATCTTCGCTACTCAAGCTACTGCAATACAGCGAGCGCCACTACTGCCAGCTAAATAAAAGATTCTAACTATGGAAGGCACTAACTACTGATAGGCATAGTTAGCAAATGAAAGATTTTGATAGAGAACAACCAATGTATTTACCTCAATAGTCATAATATATGCAGCAGTTCATGACAAATTTCAAAACTCCGCCATCTCTCTCCCCACGTCCACCACTGCTGGCGGCTCACCTCCAACTGCGCAACGCTACGCGCTGTTCACAGCCAGCTGCCTAACACTACAATGGCGAGTATTACAACAATGCAAAGCAGCCACAGACTGCACACAGCACAGCCAGTGATTTTCATACAGAGGTGGCGTTACCAATAAAAAAACCTAAACAGCCTACTTACAACAGTAACACACGAAGAAACTGAATGTGGGGCTGACAGTCGAAAATTTTTTACTTTAAAAATGCACTAATTTGACTTTCATGAAAGTTAGCTTCGTGAAATGTTCTTTTTTTCTCTATGTCGCTGATGCTCTATTGTAAATATTATATCCTTATGACGATACAGAAGAGCATTCTATTTACAATAGAATACAAGCAGCAGGGATTTTTAAATTATATTTTTTTGAGAATCGGGAGTAACAATAATAAGCTTGAGATAGAAACATTAAGTAAAACCACAGTAATTCATAGACCTCCTCCCAGCCTGATAAATATCAATTAGTGTTATTCAAAAAATGTGTCAGTAGAGCCAACTCTATCCCGGTAAATCCTAGGAACTGGCATGAATAAAGGAAAACAGCGACAGAAAAAATGGTTCTGACTCTGATTTAATAGACATGATTAACGCGGCAGTAGAGCACAGAAACCAATAAAATGATAAATATTCGCAGAAATATAGTTCTACCATATTGGAGAATTGCCACACCTAAATTGTCAAAGTCGTTTAACAAGAAAGGGGTTAAAATTGCATTGTAGACTGATAAGAAACGGGAGCAGAGGCACAAACATAAGACTGGGACAGGGAAAAACTGGATGGGGAAAGCGGAAGTTTAGAAAATAAATTGCCAGTGTTTTGAAATGAAGCGTGAGGGGCAAACGGGAACAAACTTTAATATAAGTTTTAAAGAGCATAATAATAAGAGGATGTTTTATCAGCGGTGGTTCTCTGCCTAGTGATGACTGGGTGTTGTGTGATGTTCTTAGGTTGGTTAGGTTTAAGTAGTTCTAAGTTCTAGGGGACTGATGACCATGGATTTTAAGTCCCATAGTGCTCAGAGCCATTTGAACCATTTGAACCATCAGCGGTGGCTAAGCAAGTCAAGAGTGAGCTGCAATCGTTTGGTAGCATCAAAAAACGCATGAGTGTATTGCACTTTGAAGAAAAAAGGGCGGTTACTCTCAAATTTAAAAGAAGCACACAAAAGTGCAGTGCTGGTTCTTAGAATTAGCTAGTACTTGACCTATTGTTCAAAGGTTTTACGATAGCATATTGGCGCAGCAGGGAGCATGGCAGGGGGAGCGGAGCGCTGTGTGTTCTTGATCTGTAACAGCCTGTGATTTCTTGCTTCTCCTTGGGTTTATCTGCCCGAGAACTGAAGTTTGGCGAGAAGCGCTGGGGTTGGCTGGCCGCGGCTTGAAGAGAGGGCATGACGGGCCTAGGGCAATGGGAGGAGGGAGGGGGGGGGGGCAGGTGGTAAGGAGCATTGCTGCAGCGAGTGGGCGTAGCCGAAGAGCAGTGTCAACGCAGCTGTATTGGAAGCGTTGCGCGGGTGTCTTCCTTGTAGCGGAACAGGACGCTGGCAGTGGTCACGAAGCAGACGCTGTCGCTGTTCGCGTGCTGTGGTGCCTGCCTGCGCCCGCCGTAGCATGTGGCGTGCCTGCGACCTTCTAATGCCTCTGCTGCTGCCGACCGGAGATTCTGTTAAATGGTGAACTGCCTCGCTACTGCAGATCTGAACTGCAAGCGAGTTCGTGCTTCCCACTGTTTATGGCTTGAAATCATTTTGCCCGTTACTAGTTGTGTTGCCGGCTTAGTGCCTCGTCCAGGCTCGTTGAATTGCTCTGGCAGCGCTTGTGCTTGTTTTGTTTGAAATTTTTGACTGTGTTACAGTTAGTGGAGATGTTGAAGAGCTGGAAAAAGTATGTCAGTCATGTTAAGGGCTTTTGATAATGTGCTGAAAGCACGTACTGCTTTTGTTGTGAGATCTCCATGAAGTTAGTTGGGTCAATTCGTTACGAGCAGTTATAGCACAAATATCTGAGTTTAGTATTGTAAAAGAAAAATATGTTGATATTAAATCAAGGGTCACAGTTGGTATTGAATATTAATATTTTTGTGACAAAATAAAACACTTACAGCCGTCCTTATGATTTTATTTAATTTTTTTGCAACCAGTTTCAACGCTTCAGTGCGCCATCTTCAAACTGTTTTTGATGCGGGTACCACATCAACAACAGCCTGAAGATGACGCATTGAAGCGTTGAAACTGGTTGCAACAAAATAAGATCAAATCATAAGGACGGCTGTAGGTGTATTATATTGTGTCAATAGTAAACGGCCGTCGTCCCAAACACCTCCTGCCAAAAGCATGGACATACAAAAAAAAAATTAATATTAGTAATGACATATATATATATATATATATATATATATATATATATATATATATATATTCTTACAAAACTGTTTCCCACCTGAGTTCGAAAAGCCACTACTAGTATTAATTTTTTGTATGTCCATGCTTTTGGCAGGAGGTCTTTGGGATATTGCCATTTATTACATTTGTGTGGATAAGTCAACCTGTCGAATTTGTTTACAGGCACTCTATTCATGACAGTTTGTAAAGCTTGTGTAAAACAACGTCAGTTGTTTGTCTCATTGTTTCACGCAGTAAGGCATAGCTGGCGTGGTAGCTTCTAGAAGTGAGTCTGTGCTTAAGGTCAAGCTGTTCTTAGTGTAGGTGCAGTACCTATAGCATTGCGTCTGGTCACGTGGCCGAATTAACTAAACAGCGTACACTTTTTGTGGCAGTCAAGCTCAGTAACACTGTCATCCCTGTTTGTAAATTCTTTAATTAAGATGTCATCAGTAAGTATTGATGACCGCAGTAAATTTGGAGGAAGACTTAAGTGTTTTTAGCTAATCTGTTAAATAAATTAAAACCAAATATTTGTAATTAAATTTTCATGCTATTGAAGCTTGATTTCTGACAATTCTTTGACAGTGTTTTGACAACCAAATTTAAACTTGCTGCTTAATGGTGGTGAGGCCGGAACATTTAAGGGTATTCCTTTTTAAAACTGCAGTTGACAGTCAGTGTGTCTATGCTGTTATCAGTGGTGGCTTGTTTGATTTCTTTATGTAAATAAATAAATATTAATAACGTGTATCCTTAAATTGGACTCAGTGTTTCCACCCCAGCAGCCCTGCAATCATTCTTTCAATGTTTCGGTTCTTATAGGCTGACAGAAATTTATTATTATTTACCTTAACTTTTAAAATTTTTTTTCTCTTATCTTAAATTTCATCAACGATTTCACAGCTGCAGCGCCAGTTTGGGACACCTGGCGTCCCTTGAGTGAGTCAGGTTCCGCAAGCGAGGTCCAGTAGCGGCAGGATGGGCGTGGCCCCTGTGGCAACACCGGCACCCACCCCATAGCCTGTCGGTAGAGCAAGATGCATGCAAAGCGCAACAACATTTATGCACTGCATGATAGATCTGAGTAATCGGTCTGGTCTCACCCCAAGCGACAACACACTGTCCCATGACACTAAGAAGGGTTGGTTGGTTGGTTGGTTTGGGGAAGGAGACCAGACAGCGTGGTCATCGGTCTCATCAGATTAGGGAAGGATGGGGAAGGAAGTCGGCCGTGCCCTTTCAGAGGAACCATCCCGGCATTTGCCTGGAGTGATTTAGGGAAATCACACTAAGAAGGGGAGCGAAAAAAAAAACACTTAACGATTGCCACAAAGTATGTCGGAAAACGTTAACATGGTTCTGACCCCAGTAACACTGAATATGAAAACAACAAGCACAGTGCGTAAGGAACGAATATTAGCCGTCACGTATTCACATAGTTAACCTATATGGTAGCTAAGACCATCATAACCTAACTGGGGTCAGTAACACTGCTATCACAGAATTATATGAGGTTGGGACAGTAAAATATACAAAAGCATCTGTAAATGAGGAAGAGTAGTTAAGGGGAGCCGGAACGATACATCTCCTCCATGTTAATTTTAGCAAATAGAAGGATCATTTTTTTCTAAAACCATTAAACATATTGCTCTGAAATTTGGGCTAGATGTTCAGTGAATATTTCTTTACAAAGTTATAATGCCATATTAAGAAATAATTATTGGTTTCTGTTTTACAATTTTTATAAACAGATGCTTATTTTTTCCTCTAAAACTTTGCAAACTCTTGAATTACACAATATTTTTTACAATTTGTTATAAAAATGAAGGAAAAGAAGTAAACAATATTGTGTATAAATTTCATTGATATACTGTTAGAAGTAGTTGCCTTTTCTCTGGTCTTTTCTTTCCTTTTGCTGCATGTTGTAGGCTTTTGTCTCTTCTTCCTGCACCTCTTAGTTTTTCTTCATCAATTAGGTGCATTGTGGAAATGGTGTTGTGTCCTGGTTGGAAACCTAAACCTTTCAGAACATCACATTTGACAATGTTTCCTTCATTGTATGTTGGCACTGAATAATACACTCCAAAATTCAATGTTTTTATCTGTACAAACACCCTTTTGGGAATCCTAATCCAAGTTAAATTATTTATACTGTCATTTGGATTTTGTGTTTTATCATGTAAACACTTTTCCAATAAACTTGGGTGTGATAAATCTCTGAATATGGCCTTAATTACATCAATTACAGCATTTGGAAAACTGCTTTTATGGGCATATTCCTTTCCTGATTGGTACTTACACCATGAGTCATCACCTGTGGGGCACAGTGCATGTTGTGGGTGTTCATTAGTTGATGCAGTATGAAAAAATAATGCCCATACTGCTCTCCTCATATGCTCCATGCTTCTTGTATTTTGCCTAATTGCACACCCATAACACCTCTGCAATATATCAATTGCTTCATCTGTCAATCTTCCTCCAAGGGTCTTACCATCACTGAGCTTCTAGGATCCTAATGTCTGCTTTAGTGTTTGCAGGCGAGCCCCCATGCGCTTCTGCACATGTCCAATGCACTCCTGTGTTTTGATGGGAATTTCATTGCCATCAGGTCTGAGTTCCTCTATAGCTTTATATCCCTTAGAATCACCATCTCCCGGATAGTTAGTGTATCGTACATTATACCACTCCTGTGATATGGAAAAAATTGCTTTCACTCCCTCTACTTCCATCGCTCCAATTGTGCCGTGAAAATTAGCTTCACAACTTTCACTATGTTCGTCCTTGGTGTTGCCCTTACATCTACAATGTTTTGAGAGAATAGCAACATCAGTTACTTTGCAACTGTCTCCACTGGTAGCTGTCACAACTACATTTATAAATTTATGACCTCTACGTTGCCATGATCCATCTAAAACAACAGTTAAATCTCTACAATTCCCATTATCTGTCACAACTTCTTCAGCTGCTTTCTTCATTGTTGCTTGAGCAATATTTTCAGCAGAAAATCCCACCAATTCATTACAAAATCCAAACGTGGTTGGTGGTTTTGCCAAGTTTATAATTCCACATAACATTGTCCCTGCAACACTGCCCTTGCCAATGCAACGCAAGCCATACACTAGCCTAACATTTATATCATATACCTTCTTTCCACTATTACCACTACGAGGAATAATGTTAGAATTATAAAACTAAACTTGTGCAGCTGATTTGTTACACTTCAATAACATTTTACATGCGAAACCATTGTGTGAAGTTATTTTCAATTCCAGTCCCCTTTCTTTGCAAACTTGGCATAATACTTAATGTTTCAAAATATCAGAGAGAGAGGAAATTTTAATTATTTCATTAACATCATTACTGTCTCTTTCATAGTTTTCAAATTTTTCTTTGCTGTCACAAAGTTCCTTGCTGGAAGAAGTTCTATCAAATTCATTTGGAGTAGTCGGTGAAGCACTCTGAGCAGCATCTTCCTTCAAAACCACAAAATATTTCTTCCTCCACTCATTGTGCCTTTTCTTAAACATTCGATTGCTGAAACGGGGCATATTCATATCCACAAACCAAATATGTAAAACAGGTACGAGCAAAATTCGTCAAATAAGTAAAATTGAACAGCTAAACAACACAAAGCAAACTCCACAAGTCAACACACACGGTATAGTGTTTATGTTTACCGATATGAACAGTCACTTGTCACAGAGATAAAGCCATACAATGTTGGAAAACAAAACACTGTCTATTTCCGCAAAGATACCCTGCTTGCAGCCAGCGAGCGGCGCCGTCAGAGGTGACACCAAGTCGCTACAACTATTTACGCGACGCGTCAACTTTGCAGCGATACAAAACACACTTAGAATTCACTTAGAAGGGTGAAACTTGATTTATTTTATTCAGAAAACTCCAAATAATTTTATAATAAAAAACCAGAAAACGTTAATTTTGTCATTTTCATCGTTCCGGCTCCCCTTAAGATGAAACATGTAAAGAAAATAATAGGGCATTCTTACATTTTTAACATGGTAATAGGCATTCGAAAAATTATTGATTGGTAACAAAAATTACAGAAAAATAATAGACGAAAAAAGCACTGTCACTATTTGTCGAGTGACGCCGTTCTGGAAATTAACTATAAAATTAGCAGTTTGTGGAACACCAAACCGGAAATTGGCAGATGTGCAAATATAACCATTCTTCCAGATGCTCATTTAAATGAAGAAAATATATAAGTGCTGTGCATTAGTGACTGCTGAACTACGGCCACCCACACGCGCTCTTGTGGGAGGTAGAGTTAAAAATAAAATGGGGAGGTGAGATACTTTGATACTGCAGTGTGTATGACGTCATAGCTTACGCCTCAAAATAGTGGTAAATATTAATGTAAGGTACTTTGACATTACGGCGTGTGTTAACTCCACAAAACTTGCGTGTGTGAGTGAACCTGAAATTGGCAGCCAAATATTAGCACGATTAATACTTTTGCATCCAGCATAAATTTACTGTAAATATTCCGTAAGCACTGCGGAAATATCGAGGCTGCGTAACGCATTTACATTAAATATTCAGGTGTTGTGAATATGGGTTTTTGATCGGGTATTTTAGTGTATTTGTTCGAGATAATATCTCCAATAGTCATTTCGCATTTTTGCTGTTTCTACACACATGCATTTCTACCAAGTCGGTAAATGCTTAAAGTACTGACTAGGTAGTCTTTCAACCCCAGCTTGTCAGGACAAACATTTTGTCTACTGTGAAAGAAAACATTGTCCACAGTAGGCTGTGTAGTTATCCTTTATTTGTTGGGCGATTAGCCAATTTCGACTTAACTCATTTTCCAGCATCTACAAAAATACGCGAACATGGACGAGTATTGCAATTTAAAATATATACACTGTGGAACATCATCAACCATAATTACTGTTGCGTTTACAGTCCACAGAGGCATTTTTGTTACTTATTCACAATCAGTATGCATATTTGTTGAGGCATACAATCGAAAAACTTTCCTTACGTTCATCCATTCGTGGATAGATACATCTCCACTGCAAACTGAGATCAAAACCATCGTACTAGAAGCAAACAACCGCTTCCTCACACGTGTAAACCACACGACTTCCACATTCAGACTGTGGCAGAAATCAGCTGTTCTAATTTCTCGCAAAGGATACACTCAAAGATAATATAGACAACTATCAATAATGTACCTCTGTGTACAGTACATGCTTTGTTGATGTGCCACTAATTGCAGTTTAATATTATGCCTAAACAAATATTTTGTGACGCACATGTTACAACGTCAAAACATATTAATGAACCATCTATTGCAACATCATGGTGGTATGCATAAAATGCACATTATAAGTAGTTTAAGTTGCTTGTTACACTGTTATTTTTTACACACCCATGTGGAACATCAATATTTACTGGCGTGTAGGCCACTGAGAATTGTATATTGGTGATTGGAAAAACGTGTTTTGTAAATATTATTTAATGTATAATTGCGATATGCCTTGTTGTTGTGGTCTTCAGTCCTGAGACTGGTTTGATGCAGCTCTCCATGCTACTCTATCCTGCGCAAGCTTCTTCATCTCCCAGTACCTACTGCAACCTACATCCTTCTGAATCTGCTTAGTGTATGCATCTCTTGGTCTCCCCCTACGATTTTTACCCTCCACGCTGCCCTCCAATACTAAATTGGTGATCCCTTGATGCCTCAGAACATGTCCTACCAACCGATCCCTTCTTCTGGTCAAGTTGTGCCACAAACTCCTCTTCTCCCCAATCCTGTTCAGTACCTCCTCATTAGTTATGTGATCTACCCATCTAATCTTCAACATTCTTCTGTAGCACCACATTTCGAAAGCTTCTATTCTCTTCTTGTCCAAACTATTTATCGTCCATGTTTCACTTCCATACATGGCTACACTCCATACAAATACTTTCAGAAAAGACTTCCTGACACTTAAATCTATACTCGATGTTAACAAATTTTTCTTCTTCAGAAACGCTTTCCTTGCCATTGCCAGTCTACATTTTATATCCTCTCTACTTCGACCATCATCAGTTATTTTGCTCCCCAAATAGCAAAACTCCTTTACTACTTTAAGTGTCTCATTTCCTAATCTAATACCCTCAACATCACCCGACTTAATTCGACTACATTCCATTATCCTTGTTTTGCTTTTGTTGATGTTCATCTTATATCCTCCTTTCAAGACACCATCCATTCCATTCAACTGCTCTTCCAAGTCCTTTGCTGTCTCTGACAGAATTACAATGTCATCGGCGAACCTCAAAGTTTTTATTTCTTCTCCATGGATTTTAATACCTACTCCGAATTTTTCTTTTGTTTCCTTTACTGCTTGCTCAATATACAGATTGAATAACATCGGGGAGAGGCTACAACCCTGTCTTACTCCCTTCCCAACCACTGCTTCCCTTTCATGTCCCTCGACTCTTATAACTGCCATCTGGTTTCTGTACAAATTGTAAATAGCCTTTCGCTCCCTGTATTTTACCCCCGCCACCTTTAGAATTTGAAAGAGAGTATTCCAGTCAACATTGTCAAAAGCTTTCTCTAAGTCTACAAATGCTAGAAACGTAGGTTTGCCTTTCCTTAATCTTTCTTCTAAGATAAGTCGTACGGTCAGTATTGCCTCACGTGTCCCAGTATTTCTACGGAATCCAAACTGATCTTCCCCGAGGTCGGCTTCTACTAGTTTTTCCATTCGTCTGTAAAGAATTCGTGTTAGTATTTTGCAGCTGTGGCTTATTAAACTGATTGTTCGGTAATTCTCACATCTGTCAACACCTGCTTTCTTTGGGATTGGAATTATTATATTCTTCTTGAAGTCTGAGGGTATTTCGCCTGTCTCATACATCTTGCTCACCAGATGGTAGAGTTTTGTCAGGACTGGCTCTCCCAAGGCCGTCAGTAGTTCCGATGGAATGTTGTCTACTCCGGGGGCCTTGTTTCGACTCAGGTCAAACTCTTCACGCAGTATCGTATCTCCCATTTCATCTTCATCTACATCCTCTTCCATTTCCATAATATTGTCCTCAAGTACATCGCCCTTGTATAGACCCTCTATATACTCCTTCCACCTTTCTGCTTTCTCTTCTTTGCTTAGAACTGGGTTTCCATCTGAGCTCTTGATGTTCATACAAGTGGTTCTCTTATCTCCAAAGGTCTCTTTAATTTTCCTGTAGGCAGTATCTATCTTACCCCTAGTAAGATAAGCCTCTACATCCTTACATTTGTCCTCTAGCCATCCCTGCTTAGCCATTTTGCACTTCCTGTCGATCTCATTTTTGAGACGTTTGTATTCCTTTTTGCCTGCTTCATTTACTGCATTTTTATATTTTCTCCTTTCATCAATTAAATTCAATATTTCTTCTGTTACCCAAGGATTTCTACTAGCCCTCGTCTTTTTACCTACTTGATCCTCTGCTGCCTTCACTACTTCATCCCTCAGAGCTACCCATTCTTCTTCTACTGTATTTCTTTCCCCCATTCCTGTCAATTGTTCCCTTATGCTCTCCCTGAAACTCTGTACAACCTCTGGTTCTTTCAGTTTATCCAGGTCCCATCTCCTTAAATTCCCACCTTTTTGCAGTTTCTTCAGTTTTAATCTACAGGTCATAACCAATAGATTGTGGTCAGAGTCCACATCTGCCCCTGGAAATGTCTTACAATTTAAAACCTGGTTCCTGAATCTCTGTCTTACCATTATATAATCAATCTGATACCTTTTAGTATCTCCAGGGTTCTTCCATGTATACAACCTTCTATCATGATTCTTAAACCAAGTGTTAGCTATGATTAAATTGTGCTCTGTGCAAAATTCTACCAGGCGGCTTCCTCTTTCATTTCTTAGCCCCAATCCATATTCACCTACTACGTTTCCTTCTCTCCCTTTTCCTACACTCGAATTCCAGTCACCCATAACTATTAAATTTTCGTCTCCCTTCACTATCTGAATAATTTCTTTTATTTCATCATACATTTCTTCAATTTCTTCGTCATCTGCAGAGCTAGTTGGCATATAAACTTGTACTACTGTAGTAGGTGTGGGCTTCGTATCTATCTTGGCCACAATAATGCGTTCACTAAGCTGTTTGTAGTAGCTTACCCGCGTTCCTATTTTCCTATTCATTATTAAACCTACTCCTGCATTACCCCTATTTGACTTTGTGTTTATAACCCTGTAGTCACCTGACCAGAAGTCTTGTTCCTCCTGCCACCGAACTTCACTAATTCCCACTATATCTAACTTTAACCTATCCATTTCCCTTTTCAAATTTTCTAACCTACCTGCCCGATTAAGGGACCTGACATTCCACGCTCCGATCCGTAGAACGCCAGTTTTCTTTCTCCTGATAACGACATCCTCTTGAGTAGTCCCCGCCCGGAGATCCGAATGGGGGACTATTTTACCTCCGGAATATTTTACCCAAGAGGACGCCATCATCATTTAATCATACAGTAAAGCTGCATGCCCTCGGGAAAAATTACGGCCGTAGTTTCCCCTTGCTTTCAGCCGTTCGCAGTACCAGCACAGCAAGGCCGTTTTGGTTATTGTTACAAGGCCAGATCAGTCAATCATCCAGACTGTTGCCCTTGCAACTACTGATATGCCTTACATTGCCATATTTTATGAAGGTATTTGGAGTATGTTCGCTTGTCATTTGTAACTAAATTTTGTTCCTCAGTTACGTCTCTCACTTGCTTCGTAAATAAAGAAATGTACATTATTTCAGATCAGTTATAGGCTGTCCCTAAAGTTAAACTACACTGAGATATAACTGGAATACATATAAGCAGATGTTGTATACATTTACTATATTTCATTGAGCTTCTGTTTTTCTTTACTATATGTAAAAGTATCGCATTTTTGATAAAGAATAGTATGACATCTATTCCTCTCCCATCCCTGTTCTACTTGACAAAACTATGATTATGTGCCTTATCTTATCGCTTTGCCACGACAATTTTATAACTGTTCGTAATGTTTGTCACATAAAATAAAGCTTTATAATGTGTATTTTATGCATACCTCCTTGACGTTGAAACACATACTTCATTAATCTCCCTTGATGTTATAACATACGCCTCAAATGGTTCAAATGGCTCTGAGCACTATGGGACTTAACTTCTGAGGTCATCAGTCCCCTAGAACTTAGAACTACTTAAACCGAACTAACCTAAGGACATCACACACATCCATGCCCGAGGCAGGATTCGAGCCTGCGACCGTAGCGGTCGCGCGGTTCCAGACTGTAGCGCCTAGAACCGCTCGGCCACACCGGCCGGCAACATACGCCTCACAAAACCTGTTTGTAGGAGTAAGATTAAATTGCACATAGTGGCACGCTAGCAAAGCGTGTAACATACACAAAGGTACATTATCAACAGTCATCTATTTTTCCTTTGTTCTTTACTAGAATGGCTGATTTCTGCCACAGACTGAATGTTAAGTCGTGTGGTTTTACACATGAGATGAAGTGGTTAATTGCTTCTAGTACGATGTTTTAGATCTCAGGCTGCAATGCAGGTGTTTCATAGCACGTATGGATGAACATATGGCGTGATTTTTCAATTGTAAGCGACAACATGTATTGCATATAGCAGACTGCTTATGAATAAGTAGGTAAGACTGTCTCTAAGGAATGTAGACACAATTACAATTTCCGATAATTATATTCCACAGAATATGTACATTAGTTTAATACTAATCCATGTTCATATGTTTATGCAGGGTCTGGGAAACGAAGGAAGAGTCGAAATTGGCCAATCACACAGCAAATAAAGGATTACTGTAAGACCTACTACCCGACAGTGTTTTCTTTCACAAAATGCTTGGAGGTTGTGGACCCACATATGCATAAAGTATCGTGCGCTTTGTGTAAACTTGCACCTATGCCACAATGCAAGTGTTATATAAATGCAACAGAAAAAACACATTTTTTGCCAGAATACTATCGAGCATTGTTATTTTGTAGGGCTTAAGAAAAAAAACAGTATATATCAAAGGTAAACTATTATGTACCTGTCTATAACATTAATGCGAACATTTTATGTTAGGTGTTACTGTAACCATTATTGACATTGAATGAAACAGCAAATTTCCTGTTACCAGTCACTATTTGATTTATTAACAAAGTGCTTTTCAAAGGTTTAAGCCTCCATCATCCGGTGGATTTATTTGGATGAATGCCAGTATGATGTGTATGTCTTGTGCTTTGACCGGAGGGTACTCTGTGGCACTGTCTAGTAAAGAAACAAAACAGTATTACAGAACACGGAACTGTGGAGATCTTAGTTTAAAAACATCAATCTAAATGCGCAAATAAAACAGCTAAACTTGAATACCTCTGGTAGTCACAGGCTTCTTTCTTCACTTTATTACATGACATACAATCTATCAGACTTTGTAACGAAGATGATGTCTGGAAACTGATAGGTATGAAGAAGATATAGTAAAATAGAAACGCTGTTTCGAAGTACAAATAACATATAGCAAAACAAAATCTTTATTTTGGAGGAAGTCTTAAAGCACTGTGAAGATCTTTGGTTGAACAGATATGTTAGATTAACTTATCTCAAGTGGTATGCGAATCCTTTTCTCTCAAGTTTATATAGCTTGAACTTCGCACTCATTTATGTAATCAGGTGACTTGTAGACAACATTGAGTGTAATAATTATGCTACCTACACTAGAAAAATTATTCATAAATCACAATTTAGGTTGGGGCTCAGTAACAGAAAACGAAAGGAGTGACAGAAGGTGAGCAACGTTTTGCTTATGCTGGAGCTGTGGTATGTTAGGCTTACATCTGTTACATCTTATCACTAAGTAAATGTTGAAGTAATAGAAAAGGAATTCAAGATATTCATATAGATATAATCTTAATAATAAGGGATGCAGACTGCTGTGAGTTAGGCAAGTCAACTGTTCATTTAGAAATTACCAAAGAGAGATGCAAATAACTAATTAACTCATGGCAAATATGAAAGGGAGGGCAAAGGTAGTGTGTATAAGCGCGCGCGCACGCGCGCGCGCGCGCGCGCGTGTGTGTGTGTGTGTGTGTGTGTAGGGGTTCAGATATAGGGGATGAAAGCTGTCTGAGGGTGAACAATGTTGGTTTAGCTACCTCTCAATAATACGATAGCGGAGGCGTGAGTCCAGTTCCAGAAATTATGCGTGTGTGCGTCGGTGGCAGGGTGGGTCCTGGTATTTTGCGGTACAGGAGCAGAAATTCTGCCATCGAGGCGCATACACGCAATTTCAGGAACTGAAATCAGGCCACAGCATTCGCGTTATTGAGCGATCGTAAATGCATACTTGCAACGAATGCATTATTGCGCCAAAGTGGGATTGTGTCGTAGTAAGCCATCGGTCTTCATGCCAAACACATCTGCTGAACGAGCCTGTCAGGACAGAGCGTGTAGACTAGGAAAAAAGTGTACACTTTCCAATCCTGATGTTAAGTTTCTCGGTGTTCCCATTTCTACTACTTATTCCCTTCGTCTTTCTTCGTTTTACTCTCAATACATACTGTGTACTCATTACACTGTTCATTCTGTTCTGCAGATCATGTAATCCTGCTTCACTTTCACTCAACATAGCAATGGCATTAGCGAATCGTATCATTGATATCCTTTAGCCTAGAATTTTAATTCCACTCCTGAGTCGTTTTTTTCCATCATTGCTTCCTCGATGTACAGATTGAACAGTTGGGACGAAAGGCTACATCCTTGTCTTACACCCTTTTTAATACGAGCACTTAATTCTTGGTCATCCACTATTATTATTCCCTCTTGGCTGTTGTACATACTCTATATGACCCGTCTCTCCCTGTAGCTTACCTCCACTTTTTTCAGATTTTAGAACATTTTGCACCATTTTACATTGTCGAACGCTTTTCCAGGTTAACAAATCCCATGAACGTGTCTTGAGTTTTCTTTAGCCTTGCTTCCATTATTAACCGAAACGTCAGAATTGCCTCTCTCGTGCCTTTACTTTTCCTAAAGCCAAACTGATCGTCATCCAGCGCACTTTCTCTTCCATTCTTCTGTATATTACTCCTGAGAGCAACTTGGATGCAGGAGCTATTAAGCTGATTGTGCGATAATTCTCGCACTTGTCAGCTCTCGCCGTCTCCGGAATTGTGTGGGTGATGCTTTCCCGAAAGTCAGATGGTATGTTGCCAGACTCATGCAATCTACACATCAACGTGAATAGTCGTTTTGTTGCCACTACCCCTGAAGATTTTAGAAATTCTGGTGGACTGCCCTTCTGCCTGATCTGATCTTAATTCCTCCAAAGCTTCTTAAATTCTAATTTTAATACTGGATCCCCTATCTCTTTCAAATCGCCTCCTATTTCTTCTTCTATCACATCACTCAAATCTCCCCCTCAAAGAGGCATTCAGTGTACTCCTTCCACCTATCAGCTCTCTCTTCTGAATTTAACAGCGGAATTCCCATTGCACTCGTAATGTTAACACGATTGTTGTTTTGAGTTTCATGTACGCTGAGTCAGTCCTTCCGACAATCATTTCCTTTTCGATTTCTGCTCATTTTTACTGCTGCCATTTTGTCGGCACTTCCAGTTTATTTCATTCCTCAGCGACTTGTATTTCCCTGTGTCTGAATTTCCATGTACCTTTTTGTTCATACTTCTTTCATCTATCAACTGAAGTATTTTTTCCGTTCCCATGCTTTCTTCGCAGTTACCTTCTTTGTATCCATGTTTTTGTCTCTAACTTCTGTGATTGCCCTTTTTAGAGATGTCTATTCCTCCTCATCTGTACTGCCTATTGAGCTATTCCTTATCGGTGTATCTACAGCCTTAGAGATCTTCGAGCGTATCTCTTCATTCCTTAGCACTTCGGTATCCCACTTCTTTGCAGATTGATTCTCCCTGACTAATCTGTTAAACTCTAGCCTACTCTTCATTACTCCTACACTGTGATTGAGTCTATATCTGCAATTGGGTACTTCTTACAATCCAGAATCTGATTTCGGATCTCTGCCTGAGCATGATGTAATGTAACTGAAATCGTCCAATATCACTGCACCTTTTCCAAATGTACCTCCTCTTCTGGTCATCCTTGAAGAGGGTATTCTCTATTACTAGCTGAAATTTATTACATAATTCAGTTAGTTTTCTTCCTTTCTCATTTCCTGTCCCAAACCCACATTCCCCTGCAGCATTTTCTTCCACTACTTCCCCTACAACGTCATTCCAGTCCCCTACGACTATTCGATTTTCATCTTCCTTTACGTGCTGTGTTACCCTTTCAGTATCCTCTTATACTTTCTCTGTCTCTTCATCTTCAGTTTGCGTCGTCGGCATGTATACTTGGACTGTAATTGCCGGTGTTGGTTTGCTGTCGACTCTGATAATTACATTCATGTCACTGAATTGTTCACAATAACACACTCTCTGCCCTTTCTTGAAACTGATAACGAATCCTACTCCTGTTGTACCATTTTCTGCTGCTGTTGATATTATCCTATGCTCCTCTGACCATATATCCTTGTCTTATTTCCTGTTCGTTTCATTGACCCCTACTATATCTAGACTGATCCTTTGCGTTTCCCGTTTCGTTTCTTCTAGCTTCCCTACCATGTTCAACCTTCCGACATTCGACACCCCGACTCATAGAACGTTATTCTTTCGTTGGTTATTCAATCTTTTTCTCATGGTCACCTTCCTCTTGACAGTTCCGTTCCAGAGATAGGAATGGGGGCTATTGCGGAATATTTTGCCAATTGAGAGATCACCATGTCACTTTTTCAATTACAGAGCACATGTCCTGTTGATATGGGTTATGGGTCATTAATGCATTTGTCTCCATTACCTTCTGCATCCTCATGCCTTTGATCATTGCTGATTCTTCCGCATTTAGGGGCAGTTTCCCACCCCAAGGACAAGAGAGTGCCCTGAATGTCTGCTCCTTAGCCCTCTTTGACAAAGCCGTTGGATGAATGAGGGTGACTTCTTATGCAGGAAGTCTTCGGCCACCAGTGCTGATTATTAATCAAATTTTATGCGCCAGCGTGTTTCGAACACGGGAGCAAGTCGTTTCGATTACTAATCAAAGACGCTGCTCTTAGACAACGAGGTCTAAATATAATTTTCCCGGGTTCGATTCCCGGCGGGGTCAGGGATTTTCTCTGCCTCGTGATGACTGGGTGTTGTGTGATGTCCTTAGGTTAGTTAGGTTTAAGTAGTTCCAAGTTCTAGGGGACTGATGACCATAGCTGTTAAGTCCCATAGTGCTCAGAGCCATCTAAATATAATTAGTCAACAAACCATATCTCGCCGTATCTGCAGCAGCAACGGTAAGTCCTTTCTCACGGGGATGGTGCAAGGAAAGCAAAAAGAAAAGGCTGCACGATACGAGGGTCGATACATGTGAGGCCACTTAACATTACATTGTTACTGAACAAAAATTAAACTAGTATCGACACAGATAAGTGAAATAAGTCGGTCATGTACGAAGCTTGTAAATACAATTCGCAAATAAACGGTGTACTCGCCTTATCTGCAGCAGAAACACAAAGAAAGTTACGTGTATCTGTAATGTGATGCGCTATTTCACGATGGACCCCTGCTAAACTTATTGGACACGAGTTGTCGACGTCATGGTCATCTCTCCCACCAAATCTGCCAGCTGGGCTACCCACTGCAGATGGTCCTCCAGACGGATACTAAAAATATGATTTTATAATTCATTTTCCCATAATGCTGCATCCACATATGTATCAACGCCACATCTCAATGTGTATCTATAAATTAACGTAGAGAGAGAGACTGCTCAGTACCAGGATACCATGTAGCCAGCCAGTTCTGTACTGAACGCATTACGCGAGCTACGGTGTCCTCCGCCTGTCTCAACTCAACGGGCATGCCGCATGCACACCGATGAGTGACAGATACCTCGCATGTCCAGCATTTGTCTTGACGCCCTTGGCTCTCGTTCCAGTTTAGCGATATACAAACCATGTACACTGTACGTATCGGGACATTTATATCAGAACAAAGATCTGTTGTTCGAATCAGGGAGCCTACGATACATTTGCAGTGCAGGATAGTTATTTGCAGGTTGCCTTTGAGAGTTACTGATCACAATTTACATAGAAAACAATCCGCGACATTTGTGAAGAATTAGAGTTTCAGTCTAATAGTTTTCTGGACATTGGACTGGTTGGACTGGTATACTATCCTCACAGTATAATTGTGATTATTATATCCCATATCCATTAATTCAACCTGGTAAGTGTCTCAGGCTCATGAACAAATCCCTTATATTGCGCACAACTCACCACGAAAATCCGAAACGTGTTATGCAGGTGAAGAATATTTCTAGATTTGATGGAACATAACAGGCAATCGCTGGTACCTTTTATGAAGGCATATTGACATTAGTGTAACACATTCAGCTGATAATGTTGTGTGTTGTAACATTAGAGTACTAAGCTAACACACCGAAAAGCAACGTCATGGTCCTGTGACCCTCTAATAAGCTCTTCATCGGTAATGCGTTACATCTGCTCGACACATTGCCTCCTTAAGGTAATTATATCTTTGCTACAAAGATAGTCAAGTCTCTAGAGATGTGCAGTTATTCTTTGGATTCCAGTAGCCACTACACTGTATCCTTGTTCTGAACACTAGCAAAGAAAATCGCAGGGGACCTGGTGCTTTCGTCAGCCAGAGCAACCACCCATAGCCGCACGTTGGAGAACTGGACGCAAAATACCGGAATCGAGACCGTTTACTGCATTCAGGAATACACTAAAAATCTGTTGATGAAGCTCTATTTACAGGGTGTTACAAAAAGGTACGACCAAACTTTCAGTAAACATTCCTCACACACAAAGAAAATATGTTATGTGGACATGTGTCCGGAAACGCTTACTTTCCATGTTAGAGCTCATTTTATTACTTCTCTTCAAATCACATTAATCATGGAATGGAAACACACAGCTACAGAACGTACCAGCGTGACTTCAAACACTTTGTTACAGGAAATGTTCAAAATGTCCTCCGTTAGCGAGGATACATGCATCCACCCTCCGTCGCATGGAATCCCTGATGCGCTGATTCAGCCCTGGAGAATGGCGTATTGTATCACAGCCGTCCACAATACGAGCACGAAGAGTCTCTACATTTGGTACCGGGGTTGCGTAGACAAGAGCTTTCAAATGCCCCCATAAATGAAAGTCAAGAGGGTTGATGTCAGGAGAGCGTGGAGGCCATGGAATTGGTCCGCCTCTACCAATCCATCGGTCACCGAATCTGTTGTTGAGAAGCGTACGAACACTTCGACTGAAATGTGCATGAACCACATGTTATGTCGTACTTGTAAAGGCACATGTTCTAGCAGCACAGGTAGAGTATCCCGTATGAAATCATGGCTGTGAATCGAGGAAGTACAGTACATACTGGCGAAACTAAAATGAGCTCTAACATGGAAATTAAGCGTTTCCGGACACATAACATCTTTTCTTTATTTGTGTGTGAGGAATGTTTCCTGAAAGTTTGGCCTACCTTTTTGTAACAGCCTGTATATCTGGATCTACTTAGGAAACAGTGGTTATATTACATCTAGATGTGGCTGAATCAGACGAAGTACACCTAGATAGCAAATGCAGAGTTCTGCTGCTTCTGTACGATTAAATAACTAATTTTAGTATTGGCATTATATATATGTCCAAATTTTTTAAAATTTTTGTAAATACATTTGTGTGTTACACGACTAGCAAACGTAAATTATTACACTTAAGTGTAATAATCAATTCACTGATCTATAGTGAGAAAGCTGTCAAGGTACGTAAGTAACTTAAAATAAATGGGAACTTCTAAAATTTACAGAATTAGTATGGTGTGAGAAGGACACATTAATATGCATTTTTAATGTATGGATCATACACGTAAGTATCCAGTTACTTGCCTATTGCAATCAGATACTGTAAAAAATGATCTCTAAGATACATTTATGCCTAAATTGGTCTAACATTTTATGTTAAGTAAGTCATCTAGAGAGTAGAAGGAATGGCCGGCAAAAAATCTTTCAAACTCCGTGTAGTAGCTCATAATGTCTGCTGGCAACTTACTGAAAATATGTGTTACTGAATATTAGATCCCTTTTGGACCAAGGTAAGTAGTTTCAAGCCGTTTGTACATAGTCTTTATTCCTAGTATTGATGTTGCGTATTGAGCTACTGGCTGGAAAAATGGGCATATAACTTACAATAAAACTTCGTTAAGGAATGCATATACTGAGAAGGAGTAGCAAATATCTTCAATTCTTCGAATCGCTTTTGGCATGCTGCTTTTCAATTTACACCGTAAATTAGTCTTACTTCGCATTCTGTCACTGTAAAAGCTTCCTCTCGGTTTGTGGAGTTAGCCCAAAATGCGATACTGTATGACATAATAAAGGTAAGTAATGCCTGTTTCTTGTAATTATATGACCATTGTGATCCATTACCAGAAAAATCGATATAGTTGTGGAGTTGACATTTATTACGATTAAACCCCCTTAAACCTCCCTTAAAATCATGGTCAGATGTTGGTCACCTCCCTTAAAATCATGATCAAATGTTTGTCCCATAGGAATCGAGTGTGTACTGCTGGTTACCGCCGAATTTTGTCGGCTCCGATTCATACACTCTGACTTTGGCTCCCAGTTAGGTAGGACGTTTTTCCTTTTAAGCTTCTTTGCAGACTTAGACCTCGTGTGCCGGCCGCTGTGGCCGAGCGGTTCTACGCGCTTCAGTCTGGAACCGCGCGACCGCTACGGTCACAGGTTCGAATTCTGCCTCGGGCGTGGGTGTGTGTGATGTCCTTACGTTAGTTAGGTTTAAGTAGTTCTAAGTTCTAGGGGACTGACGACCGCAGCAGTTGAGTCCCATAGTGCTCAGAGCCATTTCAACCAAGTTGTGTCACTGTTACTTTAGCAAGCCCATCCATCACGAGAAGGTCGTACCACATCGGATGGGAAAAATCGGTTTTAACTGTCCTGAGGCCGAAAACTGCAAAAAAGGGGAAATATCGGACTTTTTATTGTCCTGCGACCAAACACTGCACGAATTGCAAATGACATCGGTTTCTGTCATGAAACTGGTTCAAATGGCTCTAAGCACTATGGGACTTATCATATGAGGCCATCAGGCCTCTAGACTTAGAACCACATAAACCTAAGTAACCTATGGACATCACACTCATCCATGTCCGAGGCAGGATTCGAACCTGCGACCGTAGCAGCAGCGCGGTTCCGAACTAGAATCGGTCGGCCCCAGCGGCCGGCCGTGGGAGTGGCGCCAGACATTTTCAATAAGCTGTGAGTCGCAAGGTGAAATGGAGCAACCGAATGTTCCACAAGAGATCAGCGCAATGGGTCGCGCAGTGCTTGCCTTCAATATAACTATGTTCGTAATTGCAGCCCTGAACACAACATCTTTCAGATAAGCCAGAGCCAGAAGTCATACAGATTAAGTAAGATCAGGTAGTCCGGACGGCCAGGCTGTAGGGAACTGACGGCTGATAATTCCTGCATTTCCGAAATACCACTGAAGCAGCTGCATCACCGGCTGTACTATGTGCAGAGGAAGGCCATCGTGTATAAAAATGATCCTACTCACACAGCCACCCTGTTGATTGGTGCGCGAAAGACCCTCATAAGGTTTTTATCAGTGACGATACAGCTAACAGGACCCTCGAAAAAATGCGTCCCTACGATACATGATGCTGTCAGTCCGGATTACACAGTCACCTTTTCAGAATGAAGTGGCACCGGTTGATCTGCACACCGATATTGGGTTGCCCATTTTCTGCAGTTCTGCGTATTGACATGTCCTTGGAGATGGAAATTGGATTCTTCTGACCGCAGAAAGTTCCACGGCCATTCATTGTCCACTTCAGTGCGGACATGAATTTCCGGAAGGAACGTTTGTTTTGCTGGCAGGTCAGCAGGAAGCAACTCGTGAACATGGGTAAATTTGCATGGACAGCGATGGAGAATGTTTCGTAGGATTTTATGCATCGTGCTCGAAGGTATGTAAAACGTTTAGGGAATTCCAGTTCGGGCAGTTCCCCGTGCGTTACGTGTTTGCTCACCAGCGCTCGACCCCTCCATCAATGCTGTCACCACATCTTCGACAGATGTCGGATCAATTGCTGTCGTCCCTCTGCCACGCTGCACCTTAAAAGAACATGTTTTTTCGAATTTAGTAATCCTTTTCTCTAGGCCCTTCGTATCCTCGAGTGGCCGGAATATCTGCAGGGTTGCTGGAGTAGAGTCGCTGTTGTTGTAAAAGAGCTTTACAGAAAGAGCGCGATCGTTCATGGAGACATGTTGGGCGTCTCGAACGCAAAATGAAGAACAGTTGTGTACCGTGTGTCTGTTAGAGTGCATACTTTGACGCTTACAGCGCCATCTACTGGTCAATTTTTAGTTAACTTTTTCGTGACTTTACCTTTCCCTCAATAATATGCTTTTCAAATTTGACGCCATTCTGAGCAATGGTTCTCTTTCTACTGCGTTTTGAAATCTGAATTGTAATTAGGGATACCTTCTATATCCGTCTCCAACACCTCAGCCGCTGTGATTTTCTCGCCCACGTGGGCCTTACCTTTCCACCTTTGCTATATTACTGCCACTGATCATAAGACCCGTAGTGGATCCCCTGCAAAACTCCAGTGGTGGCGTCAGTTTGCCGACTCCTTCCAAGGTGACATGATCGCTATCCCAAAGTACGACCATCCTCAGATGTGACCTGAGCGGCTCCCAAACTCCTTGCACGCCTCACTGCAGCAGTACACACCACCTCACACGTTAATTACTTTATTGTTCAATGACATTTCCCCTTGCGTCAATAAGATGCTGTTAAAATTTGACTGCGTCCTAGGCTGTGTTTCTCTTTCTACAGTGTTTTACAGTGGAACTTTAATTACGAACAAGCTGTACTTTGTCCTGTATTATGTATTCCGTCTACCGTACACTGGTAAAAAGAATGCCAACTCATCAACCACGGCGGTGTTTTCAAACAAGCTGCAAATGTAGACCCGTTGTGATGTGTTTAGGAGGTTCCAGTCCCTAAAGTGGCTGTGATACCAGGGGAACGATCAGCGGAAGCGTTTGGTGGTCTCGTGTCAGCAGGACATTGCACGGCGGCGCAACAGGCGGCTGCAGACGGGATGATGGCCGCCTCGCGTGCTTTGCACCGCCATGCCTTGCCGGGCTGAGCCGCGCCTAACAGGCCGTTTGCGGCGACCACGGGGTGGCGCGCGCCGTCGCGTGACTGCGGGCCAGCGAGGCCGCGGCCGCCACACAAAGGCCGCCCTTTCACCGGCTCCAACTTCCGAATGCCGGCCGCGGAAGGCGCGCCACTTTGCCCCCACTTCCTACGCAAGCGCTGGAAAATAGCCGGCAAAGAACAGCGCTAAGTTAGCGTGGGACGGCCTCCCGGCTGTGAGGCGACTCACTGCAAAAAACTCGCTTACCGCTATATGGAAACCTGTACATCGGCATCCTGAGTTCTGCAGGACGTTGGTTGCTGGTGTGGATTCGACATTTTGGGAGACAAGGTTTTCGGGAAGACTTCATCTGTGTCTCCTTTTTAGCACTTCGTTACCAAAACAGATGCTATAGACTGCAGCTGCCATCCTTTGTAGAAAGGCGTAATGAAAAACTAAAATTAATTGATATTTATACACCTGGCCATTAAAATTGCTACACCATGAAGATGATGTGCTACAGACGCGAAATTTAACCGACAGGAAGAAGATGCTGTGATATTCAAGTGATACGCTTTTCAGAACATTCACACAAGGTTGGCGCCTACAGCGTGCTGATATGAGGAAGGTTTCCAACCGATTTCTCATACACAAACAGCAGTTGACCGCCGTTGCCTGGTGAAACGTTTTGTGATGCCTCGTGTAAGGAGGATAAATGCGTACCATCACGTTTCCGACTTTGATGAAGTTCTAATTATAGCCTATCGCGATTGCGGTTTATCGTATCGCGAGATTGCTGCTCCCGTTGGTCGAGATCCAATGACTGTTAGCAGAATGTGGAATCAGTGGGATCAGGAGGGTAATACGGAACGCCGTGCTGGATCCCAACGGCCTCGTATCACTAGCAGTAGAGATGCCATGCATCTTAACCGCATGGCTGCAACTGATCGTGCAGCCACGTCTCGAACCCTGAGTCAACACATGGGGATGTTTGCAAGACAACAACCATCTGCACGAACAGTTTGACGACGTTTGCAGCAGCGTGGACCATCAGCTCGGAGACCATGGCTGCGGTTACCCTTGATGCTGCATAACAGACAGCAGCGCCTGCGATGATGTACTCAACGTCTAACCTGGGTGCGCGAATGGCAAAACATCATTTTTTCGGATGAATCTAGGTTCTGTTTACAGCATTATGATGATCGCATCCGTGTTTGACGCCATCGCGGTGAACGCACATTGGAAGCGTGTATTCGTCATCGCCATACTGGCGTATCACCCGGCGTGATGGTATGGGGTTCCATTGGTTACACGTCTCGGTCACCTATTGTTCGCATTGACGGCACTTTGAACAGTGAACGTTACATTTCAGATGTTTTACGACCCGTGGCTCTACGCTTCATTCGATCCCTGCGAAACCCTACATTTCAGCAGGATAATGCACGACCGCATGTTGCAGCTATGGTACGGGCCTTTCTGGATACAGAAAATGTTCGACTGCTGCCCTGGCCAGCACATTCTCCAGATCTCTCACCAATAGAAAACGTCTGGTCAATCGTGGCCGATCAACTGGCTCGTCACGATACGCCAGTCACTACTCTTGATGAACTGTGGCATCGTCTTGAAGCTTCATGGGGAACTGTACCTGTACACGCTATCCAAGCTCTGTTTGACAGGCGTATCAAGGCCGTTACTACGGCCAGAAGTGGTTGTTCAGGGTACTGATTTCCCAGGATCTATGCACCCAAATTGCGTGAAAATGTAATCGCATGTCAGTTCTAGTATAATATATTTTCCAATGAATACCCGTTTATCATCTCTATTTCTTCTTGATGCAGCAATTTTAATGGCCAGTAGTGTACTATTGGAGGAATGTATAGCGAGGTGCTGAAATTCTGTTCGTGTGAGGTAATTAATTAATCACAGAATCATCATCATCATCATCATCATCATCATCATGCCCTTCCAAGGATGAGGTATTACTCATCCGGTCTGTGTTATCCATCCACCTCTTACGCGGGTCTACCTGGTACTGTCTTTCCGGTCAGCATCTGATTGTTTTTTGCAACCTATTTTCTCTAATTGTATCAACATGATCCATCAGTTTTATTCTCCTCTCTTCAATGTTGTCATTAACTGAAAAGAACTAGCTGTTATATATTCGTTAACTAACTGAATAAACGGCATTGTCTGTTTTCGTATTTATCAAAGTTTCTGCTAATCCATTTCCACCTTCCCCATCCGTCCATTTCCTCTTTCTCCTTCTGACCAGCTCCTCCTCTTTCCAATCTCTGTCCGTCTCCTCGTGCCATTTTTCCAGTCCACCTGCTCCTACCCCTGTCTCTGTACAACCATAACTCCCCCTCTCCTCTCAGCTGTCTGCTCCTTGTTCCTTCCTCTGTCCATCTGCTCCTTCCCCTCTCTCCATTATCTGTCCCTCTCTACATCTCATCACCCCCTCAAAATGAACTTCCTCCCTCTCCCTCTCTCTCACTTTTCATCTCCTCCTCTCGATCCTTCTGTCAGTCTCCTCATCCCCCGTTTCTCTTAGCGTCTCCTCCTCCCCATCGAGATTTCTCATAGTTAGAGGTAAGAAGGAGCGATGTGTAACTGATTTGAAGAAAATTTAATAGCTCTTAAGATCGAATTGATCATTATTTTTTTCTGATGACCATTTTCAACAGTTAAGATTGCCATCGTTTGACGTTTAAAAAACTTGTTGGTATACATCACGTTCTGTTATGGCTGTACTACACACGTCATGTTGATATTATGCTGGATAGCGTACAGTGCATTCCACACAGGTGTGTTAAAAATAAAGACAGGTTTGTCACAAATAAAAACAATAGAGTTAAAAAGCGCCTTGTGTAGCTTGGGACATCCACACATATAACAATTCTTCTTCCCACTCTCTATGTCCATCTCCTTCTCCCCACTCTCCCTATTCATCTTCTCTTTCTCTCCTTCTTCGTCCATTTCTTCCCATTCTCTGTCTCTTTCCTCCTCCCTCTCTGTCCACCTCCTCCTCCTATACCCTACCTCATCTTTCCATATCCTCCTAGCCATCTTCCAAGTTATCACCTCCACCCCATTAGCAGCCCATTGGCTCTTACTCCAACATATTTTCCTTCCACATGTTAAGTAATATGTGAACCAAGTATGACTGAAATTCAGAGGTTTAGAAGCAGCTTCTACCCGCTGCACGCCATGTATAATAAAAAATTCTATGTCACATCGTAGTTAATTGAAGTGTGATAGCCGTTCTAAAATTGTCTCATTTATTTTTATTTCCTAAATTACTGGAGTCTTCCCTTTGAAAGCCATTATCGTTGTAGTTTACTGCGTTTTGTCTCACTCTATATACTGCTCTTGTAGATCTCTTTCCTGCATAATTATCTCATCAGCAGCATGTAATAGCTAATGGTACGCTGGATGCTCTTTTAATTCTAATTGTATTTTATCTCTCCACTTCATAACTAAGCCGTCAGTAAAAACTTAAAATAAAGTGGCTGATGAACAACTTGATTTGTTTGAATTTCATTCGACGTTCTCGAATCTGACGTTATAACTTTTTTCTTATGTACATATCAACACTTTATGGAATTAATAAAGCTGTTACTTTTAACAATTCCACAAAAGGTGTCTTTTTAGCTTACCGAATGTTTTCTCATAATCAGTAAATAATAAATATGTTTGTAAGCCTAATTCCAAACGTTTTCAGTAATCTGTATTGTTGTCAATGTGTTATTATGCGGACATCGCTTTCCAAAGCCGGACTGTTCTTCTGAAATTATTGCATCAGCGATGTTTTACAATCTTTGATTAAGAATTTTCCTGCACATTTTATAGCCTGATTTTGGTATACTTATTCTTCTAAAATTCCCTGTGTCTCTTCTACTGCCGTGTTTAAATTTAGAAATAACTTCAGCTCAGTTCCATTCTTCAGTCACAAAACAGTTCTTCTGACACATATTTAAAAGAGGGATAAAGCAAAATTCTAAAATGAGTCTTACGTATTTGACTACCGCATTATTAGAGTAGTAGCTTTTCTACTTTTTGTTACATTTAAGGCTGTTTTTAATTATTTTATGTCTGTTTGATGTACAGGGTTACTGTCACTTTTCGTATAATAACTTTAGTCACTGTTTTCAGTATACTATAAATTTCTGTAACATTGTATCCACTGATTTTTCGTTATTATATTAATATTCGCAGGGTCTTCCTCTATTTATTCATATGCTTCTCAAGTTTAAACATTATATTCTGTCTTCACTGAGTATCATGTTCAACACTAGCAATGAAACATACATACAATTTAATACAATAATTGTAAATTTCCAGAACTGCTAGTGTCCTTATTAAATTGTACCCCACTTTACTTTCCCCCCACATCGACGGAACATTTATTTAATTGAACTTTGTAAATGAATCTTTTAGACAGTTAAACCTAATAATTGTTCATTTCCACTACATCTAGTGACTTCACTAAGTTGTTGCACTTTTATACTGTCATCCCACATCGACGGAATATTTACGTTACAAACTTGTGCAGGAAAGCTGCTAATAAGTTCTGAGTGCGAGGAAAAGGGCACAAATTTGGCCGTTAGGTACCCTGTCAGACTTGAACCAACGGTAAAAAAGGCGTGTCCGCTACTTGCATCACTGTGTATCCGCGCCATGCCAACTGTGAGAGGTGCTTGAGGTGCCCATTCACAGTCCAACTGGTCCGCCCACTCGTCCTCTGACCGGCTCGCCGATTCGTCCGACTGTGTGTAGACGCTGGCGACTGCTCGGCGCGCCCTACCTGCCGCGATGAGCGAGTGTGGGCTGCCAGTTAGCAGTCGCGGCTACCAGGCAGAGGTCCATAGGTTGAACCGACGGGCCCCGACCACTGACCCCACTGCGGAAGCGTCTCCCACGCATAGCCGAACGGATCAGGCAGACCCCCTCGGTGGACGGATCGGCGGACTCGTCTGCCTTTGTATGGGGGGCTTCATCCTAAGGCAACAGTAGGATATGATTCCTTCAGGTCACCATTTGAGTTGCTATCATGAAACAGGAGTTGGGAGTACCGCTCAACGGTTAATTCTCTAAGCTGAAGCTAAAAAGTTGCCTGAATCTTGTCAAAAATCTGTTGCCGAGCCACTCTGAGCCCATCTCATTCGTCACCGATGATGGAAAATTCTGAAGAGCGATGCTGACAGGAGAGCAGCGAGTCCGCATGAGGTGGGCCTGTCTCGTCATTGCCTACCTTTGCTGAATACTTCATCCTCACAATTCTGGTTAGGCCGTGGAGGTGACTAGCTTTTCTGTAGAGCATGTATTTGTATGTGTATCTACGATTGTATGTACGAGTATCGTTCTCCTAATTTTTGGGTCAATTTTCTCATAGATAGTTTCCATCTATAACGTAATGAACGCGGTTCTTGTAGGCTAATTTAGAATATATTCTCACTGCTGAAGTCATTCTCTTATAAATACGAGGGTCACTCCAAAAGAAATGCACACTATTATTTTTAAAATCCATCTTTTATTCTACATGTTTGAATGTTTTACAGTTTTTAGATACATCCTTTAGGAACAATATTTTCATTTCTCCACATAATTTCCATCCCTCTCAACTGCCTTACGCCATCTTGGAACCAGCGCCTGTATACCCGCATGGTAAAAATCTGGACAAACCTGTTGGAGCCTCTGTTTGGCAGCGTGCACAAGGGAGTCTTCATCTTCAAACCTTGTTCCACGAAGAGAGTCTTCCAGTTTCCCAAAGAGATGATAGTCACATGGAGCCATGTCACGACTGTAAGGCGGGCGTTTCAGTGTTGTCCATCCTAGTTTTGTGATCGCTTCCATGGGTTTTTGACTGACATGTGGCCGTGCATTGTCGTGCGACAGCAAACCATCCTACTTTTGCCGATGTGGTCGAACACGACTCAGTCGAGCTTGAAGTTTCTTCAGTGTCGTCACATATGCATCAGAATTTATGGTGGTTCCACTTGGCATGATGTCCACAAGCAAGAGGTCTTCGGAATCGATAAACGCCGTAGCCATAACTTTTCCAGCAGACGTTGTGGTTTAGAATTTTTTTTCTTGGGTGAATTTGCATGATGCCACTCCATTGATTGCCTCTTCATCTCTTCGAAGAAATTCAATTCCACCATTCTCGTACTGTTCCAAAAGTTCGCTGCATACCGTTTTTCTTGTTTCTTTGTGAACCACTGTCAACTTCCTGGGAACCCACCTGGCACAAACCGTTTTTAACGCCAACACTTTCAGTATTCTGCAAACACTTCCTTCCCCCTATCCCAACGTAGCGTGTTAATTCGTTCACTGTGATGCGTCTGTCAGCAGTCACCAGTTCGTTAACTCTCTGCACATTGTCTGGAGTGTGTGCAGTACGGGGCGTGCCGCTGCGAGGACAATCCTCAATATTGCCGTGCCCGCTTTCATCACGTAACCTGCTTGCCCACCGACTAATTGACTGCGATCGACAGCAGCATCTCCATACACCTTTTTCAACCTCTTGTGGAAGTTTCCCACTGTCTCGTTTTCACAGCACAGGAATTCTATGACAGCATGTTGCTTCTGACGATCGTCAATTGTAGGAGCCATCTTGAAGACATGCCGTGACGAGTTTGAAAACAAGCGGGAAGGATGTATCTACACACTGTAAAACTCTCACACATGCAGAATGAAAACTGTATTTTTACAAAAATAGTGTGCATTTCTTTTGGAGTGACCCTCGTACGATTTTCTGTTCCGAGTAACTGCGGAAGTATCACTTGCAAGTCACAATTAACAGTAAATCGACTATCATCAAAAGTAAAGAACACGACCCCCAGCCACCCCCTCCCCCTCCTTCTGACTCTTCACCCATGCAGGTGGCCTAAGAATTCCGAACCACGAATTGCTGGTGCAGAGGAAGATTGGAAATATCAAATGTTCTGAGTGACTATTCTCACACTTGTCAGTAGAACGTAGGCGTTTTTGTATCAGTATACAACTTATTTGTATCGAAAAAATATTGAGAAGACTCTGTCATGCCACAGAATTAAACTGCTCTCCTCATCACTCCCAAAAGTAATGAGCCAAACAAAAAAAAGAAAAATAAAGAATATTTTAAGTTCCATACCAGACTTGTTCTAAGCGCCAAAGTGAAAGTTCTTGTTTCAAGCCTCATTAATACTGGCGCACTATGTCTTACTTGTCACAACACAAGCACTGAAATATACTAGCAGAACTGCAGTCGTCACAAACCATTTCTTATACTTTTTAAATCCTTTTACAAGGCAATAACGAAATTCAAGGAAAAAATCTCTCAGTATTGACTTCTGTTTCTTACATGACTATTCCTGGGATCATATGTTGCAATTTTTACAGTAGAACTCGCCGTACTTTTGAGGGAGAAATGGTAACATCGTGAACTGGTCCATCTCTTTCGTAACTGTTAAACATGGCTGGTCATTCAGATGAAGCACGACGTGGCATATACCAGCCATGGTCTTCCCTCTTTTGAATGCATGGTGGTTTTTCCATTCTTTGTTTTTGTAAGAACTTTTAATGCCTTTTTGAGACGGACGAGTGCGAGACACTCGATCGCACTGTCTTTGAAGATGTTACGCGCCTGCGTAGATAACCATGCTTCAGCGGCATTTTTAAAATAAAAGAAGTGAGTTGTATGTGAATTTACTTGGAATGAGATCATAGCTTTAGCTGACTCAGATATCTTGTGTAAATCCTGCGGTACGAAGGCTTTGCTTAACTGTCTTTGCTTCTCGGCAGGGTGTCTCAAACGTTTCCGGTCAAATTGAAACAGTTGATGGTGGGGCCACAGCTGATTATACTGAGGTAGAGAGCCAATGGCCAGAAGTGTATATTTATTGTATTACGTGCACATGTAGAGTACACTGGATAACAACAACATAGTAACTGTTGAAAGTGATGAAAGACAGTCTCAATGCATGCATGGTAACGGCGTATGAAGTTCTGCCGAACTGTCTCAAAGATCCATGGTGTCTGTTGCACAAGGAGACACGTAGCTTGAACGCTAGCAAGCGTGTCTTCATCTGTTTATACTGGGTTTTATACTCCTGCGTCTTAATGTAATTGCAGAGGAAAAAGTCCAGAGCTGTGAGATCCGCCGATAGCGCTGGCCATGGGACAGGACCTTCCCTTCGAATCCAACGATGAGAGTTAAGTGTTGTTCAGATGCTCGCGGACAGTAAGATCGAAGTAGACTGATGCAACGCCTTGTTGAAACTTAATCCTTTCGCAGACAAGGGGTGCACCCTCCAAGAACTGTGGCAGCACATGTTCAGGAACACCACGTAACGTGGACCAGATAAACGGGAGGCAGTAAATAAGATCATATTAGGTGATTTTGTGCACCGACCGCATATACGTTGGCAGACAATTGTTGCAAGTGGCTACCGATGTGGGTGATGTGGCGATTGTCTTACAGACATGGCTGTTGTGGCCATTAAAAACACTGTCATGGGTGAATGAGGCCTCATCTGTAAACAATGAAAACTGTACGAAGTTCGGCACTGCAGCACCGCAGTGGATAGTCCACTAACAGAAGTGAATGCGGGGTTCGAAATCCGTCGGTCTCAATGCTTGTACACTTATCCGCAAGTTCTCACCACATTGCATCCTTAGAAATGTGCATTTCATGGACAAATTGACGGCTGCTTATTTCTTGGTGGTCGGCCACACGAACCATCTCCTCAAATTCTGATGTTCGGACACGTCTGTGACGGGAACCACGTCTCAATGTCGTAACTTGGCACATCATGTAGAGGATACAGGTAGAAAAGGTCTAAACGTGATGAATATAATTATAACAATTGCAAATAGGCAATTTCGTCTTCCCATAACGACAATCAGAGTATATCACCAATCTATATTAGCATCAGTCGTAGGGTATGGTGCGAGGGTCTGGGCTCATAGGCTGCAGCTAGTGAAACCAGTTTCAGTAGCGAGAAGAGTGCAACGAGGCGTGCTACGAAGATTAACGGGCGCTTATTGCATTATCTCGAATGCTGCTTTGTTAATCACGCATTACAGCTGTGATAACATGAATGGGACACTTCAGACAGTGTCAGGAGAACATACGAATTTCTCCCTAACATCATGGAGGGATTAAAGATATTTTTTAACCAATCGAGAGCATTGATACATTGCCTGAATGGCCATGGACCTTCTGCCACGTATCTATACAAAATTAGAAAACATATTAATGATAGATGCGCCTACGGTAGTGTAGGCACAGCAGAAAACACATTGTGTGAATGCACGCTCTACGAAGATGCAGCGGGTAATTGACGTCATGCGTTAAGGATACTGGACCCCAAGACAGCACTGAGGAGTGAATCGACTTGGCGCATCTTGGACGATACTTCAGCTGCCGTATCTACGAAGGTCAAGAAAGACTTCACGAGGCATTCAACCAAAATTCATCGTGCTGCCATCCAGGCTAGACGACATTGCATATGGAGAGAAGATAATTGAGGTCGGCGACCGCCGAATGAACTGCTGTCCTAAGAATCTTCATTGCGTTGATGCAAGTGATCATGTAAGTGTGGACTTTAAGAAGTAACAGTGTTGGGTGGAATTACTTGCTACAGTGAAAACGCTGATGACGTGCTTCCCGACTGACAAGGAATCTAGCACACTATGCCTGTTGACCGGGATAGTGTGAGGGTGGATCGCGCAGCCAAAACAATCATCTGCAAGTTAAATGTACCAAAATAAATGAATAGAGAACAAATTCTGTAGTGTTTGTAGTATATTAGTAGCTGGATAATTAGTTAAGAGATTTAATGTAGTCTTGTAGTAGTGGAAGTAGTTTTAGCTTTTTTACCTCTTTTTTAAAATTAATTATCAGAAATAAATAATTAATGTGTAACTTATTACTGTCCACGTAAATGTGATTTTATGGGCTTCTTTAGATTTTCAGGCAACATGCTGAAATTATGAAGAATAAATAAAAGCAAAAAAACCGTCTATTGTAAATTGGTATCCAGTGAGGAGAGCTTCATACTGTTAGGATGACGCCTGTTGGGATAGCTTTCTCTGTGTTGCTTTCCGGGGACTACATCCTGTTTCCCCGTACATTAAATGCATGTCTGCCAACTCCCGTGACGAATAACTTTCCATCTCTGACTAGGCGTCATGCACCGTACGCAGCAACACACCTCTCCATGGACACATCATAAGTCGTCTGATGCAATGGACAACTGACACCAGGGATAGTGTGTGCGTGCGTCACAGGTTAACGCGCCAGTGCGATACATGTGGTCGTCACATGTCACACGTGCTATGAGCTAAGTTGTGTACAGTATGTCTGTTTGGCGGTCAGGGACGTACGCTGTTTATCGCCCACTGCCTGCTCCAGTGTGCAACACAGCCACCAGCCTCAGGAGTTAAAACTTGTGACTAAGCATTTTTTTATCTTTATTGTAATTTCATTCTCTCGCCCGTCGGGGCGAGTATGGGTCGCTGCGGTACCTTGTTACTCTTCAGCCGAGACCCATAAGAAAATACCATAAACACAATTTCTAAGAATTTGAAGATATTCAGTACGTGTACAAAATTATTAAAACAGGTGGTTGTTGTGGTGTCACCGCCAGACACCACACTTACTAGGTGGTAGCTTAAATCGGCCGCGGTCCATTAGTACATGTCGGACCCGCGTGTCGCCACTGTCAGGATCGCAGACCGAGCGCCACCACAAGGCAGGTCTCGAGAGACGTACTAGCACTCGCCCCAGTTGTACGACGACATTGCTAGCGACTACACTGATCGAAGCCTTTCTCTCATTTGCCGAGAGACAGTTAGAATAGCCTTCAGCTAAGTTAATGGCTACGACCTAGCAAGGCGCCATTTGTACCATTGCATGTATCTCAAGATAGTCTCACTTGTATCATCAAGAATGCTGTATACCAAAGGACGATATAAAAGTTAAGTGTTCTAGTAGCTACGTTCTTTTCTTTATCACATTCGTTACGAATCCTGTTCCAGACTTCGCGCCAGTCGGCGTGTGTGTACGTGTGCCCTCTCGGCTACCCGTCTCTGTGGACTGGCTGCCTTGTCAGTCCACTACAGTTGTAGTGGGAATACTGTTAGGAAATCATTCTTAAAATATACTCAGTCGACGACAAACATAATAAACAGGGAACTTCATTTTACTGAAGGAGAAGGAAATTAATAGTAGGTCAAGAAAAAGTTGGGGGGAGTATTTCTTGAAAGGATGTGGGAAATTAGAATTGCGAAGAGAGGGAGGAATGTGTGATGGAGTGAGGGGGAACGAATGGGGGCAGGCGAAAAGAAGTCTTCAGATTGGCATGAAAAGGAGTATTAATCCTTAATAAACAATCGGGCACTTGACTGTACGTTTAATTATTCATTTATTTTACGCTGTCACGATTCCAGAATCATAGCCACTATAAAGCGCAAGGGTGAAATATAACAAATAGTCCGACCTACCTGAAGGATGAGCAGAGTTCAATGTCAGATAGAAGGAGGCGGCAGCGCCCGAGGGTTAATATCATTCACTCTGATAGGCAAGGCAAGGTATTCGCTTTATTCGTTGGGCAACAGCGCTCCACACATCCTGTCCGGCAGGGGTAGGATGACGTCAGCTGGCATGAGAGTTCGGCGCCGTTATATCTGTTGTTCCCGCCGACCCGTAACGTCGTTTCCCTCTGTATCCGTTGCCGCTATTCCTCATTTCACATGTTCTGCCTCGGTCGACTTGGCTAGTCCTCTGTGTTTTGTATGACCAGTCCACCGCGGCGCTGGTGGTCACAGCACGAACTAATAACACCTGAAGATGAGTGTATAAGAGCACGAAACCGGTGGTCTTGTAAATAAAAGGAACTTACAACTGTAGAGGTATTTTCAACCTCTGGGACTGTGATGACAATTTTTCCTACAAAAACACAGCGCATCCGCAGAGATTACATGCATAGCTACAACTCTGCGGCCACTTACAGATTCGCGAACATCTGTATCGGTTACTTCCTCCGAAGTTTGGAGACTGCAAGCACCACTTTATTAACAAGCCTAATTTTTTGGACATGTTTAAAAAGCTGGTCGACGTAATGGTTAATTCTGATGAGTATTGCGAAGGTCCCTGACGAATTTATGGGCCAAAGAGTTTCCACCTCATATTTTCGAACTGTTTCGCCACACTCTAACGATAACGTGCTTTCTGGGCTGTTCACTGTCGCCGGCTCTGGCAAATTTCTTCATGGAACGTCTCGAGATCAAGCTCGAAATTCCGCACGCCTTCCCATTTCTATTTTCTCTGGTATGTTGATGATAATATTCTTAACATGGCCTCACTGTGAACTGGCACTACAGTAATTTGTTGATCATATGTTTGGTGAACTTCCCAACATGAAATTCTCTATAAAAATGGAGAGGGAGAGCAAGCTACCTTTCTTGGACGCACTAGTTGTTCGCAAGGAAGATGTTCAAATCACCCAGTCCGTGTTTGGGGAAAAAACCCACACTAGCTTGGTATCAGAGCTTCGACTGTTTTCGCCGCCCTGTATACAAAAAGGGGCCTTGAATATTTTAATACTCACAGCTGTGCCGATTTTGCACAGCAACCATCTTCATTCTGGACTAAATGGTTTAAGACAGATGTTCAAATCCAACAAGTGCACTGAGAAAGATATTGACAACATTTTCAAGTGTAATCCACAGAGGCCGTTTCGTGACTCAGAAGGGAATTGTCAGAATTTTCATTTCAAATTTGCTGCATTATGTTTGCTACTATTATTTCACACCATTTGAAATCTTCGTGTTCTTTTACTAGTGCCTTGTCCCGCACTGTGCGCAGGGTCGGCATGGTTAAGGTCAGATTGGCGTGGTTAATTTCAAGCGGTGGCCGGATGCCCTTCTGTCATCACCCCATACCCCCCAGGAGGAAATGAGTGTACCCCAGCTGTCTGCATCTAGTGTAAACAATGAAATAGTGTGAACGTTTTTCAGATGTCTGCGAGGCTTGTAACTAAGACGGTACGTGGGAACCATCCCGGTAATCACGTGGAGGGATGTGAAAAACCGCCTAAAAACCACATCCAGTCTGGTTGGCACACCATCCCCCGTCGGTAATCCGCCGGGCGTATTCGATCCGGGTCCGGCGCGCCTACCCGAGTCCAGGAAGCAGCGCATTAAAGCTCTCGGCTAACCTGACGGGTTTCACGCCATTTGAAATACACAAACCAAATTTCAGCTGCTGGTCACACAAGAAGTTGTGCCTAACAAGTAACCTCTTGAGCGCGAGTTCGCAAGTTCAGTCTTTAGTAACGCTCATTTGAAAGTGTTCTATTAAAAACTGTGGCAGGAAAAATATTAGCTGCTAACGACTCACTAAGCATCAGCAGGGTGACAGGAAATGAATGTCCGAGAGCTGCAGAGATCTTCAATGGGATGTACGTATTACACTTCATAAAATGGACGTCGTTGACATTCAAGATATGTTCAAAACAGACCATTAATTTGCACCATGAAAACCGAATGAAAAACAGCGCACCACAGTGATTCCAAAGATTCACACAGTCAGGATCGAGAATTACAAACCGTCTGGACGTTCAGATAGTTAAAGAATGCATACATCAAACTGGTACAACGTGTGATCAGAACTGAAGGAATTTGATGGCATGCAGCCGAATGCAAAGCAGTGTCTCCTCGAGCTTATCGTGAAACTGGCTATCCTTTAAGGCGTAGCTGCATATACATCAACAAGGCTTCTAAAACTTCCTATACGAAACTTAATTCTGGCCACTATCAATGACTATTACATTCAAACAATAAGCTACTGTCAACGAGACGCGCTATACGCTCACAGAGCTACAAACGCAATTCCATTGCATAACCTTAACGGGGCGTAAACCATGCAAGGGTGGCCGAAATCTGGCCAGGCTGTAACCGTACGGACACTAAGATGCTGCGCAAAACAATGTTAAATCAGCCCGTGAGATCGTACCCAGCGCAGCCGTTGCGCAAGCCCTTTTACTGAGCGTTTACTAACTGCGACGGTGCACCACTTTACTATTCCACAGAAGCTAAGCGTGCTGCTTCAAAGAACACACTCCGCAATACGACCGCCCCAAAGTGCCTCGTACACATTTCATAATAAAAAATTTAGAGCCAGTTCAAAGGAACAATACGATGAAAGCCCTGACCTACCAACACCCTTGCACTGTCAGGACATTGGGGCCAAACAACGCAAAACAGGAACGTGTTAACTTCCCACAGCCCAAGCTTCAGATTTTTAAAAACACAACGTACCCACGCGACAGACTACCGGTACCTTTTCCTTTTGGGTTGCATCAATAGCAAAAACTAGATACGGACGATCCAGAATCGTCACAGCCAAGAATGATATTTGCTGAATTACGATTTTTTTTCCGTCAGCGACGGCCTGAGTGGCTGTGCGGTTCTGGGCGCTACAGTCTGGAGCCGAGCGACCGCTACGGTCGCAGGTTCGAATCCTGCCTCGGGCATGGACGTGTGTGATGTCCTTAGGTTAGTTAGGTTTAAGTAGTTCTAAGTTCTAGGCGACTGATGACCTCCGAAGTTAAGTCGCATAGTGCTCAGAGCCATTTGAACCATTTTTTTCCGTCAGCGTACTACGACGGGTTCATGTGCTAACACTCCGTTGCAACAAATGAAAGTTTTGCCAGAAACGTTGCCATTGGACGCTATCATTACAATATTTCACAAGGGCCCCACCACACCACAACAAGACAAGGAGAATCAAATGCAGCAACTCTAGAATCGTAGCAGCTACTCCTTAACGGTCGTTTCCACCACTTTACTACGGTGGACATAGTTTTGTAATTCTCCTTAACAACAAGAAGGTTTTCAAGGACAGCTATTGTCGGAGCCAGGCCTTGCAGTAATTCACAACGGCCACACCACAAAACAAGATAAGGAAATCAACACGTCGTACACACTTGAAGAAAGACGCTAACAATCGGCAGTCGTTACCGGCACTTTAATGCGATATAAAACATCACCAAGAAGCTAAGGAACCAACGTAGCTGTCTTACCCAGTTCTCGCAGTCAACCACCCTGTTAACAGCACACAGCTTCTTATCGTCGGCATGGTCTATCGGCGTCGTCTTAAAAGTAGAAATAAACGTTGCAAGGATGCTACTCACCACTTAACATAATCCGACCGGCAACGATCAGACGAATCTAACCACAAACCTTGGCTACGAATCACTCTCTCCAGTATCCTGACTGAATCCTACTAACAACCAAAACTATGAACGACAACGTAGAACTAAACCACCATAGACATATTTTAACACTTTCGCAGAGTTTAACGCCAATGGACACACTTGATACCGGCAGCCAGGACCCTGGCCAACTGCCTCGTCGCTGCGGTGCCCCTACGTAACGCTGCGGCAGTAAACACCGGCAGTCAAGAATTGAACGCCCGGGCTAGCTTGCACTCCCCCAGGCTGTCACAGTTGACCCGCTCACCTAGGCATAACCTACACTCCATGGAATGCAAAGAAATTATGATAGAACCGCCACGGCGCGAAATACAAATTGCCGGAGGAGGAAACCAACCAGGCACAGCGATTGCAAACATCCGTCACAGGTTTTCCATGGGGTTCAAATTAGGGCAACATGCAGACCAGGGCAATATATCGATATGTTCATCTTCAAACCACATTCTGGTTGTAGCAGAAACGTGCACGGACGCATTATCTTGTTGAAATATAAACTTTCCTCCCCTAGATCCTGTCTCTAGTATCTCGGTGTACATGTTAGGGTTCATTCTAGCGTTCAGCCAAATGATACGTGAATTATCTTCAGCACAGCAGGCTTCCCAGATCATAACCTTTACACCACCAAAATTTCTAATCATTATTATCCGCTGCTTTGTGCACAGATCATGCCAGTAACACTAAAATCATTCTGGACCATATAAATTGAACCTCTTCTCACAACTGAAGTTCACTTCATCCCATTCTGAAGTCCAAGACAAATGTTTTTCATCAAAATACCTAGCCTTGTTGATGTTTCAGTGTTAGAGAAGGTTTCCGCAATCGTTTCTTTGATGCAAGATGTTTATCACGCGACAAAGTTTGTAGTACACGCCTGGCAGTTACTGGAAACATAGAACAGCTACAAGGAGAAGAATAACGGTTTGTGGCCCTTGCTTTGCGCAAAATTAGCCGTTTCGGTGCCTCAGATAATTTTCTACTTTGCCCGTGTTCTCCGTCCTGTCCATATCGTCCTCCAAATCTTATGAAGTTATCAATTACTGCACTTGAACGGTTCACCTTCTTTGGCGATTAGTGTCCTCCATTCTCTCGGACGCAACGATTTTTGCTTTTTATCACATCGTAACTATTTTCCTCATGTCATTCTCACAGTCGTGGTTTATGTAGACAGCACGCATTGTCACTAACTGTGTCTAAATGGTTCAAATGGCTCTGAGCACTATGGGACTTAACATCTGAGGTCATCAGTCTCCTAGAACTTAGAACTACTTAAACCTAACTAACCTAAGGACATCACACACATCCATGCTCGAGGCAGGATTCGAACCTACGACCGAAGCGGTCGCACGATCCCAGACTAAAGCGCCTAGAACCGCTCGGCCACTCAGGCCGGTCAACTGTGCCTGTTTCCTGTCTGCAGTAAAGGAATGTACGGGCACCATAACACAGCCGATTACCTTTATACCGAATTTCATCCTTTACCACCGCTGACGCTGATGTCTTTTTATATACTGCACTACTGACGTCAGCTACGATACCGTTTCTCTGCATTTGCCAATATAGTGCAACGCGTACTATTGCATATACACTGTGCACTATTCCAACGGACAATGTTAATTTTCGTACAAATGTCTAACCACTACTGTAGTGGTCAGCCTCTACATTTTCTGCACCTGGGTAAGCCTTACAATCCAATATCTGCATTCGCATTATTTCTGCGTAACCAATTTAATGGAGCTGCAAGTTGTGCAAAGTTTGGGACAAATCTGTGAAAATAGTTAGCCATTCCTACAAATCGGGCAACCTCCATCTTATTTCGTGACTGCGAAAAATTCCGCAACTCCTAAGTGCGTTCCTGTTGAATGTTAATTCCGTCACCGGACACCAAGTGACTCAAAAATAACACCTGGCCAAGGTTACCTTTGAGGGTTTCACAGTCAGACCCGTGCCCCTGATCCTGGCTAGTACCTTCCGGATGTGTTCTGAATACTCTTCAAAGGAGACACTAAATACGAACACATAGTCCAAATAACTGAAGACACAATTAAACGTTAAATCACCTAAAATCAGGGCGCGCTGTTTCCTCACACGGGGTGTTTGGTGTAGGGGTGGTGGAGTGTTTCATTCCCTTGGTGTGCTTCTCCTTCCTGTCCTTACTTGCACGCCGCTGTTTGGATGAGGTGGGGGGGGGGATTTGAGGAAATGAGACGGGGTAGGGGGTTGGGTAGCAGTTGCGGGTTTGGGAAGGATTTTGGTCGGTTGACTGGACTTCTGCTTGCCACTTACGTTGGAAATGTGTTCGGCCTGGCGATTACGGCCATTGGCAAGCAGGAGCGGGCTAAGGAGAGGGGTGGGAGGGGGGGGGGGGAATGGGAAATACTGACAATGTATTTATTTGTTTGTGTTTGGAGTGTGTTTGCTATGTCAGGAGCGGAAAGGGTGGTTGCCGACAGGTGATTGTCAGTTGCAACTTTTGTTGTCACCGTTGGGTTTTCCGGTTGCATTGCTGACCCGAACGATGGCAGACACGGAAGAGATCGAAACAACCGAGTCACAAGGAAACTTACCAACCACGTCCTCTCGTACGCAGAACAAGAAATAAAGTAAGCTGTCTAACGTGAGGCGATGTGTCCAGAGACGTACTCAAGATTAGACTGGCTGGCTGAGTTTTTTTTTTTTTCTTTATTGATTTTCAATTACCCCCGAAGGGGGCGTGCTGGCAGCAGCTTAGTACGCTGCTCTACAGCCTACAGACTTTTTTAAAAACGGAATAAGAAAAGAAACAAGAAAAACAGGCGATAAAACGGTGACTTAAAAGTGTAAAATGGCGGAAAAATGCAGAAAGTTAAAACAGAAAGCAAAGGGGTTGGCAATGTTAATAAAATACACAGGAATCAGACAAGTAACACAGTAGACACACAATTAAAAACATGGCGACAGTCTGGTTTCTGTTCACAAGAGATAAAAAATCACACCCAACGACAGTATGATGGCCGTTCACAACACTTCCCAAAAGACACAACACGGAACACTCACTGTGAAACACTGCACGAAAATGGCGGCACAAAGATGACACTCCCGAGCCAAAGGCGTTGGGGGGGGGGGGGGGGGGGAAATGGAGGAGAGGGAAAAACAAGGAGGGAAGAGAGGAAAAAACGAAAGGGGGGAACCATGGAGGGAGAGGACTCATAAGGGGGAGAGGGGCAGGGCGGACGTGAGGGAATGAGAAGAGGCATAGGAGGGAAATGCATAAGGACTCAGGGGAGAGAAAGGGGCAGACAGAGGGGAGTTGGGGAAAAAGAGGATGGAAAGGGGGGAGAGGAAGCCCGGGAAAAGGACAGAGGAAAGGAGGGGGAGTGAGGATCAGAGTTGATAGGAGGGATAAATGGAGGGAGAGAGGGCATCATCCGGGAGGGGGAGTTGATGGAAGCCACCTTGGGAAAGGAGATGATGGGTGTAGAGTTGGAGGGTAGGGGGGACAAAACAGTGAAGGAGTGGCAGAGGGTAGGGATGGGAGAGGAGAGGAGCAATCAGGGGGTGAGGGGGATCAAGGCAGCGGGAGGTGTAGAGGATGCGGATATGTTCAAGGAACAGGAGCAGATGGGGAAAAGGAATTAGGTCATAGCTGGCTTACTTTTTATTGTTTTCTTTATTGTTATTTTGAAACCTGTTTACAGGCAGGCCTGCAGCAGCATACTAAGCCGCTCTTTGGCTGCAGAGAAACACAAAAGATACAAATGGAGACAATTAGAGAAAAAAATATGGTGGACATATAAAAAGAGACAATCACTTTTTAAAATACATGGAGCCGTTCACGGGTGTAGAGTCCAAGATAAAATTTGTTCAGACACTTGGACACATACATAGACGAAAATTGTCACACGTGAACGTAGGCGCACAAAACGAATAACACTGAACCACTTAAGCACAAAACGACGGCACACACAGAAACATGAGGCGTTGATCTCTGGCACGATAATGTTCACTAACCGTGTACGAGTCCGGGGACCTGCCAAGAGAGGAGGGGGGGGTAGGAGAGGGAGAGAGGAGAGCAGATGCCATGGGCAGGGGAGATAGGGGAGAAGGGAGGAAGGGGGAGGGGAAGCCTGGGGGAAGAGGGGTGGAGGGAGGGGACAGGTTAAAAGGAAAGAGAAGGGAGGGGGTGCCTAAAGGAAAGGACACGGGGTGGGGAGGATCAAAATTGATAGGAGGGGTAGATGGAGGGGAGGAGGACATCATCAGGGAGGGGGAGCTGGCGGAAGCCACCTTGGGAGAGGGTAAGGAGGGTGGAGAGATGGAGACCGGGTGGGATGTGGGAATACAGGTGCGGCAGCGGGTGGGGGTGGGAGAGGATGGGCGAGACAAGCGGGTGAGGAGGATCGAGTTTGCAGGAGGTGTACAGGGTCTGTATCCTTTCAAGGAAAAGGAGGAGGTGGGGGAACGGAATGAGATCATACTGGATCCGCGTGGGGGAGGGGAGACGGATGTGATAGGCGAGGCAGAGAGCATGGCGTTCAAGGATTTGAAGGGATTTATAAAAGGGAGGGGGGATGAGGGATTTATAGGTGTGGAGGATGGTGGAGGGGTCCAGACCCCATGTACGGCCGGAAAGGAGCGGGAGACGGAGTCGGGAGAGTGCCTTGGCTTGGATTGTCCGGAGATGGGGGGCCAGGAGAGGCGACGGTCGAGGGTGACGCCAAGGTCCATGGGGGTGGGGGTGAGGGCGATAGGACGGCCATAGACGGTGAGATAGAAATCAAGGAGGCGGAAGGAAGGGGTGGTTTTGCCTACAATGATCGCCTGTCTGGCTGAGTGCGGAAGGGGTGGTTTTGCCTACAATGATCGCCTGTCTGGCTGAGTGCGAGTCAGGCGCTTAAATACTCTATCGGGGGCGCCGCTATTGTCTGCTGGAACCATGTTTTCCACTGTGGCGCCCTAACACTAAATGCGGGCCAGGAGGCGCGCGCCGCCACAGCATATGGCGCGATGGTGCAGAGACCTCTAGGGGTCTTCGACGTCCATGACGTCTGGTGGAGATTCAAATTCCGTGGCGCGCGGTACCAGATTTATTGCAAGAGAACTCTCACAGCTAAACCACAATATCCAGCTAAAATACACCAGTAAGGACCAGGACCTGGTCTTTCAAACACAGAAACGAACAGCTTAGTACAAGAGGTTGCTCAGATTATAACTAATGACTGAGAAATACAATTAAAATCAAGAACTGAACCAGATAACAGATAAATCTAACCACAAGGTCCCTCTTTTGCTTAGCGCCAACCTGTGCCTCAGTACAATTGTTCTGGCTATAATTGCGACTAAGATCTGATTAATAAGTACATTAATGATCGGGTACAAACCAGGAAGAAAAGACAATATAATATTGTTGTTGTTGTGGTCTTCAGTCCTGAGACTGGTTTGATGCAGCTCTACATGCGACTCTATCCTGTGCAAGTTGCTTCATCTCCCAATACGTACTGCAGCTCACGTCCGTCTGAATCTACTTATGGATTCATCTTTTGGACTCCCTCTACCATTTTTACCCTCCATGCTGCCCTCCAATATTAAATTGGTGATCGCTTGATGCCTCAGAACATGTCCTACTAACAGATCCCTTCTTCTAGTGAAGTTGGGCCACAAACTTCTTTTCTCCCCATTTCTACTCAGTACCTCCTCATTAGTTATGTGATCTTCCCATCTAATCTTCAGCATTGTTCTGTAGCACTGCATTTCGAAAGCTTGTATTCTCTTCTTGTCCAAACTATTTATCGTCAATGTTTCACTTCTATACATGGCTACACTCCATACAAATACTTTCAGAAACGACTTCCTGACACTTAAATCTATACTCGATGTTAACAAATTTCTCTTCTTCAGAAACGCTTTCCTTGCCATTGCTAGTCCACATTTTATATCCTCTCTACTTCGACCATCATCAGTTATTTTGCCCCAAATAGCAAAAGTCCTTTACTACTGTAAGTGTCTCATTTACTAATCTAATTCCCTCAGCATCACCCGAGTTAACTCGAATACATTCCATTATCCTCGTTTTGCTTTGTTGATGTTCATCTTGTATCATCCTTTCAAGACACTGTCCATTCCGATCAACTGCTGTTCCAACTCCTTTGCTGTTTCTGACAGAATTACAATGTCATTGGCGAACCTTAAAGGTTTTATTTGGTCTCCATGGATTTTAATACCTACTCAGAATTTGTCAAAAGCTTTCTCTAAGTCTAAAAATGCTAGAAACGTAGGTTTGCCTTTTCTTAATCTAGCTTCTAAGATAAGCCGTAGGGTCAGTATTGCCTCACGTGTTCCAACATTTCTACGGAATCCAAACTGATCTCCCCCGAGGTCGGCTTCTAACAGTTTTTCCATTCGTCTGTAAAGAATTCGCGTTAGTATTTTGCAGCCGTGACTTATTAAACTGATAGTTCGGTAATTTTCACATCTGTCAACACCAGCTTTCTTTGGGATTGGAATTATTATTTTCTTCTTGCCGTCTGAGGGTATTTCGCCTGTCTCATACATTTTGCTCACCAGATGGTAGAGTTTTGTCAGGACTGGCTCTCCCAAGGCTATCAGTAGTTCTAATGGAATGTTGTGTACTGCCGGGGCCTTGTTTCGACTTAGGTCTTTCAGTGCTCTGTCAAACTCTTCACGCAGTATCGTATTTCCCATTTCATTTTCATCTACATCCTCTTCCATTTCCATAATGTTGCCCTCATGCACATCGCCCTTGTATAGACACCTTTCTGCTTTACCTCCTTTCTTTAGAATTGGGTTTCCATCTGAGCTCTTGATATTCATACAAGTGGTTCTCTTTTCTCCAAAGGTCTCTTTATTTTTCCTGTAGGCAGTATCTATCTTAACCTTAGTGAGATAAGCCTCTACATCCTTACATTCGTCCTCTAGCCATCCCTGCTTAGCCATTTTGCACTTACTGTCGACCTCATTTTTGAGACGTTTGTATTCCTTTTTGCCTGCTTCTTTTACTAATTTTTTTATATTTTCTCCTTTCACCAATTAAATTACCCAAGGATTTCTACTAGCCCTCGTCTTTTTACCTACTTGATCCTCTGCTGCCATCACTACTTCATCCCTCAAAGCTACCCATTCTTCTTATACTTTATTTCTTTCCCCCATTCTTGTCAATTGTTCCCTTATGCTCTCCCTGAAACTCTGTACAACCTCTGGTTCTTTCAGTTTATCCAGGTCCCATCTCCTTAAATTTCCGCCTTTTTGCAGTCTCTTCAGTTCATAACCAATAGATTCTGTACAGAGTCCACATCTGCCCCTGGAAATGTCTTACTATTTAAAACCTGGTTCCTAAATCTCTGTCTTACCATTATGTAATCTATCTGAAACCCGTCATTATCTCCAGGCTTCTTCCATGTACACAACCTTCTTTCATAATTATTGAACCAAGTGTTAGCTATGATTAAGTTATGCTCTGTGCAAAATTCTGCCAGGCGGCTTCCTCCTTCATTTCTTACCCCCAATCCATATTCACCTACTACGTTTCCTTCTCTTCCTTTCCCTGCTATCGAATTCCAGTCACCCATGACTATTACACTTTCGTCTCCCTTCACTATCTGAATAATTTCTTTTATTACACCATACATTTCTCCAAGTTCTTCGTCATTTGCAGAGCTAGTTGGCATATAAACTTGTATTAGGCGTGGGCTTCGTGTCTACCTTGGCCACAATAAGGCGTTCACTATGCTGTTTGTAGTAGCTTACCCGCACTCCTACTTTTTATTCATTATTAAACCTACTCCTGCATTACCCCTATGTGATTTTGTATTTATAACCCTGTATTCACCTGCCCAAAGGTCTTGTTCCTCCTGCCACCGAACTTCGCTAATTCCACTATATCTAACTTTAACCTATCCCTTTCCCTTGTTAAATTTTCTAACCTACCTGCCCGATTAAGGGATCTGACGTACACACTCTGACCCGTAGAACGCCAGTTTTCTTTCTCTGATAACGGCGTCCTCTTGAGTAGTCCCCGCCCGGAGATCCGAATGGGGGACTATTTTACCGCCGGAATATTTTACCCAGGAGGACGCCATCATCATTTATCAATACAGTATGGCTGCATGGCCTCGGGAAAAATTACGACTGTAGTTTCCGCTCGCTTTGAGCCTTTCGCAGTACCAGCACAGAAAGGCCGTTTTGGTCAGTGTTACAAAGACAGATCAGTGTACTGAAATGGCTGCTGCCCCTCTTCAAAAACCACACGTTTGTCTGGCCTCTCAACAGATACCCCTCCGTTGTGGTTGCACCTACGGTACGGCTATCTGTATCGCTGAGACACGCAAGCCTCCACAGCAACGGTAAGGTCTATGATTCATGGGGGGGGGGGAGGGGGACAATATAGCATAATAGCGGGACAAATTTCCAAATGACAACTAGTTTCTTAGTACAATACTACTGCCTATATTTACGACCCAAGAGCCGACCGAGTAAAACTCTGAAGGTCGAGTACAAACCAGAAAATAATAAAGAGGGCAGGTAGAGAATATATCACCAGGAGGATTACAGGATGTTACTCCCCTTTATCAGCAAGCAGTTCCATGGTTCCACGGCGCATCGCGGCGGATACTGAGTGATGCCAATGATAGCCAGGTAGAAGAGGGCAGCCAGGCCACGATCCGTGGTACGACACGAATGTTGCCAACCAACCGACGGGATGTCGGCCAGCTGCTGGTAGTCGACGCTGACCCCGGTGAAGTACTCCGGTATCTTCGCTCTGCGCACGCCCTCGTTGCTCAGTTCGTGGCTTCCGGCGCTCGGACCTCGTGACCACCTCTTATCGCGACACTACCGCCAATCCCCAAACTTTGTGCCTCCTTCTTGGGCCAGCGAACCCGGTATATATATCTGCAAGCAAAGGACACAACTCACAGATACCAACTCTTCCTCATAGATATTGGTAATGTGGCCACAAGAGGGATGGTACTACACCTGAGCCAGTGGCGCCAGACAAAACAGTCTAGTAATTCAAAGGCGCCACGGCTCAGCAGCTACCAACTGGTGAAGTGGTACTTCGCTCGTCTCCTGTGATAATTCCGATGACATAGGCGACGGTGATTAATTAGCCACCGGCGGCCCGGTCGCTCTTAGAATCACGTGATGGATAGTGTTCCGATACTTCCTCAACTGGTTGTGGAAGATGTGGCTCTCAGTATGACTTCAGCCATATCCTCAGTTCTGGTGGTTCGGTTGCACCTCTGTCCGATGCTGATATCAAACGCGATTCCTTGGTCGACGCCCTTCCTCCCTGACCGGCGCGACACTCTGCCGTCTTCGGACACTGAAGGTCGATACGTAAACAACACTCCCCTAAACGGCACAAGAGGAGGTGCTGTGCGAGGTCGGAACGAGGCTCTTCTGCCTGTCCAGACGATACACTGTATGCTGAGCATATCAACGTTTCAGCGTCTCAGACCGTGGACGGCGGTGCCGTCAGTGCGCCTTTGTACCGGCGGCATTCAGTGGCTCTCGCATCGACGGAACGGATTGTTACTGCCTCTAAAATGCCTACCGAAGAATGAACGATACCATTCGATCTGGCGGTGTCGGCAGACTTTGAACTTATGGATACCACAGCGACTGAGTCACTGCTGGCGTGAAGCAAGGATTTTGAAGAAATAGCAGATTGCGTACAGGAGTTTCCGCCGTTAGGGGCCGAGCGAGGGGCGCCGGCAACGTCTGCCACCGGGTGCCCCGTATCTGCACAGCAGCACCCCGGTAGGGCGCAGCGCCACGCGTGCAGCATCGGCAGACTGAATGCCAACGGCGTCCGCAACTCTGTCAAAATCCATCTGCTGAAAGAAGTGATATGGACATCGCAACTAGACGTTGCACTATTAGAGGAGGTGCATTTAGTAGCGCTATCACGAATAGCAGGATATGACTTCTATGCCTCCCATGGCGATAACCTTGGCCGTGAGTGGCGGTTTACGTAGGCGAAGGCATCCTAACTGACGGATCATGCATCTCCTGTCTGCCAGGAGTATGGCGTTTACGATTCATTCCACTCGTGTCATTGATATGTATGCTCTTTCATATACCTGGCGACGGCGTAAAAGGACACCATTTTGTGCGGCGTCGGTTTCCCCACCGTTCTTAGATCGACATGAACAGCTTCTCTTTGGAGGGGGCTTTAACCGCGTCCTCGGCAGGAAATACCAATAAGCGAACTTTACAATGTGCCAGGAGGTGTGCCTCATTGTTTACGATCCAGCCCTACGGGATATCTGGGTGATATGGAGCGCAGATGACTCGGGATTCATGTCTCCCAGGAGCTACTACTGCGCGTACATGTGTACACTGCTCCATCCATTGGAATCCTGACTGTCGCCAACGTATAATTGAGACGAGGACAAGGTACCAACGGCGTCTCCTATTCTATGCATCAGTGGTGGATTGGTGGCTGAAACGTGCAAAACCGATGCTCCGTCGCACATTCATCGCTTACAGTGGGGAGCTGGCAGCTTGGCTCAAGCACAGTAAAGACTTCTGCTTCAGCGCCCTCCGCGACCTTTATGGCTAGCCACCTTCCCGTGCAATGTAAACTGCAATCAGCCTTATTAAGGCAATGGTACTCGCAATTACTCGGGGAGACTACAGGGAGCTTTGGTGCGTACCCGCAGACCTTATGTGGTGTGCCGGGAGAATCCCTCTATGCATCATATTGTGCACAATCGCAGACACCACAGACAAAACTTAGTTACGGAACTCGTAGATCACCATGTGCGGCGAATGGCCTGCCAAGCGGACAACGCCGAGTCTACCGTGTCGGTGAAGGGGCCGTCCTGGACCTCGATCCTATCGTCGTTGACCCTCCACGAGCCCCCACACTAGAGGAGGGGTTAGGTTAACGGAACCTTCCCCCTCCGAAGAGGTCTGTGCCGCTAGCTTCAGGGGTGCACTGTCCAAGTCACCAGGCGTACACATTTCCCTACTGAATTTCGTCATACGTTTTGTGGTCTCATGTGTCACGATGGACATTGATGTATAACGAACTGATAATATCAGCATTTGCGATTCCGCAAGCTTTTATCGAAGGAATTATTGTTACCGTTTAAAAACCGACACCTGGAATTACTATGACCGACTACCGCCAAATCACCTTATTATATACTGACTACAAGGTTTTTGTGCCGTGTGGCAGACCCGTCTTACCACGTGTCCTCTGTACCAGCAAACTACGCCAGGTTCATCAGCCTCCTTCGGTGGCTCTTCAGCAGAGCGCGGTTGGTGGTCCAGGTTAATGGGCGTATGGCGGGTGCATACCGACCCAACCGTCAGCCAATGCTCCCCCTATCCATGTACCTTTATGCAGTGGCGCTGTAGCATCTCATAGGCACGCTGACGGTGCTGCTGTCTCCACTATCCCTGTACGGTTACACCTTCCTCTGTCGCGCATATGCGGATGACCTCCTGCTGCTGACTAGTTCTCGGGAGAAGGTCGCACAGATCTTGGACACCATTCGCGCTCATCGGAGGGTGGCTGGAAGTGTAATGAAAGAGCTAAAATCCGCGGCGCTGTCTATCGGTAGCTGGCTGCTCCCGGAAGATCTGGTGTCCCTGTCCTGTGTCCAACATCTTCGATATCTTGGGATCACCTTTAGGGCGTCAACGCGCCGTACAGCGGCCGTCAACTTTCGGCACTTTTTGTGGATTACCCTCGATTCTTTGTGATGAGTTGCCTACCTGAACGCGTATGTGGCATCCAGAATGGTTCATACTGCGCAGGTTCTACCGATGCCGATTACGACAGGACGTTGTATTCCAGCGGTGCTCGGATATTTTCTGACGGCTGAGTCCATCTTCAAGATACGCTGCGAGACAATTACTCGCCCCCTGCGTGCAGGGGGACTTGGCCTTACAAAGGTACGCTGTCGTACGTCGGCACTTTACGTTGTCACGATGTATAAACAATGGCAGAGTGTCGATGCATCCATTACGCACCATTCACTCGCCAGCCTTTTGCCTGTGTCCCTCTCCCAGCCGGTCCTGGTCGGCAGCATCGCGCCCGCATTCGCACACATCGCGAAAGCGCCGGCCGCAGGCGAAGGATTTCTGTGTCCTTTTCCTGAGTAACGTCGCCTATAACAACATTGTTACGGTGGAATGTGATTTGGCTGCAGCTTCATCACTTTCTTCCCGACGCATTTCAGATCGACTTGGTATTATGCGACATGTGGGAAATATCCAAGTAATCAGTGACTCAGCGCCATCGGACTGGCGGACTCTACCCTCTGCGCCATCTGTCGTAGTTTCGATGATGATCATCACCGATTCAAGTGTATAGCAGTTGCGAATGTCTGGTTCTTGGTGCGAAAAATGGTCGCATGTTTTATAAGAGTGCCGCGCAAGGTTACTGACTCAGAATCCTTTCTTCACCCAGTGGTGAAACATTTTCCTGCCACGAAGTCTGAGGCGGTTCTTTGGATAAAGGGCTGCATCTTGGCGTACCCACATGGAGATGCTCATCACAAGCGCCTTGATTTTTGGCAGTACTTGCAAACTGAGCATGCGGAGATGGCAAACTCTTCCCGTTATGGCTCATATTTTGCCAATTATCTTACAGCGTCTTAACCACACCCCCACTAAGAAGGCGTGTTCCCGGCGTGGCAGGAGCCCGCCCGATTCGGAACGAAACGTGATGCGCTTTCATCTTGCACTCTGCACCTCTGCGATTCTTTATCACCTTGCAGGGCTAGTTTTAATTTTTTCACTCTATATAAATGCAAAACAAATAAATAAGCAACATAAAACTGAAAAGTGTGAAGGTGCAGCACAACAATAGGAGGGGGGCCAGCGATTCGATCACCGCCCATCTTGTCTCCTCCAGGCTGTAGTTGACTGTGATCTTATTACCATAAACAATCAAAAATGAGAAATTGGAAAAAGTAATCAAAACGTCCTAGGTCCCTTGTTCGAACTCCGCAACCATTTAGATTTTGAATCAAAGGACTTCCGGCATAAGAAGTCACCCTCATTCTGCTAACGGTTTTATCAAAGAGGACGGAGGAGCGGACAGAGTTTCAAGGGCACTCTCTTGTCCTTGGGGTGGGAAACTATTCCTAAACACAGAAGCACCAGCAGCCATCAGCGCCATGAGAACGCAGAAAGCAATGGAAACCACTGCCCAGAGGCACGTTATGTGTATCCGCAGGACGTGTGGCATGTAACTGAAAAGTGTCATGATCATCTCACCATAAGGCAAAAGATTCCGGACTAGTTCGCAAATCGGATATCGCGGAGGAAGCTGCCAGTGGGGAGATCATAATGAGAAAAAGATTGAATAGCCAACAAAAGGATAACGTCCTGCGAGTCACGGTGTGATAGGGAAGCTAGCAAACCCGAAAAGGGAAACGCTCAACCTAGGTACAGAGGGGTTCAGTGAAGAAAGAAGACAAGAATTTCTGATCAGATGAGCATAGGGGAATATCAACAGCAGCAGTAAAGGGTATAGCAGAAAAGGATTCGTTATGAATTGGAAGGAAGAGCAGAGATTGTTTTATTGTGAACAGTACAGTGATAGGGTTGTTCTCATCAGAATCGACAGCAAACTCATGAGAACCACACGTTGCATGTTGTACCACCTCCAGAGGTGGTGGTCCAGATTGCTGCACACATCGGTACCTCTAATACCCAGTAGCACGTCCTCTTGCATTGATGCATGCCTGTATTTCTCGTGGCATACTATCCACAAGTTCATCAATGCACTGTTGGTTCAGATTGTCCCACTCCTCAACGGCGATTCGACGGAGATACCTCAGAATGGTTGGTGGGTCACGTCATCCACAAACATCCCAATTCAACCTATCTCAGGCATTTTCGATAGGGTTCATGTCTCGAGAACATGCTGGCCGCTTCAGTCGAGCAGTGTCGTTATCCTGAAGGAAATCATTCACAAGAGGTTCACGATGCGGGCGCGAATTGTCGTCCATGAAGACGAATGCCTCGTCAGTATGCTGCCGATATGGTGGCAGTATCGGTCGGAGGATGACATTCACGTATCGTACAGCTGTTACGGCGCCTTCCATGACCACCAGCGGGGTACGTCTGCCCAACACAGTGCCACCCAAGTACAGCAGGGAACCTCCACCTTGCTGCACTCGCTGGACAGTGTGTCTAAGGCGTTCAGCCTGACGGGGTTCCTCCAAACACGTCTCCGATGATTATATGGTTGAAGACATATGCGAATCGGTGAAGAGAACGTAATGCCAGTCCTGAGTGGTCCATTCGGCACGTTGTTAGGCCCATCTGCACCGCCATGAATGGTGTCATGGTTGCGAAGATGAACCTCGCCATGGACGTCGGGAGTGAAGTTGCGCATCTACCTGCCTAATGCGCTCAGTTTGAGGTATAACACGACGTCCTGTGGCTGCACGAAAAGCATTATTCAACATGGTGGCACTTCTGTCAGGGTTCCTCCGAGCCATAATCCGTAGGTAGCGGTCATCCACTGCAGTAGTAGCCCTTGGGCGGCATGAGCGAGGCATGGCATCGACATTTCCTGTCTCTTGTATCTCCTCCATGTCCGAATAACATCGCTTTGGTCACCGAGACGCCTGGACACTTCCGTTGTTGAGTGCTCTTCCTGGCACAAAATAACAATGCGGGAGCGATCGAACCGCAATATTGACCGTCTAGGCATGGTTGATCTTAGACAACACGAGCCATTTAGCTCCTTCCTGGTGGAATGACTGGTACTGATCGGCTGTCGGACCCCTCCCGTCTAAAGGCGCTGCTCATTCATGGTTGTTTACATCTTTGGGCGGTTTTAGTGGCATCTCTGAACAGTCAAAGGGACTGTGTCTGTGATATAATATCGACAGTCAACGTCTCTCTTCAGGAGTTCTGGAAACCGGGTTGATGCAAAACTTTTTTTGATGTGTTTTTATAACATGGACAAGATACGAGAGGGAACAATAACACTGGAAGAACAAATACGAAGTGCGCCCGTTATTAGGCAGGGACACAATTTTTCCTCCCTAATGATCAGTCTGTATTTGGAAGAAGCAGTTATAGAAAGGTTGAAGAGTCTAATTAAATTTCAAGGTGGAAAGATATCAATGATAAGATTCTCTGATGACGTTGCTATCCTGAATGAAAGTCGAGAAGAATTACAGGATTTGCTGAATGAAATAAACAGTGTAGTGAATACAGAACATGAACTGAGAGTAAATCAAGGAAAGAAGAAATTAATGAGAAATAGCGGAAATGAGAACGGTGAGAAACTCAATATCGCGATTGACGGTCAAGAAACAGATGAAGTTAAAGAAGTCCGCCACCTAGGCAACAAAATAACCAATGATGGACGGAGCATGGAGGACATCAAAAACAGACCAACACTGGCAAAAAGGGAATTCCTGGCCTAGAGAAGTCAGCTAGTATCAAACAATGGCACAGTATTGTATGGTAGTGAAACAGGTACTTAGAGGAAAACCGGAACAAAAGGGAATTGAAGCATTTGAGTGTGGTGCTACACATGAATGTTGAAAATTAGATGGACTAATAAAGTAAGGAATGAAGAGGTTCTGGCAGAATTGGAGAGGTAAGAAGTATATGGAGAATACTGACAAGCAGAACCGACGAGCGGTAGTACAGGTGTTAAGACATCCGGGAATAATTAATATAGTACCAGAGGGAACTCTAGTGGATAGAAACTATAGAGAAAGACAGAGATTGGAATACATCCAGCAGCTGATTGAGGACATAGGTTTCAGCTGGTTATCTGAGATGAGGACGTTGGCACTGCAGAGGAATTCGTGACGGGACGCATCAAATCAGTCACAAGACTGAAGACTCAAAGAAACATTGATATTCTTCCATTCTGAACTTAAAGCTCGGTCTTGAACCTTGATTTTATTTTTGTCATTCCTTCTTCAACGTATACATTTAACTGTAGGGAAAAAAGACGACATCCGTTTCTTGCACCCTTTTAAATCCGAGCGTTAAAATTTTGGTCCACCAATCTTATTTTTCGCTCTTGTTCTTGTATATAAGAAAAAAAAGGGAATCGTTCGTGAAATTCAGAACTCAAAAACCCCCAAAACTCAATCTCCCATAGCAAGTCGATACAACTGTCACAAATTCTCGGGAAAATCAATTTTGAAGATTTCCAACGGTTTCCAGCTGTTGTCAGTTTTTAAACAAATGTGCCTGTTCTAACAGCTTTTCGGTGAAGTGTAAAACACACGAATATAAAACATATAATTTGAATGTTTTTCTTAATGGAAATAATCTTTCTAAACAATATTTTATAAAAGAATTAATTTTCACTTTGGAAATTGGATTTGTAACTGAGATACGTAATTAGAAATAAGAACATGTTCATCTTTCATGAAAATTACAATTATATTTGTATTAATTAGCATAAATTTCATGATGTTGTGCTTGAATGAAGTATTTATCCGAACTAAACAAAAAAGAAACGAAAAAAATAATAACCAAATCGAGAGTCGAACCAGAAATTACCATTCTCGAGCACTACCATTTTCCCTCATCTTTATGTATCTCACTCTTCACGGATGCACCTTTGTTTACAACTCTTCATCATCTGGGAGTCGAATTCAGGAGGCCCATGTGGCACGCAATCGTTCTACCACAGAAACATTCTGATCGTCTAAAACTTAAACCTAACTTTAAAAGTGCTCGGAAAACACACACTCGTTTATTTCGAGAATTTTTGAGACTTACATCTAACTGCTTTGAAGGAATGATATTTGAGTTCTGAGCTTCACCCAATACGAATATGTAAAAAATGAAAAAACTGCGATTGCCTTGAATCACTTTGTCACTCACTTTAAATAAGCGTACTCCGCGGTCGGAAAGCAGTTTGCATACTTACATGAAGAATTCTTTTACTATCCATTTTAGTGTTGTGTTGACTGCTTCGCTTTGGCTTTGGGTCTCGATTTGGAATAGAAAAGCAACTGGAATCACTCAACAGAGGAAAGTCCACTGGACCTGACGGGATACCAATTCGTTTCTACACAGAGTACGCGAAAGAACTTGCCCCCCCTTCTGACAGCCGTGTACCGCAAGTCTCTAGAGGAACGGAAGGTTCCAAATGATTGGAAAAGAGCACAGGTAGTCCCAGTCTTGAAGAAGGGTCGTCGAGCAGATGCACAAAACTATTGACCTATATCTCTGACGTCAATCTGTTGTAGAATTTTAGAACATGTTTTTTGCTCGAGTATCATGTCGTTTTTGGAAACCCAGAATCTACTCTGTAGGAATCAACATGGATTCCGGAAACAGCGATCGTGTGAGACCCAACTCGCTTTATTTGTTCATGAGACCCAGAAAATATTAGATACAGGCTCCCAGGTAGATGCTATTTTCCTAGACTTCCGGAAGGCGTTCGATACAGTTTCGCACTGTCGCCTGATAAACAAAGTAAGAGCCTACGGAATTTCAGACCAGCTGTGTGGCTGGATTGAAGAGTTTTAGCAAACAGAACACAGCATGTTGTTATCATTGGAGAGACGTCTACAGACGTTAAAGTAACCTCTGGCGTGCCACAGGGGAGTGTTATGGGACCATTGCTTTTCACAATATATATAAATGACCTAGTAGATAGTGTCGGAAGTTCCATGCGGCTTTTCGCGGATGATGCTGTAGTATACAGAGAAGTTGCAGCATTAGAAAATTGTAGCGAAATGCAGGAAGATCTGCAGCGGATAGGCACTTGGTGCAGGGAGTGGCGATTGACCCTTAACATAGACAAATGTAATGTATTGCCAATACATAGAAAGAAGGATCCTTTATTGTATGATTATATGATAGCGGAACAAACACTGGTAGCAGTTACTTCTGTAAAATATCTGGGAGTATGCGTGCGGAACGATTTGAAGTGGAATGATCATATAAAATTAATTGTTGGTAAGGCGGGTACCAGGTTGAGATTCATTGGGAGAGTCCTTAGAAAATGTAGTCCATCAACAAAGGAGGTGACTTACAAAACACTCGTTCGACCTATACTTGAGTATTGCTCAACAGTGTGGGATCCGTACCAGATCGGGTTGACGGAGGAGATAGAGAAGATCCAAAGAAGAGCGGCGCGTTTCGTCACAGGGTTATTTGGTAACCGTGATAGCGTTACGGAGATGTTAAGCAACCTCAAGTGGCAGACTCTGCCAGAGAGGCGCTCTGCATCGCGGTGTAGTTTGCTCGCCAGGTTTCGAGAGGGTGCGTTTCTGGATGAGGTATCGAATATATTGCTTCCCCCTACTTATACCTCCCGAGGAGATCACGAATGTAAAATTAGAGAGATTCGAGCGCGCACGGAGTCTTTCAGACAGTCGTTCTTCCCGCGAACCATACACGACTGGAACAGAAAAGGGAGGTAATGACAGTGGCACGTAAAGTGCCCTCCGCCACACACCGTTGGGTGGCTTGCGGAGTATAAATGTAGATGTAGATGTAGATGGATAAAAATGAAATCTGTTGATTACAACGGGGTTGGCACCCATTTTGGAATTTAGCCGCTTGCAGTTTTCAGAGTGAAGTCGTCCATTGCAACCTCCTGGCTTGTATCAGTTTGAACTATACTCCATGCAATGTGTAGTGATACTCGACTGTCATCTGTGTTAAAGAACAATCTGTGTTTTTGGCCAGTGTTATAAAAAAAGATTGGTACGATATGCCCTGCGGGTGCAGCAGTACTTCTATAGCGCAAGCCAACCGCAAAGGCTATGAACTGTGGCTTTTCATAGGTGCAGTACAGAACAACGAGAACTAGACGTGTCGGTAGTGGCTGCTATATTTTTTTGCTTGTTATTTAATTCTACGTATCCATTATCTATATCAGGACCTTGTCGTTCGAAGGGGAGATAAATGCTACCGCAGTATAAGCTTGAAGATAATCCAGTTCGGTTTTAATCTGTAGAGCTGACTTTCTGTTTAAATGAAAATTAACAACAGAATAAGCCTACTTGATGTTTATATTCTACGATACAAGTCTGTCCAATCACTTAATACGCTTGCCAGCTAGTATCTGCAGTCGTATTCACTTGAAACTTTCAATAGAAGCTATACAACAATCACGTCTAACAACCCCTGTGCAGGTTAATAAAAGTTCGCCCTTTGATAGAAATTTACGACTTATAAATCTAGCTCCGCACCTCCTTTGACATTTAGAACAGCTGTCTCATAAAGCTGTTCATGTTCCCGTAACGGTGGCGGAAAATTAGTCCGACGTGTGGAATTGGGCTAGTAATAAAAACGGGATGCATTTTCTTTACTGCAGCGACAGCTATATTTTGAAAGCCTTAATATTAGGTTCAGAACAGAAAAAAAGTGCAAAGAAGGTACCGTGCCATGGAGGCTAGTTATCTACAAAGAAACTAAAGTTAAATAAAGAAAAATTGCAAGTTCTCTTTTTGTCACGTGATTAATTCAGAATTATTATATGTTTTACCTTCAATAAAATGCAAATTACATGCGAGGAGGATATTAAAATGGCAACATACCACTATAAAACAGTATAGAAATAGAAAATAAGCAGAGGGAACTGTACACATAATAAGCAAAAGCATGTCTACAATGATGTATTGACAGGTGATTACAGCCGATTTAAATAATTACTTATTGTGTACTGATTCACAAGATTTATTTAATATGTACCTGAAGTTTTATAGAAAAATGTTGAGAAATATTATGAAAAAATTGATATTTTAAAGGTTTCTTTAAATTACTGCAACCAGTCACCTTTTGGTTTGTTCTTCGATTTTTATTATCCCATTACCGGTTTCGGACCGCCTAGCGATTCATCATCAGGTGGTACATATTTATTGATTGTCTGCAGCAATGTGGGAGTCGTGAAGGTGTGGCAAGATTTCCACACTGTTGCAGACAACCAATAAGCTAGTACCATCTGATGAAGAATCGCTAGGAGGTTCGAAACCGGTAATGGGATAATAAAATTTGAAGAACAAACCAAAGGTGAGTGGTTGAGTAATTTCAAGGAACCTTTATTCATCACAACCGCAGTGATCCTTATCCATAATGGGTAAGGGTTTTATTGATTTTTATTCCCGTCACATACAGAGCTTGTTTCTTATCTTTATAGAAAGATTTATGCCATTTCATTTGATTGAAGTTTGTTATTTTAATATCTGAGCTTTGATGTTTTCATTTTTAGTGTATAGAACATACATAGTAGTGCAAGGTTTCCCGAGCGCAGTTCAGATGCACAACTGGTTTAATACAATTCACGTAAAATGTGAAATATGGACATATTCGAACTAGATCTACTTGTCCTGCATCAAGAGAAAGTATCTACAGGAAGAGAATTACAAATGATGGCTACTTTGTTAACAGATGGTCTGGTGTTGTTGTTGCATTGCCTCAGACTCAGATTCTACAAAACTCACCAAATTGTAAAATCAACTACCTCAGTAATAAAAATGAATAAAACTTGATATTTCTCAGTTCGTATTGGCTTCAAGAAGTAAATGAAACATTATGTTACACAGAGGTGACAAAATTCATGGAGCAGCTATATGCACATACACTGAAGGCAGTGTCCGCATCTCGAGGTCGTGCGGTAGCGTTCTCGCTTCCCACGCGCGGGTTCCCGGGTTCGATTCCCGGCGGGGTCAGGGATTTTCTCTGCCTCGTGATGACTGGGTGTTGTGTGCTGTCCTTAGGTTAGTTAGGTTTAAGTAGTTCTGAGTTCTAGGGGACTGATGACCTCAGAGGTTGAGTCCCATAGTGCTCAGAGCCATTTGAACCATTTTTTTGTCATCTATACTCAGGTGATTCACACGAAAAGTTTTGTGACTTGATAACGGCCACACGATGGGAACTAAGAGACTCGTTGGAACTAGACGCAAGGCACGTTCCATTTCGTAAATCGTTAGAGAATTCAATATTCGGAGACCCACAGTGTCAAAACTGTGCCGAGAATACCAGATTTCAGGCATTACCTCTGCCGAGAATACCAAATAACAGGTATTACCTCTAACCACGGACAACGCAGTAGCCGACAGCCTTCACTGAACGAAAAAAAAGTGTGTGAAATCTTATGGGACTTAACTGCTAAGGTCATCAGTCCCTAAGCTTACACACTACTTAACCTAAATTATCCTAAGTAGAAACACACACACCCATGCCCGAGGGAGGACTCGAACCTCCGCCGGGACTAGCCGCACAGCTAAACGAAAAGTTGCAGCAGCGTTTGCCTAGAGTTGTCATTGCTAACAGACAAGCCACAGTACGTGAAATAAGCGCAGAAGTCAATGTGGGTCGTACGACGAATGTATCTCATAGCAGAATGGAGAGAAGTTTGGCGTGAATGGGCTTTGCCAGCAGACGACTGACGCGAGTTCCTTTGCTAACATCACGATGTCACCTGCAGCGCCTCTCCTGGGCTCGTGACCGTATTGGTTGGACCCTGGATGATTGGATAACCGTGGACTTCTCCGGTGAGTCCCGCGGAGCTGATGGTAGGCTTCGAGTGTGGCCCAGACCCAACGATGTCACGCTCACAAGTTTTCAACAAGGCAAGTTACTATGCAAGCTGGTGGTGGCTTCGTAACGCTCTTACTAACAAATGGACTGCGTGCTCTGGTCCCTATGAAGCGATCATCGACTGGTAAAGGTTTCGTTCAGCTACTTGGGGACCGTTTGCAGGCATTTATGGAGTTCATATTTCCAAACAATGATTGAATTTTTATGGATGACAGTGCGCCATGTCACCGGGCCTAACTGTTTGGATTTGGTTTGAAGAACATTGTGGACAATTCGAGTGAATGATTGTCCACCCTCATCGCCCGACATTAATCCCATCGAAGATTCATGGGACATAAGCGAGAATGCAGTTCGTGCACAAAATCCTGCTCCGGAAACACTGTCGCAATTGTGGATGATTACGGAGGAAGCATGGTTCAGTATTTCGGCATGGGACTTCCAACGTCTTGTTGAGCCCACGCCACAGCAAGTTGCTGCACTACTCCGGGAAGAAGGATGTCCGACTTAAGGATAGGCAGTACCCCACGACTTTTTTCACAACAGTGTAAATTTGAAACATTTTAGCCGTAAGTTAGAAATGACTGCGGAAGTCTATTGTAAATTTTGATGCCTAACAAATTAAGAGTGTTTCTTCAAAGGTTCTTGATGGAAGTCTCGGTATCCAAGCAATTCTCACATTCAGCGTTCAGAAGCTCTTAAATAGAGTACCACCTTTTTATCACCCGAATGGATTCTTTTTACTGTGTGTATGTGTATGTGTGTGTGTGTGTGTGTGTGTGTGTGTGTGTGTGTGTGTGTGTGTGCGTGTGTATGTGTGAATGATTCGTCCACTTTCTCTCCATAAAAGTAAGAAAGCGGTTACCACTATTTTGATAATCGACCGTCAGTTAAATGAAAATTGCTCTGCTGTGTGAAAGCAGTGATAATTTGTCCGTTATCTGGGGACTCTAAAATGATTTACAAATTTGAGGAACCACAACATATTCCAGTAATCCGCGTAATATACTGCTTTAAATTGCCAGTATCCGACCGATAAACGTGTCAATGCAAATTTCATTTGCATCCCCCCTGAGTGATACAATCGCTTACGATTTAAATTGACAGTCTGTCATAAAAGCTTGTCGGAACGACAGATATTCGACCCCTTGTGGCCTCATTATCCTGTAATTATTTCTTGTGCCTGGGTCCAGTTTTTAGCAGCAGAAGGCATTAAATATAGCGTATTATTTGGAGCACTATGTATCGGTTGTGAATATTGACAGTTATGCGATAGCGTGGTATTTGTGACTGTTTAATTTCTGCTACTGACAATACTTCACAAAATCATTCTTCAGTGTGAACATGTCCTCTAACGAAGACGAACTTGAAACTACTACAGTCTTCTGATAAATCGTGAAAATACTTTGAAATGAATATAATTTCTTCCTATCTAGACAGGTTAGAACTCTTACATGTCCATTCAGTCATGAAATGGAAGTGAAACCGATAAAGACATGCAGTTATGTTATATTCCCGGAAATTGAAGTAAATTCTTGACAGACAAATGAAGCTGGAAGGTATAATATTCTTCCAGTTTCGCTCTTAAGTCGTTACCCTCACCAAAGGCCTTCTGAGTATTCGAACAGGGAGTAGTGGAATTGATTTGTCAGTATCGATCACTGTATACTCTGTTATTTTAGTGCAGCTTGACACTGCTTTGATTCAGATGCTTTTTATTATTCACTGAAGTATACGACGCATTGTCTTAACTGTATGTATTTCTACATCTAGAATCATATCATACAGATGAGGAATACTACTGTTGTTTTTATCCTTTTCCAGTTCGATACGCGGATGCAGCGCGGGATGTAGGTAAGACACCACAAGAAGTCAAATTTCTCTTTCCCATCATGCTCGTTTCACGATATGCATGTGGGAGAAATGCAATATATCTGGTGATTCAAACACAAAGTACAGATTTGAACTGTATCTTGAAGAAAATCTATAAAAGATAGAGACACACTGGGCATATGACTGGATAGAGAAAGGTTCAGAGTTTTCACATATCTTCGCTGTTGTTTGTTTGTTGCAGCATGGGGACTACCCGACAGGAGAAATTATTTTGTTTGTTGGAATCTAATTGAAATCGTTCAAGATCAACGCACATTGTACAGTTGGTTCAGCAAGAAGTTGTCTGTGCACAAGCAGATTTATGACGGGCATACAAATTCTTGGAAGCTGGTTGAATATCCACGAAAACATCGAGTGCATCCGAGATGTGTTCACAGCGAGCCCTCGGACGTCCACAACACAGACAGACCAGGAACTTCAACACCCTCAGACAACGATGCGGCGTGTTCTGAAACGACACCTCCATATAAAGGCAGGATGTGGCAGATAACACTTTTTTCAACCGACTCATCTTTTCAATAGAACCGACGTTACATCTATCGAGTAAAGTAAACCGCCCTAATGTAAAAATCTGGGGGGGGGGGGGGGGTCGCAACATCCTGGCGTCGTGTCGTCCAACATGAAAGAGACTCGTCGAAACAGAATGTACTTTGTGCCGCTTCTGTTAACAAATGATATGGATCTTTCTTTTTTGTGAGGGAAACTTTGTCAGGAATGTCATACCTGGACATGTTCCAAAACTGGATGTCTCCTCAACTTCACAAAGATTACAATAATTTCATTTCCTGACTCACTTTCACCTTCATGTGCAGTATTATCTTAACAACACCAGCCCATAACGTTTGACTGGAACAGATGTGCAATAAGGTCTTGTTCATTGTTTTTGGCCTCTCATGTCACCAGACATTACATCTTGCATTTTTTTCTATGGGGGTACATAAAAGACGGAGTCTTTATCCCACCTATCTCAGCTACACTTCACGAGATGACACATGGAACTGTTTGTCGATTCAATAAACAGGGACCTGCTGGTTCTTGTGTGGAATGAAATGGACTACAGTATCGGCGGTTTTCGAGCAACGCACGGTTCTTATGCTGAGTGTATGGTATAGCGCCTGTGCGGATATGAAACATTGAACATTCCTCTATCCGACATACACAATGTGTTTCTGTGTTTCATCGTTTCAATGTAAAAAGAAATTAGTTATTCCATTTTAAATCACCCTGTATTGCCTTGAAGCATTTGACTTCGGAATTTTGTCAGAAAATCACCTCAAAATGCAGAATAATCTTCTTGCAGCGTCTGCCGCTGGAGTTTGCTGAATGTTACAGTTGCATTGTCGCGCTTAAAAATGTCTCATTACACTGGATCTCAACGTATCGGAATGCAAATGGTTCAAATGGCTCTGAGCACTATGGGAGTTAACTTATGAGGTCATCTGTCTCCTAGAACTTAGAACTACTTAAACCTAACTAACCTAAGGACATCACACACATCCATGCCCGAGGCAGGATTAGAACCTGCGACCGTAGCGGTCGCGTGGTTCCAGACTGTAGCGCCTCATCGCGAAATGAGGCGTATTCAGAAAACACCGGACCCCAACACGACGTCGCTTCACTTATCCAGTTATGGGACAGTGAATGTGGGGTTAATTAGTTAGACGTTTCATAAACCATTTAAGCGATTCATTTATCGAAATGACGTAGAACGAGTTAATTTACAAGATACGTATACATCACTTGTGTTAACACTGACGAACACATTATCTTTTTAGTCATACTCATGTAACAATGAGTTACCATACGTAAAACAGAAAATCTGAATATAGTATTTGAATTACGGTTCCAGCAAATCATAATTTATTAATGTCCAAATGAAAATTCATAAAGGATGTTCCTGACGGTGTCTGTGCAATAAAATTTCCCCTTCACTATTATGGGAAAGAATAAGAAGAGTGTCTTCAAAACATTTTAAAACATCAAGTATTCTTCTGGGGAAGATAACACTGGTTCGAAAAATATGTGTAAGGTCGACGCAGAATTGACCCTTGTTAACGAACATGAGAAAATATCACGACGATCGCTTGCAACGGTAATGTCTATTCACCAATTGGTTGCTATCACATGTCAGCGCATGCGCAAACCCGAATACTTCACTATGTCGTTACGTTTGGATGAGTGAGAGGAGCAGACGCTTTTAATGTATTCTGTTTGTTTGTGCAACACAAAATGATACGATGTAAAACAATCTTTATCAATTACCTAGTGTTATGCGACACACAATTTGTGTGAAACGTGTGCGGAACACTTTTCCATTAGGATTTAAGAGTCGAGGTGTTTTGAGAAAACCTCCAGCAAAGTCTGCAACGGATGACTTAGTGACAAACGGGCAAAACAGCTCTGCATCGAATAAAAACCATAATCATCCGAGAAATGTTAGAAGATCGGAAAACATTTTTCGAATGAAATAAAGCCTGGAACAAAGTCAGATAAAGTCTTGATGCTGTTTATCTGTGCAAGTAGGAATTAACTGATAGTCGTGTCGAAGCATTATCGAAAAGTGCTTGTATCTACATCCCCTGTTGTGCATTAGTTAGCGAAGTGGTATCAGGACTTTCGGCTCCTCAGTTTGTCATTTATGAATATGAAGCCTGGTTCAGTCTATCAGAGTATATGAATCCACAGAACGTGTTCCATTATGCATTAGAAAATCCCCATTAGTTCTTTGAAGAGCCGTTACATAATCTCAAGCCGGCCGGTGTGGCCGTGCGGTTCTAGGCGCTTCAGTCTGGAAACGCGTGACCGCTACGGTCGCAGGTTCGAATCCTGCCTCGGGCATGGATGTGTGTCATGTCCTTAGGTTAGTTAGGTTTAAGTAGTTCAAAGTTCTAGGGGACTGATGACCACAGATGTTAAGTCCCATAGTGCTCAGAGCCATTTGAACCAATTTAATCTCAAGATTGGCGTTTGTTGCGCCGTATCTGGTGCCCGCATCGTAACAGGATTCTTTCACCAAATTGTTAATGCTAAACGGTATGTACGGAAACGGTTTAATACGTATGTGGTTCAGTTCACCGAAGATGAAGGAGTTTTTAGTAAGACGGAGCAATTGTACACAACATTGTCTCGAGTGCATGAGATGTTCGATGAGGACGGCACAGTCAGCCGTCAGTATAATCTAATAGCCATCTATGTCATCTAATCTCGCTCTCTTTGATTTTTCCCTGTGAGGCTAATTGAAGGGTAAGATTTACACAAAAAATCTTTGCTCACTGGCAGAGCTGCAGCGGAAAGTTCAAAACGCTACTGCTGCTATCCCTCAGGTGAAGGAGCTGCGCGTGTCTCATAGTTTGACAAATCGAGCACAGCGGTGCAGCGATGTTAACGGTGGCTGTTTTCAGCATCTTCTGTCAAGTTCATTAACAGGGATCAACCAAGTGTCAGCCATACTACAAAAACTTTCCGTGACAGTTTTATGTCGCTCATACCGTGAGGTTAGGCGAACACGTGACTGTTCTGAAGGCGATATATACAACTTTTCTATCTTATCTATTGTGTTTTGCTTTGTTTATACTTTCTACATAACGTCCAGAACAACTGTGCTTTTTTCCTTCTTCACGGTTAAAATGATTTGTAATGAAAATTTTTTCACGTATATCTTATTTCTCCACAGGTGCCGCGCGGGATAGCCTTGTCACGGTTCGCGCGGCTCCCTCCACCGGAGGTTCGAGTCCTCCCCCGGGCATGGGCGTGTGTGTTGTCCTTAGCGTAAGTTAGTTCAAGTTAGATTAGGTTGTGTGTAAGCCTAGGGACCAATGACCTCAGCAGTTTGATCGCATAGGAACTTACAACAAACGTCAATTTTCAGCACATGTTTTTTTTTTTTCTATCGGACATTTGTCCACTTCTGTGGCTGAACACTCATAGTAAAATATGCAAGTTTTCATGAAACCTTTCCAAGACGGAAAAAAAGAACTAAGGAGACACTAAAGCACAAATGGTACTACTAATATAAGTTAGCGCATCGAGATCTGGTTAACTTCTGATCTTTTCCAGACGAAGCCACTCTCCCCCTACTAATGCCACGAGTGAGGATGACATTGACATTCCGTTAAGATCCCGTGTGAGCGAAACGATTTATAGGATGTTTTGGATTTCTATTACGTTTTATGATGTCATGTGTGAGACGGTCGATGATAAACGTAGCGGTGAGGAGACAAGCCGCTCGTCTAAAATATTTACTACTCTTACTTGGTAAGATTCCTAGGTTTACGACCAATCCTCAAGAGAAAAGCAGATATAAGCTACCCCTTTCGAAGATGAAATACATTTCTATTTATACAAAGTCGTTCCATTATGTAATGAGCGGTCAGAAAGCTCTCGTTTGCGGGCATTGGTGCAGTGTATGTACAACCCAGCGCGACTTCGATATGGGGATGTAAGCACCGACGTTAGGCAAGCGGTTAGTCTAATATTCCAACAGAAACTTTTTGATCGCCCCTTATATGTCAATCTTAGAGGTTCCTTGGAATTTGTTTGTAACTTTTTATCCTTGGGATTCACAGTCATGTAGAACTTAATAAAAGACGTCATATTTACGCCAGTGACTGTAACACTTTATTTCACTATTGCAATTTAGGCCTTAGGCCATTATCAAGTGCAGATTTTTGTGGCTTTATGCCATGTCATCTTAAAATGAGCTGACAACGACATATAAATGTCTCAGCTCATTTTAAATTGATATGGCGTAAAGCCACAAAAATTTGCACTTGATAATGGCCTAAGGCCGAAATTACAATCGTGAAATAAAGAAAGTGTGTAAGGCCGAAATTGCAATCGTGAAATAAAGAACGTGTAACAGTCACTGGCGTAAATGGATGTCTTTTCCTTTTACATGCATTCTCGTTGTTACAGCTCTCAGAGATTTGTCACTAATCGTGTCAACGACAATAATGGATATTTTCGTTCCTTTATGCACATAGGTTAAAATTAATTATGTTGAGGTCCAACTGCCATTCCTTTTGTCAGGTCTTCCATCATTTAGCTACCGTTTACCGCGTTTGCGATTTTCGTGTATTCTTCTTTTGAGTCATCAGTCTTCTGACTCGTTTGATGCGACCCCCCATGAGCTCCTCTCCAGTGCCAACATCTTCATATCAGAGTAGCACTTGCGACCTACGTCCTCAATTATTTGCTGGATGTATTCCAATCTCCGTCTACGCTCCCTCTAGTACCATGGAAGTTATTCCCTGATGTCGTAACAGATGTACTATTATCCTGTCCCTTCCGTTTTCCATACATACCTTTACTCCCTGATTCTGAGCAGAACCTCCTTATTTCTTGCCTTATCAGTCCAAATAACTTTCATTTTTCTGCAGCACCATTCTTAATTCCCTTCTGTTCCGATTTCCCCACAGCCCATGTTTTCAAATGGTTCAAATGGCTCTGAGCGCTGTGGGACTTAACTTCTGAGGTCATCAGTCCCCTAGAACTTAGAACTACTTAAACGTAACTAACCTAAGGACATCACACACATCCATGCCCGAGGCAGGATTCAAACCTGCAACCGTAGCGGTCGCGCACCCACGCTTTCACTAGCGTACAATACTGTGCTCCAGACGTGCACTCTCAGAAACTTAATCCCAAAATTAAGGCCTATGTTTGATACTAGTAGATTTGTCCTGATCAGGAACGCCCTTTCTGTCAGTGGTTGTCTGCTTTTGATGTCCTCCTTGCTACGCCTTCGTGGATTATTTTGCTTCCCAGGTAACAGAATTTCTTAACTTTCTCTGCGTCGTGACCATCGATTCTCATGCTAAGATTCAGGCAGTTCTTATTTCGGGTACTTCTTATTACTTTGGTCTTCCTCACATTTACTCTCTATCCATATTCTGTTCCCGTTAGACTGTTCGTTCTAACTCTTCTTACTTTCACTCAACATAGCAATGCTATCAGCGAATCGTATCACTGACATCCGTTCACCTCGAATTTTTGTTCCAATCCTGAACGTGTCTTTTATTTCCATCATTGCTTCTTCGATGTATAGAGTGAACAGCAGTGGTGAAAGGCTACATCCATGCCTCACAGACGTTTTAACATGAGCACTTCGTTCTTGGTTGTCCACTCTCATTTTTCCTTCTTGGCTCTTGTACAGATTGTATATTACCCGTCTCTAACTATATCTTACCCCTATTTTTCTCAGAATTTCGAACATCTTGCACTATTTGACGTTGTCGAACGCTTTTCCTAGGTCGACAGATCCTATGAACGTGTCTTGATTTTTCTTCAGTCTTTGCTTCCATTACCAACCGCAATGTCAGAATTGCCTCCCTAATGCCTCTATCTTTACCTTTCCTGTATCCTGGATGCTATGGCCTGGCGTACAAACGTTACTTTCTCGGATATGGCGTATCCACTTTCCTTCCAGTGAAATGCATCTCGACGTACTGGTGGGGTTGGATAGGTTGGTGAACTTTACACAACCTGTGAGATGCTGGGAAATGGAATACGAAGCAGGGACATGGGGAAAAAAGTAGTATACTCGAGAAGAGCTTTCTCAACAAACTGTTATTGTCTGAAATATTTTTTATATTTTACACTTTTTTGTAATATTATCAAATTATCAAAAGAGCCATCCTGGCAACGGGCCATATACTCCCAGTATCTCATTCGAAGCGAGTGGTCACCGTTGTCAGATAGCGTAGCTTGTGTATCCTCACAGCTGCAATCATTACTCGCGTACAACACAGACATTTTAGGGGCTCATCGTCAGAGCTTCCTATGGTAGTTTCCATTTTGTATATGTTCCTCGTTCAGTAATTGCATATTCTAAAGAAAAGGCGTTATTTTCATATGTGTGGAAACATGGTTTATATATATTGATAAAATTCTCTCGAGCTTCTAGTCGCATGAAGTTGTTAAAAAACCTACCAACCTTCGGCAGTTTTAGCCTGGCGAACGTCGTGTGGTTTTTGCCGCCGTCCTGATAAAGCCGTGATAGCTCCTGTGACGTCACTGGTGCCCACTGCAGCGCCCTATAACGTAATGTTTTGATTGCGAGAACGCAGTGCGTCTTCTGCCTTCCGATGGCCGGCTCCCAAGTTGTGTTTAACTGCAAACCGTCTACTTTTTCCAGCGTGTTGTCAGAAATTTTTACTTCATCACCTTTCTTACCGTTTAACGGCTAATGACTCACATGAAATTCGGTGTCCGTTTTCCAGAGCATGTTCTGCTACTGCTAATTTCTCACGATACTGAATTCGAAATTACCTCTCATGCTCGACATAAATCTGTCCATATTAATACAGTATTTTGTTTATTCCTGGCATACTGCCGTCCGGGGTGGCCGAGCGGTTCTAGGCGCTACAGTCTGGAACCGCGCCACCGCTGCTGTCGCAAGTTCGAATCCTGCCTCGGGCATGGATGTGTGTGATGTCCTTAGGTTAGTTAGGTTTAAGTAGTTCTACGTTCTAGGGGACTGATGACCTCAGCAGTTAAGTCCCATAGTGGTGAGAGCCATTTGTACCTGGCATACTCAGACATGTATCGTTTTCCACAGCCTCGTGATTTGTGAAATTTTTGCTAGAGCCCTGTTTAGGAATCTTCCCTATTACTTAGCTACCAAGAAGCAAAATCGCAAGCACGATCTTGTCCTACTCGCTGGTCTTTGGTCAAATGGATTGCGGAATTTATAGGTTGTTTCAAAACTTGTTTACCACTTAACGTAGGTGGCTCTGTTCTTTCGGCAGCGTATGAAGTGGCTTTCTCTCTATGCGCCAATTCCCTCAAAAGAGAGCATATCTGTGTGGGATAGTGGAAGCTGGCAGTGTGCAATTACCGGCTCTTGCAAATGTGTTTTGCATAAAAATTGTAGCTGAGACGGCCATTTGGTTTTCGGCTGACAAGATCGTTGAGGAACGGCAATGCATGTCGGTCTCTACTTCCATCGTGAGCTTCATGTGGTACAGATGATGCTGGTGTTGTACCAGTACTCTTCCATCTTTTCGCGCCAATGAGGTCAGCCAAAGAATGAGTAGTCGATGTAACGATAAACGCAACTAGGTTTTGCGGGAACGATGTAATGTCTTCAAGGTACTCCGTAAACAGTTGAGATACGACAGTATCTAATGGGAATCCCCTCGAGACATCGTCATTCTGCTTAAAATATTCTCCAGCTACAGAAAATACGATGATATCAGAGTGTGCTCTCATAAATCCACAACAGTACTGTCAAAGAACTGGGAGGTCATCTATAGAGTCTTTGATGGGGACGCGCATGATTACTGAGATCAAATCAAAGCTGACCATCATATTTGATTCTCCGAGACTCAACGTTTAACACGGCTGATGAAGTTAATCTTATCCTTGATATGGCGCACACAGTAGCCGACGTGTGGAATAACGAGACAGGGCAGACGTTTTGCGAGTTTCAAAGTCGGCGATTTAATGTTACTCATGATGGGAGGTAGCGGTGTGTTCTTCTTATGAAACGTAGCCGTGATAAAACAGACACAATCAGTTCCTCCGAATATTAAAGTACAGCGAATAAAACTTCACTAGGAATTTATCGAAATTCAAGTAAACTGCTACAGATCAAGTCCAATCATCAGAGCAACATTGTTTGCAGATCCTCAGCGTTACTTACGATTTTTGCTACATCACACTCGAAAATAGCTCTAAAATTTCAAGAGTATCGAATGTAACGACTGTATCGACAAACGAGGCTAAATAGCCTCCCGTAACTGCCATACGGTACTGACTCAGTGCTTCTGCTTACAACAACCGTGTCTGATTCCTTGGCAGGACTCAACGGGAGTTCAAACATCTACTATCTTTACGCCTCGCAGGCTCCTCTCTAGGCTGTCCCATCTCTTCGGCTTCTGGCGTCACTGTTGTGCGACGGAATGCGCATTACCGGTGCAATATGAATAATTTGAATAAGTTATTTGAATAGTGGGAAGTGGCGTTACATGCGCACTTCAAGACAGAAAAACAAAACTACGTTAGCTGTTCCAAGAGCTCGAGTACCCCAGCTGATGGACGAGAGTGTCAGCAATACCAGCAGAGACGTCCAGCTGTGTGATCGTAATAGAGAAAATTTATTATATAAAAGAGATATATGTAAATCATTTGGTAAGTATGTGTAGTGTCTTTCCTGTGTGAAATGGTGTCCTTTTTCTGCCTGAGCATTCAGGTTGGTGATATCTCTCATCGTTCCTCCATGATCAGCATATTTATATTTAGTTTTATTATTTTTCTATGTAAATGTGATTATATTATGACTTATGAAAGCGCATTATGATACTATAGTACCTGTAGGTTCACATGCTGTTGGATGTTTATGAAACTAATTAAAAGTGTAGTCATAATACTTCGCGCTTTCTTAAGCACTAGTGTATTTTCCTGTCTCTCGATGTAAATACGAGGAACGTTAATACGTAATGCAACTAAAGTTCTTTCCTCAAAGCAGGTTGGTTTTATGCAGGATTGCAATACACCATACTGTTCCTTGGCTACAAAACCCTATTTTGAACATAATCTCCGTTCAATGCGATGGCATTACGGCACCTGTATGCCCGCATGGTTCCACTCTACTGGTCTGCATCGGAGCCAAAGTCTTGCTGCATCCATAACGTATCATCCACGTACTGATTGCCGCGGACTGCATTCTTCTTTCTGCCAAACAGTTGGAAGTCGGAAGGAGCGGGATCCCAGCGGGCACACACATTTGAGTACCCCAGCTGATGGACGAGAGTGTCAGCAATACCAGCAGAGACGTCCAGGTGTGTGACTGTGATCCGATGATCACCTCAAATGAGAATATCCGCACTTTCCAACACTGCAGTAGTCGCAGCTGTGTGTGCCCGGCCTTGTGTTGATGACAGGAGACTCGCCGAGCACCTCACTGTGCTTTTGTTCACTGCCACGTCTCTGTAGACCAGGGCCGCACAAACACGGAAAACTGCACGCGTGCAAAGCGAGGTGCAGCGAGTGCCTGCACAGTGCATCGGTTCAACTCGGCATGCTTCGCCTCAACTCGGCTTGCTAGGTGAGGCCGACGCTGTGCGCTGCCGAATGCGCTGCCAGACGGCTTAGTCAACATTGGAATACGTAAGCGCACGACAATTACCGGAATAATGGAACCATCTGCTTCAAAAGAAGGGAAAATTGCCGAAAGTCAATTTAAACCGGAATGGGAACTCTCCTACTTTTTTGTGTGTTGTGACAATAAAGCCAAATGTCTAATCTGCGGTACACTAATTACGTGTGTCAGACATTGCTGAGAATTTGCATGAACAACTGGCAGCCAAAACTGAAAACTTCCTAGCGTACTCCATCGCACTTGATGTGTCCACGGATGTTAACGACACGGCTCAGTCAGCAATATTTTTGCGTGGCGTGGACGACGACCTACATGTAACGGAAGAGCTCCTGGATATGATTTCGTTGAAGGACACTGTTACAGGGGCGGATATTTTAGCAGCTGTTGAAATGGCAGCTGAAGGAATAGGACTCCCTTGGGAAAAGATGTTTTCCGTAACCACAGACGGGGCACCAGCAATGTGCGGTAAAGCAAAAGGTATTATTGGCCTACTGCGGAAAAAACTTAACATGCCGAATTTACCTTCCGTTCATTGTTTTGCACACCAAGAGGCTCTTTGTGCGAAAGTTATCGGCCTTCAAGATGTGATGAAGGTAGTGGTGCGTATCGTGAACTACATTCGTTCTCATGGACTCATTCATCGTCAAGTCAAAGAATTTTTGATTTCCTCTAAAGAGGAGTATCCAGATATTCCCTACCACGCTGAGGTGCGCTGGCTGAGCAAAGGGAAAGTGATTTCCCGAATTTTTCGACTACGCCACGCTGTGGCTCAGTTTTTGGAGAGCAAAGCACGTCCGAAGCCACTTTTTCATGACCCTGAATGGGTAGCTGATTTAGGATTTTTAGCAGACATTATGGCTCTCCTAAATGATTTAAGTCTGAAACTTCAAAAAGAAAACAATCTCATCAACGAAATGATCAGCAAATAAACGCTTCCCAGTATAAACTGAAGCTCCTCAAAAACAACCTTTCAGAGAAAAATACGCAAAACTTTCCTGAACTACGTAAGCGAGATATAAGTTGTACTTTTATTAAAACAGCCTGATTTTTATAACCGCTCTAATCAAAACGGTACTACGTTTTTATTTGATAGCATCTGTGCAGGATGGAGCGTGCTTTGAAAAATACGTCGAGGTGCTACAATCCCTTGAAAATGCGTTTAACGACCGATTCCAGGTAATGTGCCGGTATATGACATACAGCTAAATAAAGGAGATTGCGTTACATATACAAGTGTAACATTACATTAAAACCAATAGTACACATTACATGTTTATTAAAATCTATCGCATTTTAGTACTTCGAAACAACGGCTTACATTACTTTCATTTATTAACGTTGGCTTTGTTATTGTTTCAGGAAATTACCTACCTGCAGCCAATTCTCGATGATTTTGTGAAACCTTTTTCAATGGATACTGAAAGTGCGCCTTCAGATTTACTTTTCGAACTAATTGATTTGCAAAGCGTTGTTCACCGAAAGGATGTGTTTTACAATACAAAAGGTTTGCTCCAATTCCACCAGAATTTGCCGAAGGAAAAATTTCCTAATTTACACAGAGAAGCAGCGAAGATTATTTCTATGTTTGGTTCCACTTGTGTATGTGAAAGTTTTTTTTTCTGTTTTGTCTTGTACAAAAACTAGATTGCGTGCGAGTATTTCTAATTGTAATTTAAAAAATTCTCTCAGAATTGCTGTCAGCCAATCTCTTGTTCCAGATCTTAGTAGCATAATTGCAAATAAAATAAAGAGCACATAGGAAGATACATTTGTGTTGAAACCAAATTTAAAATTGTTACCGTTACAGTTATTATATAAATCTCTTTTGTACCGGTACACCAAACTAAGCTCTCCACCTAGTGTACATTAGTATTTGGCAATGACGAAGACAACAGGGTAAAAGCTTTGAAACGGGTCGAGACAGGCGGCGCGACCGACACAAGCTAAGGAAGTGAGAGGCAACGCTGTTGCGCAAAGCCGAGGAGTGGGGGGTCTGCACCGTCGTCAACATAGCGCAGCCGCCTTCTGTACTCTGCACTGTGCGATGCACCGGTGCATGCACCTTGTGCGGCTCTGCTGTAGACATTCTGCAAGTGGTTACGAATATCTGCGATGCTCTGATTTTCCGCCAAAAGAACGCACGTATAGCGCCACCACCGATCTGAACTTCATGAAACTATAGCGGCTGAAGCGGGAATACGCCGCGGAGTACCACAAAAATGTTACGCATTTTTTCAACCGAAACAGACAGTTTTTAAAAAATGTGTCGCATGACATATTGAGAGTCCCTCGTACTTTTTACTTCCATTATCGTCCGGAGTAGCAGTTATCATCAACAGTTCTATTTATCGATTCTCCTTAAGCCAGTGTACTCTCTTTTTATGTATCATATTGATAATCTACGTCTGGAAGAGCTTTGGAAAGCTTGCAGTAAAATCGTGCAGAAGATATGGATAAAATTCCTATGCAACTTCTGAAATTATTGGACGAAATTTCACATTGTTGTGTGTGGAATCTATGAGACTAGAGACATTCCACGAGACTTTCAGACACATATGATCCACTCAATTCTGAATAGAGAACTAAAAGATAAGTGAGAGTATTATTGGAGTCTGATTAACAGTTCACGCATCCAAATTGCTGACGAGAATGATATTCAGAAGAATTGAAAAGAAAACTGAGAATCTCTTAGGTCACGAACAGTTTGCTTTGAGGAAAGGAAAAGGCACCAGAGAGGTAGCTCTGACGTTGCGCTTGATAATGGAAACAATAAAAATCAAGAGACATTTATAGTACTTACTAGTGAGAAAAAATCGATGATGTAAAAATGTCAAATGGTGCAAGCTGTTCGAAGTTTTACGTCTACGCTGTAGGGAAAGAAGGGTTATACGCAATGTATATAAGAACTAAGAAGGAACAAAAACAATGGAAGACAAAAACGAGGCGCTCGGCTTAGAAGGGATATCAGATAGGGATGCAGCCTCTGTACCCTACCGTTAAATTTTTACATCAAAGTAGAAGTTTCGGAAATAAAGGAAAGGTTCAAGGGTGGGTTAAAATACGGGGCAAGAGGATATCAGTAAAAAATAAAAAGAAAGACGTTGCTGTCCTTGAAAGCGACGGAGAACTATAGTCAATTTTGAATTGAGCACAAAGTATGGATTGACTGAGAGTTAATCGAAAAAGGCCGTAAGTGATGAGGAGTCGCAAGAACAAGATTAATGAGAACATCGGACAAGGGGATCAGTAAATAAACGAAGTTGAGGCATTGTGCTAACTTGGAACCAAAACAATGTTTGGAGCAAATAGGGCATAAAAAGCAGACTAGCTCAGACAAAGAGGACAAACCTGGTCAAAAGAAATCTATTAATATTAAACGTTGGCCGTAATTTGAGGAATGAATTTCTGAGAATGTACGTTTGGAGCACAGCATTGTATGGAAGTGAACCATGTACTGTGGTGCAACAGGAGAAAGTAAGAATGGAAGGTTTTTAGACAAAGTGCTGTATATCACTGTTAAAAATTATGATCTCTGATAAGATAAGTAATGAGGAGGTTCTCCACAGAAAGTGTCATGGATTGAAATGAGGAAAACATTGGCAAGAAGACAGGACAGGTTGATATGACGTGTATTAAAGTAACAGAGAATAAGTTCCATGCCGGCCGCGGTGGCCATGCGGTTCTAGGCGATGTAGTCCGGAACCGCGCGACTGCTACGGTCGCAGGTTCGAATCCTGCCTCGGGCATGGATGTGTGTGACGTCCTTAGGTTAGTTATGTTTAAGTAGTTCTAAGTTGTAGGGGACTGATGACCTCAGATGTTAAGTCCCATAGTGCTCAGAGCCATTTGAATAAGTTCCATTTTACTAAAGAGAGCTGTACAGGGTAAAGAGTAAATACTTCACTGGAAGACTGAGATTGGAAAGTAACAATATCCAATAACTTATTCAGGAAGCCGCTTTCAGCTAAACTTAACGACCTAATCACTTCAATGACAACTTACAGTAACCTCTACTGAAGCAGATAGATTATACGTCCATTTACATGAACACACTGAGCAACAACCATATTCTTTCAATAGTGACGTTATGAAGAACAAACAACTCCGGTACAATTCTATATCATTTCGTACTACAAAAACATAATGACCATACATTTATATATAATTTATTAACAATATCAGTTTGGAAAGCATTACGCTGTTAAAGATTGCCTATTTCATTTACGAGGCGACTGCGTTATTTAATAGCAATTTTTACTGTCAACAAATTATTTAAAACGTACTTCTTTCATCAGAAACGTTAAGATGATCTTTTTAATGAAATCATCGTTTAACAGTAAGTATTTATTACTTATCTCACAACTGCGGTTTCAACTGTACAAAAAATTTAAAGGTGAAAAGGTGAAGAAGTAAGTAAATATTCGAAATGCTGAATAACATGTTGGGTATTTACTGACTTTTTCCCATTTTCACATGAAACTGGCTCTATAACCAAAACTGCGATAGTTAAATATGTAATAAAAACTTACAGTCAAATGATGGCAATGATTTCATTCAAAAAATGTTTTGTGACGGTTATTCCCAAACAAGGAGAACAACTCAATTAATCTTCTGTTTGGTTAAGGACCAGGAAAGCAACCTCTTACAGGTGATACGATTTAGCTTAGAAAATGTTTTGCCAAACTTCGGTTAGTATAGAAATACAAATTAAGATTGCTTGGTCCTCTTCTTTCAGAAAACTGCTGAAATCACAGCACTGGGAATGCGATGATGTGCGGCAGGCAGTCGTAAGTTTGTTCAAAAGCCGAGGTGTATTTGTTGTTATTGCCACTAACTCAAACAGAGATACAGTTGGAGATGTAAGCCAGATATTACAGTTATCAGCATCCATCCAGCTTTTGCTGACATGTGGAGGTTCAATTGGGAGTCCTTACATCGTTCTCATCATAAATAATTTTTGGCGCGCCTGGGAACGTCCATTGAGTTTAAGTGCTGTCGTCTGACCTCTGCACGCCCCGGCCGCTCACCACGCCGTACCAGCTTCCCCCGAGGTACGTGATTTCTCCGTCTGCTCTGCCTCTCAGTGGTAGTAACGTAATTCATGCGCCATGTACCTAACCCGCACAAGATACCACCAGCCGGCCGAAGTGGCCGCGCGGTTCTGGCGCTGCAGTCTGGAACCGCGAGACCGCTACGGTCGCAGGTTCGAATCCTGCCTCGGGCATGGATGTGTGTGATGTCCTTAGGTTAGTTAGGTTTAACTAGTTCTAAGTTCTAGGGGACTAATGACCTCAGCAGTTGAGTCCTATAGTGCTCAGAGCCATTTGAACAAGATACCACCGGAAACAATATATTCACGATTAGATTTTTCAGCGTAAACAACTCCACTGTATAAAATATTCGGAATACTTACTTTAATTCTTAAGATTAACATCAATCATTTTGGTGCAAAAAGAAAAACTGAAACGATTGTTTTGTGCTTAGTGTTAGGTGTATTGTGTTACAGAGTGTAAGTGCTGCTACCTGATGAAGAGGCTGGCACATTAGAGAAAGTGCTGACGCGCAGCATCATGGGAACCACATGGCTGATGAATGAGCCGCGCGCGGCTCGTGTTCGTGCCGTTTATTGCTTGACATCTTGTCTTTAAGGTATTGCCGTCTCGCTTCTTATTCGGATCAATGGCGTCACTGAGTTGCTAGCTGCCCTGCCCACGAGTGGCAGCAGCAGCGCTCATCGATGAGAGCATTGTCGTACTATCTTTGAAGCGACCTCTAGTACTTCCGGGTCGCCGTGTGTCGGCAGTTCAGTCGGGGATTGAGCACCAGTGAGGTACGGACAGCCATGGCTCACCCGACTGTTTCCGACACACATCAGTTAAGTGGGACGACCTTGGTTGGTCTTTCGGTCGGTCGTCTTATCGGACGACTTGTATGTGGTCGCCGACCGTTTCTAGGTTCTCTGTGTGTGTCGATTTGTGATCCGTCCTTGTTGTTCCACAGTCACTGGTTTTAGCATCGTTTGAGTTGTTTGTGAAAGTGTTTTCAAGGAACCGTGTGTAGCTTGTGTAGTTGGACTGAGCAGTTATAATTAGTGCTCTCTGTGTGTGTGACAGTAAGTCGGTTGGGAAAGAGCAGAAAGCAAGTTTCCGCAGTGCGAAGCCAGGCTGGGTCCGCTGGCGGTGTGCACGTGCTGTTGGATCGTGAGGCGCTAGCTACAAGACCGACAAGTTCGTTGCCCACCGAACCTGGACGCTGAAGTTGAATGATCAGTTAATCTATTATGGGACCTCAACTATTGTGACATCTCTTCATTCATTTGCAGGTTGTTGCCCCCTTGGCCGTTCAGGCTAGCAGCATCGTATGATATATTGGAGTCGGCAAAATCTTGCAGCCATCTTCCTATGTTGTGATTAATTATTAATCTGACTGTTACTTATCAGTGAAGTGCACGAGCAGTATTTTCTGCCCTGTGAGCCGTTAACGCTCCAGTTACCTGCCCTGATCATTAGCGTAGATTGTAGGCAGTGTGTCTTTTCCTCGCCATGTTGTTGCTGTCCAGCACGGCGTGTAGTTCGACAGCGTTTTAACTTATTTGGTTCATATTTGCTTAGAGTGGTTATTGTTCCCCTGGCTGTTTTTAGACGCCAATTTCTGGAGGTGTAGTCCTGTTTGTATTCTCGTCCTCAGCTGATATTCTCCAGTGCTATGCCGTTGGTCGGACGGAAGGGAATTGGCTAAATTGTTGGTCAGTCCTTGGGCGATCCCCAGTTTGTGTTGCCATCCGGCAACCTAACTTCAACTCTTGGCTGCCTGTCTCACCTCACCTTACGTTTGAGCTACCTTCCCAACCCGGCCCTAGGAACACTTCTGAGCACCACTTGTTCTGTTTGTTTTAAATTGTGATTTTCATTTTAGTTGAAGTATTGTGTGAGGCCTTCGGCCGTGTGTTAATTCATTTTTTTTAAATTTTACATAACGACCTTCAGCCGTGTTAAATTTAAATTTTGAGCATTGATTGTTTTAGAATTTTTTTTTTAATTCTTAGCAGTTGTTCTATCTGAAATTGTCTGTAATCCAGGCCCCAAGTCCATAGTTGTTCCATGTGTTATGTGTGACCTTCGGCCGAGGACTTGCGTGAACCCCTTAATAAGGCCTTCAGCCGTGTGTATTCTCTAAAGAAATTTTTTTTCTAAGAAACAAGGGGTTTATTCTAAATAATTTATCTAACTTGTTGTTCAGGCTTTCAGCCGTTGTTTCAAATTTGTTTGTGGCCTTCAGCTGTGCAATAAGTTAATCAGGTTTCGGTCATTCTGATGTAAGTTTAAAAAGATTCTTTCTTGCTTAAAAAGAATTCTTTATTAATGTGCCTTAATTATAGTTATCATTCAGCCGTTAATTGTTTTCATTGTATGTTTTTTTAAATTGTTACCTTCTATTTTTGATTGCTTTTGATTTCTAAGCCAGGCCTTCAGCCGGTCTTGTGTTTGCTTTGTGGTTTTGGGGCTTCAGCCCACAAAGCATCTCAAGTTTTCGTTAACTAGGCCTTCAGCCGTATTGTTTAATTGTAAATAAGTGGTTCTTAGAAAAATACAGTTGTGTGTTTGATTGCGCAAGTGTTTACGGCCCCATCCAAAACCTTAACCTTATCCCGTGCGCTCTCTGACTATCTACCAGTCAGGTCTCAGTGAATTAAAAGAGAAGTGTTTCGAATGTTCCTCTGTAATATTATTTGTCTTATTTGGTCATTGTGTTCAGGACAGAAGCCATTATCCAGCTTCTACTACTTGTAGCAGTCACTGCTGTTGCATTGCAGGGCACCTGCTTTCAAAGGTTGCGGCCACTTACAGGCCAGGTGCTGCCTTCAGCACACGAATATTCCCCCCTTTAGTTTGTGTACTCTGCTGGGCTTCCACATAGAATGCTGCAACAGTCGCCAGATTTAACTCCCTCTCATTAACTTATTTGACACATAACATAATTGTGGATTAACAGTGTCCTACAATGTGAGGTAAAATGGAAGATTAAAAACATGAAGCATGTTAAGCATTCCAAGACGCGGAGATACTTTAGGGTATTGAAGTACATGACGGCAGGCGCAAGTTTGTTTAGAACAAGGCGAAAAGTATAGGCCTCGGTACATGAGAGAGTGTTTTCATTGAAATGCGATTTTTTTTTCACCTGGAACGCGTCATTCAATCATTGTAGATAACCGTACGCTTTTATGAAGACGCAAAGGAATTACAGACATCGGCTGCGAGGGCACTGATTTAAATAAACGGCGAAAGTTGAAATTTTTTGCCGGACTGGAATTCGAAGTCGGGTTACCTGCTTCCCAGGCAGATGCGCTGGCCATTGTGCCTTCCGGACATAGTGAGTATTGCAACTGCACGGACAACCCAAGCACGCTTCCCATCAGACCCAAACACTCAACTTATCCACACACTGTCAATGTAGTGTCCCTTGCCCATTATCGTCACTACTCGCGGCATTTCCGCGATTCCGGTAAGATTTCGAGACTGGAGTGCGTCTACATTGAAAATATCATTCGCTGTCCTCTTCTTAATTATCTTTGTGTAATGTCTGTTCTTTTGGCTGTATCCGAAACACACACACACACACACACACACACACACACACACACACACACACACACACACACACACATACACATACACACGCGCAAATGCACCTATATACAGGGTGTTACAAAAAGGTACGGCCAAACTTTCAGGAAACATTCCTCACACACAAAGAAAGAAAATATGTTATGTGGACATGTGTCCGGAAACGCTTACTTTCCATGTTAGAGCTCATTTTATTACTTCTCTTCAAATCACATTAATCATGGAATGGAAACACACAGCTACAGAACGTACCAGCGTGACTTCAAACACTTTGTTACAGGAAATGTTCAAAATGTCCTCCGTTAGCGAGGATACATGCATCCACCCTCCGTCGCATGCAATCGCTGATGCAGCCCTGGAGAATGGCGTATTGTATCACAGCCGTCCACAATACGAGCACGAAGAGTCTCTACATTTGGTACCGGGGTTGCGTAGACAAGAGCTTTCAAATGCCCCCATAAATGAAAGTCAAGAGGGTTGAGGTCAGGAGAGCGTGGAGGCCGTGGAATTGGTCCGCCTCTACCAATCCATCGGTCACCGAATCTGTTGTTGAGAAGCGTACGAACACTTCGACTGAAATGTGCAGGAGCTCAATCGTGCATGAACCACATGTTATGTCGTACTTGTAAAGGCACATGTTCTAGCAGCACAGGTAGAGTATCCCGTATGAAATCATGATAACGTGCTCCATTGAGCGTAGGTGGAAGAAACTAAAATGAGCTCTAACATGGAAATTAAGCGTTTCCGGACACATGTCCGCATAACATCTTTTCTTTATTTGTGTGTGAGGAATGTTTCCTGAAAGTTTGGCCGTCCTTTTTTGTAACACCCTGTATATATATTTATCAGTTTTTCTTTGTTGTGTTGCTTTCCTTCGTCGGTACGTTAGATAACTCTGTGTATTTGTGTTATCCGTATCATCAGTGCAGTGGATGTCAGTAGAGCGTATGTCTTGTGGTGCCCGTTGTTCATTTTTAGAGTACAGTGTTATTCGGCTGCCCACTCATCAAGTTACTTCGGCTCGTATTGTGGTATCTGTTTGGTGCCCCGCTTGTTTGCGCCCATTTTAAATAGTTTTTCCTGGGTACTTTTATTTTTTAATATATGGTTGATAAAGATAATTTCAAATTAAGGCCACATCCACAAGACCCGCCGCCCGGATCGCACTTCATCCAAGTGCTACATTTTACCAGTGCTAAAACTGCAAATAAACTTTATTCACAGATTAAATTGCAATAGTAGCTTTTCCCATAGATAAAGCATTAAATGCGATATCAATTTTTCCCAAAAAATGCTTAGAACAAAAGCGTCTCCCGCAAAGTATAAGAGCCTGGTGTGAGGTTTTGCCTTATGTCATGCAGCCCACATAACATAGCTGTCATGCGTTTCCTTCTGCTTCACAATTCTCGAATGCACTCTGCAGGGCCAATGAAGATGCTCCTGTAGCGTTATGGATGTGAAGTGCTTGATGACCCACAATAGAGCCCGTACCTGACTCTCCCTGAGTTTCATCTCTTCTCACATGTACGGTTGGCTATGAAGACAATGTTCTGGCACAGACAACGAACCGTAGACCTGCGCAGGGAATTGGCTGAAAGCACAGGCGGGTGCCTTCTGGGACGAGGGTATTGGAAAGTTGGTACAACGCTACGTCTAAGTCGGAGCGGCGACTATGTAGGAAAGTAGCTGGAAGGTGTAGCTAACTGTTGCAAATAAAACATTTTTGATTTCCACAGTGCTTTCCATTTTTCGACCGATCGGACCTTACTTTCCGAATAAGCGGAGTAATAATGCACGAATCTAAGACGTGTTCCACAATTTTACGATAGACTCATCATATCATCATATGGCTGTCCAATGACAAATTAAAGAACGGGAATGACATGCGTCTCCTTCGCTTGGAAGGCTTCAAAAATGGCTCTGAGCACTATGGGACTTAACTGCTGAGGTCATCAGTCGCCCAGGACTTAGAACTAATTAAACCTAACTAATCTAAGGACATCACACATATCCATGCCCGAGGCAGGTTTCGAACCTGCGGCCGTAGCGGTCGCGCGGTTCTAGACTGTTGCGCCTAGAACCACTCGGCCACTCCGGCCGGCTTGGACGGCTTCGTTGCGTCTGTTATAAGGGGACTGAACTGTTTCGCACAACGGCCGTTTCTCTGTTAAGTGATTTTAGTTGATATTGTAATGTTACCAATGAAGCATGGCGGGTCTCACCGTACCGTTACGGGAAGGACCTTGAAATTGTAAGAACAGGGGACACTGGAAGCATTTATAACGCCCTACATAAAATTTTTTAAGGTTATTCAGACACTCGAGAAAGATGGGAAGAAATACCAAAGTGATAGGTGAGCGAAATCGTCTGAAGAAAACTCGTAACCAGAAAAAAGAACACGTTGCTGGAACATGCGGCACAGTATACATGAAACTCTTACTTATCGCTATAAGAAGGAGTAGACGGGGAAATTAAAGGGATCAATAAATATTAGAATATAAAAATCATATTCATGACATTTTTTTTGGTGTAGTAAATATACCGGTATTAATGGATTAAGGGGGCCATAGCGTGGTTCGGGTCGAAAAAAATCGATTTTCTGCTTTCGTCATATTTCGATAGATTAAGAATTCATTTAAGTACTCTGAAAAGGATTTTGCTGAAAAAAAATTTTTTCGTGCATTTCAACAGCATTTTCCTACCACTTGTGTTTATGTGCTACGCCCACTTTTCTGTCACCCACTTTCCTGCATATATTTTAAATCTTTATACCCCCTAAATTGCACGTTAGGGATTTTTTTACTCCCGAGCGTGTTGGCTATCCTTGGAATGCAACGGACGGTATTCTTTTGTTTCTGCTGTTTGTAAGCAACACGGTTTCAAACACGCGGTTTTGTTTAAGTTTGATTGCGAGTAGTTGTTATACTTACGTTTGCAGTGCTTGTTTACCCCCTAAATTGCACGTTAGGGATTTTTTTACTCCCGAGCGTGTTGGCTATCCTTGGAATGCAACGGACGGTATTCTTTTGTTTCTGCTGTTTGTAAGCAACACGGTTTCAAACACGCGGTTTTGTTTAAGTTTGATTGCGAGTAGTTGTTATACTTACGTTTGCAGTGCTTGTTTACGTGTGTTTTGTTGTGTTTATTGAGGATGACGAAACGTGAAGGCATTTTCAAGAAACGACAATTTAGGGGTAACAAGTTTAGAAAGCTTTCAGTACAAGAGGTAGTGCAAATACAATAGAGCTCAGGCAACTGGAGAATCGTATTCTCACCAGCATTCTCTTCCTACTGCTGTTATTACAGCAATTACACCTATCGTAAGAGACTTGGCTCAACCTGACCTTCTAAGGAAATGTCTGCATGGACAGACACTGAACCCAAATGAATGTTTCAACAGCATAATTTGGAACTGCCTTTCTAAAACTTTATTTGTAGTCATGCATACAATGAAACTAGGAGTCCATGATGCTGTTATTACACTCAGTTGTCTTAATATTGGAAAGTGTTGGGTACTGAAAAAGCTGGGAATTAATCCTGGTGAAAATATGACCACTGGGCTGCAACATTGCAATAAAATTAGGATAGCCGATGCAGACAGGTCTAATATGGCCAAGAAAGCTAGACAAACATTCAGGAAGGTGAAAAAGAAGGTGGAAGACCTGCTAGAGGCAAGATAAGGGCCATCATATGCAGGAGGGCAGTTTTAATTAACTGTAAGTAACGAATTTCAAAAGTTTTTTCTTTAAAGTCATTATCCCGCACACTAAAGTTTTCCGTACATACGCCCCATTATATCAGAAACTATCATAGATAAATGAATGAAATTTTTAGAGACTCTGCATACATAAAAAGCCACCTCTGGAACTACAATCATTAATATTCCCCCATTAAGAAGTTAACAAAAACATTTTCTGCAGAAAAAAGTTAATATTTTTTGTTAATAAATTTAAAAAAGTATTTCTTAAAAACTATGAAATGGATTAAGTAGATTTTAGTACAGTTGACTCTATTAGTATCATGTAACATACAGTAAAAATCTTAAGGTCAAATAGTTTTTTTCAGAAATGGGCCAAATGTTGCCTAAATTAACATGGGTTAGATAGGCAGGGTGTGATCCCCTTAATAGAGATGACCGGTAGTACCAAACGAGTTGAGAGTATGACGTTACGAACGTCGCCACGAGCGCTGGCAGCTGAACCTCCCGCGGCGACTGGCAGATAGCGCGCCTGCGCAAAGCGAGGCGTGATTTTCCGTACAACGAGGACGGCGCTGTGATGGATCGCGTCTGCAGCTCGACCGCGGGCCACGTGACTGGGCGCTCTTGCATTTTGGTCGCGGTGGTGAGGAGACGGGTGCTCTGTACTGGCGTGGTGACGGCGGTGAATCTTGAGTCCGGGCTTTTGGTGGAAGAGACTGGACGAAACTAGCGGCCGATTCTCACGCTATTGTAGCGCTGCTACTTAGCATTTGAAGCTGTTATTTACAAACCTTAGTTTTGACAAGGACAAGAAACGAAATTAGTGAACTGTGCAGCCATCACATGCTCGACATAATAGTCGTACGTGAGCGCACTGGCAATAATCTGTACAGTTTGGTTGGACTACTTATTATATTTAGGCTTTATTAATCTGTCCTGAGGACCCTACATGATGTTAACAATTACTTGTAGGTAGTACCAGTCTTGACGTGCGGTGCATTTAAATAAGTCTTTGTATATTTTCGTTATCTGTAATACTGTTTTTTAAAATTTTTCATTTGTTTATTCTATTGATCTGAGTTCCGTTCTATTGGTGAGGTGGTGTGGATTGTAGGATAATCCGTATTGCCTGATAAATACGTGATAAATGCCTGGGTTCTGTTTGGACCGAGTAGTGCCTCTTGATTGCTTTTCTGATTTGCATATGGCAGCTGGGCCGATCTGTCGCCGTACTGTAAGCAGACAGACGACGTAAGTTGCAATCTGATGTTAGATGTATTCGAGCGAAGTCGCCTGTGGGGAAAGGATCATTCAGTCGATTGACTTATTATGAATACGGTAAAATTTGGAAGTGTAATTTATCGTGTGGTAAACATGTGACACATGCCTACGTGGTGATTTGGGCGATTAACGGCAGCTAATTTATTTCTCGACTGGCGTGTTGCAATCAGAGAGAGAGAGAGAGACAGACAGAATATAGAATGAAATCTCACGTTAGATATATTTGGCGGTAATCGCCTGTGGTGAAAGCGTTACGCTAATTATTCAACGCACTACTTAATTAGGAATCCAGCAAAATTTTTCAAGCGTCATTTCTGGTGAGATGAGCACGAGGGACATACCTGATTGGTGACTTGACCAATTAACGGCGGTTGATTGATTTCGGCCTCTGTGGCGCTGTTTGAAACAGACAAGAGAACTTACGTTGCAGCTGACGTGACGTGTATTCGAGCGTAATCGCCTGAGGCGAAATATATTATTGACATTTTTCTACGGACTTACACTCACCTTGAACACAGTAAATTTTGAAAGTTTATTTCTGTTGTGCGATAAATCCATAATAACACTTGAGTTCTGTTTCGGCCATTTAACGCCTGTTGTTTGGTTTTACTTTGTGTGGTGTCGTTTTGTGGCCCTATGGATGTACTGTGATGAAACAACTAAAGCATAATGGAAACTTGATGTGGAACGTAACCAAGGGGGGAGTCCCTGAGGGAAAATGATCATTATAGTTGTTTAACTGACTTGTTTAATATGAATTCAGCAAAGTGGGTTCGTGTTTTCTTGGGATGGAACGATGCTGATTTTCAATAAAGCGATAAATATTTTCGTGAACCTGTCCCTCTCAACCCAGCACCACCTACAACCCACGGGAGTCTTCTACTCGCTACAGAGAGACGATGCAACAAGAAATCAGTTCAACAGCTAAACAACTCAAAAGGAAAATAAGAAAAAAGGACCAGTGTTAAAATTCTTCTATACAGTGTTAGGATGCAAATCTGACTAACAAATTCGGAAAACCACGTCTTGGAGAACTATTTCCGTTGATTTCCCGGGGAAATGAAAGGCAAATAAAGTCGTGGCAACTGGTTGTAAGATTTCATTTCTTCACCAGAACGCACGAGCTGTAAACACTTGAGCATACCAGTCAACGTAATACAGTTGCAGTGTACTGTGAAACCCGTGACCAGATGTGCAGGTAAAACTAAAGTGGCCGCTCCGGCATGGAGTTTCGACAGTTTGGAGAACAGGCTCCATTATTTAGCTGGCCGGCTGGAACAGCGAAGCGAAAGTATTAAACGGTAGCGACCGGGACAATGCGGACTTTCCAGCAGTTTGCAGGCCAACTGTAATATTAAATGGCGAATGCTCGAACAGCGACGCCCCTGGCTGCAGCGAGTGGCCAGCTGTTTCACCAGAGTGAGAAAATTCCAAACCATCCACTCGGAGTTTGCGCTGTACTCCAAATTTACGGGATATACGGACTTTATGTCAGAGTTAATAAGGTGATATATTGTGAAATTCGATAACTAAGCTCTCTATGGATTAGAGAGGCTAGTTTACGGCCGTGCGCTGACATTACAATTAAATTTTCTGACAGTGCTATTGAATAACCATTTCCATAATAAGGCAACCAAACATAGGCATTTCTAATCATAACAATGTAATACATTTTTATCGTTGGTCACTGGTTCACAAGAGGAGCAGAGACGATGGAGTGTAGCTCCTGACTGGAAGACTGTACTCTGACTTTGTGGGTTAAATCCATGCCTATTTGCATTTAGAAAATGTTGATGTCCGCAGATAGAAGAGAAACTGAATTGCATATCACATACATTAGTGAACGTCCTGAATCAAAGGATCAGTGACAAACGTTTTAGTAAGACGTTATCATGTTAACTGCTATATTTGTATTGCGCAGATACAACTTTACCACATACAGCGCACGTTCACCTTTTCATCCCTGTACTGATGGTAATGAGATCGCGTCATTAACACCTCAAAATGCAGAAAAGAACTCTACCAGAGGAAGTGTCTCGTCACAAGACACCGGTCAGAAGGGGCCACAAAAGAACTTTACCAGAGGAAGTGTCCCGTCAGAAGACATCACTCACAAGGGGCCATCAGACGTGCTAGTCGCGGATTTTGATGAGACTTTGATATGTTGCAGAGGGACATGTGCTGAGTGCCCAGCTAGAGTCTTTTCAAGCGACAGCCCCAGTTTCCAAGAACATCGGTGTTTCAATTTTGTACGCACCTCCTATAACGGCAATACTAGTAGTTTTTCGACCAAGCGAGAATAGTGCAGTTGCGAAGGTTCACAGTTACCGCGCTGCACGTGCGGATACGAATCCTAGACCTGTTGTTTTTTTCCACTTTTATTGTACAGAATGTAATTAAAACGATTTCATTAAATTCTGTACAATGAAAGTGGATATACGGCAAAATTGTTCAGAAGCATTTGTTTTCTACATCGTAATTTGTTTAATAAATTAGTCATTAAAACAGACTGGCTTCAAATGTGTTCTCCGTTTGTTACAGAACTGTCTTACTCGCTATCGCTTGCATCACTTGCTGTGTCAGAACAGAATTCTGTATACCATTTGTCTTATAAGCAACCGAAACGCAAATTCGTAGAGCACCAAGCACTGTAAATAATGAAAACTACTGCCTTGCAGGCACACGGGCTTTTCAGAAGCCGGCCGCTGTGGCCGAGCGGATCTAGGCGCTACAGTCTGGAACCGCGCGACCGCTACGGTCGCAGGTTCGAATCCTGCCTCGGGCATGGATGTGTGTGATGTCCTTAGGTTAGTTAGGTTTAAGTAGTTCTAAGTTCTAGGGGACTGATGACCTCAGATGTTAAGTCCCATAGTGCTCAGAGCCATTTGGACCATTTGGCTTTTCAGAAACTATATCGCAAAATATACAGTTCCTTTAAATTGAAAAAGACTGACGAGAATTTAATCATCCCTGTGAAAGCACAGAATTGAGGCAAAAATTAGAGAATTTATTTTTATGGAATTTTCTCTCGAAGCGATTTCCTATTAGTCTTTAGCGATTCAGGAGCGTTGTAAAGTTTTAACCTGCCTCTAAAAGTAAACATCACAGAGATGGTAAAATAAAGTAAATTTTCGTGAGGTAATTATTACGGTGCAGTGTAAGTAAATTGTCTGATCAGTTTACCCTTCCCACAAATCAATAAAGAACAGAATTTTTTCTCGTCTCACCTACAGACGAGCGGCATATTTTAAAAACTTTATTACAGCACTTTTATGGACTTCCTCGATCTCGTGCAGGTCACAATTACATTTGTTAATTTACTACTCAACTCGTGTATTCCTTTCTTTGACCAATTCGCCGAAATCTTCCGGATAGTTCATGCATACATAAGAAACCTTAAAGGATATCTTTCCTGAAGCAGTTCTAGTACACTGTGCTCTGAATGAATACTCTTGTTCAAATCTGTTTTCGCTGTTTATTCTGCAAGGATCTATTGTACATCGATTGGTACTGGCAGCCGTCTGTATATGGAATGACATATAGGCCTTAGCCTAGTATGTAATCACATTTTGTACGATTAGACTGAAAAAAATAGGAAAAACAGGTCACTGGCAGGATTGAACACATACTGCCAGCGCAACAGTCGTGAACCTCAGCTGCTGCCATACCGTCGCTTGGTCGGAATAAAATTAACGACATGGATGTTGGAGGGTCGCATAAAACTTCAACTTCCGTTTTCACCTAAACTACAGGCCGTCGCATGAAAAACCGCTGAAAATGTATTCCGAACTGCTCTGAATACAACACACATAACAGTTATCAAACTTCAAAGTTGACAGTTACGATGGCCCCCAGTCAGCCGCAGCAGTTTGAACAGCAGCATGAACGGAGTTCCAACTGCGGCAGCGCGACTCCACGAAGGCGCTGTCACTATGTGCGATCTCCGTGCGAGACCAGCCGGACACGCCGGGCAGAACGGGTGGACGACCGGGCATGTAACATCAGAGTGGACTCTTCACTACAGTCGGATGACCGAACACGACAGATTTGACTGGACGCCCGGGTAGCCGTGGTCCAGTACGTGGCCGACGAAACGAGGGTGCTATCGAACAGTGGAAGTACAACACCCCCGGTGCTGTTTGCTGTAGAGCATCGGTTCCTGGCGGTTCCCGGAAATCACAATTTGGGGCAGCGTCTTGAGCTACGTGCTCCCCTCTTTTGTATTGCAAGTAGTTGTTAACTCTCTCCATCATACGACCGGTATCGTGCTTATAGGAAACAACAGACGGTGTTATTGAGGTGTACACAGGTTCTTAGTCCGTGTAGGTACGGTTATTTATTATTGCGTGGCTCTTAAGCATTTCCGTAATAGATTACCCCGCGTTCTGAGTACGAGTAGTCATTTCGGCCATTCTGCTGTAACACTCAGTGAACCACCGAGTTCTGTTAACGTACTACTTTCCAGGTGATGTAAGTGCATCTAAGTAAAGCAAACCCTTGGCATAGTTCGGTGCCTTCGATATAGCGTTGTCGTAATTACCACTCTGGTTCCTTCTACAATGAGTGAGCTACGAATCTTGCATACTCTTGTTAATGTTCTTACACATACCGTGAGTTCTGAGTACAAGGACTAGAGGTACTTTAGGAAGTTATTTGGAAACATTCTCTCAGACTGTTGCAAATTTGAATTTTAACGAAATTCCTTACACCTTGTCTTGTTTCTGACTCCTTGGCAGAGACCACAGGCACGATTATTCAGAACAGCCTTTCATGTGTGAGTGTGTTGGCACTGGATATGAGGGGTGCTGCTTTTCAAAGTGCCTGCGCTACAGAGGCGAGGTGCGGAGATATATAACAGCATAGCAATACCCTTAGCCTCGCTGATAAACACCTGCTGGAATGTACGACTTTTATGCAGGATGGTGGTCCACCTCATATTGCTAGACGTGTGAAAATTCTGGTGAGCATCGCGTGCTGAGGTGCTACTTCCATCATGCTTGTCCTCCCAGCTCCTCAGACCTCAAGCGATGTGATTATAGATTGCGTGATTACCAGAAGTCGAAAGTGTACCGCTATCGTCTGACCTCATTAGGGATGCTAAATGACATCATCCGACGACAACTTCTCGCCATACCTACTGAAATGCTGTACAATGCTGCTCCTAACATTTTCCCTTGACTATAGCTATTATTTATGAATGACGGCCAACGTTTTGATCGTTTGTTGTCCAAAACATCGTCTTTGCTAAAAGATGATTGTTATGCTAATTATCGCTTTTGTGTTTGTATCTCTTGGTCACTTTGTGTACCTTCCTCAGGTTCAGTAAAATCCCTTGTCATTTCAAACATTTGTATCAATTTTTACCTCTCTATCCACAATTTTCAGTGAAATACTGAATATTCAAATGTCAGCGTACATTTTGTAACCCTCTACATATTCTCACTGTTATAGAAGGATTGTAGTTTGTGTTTGGTGCGTAGGACAGTGTGAAGTCAATTCATTTTCGAATCTGGTACGTGTTTTTAGTGTTCACATTTCATGGTTTGCCCCAGCGTAATATTAATACGTTATTTGTTTTTGATATTAGGGTTAGTCCTTTGGGGACTGATTATAGGTTTGGTACTTTACTTAACTGCAGTGTTTCTTGGATTTTGGCTTCACGACATTAGTACTGAATACGTCTTGTTATTCACCCACATGTTGAATTTTAACGCATTGCTCTCGTAAGTCGTTCTAGGATTGGTTGTAATACAATTAAGGAAAAAGAGTCGCTACACCAACAAATAACTGATGTAGAGTAATGAAATTTCGGGAATAAGTTTGCCTAGGTAACATACTTAAGTGATTAACGTTAAAAGGTCACAGGTAAATATAGACGCGTGATAAACCATTACAAATGTAATGCATGTATAACCGGTGTAATCGTCAGAATGTTGAATGCAAGCATGTAAACGTGCATGCGTTGTGTTGCACAGGTGACAGATGTCAGTTTGTGGGACGCAGTATCATGCCTGTTACACTTGGCACAGACACTTTGCGGAACATGTTGGCTTACAACAGCGATACGTGGGCGAGCAATATCCTGTTCGAAGAGACCCGCTGGAATGCTGTTCATGAATGGCATCACAACAGGTCGAATCACGTGACTAACGTACAGATCAGCAGTCAGGGTGCGTGGAATAACCAGGAGAGCGCTTCGGCTGTCATACGAAATCGCACCCCAGACCATATGTAGGTCCAGTGTATCTAGCACGCAGACTGGCTACTTGAGGCCCTCAACTGGGCTACTTCTAACCAACATACAGCCATCAATGGCACCGACGTAGAACCATCTTTCATCAGAAAACGTAACATACATCCAATCTGACATACAACTGGTTCTCGCTTGACGCCATTGAAATCCCAAATGGCGTTAGTTTGGGGTCAGTGGAATGCACGCTACAGGGCATCTGGCTCGGAGTTGTCCTTGAAGTAACCGATCTGCAATAGTTCGTTGCGTCACTGTGGTGCCAACTGCTGCTCAAATTGCTGCTGCAGATGTAGTACGATTCGCCACAACCATACGCCGAACACGATGGTCTTCCCCCTGTGGTTGTGCCACGTGCCCTCAAGAGCCCGGTCTTCTTGCGACCGCACATTCTAGTGACCACCTCTGACAACAATCATGTACAGTGGATACATTCCTTCCCAGTCTTTCTGCGGTATCACAGAAGGAACATCCAGCTTCTGGTAGCCCTATTATACAACCTCGTTCAAACTCAGTGCGGTGTAGATAATCGCGTCTTTTTCAGCTAACAGGCATTCTGGTTTTGTACGCCATCCTTTTGACTGGAGGTCTTGGGGATCACGGTCGTTCGCTATTGTAAGAAAATGAAACGCCTACAGCCATCCGTATCATCTTATCGTGTGGCTACCATCTTCAGGCTGTTGTTGGCGCTGAGGGGCTAATCCGCTAATGCGATCCATATACACCCTCATCAGTGGCTAACATAACTGGTTTATCCAGACTATCTGAAAAATTTGGTGTCAGCTCTCCAACCATCATTTGGATATTCGAGAGGAGACACAAAAGTTTACAGATAGTGTGCGTAAACCAGTTATGTTGGCCACTGATGCGGGTATATAAATCTATCATGATAGCCCCTTCGGCATCAACTACGGCCTGAAGATGGCGCTCTGAAGCACCGAAACTGGTAGCTACACAATAAATAAGATCATATGGACGGCTGTAGGTGTTTCATTTTCTTACAATGAAGACATTCTTGACTGACGTCAACTCACGACGTCCGGTCTCTAAGTTAACTGACACTCACGACCATTACAGCGTGTATTTAAAGTAAACCAGATTTGCATCCTCATAGTGTCGATACTAACCCCACTTTTATGCGACTGACGAGAAATCTGAATACATATCATCTTCCAAATGTAGAGGCACGCCTACCAATTTCCGTTTATGTTGCACAACTCCTTCTTGGTGTTGCGACTGTTTTTCCGTCAGTATATATGCGTGAGACCTGAAAAGCAATACTATGAAATTTTTTGTGGGTGTTGTGTTTATTAAATAAAACAAACGTTACTAACATTCTACATATTTACTCTTCATGTCTACATGTATGTACCCATATGCCGGAGGGCTCCGAATTATAGACTGCAACATGACAGTTTATAATGTAACGGTGTCGGCGCACGAGGAACAGCGCACTGTAAGCGCTTTTCTAAGATTTAATACACACACGGAGCACCCTCTCATTCAGCGTGACAGAGCCAGACCACACACGAGTACTGCGACATCTGCAACACTCCGACGCTGTGATTTCACTGCCATCAATCATCCACAATACGGTCCCAAATTGGCTCCATCCGATTTTCATCTGTTTCCAAAACTTAACGACCACCTTAGAAGGTTTCTGAATAAAAATCTCTCGGTGTACATGCCGCGTCAATTCTGGATAAAACTCCAAGCTTTCGACCACTACCTCCATGGTCGTCGTCAGGGCTAAAACTGACTGTCGTGAACTAGCGAGGATCCCACTTTTATATGCCAAGGACGGCTTCTGATTGGCTGGAATACGTCAGAGCAACAGCGATATGGCGCGTAATGAAGTGGTGCCCTCTACTTCCATAGATGTAGTTTCTATCCTGCGTTGCTTGCAGCGACATCCCTTGAATCAGGAGGTAAAGTGCGGGAAGTTTTTCTCTGCGATTTTTCTTTATCCAGTGCACTCTTTCAAGTGTTGCTAAGTGCATAGCCGTTGTCTCTGTTAAAGTCATTATTGCTAATTTCGACTGCTTCCCGGATCACAGAGTCCCAGTAATTCGATGCGTGGGCTATTACTCTGGTTTCTTCAAATAAAATCTTATGCTTGTTAAACAGGCTATGTTCAGCCACCGCTGATTTTTCCAAATACCTGTATTTTAGGTGGCGCTGGTGCTCGATGCAGCGGTCGGCAACGGTTCTTACAGACTGGCCCACGTAATTCTTGCCGCATTCGCAAGGAATAGTATAAATTCCCGGCACTCTTAAGCCGAGACTATCTTTGACTGATCTCAACATTTCCTTAATTTTCCTAGGTGGTCGGAAAACTGGTTTTATTCCTTGCCTCTTCAGGACTCTGGCTATCTTGCTCGTTGTAGCACCGCAAAAAGGAAGCCGCGCTATGTGTTGGTCCTCTTCTTGTATATGGCTGGCATCGTGCCTAACTTTCTTGGACAATACTGATTTAATTTCACCGGCAGAATAACCATTCCTCTTGAAAACAGTCGTCAAATGGCTAATCTCGGGAACGAAGTGGTCCTTGTCGGAAATAGTCCTGGCTCTGTGTACTAAAGTATTCAGCATAGCTCTCTTCTGAGACGGATGATGGAAGCTATGGCTATGCAGATATAAGTCTGTATGGGTTGGCTTCCTGTACACAGAATGGCCCAGTCGTCCATCCGGCTTTCGCTCTACCAACACATCTAAAAAAGGTAACTTCCCTTCCTTCTCTACCTCCAATGTAAATTTTATGTTTGGATGTACACCATTTAAATGTTCGACGAACTGCTGCAGCGTGTCGCTGCCGTGTGGCCAGATTAAAAAAATATCGTCGACGTATCTGTAGAAGCATGATGGGCGGAGGTGAGCACTGTTCAGCGCTCGTTCTTCAAAGTCCTCCATGAAAAAATTCGCTATGGCTGGTGACTGCGGCGAACCCATAGCTGTTCCATCCGTCATTTCATAATAATTTTCACTGTATAAAAAGTAAGTGGTCGTCAAGGTATGCCGGAACAACTTCAAAATTTCTGAGGAAAAATGAGCAGCCAACAGTTGTAGGGTGTCATCCACAGGTACTTTGGTGAACAGAGAAACCACGTCGAGGCTGACCATGATATCACTTGGGCCTATCTTCATCTGTTTTATGATATCAACAAACATTTTTGAATTCTTAATATGATGTGGGCAGTGACCAACTATAGGCGCCAACAATTTAGTTAAGTGTTTTGCAAGCCCGCACTTTACCTCCTGATTCAAGGGATGTCGCTGCAAGCAACGCAGGATAGAAACTACATCTATGGAAGTAGAGGGCACCACTTCATTACGCGCCATATCGCTGTTGCTATGACGTATTCCAGCCAATCAGAAGCCGTCCTTGGCATATAAAAGTGGGAACCTCGCTAGTTCACGACAGTCAGTTTTAGCCCTGACGACGACCATGGAGGTAGTGGTCGAAAGCTTGGAGTTTTATCCAGAATTGACGCGGCATGCACACCGAGAGATTTTTATTCAAGAAATACGTCGCGAAAGACTTCGTAGCCATATTAGAAGGTTTCTGTTTGACAGCGATAAAGTGGTGCAAGCAGAGGTAATTCTGCAGTAACAATATCAATAAACTGGTCTTTCACTGCGAGAAAAGTGTTCGTCGCCAGTGTGAAGAATAAAAATGTAGAATGTTAATAATGTTTGTTTTATTTAAAAAGCTATAGGAGGCTTCCATAAAATATTCGGAGGCATTATTCCAACACTGCCTCGTAAAATCTCTGCCAGGTTGTTGAATGAAAGATTTAAAATGATGATCACCCGCCGCTCAATGCAGCCCTTCCACTTCTTGCTGCGTCAACCTCTGGTAGAATAGCGCGGTTGTGGGTGTGGTGATCGGAGTGATGGGTGGAACTAGTTATAGAATATTGTTGGAAAATCTGTTTCGGATTTTTACATAGTCCAATACTACATTGCTTGCTGTTCTGTTTCAGAATGCCCAGAGTGGAGGTGACTGTGCGTAGACCTGGGGAAAGGTGATCATTGAACTTGAGATCTGGAGCACGGATACTGCAGGATGCGCAGCTGAAATGGAGCAACGTTTTCGTGAGGTGACCAACCGTCCGTTATGCGTAGCGTAAGAAGCAGAAAATTTTGACAAATCTGTAGCATTGTTACAGAATTACTCAATGTGATTAAAAGTAACCGGACACCACCAAAAACATACGATTTTCATATTAGGTGCATTGTGCCGCCACCTACCGCCGGGTACTCCATATCAGCGACCTCAGTAGTCATTAGACATCGTGAGAGAGGAGAAAAGGGCGCTCCACGGAACTCACGGAGTTCGAATGTGGTCAGGTGATTGGGTGTCACTTGTGTAATTTGTCTATACACGAGGTTTCCACACTCCTAAACATCCCTAGGTCCACTCTTTCCAATGTGATAGTGAAGTGCAAACGTGAAAGGACACGTACAGCACAAAAGCGTACAGGTCGAAATCGTCCGACATTTGAAGAGGGTCGTAATGTGTAGTAGGCAGACATCTATCCAGGCCATCACACAGGAATTGCAAACTACATCAGGATCCACTACAAGTACTATGACAGTTAGGTGGGAGGTGAGAAAACTTGGTCTTCATGGTCGAGAGGCTGCACATAAGCCAGACATCACGCCGGTAAATGCGAAACGACGCCTCGCTTAGTGTTAGGAGCGTAAACGTTGGACTAATGAACAGTGGAAAAACGTTGTGTGGAGTGACGAATCACGGTACACAATGTGGCAATACAATGTGGGTATGGCGAATGCCCAGTGAACGTCATCTGCTAGCGTGTATAGTGCCAGCAGTAAAATTCGGTAAAATGCGGAGGCCGTGGTGTTATGGTGTGGTCGAGTTTCTCAAGGAAGGGACTGCACTCCTTGTTGTTTTGCGTGGCACTATCACAGCACAGGCGTACATTGTTGTTTTAAGCACCTTCTTGCTTCCCACTATTGAAGAGCAATTCGGGGATGGCGATTGCATCTTTCAACACCATATATCACCTGTTGATAATGAACGCCCTGTGGCGGAGTGGTTACACGACAGCAACATCCCTGTAATGGACTGGCCTGCACCGAGTCTTGATCTGAATCCTGCAGATCACCTTTGGAGTGCTTTGGAATGCCGACTTCGTGGACAAGACGATCCAGAAGTTTGTACAGTCGTGAATGACTTGTCTTCGTAAACGGCCTGACGAGAAATCACCTGTATCTTAATAAAGTTTAAATTTAACTTTTAAGTCAAACGCTTAAATTCATCTTTAAGACGAGAAGACTATCTGCCGTTGAACCCCTGACAAAGTTTACTGTTCTTCGACGTATTTCAGGCTCTGATGCCCAAAATTTACATTGACTAGTCGGTACATTTCCCAGGTCGAAAGCGGAGAACTGGTTCCCACTCATGTGCGTAGGTGCATGTATTTGTTTTTGCCGGCTACTAGCCATGAGGAATTTTAACGCGTCGACGACCATCAAATGTCTGAAAGGTACTTTTGAAATCTAGCGTCATCCTTCCTGTGTGGTAACAGGAAGTTGTAGGGCTTGGTTGATCGATGAGTTATCCTAATATTACAATTTTATTTATGTCACAACCATAATTTTAGAAAAAAAACTGATAAGAAAACTGCGTTAAAATCCAACAACCGTGGCTGATTATTAACATCAAGTGTTCAGTAGTTGGGTCCTTCAAGATTCATGATGATGATGTCGCTTTTACCTCAGTGGCATGTAGAAACTTTTGCTTCGAGATGGGGATATCACACACCAGTACTACATCTTACTACCCGAACCCCTCATTTGCGGAATATCTTAGCTGAGATTTACGTGCGATGCTCATCGCACTCCGTCACGAGGCCCACACTAAGTCATACGTTTTTGTGTTGGTTGGGCTACGCATTTAACACCGCTGTCCATGAAGTGTACAAGGATAGCCATCCACTCTCATGGTTTCACTCAGGCGTGATTCTTGCCTCTCCTGTCTGTGATCCTTGAGGGACTTATTAGCCGGAGAGGGTTAATACTGCGCAAATTCGAAACTTATGGATATGTCGAAGGATGAATCATGAAAGAACTTTGGAGCCCTGTTATATGGAGAAATGGCCACATTATTGGAGCCAGGCGAACAGATTTTCGTCAAAATTTTGGTGTGGCAAGTAAAATCACTGATATGGTCGTGGGTAAGCTTTTGCCGCGTTTGAAACATCCTTTCGAAATCGTGCAGCTCGTCACCGCGATTGTCTTATTGGGAAAGTACTCAAAGACCAGCATTCAGTAACTTTGTATTTGAAGGTCTCGTCGATGTGCAGTAAACTCATTTTTGGAGTGGTATGTGATTTTAAATTTATTTTTTATTCTATACCTTAGCCAAGTGTAATTTTACTATCTTATTTGTTTTTGTTATTATGGTGAGTATCTTCGGAATATGTTATCTAGCTTTGGATTTTTATTAATTGTAATACTGCTCCATTTTCCCTTAATTGATTGGGAATTAGTCTGCTGCTCAATACTTGTTATGATTCAGCCACCTGTACTTTTATCTTAACGCGATTATTTTATCAGTTTTTTTTATATATGTTGTAGTATAAATAACAGTTTTAAAATTAGGATAACTCACCAAAGAACCCAGCCGTCCCACTTCCTGTTACGAAACAGGAAGGATGACACTAGATTTTTAGTGGCCGGAAGAAACGTGTACCGCCATTGGGAAGCGTGCCTTTCGAATTGTACTTCATAACACTGTATCCCAAATAATGTAAGGACGCGTGACAGGAAGTCGTTTCTGCGACTTTCACTTTATAATACTAAAATGATGAACAGAATGTGATCAGAAGTGTCCGGATACCACCAAAAACACACTTTTTTCATATTAGGTGTATTGAACTGCCACCTACTGCCAGGTACTCCACATCAGCGACCTCAGTATTCATTAGACATCGTGAGAGAGGAGAATGGGAAGCTCCGAGAAACTCACGAACTTTAAACGTGGTCAGGTGATTGAGTGTCACTTGTGTCATAAGTCTGTACGCGAGATTTCCACACTTGTACATCCCTAGGTCCACTGTTTCCGATGTGATAGTGAAGTGGGAACGTGAAGGAACACGTACAGCACAAAAGCGCACAGGACGACCTCGTCTGTTGATGGACAGAGACCGCCTACAATTTAAGAGGGTCGTAATGTGTAATAGGCAGACATCTATCCAGATCATCACACAGAACTTCCAAACTGCATCAAGATCCACTGCAAATACTATGACAGTTAGGCGGGAGGTGAGAAAACTTGGATTTCGTGGTCGAGAGGCTTGACATAAGCCACACATCATGGTTGTAAATGCCAAACGACGCATCACTTGGTGTAAAGAGCGTAAACGTTGGGCTGATGAACAGTGGAAAAACGTTGTGTGGAGTGACGAATCACGGTACACAATGTGACGATACAATGTGGGTATGGCGAATGCCCAGTGAACGTCATCTGCCAGCGTGTACAGTGCCAACAGTAAAATTCAGTAAACTGCGGAGGCCGTGGTGTTATGGTGTGGTCGAGTTTCTCAAGGAAGGGACTGCACACCTTGTTGTTTTGCGTGGCACTATCACAGCACAGGCGTAAATTGTTGTTTTAAGCACCTTCTTGCTTCCCACTGTTGAAGAGCAATTCGGGGATGGCGATTGCATCTTTCAACACGATATTCACCTGTTCATAATGCACGCCCTGTGGCGGAGTGTTTACACGACAGTAACATCCCTGTAATGGTCTGGCCTGCACAGAGTCTTGAACTGAATCCTGTAGATCATCTACATCTACATCTACATCTACATCCATACCCCGCAAGCCTCCCGACGGTGTGTGTCGGAGGGTACCCTGAGTACCTCTATCGGTTCTCCCTTCTAGTCCAGTCTCGTATTGTTCGTGGAAAGAAGGAGTGTCGGTATGCTTCTGTGTGGGCTCCAATCTCTCTGAGTTTATCCTCATGGTCTCTTCGCGAGATATACGTAGGAGGGAGGAATATACTGCTTGACTCTTCGGTGAAGGTATGTTCTCGAAACTTTAACAAAAGCCCGTACCGAGCTACTGAGCGTCTCTCCTGCAGAGTCTTCCACTGGAGTTTATCTATCATCTCCGTAACGCTTTCGCGATTACTAAATGATCCTGTAACGAAGCGCGCTGCTCTCCGTTGGATCTTCTCTATGTCTTCTGTCAACCCTAACTGGTACGGATCCCACACTGCTGAGCAGTATTCAAGCAGTGGGCGAACAAGCGTACTGTAACCTACTTCCTTTGTTTTCGGATTGAATTTCCTTAGGATTCTTCCAATGAATCTCAGTCTGCCATCCATTTTACCGACGATCAACTTTATATGATCATTCCATTTTACACCACTCCTAATACGTACTCCCAGATAATTTATGGAATTAACTGCTTCCAGTTGCTGACCTGCTATTTTGTAGCTAAATGATAAGGGATCTATTTTTCTATGTATTCGCAGCACATTACACTTGTCTACAATGAGATTGAATTGCGATTCCCTGCACCATGCGTCAATTCGCTGCAGATCCTCCTGCATTTCAGTACAATTTTCCATTGTTACAACCTCTCGATACACCACAGCATCATCTGCAAAAAGCCTCAGTGAACCTCCGATGTCATCCACAAGGTCATTTATGTATATTGTGAATAGCAACGGTCCTATGACACTCCCATGCGGCACACCTGAAAACACTCTTACTTCGAAAGACTTCTCTCCATTGAGAATGACATGCTGCGTTCTGTTATCTAGGAACTCTTCAATCCAATCACACAATTTGTCTGATAGTCCATATGCTCTTACTTTGTTCATTAAACGACCGTGGGGAACTGTATCGAACGCCTTGCGGAAGTAAAGAAACATGGCATCTACCTGTGAATCCGTGTCTATGGCCCTCTGAGTCTCGTGGGTGAACAGCGCGAGATGGGTTTCACACGACCGTCTTTTTCGAAACCCATGCTGATTCCTACAGAGTAGATTTCTAGTCTCCAGAAAAGTCATTATACTCGAACATAATACGTGTTCCAAAATTCTACAACTGATCGACGTTAGAGATATAGGTCTATAGTTCTGCACATGTGTTCGACGTCCCTTCTTGAAAACGGGGATGACATGTGCCCCTTTCCAATCCTTTGGGACGCTATGATCTTCTAGAGACCTTAGGTACACCGCTGCAAGAAGGGGGGCAAGTTCCTTCGCGTACTCTGTGTAAAATCGAACTGGTATCCCATCAGGTCCAGCGGCCTTTCCTCTTTTGAGCGATTTTAATTGTTTCTCTATCCCTCTGTCGTCTATTTCGATATCTACCATTTTGTCATCTGTACGACAATCTAGAGAAGGAACTACAGTTCAGTCTTCCTCTGTGAAACAGCTTTGGAAAAAGACATTTAGTATTTCGGCCTTTTGTCTGTCATGCTCTTTTTCAGTACCATTTTGGTCACAGAGTGTCTGGACATTTTGTTTTGATCCACCTATCGCTTTGACATAAGACCAAAATTTCTTAGGATTTTCTGGCAAGTCAGTACATAGAACTTTACTTTCGAATTCATTGAACGCCTCTCGCATAGCCCTCCTCACACTACATTTCGCTTCGCGTAATTTTTGTTTGTCTGCAAGGCTTTGGCTATGTTTATGTTTGCTGTGAAGTTCCCTTTGCTTCCGCAGCAGTTTTGTAACTCGGTTGTTGAACCACGGTGGCTCTTTTCCATCTCTTACGATCTTGCTTGGCACATACTCATCTAAGGAATATTGTACGATGGTTTTGAACTTTGTCCACCGATCCTCAACACTGTCTGTACTTGAGACAAAAGTTTTGTGTTGAGCCGTCAGGTACTCTGTAATCTGCTTTTTGTCTGTTTACGTTTGGTTTCAGCCAACTTCCTGTCCCTAGTACTATATGGGCGTTGTGACCGTTTATTAATGAGAGCAGTTCTGGGACCTTTCTGTAGACGCTCCTGCAGCTTACTATTAGCACATTAATATTGTTATTCCCTGTTGCATTTTGCCTACTCCTACGTTGCCGCGTCTCAGGAGGCGTCTTTTCGGGCCTAGGGAGGGAATTCTCTAACCTAAAAAACCCCCATGTGCACTCCACACGTACTCCGCTACCCTTGTAGCCGCTTCCGGCGTGTAGTGCACACCTGACCTATTCAGGGGGACCCTACATTTCTCCACCCGATAGCGGAGGTCGAGAAATTTGCACCCCAGACCTCCGCAGAATCGTCTGAGCCTCTAGTTTAAGCCTTCGACTCGGCTCCAAACCAGAGGACTGCGATCGGGTCTGGGAACGATACTACAAATAGTTAGCTCCGATTCCACCCCGCGATCGAGGCTTTCCGCCTCCACCTTTGGGATGCTTTGGAACGCCGACTTCGTGCCAGGCCTCACCGATGACAGTGCAGCACTCCATGCAGAATGGGCTGCCACTTCCCATGAAACCTTCCAGCACCTGACTGAACGTATGCTTGTGAGAGGGGAAGCTGTCATCAAGGCTAAGGGTGGGCCAGCACCATACTAAATTCCAACATTACCGACGGACGGCGCCACGAACTTGTCATTTTTAGCCAGGTGTCCGGATACTTTTGATCACATAGTGTGTGTTTGCTGAATTAAAAAGTTGTATGATTTTCTTTGCTCCCCCTCCACCCAAACCCCAAGCTTTTACTGAGGTTTTTCTGACCCCTCCCCCTCTTTATGCAGCTCATGTATTTGTTCCGTGGAACCAAATTAATGAGAAGTCTCCATGATCATGGAACGAGTCAATACATGAAATTATAACGATAGTAGAAACAGATAACATGAAATACAAAAAACGTATTCAGGCAACAATTCGTAAGTTTAAATAAAGAAAATCAACAATGTAACACTGGAATTTGCTTAATTTTTCAGCTCTTCCAGCAGCTCCTCGACAGAATAGGAGTGAGCCATGAGGAAACTATTCAGTTTAGACATAAAAGCGTTTGTGCTCCTGCTAAGATTTTTGAGTTCTTGTGGTAGCTTATTGAAAATGGATGCAGCAGAATAGCGCACTCCTTTCTGCACAAGAGTCAAGGAAGTGCATTCCACATGCAGATTTGATTTCTGCCTAGTATTAACTGAGTGAAAGCTGCTAACTCTTGGGATCAAGCTAATATTGCTAACAACAAACGACATTAAAGAAAATATATATTGTGAGGGCAATGTCAGAATTCCCAGACTATTGAATAGGGGTCGACAAGAGGTTCTCGAACTTACACCACATATAGATAGAACAGCCCGTTTTTTAGCCAAAAATACCCTTTTTGAATCAGAAGAATTACCCCAAAAAATAATACCATATGACATAAGCGTAGGAAAATATGCGAAGTAGACTACTTTCGTGTTGAACTGTCACTTATTTCAGATACTGTTCTAATGGTAAATAAAGCAGCATTTAGTTTCTGAACAAGATCCTGAACATGGGCTTTCCACAACAGATTACTATCTATCCGAACGCCTAGGAACTTGAACTGTTCCGTTCGGCTTATAATATGCCCATTCTGTCTGATCAAAATATCGGTTCTTGTTGAATTGTGAGTTAGAAACTGTAAAAACTGAGACTTGCTGTGATTTAGCATCAAATTATTTTCCACAAGCCACGAAGTTATTTCATGAACTACATTATTTGCTAATGTTTCAATATTACACACAAGATCCTTCACTACCAAGCTGGTGTCATCAGCAAACAGAAATATTTTTGAATCACCTGTAATACTAGAAGGCATATCATTTATATAAATAAGAAACAGCAGTGGCCCCAGCACCGACCCTTGGGGAAGTACTGGATATCCACTTTGTTATAGTTGTTCCTCTAGCCTGCACCTTCTGGTAAGCGTTCATATTCGTACCGATTCTTTCTAGTACTTCTTCATTTCATTCTGTGCTTACACAATTAACTTTCAATATTTTGGTGAGTCGTCTTTCAAAATCTTGGAATTACATCTACCCCTCCGCTTCCGATGGTCCACTTTCCACCTCCATAAAACGCAGTGATCCACGTGAACTTTTCTGGATGTTCTTTCTCATTTCACATCGGTAAAGAATGTCTTCGGAAAGTCCACTTTGTTCTTTTTTATGATATTCTTGTGGCCCTTGTCTTTGTGAAAGAGATTGGTCTTTCCACCACGCCTCACGAGAGAGGAGTGCAACAGCAGTGAGCAGTACTGTCGCAGACGGTGCGGCATCGCGACACGGAGAATGCCCCCACCCCCGCCTCTGTCGCAGCGTGTGCCGTGGCAGCCGGTAATTCGGCAGTTCGACGCCGGCACAACGCGCGGCCGCGGCGTAAAATGTTTTACTGCGGTCGGGCCGCGCCGGGCATCCCGATTTGGGCACGCCGTAAAACCGCCCCGCGCAGCGCAGCGCTGCACGGCGGGTTGCCGCCATCGCCTGCCCCTGTCGCCTGTTTACGGGCGCTCTGGCACCGTGGCAGTAGCAGCGTAGCGCCACGGCGCGGCTAATGCCCCGATCACCGCTCAGCCCCTTATCTCACCCCCACAGATGATGACTTTACTGGCCAGCTGCGGTGGCGTCACTGCCGTAAATGCTCGAAAAACAGAGGAGGTTCACAGTAAGTTTTATTTCCCAGAGAATAATTACGCACAATACACATGCAATAAATATACTGAATTTTTTGTGGCTTGCTAGTGGACTGAATTTATATTTAAATAAAGCAGACATTACGTGAACTGGTACATTAAGCGAAATACAAAATAAAGCAAAAAAATTAAATGAAATTCTACAGCTTTATTAGTATTTATTGACGCCAGCGGTGCACAAAACGGTTCAAATGGCTCTGAGCACTATGGCACTTAATCTCTGAGGTGATCTGTCCCCTGGAACTTAGAACTGTTTAAACCTAACTCGAGGCAGGATTCGAACCTGCGACCGTAGCGGTCGCGCCACTCCGGCCGGCAGCGGTTCACTGTTCGGCGTGTTACACACATAGAAATTGATATACTGAGGCGTTACCACAGGAAAATAAGTAGTACTTTGTTACACATTTGTTATTTATGTGTCTCCAGGCGCTTGGGTTTGTTTGTTTATTTGCTTGTGTGTGTGTGTTTGTGTGTGTGTTACTGTTGGATTGGAACACGCCTGTCAACCAATACTGTATCGCCGGCCGCAGTGGCCGAGCGGTTAGCCAGCGCGGTAGCTCAGCGTGTTCGGTCAGAGGGTTAGCTGCCCTCTGTAATAAAAAAAAAAGAAAACTGAGTTAATGGATCAATAACGAACTTTAACGGACGTCATGGGACATCCGCCACGAACAATTGCACCGAATTCTAACGAACAAAATGACAAAAAAAAAAAAAAAAAAAAAATCGGTCCTAGGCGCTTCAGTTTGGAACCGCGGGACCCCTACGGTCGCAGGTTCGAATCCTGCCTCTGGCATGGATATGTGTTAAAATTAAAATTTAAAACAGTCTTGATCGCAATTTTTTTATAGGTGTGAGTGACCGGTTTCGAATCTTTCATAGAGTCATCTTCAGACTGCAGAGCGGTGGATGGACACTACCAGACGAGTTCCGCCGACCCTACGACGCTCGTGTAACTGCGTCTGGCAGTTTCCATCCTCGCTCTGGAGTCTGAAGCTGAGTCTACGAAAGAGTCGAAACCGGTCACTCACACCTATAAAAAAATTGCGACCAAGGCTGTTTTAAATTTTAATTTTAACAAGTTTTAAGAACGCTGACTATGTTTTCAAAAATTTCAAAAAAATTATAAATTTGTGTGATCCTTAGGTCAGTTAGGTTTAAATACTTCTAAGTTCTAGGGGACTGTTGACCTCCGATGCTAAGTCCCATAGTGCTCAGAGTCATTTGAACCTTCCTGTATCGGTTGGTGATGACGCTTAAGCATAAGATGGAGACGTACAGTTCGAATATCTAGCATCTAACACGTGGAATGCCTCGTCAATTGCCATTCGCTCTCTGACGCAGCTTAAACTTGACGTGATCAATGAATGTTAAAAATATAGGGTACCTTGTCTTAGAAGCAAGGTTAAGGAAAGGCAAACCTACGTTTCTAGCATTTGTATACTTAGAGAAAGCTTTTGACAATGTTGACTGGAATACTCTCTTTCAAATTCTGAAGGTGGCAGGGGTAAAAAACAGGGAGCGAAAGGCTGTTTACAATTTGTACAGAAACGAGATGGCAGTCATAGGAGTAGAGGGGCATGAAAGGGAAGCAGTGGTTGGGAAGGGAGTGAAACAGGGTTGTAGCCTCACCCCGATGTTATTCAATCTGTATATTGAGCAAGCAGTAAAGGAAACAAAAGAAAAATTCTGAGTAGATATTAAAATCCATGGAGAAGAAACAAAAACTTTGAGGTTGGCCGATGACATTGTAATTCTGTCTTGAAAGGACGATCTAAGATGAACATCAACAAAAGAAAAACGAGGATAATGGAACGTAGTCGAGTTAACTCGGGTGATGCTGAGGGAATTAGATCGGGAAATGAGACACTTAAAGTAGTAAAGGAATTTTGCTATTTGGGAAGCAAAATACCTGATGATGGTCGAAGTAGAGAGGATATAAAATGTAGACAGGCAATGGCAAGGAAAGCATTTCTGAAGAAGAGAAATTTGTTAACATCGAGTATAGATTTAAGTGTCAGGAAGTCGTTTCTGAAAGTATTTGTATGGAGTGTAGCCATGTATGGAAGTGAAACATGGACGATAAATAGTTTGGATAAGAAGCGAATAGAAGCTTTCGAAATGTGGTGCTACAGAAGAATGATGAAGATTAGATGGGTGGATCACGTAACTAACGAGGAGGTATTGAATAGAATTGGGAAGAAGAGGAGTTTGTGGTACAACTTGACAAGAAGAAGGGACCGGTTGGTAGGACATGTTCTGAGGCATCAAGGGATCACTAATTTAGCATTGGAGGGCAGAGTGGACGGTAAAAATCGTAGAGGGAGACCAAGAGATGAATACACTAAGCAGATTCAGAAGGATGTAGGTTGCAGTAGGTAATGGGAGATGAAGAAGCTTGCACAGGATAGAGTAGCATGGAAAGCTGCATCAAACCAGTCTTACGTCTGAAGACAACAACTACAACAACAACAAACACTGGCTTAACCTGCACCGAACACCGCATCGCCGCCCACAAATCTGCGACGCAGAGCAACGCAGAACTTTGCAGAATGGAGCAGAGTGTTGTTCGTAGGTTCGCGGCAATGTTTCGGTGCGTGCACGCGCGCTGTAATAGCGGTAGTAGATAATAACAATATAAGATGAAAAACGCCCCCCAAAAACAGCCACGCACGAACCGACTATTTCCCTTCGTCTACAGAAACTGGACGGAACTTGTTCGTCGTTTCGCAGACTGGTTCGACGTCCACACTGGCCGCGCCACGCTGCGCCGAATCCGTTTTAATGGTTCCTGGAGCCGGATTTATGTGCCGACACACAATAGTTTCCGACAAAATAGTGGTCGAAGTTTCGACTCCATTTCATGGGTGCGTTAGTATGGCGTGTAGTCAAGTAGGTATGCAGCTGGCGATGACGAAACACAACTGGCCTAGGTTTCTATTGTCCCATTGATAAGTAGAAGAATATCTTCATTCCGATCGAAGTTGTTCAATTGAATAAACCTTCAGCAGAAATGGAAAAAAAATGTATTAAACAAGTAGGAAAAAGTGTGCTTTTCGAAGTGCGTACTCGGAAAGGCAAGCTGTGGAGTATTATTGTACTGATATATTGGAAAAATAAGCATAAAAACAAAACGCGAGCTACGCTGTCTGAGTGATCCAAAATTGTTGCTAAGGAAACAACCAACCTCATAATCGATAGACAGTTTGCTGAAATTACGGAATTACTGACTGTAGCGGAAACTTGCACTGTGGATACTTTGAACAGACCAAAGCAGAAGTAGAGTGTTCTGTCTCTCCAGAAATAAGCGAAGGTGATCATAAAAGACGTTATGTTCCTTGTAGGCGCAAGGTAAATTTTAAACAGTATATTTTAAAATTTAAACTATAAACTTCACTAAATACTTTACAAAAGTAAACGTCTGTACCTACAGGTAACGGTTTTGCCCTGCGTGAGATATAATGTACCTTTTATTCTTCGCTGCAGTTACAAGCAGAAAGACTGCATGAACCCTATCCGAAATGATAATAGAAATCCGTTGACGAAGAGAAGTACACACAAGTTCAAAACTATAAGCCAAGTGATAAGTGATGGTTCAGCTCGGGATCTACATTTACATCTGCATTATTACTCTGCAGTTCACGGTTAAGCGCCTGGCAGAGGGATCAGTGGACAACCCTTAAGCTACTTCTCTACCGGGAAGCTCTCGAACAGCGTGCGGGAAAACGAACATACAAATTGTCGTACTCGCTGTGATTTCTCTTATTTTATTATGATGATCATTACTCCCTACGTAGATCGCTACCAACAAAATATTTTCACTTTCGGAGGAGAAAGTTGCTGGTTCAAATTTCATGAGAAAGTCCTGCCGCAGTGAAAAACGCCTTTGTTTTAATGAGTACCACCCCAAATGATGTATCATACCCTTGACACTCGCTCCCTTACTTCGCTGCCCTACTTTTCCCTTTTTGATATCCTTCGTCAGTGCCGTCTGATGCGGATTCCACACCGCATACAAATAATCTATAAGAAGACGGACAAACGTAATGTAAGCAGTCTTTTTAGCAGACCTGTTATATTTTCTAAGCTTACTGCCAATAAATCGCAGTCTGGTTTGCTTTCCCCACAATGTTACCTATGTGACCGTTCCAATGTAAGCTATTCGTAATTGTAATCCCTAAGTACTTAGTTGTGTTTACAGCCTTTATAACTGCGTGATTTACAGTATAACCGAAATTTATGGGAGTTTTTTTGGTCGTCTCTTGGATAACTTAACACTTTTAATGGTTTAGAGTCAATTGTCACTGTTTGCACCATACAGATATCTTGTCTAAATTATTTTGCAATTTGTTTTGATCATCTGATGATTTTGCATGACGGTAAATGACAGCATCATGTATGGCAATCTAAGAGGACTGCTCAGTTTTTCTCCAAAATTTTTCAGGAGCAACAGAGGGATGCAACACTACCATGGAGAACACCAGATAATACTTCTGTTTTACTGGATGACTACCGTCAGTTATTACGAACCTTGACATTTCCGAAAGGAAATCAGAAACCAGTCTCACAACCGAGACGATACTCCGTAGGCATGTGCCACAGCCTGTGTGGACGTATTGCCGGAGTTAAAGATGAGACGATGTCGGGCATGTCCGATAGAACAGACATAACTCATATCTATAATTATGTCAGCGCGACGGCTGCTTGATAAAAAGTTTCAATGCGGGTACATTCTCAACTCCTGCGGGAATCAGAAACCTGCAAATAGGGGGATAACAGACGGACGTCGTTGCGGTGCGGCGAGCAAGAAGTTGGGAATTTGGGTCTGACGGAAAGCGTACCTGGATGGTCGAGGCGGTAAAGCCAACTGCTCTACAGAATCGGAGCATCTAAGGTCGAGACCGAGCGAGGTGGCGCAGTGGTTAGCACACTGAACTCTCTTTCTGGTGGACGAAGGTTCAAACCCGCGTCCGTCCATCCAGATTTAGGTTTTCCGTGATTTCCTCTAAATCGCTTCAGGCAAAAGCCGGGATGTTTCTTTTGAAAGGGAAGGGCCGATTTCCTTCCCCATCCTTCCCTAGTTCGAGCTGGTGCTCCGTATCTAATGCCTTCGTTGACGACGGGACGCTAAACGCTAAACTCCTCCTCTAAGTTCGAGTCCCTGTCCGCTACAGATCTTCATTTCTCGTCGTTGCACTGTCGCAATGTCCTAGGACTTTGGAAATCATTGTTTCCTTCTCTTTACCATCCCGTTTCCTTTCCATTCATTTCACCCCAGTTATTCACACACTGCTGGAGGCAGCGCCACGCCAAGCCCTACTGCAGCTGCGCGCACAGCGGTTGAGAGTTAGATGGCACGACGTGAAAGCAGTAACACCGTGCTGATAGCTCCGGGTCCCGTTCCAGGGGTCGCTCGATCTGAGGGTTAAGCACCGGGCAACGGACACTAGACTGACAGCTGGAGGTTTCCTGTGGGCGACTGGTAGCTGAGGCTTGCGGTGTACAGTATTAATTAGAGCAGCGATGGGGCTGGTGTTGGAGTTGCTAGAAGTCTCGAGTTCGGCGCCGGCCGGTAATAGCGTGTCAGCCAAGCTTGTCTTTGTTATTGGTGTGGTTAGGCAAGTGGTTGGTCGCAGTCGTTATCTGAGGGCTCTGCAGAGAGTTTGTCTACGCCGGTGACCCAGAGAAGCAGACAGTGCCGTGGAGTTGCAGAGACTGTTGGAGGCAGCAGATAAATGGGACTGCAACGGTCTGCAGAGGGCGTGGCCCGTTGTCAAGCGTACATCGTTTGGCTGGGGCAGCAGACGGCGTTTCCTCTCAACCTGCAGAAGATACGGCAGCTGGGAGCCAGGCAGGAATTGTGGAAGAGGGTTTCCGTTACGACGGATCGGGGCATAATTACATGTGCGCTAGCAACAGTGTGACAAGGATTTCAATTTTCGACACATAGTGACGCCGTAATGCGCCTTTGTTGGTGGAGCAGTGCTTACATAGCTATGTTTGAATTCAATAGGCACGGAGAGGCTATAGAGTGCTCCGCTTGTGTTACAGCGATTGAACCAGAAAGGCCTGGCCAGGTCATGATATGGTCTAATTGTGCTGTAAGAGAAAAGTTTTCTAATTCTGTTACGCATTTATATTTGATTGTATGTTAGTCTTTTGTGTGGGAGCGATCTAGATGCTTGTAAAACACTAGACTCGTAGCGGAGGTCGCAGGAATTTCTTTTATTCCATGATTACCGGTTTCGGCGAAACTAAAGCCGCCACCATCGGATCTTAGGACAAATGGTTCAAATGGCTCTGAGCACTATAGGACTTAACAGCTAAGGTCATCAATCCCCTAAAACTTAGAACTACTTAAACCTAACTAACCTAAGGACATCACAAACATCCATGGCCGAGGCAGGATTCGAACCTGCGACCGTAGCGGCCGCGCAGATCCAGACTGAAGCTCCCAGAACCGCTTGGTCACACCGGCCGGCGATCTTAGGACACATACAGGTTACATCAAGGTAAACAACGGTGATATTAATAGTTGCCTATAACACCAAGTCTTACAAAATTGTCGTGAGTTGCACATAGGCGTCCAGAGATGACATTATAAATGTTAAGTGACTTCATCACATACAAACGCGCGGTAGTACCTAGCTTGCACTTGTATGTGATGGAGACACTTAACAATTATAATGTCATCTGTTTTGGACGCCTGTGTGCTACTCACGACAATTTTGTAAGGCCTGCGTGTTATAGGCAACTATTAATATCACCATTGTTTGCTTTGATGTTGTAACCTGTATGTGTCCTAAGATCCGATGATGGCGGCTTTAGTTTCGCCGAAAAAGGTAATCATGGAATAAAAATAATTCCTGCGATCTTGGCTACCAGTGTAGTGTTTTATTAGTCTTTTGTGTTTAGGATGTATTGTTCATATGTGTTGTCTATACGGTGAGTGGTTAAGATGTTGGTGGTAGCTGTGTGTTGTATTTTATGATAAGTAGCATTATCGTACAATATTATTTTCTGTGCCTCTTGTAAAACTTGTTTCTGTGAGACGAAGGCATACATGTATCTTAGGTTAAGTACTATAGTATGTTTTTAGTGCCCTTTAAAGCACTTATCGTTTTATTATTATGTGGCGACTATTTGTTTGTTTGCTCTTTTCTTCTATAATGCAATTTCGTTTGATTTGTTGTTGACTAATTTGAAGATTGAGTGCAGCTGTTTACCTCTACATTACCAGAAAATATTACTTTGTACAGCGGAAGTCTAGTCGTACTTTATCTGTTTAATAATATTTCAAGTGGCTACCATCGTATTATAATTTACAGGCAGTGGAGTATTAGTGAACTACCTGTGGCTGAAGGGCAAGTTTGTGATAGACACATTACATAACTACAGTAAAGGGTAATCGCCTTTGTCTGGAATACTCTCATCCGCGTTAAACGTTAGTTAGTAATATTTATAATCGGTTAGACTATAAGATGAAGAAGTCTACCGAAAAGAGAATGTACGCGACATGTGAGAATGTCACCTGCTGTCTATACAAGTCAGCGTGTGAATTCATAGATAAATGTAAATGGCTGAGTTCACATAGAATGAGATTCTAATATTGTATCGTTCAATTTATTGAGAGACCTGTATTTGTCAGTCCTGTACATCGCTGAGTAAATATGGGATATTCAAATTAACTGTTAATTAATACATAATTAAACACACGTATTTGAGTGGAGTGCACCAGCTGCAGTTAAAATGTGAACCAGATGCAAGAACGGAATACAGATAGATTGTAATTAGTTTTAGTCCCCATATCATACAAGAGTTAAATTTTATTATGACAATCAGTTGCACAATACCACAAGACTGGGGCCACTTCTTGTACGGTATTAACAAACTTGAAATCTTCTCACCTCATTTGAACACTTAATGAAATTATTGTTCATTAAATTTATGATCTCAGTTTTATATTCTACAGTTGTCAAACTTTGACGACTTTGAACAGATTAAGATCACTGGCAGGCATAACTTTAATCGAGGTATTTAGGGGCCGTAGGGTAGGAATTTATTTGTTGTCACCGTTATTTCTGACCTCCCGACCTCCACCCCCCCCCCCCCAACCACCAAGCGCACCACATACACATACAAGCAAACGAAACACTTCCACTTGCATTTCTTCAAAGAAACTGCTCTAAATAGTAATATCATGTTGTTTGCATGGATAAAACAGTTGTAAACTGTCAGGAAATTTGTAACACATTCAGATATTGAATAACAGGAAGAAAATGAGAAGAGAACGATTGTAGGATGATTAGAAATGGTTTTATGGGTTTTTTCCTTTTATGGAAAAACTAATAGAAGCCAACCTCGGGGAAGATCAGTTTGGATTCCGTAGAAACACTGGAACACGTGAGGCAATACTGACCTTACGACTTATCTTAGAAGAAAGATTAAGGAAAGGCAAACCTACGTTTCTAGCATTTGTAGACTTAGAGAAAGCTTTTGACAATGTTGACTGGAATACTCTCTTTCAAATTCTAAAGGTGGCAGGGGTAAAATACAGGGAGCGAAAGGATATTTACAATTTGTACAGAAACCAGATGGCAGTTATAAGAGTCGAGGGACATGAAAGGGAAGCAGTGGTTGGGAATGGAGTAAGACAGGGTTGTAGCCTCTCCCCGATGTTATTCAATCTGTATATTGAGCAAGCAGTAAAGGAAACAAAAGAAAAATTCGGAGTAGGTATTAAAATCCATGGAGAAGAAATAAAAACTTTGAGGTTCGCCGATGGCATTGTAATTCTGTCAGAGACAGCAAAGGACTTGGAAGAGCAGTTGAATGGAATGGACAGTGCCTTGAAAGGAGGATATAAGATGAACATCAACAAAAGCAAAACGAGGATAATGGAATGTAGTCGAATTAAGTCGGGTGATGCTGATGGAATTAGATTAGGAAATGAGACACTTAAAGTAGTAAAGGAGTTTTGCTATTTGGGGAGCAAAATAACTGATGATGGTCGAAGTAGAGAGGATATAAAATGTCGACTGGCAATGGCAAGGAAAGCGTTTCTGAAGAAGAGAAATTTGTTAACATCGAGTCTAGATTTAAGTGTCAGGAAGTCATTTCTGAAAGTATTTGTATGGAGTGTAGCCACGTATGGAAGTGAAACATGGACGATAAATAGTTTTGACAAGAAGAGAATAGAAGCTTTCGAAATGTGGTGCTACAGAAGAATGCTGAAGATTAGATGGGTAGATCACATAACTAATGAGGAAGTACTGAATAGGATTGGGGAGAAGAGAAGTTTGTGGCACAACTTGACCAGAAGACGGGATCGGTTGGTAGGACATGTTCTGAGGCATCAAGGGATCACCAATTTAGTATTGGAGGGCAGCGTGGAGGGTAAAAATCGTAGAGGGAGACCAAGAGATGAATTCACTAAGCAGAGTGAGAAGGATGTAGGTTGCAGTAGGTACTGGGAGATGAAGAAGCTTGCACAGGATAGAGTAGCATGGAGAGCTGCTTCAAACCAGTCTCAGGACTGAAGACCACAACAACAACAACATTTATTTTTCCGATTCCTTTTTGGGCTGTACTTTTACCTTGTATGGGTCACGGGAATCCACCCATTGTCTCGGAGGGTGGCATAAATAATTTTTTCAATCAGGATTCTTCGACGGGTTTGATGCGGCCCGTCACAAGTTCGTCTCCCGTTCCAACCACTTCATCTCAGAAAGGATTCCTTTATCATTTTAACCCTCCAGAGCTCTCGCTAGTATCAAAGAAGCTATTCTCTGAAGTCTCGACACATGTCCTATCACCTCCATAGCTGACAGGCGTGTCTCACTGTCGGATAGATATGCAAGTGTTATTCTGATAAAGAGAAAATTGTTAACTTTGTAAATGAACAGAAAGCAATGGGCATTTGCAGTCGGGTACCTCGCAAAAGGCCATTGCACACCGTGGCATATACACTGAAGAGCCAATGAAACTGGTAAACCTGCCTAATATCGTCTAGGGCCCCCATGAGCATGCAGAAGTGCAGCAACACGACGTGGCATGGACTCGACTAATGTCTGAAGTTGTGCTGGAGGGAACTGGCACCATGAATTCTGCAGGGCTGTGAATAATTCCGTAAGAGTACGAGGGTGTGGAACACGTTGCAAGGCTTCCCAGATATGATCAATAATGCTCATGTCTGGGGAGTTTGGTGGCCAGCGGAAGAGAAGAGCGTTCCTGGAGCCACTCTATAGAAAATCTGGATGTGTGGGATGTCGCATTGTCCTGCTGGATTTGTCCAAGTCCGTCGGATTGCACAATGGGCATGAATGGATGCAGGAAATCAGACAGGATGCTTAAGTAAGTTCTCCTGTCGAAGTCCTATCGAGACGTATCAGGGATCTCGTATCGCTACAACTGCACACGCTCCACACCTTTACACAGCCACCACCAGCTTGGACCCTCCCCTGCTGACATGTAGGGTCCATGGATTCATGATGTTGTCTACGTACCCGTACACGTCCATCCGCTCGATACAATTTGAGATGAGGCTCCTCCGAGCAGAAACATGTTTCCAGACATCAACAGTCCAATGTCGGTGTTGACAGGACCAGGTCAGGAGTAAAGCTTTGCGTCGTGCAGTATACGAGTGGGCCTTCAGCTCCGAAAGCCCATATCGATGATGTTTCGTTGAAAGGTTCGCACGCTGACACTTGTACATGGCTTAGCATCAAAATCTGCAGCAACTTGCGAAAGTGTTGCTCTTCTGTTTCGTTGAACGATTCTCTGCATTCGTCGTTGGTCCCGTTCTTGCAGGATCTTTTTCCAGATGCAGCGATGACGGAGATTCGATGTTTTACCAGATTCCTGATATACACGGTACACTCGTGAAATGGTCGTACGGCAAAATCCCCACTTCATCGCTAAGTCGAAGACGCTGTGTCCCATCGCTCATGCGCTCACTATAACACCATGTTCAATCTCACTGAAATCTTGATAACCTGCCATTGCAGCATCAGTAACCGACCAAACAACTTCATCAAACTCTTGTTGACTTATAGGCGTTACCGACCGCAGCTCCGTATTCTGCCTGTTTACGTATCTCTGTATTTGAATACGCATGCCTATACCAGTTTCTTTGGCGTTTCAGTACAAAACCGCTGATTTTTAATGTGCTAAACAACACATAACAGAAGCTGACTAGTGGCTAGTAGTGTGGTAAGTCGATATGCGGTTTGATCTCTTTTTCAAATGATGAAAACGTCGAGTGCATCGACGGCCCTATGAGGCTTTTTCCCAGCAGTCAGAGGTGGGCATATTTCGAGCCGGATGAGGGGTCCGTTTCATTTGATGCTTTTGCCGTACTAGAACTCGGAGCCACTCATTCATATTACCGTTAACACGAACCAGCTTGTTTATACCAACGTTCAAGGTGACGAAGTGTTGCCCTTTCTTCTACATGCTTGTGATGTGGGCACTCCTTACTTCCAAGTTGGCAATTGCTGTGTTCAAAGGTCTGCATGCGTACGTTCTTGGCTTAAGAATCAATCAGACGTCCTAACATACCTCCAAAATTATTCATAATAAATGTCTGACGCTATATGGATCAGCGAGTGAAGGGTAGCATCTAGACCTACATCTACATCTACATGGTTACTCTGCAATTCACACTCAAGTGCCTGGCAGAGGGTTCATTGAACCATTTTCATACTACTTCTCTACCATTCGACTCTCGAATGGTGCGTGGGAAAAACGAACACCTAAATCTTTCCGTTCGAGCTCTGATTTCTCTTATTTTATTATGATGATCATTTCTCCCTACGTAGGTGGGAGTCAACAAAATATTTTCGCATTCGGAAGAGAAAGTTGGTGATTGAAATTTCGGAAATAGATCTTGCCGCAAAGAAAACCGCCTTTGCTTCAATGACTGCCACTCCAACTCGTGTATAATATCAGTGACACTCTCACCCCTATTGCGCGATAACACGAAACGAGCTGCCCTTCTTTGGACTTTTTCGATGTCCTTTGTCAATCCTACCTGGTAAGGATCCCATACCGCGCAGCAAAATTTAAGCAGAGGACGGACAAGTGAAATGTAACCTGTCACTTTAGTGGGTTTGTCGCATCTTCTATGTGTTCTGCCAACAAAGCGCAGGCTTTGTTTCGCCTTCCTCACAATATTATCTATGTGGTATTTCCAATTTAAGTTGCTCGTAATTGTAATTCCTAGGCATTTAGTCGAATTGACAGCCCTTAGATTTGTGTGATTTATCGTATACCCAAAATTTATCCGATTTCTTTTAGTTCAAATGGCTCTGAGCACTATGGGGCTTAACTTCTGAGGTCATCAGTCCCCTAGAACTTAGAACTACTTAAACTTAACTAACCTAAGGACAACACACACATCCATGTCCGAGGCCGGATACGAACCCGCGACCGTAGCGGTCGCGCGGTCCCAGACTTTCTTTTAGTACTCATGTGGATGACGTACTTTTCTTTGTTTAGTGCTAATTGCCACTTTTCGCAAAGTACAGAAATTCTCTCTGGATCATTTGTAATTGGAATTGATCGTCTGATGATTTTATTAGACGGTAAATTACAGCGTCCTCTGCAAACAATCTAAGGGGGCTGCTCAGATTATCACGTACATCATACACTCCTGGAAAAGGAAAAAAGAACACATTGACACCGGTGTGTCAGACCCACCATACTTGCTCCGGACACTGCGAGAGGGCTGTACAAGCAATGATCACACGCACGGCACAGCGGACACACCAGGAACCGCGGTGTTGGCCGTCGAATGGCGCTAGCTGCGCAGCATTTGTGCACCGCCGCCGTCAGTGTCAGCCAGTTTGCCGTGGCATACGGAGCTCCATCGCAGTCTTTAACACTGGTAGCATGCCGCGACAGCGTGGACGTGAACCGTATGTGCAGTTGACGGACTTTGAGCGAGGGCGTATAGTGGGCATGCGGGAGGCCGGGTGGACGTACCGCCGAATTGCTCAACACGTGGGGCGTGAGGTCTCCACAGTACATCGATGTTGTCGCCAGTGGTCGGCGGAAGGTGCACGTGCCCGTCGACCTGGGACCGGACCGCAGCGACGCACGGATGCACGCCAAGACCGTAGGATCCTACGCAGTGCCGTAGGGGACCGCACCGACACTTCCCAGCAAATTAGGGACACTGTTGCTCCTGGGGTATCGGCGAGGACCATTCGCAACCGTCTCCATGAAGCTGGGCTACGGTCCCGCACACCGTTAGGCCGTATTCCGCTCACGCCCCAACATCGTGCAGCCCGCCTCCAGTGGTGTCGCGACAGGCGTGAATGGAGGGACGAATGGAGACGTGTCGTCTTCAGCGATGAGAGTCGCTTCTGCCTTGGTGCCAATGATGGTCGTATGCGTGTTTGGCGCCGTGCAGGTGAGCGCCACAATCAGGACTGCATACGACCGAGGCACACAGGGCCAACACCCGGCATCATGGTGTGGGGAGCGATCTCCTACACTGGCCGTACACCACTGGTGATCGTCGAGGGGACACTGAATAGTGCACGGTACATCCAAACCGTCATCGAACCCATCGTTCTACCATTCCTAGACCGGCAAGGGAACTTGCTGTTCCAACAGGACAATGCACGTCCGCATGTATCCCGTGCCACCCAACGTGCTCTAGAAGGTGTAAGTCAACTACCCTGGCCAGCAAGATCTCCGGATCTGTCCCCCATTGAGCATGTTTGGGACTGGATGAAGCGTCGTCTCACGCGGTCTGCACGTCCAGCACGAACGCTGGTCCAACTGAGGCGTCAGGTGGAAATGGCATGGCAAGCCGTTCCACAGGACTACATCCAGCATCTCTACGATCGTCTCCATGGGAGAATAGCAGCCTGCATTGCTGCGAAAGGTGGATATACACTGTACTAGTGCCGACATTGTGCATGCTCTGTTGCCTGTGTCTATGTGCCTGTGGTTCTGTCAGTGTGATCATGTGATGTATCTGACCCCAGGAATGTGTCAATAAAGTTTCCCCTTCCTGGGACAATGAATTCACGGTGTTCTTATTTCAATTTCCAGGAGTGTATATATAAATCAGGAACAGTAGAGGGCCTATGACACTACCTTTCGGAACGCCAGATATCACTTCTGATGTACTTGATGATTTACCGTCTATCACTACTTTGAGAGGAAATGACGAATCCAGTCACATAACTGAGACGATAGTCCATATGTACGCAGTTTGATTAATAGTCACTTGTGAGGGACGGTATCTAAAGCCTTCCGGAACTCTAGGAATATGGATTCGATCTGAGATCCCTTGTCGACAGCGCTCTTTACTTCATGGGAATAAAGAGCTAGCTGTGTTGCACAAGAACGATATTTTCTGAATCCGTGTTGGTTATGAATCAATAAGTCATTTTCTTCAAGGTGATTCATAATGTTCGAGTACAGTATATGCTCCAAAATCCTACTGCAAATAGAGGTCAGTGATATGGGTCTGCCGGCCGGAGTGGCCGAGCGGTTCTAGGCGCTACAATCTGGATCCGCGTGACCGCTACCGTCGCAGGTTCGAATCCTCGGGCATGGATGTGTGTGATGTCCTTAGGTTAGTTAGGTTTCAGTAGTTCTAAGTTCTAGGGGACTGATGACCTCAGCAGTCCCATAGTACTCAGAGCCATTTGAACCATTTTGATATGGGTATGTAATTCAATGGGTTACTCCTATTTCGTTTGTTGAATATTGGTGTGAACTGTGCTACTTTCCACTCTTTAGGAACAGACCTTTCGTCAAGTGAGCGGTTGTACTTGATTGCTAAGAAAAGCGCTATTGTGTCTGCATACTCTTAAAGGAACCTGATTGGTATCCATTTGGACCGGAAGACTTGCCTTTCTTAAGTGATTTGAGTTGTTTCGCAACACCTAAGATATCTACTTCTATGTCACTCATCCTAACCGCTGATCTGGTTTCAAATTCTGGAATATTTACTTCGTCTTCTTTCGTGAAGGAATTACCGAACACTGTATTTAGTAACTCCTCTTTAGAGGCACCATCGACGGTAACAATTCCATCGCTATCGAGCAGTAACGGTAATGACTTTTTTTTTCCTCTGGTGTACTTTACATACGGCCAGAATCTCTTTGGGTTTTCTACCATACTTTGAGACAATATTTCATTGTGGAAACTATTAAAAGCATCTCGCATTGACGTCCGCACTAAATTTCGCGCTTCCGTGAAACTTATCGTCTTGGGGATTTTGCTGTCTTCTGAATTTGGCATGCTTTCTTCGTTGCTTCTGCAACAGTGTTCTGACGTGTTTTGTGTACCATGGTGGATCAGTCCTGTGACTTATTAACTTATGCGGTATGAATTTATCTATTGATGTCGATAATGTATCTTTGAATTTGAGCCATATCTGGTCTACACTTTGAGCCATATCTGTATCATTAGCTTGGAAGGAATGGAGACTCTCTCTTAGGAAGGCATCAAGCGAATTTTTATCTGCTGTTTTAAATAGATGCATTTTGCGTTTATTTTTAGTGCTTTTGGTTGATATGGTTTTGAGCCTCGCTACAATGACCTTGTGTTCACTAATCCCAGTATCCGTCATGACGCTCTCTATTAGATCAGGATTATTTGTGGCTAAAAGGTCAAATGTGTTTCCGCAACCATTTACAATTCCTGTGGGCTCATGAACTAATTGTTCAAAGTATTCTCAGAGAAAGCACTTAGTACAATTTTGGAAGATGTTGTCTGTCTACTACCGGCTTTAAACATGTATTTTCGCCAACAAATGGAGGGCAGATAGAAGTCTTCACCAATTATAACTGTATGAGTGGGGTACTTATTTGTAATGAGATTCTTCTTTGAAGCGTTCAGCTATTAAATCATCTGAGTCGGGGGTCGGTAGAAGGAGCCAATTATTATTTTACGGCTGTTGGGTATAACCCTTAGCCATAGTAATTTGCACGAACTATCTATTTCAACTTCACTACAAGATGAACTACTACCAACAGACACAAACACACCTACTTTATTTAATCTATCCCGACAATATGGCAAATATAAAAGCTCTAGTCGTCAATAAATGGATGTATCTGGACGTGAGATACGTGGAAAAACTTGCGTAGTGTCTTCATCGCCGAATTACTGAACTTATCGAAAAAGAGGCGGTGTTACGTGGCACTAGCGTGATGTCTCCTGTGGGGGGGTTAGACCTTTATCCGGTGCTATTATTTTACAGGTGAAATCGCCCTTCCAGAAATGAATGGAATGCTTTGATGATGCTCGGATTTTTTAAAGTGTAAGTAAATCACAAATCAACGAAGTATCAGGTGAAACAACGAATGTCCGTTGCTGTCTTTTACGTCAAACTGATCGTGTAGCAAACAACGGCTAACTGTACTCTGTCTTTTATTTGAACTTCTCAGAAGCTTACAGCCAATTTTTCATCTGGCACAGGCCATTTTTAAAACAGAATAAACGTACATCCGGCACCAAATGTATAGTTTCCCGATTGAAGCAATTACGGTGCCTAATCTGACGAATCAAATAGTACTTCTGAAGTTAAGTGTATTAATAAAACACACTCGTGTACATTTCCTACGGTAGGCAGCTATTTCTCGATATAAAATACGATTTATCTCTAGCATTTTATTTTCAGCAGTCAAATATCAGTGTTCCTCCCTCATTTACGTGTAACGCATTGAGAACAATTAACGTACACAGTATATACACTGCTATCTTCGCCACACTTATCGTATGTAGTGGATTTCCAGATATAATGACAGCTATAGGAAATACAGGAAAAAATGATAATCATTGTGTTTCGAAAACCTTTAAGACAAAGTGTAATGTAGCCCACAATTTCCTATCGGTACTGGCCGATAATGAACGCATGTAAACTGCGTTTGGAGTAGTTTATACGAAAATTAGCCATCAGATTCCTCGGCTTATCTGGAAGTATTAAGCATGCAGTTACCTCTTCATGTTAGCTTTATAGTGGAAATAAAAAATCAGTGTATGTGAAGGTTGCTGCATCACTTCATATTTTATGCGAAACACATCAGACTTCCTTTCGTAGACACAGAAAACAAAATCATTCAGGTGACATTGTACAAAAAGTCATTTCCGCACATTTATTAATGTACATTCAGCAACACAGCATAGATGTTCACAAACTACCTAAAAATTCTGTGTGAACTACATTACCCACACCGTTGTGTAATCACATTAGCAGTTCCTACATCAGAAGCTACATATATTTTCTGTAAGCCACCCTGTGTACTAGTGTAACTTCCCCTTTTCTTGTTCTCGTCGCATATGGTACGCGGGGAGTACTATTACTGGTAACCCTCTGTGTGAGCTCAAATCTCTCTGATTTGTCTTCGTGGTCTTTTCGCGAGATAAGTGCAGCATACAGCAGTATATTGGTCGACCCTTACAGGAATGTAGGATCTTGGAATTTTAATAGTAAATCGCACTGTGATATAGAACGTCTCTCTTTCAGTATCTGTCACTAGAGTTGTTACAGTACATCACTCAACCACATATTTTCATTATACGCAAATATGACTTTGTGAGGCATAACATACGAAATGTTATGTACATGATCAAAACTATAATGCAAAAAGCTTCCAAAGACAATGTTCAGCATTGTTACTCGCTCCTGTGAACGGGAACGCATTATGGAGACCTTGGTGCCTCTCGCGTCCATCTAGAAAAGATAACCTGAAGATGCCTAAATAAGGCGAAACGCGTCGTTGAAAAATAAAAAAAAAAAACTAAAATTTCAACGAAGACTGTTTATAACCAATAACGTTCAACATTCTGAAACTTCAGTGATTGCACCAAAATAGAATTATTTATCAAACACACGCAGTTTGCTTAACGTAGTACTCAGCTGTAATTATAGATCACTGATTGCAAAGAAAAATTCAACCTTTGTATCAAAGTAAAATTATTTATCAAAATACCTAATGTTTCTGAGCGCACAACACATGTGGCAGTACTGTTGTAACTTAATTTTCTATAAGATAAAAAAAAGAAACCACATGGCTAGGATATTGGCAGTATTAGTAAAACTTACGGATTGAGCAGCATTTGTCGACACTTTAAGTTATTCGTCTGTACCATATTTTGGAAGCACAATGGAGCCTCGAACTGAATATTCCCACTTCTAAATTGTTTGTAATATTGATCAAAATAAACAAGACTTGCATAGAAGCATTACTGATTAAACTTACAGATTAAAACATTTGTCGATGACTAGATTTCAATAACTATACGTCACTGTTCAAGACACTATAGACCCCCAAACCAAAGTCAGTGTCCATGATATCACAAGCCACGTCCCCTTTACTATGACACAGTATTGTCATACACGTTTCAGTGACCAAGACTGCATGATGTCACAATCAGTGCAGTTTATTACTAGTCATTGAAACATAGTGATGTTATACAGTCAAGGACAATGAGCCATAAGAGGTGTCAAGATGTCTTCATAGTTAAAGGAGCGTGGCTTTTGACACTGCAAAACACCACGTATGAGAAAGAAATTTGATGTTCATTTGTATCTTAAATGAATCGAGACTCGGGCACTCCCTTGAGACAAAATGCTAAATTTAGTTTGGCAATATATTTACTTACGTCTTAATTGATTGGCCCTAGTAAAGAATTAGAATGTGAGGAGTTGATTTAATATTATCATTTAAAAGAACTGGTTACGATAATGAACTCAAGACTTAAATAATATTGTGGTTTATTATCAAACACATATGAATATAAATGCAGTGAAACGCAATTTTGATGACAAGAAGATTTGAAAGATGTTTCCTACTATACATAGTGCTAACCAACGCTCTGAATTGACAGTGAAAGAGATGAAGCAGCATCGGATCTAGTCCTGTGAGACGGTCGCAGTAGCCTGATTACAGTGACAGTTTGTCTGGAACCAACACCCAAGACCCTACAGAATTGAAGAAGCGCTGATAAAGGAGCCAGTGCCAGCTGTCTTGCAAACGAACTACTACGCTTTAGGTTCTCCTAATATGCTGGAGCTGTAAGCGACGATTACGATAATGTGCTCTGAACTGGAAACAGGATGGAGACATAGCGACCCAACAACCTGAGAGTGCAGCTGCAAACTACCTTCCAAGTTTCTCGATCAACTCCTCCCTTCCGCTTCCTGGACCCGACTCTCCTCGTCCACATATTCCCATTGGCGCCAATTGGCCTTGTATTTCCATAGATTTCCTTCGGCCTTGTCTTCCTCTCGACTCACTCTTCCGCATCTTAGATAAGCTTGTTGCTGTCATCCTACCAATCCTCAAAAAGGTTGCCAGCGATGCCCAGCAGCATAATTGTTTCACATACAAGATTTCGTGCCCAAACATTCCAGAACGCCAACGGGCCAATGACTGAGTTTTTTCTCCTCTTTCCTAGAAACCTTGCTGCCTGTGTTATGTCCCCATGACGTCGCAATTATCATGCCAATCAGTGCTCATTCTACCATCAGATAGCCTCTCAGTATAGGTCCTGTGAAAAACGCGAAAAGACTGCTTTGAGGTTAAAGCCGACTCTGCTGCAGTGTCCATCCGTAAAACAGGTCAGAGCTGTTTTAGAGTTTTTTAGGAACTCCAGGTGATGTTTATCTCTTCAAATTTAACTTCACAAGCGCCTATTATCTACTGCAGTGTTCCTCTTTTTGGAACGAAGGCATTTTTGTTTTGGCGGACTGCTGACTGTCACAAATGGACAATGGCTTGCCATTAGTGCTCCGTCTGCCCAAGTGACTCTATACTTTCATCCCCTCGTCAGGAGGGGGACACCCCCGTGATAATCGTCCCTGTTTCTCCAAACGGACGGCGTGACTCCCGTGGTCCGTTTCACAGGTCTCACGCTCACAGCATTTCTCTCTTCTACAGTAAGCCCAGAAAGCAGCTGAAAGTGCCCAGCACCAAGTTTCATTACAATAAAATCAAGAAGAGAAAGTGAACTCACCACATCCCCTCACTGTGACAATACGTTTCCTGTCAAGTTAATTCAACTCCACTCCTTTTGCATAACTAAAGGCGACCAAAGACTAAAAAGTCTCGCTGAAGGACTTGTCACCTTTCACTGTCATGAATGGGATACTGGCTTACGCATGTGTTACAGCTCCATCTAAGAACATTTATTGTTGGAATAAGTATTAATTTGCTGTCATCGAAAGTCTCAACATCGTGACTAATCGCGTTTGCTCTTTGGAACAAGTCGCAGTCTGAAATCATTTTTCACTTTCAAATATTTGGCTCTTTAGTGGAAGAATACCTGTAGGAAAAAATATTTTAGTCCTCATGGGTCGTTAGCAGTGTGTCAGGAAACCAAAATAAACACAAAGTCCGTTAGTCCAATTTCAGCAGACGAGTGCACTATTCCGCCGCCCTCCACCCTCCCCGCTCCATTGACGTAATACTATCTTCCTGGAAAATTCGACATTCACGTCCGTTTCCTCTAATGGTCTGTGTGAATGTTGCCGTTTGAAAACATTTCCGAAATATCTTGACGTTCGTTACTGTCCCATCCCATTCCATTCAGTTTTGATAATCCATGTGGGAATGTCCTCATTTGAAATACATTGTGAATTTTTTTGACGTTCCGATCCGTCCTGTTCCATTCCATTTTCATTGCCTGTGCATGAATGGTACCACATGAAATGCGTTCTAGAGTTGTTTTGATGTTCCGATCATTTCAGTTCGATTCTTCTAATCCGTTTCATTACAGGGTGACCACTATTATCCTAGGTACACACTGTCAGCTAATGGTGCTAGAAAATTGTTTAATGACCCGGTAGTTGACATTTGCAGTATGTATACGCTGTCAGCTAGAGGCGGTAATAGTTAGGGTAAAGGGTGAGACACTGATATTTAGCCGCGCAGGATTATCCGAGCGGTCTAGGGGCTGCAGTCATGGACTGTGCGGCTGGTCCTGGCGGAGGTTCGAGTCCTCCCTCGGGCAAGGGTGTGTGTGTTTGTCCTTTGGATAATTTAGGTTAAGCAGCGTGTAAGCTTAGGGACTGATGACCTTAGCAGTTAAGTCCCATAAGAGTTCACACACATTTGAACATTTTTTTTTTTTTGAACTGATATTTAGTTGAAACTGAAAGAGGCAATAACGTTCAGTTGATGTGGTGACTGCCAGTAACATACATAAGGTCATAAATTATGATTCTCAGCAGAAGATAGCAAACGTTTTGTACTGCAAGATGAAGTTAATACTCCAGCATTTGGGTCACTATAAGAATTAGCAAAGGTTTTGACAAGTAATACAGACAGTTTCGATATGCGGATAAAATTGTTTACTTTCGTGTAAAGATGAATGGTACCACATGAAAGATCGCCAAAAGTGCACTTTATCCTGTAAATTATACAGGAGTGCCGATAAGTGAGCCACGTTTATTTTGAGAATAGTACAGACAAAGCAGACGTAAAAATATTTAATTTGAGGCTCCATTGTGCCCCGCAAAGTGTGGTACAGATATCGAACTTCAGTTTAATCTATAACTTTTATCATTAGTCCTGCTATAGAAAAATTAAGTTCCGACAGTTCTGTAACAGACATCCTTATGTATTTTGGTGATTTTTTTGTGAACTAGGAATATTAGACGAATATCTGTACGAGAAAAAAAAATTTAGAATTCCTTCAGAGGTATACAGCGTGTCGGTATTGCCCCAGATACCCGCATAATATCAACAAACTTGGTAACAGGTAAACAGCGACTGCATCAAATACAAGCAGAATGAAATTCCTGTTCTAATAATGTACGTAGAACACTTTATTATCTTAACATGCATCAAAATACATACACAGGATGCTTTTCGAAAATGATCAAGTTGGAAAAAATAAACCAACATCTAATTTAATGAAACCTAAAGCCCTACTGATACTTATTCAAATGATTCTCTTAAGTGTTTTGTAGGACTTCTATTTTAAAAAGCAGGAAATCCAGACATTTTGGTAATTTTATTGAAATTGTGCTTAAGGCCCAGTTTTCAGCAAGGCTACAGGCAAATCGCTACAACCCGACCAAGGAAATGACATGCAACAATTGTGCCAGTATAGTCATATGGTTGACTAATTCTTGTTCTTGTTCGAGAGTCAAACATATCTTCTTCCCAAGAAATGTGCTTTATGGTGTGAATTCGATTTTAACACACAATAAACTAAAATCATGATATTTTTAGCTTCTTTGATATGTCGTTCAATGATGTCCTTTACTTCACTAAACTTAATGCCTTTTATTGTTTTTCAGTCGTAGATGAACTGAAGACTGCTTTTCTTTTGCTTGTTTTCATCATCAGAAAATAGATACAAGACGTTACTTAACTGTAAACACCTTTTTCTAAAGCTTACACCATGGGGAAAAATCGACATCCTTTCAACATTGCTCTACATTCGTCTGCCGATATTACCGCATTCAAATATTATTGCGGGGACTAGATTTCTTTGCTGCTGTTCGAAAAGTTAAAAAACAGTGCTAAAATTTGCGTTAGAAAAGATAATGTCTACTTAAATTAAAGTTATTGCCTTCAAAACGTGCTGGAATACTTATTCAATTCAAAATAAATCAAAAGTAATATCAAAAAACAATAAAAATTAATTTTTACCGCCACAATCTTTCAGAAAAAGTCATTGTCCATGTACCCTATTTCTGACAACGTCTGCTACGCTGGATCACTATCTTCCACTCTCCACAACACTATTCAGCTGAGCAACTGTCTGTTGCAGGGCGTCCAGCGAAGGTGTCCCTGAGTCCAGAACTAAATATTTAGAAAACTATGATCGATAACAAGTGCAACAAAAGGTATGTTTATTAAGAAAACTGTAGGAGTTTTATGCAATTTTTTTGAAATCCAAAAGCTGCTAACAGGTGGCACTGTACACTGTGCAGCTCGTACAATACCTGCTTGCACAATTAATTTCGTCATGCCGCGCAGTTTGAGGCGCCATGCCACGAACTGCGCGGTCCCTCCCGCCGGAGGTTCGAGTCCTCCTTCTTGATGGGTGTGTGTGTGTTATTTTTAGTATAAGTTAGTTTAAGTAGCGTGCAAGTCTAGGGACCGGTGACCTCAGTAGAGCGGCCCCTTAGGAATTCACACACATTTAAACATTTTTGAATTTTGTCCTCTCTGTCTTTACAGTCATAACACAACCTTTTCGAAATGTCCACCACTGCGCAAAACGAACAACGAAGTTTTCCATCACATTCTGTAGTGTCTCCAAGAAATTGATTCAGATGTTACACAAATCGCTGACTCAATCTGGATCAGCGTGTTGGTAGAGAGCGTCTTCCCATGTGATTCCCATCAGATCATTCACTGTCGGTCATTGTGTGAATCTCGTTCGCAATGTGAGCTCTCTGTTGCATAGCTCCTACAGATGTGATCTGATGGATTTAGAATAGAACATAGCGAACATAGCATTTTCTGTCTGCTGGAACTCCTTAAATTAGACTCTACTGCAATTTGTCGGACAGATTTTCTTAAATTTTGCTGAATAATTCTAGAAAGCATGGCGAGATTTCCGAGAGTAACTGCAGTTTGCCTGTGACCAGTAGTCCCCGCTAAATCGTCAGCCACGCTTTGGCGGTGAGCTTGTGACTGGTCTTCGCATCGGGTCCTCGGAACATTAAATCGTGTTTGAAAATTGTGCCTTGTAGCCGTATGACTGTGTTCTAAACCAGGAAAACATGATGTCATCCTCTTCCTTCGGTACACTGTCCTCCATTCGTGCTTCACTGGGGGAACCAAGTTCCATGGAACTGATCGCTCTATACTGCGGTGTATTGTTTGTAGACATTACATTTGCAAGTGTAGCACCACCTGTTGGCAGCTTTTCGAACTAGTTTGAAACTTCTTTGTAAAATTCTTACGGCTTTCACAATAAACATACAGTTTATTGCACTCATCTATAGAGCTTAGTTTTAAATATTTAATTCTGAAATCAGAGAGTCCTTCGATGGACACCCTGTACGTCGGTATTCTCCTGGTCGCCTTAAGTTCGTAGCCCTTGGTGTGGTGAGCTGCCCCTAATAGACGGATAAATCAGCAACGATCAACCCCATGAGAAAGCAGGAGGCAAGAGAAACCACTGCATTAATCATAGGCGATTTGCATACACAGGACATGTGGCCCGACATTGAGAAAGTGTCATGATGCTCTCCACTGGCAAAATATTCCAAGTTAGTCCTCCACTCGAATCTCTGGAGGGAGAGGAGGACTGCCCGAGGGTAGGTAACCACGAGAGAAAGATGCAACAACGAGCGACAGGATATCATTCTACGAAGTCGGGACGTGAAATGTCTTAACTTTCAAAGTGGTAGGGAAGCTAGACAACCTAAAAAGGAAAATGCTAATAAGGTTCAATCTATATGTAATGGGGGTTACTGAAGAGAAATGGAAAGAAGATAAGGATATTTGGTGTAACGAATGTAGGGTAATATCAACAGCAGCAGAAAATGGTGTAACGGGAGTAGGATTCGTTATCGTAAGAAGGTAGGGCTCAGAATGTTTTATTGCGAATAGCTCAGTGATGGAATATTCTCATCAAAATCGACATAGAACGAATACTGACAACAATAGTTCAGATATACGTGGCTACGAAACAAACAGAAGCTCAAGAGATTGAAAAAAAGTGAAGATATTGAATGGGTAATTCAATAAGTAAAGTGAGAAGAACATCAGATAACCATGGGGGATTGGAGTGCTATTGTAGAGGAACGCGTAGAAGAAAGAGTTATATGAAAATGTGGGTTTGGTAGGAGCAATGAGAGAGAAGAAAGACTTATTGAGTTCTGGAATAAATTTTAGCTGATAAAAGCGAATACTCTGTTTAAGAATCGCAGGAGAAGGAGGTACACATGGAAAAGACCTGGGGACACTGGATGATTCCAGCAGCTTTACATCACGGTCAGACAGAAATTCCGAAATCAGATATTGGAATGTAAGGTATATATAGACTCAGATCACAATTTAATAATGATGAAGACTGACGTTCAAGTGAAACGATGAAAGAAAAAATGTGGAAGGAAGTGGGATACTGGAGTACTGAAAAAGGATGAGACACGTTTGAAGTTCGCTAAAAATGTGGATGTTATCATACGGAATAACACAGTAGGCAGTTCACTTGAAGAGGTGAGGACATCTCTAACAAAGGCAATCACAGATGTTGGAAAGACAAACGTAGGTACTAGGAAAGTAGCTGCAAAGAAACCTCGGGTAACATAGGAAATACTTCAGATAATAGAAGAAAGATGGAAGTACAAAAATGGTCAAGGAAAGGTAGGAATACAGCAGTGAAGCCAAGGCGAAATGGCAGCAGGAAAAATGTGAAGAAATAGGAAAGGAAATAATTATCGGAGGGACTGACACAGCAGATAAAAAAGGCAAAACGGCCTTCGGTGAAATTTAAAGCAGAGGGAGCAACATTAAGAATACCATGGGAATACCAGTATTAAACCCAAAAGAGAGTAGCGGGTAGATAGAAAAAGTACAATAAAGGGCTGTAAGAGGGGGAGGAATTGTCCGATGACATGTAGACGAAGAAATTGCAGTCGATATGGAAGAGACAGGAGTTTCAATGTCAACAGCCAGAATGTAAAAGGGCTTTTCGAGACTTGAGATCAAATAAGGCAGAAGGAATAGATAACATTATTGGAGTTTCTAAAATCAGTGGGTGAAGTGACAACCAAACGACTATTCAAGTTGACGTGTAGAATCAACGAGAGTGTCGACATCCCAGCAGACATTCGGGAAAATTCGATCCACATAATTTCGAAGATAGCAAGAGATGACAAGGGAGGAACTATCGCACAATCAGCATAACATTTCACACATCGGAGTAGCTGACTACGATAATGTAGCGATGGCAGTGCGTTTTTAATAGCGATTGTAGTTTCAAAAAGGCGTGGCTTAATGCCCAAAGGGATTTTGTTCAGATGCTCTCGTGAGCAGTTTTAAGTCATCTGATACTCGACAGAGAACCTTTCTCGTATAACGAAAATAGGAGCAGAGATTGTGGCGCCATAACTGAAAGGAAAAGTGAGCGTGTTCGGCTTGACAAAACAGACCGCGACAAGTGCGCCCGTGTTGCAGCGGCGCGCTGCCTCTGGGGAGGCCGTGTCTCTTCTGCTCGGCGGCAAACAGCCGGCCTCCGCGGCTGATAAACATTGCATGGCCGTACACGGCACTCGCAGGACCAGTAGCGGCGCATTCATTTACACGCCACGCCACGCGAAGCGACGCCAAGTGTATGTGCCGGCGAGTGGGCCGACCCGTGAGTTGTCGGCAGATAACGCACGACCCGCAGCACCGCGGGGGCGGCGTGAACGGGCCGTATAGCGCAGCTGCCGCCGCGGGTTACGGCCGACTACACCTGTTCCGCGCGCGACAACGCCACGCTGCGCGCCGTGCCAGCTTCAGTTAGCAGTAAATAAGGCCGTCTTAACAATTTGCCCCACCTGGAACTCAGAAAAGCAGGAAGAACAACCGGTAGCGCCCTCCTTTGTCACCGAGAGCACATTCGCTGACGTGGCTGTTACTTCATTCACGTATTGCTTATACAATTTGACCAAGATTGAGGCGGTACTGCCCAATATTAATTCTTAAAAAGTTTTATTTAATACCAGAAAAGAGAGGGTACGGCAACGAAACTTGTTTATTTGAATGGAGCGCACTGGAAGGAGGCGTGGTACAGCATGCGACGGCTCTACAATTATTTGTACTACACGCTAGGAATACGAGGTGCATGCGCCGTAGCAAGCCGCGCTACTGACGTCAGAACGAACCCAATCAGCGCTCAGTAGCCCGCAATTGTCACAACCTATTGCGACGTAATTGCGTTTATGGGCGAAAACAAAGTTGTTTACAGAAACGTGAGTTCGTACTAGGCTACTGAGTTAGCTCTTAAGTGAAAAATAATGGTTTGCTGTGGGTTTGTCACTTGTAATAATCACAGTTGACAAGTAAGTTAGAAATTAAGTTTCATATATTTTCTGAAAACAATGAGACGAAACGAAGATGTATAGTGGCTTGTAAATGTACAGATTCATTCCCAACTGAAAAATCACGTGTCTGTTCAATAAATTTCACTGATTCGGATTATGAAAGGGATTTGGAAAATGAAATATTTAATATTACTTCGAAACGAAACTAGAAGACTGATGCTGTTCCAAGTCAAAATCTGCCATCATGTGGTACAGATTTAGAGCGTAGTAATGTGACTAATAACGAGCTACCATAAAGAAGTAGAAAATAGATCTATTTTAAAGGTAAAAATATTAACAACTAATGAAGAAATTGCTACATACAAAATGATAACCACCAAAAGAAACACTGTTGCAAATGCAACACTGCGTGCTCGCGCCAACGTTTAGAAATAATGGAAGGAGAACAAAACACCTTAGGCAAGGGGTGTCCAACCCGCGGGCAGTGGTCCGCGTGCGAACCAAAACATGAAGTAAGCATCTTTCAAATGCTCACTGTGTTAGTGTTAAGCATATTATGATGTGCGGCCCACAAATTCTTATCTTCATCCAACGTGGCCTATGTAAAATAAAGTGCTGGACACCGCTGCCTTAGGCAAAAGAATGCAGATTTACAGAATCGTTTCTCTAGATGCATCGTTGAGTAATGAAATAAAAACAAAGTTGAGAGTGATTCAGGGCTCTTCTCCAGACAGTTAATAATTGGTGTCCTAATTGGGCATCTAAAGGTATTGGAAAGACTGCGACTTTTCGTTGCCTGTCTGATAAAGGACTATCTTTTACGAAGGTGGTATTGCAATATCCACTTCCTATTGAACTCATTATTCAAACAAAACACAGGCAATTCAGCGTTCCACCAAGCTCTACTTGATTTACGCTTTGGTGTTTAGAAAACTCAATTCAAGTTATTAATAAAATTTGAAAATAACGTAGTACTTAGCTTTGGCGAAACGAAAGTAAACAGTGATTTATGTTATGACCAGGTAGAGGAGGTTGTAAGAGGACCACTCAATAATGCTCAGAACGTTGGTAGGAAAATGGATGTGATATGGGACCCTCAAACTTATAGGGACTCAATGCTACATATGACAATTCAGGATTCGAAAATTCATCTAATCAAGACAGTAAAGCACGGGTTTTTTGTGATGTGCCTCAGGCCTTACAATTTTTACGGTATCGTCAGTTAACCGTGGATTTATTTTCAAAGAATATTTTCAAGAATTTATTTTATTTACTAGCGATTCATCAAGAACATTAACACATTCAATTACACTATGTGAGCGTGGAAGTAGTTGCCAGGGAGTAACTGATGAAATCATAAGCAAATTCCTTTTTAACAAATGGTAATTTATTCACTTTAATGTTGCATAAAGCATTTTTAAAAGAAACAGATTTAAAATTAGAATCAGAAAGCACCCTTGTAAGACGTATGCTTTGCCGGCGATGGGCTAGGCATGACAGAATCTCTGACCAGAGAGTAGTTTATCGTTAGTTGTTGCTTGTCGCTAGTCTGAGCTTGTCTGCGCGAGTCGACAGCAGTAGTCAGTTGCAGTCGGTCGGCTTTAGTAGCGAGTGGGCAGTAATAGTCTGGTGTAGTCAGCGTGAGTCGGCGGGAGTCGGCATGTGTTTGCTGTGTGCTCTGCTCGCGACTCTGGTCAGGACTCTGGAGGATGAGTATTGTTGTAGAAGGTAAAGAAGCAGCCTTGCGCATACTTAATAATGTATGTTAATTGTAATTTAATTTGTTCAAAAAAATGCCCCAATAATAATTTTTATAATATAAAGTAACTCGTTTAAAGAAAAGCATTCATTTCAATTTAAAGAATTTTTCCAATGCTTTATCATTGCTCCCAAGAATCAAAAAAAAAAATATATACGCCAGCATTGCACCAAGCTGTGTGGAAAAATGACTAATTAAGAGCAGATATAATTGCAGTTTTATTGAGGTAAGAATTTTTGCTTTTTTTTTTTATTCAGAATGCAGGGCCGAAGGTCAGCGCTGCTGTCCTCATAAAATTTACCTGGTTACTAAACTTTTTTTATTATTTTGGCGTTTAGGAATTTTTCTGTTTCGAACTTGACATTAAATGAGAATAGAATTTTGTGGTAACATTAAATGTGAATGCATTTCTGCACACAGACAATAAATGTGAGCCAATTTTGTTCAGAGGTCATAATACTTAAAAATTCATTTTATCATAATTTCTGCGGGGAGGTTACACTTGGCTAATTTCCATTTAACAATTTTTGTGGGGAGTTTACACATGGCACATTTTCATTTAACATTATTATTCTGTGGGGAGGTTACACTTGGCTCCATTTCCATTACCATTTAAAATATTTCTGTTGGGAGGTTACACTTGGCGACCCTGCCAGGATCGTATTTCTTTGTGAATCTTCTGAGAAGTAGTCATATATCTGCACTTATTTACTTAAATGTAGTTTGCATCTGGCGCAACACATTTACTAATTTGTCACTCTTTCTTTCACAGATCATCGGCAATTTGTTGCTCTTTGTTGTAATAGTGTTTGTTGCATTTTGCATTGTCTTTGTTTCATTTGTGAATAATTTTGATTTGTGTAAAAATGCCGCGAAAAACTGTTAATAGTACATCGCGATGTATAATGAGTGAAATAGCTGACTTAAATAACTTGACCTATAGTACTTGCGACACACAGTGTAATGATGACAATCCTTTAATTACAGACAATCAGTGTGTACCGACCACTAATGTTGATTTTGATCCTAGTGATGAACAGACGAATTCAATTGTGTCCTCTGTTAATTTAACGACAATTGATGATGCGGGACGTTCTGTTACAATGAATGCTGCCCAGCTTGACACACCCGGTTTGCACAATTTACGTAACGAACAGACAAATTTTTCTAACGAAAATGAACAGTATACTCAAAATACAACAGATTTATTTAATTCCGATTTAGTGACCAACAGTGCACATCCGATTGGCAAACCTTTTCAAAAATTACAGAATGACCAAATGGTTACAGAAAACGTGACAATTGCAGGTATGCTATCAAACAGCACAGAGAATAGAGTAGCTAATTTTGGCTTGGATCAAATTATGGCATTGTTGCTACAAATTAATGAACGTATTAAAAAACAAGACGAAAATTCCAAACAGTTGAATGAAAATTTCAAACAGTCGAAGAAAGAACAAGACGACAACTTCAAACAACTTAGGGAACAGAACAAACAACTTAATGAAAAATTAGACAACAGTTCCAGACAGCTTAGTGAACAGATTACAGCCGTTGCCACACAATGTCATGATACTAAAGAACAGTTACGTGAGGAAATTGAGGCTTGTGCTAGGAAAAGTAGTGAAGAAATTAGATCTGTTGCTCAAGAATTAAGGGATATGCAAACAGCTACAACAGAATCACTTAGAGGCGAAATTAGTGGAGTCGCTAAACAATCCTCTGAAAACACAACACAGTTACACAAAGAGTTTAAATTAATGACAGCGGAACTTTCGCGCACACTGGATGCAAAAGTAGACGTGAAATTCGACCAACAGAACAGTCAAATTGACAAACGTTTTAATCACCACCTACAAAACAGTGAAACGCGTTTCCGTAAATTTATACAGGAACAGAATAAAGTAAAGCGACAAGTCATGGAAACAATTACCGCACAGAGACAGGAAGATAAACGCAAATTGCTTACGAAAGCAAAAACATACGTAGACAACAATATTGCTACTGTATCAGACGAAATTAATACCATCAAACAGTTGAACACCGAATTGCGTGATGAAATTTCCGATCTAAAATCAAAAACAGATACACACACAGTAGACTTTCAGACAGTGACAGACAGACTCGAACAATTAGAACTAACACAGGATTCCGATGTCATCAAAGCTGACGTTAAAACATTGAACGAAACCACTCGTAAAATACAAAAACAAATTAATGCTTCTGACACTAAAAACGATGATCAGGTAAAAATACCGACTGAAAAATATGATGAATTGGCCAGTCATATTGACGTTATTGAAAGTAATAATGACAGCAAATCAGGCGATATTTCACCGATTTCGTTTAATCAAACACCTGATATCCAAAATTTGCAGCAGACAATAAGTGAGATAGATTCGTCTAATAATACATTACGTAGAAAATTGTCAACTTTACAGGAAGAAGTGACAGAGATAAAAAATATTTCAGTTAATAACACGTCACAGCATACGGCAAATTCCGAACATTTCTCACACTCACACAGCCAGTATAATTTAGGTAATTTACAGAGAGTACGTGATTTAGATTCCAAACATAGACAAATAGATTTTCATACAATCCTGAACTTGTTCAGACGTACAGAGACGATAATTTTGATTACAAACATTTTCTATCAGTGAGAAAATTTAAAGTATTTAAAAATGACAGAACACAGATTCACCCCCTGGATTGGATACAACAATTTAGCTTTGCTTTTCCACTGACTTGGCCTGTAACGCACAAACTAGAATTTATTTGCAGTTTTTTGAAAGGCGAACCGGCAACTCGTATGAGACCGATCGCGAGGCAATGCTACTCTGTAGAAGAATTTCAGAATGCTTTTCTGTCAGCGTATTGGTCGAAGACGACACAGTGCGGAATTAAGGATCAACTAATTAGTTTACCAAATTATGAGAACTCAAATTTTCCCAGTGTCACGCAATTTTTTGAGCACATGGTCCAACAAAACCAGTACTTAAGTGAACCATACAGGGAATCTGCACTTATTCAATTATGCATTTCTAAATTACCACGATCATTAAGAGTGTCACTTTTAACGGGTCAGCAGAAAGAAAATATTTCAGCATTCAGAGATCTGTTACAGCTTTTGGAAGTGCAACAATCGAATTATTCTTTTATAAACAAAAATTTTTCATATAATAACCAAGGTCAACAATCATACAGCAATTACGATCAGCCACCCAATTTCAATAGCAAAGTTAATAGACGCTTCAGGAACGACAACCACCAGAATTCTAATAACAGACACAATTTTAATTATCAGTATCGACAAAATTATCAGCAACAGGAACCACATTTTGGTAACAATAGACGTTTTTCACCGCAACAGCAACAAAACCAACCGGTTAGCATACCTAACCAACAATGTAATGCACAAGGTCAACCAAGCTTTAATGTTTCGCCGCGTACGCGTATAGCGTCAGCTCCAACAAATAGTAACACACAGCAATAAGGGAATCAGTACGTACAGAAGACACACTACTTCAATTCCTATCGCAATGCACCGTATAGAAATGATTATCACGACAGACGTAAAAATAATGAGTACAATTTTCAGCGTACACTTAATAACAGTCGGTCTTATCAGCAGCAAGAACATCAGCAACAACATATTATCATGAATGAACCAGACAGTAGATATCATCCCGAACGTAATACGTCAGGACGAAATAACAGAACAGTACAAATAGTTGAAATGCCACAGCACTCCCCTGAAAATAATAACACGTCAGATAGAATTTGACTAGATACAGTACAGGATGCATCTTCCAGCAACGTAAGCAATACTTCAGATACACAGAATCTTGTTCACGAAAATGTTTTTACTTTTGACGACATCCGAGACACTCTTTTGCTGGAAAGACCAGTTGTTCAAAAAACCAGTTCACACCCTGTCATCGAAGTAAAAATAGGATCATCGAAATTTTCAGCAGTAATCGATTCTGGATCACCTATGTCAGTTATAAACGAAGAAACTTTCAACGAGTGTAACAAAGAGAATACCTATCCTACGTTACCATTAGGCAAAACGAAAGTAAAAGGAGCAGTATCTAGTAAAGGAGTGGATGTAAAATTACAGACACATTTATAATTTTGTATTGCAGGTTATACATTTCACTCAAATTTCTGGATTATTCCCTTATTGACGACAGACATTATTTTAGGTACGAATTTTCTGGTACAACACGATGCCATTATTGACTTTCAAAACTCCTATTTAATGTTAAAGGGTGAAAATGTACAACTGGCTTAAGAATTTCAGCACTCTTTATCTATGACGTTATACAGATAATTTCTGATAAAGTTAAACAGAGCAGTGCAAATACAGACGACGAACGCATGCAACTACACAAAATTCTTTTACAGCAAGCTCCAGTTTTTGACAACGTTCCTGGTACTATGTCCGGTTTTATGTATGAATTTCAAGGTAAACAGCACGACACATTTAAAGCCAAAGGATTATCCCATTCCGTATAACAATAGAGAACAAGTTAAGAAATAATTGCAAGGTATGCTTCACCAAGGAATTATTGAACCGGCAGTTAGTCCGTACATAAACCCGCTCCATATTGTTAAGAAAAAAGACGGTTCACTTCGCCTCGTACTTGATTCGCGTCACGTCAATGACATTATTATTAATGAAACAGATCGCCCTCAAACACTAGAAGAATTTCTACAAAAATTTCGTGGAACTGCTATTCATTCCACATTAGATTTGAAATCGGGATTTTGGAAAATTCAGCTCCATCCGAACTGCAGAAAGTACACAGCATTTCTCTGTTGTGTTGACTATTATCAATTTTGTAAATTACCGTTCGGTTTAACTATTTCTTCAGCAGCTTTTATTCGCGGTTTGAATACAATACTTCCGACAGAACTTAAAGACAGAATCACAACGTACGTAGACGACATTCTTATTGCAGAAGCTAATTGGTCTGAACACAATCTGATTCTTGAACGACTGTTGCAAACTTTTCGTGCACAAGGACTCACAGTTAATCTCAGTAAATCGCACTTTGGTAAAACTTCTATAAAATTTCTTGGACATGTAATTTCAGCAGAGGGCATTACGCCTGAAAAACTTCAAGCTTTACGTGACATTACTGTTCCTACGACGAAGAAACAACTACGCAGTTTTTTGGGTTTAATTAACTTTTTTCGTAAATTTATTCATTACTCTGCTTTAGACACCCCTAGATTATGTCAATTGACAGGTAAAAACACTATTTGGTCCTGGGATAAGCAAGCAAATTCTGAATTTGTGAACCTGAAAGAAGCCTTGTTGAGTGCACCACTTTTATCGCACCCAGATCTTACCAGAAATTTTTCTATTGCCACCGACAGTTCTAACACCGCTTTAGGCGTACACATTTTTCAGGAAATTGAAGAAGATGGTTGTACAGTAATTGAAAACATCGCCTTTGCAAGTCGCATTTTGTCACCTGCTGAACGAAATTATTCTGTTAGAGAACTTGAAACATTCCGTGTTGTATGAGCTTTTACCAGATTTAGGCATTTTCTTTATGGAAGACACACTACCGTTTACACAGATCATAGAGCGATACAATTTTTACCCTCGGCTAAATTTACACACGACAGATTATGTAGATGGAAACTTTATTTGCAGGAATTTAATTTTACAATTGTTCACATTCCCGGCATACAAAATATTGTAGCAGACGCACTATCCCGTTCTGTTAACAACAATCAGCAAGACATGGCAACCAACTTCTGCAAAGAAAATGTCAGCGTCATGTACATTCAACAAGTTGCATTTGAAAATTTCATTTCGTCGTCATTACAAGACATAGCACGAGAGCAGAGTAAAGACAACATATGAAAAAAAAATTAAACACCTTTGGCAAGATAAGAATAATGTTACCATTAGAAACCATTACACTGTACGCAATAATATTCTGTTTCGCCGCTCTCATCCTGACAGCAACAATTGGTTATTATGCATTCCTGACGAACTTGTTAACAAATTAATTTGGTATACTCATTTAAGTTATGCACATTACGGAGCCAGAAAATGTTTTCTTACACTGAGACAGAACTGTTATTTTACCAACATGGAGAAACGTATACGACGATTTTTAGCGTCATGTAAAATCTGCCAGAAAGCTAAGTCAGACACGACTTCACATATTCCTCCATTACATCCCATTGTACCTGTTAAATTGAGACATATGGCCGCTGTAGACATTTTCGGTCCGATTACCAGAACTAATAGAGGTTTTTGCTACATCTTTGTCGCTGTTGAACTCACTTCAAAATTTGTTACCTTCACTTCCGTTACGCAAAGCTACTGCTAAAACTGTTTCGAAAGCATCTGTAAAACATTTTCTATTTCATGTAGGGCATGTGTTGAAAGTAATTTCCGACAATGGACGACAGTTTCGATCTGCTATATGGACACGTATGTTACGACCTAGAAACATTTCTCCGGTCTATATATCCAGGTACCATGCTTCTTCGAACCCTTGTGAACGAATAATGAAAGATATTGGTAAACTGTGTAGAATATACTGCCATAAAAAACATATTGATTGGGACACATACATACTCTCATTCCAAGATGTAATTAATTCCATACCAAATGAATGTACTATGCTATCTCCGTCTGTTATACTGAAAAATGTTGAAACACCTAACAAAATTAAAGAACTAGTAACCTTTCCTACATCTCGTCGACCACGACACCATGAAATAATTGACATTGCGCTGAACAACATGAAACGTGCCGCAGAGCGCCGGAGAAGACAGCAAAAACAGGTTTGTACACGCCGTGACTTTCACATCGGACACAAGATATTAGTACGTACACACTATTTATCCAACAGAAGAAAGAGTAGATGCAGTAAATTTAAGCTTCTATACGCAGGTCCATATCGAATTCGCAGCATTCCTCACCCCAATGTAGTACACGTCGAAACTTTGAGAACCAGAAAAACCAAAGGGAACCACCTCATGTCGAACATCAAACCTTTTATTGAATGAACATACTTTATGATTTATCACACTGTAATGCCATTTCCTAATTTTTTTATGACCACTTATGCAATTATATCCACATGAACACTTATTGATGATTATCGTATTTTTTCTTGGCAAGTGCCAGGCAAGGTAAGGTTAGTAGGTCGCTTTTCTTGTCGTTAGACATCAGACCGTGGATATTTTTCCAGATGAACTTACACATTTTATGACCACTTATGCAATTATATTTATGTGACTACTTACTGATGATTGTCGTACTTTTTCTTGGCAAGTGCCCGGCAAGGTAAGGTTAGCAGGTCGCTTTTCTTGTCGATACACATCATACCGTGCATATTTTCCATTTTTTATGTATGTATGATTGTTTTCCTGTTTTGTTTGTATGCACTATGAAATAGTTAAGATATAACAAACACCAGTTGACTTTAACATTTTTGCCATATGATATCTCAACATCGTGACTACTTTACTTTTTTTTTGCTGTTACATTGTGATACACTGTGTACATTTTTGCTTCTGAACACTGTCGATGTTTTTGACATATTACGTTTTCTGTCATGCTATGCTGCATGCTCAATTATGTTACTATAAACCAGTTTTATTTAATGGGTATATGAATTAAATGCAAGACATTAATCTTTGTTCATCATTTTCAGAAAGAAATAACGTGTAAACGAAATAAATTAAACAGAAATGGGAATTTCAGCTTCGGAAAGAACGAAAGAAGATGCAATACCTCGTGACGAAGAGTAAATGTACCAGAATTAACAAGCATTAACAAGAATATACTATACACATCGTATGATAGCAGTGTTAACTAATTCTTTCTTTCAGAATACGAGGCGATTGATGCAGGCTGTCAGACAGAACTACACATCTTAGTTTTAGTGATGAAATATGCTAGAAATAAGGAATAGTTGTATAATGAATAATGAAGTGACTTTTTTGCAGATGATAATGAATGGTGATGAATAATGATGAAAAATATGCTACTATGGATAATGAAGTTCTTCTTTACAGGTGATGATAATAATGGAGTTATGATAATATGGATAATGAAGTTTTTTTCTTTGCAGATGAAAATAATGATGATGTTTATATAATTACTGTTAGTTAAGAGATGCTATGTAGTTATTTAAGTATTTGTTGCAGTTCGTTTTGACAGTATGTCTTATATCGCATGGTATGATGACTGAAGGTTTTGGAAAGGACAGCTAGAGAACATATATATTTTTTATACATATTTCACTACCCCCCCCCCCTTGAACCATGGACTTTGCCGTTGGTGGGGAGGCTTGCGTGCCTCAGCGATACAGATGCAACCACAACGGAGGGGTATCTGTTGAGAGGCCAGACAAACGTGTGGTTCCTGAAGGGGGGCAGCAGCCTTTTCAGTAGTTGCAGGGGCAACAGTCTGGATGATTGACTGATCTGGCCTTGTAACATTAACCAAAATGGCCTTGCTGTGCTGGTACTGCGAACGGCTGAAAGCAAGGGGAAACTACAGCCGTAATTTTTCCCGAGGAAATGCAGCTTTACTGTATGATTAAATGATAATGGCGTCCTCTTGGGTAAAATATTCCGGAGGTAAAATAGTCCCCCATTCGGATCTCCGGGCGGGGACTACTCAAGAGGACGTCATTATCAGGAGATCGGATCGGAGCGTGGAATGTCAGATCCCTTAATCGAGCAGGTAGGTTAGAAAATTTAAAAAGGGAAATGGATAGGTTAAAGTTAGATATAGTGGGAATTAGTGAAGTTCGGTGGCAGGAGGAACAAGACTTTTGGTCAGGTGATTACAGGGTTATAAATACAAAATCAAATAGGGGTAATGCAGGAGTACGTTTAATAATGAATTAGAAAATAGGAGTGCGCGTTAGCTACTACAAACAGCATAGTGAACGCATTATTGTGGGCAAGATAGACACAAAGCCCATGCCTACTACAGTAGTACAAGTTTATATGCCAACTAGCTCTGCAGATGATGAAGAAATAGATGAAATGTATGACGAGATAAAAGAAATTATTCAGGTAGTGAAGGGAGACGAAAATTTAATAGTCATGGGTGACTGGAATTCGTCAGTAGGAAAAGGGAGAGAAGGAAACGTAGTAGGTGAATATGGATTGGGGGGAAGAAATGAAAGAGGAAGCCGCCTTGTATAATTTTGCACAGAGCATGACTTAATCATAGCTAACACTTGGTTCAAGAATCATAAAAGAAGGTTGTATACCTGGAAGAATCCTGGAGATACTAAGAGGTATCAGATAGATTATATAATGGTAAGACAGAGATTTAGGAACCAGGTTTTAAATTGTAAGACATTTCCAGGGGCAGATGTGGTTTCTGACCACAATCTATTGGTTACGAACTGCAGATTGCGACTGAAGAAACTGCAAGAAGGTGGGAATTTAAGGAGATGGGACCTGGATAAACTGAAAGAACCAGAGGTTGTAGAGAGTTTCAGGGAGAGCATAAGGGAACAACTGACAGGAATGGGGGAAAGAAATACAGTAGAAGAAGAATGGGTAGCTTTGAGGGATGAAGTAGTGAAGGCAGCAGAGGATCAAGTAGGTAAAAAGATGAGGGCTACTAGAAATCCTTGGGTAACAGAAGAAATATTGAATTTAATTGATCTACATCTACATCTACATCTACATCTATACTCCGCGAGCCACCTTACGGTGTGTGGCGGAGGGTACTTATTGTACCACTATCTGATCCCCCCTTCCCTGTTCCATTCACGAATTGTGCGTGGGAAGAACGACTGCTTGTAAGTCTCCGTATTTGCTCTAATTTCTCGGATCTTTTCGTTGTGATAATTACGCGAGATATATGTGGGCGGTAGTAATATGTTGCCCATCTCTTCCCGGAATGTGCTCTCTCGTAATTTCGATAATAAACCTCTCCGTATTGCGTAACGCCTTTCTTGAAGTGTCCGCCACTGGAGCTTGTTCAGCATCTCCGTAACGCTCTCGCGCTGACTAAATGTCCCCATGACGAATCGCGCTGCTTTTCGCTGGATCATGTCTATCTCTTCTATTAATCCAACCTGGTAAGGGTCCCATACTGATGAGCAATACTCAAGAATCGGACGAACAAGCGTTTTGTAAGCTACTTCTTTCGTCGATGAGTCACATTTTCTTAGAATTCTTCCTATGAATCTCAACCTGGCGCCTGCTTTTCCCACTATTTGTTTTATGTGATCATTCCACTTCAGATCGCTCCGGATAGTAACTCCTAAGTATTTTACGGTCGTTACCGCTTCCAATGAATTACCACCTATGGCATAATCGTACTGGAATGGATTTCTGCCCCTATGTATGCGCATTATATTACATTTATCTACGTTTAGGGAAAGCTGCCAGCTGTCGCACCATTCATTAATCCTCTGCAGGTCTTCCTGGAGTACGTACGAGTCTTCTGATGTTGCTACTTTCTTGTAGACAACCGTGTCATCTGCAAATAGCCTCACGGAGCTACCGATGTTGTCAACTAAGTCATTTATGTATATTGTAAACAATAAAGGTTCTATCACGCTTCCTTGCGGTACTCCCGAAATTACCTCTACATCTGCAGATTTTGAACCGTTAAGAATGACATGTTGTGTTCTTTCTTCTAGGAAATCCTGAATCCAATCACAAACCTGGTCCGATATTCCGTAAGCTCGTATTTTTTTCACTAAACGTAAGTGCGGAACCGTATCAAATGCCTTCCTGAAGTCCAGGAATACGGCATCAATCTGCTCGCCAGTGTCTACGGCACAGTGAATTTCTTGGACAAATAGGGCGAGCTGAGTTTCACATGATCTCTGTTTGCGGAATCCATAATGGTTATGATGAAGGAGATTTGTATTATCTAAGAACGTCATAATACGAGAACATAAAACATGTTCCATTATTCTACAACAGATTGACGTAAGCGAAATAGGCCTATAATTATTCGCATCTGATTTATGACCCTTCTTGAAAATGGGAACGACCTGCGCTTTCTTCCAGTCGCTAGGTACTTTACGTTCTTCCAGAGATCTACGATAAATTGCTGATAGAAAGGGGGCAAGTTCTTTAGCATAATCACTGTAGAATCTTACGGGTATCTCGTCTGGTCCGGATGCTTTTCCGCTACTAAGTGATAGCAGTTGTTTTTCAATTCCGATATCGTTTATTTCAATATTTTCCATTTTGGCGTCCGTGCGACGGCTGAAGTCAGGAACCGTGTTACGATTTTCCGCAGTGAAACAGTTTCGGAACACTGAATTCAGTATTTCTGCCTTTCTTCGGTCGTCCTCTGTTTCGGTGCCATCGTGGTCAACGAGTGACTGAATAGGGGATTTAGATCCGCTTACCGATTTTACATATGACCAAAACTTTTTAGGGTTCTTGTTTAGATTGTTTGCCAATGTTTTATGTTCGAATTCGTTGAATGCTTCTCTCATTGCTCTCTTTACGCTCTTTTTCGCTTCGTTCAGCTTTTCCTTATCAGCTATGATTCGACTACTCTTAAACCTATGATGAAGCTTTCTTTGTTTCCGTAGTACCTTTCGTACATGATTGTTATACCACGGTGGATCTTTCCCCTCGCTTTGGACCTTAGTCGGTACGAACTTATCTGAGGCGTACTGGACGATGTTTCTGAATTTTTTCCATTTTTGTTCCACATCCTCTTCCTCAGAAATGAACTCTTGTTAAGCAAATATATTTTCCTTCCTTTCTTGGCATTTCTTATTACACTTGTAGTCATTGATGCAACCACTGACTTATGATCACTGATACCCTCTTCTACATTCACGGAGTCGAAAAGTTCCGGTCTATTTGTTGCTATGAGGTCTAAAACGTTAGCTTCACGAGTTGGTTCTCTAACTATCTGCTCGAAGTAATTCTCGGACAAGGCAGTCAGGATAATGTCACAAGAGTCTCTGTCCCTGGCTCCAGTTCTGATTGTGTGACTATCCCATTCTATACCTGGTAGATTGAAGTCTCCCCCTATTACAATAGTATGATCACGAAACTTCTTCACGACGTTCTGCAGGTTCTCTCTGAGGCGCTCAACTACTACGGTTGCTGATGCAGGTGGTCTATAGAAGCATCCGACTATCATATCTGACCCACCTTTGATACTTAACCCAGATTATTTCACATTCGCATTCGCTAATAACTTCACTGGATATTATTGAATTCTTTACTGCTATAAATACTCCTCCACCATTGGCGTTTATCCTATCCTTGCGGTATATATTCCATTCTGTGTCTAGGATTTCGTTACTGTTCACTTCCGGTTTTAACCAACTTTCCGTTCCTAATACTATATGCGCACTATTTCCTTCAATAAGCGATACTAATTCAGGAACCTTGCCCTGGATACTCCTGCAGTTTACCAATATTACGTTAACTTTTCCTGTTTTTGGTCTCTGAGGACGGACGTTCTTTATCAACGATGCTGATGTTCTCTCTGGTAAGCCGTCAGGTATTTTATCGTTTCGCCCAAGGGGGGGGTCCCTCTAACCTAAAAAACCCCCGTGTGCACGCCACACGTACTCTGCTACCCTAGTAGCTGCTTCCGGTGTGTAGTGCACGCCTGACCTGTCTAGGGGGGCCCTACAGTTCTCCACCCAATAACGGAGGTCGATGAATTTGCAACCATTATAGTCGCAGAGTCGCCTGAACCTCTGGTTTAGACCCTCCACACGGCTCCAAACCAGAGGACCGCGATCGACTCTGGGCACTATGCTGCAGATATTAAGCTCAGCTTGCACTCCGCGTGCGATGCTGGTTGTCTTCACCAAATCAGCCAGCCGCCGGAAGGAACCAAGGATGGCCTCAGAACCCAAGCGGCAGGCGTCATTCGTTCCGACATGTGCTACTATCTGCAGCCGGTCACACCCAGTGCGTTCAATAGCTGCCGGAAGGGCCTCCTCCACATTACGGACGAGACCCCCCGGCAAGCACACCGAGTGCACACTGGCATTCTTCCCCGACCTACCCGCTATTTTCCTGAGGGGCTCCATAACCCGCCTAACGTTGGAGCTCCCTATAACTAATAGGCCCGCCCTCTGTGACTTTCGGGACCTTGCCGGAGAATCGGCCACTGGCCCAACAGGCGAGGCATCCTGTGGTGGCTCGGAAACGATGTCATCACCACTAGGAAGCACCCCGTACCTGTTGGAAAGGGGTAAGGCAGCTGCCACGCGGCCAGATCCCACCTTCGCCTTTCGGCCAGGCACACGCGAGCCCACCACTGTCCGCCATTCACCCTGGAGTGATGGCTGACCGGTAAGATGCTCACTGCCGGAAGACGCAGCGACATCAGGGGTTCCATGTGATTCCAAGGCCACCGAAGTAGGCATAGGTCTCACCACAGTTGCCCCAACGCCACTACGAGCCGACGCCTGCGCCTCGAGCTCGATGAGCCTAACAGACAAAGCCTCCACCTGCCCCCGAAGAGTGGCCAATTCTCCTTGCGTCCGCTCACAACAACCACAGTCCCTACACATGACTATGTTTACCCTACTCTATACGGTGACAAATTCCGAAGATAATCTTCTGATGAGCTACTCTGATAATCAAGAAACACTCACTGAAATACGAGACGCGAAAACTACGCTAGGTTTTCCCAGAAAAACTATTTAAAAGCTAAGCGCAGCAAATAAGTACAAAATAAATTTCTCTCCTAAAGATCAAGAACTGTTAGTTAGACGGTTTTAGGGCGCTTTCTGTTCTAAACGATCAAGAAAACACTAAGAAATCTAACACGAAAACTACGTAAAGTTTTATCAAGAACTGTTAGTTACCATGCAGAGCAGATAAACACAAATAGAATCCCTTCCTTAGTGGAAGGTCGTAAACAAAATGCAAAATAAACGCTTTATACAAACAGTACTCGCTGCTGCTGGTGCTCTCTCTCTGGCTGTCACAAGACAACTGCTGATTCAAGTGACTAGTGGCTAACTGCCGCGAAACAAACAAAAGACGGTTTTAGGGCGCTTTCTGTTCTAAACGATCAAGAAAACACTAAGAAATCTAACACGAAAACTACGTAAAGTTTTATCAAGAACTGTTAGTTACTATGCAGAGCAGATAAACACTAATAGAATCCCTTCCTTAGTGGAAGGTCGTAAACAAAATGCAAAATAAACGCTTTATACAAACAGTACTCGCTGCTGCTGGTGCTCTCGCTCTGGCTGTCACAAGAAAGGAGAAAATATAAAAATGCAGTACATGAAGCAGGCAAAAAGGAATACAAACGTCTCAAAAATGAGATCGACAGGAAGTGCAAAATGGCTAAGCAGGTGTGGCTAGAGGACAAATGTAAGTGATGTAGAGGCTTGTCTCACTAGGGGTAAGATAGATACTGCCTACAGGAAAATTAAAGAGACCTTTGGAGAGAAGAGAACCACTTGTATGAATATCAAGAACTCAGATGGCAACCCAGTTCTAAGCAAAGAAGGGAAGGCAGAAAGGTGGAAGGAGTATATAGAGGGTTTATACAAGGGCGATGTACTTGAGGACAATATTATGGAAATGGAAGAGGATGTAGATGAAGACGAAATGGGAGATAAGATACTGCGTGAAGAGTTTGACAGAGCACTGAAGGACCTGAGTCGAAACAAGGCCCCGGGAGTAGACAATATTCCATTAGATCTACTGATGGCCTTGGGAGAGCCAGTCATGACAAAACTCTACCATCTGGTGAGCAAGATGTATGAAACAGGCGAAATACCCTCAGACTTCAAGAAGAATATAATAATTCCAATCCCAAAGAAAGCAGGTGTTGACAGATGTGAAAATTACCGAACTATCAGTTTAATAAGTCACAGCTGCAAAATACTAACGCGAATTCTTTACAGACGAATGGAAAAACTGGTAGAAGCGGACCTCGGGGAAGATCAGTTTGGATTCCGTAGAAAGGTTGGAACACGTGAGGCAATACTAACCTTACGACTTATCTTAGAAGAAAGATTAAGAAAAGGCAAACCTACGTTTCTAGCATTTGTAGACTTAGAGAAAGCTTTTGACAATGTTAACTGGAATACTCTCTTTCAAATTCTGAAGGTGGCAGGGGTAAAATACAGGGAGCGAAAGGCTATTTACAATTTGTACAGAAACCAGATGGCAGCTATAAGAGTCGAGGGGCATGAAAGGGAAGCAGTGGTTGGGAAAGGAGTGAGACAGGGTTGTAGCCTCTCCCCGATGTTATTCAATCTGTATATTGAGCAAGCAGTAAAGGAAATAAAAGAAAAATTCGGAGTAGGTATTAAAATTCATGGAGGAGAAGTAAAAACTTTGAGGTTCGCCGATGACATTGTAATTCTGTCAGAGACAGCAAAGGACTTGGAAGAGCAGTTGAACGGAATGGACAGTGTCTTGAAAGGAGGATATATGATTGACATCAACAAAAGCAAAACGAGGATAATGGAATGTAGTCAAATTAAATCGGGTGATGCTGAGGGAATTAGATTAGGAAATGAGACACTTAAAGTAGTAAAGGAGTTTTGCTATTTAGGGAGTAAAATAACTGATGACGGTCGAAGTAGAGAGGATATAAAATGTAGACTGGCAATGGCAAGGAAATCGTTTCTGAAGAAGAGAAATTTGTTAACGTCGAGTATAGATTTAAGTGTCAGGAAGTCGTTTCTGAAAGTATTTGTATGGAGTGTAGCCATGTATGGAAGTGAAACATGGACGATAACTAGTTTGGACAAGAAGAGAATAGAAGCTTTCGAAATGTGGTGCTACAGAAGAATGTTGAAGATAAGGTGGGTAGATCACGTAACTAATGAGGAGGTATTGAATAGGATTGGGGAGAAGAGAAGTTTGTGGCACAACTTGACTAGAAGAAGGGATCGGTAGGTAGGACATGTTTTGAGGCATCAAGGGATCACAAATTTAGCATTGGAAGGCAGCGTGGAGGGTAAAAATCGTAGAGGGAGACCAAGAGATGAATACACTAAGCAGATTCAGAAGGATGTAGGTTGCAGTAGGTACTGGGAGATGAAGAAGCTTGCACAGGATAGAGTGGCATGGAGAGCTGCATCAAACCAGTCTCAGGACTGAAGACCATAACAACAACAACATTTCACTACATGTTAATTCGAAGTTCACTACTTTTCAGCATAGTATGCGTTTATTCCTTCAGTTTAATAATCCATTTTGTATATTTTGCTGGAGAAATTATTCATGAAATTAATGTGCTATAAGCAGTTGTTCATTAAACCTATGTCATTTATGAATGTGATCACATATACTCTACTTGTTTCATAACCTTGCTACAGCTGACATGACGAATGACGTTACAAATCTTCATTTGCAGCAATAACTCAAAAGCAAATATTGTTATGCCCCAGTAATTAATTATCGATCCCAACGGAATGCATTGCTAGCACAAAAAAAATGCTTTGTAACTGGCCAATGAATGCCACTGATTACTGTAATGAGATGACCTATGATGCCAATGATTATTATAATTAGATTAATTATGTATAAATGCTATGCCAATAATTAACTCATTTTGAATGATGACTTCTGAATAATACATACAAAAAAATGCTTTGTAACTGGCCAATGAATGCCACTGATTACTGTAATAAGATGACCTATGATGCCAATGATTACTATAATTAGATTAATTATGTATGAATGCTGTGCCAATAATTAACTCTTGTTTTGAATGATCACTTCTGAATAATGCATAAAAAATGCTTTGTAGCTGGCCAATGAATGCCACTGATTACTGTAATAAGATGACCTATGATATCAATGATTACTATAATTAAGTGAATTATGTTAATACTATGCCATTCATTAGCTCCTGTTTTGAATGATGACTTCTGATGGTTTGTAACTGGGCAATGAGTGCCAATTATTACTATATTCATATAATTTATGAACATTATTCTGTAATACTACATACATGGTACAGAAATGTTCAGTAACTGGGCGATGAGTGCCACCAATTACTCAAATCAGTTGTTAGACTAGTGTAATTCTCAATGAAGACTACTATGTCACTTAATGTCCTTCACCTTCTGACCTAATTACCAGAAATTACTGCAATATCCGTTTGTCCTGTCTATCCTCATGATCATGGAACACTATATTTTGTTTTTGCACTAATTCTACATTGGTGTACTTTACAAGAACATGGTGTTGACACGACATGCTGTCCACCACCTTGAGCGATGGAGATGTTTTTATGGTCCCACTGTTTGGTGTATTTCGTGTACTACCAAAATGATAGGATGGAATATTATTACGACATTTCAGTGTCTTGGCTACACTGATTAATACTTCAAGGAAAAGAACTTCAGATTGTCTCACTTGGTGATGTGCTTCTAGAGAAACATATGGACTTTCAGTGCAGCTGCGTGCAACCTAAAGTGCTACAACCATGACGCAATCCTTCCCATTCCTTTCCTAATTCTTGTAAAATGATAAAGACATATACAGTGCGTGTGCACTTCATTTCATTTGTTAACAAGATTAGTTGTCCTAAAAATGCTAAAGACTTATACAGTGCGTGTGCACTTTATTTCACTCCATGATATGTTTATTTGTTGTAAAAATGCCAGAGAATTTTACAGTGCGTGTGCACTTTATGCCATCTGTTAATATGATTCGTACTCATTACGTATACATTTTGTGATTCCCAGATATGTTCTGTACTACAGTGCGTGTGCATTTTCGTCATTTTGTTAACATGATTTGTATTCATTGCATATACGTACATTTTTGTGATTTGCTGATATGTTCTGTACTACAGTGCGTGTGCACTTTATTTCACTCCTTGATATGTTTATTTGTTGTAAAAATGCTAAAGAGTCTTATAGTGCGTGAGCACTTTTGCCATTTATTAATACGTTTTGTACTCATTGTGTATATATTTGGTCATTGCCTGATATGTTCTGTACTCAGTGCGTGTGCACTATATTTTATTTCATGTTCTGCACTTATATATATGTAAATATTCTGTGATTGTAAACTTAGTTAATTAAGAAAAATGTGTTGCTCATGGCAAGTCCAATTGACTCACCATCGCTGCCAAATTTTTGCCCCCCCCCCCCCCCAGTGGAGGGTTATGTAAGACGTATGCTTTGCCGGCGATGGGCGAGGCATGACAGAATCTCTGACCAGAGAGTAGTTTATCGTTAGTTGTTGCTTGTCGTTAGTCTGAGCTTGTCTGCGCGAGTCGACAGCAGTAGTCAGTTGTAGTCGGTCGGCTTTAGTAGCGAGTGGACAGTAATAGTCTGGTGTAGTCAGCGTGAGTCGGCGGGAGTCGGCATGTGTTTGCTGTGTGCTCTGCTCGCGACTCTGGTCAGGACTCTGGAGGATGAGTATTGTTGTAGAAGGTAAAGAAGCAGCCTTGCGCATACTTAATAATGTATGTTAATTGTAATTTAATTTGTTCAAAAAAATGCCCCAATAATAATTTTTATAATATAAAGTAACTCGTTTAAAGAAAAGCATTCACTTCAATTTAAAGAATTTTTCCAATGCTTTATCATTGCTCCCAAGAATCAAAAAAAAAAAAAAAATATACGCCAGCATTGCACCAAGCTGTGTGGAAAAATGACTAATTAAGAGCAGATATAATTGCAGTTTTATTGAGGTAAGAATTTTTGCTTTTTTTTTATTCAGAATACAGGGCCGAAGGTCAGCGCTGCTGTCCTCATAAAATTTATCTGGTTACTAATTTTTTTTTATTATTTTGGTGTTTAGGAATTTTTCTGTTTCGAACTTGACATTAAATGAGAATAGAATTTTGTGGTAACATTAAATGTGAATGCATTTCTGCACACAGACAATAAATGTGAGCCAATTTTGTTCAGAGGTCATAATATTTAAAAATTCATTTTATCATAATTTCTGCGGGGAGGTTACACTTGGCTAATTTCCATTTAACAATTTTTGTGGGGAGTTTACACATGGCACATTTTCATTTAACATTATTATTCTGTGGGGAGGTTACACTTGGCTCCATTTCCATTACCATTTAAAATATTTCTGTTGGGAGATTACACCCTCTAAATATCAAGTTACAATTTATTCAAAGGCAGAAAGAAACAAATTTTTGACTGTATGAGCTTTCGGGCTGAGAACCTTGCCGCTCCATTTTTACTTGGACGTAGTTACGACCGCTCACAACAACCTCTGAAAGACTACAGTGGCGCAAATCTCCAACACACCAGATTACTTTAAACTAAAATTTTTAACAATTCACACAACCACACGAACTATGCACCCGTAGGAGGGATTGAAATGGTACAAAACACTAAAATTAAAATATTATTTTGCCACGGAAGGTGCAACTTGGTTTTAACATCTAAGAGTCTTACAGTGAAAGAGTGGCAACTTTATATACTAAAATGACCATTTAAATAAAAGCCCATGAAATGCAATCTTATATAAAATTATACAAGGTTGGCCAAACAAGTTAACATGCTCTACAGTACACAGATACCGCCTCTCAAGATGATAGGTAAGATCAAAACATATTTAAAGAATTAGGCCGTTACACTCCAAGCAATAAATTCGTTAACACACCGAATCCGACAAACATAACAGAGACAGCTACTACCGTACGGCAGATTGATAGGGAGATTACCGAACAACTCGAACCACAGGTAGCTCTAACCCGCCCCTACTCCACAAGGGAAAAACGGACCAATTCATAAATAACCACCTTCCCGCAAATGGGCAAACGGAGAAGAATGGTGGGACGACCCCAAAACAAAGCGGCTGGTGACCTCACCAAGAAAACAAGTAGAATTTAGCAAGTAGCATCCGAACGAAAGACATACTAACACTTCGAACGACAGACAGACACTAAGTGCCTCACAAATTCGGACGAGAGACAGACTAGTAAGCTGGGGACGAGAGACTGACCCAGACTGACCGACTGGCGAGCTCTTAGCGCCACTTAAATGCACGTGAACAGCAACCTTTCCCCTTTTCCCACCAGAGGGAGACACCAAACCTGCGATTGCCACAGCGGCGCCACCGCCAGAAACGGAGGGCGACTGCTTCACACTACGCGCTACGGCGCGCTCTTCAAAACAGCAATTTTTACCACATCTCAGTCAGCTTGACAATGATTATCGACCAAAATCTAGTATTTTGCTCTCAAAAGAACCGTTCATTAAGTAGGTTGATCTTCAAAACAATGGCATAGGTTTACAACATGCCCATAAGGTAACCATAAAAATGGAGTTCAGTAATAATAATAATCATAGTTATGATAGTAATACACTAAAATATTTAAAATCTCGATTACATTTATATCTGCGTATGAGTTAAGAATGTGTGCGCCCTGTGCCTATAAGCTTGAGTGCAATGCGGCGTGGAGAGAGGGTACGTGCTCAAGTCACAGTTCACAGCCCGCTTGCGTGAGCCCTACCATGTATTCTAGTATCCGGGATTTGCACCGCCTGCCTCAGTAGCGACAATGTTTTAACCGAAGGGACACATTTTTTGGCAGAGGCCCACTCTTCTACCGGCTCGTCAGCAGTCACGGCACAGCGTGCGATTCGTGCACGAACGTCGATATCCCCACCCGCATTCTTCATCTTGAACGGTGTCGATTGTTTCGTCAGTAGACACTAGCAGGGGAACTGGAAATGAGCAAAAGAGAAGTATGGGTGTACCACGGCCCGTGCGGCCTCACAAAACTTCGAAGCAGTAACTCACCTAATGTCGTGATTTATTCGGCACGTTGACACGCAGCTGCTATTTCTATTTCTGATCGTTCTGCGAGGCGAGTTCCTCTCTATGGCGTCGATTTCAAACCATACAACTTAGGTGATGTGAAAGAACAAAATTTTTGGGCTCGGCAAAATGTATGTGAAGAGTTTCATGTAAAGTTGCCTTACAATCCGCTAGTGTTCTTCACTGGTGTATCACACTTTCATATCTCTAGGTACACGACGAAACAAAATATAGGCTACTGGAGTGTCAACAGTACTAGAGAAATGCATGAGAGGCTTCTTTATTCATATGGTGGAACTCTTAGCATTGTTGAGAGTAGGTACCTTTGGAACACACCTAGACTATGAATGTGAATTCCCAGAGATTTTTCAACCTGATAAACAGCTACTTTTGCGTAGCCTTGAAGCAATAGATGTTGAACATGTGTGGTTCCAGCAAGATGGGTGTAAGACTCATACAGGCCGAACAACGATGCGTGTTTCCGTCTAAAAATGTGGCGGGTCTCGATATCTACATCAACATCTACATCCATACTCCGCAAGCCACCTGAAGGTGTGTGGCGGAGGGTACCTTAAGCACCACTATTGGTTCTCCCTTCTATTCCAGTCTCGTATTGTTCGTGGAAAGAAAGATTGTCGGTATGCCTCTGTGTGGGCTCTAATCTCTCTGATTTTATCCTCATGGTCTCTTTTGCGAGATATACGTAGGAGGGAGCAATATACTGCTTGACTCCTCGGTGAAGGTATGCTCTCGACACTTCAACAATAGCCCGTACCGAGCTACTGAGTGTCTCTCTTGCAGAGTCTTCCACTGGAGTTTATCTATCATCTCCGTAACGCTTTCTCGATTACTAAATGATCCTGTAACGAAGCGCGCTGCTCTCCGTTGGATCTTTTCTCTCTCTAGTATCAACCCTATCTGATACGGATCCCACACCGGTGAGTAGTATTCAAGCAGTGGGCGAACAAGTGTACTGTGGTAAACTAATTCCTTTGTTTCCGGACTGCATTTCCTTAGTATTCTTCCAATGAATCTCAGTCTGGCATCTGATTTACCAATGATTAATTTTATATGGTCATTCCATTTTAAATCACTCCTAATGACTACTCCCAGATAATTTATGGAATTAACTGCTTCCAGTTGCTGACCTGCTATGTTGTAGCTAAATGATGAAGGATCCTTCTCTCTATGTATTTGCAGCACATTGCACTTGTCTACAGTTAGATTCAATTACCATTCCCTGCACCATGCGTCAATTCGATGCAGATCCTCCTGCATTTCAGTACAATTTTCCATTGTTACAACCTCTCGATATACTACAGCATCATCCGCAAAAAGCCTCAGTGAACTTCCGATGTTATCCACAAGGTAATTTATATATATTGTGAATAGCAATGGTCCTACGCCACTCCCCTGCGGCATACCTGAAATCACTCTTACTTAGGAAGACTTATCTCCATTGATAATGACATGCTGCGTTCTGTTATCTAGGAACTCTTCAATCCAATCACACAATTGGTCTGATAATCCATATGCTCTTATTTTGTTCATTAAACGACTGTGAGGAACTGTATCGAACGCCTTGCGGAAGTCAAGAAACACGGCATCTACCTGTGAACCCGTGTCCTTGGCCCTCTGAGTCTGGTGGACGGATAGCGCGAGCTGAGTTTCACATGATCGTCTTTATCGAAACCCATGCTGATTCCTACAGAGTAGATTTCTAGTCTCCAGAAATGTCATTATACTCGAACATAATACTTGTTCCAAAATTCTACAACTCATCGACGTTAGAGATATACGTCTATAGTTCTGCATACCTCTTCGACGTCCCTTCTTGAAAACGTGGATGACCTGTGCCCTTTTCCAATCTTTTGGAACGCTACGCTCTTCTAGAGACCTGCGGTACACCGCTGCAAGAAGGGGGGCAAGTTACGTCTCGTACTCTGTGTAAAATCGAACTGGTATCCGATAAGGGATGACTTCCTTGGCCAGTGCGTCTTCGTGATTTAACCCTTTGCTCCTTGTTTGGGGGAAATGCAGTATTCATTGTTTCTAAGTGTCGATTACAACTACCGAATTCCAATAAATCGTTTTTAAAACAAAAAGGGGAAAAAGCAATATATATTTATATATATATGTTTTATTCACTTTTCAAATCGTAGATTTCGTTGCCGCAGCCTGTATTTTTACACCATGTCTTGACAATGATCGCCCTGCACATCTATGCATTTTTGTACTCTTGTAACCCCAAATCATTCTAAACCGTACTGGACATCGATCATCTCAACACTCCGTCTCATGCTTTTTTTTTAGTTATACCACATTTTCGGAGTTATTCTCGTAAAGTTTTTCTTTTAAATATCACTCAAGATAAGACACAAGGAGTCAAGTCCAGAGAACAACGTGACTCCAAACATTTGTTTACTGTGCGTCCTTTTGTGAATACTTCACGAATACGAGATACCGATTGGCGACACGTATGGGGCACCCTTCTGTACAGGTCGTCTACGAAGTCTAGATGATTTTACGAATTTTTAATGTAATTCCTAAATTTTTTCAATCAAGTTTACGTCTGCAATATTCGAGTACAATTAGTTGTTTCCTACGTGCCGAGTAGAATTATCGCCTCAGTAGGGGCTATTTTTTCCTGTAAAATGCACTGACCAACAAGTCGATACGCAACACTTTTGAACAGCCAATGAGGAGCACTGGAGAAAAGTCACGTGTTAGCTGCAGAATGCACCAGGAGTTCGCTCCAATATACGTAGGACGCTTGCTCCAGCCTCCAGCTGAGCACGACGGGAACCCTCTCCTATGTCTGTCCATTGTTTTCGGTCTTTGTTCCGGCATAAAAGCGACATCCATGAACAGCTATACTGGCCAATGGGCTGGTGCGCTCAGTTTCATTAAGTGCGGCAGCATATTACGAATGAAATTTAAAAAATTTCGTTTTACTCCCTCAAAAGCCCATATCCTCATTCATACTGACCAAGATCCACTGCAGCTATACACCTCTATGTTGCTGGAAAAATCCTGAACTGCTGAGAGTAAAATGTGCAAAATTTGGAGGCAAAAAAGAACATCAGACGGGTGATTCTGCTACCAGGAACCAAGCAATTTTTTTTTTTTTTTTTTTTTTGGTAAAGAGGAACTTGAGGAACTATAATCACAATCTTTGATGGACCATTACGGATTGGTCTGGTTATTCACATTGTTAGGAAGTGAAACCCGCCAACGGACTTGCCGCAGTGGTAACACAGGTTCCCGTCAGATAACTGAAGTTAAGCGGTGTCGGGCAGGGCTTTATGTTGGATGGGTGACCATCCGGTCTGCCGTGCGCTGTTGGCAAGCGGGGTGCACTCAGCACTTGTGAGGCAAACTGAGGACCTGCTTGATTGAGAAGAAGCGGCTCCGGTCTCTTAAACTGACAATCGGCGGGAGAGTGGTGTGCTGACCACATGCCCCTCCATATCCGCATCCAACGACGGCTGTGGGCTGAAGATGACACTGCGGCTGGTCGGTACCGTTGAGCCTTCATGGCCTGTTCGGCGGAGTTGAGTTTAGTTTAAGAAGGTGAAACCAAACTAACTGTTCCCTATGCACAATCCTTTTGAGCAATCACTCGCAATATGCATGAACACTAGAATTTGGAAATTTAACTTATCTTCTTAAGTGAACGCCGGCCGCGGTGGTCTAGCGGTTCTAGGCGCTCAGTCCGGAACCGCGCGACCGCTACGGTCGCAGGTTCGAATCCTGCCCCGGGCATGGATGTGTGTGATGTCCGTAGGTTAGTTAGGTTTAATTAGTTCTAAGTTCTAGGCGACTGATGACCTCAGAAGTTAAGTCGCATAGTGCTCAGAGCCATTTGAACCATTTGAATCTTAAGTGAACCAACACGCAGGTAAGTTTAAACTACACACATACACTTTCATTCACAGAATACCGCAAAATATTACTTTGAATTACTCAGAGAAGTAACAAAAAACACTCACATCACTTTTAAGAAAGAAGGAACGACTGAAGCTGTGACTGTGAACCGCGCCAGAGGGTGATCGAAGTGTCAGGAGTGCGGGAAACACAGAATGTGAAATGTTGGGTGCTTCACAGTTTGTATGTATTTCATCTTCTTGTGAAACATGAGCAGCATTCCAAAATTATTTATTTGCCAGATGTGTATTCGGGCACATAGTGGATCATATACTAAATGAAACGACGCTTAAAGTATAAAATCTTTACTATGATTAAAAATAATGTTATGACATTTACACACAATCATCTATGTATGGTATGAATCTAGGTGTACCGCATTGATGTAGATATCCACAATACATCGCATTGGTGATGAGCTACACCTCAGTGAGTTTGAACGAGGTCCTGTAATAGGCCTACGAGAAACAAGACGTTCCTTCTTCGATACTACGGAGAGACTTAGCAGGAATGTAGCCATTGTATATGACTGCTAGCAGCGGTGGTCACAAGGGATGTACGGTGGCAAGAAGGTCGTGGTTACGTGGAACGAGAGGGAACACCATGGTGTTCGGTGTATGGTTCTGGGACATCATACCGCATTGTAGCACTTGACACAACGAACCGTTAAAGATCCGTTACTTCAGAGGTAGGTCCGAGCCAGACGCCCTGTTGCGTAGCCGGCCGAAGTGGCCGTGCGGTTAAAGGCGCTGCAGTCTGGAACCGCAAGACCGCTACGGTCGCAGGTTCGAATCCTGCCTCGGGCATGGATGTTTGTGATGTCCTTAGGTTAGTTAGGTTTACCTAGTTCTAAGTTCTAGGGGACTAATGACCTCAGCAGTTGAGTCCCATAGTGCTCAGAGCCATTTGAACCATTTGCACCCTGTTGCGTGCATTCAAGTGACCACAAACCATAGCCATTTGCTACTTCAGTGGTGTCAAGCGCGAGCTCAGTGGAGGGCAGGGTGGAGACCTGTTCTGTTTTCTGATGAAGGCTGGTCCTCCCTCGGTGCCAGCGATGGCCGTGTGAGGGCTTGTAGCCAATCTGTCAACGCGCCAGGCATACTGAACCTACGCGTGGAATTATTTTCTGGTAGTCTGGAGAGCGATTTCGTATGATGGCTGCCGGCCGCGGTGGTCTAGCGGTTCTAGGCGCGCAGTCCGGAACCGCACGACTGCTACGATCGCAGGTTCGAATCCTGCCTCGGGCATGGATGTGTGTGATGTCCTTAGGTTGGTTAGGTTTAAGTAGTTCTAAGTTCTAGGGGACTGATGACCACAGATGTTAAGTCCCATAGTGCTCAGAACCATTTGAACCATTTTTTTCGTATGATGGCTGGAGCACTCTTGTGGTTATCCCAAGGTCCCTGGCTGCAAACTTGTACATCAATCTGATGACAGGAACTGTGGTGGCATTCATGACAACTTATCACAGAATGAACAGAACAGGTTTAACCTGAATGCTTACTTTGATATATTCAGAGATCTGCTAGTCTGGACAGCGTGGACCACGCCAGCAGATAGGCGTGTGCCGCCACCGGCGACGAGGAGACTGGGCCGTCCTCCTTTAGCTCAGCCACTAGAAAAAAAGGAAGTCATACACAGAAGCCATGTCATATTCGCCATCGATACCACATTATAATAAGACAGGGCATACTGCATTTTAATTTTCATACTTTTTATACTTGCATTCATAAAAGATTGTATGTTACCAAACCAGGCTAACGGTTGTATTGTATAGTATTTGGGCTTCCTGTGGATTTCAAGTATGAGTTCAGTTTCACATATAGCATATCAGCGTGTGTTTTTAATGTCAGACGCTCATTTAGCCAAAGGAAAATTTTTTAACTAAGTGCATACTGCATTTTTATCTTTATATCGGCGGCACTGGTTTACTATGTACTCTAGCTAAAGTGCCCTCTGCTGGAATTAGGTTATTGTACAAATACCTGACGCAATCTGAGTGTTATCATCACGTACGACGTACTCACATGTTTACGTTGATTTTTTATCAGAGTATTTTAACGGTATGTATGGCTGCTATACATGGCTATAAATATTTTATACTTTTATATTTCATGCATCATTAATACTTGTACAGATTTAGTTTTAACTAACTGAATGTGGTCGCTTACACAATATTTCTATTTACAACAGATCTGAAGATGGCGGTAAGACGAAACCGGCAATAAAGTGTAAAGAAATCTGTGTGATCAAGGCCGACTTGTTAAAATAAAACTCATGACAATATTCCAGGGGGTGTTTTCCAACATTATAACTCTCACCCACACTTCGCTGTTGTAATTCAACAGTTTGGAACCGCGCGACCGCTACGGTTGCAGGTTCGAATCCTGCCTCGGGCATGGATGTGTGTGATGTCCTTAGCTTAGTTAGGTTTAAGTAGTTCTAAGTCCTAGGGGACTCATGACCTCAGATGTTAAGTCCCATAGTGGTCAGAACCATTTGAACCATTTTCTGTAATCCAACATGTTCCACAGAGTGTCAACATGCTGTCCCGCCCTCACCAGATCTCTCTGCAGTCGAGCATATGTAGGACATCATCGGATTACAACTATAGCGTCATTCCTAATTAGCATTTACCGTCCCTGTAGTGACCGACCAAGTGCAACTGACACACAAAATTTCATACGGCACCTGTAAAACATAACGCATGCACGTTTGCATGCTTGCATTCAACATTCTGACGGTTACGCCGGTTACTAATGTACCATCATTTCACATTTGCCGTGGCTTATTTCGTGCTTATCTTTTAAAGTTAAGCACTTAAATATTTTACCTAGACGAATGTTTTCCAAAACTTTCATTACTTTACATTAATTACTTTTTGGTGTTGTGATATTTTTTTCTGCCAGTGTATATTCTCAAATACCGATCTGGCAAGTAAATGCTTTTGAAATGCAGCTCATGGAGCACAACAAGATATCTTTCATCGGAAACAGTGAAGTCACGTATGGGGTATGTGGCGAGGCCGCTTTTACCTTGGACATACTGCATTATCCGTTATTATCTCATAGTATCCACAATCAGGTTCAAATCGGAAAGGAGGGTCGTCAATGAAGTTCATCAGCACGCAAAGCACTTTTATTACGGACACCAACGTACAGACAGAACGGAGTGCTGCTATTTACACGAACATATAATATAACAAAGTATTCAACTTTTAGGAATGCAAGAAATTTATAGAACCTTCTAGAAATGAGAGATATTAACTAACAAATATCTGCTGCTGATTAAATCTGAACTGACGGTTCGTCGAATAGGATCCAGATACACTCCTGGAAATTGAAATAAGAACACCGTGAATTCATTGTCCCAGGAAGGGGAAACTTTATTGACACATTCCTGGGGTCAGATACATCACATGATCACACTGACAGAACCACAGGCACATAGACACAGGCAACAGAGCATGCACAATGTCGGCACTAGTACAGTGTATATCCACCTTTCGCAGCAATGCAGGCTGCTATTCTCCCATGGAGACGATCGTAGAGATGCTGGATGTAGTCCTGTGGAACGGCTTGCCATGCCATTTCCACCTGGCGCCTCAGTTGGACCAGCGTTCGTGCTGGACGTGCAGACCGCGTGAGACGACGCTTCATCCAGTCCCAAACATGCTCAATGGGGGACAGATCCGGAGATCTTGCTGGCCAGGGTAGTTGACTTACACCTTCTAGAGCACGTTGGGTGGCACGGGATACATGCGGACGTGCATTGTCCTGTTGGAACAGCAAGTTCCCTTGCCGGTCTAGGAATGGTAGAACGATGGGTTCGACGACGGTTTGGATGTACCGTGCACTATTCAGTGTCCCCTCGACGATTACCAGTGGTGTACGGCCAGTGTAGGAGATCGCTCCCCACACCATGATGCCGGGTGTTGGCCCTGTGTGCCTCGGTCGTATGCAGTCCTGATTGTGGCGCTCACCTGCACGGCGCCAAACACGCATACGACCATCACTGGCACCAAGGCAGAAGCGACTCTCATCGCTGAAGACGACACGTCTCCATTCGTCCCTCCATTCACGCCTGTCGCGACACCACTGGAGGCGGGCTGCACGATGTTGGGGCGTGAGCGGAAGACGGCCTAACGGTGTGCGTGACCGTAGCCCAGCTTCATGGAGACGGTTGCGAATGGTCCTCGCCGATATCCCAGGAGCAACAGTGTCCCTAATTTGCTGGGAAGTGGCGGTGCGGTCCCCTACGGCACTGCGTAGGATCCTACGGTCTTGGCGTGCATCCGTGCGTCGCTGCGGTCCGGTCCCAGGTCGACGGGCACGTGCACCTTCCGCCGACCACTGGCGACAACATCGATGTACTGTGGAGACCTCACGCCCCACGTGTTGAGCAATTCGGCGGTACGTCCACCCGGCCTCCCGCATGCCCACTATACGCCCTCGCTCAAAGTCCGTCAACTGCACATACGGTTCACGTCCACGCTGTCGCGGCATGCTACCAGTGTTAAAGATTGCGATGGAGCTCCGTATGGCACGGCAAACTGGCTGACACTGACGGTGGCGGTGCACAAATGCTGCGCAGCTAGCGCCATTCGACGGCCAACACCGCGGTTCCTGGTGTGTCCGCTGTGCCGTGCGTGTGATCATTGCTTGTACAGCCCTCTCGCAGTGTCCGGAGCAAGTATGGTGGGTCTGACACACCGGTGTCAATGTGTTCTTTTTTCCATTTCCAGGAGTGTATGTTAACCACTACCTCACACTGCACGGAGTACAAATCGCCGCGTCCACGACTGCCAGTTATTTAAAAAAAAATGTAATGCATGTCACTAGTCAAACACATGTAATCGGTTCAGAAAAGTAAAACGACAGTATATGGGAAATTGAGAACTATGTCAAATGTCTTGCAATCACCTCTTGTGCCTTCTGTTCTGTTTTGGGATGTCATCTTCTACAGTATTCCATAATCTGAAACGCAGCTGCTGGTTGTCAGTTAGTTGCAAATACTGTAATTTTGTGTTCCACGAGCGCTCCCTTGTACGATAAGGCCTCTACGGCGTGAAGTGGTGCCGTCGTTAATCCAGTGGTTTTGCATTCTAGACGAACGAGCTTCGAATCCGCAGCTGGCAATGAAAAGATGCCTTTTATGCAGTTGCGCCTGATAACTTGTCCAGCTGAGCGAATGTAACTAATTAATCGCACAGAAGAATGCAGATGCAACTGATGGCTGCAAACAGCGGCTAAACACGGATAAAGCAGACTTTTGAGTAACTGTAGCGGCAACAGTCTGGATGACTGATGTGGTCATTGTTATGTTGGTACTATGAACAGATAACCGAAAGGAAATTACAGTCGTTACTTATCTGCTCTATGCTTTTAAGTTGTTTGCATCCTATCCGTTGAAATGATCCGTAGGTGAAATAGTATCCCATTCGTGTCTCTGAGCGAGGGCTATTCACATTTATCATCAGACGAAAAATTGGTATTTCTGAACGCCTTGCATTCCTTTAACAAATCGCACTAGTATTCAGCACACTCGGCTGTGGGGTTTGATGCAGGACCAAAGGGGGTAACAACAACAGTATTAACTTTCGACCTAGGACTCACAGTCATGTAGAAATTTATAAAAGACATCATATTTACGCCAATGACTGTAACACTTTCTTTATTTCAGGACTGCAATTTCGGCCTTGGGCCATTATCAAGTGCAGATTTTTGTGGCTTTATGTGCCAACTCATTTTAAGTTAACATGGCATAGAACCACAAAAATCTGCACTTGATAATGGCCTAAGGCCGAAATTGCAGCCGTGATATAAAGAAAGTAAGGCGTAAATATGACGTCTTTTATAAGACAGCATTATTCACAATTCAAACAAATATTTTATTTAATAACACATGCAGCAAATGAGACAAGACAATAAACCACTTCAGCTTAGAGAGTCGGTGAGGTGATAGTGACGAATTATCGCAATAAAGTCTTACTGCATTTGTTTAGGTTATTTCCTATACATGGTAGAAGCTTCCACTTCAGATGAAAAATTATTTTGTTAAAAAAAAGTTAACGAATTTAATAAATGTAAAAGCAAGCAAAATTCAGAATCTTAAAAATTTTAGTTTAAATCGTTTGCTAGCTGTGTTACTCGAGGCTTTCCCGACAGACTATTTGTGAATATGGTTCTTGGGTGAGACGTCGGTTGGACGTCGTAGTGAAACTTCCACAATACGTCGTCGACGCAACTGACCGACATCTACAGGTGCGACGAATAGGCTACTCAGGCTATGTATGGCAAACTGAGAAGAAACTGAGCAGGCATGAACGCACCAAATTTCGGTTACCAGACAGGTAGCGAGAGAGACAGCTACGGCACCTGCCGGACGAAGAACGCACGCGCAGAGGCTGTCAGTCATACTGTGCGCTGCCGTTGGCCGCTCCCGCGCCTCTGTCGGGAGCCACCTGCCGACATACGTGTCCGCGATGGCGTGTGTCCATACTCGCCGTTGTCATCCAAATGTCTATGTAGACATGACAGCCTCTTCCCTCGTACGACCAACAGATTTTTTTGTTGGTATCCTGTGTTGCTGTTAAGCAAATTCAAATGGTTCAAATGGCTCACAGCACTGTGAGACTTAACATCTGAGGTCATCAGTCCCCTAGACTTAGAACTACTTAAACCTAACCAACCGAACGACATCACACACATCCACGAACGAGGCAGGATTCGAACCTGCGACCGTAGCAGCAGCACGGTTCCGGACTGAAGCGCCTAGAACCGCTCGGCCACAAAGGCAAATTAGTTGAACTGAGAATTTCCACTGATTCTGTAATAATGCTGTTCGAGTACGAAGACGTCGACGTCAGAATTTCGGTCACTGCAGAATTTCGGCCACTCCAGATCCCTCCGGCTGGTACAGACGTGTGTGTCGTCGATGTTCGACACACCTATCCTCTACGGTGCGACAATTTTGTCCATTGTATGGTGTCCCCCAATGATGATCATTGGGGGAAGTGGCAACAAAACGACTATTCACGTTGGTGTGTAGAATATATGAGTCGGGCGACATACCATCTGACTTTCGGAAAAGCATCATCCACACATTTCCGAAGACGGCAAGAGCTGACAAGTGCGAGAGTTATCGCACAATCAGCTTAACAGCTCATGCATCGAAGCTACTTAGAAGAATAATATACAGAAGAATGGAAAATAAAATTGAGAATGCGCTAAGGGACGATCAGTTTGGCTTTAGGAAAAGTAAAGGGACGAGAGAGGCAATGCTGACGTTACGGCTAATAATGGAAGCAAGGCTAAAGAAAAATCAAGAGTCTTTCATAGGATTTGTCGACCTGGAAAAAGCGTTCGACAATATAAAATGATGCAAGCTGTTCGAGATTCTGAAAAAAGTAGGGGTAAGCTATAGGGAGAAACGGGTCATATACAATATGTACAACAACCAAGAGGGAATAATAAGAATGGACGATCATGAACGAAGTGCTCGTATTAAGAAGGGTGTAAGACAAGGCTGTAGCCTTTCGCCCCTACTCTTCAATCTGTACATCGCAGAAGCAATGATGGAGATAAAAGAAAGGTTCAGGAGTGGAATTAGAATACAAGGTGAAAGGATATCAATGATACTACTCGCTGATGACATAGCTATCCTGAGTGAAAGTGAAGAAGAATTAAATGATCTGCGGAACGGAATGAACAGTCTAATGAGTACACAGTATGGTTTGAGAGTAAATCGGAGAAAGACGAAGGTAATGAGAAGTAGTAGAAATGAGAACAGCGAGAAACTTAACATCAGGATTGATGGTCACGAAGTCAGTGAAGTTAAGGAATTCTGCTACCTAGGCAGTAAAATAACCAATGACGGACGGAGCAAGGAGGACATCAAAAGCAGACTCGCTATGGCAAAAAAGGCATTTGTGGCCAAGAGAAGTCTACTAATATCAAATACCGGCCTTAATTTGAGGAAGAAATTTCTGAGGATGTACGTCTGGAGTACAGCATTGTATGGTAGTGAAACATGGACTGTGGGAAAACCGGAACAGAAGAGAATCGAAGCATTTGAGATGTGGTGCTATAGACGAATGTTGAAAATTAGGTGGACTGATAAGGTAAGGAATGAGGAGGTTCTACGCAGAATCGGAGAGGAAAGGAATATGTGGAAAACACTGATAAGGAGAAGGGACAGGATGATAGGACATCAGCTAAGACATGAGGGAATGACTTCCATGGTACTAGAGGGATCTGTATAGGGCAAAAACTGTAGAGGAAGACAGAGATTGGAATACGTCAAGCAAATAATTGAGGACGTAGGTTGCAAGTGCTACTCTGAGATGAAGAGGTTAGCACAGGAAAGGAATCTGTGGCGGGCCGCATCAAACCAGTCAGTAGACTGATGACCAAAAAAAAAGTGGTGTCCCGCAGTTATAGGGAATCTTTTAGACACCAGGCCTTGTTAAACCAAGATCATCTTCCACGGAGCTTACAAGAACTCCCGATGCGTGGCACCGCCGCCCACGCCGGGCTGCCAGCGCACGTGTCACCGCCCACGCTGCTTTCTGTCAACCGACTGTAAGCTACACAACCCCTCGCCCGCTTTGAGTTTCGTTGGCGGACTTTCGTTGAGCTCTTCCAGTTGCCAGCTGCTTCAGTAAATGAGAAGTTTAACTCTTAAGAGACAACTGAGTGAAGTGGCTCGGTAAAAAGTATCCGTGATTACAGCTGACAACATAAAATAAGATACGCAATACTATAATGTTTAAGCAAAACGCTTAATTGGCTAAGGTTCAGTAGGCCGGCGGCGGTGGCCGAGAGGTTCTAGGCGCTTCAATCCGGAACCGCGCTACTGGTACGGTTGCAGGTTCGAATCCTGCCTAGGGCATGGATGTGTGTGATGTCCCTAGGTTAGTTAGGTTTAAGTAGTTCTAAGTTCTAGGGGACTGATGACCTCAGATGTTAAATCCCATAGTGCTCAGAGCCATTTTTTTAAGGTTCAATATAAAGACACAGTGGCGTTGCTGTCAGGTAGGACGCCAACGCCTCTACTTGGTAAACAACGGCCGGTTCTGAGCGGCGAGACATGTTAACAGCCGGTCAGACCTACAGAGCACTACCGAAATATAAAAAAAGACTAAAGCTAAGGTAGATTCCACAATTAACGACCTATTAACACACAAATCAGTATGTCGTTAGAAGGAGGCCAAGAGAGGGGCGTGATGGTAAAATGACCTGGCTCCTAGCTGTGCTAAGTTAGTGTCCTGTGCCTCTGTTAATCTTATTCTACGGAAGGCCTATTAAGATTTCTCAGCAGCCACAATAAAAAGGATTTACGTACTAATAAAAAAAATTCAAGAGATCATTTCATAACACGACAGACAGTGATGAACTTGATTGAGTGACCTAAATATTTCGCACCAAAATTATAATTACAATTTGGGCGAATTCTCAGGGAACACTTTTTATTGAAAGGCATTTAGAATAGTTGCGCCTGCAGCTAATGACCGTTAGGTGAGGGTAAACAGTAGACCGCTAGCAGTCCAGCATAACACCGTGCTCATACTCAGGGCGTATTTTGCCGACAACCATGAACCCACTAAGTAACAAGCGGCCAGAAATGTTAATCAATATGTTTATTTAAGGATGATAATACAATTAACAAAATAGACTTCTAAAGCCTTAAAAATAACACACAATAAGGTGGTCTTTGCGGCCTGTACCGTAACACCAGTTAAACAAACAGAATAGTAACACCAATTCACTCAGGAATCGTACCATTCAGAGAACGCACAGTCTTCGACCTATTCTGGAAGAAAACCTTGCGACCCAACACGCAATAACTGCACACTGTACAATGATCGCAAGTTTCATAAAAACTGACACAAGATTCAGACAGAACCTCCAAAACAATGACAGTCCATAACGTAAAACAGAGTCTCAAACTGCCCTCCAGGTTTTTGAAAAGAGGGCGCTCGCATCGGGCCGGGGCTGACCGCAAATCCACGTTTAATCTGTCGCTCATAAGCCTGCTTCCCGAGACATAGCCCTGCAGGCACAAATGGCTGACGCGGCTCGGTCACCGTCGCGCTTCTTGCATGCAACTCCGCCGGCCGCCCAAAACACCCGCATGCCTCAACAAGCTCACGGGCTTCCCCAACTAACAGGACAGCACTTCGTGGCCGCTTCCTTCACGTCACGATTCTTCTTCATTTCCGTTACTACTTGGAGACTACCTACCAACTAGTAAGGTAGAGATGCTCTCTGCCAAAGAAGACCGCACAACAGGACAACCAACAATCGAGAGATCGAAGCGAGCGTTCTATGGATCGTAGAGTAGACTGTTAGATCACTTAATAGGACAGGTAGTTTAGACACAAAGGAATTACCGACATGGGCTACAGGCGGGAACTGATTGAAATCAATGCGGAAAGTTGAAAATTTCTGCTGGACCGGGATTCAGGCCTTTCGCCTTTGATTTCAGTCAATGCCAACTAGCGGCCAATAAATGTGTGTGTGTGTGTGTGTGTGTGTGTGTGTATACAGTGACAATAAAACTAGGATTCCTGATTTTCAGCCCAACATCACTTAATGGTAATAAAACAGTTGGTCTAAAAACGAATAATAATAATCTGGAAACATTCCCCAGGCTGTGGCAAAGCCATATCTCCGCAATAAACCTTTCTTCGGGGAGTGCTAGTTCTCCAAGTTTCGCAGGAGAACTACTGTGAAGTTTGGAAGATATGAGATGAGGTATTGGGGGAAGTGCAGCTGTGAGGCCGGGTCGTGAGTCGTGCTTGGGTAGCTTAGTTGTTAGAGCACTTGCCCGCGAAAGGCAAAGGTTCAGAGTTCGAGTCTCGGTCCGGCACATGGTTTTGATTTGCCAGAAAGTTTCATGAATAATAATACAGCACTTTGTGTGAACTACAATGGATAACATAATGCCGTATTATCGAAGCCAAAATAGACACTAAGGCTACATACAGTCCTGGTCCAAAACATTATGAGAGCTTGATACAAGGTGTTGGACCGTCTTTGGAAGGCATACAGTACTGATTCTGTGCGGTATGTATTCGTAGTTGCAGGGAGGTTTCCGGGGACATCTGTCACCAGGTCATACATTTATATATGAAGGTAGTATCTGTTCCCGAAACAACAAATACCATTGATGACCGTGCAGCTTCTCTAGAATGAAATGATAATTAAATCGAATCCGTAACTGCAAACAGGCGTTGATGTACATAGTGGGGGAGATGTCGAAAATGTGTGCCCCGGTCGGGGCTCGAATCCAGGATCTCCCACTTACATGGAAGACGCTCTATCCATATGAGCCACCGAGAGCACAGAAGATAGTGCGCCTGCAGGGACTTATCCCTTGCACGCTCCCAGTGAGACCCACATTCCCAACATGGCCACACCACTACATTCGTAGTGCGAAAAATTCAAATGGTTCAAATGGCCTTGAGCACTAGGGGATTTAACATCTGAGGTCATCAGTCCCCTATACTTAGAACTACTTAAACCTAACTAACCGGGCCGGCCGGAGTGGCCGTGCGGTTCTAGGCGCTACAGTCTGGAGCCGAGCGACCGCTACGGTCGCAGGTTCGAATCCTGCCTCGGGCATGGATGTGTGTGATGTCCTTAGGTTAGTTAGGTTTAATTAGTTCTAAGTTCTAGGCGACTGATGACCTCAGAAGTTAAGTCGCATAGTGCTCAGAGCCATTTGAACCATTTGAACCTAACTAACCTAAGGACATCACACACATCCATGCCCGACGCAGGATTCGAACTTGGAACCGTAGCAGTCGCGCGGTTCCAGACTGAAGCGCCTACAACAGATCGGCCACCGCGGCCGGCTATTCGTAGTGCACCTAATAGATATTTGCCCATCACACTCATTACTCGTGCCAGATTAATCTACCAAGTTCCGTACGAGTTGGGGCATAGCGTGTGCGCTCGCACAGGAGGGTCATTGGCCAGGTAGCCATATTTTAACTGTAGATGCAGGTAGTGTCTGTTCCCGAAAGAACAGATACCATTGATGACCGTGCAGCTTCTCTAGAAGGAAATGATAATTAAATCTACACCCTAGCTGCCAACAGGCGTTGATATACATCTTTGGGGACATGTTGAAAATGTGTGCACCGACTGGGACTCGAACCCAGGATCGGCTGCAAACATTCTAGAGAAGCTGAACGGTCATCTACGGTAACTATTCTTTCGGGAACAGATACTGCCTTCATATACAGTTAAAATATGGCTGCCCGGCCAATGACCTTCTTGTGCGAGCGCACACGCTATGCCCCAACTCGTACGGGACTTGGTAGATTAATCTGGCACGAGTAATGAGTGTGCTGGGGAAACATGTATTAGGCGCACTAGGAATGTAGTAGTGTGGACATGTCGGGAATGTTGGTCACACGGGGAACGTGCAGGGGATAAGTCCCTGCAGGCGCACTATCCTCTGTGCCCTCGGTGGCTCAGATGGATAGAGCGTCTTCCATGTAAGCAGGAGATCCCGGGTTCGGGCCCCAGGGGGGTCACACATTTCCCGTAAACTACGGGCCGATGCTTTGTGCTGGCGCCCAGTAGCGTCCTGTGAGTGTTTCATCGAATTCATATCAGGTGAATTCGGTGGCCAAGAAATCAATCTGCGTATGTTATGAGGCAACTCAAACCACTGTCGAACGTATCTGGCACTGTGACACGGACAGTTATCCTACTGGAAGATGCCATTGCCGTCGAGGAAGCGTGAATGGATTCAGGTGGCCAGAAACAACTTTGATGTAGACTGTAGCAACCATGATGAGCTCGATTACTACAGCAGGTGCCATGGAAGTTCATGAATGTCCTTTATAGAAAAAGACTGCCTCCATAGCACCTGTCGGTGGCGCGGTGCAGCATAGCAGCATCTCACCTCGATGACGATGTATCTTGACACGTCGCCATGATGTAATAAGAAATGTGATCCCACTGGCCAGACATTACGTTTCCATTGATCAATGGCAGGATCTCATGGTTGGACATTAAGAGTACTAGATAAATTTTATAGTTTGGATAGAAAAAATGCAGACGGTTGCTGAATTAGAGAGGATATAAAATTCCGACTGGGAACAGCAAAAAATTGAACTCTAAGAAACAAAAATAGTTGATCATCTGATATAAATTTGAATGTCAGTAAATATTTTCTGAAAATATTTGTCTTGAATGTACAGAAGTGAAACATGGACAATACACACTTTGGCGCAACTTGACTAAAGGACAAGTTCAACTGATTGACGCCTCCTGCGACACCAAGATATGGTCTGTTTGGTAATGGAGTGGTGTTTGGGGGCAAAAGCTGTAAATGGAGACCAAGGCATGAATACGGTAAGCAGGTAAAAATGGGTATACGTGTGTTTGGTCCTCAAAGACGCTCAGCACCGAAGCTGTCAGCGCCAAATGGGTATAACTTGCAGTGTTTACACGTAGGTGAAGTGGCTTGTACAGTTCTACACTGTCTGATCAAAATATCTCTATAACTGAACATTAGCAGGACAGCTTGAACTCCGCAGGGGACTCTTCAGTGAGGTGTTTCAATGTCTGTGAAGGAGTGACAGACCATTCTTCCACAAGAGCCGAAATCATCTGATGTAGTGATTTTCAACGCTGGGTTTTGGAGCGAAGGAGACTTTCTGATTCATTCGAAAGGTGTTACAAACGGTTCAGGTCGTTGCAGGACAGTTCATTTCATGAATGTTATTGTTCACAAACCATTACCTCACTGATTCTTTTTTGTGACATGATCAATTATCATGCTGATACAGTTCTATAAAATGTGTTCATATCCTACTACATTTAATGCTTCCTTAAGCGGTATAAAGGGGCCACATCCTAACCACGAAAAATACACCCATGCCGCAATACCACCGCCGCTGAACGTCACTGTTAGTACTGCAGGTGATAACAGATTGTGCCCCGTTCTTTTTAACTCCTTACGCACAGTAGTTGTGCTAGCTAGGTTGCCGGTAGCACTTTAGAAAGACACGGGTTATTCCTTCCGCTGATTTACGATACTTTTACAAAGATACTCCGCAATGCTTGACGGTCCCTGTCCTCCATTACGTGCTGTCTGCCTAGTCTTGGTTTAGCTGTGGTCGTTCCTTCGCGTTTCTTTTTCAGTCAGATGACTGGAGAATAGCTTGGGTTGTCACACAATTTGATTGTCGTCCCATATTGTACTCGTCTCGAAGCGAAAGTCAAGCACAGGGTGGATAAAAAGCGCGGCATCATATCTTTTGATTTTGAGCTGACAGACAGATAATGGATACCTGGTGCATGGGACACTCCATCTCTGTCTTCGTGGTGACACTGGGCTTTGCACTGAGAGAGGACGAATCACTCTCACTATTCTCCTTATTCAGGGGCACAATTGAATGTTGATTTTTCGCTAAAAGCATTGCGTTTGTGAGAAGACAGAAAGTTAGTGTGAGCAGGCGTTGATGGACGCATGTACAATGTTAATGCATGTGGGATCTTCATTGTGACTCTTCTTCAAATAGCATTTTTCTCGAGGTGAGATCAAGTAGGCAGTTTGGTCATTTAATAACAGGTCTTGCAATTGACATTTAGGCTTGTAAGCCACGTGTAGCTACTAGGGAAAGGAACATCTTGAAGAACGTACTGGGAATAGAATGCTGGGCCTCAGAATTTCTCGCACCGATGTGGAGACACTGCATTCGGTTAAAGAGGCGAAGAAGCGGCCTGCCTGGACCTACTTGTCAGGCGCCTCTTGCCACAGCTGGGCAGGGCGCACGAGAGAAATCCAGGGGTCGTCAGGCCAAAGCGGTACGACAGTGTCATAAACGCCCTTTGTGAACAGGGATGGTGACCGTAAAAATTCGCGAGTTTCCATGCTCACAATGGACTAGACGCTATCGAGGGAGTCGTCAGGCAGTGTCGTCCCTCGAGCTGCAGAGTGTTTTCGGAAGCCTTAGGCCATCAAGCCAATTTAAGAAAGAATGCAACATTCTGAAATGATCTATGTTGGGACACAAAAGCACTTCTCTTAGTTTAGCCTAGCCGGACACGTGGTAACATGATAAATGTGTTATTCACTTTAGAGCTATACGGAAGCTCAAAATAACATTCTGCCTTAACTGGCCATCGGAAAAAAAAAACAAGTTGGGAGCACAACATCTCCTCCTCTCTGCGTGTGAATTTGGTAGTCAGCAATTGTCTGCTTCTTCTGGAAAGAGAAGAATATTATTAAATTTGATTAGGATTGGCCATTGAGTAGAGCAGATGAGTTAGATGGGAGACATGGAGCTCATGGATTCTTGTGAGTGGCACAAAACAATTGTGCGGCGGTTGCGGGACTGCTTTTGTGGAGTTTACCGAGGTTTGATGGAAAGTGAGGAGGAGATTGGGTCTTCTCATTCAGACTACGGTTTGGAGAGGGTTCTAGTCTTGAATTGTGTTATGAGTGGGGTGCACTTGGGACTCCTGTCCAGAGCGTGACTTCGGACCAGCACTGGTCTTGACTGGGTAGCCAGTGGTGAGGACTCAGGCATCTAGGACAACTCGCTGTGCCGAGGGCAACTTTATTCGTGACAGGTCAGTCGCTTTGACGTTTGGTCTCCTTGTGCACACTGCCGTAGAAGTGAATCAAATTGGACAACGGTATGACCGGCGAACGGAGGTGTCACGCGCTGGAATCTGCCGAGTTTTCAGGACTCCATTAGAGAATAATTACGATGCGTCCGCCGGTCGCGACTTCGCGTATTTCGTGCCCGCGTTATGGAATTACAGGCGTCGCACATCCCTGCTCTGCAGAAGCTGGAATCACGACCGTCGCCTGAGACAGCGCACACATTGTTTTGCTGCTCCGGTTTGTTGGGGCAAACGTGCCGGCCGAAGTGGCCGTGCGGTTAAAGGCGCTGCAGTCTGGAACCGCAAGACCGCTACGGTCGTAGGTTCGAATCCTGCCTCGGATATGGATGTTTGTGATGTCCTTAGGTTAGTTAGGTTTAAGTAGTTCTAAGTTCTAGGGCACTGATGACCTCAGCAGTTGAGTCCCATAGTGCTCAGAGCCATTTGAACCATTCTGTTAGGGCAAACACGATTAGAATCTGGCCACTTGTTCTCAGCTGCACCAGTGTAGGATATCTTGTGTGCAGACTAAATCAATCAAAGTCTTTTCAGCATTAGATTATTTTGGATTGCGTTATCCATGTTTTGAGCCAGGGTAAGTAGTTCAATCAGACAAACCACAGTCTTTGACAACCAGTCGCCACCCGAGGCATGTTTGTGCTGCCATCAGATCGTATTTTATTTTTGTCATCTTGCTTAACATGTATCTTTTCGTCCTATTTTATAAACAATAAACTAATCTACCCTATCTTTTATAAAAGATCAATACCATGTTAATGTATTAATAATGCATCAAAAACTGACTAAAACAATGACAGGGCCACTTTTTCATTAATATTATTTCAGTATTCAACTTCATTTGGATTCTGATAAACGTGATAATCTCTAATACAAGATATCAACAACAAACACAGTCAAAAGGTAGAATTAGTTTAGCAGACACAGGGGGCAGGCAGTCCAGTGGAAGGTTTACTAGTTAAAGTGATTGCTATCGGGGCAGTAACTCAGAGTCATCTGTCGCCTTCCATAACATACAGCATGTCCAGTTAGCTTTGCAAAATGTGCCACCATGTCGGGCGACAGTTTCGCAGTCAGCTATTGCAGATGGTATAGGCATATTATTGAAAAAAATCATTTCAGAAATCATTATTTACTAACAGCATCCGGTGACAAACAATACCATCTCGCTTGAGGCTCAGAGCGCGCACTCTCAGACTTTTGACACTTTTCACTGCGCGTGGTAGGTACACATATTGACATGGAATAAGGTCACCTGTGACGATGTGCCGCATTGAAAACTGGTACACGTCAGGGGAAGTGTAAGAGTGCATCCAAACATATATGGTACATGGCTCCATCTGGACACCCATCAAGCAAGTAGTGGAATGTTTGCAGTGACATTCAGCCCTTGATGCGTCTCCTACTGGTGAACGGTGCAGGAATAAAAACCATCCTGCACTCTTGACATCACTACCAGCCACGTCCTTGGGCTGACCATGTGGCTCCTGTTGACGCCAGGACCAATGTCCCGTGGCTGGGAAGAGGGATTTGGTCCAGTGTGGACATTATTGGACTGTATTTCGCAAGACCTCTTAAGTGGGACGATGTCGTGGCTAAAAATAAACTTCTGAGAAGCCCTTGCTTGAAGCAGAGTATTGCAATGGACTGGAAATGCCACTCAAAATGCTTACATTCTGCTCTCGGGTCTGATTGGTATGAATGGTGTGAACGTTGAAACATGTTTGGTTGAGCGGTTGGTAGCTCTCAAAATCGAGGGGCGACCTGGCAGCAGTAGTGGAGATAGGTGGAACTTAGTGATGTGGCAAGAATTAACAAGCTGGGAACTCAGAATCGTCAGTAAACAGTAATGATGTTCAGAAGCACTGCAAGATTTGAAAGAAATTGAAAGTGCACGCTAGTGGTTCCTATACTTGAGTGAATATTAAGATTAATGAGAGAGAAAGGTCTCGTAAGTCAGAGGCATTGTATCACACGACGGAGCCTTTAGCTGGCTGGTGGTGTTATTCAGAGGCAAGGTCTAGTAGAGAACAATAAGTATTGCTTCTTCTAGTGAAACTTAAAATGTGGTGTTTGTATATGATGTGTTTTATTGTTTTGCTTATAGTGTACGGCGGGCGTTGCTAGAAACTAATTTGAAACCATTTAGTTACTGCCTGCGATGTACGTTTCCCAATGTAGTCGTCGCGTCTGAGTCTTTTGAAGGATTTATCTAGGGTGTTGATGAATGATATTGGAACAGTGTCCTGGCTCGCGTGTCAAAGTGATCCAGGTGACTCTTCTTCACACGGAGTTGATGTTATAGCAGTGCAAAGGAGAACAAACGTTTCCGAGTGATTCCGCGGGGCAATACGTCATGTAGTTTGTCTCACATGCCGTCCATCACTGAAGCCGTCGTCAGACAGACCGTGCATTCTAACGTCAACTTTGAGCGATCAGAGTTTATGACGTCATAGAGTGGAAAACGCACACATCGAGTCTTTGCAAAGGATGCACATAGATATTCTGAACGTTCGTTTGAACGTAGACCAATGAGATGAAAGGGCAGCATCTGCAACACATACAAGCCATCTATTTTCGGTACAGAGTGCGGAGATGCTATACTGGTTTTAAGCTGATGCCCATGAATACATGTCGTTTCAAAGCACCAACACATTGAGACTCTGTGGAAAACCAGTCGTTTATTGGTACGATTTCCAATAATAAAATGACAGGAAACGGCATACAGGTCGTTAAATAATTTTCGAATTGTAACTTGCGTCTTATGAAAGCGTGCCGTTTACATCCAAGGGCAATTCAAGATTTCTTACAATGAAAGGCCAGCAAATAACATATCCACAATTAAAGCCTTTAGGAGGTAATAACGTAGAACACCAGTTCCTATATTACGGAAGTTCAGTGTAGTATATTTTGTATTTATGCATCTTTTTTCGTTAAAGTCTCAGGTATAGTGGGCTCGCATAATTTCGTAACTATTTTTTGTATTTATCTTCACGTTTTCTAATTCGTTCTGAGACTTTATTAGTAATTTACACTACTGGCCATTAAAATTGCTACACCACGAAGATGACCTACTACAGGCGCGAAATTTAACCGACAGGAAGAAGATGCTGTGATATGCAAATGATTAGCTTTCCAGAGCATTCACACAAGGTTGGCGCCGGTGGCGACACCTACAACATGCTGACATGAGGAAAGTCTCCAACCGATTTCTCATACACAAACAGCAGTAGACCCGCGTTGCCTGGTGAAACGTTGATGTGAAGCCTCGTGTAAGGAGGAAAAATGCGTACCATCACGTTTCCGACTTTGATAAAGGTCGGATTGTAGCCTATCGCGACTGCAGTTTATCGTATCGCGACATTGCTGCTCGCGTTTGTCGAGATCCAATGACTATTAGTGGAATATGGAATCGGTGGGTTCAGGTGGGTAATACGGAACGACGTGCTGGATCCCAACGGCCTCGTATCACTAGCAGTCAAAATTACAGGCATCTTATCCACATGGCTGTAACGGATCGTGCAGCCACTTCTTGATCCCTGAGTCAACAGATGGGGACGTTTACAAGACAACAAGCATCTGCACGAACAGTTCGGCGGCGTTTGGAACAGCACGGACTATCAGCTCGGAGACCATGGCTGCGGTTACCCTTGACGCTGCATCACAGACAGGAACGCCTGCGATGGTGTACTCATCGACGAACCTGGGTGCACGAATGGCAAAACGTCATTTTTTCGGATGAATCCAGGTTCTGTTTACAGCATCATGATGGTCGCATCTGTGTTTGGCGACACCGGGGTGAACGCACATTGGAAACGTGTATTCGTCATCGCCATACTGGCGTATCGCCCGGCGTGATGGTATGAGGTGCCATTGCTTACACGTCTCGGTCACCTCTTGTTCGCATTGACGGCACTTTGAACAGTGGACGTTACGTTTCAGATGTGTTACGACCCCTGGCTCTACCCTTCATTCGATCCCTGCAAAACCCTACATTTCAGCAGGATAATGCACGACTACATGTAGCAGGTCGTGTACGGGCCTTTCTAGATACAGAAAATGTTCGACTGCTGCCGTGGCCCGCACATTCTCCAGTTCTCTCAACAAGTGAAAACGTCTGGTCAGAGGTGGCCGAGCAACTGGCTCGTCACAATACGCCAGTCACTACTCTTGATGAACTGTTGTATCATGTTGAAGCTGCATAGGCAGTTGTACCTGTACATGTCATCCAAGTTCTGTTTGACTCAATGCCCAGGCGTATCAAGGCCGTTATTACGGCCAGAGGTGGTTATTCTGGGTACTGATTTCTCAGGATCTATGCACCCAAATTGCGTGAAAATGTAATCACATGTCAGTTCTAGTATAATATATTTGTCCAATGAATACTCGTCGATCATCTGCATTTCTTCTTGGTGTAGCAATTTTAATGGCCAGTAGTGTAACTGACGTATATTCTGTAATACTTGATGTTACGTAAATGTCAGTGCACTCTTTCTCAGAAATTGTTTGTTCGCTGGGCTTTACCTCTAAGAGAGCTTGCACTACTTTCAGTAAGATATTTTACACTTTCTTGTTCAAAGTCCTCTATGTCTAAGTATTCTGCTACTGAATAGAAAGAGTGATCAAGTAAGAGTGACCACAGAGTTTACTAAACAATGAGAATGATGAAATAACCTTTATCTTATGTGAAAGAATATTGTAAATTTGTAAAGTAAGTTTTGTAAGGTGATGTTCTTACTGACTGGGCATGGAACTTCCGTTTTTGTGTACACTGATGTTGAAGTCTTCATTTATGTGCACTACTGACAGAACAAATTGATTAAAATATGGTTTATAGAGCTAACAGTCCATTTCATAATCGAAGTGTGTGATTAGCGAGCCAGATAAAGTAGGAATAATAATGAACATTCTCATGAGTAGAGAATATGGACTGAGAGTAAATCAGAGGATGACAAAGGTAATGAGAAGCAGCAGAAATGGAAATAACGAGAAACTTAACATCAGAATTGATCGTCATGAACTAGCCAAAGTTAAAGAATTCTTTTACCTAGGGAGCAAAACAACAAATGACAGATGTGGCAAGGGGGAAATAAAAACAAGACTAGCACTGGCAGAAGGAGTATCCCTGGCCAAGAAAAGTGTCCTAGTATCAAACATAGGTCTTAACTTGAGGAACAAATTTCTAAGAAAGTATGTTTGGAGCACAGCTTTGTATAGTAGTGAAACGTAGACTGTAGGTAAAATGGAACAGAAGAGAATCGAAGCATTTGAGATGTGATGCTACAGAATGCTGTGGAAACTTCTAATGCTGAATGTAACAGCAACACCAAATGTAGCATTAAGAGTTAGAAGACACCATATTAAGACTCTGAGATTTCAAGTGATTTACTGTTTCGAACTGCAGTGCCACATTCCCCTCAGTCTGCATCACCAGGTCCCGCAATGCTGAGGACACCACTTTGCTGCCCGCAAAACGGCTTGGCGCGGAATGGCTGCCTCAGCGACCTGTGCACGACCGCTGTGTGTCAGCCTTTTACGGTTGTGGAGTTCCGGCGTCGTGAGGATGCGCTGGCAGCCAACTCAGCAGCCTACATCCCCATTGTCTCAGCGCCACTCGGTGTGAGCCGCAGGTGGTTCGCTGCATTCTTTCTTCACCGTCATGGTTAAGATCGTGGCGACAACAAGCGCCCGCGATCCAGCACGTGAATCTGCGGCCCTCAGGATGCCTCCAGCGTGTATTGGGAGCCAAGATGACTGCTTGTGGTAGCGAGCCGTGGTGTGGCTCGCTGCTGGCTGGCTACGGATCCCTCCCAGCCTCAGAGAGTCGAACAAGCGACCCGCCATGGACTGGAAGGCTGGCGCCCCATCTGCTTCTGTGTGTAGCTGGTGGTGTGACATGCCCCACTGTCCAGGAGAGCTGCCACATTTGAATGCTTTGTTAGTGAACCGGCACCTATTTATATGGGGCTGAGCGCCTCTGTTTTGCTAAAGGCGCCACTCCAAATCACATCCTCATAACACTTAAGTTGGCCAGTGGGACCTTTCTGCCTGTGACTTGCGCCATGCAAACCACTGCTTGTACTTTTTCTGGCGGTTCTACGCCTCTGTGGCCTCTATTTTACTTTGCAACTGCTGGTCAGCGTTACTCACTGTCAACAGGCCCACGTCTGGCTGTAATTTGCGCTGGGAAATGTTGCACCAAAACTGACTTTTCCTATCCCAAACGGTAGTGCCACTACAAGAAGAATGTTGAAAATTAGGCGGACTGATAAAGTAAGGGATGGTAAGGTTGTCTGTAGAATCAGTGAAGAAAGGCATACATGGAAAACACTGACAAGAAAGTGTAGTAGTATGGTAGGACATCTATTAAGGCATGGTACTAGAGGTAACTGTAGAGGGTAAAAATTGTAGAGAAAGACAGAAATTAGAATACATATAGCAAATGATTCAGGATGGAGGTTGAAGGGTTCATGTGCTCGTCTGCGATGAAAAGATGAAACGTTTGGCCCAGGAGAGGAATTCATGGCGGGCCTCTTCAAATGAATCAAAAGACTGATGATTAAAAAAAATGGGGTAACACAACAACTCTTAGTCGGCCGAAGTGGCCGTGCGGTTAACGGCACTGCAGTCTGGAACCGCAAGACCGCTACGGTCGCAGGTTCGAATCCTGCCTCGGGCATGGCTGTTTGTGATGTCCTTAGGTTAGTTAGGTTTAACTAGTTCTAAGTTCTAGGGGACTAATGACCTCAGAAGTTGAGTCCCATAGTGCTCAGAGCCATTTGAACCATTTTGAACAACAACTCTCAAATCACGTGCCTGCCTTCACTGTCGGATTAGCTTAGCATAGCACCATTGTGCGGCTTTTCCACTACATTCAGCTTACCTATACACAAGTTTCATATCAACCAACTGTTCATTACTACTAAGCTCGCTAATAACAGGGTTCTATTTGTTAATGAAACACTATAATGTACGCGTTTCTGGTATGTCCCTTCATCAGATTATCAGCGGAAATTACATTGGTTATTGTAGATGTGACACGTTTCTCTGTATAATCTATTTTCTCAGATACTTTGATTATGGGTCACTGCCCAAAACGCACCAAGTATAAGTTTTCACAGAAAAGTGAACCGCTAATTTTAGTTGCTAAAAAAAACTGTGATAAGGACGTGCTCAGTATTCGTATAAGATTCGCAGGTCCTCTGCGCGCCTTAATTTCGCAAATCATACAGTTCAACAGTAGATGAATCCATAAAGCTGTGTGTCAGTTTTAACATATGTTTCACATTTCCGGAAAAACAAACTCGAGGCAGAACGGAGCAATAATCAGTGCAAGCTGTCAGACGAATAGTAACATGGGCATTACTGATGCCAGCAACCTCGAGTGAATGGAATTCTTTTTTTCTAAACGAGACATACGTTGCAAACCGTCTACATTTACAGAGCTGGGCAGATATCTTCATTGTGATACAGATGCAAAGTGCCACCGGAACCATGCGTTCCTCGTATCAAAATACTCGGAAAATGATGTTGTTCAGCTACTTTATTTCTCTCGATCTGTACAGGAACTATACATATGGAGCTGACGTAAATTTTTACGTTTCGTCGTGTATACCAGTTCTTGGAAATTCTCCAGATACTAGACGTCTCTTCTTGGAGTGGTCGTTGAGATTTCTCAGTTTTTGCTTTACTGTCACAGGCAAGCAAGTCCGTATAATTTCGTGCTGCAGTCCTTTGTACTTGCTCTGCTTCTCACGTTACATGCACATGTTTTATGTGTGTTCTGCTATGAGCGTTATTACTGTTTCGTAATCAATATCTTTGACAGACGAAATGCAGTTTACTAGTGGCATATAAATAAAGTGAAGCCCTCCATTTGCTTTACAAACAAACAAACGAGGTTATTTGATCTTTGCAATTAATACGCTCTCGCATTATTCCTCCGAGCTACCTGTATGACGCGATTGACTCCAATTACCCTTCGGATAAGCGCACGCGTTAAAAACGAAGGCCTGTGTGTCGGTCAGCCTGAATGAGACTTTTAGGCGGTTTCCCAAATCCGACTAGGAAAAAACTGCACTGGAGCCATGTTCCACTTCACTTCCATTCCGCCTGCTCCGTTCGGTCTCCTATGTGTTTTATGGCAGTGTGAAGTGTACTTTAAAACTGACACACAGCTTTACGTATTAGTTCACTCCTGCGACTCTTATATGAATATTGAGCACGTTCTTGTCACGGTCTTTGGCCATTAACAACAGGAGTTCGCTTGTGAAAATTTTTATTTGTTACGTTCCAGACAACTACTCATCATCAGAATATCTGAATACCAGTGTTCTTTCCTCTGATAATCTGATGAAGAGCCATACCCGAAACACGTATATTATAACACTTTAATAACAAATGGATTCATGTTACTGGCATTCTTAGTAGTGAAGAACACTTGGTCGATATGAACCTCGTATGCGAATACATTAAACGCTATGGATGAGTCAAACAGTTGCGCTACTCTAAGCTGATTCCGCAGCGACGAAAAGCTGGCAAGCACCGATAATACTCTCAAATTTGAGGATTGCCGTGAGACTTTTTTTTTCTTTTGGACACATGAGACTTTCGACTTGTTTGACTTGACCTGTCAAGAATTCCACTCGTGTGCCAACGTTTCCATCTGACTCCAGCTTTTGCAACCTACTTCCTCTACGGTTTTTACCCTTAAGAGCTACCTCCAGTACCACGGAAGTTATTCTCTGATGTATTAACAGACGTCCTACCACACTATCCCATCTTCTTGTCAGTGTTTTCCATATAATCTTTTCTTCACTGATTCTACGGAGAACCTCATCATTCATTGCTTTATCAGTCCACCTAATTTGCAACATTATTTTTTAGCATCACATCTCAAATGATTAAGTTCTCTTCTGTTACAGTTTTCCCCACAGCTCACGTGTCACTAACATACAGTGCTCTGCTCCAGACGTACATTCTTAGAAATATGTTAAACACTGACAGCTGTGGTACACAAATTCTGTCCCAGGGGGAGTGAATTCTGGGGCACTGGGGACGGGTGTGCCATCACGCCGATTTCTGCTGCTCCTGTATAGATGTTTAGGCATTAATATTTAAGAAGTTTAAGCGGAGAACTCGTTTCGTCCGCGGTGTGGCAACAAGACAAGTGCGATGTCAATACACAAAAATGTGTTTAAGTTATCTGAGAACGGTATAACATTTCTCCTATGTTGCTGTTGCTGTGGTCTTCAGTCCGAAAACTTTTTAATTAAATAATAGCGGCGCTAGAGTCTGGAACCGTGCGACCGCTACGGTCGCAGGTTCGAATCCTGCCTCGGGCATGGATGTGTGTGATGTCCTTAGGTTAGTTAGGTTTAAGTAGTTCTAAGTTCTAGGGGACAGATGACCTCAGATATTAAGTCCCAAAGTGCTCAGAGCCATTTGAACCATTTTTGAATTAAATAATATGCAGGATGTATGGAACAAAACTTTTGGTCAGGTGAATACAGGGTTATAAATACAAAGTCAAATAGGGGTAATGCACGAGTAGGTTTAATAATGAACAAAAAAAAAATATGAATGCGGGTAAGCTACTACAAACAGCATAGTGAACGCATTACTATGGCCAAGATAGACACGACGCCCATGCCTACTACAGTAGTACAAGTTTATATGCCAACTAGCTCTGCAGATGATGAAGAAATTGATGAAATGTATGATGAGATAAAAGAAAATATTCAGGTAGTGAAGGGAGACGAAAATTTCATAGTCATGGATGACTGGAATTCGAGAGTAGGAAAAGGGAGAGAAGGAAACATAGTGGGTGAATATGGATTGGGGGGGAGAAATGAAAGAGGAAGCCGCCTGGTAGTATTTTGCACAGAGCAGAACTTAATCATAGCTAACACTTGGTTCAAGAATCGTAAAAGAAGGATGTATACATGGAAGAATCCTGGAGATACTGGAAGGTATCAGATAGATTATATAATGGTAAGACAGAGATTTAGGAACCAGGTTTTAAATTGTAAGACATTTCCAGAGGCAGATGTGGACTCTGACCACAATCTATTGGTTATGAACTGTAGATTAAAACCGAAGAAACTGCAAAAAGGTGGGAATTTAAAGAGATGGGACCTGGATAAACTGAGTAAACCAGAGGTTGTACAGAGTTTCAGGGAGAGCATAAGGGAACAATTGACAGGAATGGGGGAAAGAAATACAGTAGAAGAAGAATGGTTAGCTCTGAGGGATGAAGTAGTGAAGGCAGCAGAGCATCAAGTAGGTAAAAAGACGAGGGCTAGTAGAAATCCTTTGGTAACAGAAGAAATATTCAATTTAATTGATGAAAGGAGAAAATATAAAATCGCAGTAAATCAAGCAGGCAAAAAGGAATACAAACGTCTCAAAAATGAGATCGTCAGGAAGTGCAAAATGGCTAAGCAGGGATGGCTAGAGGAGAAATGTAAGGATGTAGAGGCTTATCTCAATAGGGGTAAGATAGATACTGCCTACAGGAAAATTAAAGAGACCTTTGGAGAAAAGAGAGCCACTTGTATGAATATCAAGAGCTCAGATGGCAACCCAGTTCTAAGCAAAGAAGGGAAAGCAGAAAGGTGGAAGGAGCATATAGAGGGTCTATACAAGGGCGATGTACTTGAGGACAATAGTATGGAAATGGAAGAGGATGTAGATGAAGATGAAATGGGAGATACGACAAGGCGTGAAGAGTTTGACAGAGCACTGAAACACCTGAGTCGAAACAAGGCCCCGGGAGTAGACAACATTCCATTGGAACTACTGACGGCCTTGGGAGAGCCATTCCTGACAAAACTCTACCATCTGGTGAACAAGATGTATGAGACAGGCGAAATACCGTCAGACTTCAAGAAGAATATAATAATTCCAATCCCAAAGAAAACAGGTGTTGACAGATGTGAAAATTACCGAACTATCCGTTTAATAAGTCACAGCTGCAAAAAAAATAACGCGAATTCTTTACAGGCAAATGAAAAAACTGGTAGAAGCTGACCTCGGCGAAGATCAGTTTGGATTCCGCAGAAATGTTGGAACACGTGAGGCAATACTGACCCTACGACTTATCTTAGAAAATATATTAAGGAAAGGCAAACCTACATTTCTAGCATTTGTAGACTTAGAGAAAGCTTTTAACAATGTTGACTGGAATACTCTCTTTCAAATTCTAAACGTGGCAGGGGTATAATACAGGGAGCGAAAAGCTATTTACAATTTGTACAGAAACCAGATGGCAGTTATAAGAGTCGAGGGGCATGAAAGGGAAGCAGCGGTTGGGAAGATAGTGAGACAGGGTTGTAGCCTCTCCCCGATGTTATTCAATCTGTATATTGAGCAAGCAGTAAAGGAAACAAAAGAAAAATTCGGAGTAGGTATTAAAGTCCATGGAGAAGAAATAAAAACGTTGAGGTTCGCCGATGACTTTGTAATTCTGTCAGAGACAGCAAAGGACTTGGAAGAGCAGTTGAACGAAATGGACAGTGTCTTGAAAGGAGGATATAAGATGAACATCAACAAAAGCAATACGATGATAACGGAATGTAGTCGAATTAAGTCGAGTGATGCTGAAGGAATTAGATTAGGAAATGAGACACTTAAAGTAGTAAAGGAGTTTTGCTAGTTGAGGAGCAAAATAACTGATGATGGTCGAAGTAGAGAGGATATAAAATGTAGACTGGCAATGGCAAGGAAAGCGTTTCTGAAGGAGAGAAATTTGTTAACATCGAGTATACGTAGATTTAAGTGTCAGGAAGTCGTTTCTGAAAGTATTTGTATGGAGTGTAGCCATGTATGCAAGTGAAACATGGACGATAAATAGTTTGGACGTTAAGAGAATAGAAGCTTTCGAAATGTGGTGCTACAGAAGAATGCTGAAGATTGGATGGGTAGATGATATAACTAAGAGGAGGTATTGAATAGAATTGGGGAGGAGTTTGTGGCACAACCTGACAAGAAGAAAGGACAGGTTGGTAGGACATGTTCTGAGGCATCAAGGGATCACAAATTTAGCATTGGAGGACAGCGTGGAGGGTAAAAATCGTAGAGGGAGACCAAGAGATAAATACACTAAGCAGATTCAGAAGGATGTAGACTGCAGTAAGTACTGGGAGATGAAGAAGTTTGCACAGGATAGAGTAGCATGGAGAGCTGCATCAAACCAGTCTCAGGACTGAAGACAACAACAACATGTAAGCAATTACTAAAATTCATAGCTATCTCGGTAAATTGCCTCAATGGTGGCTAAACAGATGTCGCCCAACCCTGTTATGGGCGTTCGCACAACATGACTCACTCACATTCCCTTTTGGGAACTTGTTACTAACATATTATAGAGATTAATGTCACATTCACCGCCGGCCGGCGTGGCCGAGCGGTTCTAGGCGCAACAGTCTGGAACCGCGCGACCGCTACGGTCGCAGGTTCGAATTCTGCCTCGGGCATGGATGTGTGTGATGTCCTTAGGTTAGTTAGGTTTAAGTACTTCTAAGTTCTAGGGGACTGATGACCTCAGAAGTTGTCCCATAGTGCTCAGAGCCATTTGAACCTGTGATTTCGATTGTCGGTGGAAGTATATGTAAACATACCGTGGTGCACCAGTAGCAATAGAGTGATGTGTTCGGAAAACACTGATGCTCAGTATTGTACTTAATTTTGTATCTCAGCACAGAATTTGTGTTTCTCTGTCTCCTTCTGACACGTAGATTCGTCAATGACATGCAACTTGTTGGGACTGAATATTTAAGAATTTGCTTGCTGCCCTATATAGAGAGATTAGAGACACGTAATGACGTTTTAAGGGGATTCTGTGAAATGAAATGGTTACGCAGTCTTGTGGTAGGTCTATAGACCTTTCAGCTCACTGTATGTTGTTTACGAAGACTTTCAGCAGTTATATTAGTACTGGTGATGGAGCTTTATTTGCAACTCTCTTGCACAAAGTAAGGCTTTCTTTGTCGCGTAGCATCAAGATGCAAATAGACTTTCATAAGGCCGTTGGACAGATTTTTGCGGTTGTTTCTATTAAGTCAGAGACATGCAGTAGCAATTTCTGTCTTCCTCACTTTTTAAAAACGACATAATACTGTATTACCGTAAGGTGATACTTTAATATGGTAAAGTGCCCTATTAAAATGTTAATGCTGGTAAAAGAGTTTCTTAATTACCTTCCGTAGACTGTAAGTCATGGGGCTTGTAATTAAGCTTAATACGTATAAGCTGGACGCGATTCTTAAATCATAGGGATTTTGTTCCTTTAAAAATGATGTAATGCCGAAAAGCGCAAGGATGAGAGAAACAAAATAAATATTTGTGATTAAGACGGGAGTTTTGCTGTACGTGATAATAATAAGTGGATGTGTTACTTTGCGTACAATGTGTTCTGCCAGGAAACGGCACAAAACGGATTGGCACATTCCCACGCAACACGCGGGTGTTCATCTATCGCTACAAAGTAATATATATATTCTGACAACGACAGCTTGCTGTCAAAGCTGCTCCCTCTGATTTATTCGTCAATAAAAATCGCTCTACAATTTCGTGTGCATTTATACTCCAGAGCGAGTCTGTAAATCAGCCAAAGCGGAAAATGATGCGGACTTCTATCACCGAAGAAATATTAATTAATTCAGACAGAAACATAACAATAATTAGTCAACAAAAGCAATTATTTTTTACTACTGCATTCAGAATGACAGACGATACTAATTGAAACTGATAAATAAATAGTAGTTAATTGGTCAGATCCACAAATTAAAGTTACTGTGGGGTATAAAAATCGTGGTTAACCTGTTTGCTCGCGCAAATAATATTAATTAAAACGACACTGCATGTTCTGTATCGGAAAGCCATTTGGAGACGTATTTCGGCTGTCCCGCGCCAGGGTCGCCCACGTCGATGTCCGGTCTTCCCGTAAACGCTCCGTGTGATCACTCCTTCATCGACGTCCCAGTCTCACCTTACAGATTAACATCAGTACGTCTTCAGGTAAATAAACATATCGATGTAGGAATGGATTCATGATAATCGTCACCTTGCCACTAAACGACTTTTATACCTTCGGCAGACAACTACTAAAATGGAAATAAATGGTTCAAATGGCTCTGAGCACTATGGGACTTTATATCTGAGGTCATCAGTCCCATACACTTCGAACTACTTAAACCTAACCAACCTAAGAGCATCACACATATCCATGCCCGAGGTAGGATTCGAACCTGCGACCGTAGCAGCAGCGCGGTTCAGGAATAAAGCGCCCAGAACTACTCGGCCACAGCGGCCGCCATGGAAATAACTTCAGCAAAGAAAAATATACGTTCTGGCAATACAGTAACGGAACGCAGGGCAGGTGGCATACGACTGTGGAAAGTAGGAAGAGAGAACGATAATAAACAAAGCTAATTTTTATGGTGGATTATGGAACAGCTCAGCTTACTTTCCTGAAAACGTTGTACTGATAACGTCAGAGAGTATGCTGCTGCATTGTTTCGTTTGTAGAGAAAGCTCTGGATGATACATAGGCAATGACTGCTGCAGTGGTATCTCGCTGGCATGGAGCTTTACGGCACTGGCCCCTTATTTAGCTGGCATTTGTCGCGAATCTCTATCCCAGCGCGAAGTCCCAAGCGCAGATAACTCCTCTATATAAGAAGAGAAAAGGAACGGACCACCCACAAAATTACAGACCAATTTCCCTAACATCGGTCTCTAGCAGAATACTTCAACATATTCTCAGTTCGGATATAACAAATTTTCTCGAGACAGAGAAGCTTATGCCGACGAATCGGCATGGTTTTAGAAACCAACGCTCGTTTGGAACTCAGCTTGACCTTTTCTTACATGATGTACTGTGAACTGTAAATGAAGGTCAACAGGTAAGTTTCATATTTCTAGATTTCCGGAAAGCGTTTGACACATTGCCCCATCGCAGGGTGTGACATGTACAAGCTGATGGAACAGATTCACACATATGTGAGTGGCTTGAAGACTTCTCAAGTCATAGAATCCAATATTTGTCCTCGACGGTGGGTGTTCATCAGAGACAGGGAAGTATAATATGACCACTACTATCCTCTTGCTGGCAACCCTCACCGCCAAGTCAGACAGGGGGGGCCGCAATCTGTGGTTGTTTGCTGATGATGCTATGGTGTACGCTAAGGTGTCAAAGTTGAGTGACTGTTGGAGGATGAGAGATGACTCAGACGAAATGTCTAGCTGTTGTGATGTATGGCAGCTAACTCTGAATGTAGAAAAACGTAATTTAATACGCATGAGTGGGAAAAACAGACCTGTAATGTTTGGATACAGCATTAGTAGTGTCCTGCTTGATATAGTCACGTCGTTTAAATCTCTGGGGACAACACTGCGAAGTGATATGAAGTGGAACGGGCTTTTGAAGACTGTGGTGGGAAAGGTGATTGGTTGGCTTTGGTTTATTGGGAGAACTTTAGGAAAGTGTGGTTTATCTGTAAAGGAGACCACAGAGAAGACGCTAGTGACATACCCTTGAGTACTTCACGAGCATTTGGGATCCGTACTAAATCGAATTAGAGGAATATATCGAATCAATCCAGAGGAGGACTGCTAGATTTGTTACTGGCAGGTTCGAACAACACACAAATGTTAAGGGGATGCTTGGGCGACTCAAATGGAAACCCTGGACGGAATTCGAGAAACACTGTTGAGAAAATTTAGAGAACAGGCATTAGAAGGTGACTGCAGAACGATTCTGTTGCCTCCAACATACAATTCGCGTAAGGACCATGAAGAGAAGATACGAATAATTAGGGCTAATACGAAGGTATGTACACTGAAGAGCCGAAGAAACTGGTACACCTACCTAATATCGTGTAGGGGCCCCGTGAGCACGCAGAAGTGCAGCAACCCCTACATGCCATGGTCTCGACTAATGTCTGAAGTAGTCCTTGAGGAAACTGACGCCTTAAATCCTGCAGGGTTGTCCATAAATCCGTAAGAGTACGAGGGCATCCCAGATATCATACAATGAAGGCTTTCACGACCGGATGGTACTGTTGTTGATAATTCTTCCGGGTTATATGGCCGTGGTCCATGGAATTCTTCTATTCCTAACGTTTCGTCCAATACTACGTTGGACATCTTCACCACTTTCCTCGGTATTTAGGCCGCTCTCCGACTACAGACTCGTCAGTCGGCAGGACAGCGGGACCAGCCATACCTCTGAAGATGTCCAACGTAGTATTGGACGAAACGTTAGGAATAGAAGAATTCCATGGACCACGGCCGTATAACCCGGAAGAATTATCAACAACATCCCAGATATGTACAATAATGTTCATGTCTGGGGAGTTTGGTGGCCAGTAGAAGTGTTTAAATTCAGAACATTGTTCTTGGAGCCACTCTGTAGCAATTCTGGATGTGGGGCTGTCGCATCGTCCTGATGGAATTTCCCAATGCACAAAGGACAAGAATGGATGCAGGTGATCAGACAGGATGGTTATGTACGTGCTACCTGTCAGAGTCGTATCTAGAGGTATCAGAGGTCTCATATCACTACCACTGCACACGCCCCACACCGTTACACAGCCCCCTGCTGACATGCAGGGTCCACAGATTCATGACGTTGTCTCCATTCCCGTACACGTCAATCTGCTCGATACACGACCGACCAGGCAACATGTTTCCAGTCATCAACAGTCCAATGTCGGTGTTGACTGGCCCAGGAGAGGCGTAAGACTTTTTGTCGTGCACTCATCGAGGATACACGAGTGGGACGTCGGCTCCGAAAGTCCATATCGATGATGTTTCGTTGATGGTTCGCACGCTGACACTTGTTGATGGCCCAGCATTGGAATCTGCAGCAATTTGTGGAAGAGTCGCTCTTGTGTCGCGTTGAATGATTCTCTTCAATCGCCGTTGGTCCCGTTCTTGCAGGATCTTTTTTCCGGCAGCAGTGAAGTCGGAGGTTTGATGTTTTACTGGATTACTGATAATCACGGTACACTAGTGAAATGGTCGCATGGTAGAATCCCCACTTCATCGCTACCTCGGAGATGCTGTGTTCCATCACTCGTGCGCCGACTATAACACCACGTTATTTACTGCCATTGTAGCAGCAGTATCCGATCTAACAACTGTACCAGACACTTGTCTTATAAAAGCGTTTTCGATCGCAGTTCCGTATTCTACCCGTTTACATATCTCTGTATTTGATTACGCATGCCTGTACCAGTTTATTTGGCGCTTCAGAGTAGATACCCGTTTTTCCTTCGTTCTGTTTGCGAGTGGGGCAGAAAAGGAAATGACTAGAAGTGGTAGAGGTAACCTCCGCCATGCACAGTAAGGTGGATTGTGGAGTATAGATCTAGTTGCAGATGTAGCTGTAGATGTAGAACTACAGATGGAAATCAGTATATCCATACTGCCGTCTATTCATCTGTCGCTGGTAACGTAGGACTACCACTGCTGGTGGAACAAATCCGAGGGAGAGAGCAGTATTCAATGAAAGCTTGAAAACGAAGAGTGAACCGAGCATGGTTATTGTCAGCAGCAAACTCCGTGAGTGAATGGAACAGGCTTGATGAATTCTTCTCGGGTTATCAGCCGAGTGGTGGCGTCGTCTTGTATCAGCTTTTCGATGAGTCTCAAACCCATCATCATCTGGTGAAGCGTCTGCCTGCTCTCATCTTTTACTTTCCCCTCTTTGGGAAGTGTGAGGGGGAGTTTGTAGCCTTTCGGCTTTTACTCCCCTGTGTACTTGTGTGTGTGATTTTTCTGTAGTTTTTTGGTGTCTGTGATATGTGATGATTGTTCTGTCTGTGTCTGGTACTTGCCTGAGGTAGGCGAGATGAATTGGCATTATATTAGGAGGGAACGGGATTAAGGAATGGATATTGGGATTTTCTCTTCGACTTAATCGTCGAAGATCGTCATGGGGCGCTTGTGCTTGTCGCGGGACATGTCATACCGACCTAGGGAGTGGATGAGGGCGTTTCCTGATCTGTAAGAACCTTCATAGAAGGCCGTTGCCAGATCTTGGAAACGCTCTCTCAGGAGTGGGATTTCAGCTGCGGCGTGCAGATCATCTATGGGGAATCCAAGGGGTAAATGCATTGCCCTCCTGAGGGCGCGGTTCTGCAGCCTCTGGAGTTTGTCCAGGTGCTGCTTCGCCGCGTATCCCCAGCCAGGACACGCATATTCCATGATTGGTGAAGTGTCGGGATACTGCTGCTGCTGCTTTCATCTGTTACTTTCCCCTCTTTGGGGAAGTGTGAGGGGGAGTTTGTAGCCTTTCGGCTTTTACTCCCCTGAGTACATGTGTGTGTGTTTCTTCTATAGTTTTTTGGTGTCTGTGATATTTGATGATTGTTGTGAATGTGTCTGGTACTTGCCTGAGGTAGGCGAGATGATTGGTGTTATATGGGAACGAACTGGATTAGGGATTGGGTATTGGGATTTTCTCTTCGGCTTCATCGTCGAAGATCGTCATAGGGCGCTTGTGCTTATCGCGGGACATGTCATACCGACCTAGGGAGTGGATGAGTGCATTTCCGGATCTGAAAGTACCTTCATAGAAGGCCCTTGCCAGATCCTGGAAACGCTCTCTCAGGAGTGGGATTTCGGCTGCGGCGTGCAGGTCGTCTTTGGGGAATCCAGGAGGTAGATGCAGTGCCCTTCTGAGGGCGTGGTTCTGCAGCCTCTGGAGTTTGTCCAGGTGCTGCTTTGCCGCGTATCCCCAGACAGGGCACGCATACTCCATTACCGGCCGGATCAGGGCCTGGTATACATTTACTGCTACTGGGCAGGGACGGGAGCTGGTTGTGTTCAGGATAGGGTATAGGACGGACATTCTGGCGCAGACCTTCCTGTGGACCTCGTCTATGTGGGGTTTCCACGTAAGACGAGAGTCCAAGGTTACGCCAAGGTACTTGGCGGTTCTGCGCCAGGGGAGTTGGGTTCCATTTAGGTGGAGGTGGAGGGGGGGGGGGGACGTTGAGGAGGTTCGCGCCTTCCGAGCCTGCGGGTAATCAGCATTGCCTGCGTCTTCTCAGAATTGATGGTGATGCGCCAGCGACGGGCCCAGGTTTCTGTGTCGTCTAAAACCCTTTGTAGCCTACGAATGACCAGGTCCTTGTTCGCATTTCTCGTGTAGAAGGCTGTGTCGTCCGTGTACTGCGCGGTGTGCACCAGGGGGGCCGTTGGAGTGTCCGCAGTGTACAAACTGTACAATACGGGCCCCAGGACCGATCCCTGTGGCACCCCGGCACGAATACGCCTTCTGGTGGAGGTGGCAGTTTCTACTTTGACGGAGAAAGTCCTATTCGTGAGGTAGCTCTTGATCAGCTGAACTATGCTCCCTGTAAACCCTTGTGAGTACAACTTGTAGAGTAGCCCTCTTTGCCATACTGAATCAAAGGCTTTGGATACGTCTAGTAGCACTATCCCGCAGTAGCCTCTGTGGTTGAAGCCCTCTGTGGCTGCTTCAACCATTCTCATGACCTGTTGTGGGGCAGAGTGGTTCTGCCGGAATCCATATTGGAAATCCGGCAGAATTTGCTCTCTGTTAATATGTTCTTGTATGGGTTTTAGCAGGAGGCGCTCATAGATCTTGCTGAGAGTTGGCAAGAGGCTAATCGGCCTGTAGTGCTGCGGGAATAGAGGGTCTTTCCCTGGGTTGTGTATCGCGACCACTTCCGCATGTTTCCAGCAAGCTGGGAACTCGCGGGAACGTGTAATCTCGTTGAGGACGTTCGCGAGGTGTGTGATCGCTGTGGGTGGGAGTTTTTTGACTAACTGGTTTGTGACACTATCGTGCCCTGGCGCCTTTTTTGTAGGGAGGGACCTGATTACTCTTGCCACGTCCTCGGGGGCAAAAAGTATGGGTTCGTCCTCTGGGTCCTCCTCAGCATTGAGGAAGACAGCCAGTTGACGACTGACTACCTCTTCATGCTCTTCATCCTGGGGTTCTGCCGCTTGAAACTGCTTCTCGAAGGAGTCGGCGAGGGCGTTGGCCTTCCCAGCATGGCTGTAGACCAGTCCCCGCTCGCCGTGCTGTGGCGGCATCCTAGCGCGTCTTTTTGTGAATTTGTTTGGTTGCTTGCCAAAGTGTATGATCGTCTACTTTGAGAGCTGTGAGGCGGTTTTGCCATTGCTGGTTTCTGTGCTCATTGAGCGCTACCTTCAGTTCTCTCTGTAGACGATTGAGCAGCCTCCTGGTGGCCTGATTTCTGGTGATCTTCCACTCTTTTGCCACTCTGTTCTTGTGTCGGATTTGAGCTAGCAAGTGTTCCGGGAGCTGTATTTGCGGTGGAGGGCCATCCCTTTGTGGTGGGGTGGCCTCTTCCGCTGCCTGCAAGATGGTGCCTGTCAAGTCTAGTAGCGCTTGTTCTACTGTTTCGGCAGTAGGTGGCGGAGCGCGAGCGATATCAGAGGCGACAGTTTCTTGGTATCGCTCCCATCGGGATACTGCGTTCTGCATATCTATATAGCTGTTTGGCCGTCGTCCGCTGCTGTAGGCCGGCCAATCACGTTCTTCCGGAAAGGGGTACCACGTCGGTGGCGATGGAGAATGGGGGGGGGGGGGAAGGGGGGCGGGGCGCGGCCCGGCATCGAGACATGGTGGCTATCCAATACAATCTGTCTGCGGACGCCGCTGCCTTCACATTGGAGCGTTCCTGACGTAGTTTGTCAATTGTGGGATTCGACGCTGCACTGACCTGAAAACCGCTATCCCTATTTACTAAATTGTTGTGCAGACGTATCTCCACTGCCTCTTCGAAGATCGAGTCCCAGAAACCGTTGGCGCTGCACAGCTTCTTCGTTTTTTCGAATTCGAAGGTATGTCCCTCGATAATGCTATGTTCTGCTACCGCGGACTTGCTTGTCTGTCCTAGTCAAAAGTGGCTCAAATGGCTCTGAGCACTATGGGACTTCACCTCTGAGGTCATCAGTCCTCTAGAACTAAGAACTACTCAAACCTAACTAATCTAAGGACATCACACATATCCATGCCCGAGGCAGGATTCGAACCTGCGATCGCAACGGTCGCGCGGTTCCAGACTGTAGCGCCGAGAACCGCTCGGCCACTCCGGCCGGCTCTGTCCTAGTCGTACGTTCCTGATGTGTCCAGTACAGCGCTGGGAGATACATCGTTGTGTCTGCCGATGTATTCCATTCTATATTCGCACTCAGTACTGTAAATACCCGGCGTCTGCAACCCCAGCTGGTCTCTGGTTGAGCCAAGTATATCTTTGACTTTTTTCGGTGCGCGAAAGATGGTCTTTATTTCGTGCTTCCTTAATATTCTTGCGATCTTGGCTGTTTGTGCCAACAGCTGCCCCATATGAGAAATGCCAGTCAGCGAGATCTGCGTTCGTTTATTTCCACTGTGACTGCAGATGAAATGAAGCTTCACAGTGAGCATGGACTTAACGACTGCACACATGCTACATCACGTTGTAGTATACATAGTGCCATCTACTGTCTACACTAGCCAAAGCTGTCCCAGCTCTTTAGCTGTAATAAGAATAAGAAACATGTTTTCTCACCCTGTTTCTGGCATTCTTGTGTTCTGTGTCGTTCCTACTGTAACGCCGGAAATGCATATCCCCCTATTTCCATCTATTGAACTATAATTTTTTTTCCTTATTTTGTTACCTGAGGATATGACATTTCTGTGTCTTTATATATTGTATTTGTTTTACTATATATATATACGTCGATGTATAATTGGTTTGTTTTGTAAATATTATTTGTATTTTTACGCTGGGTCTGGCCTAGGGAAAACTATGCTATCGAGCGATTACATCGATAGGTCGTGTGGAGAACCAAGGTGTTTAAGATCTTTGGTAGTGTTAACTCTGCCGCGTGGAGCGCGGGCAGGGGGAGTCTGGCGGGAGTAGGGCGGTGTGTAGGGCAGGTGTATTGTGTGACGCTCCCGCGAGTTGCCGCGCTTTTGGGGTTTGGCAGCATGTAATTACGCTCGAATCGCTACGATAGTTTCTGACACGGTGTCGCGGACGGGAAGCATTAGCTGGCGCACATCAAGGGCCCGTTTCGCCTGGTGACCGTGTCGAGAAGAAGGCGCGCCAACATCCAGCTTCTGCAACAGCGACGGCCGACAATGAGTGACTGCCGCCACCTCCCCGATCGACGACTTCAAACCTTCAATCAACCAACAAGGAAGACTAAAAGCACGTAAAGTTTTAGAACTGTATGGAAGACCTCAGCTTTTCAAACTGTTGCATCACAAAAATACAGCAACTTAGCATGAACCTTGTTGCTCACTGTCCCAATTGCATTACCAAGCAGGGTCCCTTCCTTTCCCGGAATGAACCCGAGAGTCGTTGAAATTCAAACGCCAGCATTAAAGAATTATAATTCGATTTCACTGCTTTAATTTCAAAGTTCAGTTAAGGTATACATAGCTGGCTACAATATTTAGATTACACAAGCACAAATTAACAGTGCGAGTTTTGTTACCATATTTTAGCTTACCCGTGACTGCAACTTAGCTTGGTACGTACTAAATTTTACTATTGTTAATTGTTCAGAATCATTTAATTCAAGTTCAAAGTTAAATCTCTTATTTCTAAATTGCGTAGATTCAAGTAGCTTTTGAAATGATTGTTGAGGTAGCCCAAGACTAACCTTATGTTGCTGAATTTCGTAGTGCTTCATAAACAAAGCTCACTATTAACTTCAGTCACTAAATTAACTTTCAATTTTCCGGTTTTATTAATTCTTTTGCTAAATTAAGTCAGAGTGTAGCGAAATTTATTACTTCTGACAAACATTCAGTTTTCACACTACACGTGTCAACCTTCAGTTGCCACGCTTTTAGTGCTAATTATATGTGCATCAACCTTTCTTTTTCAGTTATTATAGTAGTTGTCCATAGGACTGGCGACCGTAATTTTCCCCAAATCTCAAATATCTAATTAACGCTAGTTAACTGTTAACGTAACGACCGCACATTTACTTTCTTTATTAACTTTACCCTTTTTCTAAATTAATTTCCACCAATTTCATTCGCATTTTTCCTTTCATTTAGATGTAACCCTTTCCTCCCTCTTTATCGACAGATTAACTTCGGTGACGATTGCGTTTCCCAAATTTCCATTAGATACACGCGGTTTAATTTTTCACTGTCATTAAGGTCGATAAGTGAGGGGGAGGTTACACTACCATGCCAAAGAAATGATTCTGGCCATGGATTGCTCTGTGAATTTCCATCGACTAGGAGTACTCTGTAAGCTGTGGCAGCTCATTTCACTATCGTTTCGCCAGGGGACGTGAATTACTCACTTGTGTCGTTAACCCTGCCTCTCCTAGTCTACAAAAAGCGGACACTAGAGCTTCATGAGCGATAGGTCTCCGAAGAGCATGGCGCGGGCAGTTGACGGGTAGTTTGCGCACAGTGTGGATCCGGGGGCAGCAGCAGTGTTTGGAGCAACGGACACGCGTTGTGGATCCGCACGACCACTTTTCCGCGTCGCCGTTCACTATTCTTCGCCAGGACTGGACAGAAGGCAAAGGTCTGGATCGCTTTGTGCCCAAGTAGTTGTCCAGGTCTGTGCACCGATTTCACACTCCGAAGGCTGTTTCAACAGATATTCGTGTTTATGTTGGTTGAGTCGTCGTGCAGCCCTAGTTATTTGGCTCTGTCATTCCAGGACTAGCGTACAGCCCTGTCTTCTCTGTGTGATTTTGAAGTAAATTGTCTTAATCTGCTAACCAGAGTTCTCTATCAAAAAATTTGCCATGGTTAATGTTGTTATGGTTATGTGCCCAGCTCTCATATCACAGCCCCATATCAGGGGCATACACCGTTTCTAGTTTCTAAAGAAAAGGAAAAAATTGTTAGTTTTAAAATTCTTATGCAAGAGAAGCAGAGGTCCCAAGTTTTAATATTTCGTGATGTTTTAGAAGCTGTTGGGCTCTCTGGCACGACTATTACCCATCCCTTTTAAACATATTGTGAGTTCCAGCTAAAGGTAAGACCCTACCGAGTTGCTGATTATGTTCCTTTCTGGAAGAAATTACAGCTCCCATCCTGTAGTTCTCTGTTAGCCAAGCTCATTTCCTAGGGCTTATTAACTTAGTGGAAACGCTCTATAAGTGCAATTATAATTTTACTTGTAGTATAATCCTGTCAGACACTTATCTTTCTTGTTTTTTTTTACAGCACTTACTAAGTTGCTGGGAGAGCGGCCCGTGTCAACGGCTTCTCACCGCGTGATCCTGGCTTACGTGCGGCCGTGTGCACGCCTCTGGAGCATTTCCCAGCGCGGCTTGCTATTTGTTTGCATTCGCGCGTCCAGGCTGTCTGTGCTCAAGCTGAGTATGTTATCTGACTTCAACTGTGGACGAAATTTTACTGTCGACCAAGAGGTCTTAGAGTAACTAGTATCACACGTAAAGTTTTCCTTTTAATGTTTAATACATGTTGTGCGTTTGTTCTAAGTTTTATTGTAAACTTTTTGGTGCAAACCTTCTGGGGGTCTGCCTAATGCTTTGAAGATATTTATCTACGCCGGCCGGTGTGGCCGTGCGGTTCTAGGCGCTTCAGTCTGTAACCGCGCGACCGCTACGGTCGCAGGTTCGAATCCTGCCTCGGGCATGAATGTGTGTGATGTCCTTAGGTTAGTTAGGTTAAAGTAGTTCTAAGTTCTAGGGGACTGATGACCATAGATGTTAAGTCCCATAGTGATCAGAGCCAATTGAACCATTTTTTTATTCATCTAGATCTGTTTTAATTATTTTAGTTGGCTGGTTTGTTTAAAATTGCTTAATTTACAATGTTTTAAAAGGCCAATATTGTTAAGGTCTTAGTACTTGAATATATTCGTTATTAATATTATTGTAATTCAGTGACTGTGGTACGATAGGCGCTATTAAGGAGTGGTAAGGTGCCGGACTAACATGAATTCAGACATCGTTTAAAACAAATTTACTAACAACAATTCTTACTCAACAATTATTAGAAAACATTGTCTTTGAGCCCAAACAATTATAATATCAATTAATAGTTTCAGTTCAAGCCCGATAACTATTTGTGATAAAAAGTTTAAAATGCTAAAGGCTATTTAAAAATGCATGTAGTAATCTTTAAACATAACTATAAAAACAAACTGACTGCAATTCAAACCTGAAAAGATATTCAGATAAATCCAATTTAACAAAAGTACTTGAAGTACACAACAAATTACAGCGGAACTCCTTTATCACAAGTCTTCTACACGCTGGTTTTTCGTGCAACAACTTAAAATTTGCTCAGTTACTCTACAGGAGTACCGAACAAATTACAAAAGACAATTACTTAACTCAAGAACAAATTTGCATCCACTGCTACCTCAGTGCGTTTGCAGAGACGTAACCTTGTAATCTTATTTTATTTCACACGTCAGTCTTGAGCACACTTCCTGGCGATACATTACACATAACATTAAACTGGCGTAATAAGACCTGAAACATAAATCATTTACCACTGGTATCACACATGCATAAAAATAGTGGCCTCCCACCAGGGCAAGCTCAGTGACAACCTTGTAACAGGAACGGTTAAAACAAACAAATGACCAGTCACGAAATGTTGGAACGAACGGCACCCCACGAGGGCATATTCAGTTACAATTTTGCAAGATAAACAACTACAAAACACAGATGGGCAAGTACTCAATAATAAAGTCACTGAGCTTCACGTGGGGTTATCCAGTACTCGTGTGTCAACGCAACCAGGGCGCAGCGACAGTATAGCGACAGCTATACAGACCTCCAGCCGTTGCTTTGACCGCCGATCTCCTTCGGGCAACACCAGTATTCTGCAACCGAAGCGCTCTTGCATGCAAAAGGGAGCTCCTTTCCAAATTACAGCTTCCCATACAGTGGCTCCCAACTACAACTAGGCCGCGCCATCACTCCAGAATCGGCCAAGTCTTTTTCCGGCACATACATGGACTGCTCCCGGAACAGGGGGCCATCTTCCTCGTGCCGCTGATAACTCAAGACTCCTTCGACGCCGGAGCCACGCAGGCTCGCAGACCACATTCACAACTCAAGCCTCTCTGGTAAAAAGCCTCTACACAACCAGCGATTCCAGCAGAGAGGCACAGTGTCGAAAAGTACCAAACTTTGTGAAAGGTTTCGATTCATTGTAAACTGGCCTCTGTGGCAGAGCGGTTCTAGGCGCTTCAGTCCGGAACCGCGATGCTACTATGGTCGCAGGTTCGAATCCTACCTCGGGAATGGGTGTATGTGATGACCTTAGGTTAGTTAGGTTTAAGTAGTTCTAAGTCTAGGGGACTGATGACCTCACATCCTAAGTCCTATAGTGCTTACAGCCATTTGAACCATTTTTGATTCAGGGTACTGGCTGTGTCACTCACCATTCATCATTTTGGAATGACAAATTAACTTCAATTTTCCTATCAGTTTTTCACACGGGACCATATATATAGGGTGAGTCACCTAACATTACCGCTGGATATATTTCGTAAACCACATCAAATACTGACGAATCGATTCCACAGACCGAACGTGAGGAGAGGGGCTAGTGTAATTGGTTAATACAAACCATAAAAAATGCACGGAAGTATGTATTTTAACACAAACCTACGTTTTTTTAAATGGAACCCCGTTAGTTTTGTTAGCACATCTGAACATATAGACAAATACGTAATCAGTGCCGTTTGTTGCATTGTAAAATGTTAATTACATCCGGAGATATTGTAACCTAAAGTTGACGCTTGAGTATCACTCTTCCGCTGTTCGATTGTGTGTATCGGAGAGCACCGAATTACGTAGGGATCCAAAGGGAACGGTGATGGACCTTAGGTACAGAAGAGACTGGAACAGCACATTACGTCCACATGCTAACACCTTTTTATTGGTCTTTTTCACTGACGCGCATGTACATTACCATGAGGGGTGAGGTACACGTACACACGTGGTTTTCGTTTTCGAATACGGAGTGGAATAGAGTGTGTCCCTACATGTCAGGTCAATAGATGTTCAATGTGGTGGCCATCATTTGCTGCACACAATTGCAATCTCTGGCGTAATGAATGTCGTACACGCCGCAGTACATCTGGTGTAATATCGTCGCAGGCTGCCACAATACGTTGTTTCATATTCTCTGGGGCTGTAGTCACATCACGGTACACATTCTCCTTTAACGTACCCCACAGAAAGAAGTCCAGAGGTGTAAGATCAGGAGAACGGGCTGGCCAATTTATGCGTCCTCCACGTCCTATGAAACGCCCGTCGAACATCCTGTCAAGGGTCAGCCTAGTGTTAATTGCGGAATGTGCAGGTGCACCATCATGTTTATACCACATACGTCGACGCGTTTCCAGTGGGACATTTTCGAGCAACGTTGGCAGATCATTCTGTAGAAACGCGACGTATGTTGCAGCTGTTTAGGCCCCTGCAATGAAGTGAGGACCAATGAGGTGGTCGCCAATGATTCCGCACCATACATTTACAGTCCATGGTCGCTGTCGCTCTACCTGTCTGAGCCAGCGAGGATTGTCCACGGACCAGTAATGCATGTTCCGTAGATTCACTGCCCCGTGGTTTGTGAAACACGCTTCATCGGTAAACAGGTAGAACTGCAACGCATTCTCTGTTAATGCCCATTGACAGAATTGCACTCGATGATTAAAGTCATCACCATGTAATTGCTGATGTAGCGACACATGAAACGGGTGAAAGCGGTGACGATGCAGTATGCGCATGACACTACTTTGACTCAGTCCACCGGCTCTCGCAATGTCCAGTGTACTCATGGCAACAGCAGCTAACACACCAACTGCACCCGCTTCTCCTGTGACGGGCCTGTTACGGACCCGTTCGCGTGCTACAACCATACCTGTTGCATACAGTTGGCGGTAGATGTTTTGCAATGTGCAGCACGTTGGATGTTCTCTGGCAGGGTACCGTTCTGCATACACCCTGCAGGCTTCAGCTGCATTTCGTCGACACTCGCCATAGATGAGTATCATCTCCGCCTTTTCAGAGTTCGAATACACCATGGTCACAGTTCCTACAACACTACACTATCACAGACGTCTGGTAACACGGTGTACTACAGTTGGTCTGCGTGCGGAGATGAATGCAGAATAACAATAGCAGCAAGCGCTACATGCGGACACTGCGACAGCTAGACCAAACCACAACAGTGCAATACAGCCACACTCGTAGACACGGTCGTCGTCGTAAACATGTCCCTGCAGATGCTGCTCGCCGACCGTGGCCCGTGTTTGTTACAACACGCAACTGAACGTCGGAGGTTTCAAGCGTCAACTTTAGGTTACAATATCTCCGGATGTAATTAACAATTTTACAATGCAACAAACGGCACTGATTACGTATTTGTTTATATGTTCAGATGTGCTAACAAAACTAACGTGGTTCCATTTAAAAAAACGTAGGTTTGTGTTAAAAAACATACTTCCGTGCATTTTTGTATGGTTTGTATTAAACAATTACACTAGCCCCTCTCCTCACGTTCGGTCTGTGGAATCGGTTCGTCAGTATTTGATGTGGTTTACGAAATATATCCAGCGGTAACGTTAGGTGACTCACCTTATATATATATATATATATATATATATATATATATATATATATATATATATATATATATATATATATATATAGTCCTTCTATGCTATTTCCCTGATCCTGGTAATTCACGATTTCACTCTATCTCTCATCATAGTTTGTAATTGGTGTGCTGAAACACCATGCATGTAGGAGTAGAGAAAGCGAGAATGTCTTGGCGCTTGTCTGCACTCTTTTCCTTCTCTTACAGTCATCAACAACTGTACAGTAAACACACACAAAGACCTTGCATTTACGGCAGGCAGCTGGCAGAGGCAATATTTACACTGGGGAAGAAAAAATGGCTCCAAGCACTACGGGACTTAACATCTGTGGTCATCAGTCCCCTAGACTTAGAACTACTTAAACCTAACTAACCTAAGGACATCACACACATCCATACCCAAGGCAGGATTCGAAACTGCGACAGTAGCAGAAGCGCGGTTCCGGAATGAAGCGCCTAGAACCGCTCGGCCACAGAGGCCGGCACTGGGGAAGGAAGATTGAACGCGCTGAAAAAGAGAAACTTTTTCCAGTGTCTCATGGCACCACCACGGATGTCCTCCCAGTCATCTCTCATTTTCATCAACTTCGCGCACCTGCAAAACTGGCTGTTGTAAACAACTTGGACTTAGTGTACTCTATTCGGATCTTAATGAAACTGCTAGCCATTGAAACTGAAACGCCTGGAAGGCAGCAAAAAACGAATATTGAATTGCCATGAAGTGCAGTACATGCGTGGATATGAAAATTATTCAGCTCACCCACATGAAATAGGCATTAGTGATAACACTATGACTGCTAAAAATCTGTGGACTGTTAGGATCGTTTAGAGAAGGGGCGGTCTGTAATGTTAAAGAAAGAGATATGAGTATCATTTAACTGTTATCCACATAGTAATTCCTCCAGGCTCGTCACTATGAGACATAGTGCCAAGACGAAACAAGCTTATCTACTACACGGGAACGACAGTGTGACAGCACTTTTCCTAATCGAAAAACTGACTGGAATATTGTAGCAGCTTCATGTAGACGACTATTACCTTTTGGATTTGTATACTACGTAAGATAATGCCGAGATTTAAACATAGCGGAGATGTGCGACTTCTAATAACCTATGGCTTCATCATGGAATGAGACTGCCAAGGAAACAGAAATGTGATGTGGACAACGATAAGACAGTTGCAATAGACTGCCTAACTTGTACGACCTCCAGTTGTAAGGATATTTAATAAATTTATATGTCAAATCACAAATCCAAGGGTAAACAAATTTATTGGTAACCGCCATATTGGTATGTGGTTGTCTGTTGGAGTGCTAGTTTAGGACATGCTTACTACATTAAAAGACACACGAAAAATCTCTTTATAAAGCTTCATTCCCACCTGGGCCAGCTTACAAAGGATGGTTGCATTGTATCTAAATCAGCTGATGTTGTGCACCTAGCTGCAGAACAACCGTTCGCACAGCTTAAAATCAAAAGAATAACAACATTTAATGGCTTTGTAACACCACTAAGTGATTGGTTTCTTTCTGCATGCAGGGAAGCTCACCACTGGAATTGACAGCACGCTCCTATGAAGAACTTGCGAATTGCCGTTACAAGCTGCTATTTTGAACTCTCTAAACAGTTGTTATCGCCAGTACTTGCAGCTTGTGTTTATTGGCATAGAAGACAACTTTATTAATATTCCAGACGAAAGGTACAATAGACTCTTATGCGAGGGAAGTTCAATAAGTAATGCAACACATTTTTTTTCTGAAACAGGGGTTGTTTTATTCAGCATTGAAATACACCAGGTTATTCCCCAATCTTTTAGCTACACAACACTATTTTTCAACGTAATCTCCATTCAATGCTACGGCCTTACGCCACCTTGAAATGAGGGCCTGTATGCCTGCACGGTACCATTCCACTGGTCGATGTCGGAGCCAACGTCGTACTGCATCAATAACTTCTTCATCATCCGCGTAGTGCGTCCCACGGATTGCGTCCTTCATTGGGCCAAACATATGGAAATCCGACGGTGCGAGATCGGGGCTGTAGGGTGCATGAGGAAGAACAGTCCACTGAAGTTTTGTGAGCTCCTCTCGGGTGCGAAGACTTGTGTGAGGTCTTGCGTTGTCATGAAGAAGGAGAAGTTCGTTCTGATTTTTGTGCCTACGAACACGCTGAAGTCGTTTCTTCAATTTCTGAAGAGTAGCACAATACACTTCAGAGTTGATCGTTTGACCATGGGGAAGGACATCGAACAGAATATCCCCTTCAGCGTCCCAGAAGACTGTAACCATGCCTTTACCGGCTGAGGGTATGGCTTTAAGCTTTTTCTTGGTAGGGGAGTGGGTGTGGCGCCACTCCATTGATTGCCGTTTTGTTTCAGGTTCGAAGTGATGAACCCATGTTTCATCGCCTGTTACAATCTTTGACAAGAAATTGTCACCCTCAGCCACATGACGAGCAAGCAATTCCGCACAGATGGTTCTCCTTTGCTCTTTATGGTGTTCGGTTAGACAACGAGGGACCCAGCGGGAACAAACCTTTGAATATCCCAACTGGTGAACAATTGTGACAGCACTACCAACAGAGATGTCAAGTTGAGCACTGAGTTGTTTGATGGTGATCCGTCGATCATCTCGAACGAGTGTGTTCGCACGCTCCGCCATTGCAGGAGTCACAGCTGTGCACGGCCGGCCCGCACGCGGGAGATCAGACAGTCTTGCTTGACCTTGCGGCGATGATGACACACGCTTTGCCCAACGACTCACCGTGCTTTTGTCCACTGCCAGATCACCGTAGACATTCTGCAAGCGCCTATGAATATCTGAGATGCCCTGGTTTTCCGCCAAAAGAAACTCGATCACTGCCCATTGTTTGCAACGCACATCCGTTACAGACGCCATTTTAACAGCTCCGTACAGCGCTGCCACCAGTCGGAAGTCAATGAAACTATACGAGACGAAGCGGGAACGTTTGAAAATATTCCACAAGAAATTTCCGGTATTTTCAACCAAAATTGGCCGAGAAAAAAAATGTTGCATTACTTATTGAACTGCCCTCGTAGCTCCCAACAGAATGGATTGTTTGCGTTGAGGCCGTGCAAGATTCAGTGAGTGTATTAAGCACAGTCTAACAGCATTTACGTTGGTCCAATCTACTCTGTGACAATTGCTTTTTATAAAGTATCCAAACATGTGACTACAGGAAACTTTTTACATCTTCCTTGGCTAAGGAATATGGTATTACCAGGCTGGAGACCACTGCAGAATAGATCGCGAGTTTGATCCCTGTGCAAGACTGTTTAGCTATGTAGTTGATAACTTTTATGTATCTTTTCAACTACTGTGTGATGGGATATAATTATGTCACTCAGCCGATTACTGGAAATACCACAACGTTATTGTTGCTGTAATAACCTTATCTGTTTTCTGTTTTCCGTGCATTACAGCGTCGATATCTTCGTTTCCGCAAACCGGCACAGTCATGCTGTTACACTACAATGTTGGGAACCATTTCTCGAAACATTTGCAACTGCTTTGTTTGAGCTCTGCTTACTGGAAGACCTAACATGTACATGTGACTGAGAACTTGTAATTAAGCACATATTTCCTTTGGGGTAGCGTCATTTGCTGTTAGAATCTCTAACGATGTTGCTGGCTACGATCCATAAATTATTTAGAATATGACTTCCACATCTACGTCTACATATCTAAGCGTCACAGAAAAAAGCATCACTTTATTATGTGTTGTGGCACTTGTTTAGCTTCCATTTCAATGGAGGGTAGTCGTACAAAATTTTACGTTAGGCGTATTGTAATAGCTTTTTGAGTCTGAAAGGTGTGCAAAATCGAATTTCAGAAACTATTTAGCTTACATCACGATCAATGCGTAATTTAAAGAGTTAAATAGATAATATGGATGCAGCAATGTCTAAGTTGTGCTTGCAAGGTGTTAAATGTTTCGCAGTATACGATAGTCGCTTTTTTTCGAGATATCGATTGTAACATTACCTTTGGAAATGTCACATCTCTCAGTGCTGTTGTCTGTGGTCGTGTGTTTACAAGCTTTATGTGTTCTTTTATTCTCTAACTAACAGTTTGGTAATAAGAAACACCTTACTTTTCCTTCCTTTCCTAATAAGACGGTCGTGACGAGCCTGTGTTTGTGGTGGTGTGGTTGGTTATTGGTTTTTATTTTCGTGAGACGTATTTTCTAGAAGTGCAACACCACAATGTGAATAGAAACATTTCATATATATATATATATATATATATATACATGCACACAATACTTTTCGCACTGCTGACATATTTTTTAGGATATTGTGAGCAGCAATATCGGAAAAATATAGTCCATAAAGCTTTCTGGGAGAATTGTGACTACAGACTGCTGTTATTTACATTGTTTTCAGTAGGTCTGTGTCATTTGTGATATTAGCAACAATTGGTAACGAATACCTTCGTTTATAGCGCTTCTAGTGAATAACATAATGCATTATCTTTATGCATTATTATTGTTACGTCTAAAATGGTGCTTGAAAACATTTTTAAATGCTGGAATACATATTTCAGGTTGTGGCTAGACCTAATTAATTACGTTAAGGATAGAAGCTGAAGCAATGAATTCAGATTGGTGCTACAGCGATTGCTTGAACCCAGGTCTTCTACTTACTGGGCACATTTGCTAACCACTACAGCACCATAGCACTGTGGCTACCACAGCAATGTAAACATCGCACTTTTTTGCATTGCTGCCGTACTACATTTTCAGATATTTTAGAACTTTTTCAATATTTTAGACGTGCAATAACAATTAATTTACAATTCTGATGCAATTTTGACCTTGCAGCAGTATATTGGCGGCAGCACAAAATCATGATCTGAAAAATTCTCGACAACAAGTTATGTAAACATCGAATTTTTCGCGCTGGTGACGTATTTTGCAGGGATTTTAGAATATTGTTATATCTTAGCTGTGAAAAATAATTGATTTACATGTCAGTTTGGGTTTTTTACTCTCTAAAACAATGAGATATACTTACTCATGGGTCACCCAATGGCCTAAGGACTGTTTTTAACAGTGGAGTTATCCACTGCCGAAAGATGGAAGTAATGACGATATTTTCTCTGCAGCCATCAACCAATGACAGATGGAACTAAGATGCAAAACTGGACTTGCTAATATTTCGAATTTTCTGGGTTGGTATTTAAGGTACAACCCATGTACAACAAATATGAATACCTAATTCGCTATTTATATTTTATAAGCAAATTTTGATTTTTGGTTATTTATATAAAAATATCGATTTTACAGTGCATCTTTCTTCTTGCGACAGGAGCAAGTAGGATGTGAAAGTGAATTTGCCTTTATTTATGTTTTCAGAGCTTGTTGGATAGCATATAAGTTGGAAAATTCATTTTGAACAAGTAAGTATTCCTATTTCGTTATTTATATTTTATAAGCGAATATTGGTTTTTAATTGTTAATAGAGAAGTAGGCTATTTACTCGTTCCAATATTGCATAGCGAATTATGTGTTAACTTGAAGTGAACTGGTGAACTAGTCCTTAAACAGATTTTTGGAAGTTAGTAATGCAAAACTAGTTGCAGACCAGAGGTTGGAGGTGCATGGGACCATGGGCATGTGGCGAGTCGAGTGGGGGTGCCACATGCTAAATTTGCAGAAGTGCATGGCACAGGGAGTGGCGATGCTGATGCCATTGAAATATGACTTGCATGCGAACTGTAGTCAAGTCTCACTCCCACGAATGCAGAGAAGGGGCACTTGGGGAGGGGGTATTTCATGTGAATTTTGCAAAATAGCAGGGCCTTTCCCTCCCCAGCCCTCCTTGACCCTGGCACATGGCGGGATGTCTTGATTCCTGGAATGACTGTGGAGATAAAGATGTCAGCGAAATATAAGATGCACAATTGCTTCAGCTGTAATATGACGCCACAGATAAGAAAGTTGTGAGTGGACGTGTGGGTGCAAGGTGGGAGTGGTTCATGCAAAATTGGCAGAAGGGTAGGGGTAGGTGGGAAGCCCTCTCATCCTTGATGCTGGCACATGGCAGGATCGAGATGCAATGTGATGCCGGATGTATAATCTGATAGCCCCTTATATTATCAATTCCTGAAATTATCCTGCTTATCTTGTCAGTTCCTTAAATTTAGATCGTCATCTTGGTCAGAATCCGCAGTGCCCCACTATTCACACTGTTACATAATTAAACATTTTACTTAGTTTAGTGTTGATCTTTAGTTGCTATTTTTATCATGTGTTATTATGCTAATTTCGTTGTCCTTTTACACTCTGTAACATTACTGTAATACACCGAAGGAAAACGATAATCTCAAATAAATATGTGACGTAGATGTATCATATTTGTATGAGGCTCAGGTAGAGGATAGTAGAACTGCAGGCAATGGTTGAAAGCGCCAAGTTGTTGGTAGAGTTAGAACGTGTATTGAGCACGAATACATTAATCGCATAGCAGTTATGACGTTGAGACAATGGACTTGGGTGTAGCTAGCTCGATTTTAGTAACGTCGTACTCGTATTATGGATGAGAGACAGGTTGCAAGGCGCTTTCTAGAATGTAGGTGGACGTAATTTGTCCGCTGTGTGTAGGTATTGGTAGCGGTAATCGAAAGAACGTGCTCGTTGTTGTCCGATTTCCGATTGTTAACGAAATTTGAATTCACAGTATCACTTCAGACGATCAATAATGGATGGTGGGAAGCAACGAATGTAGGCTGAATGTTGCAACCACAGGAACAGTTCATATTTATGAGGTGCCGTTCCCTTTGTGTTCTGTCACATCACCACAATAACGCAATGGCGTATGGGAAGGCGCAACGGAAGGACTGAATTCCGAAAATCTGTGTTTAGCCTCTGTAGAGTCAGTGCTGGTGATGGTCAACTGACGAGTACAACGATGACCTGGAGAGCGGCCAACAACCATGGCAGAATGCAGGGCCAACACAGCCGGTTATGCTATGAACAGCTATGATTTACAATTATCATGCATTATACAACTTTGTATTTGTTAGCGGAAATTAAGATTTGCCTTCACATCCAGAAAGTCTTACAAATCATTCTGCTGAAAACGAAATGTGATATAACGATCCCTGACTGCACACTTCTGTTATCTAAGGTGCTCCGAAAGTTACGTGAAACTCCTCTGTTCAGCACTATCACCAAAACTATACCACCTTTTCGCAAGTGAGGGAAGTAGTGGGATAATAGTTGTGTGGTATGGACCACCAGCAGCTTCTATTTGCGAAAACAAGTGTAAGTGGTGTGGAATAGTCTCCGAAATTGGTGCCCAACAACTTCAAAAACGCTTATACGTGCCCTTGAAGGTCAGCGTAGTACTTAAATGAGTTCGTATAAACTGTCAAACACATTCTGTCTACAGACTGATCGAGTGGTTATGAGCAAGTTCAGCTCACACTTTGTGTAAGACGTCAATGAAGGGCTGATCGAGTGGTTATTAGCAAGTTCAGCTCACACTTTGTGTAAGACGTCAATGAAACTTCATTTGTATGGGACCATTGTCATTCATTTTCCATATTCCATCGGGACTTTTATACTTTTTTAAATCTTGTAAAATAATCGTCAAAGCCCTAAATCAGCCTGACATAACAGAATCTGCTGAATAAAATGAAAGTTTGTAAACATTACGAAGAGTAGTTTATCATAAAATTTGATAGCTAAATGAATCATACTCACATAATGGCATGCGGCAAGTAATTTTCTTCATATGAAGAAAATAAAATTGGAAAGTAGAGAGGTATGTACGTTATTCTCTAAATTCGACGCTAGAGACCAGTAGCTAATGAAGCAGGAAAAATTACTGCAGCTGTCAAGGTAATAGTCCCAATACGGCATGTAATCTTGACGAAGCAATGAGACAGAAAAGACCCCCAAAGTGCAACGCAATGGACACAGGATTCAGAAAATAATTCCTCTGCTGTTGTACTCTGCGGGATAGATACCCACCACTTCCTAAAGTTAGAACAAAAAAGAAATCTATGAAATACTACTCTTAGCCACTAAATGGCCGTCAAAGTCTTCTCTTTAATCTTACACCTCAGTGACGATCTCTTAGTGAGTGTTGCGAAGGTGCCCAAAATTTCTGGTGCCATGCAATGTATTCAGACTTTAACACATCAAAGTGCAATATCCAATGATGTACATATCCCCCATAGCATTTCTGCGTTTATGATAGTACAATTTACGGGGAAAGTGATTGAGCTGCGTTATGTAAGAGGACGGTACAGCGTTTGTACATCAGAATTAAAATAGCTCCAAATTACGCTTTGAGACCTTTCGTTTACGTAAATGTTCTCAAATACCTTTAAACACCTCGCTCCTTCAGTTCAGGAATACGTGTTTCTGGGCAAAGATCTTTCCCGTAAGATATTCATTAATCATGTTTTGATTATTCAGTAATTTTTCACCTACATTTGCGCATAACCTGTTAAATTTATCTTAGTATAAAAACACTCAACAAGATTACGTGGAATTTCAAAAATGCTATGTTCTGTTGCACACTTACATTATTAATGTCTGTAACGAAGTTAATCGCTCCATCATAGAGACGCTTCTGTGATCTGTATGCAACAGTAATTACAAAGGGAAACAGAATCTAGCCAAAAGTAGTATTTGTATTCAATGAAGAGGAAGAGCCACTGAAAGGTGACATCGAAAGAAATGGACAATAAAGTTACTGTAGGCGTTTTTGTTAACGAAAATTATACAGAAACAGCCTGGTGTTTAAAACAAAAGTTCTTAAGTACTGAATGATAACAATTCATTTGATTAAAAACAATCTTGTACCTCTTAGAAGGGGAGAAAACCCTTGAAAGAGGGATGTTCAACTTCAGCCCGAACACCAACATATACAACCACGTCTGAAAGTGTGAATTATGCACTTCATACTAGAAGTGCCACTGCCGCGCGATAAAAAGAAATTCACGTTGTATTCGGTATCGAAGCGAAAATTTGATACCCCACTGCAATGGATAATTCAATAAACGTTCTGCTGCGGAGTGTAATCCTCTTCATTCGAGAGCTAACACTGTATGTTAGCCCATGGAAATGTCTACCTTCTCGCTTGCGATAACTGGTACTAAATGAAATTTTGCTCTGTGGTCATATATTTGAGGATAAGGAGAGGGACTCGTTATCACGCACGTAACAGCTAATTTGATTTTAATTTATGTGCTGTAATAACTCAGGGAAGCATTAACACCAATGCTGATGTAGTCTGCTGATGCAGTCAAATGAAGTATCATTAGCTGCACAACCTGTTGACCTGCTCCAAAGGAAATATAGATATCGTCAGTCGGGGTAGCAATAGGTTTAAACACTATTTAATAATTATTACATCACCAGTACACAGTACTAGGCAAGTCTTCTATGTTTTAGTATAGCACATTTTTGCTAGGTATGCAGAAAAATGAGTACGTGGTTGTGATTCTCCCAAGCAACTGCAGAAAACAAACATTGATGCGACATGCTGTTAACTATTTGATTTATAACAGTTTATGCACACTGTGAAGCTACTCACAATTCTGAAAAGTGTCAAAGGAGGAGAATCACATGCAAAGTGACCCAGAGGAGCATCTGAAACATGTTAGATCAACAACAGGAATCAGGTCGGGTTATCGAGTTACGGTGAATTGTTTTCTTTTGAATATCTTCCCTCCCACATGATCCATGGACCTTGCCATTGGTGGGGAGGCTTGCGTGCCTCAGCGATACAGATAGCCGTACCATAGGTGCAACCATAATGGAGGGGTATCTGTTGAGAGGCCAGACAAACGTGTGGTTCCTGAAGAGGGACAGCAGCCTTTTCAGTAGTTGCAGGGGCAACGGTCTGGATGATTGACTGATCTGGCCTTGTAACACTAACCAAAACGGCCTTGCTGTGCTGGTACTGCGAACGGTTGAAAGCAAGGGGAAACGAGAGCCGTCATTTTTCCCGAGAGCATGCAGCTTTACTGTATGGTTAAATGATGATGGCGTCCACTTGGGGAAAATTTAAAAAGGGAAATGGATAAGTTATAGATATAGTGGGAATTAGTGAAGTTCGGTGGCAGGAGGAACAAGATTTCTGGTCAGGTGAATGCAGGGTTATAAATACAAAATCAAAGAGGGGTAATGCAGGAGTAGGTTTAACAATGATTAAAAAAAATAGGAATGCGGGCAAGCTACTACAAACAGCATAGTGAACGCATTATTGTGGCCAAGATAGATACGAAGCCAACGCTTACCACAGTAGTACAAGTATATATGCCAACTAGCTCCGCAGATGAAGTGGTTAGTGAAATGTATGATGAGATAAAAGAAATAATTCAGATAGTGAAGGGAGACGAAAATTTAATAGTCATGGGTGACTGGAATTCGATTGCAGGAAAAGGAAGACTAGGAAACGTAGTAGCTGAATGTGGAATGGATGTAAAGAATGAAAGAGGAAGCCGCCTGGTAGAATTTTGCACAGAGCATAACTTAATCATAGCTAACACTTGGTTCAAGAATCATGAAAGAAGGTTGTATACATGGAAGAAGCCTGGAGATACTGGAAGGTATCAGGTAGATTATATAATGGTAAGACAGAGATTTAGGAACCAGGTTTTAAATTGTAAGACATTTCCAGGGGCAGATGAGGACGGTGACAACAGTCTTTTGGGTATGCACTGTAGATTAAAAGTGAATAAACTGCAAAAAAATGAGACTTTAAGGAGATAGGACTTGGATAAACTAACCGAACCAGAGGTTGTAGAGAGTTTAAGGGAGAGCATTAGGGAAAGATTGACAAGAATGGGGGGAAAGAATACAGTAGAAGAAGAATGGGTAGCTTTGAGAGATGAAATAGTGAAGGCAGCAGAGGATGAATTTGGTAAAAGGACGAGTGCTAATAGAAATCCTTGGGTAACAGAAGAGATAATGAATTTTATTGATAAAAGGGGAAAATACAAAAATGCAGTAAATGAAGCAGGCAGAAAGGAATACAAACGTCTAAAAAATGAGATCGACAGGAAGTGCAAAATGGCTAAGCAGGGATGGCTAGAGGACAAATGTAAGGATGTAGAGGCTTATCTCAATAGGGGTAAGATAGATACTGCCTACAGGAAATTTAAAGAGACCTTTTGAGAAAGGAGAACCACTCGCATGAGTATCGAGAGCTCAGATGGAAACCCAGTTCTAAGCAAAGAAGGGAAAGCAGAAAGGTGGAAGGAGTATATAGAAGGTTTATAGAAGGGCGATGTACTTGAGGACAATATTATGGAAGTGGAAGAGGATGTAGATGAAGATGAAATGGGAGATACGATAAGGCGTGAGGAGTTTGACAGAGCACTGAAAGACCTGAGTCGAAACAAGGCCCCGGGAGTAGACAACATTCCATTAGAACTACTGACGGCCTTGGGAGAGCCAGTCCTGACAAAACTCTACCATCTGGTGAGCAAGATGTATGAGACAGGCGAAATACCGTCAGACTTCAAGAAGAATACAATAATTCCAATCCCAAAGAAAGCAGGTGTTGACAGATGTGAAAATTACCGAACTATCAGTTTAATAAGTCACAGCTGCAAAATACTAGCGCGAATTCTTTACAGGCAAATGGAAAAACTGGTAGAAGCTGACCTCGGCGTAGATCAGTTTGGATTTCGCAGAAATGTTGGAACACGTGAGGCAATACTGCCCTACGACTTATCTTAGCAAATAGATTAAGGAAAGGCAAACCTACATTTCTAGCATTTGTAGACTTAGAGAAAGCTTTTGACAATTTTGACTAGAATACTCTCAAATTCTAAAGGTGGCAGGGGTAAAATACAGGGAGCGAAAGGCTATTTATAATTTGTACAAAAACCAGATGGCAGTTATAAGGGTCGAGGGACATGAAAGGGAATCGGTGGTTGGGAAGGGAGTGAGACAGGGTTTTAGCCTAGCCCCGATGTTATTCAATCTATATATTGAGCAAGCAGTGAAGTAAACAACAGAAAAATTCGGAGTAGGAATTAAATCCACGAAGAAGAAATAAAAACATTGAGGTTCGCCGATGACATTGTACTTCTATCAGAGACAGCAAAGGACCTGGAAGAGCAGCTGAACGGAATGGACAGGGACTTCAAAGGAGGATATAAGATGAACATGAATAAAAACAAAACGAGGATAATGGAATGTATTCGAATTAATTCGGGAAATTAGATTAGGAAATGAGACGCTTAAAGTAGTAAAAGAGTTTTTCTATTTGGGGAGCAAAATAACTGATGATGGTCGAAGTAGAGAGGATATAAAATGTAGACTGGCAATGGCAGTATTTGTATTGAGTGTAGCCATGTATAAATGTGAAACGTGGACGCTATATAGTTTGGACAAGAAGAGAATAGAAGCTTTCGAAATGTGGTGCTACAGAAGAATGCTAAAAATTAGATGGGTAGATTACATAACTAATGAGGCGGTATTGAATATAATTGACGAGAAGAGAAATTTGTGGCACAACGTGGCTATAAGAAGGGATCGGTTGGTAGGACATGTTTTGAGGCATCAAGGGATCACCAGTTTAGTATTGGAGGGCAGCGTGGAGGGTAGAGGGATACCAAGAGATGAATACACTAAGCAGATTCAGAAGGATGTAGGTTGCAGTAGGTACTGGGAGATGAAGAAGCTTGCACAGGATAGAGTAACATGGAGAGCTGCATCAAACCAATCTCTGGTCTGAAGACCACAACTACTATACTTCTTAGATCTCCGAGATTCAATTGTGTTTTTGATTGTTGTCATACTTCAATGTCAAAATGACAAATCCTAGACAACAGAGGCAATATTTACGATAACTTAGCTTGGTTCACGATTCCACTTCTACAAAAAGAATTTCGTCGACCTTCGTAGTCATAGGCACCTGGTTGTCTTTTCAAAGGAATTAACGGTTTCAGTTTGGTGCCCTCATTACACAATAAAAACAGGTCTCAAGAATCTATCTTGTTCCTGCTCACATCTTTGGTGTTCTTGCAGTTCACTCAGGCATCGTAACTACCATAACGTATCAAGGGTAGTTGTGATGGAGCAGAATTCTGCTCGTCAACAGATATACGGAAACCCATGACATGGTCAGCAAACAAGAATTTGTGTACGCAGTTTCATCGCCAGGAGGCAGAAACAAAAAGTAGCCTCTGTTGCTACTATAACAAGACTGCTGACGGTACACGTTCCCTTGAGATACGCCTGGTGAGCTAGGCTGAATCCTATGTCATCTGTGTCACTGGGGACTGCTGACACACAATAACCAGTTCCTGACAGTTCCAAGCGCATCACCACATGCATCTTTGTATTTTCATCATATTATTGCGAATAATAATTGAGTTAATGAGTCTTGAGGACTGCTGTCAATAGGCAGCAAGTGGCCGTTCCATCAGGTACTCAAGCGCAGCCGGGGTCTGTTGCACCAGACGTTAAGTTAGTCGTATATAATGCTGTGGGAACCTGTGGCCCTCTTGGGAAGATCGGTTGAAGCCAGTAACTAGGCGGCGGAATATTAGCAATGGATACAGTTACAGGCAAAGGAATGAATCTCCTTATAAATATTCTGTATTAATTCTGTTTTTAATTAACTGTAAAGTTATAATTTTACCAAACAACTGCTGACATATAATCGAGATGAAAACAGCCGAAGATAACCTGCAGAGTATCAAAATTCTAATATTGACATCTAGTGCGATATGAAGCTAGACTCGGGTTATGTGTCACTTGTTAAGGATTTTTATTGTACTTTAATTTGCCGGCCGCTGGTGGCCGAGCGGTTCTATGCGCTTCAGTCCGGAACCGCGCGACTGCTACGGTCGCAGGTTCGAATCCTGCCTCGGGCATGCATGTGTGTGATGTCTTTAGGTTAGCTAGGTTTAAGTAGTTCTAAGTTCTAGGGGACTGATGACCTCGGATGTTAAGTCCCATAGTGCCCAGAGCCATTTGAACCATTTCTACTTCAATTCTGTGACCACCTGAGAAAATCGGTGCTTTAGACGGAGAATAGGGACATTAGAAATGGCAGGCCACGAGTGATTTTTGCGTAACATTTGTAGCTGGTGTGATGATCGGCATTGCTGCAATAATGACTGATTATGTAGGTTTCGCAATACGGGAGGACGTTATATTTGGCCACCGTGGATAAAAATAAATTAACGCCACATCTTTTTGCTATTTAGGACCTCCATCCTATCATCGGATTGTCAACCACATGTGAAGAACGTTGTTTTCAGCTAATATGCGCTACACCGGTTAGTGTTACAGAGTAACAACTGTTGATTGGTACGTCGCCAAGACATAGTCTATGCCAGCTCAAAGTTTAGCACATATAAGTGCAATATCAAAACAATGCGAAATATCCTCCGTAGCATTTCAGTGGTGGTGATAGTACAGATTAAGGGGCAAAGGGCTGACCTGGTTTGCCAGGCTTGTTAATAATCAGCTACAGTCAGTTTTTGCGAGGTGTGCCTTAAAAGTAATTAAACTAAAAGAAAGCGGTATTATATTTTGGCAGTTATGATAACAACTAAGTGTTGAGTGTTCTTAATTGCTCATCCCTCTTTAAAAGGTACTCCTGTCTCAAACTAAAAGTTGTTCACTAAACAAAATAAAAAATTAATTATTGTTCTGGGATGGAAAACGGAAAGATATTCAACAACTTTGGTCGTTTCAACTTGACTTATAAAGAAATAACAATCATTTGTAGTTAAGTATAAAATATGTATTATGTAAAACCAGTTTATCGAGAACGGTTTTTTCTCATTTCGTGGAACTCCTGACAGGATAATTTTCAATTATACATTTACAACAACACCTGCCTGCTTGTGTCGGTTTGCAATTTATTGTATTCCTTTGTCCACAGGACACACAAAAAGAACTCTTGGAATTGGAAAGTAATATTCTGCCAATAACTCTCAATAAAATTGTTTATTATGATGAGATTTGAGATAAGCTGTCCACTTTTCTCATGCAAACGACTATTTAAAAGCAGAGACGTTCCTTTTTTTTCTTTTTTTGCATGACTTTCATGAAATTTTACACTGATCAAATAGTTTTCTGTCGTCCACCTTCAATTTTTTCTTTCTGTACAAAATACCTATAGTTTCTGCTGATTGTTCCCAGGTTGAACATAAACTAAAGTCATCCACTCATCCACTGAAAGTGCTTTAACTGGTTGCTTAATTCACATGCCGAGTATTTTAAGCAGCCTTTGACAATTATGTACATGTTCTTCACGTTTGCTCTAAATTTTGCAACCTAATTTGGCATCGGGTGGTTGGCACATTCTACTATGCCTCGCTCGCTCTGCGCGTGCGTAGTTGTGGCATTGTGTGCTGGCCTCGTTCGGCCTAAGAAGAAAATCGTAGGACACAGACATAACAATAACAATGTATTCCCCCTTATACTTATTTCCCGCAATTAGGTCATTAGCTTGGAACGGGCCTTCGTTGTGATTTTTCTACTTCACGCTAAAATAACCTAACAAAAGCCAAAAAGGCAAGGCTTGTACGTATTTGGCCACACACGACCGAAAAATCCGGGCACCTGGATGCCGTAGATGAAGAGGTAATATTATCGACCACAGAGAACGTTCACTTGTAATTTGCTGTAGAACTTCGATATAAAATAGAACTTTAAAAACTGAAATGATCTTGTTTCCTTTGATTACATAGTTAGAAAAAAGCCTTCAGGAATTCATGCCGACATCAGAAGCGGAGGATGTAGCAACAGAGCATATGAGGCCGCTAAATCGGTATTACATTACGAAATTAAATGGAAATCTGTTTTCATGTAATCATGTATTTGAACGCTACAGTATAGGAAAGAATTGAAGACTGGTCACGGAAAAATGTGGGCTCAGAAGCAGGAAAATAAATAAGAAAGTCTTCTTGATTTTAAGAATAAATTTCAGCTACTAATGGCGAATAGACTGTTCAACAATCAGAGACGGAGGTCGTATACTTGAAAAACACTTAGAGAGACGGGAGGATACCAACTGGATTGCGTCCGGTGAGATAGAGATTCCGAAATTAGATATTTAATTGTAAGGCAGACGCAGAAGCTGATCACAGTTTAATAATGATGCAGGGCACACTGAAATTTAAGAGAGTCGTCAGGTAGGCACAACGTTTAAGGAAATTGGACATTGAAGTATTGAGAAGTGATGAGCTGGGTTTGAACTTTCCTGTGGCTCTAAATGCTGCGATAATGTATTCCACAGCAGGCAGCTTAGCTGAAGAGGAATGGACATTCCCAAAACGGCCAATCACAGTAACTGGACAGACGAATGTAGGTGCTAGAAAGGTAACGGCAAAAGCAAGCAGGGATAACAGAAGATAGCAATTGATCGACAAAAGATTGTGGTACATAAATGCTAATGAAGAAACAGGAAGAAATTCATGAGAAGTGCAGAGAAGCTGAAGCCAAACGGTTGCAGGAAAAATGTGAAGAATCGGACAGAAAAGACGTTGAAAAGACGGATTCACGTATAGAAATGTTAAAACGATCTTTGGAGCAGAGGGTGTGAAAGTCGAATGACACTGTTAGAAACACAGCAGAGAGCCGATAGCTGGCCTCTGCAAGGAGAAGGAACTGACTGATGACGTGACAGCAGGAGGAGGATGGAGTATTAGAGTGTGACAGAGCATCATCAACGAGACCTCATATTTTAAGGAGAAAAAAGCACACTAGCAAGATATCAGACGCATAATCGATTCCGTGTGAAAATTTGGGCCATAACTGTGACAACACGCTGTTATGACTTTCTGAATATGCAGCATTTAAAATTCGCGTACGAGCCTCTATGTCACTCGCTTCGCCCTTTTACAGTCTCAAAGTGCGACGTATTGTGCAGCGGAATAAGAGATTGTGTTCTTGATGTCGGTGAACCAACAAGTGTTAGTGCTTTGTTCATTTGTCAAAGCGCGCGGTTTCCTACCTTTATCTGGTGCTACAGATCTCTTTGCTTTGAACACCAAGTTTCGAGATACAAATAAAGCGTAAATTCATGAATTGTACGTATGTGCCAATAAAGAAGTAGCGTAGCGCTATTGAATTGTTAATATCACAGTTGTACGTTATTTTCTTAGGATTGAAAAACTGAGACCGTTAAGTGAAAGAGTTGTGTTATTCCTTAACGTAATTAGTATCATTAAATTGTAAGTCAAAAATCATTAAAGCCACTGCATTATACCTGTAATTGTGCAGTTACTTGGTTTTATTCATTTTGATTCTGAGGCATGGTATTCAGTATACACAATCTAAGACAAAAAAAATGGTATTCAGCCGGCCACTGTGACCGAGCGGTTCTAGGCACTTTAGTCCGGACCCGCGCTGCTGCTACGGTCGCAGGTTCGAATTCTGCCGCGGCATGGATGTGTGTGATGTCCTTAGGTTAGTTAGATTTAAGTAGTTTTAATCTAGGGGACTGATGACCTCAGATGTTATGTCCCATAGTGCTCGAGCGGAATATGTAAAATTGTAAACTTGGATTGCCTATCGATGGATGTGTGACACTGCAGCGTAATTTCGCCACCCATCTGCCAATGAAAGGGGGCCTGTCGATACAAGAGGACAAAGTATTTACGACTTGCATTCCGTGTACTCAGTTGCACAGTAAGTATGCGTCCTAGACAAGTGCTCGAACAAGACATGCATAAGTCAGCATTTGAGAGAGGACACGTAGCTAGGCTCAAAGAAGCGGGTTGGAGTAATCGACGAACAGCTCGATATTTGAACAGGAGCGATGCCACTATTCGGTGATGTTGGCAGGAATGGATGAGAGACAGATGGAAAAAAGCGTCAAGAAGGAAGCGTTCAACCTAGAAAGACTACAGAAGGTAAGGACTGAGCAAAGAGGCACTCAGAGGCCCGGATTCATCATTATCATCGATTCCACATAGAACTGGTGCTTATGTGATAACAAGGATAATTATTAAGCTGCTCACAGAAAGAATACTGAGCTCATGACTATGCGCCGTCTACGACTGACATCTGAAACACAAAGAACCCGTTTCCTGTGATGTCGAGCACATCGGCCTGGAATCTCATCTGGGATACGAACCTAACTGTCGCCCGCCACACGACCCGACAACTAACAAATGGTGGTCTGTGGTGCCGTTTAATTTCATAACAGAAACCCTTAATTGTCATCCGTGGTAACGTTACGGCACAATGGTACGTCGACAACCTCTTGTTTTGTTGCTCTTCATGGGCTTACATTTCAACAAGATAATGCTCTCCCACAGACTGCGATAGTTTCTATTGCTTGTCATCGTGCTTACCAAACCCTGCCTTGGCCAGCAAGTTGGAGCATCGTGGGGGGAGGGTCCCTGCAACCAGCTCGGTATTTCGACGACGTAACTCGTAATTTGGTCTGAATTTGGCACAGCATCCCTCGGGAGGAAATCCAGTAACCCTGTCAATCAATGCCAAGCCAAATAACTGCTTGCACAGGGGCCAGAAGTGAATAAATAATCAAATTTTTCTGTACTTGTAATGACTTGGTTGTCTGTACATGCACATCACATCTGCCGATTTACGTCCCATTCGCATAATTCGTTCGTGATGCGTCTTTCTTTTTGTCTTAAAGTGTATGTACATGCGGTTGACTGTTCGTACTCTTTTCGGGTAAAAGAACGAAACAACGTGTTCTCGAACCAGGCTTATAAAAAAAAAACATTCGTAAAAGTCTTCACCTGCTGCCCTGCCCCAATCTTTCCACGTCTTCAGCATTCCGCGAATAGGAGGGCGCTGGTTGCACTCCGCTGTACAGTACTTCGGGCTCGTGCGCTGCAAGTGACAAACAACTAGCGCGCGCAAAGCTGTTCTTTCAGAAGGTCGTAACTATGTACTGTCACAACTAAGGCTCAAATTTTCGCGCGGGATCGATTGCTGCTGCTGATATCTTGCAGGTTCGCTTTTTTATCCTTAAAATACGAGGTCAAGTTAATGTTTCCCATCAAGTTAATATTCTCTTGTAACAGAGAAATGAGCCCAATTAGACGAGGACTTGGTGTAAAAGTTTCTATTTAATTACACGTATATTAAGAATGACAAACTTTCATGCCGAGATGAGTGAATGCTCTTAACTACATATCAACAATTATCTTGCAAATGGTTTGTCTCCGTACGCATATGTGATGGAATGTTTTTGCTTCTAATATTGTATACATTCACCGGGTCCGTTTCACTACCAACTATGATAAAGCCTATACATATATCCACCAGATCACCATTATAGACTAAAAATTAATGTTTCACTTATACCCACATCCGCAAGTTGAAGGATCTTATAAATTCACTCAAAGATGGGGAAAGTCCTGACTAGTTTGCAATGGGACAACATGGAAAGAAACACATCAAAAAAGGTTTTTCATCACCTCGGTTCAGAGAGTTCCTGATCCTGTATAGAACATTTGAATAAAGATCAACATAAACATAATTACCACCCTTTTTATTGCTCATAAAGACCACACATTGCATGTTGCACCACAATACAGCGAGACCTTCACAGATGGTGGTCCAGATAGCTGTACACACCGGTAGTTCTAATGCCCAGTAGCATGTCCTCTTGCATTGATGCATGCCTGTATTTGTCGTGGCATACTATCCACAAACTCAGATTGTCCCACTCCTCAACGGCGGTTCGGCTTATATCTCTTAGAGTGGTTGGTGGGTAGCGTCGTCAATAAACAGTCCTTTTCAGTCTATCCCAGATATGTTCGATAAGGTTTATGTCTGGAGAACATGCTGGCCACTCTAGTCGAGCGATGTTGTTATCCTGAAGGAAGTCATTCACAAGATGTACATGATGGGGGGTGCGAATAGTCGTCCACGAAGACGAATGCCTCGAAAATATGCTGCCGATATGGTTGCACTATCGGTGCACTATCGTAGAGCCGTTACAGCGATTTACATGCCCACCAGCGGCGTACGTCGGTCCCACATAATGCCACCCCAAAACAGAGGGGAACCTCCACCTTGCTGCACTCGCTGGACAGTGTGTCTAAGGCGTCAGCCTGACCGGGTTGCCTCCAAACACATCTCCGACGATTGTCTGGTTGAAGGCATATGCGACACTCATCGGTGAAGAGAACGTGCTGCCAATCCTGAGCGGTCCATTCGGCATGTTTTTGGGCCCATCTGTACGGCGCTGCAGGTTGTCGTGGTTGCAAAGATGGACCTCGCCATTGGTGTTATTGTCTCATTAATATTTTTGCATAGCATATGCGTAAATATCATCATAACATTTTCATTGATATTCCTTCCTGATAATAGTTGAACTCATGTCTCTTCTTTCCACCTCTATTCTTCTTGCTGCTGCAGGCTGGTTCTGGATTTTAATTGTTTTCTGGTTTTCTAATTGCATCACGATGCGGTATATCAACGATTACGTATGGGCCTTCGTATAGTAGACGCCACTTTGTATAAAAGAAGCCACTCTGTATTGCACTGCTTCAGTGCAAAAGATTTCTGGTAATTACGCAATAATACTAGCATAACAACTTTGAATTCTTGCCTTCTCTTTATTGAATTATCTGACAATTGGTTTCTATCATTAGCATTATGTGTCAACGTCGTAAAAGCTTCCCTAATCTTTTCATTATACGACACCGGTTTGGAAAGCACGGCAACGGCTTGCAACATTCATTAGATTATTTGCGATCACACATTAGTTCATTAGGAGTATACTTAGTATCTTATATGCAGAGATTGTTGTGCGCATCTTCAAAAAGGGTTAAATTACTTAGCCAATTGGAATGTTGTATTGGTATATATGTCCTTATAAACCTGTTAAGTTCCCTGAAAATCCGTTTTGTGGGATTAGGCGGAGGGCTGTTCTTAATATCATTATCTTTTAAGAATTTGCGCCATTTGTACCCTGTGTAGTTCGTGGTGTTGTCAGAAAAACTGCCTTTGGTTTTCCCACGTAGTGAATGGGACCACGTGAAAGTCGACTTACGATAGTGTTTGCAGTCGCATATTTTATGGTGTAAAGCTTAACGTGCCTAGAAAATATGTCATAAAAGGCCAATACATATTTTGCATCACCGCTACTTGTCTGATTGGGTCATGTCTGTGCTATTTCCATAGGTTCACTGGACAGTATGGAATGAAAATCTGTCTTTGACGATAAATTCTGTGGTTTAGGTGCTTTAGCTTTCTAACAAGATACACAAGTTTTGAGTATATTGTGAACCTTTCTCCTCACGTTGGTACAATAACAGTAGGTGTTGAGTTTTGCTAGACAGTTCTTCGTCCCATAATGTCCCCAGATTAAGTGTGTGAGTCCTTGGGTATACATGCCCACCCGTTAGAGCCATTTAGATGTCGACGATTGAATAACACACCTTGATATATTTTACAACAACTAGACAGTGAATGATCAGGTTGATTAGTCAGAAAGGCCCTAACCTTGTTCCAGTGCGGCTTTGACATTTGTAAATCTGCCGTGCTTTAACAAAAATAAATGTAGTATTGCTAATATTGCTTATCCTGCATTAAAAATATTCTCATTTTCTAGATCAGTGTTACTGTCACTCAAACCTCGTGGAAGGAGAGACAATGCGTCAGAAAATGATGTTGCCCTTTCCCATAATATAAACAATCTCAAATGAGTAATTCTGCAACCTCAAACCCAGCGTTGTCATCTGGGACGCACTAACTTACAGTTTAATAAAAATCTTAGGGCTTGGTGATCAATGCAGATTTCCGTGTGTTTACCGTATACACAATAATAAAACTTTTTAAAATCCCAGACGATTGGCCGGCAGGAGTGGCCATGCGGTTCTAGGCGCTGCAGTCTGGAACCGCGAGACCGCTACGGTCGCAGGTTCCAATCCTGCCTCGGGCATGGATGTATGTGATGTCCTTAGGTTGGTTAGGTTTAACTAGTTCTAAGTTCTAGGGGACTAATGACCTCAGAAGTTGAGTCCCATGGTGCTCAGAGCCATTTTGAACCCAGACCATTGAAAGGGTTTCTGATTCTGTTGTTGAATATGTTCGCTCACATTCGCTTAAGGTTCGTCTTGCAAATCCAATCATCCTTACCTCTTCCTGTTTTCCGCCCTTAACCACGTGAAATAGACAAGATGCTAAGCCACTGCATGATCTGTCACACGTCATATAAAAATTTGGACAAAAATCTGTTTGGTTTAAAATATTATAATTTACTAATGCATGTTTTATGTTTTAAAAATTTTGCTGGCTCTGCTCTGTCCATATCCATACATGATTTTTCTTAAATAAAGCTAGGAGGCGTTTAGTGTTTAACAGCTGTTGTGGCAGGAAATGTTGGAAGAAAGAACAGAATCCTGGAGACGACTTCAGTTGTCTTTTAGTACGTCGACTAGGAAAAATTTTAATACTACTTAACTTACGCGGATTAGGACGTATACGTGGCGTATTATTTGTGTGCTCTAGATACCTTGTCTCACTATGTGCAAATTTATATTTCTTAAAGTCTGCTGTTACACCAGATTGTGAAATTTGTACAGAATTTTTTCAAGTATTTCGTGATGTCCTATCCACGTCTTTGTGGCGATCAGAATGTCATCTACGTAATTTGTCACACTTTCTACTAATTCGACTCCAAGCACTGTATCCAAAGTAGTTATGAATACACCAGAACTGACGTTCAGTCCGAAAGGTAGAACGCAGAAATGTTATGTTCGCCCTCAGAATGTAAGAGCAGTATACTTGCCGGAATAAGGAGTAACTGCCACTTGCCGAAACGAGTTGGTTATGTCAATAGTGGAAAACTACTTACCGTCTAAAAATTTTTTCGGTATTTCCTCTAAGTTCTCGCTCTTTGCATGCACTGGTAATATAATCTCATTTATAGCTCGGGTGTCTAACACCAGTCTAATGTTTCCGTTAGGCTTCATTACCACAATTAAAGGAATACTGTAATGAGATGTGGAAAGTTCTACAATCTTCCACTGCAACATCTGCTTGATGGTTCAGATGGCTCTGAGCACTATGGGACTTAACATATGAGGTCATCAGTACCCTAGGACTTAGAACTACTTAAACCTAACTGACCTAAGGACATCACACACATCCATGCCCGAGGCAGGATTTGAACCTGCGACTGTAGACGTCGCGCGGTTCTAGACTGAAGCGCCTAGAACCTCTCGGCCAAATCGGCCGGCATCTGCTTGATTTCATGCCACACCATGAGTCGCTGAGATAAAGGTACATTGTAAGACTTAGGAAAAATAAGTGTGTGAATTTCTATGGGACCAAACTGTTGAGGTCATCGGCCCATAAGCTTACACACTACTTAATATAACTTTAACTTACGCTAAGTACAACACACACACCCATGCCCGAGGGAGGACTCGAACCTCCGATCGGGGGAGCCGCGCGAGTTGTTACAAGACGCCTCAGACCGTACGGTTGTTGGAAAATAGAATAAAAAAATAAAAAAAACCTTGGGAAGCTTGACTTCAGTTTCCTAAATATACGTCTTAATGACACCAGGTCGTTTTGTAAAAATCTGTACATACTTCGATAGTAGTTCAAAAACTTCATTACTACCATCATCAGTAACAGCAGTTGTTTGTTCGAAGTAATAACTAATCAATGTTCTTAAATCATTAGACTCTTTATCTGATACAACTGTCTGTGTGTTTGTTTCGTTGCCTTCTTGTGTTAATTGGTTTTTGGATCCAGTGCAGTATTTGTCGTGTTTCAGCGTCCTGGTATCTAAATAAATAGTGATTTCGCCCGCGTGGTTAATGAAACACCTACGTTTCGAGAAGTCAGTGACACTTTCCTTCTCACATAACGTATCTAAACCTATTATATAACTAGCAACTAGATTTTGGACGACAAGGAATGCCCTTTGTACTGTTTCATTACCTACCTTAATAGTCACAAAAACTTGTTTCGCTACTTTATTGACTTATTTCCTACGACAGTCATCTTACATTTTTGTACAGGAAACTCAGGCAGTGGTTCAAATTCTATCATTTTCTTATGAAAGTTGTGCGCTGAAACACTCACAGCATCTCCCATGTCCAACACAATATTGAAATACCTCCTACTGTACCAGTAGTGTAGCTAAAACTATTTCATTGGCCGATGAACGGTCTTGTGTGTTTTGCTCCAATAGTTCACTGGATAAATTATCGCCATTACATCGTATGAACAATAGTGGTTGTTGCTTAAAATTATTTACAGTACCGTCATTGTGATGTTCTTTTGTGTGTGTGTTAAGTAATGATTCACTATCGAAGACGCCTCCCAAACTTTTGTCTGCCACGACCTGAGGCTAGGCGGTGACAATCACCAATTTGTAGACGTCGTATTCGGCGCCGGTGCAGGTGGTGTTTCACCTGAAACTTCAATTATATTCACGTTCGAGTATTGCCGCTTCCGCTCTCCAATCTGTTGCAGTTTTTGTGGCTGAACATCGGGTTGTGCATTGGTTGCGGCGGCACTTGCCACAGACGTTGTTGTTGTCGTTGTTGTTGTTGCTGTATTGTTTTGGCACGCATTACTGTAATTAGTGTTCCAGTTTTGCTGTTGGTTGTGTCTTGGCTAATAGCTGTTTTTGTTCATATTTCAGTTCCAGTTCTCTCCACGCCTATTGTTAGTAATATTGTTTCGACGTCTCTTGTTCACGTAAGCGCTTGTCGTCTATGTGGTATTTTGATTACCATTCATGTTAGAATGGATCTGCTGATTTTGTTAAGTAAACTGGTTTGCGGAAGCAAGCTGTGGATTCTGCCGCGCTACGTAACTGGAAGCAGCTGGCGCGCCATGATTTTGTTGGCTAACTTGCTTGCCCTGCATATTACTCATGTAAACATTGTGGTTGCTGTTTTGCTGCCCACACCGTTGATCTTCATATAGCAGATCCATCTGAGTCTAGCACTGTCAAAAAGTATTCTGCATCATTGTCGGGAATATGCAGTAGTTTCTCTTTGATAGAGAATGGTAGTCTAACTTTTAGTGCGCAGAGTATGTCACGCAACGGGGTCGTCTAGAAAATGTGTCATATTGAGGTATTTCTCAAAAAATCTTCATAAATTACCATATTTGGTTTTGAAAGGCTTTGGTTCCATGATCTGCTTTCTGAGAAGCTCTTGAATAGTTTGAGACCAAAATTTGACCAGAAAAGCTTTTTCGAATTGTTCGTAAGTTACGCATCTGTCGGTTTCGTTATATGCCCAGACAGATGCGTCTCCCACGATGTAACCTACTGCATATGAAATTCTTTTCCGGTCACTCCATCATTTGGGGAACGCGTTTCTGAATGCTTTGAGAAAAATTGCAGGTTGTACACTACGTTTCTCCGGAATAAATGGTTAAAATTGGCGATGTTTGGTTAGGCTTTCTTCCTCTTTAGCACTGTAATACCCGTTTCTTTCACTTTAATTACTGTAGTGCTCACCTGCTGAATCCAAGGGAACATATTGTCTTGATATCACGATTGTGATTTGGTAAAATATTCTAATGCTCACCTGCTGAATGCAATTGCCCATTGATATCATGATTGTGATTTGGTAATGGGTATGCTGGTGTGTTTTGTAGACAATGTACCGAGTACGTAGGATACTTGTCATACCCGTATCGATTTTCATTTACATATTGATCAGTTTGGCTGCGACCATTAGTACAGTATGGTTGTACATAACCATTAAATTGTTTTTGCTCTGCTGCGTTCTTTGTGATACACCAGCTATGATGTGTTTATCATTTTTAACAAAATCAGTCACGGTGTCATGCACAACTGTCGGTAGTTTTTCATCTATGCATTGATCGAAATATTTGTTCTTCTCGTCAATCCAATTGTGAAATACTTCGTTTACGTTTGTGAAATTATTGTCTGTGTCTCGCTGTAGCTTATCTGTTAACTGTTTGGTCAATGTGATTACCTTGTCTTCAATTTGTGTAATCCGAGTAGTTATTGATTCATTTACAGACGGGTAGGAGTTCACTTGACACGCAACGGATTCGTACGTGGTGTTTAACTATTTGACTTCACTCTGAATCCTTTTTTACGTCCTTGGTGGTTTTTCCTGTTGCAAAATTAGCTCGGAAAATTTTTGAACACGTACAGTCATTTGTCCGCTCTGTCTTGCGTTAATTCGTATATCGTTTTCGCATAAAGTGTCTTTTAGTAATGTTACATCTTTTTGTCTGTCTGCTCGTAGTGCGTCGATGCATGTGTCAGTGTCTTTTTTTATTTTTGGTCATATGATTCTGTATATTTTTGGTCATATGATATCGCATTGGTGTCATGCGTGTGCCACTGTCTTTTTTATTTTCTGTCATTTGTTGGATGTAATATTAAGCATACTTCAATACTTGCCAGTTGAAACTGCTCTGTCCGCGCCACTCCTTTTGACATGACGTCATGGTCCAGAATTACTCCGGAGTTGGATTTTAATTATCGACTAAGGTTCGGGACGTTAACAAAACTTCTGTTGTTGGGCATTTCGACTACTCATAGCTCATTAACGTCTAATGGTTTTACTGAGAAGAAACTGCAGTCGACCAGAAAATATTCAGCTGTAATCGCTGCGCGCCATTTTGCATTGCACAATACATGATTCGGCCATTTTGTAAAATATTACTACAATTTGGGAAAATTTTTATGGAAGCTAGGAAGCAAGCTACAGTTATGAAATGCGCTTGAACGAGCGTGCTAAATTATAAATGTGGTATCTTTGCTTGGATGCTATTTTCCAATGCAAATCCCAGGTTTCATCATAATTTCCATTAAATTTCTTTCCAGTTTTTGTTGTTACATTTTTTCAACGCTAATGGCTCCTAGAGTATGTTCACATCGTCCATGCAACAAAGGAACGCAATGTAGTGCATACAATAATTGGCTAGACACGAAGTCACCAGCTTATATTTTCTTCTGTTATTAATTCTGAGGAGACCGTGCATGGGTAAACGCTAGAGAGTGAAACACACTTATTCAAATAATGAAGTAATTTCTTAAATAAATAATATTTTTAAAATTCTTTTCTCTTATTTGGCGCGCTTGGCAACGGCATAGTGTGTAATGTCAGTTCTGATTCTTTTACTCGACCGTGGGTATCTCCTCAAGTGAAAACATTTTTTATCGGACTTCGAAAATATTTACTGACCGAAGAAACGGTTCGTACTGGACTATTTACGTGCATTTACAGAACACGGAACATTTCGCCATTTCAAGAGCCATCCTCAGCTTTTAACACAAAATGAAACAGTTATTATAGTACTATATCGCTATAATCAATTATTACACATAAACAATAAATTACATTAATTACATTAAACAAAATATAAATGATGATGACTCTGTACCGTATAAATCTGCAGTAATCACAGAAAACTGCCCGTCTTGGGTCGCTTCTAAAACAAAAAGGTAACAAAAAGGTGCCGTCCGCTTCACAAAAATAACAGATCGACGTAATTCTATGTTTGTTGCTGCAGTTGTATCCTACAGTGAATACAACCGTTCATACTACTCTATTTTTAATTGATATTTTATTTATTTATTTATTATGTGTCAATTATTTTGGTCGCAAAATGCGCTCTTCCCGCAGATGTGGCTTTGAAAGCTTAACAGAATTTTATTTACCTTTCCCAACTGCACAGTTGAAGTCAAAATTATTGAAATCAAGAGCAATATACAAAGTTAAAGGGAACTTAAATAGTGTGCAAACATCATTTATAAGAGGTACCTCATTTTACTGTAAAATGATTTCATCCAAATTTATTGCATACGTAGGGTTTGTCCAGAAATGAAGGCCAAGCGTTCAGAAAAAATAGCATTTCTGTCATGGATCGGGAGGTGACCGGCAGTCATTGGCGCAGCACAAAGGGTACCGGACCGTAGTAGTCCCTATGCTTAATTCTTTTTAGTTTCTTCAATTTCTACTCTATTTTCAAAGAAACCGAAATAGTGCTCAGTCTACAGTATCACTTAATATTTTCATAAAAGATGTGAAAATTGGGATTGAAAATAAATTTACAAGAAAAGATTCTACTTTGAAAAACAGGTAAGTCGACATCAATCGAATATTTTTTTTTGAGGGGGGGGGGGGGGGTTACGTGCCGGGCGATGTGGCCGAGCAGTTCTAGGCGCTTCAGTTTGGAACCGCGCCACCGCTGCGGTCGCAGGTTCGAATCCTGCCTCGGGCATGGATGTGTGTGACGTCCTTAGGTTGGTTAGGTTTAAGTAGTTTTAAGTTCTAGGGAACTGATGACCTCAGATGTTAAGTCCCATAGTGCTCAGAGCCATTTTTTTTTTTTAAGTTACGTACTGAGCCGTGGGAGCCGAGGCTCGGTACGATCATGCTCTTTGGCTTCCGGCTGTTCGAGTAGGCTGGGTGGAGTGAGGCGCCGATAGAGTTGTTGTGACGAGTAAGGGCGGCTAGTGGGAAAGTGCAGTTGTATTTGGCATTGCACGACCGTAGTGTAATGTGCCCGGGCTCGTGGTGGTCCTGTCGTAGCGCCTTCTTGAGCGTTGTCGTGTTGGTCAGTTGTTTACTTCTTGGCTAGCTGGAGATTCTACTTGTTGTGAATTGGCAGGAGCCAATTCACGGGGTTTGGAGGAAGCCGAAAGGCACGCGTTTAAGCTCACGCAGGCTGGCGTGAGGTCTGGAACAGGTAAAGTAATTATACTATCAAGAAAAGTACGTAGCTGCTGGAATACTTAACTTTAATCCATAATTGGTGAACATCGGTCTGACTGTACATGCATCCCAAGATAAATAACAAATGATAATGGTCGTAGTAAATGACGTAGCTGAAGGCTATGCTATCGTCTCGGCAAATGAGAGCGTAATTTGTCAGTGAACTATCGCTAGCAAAGTCGGCTATACAACTGGGGCGAGTGCTAGGAAGTCTCTCTAGACCTGCCGTGTGGCGGCGCTCGGTCTGCAGTCACTGACAGTGGCGACACGCGGGTCCGACGTATACTAACGGACCGCGGCCGATTTAAAGGCTACCACCTAGCAATTGTGGTGTCTGGCGGTGACACCACACTACTGTATCGTACTGGGGATGTTTGCGTTTCAAATATGGGTAATCTCTCACTCCATGCTTTGCAACTGCTTCTACTTTTACTTATGGCGCTGTTTGTGTGCGATTCAGGAAGTGGCTTAAAAGCTGTTACACGTATGAGGTTCGAGCCTCGATGTGTTGTATTTTATCTCACTTAATATAATTTTTTAAAAAAAGTGGGGAGGGAGGGGGGGAAATCAGTTTATTTCCGTGTAAGTCTTACTTAAGCTGCCTGTTGACCTGGCGTAAAGTTGATAGAAAAGGGACCACTTTTATTTATGCTGAGAGTAAATTGTGTGCTAGCATTTTCCTTTCTTTCTGATATTGAAATTTTTGTGTGTTTTAGCTGTTTTCCTTCGAGCACAGAAAAGACCGTTGCGTGTTGGGGCACCGTCCGATTGCGGCGTCTGACGGTTTGGGAATGTGAACTGGGTGGAGGAAAACAGGTTGAGAACCGTTTAGAGGTAGCATGCCTCTATGTGACGTTGGCAATTTCAGTGCCGCTTATTGTAGTTTCGATGTTTGAGCTGCTCTGAAGGCCAATGTAGTTCGTTCAAAAAAATGGTTCAAATGGCTCTGAGCACTATGCGACTTAACTTCTGAGGTCATCAGTCGCCTAGAACTTAGAACTAATTAAACCTAACTAACCTAAGGACAGCACACACATCCATGACCGAGGCAGGATTCGAACCTGCGACCGTAGCGGTCGCTCGATTCCAGACTGTAGCGGCTAGAACCGCACGGCCACTCCTGCGGGCTGTAGTTCGTAGCGCTAATGTTGTGAGAGGTGTTTGTTTTCAACAACTACGTTTTGATTAGTAATCCCTGACAGAATGCATAATTAACTATTGAATGACGTCGCTCTCATTGTGTATTGTGTCGCTAAGGCAAGAAATTTTTAAAGTGTACTATTATTATGTATATTATCTGCTCATGTCATTAACAACTGATCCAAGGTGCAGCTTGTACTTAGGCCAACCTTAATTGATACATTTTCTTTTAATTCGGTCACAAAAATTGTTAGTGTTGTCACAGTAATAACTAAAAGTAGCGGTAAATTTTAAAACTGCTTTATTTCCTTAATTTGTAACTTGCTTGAATTGCCTTTGTTGAAACCTGCCCGTTCTAGTCTTTAGTTCGTATCGAGTCTGCTACTGAATAGTTATTATATGTTAAATAACACTCCCCTTGTCTCTATTACAGGTGCTGATGGGCATACATTTGTTATATAGGTGCCTGATAAAGATTACGCTGTTTATGTGCTTTGAACTGTCTCTCCATTGGGTTTTGTTTTGCAGTCACGGCCCACGTTTGATACCAGCAGCCAGTTTAGACAGCACCTTGAAATTTGGTTACAGGTAGCAAATGTGTTGGAAGGGTCGGCAATCATATAAGGCAGCTTGAGCTGCGTGTATTCTGTAAATTAGCATTTTTTAGCTACCCTGTTGTCACAACAAAGAAGGAGTTAAGTGTTTCTATAATTTTAAAACACTTGTAATTTTATGACTCTGTAGTTCTTTCACTTGTGTGAATCTTAAAGGCTTTATTTCTCCATGGATTACCAATTTGATTGTTTAATGCTATTAATGTAATTTACTGTGGCTTTACATTGGGCGCTGTTACTGTTTCATGTTATTTCGAGTTTTTATAAATTTGAGATCATCTGTTGTCCGCTATGATCGTGTAGTTCCAAGCTCCTAAAATTTGAATCGGCTCACTGTTTTCTTGGAGAGTAAAGTATTCCTTTTTACTTTACTCTCCAAGAAAACAGTGAGCCGATTCAAATTACTTTATTAAAGCTCTAAAAGGTTGTTGTCAATACTTTTAAACTCTGTATGTGAAAAGAAGATATTGTTCCTGTTACTCTCACTCGACAGCATTTGCTGCTTAAGCGCAATTACCAGACGTGGGTATAATGAAGCATTTCATTTGTATATTCTTTTTCCACGTTGCGAGTAATAATCAACTTACAACCGAACCCAGGATCATCGAATGAAACAATTAGTTCACTTGAAACAACAGGTTGTGAACAAAGCAACCCAGTCGTACGAAGCGCAGTACGTTATAACCCTTTCTGGAAAATTACTGCCAACAGTTTACCTATGCCTTTCGTTCCGAGGATTGAAAGTCACTGGATAAGCACGCTGCAAAACATAGGAACGGTGTCATTACTTTATCAAAATCCGGGGAACTTACTATATATATATATATATATATATATATATATATATATATATATATATATATATATATATATATATATATATATATATAACTTTTGATGGAGCTCTATGTGCTGCAGAGCAAATTTTCTCCGTTAACTGATTCATGGTGATGACAAACAAATCTACAATTGTATTATGAGATCTTTCAAGATGAAGGATAGCCATGATGCCGTATTAAAGTGATTACCCCTCATATTTTCTCCGCTAGTGCAATCTTGCGATGTCTGTTTTTATCGCCAGGTAAAGAAGTTGGATTTTGAAGGTTCAAAACCGATATAACTCATAAAGAAAGAAAAAAAAATCACATCCTGAGAGGACTGCATCAAAACATATTCCATCGCAGATCGTCAGCTATCCTCGCCAACATTTGGCTAAATGGTGCGTTAGTGTGATTTGTTATCAAACTTTTATGAAAGTAAGCGAAATTTGTTTTTCTACAGAAATTGAAAAACAACCATGTTATTGTAGAAACGTGAAGTTTATAGTGTGCAAGATGCAGAGGATATTACCGTTTCCCTTGTTTCTACTGTGACTTATCAACACGTGTAAATCATAACATGGAATATAATATAAGTACCTAATTTTATACACAAAGTTGTCGTGTACGCAATACAGTCCCTTCCCGGAAATTTATTTGCGATGCCAAATTTTCCTTTTCCTTTTCTTTTCATGCCTTTTATGAAAATGTTAATAAATATAGTATGCTGAGCATTATGTCGGTTTATTTACGATGTAAGTAACAGAAAAACTGAAAACAGAAGTATGAAAAAGATTTCTGCATGGAAACTCAGCGACCCTCGGATTTCCGTTCTGTACTGTCTCCGCTGCATCACCCGCTACCTGCGAACTACGCTAGTATAAATGGCTCATTCCTCACCAGACCCGCACAAAGATGCTACTTTTTCTAAACACTTGGACATCTCGAGCTCCCACTTCAGTCACTTTAATTTCTGAAAAAGGCCCACATAAACCATAAATTCGAACAAAATCGGTGCTGCCGTGTAGGGACGGCCCCCTCGTCCGTTCTGCTAACAGAACCCTTGCGATTAAGTAGTTCTCGTTGTTAACGACGTGGCGCATTTTCTTGGCTTATCTCATTAAAGCCAACCTTCAAATGTTTAATCAATGGGTACATCTTAGGTATTACAGTAAAGATAAAATACTGGCTCATGTGCACACTTACTTACTTCATATTAATTTTTCTTTCACGATCAAATTTCAGAGACCTCTTAAATTGCTAAACGTTACAAATTACTCAGCTTCCAAATTACGGCCACTCCTGCGGCCAGTACCACCCCTCTTTTTTCAGAGGTCGGCTAGAGATGTGACTGTAAAGATTGTGTGATAAATACTGAACTTCTTCCATAAGTAGAGATATTAAAGCCCTGAATGCTTAAGCTATGCAGTAAGTAAGAACCTTTATGTTCCAGAAACAATTGGACACGCAATATGAACACGAATATTTAAATAAACGATCACAGATACACGCGCTTACATAATCTATGCGCAACGACAAACTGTTTTACCTACGTACTGTTCAAGATTCAATGATAAGTGCAGTTTTATCATGAAGCCGACCAAAAACTGAATAATGTACTTTCCGCTTACAAACAGGGCAGACGATGATATTTCCTTGCATATGTAATCTTTGACTAAATTTGGAAGAACAGTTGACTTAACACATTCTTGAACCACTAAGAACAGAACACAAGTTTAGAACACTATTCCCACATAGTATTACAAGTTAACGAGGCACTTGCTATCATGTATGCCGCGACATATTTTTCTGCCATGAAGGAACACGTCAGATCATTTCGTAGTACATTTAGAAAGTAGAGCATGTCCGTAACAGCAGCCAATGACCTATCATTCACCACGTGAAACCTAATTTTATGCAAGGAAATGGTAGTTACTGCTAGTAGCTTCGAGTTTTAGATATAATGCCTTTTATTGCATCTGATACATTAGAACATTAACGTGCCGCAGTCGGCGTCGCGGCTGGCAGTGTGCCACAGTATTAAGGAAAGCAGAAATGAAATGACTCACTTTTGGACGAAAATAAATACAGGAAGAGTAGCATTGATATGTATATATTATTAACAAAAGATTAAAGTTGGTATACAAGCCCACTTAGGATTGTCTTAATCTTGAATTTTTGTCAGCCGATTTTTTTTTTTTTTTTTTTTTTTTTTCGGAGCCAGTGGAGACGATGAACACCATGCCAATAACTATCTCTTCGTCTCCGAATGCTAATCGTAACACAACGTCTCAACTCCTGTAATGATTCGGATATTTAAGAACACTTGACTAGGTGGTTTGGACGACTCCACAAAAGGCATTTGCTAAGTGTTTATAACATCTTTACAACCTATTACATAAGTATATTGTAGATAATGCTGATAACTCTGGAGGCCAGTATAGGTATTTTGTTTGTACCTCTTGTTTCCTTTATTTTCTGACACCATTTGCAATAACGTTTCAGCCACACCTTGTACTCTACCAGACCAAAGCCTTCCAGACAACACTGTGTAAGGCCGAATTGACCACTGTATGTAACGAGCGCTAACAGCGAAATGGTAGGTCTGGAATGTCGCCTCTAGTTAACAAATCCATCAGGGACATCTCAGCATTCCAAAGCTGCCCAGGTCGACTGTCGGTGTTGTGATTATGAAGCGGAAACGCGAAGGAACAACCAAAGCTTACCCGAGACCAGACGGACGTCATGTACTGACGGACAAGCATCGTCCAGCATTGCAGGTGGGGCAGCAAAAAATCGCAAGAAATCAAAGGCAGGAGTCACTGCTGGGGTCCAAAGTACTTCTTGAAGTCCAACTGGCACAACGTACTTACGGATTTAAAAAGAATGACTTACATTGGTCGAGCGGCTCCTGATAAGTCAGGAATTTGTGTAACGAAAGCTCACCGACGCTCGAGATGGAGTAAAAAGAGACGCCACTGGACAGCGGATGGAGAGACTAATCACGACGTACCCTGCGGCAGTTCTGAAGAAAGCTTTGGGTTTGGCGAATACCTGGAGAACGGTAACTGTCATTATACACTCCTGGAAATTAAAATAAGAACACCGTGAATTCATTGTCCCAGGAAGGGGAAACTTTATTGACACATTCCTGGGGTCAGATACATCACATGATCACACTGACAGAACCACAGGCACATAGACACAGGCAACAGAGCATGCACAATGTCGGCACTAGTACAGTGTATATCCAACTTTCGCAGCAATGCAGGCTGCTATTCTCCCATGGAGACGATCGTAGAGATGCTGGATGTAGTCCTGTGGAACGGCTTGCCATGCCATTTCCACCTGGCGCCTCAGTTGGACCAGCGTTCGTGCTGGACGTGCAGGCCGCGTGAGACGACGCTTCATCCAGTCCCAAACATGCTCAATGGGGGACAGATCCGGAGATCTTGCTGGCCAGGGTAGTTGACTTACACCTTCTAGAGCACGTTGGGTGGCACGGGATACATGCGGACGTGCATTGTCGTGTTGGAACAGCAAGTTCCCTTGCCGGTCTAGGAATGGTAGAACGATGGGTTCGATGACGGTTTGGATGTACCGTGCACTATTCAGTGTCCCCTCGACGATCACCAGTGGTGTACGGCCAGTGTAGGAGATCGCTCCCCACACCATGATGCCGGGTGTTGGCCCTGTGTGCCTCGGTCTATGCAGTCCAGATTGTGACGCTCACCTGCACGGCGCCAAACACGCATACGACCATCATTGGCACCAAGGCAGAAGCGACTCTCATCGCTGAAGACGACACGTCTCCATTCGTCCCTCCATTCACGCCTGTCGCGACACCACTGGAGGCGGGCTGCACGATGTTGGGGCGTGAGCGGAAGACGGCCTAACGGTGTGCGGGACCGTAGCCCAGCTTCATGGAGACGGTTGCGAATGGTCCTCGCCGATACCCCAGGAGCAACAGTGTCCCTAATTTGCTGGGAAGTGGCGGTGCGGTCCCCTACGGCACTGCGTAGGATCCTACGGTCTTGGCGTGCATCCGTGCGTCGCTGCGGTCCGGTCCCAGGTCGACGGGCACGTGCACCTTCCGCCGACCACTGTCGACAACATCGATGTACTGTGGAGACCTCACGCCCCACGTGTTGAGCAATTCGGCGGTACGTCCACCCGGCCTCCCGCATGCCCACTATACGCCCTCGCTCAAAGTCCGTCAACTGCACATACGGTTCACGTCCACGCTGTCGCGGCATGCTACCAGTGTTAAAGACTGCGATGGAGCTCCGTATGCCACGGCAAACTGGCTGACACTGACGGCGGCGGTGCACAAATGCTGCGCAGCTAGCGCCATTCGACGGCCAACACCGCGGTTCCTGGTGTGTCCGCTGTGCCGTGCGTGTGATCATTGCTTGTACAGCCCTCTCGCAGTGTCCGGAGCAAGTATGGTGGGTCTGACACACCGGTGTCAATGTGTTCTTTTTTCCATTTCCAGGAGTGTATGTAAGCCAATAGTGAAATGCAGAGGAAGTGGTGCTACGGTACGTTTTTCGGGGTTAGAGCGTTGTCTGCTTATTGCGCTTAAGAAAACGGAATGTCCGGAAGGTTGTCAAGACGTTTTTGGAGCGCTGCGTACTGCGGCCAGTGGAGAAACAGTTCGGAATTTGTATCATCATGAAAAGTAGCTTGTCATACAGCAGCATCTGTGAAGCAATGGTTTGTTGGTAATAACAGTCATGAAATCAAATAGCCTTCCCAGTGTCAAAACCTGAACCCAATTGAACACATTTGGTATTCTCTCCCGACCCCAGCATCCAAAATCATTACCATCTTTGGTTCAAAATGGTTCAAATGTTTCTGAGCACTATGGGACTTAACATCTATGGTCATCAGTCCCCTAGAACTTAGAACTACTTAAACCTAAGTAACCTAAGGACATCACACAACACCCAGCCATCACGAGGCAGAGAAAATCCCTGACCCCGCCGGGAATCGAACCCGGGAACCCGGGCGTGGGAAGCGAGAACGCTACTGCACGACCACGAGATGCGGGCACCATCTTTGGTTTCAGCTGTTGAGGAAGAATGGGCTGCCATTCCTCCAGACATTCAGACACCACAGTGAAAGTGTCCCCAGAATATTTTAAACCGTCATGAAGGTGAAGAGCGAACACCCTCCATATCAATGTCGACTAATAGGTGTCAAGATAATTCTGAGGAAGTAGTGTATGCTGTGGCCCATTTCTCGGACTCTGACAGGTGGCTGTCTACTTTCGCAGAACCGTAAGAAGCTCCCTTAGAAAGAAGTCGGAGAGAATCGTCGCGCTATTTAGCATTTCCGACTTCTACGTCAGCATCATCTGCTCGCAGAACTGTGCAGAAACTCAAATTGAAATCTTATGAAACACGCAATTATTACAGTCCTTGTGCAGAACAACTGACGTTTGAGTTTTGAATTTCCTCATCTCATAGCTCAAGATTGTGATGTGTGGTTGATGCAACACGAATTATCGGACCAATCTTTTTCCGCCAAAGCATAATTTCTCTTACTACAACTTAAATGTCTAAAATGTAAAATAGAGGTGATTAAGACCTCATCAAAGCATTTTCTCTAGGGCAACTTCTTCGTTATATTCCATGGATTCCGTAGAGAGGAGTTTCTGGAATATGAAACCAAGCTGAAGGTGTAAATTTTATTTTAGTGAATTACATTGAACTGACTTATCTTCATAGAATATTACTGCATTATTGTGCTTATTCATTAATTTTTATGAGTATCAGTGAGACTTTACTGGTCTCTGACGCTGTGTCGTCTCATCTGTATGAGTACCTGCATCTGGGTTTCAGGTGCGATCCCCCATTTACGCTGGATACTGAGGTGCTATTCCAGAACATGGAGAGCCTCGTCCATTCTGTTCGTGTGTAAGGTGGAATTTGCAGTAGACTGGGGCGACTTGGAGAATTTGGATCGGGGAGGTAGGTGTGCCAGCGTGTGTGAGCCTCCGTGTCCAGATGGCTTAGTGGCTAACGCACCTCCCCAGTAAACATGAGCCCCTGCGTCTATTCCCGGCCTTGGTAGAAATTTTCACTCGCAGCTTCAATCTATATACAGTATAAACTCGTTAGCGCGAACTCGCAAAAGGCGAACTCGCGATTAACTCAAAAAAAATATTGGTCCCACCAGGAATACATTAGTTCTTATGGTATGTTTTCTCGGTTAACACGAATTTCGGTTAAGGTGAATTACGAACTCTGTTTCAGTTCCTAGCGTAATTAAATTTCATTGTAACACAAACTTCCGACCTTAGAGTATTCTAAAGCGTAATTTGTTTTCCGAAATGAATGTTGGAAATGTAGCTACAAAGCTAATTATACTTATTGTTGACTCGTTTTTAACGTATTGTAGGTCGGTAGCCGCGATTATCAACTCAACAATCAGCGTATGCTGTACATTGTAAGACATTCAAAATGTGTGCAGCAGCATTTAGGAACGTACTCAGTGCCGGATTTGACAGGTGTTCTGTTAGTTGTAGCCCTATCGAGTTGGAATACTGAATAAAAACTACAGCTACAGCCGATACCGTACCACGTGAAAATGGCAAAAAGGAAACAGAGAGCTCTAAATGTACAGTTAAAGCTTAAGATTCTAGATGGACCGTGGTACCAAGAAAACAGCAATTGCAGAGCAGTTTGGAATACCTAAATCTACTTTTTCTACGATTATTAAGAATCGAGAAAAAATTATTAATGCTGCGGCATCAGGTTCTGGAAACAAATCAAAACAACTTCGTACCACCAAGTATGAAGACATCGAGACATTACTGCTAGAATGGTTCAATCATATGCGTGCATCTAACCTACCTTTAACTGGTCCTATGATTCAGTCAAAAGCAAATGATATTGATAAAGATATGGGCGTCGAAGACTTCCGTTGTTCTGCTGGTTGGTTGTATCGGTTCCAAAAGAGACATTCAATTTCATCTGTACAAATTTGTGGTGAAGCAAATAAAGTTGATGAAGAAAGTGCGAACAGCTGGTTGCATGAATTCAACCGAGTGAAGGAAAAGTATGCCTCGTCTGATGTGTTTAACAGGGATGAAACTGGATTTTTCTACAATCATTTTCCAAATCACACCCTGGGGATAAAATGTGATGAGTGTCACGGTGGAGCACGCAGCAAACAACGTGTGACTGTTGTACTTTGCTGTAATGCTGACGGCAGTGAGAAGTTTCGTCCCTGGGTTATCGGTAAATCCGAGAAACCCCGTTGTTTTAAAAACATAAATATGGACACTTTACCTTGCATCTACTCTCACCACAAGAAAGCTTGGATGTATGGCACATCATTTAGCAAGTGGCTTCTTCGTTTCAACAGTCGAATGGTTTCTCAAAATAGACATGTTCTTCTCACACAGGACAGATGTACTGCCCATAATGTTCATGATGTTAACTTATCCAACATAAAGGTTCAGTTTTTTCCATCCAACGCCACAAGCCGCCTTCAGCCTTTTGCCAAGGCATAACCTCTCTCATAAAGAGAGCTTATCGTAAGCGACTTGTCAGAGCTGCAATTTGTGCTGCTGAAAACAATAGTGCAACCCCAAATTGGAGTCTGCTTGACGCAATAAAAGCCCTCGCAGCAGTCGGGAACTCAGAATCGCCACATCATAAAGGGAGTGCTTTGACAGAGTTTGGAGACATAGCAACACTGAAGATGTCCACGAGTTAGAAGATGCCACTTCACCTGATGAATGGACAGTTCTGCAGGACGTTGTGAACCCTGGGATTAGTTTTGGGGAATTCACTAGTGTAGACGACGATACTGCCGTATGTGCTTCCGTGGAATCGGATGTGCCAAAGGCTGTGAACGAGGTGCAAGAAGAGTCATCAGAAGAAAGTGAAGAGGAAGAGAATATAGATACCATTCCACCTACCCGTCAGGAGACGTTTACAGCATTGGACTGTTTCGAACGGTTCGCTTCAACATCCGACGTCACTACTGGGTTTACGGACGCTACCATTACAATTGGTTGTGAAATTACAAAATATTATCGTTCTCATGAGCGTCAGTGAACCCTGACAGAATTTTTTCCAAGAAAGTAACGCATATAATTTGTGAGTACTTGTAATTTTACAATCACATTATAGTGTTATATGTCTACAATAACGTGATGGATGGTGTAGTGTATTACACATTAGTGTACTGCTGTACATGTTAACTTATTAAAATCTGTGTTTTTCACTTAACACGAATTTTTTTAACACGAACTCCTGATTTTTCGGTCCCTTAGGATTCGTGTTAACGAAGTTTTACTGTATATAAAATCATATCTGTACGAGGGCATTAAAGTCTATGTATATTAGTATTACAGATCGAGAGCATTATCCAACCTCTATTTTTAGCACTATTTATACTGTATCCAGAGTGGGTGCTTTACATAGCTTTAATTTCCATTAATGGTCATTATAGTCATTTTGTATTTGGAGAGTAACACTAACTGTTTAATGTAAAACGACCTCTTATCACGTAAACAAAAGTTCCAGTTGGCCGCAGAATGGAGATTTAATACCGAAACAGCTCTGTCCTTCAATTCCTACCTGCATTCGTTCATATTATAGGACCAGACGACATGTAAAAGCCCGCAATGCATCAGGTCAACAATCGTTAATGATTTCACTATTTCATGTCAGCTTAACGAACTACTGCCCTTACAGTTTTTGTGCATTGTACTGATCTGATTGAAATGAAATACAGAGAGTAATTAGGAATGACTGTGGCTGCGACAGACAGAGCTATTCGTTGGATTTAGCAGTTTTTTCACTACAGTGTTCTAATGCTGCTTTGTGCACATGTCCTACAGTCGCGCCGGCCGGTGTGGTCGTGCGGTTCTGGGCGCTTCAGTCTGGAACCGCGTGACCGCTACGGTCGCAGGTTCGAATCCTGTCTCGGGCATGGATGTGTGTGATGTCCTTAGGTTAGTTAGGTTTAATTAGTTGTAAGTTCTAGGCGACTGATGACCTCAGAAGTTAAGTCGCATAGTGCTCAGAGCCATTTGAACCTACATTTGCAACACGGGATAGGCAGTTTCCTCCTGTTTTAGTACTGAGATAGATTTTCCTGAAAATTCTGTCCACTGCATATTTTAATTCCCTTTCACAATCGATGGAATTGCAATGAAAACGTAGGAATATTTATTTACTATGAACGTATTCAATTTGTGTTTAAAGGGCTTGCGCGTGTCTCAGAACTTAGTTGGTGAAAGTTAAATGGTACAAATATCCGAGTTCAACGTATCGTTTACACTGAATGAAATGGTTGTCAACAAACCAAAGATGTCAACTCAGGAATAACTTGAAGACTTGTGTACAGGACTCAAGAAGCAAATGGGCCGTGGCTGTTTTGCAGCGTCTATCCGAGTATTCGCCTTGAATTATTTTAAGCAGTTACGGAAAAATTAAATTGGAGTGACCAGATCAGGATTTGGATAAGTTGAGGATACAGATCCACTGTTACCTTCTTTGCCATCTTGCTCCGTAATGTGTGGCTCGAGTTTAATCTCACATCCGACCCACAACGTTCTCTGTGTTTTTCACACACAAAAATCACAGGCGACGTTGAAAATCACGCCTCAAGACTAACCGAGCGTCGCATTGCGCTTGTCAGAGAAATAAGTCTCATAGCTCTTTGTAATGTAACCAAAATTCTTCTAACTGATACGCTGGATTACTATTAAAACAGATACCCTTGTTGCAGGAGTGTGGCGGTCAAGTATGATAATGTGGACAGTTTTCTATTCTTACAGCGCTAAGGGATTTCCCGGTGATTCTTGATGGATAGTTTGGTCTCTTTAGTGCCGTAGTGTTATCCATTTATAAATACATTGAAGCTTTAATATAAGTTGCCTATTCATCTGTCGTTTCATTTTTTTAACATTATATATTGCATGCTGTAAATTTGTTGCAATTATCTTTGGAATATTTTGTGTGTTTCTACCGTGGTCGAAAAAATTGTTCAAATGGCTCTGAGCACTATGAGACTTAACATCTGAGGTGATCAGTCCCCTACAACTAAGCACTACTTAAACCTAACTAACCTAAGGACACCACACACATCCATGCCCACGGCAGGATTCGAACCTGCGACCGCAGCGGTCGCGCGGTTCCAGACTGAAGCGCCTAGAACCGCTCGGCCACACCGGCCGGCTCTACCGTGGTCGGCTTCGATTGATCGAAATAAGCTCTTTGAACAATATCGTTGCATGCTCGGGGCTAACTAGATGTCACAAGTGCTTTGATTACGAAAACATACGTTCTGTGATTCAGGTAAGACAATATTAGTTTGAGGCACAATTTCGTAACGTTTTTATCTTGTATTTTGGTACTCCGGTTGCTATGGGTTTATTCATCTATTGTCATTTTTATTTGTAAATCACTGTTCGTATTTGAGTTTATATATCGTCATTTTATCATTTGGATATAGTGAGTGGAGCTGTGGTCGTTAGAAAATGGAGTTCCAATATCAGAAATCGGATCATTTTCGATTACTCAGCACAGCCGTGACAGGAGCGGAGGAGGCAACCAGAAACAATTGTGTATTAGGATAATGCCGTTGGACAGAGCACGGCAAGGAAATGGTTTTCTCGTTTTGAGGAAGATCGTTTTGACATTAGACTCTCCACGTTCAGAGAGACCTTTGGGGTTTGACTAAGATCATTTAAAAACATTAATCCACAGTGATCCACGTCAGTGTACTGAATAACTGGCAGATCTACATGTACATCTACATAGTTACTCTGCAATTCACATTTAAGTGCCTGGCAGAGGGTTCATCGAAGCATCTTCATACTTATTCTCTACCATTCCCCTCTCGAATGTCGCGTGGGCAAGAGGAACACCCAAATCTTTCAGTTCCAGCTCTGATTTCTCTTATTTTATTGTGATGATAATTTCTCCCTACGTAGGTGGGTGTCAACAAAACATTTTTGCATTCGGAATAGAAAGTTGGTGTTGAAATTTCGTAAATAGATTTCGCCGCAAATAAAACTGCCACCCCAACTCGTGTATCATATCAGTGACACTCTCACCCCCATTGCGCAATAACACGAAACGAGCTGCCCCTCTTTGCACTTTTTCGATGTCCTCCGTCAGTCCTACCTGGTAAGGATCCCACACCGCGCAGCAGTATTCCAGCAGAGGACGGACAAGTCTAATGTAGGCTGTCTCTTTAGTGAGTTTGTCCCATCTTCTAAGTGTTCTTCCAGCAAAGCGCAGTCTTTGTTTCACCTTCCCCACAATATTATCTATGTGGTCTTTCCAGTTTAAGTTGCTCGTAATTGTAATTCCTAGGTATTTAGTTGAATTGACAGCCCTTAGATTTGTGCGCTGTATCGTATACCAAAAATTTATCGCATTTCTTTTAGTACCCATGTATGACCTTGCACTTTTCTTTGTTTAGTGCCAATTACCACTATTCGCACCATACAGAAATTCTCTCTAGATCATTTTGTAATTGGTATTGATCGTCTGATGATTTTACTAGACGGTAAATTACAGCTTCATCTGCAAACAATCTGAGGGGGCTGCTCCGATTATCACCTAGATCATTTATGTAAATCAGGAACATCAGAGGGTCTATGACACTACCTTGCGGAACGCCAGAGATCACTTCTGTTCTACTAGATGATTTACCGTCTATCACTACGAACTGTGACCTCTCTTAGAGAAAATCACAAATCCAGTCACACAACTGAGACGATACTCCGTATGCAAGAAATTTGATTAATAGTCGCATGTGATGAACGGTATCAAAAGCCTTCTGGAAATCTAAGAATATGGAACCAATCTGAGACGTGATGAACAGCGATCATTCCAGCATCGTGCGACATTTGTATGGAATGGGGCAGTTTCAATAATCGATTGTAGGGTATTGCATGGTTTAAGCTCGTCATCAAGTGTCTCGTGAACAACACAGACCATTCCTATACTGTATCATTATTGGTGACGAGAAATGGTGTTTTTGTGCTAAAATAAGGAAACGATGTTAATGGTTGAGTCCAAACAAAACAGCAACTCACCGTACAAAGACCTGCGAGCATCCACAAAATATAATATTACCCGTCTGGTGGTACAGCGACGGTGTGGTGTACTACGAAGTTCTTACTCGAGGTGTAAGCATCATTGTTGACAATTACTGTCAACAAGTGAGACGTCTTGCAGATGCAGTCCAAGAGCAACCACCAGGAAAACTCGTGAAGTGATGCTGCTCCGGTAGAACGCCAGTCCGCATTCTGCTAAACTCGCAGAAAACAATGCAGGAGTTGGGGGAGCGGGGAAGGTCATTCCTCACCCAGCTTATTCACCTTATCTTGCACTCTCAGATTTTCAAATTTCCCGCTCTATCGAACAACTTTCAGTGAACTGCATTTCCGGACGAAAATGCTCGTCGAGTTCTTCTCCTCAAAACCATGTGATAACTACAACAGCGGAATCGAAAATCACTCCAGCGTTGGCACACTGTTGGGAAGAACGAAGGAGAACATATCATTAATAACTGAAGTGTCTGTTATGTGTACCTGTTGTATTTATTAAAGTTACGGGAAAAGCTGCGAACTCAGGCACCAACCTAATATGTGGACATAGTGGGGAAAATGATTATGAAAGAAGTAAATGGACCTCGAAAATGAGACAGGCAGTCCGTATACCCTGCAAGAACAAGGGGAAAAGTGCGTTGGAAAAGGAAGGGATTGTCCTACTTATCAAATGATATTGAAAAGACAACTGAAAGTAGAGGTTATCGATAAGTAAAACAACTCAGTACTTCAGCCAATGAACGAACTAGCAGAAACAGAAAATACTCCCCTCAAATTTAGGACGTGTGAAGCTTTTTCTAAACAATTAAGAGATAAATAGCGTGCTGGAAAATCTAAAATGGCCTTGCGGTTGCGTAAAGAAAGACAGATTTTTTACGTTGGCATTCAGAGAGACAATTAAGCTGAAATTTCGTCCCCTTCTGTCTACGGAAAGCAGATGCTGGAAGCTAGCACTCAAAGTGATAGTACAAAGCATCTATAGGTCCACAACTTTTGTACGATAGCTGTGAGGATATGCTCATATTCCCTAAACTAGAGGAGCTGGGTACTCTAAAGACAGCCTTGAGATATACAGTGCGAGCTACACATCCCATAGGAAATTTAATTACGTTCCCTGTTCCTGGATTGTAGACAGAACTCAGCTTAAAGCATGTGAACCTTCCAGTATGAGGAGACACGTTCACTGAACCGTTTAAAAAATATGCAAAATCAGAGAAGAAGAATCTAATTTACATCACCTTTACAAGCAATTGACGGCAACGGCCTTGCCGCAGTGGATACACCGGTTCCCGTCACATCACTGAAGTTGAGTGCTGTCGGATGGGGCCAGCACTTGGATGGGTGACCGTCTGGGCCGCCATGCGCTGTTGCCATTTTTCGGGGTGCACTCAGCCTCGTGATGCCAATTGAGGAGCTACTCGATCGAATAGTAGCGGCTTCGGTCAAAGAAAACCATCATAACGACCGTGAGAGCGGTGTGCTGACCACACGCCCCTCCTATCCGCATCCTCAGCTGAGGATGACAAGGCGGTCGGATGGTCCCTATGGGTCACTTGTGGCCTGAAGATGGAGTGATGCTACTGCTGCTTACAAGCAATTCATAGTCACACACGGACGCGTGGTGTTTGATCATACAAAATCATGGACGCATTTCTACTTTCACACCCATGACCCATCATTCACTCCTTATAAATAGTTCAGTTGAATGGAATGCGCAATGAGACGGTGCTACATGCGTTATGGGAGCAGTCGGAAGAAGTGAAATGTGATGTAGTATGTGTGCACGAACCGTTGCTCAGTGCAAGGAATAATACCTAACTTGCCTAAAACAACACAAGTAGATGCCCAGCGTCACCATTAACACTACTCGCCAGGAGATTAAAAGCAACCAAAATCACTCAGTTTTATGTTGAGCGCGACATTTCCATCGAAGTTATTACGCCGTATGCCATTTGGTTAATTATTAGCAGGTTCTTCCAGTACAGCGACGAAATATCGATAACGAAAAGTTCAAAGCACATTTGTCAAAGCCGTATGCTAAGTGATACGCCCGCTAAACCCGCTTGGCAGAACAGGTAATTAGGATTGTGGAAAGGGCCGAATAAGGTTGGGGTCAGCTTCACCTTCTAATTGTAATTTATTGTTATTTAATAACACGTTTACAACCAAAGCGGCACATAGCCGGACCTCTACCGAATGCAACTCTTTCACGGCCAAAGGCCACCAAACAAGGATTCTTAACAAATCAAAAAGATAAAAAAATCAATTTCAGATAGCAATAAAATAATTAACAAAAAAACATCACAGCGAAGTAGAACAAACAAATGCAAGGTGCAATACCAAAGGCTGCAGTCCACCATTATGTTTCAAAATTGTAGAATATATTACCATAGACTTTTAATGGGAGAAGGCCACAATATTTAAAAACAAGAAATCTTAGAAATCAACAAGATAAAAATGCAATTAAAAAGCAAATAAAATAAATAAAGAAAACATATCACGGATAAGTGGAAAGCCTCAAGGCAAGGCAGATAGGCCGCAATGTTTAAGCTTGAAAGATAAAGAATTATTATCGCAAAATATTTAAGAAAAAAGAAAAAATAGCCATAAGCCTTAAATTTTAAGCAGATGAAAACAGATAATTAAACACCGGTGGCACTCAGAAGCCTCTAGGGAGATCGGTCTGTCCTCGTTCACTCAGGCGAGACAGGTAGTGAGCCCAACTACACTTCATCTGTCGGAACCCTACCAGGGGACAGCCACGGACCGACTGACACAACGACTTGCTTCCCACCAATCAGTACGTGAGAACTCAAACATGTTGGACAGCGACAACACGTGAGGAAGGGACACTGCCTGAAATTACCTTAGTGGCCAGGGCTGGTAACCGGAACACTAACGGCCCCTAGGCAGAAAATTCCGCTTGTACACTAGAATTTGAAATACAGTAATATAGTTAACTTCACCCAAAAAAACACTGCCTGAATTTACGTCAGTGCCCAGGGCAGGTAACCAGAACACTAACGGCCACAAGGCAGAAAATTCCGCTGGTGTACTCGAATTGATGTCAACCATAATAGTTAGTTGCACCGCATGGCGGCTAATGGTTCAAATGGCTCTGAGCACTATGGGACTCAACTGCTGAGGTCATTAGTCCCCTAGAACTTAGAACTAGTTAAACCTAACTAACCTAAGGACATCACAAACATCCATGCCCGAGGCAGGATTCGAACCTGCGACCGTAGCGGTCTTGCGGTTCCAGACTGAAGCGCCTTTAACCGCACGGCCACTTCGGCCGGCCATGGCGGCTAAATTTCAGCAGTAGGAACACTCGGTGTTGCTCACAGGAAAACCTCCCCAACAGCAGACCACCGAAACGAACCATCACAACATGAATGGACATGGCTTGGGTAGTTGAAACCACTACTCAACTTTGACGTCCTGGGTCGGTGAACCTCGAAGGTCGTAGCGATCGGACAGCTCCACACACGCTCCGACACTGCGCAGGGGCTGCCAGCAGACCCAGACGACTGCACCGCGCGGAGATAACTTCCCTCGTCCGGAACAACCGACCGCCTCCTCCGAATGCCGACAACATCTTAAATAGTCGCCATTAAATAACGCCAACTACACACACAACCCGACAAACACGGCACGAAGACTTGAGCGGTACCCAACAGTAACCAAACACACACGAAGACAAATCGGGAGTCGATGAACGCACGCACACGCACGCACACGCACGCACACACACACACACACACACACACACACACACACACAGCCGACTCATGTACGATCGGCGAGGCAAAGCGCGTCGTCCGGCAGGTCGACCGACCGACGATGCACCAGGACCATGGCCCGGCTCAAGTGATGCGTGGCGGCAATGGTCGGGCGAGCCATGTCGGCGCAGACCTCACTGCTCCATCCCGATTGCACTAGTGCCGCATTGCAACTCCCCGAATGGCAGGTCCGGACTGCGCCCCAGACACGTTCCAACTGACTGGCAGATCCGAACTCGCGACGCGAACTCACGACCCCGAACCAGTCATGCAACAGACAACGACTGGGAAGTAATAGCAGTCGAGCAAAGATACTACGAGAGGTGATATATTGATACGCGCTGCTAACGCCGCTCACTGTCAGGCAAAGCAGCACCTCAGTGACAGTAGCAATTACCGTAGTGAGGTGGAAGTACGTTACAAACATGGTGGAAAATAGATGATGGCGGGAACACGAGCCACGCACGGCTCAATACGCTTGTTGTAATTACGAGTATTATCCACGCAAACGCTAAATCTGTCTAAAAGAAGCACCAGGTGACAGTGGTTATGATCTGGAAGAAGCGATTCTGGAGCATAAGTTGTACGCGCATAAACTTATTGGTAACCTCCTATGTACCTAAACAGGGCAGGATCAAACCTGTAATACAGACGTTATGCTTCCAAGTACATCAGCTTTTGGATATGGCCATCACTGGGAAGTCACCTCAGGAGAGGCAACTAGCGATCATAATATGATAATTACTGCTTCACTAGGAACGCTCCGGGAGCAACACAGAATTAGCCCATTAAGATCGTCATAAACTTCAGGAAAACAGACTGGGAGCTTCTGAACGCAGAGTACGTTCCCCATCCTTTACGGAACATGGAGGCAATGTTGACTAAAAAGACATAAATGTATTAGGTGTGGTTTCGGAAAAAGTGCTAATCAGTAATTAAAACGTCACAGGACTACAATGGAATTAAATAAGGCTCAATATGGATTCGGGAAGGGCAAATGTACTGAGGATGAAATTAACAAATCGAAGTAACCAGTATACACTGCACACACAAAATACGTGATAGGTGTAACTATAGACATACGTGAGGGGTATGATAACTTTCGGTATCCTTCATTCTCTAACAGAGTAAGGAAAACAGGCTGCTCAAGAATTTTATACCTCTGCCTATCGAATTTAGGCAGAGACCATAGCAAGGCACGTCAAGTCCTACATAAACAGCTACCAAACATGTTACGATGGGGTGCGCTCATGGCCCTGTTTGTGGTCTGGAATTCTGGGACATTAACTTAGAACCACTTCTCGATAGACTGAAAGGCAGTCGGGAATTGTTAGGCATTCGTTGCAATGCCAATGGTTTGTTACTTTTAGTGCATGCAGCAGTCGAGATTCGCGATAATAAATGTGGTAAACTCCTTGAGGTCGTCCGTGAGTGGTACCCGCAGGTGTGTCTCGAGATAGCTCCACAAAAATCTACTTTTACATTTACATCTACATTGTAAATCACATTCAAGTACCTGGCAGAGGGTTCTTCGAACCACCTTCACAATTCTCTATTATTCCAATCTCGTACAGCGAGCGGAAAGAATGAACACCTATATCTTTCCATATGAGCTCTGATTTCCCTTATTTTATCGTGGTGATCGTTCCTCCCTATATAGGTCGGTGTCAACAAAATATTTCCGCATTCGGAGGAGAAAGCTGGTGATTGAAATTTCATGAGAAGATTCCGTCGCGCCGGCCGTGGTGGCCGATCGGTTCTAGGCGCTTCAGTCTGGAACCGCGCGATCGCTACGGTCGCAGGTTCGAATCCTGCCTCGGGCATGGATTGTTGTGATGTCCTTAGGTTAGTTAGGTTTAAGTAGTTCTAAGTTCTAGGGTACTGATGATCTCAGATGTTAAGTCCTATAGTGCTCTGAGCCATTTGAACCATTCCGTCGCAACGAAAAACGCCTTTCTTTTAATGATTTCCAACCCAAAATACTGTATCATTTCTGTGTCACTCTCTCCCATATTTCGCGACAATACAAACGTGCAGCCTTTCTTTGAACTTTTTCGATGTACTCCGTCAGTCCTACCTGGTAAGGATCCCACACCGCGCAGCAGTATTCTGAAAGAGGACGGACAAGCGTAGTTTCCCACAACATTTTCTATGTGTTCCTTCCAATTTAAGTTGTTCGTAATTGTAACACCTAGGTATTTAGTTGAATTTACGGCTTTTAAATTAGACTGGTTTATCGTGTAACCGAAGTCCTTTTAGCACTCATGTGGATGACCTCACACTTTTCGTTATTTAGGGTCAACTGCCACTTTTCGCACCATACAGATATCTTTTCTAAATCTGTTTTGCAGTTTCTTTTGATCTTCTGATGACTTTATTAGTCGATAAACGACAGAGTCATCGGCAAAGAACCTAAGACGGCTGCTCAGATTGTCTCCAAAATAGTTTATATTGATAAGGAACAGCAAAGGGCCTATAAAGCTACCTTGGGGAAAGCCAGATATCACTTCTGTTTTACTCGATGTCTTTCCGTCAGTTACTACGAACTGTGACCTCTCTGACAGGAAATCATAAATCCAGTCACATAACTGAGACGATATTCCATAAGCAAGCAATTTCACTGCGAGCCGCTTGTGTAGTACAGTGTCAAAACCCTTCCGGAAATTCAAAATAACGGTATCGACCTGAAATCCCTTGTCAGTAGCATCGACATATATGTTACAGTACTTAAAGGTAGATTTACTAGGGAACACGGATTACAGTAAATAAAGAGCTAGTCAAAGGCATACCATTAACCGGCATTTAAGTGGTTACCTGCACGAACACTGGAATTCTATGCCAACATACAAATTGTAACCAGGAAAGGGATTGCACGATGAAGAAAATTAGTAATGGGGGACAAAGGTTGTTTCGTTATCCCTGAAGGTAGTCAGACTGTGTCACTAGTCTATACTAACTGCAGCTGTCAGCTATGGTGCCAGGGTTTCGGCGCACAGATCACGATTGGTCGACCTTGTCGCTGCAGTAAGGAAAGTACAGCGAGAAATTCTCCTACGATGCTGCTGAGCCTTCAGCACCACAGCTGCAGGCTCCTAACTATTATGATGGGCGTATGTCCCCTGGACTTGCAAATAAGAAAAAAAAGGCTGTCATCTGTTCACTGATGAAGAAACGATATGAAAAAAACACGGAACTCTTAGAGAACCGACAATGAACCCGGTAGCAGTAAGAAATTTAATATTACTTTTGTAAGTATAAAGCACCCTTTCTAACTGCAGTGTGCTTTATCTCCTACAGATGCGTTTCGCCTATTACTATAAGGCATCGTCTGTGGCCTGTGTTTTAGTAGGCGATATTTGTAGACTCTAAAACTGTTCGCGTCTAGTATTTTACGTAAATAAGTGATTACTTACAGTTCTTCGCGTTTTTAACTGGTGTCTACATTTCCTCTCATCTGATCACATGCTGGAGGTCACGCTATAACTTCGCATACGAAACATAAGCACGTTTTCATGTTATGACCTTTCTTCTTCATAATATTCATATTGTATGCCTTAAATTCGCACACACACACACACACACACACACACACACACACACACACATATATATATATATATATATATATATATATATATATATATACTCCTGGAAATTGAAATAAGAACACCGTGAATTCATTGTCCCAGGAAGGGGAAACTTTATTGACACATTCCTGGGGTCAGATACATCACATGATCACACTGACAGAACCACAGGCACATAGACACAGGCAACAGAGCATGCACAATGTCGGCACTAGTACAGTGTATATCCACCTTTCGCAGCAATGCAGGCTGCTATTCTCCCATGGAGACGATCGTAGAGATGCTGGATGTAGTCCTGTGGAACGGCTTGCCATGCCATTTCCACCTGGCGCCTCAGTTGGACCAGCGTTCGTGCTGGACGTGCAGGCCGCGTGAGACGACGCTTCATCCAGTCCCAAACATGCTCAATGGGGGACAGATCCGGAGATCTTGCTGGCCAGGGTAGTTGACTTACACCTTCTAGAGCACGTTGGGTGGCACGGGATACATGCGGACGTGCATTGTCCTGTTGGAACAGCAAGTTCCCTTGCCGGTCTAGGAATGGTAGAACGATGGGTTCGATGACGGTTTGGATGTACCGTGCACTATTCAGTGTCCCGTCGACGATCACCAGTGGTGTACGGCCAGTGTAGGAGATCGCTCCCCACACCATGATGCCGGGTGTTGGCCCTGTGTGCCTCGGTCGTATGCAGTCCTGATTGTGGCGCTCACCTGCACGGCGCCAAACACGCATACGACCATCATTGGCACCAAGGCAGAAGCGACTCTCATCGCTGAAGACGACACGTCTCCATTCGTCCCTCCATTCACGCCTGTCGCGACACCACTGGAGGCGGGCTGCACGATGTTGGGGCGTGAGCGGAAGACGGCCTAACGGTGTGCGGGACCGTAGCCCAGCTTCATGGAGACGGTTGCGAATGGTCCTCGCCGATACCCCAGGAGCAACAGTGTCCCTAATTTGCTGGGAAGTGGCGGTGCGGTCCCCTACGGCACTGCGTAGGATCCTACGGTCTTGGCGTGCATCCGTGCGTCGCTGCGGTCCGGTCCCAGGTCGACGGGCACGTGCACCTTCCGCCGACCACTGTCGACAACATCGATGTACTGTGGAGACCTCACGCCCCACGTGTTGAGCAATTCGGCGGTACGTCCACCCGGCCTCCCGCATGCCCACTATACGCCCTCGCTCAAAGTCCGTCAACTGCACATACGGTTCACGTCCACGCTGTCGCGGCATGCTACCAGTGTTAAAGACTGCGATGGAGCTCCGTATGCCACGGCAAACTGGCTGACACTGACGGCGGCGGTGCACAAATGCTGCGCAGCTAGCGCCATTCGACGGCCAACACCGCGGTTCCTGGTGTGTCCGCTGTGCCGTGCGTGTGATCATTGCTTGTACAGCCCTCTCGCAGTGTCCGGAGCAAGTATGGTGGGTCTGACACACCGGTGTCAATGTGTTCTTTTTTCCATTTCCAGTAGTATATATATATATATATATATATATATATATATATATATATATATACACTCACACACAAATGGTTCAAATGGCTCTGAGCACTATGGGACTTAGCATCTGAGCTCATCAGTCCCCTAGAACGTAGAACTACATAAACCTAACAAACCTAAGGATATCACACAATCCACGCTCGAAGCAGGATTCGAACCTGCGACCGTAGCAGTCACGCACCTAGAACCTAGAACCGCTCGGCCACAGCACTCTCACTCACTCACACACACACACACACACACACACACACACAGATATAAACAGAACTGAAATGAATATACGTTAGATTTCTGCGCGTATTTCGTTAGGTTGGCAACATAGACGAAAACAAACATACAGGATCAGGCAAAAACAGTAGTTACGACTGTACAGCACAGCTTTCGGTGAAATATCTACAACTAGTGACAGAAGACTAATAATTCTCCACAGTAATTAGGGCATACAACATGAAAACTATGAAGCAAAAGGCGAAAGGTGTCTGGGAGAAATAAAATACATTGCTGCAAGGTGTTTTATATCGACAAAACAAATATTTTTTTTTTTTTTTTTTTTGCTTCCTGCGAATGAAGGCCACACAGACTTGTTAAAGTATTTAATATTTGCAGAATGGCAGCAGAGATGGAACTGAGACATAAGAGGAGGAACATTCCAATTTCTTCCTGATGTAGGTGAAAGATGTCAGCTGAGGCATTGTGAGCCAAGTAGGGGACTGGCCCACTATCTTTAAGGGCATGGACCATATCCTACATTTCTGAGCAGAATTGGTAAAGGGCAAGGACCAGCTGTGACTGTGGCGAATTCAGCATACCAGATCATGTTCTGTGGGTATGTCCCCTGCTTGAAGATACAGCATGGACTGCTAGGAACGCTTTAAGAGGCAAAATTGTTTATGACGCAATTAGAGTAAGAGGACTTTAATACCTTAAACCTTGTTGATGATGCTGTCTCGGAAAAAGCAAGGCGCAACTATAGCCAACAGACACCATAGCATAGACAAACGGTAGGGTACGTGAGCAGAGCCCGATAGCTATACGGTCATTATCACCCTGTACCGGAATGAGTGAAGCAAGGTGGTCACAAGCAATGAGAAGAAATCAGTGAATATAACTGATACGCTCTGATCAGCCACCATGCTTTCTGGAGGCAGAAAAATATTACCGGAGCGGGGTGCAAGACGTGGAAATTTGATGAAGTATTGGTGACCTTTTTGCAACTGAAATAGTTACATGGTTTTGTTATTGCAGCAGTTGTATACAGTGAATTGGAAGTCGTAACAGCAGCAGGTATAATGACAACTGTAAATTACTCAAGAATTAACGAAAACCTATGGCTATCTTTCTGTCATCCTAAAGGAAGAACTGATTGGGGGTGAGCCGTCATGCCACAGGATATTGATAGGGAGCCATCTAAATGTTATAGTGATGGCAGTAGAGAAAAGTAAAGACAACGAGAAATAGTATTATAGACTTGTAAACTTAATTCAGGCTCAGAACAGGAAATAAGGGATAGAAAAATATGTAGATTACCACGGAAACATAGGTACACGTAATGCTATAACTAACGGTACACTGTTGTAATCAAGAAAATGGACTACACTGAAGCGCCAAAGAAACTCGTATAGGGATGCGTATTCAAATACAGTGTTATGTAAACAGACAGAATATGGCGCACGGTTGGCAACGCCTATATAAAACAACAAGTGTATGGCGCAGTTGTTAGATCGGTTACAGCTGCTACAATGGTAGATTATCAAAATTTAAGTGACTCAGGACGTGGTCTTACAGCTGGCGCACGAGCATTTTCGGGGTAGCGATGAAGTGGGGATTTTCCCTTACGACCCTTTCACATGTGTACCGCGACTATCAGGAATCAGTTAAAACATCAAATCTCCCACAACGCTGCTGCCGGAAAAGGATCCTGCAAGAACGGGACCAGCGACGACGGTCGAGAATCGTTCATCGTGACAGGAGTGCAGCCCTTCCGCAAATTACCGCAGATTTCAATGCTGGGCCATCAACAAGTGTTAACGTGCGAACCATTCAAAGAAACATCATCGATGTGGGCTTTCGGAGCTGAAGGACCACTCGTGCACCCTTCATGACTGCACGACAAAAAGCTTTACTCCTCGTCTCAGCCCGTCAACACCGACACTAGACTGTTGATGACTGGGAACATGTTGCCTGGTCGGACGAGTCTCGTTTTAAATTGAAACGAGCGGATGGACGTGTACGGGTATGGAGACAACCTCATGAATCCATAGATACTGCGTATCAGCAGGGAACTTTTCAAGCTGGTGGAGGCTCTGACTACTGTTCTTCTGGCTATTGTTCTTCTGACTATCGTTCTCATTAAGATAATCTTGAAACCATACAGCTCTATAGATATGCTGTGTTGCGCCACAAGAAATAAAAGACCTCATGTCAACTGATTAATAAGTGAGACCCGAAATCAAGTATTCTTCTGTAATTACATTTTCGTAAAGATCTAGAGAGTTCCAAATACTTACGTTGATTTGGAGAGACGTTGCACAGTGGCGAACGGCCAGCAGTCACACGTTGATTATTTACAGACTCAAGAATTCGCAATTATATAGCGTTAACGGCGCTGTGCTAAGATTCCGTCACTCAGCATATTATGCAAACGACGAGTTTGTTAACAGCACATTACTTGAAAGCCAACAGTACAAACTAAAATCTCGTCCAAATAATATTCCAACACAAAACAACAAAAACACCGCAACAAATAAAATAATACAACAGCATTTTGTAAGCAGCCAGCAATGCCTGCCTCTCTAGTACAATGTCGGATATACATGATACGCCTTTTATTGATCCCACAAAAAGCTTCTGTATCTCTTTACAATCATGTTTTATATTGTAAATCTTCACTGTCAAACAATAAAAATGATTCCATTTATTGACACTGCACATGGAAGCCTACGAATTCATACAAGCTTTCGCATTCTCCAGGTACAAAACAATTCCCATAAGTTGAATTTCCTCAAAAATGGCTCCATAACTCATTACTGATAGGAAATTCGAAGAAAAAATTAGATTTTTCGTTTCTAATTCACCTACAGCAGAACCCTACCCTACTTCATATGTAGCTTAATCTGTTGCTTGCTCAATTATGTAGAATTAATAGAAAATGTGGAGAAGATTCGAAGAAGGGATGCAGTATTTGTTAGCGAGTTGTGCTGTAAGTGTGGAAGTGTCGCGGAAATGCTGGAGAAAATGGCGGTGTGTATCACGGAGTGGTTTAGCGTCAGAACTGTGAAAGGTGTAAAATCTGATAATGACGACAATTCTGTACAAGAAATAGAGTCATACCAACAGTATATGTAGAACATTGACTTCGTACACACGGTAGAATGCTCCATTTTTTCGATGTAAATATCAATGTAATCTTGAACTGTTAGAAACATATTACTGGCCTCATCGAACAATTAAGTTCAGCTACTTTTGCTCTTCGTTTGATTGATAGTTTCTGAAACAAACAAATCAGCCTCCTAACGTATTTTACATAGTCCAACTGAATAATGCGTTATGAATAGTCCAACTGAATAATGCGTTATGGAATAATTATCGGCGATAATTCATTATTTAAAGAGGAAATACTGACTGCACAGAAGCGAGAAGTAAGAACAATATGTGGCGTTAGCCCCAGATCTCTCTTCAGTGCTAGGGATTATTAAATAAAAATATTCACTCATCAGTTAATTTTTATTTTGTAGTTATTAATTACATGACGGAACGTTACTAATTAATAATCCGTAACCTGTAATTACCGTTACGGACAGACCAGCACTTCATGTTACAATTCACTGTCGCGTATGTTACTCTTCCCTAACAACCGAAACTTTAGTCCTGTCACGGGAAAAGCCACGTATAACACTAACGTGCCGTCAAACACGCTAATGTTACTCTCTGAGAGGATTTCGAATTTTGACGGCGCTTGTGTCTAATTTATTTTGAATACGGTGTAATTAACAGAAAAAGTAAACGGCCATTAACCTTGGGTGTTAATGAAAGTGGTAAAATCATAAGTGAATGAAAGAAAATGAACGGTCGCCAGCCCAATTAGGCACATTAATTTGGAAATATATATTTAAGAAAATTGAATATTGGTTATTGAAGTTACTTTCGTTGATATTTCTCTTTGATTAGCACACAGGATACAAACTGACGCAGTGTACTCTGAACTGTCTGTAGCGGTAGTTACCAGTAACGCACACACCAGTAATTAAAGGAAGCAAATTTGCACCAAGCACATACTAATGACAGCTACCCTCAAAATCATTACTTAATCAATACTGAAATGTTACTGCATGAAGTGAAGAACTAAATTAAGGCACGAGGGGCTTTTATCTTCATTGACATGAAAAAAAAATAAAGATGAATAAGTTCGTAAATAGACTGTTTAATCTACTCTACATATATCAGTTTTCCTTAGCAACAGTAATAGTTCAATGTTCTTTCTAATAGATGCAGAATATAATGGGGACCCATAAGCTAGTATAGTTTTACTAGTCAACGCTCTGATTATTACATTGGAAAACTCTAGTTCAAAAAGTTAATCATTCACTTCACTTGAGGCAGTTCATAATTTACTTTGCAAGACAATAAAATACAACACTGTGCTTAATTAACTTCATGATAGAAATCACAACCACACTATTTTAAAAAATTTGTGTAACTTATTTGCCTTTTTATCACCTGTGAAGCAGGTACTTTAGACAATAACATTTAAATTGAGAATACTTCAGCAAAAGCCTATCCAGCTTCACTTTTGTCGTTTTAATTTTAACTTTCACTGCTCGTTTTATATTAGACAAAAATCACTTTTGAACACTTGAATGCAAGAATTGTTCATTTAAATCAGGATACTCGGTTTTAGTAGCACTTAGGTGAGGACCCTGCAAAGGTTCATGATCAGAACAGAAAATATGATTTCGGACACGGATTTATAATGTTGTGATTATTATTAAAACAATAGACAAATTTACTGGTGGAAAGCGACATGGCGGCTAACTGTACTAACGGCTCTTGATGGTCGAATGCCCTATAAAATCTCTTCTTGGCGTCGGATTTTCAACATATCAGAGCCATTCCTTTATGCCGAGGATACCAAATAATAGCCAGATCTACATCCGAGGCAAATCCTTTATAAAGCAGCTTCCAGTTGCCTCTCTTAGCACCGTCGAAGTTTACCGTGCTACGGCTAGCCACAAACCTCGTACCGTTCACATAATGGAGCCGCTCAGTTCGACCGCCAAAACCACCTTTTACATCGCGCCGTTCCACTTCTGTTGCCGGGGGACTTCCTACAGCTTTTAAATGTTACAAATACAAGTGCCCTAAGCGTGAACGAGCTTTAAATAAACATTTTCTTTTTATGTACTTACACATAATGAGTTATTATTTTAACATATCGTTTTTTTCATATATTTTTTTCATATAACCCTAATTTTCTTGCCATAGCTCAAGGACTTAAACAACAAAGAATACACACTCAATAATTGCAGATACACAGTTACATAATATAAACCTACCTCTAATCGATATAAGTGTTATAATGTCTATTTACAACCTCTGCAAAGAGGTACGCATTTTACCCTCACCGTTACAGCACCTATATTCGCCAATGAAATCCGTCATGACTAATCCATCATAGTTTGAGAATAACAGTGATGCCAATACTAGAAACGCTAGAGAAAAACTGACCTGTTTTTTTAGTCATTTGTTGGATGACTTCTGTGCCAGCCAGCCTCATCTTAGGATAGCACCCAACCTACGTCGTCAATTATTTGCAGTATTTGCTCCATGTATTCCAGTCTCTTGTCTTCCTCAGTTTTTACCCTCTACATCTCCCTTTGGATCCATGGAAGTTACTCCGTGATGTCTTAACGGATGTCCTATCATCCAGTCCCTTCTTCTTGTAAGCGTTTTCCACATATTCCTTTCCTCACTGGTTCCGCGGAGGACCTCCTTATCCCCTACCTAGTCACCTAATTTTCAACATTTTTCTGTAGTGACACGCTTCAAAAGTTTCTTCCCTTCTGGTTTTCCCACAGTCCACGTTTCACTGCCATACAGTCCTCTGCTTCAAACATACAACCGCAGAAATTTCCTAGTTAAATTAAGGCCTATATTTGATATTAGTAGACTTGTCATGGTGAGGAATGCCCTGTTTGCAAGAGCTAGCCTGTTTTTTATGTCCTCCTGACTCCGTCCGTCATAGGTTATTTTGCTGCCTGTGTAGCAGATTTCCTTAACATTATCTACTGCGTTATCACCAGTCATGGTGTTAATTTTCCCGCTGTTCTCTTTTCTGCTACTTTTCATTACCTTCGCCATTCTTCGATTTACGCTACTGGGCCCACATTCTGTACTCGGTAGACTATTTATTCCATTCAACAGATCTTGTAAATCTTCACTTTCATTGAGGATAGCAATGTTTTCAGCGAATCTTATCATTGATATAATTTCATCTAGAATTTTAATTCAAATCTTGAACCTTCCTTTCATTTCCGACATTGCTTCGTCGATAGATAAATTGAACAGTAGGGGCGCAAGAATACATCACTGTCTTACACACTTTTTAATCCGAGCGCTTCGTTCTTGGTCGTCCACTCTTATTATTCCCTCTTGACTCTTGTAGCGCAATAGAGAAGCTCAAGTGGAAAGGAACACTTCCTAATTAAATTTCTGCATCCTACACTGTAGGCAGCTCTGTATAGGTAGCAGTTACATGATTTTATTTGGATGATGTATACAGTGGGTAGCCAAGGCAGCTAGTTCATGGCGATTCGGTCAACCAAGTAAATGAATGTACTGAACATGCTGCAAACCACTACTGGGAGCCTGTGTGTCAGAATTCTCATCCAGTGTGGCGCAACGGCGTTACGGTGGAATCTGGTTCGGTGGTCTGTTGGATTAGTGTTAGGTTTGCATTTTTGTGGTCTGTGTTCGATTCCAACTTCTGCCGATGATTTTTGATAGGTAGAGACAGATTCTATTCTCTTCTGGCTACACCAAGTGAAGAAGGTATAATAGCATTGTGGTCTGAACTACACATAAAACGTGATATTCCTTTTCTACGAAGTAGACGTTAGGGAGAACCACAATAAAGTCAGGAGTGGCGACATGCAGAAACTCTATCAGTAGTAACCTTTCTTACACTAGTTAATTATTTGTAGTGACGAAACAAACGCTTTGTATGGCCACAGGACACTTATTCCATCTTTTATTTCAGCTTCTGTGTCGATAAAATTGGTTCTGAACTGGAATGCAACTCAGGCCGCCCTTAACGCGGAATTTGATCCGTTCGGCACAATATAGCTCGACTACAATTTGTTGTTTGGTCAAAACTGCAGATGCCGCAACATCTCCACATATTGCGCGTGAATGGGTTCGAATCCTGGCCCGGTACGTAAGCTTTCATCATGTATTATCAAGCTCTAGCATGAGAATACCTATCTGCTGGTGGATAACAATTTTGATTTTTAATGTATTTTCATTCGTTGTCAACACTAACGATTTGTGACGTTTTTGACTCCCAGTGAGACACAGAACTATTTGCGAGATCACTGTAAGTTCAAGGATGTTATTCCGAGCTGCTGGTGGAGAAAAATTCGGTAGCTGACGTCTCTTTGTGTGTAGTCAACAACGATATGTATGGGATTCGATTCCCAGTCAGCACTGAACTCTTCATCATATTATTTCTAGTACAAACATGCTCACGTGTCGCTGCTGGCGTAACAAACACATATTTGACGTTCGTTTTCTCTAGAATATAACAACTATAGGTGCCAGGTTGGAGTCCTGGGAAGGAAAAAAGTGATGTGTCTTGTCATTTCAGTTAAAACATCTAGCTGCTGCCGAGGAAAGCCGATATGTCACAGTTGATTGTGCTTCGATAACAATCCGATTAGTCCTGGGTTCGAATCCCTGTCGAATGCAAAGCTTTACCTCACGGCATTTCAAGTAAGTTACTTGTGAAGAAGCAATATTTACCATCTCTCGTAGTTCGTTAACAGGGACAATAGATGCTGGGTAGGAATTTGCGTCCGTTAAAATGTTTACGTTATTAAAGTTGATATTTACTAACTGATACTGTCTAAAATCGAGGTATATCACTCTCTGTATGCCTAGTCAGGAATGAGTGTTAGTTTCCATCAGTCACGAAATCTTTGCTTAGTCTGCATGACCTGGGTTTGAATCCATATGCAAAACGAGACGGTTCGTCGTGTCGTTTGAAGTTCATACATATTCTCAACTAGCTGCTCGTGAGTAACTTAAATTTTTATTGTCATGTTGTGTTACATAATATGAACGGTGTGTTACTTTGAAACGGAAATCATGACTACGACGAACTTACTACGTGCATTACCTTTCTGACGTAATAATGAGAGTGGTAACATTTCATGTAAGTAATTTACTGCAATAAATGTGAGCTTACAAACATTAAGGGCAGTCTTATCTGTCATAAGGTGTTCGCTGATATTTGTGGTATCGTGGTATTACTTTTCATCTTGAGTTGTTGCGATAAAGAGCAGTGTTTTCTAGTGGTGACTTGTTCGAAGCATTTTCAATAGTCAAACGACTGTACCGTGGAGCGATTAGAGCACCTGCTAGACAGCTGCGTTTTGTGGGCTGCTTACGAATCAGGCAAAATGCAATTCAGGTCGTTCGGATACTTTAGAGCACGACTGTACATATTGTATATTTCCCGTCTCTCCCTACAGCATACCCTTATTTTTCTAAGTATTTCGGACATCTTGCATCTTTTTAAATTGTCGAACTCTTTTTCCCAGGTCGATAAATCCTGTGAACCCGCCTTGATTTTCCTTTAGTCTTGCTTCCAATATCAACATCACAATCAGAACTGCCTCTCTGGTATCTTTACTTTTCTTAAAGCCAAAATAGTCATCTTTCAACAAATCCCCAACGTTCTTTTCCATTCTTCTGTATATTACCCTTGTCAGCAACTTCCGACGCGTGGGCTGTTAAGCTGATACTCTTTCTACCTATCCGCTCTCTCCTCTGCATTTAACAGTGGAATTCCTTTTGCACTCTTAATGATACCATCCTTGCTTCCACCGAATGTTGTTTTGGCTTTCCTATAAGCTGAGTGAGTCCGTCGGATAATCAATTGTTTTTCTATTTCTTCACATTTTTCATGCAGCCGTTCGTTTTAGCTTCGGTACATTTCCTATTTGTATTTCCTTCTTTCATCGATCAGTTGCAGTATTTCTTCTTCTACCCACGATTTGTCCCCAGTTACCCTCTTTGTACGTATGTTTTTCTTTCCAACTTCTGTGATTGCCCTTTTTAGAGATGCCCATTCCTTTTCAACTGTACTGCGTACTCAGTTATTACTTCTTCCTGTATTTATAGCCTTAGAGTACTTCTGACGTATCTCGTTATTCCTTTGTACTTCTGTATCCCACTTATTTGCGTATTGATTCTTCCTGACTAATCTCCTAAACTCCAGCCTACTCTTCATAACTACTACATTGTGATCTGAGTCTATATGTGCTCTTGGGTACGCCTTACAATCCAGTGTCTGATTTCGGAATCTCCGAATCTAACTGAAATCTTCCCGTATCACTCAGCCGTTTCCAAGTATACCCCCTCGTCTTCTGTTTCTTGAACAGAGTATACGCTATTAATTTCTGAAATTTATCACAGAACTCAATTAGTCTTTCTCCTCTCTCATTCTTTGCCCTAAGCCCGTATTCTTCTGTAACCGTTTCCTGCTTCTCCCGTACAACTGCATTCCAACCCATAATGACTATTAGATTTTCATCTCCCTTTACGTACTGTAATAAGCTTTCAAAATCCTCATATACTTTCTCTATCTCTTCGTCTTTAGCTTGCGACATCGGCATGTATACTAATTATCGTTGACGGTGTTGGTATCCTGCCGATTCTGATAAGAGCAACCCTATCACTAAACTGTTCACAGTAACACACTCTTTGTTCTACCTTCCTATTCAAAACGAATCCTACTCCCGTTATACCATTTGCTGCTGCTTTTGATATTACCCTATACTCGTCTGACTAGAAAAACTTCGCTTATTTCCATTTCATTTCACTGATCCGTACTATATGTAGACTAAGCCTTTGCATTTTCCTTCTCATTACCCATTATTAAAGATGTATATGGCTCAGAAAGTAGTTCAAAATGCAGCAAAAATGGTTCAAATGGCTCTGAGCACTATGGGACTTAAATTCTAAGGTCATCAGTCCCCTAGAACTTAGAACTACTTAAACCTAACTAACCTAAGGACATCACACACATCCATGCCCGAGGCAGGATTCGAACCTGCGACCGTAGCGGTCGCGCGGTGCCAGACTGTAGCGCCTTGAACCGCTCGGCCACCCCGCCGGCCAAGATGCAGCAGTTATTCTTTAGGCCTTTCCTAGAACGGTTCGTGCTCGTTGGCACCAAAGCTAGCTGTCATCAAGAAAAACGAACTGAAAATGATCGGTTCAGCTATATCACCCATATCTATTCTCCCATCCACTCGAGTACTGATACTAATAAATGTGCAATTTAAACGTCAATACAAAAACCTTTTCTTCCTACCTACGATAACCATAACACAACACAATAATAAGTGGAAGCACTTGAACATGAAACAATAAATAATCAACTCTCTTGAAGTCTACAGCTAAATTCAACGCAGTTCAGCAAACAGCACGCAAATAGACTGGACTGTGCGCTAAAGTCAGTTTCGCGACACAAGTGCATAGCAACAGGCTATTTTTTTATGGTGCTTACGAGGTTTAGTTCTTTTTGGTTGAACAAGGGCTGTCCCAAGTGGCAACTGGTACACGCATCTTCCATTGGTTGCGCCCCGCGACGCAATTCCTTCACCCGGTGTACAGTCGCCCATTTCGCCACCTGATCGCAGGCTAGCATACGCCCCAGCGTCGATGTCGTGCACTCGGCGACGCACTGCTCTGGAGGCAGATGCCCAGCTTCTCGACTTGAAGTGAAGACGGCGCTCTTGTAATCTACTCTGCCTCATAGAGACTTCGTCACCCTAGCTCAGTAGGATGTAAAAGGCTCAGAAATCACCGTTACATACCATCTAGGGTGCCACGTGCGAATTCATTGCTAGGTAACAGTCAAGGAGCGTATGCACACTGACTCGGGTCAAAACCTGTGACCTGTGGCACAACTGGACTGAAAGAAAGGATCGCTCGATAGACGGAGTCGTGGGATCGCCAGTTTGGTCATTGAAGAAACCTTTTTGTGGAGGGGGGGGGGAGGGGTAGGTGGGTTGCTGGCTGGGGATTTTAGAGGGTCACGTAAACAAGGTTCAAATGGTAGCAGCAGTTATACAGACGTGAAGAGGTTTGTACGGTGAAGACAAGCGCAGGAAGCAGCATCGAAGCACTCTTTCGTCTAAACACCGCAAGAATTACAATTATAACTTTATGCCTACCCCCTCATATACACTAATCTGACGAAAGTCATGGGATACCTCCTAATATCGTGTAATATAATGGATCACCTGCTGCCCTCACTTCGACGTTATTATATGGATACCAGTTTCGGTGATTAAGTACATCATCTGCAGGTCTGTATGGATAAACAGTAATGATAGCATTATCAGCCTAACGACCATGTAAATACAAAGACATTAAAAACATGATAAGATTCAAGGACAATACTATAGAAATGAATATACAGTAATCATTTGATAAAACCAACACATACTCCCATTGCCATATGTCTAAAATATAATTATATGTGACACACCGTAACGAATTTCCGCATTATCCGTCGTATAAATGTTCTACTGATAGATAGCATCCAAACAAAATGTTTCATAAATAAAACTGATCAGTTGGATGATACAGTAAACTACCCATTTATGAAGAAACCTACGAATCTACAAAAATAACTGTCGAAACTGATACATGAAAGAAACTACAACATCAGATATAAGTAAACCTAAGAAATATGGATCGACGGCAGCTGTGGCCGAGCGGTTCTAGGGGCTTCAGTCCGGGATCGCGCTGCTGTTACGGTCGCAGGTTCGAATCCTGCCTCAGTCATGGATGTGAGTGTTGTCCTTAGGTTAGTTAGGTTTAAGTAGTTCTAAGTCTATGGGACTGATGACCTCAGATGTTAATTAAGTCCCACAGTGCTTACAGCTATTTGAAATATGGATCAATGTGCAAGTAGTCCCTGCAGAAGGACAGCTTCAGCAATATCTTAGTGTCAATATAATCCCGAAGCTATCAGAATGACTTTATAAATATATCTATATGTCACATCAGAGTCACAAAATGCTCAGTTCGAAACAGAATAAAGGCACATTTATTCATACGTATAAAATGAATGTGCAAGTTCGTGTCAAGAGACAAAACGTAGAAAACCACCAGTGTCATACTGTATAAAGAAGATATAGAATGGAACACAATGTTCAGGATGAACAATATCTCCGCATCAGCGAAGCTGGTGACGGCTGCAGGTGTTCCATTTTATTACATGAGTGAACGGTCGAAGTCCCTCAAAACTTCTATAAGAAGGACGGACATAAAAAAACTCCTAGTAGTGTCGGACTTCCTTTTCATGGTGCAGTGCAGCAACTGGACATGTCAGGACGTCGTTGGAAGTCCGCTGCAGAAATATTTCTATAGCCGTCCATTAATTGCGAAAATGTTACCACTTCAGGATTTTTTGCACGAACTGACTTCTCGAGTATGTCCCTTAAATTTTCGATAGGATTCATGTCAGGCAATCTGGGTGACAAATTCATTCACTCAAATATCCAGAATGTTCTTTAAACGAGTTGTGCATCGTACTACCACCCCTAAAAATTTCAAAGCAAATTGTTGCAAATGATCCACAAGTAGTTAATGATGGGTTCCGCTGGACCAGAGGACCTAGTCCATTCCATATAAGCACAGCCCACACTACTATAGAGCCTCAATCAGCTACCACAGTGCCTTGTTGACAATTGATTCCATGGCTTCGTGGAGCCTGCGCCACACTCGAACCTCACCATCACTGTTACGAACTAAAATCGGGACTCATCTGGACAGGCCACGGTTCTCCAGTCGTCCAGCGTCCAACCGATATGGTCACGAGCCAAGGAAAGCCGCTCCAGGCGATGTCGTGCTGTTAGCAAAACCACTCGAGTCGGTCACCTGCTGCCATAGTCCATTAAAGACAAATTTCGCCGCACTTTCCTAACGAATACTTTTGTCGTACATGCCACATTGTTGCTTGTCTGTTAGCACTGACAACCCTAAGCATAAGCCACTGCTCTCGGTTGTTAAGTGAAGACCGTCGGCCACCGCCTTGCCCGTGGTGAGAGGTAATAGCCGATATTTGGTATTCTCGGCACACTCTTGACGCTGTGGGTCTCTGAATATTCACTTCGCTAACGATTCCCGAAATGGAATGTCCCATGCGTCTAGCTCCAACCACCACTCCGCATTCGGAGTATGTTAATTCCCGTCGTGCGGACATCACTTCGGAAACCTTTTCACACGAATCACCTGATGGCAAATGAGAGCTCCATCAGTGCACTGCCTTTTTGTACCTCGAGTACGCGATACCACCGCCATCTACATATGTGCATAGAGCAATTCCATGACTTTTGTCACCTCTGTGTATACCCAACAATCTTGACGGTTTGGGCTGGAGACCAGGCATGCAAATCTCGTGTGACGAGCCGGAACAAGAGGCGCAGGTCGAGACGCGGTGGAGGGTTTGGGAGAGCACGGGGTGGGCGTGCCTGGTGCGCCGCCCCGGCGCTGTCTGCGTCACGCGGGCATCGCTACGAGGCAGCCGCCAGCCGCCAGCAGGGACCCGGTGCAGCGCGCCGTGCACACCGGCGCCGGCTTGTAGTACGCGGAGCGGAATAACCACCGCCCACCGCCTCCCGCCCTGTGAAATACCGCTCCGTCGCTGCAATCTGCCGCCTGCGCCGGTTCCCGCCTAGACACGGTGTAATATTGCAGCTCCTCTCCTCACCGCACCCCACCCGCCCCCCACGACCACCTCGCAAAGGCGCCAGAGATAGGTGCTCCGCTTCCGCGCCATAATTATACGCGCTGCTGTACACAGTTTCTGAAGACGTTATTTACCGACGCCACCTCGTCGAGGAGGTTCCTTCCGGTACTTACCGTCAGTAAATATACGGAGGCAACGACACGGTTAACAGTGTGCATCTCATTACGTATTACTTCTGTCAACTGGTCTCCTGTGGCTTGCGAGTCAATTCCAACGGAGAATGACAGTGAAGGAATTAGACATTACGCAGTATCGAGGTCTTTTTCACTCGTTGTATACATGATATTTTCTAGCTACCATTTCGAATATCTGGACAGGGCTTCGACAACGAATTAATTAGAAAAATTCGCGTTGTGCAATTTATTGATGGTGACCATTCGTATTATATGCAACTGGGACATTCCTGTAGAAATAACGTTGTCTATTTTTAATTCTTCGGTACTTTTTTCAGAGAGCCCTAACAAGAAGAAACATGCATCAATTATTTTTACAGGAAGACAAATGCAACGTACCAATTCCATGTAATAATAATGAACGACTTGAATATATCTATCGTCGAATGTTGAGTACTGGGTGAACTGATAAAGTAAGAAATGAGGAAATTCTGGTGAAAATCGGCAAAGAAATGAACATACGGTAAACACGACGAGAAACAAGGACAGGATAATGATGATGATGATGATGTGATTCTTCAATTTCTCCAGGCGTATTTGATGACGAAATAAATCTCGGGTGAACAGCCTGTTTTGAGTGTGCATAGGACACAGTATTTCGGCAGTCGACCACGTTGCCATCATCAGGTGCGCTGATGTACTGACCGGTGGGGACGAAATAAATCTCGGGTGAACAGCCTGGTATGAGTGTGCATAGGACACAATATTTCGGCATTCGACCACGTTGCCATCATCAGGTGCGCTGATGTACTGACCGGCGGTGCCGGCAGACCCTCCTGAACGAGAAGACTTAGGACGCAGCGCCCAGACGGCGGGAGAACGGACGCTGTACCTGGACCGCGCGTGGGGCTCGGAGCGTACCGACTTATAGGAAGCGCCTGAAGGAGGAGAAGGAGGGGGATTGTCCTATATGTACCCGGCGCCGGCCCACCGCCGGTCAGTACATCAGCGCACCTGATGATGGCAACGTGGTCGATTGCCGAAATATTGAGTCCTATGCACACTCATACCAGGCTGTTCACCCGAGATTTGTTTCGTATGATGATGATGTTTGGTTTGTGGGGCGCTCAACTGTGCAGTCATCAGCGCCCGTACAAAGTCCCAATTTTTACACAGTCCAATTTGTACACAGTCCGATTTAGCCACTGTCACAAATGATGATAATGATGATGAAATTATGAGGACAACATAAACACCCAGTTCCCCGGCAGAGAAAATGACAGGATGACAGGACACTTGTTAAGACATCAGAGAATAACTTCCACAATACTGGAGGGAGCTGTAGAGGGTAAAAGCCGAAGATGAAGAAGATATTGGAATATATCCAACAAATAATTAGTGACATAAAGTGCTACTCTGAGATGAAGAGATTGGCACAGGAGAGGAATTCTTGGTGGGCTTCATTAGAGCAGACAGAAGAGTGAAGCCTAGAAAAACGAGGGGTGTTTCAATTCTTCATGCTCGTTTAGACTACTTCGAAACTTTCTGAGCGTTTATACATTCGGCTTCTTTCATTTCCTTACTCCCTTGAAAATACTACGTTTTTAAATTTTTGCTTCTAAATCATCGCTTATTTCTCGGATATTTTATTATGTATCTTTTCTGACATATGGAATCCAGATGGTTCTGTACACATTTCCCCAAAGACACTGGAAAATCTTTTTTAATAAGTCTACCGAGATCCATCTATAAATATGACAAAATTATAGAAATATCTTCTTCATGATTCTTTCTGTTAAGTTTTCAGTGTTATGATTTATAGTACTTCCTAGTTACTTCTAATTTCCATAATTCTGAATTTCTTAGGGGACTTAAAATATTTCTTATAATTAATCCTCTGCTGTTAAACTTTTTCAAGCTTGTAATTCAGTACTGAGCATTCTCCGGGATTAGGTTTCGCTACTGAGAAGCAAAGCTTTAATTTTTTAGGAAAAGTTTTTTTTTTTTGCTGTAAGTATTTTTAGTTTTACCATTACCTCTTTCCATATTGTGTGTCCTTTAGGCTATAACAGATTTATCTACATCATTTTCGTGGACTGTCTCCGCCGTTCTTACTCAAATGTTAGATTTTTTTAAATCTTTGATATTGGATCAACACCTGTTGTTAACAATTTTGGACCTCTTTGTATGTTCGTCGTAAATGTTATTTTCCCTGTAGAGCCATGTTAGCTGCATCTCCCAAGAGACTGACTTTTACAGTATCAGCCATACAGAAAATATACAGAAATTGTATGGAAATATTAGGCAATTTCCTGTATCATTTACTTTTTCTTCCAAAGATGAAGTAATATTTTGTGTTCTCACAGCTTTTTCCAAAATGTAATTGAAAAGTAGTGGATATAAGCTACAGCAATGTCTGAGCAATCGGTTTATGTCAAATGGTAATTTTACTTCTGATATGGTTTCTGTAAGAGGTCCACACATTAGTTTTGCCAAATTTGATGTAGATGATACCAGTTTTAAACCTTGGCCACTCTTCTATTTATTTCTTTTATTGTCCACCCAGTCGTTGTCTTCATTTGTCCTAAATGTAAAAACACGTCAAAATGTTCTATGACTTCATTGTTAACTTTCCCTACCTTCTTTTATATATATTCAGTGTATGTTTGTAGCATATAAAGAAGTTTTCTATCGAAACAAATACTTTACCCTTATTTTTAATCGGTTTTTCTCCGAATGATCAACAGATATGTCTCCCTGCCGTACTGGTACAGAAACATAAAAAGCTTCTAGTTAAGACAGACACTGTGATAAGATGTACAGCATAATGAAACTGTGTGGTAAACAAATACAAATGACATCTTGGGTTGTCGGGTGTTCTGCCGGATATCAGCGTCGTACTTGCACGATATTTCGGTCACGTAGCTCGTAACCTTCATCAGGTGCGACCTGAGACTGCTCCTCGAGTGGACCTGGTCCAGTATTTATGCCTATGGCCTTCCCCCTCCACCAACGGCTGCAGGCGCTTATTCTGTGGTCCGCGCCCATTCCCTGCGACCTGCTGGAGCGTTGCTGCTCCGTTTTCCGTCCGCTGCGGTTCTAGGTGTTCCCCCTGCGGTCCGCGCTCACCAACCCCGCTCCTGGGGGTTTCATCTACGGTCTGGGGTACCAAGCGTTCCCCCTGCGGTCCGCGCCCGCTCACCACGACCTGTTGGAGCGTTGCCGCTCCGTTTTTCGTCCACTGCGGCTCTGGATGTTCCCTCTGCGGTCCGCGCCCACCAGTCCCACTTCTGGGTGTTCCATCTTCGGTCTGGTGCTCCTGGCAGTCCGTCAGGGGCTCGTTTTCCATCTCCATGTCTCTGGTTCTTCTGTTTGTGCAGTGTTGCAGCTGGCCCCGTTGCTCCTTTAACAATTCCAGAGCCGGATCCCAGGCTCTGCTTAGCTGGTACCCTGTGTCACGGTTCATAAGATCGTCAGCCATTTTAATTTCTATCGATTCTCTTATAACAATGTCCCAAAATCTGGGTGTTTGTGCTAGAATCCTGGTATCCTCATACTTCATGGCATGATCTAGTTCTAGACAGTGTTCAGCAATGGCTGACTTAGTCACCTGTCTTAATCTAGTGTGCCTCTGATGTTCTTTGCACCTGATCTCCACAGTTCTTGTCGTCTGGCCAATGTAGGCCCTGCCACATTGACAAGGTATATTGTAAATCCCTGGTTTTCGTAACCCCAGGTCGTCTTTGACACTCCCCAGCAGTCCCCCAATCTTGTTGGATGGACAGAAAACACACTTGATATTGTGTTTACGGAGGATCCTACTGATTCTGGCAGAAATAGAGCCAGCATAGGGCAGATATGCCACCTTCTTTGTTTCATCTTGGTCTTCTTCAGGAACCTGTGGTATGGTGGCTGGTTGGAGTGCCCTCTCAATTTGTCTGTCCGTGTATCCATTCTTGGAGAAAACTGTTTTGAGACGTTCTATTTCTATAGGTAGATTCTCTTGGTCTGACAGGGCATGTGCTCTGTGGACCAAAGTCTTCAGAACCCCATTCTTCTGTGCAGGGTGGTGACAGCTGCTGGCCTGCAGATATAAATCAGTGTGTGTTGGTTTTCGGTACACACTGTGGCCAATTGATCCATCTGCTTTCCTCCGGACTAGTACATCCAGAAATGGCAGCTGGCCATTCTTCTCCAGATCATCAGACAACTATGGGAAAAAGCGCCAGTGCCACCTAGACTGTATGGTCTGCCAAAAATACACAAGGAGGGCGTGCCCCTACGTCCAATTGTCAGTAATATTGGGGCACCTACGTACACAACAGCCAAGTACTTGAAAGGTCTCCTGTCTCCATATGTGGGCAAATGTACTCACCACATCCGCAACTCAGAAGATTTCCTGCAACGCCTCAAGCAACTGCACATCACAGATTCGGACATCATGGTCAGTTTTGATGTGGTATCGCTGTTCACCAGGGTCCCACTGAAGGACTCACTAGAACTGATTGCAGAGAAATTTGACGGTGCTCTGTTGGACCTGTTCAGTCATACACTGACATCCACGTATTTCCCGTACAGAAACCAATATTACGAGCAAACTGAAGGTGTAGCTATGGGCAGCCCACTGTCCCCTGTGGTTGCCAACATGTTTATGGAGAGTTTTGAGGAGAGGGCATTGGAGACAGCCATATTTAAACCCACATGCTTCTTTAGGTATGTGGATGACACCTTCGTGATCTGGCCACATGGGATGGACAGGCTCAATGAGTTTCTTGAACATCTTAACTCATGCCACCTTAATATCAAGTTCACCATGGAACTGGAGAAGAATGGCCAAGTGTGTTTTCTGTCCATCCAACAAGATTGGGGGACTGCTGGGGAGTGTCAAAGACGACCTGGGGTTACGAAAACCAGGGATTTACAATATACCTTGTCAATGTGGCAGGTCCTACATTGGCCAGACGACAAGAACTGTGGAGATCAGGTGCAAAGAACATCAGAGGCACACTAGATTAAGACAGGTGACTAAGTCAGCCATTGCTGAACACTGTCTAGAACTAGATCATGCCATGAAGTATGAGGATACCAGGATTCTAGCACAAACACCCAGATTTTGGGACAGTGTTATAAGAGAATCGATAGAAATTAAAATGGCTGACGATCTTATGAACCGTGACACAGGGTACCAGCTAAGCAGAGCCTGGGATCCGGCTCTGGAATTGTTAAAGGAGCAACGGGGCCAGCTGCAACACTGCACAAACAGAAGAACCAGAGACATGGAGATGGAAAACGAGCCCCTGACGGACTGCCAGGAGCACCAGACCGAAGATGGAACACCCAGAAGTGGGACTGGTGGGCGCGGACCGCAGAGGGAACATCCAGAGCCGCAGTGGACGAAAAACGGAGCGGCAACGCTCCAACAGGTCGTGGTGAGCGGGCGCGGACCGCAGGGGGAACGCTTGGTACCCCAGACCGTAGATGAAACCCCCAGGAGCGGGGTTGGTGGGCGCGGACCGCAGAGGGAACACCTAGAACCGCAGCGGACGGAAAACGGAGCAGCAACGCTCCAGCAGGTCGCAGGGAATGGGCGCGGACCACAGAGGAAGCGCCTGCAGCCGTTGGTGGAGGGGGAAGGCCATAGGCATAAATACTGGACCAGGTCCACTCGAGGAGCAGTCTCAGGTCGCACCTGATGAAGGTTACGAGCTACGTGACCGAAATATCGTGCAAGTACGACGCTGATATCCGGCAGAACACCCGACAACCCAAGATGTCATTAGATCACCAGGAAAGCCTGAAGAGTTACAAATACAAATGACTTATAGCATAAGATCGCCATCACCACACACTGCGCTTATGTCACGTTTAATTCATTCTATGTTATTTTAGTCTTACTACATGTTGGCCGACATTTTCATTTCGAGGAATACGGCAAGCGTTAATGAATAACAACTGGTTACTGACTTCAGTGGCAACCATTGCATTAAAGACACAAAATGTGTATCCACAAGACGTGTGGCCTGTTACTGAAAAAGTGCCATGACGATCTCTCCATTGGTAAAAGATTCCCGAATAGTCCCCCATTCGAATCTCCGCGCGGGACTGCCGTGGGAGAGGTGACAATGAGAAAAAGATTGAACAGCCAACGAAAGAATAACGTTCTACGAGTCGGGGTGTGGAATGTCAGAAGCTTGGTCATGGTAGGGAAACTAGAAAATCTGAAAAGGGGAATGCAAAAGCTCATTCTAGATATTGTAGGGGTCAGGGAAGTGAAATGGAAAGGAGACAAGGATTTCTGGTCAGATAAGTATAGGGTAATATCAACAGCAGCAGCAAATGGTATAACTGGAGTAGGATTCGTTTTGAATAGGAAGGTAGGACAAAGAGTGTGTTGCTGTCGACAGTTTAGTGATAGGGCTGCTCTTATCAGAATCGGCAGGATACCAAGATAGTTAGTATACATGCCGACGTCGCAAGCTGAAGATGAAGAGATAGGGAAAGTGTATGAGGATATTGAAAGGGTAATACAGTACGTGAAGGGAGATGAAATTCTAATAGTCAAGGGGGATTGGAATGAAGTTTTAGGCAATGGCGTAAAAAATGGTTAAAGGAGAATATGTGCTTGGTACAAGGAACGAGAGAGGACGAAGACTAATTCTATTCTGTAATGAATTTCAGTTAGTAACAGTGAATACCCTGTTCAAGAATCACAAGAGGAAGGGATATACTTGGAAAAAGGCGGGTGATACAGGAAAATTTCAGTTACATTACGTCATGGTCAGACAGAGAATCTGAAATCAGATACTGCATTATAAGGCGTACCCAGGGGCAGACATAGACGCAGATCACAATATAGTAGTTATGAAGAGTAGGCTGAAGTTTAAGAGATTAATCAGGAAGAATCAATACGCAAAGAAGTGGAATAGAGAAGTACTAAGGAATGACGAGATGCGCTTGAAGTTCTCTAAGGCTATAGATATAACAATAAGTGAAAGATCAGAAGGCGGCACAGGGACATCTCTAAACATGGGAATCACAGATGTTGGAAAGGAAAATATAGGTACAAAGAAGGTAACTGTGAAGGAACCATGGGTAACAGAAGAAACACTTCAGTTGATCGAAGAAAGACGGAAGTACAAAAATGTTCAGCAACACAGAAATACAAGTCTCTGAAAAATGAAATAAGAAGGTACTGCAGGGAAGCTGAGACAAACGCATGAAAAATGTAAAAAAATCGAAAAAGCAATGTTTGTCTGAAGGACTGACTCAGCATATAAGAAAGTCAAAACAATCTTTAGTAAAGTTAAAAGCAAGGATGCTAACATTAATAGTGCAACGGGAATTCCACTTAAATACAGAGGTGAGAGTGGATAGGTGGAAAGAGTACATTGAATGCCTCTATGAGGGGGAAGATTCGTCTGATGTGATAGAAGAAGAAACAAGAGTCGATTTAGAAGAGATAGGGGGTCCAGTATTAGAGTCAGAAATTAAGAGAGCTTTAGAGGACTTAAGATCAAATAAGGCAGAATGTATAGATAACATTTCATCAGAATTTCTAAAATTATTGAGGGAAGTGGCAACAAAACGGCTAATCATGTTGGCGTGTAGAATATATGAGTCTGGCGGCATATCATCTGACATTAGAAAAAATGTCTTTTACACGATTCTGAAGACTGGAAGAGCTGACAAGTGCGAGAATTATCACACAAACAGCTTAACAGGTCATGCATCCAAGTTGCTTGCAAGAATGATATACAGAAGAATGGAAAAGGAAATTGAAGATATGTAAGTTGACGATCAGTTTGGCTTTAGGGAAGGTAAGGGCACCAGAGAGGCAATTCTGACATTGTGTTTTATCATGGGATAAAAACCAGGACGCTTTGATAGGATTTGTCGACATCGAAAAAGCATTCGACAATGTAAAATGGTTCAAGGTGTTGGAAATTCTGAGAAAAATAGAGGTAAGCTACAGGCAGAGACGGTTAATGTACAACACGCAAAAGAGCTGAGACGGAAAATAAGAACTTACCTCCTGGAACGAAGAGCTCGGATTAAAAAGAGTGTGCGTCAGGAATGTAGTCTTTCACCCGTACTCTTCAGTCTGTACTTCTAGAAGCAATGATGGAGATAAAAGAAACCTCCAGGAGTGGAATTAAAACTCAAGGTGTAAGGACATCAATGACACAATTCGCTGATCTGATGGTATTGCCATTCTGAGTGAAAGTAAAGAAGATTTATGCGATCTGCTGAATTGAGTGAAGTACAGAATATGGACTGAGAGTTAACTGAAGAAAGACGAGGGTAGTAAGAGGTAGCAGAAATGAGAAAAGCGAGAAACTTTACGTCAGAATTGAAGGTAACGAAGTAGATGAAGTTAAGGCATCAAAACAACCAATGACGAGCGGAGCAAGAGGGACATCAAAAGTAGACTAGTACTGGCGAAAGGGCCATTCCTGAACAAGAGAATTTAGTAGTATCAGACATAGGCCTTAATTTGACTAAGGCGTTTTTGAGGTTGTACTTTCGGAACAGAGGATTGTTTGGCAGTGAAACACGGACCATGGGAAAACCGAAGCATTTGAGATGTGCTGTTACAGACGAATTTTGAAAATCAGGTGGACTGATAAGGTAAGGAAAGAGGACGTTCTGCACATAATCGGTGAGGAAAGGAATGTGGGAAACACTGACAGGGAGAAGGTACAGGATGATAGCACATCTGTTAAGACATCAGGGAATGACTTCCATGGCAGTAGAGTTAGCTGTAGAGAGTTAGGCTGTAGAGGTTGGCACAGAGTGGAATACATCCAGATTATAATTGAAGACGTAGGTTGCAAGTGCTACTCTGAGATGGAGAGGTTGGCATAGAAGAGGAATTGGTGACGAGCTGCATCAGACCAGCCAGAACACCGATAAAAAAAGTCTATCACAGCTGCGAGATGACAAATGATCATGACTTGGTTCTATCTGGAGCCCACCTTCAGATATCGAGTGGCCGTTTAGTGTTACGACACTCTTTGTCACCATGAATAGCTGCGGAGACGATTTAAGAAATCTTGAAATAACTACACAGTTTTCTTTTAGTCGTTAGTTACTGTGTCACCTGCCACCTTATTTGATGAAAGCGTTGACTGCGAAACATATATATGTGATTTTGTTTCTTTATACTCTCACATTTTTAATTACTTCTCTTACAAATATTTTATCGTAGCTTCATACGTCCACTATGAAACATTTCAGAACAGATTTGTTTAAGACACTGAAATGTATCAAACGTCCATTATCGTTTGCGTCAGACGCTCGCCTACTTTTCAGTATCATATTTCTTCCATTTCAGGATATCTTTTCGTATGTTTGTTCAGTATCTATAACATCTTTCCCTCTTTGCGTAAGTACCTTCTCAAAATAATTGACCGCATCATCTACGTCTATTATAAATCAACTTCATTTTGAAAGATCCTGAATGTATTGCTTGATTTAATCTGGTCTACATGAAACGTGTTCCTGAATGACCAGATAGTCGTGTCTAAAATCAGGTTTTTTTTTAACTCTGTTGTCTGCACTACCATTCACACACTGTGAACTAACTAAATGACGTGTTGCAAACACCATTCTCATTTATTAGACACCACGTTTATTAAAAACCTATCAAAACGCAATGCTGCTCGACACAACGAGGCGACAACACTTGTGAGGTAACAGGCAAGCTGTGGCGCCCTGAAAAATTATCTGAAGTTCGGAGTTGGCGCGGCGGCTCGCGCCACTCGGCAAGCCGGGCCTTGACAGCACCCGCGTGGTGCCGAACAGTAGCCGGAGCAAGTAGCTGTATTCATTCGTAGATCTCTTTTTACGAGGATATTGGGCATTTCAAAGTATTTACAAGTTTAGACCAATTTAAAATAAGCTAATTCGCATACACATGTATTTACAGACTTCTAGTTAGAGACAATCATTAGTTTAACTCCTGGTATACAATACCTTTTTTACAGATAACTTATTAAATAATGTAATACCACACTGTTCACTCATATCTCACTATGTCACTGCACACACTATACGCACACTGTTTCGTAACACTTCACTCACTACACACACACACACACACACACACACACACACACACACACTGGTAATTTCTGGGCCATTTTCTGTTCCAAAACTTCCCATTTGCTGTCCTGAGAAACTGAGATAGCATCCCTCCATAATGAGTGAGATATTGAGCACAGAAAGGGGAAGATGTGTTAGTATTGTGCTACGCATAGCTTGGGGGTAAGTATTTCTAGAAAAGAAAAAAAGAAGGAAAAAACATAAAGTGAAGGTGTTATGTGGAATGTTGGATGTTTTATAATCATTATTATTATTATTTATTTGTATAACCTTTCTTATCAAACCCCTACTCTGTTTTATGTAAGTAATCCTTCAGTGTATAAAATGTATTGCATAACAGGTAATTTTTAGCAGCCTTTTTAAATAAGTGTATTTTTGCAAATTCTTTAATCTCTTTTGGTAATTTATTGTACAGTTTTATTCCTTCGTAGAAAATGCTGTTGTGAGTTTTATGTTTGTTTTTTTCTTGGCAAATGTAAGTTGAGTCCATCTCTTGTTGCATGGTCATGGACAGAGCTGTTTGTGCAGTAATTACGAATGTTATTTTTGATGTGTACAACTGACTGGTAAAGTATTCACATGGAGCAGTTAAAGTCCCCGGTGTTTTGAACAGATCTTTACAATCAGCTCGACTAGTATTTTTGGTTATTATTCTTATGCCTCTTTTCTGGAATTTGAAAATTTTGTTCATATTTTGTGCATTTGTTCCCCAAAAAAGAATGCCATAGCTATGCCACAGCTAGTGTACGTATGGATAATATGTAACTAAAAGACACTGCATGTTACACACTGATGATAGGATTCTAAGGGCATAACATGCTGATTACATTCTGTTTGCAAGTACCTTCGTGTGTTCACACCACTTCAACTGAGAATCGATATTCATTCCTAGAAATTTTCCATTTGTTACACAGTCTATAGATGTGCCATCTGCATTTAATTGTTTTTTTCCTCTTCAAACTGAAATTCATGGCATCAGTTTTCTTTATGTTCAGTGTCACTTTATTGCTTATTGGTCAATGATAAACTTAATCAAAATATCCACGGGTGTACTGCCGGTCTACAGTGTCCAACGGGCACAATATTTCGGCGATCATACATGTCGCCATAATCAGGTGAACTGACGGACTGAGCTCCTGTGAACGTGCCGGCACGGAGATCCGTACACTATGGCTGCTCAGGTGGAACTGGGTTCGGTCGCGGCGGCGGCCGATTTAAATACGCTCCGCCCGCGGCGCGCTCACTCCGCCGTCCGCGCCCCGCGCCACGGTCGCGCGGTGGAACAGATTGCGACGGCGTCTGAGATGACGTCGGTGTGATGGCTCCGTCCGCCGTGGTCGTCACAACTATACATTTGCTCGATTTACTCTTGATTAACCCAATCGCTGGTTTCCAAGCCTTGCTAAGATTATAGCCACAGTCACGATTTATGAGGTCGTCATTGGTGCAAATTTCGATGGCCTCTCTAACAACGCTGTCCCAGTATCTCGACATCTGTACCAGAATCCTCGTGTGTTCATACTCCATAGCGTGATTTTCCGACAAACAATGTTCAGCGACCGCCGACTTGCTCGGATACATCAGTCGAGGGTGCCTCTGGTGTTCACGGCATCGATCCTCGACGGTACGCATCGTCTGACCAATATATGACTTGCCACATTGACACGGAATCTGGTACACGCCGGCCTTCCTCAAACCGAGGTCATCTTTGGCGCTCCCCACCAGTGCACGAGTTTTATTCGGAGGACAAAACACCGTTCCGACCCGGTGTTTCTTCAAAATGCAGGCGATCTTTCCCGAGAGTGCGCCTGTATATGGGATAAACGCAGTGCCTACCTCCTCCCTCGTGATTTCATCCATATCCACAGGTTGTGCTGTAGTGGTTGGGCGGAGAGCACGTTGAATCTGCCACTCTGAGTACCCATTTTTTCGAAATACAGTTCTCAGATGTTCCAATTCCTGGGGTAGACTCTCTGCGTCAGAGATAGTGCGCGCCCTATGTACTAGAGTTTTAAGTACCCCATTCCTCTGTGAAGGGTGGTGGCAGCTGTCTGCGTGCAAATACAGATAAGTGTGCGTTGTCTTCCGATACACCCCATGACCTAGGGTGCTGTCAGGCCTTCTCTTGACCAAGACGTCAAGGAAAGGTAGTTTACCCTCCGTTTCAGTCTCCATAGTGAATTTGATGTTGGGGTGTATGGAGTTTAGATGTGTAAGGAAGTCAAGGAGTTTATCCATACCATGTGGCCAGATGACGAAAGTGTCGTCCACGTAACGGAAAAAGCAAGTAGGTTTCCATTCGGATGACGACAGGGCTTCCTCCTCGAAGTTCTCCATGTACAAATTCGCTACCACCGGTGAGAGTGGGCTACCCATGGCGACTCCCTCCGTCTGTTCGTAGTATTCTCCATTAAAAAGAAAATACGTGGAAGTCAAGACATGCCTAAAAAGTTCAGTGGTCTTCTCGTCAAACTTCTGACTAATCAATTCTAGTGACTCTCGCAGGGGTACCCTCGTGAACAAGGAAACGACGTCAAAACTCACCATGATATCTGACTTACCCAACGTGAAGCTATCAAGGCGTTTAACAAAATCCACGGAATTACGGATGTGATGAGGGCATTTACCCACGTAAGGACTTAATATTCCCGTCAGGTATTTGGCCAACAATTATGTAGGTGCCCTGATGTTGCTGACAATGGGGCGTAATGGTACCCCCTCTTTGTGAACCTTCGGGAGTCCATATAGTCTAGGCGGTACCGGACCTTGGGGTAACAATTTCTTAGCGTCACCCTCCGGTAATTCTGCGTCCTTGAGAAGCGACCTCGTCTTGTTGTCCACCTTCTTTGTAGGGTCAACGCTGAACTTCCTTGAGAATTTCATTTGCTTTCTCAGCAAGTTCTCTTGTTTTCTCAGTGACTATAATATTGCTGTCATCAGTGAAGAGAATATTTTCACCATGAGTAACACTACTGGGAAAGTCACTGATGTATATCAGGAATAGTATTGGCCCTAATACGCTACCCTACAGAACCACTATATTAATGTATTTTGGTTCTGGTAGGTGTTTTACTAAATGTTTAGATCTATTTGAAGTATGTGTTATCTTTTTGTACCCTATCTGCTAGGTATGATAGAAACTAGTCAGTAGCTACCCCTCTTATTCCTAATGCTTCCAATTTATTTTACAGAATCTTGTGAGCAACTAAAGACCTTAGAAAGATCCAAAAATATGCCTGTGACACACTCTATCAAGAGCATCAAGTACAACTTTTGCCACATCGGAAACAAAACTGTGATTTGCTTAAAAGATTATATTTTTTCAGGTAATTCATTAATCTGTCTTTGATAATTGCTTCTATTATTTTTGAGAATGGTGACAGCAGGGATATGGGCCACTAATTTTCTGTGTCTCCTGCATTACCTTTCTTAAACAAAGGTACAACTCTTGCCTGTTTTAACTGCTCTGGGAATGTCCATGATGTGGAGGATTCATTTGTTATATTTGTTAAGTGGTCTTGTATAATCCCTATGCATTGTTTCAGTAAACACATTGGTACTTCATCTAAGCCTACTGACTTTTCATTTTTTAGTTTTTGAACTGTTTTATTGACTTCATTCTCTGTGGTTGGAAGTAACGTCATTGTATTTAGTGCAACATTATTTCCAGGTGTTATATTTCTTTTGGAGAATTTTTGCTGAGACTTCTCTGCAATACTTAAAAATGCTCGTTTACATAGTTTGATAAGTGTTGTGGATCATTTATTTCATTATCCTCTCCCTTAGCAGTATGTTATTCTGCATTTGTTTGCCTCTCCTCGCTTCCTTTTTTGTAACATCCCACACTGCTTTGCTTTTATTCTCTGCATTATATATTATTTTGTCATTAAATGAATTTTTCGCAGCAACCAGAACATTCCTATAGATCTTTTTTTATCTATGATATAAATTGAAGAATTCTGCAAATCTTTTTCATGGAACTGAGGTGTTTAAGTGTTTTCGAGGACTTCTTAATACCTGCTGTTATCCATCTGCTTTTGTGAGATGTTCATACAGACATGCATACCTTTGGGAATGCCTTTTCAAAGTTCAATTTAAACAATGTGGAGAATTTAGAGAATTTCATATTCACATTGGTTTCCTTATACACTTCATCTCAGCTTTGTTTTTCTAGTTCTTTTGAAAAATCGTTTATTTTCATTTCTGATAGATGTCGTTTGAAGGCTTGTAGTCAGGGAATGATTCGATGCCTGATTTTACTGCTGTTATTTGACAGAGATGATCTGATAGTCCGAGACCTTTTACAGCTACATCACATTTTTCCCTCTCCATATTTGCGGCCACGTGGTCAATTACTGATGCAGTCATTGTAGTAATCCTTGTTGCACTATTTACCAATAGGGACATGCCAAAAATTTTGAAGGATGTTTATAAAGGTGCTGCTGGATTCATGTATGATAGTGTTGATGTCAATGTCCCCACATAGAATTATGTTGACCTAGAACTTCCATTAATTTATTTAAAAAGTGTCCACACTACCACTGGGAGATCCATACACACAAAAAATTATTAATTTCTTGGTGATATCAAGACCTGTTAATTCAATAGCTAATATTGCAAAGTGTTCATCTTCACTTACTGTACTGAGGTCATGTCTCGATTTGAACTGTGTTCCTTTTCTGATATAAATGCATGATCCTCCACCCCTTGAAGTAGTTGTGCAGCAGGAGTTTGCCCTTTCATAGAATTATAAAACTACATGTTGGATTTCTGTGTCTCTATCCCTGTGCTCAGTAATACAAACTACTGTGCAGTTCAAGGACTGGAACTCAACTTCTAATAGTTATATTTCATTTTTTATTGATTGCATGTTTTGATGGAGGCTTGTTAAGCCTGTGAAATGCCCCATGTTACTCTTTCAAATGGTTTGTTTTTCTTTGTGACATCTGGTATGTGTGATATTTGAAGTGTTAAAATCTGTCTTCAGAGTGGTTGTTTCAGTATTTTTTAAACTGCTAGAGATATTCTTTAGGCAAGGGAACCTGTTGTCTGGATTTATCCTAAAGAAGACCTACTTTTCCTACCTATGGTAACAGGTATTTGACCATGTGTGCACCGAGGTCCACCCTGTATACTTTCATGAATCAGCTATACCAATATTCCCTTTCCAGTTCTGTTTGGGTGTAGGCCATGCCAAGTGAAACCCCATCTGTCGATAGTCCCGACGGGCAGCAGAGAAACATGAGCAAAGTTGGCTGTCCTCAGAGCCATCCCTAATCCCACATTGATTCGCCTCACAGCTCCATTAAGGCGTGGTCGATCATGGCCCCGGAATAGCTTAACAAAGTGTACGTTGGCGTCATGAGTCAGGGAAGCTATCTTGTCCAGGTCACCACCTACGTCATATGCCCCATCTCTGTCCAAACTTTTTCCTGCCCCGCCCACTATCACTACATAGTCCTCTTTTGTGAGGTCCTTACATAAAGACCCTAGGTCCTCTATCGCATGACTTAGCCTTGCATTTGGCTTGAAGATACATGTGTCCTGGTACGCTGTCCCTAAACTTTCCTGTAACTGAGGGCCTACACCTGGCCCATGGCTGCTACCTAGCAGCAGCACTTTCTTCTTTCTAACACTTTGTACATTATTGGCCTCAGTTGAAGTGTGCTGCACATTTCCTGCTCCTTGTTCCACCTGAGGCTCTTCTCCACTTAACTCTGGCGGTGGTAGATACCTGTTTTCGGTGTTGATTATAAAACTGTCAGATCGAGTTCTCTTTCTTCCTATCCTCCTACCAGCTGCCAGTTCCCACCCCCACTCCCCCATCTCCCTTGATCCTTATGAGTTCCTTCCTTCCTTGCTTCCTCCAACTGTGCCTGAAGGGCGCAGATTCTGTTCCCCAATCAAAATGTTCCTACTGCATACTCTGCAGTTCCAGGAGAGAGCCTCTTCTAGTTCTCCCAACATTCTCGCCACTGCATACTCCCCAGTGAAGATATTTCCTACAAGATTGGAAACAAATCCCTCTACTCACTACCCTATAAGAGCTCCCACATTCTCACTCATGGACAGTTTCGAAAGAATTAAGTTTAAGGAATGTTTTAAGTTTGTCAAGGACACGTGAATCAAAAAACGACACAATGTTCTTATGTGTGGTGGTTGTTGTGGTTTTTGTATTGATTTAAAGATACAATGACAGAAGAATGAATTTGTAATTACTTTACTTATGGAGAATGTAAGTTATCAGGTGTGTTTGGTCAGGTTTTTAAACGTTTGTAACTCAGAAAATTTAGGCCTGGATCGCGTCTATCTAACTAGTAAACAATACGAAATGTGTTAGTTAAATACGGTTTAGAAACGTTTAATTACACTTTTTCGGTGACAGTAGACACTGATGAAACTAGTAGCAGTCTTTTTTTACCGAATTTTGCACTATCAAGAAAACTTGAATAGAATTTTTTGTGTTTGTGTAACGTAAAATTTCGGGTTATGTTGCGACTATCGGAACTTCAACTAAAGAACTAGTTTTTTCAAGAACAAGCTCTGCTGGGACGCTAATATTCAGTTATGTAACAAGAACGGACACTACAGCAAGCATACAAAACAAAGAAAATTTAAATTTTTCACTGTTTCTTCTTAAATAAGTTCTTTTAGCAGACGAAGAAAATACCTGTGATCTCACTCGGCGGCCATCTTGGTGCAAGATGCGTGGACAAGGCTGACCTCATGCCTGGGAATTCCATGTTGATGCTGTGTCAAGGAAGGTGCTTTGTGTCGATGAAGATTTGTATACCAGGAGTGTAAAAGATGGTGGACTTTGTGAAACCACAATGGCAGATATATTAGTTTAAAGTTTAGTATCTGACTGTAAATTATACAAGTAACACCCAGCAACGAATTTGCAAAATCTAAACGGTGCATCCGATTTTGTCGACCGACATGTCTTTAGAAAGCTATTATTTTAAACCTAAATGGGTATGAATTACAGGCATTTAACTTGAATAGTACATGAGTTATTGGAAGTCAAAGTGATCGATTACTATTGATCGCGTCAGGCCGTAAGTACTCCACAGTTACACGAAAAAACGTTAGCAGCCTGCTTATAAACATATATTTATCCATCTATGTCTTTGTTTATATCCGATATATACTATTCATGAAGAAATTGGTTACATATTCACTGTGTTTTAGAAAGCACAGAGACATTAGGCTACTGGCCTACTTTTCATTCTATTCCTTTGATATATGTTTATTTAATTTGTTTATGTATTTAATAAAGTGTGTTAGAGCGTGTTTATGGTCCAGCCGTAGGAATATGCATTTAATTTCAAGTTATTTAAATGTGAATCTAATACGTCGTATGTGTTTTAATATTTTTGTGAGTGTGAGTTGGCTTGGAGACATTGCGAGAGCGCTCTAGCCGATCACAGCGCTCTTTACTATGGTAGGCGACTACTGAAGTCAATGGAGAGACTGTATGGAAGTGGGGGAGGAGCATTGGGTCGCACAGGACATGGGGGTGTGCTGTACCGGAAAGCGCGACGGACGGTCTATGGAAATACTTGGAGCGTGTTGAGCAGTTTGCGCGTGGTCGTGGAAGATTGAAATATTTCATAGTACTGACTTGTGCACCTGTGAGATTTCCGTGGCTTCTGCAGTGAAGACGAAGTATGCGTTTGGAAGTGAATATCTCGCGAGTTATGTTGTTGTTCATAACTAATTACGTGAAGTAGGAATCTATTGTTTCCCTTTAATTCAACTTATATTTTATTTAATTGCTGGAACATCTACTCCAATAAGTGTTTTGTAGAAATAAACGATATTCTTAAAGGTACTTCTGCTGTCACATTCATCATTTATAGTCGTTAAAAACAGTACCTGCAAATTTTATTTAACTGCAATCTTTCATATATAAATATTTATGTTACATTCAGAATTCGCAATTGCCGAGTGATAGGAACCCTCGACCATTCGACGTGTATATTCATATTATATAATGTAGAATCTATTTGGCTTGTAATGCGGCAACTACGTATCCCAGCCCTAGACAGCGAAACCAGCCAAAACGTTTAATATTTCAACTCTGAGTGTTAGGGTACGTAGTTGAGGACCACCATTTTCTATTTGAAAGCCCGCACACTGATGCATTCATATGATTGAGAATAAATGTGTATCTAATTAATGGAACACCAAATGAATTGTTTATGTGCCAACACTACTTGTTCCTGTGTTTACATTCGTGGACTGGCTGGCCTCTCAAGGTCTTAGTAGCTCACCTGTACCTGAATAAGATAAAAAATACATCCTCTACCCATGAATATCGTAGTAGGGTCGGACTAGAGAAGAACAATGTGCGATCAAGATAGGTTTACAGAGATTAAAACAGCGATCGGTCATAAAGATAAATGGAAGACGAGGCCCGATCGACCTAGGGGAACATCGAAACCCTGCTCACGCTGCAAAATTGTGTAACGGTCTGTGGGAAGCATAGAGGCATTAGGGAGGGGTGACTGGAACCTCACAGCTACTCGATCTATATAGAGACTTCAAGCGATGCGGAAAGACTGAGTAGACAGGTCGTTGTGAATCGCCTGGTTTCACGGTCAACGACAGTCATTTTCTTCCTTGCCCCTTCAAAAAATATACCTTCGGACAAGTGGCGGCAGAGTGGCAGTGGGTACGAAGCGTAGCAATAACCATTTCATAAACTTTCCAGTCCAATGACAAATGGTGTGAGGAAAATTGCTGACGGAGCAACTCAGTAAAGGAATAGTCATATAGAGTCGTTCGCTAGGAGGCCACATGGGGCTGTTCAGCCGCATAATCAGAATTGGGTTTCCTCCTCTGCACACACTGGCCACGTCCATGCGCTGTATGAGACTCGTGTTTTAAGTGTTTATGTTGAGTGTAGGTGTCTCTAATAGTGTGCGATCATGTTTTATGTTCCGCGGTGATGAGACAAGCGACAGAATGGAACGGCGGCAGCAAATCCCTTACTCCTCTCGAATAGCGAAAACGGGATCGCCTGCCTGGATGCCCCCGTCCGACCGACATGTCACCATGAAGCACTACGCATAGCTTTGGAATATGATGATGGACAGCGGCTCGAAGTCTGGTGTTAGGAACATTCACATTAGCTGCTTAAGCAACTCGTCACACCTTTATCTGAACAAAATGCTATAAGTTTATGCAGGAAGGTTGATAAAATCGCACACTGCAACTAAAACTTCAATTTATCATCATTGAATTACTGACAGTACGTTAAAGCCTTATTATCACTAAAGAAACGTGGCTCGTAATATTCAGGCCCATTGGATGTACAAATTCAGAAATATTCTACGCTAAGCAGTATCCCATCTTGCACTATCAGAGCTCTTTCTGTATTAAAAGTTCGTGTGATTACCGCACTGATCTAAAATTAAACGGTCCATAAAGTGAAGAAGCAAAATCATCATGAAGAGTAAAACAGATTCACCGTTCTTCCCCAGCGTTTCCAGCACCTGTGATCCACGGGGTATCCATAAAATTTCAGAAAGTCGTAACTAAGAAACTTTTAGAGATAGAGAATTGTGGTTTGTTGTAGAATGCAGAAGAAATCATAAAGGGCTGTGTTTATCTGGATACCAGTCAATGACATCGATAGCCTTCGTACACGAATGAATGAAGCCACCTCAGCTATTGATGCTGCAATTCTGGACCATGTGTGTTCAGAACGCGATTTTGTTGTATGACAGATAAGTTGGGTGTAAAATAGAAAAAAAGCACGGGACTCATGTTCAAAGGGAGGAGGCCAGCTAACCCTATCTTCAGGCTCATAATCGTCACCATCCAGTTCAGCATGGAGCAGTATTTCGTACAAAGGCACATAGGGCCACGTCTTCTCTGATCCTGAAAGTTTGTCGCTGCATTAAAGGTGCTAGAAGCGCTGGAGCAGAACGGTGAACCTGTTTGCTCTACTTGATCATATTGCCTCTTTAGTTTAAGGACTGTTTAATTTTTGATCAGTACGATCACCTTGAAGTCACATTACGCCAGAAGGTTTATACTGAAAGACAAATCACACGCGTTTTGCGCTATCGACAACCCGTGAACAGGGTGAGTGATGAAAGCAACGAGTGGCATCAAAGTTTACTAGCTTTTTGCCTTACACAAGTACCATTTCCAACATGATTGGTCTTAACCTGCAGAAACATGATATGAATGTTTTTTTTTTTTTATTCAATCACTAAGATTAACGTCATTTTATGGTCTATAAAGAATAATCTTGGTTTGCATGAGATCCTGTGTTTACATTCGTGGACTGGCTGGCCTCTCAAGGTCTTAGTAGCTCACCTGTACCTGAATAAGATAAAAAATACATCCTCTACCCATGAATATCGTAGTAGGGTCGGACTAGAGAAGAACAATGTGCGATCAAGATAGGTTTACAGAGATTAAAACAGCGATCGGTCATAAAGATAAATGGAAGACGAGGCCCGATCGACCTAGGGGAACATCGAAACCCTGCTCACGCTGCAAAATTGTGTAACGGTCTGTGGGAAGCATAGAGGCATTAGGGAGGGGTGACTGGAACCTCACAGCTACTCGATCTATATAGAGACTTCAAGCGATGCGGAAAGACTGAGTAGACAGGTCGTTGTGAATCGCCTGGTTTCACGGTCAACGACAGTCATTTTCTTCCTTGCCCCTTCAAAAAATATACCTTCGGACAAGTGGCGGCAGAGTGGCAGTGGGTACGAAGCGTAGCAATAACCATTTCATAAACTTTCCAGTCCAATGACAAATGGTGTGAGGAAAATTGCTGACGGAGCAACTCAGTAAAGGAATAGTCATATAGAGTCGTTCGCTAGGAGGCCACATGGGGCTGTTCAGCCGCATAATCAGAATTGGGTTTCCTCCTCTGCACACACTGGCCACGTCCATGCGCTGTATGAGACTCGTGTTTTAAGTGTTTATGTTGAGTGTAGGTGTCTCTAATAGTGTGCGATCATGTTTTATGTTCCGCGGTGATGAGACAAGCGACAGAATGGAACGGCGGCAGCAAATCCCTTACTCCTCTCGAATAGCGAAAACGGGATCGCCTGCCTGGATGCCCCCGTCCGACCGACATGTCACCATGAAGCACTACGCATAGCTTTGGAATATGATGATGGACAGCGGCTCGAAGTCTGGTGTTAGGAACATTCACATTAGCTGCTTAAGCAACTCGTCACACCTTTATCTGAACAAAATGCTATAAGTTTATGCAGGAAGGTTGATAAAATCGCACACTGCAACTAAAACTTCAATTTATCATCATTGAATTACTGACAGTACGTTAAAGCCTTATTATCACTAAAGAAACGTGGCTCGTAATATTCAGGCCCATTGGATGTACAAATTCAGAAATATTCTACGCTAAGCAGTATCCCATCTTGCACTATCAGAGCTCTTTCTGTATTAAAAGTTCGTGTGATTACCGCACTGATCTAAAATTAAACGGTCCATAAAGTGAAGAAGCAAAATCATCATGAAGAGTAAAACAGATTCACCGTTCTTCCCCAGCGTTTCCAGCACCTGTGATCCACGGGGTATCCATAAAATTTCAGAAAGTCGTAACTAAGAAACTTTTAGAGATAGAGAATTGTGGTTTGTTGTAGAATGCAGAAGAAATCATAAAGGGCTGTGTTTATCTGGATACCAGTCAATGACATCGATAGCCTTCGTACACGAATGAATGAAGCCACCTCAGCTATTGATGCTGCAATTCTGGACCATGTGTGTTCAGAACGCGATTTTGTTGTATGACAGATAAGTTGGGTGTAAAATAGAAAAAAAGCACGGGACTCATGTTCAAAGGGAGGAGGCCAGCTAACCCTATCTTCAGGCTCATAATCGTCACCATCCAGTTCAGCATGGAGCAGTATTTCGTACAAAGGCACATAGGGCCACGTCTTCTCTGATCCTGAAAGTTTGTCGCTGCATTAAAGGTGCTAGAAGCGCTGGAGCAGAACGGTGAACCTGTTTGCTCTACTTGATCATATTGCCTCTTTAGTTTAAGGACTGTTTAATTTTTGATCAGTACGATCACCTTGAAGTCACATTACGCCAGAAGGTTTATACTGAAAGACAAATCACACGCGTTTTGCGCTATCGACAACCCGTGAACAGGGTGAGTGATGAAAGCAACGAGTGGCATCAAAGTTTACTAGCTTTTTGCCTTACACAAGTACCATTTCCAACATGATTGGTCTTAACCTGCAGAAACATGATATGAATGTTTTTTTTTTTTATTCAATCACTAAGATTAACGTCATTTTATGGTCTATAAAGAATAATCTTGGTTTGCATGAGATCGGTGTCTATCGTATCCCTTGCAGTTATGACATGTCATGAGACCATGGAGGACTGGTTTATTGAGAATAAGCGACATAGGCGTTTAGGAAACATCCTAGCAAATCTGCTATCGCAGAACATTTTCTTGGCACTGGTCATCCTATGGAATATAACAACACGGGGATTTTTTCAGCTATGTTCAAATGAGTGTGAATTCCTAAGGCACCAAACTGCTTAGGTCATCGGTCCCTAGACTTAACCACTACTTAAACTAACTTACGCTAAGAACACACACCCATGCCCGAGGGAGGACTCGAACCTCCGGCGGGAAGGGCCGCGCAATGCGTGTCTTGGCGTCCTAGAACGCGCGGCCAATTCGCGCGGCTTTTCAGCTATAGGGTTACTGTTATTAGGAAAGCAATTGAGACTAAATTATCAAGTGACTTTATAAATTGATGTTTTTACTTAAATTCTACTTAGAATCCTGGTCTATCCTGGGTCAAACAGCGGAGGGACATACGAGTAGTTAATGGCACCTCACTATCGATTACCTCTGATAGTCGTCTTTGGTTCTGTGGTGGCGCCAGTGTTTAGTGTGTGTGTGTGTCTTTTAATGTGTTGTCTTTTGGTATGCACTCTGCAAATCGCATTTTAAATTTTATTGCCACCACTCATTCGTTACATTCGTGCCTTCAAAATAACAAGGTGTGCACCGGTCGAATGATCATCTTCCCTTCGATGTTTCAGCTGCAACTCTTCTATTTGTAGTAGGTCCTCGGAAGAAAAATATGGGAGCCGAACACATTTTCAACTCATTACATTCCTTAAAATAACCATGATTATTCATGTTAATATGCCATTAACGGTGTATTTAATACGTTTTTCCGACTTTTATCGGCTAGCACTGAGTAATGTGACTAAAGCCAGAATACTTTCATCGTCGAAAGTGAAAGTAAATAAGAATCACTTTTATTGACATCGAGTCATAAGCACGTCATGCCACTACCATGTTTTGCACACGCCATTTGCAACGTCAGTTGTGGCGCAACGAGGCCATTGAAATACACGAATCCTGCTACTAGGGTCACAGCTAAAGTGACTGTCTCCAACGACGGGAGAGTTAATATTCCAGACCAGTTTCCGTGACCTTCTCTACTATTTAATATTTTAGAATCAGTTTAATAAAACCTAAGTGCATGTTTATATACATGTGAGCTTCCGATGTCTCACGACAAGAGTTAAGAGCTCAGTGGTACATTTTTGCTTGCATACTAGCTTCCTATCGGCCCCAGGAGCCGGGCCTTCGCGATGTGTCGAGTAAGGCAACTAGCGTAACGTGACAAATTCGTGGCCGGGCCCGTATGTCTGGTGGGCCCCGTCGCGCAATGTAGGTGAGCGCTTACAACGATAAGGCTCAGACATGGACAATAGATTCGGCAAGTATTTGGTGAATGTACAACCTAAAATGAAGGACTAATTCATTTTGGCTCAACGCCCTTCCGGTTTTGAGAGAACCGCCACTAAATACCCACAATCGACTCAAAATTAACAGGTCTGATGAATAGTTGAAAGTAGAACATTTTTCATCACCATACCTGGGGTCCGAAAACGCATCATTTCGTAGATATCGAGGAAAGAAATTGTTACACCTTTCACTTATGTAGGTAAACATTGTTCACCGGAAGAGCAGGTGCTGCAGAGAGCAAAGCTTCTGGCTGGGCAGGAGAAAACCTCTGCTGGATTCCCAAATACTCTGTGGTGCTTTTCCTTTTTGTATTTTTTCCGTATCAAAATTGGGACGAGTTGGAAGGTCTGGAACCGCGAGACCGCTACGGTCGCAGGTTCGAATCCTGCCGCGAGCAGGGATGTGTGTGATATCCTTAGGTTAGTTAGGTTTAAGTAGTTCTAAGTTCTAGGGGCCTGATGACCTCAGAAGTTAAGTCCCATAGTGCTCAGAGCCATTTTTTTTTTTTTTTGGAAAGTCAATAAGGTAGTCAATACGGAAAAATAACGAAGTAGGAAATATATTTCTCAGACTTCGATTAGGAAAGAATTAAAATTTCAAGCACCAATTTTTCAGACAAAAAAATTAATTCCATAAAAAGAAATGTTTTAAAATCTAAATAAAATCTGTTTCCCGCCAGATCTTTGGAATAAACGATGTAGTCGTGCGAAGACTGCATTCATCATATTTTCTGGGCACCTCGAGTGTATTAGCGTCGAATGTTTATACGACAAATATCATCCACGAAAGAAAGCGATGGGCATATAGCAGAATGAGTAGATGGGCTGTCGCAAGTCAACCAGTATAAAAATTTTTATTCTTCACTGATCGCGGTAGTTTGCGAAATTTATTCACCAACCTTGTCACTGTTTCTTCTCATCTACCTTACTAACCGTCCTCCTCCTCCATCTTATTCTTAATTGTCACTTTGGCCTGGGGAGACCATACGAGCTCCCTACATTCCTACACCAATCATTGCTGTTCCTGGTTTTCGTGGCCCACTCTCCTTTTCTCAGGTCCATCGCCTTCGTATCTCTGTTGGTACTCGTATCATATTTCCATCTTGTCTGTGACTTTCCTCGTCCTCTTCTGGTTTCCACTGAGCCTGAGAATGCCACTCTAGGTAGTCTTTCCTCTTGCACCCCAGTTACGTGCCGCGCCCGTATCACTTTCTTCCTTGGAAATTTGTGGTTAGTTCCTATGGGACCAAACTGCTGAGGTCCCTAGGCTATCACACTGCCTAATCTAGCTTAAAGTAAATTACGCAAAGGACAACACACACACCCATGCCAGAAGGAGGATTCGAACCTTCGATGGGGGGAGCCGCGTGAACTGTGGCAAAGCGCCTCAGGCCGAGTGTCTACCCCGCACGACCTTTCTTCATCCTTCGGACTGTATCACCTTGTGAGTGTAGGTCTGGCAGTTCCTGGTTTTTCAATATTCCCCATTCCTGTAACTGTGTTTGCATTTTGGGGCCAAATATTTTCCTTAATATTATCTCCCGAAAACTAGCAGGTTTTATTCGTCTGTTTTCCTTAATATAACTGTCTCAGATCCATATAGAGCTACCTGGAGAATTACGCTCTATTATGCTGATTTTAAAATTTCTCGTAACTGCTCTACTGCACAGCACGTCCCTGATCCAAAATATACTTTATTTGCAGCTGCGATTCTTGCCTTAATCTATATTTCCATTCTGTTCTGCTCGCTGAAAGAGTTTCCCAAATATTTTAAGTTGTCTATTCTTTTAAAAGATACTCCATCAACTGTCTGTGGGATATCATCTTTGGGCGGTTTTTCTCATGATCGTGTACTTGGTTTTCTTCTCACTAATTTGTAAAACCGATTTCCTTGCAATGCTTTTGTAAGAACTTACCATGAACCACAAGTGTTCTTTGATACTATTTACTGGAAAAACATCGTGCGCATGTGCAAGCCGATTTACTATGTTGTTACCAAGTTCGATTCCAGCTTGTTTTCAATTTTGGCATTCTCTATCTTTTCTAAAATTAAATTAAAAATTAGTGGGCATGATGTATCTGATTACCTAAGACCAGTTCTGAGTGAAAACTACTCTGACATTATTGTAATTATGTTTCCTCAGCAATAGGTTTCCCCTAAACACATCTGTACTCGACATAACGTTTTTTACGAAAACTGAAGCTCTTTTAAGAAAGTGGTGACTGTGCTCCTGTGTAGGCTATAACAAGATTGTTTTGTAGTCAATAAAACAATTTGAATATCAAGTTCTTTTTTAAACCTTTACCAGTTCCTTGCCTGAGTGTACAGATCTGGTCCATATCTCATTGTTCCTTCTGAAAACATGCCGATAGTCACCTATAACTACTTCCAGAATTGGGGTAATTCTCTTCAGTAAACACTGAGATACGGTTTTGTAGTATAGATTAAGGAGTGCATTCTCTCTACGATTACAACATAAGATAGCTCTCCTCTTCGTACCAAGACATGATATGCAAGTAAATACGAATGGTAAACGAAAAAAGCTGCACAATGCATCTGAAAATCCAAAACAGTTTCCCTGCTCTACACCCAGATGACTTGTCGCTATAGCAGTCGTGCTTTCCTTGAATAGTGTTTACCCTACGAGCACATAAGCAGCAGGGTGCAACATTTCCTTTCCTCGATTTCTAGGAAAATATGGTGATGAAAAATCATCAGTTTTCAAATACTTTTCGATTCTGTCATTTTGAGTCAATTATGCGTCATGAACTGCAGGGCTTGTTTTCACAAAAGCCGGGGGTGGGTTTGGGAGGGGTTTTTGAGTCACAATGTCTTTGAACCTTTCATTTTAAGATGTACAAAAGTGATCTGCCAAATACTATCCGAACCGTGTCCGAGGCCTTTCCTTTGTTACGAGAAGCAATAAAAGCAGTAAGAGTTGTTGTTGTCGTTGTTGTGATCTTCAGTCCAGAGACTGGTTTGATGCAGCTCTCCATGCTACTCTATATCCTGTGCAAGCTTCTTTATTTCCAAGTAACTACTGCACCATACATCCTTCTGAATCTGCTTAGTGCATTCATCTCTTGGTCTACCTCTACGATTTTTACCCTGCACGTTGCCTTCGAACAATAAATTGGTGATCCCTTGCTGCCTCAGAACATGTCCTACAAACCGATCGCTTCTTCAAGCTATGCCAGAAGTTCCGCTACTCCCCAATTCTATTCAGCACCTCCTCATTAGTTACCTGATCTACCCGTCTAATCTTAAGCATTCTTCTGTAGCACCACATTTCAAAATCTTTTATTCTCTTCTTGTCTAAACTATTTATTGTCCACGTTTCACATTCATACATGGATACCCTCCATACAAATACTTTGAGAAAAGTATTCCTGACGCTTAAATCTATACTCGATGTCAACACTTTTCTTGCCATTCTCAGTCTACAACTTATATCCTCACTACTTCGACCATCATCAGTTATTTTGCTCCCCCAATAGCAGAAGTCATCTACTATTTTAAGTGTCTCATTTCCTAACCTAGTTCCCTCGGCATCACCTGATTGAATTAGACTATATTCCATTGTCTTTGCTTCGCTTTTGTTGATGTTGATCTTATAGCCTCCTTTCAAGACACTGCTCCTCCAGGTCCTTTGCTGTCTCTGACAGAATTACAATGCCAAGAGCAAACCTCAAAGTTTATATTTCTTCTGTATCGCTTTTAATTCCTACTCCAAATTTTTCTTTTGTTTCCTTTATTGCTTGCTCAATGTATAGATTGAATAAAATAGGGGATAGGCTAAAGCCCTGTCTCACTCCGTCCCCAACCACTGCTTCCCTTCCGTGCCCCTAGACTCTTATAACTACAATCTTGTTTCTGTACAAATCGTTGCCGGCCGTAGCGGACGAGCGGTTATAGGCACTTAAGTCCGGAACCACTTTGCTGCTACGGTAGCAGGTTCGAATCCTGCCTCGGGCATGACTGTGTGTGATGTCCTTAGGTTAAAAAATGGTTCAAATGGCTCTGAGCACTAAGGGACTTAACTGTTGAGGTCATCAGTCCCCTAGACCTTAGAACTACTTAAACCTAACTAACGTAAGGACATCACACACATACATGCCCGAGGCAGGATTCGAACCTGCGACCGTAGCGGTCGCGCGGTTCCAGACTGTAGCGCCTGGAACCGCTCGGCCACTCCGTCCGGGTGTCCTGAGGTTAGTTAGGTTCAAGTAGCTCTAAGTCTAGGGGACTGATGACCTCAGATGTTAAGTCCCATAGTGCTCAGAGCTATTTGAACCATTTGAACAAATGGTAAATAGCCTTTCGCTCCCAGTATTTTACCCCTACTACCTTCAGAATTTGAAAGAGAGTATTCCAGTCAACATTGTCAAAAACTTTCTCCAATACTAGAAACGTAGGTTTTCCTTTCCTTAATCTAAGATAAGATCTTCGGAAAATTCGCCCAAAAAATGCTAAGTTTATTCTCCCTCTCTCTCTCGCGCAGAGAAGCGCACACTGATCGGCCACGTCCCTATCATTCAGGCTCATGGTGGGGCGAAGAAAAATAATGTTCCCCGCCTTTACGACCGATTGTAAGGCGCCATGGTAGCTATGTGTTGGCCACAGGCAAAGAATAGCATCTGTGCAGGAGGAGGAGTGTCTGGAGAAAAAGCGGCGCCCAGTGGCCGGCGCCGCCGGGAGTCGCCAGAAAGCGCGCGGCTGTCCTTTCTGGCGGCTGAGGGCCGGCGGACGGCGGAGGGGCGAGGCGAGGCGAGGCGAGGCGGTAATCTATTCATGCCAGCGGCAGGCCGCGCGGAACACACGGCCCTCGCCGGAGTTGGTAATGAGCCAAGCCGAGCCGGCGCACTCACTCTCCGCGGACGGAACACAACCCGGCTGGCCGCCACGGCTTGGCTTCGCTTGGCTCGGCTTGGCTTGGCGCGCTCTATCCGACTGAGTCACCCTCGCCTGAAGACCATACAGTGGCTTCTCTGTTATAGTCTTCGGAAGCGGAATTCGTGTTGTCTACATTCCCAACTTCTGACAAGTTTTCAGTAACTCAGTTGTGACCAACAGTTTATGCAGTGACTGCAACAATTTTGTCACAAGTCGAGCGACTTCCTACTTTCAGACTTTGGTCTGTTTAACCTGTAATGTATATGAAACAGAAGAGTGTTTGTGTATTTGTCTGGGGTCTCCTTCCAAACTCCTGGATCGATTTCAACTGAATTTGGCATAGAAACAGTAGTCCTCACAGGTATCAGCACTGTGGGGCTTAAAACATCCTATAACATCCTAACACCTTAAGGAGTGGAGATAGGGGCAAAAACGTGTTTTTTCCATCCCTGGTGCACAGGCTGCTCTCCACAACGGGTGTGTCACGTGGTAGCAGCGTCAACCTGCCAAATATACCTCGTCTGTGGGGCAGACTACATTACAGAGAGCAGAAAACGGTTTGCCCCGCATCACAGACGTGCTCTGTTGGAACAGAATCAGCCTGTTTTATCGACCTGCTTTGCATGGCGTCCTGTACGTCAGGGGAAAATTGATCTTCAATCCCCTGATGTGTATCGTGTCCTGCGTGGTTGAACTGAAATTATTCAGGCAATGTGGGAGAAGTGGTGGCCTGCTTTGCTGAACTATATTACCGAGGCTACATGTTCTATGAGTAAGGCCAGGGACAACTAGAGATAGCTAGAGTAATGGAAGGATGGAGTGAGTGGGAGGAGGACACAGACAGAGGGATGGAAGCAGGAGGAGATGCATGATTCAGATGGAAGGTATAGAGGGATAATGAGCAGTTGAAGAGGGGGAACCAATGGAAAGACAGAGAGGGAGGGAGTGGGAGGAAGATATGGGCAGGGAAAGAGAGAGGGAAGAGGGAAAGGGCAAAAAGAGAAAGAGGTTGAGACGAAGAGTCAGGGAGAGTGGGGAGGAGATGATAGACAAATGAGGGAGGATGAGGTGGCCAGAGAGATGGAAGAAGAGGTGGACACAGAAGGGGGCGGGAGGAGATGTGATGAATATATGTGTCGAATGCGTATGCGGGTGAAAGAATATTATCTTATAAATCTGCGTTTTCGGATTATGAATGAAATGTATTCGAAGTGAACCGAAATGATTCAGGCAATGTGGGGGTGACCCGAAACATCAGTTATTGCTGAGAACGGAGTATTCTTAATACGGAGTAATTGATGAAAAATAAATAATGTATTATTAGTCTACGCAGTTTAATGAGTCCCAGAAGAATATCATTCACACAACCCCGAAGATAGCTAGGAGAGAAACGCAAGAAAATTTCGGTAAGAATAATACATGGAGAATGGAAAAGAATTTTCAGTTTCGCGTTAAGACTGGAGGCAGTTCCGACGTGTCAAGGCGTGACAAAAATAGACGCCTACGTAGGATTTTTTTGACCAAGAAAATGGGTTCGACAACATAATATAAAAGCGACTTGAGTTTCTCAGAAAAAAAGGGAAATAGAGTCATTATACAATAGATACAAGAACCAAGAAGGAAAACCATGAGAGGTGAAAGGCAAGATTCAGTCTTTCGCCCCTAGTGTTAAACAAGTCTATAGAAAAAACGAAACCTGAAGTAAATAACGGCTCAGTAGCGGAATTAAAACACAGTTGAAAGGATATCAATTATAAGATTTGCCGATGACAGTGCTAAATACAGTGAAAACGAGAAAGAATGACGAAAGTAATGATTACACCCAGATATAAGACTGCAATAAACTTAACATCAGAATTGGGGATCAAGTAGTAGGCGACATGAGGGAAACAAAATAACCCACGACGGGTGAAGCAAGGGAGGCGCAGGCAGACTGAGGCAGGCAATGAGAGCGTTCCTCACAACAGAAATCTTCTAGCATCTGATAACGGACATCTGGCGTGCAGAACTGTATGGAAGTGGATCGTGGACTACAGTAAAATCGAAAAAGAGGAGAATCGTTTGAGATGTGGAGTCAAACACAAAAAGGAGGTGATGCCCCGCAGAAACGAGCGTGAAAGAAATACGTCGAAATCGCAGTTGGAAGACGGATTAGTATTGAAGGACACGTGACATGGCACCACAGAATAACTTCCATGGTTCGAGGGCCAGCCGCATAGAGCAAGAACTAGAGGAAAGCAGAAACTGAATACAACCAGGCGTAGGCTTCAGCCAGCACATAATTGTTCCAGTAGTATAATATGAGATACAAATATACATTAAGGTATTCAGCACTCTGCAGCGGAGGCGCCTGTTCTGAATGACTTGTTCTTTCGCCAATTCAATATGCACATCACAAACTCTGATCTCTGGCGCTCTGGCATCAGCACCAGCTGTACATAATGCTACGTCTTGTTTTTTGTACATTTCATGTGCTTTTTCATTATTTCCAGGTAGAGTCTGTTTCACATTGTTGTCAAAAATATCGTGCTACTTCAGTTTTCGTTCCCTTCGTGACTACCTCTATCTAAAACTCACGTTCTGTGAATATCTATATGGTATTTACATTCTCGTGTTTCTGACCCTCCCCTTCCCCCTCCCCCGTAGTGTGGAAGTTTCCACTACTCCTTATTTCATTACAGTTTAAATGTGTGTTAGCTGTTGTAAGATACGGTAAGCGTAGTATGATGTTGAAGCGGAAGGGAGCTAATTGGGGAGTGGAAAGGTTCTGCAACCACAACAACCACAAATAGAATATACTGGAACAGAAATTTATTGACAAAAAATGAACCTTTTACAGTGAAACGGAGTACAATTAAAAAACCCTTCAAATATATAAGACTAAGATGATAATGATAAAAATTAAGGGTCACCCCACGTTAGAGGGTCAAAGTTAAATTAGCAACTAATTCAAGTGATAAGCATTTGACAGATAATTGTTAGTTGGCCTAGGGCGTTGCTTGGTAACAGACAATTCAAGAACATCAACTGAGTATATTTAGCAAATGTAAAAAAGGCTTGTGGCCTAATGATAAGAGTATTTCACGGCAATAATTTAACGTTTTAAGTAACAGTAGTACAAGTGACTGACAAAGGGTAATAGGTCGGTACCAATAAAAAATTATCCGTAGCAACTGCGAAAACAGCTTCAGACCTAATGATAAATATCTACCACGCTGAAGTCATTTCAAGTAATGCAATCTAACATATAATCTTCATTGGAGGATATAATGCCTCGGCCCTAAAGACCTGTTTCCCAGTAACATCAAACAAACTTAAGTGGACAGATTTACATTACAAGAGACATTAACATTATTTAAGACTAACACAGAGGTAAGAGAATTAACTTCCGAGGGCCATATAACGTCACTACGATTGGTGAAGGTACTTCAGGATTTACGGAAATTAGTGGGTATTTTCCAGAAACTTAAGCTTAAACACAGAGAGCTTTACAACACAATGACCGAGGAAAACATCAGATTAAACTTCCACTAAAACCCACTTCTAGACGTCGTCGTTTTTATTTACTCAAACGGGATTAAAAAAAAATCAGCTGTATTAAATCATCTGTAATTGACATGTGTAACACCAAAGCAAGTCAAGCGCTTAATTTCAGAGGTCACAGGAAAATACACAGCGGATGTTGCCGATCAAATATACAAACGGAATCAACTAAGCCCGGTGGACGGCAAAAGCAAATAAACAAATGAAGAGATAATTATCACACAGGCGGCTAGTTCGGAAAATAGCAAACAACAATTAATGCGGACTTCGTGTAATCAGGTCGCCAACTGTCTTAGCAAAATATATGCTTTCTACACGGGGGTATTAAAAAATCGTTTGGTGTATGTCGTCAGTTCAAGCAACGCATACAGTGAGGTCCCTGATAAATAAAGCATTAAGTAATAGCTAATCTGCCCGGAAACACACACATTGAGACAGAATTAGACACTACTCTAATTAAATATAAAACTAGTGCATAAAATAAGTTTGACCAACAATGAAAGCGTTAAACAGTGTTCTAACAAGGTACAGGAGTTTGCCAATTGGGCAAGCACTAAAGCGAGCAAAAGACCATAAACATCAAACAATTAAAGGCTGGCAAAAACTGAATAAACATTATTTTCTTAAAATAGAAGACACAAGATAATATGATAGGCAGGAAAATCTGTAAATGTTCATTTGCACTTCCTTATACATATATGTTTGTTTTCTTGACATGGTTCTTATATTTTGGGAAATACCATTTTGACTCTCCGGATAATTTGAAAATGAGTTTCGACTCGGAACTAGGCATCAAGTAAATAAAAAAGGAAATTAGCAACTTTGATTGCTTTTCCGTTGTTTTGATTAACACAAATCGCAGTCCGCAGTCACTGCAGCATGCTGGAAGTTCATAAACATACACTTGATCTTAACACACTATGTCTACTTCTGCACCTACATACGTATCTATATGTACGTGGATACTCTGAAAATCATCCTTACGTGCCTGGCAGAGGGTTCATTGAAACACCCTCAGAATAATTCTCTATTATTCCACTATCCAACAGTGCGCAGAGAAAACGGACACCTATATCTTTCCGTGCGAGCTCTGATTTCCCTTATTTTATTACAATGACTGTTTCTCCCTACGTATGTCGGCGTCAACAAAATATTTTCGTATACGGAGGAGAAAGTTTGTGATTGAAATTTCGTGAGAATATCCCGCCGCAACAAGAAACGCCGTTGTTTTAACGATATCCACCCAAATCCTGTATCATCTCAATGACACTCTCTCTCCTCTTTCCCCATAGTACAAAACGTGCTGCTCACCTTTTAACGTTCTCGGTGTACTCCGTTAATCCCACCTGCTAAGGATCCCACACGGCGTAGCAGTACTACAAAAAGGGGCGGCCAAGTGAAGTGTAGGTTATCTCCTTAGTAAATCTGTTACATCTTCTAAGTGTTCTACCAATAAAATGCAATCTTTGGATGTTCTTCCCCAAAACGTCTGCCATGCGTTATTTCTAATTTAAGTTGTTTGTCATTGTAATTCATAGGTATTAGTTGAATTTACGGTCTTTAGATTTGACGGATTTATCGTATAATCTAAGTTTAACGGATTCCTTTTAGCACTCATGTGGATAACCTGACACTTTTCATTATTTGAGGTCAATTGCCAGTTTTTTCACCATACATATACTTTTCTAGATTGTTTTGCAGTCTTTTTTACCTTCTGATGACTTTACTAGACGATAAACGACACCATCATCTGCAAACCACACAAGACGATCACTCAGACGGTCACCTAAATCGTTTATATAGATACGGACATCAGAAGGCTTGTAACACAGCCTTGGAGAACGTCAGAAATCACTTCTGTTTTACTCGATGACCTTCCATTAATTACTATGAATTGTGGCGCCTGATTGAAATGATTTAAGTTGCTTCATTAATCCGAGGATACCTATTTCCATGTTACTCGTGATCTTGATTCGAAATATGGAATATTTTCTTCGTTTTCCTTCGTGAAGGAATTTCGGAAGGCTGTGTTTAGTAACTCTGCTTTAGCAGCACTATCATCCGTTGTATTTCCTTCGCTATTGCGCAGAGAATGCATTTAATGTATCTTGCTGCTAGCATACCTTACATACGACCAAAATCTCTTCGGAATGTCTGCCACGTTTCGAGACAAGGTTCAGTTGTGGAAACTATTATAAGCCTCTCGTAGTGAAGTACAAGCGAAATTTTGAGCCTCTGTCAAAGATAGCAGAACTTGGGGATGTTGCATTCGTTTAAATTTGGTATGTTTCTTTCGTTTTTTCTGCAACAGCGTACTGACCTGTTTGGGAATCAGGGGAATCAGTTCCGTCGTTTGTTAATTTATTTGATATAAATCTCTAAATTACTTCGATACTATTTCTTCAAAGTCAGGCCACATCAGGTTCGGTTGGAAAAGGTGGAGACAGTGTCTCAGAGACGCGTCAAGTGAGTTTTTATCTGCTTTATTCAACACACACATTTTACTTCTATTTTTTGAGGATTTTAGAGTTACAGTATTCAGTCTCGCCCGACAACTCTGTGGTCACTAATCCCTGTCTCCGTTTTAATGCTCGTTATTAGCTTAGGATTATTTGTTGCTATGAGGTCAAGCGTGTTTTCACAACCGTTTACTGTTCCAGTGGACTCATGAACTATTTGCTAGAAATAATTTTCAGAGAATGCGTTAACACAATTTCGGATGATGTTTTATTCATACTTATGGATTTAAGCTTTTGAAACGGTCGGCCTCTTATTTTCCCTCACAATCCACTTCAATGATCGTCTGTTGCGATCACTCAACACACATTTTCGTTCACGTTGTGTCATAGCGGATGATATTTTTCCGCTTTCCTCGCACGCGCTATGAATCTGCGATATGTTAACTCTTGAAACACCAAACACTTCGACTCCCTTGGTGACGGAAGCACCGACTGTTTTCTCACGTTCGACGTCACTTAGCTCTGACGTAATGCACTAACAACAAATGTGCACTGCAAATACTGCGGGAACTGAAAATGTTATAGACGTGCCGTTTTCGTAGAATGGATTGGTAGTCAGGGACTCATATTGTTAGTCAATTTACAGATTGTACTAAAACGTAGAAAGTGTAGTTTTGTGCAAACATACACTTTTTAAATCGAATAATGCCTATTAATATTAACAAACTAAAAGTACTCGTAGGGTATATTACAATGTTAGTTGTAATTGTTGAAGGGGTTTTAGTGCGAGTCGTTTACGAGATACCGTATTTTGAGAAATTTCCACACCGACACGTCTTTGTGGGATTCAACCTACGAAGTTTGCTTACAGTTTGTTTGAATGTTCCTTGAGGGTATAGCGATTTACTTGTCAGTTACTGCGTCACAGTCCAAGCAGTAGGTCGTGAGTGGAGGGTGGGATTTACCGATGCAGAATGAGCCATATGCTCATGGTGCATGGGCAGTGTAGAAAGAATGCAGATCGCATTTGTACAGTTTATGAGCCAAGATATCCCAATTAATGTCAACCACCTCGGTAATTATTGATCAACCCCTTCATCCAGGTATGTGAGAGTGGTACTGTAACACCTACACGAGGTAACAGAGGAAAACAAATGACTGCTGTTGATCCGCACATAGGCATCCCTGAATATGGAAGTTAATAGGAATATAAAAAAAGGGAGGAAGGTTTATCTGTTTAGCAAGGGTAATAGAAGGCAGATTTCAGACTACCTAACAGATCAAAACGAAAATTTCTGTTCCGACACTGACAATGTTGAGTGTTTATGGAAAAAGTTTAAGGCAATTGTAAAATGCGTTTTAGACAGGTACGTGCCGAGTAAAGCTGTGAGGGACGGGAAAAACCCACCGTGGTTCAACAACAAAGTTAGGAAGCTACTGCGAAAGCAAAGAGAGCTTCACTCCAAGTTTAAACGCAGCCAAAACCTCTGAGACAAACAGAACCTAAACGATGTCAAAGTTAGCGTAAGGAGGGCTATGCGTGAAGCGTTCAGTGAATTCGAAAGTAAAATTCTATGTACCGACTTAACAGAAAATCCTAGGAAGTTCTGGTCTTACGTTAAATCAGTAAAGGGCTCGAAACAGCATATCCAGACACTCCGGGATGATGATGGCATTGAAACAGAGGATGACACGCGTAAAACTGAAACCTTTTTCCAAAGCTGTTTCACAGAGGAAGAACGCACTGCAGTTCCTTCTCTAAATCCTCGCACAAACGAAAAAATGGCTGACATCGAAATAAGTGTCCAAGGAATAGAAAAGCAACTGGAATCACTCAACAGAGGAAAGTCCACTGGACCTGACGGGATACCAATTCGTTTCTACACAGAGTACGCGAAATAACTTGCCCCCCTTATGACAGCCGTGTACCGCAAGTCTCTAGAGGAACGGAAGGTTCCAAATGATTGGAAAAGAGCACAGGTAGTCCCAGTCTTCAAGAAGGGTCGTCGAGCAGATGCACAAAACTATAGACCTATATCTCTGACGTCGATCTGTTGTAGAATTTTAGAACATGTTTTTTGCTCGAGTATCATGTCTTATTTGGAAACCTAGAATCTACTCTGTAGGAATCAACATGGATTCCGGAAACAGCGATCGTGTGAGACACAACTCGTTTTATTTGTTCATGAGACCCAGAAAATATTAGATACAGGCTCCCAGGTAGGTGCTATTTTCCTTCACTTCCGGAAGGCGTTCGATACAGTTGCGCACTGTCGCCTGATAAACAAAGTAAGAGCCTACGGAATATCAGACCAGCTGTGTGGCTGGATTGAAGAGTTTTTAGCAAACAGAACACAGCATGTTGTTATCAATGGAGAGACGTCTACAGACGTTAAAGTAACCTCTGGCGTGCCACAGGGGAGTGTTATGGGACCATTGCTTTTCACAATATACACTCCTGGAAATGGAAAAAAGAACACATTGACACCGGTGTGTCAGACCCACCATACTTGCTCCGGACACTGCGAGAGGGCTGTACAAGCAATGATCACACGCACGGCACAGCGGATACACCAGGAACCGCGGTGTTGGCTGTCGAATGGCGCTAGCTGCGCAGCATTTGTGCACCGCCGCCGTCAGTGTCAGCCAGTTTGCCGTGGCATACGGAGCTCCATCGCAGTCTTTAACACTGGTAGCATGCCGCGACAGCGTGGACGTGAACCGTATGTGCAGTTGACGGACTTTGAGCGAGGGCGTATAGTGGGCATGCGGGAGGCCGGGTGGACGTACCGCCGAATTGCTCAACACGTGGGGCGTGAGGTCTCCACAGTACATCGATGTTGTCGCCAGTGGTCGGCGGAAGGTGCACGTGCCCGTCGACCTGGGACCGGACCGCAGCGACGCACGGATGCATGCCAAGACCGTAGGATCCTACGCAGTGCCTTAGGGGACCGCACCGCCACTTCCCAGCAAATTAGGGACACTGTTGCTCCTGGGGTATCGGCGAGGACCATTCGCAACCGTCTCCATGAAGCTGGGCTACGGTCCCGCACACCGTTAGGCCGTCTTCCGCTCACGCCCCAACATCGTGCAGCCCGCCTCCAGTGGTGTCGCGACAGGCGTGAATGGAGGGACGAATGGAGACGTGTCGTCTTCAGCGCTGAGAGTCGCTTCTGCCTTGGTGCCAATGATGGTCGTATGCGTGTTTGGCGCCGTGCAGGTGAGCGCCACAATCAGGACTGCATACGACCGAGGCACACAGGGCCAACACCCGGCATCATGGTGTGGGGAGCGATCTCCTACACTGGCCGTACACCACTGGTGATCGTCGAGGGGACACTGAATAGTGCACGGTACATCCAAACCGTCATCGAACCCATCGTTCTACCATTCCTAGACCGGCAAGGGAACTTGCTGTTCCAACAGGACAATGCACGTCCGCATGTATCCCGTGCCACCCAACGTGCTCTAGAAGGTGTAAGTCAACTACCCTGGCCAGCAAGATCTCCGGATCTGTCCCCCATTGAGCATGTTTGGGACTGGATGAAGCGTCGTCTCACGCGGTCTGCACGTCCAGCACGAACGCTGGTCCAACTGAGGCGCCAGGTGGAAATGGCATGGCAAGCCGTTCCACAGGACTACATCCAGCATCTCTACGATCGTCTCCATGGGAGAATAGCAGCCTGCATTGCTGCGAAAGGTGGATATACACTGTACTAGTGCCGACATTGTGCATGCTCTGTTACCTGTGTCTATGTGCCTGTGGTTCTGTCAGTGTGATCATGTGATGTATCTGACCCCAGGAATGTGTCAATAAAGTTTCCCCTTCCTGGGACAATGAATTCACGGTGTTCTTATTTCAATTTCCAGGAGTGTATATATAAAAGACCTAATAGATAGTGTCGGAAGTTCCATGCGGCTTTTCGCGGATGATGCTGTAGTATACAGAGAAGTTGCAGCCTTAGAAAATTGTAGCGAAATGCAGGAAGATCTGCAGCGGATAGGCACTTGGTGCAGGGAGTGGCAACTGTCCCTTAACATAGACAAATGTAATGTATTGCGAATACATAGAAAGCAGGATCCTTTATTGTATGATTATATGATAGCGGAACAAACACTGGTAGCAGTTACTTCTGTAAAATATCTGGGAGTATGCGTGCGGAACGATTTGAAGTGGAATGATCATATAAAATTAATTGTTGGTAAGGCGGGTACCAGGTTGAGATTCATTGGGAGAGTCCTTAGAAAATGTAGTCCATCAACAAAGGAGGTGGCTTACAAAACACTCGTTCGACCTATACTTGAGTATTGCTCAACAGTGTGGGACCCGTACCAGATCGGGTTGACGGAGGAGATAGAGAAGATCCAAAGAAGAGCGGCGCGTTTCGTCACAGGGTTATCTGGTAACCGTGATAGCATTACGGAGATGTTTAGCAAACTCAAGTGACAGACTCTGAAAGAGAGGCGCTCTGCATCGCGGTGTAGCTTGCTCGCCAGGTTTCGAGAGGGTGCGTTTCTGGATGAGGTATCGAATATATTGCTTCCCCCTACTTATACCTCCCGAGGAGATCACGAATGTAAAATTAGAGAGATTCGAGCGCGCACGGAGGCTTTCAGACAGTCGTTCTTCCCGCGAACCATACGCGACTGGAACAAAAAAGGGAGGTAATGACAGTGGCACGTAAAGTGCCCTCCGCCACACACCGTTGGGTGCCTTGCGGAGTATAAATGTAGATGTAGATGTAGATGCAGATGCAATCGCACGAGGAAGTGGCATGGTTAAGGCAAGTGTCCAAGGCATTCTCCATCGACAAAAGTTCCATCTCTATCACATCTCTCCCCATCAAGAGCTGCATGGAAACAATTATAAGAATAGTGTTAACTTTTGTAGATGGGCTTTAAGACAGGATACTCTAGATGTATCGCGTACCTTGTTTAGCGACGAAGCCACATTCACAGTCATGACAAGGTAAACCTCCGAAACATACACTACCGGTCTATTAAAAATCGACCGCTACGGTCCCTACTTAGCAATCATATACAACCGCTCGCTCCTCAGGCATGGATGTGTGTGATGTCCTTAGGTTAGTTAGTTTTAATTAGTTCTAAATTCTAGGCGACTGATGACTTCAGAAGTTAAGTCGCATAGTGCTCAGAGCCATTTGAACCATTTATTAAAAATCTCAGTTGGCTTCGTCAGGTGGAACGTCAGCGTCCATGGAGCTTATACGTGTGGGGTGGGGCAGCGAACAATCAGCTCATAGGCCCGTTTTTCATAGACGAAACACTGAATGTTTACAAGTATCGCAGCCTCCTAACAGACCATCTTCCACGGATGCTAGAAAACGTTTGTCTGCAGATTAGGAGGAACCTGTGGTACCAATAGCCCATAGTAAACGAATTACTACAGCATCTCTTCACGAATTGTTTCCAAAGCATTAGAATGGACGTAGAGGAACTGTACCTTCGCCGCCCGTTTCCCGGATATGACGCACATAGACTTTTTTCTGTGGGAAACCTGACGAATGGAATATTCCAGAATTTGAAACACGAACAGGTGCTAGCATAAGTTTCTTAGAAGTAGATACCTTAGGGGTTGCGAAGCAACTCAAATCGCTTGATACGGGCAAGTCTTCAGGTCCAGATTGTATACCGATTAGGTTCCTTTCAGATTACGCTGATACAATAGCTCCCTACTTAGCAATCATATACAACCGCTCGCTCACCGATAGATCTGTGCCTACAGATCGGAAAATGGCGCAGGTCGCACCAGTGTTTAAGAAGGGTAGTAGGAGTAATCCATCTAACTACAGACCTATATCATTGACGTCGGTTTGCAGTAGGGTTTTGGAGCATATACTGTATTCAAACACTATGAATCGCCTCGAAGGGAACGATCTATTGATACGTAATCAGCATGGTTTCAGAAAACATCGTTCTTGTGCAACGCAGCTAGCTCTTTGTTCGCACGAAGTAATGGCCGATATCGACAGGGGATCTCAAGTTCATTCCGTATTTCTGGATTTCCGGAAAGCTTTTGACACCATTCCTCACAAGCGACTTCTGATCAAGCTGCGGGCCTATGGGGTATCGTCTCAGTTGTGCGACTGGATTCGTGATTTCCTGTCAGGAAGGTCGCAGTTCGTAGTAATAGACGGCAAATCATCGAGTAAAACTGAAGTGATATCAGGTGTTCCCAGGGAAGCGTCCTGGGACCTCTGCTGTCCCTGATCTATATAAATGACCTGGGTGACAATCTGAGCAGTTCTCTTAGGTTGTTCGCAGATGATGCTGTAATTTACCGTCTAGTAAGGTCATCTGAAGACCAGTATCAGTTGCAAAGCGATTTAGAAAAGATTGCTGTATGGTGTGGCAGGTGGCAGTTGACGCTAAATAACGAAAAGTGCGAGGTGATCCACGTGAGTTCCAAAAGAAATCCGTTGGAATTCGATTACTAGATTAATAGTACAATTCTCAAGGCTGTCAATTCAACTAAGTACCTGGGTGTTAAAATTACGAACAACTTCAGTTGGAAAGACCACATAGATAATATTGTGGGGAAGGCGAGCCAAAGGTTGCGTTTCATTGGCAGGACACTTAGAAGATGCAACAAGTCCTCTAAAGAGACAGCTTACACTACACTCGTTCGTCCTCTGTTAGAACATTGCTGCGCGGTGTGGGATCCTTACCAGGTGGGATTGACGGAGGACATCGAAAGGGTGCAAAGAAGGGCAGCTCGTTTTGTATTATCACGTAATAGGGGAGAGAGTGTGGTAGATATGATACGCGAGTTGGGATGGAAGTCATTAAAGCAAAGACGTTTTTCGTCGCGGCGAGATCTATTTACGAAATTTCAGTCACCAACTTCCTCTTCCGAATGCGAAAATACTTTTTTGAGCCCAACCTACATAGGTAGGAATGATCATCAAAATAAAATAAGAGAAATCAGAGCTCGAACAGAAAGGTTTAGGTGTTCGTTTTTCCCGCGCGCTGTTCGGGAGTGGAATGGTAGAGAGATAGTATGATTGTGGTTCGATGAACCCTTTGCCAAGCACTTAAATGCGAATTGCAGAGTAGTCATGTAGATGCAGATGTAGATGTAGATGTAAAAAGCTATCTACAAGAACACACCAACTGCACCCGATAGTATCCAATCTATTACTGCAGCCAGTCCGGTCATCTCCGCTAGCACTTGTGCGGCAATCCTCTCACACAAGACTGAAAGCGTGCATTTTCGCTGGCCTTGGTCATGCTGAACACAATCTGTGATGGTCAGTTGTCTCGTTACTGGTCAGAATCCACATAACTAGTGTATGCACTTGTGCGATTCTGTAGTGCGTGGCACCACAATTATTTTACAAGTGTGTGTGTGGGAACTTTTCAAAATATCTCTTGAACGACTCGCGCTAGAATTTTGCAATAACACCACTGGCATTCCAATTTACATACTTTAAGGTGGTTAATGTCAATAAGCATTGTTCCATTTCAAAAAATAGACGTTCTAAAAATTATTGCAGTCAGTTTATTGCCTAAAAATACGAGCATCTGATTAGCAATCCATCTTGTGAAAACAGCACATCAATAGCACTTTCCATTTCTGCAATATTTACGGCCTTAGCTGATACATGTACAGGGTGTTTCACTAAATGTGTTTCCCTCTGTATGTTACGAAGTAATAGGTGTTGGAAATATTTATTGCGGTAGGTCACCATAGGAAACGTTACACTGTCTGCGGAGCTATGAACATAGTTTATTGTGTCATTATCTAAAGAGTTACAGTAAAAAGATACAAATCTTAAATGGAGCAGTAGCTGTTTCTATAATGCACTGGAATCAGTAACACCAACTGTGTATACATCAGTTTAAATTACATTCCTATCACTTTTAGTCTGGGAGCTACAAACCTTTAAAGTTTCAGGGGCAGATACCACATGCTAACATAATACATGGCTGTGTGGTGGGTGATGGATATTCTGGCAGTGGGAAGTTGATTTAAATGAGATGTTGAAATGTGTGTCCATGTTCCTGAATGCACAATGCGAAGCGCCTTCTAAAGGATCAGCGGACGAGATGTAACGTCGCCAGTGTCACGGAGCAACATGCGTCCTCGATGTGCAGTTTTAGATCATCTGTGGATGTGGGCTCAGTGACATAAACATGATCCTTTAGATATCCTCACAAAAAGAAATCTAATGGTGTCAAATCGGGCGACCTTGTTGGCCATGAATGAGGACCATGGCGCCCCAACCACCTTCCTACAAACCTACTGTTTAGTTCTTCCTCAACAGCACGCGTAGAATGGATTGGGTGACCATCGTGCTGTACCCACATATGGACTCTCGTGTGTAGACACACATGTTACATGTTCAAGGAGACTACCCAAAGTGTCGACTATAACTCACCTATCAGTGTACCTGGGAAGTAGTGTGGACTGATGATTTCATCCGCAAGGATTGTACACTATACATTAATAGACCATCTACGTTGACGGTCGACAAGTCGTACCCAACGAGTATTGTCTGCGGCCCAGTAGTGGCGATTCACTGCACCATAATTTGTGAACGTGGACTCATCAGAGAACATAACACCTTGTAAAGACTCCAGCGTGAAATAACGCATGGCCCATTCACAGAATGTTACTCTCGCACGGAAATCATTCCCTTGCAGCTCTGGAGTCAGTGACAGGCGGTACGGGTGAAACCTGTGGCCGTGTACTATACGCCACACAGACAGCAGCAACGGCGAGTAAGCTGACATGAGGATTGTGGTGTACTGCAGCTAAAACAAACACCTCCGTCTCCTCACTTCTTGCAGTTCTTCGTATGTTACTGCGGCGCATTACCAAGTTGCCTGTTTCCCAAAGTCGTTGTTCGGCACGTAAGAACGTAATGGCTGCCGGAGCTCTTCGCCTAGGATATCTCACGGTGTACGCCATGGCTGCTTCAGTGGCATCGTGTCGGCACTCGCCAAGCATCAGAAATATGCCAACGTACTCGTTGCTCGTGTAAGCCATTTTCATCCGATGTCAGTAACTGTGGCATATTGAACCGCGTTTATTTGTGTGGCTCGAACAGTCGGGTATACGACCGTGTGCGGCGACAGTCGGCAGTCTAACAGCGCATCGAGAAAGCTTCTCGCTCCGTGACACCGGCAACGTTACAACTCGGCCGCACAAGATTTAGAAGGCGCATTGCGTTATGCGCAGCGTGTGTGGTATCCGCGCCTGAAACTTAGAGGGGTTGTAGCTCCCAAACTAAAAGTGATAGGAATGTAATTTAAATTGATGTATACACAGCTGATGTTACTGATTCCAGCGCATGATGGACACAACTATTGTTCCATTTGAAAAATTGTATCTTTTTGCTGTAATTCTTTGGATAATAACACAATAAACTATCTTCATAGCTCCGCAGACAGTGTAACGTTTCTTATGGTGACCTACCGCAATAAATATTTCCGTCGCCTATTTCTTTGTAACTTACAGAGGGAAATAGATTCAGTGAAACACCCTGTACATAGTACATGGAATGTGGTGGTCGTAATGATAGTTGTAGATAATTTTTAATAAACTAACGGCACGCATTAGGTCAAGGTTCAGGAAATTGGACAGATGAAGATGATGTCTTACACACAGCATCAATGAAGATGGTACAGTAAGTGTGGTGGGGGCAGTGATGAGGATGATGAGCGCACCTCCAGCGGACAATTCACTGATACACAGCGAGAGAGGATGCTTCATTCAAGACTGTGAGTGATTCTAACTCATACTAGCCATCGTCTAGCTTAATCAAGCACTCAGATCCTCGTATGTGACATCATGAACCCTAGAAGAAATGTCCAAGAGGAACTCATACGTACTGTTGTTGCCTACGAGACAATTCTATCAAAAAACGAATGCTTCGTCCCGCCGCATATGACCATCTTAGCAGTGTAATGGTAGTCATTCAGACTGCAACACGAGGAAGGATGAAATAACGCAATTTTTCTTATTGTGTATATACAGTGGGAATTATACATGATTAAATCTTCAATTGACTCGGGAGTATATAGAGTCCAAAATTTAGAGTAGAGAGTTGTCACCTCCGGCAGCAACAGTGATTCATACCTGGATGGGTTGACAGTTGCGAGTACATGCTTCCACGCTGCTTCAAATCTATGGCAGAGCAGCGGCTGGCGTTTGGTGCCGTGTAACGATAACGCATGGCCAGATGTTTGCTGGCTATGTCCTCCATTTGCACTTAATTTCAAAGATGTTTGTTCCACGTCGCCTTCATGGCGCTGTAGTTTTAATGGTCACTGATGTAGAGCGAGGCCAAACAGATCGTACTACAAGTTCTCTGTGTCAGTTTACGCATTTTGCGTGCTCCACATGTTTGGTGTAGTTGCTTTTTGAAGCTGGTTGCGACTTTGTGGCAGATAGAAACCGATTGCAGCCGATCATAAACACGTCACCCTCAATGTCGAAGAAAGGTTTTCGGCCTATGATGACAGATAATGTCGTTGCAAATTTAATTCACTCAACGCTTGTATAAAGTGCGATATTGTGAAAGGTCTTGAGAAGTCGAGTACAGTGATACAACGAATGTTAATGTTGGCGCTGAAAATTTTCGCAACAGTAGTGTACGAAGTGTGGCACTACCTGATCTAGATTTCTAGGTTGGCAATACTCACCGCTGCCTAGCGTGCAAGAACTCTCTGGTTGGGGCTGTCTATGTCTGGTGGCACACAAGGAAATGGTATGTGGCGCGAGCAGACTGAGCGGTGGTGGTCAAAGACGGGGAACGTGGACACGAGCCGAGAGTAGCCGGGCATGGCCTGTTTGGCTGTGTTCGCCCTGCATACAGCAGCGCTAGTGCGCTGGCTCGTTTCAGAACACTTGAGCCACTGGAACATGTCATTGCTTGTGTTCAGGCACACGGGATATTAGACATATATTGGTTGTGGGTAGCTCTGCTAGTTAACACTCTCTCTTGAGCAGGCGCTGTAATATGCTTCGTGCTAAATAGACGTTTCCCGACGGCTGAACAGCGCATCGCTAGACATTCTTTGAACTAAGTACATTAAGTTGGCTGCCCGCAACATAATATTTTGCTGCGTAAGATACAGATTTCTTTCTGTTGGTAATACAATTAGTACATATCCGTTAAGAGAGTATGGAAAAGTTATTTCTCGTTTCTAGTGGTGCTTTGTTTCAACTTAGTTTGAGGTATTTTCTTTTATCCGTATATGCTGAGGTAGAACGATGTTAAAATAACAAGATACATGTTACGGGAGAAAGAAACGGTTGAGGGTCACGGGTTACGCAAGAGAAGCTACATTTGTGTTGATAATTCTAGTTTATATAAATTCAGATTTTGCTGAAGCTGTTTTCACTGACTTGTTTTTTTATGGTGCTTCTTAATTATGTTTACTTACGTTTATTGAAATTGTAATTAATTTGAGTCTTGGGTAAATAAACCACTTTTCAGTGGACTAGCTTACAGTATCTTTTAAATATCTCATTTTTTAAATTCTATATGAATTGTTTAGGTGGACTGTTTAAAGTTGTTTGTGGTTGTTTTATTATGCTACTAATTGCAGTTACGTGTTATTGTATTTGTGCTTTTTAACAATTCTTTACTGTCCTAAATTACGATTTCAGTACTTGAAGAGGTTCTTTGTCCAACTAAGTCTTATTTTCTATCAGAGTGGTCAATAATTGTACTTTTAACGCGAAGTGACTCGATGTGTTCCATCCTTTAATCCTAAGTGTCCCATGGAGCGGAATAAGTAACTGTAAATGAGCTAAAATTAAAAGGCAAGCTGGCTGGAACCGTCTACATCTCAGCTCAACTTTCGTTTATTTATTTTTAAATTTTTAAGGGATCAACAGTTGACAAATCATTTCATTCGGATCACCACAATTTTCCCTCTTGTGCACATCTCTTTATCTCTGCGTAGCGCCTACACTAAATCTCATAGTTATTTGTTCCACATACAATGCTCTGTGTTTCCCTCTACGATGTTTCCCTCTACAATGTTTGCACTCTCTGCTTTCCTCTAGAACCATGAAACCGATTAAAACTTGACATATTCGTTTTCAGAGAGTGTTCGCTGTCGCTGTCTAAACTCAATCTCCAAATCACTTCGCTTTGCTTCCACAAGAATTTCAGATTATTTGTACAGTTACAGAATAACTCTTCGCCTATGGAACTGGAAGTTCACTGACATTACTTTCCGTTCCGTACATGTGGGGTTGCTCTGTAACAAATAATCTGAAGATGGGCAGCTGACCCGAAAACGGTGATGTGGAAATAAAGCAAAGTGATTTGGAGACTGAATTTAGACAGTTCTGTGGAAGTTATTCTCTGATGTCTTATTAAACGTTCTATCATCCTACCACTTCTTATATTTAATGTTTTCCGTTTGTTTCCCCGTCGATTCTGCAGTGAAACTACTCATTTCTTTCTTAGCAGATCCTTTACTTTCCACCATACTTCTGTAACACCACTTCAGTACCTTCTTTCCGGATTTCCCTGAGTCCGTAATTCTGATCTGCACACTTCTGTAGTCCAGATATAAATTCTCAGAAATGTCTTCCTCAAAGAAGACCGCCGTTTGAGAGAAGTCCATTCCTTTCACTACTTCCGTATATCTTTGGTTTCAAAAATGGCTCTGAGCACTATGGGACTCAACTTCTGTGATCATCAGTCCCCTAGAACTTAGAACTACTTAAACCTAACTAACCTAAGGACATCACACACATCCATGCCCGAGGCAGGATTCGAACCTGCGACCGTAGCAGTTGCACGGTTCCGGACTGCGCGCCTAGAACCGCGAGACCACCGCGGCCGGCATCTTTGGTTTCCTCTCTATATATATACTGTTTAATGATTAAAATGTAAGATCTTCACTTCAAGTTCCAAGGCTCAATGTCTCAATTATTTACTCAAATAAAACTATAAAACACAACTTTGGAAACTGAGAATAACACTGTCGTATACATTAATATCTAAACAACATAACTACCTAAAAGCATTGAAGGAAATTTCTTTTCCAGTCCATTACGCAAATCCTGAACTTGAGTTAATTATGGTTTATCGACACAGGATGCATAAATATGCCGATTGCAGTTTCCACGTACGACTTCGATCTTCTTATTAGATGATGGAGGACGCAGGGAACATCGCTTCCGTCTTGTAAGACCAACTCGCTGCCCCGTGGATGCCATAAATTTATTGAAAGTACGACCAACTTTACCTCTGGGCAGTTTGAATTGAGTAATCTTCCATTTAGCTGCAGTTCACACAGCTGCCGTGAAAGGTCTTTAAGAAAATCAAATCTCGAGAGTGAACTACTGTGTCTAGAGGCTGAATAATGTCCATGTCAATTTAAACCAGCAGTCTTGAGGACTCCAGCAAACACTGCCATTGGCCAAAGACAGGTGCGCCTACCAGTTGAAATGTCACACATTTTGATCTAATCACCCAACGCCTCCATTCGTTTGATTGTAAATCATTACAATTTTTGCTTTTCCGGTTTTATTGTCAGTGCCCTTGTGATGATGCGTGGATGGAATTAGTACATGAGAAACAAGCGTTGTCTTCAGTAAAATCATACTCAGATCACCTCTCTTTACGATTATTTTGTGACGAGAACTGTAATGGAATTTCCCTTTTATTTTTCTTCAGTTTGCCGACATAAAATAGCTCTCGTTTTTTAGTTTGTCAGACACCTCTGTCGGAACTACACCCATGTTAAAAAAAAGACGGAACACCTCGAACAGCCGGCCGGAGCGGCCAAGCGGTTCTAGGCGCTTCAGTCTGGAACCGCACGACCGCTACGGTCGCAGGTTAGAATCCTGCCTCGGGCATGGATGTGTGTGATGTCCTTAGGTTAGTTAGGTTTAAGTAGTTCTAAGTTCTAGGGGACTGATGACCTCATAAGTTAAGTCCCATAGTGCTCAGAGCCATTTTTGAACCTTGAACAACTAGAAATAGGAGGTTCATATTTACAGAACATGTACATTAGTATGTTCTGTAGAAATGATTAGCTTTTCAGTCATCTTAGCTCAGCATGTGTCCTGTGGCCTAGTAGACACAGGGCCCGCCGTGGGTCCTGATAACTTGTTCCGTCCGTGATGGTATCGACGCGTAAAAGGCGTGAATGGCATTCTGTAGTATAACCACCCACGCTGCGTTCACCTGGTTTCAAAGTTCATCTGTAGTGGTTGGCACTGGTTCGCTGCGCTGCACCCGTCGTTTCAACATATCCCACACATTTACGACTGCGCGACACGTCTGGTGCTCTGACAAAAGGCTGACAGCCTGTGACACAAAGAAGGCACGTGTTCGTTTAGCAACATGTGGTTGTGCATTGCCTTGCTGAAAAGTGGCGTCTGGGGTGTTGTGCAGAAAGGATATGGCTACGAGTTGCAGGATTTCACTCACGTAGGTCACACTGGTCACAGTGCCCTGGACAAGCACTAACTGTGACTTGTGGTTGTACCCAGTAGCACCCCCACACCATAAGGCCCCGAGTTGGTGCTGTGCGAACGCGGCCTCTGTGACGCCGCTCCCCCTGTCTGTGGCGAACCAAAACGCGGCCATCACTTTCAAAGAAACAGAACCTGAGTTCATCCAAAAACACTATCTGATGACATTTCTGTCCAAGTGGCGTCGTTTCATACATCACTGCCGTCTATCATGTATCGTCAAAGGTAGCCAGAGGAGTGGACAAAGCGCAAGTAACCCATACTGTAATAAACGGCGAGGGACTGTCACCCCTGGTACAGTCAATATGTTACACTGTTTCACTGTTGCACCAGAGCCGAGGAGGAAGCTCGTCTGACCTGCAATGCCATTCGGACGAGATGTCGATCTTTTGGTCTGGGTGGTGCGACCTGCCTCACCTCGTGTTCTTAAGCACACGCCCGCTGCACTGCCGAAACGCTTCGTCCCACACTAGCAGCAATTTCCCGGATGTATCACGTTCTCTCATGTCAATAATGCGCTATCTTTGAAAGTCAGTGATATGACGGTACTTTTCGTGCATACGTCTGTGAGGCATTCTGTACATCTGCTGAAGTCACACTGATGATTTAGCTTTGGCTTACAACAACAAAGAGAGCCGCGGGCAGGTTTTATCGATAGGTGGTGTTGCACAGCGAAGTCGATGTTGACCTTGAACCCGCGAGCCGACAAGTATCAGATCTAATGTACATGTTTTGTGAATGTGAACGTCTTATCTGTAGTTGTTCTGGGTGTTCTGCTTTTTCCGTACACGAGTGCACTTCTTAGCCGTAATATATCAACAGGTATCTTGAATAGGAGTCGCCAATCGATGTTCACAGTGTGACGCTTTCAATAGTTTTTCGTTTTGAGACGACAAACTCTTCAGACACTGTCCTTGCCCAGCATAAACGTAAACGTTTAGGAGACGTGTGTTCTGGTGTAAAATAATATTATGATTTAGAAGTCATAATTTTCATACACGTACATTCCGCATCCGCATCGCCCAAGAAATCCCAGCAACATTTCATAGTCCAACCTTTTTCTCCTACGCAGTAGCAGTCTCGAGTGTTTGTTTATCATAAATTAAATACATATAACATTGCAGCTGCAGAGTCTGTTTTCAGTCTCGCATTTCGAGTAAGGGAGTCATAAAACAGAAGACAGATGAGGAGAACTTGTATTCGCTTCAGTGACAAAGCGCAGCGAAATATATAGCAACCTGTTCCATGAGTAGCAAAGAGAGAGTCAAGATCCTCTTTCTTTGATTTAAAAATTGCGCTGTGGTACAATAATCCAATAGAGGCCTCCATATCAGTCAAAGAAGTTCCTCTCAATTCAGTTTTATTTCGTCAGTATATCTGCTCCTCTATAATAGGTGCTTCTCGTTAGTACTTGTTACTACTTCACGTAACATGTCTCCTGAAGTAATGCATTCCCATATCTGGAGTGTTGTGTAAGAATCTTCAAGACGTAGAGAGTAGTGCATTTCCTTTGACCCGACCGCTGCGGCCGAGCTGTTCTAGACGCTTCACTCCGGAGCCGCGCTGCTGCTACGGTCGCAGGTTCGAATCTTACCTCGGGTGTGGATGTGTGTGATGTCCTTAGGTTGGTTAGGTTTAAGTAGTTCTAAGTCTAGGGGACTGATGACCTCGGATGTTAAGTCCCATAGTGCTTGTAGCCATATGAATTTGAATTTCCTTTGATTTCAGGAAGACGGACTATATTACTAGAACATATCTTAGGACATGGTGTTTCTGTGCTGATCACTTACAGCTGTTGCGCCCATCCTTTTCGGTCTCATTACTAAACTAAAGATCAGTTCTTTGCTATTTGATTCATCCAGATCCAGTTCGGTATCATGTTCACTGTTGTAATCAGGATCACTTATGTGGTCAGCTACAGCACCACTGTCTTCGATATCACCATCACCATTTAACCACTGATTTAGAATGTGTTCAGAATTAGGATTCGCAGCACACTTACTAGCCTCATATATGATAGCTACAATAATAATTCTACACATAATGGGAATATAAAGTGTCAAAAATTAGAGGATTTGTAAATCTGTGGATGAGTATCGTACCACAAACAACTTATTTTACTTGGCTAATCAAACAAAGAGATATTAGTAACTACTACTCATCACAAAAACTCTTAACGTACTAAACGAAAGGTACTGAGAAGCAGAAGTGCACACAACGGAAAATTCTGGCGTTATGAGCATTGGAACATCGGATGGCGTATTCTCATGCCCCACAACACCCATAGAGGGTTAAGGTTTATAGACACAAGATCTTGGCTTCTGAAGTCAGGACAAGTTTAATTCTCAACGAAATACCTACTTCAAAAAACGGTTAAAGTAAATTCAGATTTAGGGATTATTCAAGGGAGGAGGGGGAAAATTAGCGTGATGTCCCTGGAGAACTATGAAACTGACTGGCTACAGTGTGTTCCAGCCAATCAGGGAAGAGAACGATCGTGTATTCCGAAAGAGGGAGAGATTCGTGTACACTCGTCTCGAGTGTACTACTAATTTTACTACTACTAATTTTAGGACCTATTGTAAGGTACTATACTAATTTTGTAAAAATGTTTTGTTTTTGTTGAGAAGCTGTGTGGATGAGAAAGTAACAAGAGCCGTTGTAGGCGACGTTTTCGTAAATTCTGGACTCTTTAGTAAAAATTGTGACTTTCTTCCGATGGACTAGTAAAGTTTGGCGTGGAATGTAACGCAGTCATAATTCAGAAACGCCAGGTTGCAGAATATTGCGACTTCCACAGTATTTTACGAGATTACGAAACTGATACCAATCGTATCAATTTTCCAACAGATCATTTACTGGCGAAAGTTACTGTTCTTTGGATAGCAGGTCCCATGTTCTCTAATTATACCGATAGCCGCATGGTCTTGGGTTAGCATCTGTGATTAGTATCCCGGGATCAAACCAAGTCGCTGCTTAAAATTTGAATAAAACCCATCAGGAATGACGGTCGAAAATTTCTCGTATAAGGAGCCGCCCGCGTTCTTCCAGCGGCCTTGTCAAAGTTTACGGAGAAGTTTCAGGGTAACATCTTACCCTTGGGGCGGAAGAATCAGCAATGATCAACAGTATGAGGATGAGGAGCCCGCCCGATTAGCCGTCCCGTTTAACGCATAGCTTTCCGGATTGGGAAGGAGCGACTGGACCCAGGCACGAATGCGCCCGGCGGACGAATCGAGGCCCGGTGAGCTGGACAGTCTGTGGATGGTTTTTAGGCGGTTTTCCATCTCCCTCGGCGGATGCGGGCTGGTTCCCCTTATTCCGCCTCAGCTACACTGTTTCGGCGATTGCTGCGCAAACAAGTTTTTCACGTACGCGTACACCACCATTACTCTACCACGCAAACATAGGAGTTGCACTCATCTGGTGTGAGACGTTCCCTGCGGGGCGAGGGGGGGGAGGGGGGAGGGTGGAAGGGGGGAAGGGGGGGGGGTCCACCGGGGGCCGAACCGCACAATAACCCTGCTGAAAGTGTGGTTCGTCGTGGGGCGGCAGAGGGGTGAAGTGGACTGCGGTAGTCGTCGTGGAGTTGTGGACCACTGCGGCTGCGGCGGGGACGGAGCCTCTCCGTCGTTTCTGTCCCCGGTTAACATACAGTACAATACATACAATGACGACGTGTGGACGTTTGGGTGTGGCCAGGAGTCGTGCTCAGATAGCCTAATTGTATGGTGATTTGCCGGGGTGGCCGAGCGGTTCTAGGCGCTACAGTCTGGAACCGTGCGACCGCTACGGTCTCCCATTAGTCCCATTAGAATCTGCTGGAATGGACTGCCATGGGTGGGGGGGGGGGGGGAGGTAACCGAGACAAAGAAACTAAACTCAGATAGCGTAACATTCTACAAGTCGCATTGTGTGTTTTTAGGAGTCTGAGCGTTATAAGTAAATTAGAAAAGGATAAAGCAAAAGCTCGCTCTCGATATGGGGGTGGGAGTGGGGCACTGAAGTGAAATGGAAAGAAAACAAGGATTACCGAGCGAGGTGGCGCAGTGGTTAGACACTGGACTCGCATTCGGGAGGACGACGGTTCAATCCCGCGTCCGGCCATCCTGATTTAGGTTTTCCGTGATTTCCCTAAATCACTCCAGGCAAATGCCGGGATGGTTCCTCTGAAAGGGCACGGCCGACTTCCTTCCCCATCCTTCCCTAATCCGATGATACCGATGACCACGCTGTCTGGTCTCCTTCCCCAAGCAACCAACCAAAACAAGGATTACTGGTCGGACGATTGTGTTTTTGGGAATAATACAGTGATAATTAACTGTCTTTTGCTCAAGTACCTTTTATTTAGTTCGCTTAAAGCCTATCTTAAAATATTATTTGTTAATAAAAAAATTCTGGTTAACGTAAAAAATTGCGCGGTTCATTTACGTAAGAAAGCGGAGGCATGCGGAATTGATGGGTCACATTGTAACAGTACATGGCGAACTAATAAAAACAACTAGCTTCAGTTTTACTCGACAAGTTTCCTAAAGTGGTTGTTGAAAAGTTAAACGTTAAACGTCTTTTGAGTTTCATTCTGATAGTAATATTAAAGTTGCCGTTATTCAAAGGAAAAGTCGTTAACTACCTTCAGTTCAAAGAAGAGAAAAGTTTTCAAAATCTGTACCTTCTGAACTGGTGGTCGAATTTTGCAGGCAGGACTACTAGTTTTCAAAAGAAAACTACTTAAGATCAGTTAATATTGGTTCATGGTACAGTAGTAAATACCAGCACCCCGTTTTTATGTATAAATCTATCAAAGCGTTAATTAAAGCAAAGAGTGAAGTGTTAAATGTTGTTTCTGGAGAGAATGCTACCTCCAAATTTCCACTAATTTCTTCAGAATAGTTAAGACAGCTTTAACAATATTCAAACACGTACACACACACGGTTAACATTTATAAAAAAACGTTTAATTTAGGTACAGAAAATTTTCGAAGTGTAGGTTGTATTTTTCTTCGCAAGTCCATAGAAACTACAACAACCACTTAAGGTTGCTCAAAGGTCACGTAGTTTAGCAGGCGCAGAGAGATACTTGTAACAAAAACGATAAAAGTACGCCATACTGAAAAACAGGTATACATTTGCAGGGTCGTTACAATAGGTAATATGTTAACACATAATGGAATGAATTCTATGGTACTAATGGAAGCCGTAGAGAGTAGTGACTGGAATATATCTCTCAAGCAATTGATAAGGTTGGGTCTAAGTGCTGATCTGAGACGGAGGAGTTGAAGGGGTTAGCCAGAAGAGGAAAGCGTGGGGCAGGCCGGATCAAAAAGCCTGATGACAAAGAAAAAAAGAACTGACTTTCATTCAGCTTCACCTCAAGACATTCTGTTAATTAATGAAATCTGTATCGGTTCTGTATTACTATGTCTGTTTTCAACTTCGTTACATTTAAAGCTTACGTGACCGAATGGTGACATCTTGATGCTGCCATCCCGCCACGACCGCGGAACGCAAATCAATTTAGAAGGCAGCTGAAGAACGTCTTAGCTTCATGTTTCACAAATACCATAGATGAGATATTTGATTTCTTTCTCCAACATCTTAGAGAAAACTGAAACATGTTATTAATAATATATTGTTTTTGATCAGTTGCTTTTCAAGCGAGTGTCTCACCACAGTGTGCTACGGGTTTTGCCAAAGAAAGCTATTTGAGTTCAGGGAATAGTCGTAAGAGCTTTTTTGCTGCACTGTTCTTTGTACGAGTGTGTTTAGATGAGAAGACCACTGTGCGAAAACAATAACAGCTAAGCTCTGCGAACATCATCTTTATTCCAGAAGTGCCAGCATTCAACATCTAAGTTGCCCCCTATTGTGTAAATATTACAGCAGAAGACAACCACATTCGTACTACACAGCTAGTGTAAGCAACAGTACCGACTGACTTCATTCCGTGCGTTCGTTACGGCTGCCTCTCGCACAGGGCGCAGTGTAAACTCTGCAACGGTGGAAGGTTAGAGTTCAGCTTGTAGCTGTAAGAGAGAGCGGAGCTGTAGCTTTTGCAGAGTCAGACAAAGTCAGCGACGGAAATCGACCACACCATCGCGGCGTTCTCCTAAAATTATTTAGGGAAAGTAAGGAAAATTTAACTCAGCACTACGGCACGATTTGAATATCCCGCCTCCAATGGAAGATTCCGACACTGTAACTACAGCGCTAATAATTTCGGTCACGAAATCCAGTCCAGATTGTGTAAAAATGCTGCCTCCTCACAAAACGTGGACTGATATGTTCTATGAATTGGGTACACGATGGTTCGGAAGGCTTCTCCCCATTCTACACGAGGGGCGTTCAATAAATAATGCAACAAATTATTTTTTCTCTGCCAATTTCGGTTCGAAAAATTCAAAATTTTTTGTGAGACATCTTGGAATATTCTCGTTTCACTCCCCATAGTTTCACGAAGTTACGATAGGTCCGGCGCTGTACGTAGCTTTTAAAATGGCGTCTGTAACGGGGGTGTGTTCCAAGAAGAGAGCTGTCATTGAGTTTCTTTTGGCTGAAAACCAGAGCTTCGCAGCTATTCATAAGCGCTTCCAGAATATCTACGGAGACCTGCCAGTAAGCAAAAGCATAGCGAATCGTTGGGCGAGACGTCTGTCAGCATCGCAACATGGTCGTGCAAATCTGTCCGATGTCCCGTGTGTGCCAGTCGGGTGCACACAGCTGTGTGTTTGGAACACTCATTCGACGTAATCGACGGATCACAGTCAAACAACTCGCTGCACAACTGACGTCCTTGTTGGTAGTGCTTACAGACTTGTCCACCAGTGTAGGTACTGAAAGGTGAGGTGCCAGCAGGTTTCGTCGCAGACTAACAGAAGACCATAGACCCCATCGAAGGACGGTTTGTGCGGGGGTGATCGCGAGAATTTTTTTTCGAACATCGTCACGGCCCATGTAACGTGGGTTCATCACTTCGAACCGGAAACAAAACCGTAGTTCATAGAGAGGTGCCACACGATCTACTCTCCGAAGAAAAAGTTCGAAGCCGCATCATCAGACGGTAATGTCTTGGCGACAGTCTTGTGGGGTTATTCTGTTTGGTGTCCTCCGTCATAGTGCAACAATCAACTCCGAAGTATATTGTGCTGCTCCAGGTAATTGAAAAAAACGACTTCAGCGTGTTCGTCGCCACAAAAATGCAAAAACGAACATCTCCTTCCCCATAACAACACAAGGTGTCAAAGAAATCTGTGATCCCGTGAGGAGCTCACCTAACGTCACTGGGCTCTTCTTACTTTTCACCCTACAGCCCTGATTTCGCACCTTCCGATTTCCATACTTTTGGTCTAACGAAGATTGTAATCCGCTGGAAGATATATGTGAATAATGGGAAAGTTATTAACGCAGCAACACGTTGGCCCCGGTGTCGGCCAGTGGCGCAGTACCATGCTGGCATACAAGACATCACAGCAGGGAGGCGTAAGGTCGTCGCGCCGAACGGAGATTGTCTTGAAAGATAGGGTATTTTAGCCAAAAGAGCGGCGAATAATATGGTGTATTGGGATCCTGCATGAAACGAGCTTGCTTTCAGAAAAAAATATTGTTGCATTACTTACTGAACGTCTCTCGTACATCGATGCTACATTAATTCGCAGACTCATCAACGACATATGCACGACTTCTACCACATTACAGCCTAAGCTTACCGGTGTCGTACATATTTGTCAGTCGCACTTAAAAAATTGTGGGACAAGTAACGGCTGAACATCTCTAGCAACATTGATCTCAGACAACAGGGGAAGTCGATATGTCAACGAATGTTTGGCTTATTAGTTTTAAAACTCTTTCTCTATAAGAACAAAAAGTGCAGCCACTGAATCTTTTTCATCGTTTTTACCTCTCTAAGAACTAATTTAAGGTTATTAGTTAGCTTTATGGCTCTTCATTCAGTATAAACCAAAATCATTTAAGAATTATTTTGTGTTCCTTCGCTGCTTCTGGCCATACACTGCATGACTTCCAGTTCTCCTTGAATTTGTGCTTAGCCGTGAATGTAGCACAGGTTACACGATTTCATCTGATCTTTTGTATGTTGATGTCGTCTTTAGGGTGTCTACCTTCATTTCCTCTAGCCGATTAATCTCGCACTTTTAAATAATGTGTTAACGCCTTGTCCTTTCTGTGTAAACATGGCCATACAATTATCTCAAGCGTCGCCTTTGTGTCGTACCGCACCTGACTATTAAAATTGGGTGTCTACGCTTCTACTCTTGTTTCAATTCGCGTATTTTTTAATAATTTTTCTTCCAGCTGCTTTTTGTCTGCACAACTTCTGTAAGAGCTGCGATGACTGTAGTTTACTATCATATAGAGTTTCTAGAGAAACAAATAACAGTGAGAGAACGGGAATGACTAACACCTATAGCAAATGGTTCAAATGGCTCTGAGCACTATGCGACTTAACTTCTGAGGTCATCAGTCGCCTAGAACTTAGAACTAATTAAACCTAACTAACCTAAGGACATCACACACATCCATGGCGGAGGCAGGATTCGAACCTGCGACAGTAGCGGTCACGCGGTTCCAAACTGAAGCGCCTAGAACCGCACGGCCACAACTGCCGGCCACCTATAGCAGTCAACCCCCACCCAACAGAGAATGTAACGGAAGATGCTAAGTAAACAAGTTAAGGCTCGACAATATCACACACACACACACACACACACACACACACACACACACAGTCAAACTCGTTGTTTATAATTATGGCTAGAACTATTGTCCAAGGAGTATAAAAAATAAATATTCAAATAAAAACTAACTTTTAACTTAACACGTTTTTACATCGGACCAAAAAGTATAAAATAATATATCCTAGCCTCATACAGATAGCCCTGAAAATTTCTGCCTATGAACTTTTAACAGGTGCGACAAAACTTGTAAGATTTCTAACAAAAAATTTGGGAGGCATTCAATGCATAATTGAATCATGAAAAGTTCGCCTCCTATCTACTATCTGTTGTATGTGCCCAACGTTTTTCATTAAATGATATGGGTTGCGCCTTTCTACAAACACACTGTTTTTTTCTTTTTACCCAAACACGTTTCAGCAACTCTGTGCCATCATCAGTGGGTTTCTGTTTATTGAAAACTGTAGAAAGTGAACATATTTTATGTTCTAACTGGTCTAACAAAATGAGGCCTACAGAGAGTTTTTGTTCGTTTTGCTTCTTACATTGATTTTTACGTTATATAGTGTTACAGTACCAACTGTATGTTGTCTTGCAGTGATAGCCGGTCATCTGCAAATCAAATGATGTAAATGTGAATTTCACCGACGAGTTAACACATCCTTCGCTTTATAATAAATGTGATTTTGAAGTGTCAAAATTTTTGCCTAGACGTTTGTTACTCCTCAATTTTTGTTGTGACTGATCCTTCTTCTTTTGCGTTCTAAGGACACTGCACACACATATTAAAGCATTTCGTGTAATTCAGTTTTTTACAAACTCCTTTTTACTTCGCAAAACGCGGTGAGCACTAAACTGCTGTCTTTCCTAACCCAGTCGGTATTCATTTGTTCCCAAGAGGCGCCGAATTTGAATTTCTTTCTCTTTCTGTGCGTGTGTGTGTGTGTGTGTGTGTGTGTTTGTGTCTGTGTCTGTGTAAGATGCTTTCGCTGTTTGTGTTGCCTTTCTGTAAAGTTCCTTTTATGTGTTAAATGATGTGCCTTTGCAGAATGTACTGTTTTCATCTAAAACTTGTTTGTTCTCTGCTATTGTCTTCTGTATGTGGAATTTCTATTGCCATTTTGTGGTATAGACTGTGGGTCGATTTCAGTATTTTTAAATCTGTTGCCTCGTGATGGCTGGGTGTTGTGTGATGTCCTTAGGTTAGTTAGGTTTAAGTAGTTCTAAGTTCTAGGGGACTGATGACCGTAGATGTTAAGTCCCATGGTGCTCAGAGCCATTTGAACCATTTTTTAAATCGGTTGCTACGTAGTTGGGTAATGGTTATGGGCTCTTAGGTGGTCAGCAAATGTGCCATGGTTGCTGTTCCTTTTTAGGGCTTTGAGCTGTTCTGAGTATTTTGTTTTTCAAGGCCCTGAATGTTTGTCCTATACATACTGATCGATAAGCGATGCATGTGAGTTCATATAGGCTATTACTGATCTGTTGTATCTCCTGTGTTCTGAAATTTTTCTCTGTGTTGTCCTGTCTGCCCTCTATCCTACTTGAAGACCCTCTTTCTTCAACATGTTGCCTATTCTGTGGACAGTTTTGCTATTGTAGATAATTATATGATGAACAGAGCACCCGTAAGCGAACAGAATGACACACAGAAGCTAAACACAATAAAACAAACAGTAGAGAAAAATGGTTACAAGCCCCACGTGATAGAAAAATTAAACTAACAAATTTGTAAATGGAGAAGGAAAGAAAGCACCGGCCGAAGTGGCCGTGCGGTTAAAGGCGCTGCAGTCTGGAACCGCGAGACCGCTACGGTCGCAGGTTCGAATCCTGCCTCGGGCATGGATGTTTGTGATGTCCTTAGGTTAGTTAGGTTTAACTAGTTCTAAGTTCTAGGGGACTAATGACCTCAGCAGTTGAGTCCCATAGTGCTCAGAGCCATTTGAACCATTTTTTTGAAAGAAAGCACAACACACACAGAAGACCTTAAACAACTCTTATCAACACAACACACAAAGAACGACCACATGAAAGACACAATTGTACAACAACACATACACAGAACGAAATGGCACATACTCACCTACAATAATAGCGCTGTCCACAAAATAGGCAACATACTGAAGAAACAGCGATTTCAAATACGGTACAGGAGGAACAACACAAAGAAACGCAGATCACAGGAGACATCCACAGATAAATTCAACAGATCAGGAATATGTGAACTCATATGCAACACTTGTCAATCAGTATACACAGGAGAAACATGGAGGAACTTTAAAAGAAGATACGCAGAACACGTAAGGGCCCTGAAAAGTAACAGCACCCACAGTACATTTGTTGACCACCTAAGAGCTCGTAACCATCACCAAACTGCAATGGTAACAGATTTAAAAATACTGAAATCGAGCCATAGTCTATACCACAAACTGGTAATAGAACTTCCACACACAGAAGGCAATAGCAGAGAACAAACAAAATTTAAATGAAAACACTACACTCTGGAAATGCACGTTATTTAACACATTAAAGGAACTTCACAGAAAAGGAACACAAACAGCGAAAGCTTCTTTCGCAAACACAAAAAACACACACACACACAGAAGGGGAGAGAAAAAGTAAACGAAATTCAAATTTGGCGCCTAACGCTCTAGGGAACAAATGAATACCAACTGGGTTAGGAAAACCAATAACGTAGTGCTCACCGCGTTTTACGAAGTAAAAAGGCGTTTATAAAAACCGAAATTACACGAAATACATTAATATGTGAGTGCAATGTACTTAGAACGTAAAAGAAGAAGCATCAGTCACAACAAAACGCGAGTAGTAACAAATATCTGCGCAAAACATTTTAACACGGCAAAATCACATCTTTTAAAAAGCGACGATGTGTTACCTTGCTGAAGAAATTTACATTTACACCCTTTGGTTGCCAGATGACAAGCTATCAGTGATCGACACCGTACAGCTGGTCCTGTAACACCACATAACGTAAAATCACTGTAAGAAGAAAAACGAATAAAAACTTTCTCTAGGCCTCACTTTGTTAGAACAGTTAGAAGCTCAAATATGTTCACTTCTTACAGTTTTCAATAAACAAAAGCTCGCTGATTGCACAGAGTTGCTGAAATACGTTAGGGTGGAAAGAAAGGCAACACCAACAGCTACAAGAGCAAGAAGGTGGAACCCATATCCTATTATGTAACTGCAAACACGCAAGGAACGACAAGAGCCGATCTCCAAAAGATGAATGTTTCTCACTACAAATCTTACAAGTATTGTCATAACTGCTAAAAGTTTGCAAGTACAAGTTTTCAGGACTACCTGTGTGGGGTTAGGTATCTGTTTCTTGTTTAAATAACTTTTTATGCTTTTCAGTCTTGGTGTGTGAAATTTCTGAGTGGTTTATAAACAGTGTGATGAGATGATATTACACCAGCTTTTTTCTCAAAGGGTTCACCCACAGTGACAACTTCTCCTTCTCCACTTCTTTCTTTCCATCTTGTCTTCCCCCTCCCTCCGTCCCACGCTTCCTATCTCTCTTTTCAGTGGTTCCTATCCAGTCACATACCACTTGGAAGGCATTCCTATGCCATCTGCACAACGTGCCAGTTATGCAAAATAGTCAATACTTCATGCGTTACCAACATTTCCCACGCCCATCCCACTCCCTCAGAACAGGCCGATAAGACAGTGAGTTTATATTACACTGTCATCCAGTTCTGAGCTGTGTTTCAAATTTGAAGTCTCTAGCTAATCGGGGAATTATTTGAAATTAAATTCCAAAAATTGTACCGAACAGACAAACAAGAAAGCTACCTGATAGAATGTTGTCATTAATGGGTTTCTTTCTCTGGTTGCTACCAGAATTTTTCCTTTTTGAAGGGTAAATGCCAGAAGTGGTAATTCCCTTCCAAATATTCCCACTAGTCAAACTCCCATATCAATCTCAACAGTTCGCTTTGATGTGGCTGAAAAGGTGTGTGTGTGTGTGTGTGTGTGTGTGTGTGTGTGTGTGAGTGAGTAGGCACGTGCGTTTGTATACATGCATGCTTTATCAATATTTATTTCCAGTCGTTTTAGTTGTTTTAACGAGACTCCTTTCGGATTATTAATGCTGGGATATCGATGACCACGCTGCCGAGGGGCCAGTGTAATAAATTAAATAATCAACTTTAATCTACTGACGTTACAACAGCTAACTAACCAAACCGCACTACCCACTGCCATGGAATTGAGTTTTTAATGTAGTCAACCAATAATCTGGCAGTTTAACGCTTTTCAGTGTGGAAACATTAATATCTAATCATAATGTAGCAACCTGTAACATGACTCACCCTGCCTACGCATGCACAAATATAATGAAAGTTGCCTTAATTGCTGAGAATGTGATTATACCCGACACTTACATGGATGAGTGTTGACTTTCCGATGATCTGCACCTTACCCTGTCAGTCTAATATGAAAGCTGTTTTCCAGAACTTGTCACGGTAACCCTGCAGTCACCAATATCGGTCGGGACAAACGAAAATAGTACAAGTTTCAATTGATATTAGCTGAGAAGAGCCGACGACGTGTTTTCTTTCTCAGTACGTTTATGCCTTTGTTCGTCGTATATTATTTTTTCGTATGGATTTGAATCCTTAGGTTGAGCAGACTGTTCAAGTAATGATCCATTTGTAGTAAAGGACTGCTCAGACAAACAGCAAGCGAACTGGTAGTGCATCCGAAAAATCGTGAATGTGGAATATTTGAAAGGAGCCCCCAGTTCCGGAATTCATCCTACAACCAACGGAAACTTTCCAGGAACGTTGATCTGGACCGGCCGGCAAGGAAACTATTTTTAGAATGTGGCTCCAGGACAAGGAAACTATTTTTAGAATGTGATAATGTGTGCGACAAACAATTTGAAATCTTAGTGTAAGACTTCCTTGTTTCTTTGTACACACATCAAAAAACGTTTTGCATCACCTCGGTTCCGAGAGTTGCGAACCTGTACAGAAAAGTGGATTGGAGAGCAACATAAACATCATTTCCGCCCTTTTTACTGCTCATGAAACCCATACATTGCTTGTTGTACCACCACACAGCGAGACCTTCAGAGGTGGTGGTACAAGATTGCTGTACACCGTACCTCTAATACCCCGTAGGACGTCCTCTTATATTGATGCATGTCTGCATTCGTCGTGGCTTACTGTCCATAAGATCATCAAGGCACTGTTGTTCCAGATTGTTCCATTCCTCAACGGCGATTCTGCGTAGACCCCTCAGAGTGGTTGGTGGGTCACGTCGTCCATAAACAACCACCTTCAATCTGTCCCAGGCATGTTCGATAGGTTTCATGCCTGGGGAACATGCTGACCTCTCTAGTCGAGCGATGTCGTTATCCTGAATGAAGTAATTCATAAGATGTGCACGATTGGCGCGCTAATTGTTGTCGATGAAGGATGGCATTCTTGAATTCTACAGCCGTTACGGCGCCTTCCATGACCACCAGCGGCGTACGTCGGCCCCACACAATGACACCCGTAAACACTTTGCTGCACTCGCTGGACCGTGTGTCTAAGGCGTTCAGCCTGACCATGTTGCCTCCAAACACGTCTCCGACGATTGTCTGGTAGAAGGCACATGCGACACTCATCGGTGAAGAGAACTTGATGCCAACCCTGAGCGGTCCATTCGGCATGTTGTTGGGCCCATCTGTACCGCGCTGCATGGTGTCTTGGTTGCAAAGATGGACCTTGGCATGGACGTCGGGAGTGAAGTTGCGCGTCATGCAGCCTATGGCGCACAGTTTGACTCGTAACACGGCGTCCTGTGACTGCACGAAAAGCATTGCTGTAAGGGTTCCTCCGAGGCATAATCCGTAGGTAGCAGTAGTAGCCCTTGGGCGGGCTGAGCGAGGCATGTCATCGACAGTACCTGTCTCTCATTATCACCTCCATGTCCGAACAACACTGCTTTGGTTTACTCCGAGACGCCTGGGCACTTCCCTTGTTGAGATCCCTTCCTGGCTCAAAGTAACAATGCGGAAGCGATCGAACCGCGGTATTGACCGTCTAGGCACGGTTGAACTACAGACAACAGGAGCTGCGTACCTCCTTTCTGGTGGAATGACTGTAACTGAACGGCAGTCGGACACCCTCCGTCTATTAGGTGCTGGTTGTTGTTAGTTACATCTTTGGGCGGGTTTAGTGACATCTCTGAACAGTCAAAGGGACTGTGTCTGTGATACAATATTCACAGTCAACGTCTATCTTCAAGAGTTCTGGGTACCGGGGTGATGAAAAACTTTTTTGATGTGTTTATAATCAGCAGATTATAAATGAATTATTCAACATCGAAAAAATAGCAATAACAAATATCCGGCCTAAGAGAGACTAGAAGAGAAAGAAAAATATAAAACGTTGAATGTTAAGATCATTAGAGTATCGGTTAGCCCGTCAGTGAGAGAGCACTGCGAGTTCCTGCTGCTAATAAGGCGAGTACACCGTTTGTTTATAACATATTTCTACGAGCTTCAAACAGGAGCGACTTCATAAATGGATAGGCACTGTGATTGCTGTATCCAGATGCGAGCTGAGTTGGTGAGACTTCGTTTACCGCTGTAAGTTGTGTTGGCTTCCGTCACACAGCTTGACGCTGCTGCCAAGGGGCATCACCGTGTGGGGTCGGACGCGGGGATGCTGGGGAAGTAGAGCACGACCACGTGTCCCCCGATCGATCCACTGCTGTGGCCGCCCCGGGTATAGCCTGCACTGAGGTTGACTACTCACCCGTGGTCGGGTGGGAGATCATTCCAAAATCTGGCAGACAGGGAAAGACTTTCCTTGGGGCCGAACGTAGGGCCCCCCTGGTTCGTTTGACAAACAGGTTTCAGGCGTTATCTGTGGCTAACGAAACCTCTGAGCCGAATGCCGTCGTCCACCCTGTTCCAGAGGAATCTTCTCGGCCCGCAAGGTCTGGGCACTCACAGAGGGTGGGTTTGCTGGTAGTTGGGAGCTTCAACATTAGGCGCGTAATGGGGCCCCTTAGGAACATGGCTGCCTAGGGAGGGAAGGAAGCCAGTGTGCACTCCGTGTGCATACCGGGGGGGAGTCATTCCGGATGTGGAAAGGGTGCTTCCGGATGCCATGAAGAGAACAGGATGCAGCCAACTGCAGGTGGTAGCCCATGTCGGTACCAACGACGTGTTTCGCTTTGGATCTGAGGAGATAATCTCTGGTTTCGGGCGGCTAGCGGAAATGGTAAAGACTACCAGTCTTGCTTGCGAGTTTAAGGCGGAGCTCACCATCTGCATCATCATCGACAGAACCGACTGTGGTCCTTTGGTGCATAGCCGAGAGTAGGGTGTGAATCAGAGACTCAGGCGGTTCTGTGACCGTGTAGGCTGCAGATTCCTTGACTTGCACCATCGGGTGGTGGGTTTCCGGGTTCCGCCTAATAGGTCAGGAGTCCACTACACACAGGAAGCGGCTACACGGGTAGCGGGGGCTGTGTGGAAGGGACTGGATGGTTTTTAGGCTAGAGAGTCTCAGGAAACCACAGAAAGGGCGTCAGTCAAAAAGAGGGCAGGTAAAACACAGTAAGGTAGTTGCAGAAATGATCGGTATTGTACATTGTCGTAGCTGTGTTGGGAAAGTACCAGAGCTCCAAGCCCTAATAGAAAGCACTGAAGCTCAAATAGTTACAGGTACAGAGAGCTGGCTAAAGCAGGAAATAAGTTCAGCCGAAAATTTTTCAGACGATCTAACAGTGTTCAGAAAGGATAGATTAAATGCCGTTGGCGGTGGAATATTTATTGATGTCAGAAGTAGTATGCCTTGTAGTGAAATTGGATAGTTCCTGCGAAATAGTATGGGTAGAGGTTATATTTGACAATCGGACTAATCTATCAATTGGAGCGTTTTACCGACCTCCCGACGCAGAAGATATAGTTTCTGAACTGTTCAAAGAAAACTTGAGTCTCATTTCAAATCGGTACCCCACTCATACAATTATAGTCGGTGGCGACTTCAATCTACCCTCAATACAATGGAAAAATTATACGTTTAATCCCAGCAGCAGGCACAAAGTGTCATCCGAAGTTGTACTGAATGCTTTCTCAGAAAATTAATTTGAACAATCAGTTCATGAGCCCACTAAAAGCGTAAATGGTTCCGAAAGCATACTTGATCTTTTAGCAACAAATAATCCTGGACAAATAGTGAGTATCGTGACGAATATAGGGATTAGCGACCACAAGGCAGTAGCTGCTAGGCTGAATACCGTAACTCCCACAACCAACAAAAAGAAACGCAAAGTGGAAATATTTAAAAAAGCTTATAAAAATGGTCTTAATGCCTTTTTAAGAGACAGTCTCCACTCCTCCCGATTTGATCACTTAAGGGTAGAAAAGATGTGGAATGATTTCAAAGACATAGTATCGACGGTAAATGAGATATATATACCACATAAAAGAATAAGTAATGGTACTGATCCCCCATGGTACACAAAACGGGTCAGATCGTTGTTGCAGAAGGAACGAAAAAATCATGCCAAATTTAAAAGAACGCAAAATGCCGAAGATTGGCAAAGTTTTGCAGGTGTTCGTAATATAGCGCGTGCTTCAATGCGAGATGCTTTTAAGAATTTCCACAGCAATACTCTATCTCGGAATCTGGAAGAAAACCCAAAGAGATTCTGGTCACATATAAAGCACACCAGTGGCAAGACGCAACTGCGCGATAATAACGGTGAAGTCACTGACGACAGTGCCACCAAAGCAGAGTTATTAAACACGGTTTCCCGAAACTCCTTCACCGGAGAATACGAAGTAAATATTCCCGAATTCCAATCAAGAACAACTGCGAAGATGAGAAACATAGACGTAGATATCCTCGGTGTAGCAAAGCAGCTTAAATCACTTAATAAAGGCAAGGCTTCCGGTCCAGATGGTATACCAGTCAGGTTCCTTTCAGAGTATGCAGATGCAATAGCTCCATATTTAGGAATTATACACAGCCACTCGCTCACAGAAAGTTCCGTACTGGAAAACTGCTCAAGTCACAGCAATACCCAAAAAGGGAAATAGGAGTAATCCGCTGAATTAAAGGCCCATATCATTAACTTCGATTTGCAGTAGGGTTTGGAACATATACTGAATTCGAACATTATGAAGTAGCTTTAAGAAAACGATTCACTAACACAGAGTCAGCACGGATTGAGAAAATTTCGTTCCTGCGGAACACAACTAGCTCTTTATACTCATGAAGTAATGAGTACTATCGACATATTTTTAGATTTTCACAAGGCTTTCGACACCGTTCCTCACAAGCGTCTCTTAATCGAACTGAGTGCCTATGGAATATCGCCTATATTGTGCGACTGGATTCGTGATTTCCTGTCAGAAAGGTCACAGTTCGTAATAATAGACGGAAAATCGTCGTTCCCAAAGGAAGTGTTATAGGCCCATTATTGTTCCTGATCTATATTAACGACATAGGAGACAATCTGGGTACTCCTATTAGATTATTGACCCTGAATAAAAAAAGTGTAAAGTTATGCACATGAGAACTGAAAGAAATCCGATAAATTCCGATTACGCGATAAGTCACACAAATCTGAAGGTTGTAAATTCAACTGAATAGTTAGGGGTTACAATTACAAATAACCTAAGTTGGAATGATCACATAGATAATGTTGTGGTTAGAGAAAACCAAAGACTGCGATTCATTGGCAGAACACTTAGAAGGTGTAACTGATCTACTAAAGAGACTGCTTACACCAAACCTGTCCTCCCTATTCTGGAGTATTGCTGTGCGGTGTGGGATCCGTTTCAGGTGGGACTGACGGATCATATTGAAAAAGTTCAAAGAAGGGCGTCTCGTTTTGTATTATGGCGAAATAGGGGAGATAGTGCCACAGACATGATACGTGAATTGGAGTGGCAATCATTAAAACAAAGGCGTTTTTCGTTGCGACCGGATCTTCTCATGAAATTTCAGTTTTCTCTTCCGATTGCGAAGACATTCTGTTGCCACCCACCTACATAGGGAGAAATGATCACCACAATAAAATAAGAGAATTCAGGGCTCGCACAGAAAAATTTAAGTGCTCGTTTTTCCCGCGCGCCGTTCGAGAGTGGAACGGTAAAGAGATAGCTTGAAGGTGGTTCATTGAACCCTGTGCCAGGCACTTAATTGTGAATAGCAGAGTAATAACGTAGATGTAGATGCAGATGTAGAGAAGGAACACTAGAAGAGGCTACTGAGGGTTTGTCGAAGTAACCTTAGGTTAAATCCAGTGTTTAATCGCCAAACAACTGCATTCATGGCGACCTATACGCCACACAACTCTGTAAGTTTTAAAGAGCTAAACTTAACTCTGAAACAATTCCACCCATAATAATTTCATAGTCCTTGTAGAAACCGCAGTTCGAGCGCTTTCTTTTCCCAGCTCTGATCGGTCGCGGAATGTAAACCACAGCGAAAATCCGGTGTGTCTTTTCGCAGGTATGTAGCAGAGTTTGTCTAGAATACCCATTGATAACCTCATGACGCAATTTTAGGTTCTGAGCGCACAGTGAGCGCGCAAGATGCTTAGAGCAACAGTGTTTCCCGCCAAGTCTGAAGTGCCTGCTGAGGGGTTCAGCCTGATTTCATGCACCGGACATAACGTTACTGTCGTGTATTTTCTTCTGCATGAAAATGCTTAGCGGCAGACTGTAGATGCAGCAACGACGCTCCCGCTGCGTTTTCGCTGAGTAGTGTTCGATCATCCACTGTACAGCGCAGACTATGCTCCCTCTGACTTTCATCCCTTCTCTGAAATGAACCGTATGCTATGGGGAGAGTCGTTGAACACTGATACCACGCCACGACCAATGCCGAAGTCGGAAGGTGTAATTAAATGTTGCAAATAAAATGTTATTGATTTTCACTGTCGTTTCCATTTGGCGATCTATCGGAGCCTGGACAAAGAAATAACCCGCGTGCATAATGTAGTTGGTCAGGGCCGAAATGACGAGTAGATAATGATTTTGTGCATTAAGTAAACTCCTGGAAATTGAAATAAGAACACCGTGAATTCATTGTCCCAGGAAGGGGAAACTTTATTGACACATTCCTGGAGTCAGATACATCACATGATCACACTGACAGAACCACAGGCACATAGACACAGGCAACAGAGCATGCACAATGTCGGCACTAGTACAGTGTATATCCACCTTTCGCAGCAATGCAGGCTGCTATTCTCCCATGGAGACGATCGTAGAGATGCTGGATGTAGTCCTGTGGAACGGCTTGCCATGACATTTCCACCTGGCGCCTCAGTTGGACCAGCGTTCGTGCTGGACGTGCAGACCGCGTGAGACGACGCTTCATCCAGTCCCAAACATGCTCAATGGGGGGACAGATCCGGAGATCTTGCTGGCCAGGGTAGTTGACTTACACCTTCTAGAGCACGTTGGGTGGCACGGGATACATGCGGACGTGCATTGTCCTGTTGGAACAGCAAGTTCCCTTGCCGGTCTAGGAATGGTAGAACGATGGGTTCGATGACGGTTTGGATGTACCGTGCACTATTCAGTGTCCCATCGACGATCACCAGTGGTGTACGGCCAGTGTAGGAGATCGCTCCCCACACCATGATGCCGGGTGTTGGCCCTGTGTGCCTCGGTCGTATGCAGTCCTGATTGTGGCGCTCACCTGCACGGCGCCAAACACGCATACGACCATCATTGGCACCAAGGCAGAAGCGACTCTCATCGCTGAAGACGACACGTCTCCATTCGTCCCTCCATTCACGCCTGTCGCGACACCACTGGAGGCGGGCTGCACGATGTTGGGGCGTGAGCGGAAGACGGCCTAACGGTGTGCGGGACCGTAGCCCAGATTCATGGAGACGGTTGCGAATGGTCCTCGCCGATACCCCAGGAGCAACAGTGTCCCTAATTTGCTGGGAAGTGGCGGTGCGGTCCCCTACGGCACTGCGTAGGATCCTACGGTCTTGGCGTGCATCCGTGCGTCGCTGCGGTCCGGTCCCAGGTCGACGGGCACGTGCACCTATCGCCGACCACTGGCGACAACATCGATGTACTGTGGAGACCTCACGCCCCACGTGTTGAGCAATTCGGCGGTACGTCCACCCGGCCTCCCGCATGCCCACTATACGCCCTCGCTCAAAGTCCGTCAACTGCACATACGGTTCACGTCCACGCTGTCGCGGCATGCTACCAGTGTTAAAGACTGCGATGGAGCTCCGTATGCCACGGCAAACTGGCTGACACTGACGGCGGCGGTGCATAAATGCTGCGCAGCTAGCGCCATTCGACGGCCAACACCGCGGTTCCTGGTGTGTCCGCTGTGCCGTGCGTGTGATCATTGCTTGTACAGCCCTCTCGCAGTGTCCGGAGCAAGTATGGTGGGTCTGACACACCGGTGTCAATGTGTTCTTTTTTCCATTTCCAGGAGTGTATGTAGTCGTAACCCGACATCGGTCACAATATACTGACGTAGAAGTTGACTCTCAGACCAGAGGTGACACGGGATTTTTGATTGTCCGTTTCTTGCTACACGAGCGACTGTGCACGGGAGTGAAATGATGACGGGGTCAAGCGGAGATTTTTCATGACTCTGTGGTTGAACAGAGTACAGGATGACTCGGATCTTAGACTAAGGAGATAGATATTGGTTATGATAGCGAAATGAGTATCTGGGTTATTGCTTCTGTTCGTGTTTCCAGTGAACATGCAGAAGGGCACAAACATTAGTAAGTGTAGAACGTATATGAGGCTTACTAGATTCTCCACTCAATTACCAGACAAAAGGCTCTCCAGCCTATAACTTTATTAAGATTTGATTATACACAGTAATCTGGTACTGCAGTCCACGACTCATGACAGTGTCACATTCTATTGTTCTAGTTGAACCCTTAGATTCACGTGCTCATCACAATGGAAGTGACATACAGACGTACAGACAAATGTACGACTGAAACCAATGATGCTAGAAAAAAGGTGTGTGCAGGCAAGCTTTGCAGTCCTTCTTAGTGTACAAGCTTAACCTCACGTAGGACATTCTGTAGGCTGTCGGTCATCCGAGGCAGCTCGATATGGCATTCTGCTCGGTCTGGATCTCTGCTGTTCGCTGGAAGTCTTCTTTTCGCCGGAACTGTTCTCCTTACTAGACTCTCCCTTTCTTGGCTTTTGAGGGTCTCTATATACGACGTTTGGAGCTGTTTACTTACAAATGGGACGTGACTGCGTCGTTTTTTACTTCAATTCGCAATCAGTGCACACAGTAGGCGTTTTGTAAACTTTTTGTTATACACTAGCGAACCCGATAATGCTTTGTAATTGCGAAATACGTACGAGGATTAAATATGCACCCTAATCTGGGGCATCTCCAGGGATTGTCTCACGATCAAAATTCGGCTCCTCGTTGCGTCTTTGCCCACTTGGGAGGCATTGAACTCAAAAATATGATAAATCATGAAGAATATGAATGACAAAGCTTCTTTTGTTTTCGTTTTTGGTTTTTATTGTTTTATGGATTTTTAAACGTATTGCACACGATAATATTACAAAATTTCAGAATACATAATATTTCTCGGATACTGTATTGTAAGAGTGTGAATTGGTTTACTAAACTACCAGTTCGCGACTGGGTAAGATACAACTGACTTTGCGAATTTTTTTATGTAATTGTTTGAATGCCCTGCTACTGTAGTTAAAACTGTCTGTAAGGAAGAAAAGAAAACAGCCCATTTTTCACATTACTTCCATATTATCATATATGTTGTTTGTATAGAATTGTTGTTTAAAAATATATAGCCTATATCCTAAAAGTAAGAGTACAATTTTAGTGTTTTGGGATACGGTGTGTCGAGAGTTACCGAACTGCGACGTACATTTGACAATCACTAAACGGAAATGAATTCCAACGTATTCGCAAGTCCAACCTTCAGCCTTCTTTGTTATTGTAGATGAATCTTTTATTCGCTTGAACCTAATGGGTTAATCGGTTGGGAACATTGATACATGAGGTATGTGAGAGATAGCTCCAGGTTTTGGTTTCGCATAGCTTTAATCTGCAAAGGGGAAGCATTACAAAGTTTAAAGCACTTCAGATTGCGTAACAGTATTTTAATCATAAGCCATAAGTATAACTTCTCTAATACACACGTTTTTTGTTAAAACTAACTTCAAGGAGGAAAGCACAACACATTCTTTTTCGCAGTCGGCTATTGTGAAAAAAATGCATAGTCTATCGAGATCATTGTGAACAACGGTCTCCTGTCACTGTCGAACAAAGGTGTTCTCAGTACATATTTATCATCTCGAAAATTCAGATCGATAAAGAAAATGCAATAAAAGATGTTTTTCTTGTGAAAGCTGGAATAATTTTATACAGAAGTTTCGAAATAGTTCGGAAAGCTGCTAATATATGGTACTGTACGCTGTACAGCTCGTACAGGATCAGAGTGCCTAATCAAACTCGTCCTCTGCAAGTTACCTTTGTAACGACATCACAATATTTTCGAAATTTTGCGGAGGTGGTGCAAACGAACAATGAAATTTACCGTCACATCCTGTAGCGTCTCAACAGAAGTGGTTTCAGATTCCACACAGTTCGCCGACTCAAGCTCGCCCAGCGTAGTGGGATAGTTCTGGTAGGGACTGAGCGAATATGGAGGCCAATCTATCGCTGCACTAGTAAACTTGCAATAATAGAAAGCAAGGACGCTATTCGCCAAGTATTTATCAAGAAGGTGGTCTGGCCCCCCTTTCACGAACCACTCGGAACCTGTTCGATTCTCCAACACTAGCTGTGTGACGACAGATTGTTCCGAAATCGCAACATAACGTTGACTAGTGGTCGTTTCTCGCATTAAAAAATGGCAATAATGCCTCTGCTGGATACCGCATCCCAAATAGGGGTTCCGCTTCACACAAATGGGGAATGTCGGGACCGCAAAACCGCGAGTTTTGTTTTTACACGACTCCATTCAGATGGATGTGTGCTTCATTTGTCCACCAGATGCAGCCAACATATCATTATCATTATCATTATCATTATCTGCTTCGCAATTTCGACATTCTGTGGGACAGCTCTTATAGTTATGGCTTATGGATTTTGAATGGAAACGTGTGTAGGCTCTGTTTCAGTATTTCCTGCTACCTGGAACTTTTCAAAGCTGCCCCTGCTGAAATTCTTCGAACGGACCTCCTTAGATCTTGTTGAATAATTCCAGAAACGTGACAACATTTTCCTGGGGCCAATATTCCCTGCTAGATCGTAAGCTACGCTGCCTGTCGGTCGGAACTGCGAATGGGTTTCCCATCGACTTTGAAGACTACGTCTTGTAGCCGTAGGGCGGTGTTCCAACCCATCATAATTCAGTACCAGAAAAACACGTTGTTCAATGGACTATGTGATTTCGGTCTCTTCCTTAAATATGCTAATCTCTTTTCACATTCCAGTGTTGGAACTGATTGCATCGCTTTGAGCTGGAGCGCTCTATTTATGAACACTACATATTGCGATGACAGCGTCATTTTTTAGCAGCTTTTTGAACTATTTAGCACTTCTGTATAAAATTCTTGCAGGTTTCCCAATAAATACACCGTTTCTTACACTCGTCTGTCGCTCTTAGTTTTCGAGATATAGTCAATATAACAGAAAACCATATAGCCTATCAGAGTAACTTAACATCTGAAGTAAAACGGTCAAGAGCTTTTCGAGACCTTTGTAAACAAATCGTCTCCTTTATATATTAGCACTGTACAGATTTCCGTCTCAGGTCACTCAAATGCTATAATTGTCATATCGCCATCAAATCTGTTTCAGAAAGGAAAAAGTGTGTTGTAAACACTACGAAGTCAAATTACAGCTCAAACTACTTTCTTTACGCACATTTGTCATAAATTTTACACAGGCCAGACGAGTAGAGCTTTCGGTGTCTGCCTTAGAGAACATTGTAACATTGCTAGTAATTAAACAATTTATGAGTCTCATTTTAAAAATGCGGACATAAAGTAGGACTCGAACATCTAGATGTATGTCATTATTATGGTAATGGGTGTACACATCAAGAGCTCGGTAATTTTACTGATTAAAAAAATTTTAAAAATGCAGTAGTTCCTGATTAAACAAAACAATTCCCGTAACAATGCCTTTTCTGATATGTTATCAACACTCTCCTCACTGTTTTTTGCCTTTCATTTGTAGGGCTCCCTTTTTCTGCTGAGTCGCAATAGCTTCTGACTGCTAAGTGTACACTTGCGACCTCCTGCTACTATTTTGTTACTCGCGTCTGCATGCGGGCCTCGCCTCCTCTGTGTCTAATGTACGTCTGGCCTATCTGTATCAATAATTAACTAGGTTTTTACCAGCTTTCACTTGGAGAAGGCTTATTCTCGAAGTTTTACGATGTGAGTATTCTTCATCTTGTGTTTGCAATTTCAGCTTTACCAACTTTATACTGTTGCGTAGTCAGCTGCAGCCTTCAGTTGCATCATCAGAGTGCAGGTATGTTCACACCGTGATTACGTCTCCGGACCTATTCGGTTGACGAGTTACAGTGTAACGTATTCAAGTATCTATAGCTGTGTTTACGAGTTTAGTTTGTAATTCAGTTTCCCCATTCCTTCTTAAACAGACTGCATGGCTGTAAGTTGGTAAGAGGGAGAAACGGTTGATGATGACGTTTGAGTGACTTGTGGTGGTAAAACATAATAAAAGAAACTATGTTTTGTTTTCGTCTGAAAAATTGGTGAAATGCGTATTCGTTCATCTTTGGGGCAGAGTACATTAATTTTGTTCAAATGTGGGACAAATTAACCCTGCCTAGCGTTGTCCCTATTTTCAGGAGCCCCAAATGGTGACCCACTGCTAAGCGTGAACCTGATAATAGTTTCTGTGGCTGTAAACACTCAATCACGCAGCAGCGTCACCTTATTCTATAGCGAAGAAATATCTATTTAGGAGTTCTAACAAATACTTTTTGTCGATTTGCTCCCGTTAAGTCAACGCAGTGTGCAAGGTCCTTTCAGTTATTTGGGTTTTGGTGTGAAATCCTGGAAGTTCGGAAAAATACCCATTTACGGTTACCACAAATTCTTCGCTAGTTTCAAAACATTTTCTACACGCGAAACAGGAGAACAAGTTGAAGTATCTGCGCTAGTAGAGTAGAAATGCGAAAAGACAAGTCCGAAAACAATTTATTGGACTCACCAAAACGAAACAATAATACAGTCTCCAAAAGAACAACAAACTCGATCCCAGCTGCGGGTCGTCACAAATATAAAATAACAAATAAAAACAGTAAAGACCCGAATCTTCACGGAGAGAGATCACAATAAAACAATTCTACACCGTCAAGATGTTCGTCGACTATACGAAGTCCATCTGCAAGAGATCGGCCAGCTAGAAGAGGCGTCTGGCCGTGGCTGCCGGGGTGGCAGCTCTATAAACTTCCAAGCGGTGCGTCGAACTGCCCTTTGCCGCCAGTGCGGCTCCCTATAAAGCCCGTTTGGTTGATGTATCTGCCGGAGCTATTTGCGATCACGTGCCTGGCGTATCAAAATAGTTCCTGGGTTAGCTGATATCTCTGGTGAAGCTCTTCTGCAGGCCATGCGAACGTGTACCGGTCCCTGGCGGCCGTTGGTGGAGACCTGGTGTTGTGTTGTGTTGTGGTCGCCGGTAAATATTTGTGTTGACAACATAGACGACGTAGGTTTTCCTAGTGAATAAACGCCCTGTGATGCAGGCATCCCGTGTTGGTTGGACGCGAAATGGGATGCCGATGCAGTAGGCACTACGACGTATGAAGTGGACACCCACAGCACAAGTAGCAGACGGACGAATCCATGCCAGTGAATAGGTTGGACGTTATAAAATTGGTTCTTTAAATCCCTCAGTTTTTCCGTTTTCGGAGCACTTTTATTCTCATCTTCAATAGAAAACCACGCCTGTTCTCACATTTTGTTCCCCAGTTGGACATACTCAGTTTTGTGGTATTATCCAACTATACCTTTACCCTTTTAAAGGATGCACTACAATTAACCTTCCGTCCCTATTATTATACAGCACTACCGGCTTTCACATACACTTCGCTGGTTTCTTCTGTTTTTGAGTGAAACAGATGATCTATGTCTTACGATTGCCCGATGGCGGCAGCACAAATAGCGTACGGTAATCCTGGAATGCCGATTTGTGTGTGCAGTGTTAGCAACTTTGACTAGTAAGCTGAGCGTCCTGATAAAGAATCGTTACCAATGCCGGCGAAAGCCTTCCGGTACAAGACGTTGAGCAGACGAATATTCGAATCATCATCTTCCCCATTAGGACGAGAGAGGGAGGAGTTGGGAAGGAACTGTCTCTAGCGTAGAAGATTCACCAATGATCGTTGCAGTAGGTATGGAAACAGCTGCATCCACAGGACATGTGAGGAAATGTCATGATGATTTATCCACTGTCAAAACATCTGGACTGGCCTCCAATTCAGATTTTTGGGAGGAGAATTCCAAAGGGAGAGTTTTCATGTAGGAAGGCTGAAGAACCATCGAAACGATAACGATCTAAGAGTAGGAGAGTGGAATATTTGAAGTCGGAAAATGAAAGAGGAGGTAGACAAATCTAGCTAGATATTGTAGGAATCAATGAAGTGGAATGTAAGGAAGACAAGTTTTTGTTGTCAGGTGAAGCCGGCCAGAGTGGCCGACCGGTTCTAGGCGCTACAGTCTGGAACCGCGCGACCGCTACGATCACAGGTTCGTATCCTGCCTCGGGCTTGGGTGTTTGTCATGTCCTTATGTTAGTTAGGTTTAAGTAGTTCTACGTTCTAGGGGCCTGATGACCACAGCAGTTAAGTCCCATAGTGCTCAGAGCCATTTCATTTCATTTGTCAGGTGAATGTCGGGTAATTTCAACAGCACTAGGAAATAGTAAGTATGTTTCGTTATAAATAGGTCAGGTCAGAGGAAGAGTATCTGAGAACATTTCAGTGATAGCTTATTCTCATCAGAGTCGAGAGGAACATCGCGACATAACGAGAACAGAAGCAGAGTTAGGGTGCTTGACGCCACTGGACGGCTAATCCAGTATGTGATAGGGGATGAGAATCTAATAATAATGTGAGACCTGCAATGATGTAGTAGGAAAAGGACGAGAAGACAAACTTACGGGAGGATACGGACTCTGTAGTAGGAGTGAGACAAGAGAAAGACTGAGTTTTGTACGAGGGCGTACTGGAAAGTAATGCCTCCAAAATATTTTAAACAAAGCAAACTTTATTAATATTCTACATCTTTATTCTTCGTGTCTACATACGTATTTGCAGCCCTCTGCCGCTAAATGACTCTGAATTGTAGCGTGTAACGTAGTGGTGTGTAACATAACTATGTCAGGGCATGAAAAGCTGCGTGCTGTAATCGAGTTCCAAATTCGAAGAGTTCGTCCACACAAGGAGCAGCCTCTCCTTCATCACGACAATGCCAGACTACACACGAGCGCTGCGACATCTGCAAAAATCCCACGTCTTGGGTTCACTGGCATCGATCATCCCCCATACAGCCCCCACTTGGTCCCATACTATTTTAATCTGTTTCCAAAACTTAGAGGACATCTTCGAGGCCTTTTATTTATTAGTGATGAAGTGGCGCAAACAGAGGTGAAGTTATGGCTCCGTGAACAAAATCAGAGTCTACAGTGACGATATCGACAAACTGATTTCTCGTCGGGAAAAATGTGTTTCGTCATCATGGTGGCAATGTTGGGAAATAAATGTGTAGACATGAAGAATAAAAAGGCAAATGCAGTACCATTCGTTTAATTTAAAGAACTTTAAGCGTTTTTGCTTTATAAGTTCGGGTGCTGTACTTTTCAGGTGCTGTACTTTTCAGCACGCTCTCATAAGAAATTTCAGCTAGTAGTGGTAGAACACTGTTGAACAATCATCAATGAAGAAGATGCATTTGGACAAAGCTTGGGGAGAAGGAAATATACCAACTAGATTACATCAAGGTGAACGAGAAATTCCTAAATCAGATATTGCATTATAAGCAGAATCCACAAGTAAATACACAATTTAGTAAGGTAGGCTGAAGGTTAACATAATCATTGTGGAAGAAATAGGATAATGAAATGCTGTGGAATGATGATGTGCAGCTGAAGTTCTCTGAGGCTGCGAATATTTGATACTGAATATCAGAGTAGGAAGGTAAGTTGAAGTGGAATTGACACTGAGGAAAATAGAGAAGCGTCTGTCTAAATCAGTGTCTTCTAATAGATTCTCAGTATTCCCCAATGTTTATTCTGCTTCAGCTGATCTGTAGTTTGAAGAAACAGTGACAAAAAAAGCAGGAGTGCAACTAAAATTCAGAATGAAATGATATCAACTATATGATTCGCTCATTACACTGGTAACGTCAGTGAAAATGAGAGAGACATGGAGAATCTCTGAAGTGCAATAAATAGTGTGATGAACACTGAATAAGATCTGATCAACTCAGAATAAACCAAAAGAAGACGAAAGCAGTGAGGCTTAGCTAAAATTATGTTAGCGATTAACTTACATTACAACTGGAGCCACGTAGCAGACATAGTGAAGGAATTCTGCTGCCTTGCAAGGAAAATAACCCGTGACGGACACGAGGTAAGGAGGATGTAAGAAGCAGTGTAGCAGAGGCAAAGAAAATGTTGTTGCTAGAAGAAATCTACTTATATAACACTCTGGCTTTAATTTATGGAAATAATTACTGAGCATATACGTCTGAAGCATAGCATTGTGTAGAAGCCATTGTCGGGCTATGAAACCTTAAACACACGTGTTAAGACCTGGTTTTACTGATGGACGCTGAAGAAATGGCGGGGAAGGCGATAAGGGGAAAACACTGACTAGAAGGAGAGGATGATAGGATATGTTATCTACTCTTACTGATAAGTCATAACACTTCCAAATCATGGAGGAATACTCTATAAGGAAGAAAGAAAGGTTAGGCGGTAACCCCTGAAGACTACGAGGTCATTAGAGACGTACAAGCTCGAACTGAGGGGGGACCGTGACAGTATTGGCTATGCCTTTTCTAAGGAAGTATACAGGCATTTTCTTTAAGCAACTTAGAAAAATAGGGGAAATTTTATCTGGGTGGCTGACAGGAATTTGAGGCTGTGTCCCCCAGAACACGATCTCAGTGTCTTAACATTGCGCCAGCTCGCTCGGTCAGAATTCCCGATCTGACAGAATTAGCGCCTTGTGTGCAGTTTCCGCACAGACTCAATGTACTCACCGTACTGCAAACAAATATTAAGTTTTCCATCCACCTTCCTTAACACTAATTTTATTTGATCGTGCTGTATATTAACACTGTATTGACTTGTACACTGTTAAGCTTATGGCTATTGGAATCCAGCGTGGGCACCGCAAGGTAGGATATGAGAGAGACAATGCAAGAGCAGGCAACTGTGTTACCGTTATTGTTAAAAAGCGTAAATAGTAGTGCTACAGGCATGTGAGTTGCAGAAGCTCATTGCAGCTGTCGCAGGGGAGAAGTTTAGCTTCAGAGAATTAACTGGAAACTTCCTGCACCGCGTAGACTCTACTGTACGGCACCACAGAAGAAGATGGTCGCAAGAAGGCACGTCTTAGCACAGGCAGCAAGCTTGATACTTACCTCTGGGAATCGCAACGTCAGTGGGTTCACACAGGTTAGAGAAATACGGGAAATGGGTGAAACTGCTTCAATAGTGGTCCCCACTTACAGGAAGCCCCAGGGCGCGGCAGAGTGACGTGGAACGCCGTTGTTTCTAGAAATAATAGGGTGGGCACCACAGAGGCGAGGAGCCAAACTTAACATTAACTGCTGCCTGTAAACTGCCGATGGATTGGCGGGAGCACTATCGGCAGAGAGAAATAATGCTCCCCCACAATTCTTCAAAACCCCATGCCTTTTTTTATTCAGAAAAGTTCTTAGTCAGATCGTGACACCAACTCCGTGTCTCTCGTCACTTGCCTCGCGTTAACACTGTTTTCCTCACTTGCAGTCTCAAATTTCGTACCTTACAGTTTAATTAGCCCTCACCCCACGGACTCAGACGTTGACCTCCGTTGTATAACTAGTTGCATGCTTTGTATAATGTTTAGCATTACCCTTCAGTCTAATAGTTAGTCTGAGTGAAAATAAATAGTGTTATTCAGACGTCTGAGTTCCTCGAGATTCGTTCCAAGAGTAGTCCCAAAATCCGCGCATCTCATAAGTGCCCTGTGTCAGTGTTTGGCGCTTATCCACACAATGAACAATCAATCAGTAATCACTGGAAGATTTTCTCGAGAAGGGTAGAACGACCTATAATTCCTTGTCTTCCCTCTATTTTAGGGCAATACAATCGTTCGATTTCATATCCGTTTGTAGGATTACCCCTGAACGTTTAAACGCTGTGACGTCCTCCAGATGTGTTCCACTAATTTCGTTAATCGATTAGTATTGTTCTTTTTCCACTATTATGGACGTTATCTTGAATTTAATTACTGTTCAAGGCAGCGTGAGAAACAGAAGCTTCGTATGTCCCAACATTACCATTTGAGAAGTAGGAGTTAAATAACGTGGAATAGTAACGTATACAGGATGTTCATTTTAACAGAAGACATTGAAATATCTCAAAAACTACACATACTATAAAAAAATGTTATAATTCTAATTTCTTTGTCTCGGAGGAGGATATCCAATGATACCTACTCGTTCCCCCATCCTACTCTGTGCGTGGTTGGCGGCATGCAACTTTGAAATGTTCAATGGGAACCCCCGTTTTTTTATTGCAGATTACGATTTACGGTAAAATCTACATACGTTTTCTCCGAATCATTTTCTTCGTTTCGCAACAGATGGCGCTGTACTCCGAGGAATAAAAATGAGTAAACAATCGCAATTTACTACATGCTACTCTATGGGCCCTTGACCATCCATTGGCACGTGGAACCCCCTCCCCCCCCCTCACCCCACCCCCCGCACCCACCATCCTGCGAGTGTAGCACAGGCCACCATTTCGTAACTTCTAATTGGAAACACCATTCGTAACATCGTATTCCTCCGACATATCGAACAGGGAACTACTCGACGAGCCCACTGTGACCCTGGCTCGAGGCGAACACTACTCTACTTTTCCAATTGGAGTAAGTGTTCGAATTTAGTTGCGCCAAGTTTAATACACTTTATGCTTTTCAAATGATCGTACACAGGACAGAGGCATCTGGAGGAATGTTAGCACAGGCGTTTGCGATACTGTCGTCCATGTCTTCACGGCTTGTTGGCTCTTGCTAGTACACCGACCAGTATAAACACGGTCCAATACCTTCCATGATTAAGTTGCGTAATTCTCTTGGCAACCGTTGTGCTCCAACAAAATCCGTTGTCGAACATCCAGGGCAACATCCTGCAGTAGAGCCGGTAGTACCGGTAGTTCCTGTTCAAAAAACGTTCGATATTTGCATCCTTTCAACGTGCTGTAAAATAAAATTTGGACGGTCAGTCTGTTCCCCATGATGCCACACCAAGGACACTGGTGGTCAACTTGCCGTAACCAGTGCGGATTGTCTACATTCCAGTGATGCATGTTATGCCGGTTAACGCTACCATGGTTTGTGAATATAGCGTCATCGGAAAATAGAATCTCGGCAAAGAAGGTCGGGGTCGTTTGCATTTGTTGACGTGCCCATTCACGAAACATTAACCGGTTACGGAAATCACGGCTTGATGGCACTTGCTGGTAAGCCTTATCTTTTAAACATCCGGCTACCTCGAATTCGGCGACCTAGCTGAAGCCATGAAATAACTGATGCACTGCCACGTGGTATGGATGATGCTTATGACGATGCAGTACTGTAACAATACTATCTACGGACGTTCCGAAATTGCGGTGTATTTGCAGGGCGCTTATCCGAGGGTTGTGGTCCGCTGCAGCTATACAGTTATTTCATTAGCTTCTCCGGTAACACAGTTTCTTCGTTTCCTTTTTCCGGTCTGCACTCTGTCATCAGGCATAAAAGCGTTCACAACCTAGTGAAAGAACGAACGAGAGCAAGATTTCTCTGGAAAACACATAAAGACAACAGCAGTCTCAATATTTGTCATACATTTTCCGTAAATCAGGATCATTTCAGTTTTTTTTCCCCTTCTGTGGTTGCAACATTCATCGTCCACTTGCACGTCTGTTCTCCAAATGATATGTCTGTGTCCAGACAATAAACGCTGCGCAAGTAATGTATAGTTTAGAGCTGCTATCTGTTCTACGTCTGCACAGTACGTGAGCTCCGGTATAGTTCGTACTGCCGACCCATACAGCTGCTGCGCTACAAGACTCTCGAGAGCTGCTCATCGATTATGGTGTGGTACTCTCTGGCGTCATTAGTACCGTCACCTTGTCAAGAGCAGTCCAAAACTCTACGTCTGCATCTACGTGGATACTCTGCAAATCACATTTAACTGCCTGGCAGAGGATTCATCAAACGCCGCGCGGGATTAGCAGAGCGGTCTCAGGCGTTGCAGTCATGGACTGTGAAGCTGGTCCCGGCGGAGGTTCGAGTCCTCCCTCGGGCATGGGTGTGTGTGTTTGTCCTTAGGATAATTTAGGTTAAATAGTGTGTAAGCTTAGGGACTGATGACCTTAGCAGTTAAGTCCCATAATGTTTCACATACATTTGGACACTTTTTTTTTTGGTTCTTCAAAGAATAATTCTCTATTACTCCAATCACGAACAGCGCGAGAAAGAGACGAATACCTATATCTTTCCGTACGAGCTCTGATTTTCCTTATTTTATTATGATGATCGTTACATCCTGAGTAAGTCGGTGTCAAGAAAATATTTTCACTTTCGGAGGCTAACGTTGGTGATCGAATTTTCTTGAGAAGATTCCGCAGCAACGGAAAACGTCTTTGTTTTAGCGATGTCCACCCCACATTCTGTATCATGTCAGTGACACTCTTTCCGCTATTTCTCAATAATACAATTTCTCTGCTTTTCTCTGAAAATTCTCAATGTACTCCGTTAATCCTATCTGATAAGAATCCCATACCGCGCAGCAGTACTCCGAAACAGGACGGACGAGCGTACAATGGGCAGTTTCTTTAGATTTGTTGAATTTTCTGTTCTGCCAATGAAACGCAGTTTTTCGTTCGCCTTACCCGTAACATTTTCTATGTTTACTTTCCACTTAAAGTTGTTCGTAATGTAATTCATAGGTATTTAGTTGAATTTACGGCCTGTAGACTTGTCTGATTTATCGTGCAACCGAAGCTCAGCGGATTCCTTTTACCATTCGTGTGTATGACTTCACACTTTTCATTATTTAGGGCCAATTGCCACTTTTCGCACCACACTCGATAGAGACTGTTGACAGTGAATACAAGTCCATTGTAACCAGTCTGTGGCCCAACAGTGTGAAGGGAGCAACCTACAGTTTACACAATCAGCGCTATTTAATGGCCCAAATGCAAAAACTCAACACTACCTGACTGAAGGCCCGTAGCATGCTTCGACGAGACACCGTTTTGCTTCTTTTCAGATGAGTGCACTCAAAACCCAGTGTGGTGTTTAATCAGCAGTGTGTGTGTGTGTGTGTGTGTGTGTGTGTGTGTGTGTGTGTGTGTGTGTATGTGTGTGTGTGTAAGATATAGCTGATGCCGAAGACAGTGCTGTGCAATTTGGATGTATTTTTCACAGCATGGCTTGGACTTACCCATTGAGGTTACTGTGAAATTGGTTCAGGTTTCAAACTTCAAGCAGGCAAACAGGAAATTAAGAGGAAGGACACATTAATTTAAGAAAAATATGGTGTCCGACAGAGATTCTCAGATTTCAGACTCCAAATTTCTAGCATTACAAAACACAACTCAGAAAATGCTTCAACAAATAATTAATATTTGGAAACAGATGGCTCTTTAAGACAACATAGGAGCATAACTTACCTCAAAAAGTTAAAAACTTAATAGCTATACATGAAGACAGCTGTCTCCAGACAACTACAATAAAATTCTTAAAATACACCTCTAAGCGCATCTACATAATTTAATAAAGTAAACAGGTGCACACATTTATAGAGCTGTCTTTAGGCAAACAGGGAACGTTTCTTTAAATCTCGCCCCAATGACCAGCTAATTAATTACTAACAGAACGAGTGTGCAAAGATTGATATAATTGCTTTCAGAAAGACGGTGAAAATTCTCTTAACGTATACCCTAGGAAACACGTAAGTAAATCAGTATGTCAACGTGTATGCATTGCGGCTCAAGAACGCTGCTTGAAAAGGAAGAGAACCAATAATTAGCTCTCAGAATCAACTTGTAGCAAAAAGTAAATAAATGGAAAAATAAAATGTGAAAAATAGTCATCCCATGAAAACATTTGAATAAGAAATATCTGAACAATTGGATCTAGTAAGCTGTAACCAGCCCTGAGAAGGGAATAAATTTCTTTTACTCTTCAGGTCACAAATGACTAGTGTACGAAGACACAAGTAACCTTCAAGCATAGTCACACTTAATAGTTTTCTACCTGTTTGCTTTTTACACCCCGTGAATCTCAAATTAGTTATTATCAACGGGCTATATTTTCACTAGTTCTGACGACATCTCAGTATGACACATGTTTCACATACAGCCGACCAACATGCGGCCATCCTAACTGGACTCCACACTACGACCAACAAGAGCACTTGTCTCAACAACGCCCAAACTTCAACATGTAAACAATTTTAATACAAAATTTCGAACAGTAATTTACCTAACTTGAGTGAAGGCAACCCGAGGGTGCATTCCATGAAGTCAGAAGGCGACGTTAACAACCATAAGACAATGAGCACGCACTGGGTCTATATCCAAAACAGTCAAAGCGTGCCACAATAGCAGAAAACTGGAAAAGACTAAAGGAGCGTCTAAATTCCACTGTCATTCTTATTTAATACAACCCCTCGACCACAGTACGGGTTGTGGAGGTAACAGACACTTCAGAGGATCCTCTTAAAAAACTTGTTCTAAGGCTAAATGTGGTCGCACTTAAAACAAGCCGGCCGTGGTGGCCGAGCGGTTCTAGGCGCTACAGTCTGATGACCTTAGAAGTTAAGTCCCATAGTGCTCAGAGCTTTTTGAACCATTTTTGAACTTAAAACAATCTACAGAATTACCAAATCTTCGAATCCACTGCTGGATGTAGGGAATTGCTATAACAAGTGTCTTCGTTTGCTACACGTTACCCTAATCCCTTCCAATGCAACGTCCCAAGGTATTAAGTCACGCAACACGGCTCAAATCAGGCAAATTATCGGATGAGAAAGCTTCTTGCGTAATGTGACTTTTACCGAGAAGAACGAAAAGCAAATCCAAATAGCCATAACCAAACATATGTTTCGTCCTTAGATGACCCCTGTGCCCACAACTATTAAATAGACAAAACGTTTAAAAAGCTACCAATTACTGCATGGCGCGTGAAGTTCGCGCGAACGGCACATACTGCCCACAGGCCGTGCACGGCTGATCCGCCCGATCCCCTGCCGCCTTAATGATATTTGTTTCATTATTCTCAGTGGACGAGCACTGCCCTCACTTCTACATTGTTGTGGACGCTCCAGTTTTCCAAGACGACAGCAGCTGCGACCACAAGACTGCACGAATACATTCGTAGTTGGACGAACACCCACGCACACTATCCCATCTCGACTCGCCCGCTACATCACCCAACCGTAATCCCATACACTAGGAAGAATGGTAGTAATAAGTTTGGTAGCTCTACTGCATCTAACCATGTGCGAGTGGCTTCGGGTTGCACACTCTCCTACTCGTCGAATTGATGCCGTTAGCAGAGGTAGAGTCGGTGTTAGACTGTAGTGGGGTGATCTGCCCACTGCTTGGAAGGTGCAGGGAAACCGGAGCCTGAGCCGCGCGTGAGCCCCACCGAAAGCTACACCCTGATGGCGCCACTCAGGAGACAGCCAGGCGGCAGCAGCTGACTGCGGTCTGGCGGGTCACGAGCGCCGGCGCTGCCCCGCTGTGTAGTCTCCTGTCCTACAGGACTCCTGCCGCGTCACAGCCTGCAAGCCGGTCGTCGACCTCTGGGGCGGCACTTGAGGCCGTAGCACGCGCCACTCGTGTTCACTTACGGTGTGAAACGGAAACATCACACATCTCCAGTACAGCAGATCCAAGAAGCAGTACTCACTACCACTAGTCCAAGTATTTGTAAAGCCTTAACGTAATTTTTGGTGAGCCTTCGAGGCTTCCTTTCAAAGCCCCGCCTTACTCACCAGAGAGCTTGCGATTCCTCGTCACACAGAGCGCCTTCCGACTAGGTGGAGCGGCCGTGCGGCTGCGAGCCGCCGGGTGGTTGCTGATAGCGGGAGTGTGGTGTACAGCATCAGGTTGGACTTCGCGCTATATGGTGCCAGTATTCGGTCACATAGACCGTTGGTGTACAGTAGCACAAATGGAGTAGTGACGTTGTCGGAAGTTAGTTAATTCCAGCACATTGAACCGACTGCCTACAGGGACCGTGAATCGTTGTACTACATTTAGATTAAGCCTCGCACCGATTCAGCAAATGAAACTAAAAGGTATAGACACATGATCGAACGAGATATTATTTGAAGCGCACTCGAGCACACCTGACTGCGAGAATGCAGCATTATCGCTGACGCTTTCTATATTCCTTAAACTAAGAGAGCTTTGGTTCTATGTTAACTATTGTGCAAAAGAAATAGCCATGCTTCTGATCTTAGTGAGTATGGACGAATGTATTACGGATTAAGAGAGAAGGCCATCTTTAATGGAAAGGCACTTTGTGACTTTGTTTGAAGATAATAAGCCAATAAACAAATTCCTCGGCAGCATTAACAAAGTGTGTATTGCGTAAATTATTCTTCATCCTATGGTGTCACATTTTCAGATATTTCTACATGGCTACGAGACATTTCTTTGGGCTGTGGAAGCTCGAATCTGCAAACTCTGTATGGTCATCAATTTAAAGACTTTTAAACAAATGAACTTCGACAAACAGGGTTCCATAGAAAGGAGAACTGGACCGTAGTTAACGTAGACTAAGATTCCTACAGATTTAGAACGCAGTTCGACGACGCAGAGACGTCGAGTACAGCGTGCAGCAGCAGATCTCTAGTCTGCCATGCACAATCCCGTGAACTTAAACGACCTCTAGTGACATCTGCTTGGTTATTTCTACATTTCAAAGACATAAACTCTTTTCTCAGAGAGACTGAATACTAAAGAGCTAATACCTTGAATCAGAAATAACAAAAACAACAATAATAATAACAATTAAATCAAAGCAGTAATTAAATGAATAATGGTAATAATAATAAATGCAGTTCATCGAGGCGACTTATGCAGAAAACGAGCAAATAATTTTGAACAAACTGCAACATATGACTAACAGAGATCATGTAGTGAAGAAAAACTACTAAAATACCATCAATTCCAAACATTTTCTCCGGAAATGAAGACACTACATCCGATGGTGTTCATAAGGAGTTTGACTGTCTTGTTACCAAGAGGCTGGAGCGAGTACCGAAAGATGCAGCATGTTGCAGGATATATGCACGGAGAAAGCAAAATTTGGGTTCTTGATGTTATAAAAACGTCCAGTACGTCCATTTACATCGACATATGGAGGATTGCACAAATATTTCGAAAAATACCTGAACAAAGCAAAATAGTGGGATAATCCGATGAGCGAAGAAGATATCATCCAGATATTAAAATCAGAATTGCCCACCGCCATCAGATAGAAGCTCATGACAATTCCGGAAGATGACAGCGGAGAATTTTTGTCAACATTGGACACAAATGACATAATCCAAGAGGACGTCAAAAAGCGTGCACGTCACGCAAAAATGTCGACGGTTTTAGACAAATGATCGGCGCGCAATCTGTGGCAACAAGTGATTTGCTAGCACAGTCACAGCTGAATATGAATGGAAATAACCAAAGACGATACGGTTGTGGGCCAAATCATAGGCAGAATCGAGGTATAAACGGAAGACCTGACAGGAGGTATCACCCAGGTTATGTAAGGTCAACAGTGGGAAATCAAACCTGCAACAATAACCAAGTAAACGTACAAGAACCAAGTACGATTGTACCATTGAATGCGAATGCGACAGACTGACGTTAGAACACGCCTGTAATAACAGAAGTGGGCGAAGATATAAACGGAAATAGCAACACAAATCAGGGAAACGCCTAAGGACCTGCACCAGCCCCAGTGTTAGGGTCGAAAAGAATTGGAGTGGCAGTGATAGTAACCTTGCTATGCTACAACACAACAAATGGCATTTATTAAGAGATGAATTACTCTCAGATCAGACAAGGTGTAAAGTTGAGGAGAGGCTGTCTTCATTATCAGCAGTTAAGGGCAGAACTGAAAATAATGCAGTAAAGATCATTCTGGACAGGTACAACGGTAAATGCGGTTTCAGCCAGTTTGTTCGACAAATTGAGCCAGGAAGCAAAGTTTCCGGTACATCCAGTTAGCAACTGCAAACTCATAGGTGCTTTAGGACCCAAGTCCAAGATCGTTAGGAGGCAGACGCTTATAACTGTTTATTCGGGGAATTGAGTCTATCAGAGCATATTTATAATTGCTGTGGGATTGATTGTGGACTGCATTTACAACAAAAAATTAACGAATCACTCCAGATGAGCACTGAACAGACAGACCAACTGAACAGATTGCCAGCAGGTGTGGCCGAGCGGTTCTAGGCGCTACAGTCTGGAACCGCGCTACCGCCGCGGTCGCAGGTTCGAATCCTGCCTCGGGCATGGATGTGTGTCATGTCCTTAGGTTAGTTAGGTTTAAGTAGTTCTAAGTTTTAGGGGACTGATAACCTTAGAAGTTAAGTCCCATAGTGCTCAGAGCCATTTGAACCATTTTTTGAACAGATTACTGTCTAGATTTATCAATGTATTTAAGGAAAGAACTAGCGTGATAAGTGGCTTTGTGTAGAGCCAATCGCAGCTCGCGGTCATGCCGTTTATTGCTCGTCATCTAGTTTCTATGGTTCTGTCGCCTCTTTCTCATTCAATTTTTTTGGCGTCACTAAGTTGCTGGTTTGCTTGCCCGTGAGTGGCAGCAGCAGCACTTATTGATAAGTGCACTGTTATACTACCTCTGGAACGACCGCTAGTTTTTCCGGATCGTCGTGTGTCTGGAGTTCAGTCAGGGGAAGAAGCGCCAGTGAAGCGCTTACAGCCAGTACTTGCCGACCGCTGGCCACACACATGAAATGTCCGACAGGAGGAGAATGCAGCAGGAACGACTGTCGGTTGGTTGTCTCATTGGGTGACGTGTATTGGGTCTTTTGACTGTTTCTGAGCCTCGTCAGTTGGCCATCTTGCAAGACGTGGGTCGGTTCCTTCCTCGTGCAGAGATATCGTCGCCGATGGGCAAGAGTTACCTCTGCATGGTTGGGTCCTAGCCAGTGTGTCCGGTCTTGTCATGTCTCCGAGTTCCGAACAGACATCGAGTTGAGTTGGGATGGAGTTGCATTGAGCTCCGGAGAGCCAATACTCGCCCGATCGTTTCTGACACAAGTGACTTGAGTGAGGACGACCTTGGCTGGTCGTTCGGTCGGTCGTCTCGTCGGACGATGTGCATTTGGTCGCCGAACGCTTATAGAAACTGTGTGTGTCGACTTGTGATTCGTCCTTGTTGTTCCACAGTGGTTGTTTTAGGATTGTCGGAGTTCTTGGTGGAACTGTGTGTAGCTTGCGTGATTTCCACTGAGCAGTTATGAATGCTGTCTGTGTACTGGAGTAGGCAGTCGGTTGGCTGGGACAGAGCAGCGAGTGTAGGTTTCCTCTCCATGTTGATGCTGTCTGGCATGGCGTGCAGTTCGACAGCCTTTGGTGTTGTTCATATTTTTGCGTGGTTATTGTACCTTGGCTGTTTTTAGACGCCAATTTTGAAGACTTAGTGCTGCTGGTATCTTCGTCCTCGGCTGATATATTCGATTGTCGTGTCATTGGTCGGTGGAAGGGAATTGATTAGGTTGCTTGTCGGTTCTTCAGCCGTCCCTGGGTCAGGTTGCCATCTAGTTATTTAGTTTAACGCTTGGCTACCTCTCACCTAAACTTATGTTAGAGTTACCTCCCCAGACCGACCCTTGGAACACGTCTGAGCACCATTATTCTGTTGTTTGTGATTGTGATTTTCTTTTGTCACAAGTACTGTGCCAGGCCTTCAGCCGTGTATTAATTTGTAAGTTCTATGTGTAGTATATGGCCTTCAGCCAAACTTTATGTGAAGTGTTTTAAGATTGGGCCTTCAGCCGTGTTTTATTTAAAATTATTGTTTGCTCTGTATTAAGGCCTTCAGCTGCGTTAGTTTTAAAATTTGTGGCTTTCATCTGTAATTTGTAAATTCCTGTATGTAATGTTTCTCTTTGATTATCTTGAATTCTTAAATTGGCCTTCAGCCATACTGTGTAAATATTTATCTTAAGGCTTGTCCTTAATTATTTTAAATAATTGTTTAGGCCTTCAGCGGTAAAGAAATTTCAAGTTTTCTTAAGATGGTTTTCTGTTGTACTGTGTGAATGCTTGTCTTTAAAGGTTGCCTTTTATTATGTTGAAATATTATTGGGCTTTCAGCCGAGGAATTAATTAGCTGAAATTGGTAAATGCTTGCCTTTTAAAGAATTTTCTTCGCTGATCTCAAATATTATTTGGGCCTTTAGCCAAGAAGATATTTTAATTTTACTTAAAGTAAGGCCTTCAGCCATTAGTCAAAATTCTTGTGCCTTAAAAGGAATTGATTAAGGATATTTTAATTTTACTTAAGAAAGGCCTTCAGCCATTTGTCTAAATTCTTGTTCCTTAAAAGGAATTGATTAAGGATATTTTAATTTTGCTTAAGTAAGGCCTTCGATCATTTCTCTAAACCCTTGTGTTTTAAAATGAATTATTTAAACCTCATTATTGAGAAGTTACTTGGGCCCTCAGCTGTGAACTGATTCTTGTTGTTTTAAAGAGAAAACTGTGCATTGTGTTTTCAAGGATTAAAGTTCTGTGTTCTTGTGTAACTAATAGTAACTGATTTTGACCCCTTTCCACAACCTGATCCGCTCTGTCCTGCAAAACCATATTTCATGTACATAAATTAGACATCAAACCACACAAGACATATTGCCAGAGTTATTACTGTGTCCTATGGAGGCTATGAGCAGCTGTAGATCAAGAGATATAAACAATGCTAAAGTGGGATATGACTGAATCTTCCCTTTTGGTATTTCCCAAACTGGGAGGAAAAGTTGGTCTTATGCTGGATGCATATGTAATCAATACTGTAATAATATCAGTGCAAATACATCCGGAGAATATCGACAAATTAATTCAGTGGTTCAAAGGGGTAACCGATTTTACCAGCATTGACTTACAGGCTTGTACTGGCGAATAAAACTGCACAAAATCTGGAGAAAATACACACCATTCATTTATGCTGTTGAAGTTATCAATTTGAAGTTTTGCCCTTTGGTTCAACATGAGTGTGGGAGCCTTTATTGCAGCATTAGATTACATCCTAGGACCTGAACTGAGAAGCAACCTAAATTTGTTTGTCGATGACATTTTGATTGCTGCAAGATCATGGGATTAGCATATCGAAACTTAGCCCAGATTACTCACAAAATTTGAAGAATCAGGAATCACAGCTAGCTTGTCGAAATCTCACTTCACTTTGAATTGGATTAAATTTTTAGGCCATTTAATTGAGAAGATTAGTATTTTACTGGACATGAAGAAGATCAGTGAAATAAATGATTTCCCAATGCTATGTACAAAGAGACAGTTGAAAAGTTTTATGATCCCAACATCATTTTTCTGCAGCTTTTTGTCTGACCAATCCTTGAATTCAGAACATTTATTGAATTTAGTGAGGAAGAATGCACATTGGCAATGGACCAGAGAGTGTCAGAGAGACTTTGAGAAAATCAAAGAATCTTTGGCAAACACAATTACTGTATCATCCTGATATGGATGTTTAATTTGGATTAATGACAGATGCATCGAATGTTGGTTTGGAAGCATGCCTATTCCAAGTCAGGAAAATTGAAGGGCACGCAACATTCTGTACAATAGCATTTGCTGGTAGGACCTTAAGCAAGTGCAAAATAGCTTATACCACCGCTGAGAAAGAAGAATTGGAAGTAATATGGGCATTTAGAAAATTTCACTATTATCTATGCCAATCTCAGACTAAAGTATTCTGCGATCATCAGGCATTAAGTTTCCTACAAACGTGCAAGATGCTACACACAAGATTGAGTCGTTATACAATGTTTCCCCATGTGTACAATTTTTCCATTAAGTATAATAATGGCAAAGATAACCTGATTGTGGATGCATTGTCAAGGATGCCAGAAGGTTTATAAGAGGATTTATGAATAGGGGAAGCAGAAGACGATCTTCATATTTTGTTAATAAAGGATATGGCATTCCAGAGATATTATTTAGATTTATGTAAGAACATTGCGAAATTACAAGAGCAGGATTTGTGTTGGAGTAAGATCAAACAGCTGCTGGAACAAAAGAGTGACGTTAATAAGGGAGAATATTTCCAGCTAGTAGATGGTGTATTGTTTCACAGGAGGAGGGAAAGTCTAAAACTGGTGTGTATGTATACCTGACGATACAGGAGAAGATCTGGTGTGGTATGCACATTTAGCATGGGTACACTTTGGTGCCCCTTAAGTGTGTGTCGAAGATTAGGTGATATTGCTACATACCCAACAGTAAAAGGAGAATAGCCAGGATATTGACGTCATGTGATTTGTGCCAAGAATCGAAGGACAATCAAGTAGAAAGGGTTGGTTGAACCCAATTATACCTGACAGGCCACTTTCTTTGGTATAAGTTGATGATTATGGCCCTCTTCCAAAATCTAGGGATGGCTGTAAATATGTCATTGCTTTTCTAGATGTATTCACGAAGTACATGAAATTATACCTGGAAAAGGACGTAATGAGTTCAACCATAGTGAGAATGCTAATATGGGAATACATTCCAAGTGAAGGAAAACCAGAGGCGGTGATATCTGACAATGCTCCTACCTTCACAAGTTTTACCTGGAGGAGAGCATTGTCAGAAGGAAAAATTACACTGGTCCCTACTTCATGCCACAATCCAGAAGGGTATCTGGTGGAGAGAATATTTAAAGAATTAAATCGTTTCATGCAGACATACAGTCTGGAAAAACAGTCAATGTGGATTGATTATTTGGATGTATTCGACAATATTGAAAACAACTTACTGTGTATGACAACAGAATTTACACTGGCTAAATTAATGTTCAGTGAGCTGGAGAAGATTTGAATGGGTAAACTTTTTGCTGAGACATGCTGAAGAAGAACAAGAATTTCAATCAAAACAGCGAGATGCTATAGTGAACATTACTGAAAAGGGAAGGAAAAGGAAAATGAACTTTGACAAGAATTTAAGAATAGTATCTGAATACAAGATCAGAAACAAAGTTTTATTGAGGACATATCACCAATCTTCATTATTAAAGAAGAAGAACAGAATACAGGCCATATGTAATTAGCAAAGTACCAAACCCTGGAACATATGTATTACAGTACATAGGGTCAGGGAAACTAAAGGGGATATTCCCCCATCAACATTTAAAATGCTGTCATGAGATAGCAGTTGATCAAACAACACTTGAAAAGAAAGGGGACTCTGATGAAAATATCAAGGTGAAAAGTTGGGTAATTAGTAACAAGATAATTATTCAAAGTTAAGGATGGAGATGTGTTTTGATTATTTCAATGAATATGTGATTTTTCAATGAAATTTGCTGGTAGTTTGTATTTGACGAGTACTAGTCTTTACATGCATATTAGGTCAAAGAATTACCTAGTGATATGGAGGTTAACTTTGAATTTTTCACTTTTCATGTTATTATTAACAGTAATTGTTAATTGAAACTAAAATAAATTGATTTGCTGTCGAGTCATGATTCAAACTGGATGGTTAGATACTTCGACGATTTGGTTACAAACAAATAAGGTACAGATTGAGATTGCTTAAGCTTTTTCTTGATTACATTGAAGCTTCAATGTATTCATTAAAATTACAGTTTTTGGAAAGGTGGAGAGTAGTAACGTGCAGGTGAGCCGTTTGAGTAGGTATGGGTATAGTTCATTGGATAGTATGAATTAGCCGGCCGAAGTGGCCGTGCGGTTAAAGGCGCTGCAGTCTGGAACCGCAAGACCGCTACGGTCGCAGGTTCGAATCCTGCCTCGGGCATGGATGTTTGTGATGTCCTTAGGTTAGTTAGGTTTAACTAGTTCTAAGTTCTAGGGGACTAATGACCTCAGCAGTTGAGTCCCATAGTGCTCAGAGCCATTTGAACCATTTTTTTGAAGTATGAATTAATGAAGAACAAAGTTTTGTAAGCGAGAATTAACCTGGAGACAATATACGAGACACTGTCGTGTTAGTAAACACTAGTGACTCTGTATGGAGCCTTAGTGTGATAATATAAATCCACTCAATTGAATGCAAGAAACTTCAATTTTCAGTATTGTGCATTGTTGATGGATGAAATCGCAATGTTAGTGAACATAGTGCATTGTAGGAAACAAGGAACTTCACATCGAAGTCTTGTTGGTGCTCTTAGAATAACAGAAGTTTACTGGTGAAGGAAAGAATTCTTGGAGCTACAAAAGAGTGATGGCGATTTTTTTTTCCTTTTTCAATGATTTCATCATGGACGATGGTTGTTGGCATGGTGTATTATTGTGTTCATTTCTGATGAAGATGTGATTATGTGAATAACCAATAATATCATCGTGGACAACAGTTGTTGACGTGGTAAATTAGTTACTGCGAATCTAAATGTGACCTGTTTTGGTAGTAGTAGTAACAACATCATGGATGACAATAGTTTCGTTGGTGTGTTATGGATCACATATAAAACCGATTTTGACGCTGGAATCTTTATAATTGAAAGCATTTTAGATGAAAGCCGTACCATATCAAAATTGCTGCACCGTTACCAAAGGTGTGATTAATTAGTTTTTTTAAGGGAGTATAGCTTTGGTAAAACATTAATGCCCGTTGAATTATGTTTCATATAATCGTGATGAGAGCGGTACCTGAGGTCGAATTAACGGATTCGAGAAAAGTCTTCTGTTAACCTCACATTCCATTCACCTGCTTAGGGTCGTACATCTTCCTGCCTCTCCAATTGCCCAACTGCCTTCCGCTCCTGTAACACCACAGGTCCGCCACCAAGAACCATTTCTCCAACCGCCTCTTCTCTAACAAGGTTGCGCAAAAAAAATAAAAAAAAAAACTGTTTGTCATTTGTGCATTCACAAAATGAACATTCAATTTTCAATAGTAACGATGTTTACCAAGTTAATTTCAGTAAGTTATTTGTAAATTGGAAACATATATCAAGTTTTGTGCAACCGATGTATGTAAATTTTGTACATTTCTATTATATTTTTGTAAAACTTAGGAATGTGGGAAAGGTTAACTAAACGCCACACCCAACGTTTGTACGGGTTTTCGTGGGGACAGAGGCACGAATAAGGCGGCGAAAACTGTAAATGTCTCAGGCTACATAAATTGCTTCAATATGCAGAAGCGATTTATGATAAATCAACCGTGGTCCCCCATAGCAGGCCAGCTGAGCTAGTCATATAGTAACTACAGCGTCAAATTTCCGCCTATGAGGAGCCTTCAGCTGAGCTACTCATATAGTAACTATATAGCGTCAAATTTCGGCCTATGAGGGGCCTTGTAGCGATTTGTGTAATACGAGAGAGAAGGACCGACCACATTTTATTGAAGCATACTCGCGCGACTGCGAGAAAGCAACATTATTGCTGACGCTCTATATTCCTTGAATGAAGGGAGCTCTGGTTCAATGTCAACTATTGTGAAAAGGTATAGTCTAGCTTCTGATTTTAATGAGAATGGACGAATGTAATACGGCTTAAGAGAAAAGGCATTGTTGCGAGAGCGCCGTCTTTAATGGTAAGGCATTTTCTGCTTTTGAGAGTTATAAGCCATTAAAACAATTTCTCGGCAGCATAAACAACGTGTGCATTGCGTAAATTATTCTCCATCTTATGGTTTTATATTTTCAAATATTTGTGCATGCCTGCGAGATATTCCTTTGGACTGTGGAAGCTCTAACCTGCAAACTCTAGAGGGTCATTAATTTAAAGGCTTTAAAACAAATTCACTTCGACGGACAGGCTTCCTTACAAAGGAGAATTGGACCGTAGTTAACGTAGACTCAGATTTCGACAGAGACATCGAGTACAGCTTACAATCAGAGCACAGCAGCAAATCTGTAGTCTACTATGCACAATCCCCTGAACGTAAACGTCGATTAGTGAGATCTGTTTGTTATTTATTCATTTCAATGTCCTAAAGTCTTTTCTCATAGAGACTGTATCTAAAGAACTAATACCTTGAATCAGTAATAATAATAAAAATTAGATCGAAGCAGTAATCAAATGACTACTACTACTAATAATAATAATAGTAATAATAATAATAATAATAATAAACCCCGTGGAGGCCCGGGAAAAGAATAGGCCTCCGGTATGTTCTGCCAGTCGTAAAAGGCGACGAAAAGAACAAACCACTAATAGGGCTAACCCCCCTTTAGTGTGATTAGTTGGTTCAGGACAGAACTAAAGAAGCCTCGGACAAGCGCCGTCATGGTCGGGGACGACGCTTGAACCCTATGCCCGCCCACAATGGTAACGACACTGCTAACCAACTGGAAAATGATTTAAATCCAAATAGAGGTGTTTTGCAGGATATGCTACCTGCAACCACCCTAGAAGGAAAACAAAGACAGAGGATGAGATGGTCAGATGAAGTTAATCGACACCTCATGTTCTGTTATTACCAAGCAACAAACCTAGGAACCAACACAACTGGATACAGATCACAAGTATACACAACATTTATTACCAGATACCCAGAATTAAAATTTTTAACAGAACAACGACTAGCTGATCAGATCCGTGTAATAATCAAAAATAACAGGATACCCCAGTCAGAATTAGAAAACATCAAACAACAAGTACAACAAATACTGGAACAAAATAATGTGCAATCAGAAGAAGAAGAAAATACAGTAATGGACTCAAACATCCCAGAGCAAACAAACAAAGAACAACACGCACCAATTAAACAATCAGAGGAAAACGAAATCTTAAGACAGCCACCAGAACAAGCACAAATAGAACACGAAGTGACACACATGTTAGATATAGAAGAAAAATTTCAGCTGACATATATAGAATACAAAGACACAAATACAGACATGAGACCATTCTTGCATAGACCACCAAATAACCCACAAGTCGAAACAACAATAAAAACTATCAACACAATCATACACAACAAAATAAATGAAAACACAACTATGGAAGAGTTACAACTACTGGTTTATATAGGAGCACTCACTACACTAAATATACACACTAGACAGAGATCAGAACCAACCAACACACAGAAGAAACCCACAAAACCAGCATGGCAACACAGGCTACAGATCAGAATAGAAAAACTGAGAAAAGACATCGGACAGCTAACACAATTTATAAGAAATGAAATCTCGGAATAAAAACGAAAAAGGTTAGGTAAAATCTCACAACAAGAAGCGACAGAGCAATTAGACGAAAAGAAGCAGAAATTACAAGCATTAGCCAAACGACTCAGAAGATACAAAAAAAGTGAAAATAGAAGGAAACAAAACCAAACATTCAACACAAACCAAAAGAAATTTTACCAGACAATAGATAACACACACATTAAAATAAACAATCCACCAAAAATAACAGACATGGAACACTTCTGGAGCAACATATGGTCAAACCCGGTACAACATAACAGGCATGCACGGTGGATACAAACAGAAACAGACACATACAAGATGATACCACAAATGCCTGAAGTGATAATTTTGCAACATGAAGTCACCCAAGCAATTAATTCTACTCACAATTGGAAAGCCCCTGGAAACGATAAAATAGCAAATTTCTGGTTAAAGAAGTTCACCTCAACACATTCACATCTAACTAAATTATTTAACAGTTACATTGCAGACCCATACACATTCCCTGATACACTTACACATGGAATAACTTATCTGAAACCTAAAGATCAAGCAGACACAGCGAACCCAGCTAAATATCGCCCCATAACATGCCTACCAACAATATACAAAATATTAACTTCAATCATTAAACAGAAATTAATGACACATACAACACAGAACAAAATTATAAATGAAGAACAAAAAGGCTGTTGCAAAGGAGCACGAGGATGTAAAGAGCAACTGATAATAGATGCAGAGGTGACATATCAAGCTAAAACTAAACAAAGGTCGCTACACTACGCATACATTGATTACCAAAAAGCTTTTGATAGTGTACCCCACTCATGGTTACTACAAATATTGGAAATATACAAAGTAGATCCTAAATTGATACAGTTCCTAAACATAGTAATGAAAAATTGGAAAACCACACTTAATATCCAAACAAATTCAAATAATATCACATCACAGCCAATACAGATTAAGCGTGGAATATACCAAGGAGACTCATTAAGTCCTTTCTGGTTCTGCCTTGCTCTGAACCCACTATCCAACATGCTAAATAATACAAATTATGGATACAATATTACTGGAACATACCCACACAAAATCACACATTTGCTATACATGGATGATCTAAAACTACTGGCAGCAACAAATCAACAACTCAACCAATTACTAAAGATAACAGAAGTATGCAGCAATGATATAAGTATGGCTTTTGGAACAGACAAATGTAAGAAAAATAGCATAGTCAAGGGAAAACGCACTAAACAAGAAGATTACATATTGGATAACCACAGCGACTGCATAGAAGCGATGGAAAAAACGGATGCCTATAAATATCTAGGATACAGACAAAAAATAGGAATAGATAATACAAATATTAAAGAAGAACTAAAAGAAAAATATAGACAAAGACTAACAAAAATACTGAAAACAGAATTGACAGCAAGAAACAAGACAAAAGCTATAAATACTTATGCCATACCAATATTGACCTACTCATTTGGAGTAGTGCAATGGAGTAACACAGACCTAGAAGCACTCAATACACTTACACGCTCACAATGCCACAAATATAGAATGCATCACATACATTCAGCAACAGAAAGATTCACATTAAGCAGAAAGGAAGGAGGAAGGGGATTTATCGATATAAAAAACCTACATTATGGACAGGTAGACAATTTAAGAAAATTCTTTATAGAACGAGCAGAAACTAGCAAAATACACAAAGCAATCACTCATATAAATACATCGGCTACACCACTACAATTTCATAACCACCTCTACAACCCTTTAGACCACATAACATCAACAGATACGAAGAAAGGAAATTGGAAAAAGAAAACACTTCATGGCAAGCACCCGTATCATCTAACACAGCCACACATCGATCAAGACGCATCCAACACATGGCTAAGAAAAGGCAATATATACAGTGAGACAGAAGGATTCATGATTGCAATACAGGATCAAACAATAAACACCAGGTATTACAGCAAGCATATTATTAAAGATCCCAATACCACAACAGATAAATGCAGACTTTGTAAACAACAAATAGAAACAGTAGATCACATCACAAGCGGATGTACAATACTAGCAAATACAGAATACCCCAGAAGACATGACAATGTCGCAAAAATAATACATCAACAGCTTGCCTTACAACATAAACTTTTAAAACAACAAGTTCCTACATACAAGTATGCACCACAAAATGTACTGGAGAATGATGAATACAAATTATACTGGAACAGAACCATTATAACAGATAAAACAACGCCACATAACAAACCTGACATCATACTCACCAATAAAAAGAAGAAATTAACACAACTAATCGAAATATCCATACCCAATACAACAAATATACAAAAGAAAACAGGAGAAAAAATTGAAAAATACATCCAACTGGCTGAGGAAGTCAAAGACATGTGGCATCAGGATAAAGTTGACATCATACCAATTATAGTATCAACTACAGGAGTCATACCACACAATATCCACCAGTACATCAATGCAATACAGCTACATCCAAACATATATATACAACTACAGAAATCCGTAATTATTGATACATGTTCAATTACCCGAAAGTTCCTAAATGCAATATAACACATACCGTACAGTTAATAGGAAGTGACGCTTGATCGAGGTCCGCGTCACTTTCCATTCTCAACCAGACTTAATGTCTGAGAAAGTAAAGAAATAATAATAATAATACCCGTGGAGGCCCGGGAAAAGAATAGGCCTCCGGTATGTTCTGCCAGTCGTAAAAGGCGACGAAAAGAACAAACCACTAATAGGGCTAACCCCCCTTTAGTGTGATTAGTTGGTTCAGGACAGAACTAAAGAAGCCTCGGACAAGCGCCGTCATGGTCGGGGACGACGCTTGAACCCTATGCCCGCCCACAATGGTAACGACACTGCTAGCCAACTGGAAAATGATTTAAATCCAAATAGAGGTGTTTTGCAGGATATGCTACCTGCAACCACCCTAGAAGGAAAACAAAGACAGAGGATGAGATGGTCAGATGAAGTTAATCGACACCTCATGTTCTGTTATTACCAAGCAACAAACCTAGGAACCAACACAACTGGATACAGATCACAAGTATACACAACATTTATTACCAGATACCCAGAATTAAAATTTTTAACAGAACAACGACTAGCTGATCAGATCCGTGTAATAATCAAAAATAACAGGATACCCCAGTCAGAATTAGAAAACATCAAACAACAAGTACAACAAATACTGGAACAAAATAATGTGCAATCAGAAGAAGAAGAAAATACAGTAATGGACTCAAACATCCCAGAGCAAACAAACAAAGAACAACACGCACCAATTAAACAATCAGAGGAAAACGAAATCTTAAGACAGCCACCAGAACAAGCACAAATAGAACACGAAGTGACACACATGTTAGATATAGAAGAAAAATTTCAGCTGACATATATAGAATACAAAGACACAAATACAGACATGAGACCATTCTTGCATAGACCACCAAATAACCCACAAGTCGAAACAACAATAAAAACTATCAACACAATCATACACAACAAAATAAATGAAAACACAACTATGGAAGAGTTACAACTACTGGTTTATATAGGAGCACTCACTACACTAAATATACACACTAGACAGAGATCAGAACCAACCAACACACAGAAGAAACCCACAAAACCAGCATGGCAACACAGGCTACAGATCAGAATAGAAAAACTGAGAAAAGACATCGGACAGCTAACACAATTTATAAGAAATGAAATCTCGGAATAAAAACGAAAAAGGTTAGGTAAAATCTCACAACAAGAAGTGACAGAGCAATTAGACGAAAAGAAGCAGAAATTACAAGCATTAGCCAAACGACTCAGAAGATACAAAAAAAGTGAAAATAGAAGGAAACAAAACCAAACATTCAACACAAACCAAAAGAAATTTTACCAGACAATAGATAACACACACATTAAAATAAACAATCCACCAAACATAAAAGACATGGAACACTTCTGGAGCAACATATGGTCAAACCCGGTACAACATAACAGGCATGCACGTTGGATACAAGCAGAAACAGACACAATCAAGATGATACCACAAATGCCTGAAGTGATAATTTTGCAACATGAAGTCACCCAAGCAATTAATTCTACTCACAATTGGAAAGCCCCTGGAAACGATAAAATAGCAAATTTCTGGTTAAAGAAGTTCACCTCAACACATTCACATCTAACTAAATTATTTAACAGTTACATTGCAGACCCATACACATTCCCTGATACACTTACACATGGAATAACTTATCTGAAACCTAAAGATCAAGCAGACACAGCGAACCCAGCTAAATATCGCCCCATAACATGCCTACCAACAATATACAAAATATTAACTTCAATCATTAAACAGAAATTAATGACACATACAACACAGAACAACATTATAAATGAAGAACAAAAAGGCTGTTGCAAAGGAGCACGAGGATGTAAAGAGCAACTGATAATAGATGCAGAGGTGACATATCAAGCTAAAACTAAACAAAGGTCGCTACACTACGCATACATTGATTACCAAAAAGCTTTTGATAGTGTACCCCACTCATGGTTACTACAAATATTGGAAATATACAAAGTAGATCCTAAATTGATACAGTTCCTAAACATAGTAATGAAAAATTGGAAAACCACACTTAATATCCAAACAAATTCAAATAATATCACATCACAGCCAATACAGATTAAGCGTGGAATATACCAAGGAGACTCATTAAGTCCTTTCTGGTTCTGCCTTGCTCTGAACCCACTATCCAACATGCTAAATAATACAAATTATGGATACAATATTACTGGAACATACCCACACAAAATCACACATTTGCTATACATGGATGATCTAAAACTACACAGCGACTGCATAGAAGCGATGGAAAAAAAGGATGCCTATAAATATCTAGGATACAGACAAAAAATAGGAATAGGTAATACAAATATTAAAGAAGAACTAAAAGAAAAATATAGACAAAGACTAACAAAAATACTGAAAACAGAATTGACAGCAAGAAACAAGACAAAAGCTATAAATACTTATGCCATACCAATATTGACCTACTCATTTGGAGTAGTGAAATGGAGTAACACAGACCTAGAAGCACTCAATACACTTACACGATCACAATGCCATAAATATAGAATACATCACATACATTCAGCAACAGAAAGATTCACATTAAGCAGAAAGGAAGGAGGAAGGGGATTTATCGATATAAAAAACCTACATTATGGACAGGTAGACAATTTAAGAAAATTCTTTATAGAACGAGCAGAAACTAGCAAAATACACAAAGCAATCACTCATATAAATACATCGGCTACACCACTACAATTTCATAACCACCTCTACAACCCTTTAGACCACATAACATCAACAGATACGAAGAAAGGAAATTGGAAAAAGAAAACACTTCATGGCAAGCACCCGTATCATCTAACACAGCCACACATCGATCAAGACGCATCCAACACATGGCTAAGAAAAGGCAATATATACAGTGAGACAGAAGGATTCATGATTGCAATACAGGATCAAACAATAAACACCAGGTATTACAGCAAGCATATTATTAAAGATCCCAATACCACAACAGATAAATGCAGACTTTGTAAACAACAAATAGAAACAGTAGATCACATCACAAGCGGATGTACAATACTAGCAAATACAGAATACCCCAGAAGACATGACAATGTCGCAAAAATAATACATCAACAGCTTGCCTTACAACATAAACTTTTAAAACAACAAGTTCCTACATACAAGTATGCACCACAAAATGTACTGGAGAATGATGAATACAAATTATACTGGAACAGAACCATTATAACAGATAAAACAACGCCACATAACAAACCTGACATCATACTCACCAATAAAAAGAAGAAATTAACACAACTAATCGAAATATCCATACCCAATACAACAAATATACAAAAGAAAACAGGAGAAAAAATTGAAAAATACATCCAACTGGCTGAGGAAGTCAAAGACATGTGGCATCAGGATAAAGTTGACATCATACCAATTATAGTATCAACTACAGGAGTCATACCACACAATATCCACCAGTACATCAATGCAATACAGCTACATCCAAACATATATATACAACTACAGAAATCCGTAATTATTGATACATGTTCAATTACCCGAAAGTTCCTAAATGCAATATAACACATACCGTACAGTTAATAGGAAGTGACGCTTGATCGAGGTCCGCGTCACTTTCCATTCTCAACCAGACTTAATGTCTGAGAAAGTAAAGAAATAATAATAATAATACCCGTGGAGGCCCGGGAAAAGAATAGGCCTCCGGTATGTTCTGCCAGTCGTAAAAGGCGACGAAAAGAACAAACCACTAATAGGGCTAACCCCCCTTTAGTGTGATTAGTTGGTTCAGGACAGAACTAAAGAAGCCTCGGACAAGCGCCGTCATGGTCGGGGACGACGCTTGAACCCTATGCCCGCCCACAATGGTAACGACACTGCTAGCCAACTGGAAAATGATTTAAATCCAAATAGAGGTGTTTTGCAGGATATGCTACCTGCAACCACCCTAGAAGGAAAACAAAGACAGAGGATGAGATGGTCAGATGAAGTTAATCGACACCTCATGTTCTGTTATTACCAAGCAACAAACCTAGGAACCAACACAACTGGATACAGATCACAAGTATACACAACATTTATTACCAGATACCCAGAATTAAAATTTTTAACAGAACAACGACTAGCTGATCAGATCCGTGTAATAATCAAAAATAACAGGATACCCCAGTCAGAATTAGAAAACATCAAACAACAAGTACAACAAATACTGGAACAAAATAATGTGCAATCAGAAGAAGAAGAAAATACAGTAATGGACTCAAACATCCCAGAGCAAACAAACAAAGAACAACACGCACCAATTAAACAATCAGAGGAAAACGAAATCTTAAGACAGCCACCAGAACAAGCACAAATAGAACACGAAGTGACACACATGTTAGATATAGAAGAAAAATTTCAGCTGACATATATAGAATACAAAGACACAAATACAGACATGAGACCATTCTTGCATAGACCACCAAATAACCCACAAGTCGAAACAACAATAAAAACTATCAACACAATCATACACAACAAAATAAATGAAAACACAACTATGGAAGAGTTACAACTACTGGTTTATATAGGAGCACTCACTACACTAAATATACACACTAGACAGAGATCAGAACCAACCAACACACAGAAGAAACCCACAAAACCAGCATGGCAACACAGGCTACAGATCAGAATAGAAAAACTGAGAAAAGACATCGGACAGCTAACACAATTTATAAGAAATGAAATCTCGGAATAAAAACGAAAAAGGTTAGGTAAAATCTCACAACAAGAAGTGACAGAGCAATTAGACGAAAAGAAGCAGAAATTACAAGCATTAGCCAAACGACTCAGAAGATACAAAAAAAGTGAAAATAGAAGGAAACAAAACCAAACATTCAACACAAACCAAAAGAAATTTTACCAGACAATAGATAACACACACATTAAAATAAACAATCCACCAAACATAAAAGACATGGAACACTTCTGGAGCAACATATGGTCAAACCCGGTACAACATAACAGGCATGCACGTTGGATACAAGCAGAAACAGACACAATCAAGATGATACCACAAATGCCTGAAGTGATAATTTTGCAACATGAAGTCACCCAAGCAATTAATTCTACTCACAATTGGAAAGCCCCTGGAAACGATAAAATAGCAAATTTCTGGTTAAAGAAGTTCACCTCAACACATTCACATCTAACTAAATTATTTAACAGTTACATTGCAGACCCATACACATTCCCTGATACACTTACACATGGAATAACTTATCTGAAACCTAAAGATCAAGCAGACACAGCGAACCCAGCTAAATATCGCCCCATAACATGCCTACCAACAATATACAAAATATTAACTTCAATCATTAAACAGAAATTAATGACACATACAACACAGAACAACATTATAAATGAAGAACAAAAAGGCTGTTGCAAAGGAGCACGAGGATGTAAAGAGCAACTGATAATAGATGCAGAGGTGACATATCAAGCTAAAACTAAACAAAGGTCGCTACACTACGCATACATTGATTACCAAAAAGCTTTTGATAGTGTACCCCACTCATGGTTACTACAAATATTGGAAATATACAAAGTAGATCCTAAATTGATACAGTTCCTAAACATAGTAATGAAAAATTGGAAAACCACACTTAATATCCAAACAAATTCAAATAATATCACATCACAGCCAATACAGATTAAGCGTGGAATATACCAAGGAGACTCATTAAGTCCTTTCTGGTTCTGCCTTGCTCTGAACCCACTATCCAACATGCTAAATAATACAAATTATGGATACAATATTACTGGAACATACCCACACAAAATCACACATTTGCTATACATGGATGATCTAAAACTACACAGCGACTGCATAGAAGCGATGGAAAAAAAGGATGCCTATAAATATCTAGGATACAGACAAAAAATAGGAATAGGTAATACAAATATTAAAGAAGAACTAAAAGAAAAATATAGACAAAGACTAACAAAAATACTGAAAACAGAATTGACAGCAAGAAACAAGACAAAAGCTATAAATACTTATGCCATACCAATATTGACCTACTCATTTGGAGTAGTGAAATGGAGTAACACAGACCTAGAAGCACTCAATACACTTACACGATCACAATGCCATAAATATAGAATACATCACATACATTCAGCAACAGAAAGATTCACATTAAGCAGAAAGGAAGGAGGAAGGGGATTTATCGATATAAAAAACCTACATTATGGACAGGTAGACAATTTAAGAAAATTCTTTATAGAACGAGCAGAAACTAGCAAAATACACAAAGCAATCACTCATATAAATACATCGGCTACACCACTACAATTTCATAACCACCTCTACAACCCTTTAGACCACATAACATCAACAGATACGAAGAAAGGAAATTGGAAAAAGAAAACACTTCATGGCAAGCAACCGTATCATCTAACACAGCCACACATCGATCAAGACGCATCCAACACATGGCTAAGAAAAGGCAATATATACAGTGAGACAGAAGGATTCATGATTGCAATACAGGATCAAACAATAAACACCAGGTATTACAGCAAGCATATTATTAAAGATCCCAATACCACAACAGATAAATGCAGACTTTGTAAACAAAAAATAGAAACAGTAGATCACATCACAAGCGGATGTACAATACTAGCAAATACAGAATACCCCAGAAGACATGACAATGTCGCAAAAATAATACATCAACAGCTTGCCTTACAACATAAACTTTTAAAACAACAAGTTCCTACATACAAGTATGCACCACAAAATGTACTGGAGAATGATGAATACAAATTATACTGGAACGGAACCATTATAACAGATAAAACAACGCCACATAACAAACCTGACATCATACTCACCAATAAAAAGAAGAAATTAACACAACTAATCGAAATATCCATACCCAATACAACAAATGTACAAAAGAAAACAGGAGAAAAAATTGAAAAATACATCCAACTGGCTGACGAAGTCAAAGACATGTGGCATCAGGATAAAGTTGACATCATACCAATTATAGTATCAACTACAGGAGTCATACCACACAATATCCACCAGTACATCAATGCAATACAGCTACATCCAAACATATATATACAACTACAGAAATCCGTAATTATTGATACATGTTCAATTACCCGAAAGTTCCTAAATGCAATATAACACATACCGTACAGTTAATAGGAAGTGACGCTTGATCGAGGTCCGCGTCACTTTCCATTCTCAACCAGACTTAACGTCTGAGAAAGTAAAGAAATAATAATAATAATAGCAGTTCATCGAAGTTACTTTTTGTCTCTGAAAGGAAATTTTCAACACAGATCGCCATACAGTAACTGGGTTCAGGGTGAGACAATGACTCCTCTCATGAATCATTGCATCTTAGTAAAATTATAACAATTTACCTTTCACGTGAGGGGGAGTTACAGCTGTCAGAGTTGTTAGCAGAGGTCAGTCGCGGCCCTAGCTGGTCAGCCAGGTCACCTGATCTATCAGAAGGCAATTACCTTTTGTGGGGAACCCACAAGTATAAGGTACACCAGAATAACCTCCATAGTCTTCAAGAACTGCAACAAAACTGATGAGATGCAGCAATTCCAGCAGTCCAGCTTCGATCTGCCTTCAGCAACTTGTTGATAGGGCCACAAGTGACAAGAGATGAATGGCAGCCACTGTCAATATCTACTACAGTCAGCATTGTATTTCCCTTCCTCTGCTGTGTTTGTTTGTACCCTGGAACACTTACATAATGCCGTGTATGACATACCAGACGTGTTTTCCGGTGGAGTATTCGGTTGACCAGTCACCTTGTCATCAAAAGTTTGCGGTTCCCATTCGAAAGTCACTTTCTATTCGGCTGCTAACAGAGTAACTGTGCACTAACAACCCTCACTATACGTCCCTTCTTTACACCTGGCTGCTGCAAACGGACGTTACACCACGCGGTATACACAAATCTGAATACAGCAATAAGAAAAAAAAGGTCGGCACAGCGGAGCTATGAACACAGTTCGCCCGCTTTCCAATTCAGCGCCGTAACCACTCACTCACGACGCCGTGGCTGAACCGTTTCACACAATGTTGCACTCGTTGATGTTGTACCGTTAGCTGTTTCTATTTTTCTTTCTTTTTTACAGTTTATTACACCTTCTTACTGTTGTTATGCGTGATCTGTGTTCAGTTTCTGACGGGCTGTCCACTGGGACCTCTTACCACAAAATCTCAGACGGGTGCGATGGGTAAAATGATTTGTAAGGAAATCTTTTCCTGACTGAACACCCGATTACGGGAGATTGTGGTAGGGACTAGTGGTGCTGCCACTTTGTGGCCCCCTTACTTTGTTCTTGTCTTACGCCTATTGTGTCACACGCAGAAGACACCGAAACTGTTGGCCCCATAGTTCTCTTGTGGAACGGCCGTTTTCGTGCATCGGCTGTCGACGCCTTCGCCGAGCCTGCCGCTTCGTGCGTCACCTCACGGCGCACAGACTTGTTACGTAACCTTGTTATGAGTTTCTGCCGCGAGAATTGTAATATTTTTGGTTTATTTTCCTTTTCAAAAAGAGGTGGTATCCTACTTCGTGTTTTAATTAATGTGAGTTCAAGAGTTTCACTCTGTTGGGCTAATGTTTTGCAGGGCTTTGACAGCCATTGCCGAGGTTTATAAATTTCCTTAAATTTTATTCTCTGGCGCTGGTCAGGTTTAAGTTTTTGGAAGAGCCCTGACTGGCCCTTTCTTAATTCGTAAATTTTTTCAAGATTGTATTACATGGCACTGGCCAAGTTTTCTTCATTAAAGCGGCTTTTACATGTAGAGCCGGTATGTTAGTGGGATGCGTTTATAAGAAATGTTTCATATTTTTCGGGAACCTGTTCGAAAATTTGAAGTGTTGTATAAGATTCTAAAAGGCCAGCTGATTATCTTTATCGGAATAATTATGCCGCATGTTGGCACTGATAGGTTTTTCTCCCTAAATGACTAAGTTCGGAGTCAGAGTAAATTCCGTTATTCAAAGTTGCCATGTTCTTAAATTGTTGAAGAATTTCTTAGGATTCAATCTAGTTTAGATTTACTAACCAGCAATAGGCACTGGGTTTATTCAGAAAGCTTGCCTATTGTAAATAGTATGTTTCATCTTACAATCTTTTATAACAAAAGTTTTACAAATGATGAATGATGTTTACCGGAACCCCGGTCGTGTCCGGAGCGCATTTTGTTTGGGTACCTACAAAACTGTGATAAGGACTGTCCTCCCATTTGGCAATGTTATATGAATGTCTGGTCCAACAAAGTTCTATTTCTTCCTCCACACGCTGAACACCAATCACTCTGCCTCACTATATAAATTTATTTACTTTTTCCCACATGCGTCTTTTACCAAATCTTGGAATTCCCACCTGTCCTCTCTCACACGGAACACACCCTACACTATCTGAAAACTCAGCAATCCTATTTCTTCCACTCAAATTACGAATTCTGTTAGCTGCCTCGTCAATGCCGATATATTCCACCACTTAACCCTCTCGGTATCCTTCCAAACGAAACTTCATCGCCGGCCGCGGTGGCCGAGCCGTTCTAGGCGCTTCAGTCCGGAACCGCGCGACTGCTACGGTCGCAGGTTCGAATCCTGCCTCGGACATGGATGTGTGTGATGTCCTTAGGTTAGTTAGGTTTAAGTAGTTCTAAGTTCTAGGGGACTGATGACCTCAGATGTAAAGTCCTATAGTGCTCAGAGCCATTTTTTTGAAACTTCATCCGACTACCTCTGACAAACAACGAAATCGGCACTGATATCTATGTGTACTGTCTACTGTAGCTCTTCCTCACCTATACAACTCACCATCAAAGGTCTCCCTTTCCCCTTCTTTCTCTGTCTTTCCTCACTACCCGAACTCCTACTCTCTCTCTGTTCCCACTATCCACCCTAAGACATAGCTTCATCTACGTAGATGGGATCCAGCTGACCGCTATGCTTCTGCCGATACTCTACAACCCTACAGAATAAGTAACATTTCATTCATAAAAAACGGTTTTTCACTGCTACAGGATCTTCAGTGAAACTGTAGCCCTTCAGTGTTACTGCATGATTTAAATACATTTTATTCTTTCTTATTTTTCCTTTCAGTTTTTTTGTTTTAAATCAAAAACAAAGAAACTCAGTGGTCTAATAAATATATATTACAAAAGCGGATGTATGTGTGTGTTCGTGTTTCACGTATCCTTGTAAACCACGGGATAGATTTCAACTAAAATAGGCACACATATTACTTACTGTCTGGAAGGAACCACTGTGGAGGTAAGAATTATCTACGTGTCAAAGGAATGGTGGTGATGGTGGTGGTGGTGGTGTTGGTGAGAACGTAGCGTAGCTCACAATGCACAGTGGCCAGAATATATTCATTCAGTACTTGAGAAAGAAAGCACATAATGACTTGAAATTTCAAACAATTACAGGACTTTTTCCCTTACACCCTGCACAATATGATGGCAGGAAATTTTCAGTCTTCATGCAGTAAAACTGCCGTAATGATGAAGACCTTTTAATTTATTACTTGATGACTAATAATTGTGCCGGCCGGAGTGGCCGTGCGGTTAAAGGCGCTACAGTCTGGAACCGAGCGACCGCTACGGTCGCAGGATCGAATCCTGCCTCGGGCATGTGTGTGTGTGATGTCCTTAGGTTAGTTAGATTTAAGTAGTTCTAAGTTCTAGGCGACTGATGACCTCAGCAGTTAAGTCGCATAGTGCTCAGAGCCATTTGAACCATTTGAATTAATAATTCTATTTGCAACACATTTTCCACAGTATTCACAAATACCACTGAATGTAACAGCAAAAATATATCATTACATGGCACATAGTTCAGGAGAGGGCCAACTGCAAATATGGGCCCCCCAGACAGCTTGTGATGTAAGAATAGTTGCCTTGTCCTACGAAAATCGCAAAAACATAGCTTTGTCTGGGACCCACAGAAAATCAGCATGTCAATGAAAAGATAACTTTTAAAGTCCCCAAGATTGTCGCTTGTTATCGAGAGTTCAAGTTCATTTAAATGAGCAGCTATGAAGAATTAATTAAACTGGTCTGAAATAATAACTCCTATTTGGATGGTGCTGATGATGTTCAGAGTGAAGGGGAGGAAGGGATGGACAGAAAGAGATGGGGAAAGAGGAAATGGACAGAGATACACAGATATGGGGTAAGGGGAGGTGGACCGAGATGTGGAGGGGAATGGGCAGAGAAGAGGAGGAAATGGAAAGAGAGAGGGAGAAGAGAAGATGGACAGAGAGGTGGACAGGAATGGACAGAGAAGTGGAAGAGGAGGAAATGGACAGATAGGAGGAGGAGGAGGAGGAAGAGGAGGGGCAGAGAGGTTGAGGGGAATGGCCAGAGAAGGGGAAGAGGAGGAAATGGACAGAGAAAGGGGAGGAGAAGATGAAGAGAGAGAGGGGAGGAGAAGATGGACAGAGAGCTGGAGGGGAATGGACAGAGAAAGGGGAAGAGGAGAAAATGGTCAGAGAATGGGGGAGGAGAAGATGGACAGAGAGGTGGAGGGGAATAGACAGAAAAGGGGAAGAGAAGGAGGTGGAGAGAGAGAGAAGGGGAGGAGGACATAGACACAGAGGGGAAAGGTGGGGATGGACTAATAGTACTGAAATAAATACATATCCGGATGACGCACGCTACACAGCTAGTTTTGCATATAATAGCATCCAATGAATACTGAAAATTAAATGGGTAGATCGACTAATTATTAAGGATAAGAACAGCGCTACCACTGAACTGTTCACTGTAACACACTCTCTGCTCTAACTTTCTGTTAATAACGAATCCTTCTCCAGTTATCCATTTTCTGTTGCTGTTGATACTACCCTATACTCATCTGACCATAACTCATTGTCATCTTTTTATTTCACTTCACTGACCCCTATTATATCTAAACTGAGCCTCTTCATTTCCCTTTCCAGATTTCCTAGCTTTCTTACCAGCTTCAAACTTATGACATTCCACACCCTGGCTCTTAGAACCTTACCCTTTCGTTGGTTATTCAGTCTTTTTCTCACAGTTACCTCTCACTTGCCAGTACCCCCAGTACCAGTGCACAGTCTTTAGCCAATGGAGAGTCGCCATGACACTGACATCCGGCACCTGTACAACACAATGCATGCATGTTTGCAAGCTTGCGTTCAACATTCTGGCTATACCGGTTATGTATCTCCCGGCGTTTCAGATTTGCAGTGGTTTATCTCGAACTTTCATTAATCTTTTATCTTGCAATGTTAATCACTTAAACATGTTACCTAGTCAAATGATTCCCGAAATTTCATTAATGTACATTAATTATTTTTTGGTCTTTTCATTTTTTCTTTTTTTCTTTTCCTTAGTAGACAAGTAATCCGTAAGGAGATTGATGTATGTATGTGGCTGTAACCAAGGCATTCCGCTCTAGGTCTCAAACTGCAAATGTGTTTTGCTGTCTCGTTTCTAGCTCCATCCGATCATCTTACAATGTATGCTGTTCCACACTTCACTTCGCTCTAATACGCGGGCGTGCAAGAAAGTTATGCCTCCGTATTTTTTATGTGAAAGCTCTTAAAGCTTGTTTCAATACAAAACAAACTTTTTATACATTTTACATCTTTTCTCTTCATGCTTAGATATTTGCAGCCACCTGCCGCTAAAGCGCTCCGAATTATAGCATCTAACATGTCTGTGTGTAGCGTAACTATGACGGTGCGTGAGAAACAGCGTGCTGTAATCGAGTTTAGAATTATAAGAGTTCGTGTATGCCCTCTCCTTTAGTATTACATTGCCAGACCACACACTAGTGCTGCGAAATCTTGGGCAATACGAGGCCTTGGTTTCACTGTCTTCGAACACCCTCCATACAGTCCCATCTTGGTCCCATCCGATTTTCATCTGTTTCCAAAACTTAAAGAACACCTTCAAGGACTTTAGTTTGATAATGATGAAGCAGTGCAGCTGAGTTTGTGGATTTGTCAACTAAATCAAACAATCTACAGTAACGGTATCAGAAAACTGGTCTCTCGTTGGGAGAAATGTGTTCGTCACCTTGGTGACTGATGAAAAATAAATATGGAAACTCGAAGAATAAAGATGTAGAATGTTAGTGACGTTTGTTTTATTTTAGCAGTTAGAAGCAATACGTTTCAGCACGCCCTTGTACTACACATCAAAGAAGTTTTGCATCACCTCGGTTCCGAGAGGTCCGGAACATGTACAGAAAATTGGAATAGAGATCAACATAAACATCATTTCCGCCCTTTTATTGCTCAAGAAAACCACACATTGCATGTTGTACCACCATACAGCGAGACCTTCAGAGGTGGTGGTCCAGATTGCTGTACACACCGGTACAGTAGAGTCTCGACAGTTCGAGTCTCGATAGTTCGAGTTTCCTAATCCGAGCCTCTTTCTAAAAAGAAAAAAAAAAGGTTGCAACGATCTACTTTCTCTATTTTACTGACATGATAAATAATGAAAACATCATTGCAAAAGATAGATACGTAGAGTACAGCTCAGTGACAAAGCAGACAACAACGCAATCAACACCGACGATTAGCTCGCTGCCCTGTTGCACGAAGATCTGTTGCCAGTATGGTACGAAATACCCCGACTGCTGCCGGCTGCTACCGATCAAAACTGGGGAGTTCATACGCTGCTGTAGTTCCCAGTACCTGTACTGTACAGTGTTGTGTGTTGTTTTGTTTGTTGACTGTGTGTTCCGTTGTACATCTTACAAAGACGAGTGCTGTAACAAAAAAAAAAAAAAAGAGGAAATTTGTGCCTTTCCATCTAAAATTAGAACACTAAGACGACTTGACAAAGGAGAAACAATAAAGAAACTTGCTCTCGAATATGGTGTCGATGAAATTACTGTTGGTGACTGGCGAAGAAACCGACTTAAATTGGAACAGTTTTCTTCACAGAAATGCTCACACGAATCTCTCAGTCGAAGAAGTATAAAGGAGTCAGACTTCGAGAAAACAAGTAAGGCATTGTTCATGTGGTTTACCCAACAGAGACAGAAGGGTGCTCCGACTTCTGGCCAAATCTTGCAAGAAAAAACTTTGTTTTTTAGAAACCAGCTGCAGGAAGGAGATGACAATTTCGCCGCTAGTGTGGGCTGGCTCGACAAGTGGAAGAAGATGTATGGAGTGCGTCAACTAGATGTTTGTGGAGAAAACCTCTCTGGTGACGCTCAGGCGGTTTATCGTCGAGTTTAAAAAAATCGTAACTGATGAAAATTCGTCTAATGAACAAATATATAACTGAGACGAAACTGGGCTAAATTTTAAAATGTTACCAGCGAGAACACTTTCTTCTTGTGAAGAAAAAAGTGCTCCTGGGCACAAAAAAGCAAAGAGCGGCCCACAGTTATGGCAGCTTCAAATGCAACTGGAAACCACAAACTAAAACTATTTGTGATTGGGAAGTCTGCCAAGCCAAGAGCATTCAAGAATGTATCCATCTCAGCTCTTCCGGTTGTCTATACACATCAGAATAATGCCTGGGTTTTTTAACTCATTTGTACCTGACTGCAAGAATTTTTTAGAAGAAAGCAGACTACCATGCAAAGCAGTTTTGCTCATGGATAATGCGTCCTCACATCCAAGTGCAGGAGAACTGCGGTGCGACGGTATCCGCGCCTTGTTTTTCCCAGCAAACGTTACCTGTCTCATTCAGCCCATGGATCAGGGCGTTCTGGAGGAACTGAAGATTTAGCAGACGACGACGATCAACCATTGCGTAATTTAATCAGAAGATTGCCAGGGTGTGAAGAGGCAGAAGAGGTGGAAGCAGGCAAATGGTTAAATTCGGACGAACAGTTGGAAGTGACAGACTCTTCTATAATTGACGTGATTAACATTCCATCACAGTGTGAGAGTGACGAGGATGACGAGGCAGAGGCTGCACCAATAATGAGTCACACCGATGGCTACGCTGCTCTTTAGGCCGCCATATGCTACGTGGAACAACAGCCAGAGGCGACACCAACTGACCTACTGCTCCTGAGACGGTGGCGTGACATTGCCGCGAGGAAACGTTGCAGTTTCGCCAGACAAAAGACACTTCCCTATTACTTGTCTAAATAAATAATTATTGTTATTCTGCCAATGCAAATGCATGTGTAAATACTTTTATTTTAATAAAGTTCATATTTTGACCTGTATTACTTACAATGTCATAATATTTCCTTTTCCCATTTAAATTTCGATAGTCCAAGTTTTCGATAGTTCGAGGTGGTTCCGGTCCCCTTCACCTCGAACTAGCGAGACTCTACTGTACCTCTAATACCTAGTAGCACGTCCTCTTGCATTGATGCATGCCTGTATTCGTCGTGGCATACTATCCACAAATTCATCAAGATTGGTCCAGATTGTTCCACTACTCAACTGCAATTCGGCTTAGATACTTCAGAGTGGTTTGTGGGACACGTCGTCCATGAACAGCCCTTTTCCATCTATCCCAGGGGTTCATGTCGGGAGAACACGCTGGCCACTCTAGTGGAGCGATGTCGTTATCCTGAAGGAAGTCATTCACAAGATGTGCACGATGGGGACGTGAACTGTCGTCCATGAACACGAATGCCTCCCCAATATGCTGCCGATATGGTTGCACTATCACTCGGATGATGGCATTCACGTATCGCACAGCCGTTATGGCGCCTTCCATGACCACCAGCGGCATACGTCGGCCCCACATAATGCCACCCAAAAACATCAGGGAACTTTCACCTTGCTGCACTCGCTGGACAGTGTGTCTAAGGCGTTCAGCCTGACAGGGTTGCCTCCAAACTCGTCGTCCGACAATTGTCTGGTAGAAGGCACATGCGACACTCATAGGTGAAGAGAAGGTGATGCCAGTCCTGAGCGGTCCATTCGGCATGTTGTTCGGCCTATCTGTACCGCACTGCACGGTGTCGTGGTTGCATAGATGGACCTCGCCATGGACGTCGGGAGTGAAGTTGCGTATCATGCAGCCTATTGCGTACAGTTTGAGTCGTAACACGTCGTCCTGTGGCTGCACGAAAAGCATTGTTGAACATTGTGGCGTTGCTGTCGGTTTCCTCCAAGCCATAATCCGTAGGTAGCGGTCATCCATTGCAGTACTAGCCTTTGGGTGGCCCGAGCGAGGCATGCAATCGATAGTTCCTGTCTCTCTTTATGTCTTCCATGTCAGAACAATATTGCTTTGGTTCACTCCAAGACGCCTGGACACTTCTCTTGTTGACAGACCTTTCTGGTACAAAGTAACAATGCGGAAGCGATAGAACCATCTAGGTATGGTTGAACTACAGACAATACGAGCCGTGCACCTCCTTCCTGGTGGGATGACTGGAACTGATAAGCTGTTGGACCCCCTCCGTCCAATAGGCGCTGCTCATGCATAGTTGTCTACAACTTTGGGCGGATTTAGTGACATCTCTGAACAGTCAAAGGGACTGTGTCTGTGATACAGTATCCACAGTCAATGTGTATCTTCAGGAGCTCTTGAAACCGGGGTGATGCAGAACTTTTTTTGATGTGTTTATAACATCTGTTGAAAGACATGACGCACGCGTACGAATTTCTATACGTGCAGCCACATGCTCCTTCTCTACTCCAGTCCAGTTAGTTGCCCCAAAAGGATGAAAATTCACAAAATATTCAGTGCATTGTGACGAAAACCGTCACAACTCATGTCCAATAATAATCAAAAGAGTAGCGGTCGTTAACTCGCCGTATTAGCAATTCTGTTGGCTGATGAGCAGTGAATCCATAGTTGTTCGTCATAAACTGACCCAAGATCTTTATCTTACAAATACTAACAGCTGCACATTGCGATCTAATCTGTTTAGTTCTCCTTATCGTTACTAAGACATTATTGAGTATTCTTCTTCCACTACAGTTATATTTGGCTCTTTTTATGGAGTATTTCATATTTTTGATGGATAACGCTCTTTTTTAAATACCTGAAGTGGACATATCAAGCAAACTTTCAAATCGTAACGGGCATGTAACATGGATGGGACCCTGCATGAGCAATCTGTTTTGAGTCCATCTTGGGCAGCAACTGAGCCATTCTAACAAGTACAATGCCACACACGCGAAACTCGGAAATGACGGAGCTCTGGTGAAGGTAACTTGTATCTGGAATGTTTCCGCTTACTGAGGCTCGACCCGGACGGAAAAACGACTGCACTGTAAGGGCCGCTTGTACGTGAAGGCAATCTGCTGATAATGCAGCCGCCGACAGACGGTAGTTTTTCCACTACATACCAAAACTGTTCATTTAAACATCAACAACGTGACTTTCCTTCAGTTACTGAGGCATAGCTTCATTCACAGAATAGGTCCCATTTAATTGCCATTATTTACTTTGAGATTCAAGAGGACAGGTTATCTCTTAGCAATGCGTTTTAGAGACCAGAAGTGAGTGTATAGCACCTTCCTGACAGTTGTAACATCGTGCTTCATTGCAATTTTCCCCAGTGTCACTGAAGTTCCACCAGATGTCGTACGAGTGTAGGAATCTGCTTACTTTTATCACCCTTGGTCTAGTGAAGAATATGGACTTTATCTGGTCTCTGATTTACTGGATGAATGAAACAGTTGTCGCTATTTTTTTTATAGTCATTAGGTTTGCTACTGGTCTGAAGGTACCCCCCGCCTCTTCCTGTTGTGCATCACAATATTCAAATATGTTTACCTATAAAGATATACTGACGCCTAATATTACTTCTTACCACGTTGGAGATGGGAATTGCTACTAGCAGTATGGTCACATGAGAGCTTCTAGGACTATACACGAAATTTTAAGTAGGTCTTACTTTGCTCAAAGAAGTGCATTCCTAATCTTCGTATCATTTTCTTTCATACATCTCCGCCTCTTTACCATAAAAAAAGCCCTTCAATCTATACCCTGTTTTTTCTCTTGCGTCCTCTTCTTCTTCGTATTCTCATTCTGCTAATGCTTCTTCTTCTCTTCCCTTATATTAATCCCTCCTTCTTCCGCTTTTTACATTTTTAATTATTTTCCTCTCTCAAAGCTCTGCGCCCCATGGAAACGGCGACTACGGCACGTTTACCGGATAACATTCCTTAGTTACAAAATTCCTCTTGTCACGTATTAACAAATGTAAAGCGATCTGCGCAGCAAAAGTAATGACTTTTCTCTCATGTGGTTCCCAGCATCCAGCCAACAATTAAAAGACCGAACACATTCCAGTGAGAGGGCAACGGAAAGGGTGGACATCGTTTTGTCGGATGTAAATGGGGCAATCACCGCTTTCTTTCCATCTGTCGTTGGAATTTCTGCTCAACAATACTGATATATTAGCTCTAATATTAGGCCCCGTTACTAAATATTCTTTCGTTTGATGCAGGAATAACCTGACCGGATAGCAGAGAACGCTAACGTGCACGCTTTAGGGGCATGGGGAAACGAGCTAGCCCATGTTCGGTTCCGCCTCGTGGATTAACGAGAAGGACTCACCAGCAGTCCGGCTTGGAGGTGGGTTTTAGTAAGTTTCTCACATCCACCTGGTTAAGTACCTGACTGATACCACATCCTGCCTCATATACACACGAATCGAGCACTCGCTAGACTTCTACCCTATCAGACCATTTAGTGCAAGACACCACTGGGTTATAGCTAGTGCCTCTCGGATGTAAAGTGTCTGTGCAACGGAAACGATTTAGGAGTTAGTGGCTCTAACAAATCAGTCGGGAACGTGGTCCTTGCCGAGATCGATAGTAATAATTGTGGATTTCATCTATCTACTGAAATAAAAGATGGTTCTCCCTTCACTATAGTTTATTGTTAAAATGCTGAAGAGCAACATAAATATGACAGGACACGGTAAATCCTAGAAACGGTGATAAGGGACATTGGAACATACACTCATTGCAGTGAGTTCAATTAAACACGACCATTGAACAGAAAAGTCCGCGGGGAAGACGTAGTAAAAAGTGTCTGGTAGTTAATCAGCCTTTACTGAAATAAATCTAACATGCACTTCCGTATCGGACATGTTGATCGAATAGATCCACTGCGGGGTAAAGAAAATCACATGCAGGGAAACTAAGAGCCTGAATCTCGAGTGAGTCATTGAACATCAAGCTTGACTGCTAACTAGATTCATTCAACTTTAGAAGTAAACGTGTCTAACACTGACTCGTCACTCTGATCTTGCATTCGCCTTGACAGTGTGAACTTTCCGTAATTCTTCGGAACGAGGAAGTAGACTGCATTCGTTGACTGGAGAACCGAAAGGCAAGACCGAAATATCCGGAGCGAAGGTGGCACCCGTCTACATGTCTCTAAGATAAAAGTGCTGGTGACAAAGTTAGAGTCCCAAGTAGGAGTGAGGCCGTCTCTTATCAACAAGGCTCAAAACCTCGGCCAGAAGTTCGTAAGTAAGTAGAAGTAGGTAAGTGTCACCAAAAACGAAGCTCGCACGAGCTCTGTGCGCAGACGCCCCAAAAAAACCTATTACCAAATCAGAAAATTAGTTGGATAAGCTTCCAATGTCAAGGCTACGAAACAAATCATGGCCTTCCTCATCTGAAAAGTTTGTTTACCCGCTAAACAATCTGTAATTGTTTGAAGTTAATTCTCATAATATGGTAACAAAATCTCAGTCTCAAGAAAATGTGCAACTCTGACCACTGGTAACACGTCCACGCTTCATTTCCTTGGGGAGCGGCGCCAGATCTCCCACCGTTTACTTTTGTAAGAACCGTACAATCATCCTACATCCCGCTATCGTCCTCAGAAGCCGGGTCAACAACCTCCGGGCTCTGCCGACTGTTTCAAGTGAGCCCAGACTTACACAATTATTGCTTTCCCATTGTCCTGGTAAGATATTATCTGCCGTTCTGACTGGAAGCACTCTGGTCTTTTATGAGCAGCGTTTAGTCTGTGTCGACCGAGCACTGCGGGAGCAATATGTTTGAACAAAAGCTACGTAACGGTTCCAGCTATTCCTTTATTCTATATTGCTGAAAGCTATTCTGTGCGGCTCTTCTGTCAGGCCTACTGGGAGCTGCCCTCTGGCCACGACACGGTATTTACGAGAAAAACATTGCAAGTGCCGTAAACCGATTTCCCAGAAACTCCGCCCATGGAAATGGAGTCAAAATAAACAACAACGCGTCTCGGTTCATCGGTAGACACTCGATCGTTTCTGAGAAAACAGCTGCTAAAGTTTTCGACGTAATTTAAATTCTTTTACCGTGCAGTAAGCTCAGTCCAACTGTGGCATAGTGGCTAGCGTGGTAGACTTTCATTTTCGCAATATGTGTTCGAAACCGATTAATGGTTTTATTAATCTTATGTTTATTTTCATTTATCTACTCATGTCCGTAGAAGGTTACTGCACGAATGTTTCTTAGCAAATTGGGGGATACAAAGGCGTTATATTAATTCTAAAATTCCAAATAGGTTTCACTGTAAGTGTCATACGTTTATCAGGTGTATGTTTGCATGGAATTTTCAGGGTTTCAGTCTTTTTAAATTTTCACATTTTTAGATTTAATTCTTATATAGAGTCTTGAGTCATATTTTACTCTTATATTTAATCTTCAGGTAAATTTGGTGCATACCATTGGATGACACCGAACATAGATCAGCATCAATCGAAGGCAGGTTTGCCACAACGACATTTCTTGTATGAATCTCACTCATGAAAGAAACGTTGTTAACATTACTGAAGACGTCACACATTGGCAATAATTTCGCGTCACACCAGGGGTCATTTTCCCGAAAACTGACTCTTGCAATTCATTAGAAATCGAGACATAATACAGGAATTTCACCTAAAACAATTTCAAATTATTTTTCCATTCATTTGTAGTGTTGAAGGAAGCAAGAAAGACTGGATTTAACGTCCCATCGACATGGAACCAATTAGAGACGGAGCACAAGCTCGGATTGTGTCAAGGATCGGGGAGGAAATCGGTAGTTCCCTTTCAAAGTAACCAACACAGCATTTCTCTGGAAGGATTTAGGGAAATATTTAGTGTTTTTTTATTCATTCACATACGTACGATTAGCAGGCGAATAAGGAGTGTGTTACAACAGTATGAGTTGAAAACACTCGTTTACTAATCCTCTACGAACATGGGTAGATAAATGAAAAATAAAAATACAAATAAAAATCGGATTTCGAATAGGGGACGCAAAAGTTTGAAACAGCGACGCTGGCCACTGTATCACCGCAACGTCTAAACAGCTTAGTCTCTAAAAGGCACATAAAGTACCCCGAAAACTTTGATTGTCGTTTTTTGAGTAACAGTTGAGTATCTGAGGATAAGCCGAGATAGGTGTTCGCTTTTTTTTACCCCTCTTCCACTTATTGAAATTTAGAGAAATCGGGTTACGGCTCTTGCCGTGTTCTCATTAGACTCGATCTTGACAGTCCCTAGACAGCGTCCACTCTCCGGCCGATGGGATGCCTGGAGCTGCGATGACTCGACCAGATACGGCTACTTTACTGACCAAGCATAATATTCAGACCAAATAATCATCGGATATACATTATTAGATGGAAATCATTAATGCCCCTTTCGAATATCAATTCTTGTATAACTCAAGCAAGAGAACAGAAAGCAATCCAACAATCCAACAATCCAAACTGTGGTGTGATGGAAGTGTGAATATATATATATATATATATATATATATATATATATATATATATATATATATATATATATATATATAATGCCGGACATCAATCATGTTGGCATTACATCGCCATTCTGTCATGCAGTGAAACATCTTGTAGTAACATTGGTCATTGGTCGAACATTACGTAGGAAATCAGCATACATTGCACCATTTAGATTGTCATCGATAACATGGGGGCCAATTAATATATATATATATATATATATATATATATATATATATATATATATATATATATATATATATATATATATATGATGGTCCATCGATCGTGACCGGGCCAAGTCCAAATATCTCACGAAATTAGCGTCAAACGAAAGAACTACAAAGAACGAAACTTCTCTAGCTTGAAGAGGGAAACCAGATGGCACTATGGTTGGCTCGCTAGATGGCGCTGCCATAGGTCAAACGGATATCAACTGCGTATTTTTAAATAGGAACCCCCATTTTTATTACTTTTTCGTGTAGTAAGTAAAGAAATATGAATGTTTTAGTTGGACCACTTTTTTCGCTTTGTGGTAAGTGGCGCTGTAGTAGTCACAAACATATAGCTCACGAACAGTTGGTAGGTAGGATTTTTTAATTCAAAATACAGAACGTACGTACGTTTGAACATTTAATTCGGTTGTTACTATGTGATACATGTACCTTTGTGCACTTATCATTTCTGAGAACGCATGCTGTTACAGCGTGATTACCTGTAAATACCACATTAATGCAATAAATGCATTTGGCAATACGCGTAACGACGTTCCTCTCAACAGAGAGTAGTTCGCCTTTCATAATGTTCGCACATGCATTGGCAATGCGCTGACGCATCTTGTCAGGCGTTGTCGGTGGATCACGACAGCAAATATCCTTCAACTTTCCGCACAGAAAGAAATCCGGGGACGTCAGATCCGGTGAACGTGCGGGCCATGGTATGGTGTTTCGACGACCAATTCACCTGTCATGAAATATGCTATTCAGTACCGCTTCAACCGCACTCGAGCTATGTGCCGGACATCCATCATGTTGGAAGTACATCGCCATTCTGCCATGCAGTGAAACATCTTGTAGTAACATTGGTCGAACATTACGTAGGAAATCAGCATACTTTGCAACATTTAGATTGCCATCGATAAAATGAGGTCCAATTATCCTTCCTCCCATAATGCCGCACCATACATTAACCCGCCAAGGTCGCTCCTGTTCCACTTGTCGCAGCCATCGTGGATCTTCCGTTGCCCAGTAGTACATATTATACCGATTTACGTTACCGCAGTTGGTGACTGACGCTCCGTCGCTAGATAGAACGCGTGCAAAATATCTGTCATTGTCTCGTAATTTCTCTTGTGCCCAGTGGCAGAACTGCACACGACGTTCAAAGTCGACGGCCATGCGACTCCTGGTGCATAGAAATATGGTACTGGTGCATTCGATGTTGATGTAGCATTCTCAACACCGACGTTGTTGAGATTCCCGATTCTCGCGCAGTTTGTCTGCTACTGATGTGCGGATTAGCCGCGACAGCAGCTAAAACACCTACTTGCGCATCACGTTCGTTGCAGGTCGTGGTTAACGTTTCACATGTGGCTGAACACTTCCTGTTTCCTTAAATAACGTAACTATCCGGCGAACAGTCCGGACACTTGGATGATGCCGTCCAGGATACGGAGCAGCATACGTAGCACACGCCCGTTGGGCATTTTGATCACAATAGCCATACATCAGCACGATATCGACTTTATCCGCAATTGGTAAACGGTCCATTTTAACACAGGTAATGTATCACGAAGCAAATACCGTCCGCACTGGCGGAATGTTACGTGATACCACGTACTTATACGTTTGTGACTATTACAGCGCCACCTAGCACAAAGCGAAAAAAGTGGTCCAACAAAAACATTCATATTTCTCTACGTAGTGCACGAATATGTAATAAAAAATGGGGGTTCATATTTTAGAAAACGCAGTTGATATCCGTTTGAGTTATGGCAGCGCCATCTAGCGGGCCAACCATAGCGCCACCTGGTTTCCCCCTTCAAGCTAGGCGAGTTTCGTTCTTTGGAGTTTTTTCGTTTGATGCTTATTTCGTGAGATATTTGGCCCGGTCACTATCAATGTGTGTGTTTCACGTCTTATCCTAAGCCAAGCAAAGTTGATACGCATATCCTTCAATGGCTCTGAAATGGCTCTGAGCACTATGGGACTCAACTGCTGAGGTCATTAGTCCCCTAGAACTTAGAACTAGTTAAACCTAACTAACCTAAGGACATCACAAACATCCATGCCCGAGGCAGGATTCGAACCTGCGACCGTAGCGGTCTTGCGGTTCCAGACTGCAGCGCCTTTAACCGCACGGCCACTTCGGCCGGCTATATCCTTCAATGTCAGGCAAACAATCGCTGTGGAGGTAAGAACCATCTACCTAAGGAGTTACAGAGCTATGACGTCATGAATAATGAGATGTGTGATATACTGCCGCATCATGCTTGACGTTTAAATTATTTACTCCTTCGCCAATAACTCTAACCTCAACACATTTCGTAGACAGTATCCATAAATACTGCTGAATATACCTACTACCACGTGGAGAACCAATGTTCGATTATTGATACTTCCAGGGTTTTATCCTCAGTCGGATGACTAGTACAGGCTGCACTCAACCTCGTGAGGGCAACTGAACAGCTTCTCGACCGATTAGCCTCTGTACCGAGGTTAAGAAACCCAACAATGACCAAGAGAGCATTCTGCTCATCGCATGCCCCTCCGTGTCATATCCAGAGACGCCTTTGGCAGGCGACAATATGGCGGTCATTGGGTCCGACTGGACCATCCAGGCCAAGAATATGCAATTTTTTTAATCCTTCCGTTTCGTTAACTCCTCAGTCTACACAGTAGCATTAGCTGTGACAAACGATTCATTCCTTCATTCATATCATTTTTGCCCTTATGGACAGTGAACTCAAATATCTCATGGTGACTCAATTTTCACTTCTTTCCTTTCTTCTTTTTCTCTTCCCAAATCTCCTCCTCCTTTGACTATGCTCGTGTTTCCTTTGTTCCGTTCATAATGCCCTCGTCTTCCTCTTCTCATTTACTATAAATTTTGCTTTCCTAATTGTGTTCCTGAATTCCTTTCTGTTTTTTATCATTTGCTTGTTGATCCCCAGCTGCCTTACGTCTTCCTGTATTTCATGATATCAATTTTTTTTAAGGTTTGAATGTTTTACTACATCAAAAATTCTCTTTGTAAGTCTGGTGTTGTCCATTCTCTGCATGTGTCCGTAGAAATTTAGTCCGCGTTTTGTGATCAAGTGTGTGAGTCTGTCAGTGTGTTGGTATAACTCATTGGTAGGTCTTTTCATCCATATGCCATCTTTCTGTATTGGTCCGAATATTTTCCTGAGAATTTTGCGTTCTATTTTTTCTGTCTCTATAATGCCTGATGCTCCAATTGTGGTCGTTTCTGACGCAAATAGTGCTTCCGGTAACGCAATTGTTTTGTAGTGACTAATTTTGGCCTGTCTTGATATGCTTTTCCTTATTATAGTGTGACCATGTGAGTTTGTATGCTTTCTGGAGTCTTTCTGTTCGTTCTATGTTGGATGTAAGATCCTCCTATTTGTATGTATTCCCCGAAATATTTAAAATTTTCGACTCTTTTTACAGATCCATACATCGTTAGCATGATGATGTTTTCTCGTTCCATGTACTGAGTCTCCTCATACGATACCTGTAGACCTGTTTTGGCCCATGTAGGTGTTCCAGTGCTTCCTTTGCCTCCTGTGTGTTATTACTAAGTATGGCTATGTCATCTGCAAATGCCAGACATTTTATGATTGTTCTTGTTTCACATGTTCTTCCTAGGTGTATTCTTTAACTTGTTTTTCCTATTGTTTGACAATTTTGTCTACAACTATGTTAAACAGGAAGGGGTGAAAGCCCATCTCCTTTTCGGACACGTGTGTGTATCCGGAAGGGTTCCGAAATTTCTCCCATGAACTTAATCTTTGAGGTGGTGTCTGTGAGCGTCTGTTGTCTAATTGTCCTGGTTTTCTGTCGATGCCATATTTTTCCAGTGTATCAAAGAGCGTTTGTCATTCTATGCAGCCGTATGCTTTTTTAAAGTCAACAAAGGTTACTACAGTGTTTGTCTGTCTGACATTCAAAAGTGTTCTCAAGTTCCAGATCTGTTCTATGCCTGATCACCCTCTTCTGAAGCCTGCCCGGTATTCCCCTATTTAAGGATCTGCTTGTGGTTCTAGTCTGTGATAAACCAGATGTATGTCGAAATTAAATGTGCTTCTTTTGCTATATATTCACCTGAGTTCTACCAATCAAATAATCTTAAGAGGGGATTAGGTTGATGGGTGTAGTGGATTCCTCACCAACATCTAACCCAACATAATACGATAACTTGAATCGTTAGATTGTTCCAGTGTGACCTACGGTAGTACAGAAATATTTCATAGATGTTATCTAGTGTGAACACATGAAAAATTAAAATCATTATATTATTATGTAATGGCAGTCATTGTAATAGAACGAGTACCAATAGGAAATTGATGGTTTTCCGTAGAATTAGTATGATTAGAAAAACTTAAAGACTGAATAGACTGAAAGACTGAATAGCAGGGAAGGCAAATTTCGAAGCAAACAGTTGTATTTCGTAGACTGTGTGCAATAAAAGGGTTAATGGTGCAAAACCGGCTGCGACTGTTACTTTCGTTTAGGAGCAATGCTATAAAGTGGGAAAAAAATGTGACAGTTTGTCTCCTCGGCAACGAGGTCATTGGAAACGGAAAACGAGCACGGTTTGGGGGAAGATGGAGAAGTAAATCAGCCGTGCTCTTTCAAAGGAACGATCTCGACACTTTCCTGAAGCCATTTGGAGAAATCACGGAAAACCTAAATGTGGATGGGTGGATGTTCATTTGAACCGTCGTCCTCCCGAATGCGAGTCCAGTGTGCTAACCACTGCGGCACGCTTTAAAGATGCAAGGATGAAACGTATTGTGATGGCACAGAGGGTACAATTACTTAAGCCAACATATTCCTCGAATGTAGGGGTGAGCGAAGGGAGCACGAATACAGGGTGAGAGATGGGGATATTAATAAACGGTGAAATTCTGACTACGAGATATCTGCGCTCATGGTTAAGCGAATTAATATCTGCTTTGACGAAAGGTTTGCTAATTCGTTGAATTCCAGCTATAGATGAAGTTAGTAATGTAATATCGGGCAGGTTGCGATGTTACGAGGAATAAATGGTATTTGACCTTAATTAATGACAAATATTTCTTTAATTAAACGAATGGAGAGGTAACTGTGCCACCCGGCGGCACTGAAATCATGTTTGGATGGAACCGGTTAATAGGACATTCAGAGGCGCTACTTCCATGAAAATGTGATTTGATGGAACACTGCTTTGTAGTCTCGTTTCTTTTTTGTTTTTGATACTAATGTGACGTATAGTTAGTTATTGCTGTGAAATCTTGAACTTTTATTTCACTTTGAGTTATCGTTCAGTGCTGGACTGCTTTGATGTTTATTGAGTTTATGTACTATGCAATTAAAACAAAGTTCCACAGTGCACTTTGGAAATGATAATACATAAATTGATATATCATCGCCGCAGTAAGGACTAAGGATACTTTGAAGCTACCGGTATTTTGTCAATAAATATATCACGTAGGACTTTGTACAGTCTGTAAGTGTAACAGAAAATATCACTTCAGCAACTCATTATTGTTCCACTTCTACGTATATATTCTGTTATTGATACTGTAAGCCCTCTACTTTTAAACCAGCGCGTGTCGGATCCAGATTTTTAGAAATATCGTAACACATCAACAAAGAGACGGGGGTTTAGTACTCGTGGGTTCAATTCAAATGCCGTCAGGGACCTAAGTCGATGCTCTGTGTTGTTCGGTGCGCGTGAAAAATCACTTTTGTGGGAATCTGAGAAAGCAAGTTGGCTGCAGACCACCCACTATGTCAATACCGTCTTCTAAGGACTATTGTCGTTCGTCGTTTCACACCAGAGGCTACAACATCTTTCCGATTTTTCCAGTACGTTACTGTGAAACGCTATAACACCGTACCACATCCGTGGCTTTTTTCTTTTTTTTCCTTTATTTTTTTAAAGAAAAGGGGTTGTAGGAAGCACAATTGAACTTCTGTGACGATGTGAGTTACACAACCATTATGGTTGTAGTATCTTACCTGTTCGCTGTAAATATGGGTGACGGGTAATGGATCTGGAAAATTTAAAGTAGCCCATTAAGTAGCGCAGGCAGCGCACAGACAATGTACTGTTCAGTGTTGGCATTAGCCCTCTGGAATATCGCACTATGAAGGTGCTTTAACAAGTTAAAAACACCTCTTCGATTTTATCTACTATTCGATGAATGTAATCGCTGTACATGCTAAAACCCGCGCTCTGCCGCTTATGCGCCTTTCAGCTGTTGGACAGGCGAAACATGCCCACATGCATTATTACATGATTGTGTTTTATCTTTTTAACATTATGTTTAGAGGTAGCGTCTTTGACTAGTCATCGAAACGTCCTGGTCCCAAGTTCGAATCCAGCCACTGCCTAAATTCTAAATAAGAAGTCACCCCCGTTCTGCCAATGGCTTTGTCAAGTTGGACAGAGGAGCGGACAGAGGTTCAGGACACTCTCTTGCCCTTGGGGTAGGGAACTGCTGCTAAAAGGCGGAAGAATCAGCAGTGATCAACGGCATGACGATGCAGAAGTCAATGGAAATTGGTGCTTAAACGACACATAATCTGTATCCATAGAACATGTGGCCTGTAACTGAAAAAGCATCATAACGTTCTCTCCATTAGCAAAAATTTCGGACTAGTCTCCTTTCGAATTCTGAGGAAGGGACAGTCAAGTGGGAGCTGACCATGGTAAAAACGAGGAATAATCAACGACACTAAAATGTTCTGCGAGTCGTCGTTCGGAATGCTAGAAGCTTCAACGTAGCAGGAAAGCTAGAAAATCTGAAAATGAAACACGGGATCAAAAACGGGAGAAGAGATACACAACACTCTATCGAGTTTCTAAAATAATTAGGGGAATTCGCAACCAAATGACTATTAAATTTGGTGTGTAGAAATAATAGAGTAGCGAGGAACCGTCAGACTTTCGGAAAAAAATATCATTCACACATTTCCGAATATCGGAAGGACAGATAAGAGCAAGAACTATCAGACAAATAGCTTAAAAGCTCATGCATACAAGCTGCTGACATAATGTACAGAAGAATGGAGGAAAATACTGAGTGAGACGTGGGACGTAGGGAAAGCAGGAAAGGTGCGGACGGAGCCTAATCAGTTACAGTTGATTGCACAGAAAAACACATACACATTTTTAAACAAAAGTCTCAACAATCATTTTTAAAAGATTTTACAACACTGGTGGCTGAAAGCCTTATTAGAAGAATTGCAAGTTATTGTTGGCTGAAGGCCAAAAGCAATGTTACAAACAATTAACAGCTGAAGGCCTGATTAAGAAAGGATTCAAAATTATTGGGGGCTGAAGGCCACAAGCAATTTTCAGAATACTGAACGGCTGAAGGCCCGAATTACAAGTAAGGAAGGCAGTTGCATGTTAAAATACTAAAACCTTTTTAAAACAATCTTAACGAACTGTAACAGGCTATAGTGACGGCCGCAGGCCTTATCACGGGAAAATTGAAAATAATTGTCGGCTGAAGGCCACAAGCAGTGTTACAAACAATTATCGGCTGAAGGCCGGAATTAAAAGTGAGGAAGGTAATAACATGTTAAAACATTAGGGTAAATTTTAAACAGTTATGACAACTTGTCCAAATAAGATGGAATGATCCACAGACAGTGCTCCCTGGATCGTTCTGAGGAAGGTGACTACAGCTGTGTATGTGGTGAGACAGGTAGCCAAGAGTTGTACTCACTTAACAGGATGGCAACTCACACTAGGGGTAGCTTGAGCGCCGACCGACCGACTAACCAATCCGCATCACGTCCGATCACCGGCTACAAAGATGGAATATTTTTAGGCAAGGGCGAAGAGACGGAGCCGGCCAGAGTGGCCGAGCGGTTCTAGGCGCTACAGTCTGGAACCGCGCGACCGCTTCGGTCGCAGGTTCGAATCCTGCCTCGGGCATGGATGTGTGTGATGTCCTTAGGTTAGTTAGGTTTAAGTAGTTCTAAGTTCTAGGGGACTGATGACCTCAGATGTTAAGTCCCATAGTGCTCAGAGCCATTTGAACCATCAACTGATTAATAAGTGAGACGGACAGCACCACGTCCTCAGAAACACACCCAAGGCCCAAGGAAACACTAGAACCAAGTTAGACCTCCCAAAAAGTTATGCACATTACAATTCAAGAGGATGTCGAACTACACTCCGTGTCAGACAGCATCAACACAATGAGGAAAGGTACACTGCCTGAAAGGTACTCTAACGTCCAGGGCAGGTAACTGGGGAATTAGCGGCCACACGGCAGAAAATACCGCTGGTTGCACTTCACTAATAACTCTAAATCCAAACTAACATCAAGGAGCAGCAGGCGGCTTATAACTTCCGCCAACCAGACAGACTCCACTTGTTGCGGTTGGTATCACCGACCCTGGGAGCAACAACAAGGAGACAACAGCGAGATCTCAAACAGTGGAGGTCTCAGTACTGGACACGGTTCACTCGACTTCAAACGTCCTGGGTTCTGTCGTTGGCTACAGCCCCTCGGTCCGACAGTGCCTGCACGCTGCCAGTGGTCCCGGCCTGCCCGCGCGCTGCAGACCTCCTCGCTGCTCCATCCAATGCCGAACTGCCTCACACACACGACGACCCAAAACGCAGGCAGCATATAAATAACTGCACATTAAAAATCACACAAGATACACACGGATCGGCAAAGACAATTCCACAATGTCTCAAACAATACTAAAACCAGTCACTGTGAAACAACACGGACAAATTATAAGTCGGCACAAGCACAGAGAAGCCAGAAGTGGTCGAAAGACGAAATATACGTCGTCCGCTGCGACTACAGACCGAACGACTAACTAACGGTCGTCCCCACTCAAGTCAGGCACGAGAAAGATCCCAGTATAAATCGTCGACTGACAACTTATTTCCATGAGGTCACTCCAACGGACACACACACACACACACACACACACACACACACACACACAAGTGAAAGTTGCACTACTCGAATATCACGGTCCACTCAACTAAAACTCGCTGAATCCGGTCCTTGACGTGCTCGTGCACTCTCAGGACCACATCCTTCCGCCGGACAGTACATGTGCATCGCCAGCGGTTTGGCGAGTATTGGTTGTCCGGACCTCACTGCTGCTCCGTCCCAACTCCACTCCCTGGACACACGACGACCCGGAAATACTAGAGGCCGCTCCAAAGATTGTATCTCAGTACGCGCTATCGATAAGCGCTGCTGCTGCCACTCACGGACAGAAAAGACGAGCAACGTAGTGGCGCCAGTGAACACACTAAGAAAACGAGACGCCACTATCGCTGCTACAAGATGCCATGCTATGAACGGCATCAACGCGAGCCGCACACGGCTCACTGAGGATCCGTTAGAGGACTATTAGTTTGACTTTAGGAAATGTAAAGGCACAAGAGAGGCAGTTATGACGTTGAGCTTCGTAACGGAAGCAAGGCTGAAGAAAAATCAAAACCCGTCCAATGGATATATCGATAGAGGTCGACAATGTAAAACGGTGCAATATGTTCGAAGTCATGAGTGAGGTGCATGGAAGAAAAGGGGAAAAATAATTATGGAAAAACCTCGCTCGAAGGGTTCAGATTAAAGAGGGTATAAGACAGAGATGCACTCTTTCACTCCTATTGTTCAACGTATACATGGAAGAAGCAGTAGCGGAAGTATAAGTAAGGGTGAAAAGATGAAACTTCCTGGCAAATTAAAACTGTGTGCCGGACCGAGACTCCAATTCGCGACTTTTGCCTTTCGCGGGCAAGTGATCTACTGTCTCAGCTACCCAAGCACGGCTCATGCCCCGTTGCCAGGAAGTTTCATATCAGCGCACACTCCGCTGCAGAGTGAAAATCTCATTCTGGAAACACCCCCGAGCTGTGGCTAAGCCATGTCTCCGCAATATCCTTTCTTCCAGAAGTGCTAGTTCTGCAAGGTTCGCAGGAGAGCTTCTGTGAAGTTTGGAAGGGAGGAGACGAGGTTCTGGCAGAAGTGAAGTTGTGAGGAAGGGCGTGAGTCGTGCTTGGGTAGCTCAGATGTAGAGCATTAGCCCGCAAAAAGCAAAGGTTCCGAGTTAGAGTCTCGGTCAGGTACACAGGTTTAATTTGCCAGGAAGTTTCGACATTGGTATCCTCAGCGAAAGTGAAGAATATTTACAGGACATACTGAAATGAATCGAAATTTTAATCAGTGCAGAATACTGAGAATAAACAGGACACAGAGAAAAGTAGTGAGAAGTAGCAGAAATGACAATACTGAGACATCTAATAGCGAAGTTGCTGATCACGAAGTAGACGGAACTAAGGAATTCTGTTACCTAGAACTCAGAATAATCCGTGACGGAAGAAGCAAGAAGGACATAGAAAGAGTACTAATACAGGCAAAGGCGGTTTTCCTGGCCAAGACAAGTAGTTTAGTACTATCGAACGTTGAGCCTAATTTGAGATAGAAATTTCTGAGAACTTAGGTTTGGAGCACTGATATGTATGGTAGTAAATCATGGATAGTAGAAAAACGATAACTGACGAGAAAGGAAGCGTTTATGTTGCGTTGCTGCACAAGAATGCTGAAAATTAGTTGGATGCAGAAGATAACTAGTGAGGAAGATCTTCGCAGAACCAGCGAAGAAAGGAACGTATAGAAAACATTGACAAGAAGAAGGAACAGACTGTTAGGGCATGTGTTAAGATATGTCCATGGTAGCAGAAGGAGTTTCAGAGGGTAAAAAGTGTATGATAATACAGAGACTGGAATAAATCGAACAAATAATTGATGGTGGAGGGTGCAAGTCAAATGGAGAGATTAGCACAGGAGAGGAATTCGTAGACTGCGGGATCCAACCAGTCGGAGAAAAAAAAAGAGTATGATGGCACTGCTGTGGGGATATTGCTCGGATGTATTGTCCAATGATGAAGGTATGCACCTTCAGAACGTGTAAAAATTTATGTTTTTGCAATGTGAATGGCTAAGATAACATTTTTAACTTTTTACTTAATGCGAATACACGTAGTTGCAGAATAGTGCTAGTTGAAAGCTGAACAGTAATGTCAGGAATGACTCTTACTTGTAATAACAGACTACTCCAAAAGATATGCTCAACTAAGTGTGATGTACTTACAGGTTTTAGTTCCCATTGCTTTTCCATAGACACAGGAGGGCTGGACTCTTTGATGAATAGTTAACGCTAAAATCCTGCAGGCAGCTACGTAAATAGCTGGTTACAATTACACCTAAAGACCTGTAGGCGTAATGTAATATGACTTATCACACACATACATGTACACTCACACACACATCTACTGGTTGCCGTTTCATAAGTATAGACGGTGTTTGAGTATTATAGGTACAAACGAAAGAGGCAAGTAGAGGACAATGGAGTAAGCAATTATAAACATAAGTAATGCAGTAACACCATCTCACAACTGTGTGAAAAGAATATGCTTCTTTCCAACTTTATCACAGTAAATCGATCACCGTAAAAATGAGCTGGTTATTGGGTAGGAAAGACATCGCAATGAAAAACTATGCGCTTATAAAGTGAAGCAAGTCACGCGAAACTATTGCCAATGAAACTAAACAGATCATTAGCTACTATTAAGTGTATGTAGAAATTAAATGAAAAGTATGTTCCATCATAGTGCGTATGACATAATTAAAGTTAATATAGTGATAATAACGGACCTCAAGGAGGTTGGAATAGGATTCAATACCTTGTGCACAAATTAATCCTTCTGTAATGCATGCGAGCGCAATTTACTAGTTATCACCTTGTAAGTTGTCAGGCAAATCCAAGACCTTCCATGAAAACCCTGACATGATAGCACATCCGGCAGCATAGCTCCAAATAAATCCTGACATTAAATTAACCAAAGTAATACGATCAACGAATGAGCAAATGGAATACCACAGACTAACACAAGAACGTCTAAATGCATGCCATACCTTCCCACGGTGAAACAGACGCAGTTCCGAGGGGAGAAACGAGAACAGAAGCCGAGAGCAGAGTCGTGTAGGCTAGGAGGCCCTAGGACAAGGGACGGACACCCACGTGGCTAGCTGACCGCCAAGACCACCCCCAGCCCATGTTAAAAGATGGAGCCCTCCAGAAGAACAGCATAGATCTTACGATAACACTAAAAGGGCCACACCAGATGCAAGTTTTAGCTTGAGACTATACGTGTCTCTGTTACATAGCAAACATTAAAAACATTGCCCCACCTCGAAAAGTATAATGTTTCTCATTGGATAGACAGAATTTTTGTAGGCGGAGCTTAAGGTTAAATTGAGACCCTGATTGGTCAGTTGAAAACACAGCCAGATAGCTTTTCTTAAACCAACTTCGGTAAATTGCAGTAAGGAGAAGTTAGAAGGAGTTGCTTCCGAGATGGCGAGGTGTGTGGAGCTGCGCCGCCTGCCGCTGCCTAACCAACGACAAGGTAATGAACGCACGCAATGACGCATAAGAGCGCATAAGGCTTCACTCAGAACTGCAGAAGTCTCATCTATTACACCCCCTTTTTACGTAATACTAGTGTCGTTCGTCAATTAAACTTCGTGGTATTCACATTTGCTATTAGAAGTTAAAATCTGAAACGCGATGATTTTTCTGTTATGTAATTATTGAGAAGCCACATCAGCCACTGTAATTTATGACAAGTTAAATAAGTAATTAAAGATAATTGAGGGTCACTGTAGACCATTTTGACAGTTTTCTCTTTTATGAAACTTAATCCTAGATTATAGATGTGATATGGCATAGGTCATCCTTCGATCCATTATAGAACTTGGAAACCCATTCAGGGAATATTCGTTCATATTTTTGTTGAACACAGTTGGTTTTTATCATCCTGTATTAAAATATTTCCTTTTATCAATAGTGCAATTTATAAACAATGTTTTGTGAGTAGAATAAAAATTCCAATGGTAAACTCAACTGCTTTTTCGACGTTATTTTACCAGCTAATTAAAAATAGGAAAGCTTTGAACCCCTTCCACTAAATTTAGTTAGTATTAAGATTCTTTTACAGGGAGTGCAGTGGAACTGACGCTGAAATCATTAAGGTCAAATGGCTCTGAGCACTATGGGACTCAAGAAATCATTAAGTATTTGATTATACACTCCTGGAAATTGAAATAAGAACACCGTGAATTCATTGTCCCAGGAAGGGGAAACTTTATTGACACATTCCTGGGGTCAGATACATCACATGATCACACTGACAGAACCACAGGCACATAGACACAGGCAACAGAGCATGCACAATGTCGGCACTAGTACAGTGTATATCCACCTTTCGCAGCAATGCAGGCTGCTATTCTCCCATGGAGACGATCGTAGAGATGCTGGATGTAGTCCTGTGGAACGGCTTGCCATGCCATTTCCACCTGGCGCCTCAGTTGGACCAGCGTTCGTGCTGGACGTGCAGACCGCGTGAGACGACGCTTCATCCAGTCCCAAACGTGCTCAATGGGGGACAGATCCGGAGATCTTGCTGGCCAGGGTAGTTGACTTACACCTTCTAGAGCACGTTGGGTGGCACGGGATACATGCGGACGTGCATTGTCCTGTTGGAACAGCAAGTTCCCTTGCCGGTCTAGGAATGGTAGAACGATGGGTTCGATGACGGTTTGGATGTACCGTGCACTATTCAGTGTCCCCTCGACGATCACCAGTGGTGTACGGCCAGTGTAGGAGATCGCTCCCCACACCATGATGCCGGGTGTTGGCCCTGTGTGCCTCGGTCGAATGCAGTCCTGATTGTGGCGCTCACCTGCACGGCGCCAAACACGCATACGACCATCATTGGCACCAAGGCAGAAGCGACTCTCATCGCTGAAGACGACACGTCTCCATTCGTCCCTCCATTCACGCCTGTCGCGACACCACTGGAGGCGGGCTGCACGATGTTGGGGCGTGAGCGGAAGACGGCCTAACGGTGTGCGGGACCGTAGCCCAGCTTCATGGAGACGGTTGCGAATGGTCCTCGCCGATACCCCAGGAGCAACAGTGTCCCTAATTTGCTGGGAAGTGGCGGTGCGGTCCCCTACGGCACTGCGTAGGATCCTACGGTCTTGGCGTGCATCCGTGCGTCGCTGCGGTCCGGTCCAAGGTCGACGGGCACGTGCACCTTCCGCCGACCACTGGCGACAACATCGATGTACTGTGGAGACCTCACGTCCCACGTGTTGAGCAATTCGGCGGTACGTCCACCCGGCCTCCCGCATGCCCACTATACGCCCTCGCTCAAAGTCCGTCAACTGCACATACGGTTCACGTCCACGCTGTCGCGGCATGCTACCAGTGTTAAAGACTGCGATGGAGCTCCGTATGCCACGGCAAACTGGCTGACACTGACGGCGGCGGTGCACAAATGCTGCGCAGCTAGCGCCATTCGACTGCCAACACCGCGGTTCCTGGTGTGTCCGCTGTGCCGTGCGTGTGATCATTGCTTTTACAGCCCTCTCGCAGTGTCCGGAGCAAGTATGGTGGGTCTGACACACCGGTGTCAATGTGTTCTTTTTTCCATTTCCAGGAGTGTATAATCGCTAGTCTCACTGAACTCATCTGAACTCTACATATCATGTGTGGTCTGGCGTCTCCTTACCAGCAACAGGTTCCAGGTTCAAACTAGTCAATTCCCTAAAAAACACGCTCAGAGCGTCGTTGCGCGAAAGTGGTAGGGAGACACGACTTAGAACAAACAGCCACCACGCAGAATGTTAAAAATACCTTGTGCACAAATTAATCCTTCTGTAATGCACGCGAGTGCTGTTTACTCGTTATCACCTCCGAATCTGAAGGAAGGAAGGAATATTGGGTTAATATCCCGTCGTCGTCGAGGTCATTAGATGGAGCAGAAGCTCGGATGGTTTAAAGGATATGGAGGGAAATTGGTCGTGCTCTTTCAGGGTAACCAATGGGGTATTTGCCTGGAACGGTTTAGGGAAATCATGAACAACCTACATCTGGACGGCCAGACGTGTTTGAACCGTCGTCCTCGCGAATGCGAGTCCAGTGTGCTACCTACTGCACCACCTCGCTCGATACCTGCAGATTTCTCATATACTTGAATGTTTGGCCTCATCACACCACAGAAACTGATCACAAAGGAGCAATATCTTATAAATGCAAGTGACTTCTTATATTAATTAGGGGTTACTTAAACATGGGCAAAGTGTAGTAAATGAGGATCTCAAAATGTAAGTAATGATTGTGAACAGAAAACTTTATTTACCATAGTTAAGTGTATAATTGATAAAGTAATAAAACAGAGCAGTGTTCTTAAAAGCCGGCCGAAGTGGCCGTGCGGTTAAAGGCGCTGCAGTCTGGAACCGCAAGACCGCTACGGTCGCAGGTTCGAATCCTGCCTCGGGCATGGATGTTTGTGATGTCGTTAGGTTAGTTAGGTTTAACTAGTTCTAAGTTCTAGGGGACTAATGACCTCAGCAGTTGAGTCCCATAGTGCTCAGAGCCATTTGAACCATTTTTTTGTTCTTAAAAATGGGGTAAACTGTAGTAAAAATGACGCTAACCACTGTGGGACTTGCATTTAACTGAAAGGCTGCAGGAAGGAAAAGGAATAAGACTTCCACAGCTGGGCAGCTCACAAATCAAAGGTGAAAGACACAAATATTAAACACAAAGGACTGAGCATACAAAATGCGGGTAAAGACGGGGGAATGCAACAAAAACTTCCCACTCAAGCTGTACAACAATGAATATTTCGATTCACTGGTTTGCTATTGGTATCGAACAGACTCAATTCATCCGTTAGCACCGTTTGTGTCACGTATTGTTGGAGTGTTGGTACTTTGGATTGGACAGTCCATAAACTTGTGCGGAAGAAAACAACTTTCTCATGCGGGAGACAGAAAGATAATTTCATGGTCAGGTACCTACAGGGGAATGACCTGACTGCCAGCAACACGGTGGCTGCTACAACGGTTTAGTGCAAGACACTGCCACAATAACATTTTTGAAGTCAGCATTTTTCTTCAAAAAGTGTGTGTCTCCCAGGAGGCTCAAGTTCCCTGCCTTTGAGACACAGTGAAAGGCTTCTGTTGATGAAGTGGTACATCGCCATACCCCGCAAATTCACTCTCTTCCTGCGAAAAATAAAACAACTTCCCCCTCCCAGAAAAAGTATCATGATCACATAATATATTACTAAGTAATCGCGACAGAGCTGAGACAATAATGGTGAAGCGATATATGACAGTCTTGGTACCTCACCCTCCTGTGATTCCTTTAAAAAATTAAAAAATATAAAATAAATAAAAATAAAAATAAAATACTTCCAATGTGAAGTAGCAATACTCATTTATCACCTGTTTCAGGCATCCCCAGAAAGAAACTGATCGATACAACAAATGGAAGTAAAAGTAATGTCCTCATACAGTTTTCCAACAAGATATTTGAACTGGCAAGGCATCTAATTTCTTGCAAGTCTTATACAAGGAAAATGTAAAATGAGAGGAGAATTACAATACCTCATGTTTGGCACTTAAACAAAATGTGTAAAGAACAAAAGTTCAGGGTTGTATAGATCCTCACACACATAAAAGGAAAACTAGTACGTTCTCAGCCTGTGTTAACATTGCAGGTTTGAATCCATAGATGAATTGTTACCAGATTTAAAATAAATCTTAATCTGTATTGTGTATGTAGAGCTGGGTATCATATTACAACTAATGTAGACAAGTGTCCACGTTTGTTAAACTGATGATAATATTTTACACAAATATAGGTGTCATATACAAGTGGTACAGACCAGTGCTCACCTTTGTCAGCTTGAGGCTAACGTGATCGTTAGAATATTTGAACCATTCGAATCAAAATTCTTATTAAAATTTGGAGAGGGAGATTCAAACTTAGAATTACAATTTCTCATCTTTGAGCCTGTACAACTGCACAAAAATTGCCTTTTTCCTAATTTATCGGGAAGTTGTGATGTTACAGCAATTAAATTTGTTTGCCCAAGTGCAGGAAATTGTATTTATAACAAAAAATATAGTTTGAACAGAATAGCTCATTTCACAGTAAGAAAAGAGGGGAAAAAGAAACGGTTTTGCATCTCTGAGTCCATAATAACTACCAAAATGTAATATGAAGTTAAATATATTTGAATAAGGAAAATGTCTTTCGCTCGTTCGTTAACCGAGCTACACAGTAATGTGAAAAAAAAACCGAAACCTACTCCCCAAATTAGGATACAGTAGTCTTTATAATGGCATGATATAAGATACCCTAACATAAGGCAGATGTCAGAACAAGTTGCATCATTAAACAACGGCTTTTGCCACACTTTAATTTTACAAAACAATCTGTTATCAACAACTACACTCGACTATCTTCTGCTTGTTGCTGTGACCTTTTAAACAATAAAATTTTAAATGAAATTTTTTCTGGAAAATTGGTGAGTTATCCGTATGTGTATAACACAACAAACAAGACAAACATTAGGGATTTTTTGTTTGCAACATTATGTATACTTAGAAATTCTTCACTTTTCTGGAAAATAATTCTCATTTATAAACGTTAGTCATTCAAAAGATAGTCGAGTGTGGTTGTTAATAACTGATGGAAAAGAGGCTGTCGAGGTTCCAGACACTATATAGCGTTAAATAATCGAGTTTGTGTGTGAGACAGGCCATAATGCGGTTAAGTGAAATGAAGAGGCAGTTAAACAGTATTATTATATACCACGTTTGACTGACAAGGTGAAAAGAGTGATCTCCAGTAGTGTAAAATATTAATTGTGAATAAAAACTTAGGAATGAAGGAAGGTTTTCTTCATCCATTATTCAAAGAAAGTGAGCAACTATGTACTAATAACATTTATCATACTGGACTACTTAGAGCAACGCACAAAGAATTCAACCGCATTCAGATTATTATTGGTGCATTTACCAAGTTCATCTGGTTACATCCTGTAAAGACTACAAAATCAATATAAGCAATTAGATGTAATTACAGAAAACTGATTTTAGGAATCTTTCCAAGTATTATAGACAGATGGTCTTGCTTTATTTCTCAAGAATTCATGGAGTATTGTATTACATTTTAATATCAATAGGACTCCCCAGAGCCAAAGGATAGATTGAGATGATTAATTCTACTTTGCTAAAATTAGTACTGATAGCCCAAATGAATGGTACAAGGTGGTGCCATCATGAATTCAACATACAACAGAAGTATTAGGGGAAACACCAACTGAACTTTTGACAGGAATTAAGATTTACACGCAGGCTGATCGTCAAATGAAAATATTATTAGAAGAAAAGTTATTAATTCATTTGAAGAGATATGCAGTAATCTGAAGCAAGATGCTACAAACCAGCAAGGTGAAAGGAAAAAACATTGACAGGTTCGGCTGATGTCAGATGGCAATAAAATGAACACATACTGGATCAACATTAAAGACGAAGCCCAAGATTCTAGGTTCCTATCGAGTTACAAAAAAAAATGGTTCAAATGGCTCTGAGCACTATGGAACTTAACTTCTGTGGTCATCAGTCCCCTAGAACTTAGAACTACTTAAACCTAACTAACCTAAGGACATCACACACATCCATGCCCAAGGCAGGATTCGAACCTGCGACCGTAGCGGTCACGCGGTTCCAGACTGTAGCGCCTAGAACCGCTCGGCCACACTGGCCGGCCCTATAGAGTTACAGAAGTTAAAAAAAAAACCTATGACGTGTGCTGAAAAGGCGACAACCACAAGGGTCCCAGGAGTACAGCACTGCCGAATTTTTGCAGCCCTGGCCAAATGACATCTGAGTTGGATGATTGTCAGTTTGACCAAATATGGAATTTGGATAGAGGTTTAAGGGTTACTCTCTTGACAAGACTGGTGGCATGCTGAAGAAGCTGAATATTGGATAGCAATTTTGAATGTTTATGGAGAAACAATATTCATGGTAAAACAGAAGTTTGTTGCTGAAGTTCTTTTGTTTGTGCGTACAGTATTAAGGTTTGTAAAGAGGAGAGTAATAAATAGCTCTGAAAATTCATAGGATTTATTTAACTTTCACGTTTAGAGGTGAACCAACGTATTAACATCTGCTCAGTAACAATAGAATTTTTCACATATCTAACTTGTGCTCTCTCACTTTTATCTATGTTGCATAAAATGGCACTCCTTCAGGGTGTAAAGTGTATCTACAAAATGTAGTTCCTTTGCCATGTATGATTTTAAAAAGAAATGTCAACATCTGAAAGTTCTCTTTTCCAATTTTACAGCAGATCAAAACGCCATATAAGTGAAAATGCTGTCGAGAACAGCAGAGACTGCTGACACAGGGTGCCAAAAATTCAAATTAAACAATATCATCCAGCTGTCTTACCCTGTAAACGTTCATAAGTGACACAAACAAAAACACAGTTCCTAACACAAATAAAATCATGACTGGTGAGCGCTCCTTTGGCAAAATCTAGCGTCTGACAAGAACTTCTACATGTCTTGCCACTACCATAGAGCAATGATACGCTACTGGTTGTGCATCATATATCCCAAATTATGGTCTACAGTGTGTCCTATCACATCCTGTCAGATCACAAAGATCTATAAACCTTCCATATGATATATACATAATATATACATAAAGCAGTGTGTGTGTGTGTGTGTGTGTGTGTGTGTGTGTGTATCAAAAATAATCTACCAAACCCCCACATCTATTTCAACAAACTCTGGTACAGAAACAGCAGTCATCATAAGTGTAGTGGCGTAGCAAGACAGCCACGCCACTCGGAGGTAGCCGAAAGGCACGCGTTAAATACACGCAGACCGGCGTGAGGTCTGGAACAGGACAATGTCTTGAGAATTGCAATAAAGTACGAAAATCTTGTAATACTTAACTTTAATCCACAATTGTAGAACATCTCTCTTGACGGTACATGTTATAACCACAATATAAAATAATATCCAATGCTATGGCGCCTTGCTAGGTCATAGCAAATGACGTATCTGAAGGCTATGCTGTCGTCTCGGCAAATGAGAGCGTAATTGTCAGTGTAGCGTCGCTAGCAAAGTCGGCTGTACAACTGGGGCGAGTGCTAGTAAGTCTCTCTAGACCTGCCGTGTGGCGGCGCTCGGTCTGCGATCAGTGACAGTGGCGACACGCGGGTCGATGTATACTAATGGACCACGGCCGATTTAAAGGCTACCACCTAGCAAGTGTGGTGTCTGGCGGTGACACCAGAATAAGTTTCGGCACTATGGGTTTATAACTTCCTAGCTCCAATAGGAGTGGAGATACAGGCAAAAATTTTTCCTATCCCCTGGCATGTAGGCTGCCTAGCATGACAGGTATGTTGCATGGGAACAGTATCAGCTTGCCAAATCAACCTACTTTGCAGGGCAGCCTACATGTCAGGGGAAAGAAACGAGTTTCTGTGTCCCAGCACAAAGGGTGCATGGCTTTTCAGGCATGTTGCATTGGCGCAGTATTGGTCTGCTTTGTCGATCTACTTTGCATGGCAGCCAGTATGTCAGTGGCAAATAAATGGTTTTAAAGTGCTGATGCATAGCTTGTCATGCATGACAGACATGTTGTGGGAGTGGTATCAACCTGCTTTATTAATTTGTGTTGCAGGGGATTAATGTCCCGATGAGCATGACTGGGGGCAGGCTGAGATGAAGAGGGGATGAAGAGACAGAGTGGGGATTAGCAGTCAGATAGAAGTCACAGGATGAGATGGACAGACAGAGGAACCAAAAGGTGGACATAGAGAAGGGGAGGAGGAGATGTACTCAATGTGTGTGTTGAATGCATACACTGGGAACGACACGAGGAAAAGGCTAGAATATCTATAAAGTCAAACTCAGCCTTCATAAATTAATGGAAGTTGGAGAACGCAAGGTCTCCACAAAGAAAATTGAGGAAGTCAGCAATAGGCACATTAGATAGTCGAACTCCCAAGCTGGTCGAAGGCCCCTCTCCATAGTTCTTCAAATGTTTTGGATTGGAGAGAGATCCTGTAACTTTGCTGGCCAACGTGGAGTTCGGTAAGCCTGAAGAAAAGCAGTAGAAACTCTTACTGCATATGGTTGGACACTGCTGAAATTTAAAGCAAGGCGTGCTTGCTGTGAAGGGCTGGCCTTGTCGTTGATGTACCGCTGTGCTGTTAGGATGCATCGGCTGCTACGAAAGGAAAAGGCAGCTCAGGCTGTCACACCTGATTGTCGGCCCATATGGTGGTCGTCAGTCGATTTGGTATCCCTTTGCTGTCTGGGGTCTCCATGCACGTCTTCGGCCTGGAATCTGATTGTATGGAGTAGAATAGTCTTCAGTGCTGAGTCCTGCTTCGAATTTAGTTCTGATGAACAATGAAGAAATGTCTGGAGAGGCCATGGCCAGTGGTGGAGGAACCAACCTGAAACCAGATATAGGTGACAAGGTTTTGGATATCAACAACTCACCAAATGACTTACCCACTTTGTAAGGCAGAACAGGCACTAATATGTTGAATCTCTGACAACAGAATATAGAGATGGTAGGTTCGGGTGGGAGCGTTTCCTTGGACTCACGTCAGTTACGCTAGTGATGAATGAAACTCGTGCAAGTCAGAAACGCATCCTCTGGCACGCATCGATTGTTTGTCCAGGCCAGCAAACTTGTCACGCGTGGTCGGAGTTAGAAACACAATGGTGGAGTGGAAGGGAGACTTGGTGGTAATTCCCGCGCAAGATGTGGAGTCCACTCTACCTGCCTCAAAGCAGTTAGATGCGCCAGCAGGTGCACACGGCCGTTACGGCTGGCGGTGAATCTGTGAGAACTGGCTTAGGCCCGAGCAGCAGGCCGCTCTCCGCCTCCCGACTTCCTGTAATACGGATTTTGTTCAGTACAACCCTGATCGACCTTTTCCTGAATTTGCGTTGTTATTCATTGCGCAACCGCCTAAGTTCCGTTGAAAGTTGAGGATATTACTGAAAAGTTATACTAACTACTGAATGTGTGATCAAGAGGTCAGTAGTGACATTTTATTGCTCTTGTTTGACGTATTTTATGGTATGGTTTTAACGTGTGGATATCTTTACATGCTAAATAGGAAAGCACTGTCCAAATTTTCTATTTTTGTGTTTTTTTCGTAGTCGTATTTTTTAATTTCTGTCTGTCAACGCCGGCCGCGGTGGTCTCGCGGTTCTAGGCTCGCAGTCCGGAACCGTGCGACTGCTACGGTCGCAGGTTCGAATACTGCCTCGGGCATGGATGTGTGTGATGTCCTTAGGTTAACAAACTGCCTATTGGCTTCTGTCTCGGGTTCTTCGGCCGACGTTCATCTAATGATTTTTCTGACGTTTCGCCAGCACGAGTGGCTGGCATTGTCAAAGCTTCACCCTCCATTGCCGGTGGTGAAGCTTTGACAATGCCAGCCACTCGTGCTGGCGAAACGTCAGAAAAATCATTAGATGAACGTCGGCCGAAGAACCCGAGACAGAAGCCAATAGGCAGTTTGTCAACAAGTGGCCACGAAAGCCTCAACAATTTTGTGTCCTTAGGTTAGTTAGGTTTAAGTAGTTCTAAGTTCTAGGGGACTGATAACCACAGCAGTTGAGTCCCATAGTGCTCAGAGCCATTTGAACCATTTGATTTTGTCTGTCAACAAAACGTTGCAAGTCAACTTTGACCACTGCTTATGATAGTATGGACACTAATTGTGGCCACTGATTTAATGACCGATAACTGATAAAGCTTTTCAATCACACTCGTCTACTACATGTCTGTACATGATGTTTTGCAATAGTTTTTTGTTGTTCCAGATGTCACTGTGCCACGTGACGTGTGCACTCCCTTTACAAGCCAAGAAAATAAAACTAAATGTCGATATTGTTCTCCAAGTCTTGCCTGAGCGCCAAGGATATGGAACGTGAGATCTCGTTCGACTATGAAGAGGGAACAATATCCCACTTCGCTGTGAAAGATTTGAAACCAATTTACCTACCACTGAAGAATTTACAAATATCAATAACAGTTCTAATAACGCTAACCACAATTCTTTTTTTGCAGCCCTGCATCAGAGTGTTTCAAGAACCCCAAGCAGTACATCAAACTTCAAAGTCAAATTTAATTACAAATTACACGATTGAAACAAGACCCTTGCCAGTTCATCCTTTCCAAAGCAAACTAATAATCAGTTACTATAAATGATTCTAAATGAATACTACCCATTTAAAATTGTAGATGATCTTGAGTTCCGAAAATTGCTTAATTTACATCGTCCAGCATATAAGAAACCAACAAGAAAAACAGTATCTTGCAATTTATTGCCTGCCATCCACAACGAACTGAAGGAAGAAGTTCGAAATTTATCTAGGCGTGGAACAAATGTGTGTCTAATTGCTCATGGAAGGACGTCTCAAATTAATGAAAACCATTTCGAAGCCATCAACTTCATCGATGAAAACGTTGCAAAATGTGCTGCTAGACTTTATTTGCTATCAAAGTCGACACACAGCTGACGATAAAGCAAAAATATTCCGAGATGTTGCATCTGAATAGGGTATACAGCATAATGTTACTGCTGTAAAATATGCTCCACCCAAACAGGCCATGAAGGCCCAACTGTACCGACGGTACTGACAGGCCGCCGTGTCATCATCAGCCAGCAGGCGTCAGTGGATGCGGATATGGAGAGGCATGTGGTCAGCACACCGCTCTCCCGGCGTATGTCAGTTTACGAGACCCGAACCCGCTACTTTTCCGTCAAGTAGCTCCTCAGTTTGGCTCACAAGGGCCGAGTACACCCCGCTTGCCAACAGCCCTCCGAAGACCAGTTGGTCGCCCATCTAAGTGTTAGCCCAGCCCGACAATTTCAATGCTCACGGATAATACCAGCAACATGTTAAAGGCCGTGACAATCGCAGGGTGGAGACAAATGAGATGCTTTGGACGCTCCTTAAATTTGGCAACAAATAGTGGTTTGCAACAGGAAGAAAGTAAATCATTTATTGCAAAAGTGAAAAGTACTCTTGAATACTTTAAACGATTTATCAGGGCTACAGGATGATAAAAAAATTAAACTTTCCGCTACTGAAACCGAAATACGACCGCGTAACTCATTGAAACTCAGCATATGATATGAGTAGTAGATTTCATACATGAAGACTGCTATAATAACTACTCCAGCTAGTGAAAACCAAAAGATAAATAATTTTTCTGTTGAGGAGTGGGAAATTGTTTCAAAACGCAAAGAAGTTGTACACATTTTCCATGTTTAGTCTCTTTGCTCAGGAAAACATGTTTCCTTGTCAAAAATACCCACTCATGTTTGTGCCGTGCTTGACAAATGAAATGGATACTTAACAGAACAAAGTTTGTATTGAAGAACTATGCTACACATTCAATCGCGAGATAAACGAAGGTTTTGTGACACTGAAACAAAAGAAGCGACGTTGATGGATCCAAAGATCAAGTCTCAAGGTCTAGTGCCTATGAACGTAGAGAACGCAATAGGTGGCCGGCCGAAGTGGCCGTGCGGTTAAAGGCGCTGCAGTCTGGAACCGCAAGACCGCTTCGGTCGCAGGTTCGAATCCTGCCTCGGGCATGGATGTTTGTGATGTCCTTAGGTTAGTTAGGTTTAACTAGTTCTAAGTTCTAGGGGACTAATGACCTCAGCAGTTGAGTCCCATAGTGCTCAGAGCCATTTGAACCATTTTTTGAACGCAATAGGTGACTCAAGCAGATATGTGCTACAACTAAGTTAAATACTGACCCAAACCATCAAGACATCAGTACAAACAATGAAGAGTCCGTCTCAGGTCAATATGAATGTCAGTCATTGATTTGGAGAATATTCGATCAGCAAGTTCTGATTTGCTTGCTCCACAAAATCGTGCTGCATCGTGTGCTACAGAAACAGATGAGTCTATTACTGAAGAAGTACTTAAATTGCATGTTAGTTTCGTATAGGAGGTGTAATTTCGAGTTTTAGTTACTGTAATCGTAAATTCAGGCAGATTGTTGCGCAGTTGTTAGGCATTCGTACAGATTAGTTCATACATTCTTTGCGTGTTTGCCTTGTGTTATCTAGGCACGGACTCGTGTTTCAGTAAATGTTGTTCAACATCGATTAGAATGGACAGCGACTGTGATTGCTGTGTTCGGATGAGGGCTGAGTTGGCATCCCTTTGCTCACAGCTGCGGGTGGCGCTGACTTCGGTCGCGTAGCTTGAGGCTGTTGCCAATGGGCACCACTGTGGGGAGCCGGACTTGGGTATCACGGGTATGTCAACCTCGTTATGTCTGTCCCCAGATCGGTCTACAGCTGTGGTTGCCCCGGTTGCTGCCCGCAGTGGGGCTGAGCCCTCGCCTGAGGTTGATTGGGAGGTCGTTCCAAGGCGTGGCAGGCAGCGAAATACGTCCCCGGAGGCTGATCAGAAAGCCTCCCCGGTGCGTCTGACAAACAGGTTTCAGGTGCTGTCTCTGGTAGAGCCAGATGCAGCTGCCTGCCCTGTTTCAGAGAATGATTCTCAGCCTTGAAGGTCCGGGCAATCGCAGAGGGTGGGCTTATTGGTAGGGAGCTCCAATGTTAGGCGCGTAATGGGGACCCTTAGGGATATGGCGGCTAAGGAGGGGAAGAAATCCCGTTTTCACTCCGTGTGCATTCCGGGTGGAGTCATTCCTTATATGGAAAGGGTCCTTCCGGTTGCCATGAAGAGCACAGGGTGCAGCCAGCTGCAGGTGGTGGCACATGTCGGCACTAATGACGTGGGTCGCTTTGGATCTGAAGAAATTCTCTCTGGATTCCAGCAGCTATCTGATTTGGTGAAGGCTGCCGGTCTTGCTTACGAGATGAAGGCAGAGCTCACCATCTGCAGCATCGTTGACAGAACCGATTGCGGAACTTTGGTGCAGAGCCGGGTGGAGGGTCTGAATCAGAGGCGCAGACGGTTTTGCGACCGTGTTGGCTGCAGATTCCATGACTTGCGCCATAGGGTGGTGGGGTTTCTGGTTCCGCTGAATAGGTGAGGAGTTCACTACACTCAGCTGGAGGCTACACGGGTAGCGGAGGTTGTGTGGCGTGGACTGGACGGTTTTTTAGGTTAGAAGGATTCGGGAAAGTACGGGATGGGCTGCAATCTCAAAGGGTGCATGGCAAATGCAGGACGTACTTGGATCAAGGAACAGTCGGAATTGTAAATTGTTGTAGTTGTGCTGGGAAAGTCCCTGAGCTTCAAGCGCTAATAGAAAGCACAGAAGCTGAAATCGTTATAGGTACAGAAAGCTGACTAGAGCCTGAAATAAGTTCTGCAGAAAATTTTACGAAGTCTCAGACGGTGTTCGGGAAAGATAGATTAAGCAGAATTGGTGGTGGAGTGTTCGTGTCTGTCAGTAGTGGTTTATCTTGTAGTGAAGTCGAAGTAGATACTCCGTGCGAATTGGTATGGGTGGAGGTTATAATTAACAGCCGAACTAAGTTAATAATTGGTTCCTTCTACCGACCCCCAGACTCCGATGATGTAGTTGCTGAACAGTTCAGAGAAAATTTGAGTCTCGGAACAAATAAATACCCCACTCATACGGTTATAGTTGGTGGGGACTTCAACCTTCCCTCGATATGTTGGCAAAAATACTTGTTCAAAACCGGTGGTAGGCAGAAAACATCTTCCCAGATTATCCTAAATGCTTTCTCGTAAAATTATTTCGAGCAGTTAGTCCACGAACCCACGCGAATTGTAAATGGTTGCGAAAACACACTTGACCTCTTAGCCACAAACAATCCAGAGCTAATAGAGAGCATCATGACTGATACAGGGATTAGTGATCACAAGGTCGTTGTAGCTAGGCTCAATACCGTTTCTTCCAAATCCACCAGAAACAAACGAAAAATAATTTTATTTAAAAAAGCGGATAAAGTGTCATTAGAAGCCTTCCTAACAGGAAATCTCCATTCATTCCGAACTGACTATGCAAATCTAGACGAGATGTGGCTCAAATTCAAAGATACAGTAGCAACAGCAATTGAGTGATTCATACCTCATAAATTAGTAAGAGATGGAACTGATCCCCCATGGTACGCAAAACAGGTCCGAACGCTGTTTCAGAGGCAACGGAAAAAGCATGCGAAGTTCAGAAGAACGCGAAATCCCGAAGATTGGCTAAAATTTACAGACGCGCGAAATTTGGCACGGACTTCAATGCGAGATGCCTTTAATAGGTTCCATAACGAAACATTGTCTCGAAATTTGGTACAAAATCTGAAGAAATTCTGGTCGTATGTAATGTACACAAGCGGCAAGACGCAGTCTATACCTTCGCTGCGCAGTGCCGATGGTACTGTTACCGACGACTGTGCCGCTAAAGCGGAGTTATTGAACGCAGTTTTCCGAAATTCCTTCACCAGGGAAGACTAATGGAATATTCCAGAATTTGAAGCACGATCAGCTGCTAGCATAAGTTTCTTAGAAGTAGGTACCTTAGGGGTTGCGAAGCAACTCAAATCGCTTGATACGGGCAAGTCTTCAGGTCCAGATTGTATACCGATTAGGTTCCTTTCAGATTACGCTGATACAATAGCTCCCTACTTAGCAATCATACACAACCGCTCGCTCACCGATAGATCTGTACCTACAGATTGGAAAATTGCGCAGGTCGCAGCAGTGTTTAAGAAAGGTAGTAGGAGTAATCCATCGAACTACAGACCTATATCATTGACGTCGGTTTTGGGGTTTTGGAGCATATATTGTATTCAAACATTATGAATCACCTCGAAGCGAACGATCTATTGATACGCAATCAGCATGGTTTCAGAAAACATCGTTCTTGTGCAACGCAGCTCCCTGTTTATTCGCACGAAGTAATGGCCCCTATCGACAGGGGATCTCAAGTTTTTTCCGTATTTCTAGATTTCCGGAAAGCTTTTGACACCGTTCCTCACAAGCGACTTCTAATCAAGCTGCGGTCCTATGGGATATCGTCTAAGTTGTGCGACTGGATTCGTGATTTCCTGCCAGGAAGGTCGCAGTTCGTAGTAATAGACGGCAAATCATCGAGTAAAACTGAAGTGATATCAGGTGTTCCCCAGGGAAGCGTCCTGGGAGCTCTGCTGTTCCTGATCTATATAAATGACATGGGTGACAATCTGAGCAGTTCTCTTAGGTTGTTCGCAGATGATGCTGTAATTTACCGTCTAGTAAGGTCATCTGAAGACCAGTATCAGTTACAAAGCGATTTAGAAAAGATTGCTGTATGGTGTGGCAGGTGGCAGTGTGAGGTGATCCACGTGAGTTCCGAAAGAAATCCGTTGGAATTCGATTACTCGATAAATAGTACAATTCTCAAGGCTGTCAATTCAACTAAGTACATGGGTGAAAAATTACGAACAACTTCAGTTGGAAAGACCACATAGATAATATTGTGGGGAAGGCGAGCCAAAGGTTGCGTTTCATTGGCAGGACACTTAGAAGATGCAAAAAGTCCACTAAAGAGGCAGCTTACACTACACTCGTTCGTCCTCTGTTAGAATATTGCTGCGCGGTGTGGGATCCTTACCAGGTGGGATTGACGGAGGACATCGAAAGGGTGCAAAAAAGGGCAGCTCGTTTTGTATTATCACGTAATAGGGGAGAGATATGAGGCAGATATGATACGTGAGTTGGGATGGAAGTCACTAAAGAAAAGACGTTTTTCGTCGCGGCGTGATCTATTTAAGAAATTTCAGTCACCAACTTTCTCTTCAGAATGCGAAAATATTTTGTTGAGCCCAGCCTACATATGTAGGAATGATCATCAAAATAAAATAAGAGAAATCAGAGCTCGGACAGAAAGGTTTAGGTGTTCGTTTTTCCCGCGCGCTGTTCGGGAGTGGAATGGTAGAGAGATGGTGTGATTTTGGTTCGATGAACCCTCTGCCAAGCACTTGAATGTGAATTGCACAGTAATCATGTAGATGTACTTGTCGGCACTCAAGGTTCTGTCATCTGGTGGAAACAAGGAAAAGATATTTATCCACGTCTCCATAAAGTGATGCTGAAACGGCTATGTTCTGTGACATGTGAGAGGATTTTTTCCAAGATGGGCGAAACAACGGATTAGACGGAAGCCAGAAGAAGTATCTGAAATAATATTTATACCTAACACTTTAAAATGATTGAGTTATACGTGCTTGTGAACATGTTTATATTTATTTACAGGAAACACTGCTGCGTCGATACGTAATTTCGCACTAGTAACAGTGTAAAAAAAATTTATTGATTAAAAGAGATTTTTTTAAGTAAGAACGAATAGTTAACAAAGAATTTAGTTTTGTAGAAATAATAAGAAACATACTACAGTGATTTGCGTGAAACGTATAGCAATTGATGACTCAGATTTTATAATGCGACAACTATTTGTGATTCTGTAATAAAACATAATTTTATCACAGATAACATTTTTCTTATTTAAACAAAAATCAGTACTATCCGTTAATAAGTTATTGGCTGCATATTATGTAACTCCTGTGTTACACAACTGCAGTCCTCGGTCAGAGAAGATTCACTTCATAGATACGCTTCGTCCGCCGGTTGTAGAGCCCGACGAATACAGGTCCAGTGGACACGGAAACCGAATGCATGTCCGCTGAGCTGAACGCAGATCTGGAACCGGGCGGTTTAAAATCTTGGACTCACCCATCTCTAATAAGTTACAATGATGCTCTCAGAATGCTTTGGAGCACACCATTCAGCATACATCGTTAACCTTTTGGCAGTCATTCTGAACCAAAGACATCGTCTGTCACGATTACAGGGTGAATGAGATAACAGAGATTTGAGCGTGGGTGATTGGAAACGTGTGATGTTGGATTAGTCACGTTTCTTGTTACAACAGCTCAATGGCCGCGAGTGGATACGCCGTCATCTTGGAGAACAGGCGCTCGAAACATGCGCCCCGAAACATATGCAGGCCGGTGGGGCAATATTATGCAATGAGGGGCATTCACATGGTCTTCCGTGGGCCCTGTGATAGTTATAGAAGGAACTATGAGACCAGTGTATTACTTGATCATTACTGGGAACCACTAATTCCTCTCATGCGTGATGCCCTTTCCCGATGGCAATGAGATCTTCCAGCAGGATAACTCTCACAAGGCCAGAATCGTGATACTGTGCTTTGAGCAGAATGGTTCTCAAGTCACGTTGATGTCTTGGCCATCAAATTTGCCTCATCTGAGCGCGATGGAACACATCAGAGACGATATCAGGGCGCCATCTGCGCCCCTACAAACCACTGGCACCTTATTTACGAGAGTTACTTCATCTATGACGTAGGTGCAGACAACAGACGCTACACACGTCCTAAAACCTACCAAGGACATATCACACACCAGATACGCAACATCGCTGCTATATTGCATTCCAATGGTGGATCGACACCGTGTTAAGTGGGAGCGCTCATAGTGTTTCTGCTGGTCAGTGTATGTCGGTATGTTACCTTTTTGTGTCACGTTCACCAACCTCAAGGCTGAAGGCACTGTCTCGAACATTCACGTCTGATTATTGGCTCTTCATCTCAAAACAGGAGGACGAATCGAAAGTTTATTTTCTATCATCCGAAATAAGTCAAATGGCTCTGAGCACTATGGGACTCAACTGCTGTGGTCATTAGTCCCCTAGAGAAATAAGTCACAAACAGTACTGACAAATATACTGTCTTCTGTGTACCCTACACCATTTTTCTACATTGTCCCCACATCTGTTCAGACATTTTTCCAAACACTAAATTTGAAGTGTCCCTCAGGTAGAATTCGTGGAACCAGCGTCACACTGCTGTCTTGGCTTCATGGTTGCATATGAGCCGCTGTCCTGCCACGAAATTTTTCAGAGAGAAAGGGTGTAAATCACTAGCGGTAGCTTCCGGACTGTACGGTGGGTGGTACAGACTCCGCCAGTGAAATGGCTGGAACTTGTGGGCTGTTCTGATTGACACATGTGCCCTCGAATTATCGTGGGCGATAATGACGCTGTCTACAGAGAGAATTCGTCGGCGATTCTTCCGGATGGTAGCCCGCAGACATGACAGCGTGGAAAAATAAGTGCCGGCGTTGACGGTTCCACCTAGTGGCATGAAACCCAAAGGAGAGTGCACGGCGATCGCAGAAGACCGTTAACGTCACTTTCCCAACACTGACGTTGATCGGAATTCTCAAAGCAATTTTCCCCATACGTCAGCTGCCTTTCCCCGTGGATTTTGATGGGCTTTCGTCCCTTTCTCCGTAGAAAACGAATCACACTTTGTTGGTCCTAAGCCGTGGACGTGTGAAGCACAACCGCCATCTCCAACAAATGACAGCAGCGCCGTGTCGCGGAGCTCCCAGCAGGCAAGGCAGGACCGGTCCAAGAAAGGTTGACCGCTGGGAACACGTATATTTCTCATAGGGGCAAACACTTTCTCATTCGCTATCATAGTTTAGAATCCTCTACCCGCTGCATAATTTTGACTTTGACAGTTTAGGACTCGCCTCATATTCCATCTCAGTTCACACTAGAAGCACTTCCGCAACAACTGAGATGATAGTGTCAGTGACTCAGATATTCAAATCACAGTTTCGTACAAAGTGATCTAAAGAACTTGGTTCTTGTAAAAGCACTGCGTAAAGAAGTGGATTCTTATGAAAACACCCTTCATCGTCTTTTTCACTTTAAAACTGGAATTTTTCGAATACTTGCGAAACAGAATATCTGATATATTGCATTCCAAAAGTGGACCAACACCCTCTTAATGAGGTGGTCATACCGGTTTGTAAGTAGGACCTCATAATTTAGTGAACAAGACATTTCGCTGTCCACGTCGCGTTTCTTTATATCTCAGACCGGAATATGTCGTGCATTTCTAATACTTTGTCGCGCCATCAAAATCAGTTTGTGACCAAGCTCACAGATCGTCCTCACATTATATCTGGTTCTTCCACCAAATCAACTTGGTGAGATTCGGAGGTTGAGAAACACGAACCGAAGGCCCACTTTAACGAAGCTTTCGTAAGCAGCTTCTCTTGTAGACGAATCTTAGGTCCTTAAGACATTTTCATTACATTTCTGTCTGCCATTAGTCTTTACCAAAGTTGATGACCACGCCAGCTTAACTCTACCAGGACCCTTAACTTTGGTTGTCGATGGGCACATCTGATCCCCTCCCATTCCCATTCTTAACTGTAGCCAAACGAATTTAATTTTAGCAGTGCACCTTAGTAAGATTCGTTTCTTGTAAAATGTGATGTACACTGATAAGCCAAAACATTATAACCACCGACATACTATAGACACACTATGTGATCAAAGTATCCGGACACTCCCAAAACATACGTTTTTCATATAAGGTGCATTGTGCCGCCACGTACTGCCAGTTACTCCATATCAGAGCAGAATGGGGCGAACCGCGAAACTCACGGACTTCAAACGTGGTCAGGTTATTCCGTGTTATTTGGGTCAGACGTGTGCACGCGAGATTTCGACACTCCTAAATATCCCTAGGTGCACTGTTTCCTAAGTGATAGTGAAGTGGAAACGTGAAAAGACGCGTACAGCACGAAAGCGTACAGGCTGACCTCGTCTGTTGATTGACACACACCGCCGACAGTTGAAAAGGTGTAATAAGCTGACATCTATCCAGACCGTCACACAGGAGCTCCAAACTGCATCAGGATCCGCTACAAGTACCATGACAGTTAGGCGGGAGTTGTGAAAACTTGGATTTCATGGTCGAGCGGCTGCTTATAAACTACACATCACGCCGGTAAATCCAAACGACACCTCACTTGGTGTAAGGAGCGTAAACATTGAACGATTGAACATTGAAAAAACGTTGTGTGCATTGTCGAATTACGGTACACAATGTAGCAATCCGTTGGCAGGGTGTGGATATGGCGAATACCCGATGAACGTCCTCTGCCAGCGTGTGTAGTGCCAACATGAAGGCGGTGTTATGGTGTGGTCATCTTTTTCATAGTGGGGGCTTGCAACGCTTTTTATTTTCCGTGGAACTATCACAGCACAGGCCTACACTGACGTTTTACCCGTCGAGCAGGCGTGCCTGTGTACAAAGTGCGTCATCCAAAAAAAAAAAAATGATTTTGTGCGGTTCCATTTTTGTTTCACTACTGCAAACCTATACCTATTCCTTCAGTATTGCTTCAGGTAACACAGCGGTAAATTGTGTTGTAGTACGTCCAAGTGAGCAGCTGTAATATAAAATACAAAGCGCGCTAGGCGAGAAAAAAATTACGATCAGTTCAAAAAAATGACCCCATTTACGAACTAGCAACATAATCCCACATTGATGCAGTTGTCTACGAGATGAATCGTGTTCGAATAAGCAGCTAACCGAGATCTGATGCAACTGCTTTGCTTAATGCTTCGAATGCGTCATTACTGTCTCTTTAACACCTGTTCGAGGTAATAGAGAGTTATGCCTAAAATTTATTACATTATTGTTAAATAAAACAGTAGTTTAGCTCATATTATGTAAGTTTATTTACTCCTTGTGTAAATAAACCAAGATTAATCTGTGATTTTGCTCATGCATGACTTATCTTGGGTAACATAAGGAAAGCTATTCTATGCGTGTGTACAAATTGCGCCGCGCGCCCGCTCGTGTTATGATAAACGGGGCGCCCTCTCGAGGGTTAAGCACCTTCTTGTTTCCCACTGATGAAGAGTGATTCGGGGATGGTGACTGCATCTTTCAACACGATCGAGCACCTGTTCATAATGCACTGCCTGTGGCGGAGTGGATACTTGACAATAACATCCCTGTAATTGACTGGCCTGCACAGTCCTGACCTGAATCCAATAGAGCACCTTTAGGATGCTTTGGGAGGCCGACTTCGTGCCAGGCCTCAGCGACCGACATCAATACCTCTCCTCATTGCAGCACTCCGTGAAGAATGGGCTGCCATTCCCCAAGAAACCTTGCAGCACCTGACTGAATGTATGCCTGCGAGTGTGGAAGCTGTCATCAAGGCTAATGGTGGGCCAACACGATATTGAATTGCAGCATTACCGATGGAGGGCGCCACGAACTTATAAGTCTTTTTCAGCCACGTGTCCGGTCCTTAGAAAGGACAAAATACTCTCTCGCCTACTTTTCGCATACGGAAAATTATTAAAGATTTTATTACAACCTGACGCACCCTGAGCGAGACTCTAGAAAATTAATGGCTTGAGCAGATGCTGATGGAACCTGGTTGGGCGCTAAAGGCGTGAAGTATTTTTATGATTCTTCGCTCAGAGAAATGGCATGTTGGCAGTTGAAAGCAATTGGCAGCGAGCCCATTCCTTAACAAATCTTACCGGACAGGTCCACAGCCACACAGGACAGACAGGGCAGAGACAAGTCTCCAGCAGAACAATGCTGGGCTACCTGCTACTGCCGTCTGCTTCACATCTCCTGTGCAGCAAGCTACGTAAATTTAAGTTTTAACAGTGTTTTTCTTACTTGTCACTTCTTTTTGCATGTGTTTTTGTTTTTAGGAAGCTTTAATTTTCAAGTACTAATAATAGTGTTCCATAGATTTCGTGTTTGTTTTGAATACAGTCCAGTGACAGTTAGTGCTTATTTTCATTGTTTCCAACAAGAAGTGTCTAGTGACGACAGTTTAGTCAGCTATCACCCGCCTTTAGTGAATTTGCAGTCTAGTTAAAAGTTGATAACTTAACACTCTACAGTAAATTGTTGATTTCTTAGGATGGATAAGACTTGTGGCTGCTGTGTACGGACGCAGGAGGACCTGGCCACTGTTCGCAAACAGCTGAACGTGCTAACTGCCCAGGTCAGCCGTCTTCAGGCTGCTGCCTCGGAGTGTAGCGGCAGTGGCGAGTCTGGTGCGTCGCATGGTACACCTCAGGTGTTACGTGCTTCACCCACGGTCCCTGCTGTCGAGACATCTTCGTGGGTACCGGGCGCGATTGGGCCACCCTCTCCCCAAGGGGAGTGGCGGGTTCAGCGGCGTTCTCGTCGCACGAGGCAGAGGGTCAATGTGGAGGCTGGCCTTGTGGCGTCGTCCGCTGTACCTGTGAGTGGACTTGTCGCCTCTTTCAGCAAGGTGCGAGCAGGCACACGGGAGGAGGGGGGGGGGGTTATTAGTGGTTGGGGGCATCAATGTTAAGCGGGTGATGGAGCCCCTTAGGGAAATAGCGGAAAGGTCGGGGAAGAAGGCCAGTGTTCACTCTGTCTGCATGTTGGGGGGGGGGGGGGGGGTTATCCGAGACGTGGAGGAGGCCCTGCCGACGTCGATAGAGAGCACTGGATGCACCCGACTGCAAATTGTTGCTCACGTCAGCACCAATGACTCCTGCCATCTGGGTTCCGGGGTCATCCTCAGTTAATAGAGGCGGTTGACGGAGTTAGTGAAGGCGAAAAGTCTCGCTCGCAGGGTGGAATCTGAGCTAACTATTTGCGGTGTCGTTCCCAGAACCATTCGCGGTCCTCTGGTTTGGAGCCGAGTGGGAGGCTTAAACCAGATACTCAGACGACTCTGCGGAGACCTGAGGTGCAAATTTCTCGACCTCCGCTATCGGGTGGAGAAATGTGGGGTCCCCCTGAATAGGTCAGGCGTGCACTACACACAGGAAGCGGCTACAAGGGTAGCGGAGTACGTGTGGAATACACATGTGGGTTTTTAGGTTAGAGAGTTCCCTCCCTAGGCCCGACAAGACGCCTCCTGAGACGCGACAACGTAGCAGTAGGCAAAACGCAACAGGGAATGACAATGTTAATGTGGTAATAGTAAACTGCAGGTGCGTCTATAGAAAGGTCCCAGGACTGCTCATTAATAAACGGTCACAATGCCCACACAGTACTAGGGACGGAAAGTTGGCTGAAACCAGAGGTAAACAGTAATGAAATTCTAAACTCAGATTGGAATGTATACCGCAGAGACAGGCTGGACAGTGAACGGGGAGGCGTGTTTATAGCGATAAAAAAAGTGCAATAGTATCGAAGGAAATTGACGGAGATCCGAAACAATTTGGGTGAAGGTCACGTTTGAAAGCAGGCTCAAACATGGCTCAGCAGCTGTTGTGGCAGAACACCTGAAGGAAAATTTGGAAAATATTTCGATTAGATTTCCCGACCATGTTATAGTTCTGGATGGAGATTTTAATTTACCCGATGTAGACTGGGAGACTCAAACGTTTATAACGGGTGGCAGGGACAAAAAATCCAGTGAAATATTTTTAAGTGCATTATCTGAAAACTACCTTGAGCAGTTATTCAGAGAACCGACTCGTGGTGATAACATATTAGACATTCTGGTGACAAACAGTCCAGAAGTATTTGAAATAGTTATCGCAGAACAGGGAATCAGCGATCATAAAGCTGTTACTGCATCGGTGAGTTCACCCTAAAATAGAAATAGTAAAAAAGGAAGATTTTTTTTTGTTTAGCAGAAGTGACAAAAAACAGATTTCAGAGTACCTGACGGCTCAACACAAAAGTTTTATCTCGAGTTTAGATAGTGTTGAGGATCAGTGGACGAAGTTCAAAACAACCGTACAATAGGCCTATGCATTAGATGAGTATGTGCCAAGCAAGATCGTAAGAGATGGAAAAGAGCCACCGTGGTACAACAACCGAGTTAGAGAACTGCTACGGAAGCAAAGGGAACTTCACAGAAAACATAAACATATCCAACGCCTTGCAGGCAAACAAAAATTACACGAAGCGAAATGTAGTGTCAGGAGGGCTATGCGAGAGGCGTTCAACGAATTCGAAAGTAAAGTTCTATGTATTGACTTGGCAGAAAATCCTAAGAAATTTTGGTCTTATATCAAAGCGGTAGGTGGATCAAAACAAAATGTCCAGATACTCTGTGACCAAAATGGTATTGAAACAGAGGGTGACAGACTATAGGCTGAAATACTGAATGTCTTTTTCCAAACCTAGTTCACAGAGGAAGACTGAACTGTAGTTCCTTCTCTAGATTGTCACACAGATGACAAAATGGTAGATACCGAAATAGATGACGGATAGAAAAACAATTAAAATCGCTCAAAAGAGGAAGGGCTGCTGGACCTGATGGGATACCAGTTCCATTTTACACAGAGTACGTGAAGGAACTTGCCCCCCTTTTTGCAGCGGTGTACCGTAGGTCTCTAGAAGAGCGTAGCGTTCCAAAGGATTCGAAAAGGGCACAGGTCATCCCCGTTTTCAAGAAGGGACGTCGAAGAGATGTGCAGAACTATAGACCTATATCTCTAATGTCGATCACTTGTAGAATTCTGGAACACGTATTATATTCGACTATAATGGCTTTTCTGGAGACTAGAAATCTACTCTGTAGGAATCAGCATGGGTTTCGCAAAAGACGATCGTGTGAAACCTACCTCGCGCTATTCGTCCACCAGACTCAGAGGGCCGTAGACACGGGTTCCCAGGTAGATGCCGTGTTTCTTGACTTCCGCAAGGCGTTTGGTACAGTTCCCCACACTCGTTTAATGAAAAAAGTAAGAGCATATGGACTATCAGACCAATTCCGTGATTGGATTGAAGAGTTCCTAGACAACAGAACGCAGCATGTCATTCTCAATGGAGAGAAGTATTCCGAAGTAAGAGTGATTTCAGGTGTGCAGCAGGGGAACGTCGTAGGACCATTGCTATTCAAAATATAAATAAATGACCTTATGGATAAAATCGGAAGTTCACTGAGGCTTTTTGCGGATAATGCTGTAGTATATAGAGAGGTTGTAACAATGGAAAATGGTACTGAATTGCAGGAGGATCTGCAACGAATTGACGCATGGTGCAGGGAATGGCAATTGAATCTCAATCTAGACAAGTGTAATGTGCTACGAATACATAGAAAGAAATGTCGTTTATTATTTAGCTACAATATAGCAGGTCAGCAACTCGAATCAGTTAGTTCCGTAAATTATCTGGGAGTAGGCATTGGGCCGGCCGAAGTGGCCGCGCGTTTCTGGCGCTGCAGTCTGGAACCGCGAGACCGCTACGGTCGCAGGTTCGAATCCTGCCTCGGGCATGGATGTGTGTGATGTCCTTAGGTTAGTTAGGTTTAACTAGTTCTAAGTTCTAGGGGACTAATGACCTCAGCAGTTGAGTCCCATAGTGCTCAGAGCCATTTGAATCATTTTTGAGTAGGCATTAGTAGTGATTTAAAATGGAATGACCATATAAAATTAATCGTCGGTAAAGCAGATGCCAGACAGATTCATCGGAAGAATCTTAAGGAAATTCAGTCCGAAAACAACGGAAGAAGGTTTCAGAACACTTGTTCGCCTACTGCTTGAATACTGCTCACCCGTGTGGGATCTGTACCAGATAGGGTTGATAGAAGGGATAGAGAATATCTAACGGAGAGCAGCGCGCTTCGTTACAGGATCATTTAGTAATCGTCCGTCCCCGGTAGCTGAGTGGTCAGCGCGACAGAATGTCAATCCTAAGGGGCCGGGTTCGATTCCCGGCTGGGTAGGAGATTTTCTCCGCTCAGGGACTGGGTGTTGTGTTGTCCTAATCATTATCATTTCATCCCCATCGACGCACAAGTCGCCGAAGTGGCGTAAAATAGAAAGACTTGCACCCGGCGAACGGTCTACCCGACGGGAGGCCCTAGCAACACGAAAAAAAAAAAATAGTATTCGCGAAAGCATTACGGATATCACAGATAAACTCCAGTGGAAGACTGTAAGAGTGACGCTCAGTAGCTCGGTACGGGATTTTGTTGAAGTTTCGAGAACATACCTTCACCGTGGAATCAAGCAGTATCCTCCTATGTATCTCTCGCGAAGAGACCATGAGGATAAAATCAGAGAGATTAGACCCCACACAGAGGCATACCGACAATCTTTATTTCCACGAACAATACGAGACTGTAACAGAAGGGAGAACCGATAGAAGTACTCAAGGTACCCTCCGCCACATACCCTCAGGTTGCTTGCGGAGTGTGGATGTAGATGTACATGTAAATGTAGATACCTGCCATCGTGCCACCAGAAGCCTGGGCTGGGGCGACGGTCTGAAAGACCACGTCTACACAGTGGAGTCGTAAACCGGGCATTGTGTGTAGAGTTACATATAATAAAAATCCACCTGTTTTCGTGTTCGCCGATAGTGCAAATAGGCCAGTGAACCACTTATCCTGGCCGCCTCGGTTGTATAAGAAAATAAATGTTCTTAGTACACTAATTTTGCCTACATTCTCAATCATTTTAATAGTCCCACCCGGCTAATTTTCATACTTTTGATCACATAGTAATGCAACTTACACCATCTGTCCCAGCTACAGGTGATGTATCTGGATTGCTTATCAGCTGGAACTTGCATGAAAATGCTGTGAGACTATGCGGCCATATGGATGCACTTTTAATAACGTTACTTGTGACTTGACCACACTTCTAGTTTTCATCAACCTTACGCATTTCGACTTTATGTCATTTTCAAAGGCAACAAAAGTGCAACATAAAACTGGCATCAGACGATATGAAAACATGATACATTTAACCACTGAGAAGAGACATATTACAACGCCTAGGATATTGCTTCCTAGCTGACTCTCAGTATAAAAAAAAATTAGTGATTTTTTTTAGTTAGGCGTTTGCTCAACAAGCAGCAGAATTGACTAAATATGCGGGAGTATGGTTAATAACCAATTTAAAGCAGAACAGCCATAAAAACTAATTATAGGAATCGCAGAAGGCAGAGAGATTCCTTGGAATACTCGTCCAGAAGTGTTGTCCACCAACGAAGGAGGTAGCTTACAGGGCTCTCATTGGACCGTTACCAGAGTGCCCGCATTCTGGGATCCTTAACAGATTTGACTAAGAGAAGAAAAGCGATCCAAAAATGAGAATCGCATTTCGCCATAGGTTCCTTTAGTAAAGGCGGAAGAGTCGCAGGAACACTCATCCATTTCCAGTGTGCATGACGGTGTGGTTCACTGTTAAAATTCCGAGGCCATACGGTCCTATGGCCACCAAGAAACTGATTTTGTCTACGTACACCTCTAGAACAGCAAATCGGAGAGATTAGACTACACACTGATGCCTACCTACAATTTTTCTTGCGCGGACTTTTCGGGACTGGCACAGGAAAGGGGGGAAGTGGCAGTAGCACACAAAGAACTCTCCGCCACGTACCAACTGGTCCCTTCCGGAATATAGATGTTGATGTAGACGTCCTTACCATACAAGGCAAGCGAATGCCCGCACCTCTCGTGGGATGCGTACAGGCTTGCTACTTCGTCTGCTGCAGCATGAAACCATGACGTTTTATCTTACAAGGGAACCTCCCCATCGCACCCCCCTCAGATTTAGTTATAAGTTGGCACAGTGGATAGGCCTTGAAAAACTGAACACAGATCAATCGAGAAAACAGGAAGAAGTTGTGTGAAACTATGAAAAAAAAGCAAAATATACAAACTGAGTAGTCCATGTGCAAGATAAGCAACATATAGGATAATGTGAGCAAAGGAGCGCCGTGGTCTCGTGGTTAGCGTGAGTAGCTGCGGGCCGAGAGGTCCTTGGTTCAAGTGTTCCCTCGAGTCAAGATTTTACTTTCTTTATTTTCGCAAAGTTATGATCTGTCCGTTCGTTCATTGACGTCTCTGTTCACTGTAATAAGTTTAGTGTCTGTGTTTTGCGACCGCACCGCAAAACCGGGCGATTAGTAGACGAAAGGACGTGCCTCTCCAATGGGAACCGAAAACATTTGATCGCAAGGTCATAGGTCAACCGATTCCTCACAGGTAAACACGACTGATACATTCTATACGCCACTGGTGACGGCATGTGCGTCACGTGACAGTAATATGTTGTCGACCCACCTAACTTGTACACTTGGCGAATGGGTAAAAGGATTCTTCTACCTTGCTCGATTTAGGTTTTCTTGTGGATGTGATAATCACTCCCAAAAAAGTGATTCCGCAGCTTATCACGGTAACTACGGGACCACGGCGCTCGTCAGCTAATACGCTCCTTGATGTTGCCTATATTGTACATGGACTACTCAGTTTGTATATTTTGCTTATTTTTTCATAGTTCCACACAACTTCTTCCTGTTTTCTCGACTGATCTGTGTTCAGTTTTTCAAGGCCTATCCATTGTGCCAACTTATAACTCAATCTGAGGAGGGTGCGATGGGGAGGTTCACTTGTTAGTTAAGTACAAAGTAAGACATAACGCTACTAAATTAATCTAACCCTTATTTACAGCAGGTCCTCAAAATGACATTTGTCTGACACCTTTAGAACAGATTGTTGAACATTGGTCGAATTTCAGATCTCGAAATTCTTGGAATTGCAAGTCGAATATTGTCTTCTACCTCTGATATTTCAAAAACCCCAATCATAATAATCTGTAGAACGAGGTGGTTAGTCATCTACCCTATCATCAAGAACATCTCTTAACACTGTAATAGACTCTTTGTCGGTTTGTGCTCTAGAATTTTCCTGCAATAAACAATCGCAAGTCTTTTCGTTAATTGTTTGTTTTATGAAGAAAGTCGATCATATACCTCTCAAAAATTAAGATTTGGTGCGAAATGGCAGGTCCAATAATTCGTACCGCATTAAGAGCACAATACAGTCTTTTTCTTACATCACGCAAAGGTTCTTAACGTAACTAATAACGATTTTCAGAACTCGATTAGTCTGCTGAATGCAACCATGCTTCATTATAAAAAGAGGGTTTCAGGATAAACGTCACCATCATACACCTACAGCAATAGGCAATTACAGTACTGACGTAGAGCAGCAATATCTCATTATGTTAGCCGATGCTCTATCGTTACTTCTAATGTTTCAGTTTTAATTTGTGCATAGCTCTGTGGGTGTGAAGCTGTTGACATGCCAGTTAAAAGTTGTAAATGGTACAATGGTTTTATTTTCTTCCCAAAGGCCTAGTGGTTTTTATCTGGTTAAAATACTTGGTTTTCTAGAAATTTTTTGTCCAGCACCGATCAAGCCTCTTCAAATTTCTTAAATAACATATGTAGCGTCGTCACTCTGGGAACACCTTCGAATGAAGGGAATCGGACATGTTGTAAGGGACGATCAAAAAGGTTCCGTATGAGGGCGTTCCTACAGTGTGTATGGAATACAGCGTGTCTCTGATGCCGCTATACAAGCAATGACGAGTGGGAAAGAGTTTAGTGTGGCATTCGTATCTTTCCGACATGCGTGTGGTAAATGCGTAAACGTGAACTATGGCGATGTTATTACAAAATGCGTCGAAACAGGACCAACTTACTTTTATATTTTTCCTGGCTGCCGAATGACAAACACCGGTAGACATCCATCGGAGAATGAAGGACCTGTATGGGACAGCATATATGACGAAAACCACTTTTGTGGAAAATTGCGACAAGGGGTGCTGCTGCTGCATGATAACATATGTCCTTATATTGCTAATGTCGCAAAGCAGAAGTTACGCCAATTCAAGTGTGAGGCACTTGAGCATCCGTCCTATAGTCCTGATCCCTCTTCTTTCTCCAGAAAGTCAGGTGAAACCATGTATTGGCTTCTGAGAAGTATTACTTGAGAGGCCTAGTTTGACGTTGACTTCCGACGGACCGATCAGAGTCTCACACCGTTTTAAACTGTGGAGAGGTTAAAAATTTAACGCAGGCTATTGGCTCCAAGTCCGGAAATCCTTGACTCCGTGAAACAACAAGTCCTTTCCTTGCCGAACAGATACGAACACAATCCGAGCTGACTACCTCGGAACAGCGTACCACGACACAAGTGCACATTTAGCACTTAATATTCAGAGGAAGACACCACTGAACACAGCCACTCGCCGTTATTATCTTCATTTAGATTAGAAATTGAAAATATCCTGTCACGTTTGCGTCTCACTGGAAAGATACGTTCTGTATTTGCTATCGATGTCAGCTAGCATAACAGTCTTTGGCACAATGAGTAAGTGGTCAGATGGTGCTCTTCCAGTTTCCGTTTCTACGAGCCAATGAGATTTAATCGTACTTCGAGGTGAACGGTGACCTGAGTGCTTGAGAGAAACAATGCTTGTGGAGTCTTGCCTGGTGTCGTCTGGTATTTGTATCGGTGGCTGAAAGTGACACTAAGATTTTCCTAAGATGGTACATGGCTGACCTAAAGCTGAGCTCTGATTGCAATCCTAGTTCGTCAGTCATTCACGGATATTGTGTAGTTAATATGCACAGATTTTTCTGGATCGTATAGCGTAGATGAAGGTGTAGAATTTCACGCAATGTTTTATGACTAAGCGCATCTACCACGTGGAGAAAATGCATTGTGCATTTTTGGATGAAGTAGCCTTCAATGCAAGACACAGAATCGGTTTGCTATAAATCTAGTTTCCTGCCGTTATGTAGACAGGAGTGACACCACCAGCAGTCGACCAATGGTGTAAACGCACAGATGATGACCCCTACGTCGGGTTGAAACCGGTTGGCGGTATTATAACAATAATAAATGCGATTAAGACTGTTCTTGAATTATTGACTACACACACTGCCAGTTCACCGGGCATTCGCCGTACCCACACCATGCCATCGGATCGCCACATTGTGTAAGGTGATTCGTCAATGCACGCAACGTTTTTCCACTCTTCAATCGTCCAGTGTTTACGCTCCTTACACCTAGCGAGGCGTCATTTGGCATTTACCGGCTTGATGCGTGACTTATGAGCAGCCGCTCGACCATGAAATCCAAGTACTTGCAGTGGATCCTGATGCAGTTTGGAATTCCTGTTTGATGGTCGGGATAGAGGTTTGCCTATTACACATTACGACCCTCTTCAACTGTCGGCGGTCTTTTGTCGGTCAACAGACGAGGTCGGCCTGTACGCTTTTGTGCTGTTCGTGTCCCTTCACGTTTCCATTTCACTATCCCATCGGCAACAGTGGATCTATGGATGTTTAGGAGAGTGGAAACCTCGCGTACAGACGTCTGACCTAAGTGACACCGAATTACCTGACATCGTTCGAAGTCCGTGAGTTCCGCTGAGCGCTCCATTCTGCTCTCTCACGATATCTAATGATTACTGAGGTCGCTGATATGGGGTACCTGGCAGTAGGTGGCAGTACTATGCACCTAATAGGAAAAAAACATATGTTTCTTGGGGGGTGTCCGTATACTTTTGATCACATAGTGTATAAGGTGCATGAAAATATTTTATCACTTTAGGAGAAGTGTATTTCCAAGGACTTCTTAAATCAGAAAGCTGGACCGACTTTCTGTGTTCTTGTACTATGTGCGTTAGGTCGACAGAGCGTATCAGAAGATAACATTAACGTAGCTCCTGTGTCTTTTACCTTCTGAGTGTTATGGACGAACAGAGTGAGCTGGGTTTCACACAATCTTTGTTTGGAGAATCCTTGTTGGCTCCTGCAGAGACAGTATAAAAAGAACTCAAAACTCTAAACAGCCTGTCCCCGGTGATGTAGTCCTGTTGCTATGTAGGTCTGCTGGGCGACGTTCCTTGTAAACAGGAATGACACGTGCAGTTAGTACATGCTCACGTTAGACACTCTAGGCGCCAATATGGTGTATAGTACAGAAAATGAGGCACAAGGAAATTATGAACGCACTTGGTCCGGAAAAGTAGTCAGTGTATATTTATCCGGGAGACACAGCTTCGTCTTACAAAGAAGAACCAGCGGCTGACGTAGCTACTCTGTGGAGCGGGTAAATGGAATAACTGCAATGTGTGGTGCAAGAAACAAAAAACAAAAACTGGCCACATGCTGATAGTAGTATAAACATGTTTCTGAATAAATGTACAGGTGGTCAAGTAAAGCGTAGACTTTTTAAATTTTATGAATATTTGCAGGCTGAGCGGACATGAGCTATAGAACTGGAATGAAGTTTTTGTAAGCCCTATTTACAAGAGAGTGCACAAATCTCGAGAATAAGTGTGCTAAATTTCTCGTACAAAATGTATTCTAAAATCATAAACACCAACAGTGGAAGCACGTGTGATAGGGATACAATATGCCTTTAGAAAATATACATCATGTTGTTACTGTCATTACATTTTGCTACAAGTAACCGAGAAAACAGGAGAATGTAGATTATCAACTTTCTACGGCTTCATCGATTACGAAACGCGTTTTCCATGGGAGTCAATATAGGAGATGCGAGCTCCGGTACAGCTCATTACGGCTATTCAGTCACATAAAACTATTAAAATAAAGATCCGTACTGCAAGGATGGGACAGAAGCTGTCGATATTAATCAAAGAGCTCGACAAGGTGTCCATTGTCCCCTATGCTCTTCAATGTTTATATTGACGATATCGTTGGTAAATGGGTGGTCATATTAAATGACACATCACATAGTGATAATTCTAATTTCATGACGATTCTATTTGCTACTGATTAGAGTAAAATAGTAGAATCTGAAGAAAAATTTCAGTTTGCAGTACATAAGTTGAGTCAGTTTCCGCTAAATATGCAATGAAAATATCGTAAGATAAAACAAAAGTGATGGCATTTGAAATAAGCGTCCCATAAGATTCAAAATTGTTATAAATGAACAAGTAATTGAAGGAGTAAGAGGGCTGAAATATTTAGGGTGCAATTTTTTAATTTTGCAAGCCAGATGATGCGGAGCTAAAATTGGTCAAATTCAGAAGTTTCTGTGGTGCCATACATCGTACATTAAGGCATGACCGCCGGCCGGTTTTGCCGAGCGGTTTTAGGTGCATCGGTCTGGAACCGCGCGACCGCTACGGTCGCAGGTTCGAATCCTGCCTCGGGCATGGATGTGTGTGATGTCCTTATGTTAGTTAGGTTTAAGTAGTTCTACGTTCTAGGGGCCTGATGACCTCAGATGTTAAGTCCCATAGTGCTCAGACCCATTTGATCCATTTTAAGGCATGACGTACGGAAAGAACCTTAATTAAGTACTAGCGTCGCCTTTGATGCTGTATGGCAACGAATGCTGGTCTCTTAACATTTAATCAGTTACAATCAAATCGCCAGGGTTTCTCCGTCTTGTAGAAGGATATTCATTATTGAACTATAAAAGAAACATCAATATTAGACAAGAACTACAAGAAAAGAACCAAACGTAACACCCATTAAAATATAATTGGAAAAATACTGACTGAACTGGAATATGTCTAATAATAGGATAAGCAGAGCTGCAGTGCAATATAAGCAAAGAAGAACGTGGGACGCCTCTTAAACAGATGGCGTGAACAGTTCTGAGGCGGAGCAGGCCAAAGGCGTAATCCGTACGCCTCAGTAGCTGCGGAGTCAGCGCGACAGATTGGTAAGCAAAGAGGCCCCGGTTCGATTCCCCGGGCAAGTCGGAGATTTTCGCCGCTCGGGGACTGGATGCTGTGCTGTTTTTACGTCCGTGTCGTCGCAGCTGATTAGGAAATCGGTTTCAATACCCTACTGCCCCCTGCGTCAATTCTTGTGATGGCTAAATTGCATGACCCGGAAGTCAATAAAAATAAAAAAGCCTAATTCTTGATGATGATCCGCGCGCGGGAGTAAACAAATTCCGTGTCCCCTGTCGGCGTTGTAGGCCTCTTGCGAACTCCGGCGATGGCCGCAGACGTAAGCACGGGAGTGAAGCGGCAAGTTGCGCCGCGGCGGTTTGGCGTGTGAGTTATGGCCCGATCTCCGGGCGACCTTATCGCTCTCGCGCTGGCCAGGGCGGGCGCTGATTTATCGCGCCGCCTAAACAAATTACGGCAGCCGAACCTCCGCCCTGCGCCCTCCGCCCTCCGGCCGACGGCTGACCTAATAGCCGGCGTCCTGTAATTACTGACGCCGCACATCAGACGCCCCTCACACTCATTTCCCTCCGCCGTCTCCGTGACACGCAGGTTTCTGTCCGCCACTAGCACTTCGCGAAAAATATGCAAATTGTGTCAATCCCGACGGGTTCTCTAACTGCATTAGAATTTGTTACTTGCTTCCATCCATTATCCTAATCTTCTCTGACCTTACTTAAGCTGCAAGTCACTTTGAAGAGCTTTCGTTAAGGAAGGGAGGGGGTGGGGGGGCTGGCATGGGGAGGTTTTTACCGGGTTGCAGAAACGGACTAGACATACTTCGTACTCCACAACATAGCGTTTCACGACGTTATTTCGTAGTCAACAACATAGCCTTTTATTACGCTAGGCAATGAAAATAAACCTGTTACATATAGATATTGATTATATGAGGTGCATTCAATCAGAAATGAGCTGGAGTTATAGAATGAAAACCAGTAATGCCGTAACTTACGGATGAAGGTATGGTTCCTATCAGAGAACTGTGGCCCAAAACTCGCCGTTGAAGGGACATGAGGACACTTGACGATTTAGCCAGTACGCTTGCGCATCGACCGTCCAGTGCGGTCAGTCGTGTTGAAAACGGTGAAGCGGATGCATCAAAAGAAGAGTAAAGGCGTGCAGTGCATTTCTCTATAGCGGAAAGAGCGCGAGCAGCGGAAATTCACCAAGGAATGGCGAAAGTGAGAGGAGAAATGGCCCTGAGCACTATGGGACTTAACATCTGTGGCCATCAGTCCCCTAGGACTTAGAACTACTTAAACCTAACTAACCTAAGGACAGCACACACATCCATGCCCGAGGCAGGATTCGAACCTGCGACCGTAGCGGTCGCGCGGTTCCAGACTGAAGCGCCTAGAACCGCTCGGCCACACTGGCCGGCAGTGAGAGGAGAGCATTGCATGTCTGTTGCTGTTGGAAGGCTCAATCCGCGTTATGATATAAAGGGGCGTTTTTCGTGGTCTCCTTAAAAGAGAACACTAAGTGCAGAATGAGATGATGACATTTTAGGGCATTGTGTAACACATACAGTAGAGGATAATATTTTTAGAGGTGACTGTACCAGCATGACAGTACACCATCTGTGAGGCAATAGTATGTAGATAATAATATTCCTCAATTGGAGTGGCCTCCCTGGAGATCCGTCATGAACCCAATGGACCGCCTTTGGAGTAAGTGAAAATGCTGACTTCACTTAAGTCCGCAGTGCCTTTACTTTCTTCGGTTTGGGCTCTTCAGGAAGAATGGACTACCATTGCTGCACAGACGTTCAGACACCTCAACGCAAATGTACCCGGCAGAGTTCAAGCCGTCATAATGGCAAAGCGTGGGCACACCTATAATTAATGTCCACGAATAATTGGCTGCCTGGTGAAAATGTCATGAAAAAGACTTGGACGGATTTCTGTGTAACTTCACACACTTACTTGCCAGTATCTGTCATGTAAACAATTGAAGTTGGAATTCTCTGTCACACGTAGAACAGCCACCAGAGTGCATTAGTGTTGTTCGTGTTTAGTTTTCTTAGCAGGCTTGATACGGCAGTAAGGGGTGTGAGCAGCATCAGATGATAATTGGTCACTCAGAAGGAAAAAAAAATTAGGAAATTTGTGGTAAGTTCCTTTGGGACCTGCTGAGGTCGTCGGTCCCTAGGCTTGCACACTATTTAATCTAACTTAAACTAACTTACGCTAAGGACAACACACACACGCACACTCACACACACACACACACACACAGACACACACACACACACACACACACTACGCAAGAGGGAGGACTTGTGCCTCCGATGTGGAGAGTCGCGCGAATCGTGGCAAGGCGCCTAAGACCGCGCGGTTACCCCTCGCGACACTGAAGGACACGGATGTGCTGCGTAGTCGTGTGAGAGAAAGTTATCAGTACCAGATAGAGTATGAAGAGGGCCTCATTCTGCATAGCCATTTTGCCAGATGGTCGAATCGTGCAACTTGCTGATTTGTGGGTTTTTCAAGAGTTACAATAACCCAATGCTGGACCGAAATAGATACTAGCAAGAGGAAATAGGTGCTAATCATCAAGATTACACTCGATCACATCTGACCACCACATGGGAGGATCACTTCATCATACACCAAGCACAAATTAATTCCTTACCATTTGCGTCTACGATAGAAGAATAAGTAGTGAATTCCCAGCAACATTCGGTGTCATCTTACACCAATGGTGAGAGACTGGCAGCAACCGTTCTAGGTAACTATTTTCCCGTGCATAGGATGCCGTTGACATCACAACACAAGCGGCTGCGTTTGCAATGACCGGGAGGCATGGATTGCTGATGAGTGACATCAAATTTTACTCAGATGAATCGCAGTTGTGAACTAACCTGGATGTACATTGTCGGCGAGTACAGCACTTGGGGAGAAGCCAATTCTTCGAATGTTTGGTACTATACCTGTTGTCACTGGATGGAGAGCCATCAGATTTGAGTTCAGGTCACAGCTGATATCGACTGAGGGAATTCTGGGGGCACAACGGCATGTCACGCACATCATGCGTCATCATGTTACATATAATGCAACAGTGTTGTAGTGCCACTTCTCAATAGGACAACTCTCGTCCACACATTTTACGCGTCTCTGTGAACTGTCGGCCTGATGCTGAAGCAGTCACCCAGATAAGCACCCAATAGAACATGTTTGAGACCGGCCTGGATATCAACTCTGTCGCAGCTCCACTGTCCAGGGTATTAAGTACTAGTGGTTGCTGTGACAAGATTGCCACGAGAAGAGGATACAAAGGCTTAAGGCACCTTCAAAAATGAATTAGTGCGTTCATCAGTGCCAGGTGAGGAAGCGACGTTGTAGTGGTACGTGGTCTAATAGTGCCCAGTCTTTTTAAGTTCCATTTCATTTTTTAGCCATTATCTCATACCCTCCCAACTTTTGAAGATTAATTTTGTTTTTGCCTCCACTTCTGGATGCTTCACTTTTCTTGTCAGGCGTTACAGAAACGATACTTAAGCAGTTTGTACATTTACTTGATTACCAACAACATGTAATGGATGTGTTAAATACGCAGCATCCATACAATAAACTTAAAAAAGCTAGTAGTGAATGTGGTCTTAATATACATCTCGCCACATGGGAAAAAATGGGGCTTGGATCCTCTCATACAACTGTGTACGCATCACGCATCTCATCAACATTACACCAGCACGTTGTATGGCGTAACTCACAAGCAGGTGCTGCAGGTGCTGCAGGCGCTCGACTGGTATCAATTCAAAGCAATTCATGGAATTCTTGAAATTCACGAAATTTGTCCATACCGTACGTGGGCCCAATGTGACACACGCGATGGCAAAGCGCTCCAGTGGCAGCTGTCGACAGTATCTGGCACGTGAATCACACTGTTTACGACGTGGACGGGCGTAAAAGTGCTATATTAGCTGTATTAAAACGTACTTTTCCCCCTTACCCACATGCTGGTCAGGTTGTTCTGCCTGTAGTATACATAAATAAAAGCTTCAATATCATTGGAAATACTATAAGGCAAAAAGGAAAGTACCATGCCTGTCAGCAAGGACATCGACTTATAAAAGTTCCCTTACAAATAGTGCGATACAAATTTACGATATTTCTCTATACAAGATAAAAATTATTTGATCATTCTCGATTTTTAGTAAAATCCTAAGGTCTCTCTTACTTGATCACTGTAGCAGAATGCCTTCATGTAAATTACAAAACTTGTAAAAATGTGCAAAACGTCTTTCTGCAAGTAGTGCAAGGCGTCCTGTAGATTACGCCAATCGAAGAAACTCATCCCTCAAAAACAGCGCACTTATATTTACGAAATATGGAATATTATAGTATGTACTTGAATTAAACTAACAAAAAAGTATCAGAAACTATTAAAAACGCCAAAGTTGAATAAAAAAAGAAAAAAGATTTTTGGATTCAGTGGGACGCGAACTGTCAAATCTTTACGGTGAATCTCTATCGTTACTCATTGCGCTTTTTTTTATCTCATTTTGTTCGTTATTGCTCAGTGCATTTATTCAGCGTGAAGATCCTATGACACCCGTCCAACTTCTTCGTTGATCCATTCAGTTTTTTATTACTTATGGCATCTAACCCTCTCACCGAACACGCTGAGTTACCGCAGCGGCACGCTAAAGCTACTACGAACGATGCGTGACCATATCTACGCCTCTTACCATATCCTGAAAGCTTCAATCGTAGCTATATTACGAATTCAATTTTCGTACCAAGAACAATAATGGATCATCAACATGCCGTTGCTTTCAAATGGCATGCTCTCATAAGGCGCAAGTTACAGTAATTCTTTCAACACGAATACGACGTTCCTCGTCATTTTATTACAATGAACAATATAAGCCCGCATCTCGTGGTCGTGCGGTAGCGTTCTCGCTTCCCACGCCCGGGTTCCCGGGTTCGATTCCCGGCGGGGTCAGGGATTTTCTCTGCCTCGTGATGGCTGGGTGTTGTGTGCTGTCCTTAGGTTAGTTAGGTTTAAGTAGTTCTAAGTTCTAGGGGACTGATGACCATAGATGTTTAGTCCCATAGTGCTCAGAGCCATTTGAACCATTTTTTTGAACAATATAATTAACGGCGGGTTTTTCAGAGCTCAGCAGTTTGCTGGTGTTCAGAAACGGCTTATATACATAAGGGCTTCTGGAAGCCAATATGGCGCCTCTCAACTTTGCATCGAAGGGAGATGGCGTGCGTGTGACGCAGATGCCGTACTGCCATCTCATCGGTCAACGTTCAAACGCGCGTTCAGAACGTCTGACATGTTAGATATTGCTTTGCACATTCGGAAAGACTACTCAACGTGCTATTCCGCTTTGTGACTCAAACTCTGCACATTCACCGCTCAATGCTCATATGCACGGTCCATTCCGACGGCTTAAGTCCTGTACCTCATTAAGGTGTTAGACATTCATCTGGGGGGGGGGGGGGGGGGGGAGTATTCCCAAGGGTCTCAATCTGAAGACACCACGCACGTATTGGGTTGCAGTTACTGCCCAGAAAACGTCCTACGCATAGCCTACTTGATAAATGGGAATCGTTGAGTTGTGTTACTTCTAGGACTCGATCCAGAATTCCTTTCAATCGACGCAGAGCATGTCTTGTAAAAGACGACAGCCTGATAGCGATGTGAGTGCATACAGATAGGAAGGCTTACGTGCTCTCTGAATCAGCTTCCAAACGGGAAATGAAAGTGACGTTAAAACCGTTCTAAAAATATATTTTACACGGCTCAGCTACGACGTTGAGATCGTTTGTGAGCTGCTGGATTTCCTCATACAGGCTTACTAAAAAAAATGCGTTAATACACTGCGTTAAACGAAACGTATTATGTAATAACTACATTACTAGATACTATAGTTAAAATAAAATCATGTGTGTAAAGTGTTGGACGTTAGGATTTCACCACAACTTCTCCTCTCTTTTGGTTCTCAAGCATCGTTTTAGCCCTGAAAATGTCCTGTCTATAATATCGTACTAAAGGTAAAGCACAAATCAGCTAATATAACAGACAAGTTCAGTGCCTCATGCTGCTGAGAGGGGAATCTGTAGATAAAATATTACTATTTTTATTACATTTTTCGCGTTCTCTCTTGTAAGGCGATAAATGCAGCTCTTCATTTGGAAGATGTCCATAATACATGCATGTGATGATATAGCACGCACTCTGCTGCACGACAGTTATACCCCACATTTATTAATCTAACCAGGTATGCGTCTGAGGATGACGAGCAAATCCCATAATTTGACAAATTTTTAAGTACCACACAGCGAAAAAGGCACTTAGAAATCGAAATCATTTCCCGCAACGTGGTACGTAAGTGGTAAACAATTTATTTTACTCATGACGATTAATCATCGAAGCTGATGTCAGCACAGCTTGGTGAAGCTGTGACACACTTTCAGATTTAACGTTATCTGTTGTAGCCTTAGAACAGCACCTAGCACACAGATCAGAAACATCACAAAACAGCCAATCATGTCACGTGATTTTGCCTTGTAGCGTCATTACGTATTCTAATTTTTTTAGGAGAGATGACTGGGCATGACGTCATGATCACGTGATCAAGTTATTATACTCGTATATACATCGTGGTTCCTTTGGTTAGAAATATAAATGCAGGCATTAGTCTGTAACCTCGCAACTCAGTCTCACCCCATCGTTAAACTTCTTGATCATTGCTCTCCCTATGGATATTACTCTCTAAAATACGATGACAATCACGAAATCCATCACATTACATCTTGAGAACTAGTACACTTTAGATTGGTAAATGATTATTTATTGCAAGCAGCTGAAATGCAGAACCATGTCCTGAAAAGATATAGGCAAGTGGCCAATAGTTATTTCCCATATATCCTTCTTTCCTGTTCCTCAAGTTTCGTGTTTGTAGCGTTAGGGCAGTGGGAAGACATCACCTAACATACAAGACGAAAATATTACGATCCAACCAATCATGTTACTCGATTTTTTATCCATAGCGTCAATACCTATTCTAATATTTCAGGAGTCATCACTAGAAGTGACACCATGATCACATAACCATATTAAAAGCTCGTATTACCTCCCAGTAGACAAATCAAAGAACTAAATATAAAGGGTGGTCCATTGATCGTTCAAAAACGGCTCAAATGGATCTGAGCACTATGTGACTTAACTTCTGAGGTCGTCAGTGGCCTAGAACTTAGAACTAATTAAACCTAACTAACCTAAGGACATCACACACATCCATGCCCGAGGCAGGATTCGAACCTGCGACCATAGTGGTCGCTCGGTTCCAGACTGTAGCACCTAGAACCGCACGGCCACTCAAGCCGGCCATTGACGTGGCCGGGCCAAATATCTCACGGAATAAGCGTCAAACGAAAAAACTACATAGAACGAAACTTGTCTAGCTTGATGAGGGAAACCAGATGGCCCTATGGTTGGCCCGCTAGATGGCGCTGCCATAGGTTAAACGGATATAACTGCATTTTTTAAAAATAGAACCCCCATTTTTTATTACATGTTCGTGTAGTACGTAAAGAAATGTGAATGTTTCAGTTGGACCACTTTTTTCACTTTTTGATAGACGGCGCTGTAATAGTCACAATTTTAGACGAACAGTTGGTAACAGGTAGGTATTTTAAATTAAAATACAGAACGAAGGTACATTTGAACATTTTATTTCAGTTGTTCCAATGTGATACATGTACTTTTGTGAACTTATCATTTGTGAACGCGTGACTACCTGCAGATAGCACATTAATCCAATAAATGCTCAAAATGATGTCCGTTAACCTCAATGCATTTGGCATTACATGTAACAACATTCCTCTCAACAGCGAGTAGTTCGCCTTCCGTAATGTTCGCACATGCATTGACAATGCGCTGACGCATCTTGTCAGGCGTTGTCGGTGGATCACAATAGCAAATATCCTTTAACTTTCCTCACAGAAATAAATCCGGAGGCGTCAGATCCGGTGATCGTGCGGGCCATGGTATGGTGCTTCGACGACCAGTCCACCTGTCATGAAATAGGCTATTCAATACCGCTTCAGCCACACGCGAGCTATGTGCCGGACATCCATCATGTTGGAAGTACATCACCATTCTGTCATACAGTGAAACATCTTGTAGCAACATCGGTAGAACATTACGTAGAAAATCAGCATACATTGCACCATTTAGATTGTCATCGATAAAATGGGGGCCAATTATCCTTCCTCCCATATTGCCACATCATACACTAACGGCCAAGGTCGCTGATGTTCCACCTGTCGCAGCCATCGTAGATTTTACGTTGCCCAATAGTGCATATCATACCGATTTACGATACCGCTGTTGGTGAATGACGCTTCGTCGCTAAATAGTACGCGTGCAAAAAATCTGTCATCGTCCCGTAATATCTCTTGTGCACAGTGGCAGAACTGTACACGACGTTCAAAGTCGTCGCTATGCAATTCCTGGTGCATAGAAATATGGTACGGGTGCAATCGATGTTTCTGTAGCAATCTCAACACCGACGTTGTTGAGATTCCCGATTCTCGCGCAATTTGTCTGCTACTGATGTGCGGATTAGCCGCGACAGCAGCTAAAACACCTACTCGGGCATCATCATTTGTTGCAGGTCGTGGTAGACGTTTAACATGTGACTGAACACTTCCTGTTTCATTACATAACGGAACTATCCGGCGAATGGTCCGGACACTTGGATGATGTCGTCCAGGGTACCGAGCAGCATACATAGCACACGCCCGTTGGGCATTTTGATCACAGTAGCCATTCATCAACACGATATGGACCTTTTCCGCAATGGTTAAACGGTCCATTTTAACACGGGGAATGTATCACGAAGCAAATACCGTCCGCACTGGTGGAATGTTACGTGTTACCACATACTTACACGTTTGTGACTATTACAGCGCCATCTATCACAAAGCGAAAAAAGTAGTCCAACTAAAGCATTCATATTTATTTACGTACTATACGAATATGTAATAAAAATGGGGCTTCCTAGTTTTTAAAAAAGCGCAACATATCCGTTAGACCTATGGCTGTGCCATCTAGTGGGCCAACCATAGCGCCATCTGGTTTCCCCCTCAAACTAGACGAGTTTCGTTCTTTGTAGTTTTTTCATTTGATGTTTATTACGTGAGATATTTGGCCCGGTCACTATCAATGGACCACCTTGTATATGATTTAACGGGTAATGAAATTTTTCAAATGTGTGTGAATTCTTATGGGACTTAACTGCTAAGGTCATCAGTCCCTAAGCTCACACACTACTTAACCTAAAGTATCCGAAGGACAAACACACACACCCATGCCCAAGGGAGGACTCGAACCGCCGCCGGGACCAGCCGCACAGTCCATGACTGCAGCGCCTTAGACCGGTCGGCAAATCCCGCGCGGCTAACAGGTAATGACCTAAGCGTATTTGTCTGAGCGGTTCCTTTAGGTATTATGAAGACGAAATTTGTTCTGCATTTTTGTCAGCAAGACAGTTGGCTACTCCGTTGTTACAGAGAACTATAGTTGTTATTTGCATTCTCAGTTTTATCGACATGGAGGAAATGACTATCACTAGATTTGCTTATAACCATAACGAGACGCCCTGCTAAACCCGCTGGTCATGAAAAGTAGTAGGAATTGTGGAAGTGGGACAGAATGAGCGACCGTCAATTACACTCCAATCATAACACTTTATTTAGCTGTCCAAACATTACAGCGCAACTTCTAAACTTGACTATCAACAGAAAACGTCTTTAATTCTAAAACGGCTGAAGGGCCATGAATGAAATACAACTGCTATAATAATAATAATAATTATTATTATTTTTTGAGGCAGATGTCTCTAGGCTTTAACCTAAAATAGTATCTAAGGCCAAGAGATGTAAGACTTGACTAGTCAGATAGATTAAGTTTTTAAAAGCGGCTGGAGGACCATAAATTTAAAACAACATAACTACAATAACTTTTCAATAGGCAGAAGGGCCAAGTTTTATGACCAATATAAATGCAACCAATTTGCCAAGGCAAATGGCCCGAAGCTTTTAACCTTAAATAGTATTTAAGCTCAAGCGATGTAAGACCTGATAAGTAAGAATCCAGAGTGGCAGAGTGGCAGAGTGGCAGATTCAACGTGCTCTCCGCCCAACCACTGCAGCACAACCTGTTGAGATGGATGAAGTCACGAGGGAGGAGGTAGGCACTGCATTTATTCCATACACAGGCGCACTCTCGGGGAAAATCGCCCGCATTCTGAAGAAACACCGGGTCGGTACTGTGTTTTGTCCTCCGAATAAAACCCGTGCACTGGTGTGGAGCGCCAAAGATGACCTCGTTTTGAGGAAGGCCGGCGTGTACCAGATTCCGTGTCAATGTGGCAAGTCGTATATTGGTCAGACGATGCGTACCGTCGAGGATCGATGCCGTGAACAGCAGAGGCACACTCGACTGATATATCCGAGCAAGTCGGCGGTCGCTGAACATTGTTTGTCGGAAAATCACGCCATGGAGTATGACCGCACGAGGATTCTGGTACAGACGTCGAGTTACTCGGACAGCGTTGTTAGAGAGGCCATCGAAATTCGCACCAATGACGACCTCATAAACCGTGACTGTGGCTATAATCTTAGCAAGGCTTGGGAACCAGCGATTGGGTTAATCAAGAGTAAATCGAGCAAACGTATAGTTGTGACGACCACGACGGACAGAGCCATCTCACCGACGTCATCTCAGACGCTGTCGCAATCTGTTCCACCGCGCGACCGCCGTGCGGGGCGCGGACGGCGGAATATTGTGCCCGTTGGACACTATAGACCGGCAGCACACCCGTGGATATTTTGATTATGAAGAATCCAAAATTTTAAAGCAGCTGAAGGCCCATCATTTTAAGAACAACACAATAAATTTTCAACAGGCAGTAGGCCCATAGCTTTATCTTGGAAGATGTAATACTTGATAAACAAAAACCTTAAAATTTAGATCGGCTGAAGGCCGATGCTTTTAAAAACAATACAATAAATTTTCAACAGGCAGATGTCCAAAGCTTTTTCTTGAGACAACGTAAGACTTGCCAAATTTAGAAAAAACTTACTTTGAAAACAGCTGAAGGCCTTTGTTTTTAAAAACACAATTAGGGCATACAAATTCCAACCGTCGGCTGTGAGCCATTAAAAATACACAATTAAATGCCAGTAAGATGACAGTATAGGAAACGGCGCTCAGAAGTTTCCAGGGGGCTCGGTCTGCTCTTGAAATCTTAACTTTCGCTTAGGTGAGACAAGAAGTCAACCCAACTATACTCGATCCACCAGCAACACGTCCAGGAGACAGTCAGGTACCCAACGACAAGACGAGTTGCTAACCACCGACCAGTATACGAGAATTCCAATGCCAAAACGTTACAGGTATAGCCGCCCACAACCAAAAATACGAGTATATTAAGCTCAAAAACTACACACCATGTTGGACAGCGACAACAGGTGAGGAAAGGACACTGCTTGAATTTACGTCAACGACCAGGGCAGGTATCACGAACACTAACGGCCACAAGGCAGGAAATTCCGCTGGTGCACTTGAATTTCAAACCGACAAATATAGTTAATTACATCACACGCCAGCTAAATCATCACCATCTCGAACACTCGCTGTTGCTCCCAGGAATACTGCCAACAGAGAAGCACCAACCGAGGGGAAAACGTGAACAGGCGTGGCTTCGGTAATATAATCTCCACTCAAGTTTCATGTCCTGGATCGGTGTGCCACGAACCTCATAGCACTCGGAACAGCCCACACGCGCTCCGACACTGCGTAGAGACCGCCAGCTGGCTCGGACGAGTGCGTCGCGCGGAAACTTGCTTCCTGATCCGCTCCAACCGACCGACTGGCTGCACACCGCCAAGCCGGAACTACACTGCTGGCCATTTAAAAGGCCACACCATGAAGATGACGTGCTACACACGCGAAATTTAACCGAGAGGAAGAAGATGCTGTGATATGCAAATGATTAGCTTTTCAGAGCATTCACACAAGGTTGGCGCCGGTGGCGACACCTACAACGTGCTGACATGAGGAAAGTTTCCAACCGATTTCTCATTCACAAACACCAGTTGAGCGACGTTGCCTGGTGTAACGTTGTTGTGATGCCTCGTGCGAGGAGGAGAAATGCGTACCATCACGTTTCCGACTTTGATAACTTGTCGGATTGTAGCCTATCGCGATTGTGGTGTATCGTATCGCGACATTGTTGCTCGCGTTGGTCGAGATCCAATGACTGTTGGCAGAATATGGAATCGGTGGGTTCAGGAGGGTAATACGGAACGCCGTGCTGGATCCCAACGGCCTCGCATCACTAGCAGTCCAGATGACAGGCATCTTATCCACATGGCTGTAACGGACCGTACAGCCACGTGTCGATCCCTGAGTCAACAGATGGGGACGTTTGCAAGACAACAATCATTTGCACGAACAGTTGGACGACGTTTGCTGCAGCAATGACTCTCGGCTCGAAGACTATGGCTGCGTTACCCTTGACTCTGCATCACAGACAGGAGCGCCTGCGATGGTGTACTCAACGACGAACCTGGGTGCTCGAATGGCAAAACGTCATTTTTTTCGGATGAATCCAGGTTCTGTTTACAGCATCATGATGGTCGCATCCGTGTTCGGCGTCATCGCGGTAAACGCACATTGGAAGCGTGTATTCGTCATCGCCATACTAGCATATCACCCGGCGTGATGGTATGCGGTGCCATTGATTTTACATCTCTGTCACCTATTGTTCTCATTGACGGCACTTTGAACAGTGGACGTTACATTTCAGATGTGTAACGACCCGTGACTCTACCCTTCATTCGATCCTTGCGAAACCCTACATTTCAGCAGGATAATGCACGACCGCATGTTGCAGGTCCTGCACAGGCCTTTCTGGATACAGAAAATATTCGACTGCTGCCCTGGCCAGCAGATTCTCCAGATCTCTTACCAATTTAAAACGTCTGGTCAATGGTGGCCGAGCAACTGGCTCGTCACAATACGCCAGTCACTACTCTTGATGAACTGTGGTATCGTGTTGAAGCTACATGGGCAACTGTACCTTTACACGCCATCAAAACTCTGTTTGACTCAATACCCAGGCGTATCAAGGCCGTTATTACGGCCAGAGGTGGTTGTTCTGGGTACTAATTTCTCAGGATCTATGCATCCAGATTTCGTGAAAATGTAATCACATGTCTGTTCTAGTAAATGTATTTGTCCAATGAATACCCGTTTATCATCTGCATATCTCCTGAATGGCCAGTAGTGTATAAGTACCAGACCAAAGATAGTATACGGTGAAAATAGCGATACACACCGCTGCTGCCATACGTAGAAAGAGAAATAACCACGGCATAACCGCAATAACAGCGGAAAACCAAACGCAGAGTAACACCCAAGTTTTAAAGCAACGTATAACTCGTGGTCAGCACGGCTCACTTAACATTAGCAAAAGGTGGAACTTCTACCCGCCGTAATTGCGAGTGCATAACTGTAAATAATGATTATACCACAGTGAGTTAGCTGATGAATCGATTTCTATGGGGGCGAATAGCCAGTCACCTATCCTCTCCCAACTTAAACAAATGTTCGGTTAAAATTACATTATTGTGATGCATATGCACTCTATACTGATATTGGAATATAATTTGCATACGTTGAATAGACAGTTATCGAAATGTGCAACATAGAATTCCATCTAGTTATCGTCTAAAATAGTACTGTCGGCACCCTGTTTGTTTGTTTGTGCAATCGATTTAAACTTTAAATAATCAAACCTGTAGATACCCAGAGTATAGTTTTACAAACAGTTGACGATCTCAGTTACCTGGAATGCGTTTACTTCCACACAAGTCAACCACTAATCAGTATGTGCAAGCATTTGCTCTAATTTTCTGGAATGTGCAGATTTAGATACCACGTAAATTAGTCTTATTACTTATATATGTAAGGACAAACACTGGAATGCGTTACAGTGAAATAATGTGATCTGAATGTCTACCAATACCATACGCGCTTTGGCGATGATGACTATTTGTACCAATAGGAAAAACCACTCAGTAAAGGCCAAGATGACACATCCAACTTCAGAATTCTCCGCTCATACTTTCTAAATTTGATTGTACTTATGATCAAATTTTAAACGTATAGAACAGTTACTATAGCCTGTGTGTACCCCAGCGGTAGTGGTTGGATGTGGGAATGGATCCAGCAAAGACAAGCAACATGCATAAGAGTTTTGTATGCATATGGTTTCTCTGCCCACCTAAACGCATATTAAGGGAGGAAATTTAACAGTATGGTATCAGCCACCATGTCTATAAAATTCGAGACGTCACCGTCTAGCCAACAGTACTGCCCAATCCCGACGACTGTATGGGAAAGCGTGATAGTGCTATACTACATTCGTCTTCATAAATTAAGGATAATTGCAGAATGTGGTGCCACACAACGTAGCAGTACACAAAACTGGCGCTAATAGCATAGGCACATGGGGAACACACACCACACAGATCTGTAAGTCCACGGTATTGGTGATAAGTTGAGAAAACTGCCCCGAAACATATGTGCTACAAAACGCCATTGTTTCCTGCGCATGTACCCAGACATCAATATGGGATATGATCACCATGCACACGTACACAGTCCGCACAACGGGTTGATCCAGCAGCTGCTGGGGTATAGCCTCCCATTCTTGCACCAGTGCCTGTCGGAGCTCCTGAAGTGTCCAACGGGTTTGAAGACGTGCAGTGATACGTCGACCGAGAGCATCCCAGACTTGCTCGATCTAGGTCTGGAGAACAGGCAGGCCACTCCATTCACCTGATATCTTCTGTTTCAAGGTGCTCCTTCACGATGGCAGCTCGATGGGGCCGTGCATTATCATCCATCAGGAGGAAGGTGGGACCCACTATACCCCTGAAAAGGCGGACATACTAGTGTAAAATGATGTCACGGTACACCTTACCTGTAACAATTCCTCTGTCAAAGACATGCAGGGGTGTGTACGTGCACCAATCAGAATCCCACCCCACACCATCAAACCACGACCTCCATACAGGTCCCTTTCAAGGACATTAAAGGGTTGGTATCTGGTTCTTGGTTCACGCCGGATGAAAACCCGAGTATCACTGTTCACACTATACCTGAACTCGTTCATGAACATAGCCTGGGACCACTGTTCCAATGACCATGTACTGTGTTCTTGACACCAGGCTTTACGTGCTCTCCTGTTACCAGGGGTGAGTGGAATGCACCTTGCAGGCCTCTAGGCGAGTAAACCATGTCTGTTCAGTCGTCTGTAGACTGAGATATCGGTCTCCTGTGGTGTTGTACACTGTGGACGTACCGTACTGTAGTGCCTGGACACGTTTCCTGTCTGCTGGAATTGTTGCCATAATCTTGAGATCACACTTTGTGGCACACGGAGGGCCCGTGCTGCGACCTGCTGTGTTTGACCAGCCTCCAGTCGCCCTACTATTCTACCCCTCATAACGTCATCTATATATGTTCTATGTGCCATTTTCAACACACAGTCACCATTAGCACGTCTGAAAACGTCTGCACACTTACTCGGTTCACCGTACTCTGACATGCACCAACACACCTCCGCGTATGTGGACTGCTGCCAGCGCCACCTTGCGACGACCGCAGGTCAAATGCACCGGAAGGTCATACCCCGAGGTGATTTAAACCAGCAAACCGCCCACTAGAGCGTTGTTTCACCATGTATCAGCATTATCCTTAATTAATTAGCATGAGTGTAGTACGAAAGTTCATACAGTATGGACGACCTTAATATCGTTTTGAGTAGAACTTAGACTTGTATTTTGACAAAATACAGACAATCTAGACTTCGGCCTCTGTTCTTTCCTCATTTACGCTTATCCATTTCGTTTCCGGCCTAATATTTTGTTAAAAATAAGTAAATAGTACTGAGAAATCCTGATTAATTGTAGATAACATACTTTAACAAAACACCAGGTGCACTGCAGGTTTAAGACAACCACGTAAACATATGTATGTGAAACTGAGGTATATGTATTTTCAGTTAATATTTTTCTGTTGATAATTTAGTAGATATTATTGCCATAATCTCTAAACGGTATGTATTAACATAAAAATCCATAAATTTCATTTGTCATAAAATAAAAACGCTCACTTAATAAGATGAAACTTTGCCAATTCACGTTCGCTCTAAACAGAAACTTTTTGTATTATGAAGAAAGCAGTTTATTTATCTGGCGACTTTCGTCCTGTATTATATGGAGACGAGACGAGTTTTGTACGTATTTTAAAACGTTATGCGCGCTCTGGATCCCAGCCTAAGGAGTTAGTTACGAGATTTTTGTGCTTTACAAACTGACAAACCCACTCTTGTATTGTTTACTGATTATGACGTAACACATATGTGCTGTGTTATTTTAATGTATCTATATTTGTGTTGTACTTTAACCTTATCGGACGCTTTAAGAAATTATTTTGTTTCATCGTATGTGGAAACTTAACATAATGCTATTTTTATAAACCCTCGTCTCAAATTATCTTATGCAGACACTTTAACACCAAATTTTCAAACGCAGTGCACAGATTGTCTTCATTGTGTTGCATTGTCAGCGTCCAAGAACCCTTCACTTGTAGACAAAAATGTACACTCCTGGAAATTGAAATAAGAACACCGTGTATTCATTGTCCCAGGAAGGGGAAACTTTATTGACACATTCCTGGGGTCAGATACATCACATGATCACACTGACAGAACCACAGGCACATAGACACAGGCAACAGAGCATGCACAATGTCGGCTCTAGTACAGTGTATATCCACCTTTCGCAGCAATGCAGGCTGCTATTCTCCCATGGAGACGATCGTAGAGATGCTGGATGTAGTCCTGTGGAACGGCTTGCCATGCCATTTCCACCTGGCGCCTCAGTTGGACCAGCGTTCGTGCTGGACGTGCAGACCGCGTGAGACGACGCTTCATCCAGTCCAAAACATGCTCAATGGGGGACCGATCCGGAGATCTTGCTGGCCAGGGTAGTTGACTTACACCTTCTAGAGCACGTTGGGTGGCACGGGATACATGCGGACGTGCATTGTCCTGTTGGAACAGCAAGTTCCCTTGCCGGTCTAGGAATGGTAGAACGATGGGTTCGATGACGGTTTGGATGTACCGTGCACTATTCAGTGTCCCCTCGACGATCACCAGTGGTGTACGGCCAGTGTAGGAGATCGCTCCCCACACCATGATGCCGGGTGTTGGCCCTGTGTGCCTCGGTCGTATGCAGTCCTGATTGTGGCGCTCACCTGCACGGCGCCAAACACGCATACGACCATCATTGGCACCAAGGCAGAAGCGACTCTCATCGCTGAAGACGACACGTCTCCATTCGTCCCTCCATTCACGCCTGTCGCGACACCACTGGAGGCGGGCTGCACGATGTTGGGGCGTGAGCGGAAGACGGCCTAACGGTGTGCGGGACCGTAGCCCAGCTTCATGGAGACGGTTGCGAATGGTCCTCGCCGATACCCCAGGAGCAACAGTGTCCCTAATTTGCTGGGAAGTGGCGGTGCGGTCCCCTACGGCACTGCGTAGGATCCTACGGTCTTGGCGTGCATCCGTGCGTCGCTGCGGTCCGGTCCCAGGTCGACGGGCACGTGCACCTTCCGCCGACCACTGGCGACAACATCGATGTACTGTGGAGACCTCACGCCCCACGTGTTGAGCAATTCGGCGGTACGTCCACCCGGCCTCCCGCATGCCCACTATACGCCCTCGCTCAAAGTCCGTCAACTGCACATACGGTTCACGTCCACGCTGTCGCGGCATGCTACCCGTGTTAAAGACTGCGATGGAGCTCCGTATGCCACGGCAAACTGGCTGACACTGACGGCGGCGGTGCACAAATGCTGCGCAGCTAGCGCCATTCGACGGCCAATACCGCGGTTCCTGGTGTGTCCGCTGTGCCGTGCGTGTGATCATTGCTTGTACAGCCCTCTCGCAGTGTCCGGAGCAAGTATGGTGGGTCTGACACACCGGTGTCAATGTGTTCTTTTTTCCATTTCCAGGAGTGTATTTCCTTTATATTTTATTATCTTCCTGCATTCTATCTCTGTTTCATCTCTATATGCACGTAACCATCGGAATATGCTCGCGTTAGATATTGTAGATATTGCTAAATGAGCACTCATCTCTTTAACAGTCGTCGTTACAGCATGGTATAAAGTCAGCGTTCCACTATTTTAGCTTCAATGCAAGAAGGGGTGGTTTCTGGACATCATATTGCCATTATGTATCTCAGATTAAATTAAAAATACGTTCGTTGCTTCTCATGGTGTAGGACATTTGGTACTACTGAGGATGACCCATCTCCTTGATCTGACTGTTGAGTTTAGCGACCTGCTTAATATTATTTAGAAGCAGTAATCTATGTCTCTGTTGCGTAATTTTGACAGTAATCTACACATGATATTGAACTCGACAAACAAGACTTGACTTAACAACGACTTCTGTTTAGTGAACTGCAGAACTTGCAGGAGACAATCCAGGCAGCAATGCAGTACAGCGTTCACATAATATTTTACTAAATATATGACTCTTGCTCAACGTTGAATGTCATCAAGCAGCTCGTTTATCTACGCCTCTGCAATTGATGAAAATACTTTTTAATGTGGCTCTGCCATGTGCGACAATTACCACCAGCCACCGTGTGTGTCGCACTTTTTAACTAACTTTTGAAAAGCCTTGCCGCAGTAGCCACATTTCCATGTTCGCTGAACAATCTACTTCATTAAATTGCATTCCCGCTGTCTCTAACTCTAAATAAAACATGTAGTACGAATTTCAAGCCCTGTTAGCTAGTGAACAGCGTTTATAAATATGTGATTACAGTAACCCGTCTGTATTGTCCCAAAGCATTCTTTGTTGTTAATCAAGATAAATATTAGGCTATTCGTATTTAAACATTAATCACCGACCAATATCAGTTGCGGTGAATAATTATTCAGGACCTATGTTTAATTAGTAATTAGTTGCGGCGATGTATTTGGCTGGGATTGTACGGACAGCTTGCTGTAATGAGGTTTGTAATGATATGCAACATGACCTGCGCGTTACGGCCGACGCAATTGACAACCGTGCAGTTGTGCGAAAGTAAACAAATTCTGAATGAATACAGTGCTAATGCCTAGAAGCTAGAATTAGATTCGTATATTGTTTTTACGTTCGAGTGCCGTATGGTATTATCCATGAAGGTTGATACTTGCATACAGCCACATACGGGTTTCGATTAATCGTCACAGAAGACATACGGTTGGAAGACAAACTCGGTAAACATGTGACGTCAGTGAAACATCGGCGGAAGCGATAGCAGTCCTTTTTCTGCTTACACGTTTACGGCTATGGGACATGTTACTGATGTCTTCCAGCAATGGCCTTTATTTAGGAATACCCGGGCGAAGGGCATGAGAGGCAGACAGTAACTGAGAAAGAAGCAAGACTGGGTTGCAGCATGTTCTCTGTGTTATTCAAACAGTACATAGAACACACTGTAGGAATTTAAGAAGCAAGCTTGAAAATGGATTAGATTCGGTGAGAAAGTACAAAACTGTAAGGTCAGCAGATGAGATTCTATATCTTACAAAGACGTTTTAGAACTTGGAAAATCATTTGAGCGGAATGGGTAGTGGCAAAAAGAGGCCATAAGATGAGGATCAATAAAAATAAAAAGAGGCAGTATAAAATTTAAAATGGCATTAGCAGGGAAAGATTTAAAGAAAAAAGAGTTTTTTAATTGGTCTAGAGTATAACCTCAGATGGAAGAAAAACACGCATGTTAATCAGTAGAGATAGGGCGACAATAGAATCATTTGGACTATGGTGTTATGGAAGATCTTTGTGGCTTAGATTGGGTGAACGTGTAACTATTAAAGAGGTACTGAGCCGGAGTTTGGAGAAAACAGATGTATGGCAAGAGTAACGTGAGCTTAGCGTGACGCGACACCTCTTGAGACCAAGCAGTCGTTCATTTGGTATTGGAGGAAAATACGGATGTCAGAAACGTGGAAGGATGGGGAGGGGGGGGTGAAGGAGGGATTGCATAAAGTACTCAGCTTCATTTGAATGGACACACATCAAGAAAAGTTTTGCATCATCCTGGTTTCCAGAACTCTTGAAGATAGACGTTGACTGTGGACATTGTATTACAGACACAGTCCATTTGACTGTTCAGAGATGTCACTAAACCCGCCCAAAGACGTAAACAACCATGCATGAGCAGCGCTATTAGACGGAGGGACCCGGCGGAGGTTCGAGTCCTCCCTCGGGCATGGGCGTGTGTGTTTGTCCTTAGGACAGTTTAGATTAAGTAGTGTAAGCGTAGGGACTGATGACCTTAGCAGTTAAGTCCCATAAGATTTCACACACTTTTAGACGGAGGGGTTCCGATAGCCAATCAGTTCCAGTCATTCCACCAGGAAGGAGGTGCACAGCTCGTGTTGTCTGTAGTTTAACCAGGCCTAGCCTGTCAATATCACGGTTCGATCGCATCCGCATTGTTACTTTGTGCCAGGAAAGTCTCTCATCAAGATAAGTCTCCAGGCGTCTCAGAGCGAACCAAAGCGATGTTTTTCGGACATGGAGGCGATAGACAGGAACTGTAGATTAGATGCCTCGCTCAGGCCACCCAAAGTCTACTGCTGAAGGGGATGTCCGCTACCTACGAATGTTGAAAAATGCTTTCCGTGCAGCCACAGGACGTCGTGTTACGCCTCAAACTCTGCACACAAGGCTGCATGATGCACAGCTTCACTCCCGACGTCAATGGCGAGGTCCATCTTTGCAACCGAGACACCATGCAGTTCGGTACAGATGGGCCTAACAACATACCGAATAGACCGCTCAAAATTGGAATCACGTTCTCTTCACTGACGAGTTTCGCGTATGGCGTCAAGCAGACAATCGTCGGAAACGTGTTTGGAGGCATCCCGGTCAGGCTGAACGCCGTAGACACACTGTTCAGCGAGTGCAGCAAAGTGGAGGTTCCCTGCATTTTTGAGGTGGCATTACGTGGGGCCGACGTACGCCCCTGGTGGTCATGGAAACTCCGTAACGGCCGTACGATACATGAATGCCACCCTCCGACCGATAGGGCAACCACATCGGCAGCATATTGGCGAGACATTCGTCTTCATGGACGACAAGCCGCGCATCCATCTTGTGAATGGCTTCCTTCAGGGTACCGACATCCTTCGACTAGCGTGGCTAGCATGTTCTCCAGACATGAACCCTATCGAACATGTCTGGGATGAATTGAAAAGGGCTGTTTATGGACAACGTGACCCACCAATCACTCTGAGGGACCTACGCAGGTGGCCGAGTACTGGTTCGAATCTTGCCTCGGCCATGGATGTGTGTGATGTCCTTAGGTTAGTTGGGTTTAAGTAGTTCTAAGCTCTAGGGGACTGATGACCTCAGATGTTAAGTCCCATAGTGCTCAGAGCTATTTTATCTACGCCGAATCGCTGTTGAGAAGTGGGACAATCTGGACCAACAGTCCCTTGATGAACTTGTGGATAGTATGCCACGACGTATACAGGCATGCATCAATGCAGGAGGAAGTGCTACTGGGTGTTAGATGTATCGGTGTGTAGAGTAATCTGGACCACAGTCTCTGGAGGTCTCGCTGTATGGTGGTACAACATGCAATGTGTGGTTTCCATGAGCCATAAAAAGGGCGGAAATGATGTTTATGCTGATTTCTATTGCAATTTTCTGTACAGATTCCGGAACTCTAGGAACCGAGGTGATGCAATTATTTTTTTATAGTTCTGTTTCAGTAGGAATACAGAAATGAAAGACCTTATGGGACAAATTAACACTGAGAGCTGAGTGTAATCAGTCATGGAAACTTGTGCGATTAAAGGTATTCAAATGGTAGTTGGTGTGGTTGAATATGACTACCAGCCTCCTGTTTCTGAATCCAGCCGTACAGTTGAATCACAACGAAGTGATAAAAATTTCTGAACGTAAAGGATCAAACATTTTTTTTCTGCAGCAGACTGCATGAAAACAAGAGTCCGTTACCAATGGAATGAAATTAGTCTGCTGTTGCTTAACGAACGGTTTCTTTGTCATTATTAAAGCTGAAGTAATATGTGAATTCTTTTGACTATGTAAAGGCAGCGCAATATTACGTTACCCACTGATGTTGACCTTCCTTAGTCTGTCATTGGTGCTACAGAAGCAGATGACAACGTTACAAATATTCTATCTCGTATGTAAGTCACTCTGACAAAAAGATTCCATCTACAACGAATTTCACCGTCTCTCTCATCACGTTTGTGCCTCCTTCTGGAGCTCTGTTTTTCGTATAATAGCTTACGACAATGCGGCCCGTCTGTCATCACAACGTCATCTGGGGCACTCCGTATCCTGTTCGTCTCTACTACAGTCTTGTCACCATAGACTACTCCGGTCTGCCTCTAGTCTTTGTTCATCAGCAAAGTCCTTGCAATCGCTAAGGAAATTATTTTTTTGCGGTTCCGTATCTCAGACAATAAAAATGTGGGCCGCTATGGATCTCTTGGTTGTTCGTCTGTCCGACGGTCCGTCCGTCTATCTTTCTGTCTGTCCCTTTGTAAAAAAAATCTTGGAGAGACAATAAGAGTAAGCTTCTGAGTCAGTGCAGTCAAGAGATACGGCCGTTTACGTCACATATTTTGATACTCGATAAATTCCACCATCAAAACCCCTAGGGTACTTCCCGTTGACCTACAATCATAAAATTTGGCAAGAAGCTACGTTTTACAGTAGAGGTAAAGGATAAAAATCAGAAAGTTATTGATCTGTAATTATATACCACTAAAAATATAACTTTAGTCATATATTATCCGACGTCAAACTGGAAATTAAAAGATTTTAGGAAGTCTTGGAATCCCTGGTACCGATACCTTGCTAGTATCAATGGCGATAACAGGCAAATTCATCGAAAACGATTCCGGAATGAATGAACTGTCTGCTTATTCATACGTAACTGTCTACGGAGGCCTACTCGCACCTGGCCAATTTTTTACTCATGTCTTACCTCTTTCTAACCTGTGCGTTCAATATGTGATGGTCACCATACATCACACACAATAAAAACAATTATTTCCTGTAACTTTTCCGTCTACTGCATAACTGTATACGCTCTACATAGAGCCTTTCATTAACATTGGCTCGGCTTTTGTTACAGCTGTCAGCGTGATATTACTATCTGCATAAAAATAATTCTTCCTCAGCAACGGTGCTATGAAATTTGTTTACTAGGTCTTAACTAATATCGAGATATATTGCCTCATCCCCATCTAACGATCCATAGCACATTAGTTGTAACGGCACACCGTCATAGTAAATTACTGAGCGTCGCAAAATAGCAGTAACCATGGTGAGGCACACTCCGCGTGATTGTTTAACGTTCTAGTTTAGGAATTCCTCTTCGAAGCTGCTTTCCGTAAATATTAAATAATCATATAAATTCCCCAAAACTGATTATGGCATAATAAAGAATACGACCTAGTAGTGGAGGAGAAATTGTTTCATAGTCATGTGTTAGCGGTTACAGAGACGAAAAACTCCTACCTCATTTAGGCACACCCATAACTGATTTCTTGTTGTGAGCACTTTGCATCACATTCTTCCAGCTAGATAGTCGAACTGAAACTCCGTTATTGGTTTCCTTGCTTAAACTGCGAGGTATCGCTGAGCGCAATTTCCAACTAGAATGTGAATGTATCTAGTCATGTGATCAATTAGTCTCCTCTACGACGGAGTACAAACTCTGTTTTGTCGATCTACAGCTGTGGTTCTCATACTACGGGGAGGAGATGGTGAAACTTGTACAGAAGTTAGATAAACTTCGGAGGAAGAAAGGAAAGCTGTTGAGTACGCTCGCCTTCTTGCTGAGATGCCATGACGAAGGCATTATTCCTAATTTCGCCAGATTTATTCATTTTATTAATAGTAAGAGAGCTAATAGGATTAAGGAGCGTGCAAGCCAAGCACTTTTAAGAGAACGCATTCGTTTTATCCGTAGACAGCTGGATATTGTTTCCAAAGATTTATTTTACTTACATCTGAACTTGTCATCGCAGCTTTCAAGGGATGTTTGGCAGTGGGTTGATGATTACACGTGGGCGCTATCAGATTGGGCACATAGAAGCGCCGTTACCAGACAATCCTCAAAATTTGAACGGCTTCTTTCTCGTTCTAAAGCATCAGAAGCGGATAAACGTCGGCGTACTGTGATTAATCTCTCTAACAAGGCGCTGGACGGGCCCACAGTGTTGGTATTGGAGAAAGGTTTAAATTTTTCGCCCACTCCCAAGAGACTTCCTGTCACATAGTTCATATGCTCTGTAGAACAAGCAGTACACAGCCTACCTGAGGTTCAAGCAGAGGAAATAAGGCAAGAAGTGTCGCACACATTACGTCGGGCACGACCACCGCGGGATAACATCTCTTCCGCAGAGAGAGCAGCCATTCGTTCCCTTAAGAATGATGATGAAGTAGTAGTTTTACCAGCTGACAAGGGGAATGCCACGGTTGTAATGACGCGGGATGATTATGTCCTAAAAATGGATTTACTTCTCAACTACCCGGTGTACAGAAGACTATCTGATGACCCCACAGAAAGGATCAAACGTAAGACACTTTCACTGTTGAAAAAGAGTTCGTTGTCAGATGATTTACGTAAGAAACTTCATCCTGGTGCTGCCGTTCCGCCTATGCTGTATGGTCTGCCTAAGTTGCATAAGGAGGGGCTTCCTCTACGCCCTATTGTTACTAATTTGGGTGCACCAACTTATAACCTCTCAAAGTATTTATCATCTGTTCTCAGTCCATTTGTTGGCAAGTGTGAACACCATATATCTAGTTCGGTGGATTTTATTCGACGATTGGGATCTTTGAAGCTGAGTCTTTCAGATCTGTTAGTGAGTTTCGATGTGGTATCCCTATTTACTCGAGTTCCTCTGGAACAGTCCGTTAGTTTGATCAGTGAAAAACTGGATGAAGAACTGGTGAAGCTCTGTCGTCATGTGCTGACCTCCATGTATTTTTTATTTAACGGTAACATTTTTGAACAGAATGACGGAGTGGCTATGGGTAGTCCTTTGTCACCCATAGTCGCCAATTTATCTATGGAGGACTTCGAGGACATGGCACTGAGGACTTCAGCTTTGCAACCAACGTGCTTCTGGAGATACGTGGACGATACCTTCTTCGTCTGGCCGCATGGACGTGATGCTCTTAACAGATTTTGGGACCACTTCAACTGTCTTCATCCCCGTATCAAATTTACTATGGAGGTTGAAAATGATGGGATGCTTTCATTTTGAGACGTAATGGTTTATAAAAAACCAGATGGAACTTTGGGACACAGTGTTCACCGAAAGCCGACACACACAGATTGGTATCTGCATCTTAAGAGTTGTCATCCATCACACCAACGCAATGGCGTCCTTAGGACTTTGGTACGGAGGGCATATGCCATTTCCGACGCAGACAGCTTAACCCAAGAACTTGACCATTTGATGACAGTTTTTAAGGAAAATGGATACACCGAGAAGCAGATTCGTCGGGCTATGGAATTTGGACCATCTCCGGAGGTGTACGAAGAGGAACGTAGATCTGTGGCCTTCCTTCCTTATGCTGGAGGCTTATCGTTTAAGATTGGACGAATTTTAAGGAATTTTAACATTAAGAGTGTGTTCCGTCCACCTTCTAAGATTAGGGCTCTGCTCGGCTCTGTCAAGGATGACTTGGGGCTTAGGAAACCCGGGGTGTACAAAATTCCATATCAATGTGGGAATGCTTACATTGGCCGTTCTATTCGCGCAGTGCATGACAGGTGTGTGGAACATCGCCGTCATACGAGGCTACAACAGCCGGAAAAAGCGGCGGTAGCAGAACACTGCCTAAATGAGGGACACAATATGAAATTTGAGGAAACTGTTGTGGTTGCCAACATTTCCGGTTTCTGGAACAGTGTCTATAAAGAGGCGATTGAAATTAGGTTGGTTGATAATTAAATCAACAGAGACAATGGGTTTCCTCTTAGCAAGACGTGGAATCCTGTATTATCTCGCATCAAAACTGAACGTTCTTCGGTGCGGCCTTGATTGCGATATATCGTTGCCAGCAGTGTTTCACTAAGGGCGGCGCCACCTCCCTGTTTTGGAAGGCAGAAACCGTGATGGGCGGCGCATACGCCGTTTACTGAACGGTGGCCTATATAGGACGTCGATTTGAAACCTGGCGTCAGTTCTCGTCGAGACTAAGAACAGAAGCAGCATTTTCCTGAAGATGGCGACCAGTTGGATCGCCGAAATATCGAGTCAAGTTGATTTTAGGATCTGGCAGCAAACTCGAAGAGACTTTCAAGACTTATTACGCCGGGAAAACCTACGTAATCACCTCATACTGCATTTTTTTTACTGATGTTGGTGCAGTTAAGTCGCCTCACCTCGTAATATCAGCTGAGTGTATCTATAGTGAAATCAAACGTTTCAGTTTAAATTAACAGCGTTTGGGTACTATGTGGGTCAACACCCTCTAAATGTTTTAAATATACACTCCTGGAAATTGAAATAAGAACACCGTGAATTCATTGTCCCAGGAAGGGGAAACTTTATTGACACATTCCTGGGGTCAGATACATCACATGATCACACTGACAGAACCACAGGCACCTAGACACAGGCAACAGAGCATGCACAATGTCGGCACTAGTACAGTGTATATCCACCTTTCGCAGCAATGCAGGATGCTATTCTCCCATGGAGACGATCGTAGAGATGCTGGATGTAGTCCTGTGGAACGGCTTGCCATGCCATTTCCACCTGGCGCCTCAGTTGGACCAGCGTTCGAGCTGGACGTGCAGACCGCGTGAGACGACGCTTCATCCAGTCCCAAACATGCTCAATGGGGGACAGATCCGGAGATCTTGCTGGCCAGGGTAGTTGACTTACACCTTCTAGAGCACGTTGGGTGGCACGGGATACATGCGGACGTGCATTGTCCTGTTGGAACAGCAAGTTCCCTTGCCGGTCTAGGAATGGTAGAACGATGGGTTCGATGACGGTTTGGATGTACCGTGCACTATTCAGTGTCCCGTCGACGATCACCAGTGGTGTACGGCCAGTGTAGGAGATCGCTCCCCACACCATGATGCCGGGTGTTGGCCCTGTGTGCCTCGGTCGTATGCAGTCCTGATTGTGGCGCTCACCTGCACGGCGCCAAACACGCATACGACCATCATTGGCACCAAGGCAGATGCGACTCTCATCGCTGAAGACGACACGTCTCCATTCGTCCCTCCATTCACGCCTGTCGCGACACCACTGGAGGCGGGCTGCACGATGTTGGGGCGTGAGCGGAAGACGGCCTAACGGTGTGCGGGACCGTAGCCCAGCTTCATGGAGACGGTTGCGAATGGTCCTCGCCGATACCCCAGGAGCAACAGTGTCCCTAATTTGCTGGGAAGTGGCGGTGCGGTCCCCTACGGCACTGTGTAGGATCCTACGGTCTTGGCGTGCATCCGTGCGTCGCTGCGGTCCGGTCCCAGGTCGACGGGCACGTGCACCTTCCGCCGACCACTGGCGACAACATCGATGTACTGTGGAGACCTCACGCCTCACGTGTTGAGCAATTCGGCGGTACGTCCACCCGGCCTCCCGCATGCCCACTATACGCCCTCGCTCAAAGTCCGTCAACTGCACATACGGTTCACGTCCACGCTGTCGCGGCATGCTACCAGTGTTAAAGACTGCGATGGAGCTCCGTATGCCACGGCAAACTGGCTGACACTGACGGCGGCGGTGCACAAATGCTGCGCAGCTAGCGCCATTCGACGGCCAACACCGCGGTTCCTGGTGTGTCCGCTGTGCCGTGCGTGTGATCATTGCTTGTACAGCCCTCTCGCAGTGTCCGGAGCAAGTATGGTGGGTCTGACACACCGGTGTCAATGTGTTCTTTTTTTCATTTCCAGGAGTGTATAAACATGGTCCGTTGTAGGCTGCGTACTGTATTAATATTCTTAATTTAACTTGTGCGATTATCTAATATCGACTTCACGTCGTTTTCAAGCACATTCGTAACTTTGATTTACGTACATCACGTTTTACATTGTATAAGTAATGGATTATTCTTACACACGCATGACCAAGCGCCATAATCCGTAAGTACATGTGGACAGAATCCATATCAATGTGCTACGCCATCACATGTCATTAGTTATCAGGTTGCAGTACTCATAGTATAGTGTGTATAACGTGAAATGTGACGGCGTAGCATTGTGATCAGGACTCTGACCTTATGTATTTGTCAATTATGGCTTGTGGCCACGTAAGTGTAAGACGGATCCGTTACTTAGTAAAGTAAAACGTGACGCACATAATTGGATCCCAGACACGTGCTTGAAAATGATGCAAAGTCGAAATTAATTAATCGCACAAATTAAATAAAGAACGCCCTACAGCGGGCCATGTGTTCATTTGTAAAGTAAATAAAATTATGTTGGGATTTGTTTCACACAAGCAGTTTCCACTCAATTACAGGCCAGCGAGACTCCTGAAGATATCTAGTAATTCAGACGAAACCGACTTCGTGAGAGAAACTACTACATTTTGGAAACGGGAGCTTCTAGTCTCAATAAACTCCGATCGCAGTTGATAGATCTGTCAGGTTTCCACCAGTGATGAGCAGAGAGTATACGTATTTGAATGTAAAGACTGTACCTGGTGATGGGGGATGCATTCTCCCGTTTTCTGCTTCGGTGTTAGAAAGAGGCAGCTGTAGTAAACTCAGTGCAAATGCACAACACAGTAATTAACCTTTCACTACTCTTAGAACCGGAACACAAGTCTACAATGAACTATGTCGTCCCATTAACACAGAAGAAAAAGAAGACTTAATTATGTGACGCAAATGTTAAATTTTCATACATAATTATAGTAGCATTATCCGACACATTCACTATTCACCAAGTGATTCAACCTCGTAGGTTGTGTCTGTTTCAGTGCGTCCCATCTCTCGCTCAGTATTCGCTAAGTCAGAAAAATCACTTCTGCTCTCCTGTAAATACACTTTGTATCAGCTACGGTTTGAATTTTCTGTTTTTATTGTGCTATTGCGGTTTCAGTTTATGTGTCGTTGACAAGCATCACTAACAACATGAAACGTACATCAGTATTACACCTATTGCCTTGCTGAGCAGCATGTCCATCTAGCATCTTACTCATGTCACTATGATCTAATATGACAGCGTATCACATGCTTGATAACGGAACACGAGCGGAAACTGCGACAGCGCATTTAAAAGAATTACAGAAAAAAGTGAAAAAAATATGATTTAAAGAACTTTTAGGGACTGTGGACTTGCACTGCAAGAAGCTCGTATTGTTATTATTGTTATTATTAGCAGCAGCAGAAGTAGTACACACAGGCAAAGAGGGCAGTTCTGGCAAAGAGAAGTCTGCTGGTATCAAATGTAGACCTTAATCTGAGGAACAAATTTCTGAGAAAGTGTCTAGGCGTATTCTCCCGTAACTCATGCCTGTATGCCTTCTTCTACAACCAATTTCCATGCTCATTCAATTTTCATTTCCCTTTACATACTGATTTAATCGTTCAGTATCCCCACATAGTTCCATGTCTCTTCGTATTCTGCTTGGGGCGTCGAATTACATACATGGTTTGTTGTCGAATCTGACGAAACAACCTTGACACAGAACTATACACAGTAGCTCACTCTCTGCTCGATTTTCCTATTCATAATGAAACCTACTCCCGCTACACCTGTTTCTGCTGTAGTTTATATTACCCTATATTCGTGTCATCAGAAATCCTTATCTTCTTCCCGTTCCACTTCACTGACCCCTAGATTAAGCCTTTGAATTTCCCTTTGAAGAATTTCTAGCTTTCATACTCAAATTTCTGACATCCCAAGCTCCGACCCGTAGGATATTATCTCATCACTCAATCGATATTCTGCATTTATTGGACTGTTCATACCATTCAAGACATCCTGTAACTCTTCTTCATTTTCACTGGGGGTATCAATGTAGTCAGCGAATCTCGTCATTCATATTCTTTCACCATGAATTTTAATCCCACTCTTGAACCTTTCTTTTGTTTCCGTCATTGATTTTTTGATGTATACTTTGAGCAGTAGAAGCAAAAGACTACACCCTTTTAATCCGAGCAGTTCGTTTTTGGTCTTCCAGTCTTATTGTTCCTTCTTAGTCTTGTTCATATGGTATATACCCTGCCTTTCCGTATAGCTTACCCCCATTTTACTCTGAATTTCAAACATCTTACACCATTTTAAATTGTCCAACGCTTTTTTCAAGTCGACAAATCCTATTAACGTGTCTTGATTTTTCTTCATTCTTGCTTCCATTATCAACAGCAACGTCAAAACTCCGTCTATAATGGCTTTACCTTCCCTGAAGCCAAATTAATCCTCATGTAAGTGTTACTAAATTTTCTTTTCCATTATTCTGCATATTATACTTGTCAGTAACTTGGTTGAATGAAATGTTGAGTTGACTGTGAGATAATTCTCACACTTGTCGGCTTCACAATTGTGTGGATGACTTTTTTCCTAAGTCTGATGGTATATCGCCAGTCTCCCACACCATAGTGAATAGTCGTATTGGCGCCACTTCCCACAATGATTTTAGAAATTCCGATGGGAAGTTACTAGCCCTTCTGTCTTATTTGATCTTAAATCGTCCAAAGCTACGATTCTAACAATGGGTCCCCTATCTCTTCCCTGCCGACTCCTATTTCTTCTACTATCAGGCCCTCCCCATTATAGAAGTCTTCAGTGTACACTTTACACCTAAGCGCTCTCTCCGCCAAGTGAATTCCCATTTTACGCTTAATGCTACCACCTATGCTTTTAATTTCACTGAAGATTATTCCGTCTGCTGAGACAATCCTTCTGACAATCATTTCTCTTTCTATTTGTTCACATTCTTCACGCAGCCATTTCATCTTAGCCTCCCTGGACTTCCTGTTTATTGCATTCCTAAGTGACTTTTAGTTACACATTCCTGAATTTCCCTGAATTTTTTCGTACCTCCTTATGCCGTAGATCAAAAGAAGCATTTTTGTTACCCATCGTTACTTTGCAGTTACGGTCCTAGCGACTACGTTTTCCCTTCCAACTTCTGAGATTGTCCTATTTAGAGACGTCCATTGCCTTTCTGAGCTACTCATTATCGCAGTATTGTAGTCTTAGAAAACTTGAAGTGCACCTCTCCATTCCTTGACACTTCCGTATCCCACTTCATTGCTCATTGATTCTTCCTGACTAGTCAATTAAACTTCAGGCTGCTCTTCATCACTGATCACGAGCTGAGTTTATATCTGCTCCTAGGTACGCCTTACAATGCAACATCTGATTTCGAAATCCCTGTTTGACCACGATGAAATCTAACTGGAATCTTCCTGTATCACCTGGCCTTTTCCAAATACACCTCCTCCTGTTGTGATTCTTGAACAGCGTATTCGCTGTTGCTAGCTGTAATTTATTGCAGAATTCATTTAGTCTTTTTCCTCTTTCATTCCTACTACCAAGCCCAATTTCCCCCGTAACCTTTTTTTCTACTGCTTTCTCTACAATGATTTTTCAAACCCTCATGACAGAGTTTCATCTTCCTTTACGTACTGAATTACCCGTTCGGTGTCTCCATATACTTTCCCTCTCTCTTCATTTTCAGTCTGCGACGTCGGCATGTGTACCTGAAGTATTGTTGTCGGTGTTGGTTTGCGCTCGATTCCGATGAGAACAGCCGGCCGGTGTGGCCGAGCGGTTCTAGGCGCCTCACATGTTAAGTTCCATAGGGCTCAGAGCCATTTTTGAACCTATGAGAACAATCCCAACACTGAACTGTTTACAGTAACTCACACTCTGTCCTACATTCGTATTCATAACGTACCTTTATACCACTCTCCGGTGCTGTTGATGTTATTCTAAACTTGTCTAACCAGAAATCTTTGTCTGTTTTCCATTTCACTTCACTGACCCTCACTAAGTTTCCACTGAGCCTTTTGATTTCCCTTTTAAAAATTTTTAGTGTCTCTATCGCTTTCAAGTTTCTGACAAACCAATATCCTATTCATAAAAAGTTACCCTTTCATTTGTTATTGAACCTTTCTGTCATGGTACCTTCACGTTGGCAGTCCACTCCCGGAGATTAATCTGGAATCTTTTGTCAATGGAAAGATCATAACGATAGTTTTTCAGTTACAGGCCACATGTGCTGTGGATTCACAATACGTGTCTTTCATGTAATGGTTTATATTGCCTTCTGCATTCTCATGCCCTTGATCGTTACTGATTGTTCCGACTTCTAGGGGCTGCTCCCAACCACAAGAGCAAGAGAGTGCTTTGAACCTCTGTCCAATCCTCCACCTTCTTTGAGAATGCCGTTGGCAGAATGAGGGTGACTTCTTTTGCCCGATGTCTTCGGACGCCAAAGATATAATTTTAATTCAAAATTTAAGCAGTGGCGTGGTTGTACCCCTGGAAATTTTGATTGCTAATCAACGCACTACCCCTAGATCACGAGTTACCAAGAAACGATTGTTAAATGCAATTGGGTTCTGACGGGCTTATTTCAGCCCCTCCCCACTACGCAGGTCTGTTTTTACCCAATCAAGAAACTATTGCCGGACTTTTACCACATAACTGTGCTTTGACTTGTGTAGTCCCATCTAGCATATTCAAGCATTTTTTATTGGCATTTATTCACCGTAGATGCTTCATTACTCACCTAACAGAACTTTACTGGAATTTTTTCAGCTTACAGAACTTCAGTTAATTTCTATTTTCTGTAGTTTTCTTTTCCGTTGGATAGTGTTTTTTAAACACACCTACCAGACAAACACGCTTCATTATAATCACGACTTCAATCATGGCATTTATTTCCCAGAAACCGATCGAGAACATCAACTCGCCGGGAAAATTTCTAATTTCACACTGAACCATCAACTCCTCGGTCTAACAGAGTCGCACTAACATCAAATCTTGGCCTTATCGAAAATGGGAACTATGTAGTTTTAAGAGACTGCCTTGTAAAACGTCTTAAAACAGGCAAAGCCTGTAAGCATCTCGGCCGATTCACAGAAACTTCTTTATTGGAAAAAGAACAAGCAATAGTGCACCACAGTATTTCCCTCGATAAACGTTTTTTCGGCATTACTCTTGCGCCACTACGATATTTACTTTTTGAATTGGCCGAAAAATAAAGAGCTGCTAATTTGTTTTTTCCAGTTATTTATTTGTAATACTTTTTATTTTCTCCATTGTGCACTGCGTATTCTTACCCAAAGCCTGCGTGCCCTTACCCCACAGCACGGGGTTAGGGTAGGCAAAAATTATTTTTCAAAACGTTTATTACTCCTCTAATAATTATTGGATAACAATGATACTTTTACACAGTCTTACCAAGATGTCAAGCTTGGTATTGCATGCGTAAGTGATACAACATTTTTGCAAGTATTTGAAAAAGAAGTAGTAAGAGAAAAAATGCGTAGTTTTACCCCCACCTACCCTACATAATTTTTTCTTTTGTTTCTTCCATTCCAAAAGTATGCATATTTCGGCATGTGAACGAAACGGTTTTGAGTAGCAATACTATTTTAAGCTAAATCATATATATCTACTGTGTATTTCTGGAACATTCGGACGAGTAGAGTATGAACAGTGTTATCTGTGTACAAAAAATTGTGAACGAGCGGGTGACAGTTGATGAGCTAGACAGTCTAACGGTGGGATTTGGAAGTGTTAAGAATGTAGGGCGCGAGTACGGGATATATGTACGAAAAACTAATTAATTTTTACAAATAAGGACAGTGGTAGTTGTGGAAGGGGTGTTCTGAAAATAAGAACGCTGTAAGTTTGCATGGAGCGATGAGGAGAAATTGAAACTTCCTGCCAAACGATGGCTTCATTATTGCTGTTATGATTTAACTAATTCTTCGACAAGGAAATTTTATTTCGATGATAGATGCCTAAGAGGAAAGCGCAAGTGGTTAAAACTTCGGAGTGGAAGCAAGAAACATGAGAGAGAACAGGGTCCAAGATCTTTGAAGAAGATGACGGGAAGAAGAAGCCGAAGTACTTTTAACACCCAATAAACCGAAGCAGTTACTTTGAGAGAGCGCTGTTGTTCAGTAATTTACTCGAGCAACAGACCAAACTATATACTGTCATATTTCAGACAAAACAGGGGCTGTGAATTCTACTATTACGTGGATGTATGAGTGGCATTAACCGATATTGTTCTGTGGAACGAATTTAGAATTGCTTTCAAATTCAGACTAAACAGAATGAGGTCCTGAGCTTCTGGCCATTTAGTTCTGAGTAAAGTAACAAACTGACGAACTGCCAGCTAAAATGAACACGCATATGGTATTATTAAAAGTAAGAATACCGTATATGCCAAATTTACTAACGGGGCATATCCTGTCTCTAATCCTTTTTGGAAACAGTTTATATGCAGTGTATTTTGCTGTCAAACTGCATGCCAGAGCAGCCAAGAAGTTTTATTTGGATTTTCGTAAATAATTTTATAACTAACGTGGTAGCCACTGCTGTCTTTATTAGGTCCGGTAGCCTTCAAAGAGCAACTGCATCATGCCGGCAGCAAAGAGTCTACCACAATACAGTCTTATCTGACAGGGTTAATATTGCTTTAAGATATAATTAACTGTATTCCACAGCCTCTCAATTACTTTAACAGCGATAGCAGTCCCTCTCTCACAGTGAAAATTTTGAAATCATGTAACGAAATTGTGCTAACATTACAATTTACGTACGGAGTTTTATCTTTTCCACATCAAACACACACTTTGTCATTAGAGCAATAATTTTGTTGAATACATTGTGTGGGAGCTGTAAACGAGATTAAAGATGATTGTAATTTCATTTAAACGTAGAAGATGAAAGACAGAACTTGTGAAACGTAACACAAGATTAAATTTGACTGACAGCTGCACTGAAGTTCTATTTCATACAGACGTACTGTTATAGTTGACTGAGCAAAGTACTAGTCTATCAAGTAGTAATTCCTTAAAAACGTCTTGATAGCTAAAAACTTTATTTATGACGTGATTCGAGTAATCATCAACAGATAACTGTGCCAAAATTTACACAAAACACAAATTAGAAAAGTTTTAATGTAACTATTACAAAGGCAATATAACATCAGGAAATGAGGTACATGCTGAGTATAAGTACCCACAACATCCTTAGGATAGCTCAGACAAGTGAGCACTACAAGAAAAATGCTCGAACTGACGTGCAGTTGCGTTAGGCGTATCTGTAAAACATTTTATTTTTAGACGTGGCCTGCCAGACCTTTCCTTATGCACAACTTGAAAGCTACCGTCGGCTTCAAATTTATCCCGAACATGATAAATTGTTGTAAGCGTCAGTGGCAGAGTTCAGTAGACATTACGCCAGAGCCGTTGTACGTCCGTCATGTTTTCGTACCTCCAGTACCACTTGAGTACGGCTTTGCGACGTTCAAACAACAATCATCATTCATTCATTGATGCACTGTCACTGCTGGAAAACGCGAGCCAATGTCTGTTGAGAAAACAATGGACTACGCTACAGCACAAAAACTGGAACGATACATCACTTTATTCCAAAGATATTAACCATCAAAGAATGTGTACATTCTTCTGTACCCCCTCTGTATGTACTAGAACTATCGCCAGCATTATCATACTGAAATGTAAGTCCACGATGGCTTGTCATGAAGGGCAACAAAATGGGGAGTAGAATATCCTCGACGTACTGCTGTGCTGTAAGGATGCCGCGGATGACAACCTAAGGGCTCCTGCTATGAAATGAAATCGCACCCCAGTCCATCACTTCCGGCTTTCGGGACGTGTTACGGGCGACAGTCAGATAGGTATTCCACCCCTGTCCGGTACGTCTTCAGACACGTCTGCGCTGGTATTGACACTCAGTTCGAAGCGGCAGTCATTACTGAAGACAGTTCTACGCCGGGGAATGAGATTCCAGGCCGAACGTCCGACACAACTGCAAATGGGCTTGTTGGTGTACAGAGGTAATGCTAGTTGGTGCGAGGGACCCCTTGAGCTCAGTCCCCTTTCTTTGAGCCCCTGTTAATGGTACTTGTGGTCACTGAAGCACCAGTTGCACATCGGATCGTTGATAATGAAGATTACGGGGATCTGAGTGCCTTTCTGACGACTGTTCGATCCTCAAGGTCCATCGTCTCTCTAGGTCGACCACTCCCTTCCTGACACTGTGTTTGGCCTTGGTTCACCCATCCGTGCCAACATCTTCGAATAACGGCATCGCTCGTATTCAAATGTAGAATATTTTGCCGATTACTCCAATTGGCTTCTTTGATCCCAGTTACAAGTCCTTTCTCAGATGCTGGCATCTGCATGTACTGTTCACGCGCCTATCTGCAAGCTATACTCGTAATTGCTGTGCAGCCAAGTACACGGAATGTGGATCACAAAGATTTTGTGTCCTCGTATCGAAGTACCCTCTGTATACTACACTTATCAGCTGCGCAGTGACACTGTGCCGTAGCGTCAAACATTCAAACATTGGTCGCCAAAGCTTACAATTTTTCCTTTTCCGTTTACAGTCAGTCAGTCAGGCAGTAGTAGCCGACCGCGACAGACGCAGCAACAGATAAGTAAACCGTTTTTGTGACATTTATTAGTTCCTAACCAGGAGAGAAATTTATTATATTATCTGTGTGCCTTAATAGTTCAGTTTCTTGAGTTCCTGCGTGTAAATTTAAAATCTAATAGCCACAGTTCTCGCGTTTTCGTTTGCGTCAGGAAGTAAACTGATTTTGTGATATATTACAAGTTCCTTATGAGTGGCAAATTATTTAGTTTCACCTGAGTGCTTAGGTAGTTAGGTTCTTGAATATCTGCCTATTAATAGACACAGTTCGTGCGTTTTCGTCAGGGTCTGCAGTAGAATTACGTAGTGCGTGTCGATAGTCCGTTTATCGGCATAGTTTAGTTTTCCACGGTCTTTGGTATGGACAGGGACTGCGATTACTGTGTGCGGATGCGAGCTTCAGGCTGTGATCGCTTCGATTACACAGCTTGAGGCTACAGCGCATGGGCACCACTGTTGTGGGCCGACCGTGGGGATCCAACGGACGTCCAGTGCGTCAGAATCCTCTGTTCGGTCCTCACCGGTGGCCTACCCAGTTACTGCTCGCACTGAGGCTGACCCCTCACCTGTGGTCGAGTGGGAGGTCGCCCCGGGGCGAAGCAGGCGGCGAAATACTTCCCAGGCAGCCGCACGTATGACCTACCCGGTTTATCTGACAAACAGGTTCCAGGTGCTGTCTGTGGCTGACACTGTCGCTGAGCCGGATACTGTCGCCTCTCCTGTTTCAGAGGAAACCACTCAACCTGCAAGATCCGGGCAATCGAAGAGGGTGGGACTATTGGTAGTTGCGAGCTCCAACGTTAGGCGCGTTTGGGGCCCCTTAGGGACATGGCTGACAAGGAGGGTAAGAAAACCAATGTGCACTCCATGTGCATACCGGGTGGAGTCATTCCAGATGTGGAAAGGGCCCTCCCGCATGCCATGAAGAGCATAAGGTGCAGCCGACTGCAGGTGGTTGCTCACGTCGGAACCAATGATGTGTGTCACTTTGGATCAGAAGAGATTCTCTATGGAATCGAACGGCTAACTGAAGTGGTAAAGGCTGCCAGTCTTGCTTGCAAGATGAAAGCAGAGCTGACCATTTGCAGCATAGTCAGCAGGACCGATTGCGGACCTCTGGTACAGAGCCGAGTGGAGGGTCTGAATCAGAGGCTCAGACGGTTCTGCGACCGTGTAAGCTGCAGGTTCCTTGACTTGTGCCAAAGGGTGGTTGGGTTTCGGGTTCGTTTCGGGGTCATCTGAATAGGTCAGGTGTCCGCTATAAGCAGGAGGCGGCTACACGGGTAGTAGGGGCTGTGTGGCGTGGACTGAACGGTGTTTTAGGTCAGAGGGTCTCGGGAAACCACAAGATGGGCTTCAGTCACAAAGGGTGCAGGCTGAACACAGGAAGACCATAGATACAGGAACCATTGGTATAACAGTTGTAGCCGGCCGCGGTGGTCTAGCGGTTCTAGGCGCGCAGTCCGGAACAGCGCGACTCCTACGGTCGCAGGTTCGAATCCTGCCTCGGGCAAGGATGTGTGTGAAGTCCTTAGGTTAGTTAGGTTTAAGTAGTTCTAAGTTCTCTGGGACTGATGACCACAGTAGTTAAGTCCCATAGTGCTCAGAGCCATTTGAACCATATAACAGTTGTAGATTGTCGTAGCTCTGTTGGGAAAGTACCAGAACTTCAAGCGCTAATAGAAAGCACTGATGCTCAAATCGTTATATGCACTGAAAGCTGGCTAAAGCCGGATATAAGCTCAGTCGAAATTTTGCGAAGAACGTAACGGTGTTCCGAAAAGATAGACTAAACACGGTTGGCGGTGGCATGTTTGTTGCTTTTAGAAGTAGTTTAACTTGTCGCGAAATTGAAGTAGATACTTCCTGTGAGTTAGTATGGGCAGAGGTCATTGTTGGCAACCGGAATAAAATAATAATTGGATTCCTTTACCGACCTCCCAGTTCAGATGATACAGTTCCTGAAAGCTTCAAAGAAAACTTGAGTATGATTTCAAACACGTACCCGACTCATACGATAATAGTTGGTGGTGACTTTAATTTACCCTCGATATGTTGGCGAAAATACATGTTTAATTCCGGAGGTACTCATAAAATATCATCCGAAATTGTGCTTAACGCATTCTCTGAAAATTACTGCGAGCAGTTAGTTCATGAGCCCACGCGAATAGTAAACGGTTGTAAAAACACACTTGACCTCTTAGCAACAAATAATCCTGAGTTAATAACCAGCATCAAAACCGATGTAGGAATTAGTGAACACAGGGTTGTCGTAGCGAGATTGAATATTGTAATCCCCAAACCCTCGAAAAATAATCGAAAATATACCTATTCAAAAAAGGTGATAAAAATTCACTTGACGCCTTTCTGAGAGACAATCTCCACTCATCCCAAATTAATAATATAAGTGTAGACTAGATAAATTCATTCAATTGAGAGGTTTATACCAAATAAATTAGCAAACGAATGAACTGATCCTCCTTGGTACACAAAACGGGTTAGAACACTGTTGCAGAAACAACGAAACAAACATGCTAAATTCAGACAGATGCAAAATCACCAAGATTGGCGATCCTTTCCAGAAGCTCGAAACTTAGCGCGGAGTTCAATGCGAGACGCCTATAACAGTTTCCACAACGAAACTTTGTCTCGGAACCTGGCACAAAGTCCAAAGAGATTCTGGTCGTATGTGAAGTATGTTAGCGGCAAGAAACAAGCAATGCCTTCTCTGCGCGATAACGATTGAGGTACTATCGACAGTGCTGCCAAAGCAGATTTACTAAACACAGCCTTCCGAAATGCCTTCACAAAAGAAGACGAAGTAAATATTCCAGAATTCGAATCGAAAACAGCTGCCAACATGAGTAACGTGGAAGTTAATATCCTCGGAGTAGTGAAGCAACTCAAATCACTTAATAAAAGCAAGTCTTCTGGTCCAGACTGTATACCAATTAGGTTCCTTTCGGAGTATCCTGATGCATTAGCTCCATACTTAACAAACATATACAACCGTTCGCTCGACGACAGATCCGTACCCAAAGACTGGAAAGTTGCACAGGCCATACCAATATTCAAGAAAGGTAGTAGGAGTAATCCGCTAAATTACAGGCCCATATTGTTAACGTCAATATGCAGCTGATTATAGAACATATATTGTGTTCGAATTACCTCGAATGAAACGGTGTATTGACATACAGTCAACATGGGTTTAGAAAATATCGTTCCTGTGAAACACAACACGAAGTGCTGAGTGCTACTGACAAGGAATTTCAGATCGATTCGGTATTCCTGAATTTCCGGAAGGCTTTTAACACTGTACCACACAAGCGGCTGGTAGTAAAATTGCATGCTTATGGAATATCGTCTGAGTCATGTGACTGGATTTGCGATTTCCTGTCAGAGAGGTCACAGTTCGTAGTTATTGACAGAAAGTCATGGAGTAAAACGGAAGTGATTTGGGGCGTTCCCCAAGGTAGTGTTATAGGCCCTTTGTTGTTCCTTATCTGTATAAACGATTTGGGAGACGATCTGAGCAACCGTCTTCGGTTGTTTGCAGATGATGCTGTCGTTTATTGACTAATAAAGTCATCAAAATATCAAAACAAACTGCAAAACGATTTAGAAAATATATCTGATTGGTGTGAAAAGTGGCAGTTGACCCTAAATATCGAAAAGTGTGAGGTAGTCCACATGAGTACTAAAAGGAACTCGTTAAACTTCGGTTACACGATAAATCAGTCTAATCTAAAAGCCGTAAATTCTACTAAATACCTAGGTATTACAATTAAGAACAACTTAAATTGGAAAGAACACTTAGAAAATGTTGTAGGGAAGGCTAATCAAAGGCTGCGATTTATTTGCAGGACATTTAGAAAATGTAACAGACCTAATAAGGAGACTGCCTACACTACGCTTGTCCGTCGTCTTTTAGAATACTGCTGCGCAGTGTGGGATCCTTACCAGATAGGACTGACGGAGCACATCGAAAAATTTGAAAGAATGGAGCATGTTTTGTATTATCGCGAAATATGGGAGAGATTGTCACAGAAATGATACGGGATTTGGGCTGGAAATTATCAAAAGAAAGGCGTTTTTCGTTGCGACGGAATCTTCTCACTAAATTCCAATCACCAACTTTTTCCTCCGAATGCGGAAATATTTTGTTGACACCTACCTACATAGGGTGGAACGATCACAACGATAAAATAAGGGAAATCAGGGCACGTACGGAAAGATATAGGTGTTCATTCTTTCCGCGCGCTATACGAGATTGGAATAATAGAGAATTGTGAAGGTGATTCGATGAACCTTCTGCCAGGCACTTAAATGTGATTTGCAGGGTATCCATGTAGATGTAGTTGTAGAGGCCCGTGTGAACAACTATTTGTGACCAAGCTGAGTATCTTCTTTGTGTTGCGTCCATTTTGTCTTAGAGTGTATTTGTCAGTTACAGTTGGAAGTATCGTCGTTTACGTGACAGATTTACAGTTATGCCGAATTACAAAGCTCAGCTAAGTTTCGTAAAGCTGCCTTAATCAATCAAGGATCTAATGTCAGTCACAGAAGTTAGCAGAAGTGTTGGGAACCGTTTTAGGGTGACTGAATCACAGAGATGAATGTTTCCAGAATGGCACTAGAAATGACCGTTGTTTCATTTTCCGCGGTGATAAACCCAAAACAGTTAATCGAAATATTAATGACAATCTTATTGAGTAAAAGGATTTCGCATATCCATTATGTAAGAGACGTGCAATATTACGATAATGATGCAACGTTTAAGCCCAGTTACACAAGTTCCAAAGTCTCCCTCCCTCCCACTCTCTCTTTCTTCCCCCCTCCCCCCCCCCCCTCTCTCTCTCTCTCTCTCTCTCTGTCTCTCTCCGTATCTCTGCCTGTCCATCTCTATATCTATCTTCCAACCTGTCTGATATAGTAAAATTCATAGCAATGTAGGGAAGTAAACTGCTGAAATAATGACAGAAATCAAAGCCGTGTGTTTTGTTAATAAACAATATTGTGAACACAATTTAACGAACGGCAAAAAAATTCATTAATGAGAGAGAACATTTTTGCCGTCCAAACAAAGGACTTTTAGGTTTATTGAAGAGTATTTCGTACCATTAACTGTAAAAACAAATTAATTTCGAAACGGAAAACTGTTATTTGTATCGTTGTAAATATTGTGGCGCTGACATACAGTATCAACGCCACTACCAATATACGTTCAGGAGCAGCAGGAGAGCTACGAACATGCCGAAATTCCTTAGATATCGGACGCCTCTAAGAGATTAAAATTTTGTGCCAGACAGGATACGAACCCGGATTTTGACAGTTATGAACTAATTGCTAACCACTGCTTCAGTTCTGCTGGTCCCTCTGGCCTACTTCCTAAACTTCACAGGGAGTCATTGCATACCTTACCTCGGTGAGAGCGTAGTGCTGAGCAGTGGGTTAGCCACAACATAGCTTCTTTTCAGAATAAATACTGTACTCTTCAAAGGAATGAACAATGGGTAGCTGTGAAGGCAGGTCGAAAGTCGCAACTGCATAGCTCAGTCACCAAGAGCGAAGGTTAGAGTGCGACTTTGAATCTCGGTGCTGCACTAAATTTTAACCTACAAACAAATTTATAAACAGCACCAACTCTGCCGCAAAATGAAAGATTCAATGTTAGTTTCTCTACTTTTCTAAAAAAGATAACGTAATCCTATACATTAAGTTCCTATGACAGATAATATGCCAAGTACGGTTCTAAAAGTGTATGCTTGGGTAACAATCGATTTTAGCGTTCTTAATCGAACAGTAGTTAAGTTATATAATCAAACAGGAACAGACCATCACTTATAAGAACGTGACGTATTCGAAGGGCTAATTATTGTATCCCTTTTTCCGAATACCGGTGATCAGAAACAAGAAATGATGCTGTTCAGTTTGGGTTAAGAAAGCACATGTGAGCAAAACTTTCCGTTTTTCCATCCCATTACATTGCCTGCAAGATTAACTCGGCTATTTTGCTTTTGTCAATCGAACACTATGTTGGGGCACTTAAGAAAGTCTAATATTTTTCTGCCATTATATCTCCTAAAACAAATTCCTCCGCTCTTGGCGGACAGGAAAGGAGAGTGCTATGGTCGCGGGCAACATCCTTTTTGTGTAACAGCCATAAAATAGAAGCCCACGGATGGTGCTGCAAGTGCGGGGAAACACGTTTGGGATAAAAAACAAAATTCTGTTTTGCTGAATGCGGACCTCATCCGAAAACATATGTACTCTAAATGTGTTCTCGAAATTTTATTACTCCACATTAATTATTTCTTGGAGGTGGGATTTCTTTTCCTGTCAGTGTATGTCGGTGGATGAGAAACAGCGTACTGAAACCGAGTTTCGGACCCCAGTAAACGTGTATCCAGTTGAAGTCCATAGAAGAATGGAAGCTGTGTATGGCGATGCAATGCTTGTATCGACATGAGTAATGTGCGACGTTGGGATGTTCGGCTCGTCATGAAAGAAATGGTGTTGGCCTATCTTCTGTCCCCTATCCTCTGTGCCGGCGGTGGCTCAGACGGATAGAGCGTCTGCCATGTAAGCAGGAGATCCCGGGTTCGAGTCCCGGTCGGGACACACATTTTCAACATGTCCCCAATGAAGTACATCAACGCCTGTTTGCAGCTAGGGTGTTCATTTAATTATCATTTCGTTTCTAGCAAAGCTGCATGGTCATCCACGGTAACTGTTCTTTCGGGAACAGATACTACCGTCATGTATAATCTGATATCATGCTCAATCTGTGTTGTAATTGACTGAAATTATGATTGCCAAAGGCCTACCTGCTTCAGAGGTATTTATGTCACTAAGGAGTAACGGCAAATGACACATGACGGTACATGGGCCCTAACCTTTCGCCTTACAGCTGTTCATCCGTAATTGTAGGTTTCACGCATTGATATTCACAGTACACTCGAACTGCGCCAAACTCGGATCTGCTTCTGCCTCCGTTACATTTTTTCTACTCTCAGACACCTTCGCTACCTTTGCCTTAAAACACCGTCTAACACATTGTCACATTTATCCTTCCATATCCACCCGTACTCCATTATTTAGTCAAGAGCCATCTGTTCGCTTCTATCAATAGAAATAAATGCACAAACTCCTTCCTCCGAGATATTTAGATCGATTTTCGTCGATACAAAATCATCCATATCTCTTACACCTACATTACTATAATTGTTACTACGACTATTTCCTTAGTAGAATTCGTCATATATTCCACCTGCACCAAATTCGGATCCCCCTCTGCCTCTCTTCTGATCACAGAACCTTTCAACAAACATAAATTCATTACGTGATTCATTTCCTTTCCACCCCCATATCATTATTTAATACAAAACATTTTACCATATTTCTTGGGCCCTCTTTACCTTCGTACAGTTTACAATCATTCCCCATATTATTTCTATTTCTTATAACCTTCATCTCTAACAGATTTTTTAAAATAAGGTGTCTCTCAGCGCCAATTTATTTCGCTATCTCCAGAGCTGAGATGCAGTGATCTCTAAATTCCCGTCCTCTTGTCCTGCTGTGGCGTTTCTTGAGACTTCTTCCCATAAATCCTCATTTCCAATTTCGATTAATGTTATGAATGTTCCCACTTCAATTTCCCCTTTGAAATTTATTATTATGGGGATAATTATTTCTTTTACGACTATTATCATTACTGTGGATAATGTTGTTCCCGTTTTGGTACCCATTTACCTGTCTACCGTTAGCATTTTGAGGCTATAATTTCAAAGCCTGTTCAAGCTTCTCAATAAAATCTAAAAACTCATTAATGGAAGCTGTCGCCCTGTGGATTAGATTCAATTGTAAATATTCCAATCAGCGTTTATTGAGCGTCGTGTTTTCAGTCAGCACTCACAGCAGACGACTTATATCTGTCAGCGAGCTCACGCACACAGAACTCCCACATCGAACAAATTCCTTGTTTGACAATTGGTCCGTTCAGAAACTCGCTCTGAAGTAGCGTTTGTGTAGCTTCACGCCAAAATTTGTTCAGGAAACGATTGTCAGACATTTCATACGAAGTAAATCAGACACTTACACTATGTGATCAAAAGTATCTGGACACCTGGCTGAAAATGACAAGTTTATGGCGCCCTCCATCGGTAATACTGGAATTCAGTATGGGTTTGGCCCACCCGTAGCCTTGATGACAGCTTCCACTCTCTCAGGCATACGTTTAATCAGGTGTTGGAAGGTTTCTTGGGGAATGGCAGCCCATTCCTCACGGAGTGCTGCACTGGGGAGAGGTATCGATGTCAGTTGGTGAAGTCTGGTATGAAGTCGGCATTCCAAAACATCCCAAAGGTTTTCTACAGGATTCAGGTCAGGACTCAGCGCAGGCCAGTCCATTACAGGGATGTTATTGTTGTGCAACCATTCCGCAACAGGCCGTGCCTTATGAATAGGTGCTCGATCGTGCTGAAAGATGCAATCGCCATCCCCTAATCCTTCGTCAACAGTGGGAAACAAGAAGGTGCTTAAAACATCAATGTAGGCCTGTGCTGTGATAGTGCCACGCAAAAAACAAGCCCCTTCCACGAAAAACATGACCACACCGTAACACCACCGCCTCCGAATTTTACTGTTGTCAATATACACGCTGGCAGACGAGGTTCACCGTGCGTTCGCCAAACCGACACCCTGCCATCGGATCGCCACATTGTGTACCGTGATTCGTCACTCCACACAACATTTTTCTACAGTTCAGTCGTCCAATGTTTACGCGTCTTACACCAAGTGAAACGTCGTTTGGCATTTACCGGCGTGATGTGTGGCTTATGAGCAACCGCTCGATCCAGAAATCCAAGTTTTCTCACCTCCTACCTAACTGTCATAGTACTTGCAGTGGAACCTGATGCAGTTTGGAATTCCTGTGCGATGGTCTGGATAGATGTCTGCCTATTACACATTACGACCCTCTTCAACTGTCGATGGTCTCTATCAGTCAATAGGCGAGGTCGGCCTTACACTTTTTCACTTCACTATCACATAGGAAACAATGGACCTAGGGATGTTTAGGAGTATGGAAATATCGCTTACAGACGTACGACACAAGTGACACCCAATCGCCTGACGACGTTCGAAGTCCGTAAGTTCCGCAGTACGCGCTATTCTGCCCCCTTACGATGTTTAATGACTACTAAGGTCGCTGATATGGAGTACCTGGCAGTAGGTCGCAGCACACTGCACCTAATATGAAAAACGTATGTTTCTGGGTGTGTCCGGATACTTTTGATCGCATAGTGTATTAAATTTGCCTATGACTGTGCATTGCCCTCGAAATGTCTTTTAGTGAACTTCATTTTTGTCTCTTCCGACATTCCTTTCACAAAGAAATCTGTACTCGCAGCAATAAAATCTCCTTGGTGGCATTTCCCGTCATCTCCAAATCACTCTGCCGTACCTGAATTACCCCATGGTACACTCATCACAGTAACAGAATGATTCGTTTATGAAGCATTTAATTCTGCTCGTACATCTTTAACCTGCAGTCCCGCTGCAAACCTTCGTTATTAATCGCTGCTTCCAACTGGTGCCTACTTTTCATCATCCCTTTATGGCATTTTACGACTCTACCAGACAAACTGTTAATAGTCGTATCTGAAATCTTTTTTCTACTGTGTCGACATTGGTGTTAACCAGGCCAAACGCTTCAGAGATTTTGTTACGTCTGCCCTTAAAACTTCGCATTTTGAATCTGCCGTCCCTTGTATACTGGATTTAATGTTCTTCCAATGAGCTTTTACACTTTCTGCAACTTTCCTCTACAGAACCTACCATTGCTTTTATTGAACCTATCTCTCACAATACCCCCAGTTTAGAGTTCAAATTTGTCAGAATTTCCCTTAAACATGCTACTGAATCATGGGCATATATGTCTCCCCTCTCTGATTTCCAACTATGTGCCCTGCCAATATCATCTTTATCAACACTACCACCTCAAGATGTTGGACAAACTGGCCTACTCGTGTTATCTGAACCAAAAACACTGGGTGACTGATTAATCATTGGAAGCTCCATTGTTGACGGTAACACTGCAGGTTTATTCATGTGAAGACCATTGGCGGCAGTACGTATATTATCGGTAATTCTGGCTGCTTCTGCAGTACTCCTGCTGCCCGAAATGTTGATGCTGATGAATTCGAGTTCGCTGCTGGTGGCCTGCTCTACAGTGGCTGCCACTGCAGCTATGCCACAGTCGAGGTCTCCATTGATGCTGGCCGCTGCAAATTCGAACTCGGCATACCTCTGAGTAGCCTTCTTCTTTCTTGAAGTTGCGTGGCGAACTTCCCCACACCTAGCTTTACCTATCATTTCTCACACACGCAACTGCTACAAAATCGTAAGCTTGGAGCTCCTACGCAAACTACCTATCATGCAACAGACTTGGGACCTGGGTCACAGTATATTGTAAAGTTTTAGAAATTCTAAAGTGATCACTCATATCCGGTACAAGAAAATCCTAGGAGCTACGGTACCTACCAGTTACTCGCTGAGTTGTTCCTCTTCCCAACAGCAGTCCATATGAGCAAACCATTTGATTCTTTGCCCTCGGTTACTCATACTTTCGGTCCTGGGGATGTGCACGGAAACTGTTGAAAAACCATAGCTCGATGTAGTCATGTTGTCGAGTTGCGCACATCCGCTTTCATGGCTCTTCTAATTCGCTGCAAATACCGCCCAGAAACAACCGCCTAAATGACTGGATCGCGTACATTATACAAGACAGGCGTGCCTTCGTCCAGAACTCGCCACAATGTGATCCGAATGGATCCCTTGAGCTCTTTACTTGGAAAGTCGCAGTCTCTACTTGACTCCCGTAATGTTCCGTTACTGCCTGCTTTTGCGTTGACTAAAGGCCATCCCCACGAAAAATGCTATACATGATTTGACTCATGTTGACCACTGAACTAATAATATATTATAACAATACTTGCATAAAAAACATGCTATAAGCATTCAGCCCATTTAGACATTTAAAATAAATATAAGTAATAGGTCATAAATAAATAAGCCAGCATTCTTAAGTGTGGTCACAGTAAAGGACAACAGATTGTCGTTAAATATTACGTAAACAATTATTTGTGCCTTCTTGACAGAAGCACCTTTTGGTTCTCTTTTCAACTGGGGTGATAGATAAAACATGCGATTGATCACTTTTAAAATAGCACATTTTTAAAGCATGTTCAGTCAACATTTAAATAAAGTTATTTGTTTAATAGTAAGCTGTTCATTAATAACCACACGAGTACGACAAAGTGAGAGGTGTTCATGCAGTATTCATGAATACAATGTTCTGATAAACTTTTGCATAATGTAAAAGAGATAAAATACGTTGCAAAGCAATAAATAAAATACAATCAGATACTTAACTTTGCGAGATGATAGCTGTAGTGCAATGCTGTTATCTCATATACCGTTTGTTGTAATCATATGAACCGATTAAAAGTTGTTAATTCAGAAATTCACTGTGTAAATGTTTATTCACTATGAAATATTAATTTGACTGGTTTGAAAGATAATGAAATATTGCAGGGTCACTGGATGTGCGTCAATTGCAGAGATCGGCGATGTATTCAGATTTGCTTTAATATTTGACTGAGCTATTTTCGAATCTCAAACTTAAGACTCACTGACAATGGAGCATACACTGCAGAAAGGCCATGCGAGTGACAGCCGTCCCAACTCCCAGCTTCGGGATTTTCCCCGTTTGCGGTGACGCTGCTAGTCTTTGTACCTGGACTCGCTCGTACCGGTCAGCTAGACGAGAGCTGGAACTGTCCCAGCGCGCTCTGAGACCTGGACCCGCTAGGATTCAGTCTTGCAACAAATTCATCTTATCTCGAATCAACACTGGGCGGCCGATTAGCTCGCCTAAATATGCATAACGTTACATACTCACGTTATCAATATCTTTGCAATAAGCTGTTCTATTCCGCTATGGCTGAATTACCTATCTGAAACCCAATATTTCCACGTCGGTGACTATCATTGGAAAAACACAAGACAAGGCATGTATTTGTAAATACTACTCAAAAAGTACTGTATGTAGTAACGTACACAGACTGAGTAACGAAAGAGACGAGTAGAAGATAACGAAATAAGCAAGTAACCCAGATGGACACAGCTCCAAAACCAATGGTTTCCCTGATACAACTCATGCCCAAATGCAGTCATGCCATTCCTACAATATCTTAATATTGCGTTTTGTACGATAATACTCATCGTGGAAAGATGCGTATGTAGTACAGGAATGATGGTGCACCGGCAATTTCATCGCCATGTTATGGAATACACATAAAGAATCTTCGACAACAAGTTATCGGTCGTGTCTCACCAGTGACATGGCGTCCTCAGTTCCCTAGTTTGAACCTGCTGGTTTTTGTTTCTTTGTGCGGGGACCCTTAAAAGCTTTGGTGTGTAATAGCTCCTTTGATCTTGTCGATGAACTCCGGGAACGCATTGTGGACGTTTGCAATGTATTCGGACCACGTCTGGAAATTTTTGGCGTGTGCGTGTATCGATGAGGAATCGTGCTGATGTGCTGGAGATTGGATCCTCGGTGACTTTGTTATAAGGTAATACATCGGGGAGACCATTGGTTTCCAGATCTCTGATTATATTATTTTTAGTTTCACTGTCTTCTACTCGTCCGTTTCGTTTGCAACTATAATAGTCAAATGTCATGTATTTCTTGTGGAGGATGGGTAGCTTTTGGAAATTTGTGGTAAGGTCTTATGGGACCAAACTGTTGAGGTTATCGGTCCCTAATCTTACACATTACTTAATCTAACTTAAACTACCTTACGCTAAGGAGAACACACACACACCCATGCCCGATGGAGAACTCAAACCTCCGACGAGGACAGCCGCGCGATGGGTAGCAATTTGATTAACGATACCTCATAATTGGCTCTTGTGAATCTGCTTGAGAAATCGCTATTACTCATATGCAGAGTTTTAAGGAGAAATGACCTTGATAGGTGGTAGAATAAACACATTTCCAGGTTTTAAAGTCATCTAAACTGAATTTTAGCAGTTAGAGATTGGATAATTCTCTTAATACTTCCTTAGCGGGTATGACAGCCATCTTTCGTTCTCTAGAAACTGTATGAGTCTCTTTACTTGTTAATACCTCGTGTACTAAATGCCCTAAAAATGCCTTTTACCATCAGTGTCTTAGGGTTGCTTAGCCAGCCAGAGTTGCACAGAAAGCAATGAACCGCATATTTTTTCTCAGCCGAAAACAATGCTATGAATGCGAAACGTTACGTATGTATTATCTGAAGTCTTCTGAGTGAGCGCACCAAGTTTCCGTCACTTCCGACAGGTAGCGTGGACGCAGGACTGTTTCAAAATGGCATCTGTAGGTCATGTACGTTACACGCAACGCGCTGTCACTGAATTTCTCACTGCAGAGAAAGAAACTATGGGGATTATTCACAAAAGCTTGTGCAAAGTACAGTTAGTCGCTGTGCACGGAGGGTGAGGTCATCAAGATGATTGGGCGGATTCACGCAGTGAAGCACTGGCTCCGCCACCAGAACAACGACTGGTACCGATAGGGCGTTGTTTCGCGCCAGAAGAAGGCCGTAGAAAGAGATGAAGATTACGTGGGAAATTAGGGTGTGTATATGACAATATGATCAATAAAGAATTGTTGAAGGGAAAAAAATTCTGTGCATTACTTTCTGGGGAACCCGCGTGCCTTCCCAGGTATAGTTTCCTATTTTTAATTTTTTGTTTTGTTTGATTGAACGTCCTCTTGTGGGATCGCACTTCGTTTTCAGTTTTGCCAGTGCCCATGCAAAGAAACGTTTGACGCATAAATTTCCAGTATTTTCTTCTTCAGACCTAAGACAATATTTGATATTTTTGGTTTACATGCGGTTTTTTAATTCATAGCAGTTACCGTCGCTTGTTTGCCTTGATTTTTGCATTTTCTATACTTCCTTCGGACAGTTATTTCGCTTCCGCTATCATATTGCCTTCAGTCTCCACTAATAGTCGATTCTTAGTGTTATTGTGTTTCTTCAACCTTATATTTTTCCCCAATTTTGTTCTGTGATCAAATAATGTTTTAACCATGTTATCCAAAAATAGTTACCCATCCTTACTTTCAGCGACAATGTTAGAAACTGCCGCGTAGCGTATACTTTCATGGGTTTCCCACACACTGAAAGTATCCGTAACTCGACACCACCGCTGCAGAACCTTGAAGTCTATTATTGTATTCCACACATCCTTAAAAGGTACAGCACGTAATTTTCTAACTTTTAGTTGAGTTACTAAGCTCAAAAAGTTGAATTACAAGATTGGCTATTTGTTCCCCTAAACGGTATCTCCTGCCCCACAATACGATTGAACAGTTCTTCGAGTTTTTAAATTCGTTCGAATTTTTCGTACACATTTGCTTTTTTTCATTGTGTACTCCCTACAAATGTATCATGAGAGAGATCTCTCCGTATACAATTCAGTTCTTACTAGAACGAACTATTTTGATAAATACCTAGGCCCTGTGTTTGGTAGCATTGCCATTAAAATCCTTGTCACTGTACCGCCGCGTCATCTCATATTCTTATAAAAACAAAACAACCGACGTTACGGCCGTATAGCAGCGGTGTTTCTCAGGGCATATACTAACTAATTGTGGAGTGGCTCACTCAGATATGACACCGCCACTATACACTTCAGAGGACTCTTAATTAAAGATCGCTAGCTGAAACGTTTACTCCTCACTCTGAGTTTTATCGACTGCTAATGTTCATTGCTGTGAAATATTTAGCAGTGTTCGTTGTTATCCTATTCATTATTACTCTTTACTAATACGTAATTGTAGTTTCTGCTACGTAACGGTTACATAGATGTGTATGTGTGTGTGTGTGTGTGTGTGTGTGTGTGTGTGAAGTTGCTGAAGTAGAACTATGCCGCAAGGCCTCAAAGCTGTTACATTAGGACGCAATATTTCGGTTAGCAAAGCGATTTCCATTCATTAGTCCGTTGATGGAGTATTGATTAGCACACCTGATGATAATTAAGCCGTTATTGTTGCCCTAGAAAACAAGAACACCTTCCATCCTCATGTATTACACCGGTTAAACCGAAAGGGCAACAGTTCCTTTTGACCCCTCATGCAGTTCACCCACGTAAGTTGTTTGTGAGACATTTCCGGAGAGTAAAGAGTTAATCTGCTGGAAGGTCACACATAATCAGAGGCAGCGGTGAAAGCGAATTTAATTTCCATGTCCAAAACAGTCTTGTTGGAGTTAACTTTCGTTGTAACTTGTATCATGGTGTTTTGTGCACTATAGTTGAGTGTGATGTACAGTTCTGGGAAAGTTGACAAAATTATAGCTGACGGCATTGATCATTACGGAACGACTAATTATTACTAGAATGGTCGGAAGTACTACACAGTCGTGCGTTCTGAAGCGCTGCAAGAATGTATGCGAAGTTTGAGATTGCAAAACATACAAATATCAATTGTTTCTGATAAGATGTTGTATATAAAGTATAAATTTTTGGCGTACGCATTTTTGAAGGAGCTCTCGAGCTTAGGTGATTTACCGCCGCTTTGCCTGACTCCAGTTGTTGGAGATACAACAGTGAGTGCATATAACGAACGCCAAAGCCAGATTTATAGCACAACAAAATGTAAAAACCTCAAAGTAAAGATAGGCGTTGTATTTAATGAAACACTTTTAAGACGAACAAGTGGTTACCTGTCAGTTTGTAACTTGTAGTACAATCGTAATTCTCAACCTGACATTTAATTTAGAAATGTGTGCCCCTAATGTTTACAATATATGAAAATGGTCAAATGTTACTTTCATATAGTACTGAAAGCTTTTAATTTTTGATGATTAAAACTTGTATAGGCTAGAAGCATATAGTAAATAAATAAAATTTAAATTTATCTTTGGTTATGAAAAAACATAAATAATTTACAAATATCGATGAAAATGTAGGAGAAAACAATAAAACAATTTTTCACTGCGCCGTAAATACGTGCTTTCCTTGTGTTCTTGTAAAATGTATTAAAGTTTACTTATAACAGGTTTCTGACTGTAATAAGCATATCGCAACTAAACTTACAATTATATCTGACGACACTGTGGCGGTCCGTTTGATTGGTTAGTCAGTCAGCATTTTGTACTGGTGCAACTAGATGGAAAACAACACGCGTGGTAAGATGATAGCCGAACATCGCATCGGCGTCAGAGTCATCAGAGAAAGAACTATATTCTTCGTTGCTCAGCATGAACTGTGCGGCTGGTCCCCGCGGAAGTCCTCCCTCGGGCATGGGTGTGTGTGTTTGTCCTTAGGATAATTTAGGTTAAGTAGTGTGTAAGCTTAGGGACTGATGACCTTAGCAGTTAAATCCCATAAGATTTCACACACATTTTTTTTCTTCGTTGCTGGGACCGTTGACACTTGCTTGTGGGTCACATCGACAGCGACCTGTCTGAAAGAATTATACTGGCATTCCGTTGAAAGAATGCGCCAAAACCTTCAATCAGGATAGGCATGTGGATATTTGAAGACGTTCTTCCAAAATTCTAGTACAACATTTGTGAAATATCACTCGGATTATATCCGAAATACACTCTGTTTAAGGTAAATGCAAATTTTTATACACATTAACCGAATGCTAATAGTAGCTGAAAGTTATAGTCGTGTAGTGATTTGTATCTCGGAAGTATGTAAAAAGATACCACAACAGAAATTTGCCGACAAGTCGGTGAGATTTCCATGTACACCTTCATAAATATTCCGCAAGCCATAGTAAGATGAGTGGCGAAGGGTACTTTGTACCACTACTAGTCTTTCATTTCCTATTCTATCTGCAAGTAAAGCGAGGGAAAAAGAAATATCTGTAAGCCTCTGTACGAACGTTAATTTATCTTATCTCATCTTCGTGATCGTTACGTTATGTGTACGCTGGTGGCAGCAGAATCGTTCTGCAGTCAACTTCAAATGCCGGTTCTCTAAATCTTTCCAATAGTGTTCGTTGAAAAAGACGTCGCCTTCCTTCCAGGAATTCCTATATAGGTTTGAGCCATGGTAACAATTGCTCTTTTGAAGAGTGCGCCGCAGCGCGTAGTGTGAAGCCGTCGCCCTCCGTTTTTGTCGGTGGCGCCGCTGTGGCAGACGCAGCTTTGGTGTCTCCCTCCGGTGGGAAAGGTTGCTTGTTCACGTGCATTTAAGGGGCGCTATGAGTTCGCCTGTCAGTCTGGGTCAGTCTCTCGTCCCCAGCTTGCTAGTCTGTCTTAATATCTGAGCTCATCAGTCCCCTAGAACTTAGAACTACTTAAACCTAACTAACCTAAGGACATCATACACATCCATGCCCGAGGCAGGAATCGAACCTGCGACCGTAGCGGTCGCGCGGTTCCAGACTGATGCGCCTGGAACCGCTCGGCCACACCGGCCGGCTAAAGCCGGCAAAATGAAAGTCTTTCCACTCCGCCAGTAAGAGAACTCAGCGAGTGGTCGCCTGGTCGGGGCTTAGTTCCTGCATCTGAGTCTGAGCCTTAAGCCGCCAGTCTGCTCGAGTTTGCTCAGTTTGTATCGATCGGTTGGTCGGTCGCGCACTGAGACACGAGATGACTTGTCTGTCCTGAGCGTCGGCGCATGTGAGGTCGCCACCTGAGTCCAGTGGGCCGCGGCGTATAGCGAGGGGTAGTGACTTCGCGGTCGACACGACAGCAGCAGGAGTCAACCCACGACATCAGGCTGGCCTGTGCGAGCTGCGACGCCGTGAGACGGGAGATCAGCGCGCCTTCCTGCGTCCGTTGAAACTGCCGGCAGCGGACGGTTCGGGAGAGCGATTTGGGGGTGCTGCGCCAGGTCTTCTCGAGAAACCGCAGTTTATTAGAACTTAAGTGATTGGTGATATGTTGTTTGATTTACTCTTGTTAAATTCTACTTGTTTTCTTGGTGAGGTCACCAGCCGTTTTGCTTTGTCGTCCCACCATTCTTCTCCGTTTGCCCACCCACGGAAGGTATGTTTATAAATTCGGTGGTCCGTTTTACCCTTGTGGAGTAGGGGCGGGTTAGAGCAACCTGCGGTTCGGGTTGTTCAGTAATCTCCCTATCAATCTACCGTACGTTGGTAGCTGCCTCTGTCATGTTTGTCGGATTTGGTGTGTTAACGAATTTATTGCTTGGAGTGTAACGGACTAATACCTGAAATATGTTTTGATCTTTGGAAACTTTGATATTATTGCCTATGATCTTGAGAGGAGGTATCTGTGTACTGTAGAGCATCTTAACTATTGTTTGGCCAGCCTTGTAGATTTTTTTATAAGATTGCATTTCATGGGCTTTTATTTAAATGATCATTTTAGTATATAAAGTTGCCACCCTTTCACCGTAAGACTTTTCTTAGAAGTTAAGATCAAGTTGCACCTTCGGTGACAAGGTTAATAATTGAATTGTTAGTGTTTTGTACCATTTCCATCCCTCCTCCTACGGGGGGTGCATAGAATTGTGCTTGTGTAAATTGTTTAAACTCTTTGTTTAAAGTAATTTGGTGTGTGTTGCACATTTGCGCCAGTGTAGTCTTTCAGAGGCTGTTGTGAGCGGTCGCAACTACGGCCGTGTCAAAAGGGAGCGGCAAGGTTCTTTGCCCGAAAGCTCATACAGTCAAAACTTGTTTCATTCTTCCTGTGAATAAATTGTAGCTTTGATATTTAGAGGGTGCTTTCTGATTATAATTTTAAATCTGTTTCTTTTAAAAAAATGCTTTTAGGCACTATTAAAGTGAATAAAATTCCCATTTGTTAAAATGAATTTGGTTATGATTTCATCAGTTACTCCCTGGCAACTACTTCCATCATGTGATTAAATGTGTTAATGTTCTTGATGAATCGCTAGCAAATAAAATAAATTCTTAAAAATATTCTTTGAAAATAAATCACGGTTCAAAGTTCCTGAACAATAACCGCAATACTCACCTGTTGATCAAACCTGCTGCTTACAAATCTAGTACCCCGCTCCTGAGCTGTTCGATGTCTTCCTTGAACCCGACTTGGTGGGTACTGTTCCGGTGTAACATTAAGCGTCGGACGTCGGCATGGAACGTAATCGCAGAAAAGGCTGTGAGACGACGTCAGCCAATAGCCCGCTGACTAGGACCGCACTACGACAGGAGCGACCTCTATCCGAAGAGAATGTAAGTGCCGCTCCTGACAGCCTCTTCCGCATTAGTAGACCCCGCACTAGAAGACCGCACTGAAGAGAGGCGGTAGAAGCACTCGGAGACGAGCCGTAATCCTGTTTAACTGAAACTTCTGCCTTGTATTAAAATTGCTTGCATGGAAATTGTATATAGCGAAGGACATTGATTATTTGCATGTCGCCAATTTATTGTGACACGTCATTGCAGGAACGCAAGTTAAATACTTTCAGTTACCATAATAAACTAGATTAATGTGATTTACTTGTACGCTGTGTAGCTATACGAGAAAACAGCTTCCTAGGCACCCTGTATTACACGAGTGGGAAGGATCCCACAGGTACCCCAAACACTAAAGCACTAATCTAGAATAAATTGCGGTATTGTTCTATACATAGTCTCCTTTGCAGATGAGTCACACTTTCCGAAAATTCTTCCAGTAAACCGAAGTCAACCTTTCCTACTACAGTCCTTAGAAGTTCGTTCCATTTCATATCGCTTTGAAGCGTTACGCCCAAATATACATCATTGAGACAGTTTCAAGCAGCGCACCACTAATGCTGTATTCCAACATTACGGGATTGTTTTACTAATCATCAGCATTAATTTAAATTTTGCTACGCATAGAGCAAGCTGCCATACATCACACTAACTAGAACTTTTGCTTAAGTCACCTTGTATCCTCCTACGACTACTCAGCGACTGAGTGAACGGGTTGTAGTAATTGAGAATGAGTAGTTGAGGATGGACGCCATTAATGACGAAAAGGAAACCGAGTGAACTTGAAAAGTGAATGAGGAACTGAAAGAGAAACTTCAAACATCGGTTCAACACAGCGGACATTCGTCAGCGATGTAACAGAAGTTTCAGCATCCGGATGTTTTAAGAATTATTCTCAATGGAGCTAGTATAAGCACAGGTCGTAAATTTCTAGGCTAACGCAAAAATTTGTCCAATGCTGTGATAAGACTCCCTGTAATAGAGGCAGTTACATGTTACATAGAAAAGCAATGGAAGACACTGTCAAGAATCTATAACATAAAACAGAGTTGCTGGCATCTCTTTTACCTTTTTCCTCCTATTTATGTCACGTAGCAGTTTGCAAAAATTTATGAAGTACCTCGCAGCTTGATCGTCTTATTTTGCTGGAACAAATGTAACAGTTTTTGGGTTACATTTGTGAAGTGGACCATAGCTCTGTAAGAAAAAAAAAATACAGTGATGATTAAAATTTCAATAACAGTGTCTATTCATCCATGCAAACACTATTAGTTTCATAATGTTATTTCGATGACGCAGTCTTGATTTCCATAGGATAAAGTGTTGTCAACAGACATGTTATAACTAGTGTTAGACCATTCCATGTTTTCATGGTGACCGGTGCCAAGTCGAAATTGTGTGAAACTTCCTGCGATTACGTCGGTGAATAAAAATCATTTTTGAAACTTCCGTTGCAAGGTAACTTCTGTAACAATGATGGAGATCGCACTTAATATTAAAAATATGAAAAATATACAATGAAAATTTATTCTATTATGAATTTTTAAAGTTTCAGCAAAAAATTTAGTTGGTTGCAGGTTGTTCTTTACGTTACCATATTAATTATATTAACAACCAAAATTCAACTTTTAGCCTCGCTTTGTTTGAAAATAACGGAATATTAATTAAACATACCACGAAGAACAAAAAATTTACCCGCCATATGAAATAAAAGCAGCGGATCAGCCACATGAAATCAATTACCACATTAAATTAATTATCAGCAGAAAATGAGAATGCAGTTCCTTTAAACTCATAGCATAATAACAAAATAACTGAGAGTCATAACAGAGTATTTACGTTGACAAGACCACAACATAATTTCCTAGAAATAAGTAAAGCAGAAAGTAATTAATACTTTCTGTAGAAAACAATTAATGACATCGAGAACTTCTCGTGCAAGTGTAAAATGCGTGGAGATGATGAAACAAGCTGTTTATCATAAAGTAGGGTATTTAAGGGGTTCCACAGGAAATATGGTCAGAATAAATGGACATAGGTAATGTTAACGTAAAATTATTTCAGTAAACCAACGCATGTGTGATTCGTTAGGGAGAAGGTAACCACTTTTGCAAATTCAGATACCACTGAATATAGATATTTGCGATTACAGCAATTATTATACAGTCGTCTTAGAGTTTATGACTGTAAAAATCCGTTTAATAGTATTTCCTTATCTGGAGCAAAAGGATGAAAGGAGAACCAGCGTAGTAGAATTTTTCCCAGATTACTTTTAATAACTGCTAAAAGTTTAAGGATTAGTAAAAAAGGCTGCATACGTGAAAGCAACCTGGACATATAGGAAGGTTTCAGTCAGATTATATAATAGCAAGATCAGAATAATGAGACCCAGAAGTTCCGCTGGTGGCAGCGTCATATGGGTAGTCGTACCTGGTACAGTCCCCACCACTGCGGCAGCACTGAGCCGTTAAACGTCCTATAAGATTCCAATGGCTGGCCGTCTGGCCCTGGTGATCAGTTGAGGGCCCTCTTGGCGAGCGTATCAACGTTCTCTTCAGTAGACGTATTTGCTGAAACAGACTTCGCCTCTTGACCTTCGAAGGTACGATGGACCGTCTACGGTGTCTCAGTGTTAGAGTCTTCCTCAAGATAGAAGCGACGATGGTGAGCTTCGAAGAATGTTGCCATGTCCACCTGTGATACCAACCGTGGGCCGTCAGGTAAATCTGGAGAACAGCCTGAGCCGTGGCGCGGCTGTCGGACGCAAGACGCTATCGATTACTCCTCTGGTTGAGGTTGGCACTATGTGCGATCGCGAGCGCCTCCTGTCGGAGCGGGTCCTAACGAGGGAGTGAGTGCGAGTAGGGGAGTCTGGGGCAGACAGCAGGGGAGGACGGACATTGCGGCCGCACTCTGAGGCGACAAGAGAAGAGTTGTGGTTCACGGCCGAAAAGGGAGCGTTGAGCAAGACGGCAGTCTGCATCGCTTTCCGGGGGACAGAGAGTTGCAGCAGTCCAGCGAGCAGACACCAGCTCCGGGAGCAGTGCTCCGGTTTGTGGACGTGACGTGGGACGTATTTTGGCGCAGTATACTTTGCTTGGTACGCATCTGCTGCTCCCTTTATGCCCACGTGTGTTGTTCTGTCCGTATGTGCATTGAAAAGGTTACGCTCCAGCTCGGACAGTGGCTTGTGCTTTACGTTCATGCACCCTGACTCATTTGTTTTGCTGCAGGCAGCTGTAATTTCGGTGATTTTTTTCTCGTCGCGATTGTCTTAGCCCGGTGGTGCCTAGTATCCGAGAACAAGAGAGCTAACGTGTGACCTGTTGTTTTGGGTTTTGGAGTCCTGTTTGGGCAAGCTAGTTATCACGCACACAAATGTATTGCTGCCGAGTGAGGTTATTCCTAATCTTGTGGAACTGAGCTTTCAGTGACTGGCTCGTCTACAAATTAATTAATTTAACCTTTGTGGTGTGTTGTTTTTTTGCTTTCAATGGTGAATTTCTTGTCATTCATTTGTGTATGTTTCGCCGTTAATGATAACTGTGAGTAAGATAGCAAGGTCTTGAAGGGCTTGCGTATCGTGACTGTATTTTTGGCAACTGTTTAATTTGATTTCTTGTTTATCGGTCTGGTGAAAACTTATGTCAAGTTTACTAATTTCCGCCTGTGGTCCGGAAGTTGGCTTGAAGGTAAATCCGTTGGTAAATCTTTACTGGACCTAACTGTTAACTGATCTTGCGTTGAACTAATGCCATTATTAAATCGTTTCTTGTGTGCTATAAATTGTATTACCATAGACAAGGAGACAGGGCACATTCTGTAGTCGAGAGGTAGGCACGGTTGCTGCTTTGCGCGTGGCGTCTTGTCGCTCGCTATCATTTCCCGCGTTAGTACGGGCGGCGTGAGATTTGTTTGCTCGCGGTTGTATGGCCGCTAGTCAGCTGTGCCTGCTCCCGCTTCAGGGTGTGCCCTGTTTCGTAAGACGTACGCCGAATTTCAGTCACTGTTACTCCTGTGTTGCTGTCGGTCGCTTACCGAAACGCTAGTCTGTTTTAGCACGGTGGCCACTGGGCCGTGACGATGTCGGTTGATGACCACCGTTGGGGCGGTCGTCCGCTCTGAGTGGCTTCGGTCGCTCGGACTTGGCAGTTACCTTCTGGTTAAACAGATCAAACTTGTTTATTTGCTGTAAATTCCTAAGTAGTTTGTGAGAAAAGTTGTAACTCAGCTTTTCATGATTTTACACAATTCAAGCATTTTGGTAAGGCATTTTCCTATCTATGTTTTATTTAAATGAGAATTCTTTATTGGGGTTATTCACCTGTTGAAGCTTAACACAAAATTTTTATCTTAGCTTTCATGATTTTACTTAATTTAAGCATTCTTGTAAAGCAGTCCTTTATCTACGTTTTATTGATTGGTAATTCTTTATTGGGGTTATTCACTGGTTAAAGGTTAAAATATGTTTGTAACCAAGTTTATGTCCTCGCTTAATTAAGATTTGTTAAGAGCCTTTATTGCTGGAAGATCATTAAAGCTTGGGCGCTTGTAATTGTGAATACTGTTGTCTGTCTATGTTGTGGGCTACCCTTCCACTTCCACAGCCAAGCTGTCCTACCTACCAGTACACAGCCCAATATTTGTTGGTGGCGTCTGAGATGTTTGACAGCATAATGCATTGGAAACATTTGTCCGTTGATGTTGTCTTGGCATCGTGCTCGGACAACTACACATTACAATCGGCGCCGAGTGAGGGCCAAAATCTTAGCCCCGACACCGTCTAATCGATTACCTCACTCCCGCCATATTGCGTAACGTTCAGGTGCGAAGTGTCTTCCAAAGGCGGAAAAGGAAGAGCTAAACTCAGCACAGCCGATATGTTGCTCGTACAGCAATTCAATGCAGAGATATTGGTTGGATGTGAAGCATCGTTACGACCGACCAGCAAAAAATGATACTAACGCAGAACTTATTCTGGCGGTTCTTCAGCGTTCAACGAATTCGAAACTGCAGAGGGTCTCACAGCAATTCCAGACATGACCACAAGTCACCTCGCCAAAACCTATGAGAAAATAACCCGCTCAAGATAGCACAAAGAGAGCTAAAACACGTCGGGGTAAAACGAAACTGAAAAAGTGTCTTGCATAAGGCGGAATTCCTCGTCCTATGTTTTGAATCAAGGTACAGAATAAGGACCTTCCTCTCAAATTTAACAAAATAAACAATTTCAGGGCGTTTTCGTAGGCAGAGGTACTTCTGTAGCACAGGTAACAACCTATAGTTGATTAAAACTGCCTGTATTCTTCTTGCAGTGTGTTGTAGTAGTAGTAATAGTAGTAACAGTGTATCTGTGTGACTTCTGCCCCATGTATTGTTTTGTGACTTTACATGCCCTGGCTGCATACCAGCAAGGATATTTTTGCTGGGTAGGGGCGATTCAGGAGAAGGGGCGGTGACGCCTACGTGGTCGCCCACACACACACACACACACACACACACACAAACACATTGTTGTGGTATTCGGTCCAGAGACAGGTTTGATGCAGTTCTCCATGCTACTCTATCCTGTGCAAGTTTCTTCATCTCCCAGTACCTACTGCAACCTACATCCTTCTTAATCTGTTTAGTTTATTCATCTCTTGGTCTCCCTCTACGATTTTTACCCTCCACGCTGCCCTCCAATACCAAATTGGTGATCTCTTGATGCCTCAGATTATGCCCTACCAACTGATCCCTTCTTGTAGTCAAGTTGTGTCACAAATTTCTCTTCTCTCCAATTCTATTCAATACCTCCTCATCTGTAATCTACCCATCTAATCTTCAGCATTCTTCTATAACACCACATTTCGAATGCTTCTATTCTCTTCTTGTCCAAACTATTTATCGTCCATGTTTCACTTTCATACATGGCTACACTCCATACAAATACTTTCAGAAACGACTTCCTGGCACTTAAATCTATACTCGATGTTAACAAATTTCTCTTCTTCAGAAACGCTTCCTTGCCATTGCCAGTCTACATTTTATATCCTCTCTACTTCGACCATCATCAGTTATTTTGCTCCCCAAATAGTAAATCTCGTTTACTACTTCAAGCGTCTCAGTTCCTAATCTAATTCCCGCAGCATCACCCAATTTAATTCGACTACATTCCATTATCCTCGTTTTGCTTTTGTTGATGTTCATCTTATATCCTCCTTTCAAGACGCTGTCCATTCCATTCAGCTGCTCTTCCAGGTCCTTTGCTGTCTCTAACAGAATTACAATGTCATCGGCGATCCTCAAAGTTTTCATTTCTTCTCCGTGGATTTTAATTCCTACGCGGAATTATTCTTTTGTTTCCTTTACTGCTTGCTCAAAATACAGATTAAATGACATCGGGGATAGGCTACAACCCTGTCTCACTCCCTTCCCAACCACTGCTTCCCTTTCATGACCCTCGACTCCTACAAATGCCATCTGGTTTCTGTACAAATTGTAAATAGCATTTCGCTCCCTGTATTTTACCCCTGCCATCTTCAGAATTTGATAGAGAATATTCCAGTCAACATTGTCAAAAGCTTTCTCTAAGTCTACAAATGCTAGAAAAGTAGGTTTGACTTTCTTTAATCTATTTTCTAAGATAAGTCTTAGGGTCAGTATTGCCTCACGTGTTCCAACATTTCTACGGAATCCAAACTGATCTTCGCCGAGGTCGGCTTCTACCAATTTTTCCATTCGTCTGTAAAGAATGCGTGTTAGTATTTTGCAGCCGTGGCTTATTAAACAGATAGTTCGGTAATGTTCACATCTGTCAACGCCTGCTTTCTATGGCATTTGAATTATTATATTCTTCTTGACGTCTGAGGGTATTTCGCCTGTCTCATACATCTTGCTCACTAGACGGCAGAGTTTTGTTAGGCCTGACTTTCCCAAGGCTATCAGTAGTTCTAATGGAACGTTGTCTACTCCCGGCGCCTTGTTTCGATTTATTCAGTGCTCTGTCAGACTCTTCACGCAGTATCATATCTCCTATTTCAACTTCGTCTACATTCTCTTACATTTCAATAATATTGTCCTCAAGAACATCGGCCTTGTATAGACCCGCTATATACTCCTTCCACCTTTCCGCTTTCCCTTCTTTGCTTAGAACTGGGTTTCCATCTGAGCTCTTGATAATCATTCAAATGATTCTCTTTTCTCGAAAGGTCTCTTTAATTTTTCTGTAGCTAGTATCTATCTTACCCCTAGTGATATGCGCCTTTACATCCTTACATTTGTCCTCTAGCCATCCCTGCTAAGCCATTTTGCACTTCCTGTCGTTCTCATTTTTGAGACGTTTGTATCCCTTTTTGCCTGTTTCATTTACTGCACTTTTGTATTTTCTCGTTTCATCAATTAAATTCAATATCTCTTCTGTTACCCAAGGATTTTTGTTAGCCCTCGTCTTTTTACCTACCTGATCATCTTTACTTCACAGCTAAATTACGAATACGAGGCAGTGACGAATTAGAAATAGATAATCATTGGGTAGTACCATATACCACACTACTTTCCAAAATGTTCCAAGCAATCATAAACGTACAATACCACATTTGAGTGAAGCTCATAAAATATATCTGTGTGTATATGAACAAAGGCAGTGACATGGCCGTATTCCAAATAGCCAAAGACAGCGAACAACAGAACAGAAACGACGTGAATGGGAAGATACACTGAAGAACCAAAGAAGCTGGTACACTTGTCTAACATCGTGCAGGGCACCGCGATCATGCACGAGTGTCGCAACACGAGGTGGCGTGGACTCGAATAATGTCTGAAGTAATGCTTGAGGGAACTGACGCCATGAATCCTGCAGGGCTGTCCATAAATCCATAAGAGTACGAGGGGTGGAGACCTCTACTGAACAGCACGTTGCAAGGCATCCCAGATATACTCAATAATGTTGGTGTGGGGAGTCTGGTGGCCAAAAGAAGTGTTAGAATTGCCGCTCTGTAGCAATTCTGGACGTGTGGGGAGCGCCCGCATCTCGTGGTCGTGCGGTAGCGTTCTCGCTTCCCACGCCCGGGTTCCCGGGTTCGATTCCCGGCGGGGTCAGGGATTTTCTCTGCCTCGTGATGGCTGGGTGTTGTGTACTGTCCTTAGGTTAGTTAGGTTTAAGTAGTTCTAAGTTCTAGGGGACTTATGACCACAGCAGTTGAGTCCCATAGTGCTCAGAGCCATTTGAACCATTCGTGTGGGGAGGCGCATTGTCCTTCTGGAATTGTCCAAGTCCGTTGGAGTGCGCAGTGGACATGAATGGACGAAGGTGATCAGAATGAATTCTTACGTACGCATCACCTGTCAGAATCTGTCTGCACGTATCAGGGGTCCCATACCCCTGCAACTGGGTGCTCCACGTCATTACAGAGCCTCCATCAGCTTGAACAGTCACCTGCTGACGTGCAGGGTCCATGGATTCATGAGGTTGTCTCCATACCCTTACACGTCCATCCGCTCGATACAATTTGAAACGAGACACATCGGACCCGGCAACATGTTTTCAGTCATCAACAGTCCAATGTCGGGTCTGACTGCCCCAGGCGAGGCGTAAAGCTTTCGGCTCCAGAGGACATATCGATGATGTTTCGTTGAATGGTTCACTCCCTGACATTTGTTAATGGCCCCACATTGAAATATGCAGCAATTTGCGGAAGCAGACAACTTTGTAGGTGGGGCAACCACAACTATGAGTATTCTTCATCTTCGGTATTAATAACCGCTTCAGCTGTATTTTGGTCTTTTATTACTGTACCACTACCGATTCCGTGGCGTTAAAGCCACATCTTCAGGTGAATATATGATTAAAACATTAGAGCCGAAAAACTCGGAATATTATTTCCCAACATTCGTCGTCGGTCAATATAAAACACCGCTAAAAGACGGTATGTCATGGTTTAAAAACTGCCAAATTCCATTATACTGGATGGGTCCAAAACAAATCGTATCATAGTGATCGCTTCTCCGATCTATTTGGAACCGCGTGCACGGGACGCGGCCACGTACTCTGTCATACTCTGTGTATCGACAGTATCGAAGCAACGTGGAAGATTTTCGGCTTTAGCATTAACTAACGCAAACCAGCTGTACAACATCTAGCAGTACATTTGGAGAACGGCTAGAGAGTTTGCTTCACAAAAGACACAGTCAGAAGAACTTTAAGCGGACCATCTTAGAACATACATTAACAACGTTTTACCAGTCGTACCATCGTTCGCGAAAACATCACTATATGTCGACGTCCGTGCCTATCGTACGCGGAACAAAACAAGAAAAATCTTTCAACGATGGGAACAAGGAATTGCGGAAGAATTTCATCCAGAAATCATGAAAACTGGCGCACTAGGCTGGATATAAAGCGTAGATCCGAATATCGCCGAATGTTTCTATTTTTGGATGTTGCTACAAGAAATACGGGGTCCAACAAGTTTCACAGCTCTCAAGAGTGTTGACGGTTACCTATGTCAGACGTACAGAGAAGCATGCCGACACTTAGGTCTGCTGGAAAACGACATCCACTGGGAATTAACACTACAAAGGAGCCTCACTCACAGACTCAGCTGAACACATGAAGGCTATATTCACCATAATTCTAACAACACAAACAACCAGCTTTAGTGCAGCCTGGAATGCTAGCACCACGAAAAAGATGCTGTCAGTGGGCTACACTTCGAAATTCCAAAGTAAAAAAGCTACAACATCAACGAACTACTGCAATACATTGCTCACAACAAACCACTCCTCAGTGACAATCAAAAGGAAATTCACAACGTCATTGTAGACCGGATCGATAACAACACTGGCGGAATTATTTATTTGGACGCATCAAGCGCTACCGAGAAAAAATTTCTAATTTATTTATTGTTTATTAACAAGTGTAGTTCCGTAGGTCTAAACTGAAGAGCAAATCTCCAAGGTAATGGAACGTGTCAGTACATGAAATTACAACACAAAAGTAAGAACATATAAAATAAAACGTTTGTGAATCCAAAGAAAGACAAGCTATTAGTTTAAGTACACGCAGTCAACAATGTAATATAGGAATCAACTTAATTTTTCAAGTAACTCCCCAACAGAATAGGAGTTACCCATGAAGAAACTCTTCATTCTCGATTTGATAGCGCGTGGATTACTGCTAAGATTTTTGAATTCTTGTGGTAGCTTATTGAAAATGGATGCAGCACTATACAGCGCACCTTCCTGCACGGGAGTTAAGGAAGTGTGATCCAAATGCATATTTGATTTCTGCCTAGTATTAACTGAGTGAAAGCTGCTAACTCTCGGGATTAAGCTGATATTGTTAACAAGAAACGACAGCAAAGAATATATATATATTGAGAGGCCAAAGTCAGAATACCCGGACTTTTGAAAAGGCGTCGACAAGAGGTTCGCGAACTTACACCACTTATTGCCCGAACTGCTCGTTTTTGAGCCAGAAATATCCTTTTAGAATGAGAAGAGTTACCCAAAAATATAATACCATACGACATAAGCGAGTGAAAATGAGCAAAGTAGACTAATTCTTGTGTCGAAAGATTACTAACTACAGATACCGTTCGAATAGTAAAACTGGCATTATGAAGTATTTGAACAAGATCCCCGGAATACCACTGATCTCTACTGAACTGCCATGCCAATAGCCTGCAATTTCCAATAAAATTAACCTACAGTTTTACAATTGACAAAGCGCAAGGATGAACTTCAAAATACTGCGGCATCAACATCAAGTATTGCAAATAGAATATGTTTCCAATAAAACTTTTCACTTTATTATTCTCGGCCATAATGGCTATGTTTGTGAACCGTGACTGTGAGTGATAATTATTTATTTCTAATTTCTGCTACCAGTCACTTTTTTATTTTATATTTAATCTAACATAATACAACGCGTTTCGAACATGTTTTTTTCATCTTCAGGCGTTTATACATACATACATACAGAGAAATGTTACTTAAAAATAAACAGCCTTAAACTAGATTAATGTAGAACTCTTTGTCCATTGTTTGTTACTGTAGCGGCTGGTGTGGAATTTGGGGGGGGGGGGGGGAGGAGAGGGCAGTGTATGGCTAGAAATCGAAATCAGTGATGTATTCTGCTGGTTTTCTTCCTTTTGGTTGATTATGCATGATATCACAGCCTGTATAGGATGCAGATAGATTTGCATTAATTATGTGTTACTAAAATAGTGTTAAAGGCTTATATACGACAGTTGATCAGTTACGATTTCATCTTGCTTTCTCACTTTCATCACTGGTGTAATGGCGGAGCTGTTGATTAAGATTACATTATTACACATTGTATTTTGTCACTGATTGCCAACGTAATTCACTGCACAAATGTATATCGAAGCAATTTGTTCGAAACGCGTTGCATTATGTTGGATTAAACATAAAACAGAAGCGAAGACGGATGACTGACGCTTGTAAGGAAGCAGGAACGACAGTTTCAAAGTGGTGCCGGCCCCACGCGCAACTCCACGTCACTCGGCCCACGAGAAAGACAGTCGTGGCGCGTTTGTCACAGCACGTGACGCTGCAGGTCTTACGAGTGCCAGCAGCCGTCTCCGGCGGGGAGCGAGTAATTATTTTAGACGAGTTTAATAATTCTTGACTGCTCATTTAAACTCATGTAAGCTCTCGGCAGCACACGAGAAATTTAGGACCTTAAGTGGGTACCTTTCCAGTTACATACAGATTCCCTGTGGGCCTTGCAAAGAGCCGAACGTTCACGAAATGGGAGGATAAGCTGGCTGACTAGTGTGCCGTCACAGTTTCACTGCAGGGCCTGTACATCTTGCAGGTCCCTGTCCCGCGTCGGGGAGGAGCTGGTATTATCTGCCCAACTCACCTTACGCGTTCGCGTCGTTTCGGCCCTCTGTGACTGGTGCCGGACGCTGCAATCGTATCTGTATAAGCAGAAAACCGTGCCAGCCCCGAAATCAGTGATTTTTACGTGTCGACGATGGTGGAGAGAGCCGTCGAAAACCAGACTATTTTATTCGAACTGAAGCGGCTTGAAAACCGAGAAGATTTAATTCAGACCACGGTAGTTTTCCAGAACAATGTTGCACCAGGTTTCAGCTCACATGTATCGCGCAATTCCCGTAAATTACGAACTGGTGGTTTGTGGGCGTGGGGATAGCACCCAGTAGCGTCCCAGATGTATTCAGTCGGAAACGGGATGGCCAAGATATCAACGTGAGTTTGCTGTCATCATCTTCTAATCACTGTGTGACTCGCGTGTAGACATCTGTTTAATGTAACTCAGGAGGCAGCGGTCTTCCTTCTAATCTGCTAGGCTAAATTTAGCTGATATAACGACAAATAACATTTAGCAGCATAATGGTTGCACATTGCAGAGACTAAGTTTCAGTGATATGACTTCCTTTTGTTAACGTATACTTATAACTTAAGGTGCTCCTTCTTGATCAGATCTTCTTTCCTGCATATTGTGTGGATTTCAGATTTATTTCCAGAATGAATTTTAACTCTGCAATTGCACGACTCACAGGTTTCATATTATGCACATATCTTTTTTTTTTAAGTGCCTAAGAATCTGTTGAAGCGCTTCGTTTAACGGAGCCTCATACTATACTTGAACTTTCTATACCTGGCGTAAATATCTCTTTTACAAAATACTATAACTTGTTCCTTTAATGAAGCTGACTGCATTGTGCGGTAATAACCCGCTGCAGCCAGTGGGTGAGTTGCCTCCAAACTCCGTAAAGCCATTCGCCGTCCGCTGACAACTGTGTCTGGCTGACAGGGTCCCTTGACGGGCGCCGCATTCCCACGGCACACACCAACATGCTATTGCTTTCACATCAACATTCCGCGCCAACGTCAACATCAACAAGGCCGCCTTATTACCATACGGGCCGCGCCGCCCTGCTTTCCTCTACATTCGCTCGCCTCGCCACGATCCGCGCGTAGCATTTGCCTCACGCCCCTGGCGTAATGGAGACATTTTGCCTCGTGCCTGGACACGCAAGAACAGTCAACGATGACTCACAATAGCGACCAGTGGCTTTGAATGCGAAGAAAATTGTTAATTCAGGGCGAAGACGATATATATCTCTCACTTAAACAGTTACTTTTACAGAACAAAGATGATGAATGGGAAATATCGTATAGATATCTTTCACCATGCCTAATACATGCAGTAAGGTATTAATGATGCTAGTAAATGCGCTCCTTTCTACAATTTCGACTAGTCTCAAGATATACTGACTGCGATGACTACTCTGCTAGCAAAGCAGGTATCTTGACGACTGGAACAATGTGCGTCGTTATACGTAAGTCTGAATGGAATCAAGCTGTATATACACAGGGTGGTCCATTTAAACGTTTCAGGGTAGATACCTCTGGAACAACAACAGACACTGAAAAACGACTTTCGTGGGTATGAATGCAAGGCAGAGGCTCACGAATGTAAATACTACGAGATATTCTAAAAGGTAAGAAAATATTATTTTCGACACAGACATGTTTTTAAATGAACACCCCGTAATATTTCTTGTGCAATCAATAACGTAAAATCAAAAAAAGAATGGCATTGGTTGCGTCACAATACGTTAACTACAACCCTGAAAATTTCGAAGCAAAGTTGACGCTCGAAACAAACGGAACGCGCCGCTATTTCACATCCCGAGATGCAAGCGTGAACCCCACGTTGCCTGTAATCGCGATGTATATGATATACGTAATCTTACTTCCACCGTTATCATGAGGGCCGAAGTTAATAATACAAAAGCGTTACACACCTGACATCTTCGCCATTAGCATCACAGAAGTCATGTAGCATAGGGAATGCATCAAAGACAACTCGCATCATCTCCCTCCAGTTTAAACTCTTTGCGACCCGCAACGCGTATACGGCAGGCGCATCTGATAGCTTTTTCCTGTGGACAGAACCCGAATTACGCCAAGTATTTACGTGTTCACCTTCACTGAGATGCAGCAAGCTTCAGCGCTCCGAGTGGTGAGTTATTGAAGTCGGCTACTGCTAACCGAACGTCCGCAGTGAAATAATAGAGAAATATTGTCTAGATTCTGTAAGTGCGGGTTTTTATTCGTTTATTCACTTCCTCACTGTCTGCAACCGATGCTATTTTATTGTCAACAGACTTTTAACAGTATATTAGCCCGTGCAGCGTTTTCCAATATTTTGGTGTATGTGTTTCACGTTAGTGTCGTACATGACAGAATGGATTTGCATCTCATAAAAAATTTTATTCATTTGCAAATATCCGGCAGTAATTTGCTAACAGTTTTGGAACATTTCGCCATTGCTGAGTAACAATAAGTGAGGTTGCTTCAATGATAACAACAAATAATAATAATGCGAGGGCTGTCCAGAAAGTAAGTTACGATTGATCGCGAAATGAAAATCACAGTGAAAATCAGAAATGTTTCATTTGTAACAGTTAGCTGCACCTTTCAGCTACTTCTCTATGTAGTCGCCGTTCTGACTCAGACATTCGTCGTAGCGTTGTACCAACTTTCCAATACCCTCATCATAGAAGGCAGCCGTCAGTGCTTTCCGCCAATTCTCTACGCTGGCCTAAAGCTCGTTGTCTGTGCCAAAATGTTGTCTTCATAGCCAGCGGTTCGTTTGAGCAGAGATGAAACTCAGTGGGAGACAATTACGGGCTGTATTGTGGGTAACCAAACATTTCCAATTGAAACGATGCAGGAACATCTTCATTGCCCCTGCAGAATGAGGCTGAGAATTGTCTTGAAGAAGAAACCGCGCTACAGTTATGTAATGTTGGTTGCATAGCTTCAGGGGAAAATTCTCACCAGGCCCTCATACTTGGCGGGAGACACTATTTTCTATAACATCTTTACGCGCTCACTAAGAGCTCAGGAATGAAAAGAGCGACATAATTCTACCTAGAGTCATACTAGAGACACTGCCCAACACATCTTTGCAAAGCTTTATCAGATTTTCATAGTCGTTTCCATTTCGCTACCGATCGTAACTTACTTTCTGGACAGCCCTCGTAATAATAATAATGATAATAGGAGTAATAGAAGGATAATGACTTGATAGACTGTGAAATAGGTGAAACGTTTTCCTTGGGATCAGAAGATAAAGATACATTATGAACTGGGAAAACCATTCGACTTTGATGGAAACCGACCAGTACTTGATGAAATGTCTAATGATGATGAGGGTGATGAGATCGTTGTCGCACCTACTGACACGAGATCTGTAGTTTTGCAGTATGATGACGACTCACGTGTGACGATCCCCAATTACTTCTGCCAGAACGAGGAAATAATCCTCCGTGGCGCCATACAGGTATTTGAGCCCTTCTCACCCGCTCCATCTTGTGAGGAAACAGTTTTGGACGAAAAAGACGGCGAACCACAAGAGCACTGTATAAAATACACCACAGAAAAGATTTTTGAATATTTTCTCTACATATACGAACCAGATGTCATTCATATATTCTGGAAGGGCACGAAGCACTACAGCTCAAGAAACAAAGGTATTTTTTGGAATATGTACTAATAATCATATCTTGGCTATCCAAGAATGCACACATCATAATACGAATGAAAGAGTAACTATATTTCCATACACCATCATGTAATTAAATTAACTCTATGTACTGATATCTTTTCATCACATGTTTACAAAATAGAAAACCAGTATATTACCCAGCTCCATTTTTGTAATTTGCTTGCCTTGAAAGCTAGTGTGCCGTACACGACACATAGTTTCTTGGAAAATGTAGCCAGTTTCAGGAAAAAAAGCAAAGTTTCTCAAGGCGACTGGTTCGTGAACACAAGGGAAAATCTTGAAAAAACTGCCAGTTTTCTAAACAGTGCAGCTCAAATAATAAGAGTTATAAGCCCATGTAAGGCTTACTATCTTTTAGTAGAACTTTTGGGAACATTTTGATGTACAAACCACAGATTTCGGTCTCATACTTTTTTCTGAACAGCGTTTCTTGTTGCAAGGGAATTAAAGCATTTTAATTATTTATGTATGGCATAGGTACATGTACCTTGAAATAAAAGCAAAGTAGAAGCTTGATTTTTTTCTCGTCGTTCTTTACACTAGTGTCTTAAAGAGAGCAATGTAAAGAACGACAACAAAATTTTTAGAACAGAAATTGCTGTCATAAATTGTGGATGAAAAATTTTTAATTATGATTATCAGAAATTTCAGTAACTAGCTCATGATTTTGCTTTAAAAAGGTATTTAATTGTCAATTAATTAAGAATGTTTTACGACAGTATACAAATATTTAGCCCTGTATCCTCAATTGCTTCTAACCAGTGTGTACAAGAACATCAGAAAATGAACTAATTGGAAACTCAAGTTTCAGTTAAAACTGGTTCATCTATCTAGTCTGCATAACACCAATGCATCCTGGATCCACATTCATATTGTCTCCGGTGTTTTTCCTGCATTTTCTTTCTGAGACTTCTTCTTCTTACTCTTCCTTCTTCGTTAGCTTCCAACACTGATTTATGTGCTTCGATCAATCTCCTGCAGACAATAGCGATTAAAGACCTGTGGATATTTAGTACAGAAGGAACTCCCACCAGATCCACAATCTTCATCCATGACACTGCAACATCACTGGAACATAGCAGAGCATCCAACAAACCAAACAATTTTTGTTAAAACTCTAATTTGTGTTTTGAGTCTTACCGTGTAACCACTACTCTCATAATCTAGTGTTAACTGTCAAAGAATGCTTATCGTGAGAACAAAATTCTGCTTTTAATAGAGCTGGCTGAGTGACATGGGATGTCGTCATGTGTGCAGTCACTTTTAAATTCCTTTAATTTTGGAGCCTTCTTCGGTACAATTGCCTCTAAGTACACTTCTTCTTGTTCAGAAAAGTACGGAGCCTTTTTTGTGACAAAAATAAATATCGATTTTTTGGCACTTACTCACGTACTTGTCCTCTTAACTTCGTTGATTAAGTGATTAAATGTAATTGAAATATTTCATATTTCAATGTATTCCTCTGGTAGTGTATCTGTAGAGGATAAAGAGCAGATTCCTAAAGCCTCAGTGATATCCGATAGTTCCAAACAGTTTAGTACGGTCCTCATAAAAAATCTAGGTAAATTTACATGTTCTAGATGTTCGTATTCGATGTATATCTGGGATAACTACTCCTTGAATAATATGGTGCATGGGGATAGGCTAGCAGCTGTGACGTATGGCACATCATGATTAATACTTGCTCTCGACGCTAATGGCACGACTGTGTACTGCTTCGGAGGAGTAGATTAGTGTTTAACGTCCCATCGACAACGAGGTCATTAGAGACGGAGCACAAGCTCGGGTTAGGGAAGGATGGGGAAGGAAATCGGCCGTGCCCTTTCAAAGGAACCATCCCGGCATTTGCCTGAAGTGATATAGGGAAATCACGGAAAACCTAAATCAGGATGGCCGGACGTGGGATTGAACCGTCGTCCTTCCGAATGCGAGTCCCGTGTGCTAACCACTGCGCCACCTCGCTCGGCTACTGCTTCGGGTACTGGCGACGGTGGCGCTGCCCGGGCAGCGACTAGCGAGGAGGGGTAGTGACGGCGGCCAGGTATGCTGGCGCCAGCAAAACGAAGGGTACGCATTCCACGTGCGGGCGGCGCTGGCCTAGACTCTCTACAGGCGGGTAATATTATTTTTGCAAAGCCGCGAGAACCAGGGGTCGACCGTACACACACACACACACACACACACACACACACGGAGTGTGGCCCCTGGCACTGCGCCAGCAGCAGCAGCAGCTCCTGTAGGGGAGGGCGTCAGAGCAGAGCGGCAGTTGTGTAGTGCGACTGAGGAGAATCGTGTTCTGATGTGATGAGCTGCGGCAGGTGTTTAGTGAAGTGGAAAACTTTCACTACAGCAGGAAACGCTTTTTGAAAGAGCTTCGTTGTATTACGGTAGTGAAAGTAGAGCCTCAACAGGGAAGTAAATTGCGAATGACTTTCACGTACTTCCAGTCGTCAAAGAAATGTAGTCATCAGTGCTGTAGTAAAATAGAAAATTTTGCCACCAGAAAGAATGCCCAAGAATGTACTTGTCTACGCTAAGAATAAAAACGGAGACGTAAAGACAGAAATGCGACTTATGACGACTCTAGCAACGGTGATAATGTGGCGGTGCGATGGTTATGTGGCATTCAAAGCAAATAGTTGATCGAAGAAAGGATCCCGAGCAGCATTTTACTTCATTTATACATACTAACTAACAGGTGGAAACAGAAATAATCAGTTGGGTCTATCCGGAAATAAATATCAAAGGCAGCGTGAAGTACTAAATGTATTATTTAAAGAAACTGTAATATAAGAAATTCAAGAAACATTCCGAGAAATACCTTCTCTGGATTTTTCTTCAATTACGGTTGAACGGGTATTATGTTGCTCTTATACGATTTCCAAGTCTTCTGAGACTTTCCGTAGCCCTTGAAATCCAGCAGGGAATATAGTGTCTAGCCCAGCTACATGTCCCACCCATTCCATTTTTATTACCAACATGATGTTCTTTCTTCGGCTAAACAATTACTTTTCCTACAGAGAAAGCAATTGATAACATCAAGATAGTTCCCCTTTGGTCGTTACCGTTGGCAGTTACGAAATTCCCTTGTGGTATCAAACAGCCATAAACGTTTTTCAGTTGAGCAACGAGACTGTCGAAAGCGTAATAGGCGATGTACTGTACAACTGGCCGTTCCTTCCCATTCTAGAATGGAGAGCAAAGTTAACTCCTTCTTGGATTACCTTAATGAGTCGGCATGTAGGCCTTCCTTCTACTTGTACTGTCGTCGATATAGTCGGTTAAAACAGTTCTTATGGCACACTGAAATCATTTGGAGAGGCAAGCAGGCGATCTGTCTTTTTTTTTTTTCTTTTTTTGGGGGAGTGCGTTATTTGCAATAAATCCCGGGATGCCATTTCGGAGCAATTATTAATGAACACCATAAAACAGTTTACAGTAATTAAATAATTGAAACAACTGATCGCAAGTCACTAAAAATCGAGATCATGCTTAAGACGACTAGTACAGAGAACAGATGTGGATTAGAGCCCATCGCTGACTGGCTAGATTGGTGCGCAGCAGAAACCACGTGCGTACGTCATACGAGTTCGGTGCTATTCGTATACGAGCGTGTACGAGCGGTAACAGGGTTACGGCGTAGTGGTATTGTAATTTCAAAGGTTTTATTTATTAAAGAAAAGGTTTAGATTTCGAGGCTGAATATTTATGTGTTCCCCACGTATACATCGCCAGGCAAGACTTTTTCTCTTAGCTCAGTAACATACCATTCCGTTGACTCACTGTCGGCGTCATAAGGTACACCTCTACCGCAGTCTGCGTAGCAAACAGCTTCTCACTCGGTTGTGTTGCATCCTACAATGCTGCTAAATGGAACGCATTACATCTGGTGTGATATCAGCTCTCTACTCTGACTGCATGGTTACCATTACTTCAATTTCACCATGACTCCAGACTTCATCAATTATATTACGGATACATGTAGTAAAGAAACTTATTTTAGACACAATATACGAATAATCTGTTATGTTTTCCACAATGATAAAATATTGTTATGTATTTTCTTTCTCTGCTGGAGCGGCACATAAATATTTTTCATGCTGCCAAATAGTTGGTTCAAATGGCTCTGAGCACTATGGGACTCAACTTCCGAGGTCATTAGTCCCCTAGAACTTAGAACTAGTTAAACCTAACTAACCTAAGGACATCACACACATCCATGCCCGAGGCAGGATTCGAACTTGCGACCGTAGCGGTCTCGCGTTTCCAGACTGCAGCGCTAGAACCGCACGGCCACTTCGGCCGGCGCCAAATAGTTAATAAGTAATTTACTTTCTATTTATAGAAAACAACATTTATTAGTTGAACCAGTTCATAATAAGAACAGGGCATCCCATGATAACAAAAGCCGGCCGCGGTGGTCTAGCGGTTCTGGCGCTGCAGTCCGGAACCGCGGGACTGCTACGGTCGCAGGTTCGAATCCTGCCTCGGGCATGGGTGTGTGTGATGTCCTTAGGTTAGTTAGGTTTAAGTAGTTCTAAGTTCTAGGGGACTTATGACCTAAGATGTTGAGTCCCATAGTGCTCAGAGCCATTTGAACCATGATAACAAAAACATTCATGATGTGACACGCCTATGCTTACGTTTCCATAAATTTCATAGTTGGCTGGCCTTGACGGCTGGCGCGTCCCGAGAGGCCTTTAACACCGAGCTGCACATACCACCAGACTCATCTTCCACAAGGAGCTCGTTCAACTCACGCTGCTGCGCGTACTAGACATTTATGAAAACTAATTTTTTCTAAATACTTAACATAAGTTGTTTCCTGATAATCATATTTCATTACTCTACTACATTCATTTAATTCTATCCAATATCATTGTCATAATCAAATGGCTTCCCCTCAATCACTGAGATACTTTTTCAGATTTATGACGTTATGTACACCTTTTGCTTACTGAAATATAGGACATGACACTTCTACTGCATTTGAATGGGGTACTCTAACCTTATGAAAAGCTTCTAACACTTTCTGCGGAAACTTGTTATGCCGTTGCTAATCACTCGCATCAGTTGAGATGTCATCAACATAAACTTCAGTCGTAACCAACAACTCTTCCCCTAGCACCTCTTTCACCTAACGACACTGAATAGGGTTTTGATTCAAATGGTTTGTATGGTTTCACTGTTGATTTGAAAGGTACAGCTTTCATTAACGCTGATTTGTTAGAAAATACCTTTTTCTATTTCATAAGAAAATTCTCTAACTCCCCTTTCACAGTTTGCATAATTGCTTCAATATCATTTACTTTATGCTTAATTACTTTAAAATCACTTACTTTAACCCTTATTTTACAATCTAACACTTTCGATTTAGCCCTTTCTTTGCATATTCCTCCCTTTTGTAAAGTAATTTCATTTTTACTGGTACTCACTTAAAACACTCAGGCACCACTTGTAAGTAACACCTACACTGTGCCTTTTCGCGAGGAGTAACGCTATTGCAAAACTTTATCTCATTCCTTCTACCATTTACTGTCATCATCATATTATCTGTTTCGAAGTCCATAGCAGCTGCATGGTCTACCAACTGATATGTTGCTGTTATAAGTCCAGTACAAAGTTCCTGCACCACCATGGCGCTAACCTCCAACACTGTGTCTTTAATTCTCACTTCCAGTACCGCTTTATTCTTTATCATGATCTTAACTACCAGCACCGGTAATGCTAGTATTTCCCCTTTGTTCCCTGTATGTTCAAATGGCTCTGAGCGCTATGGGACTCAATGTCTTAGGTCATTAGTCCCGTAGAACTTAGAACTAGTTAAACCTAACTAACCTAAGGACATCACACACATCCATGCCCGAGGCAGGATTCGAACCTGCGACCGTAGCGGTCTCGCGGTTCCAGACTGCAGCTCCTAGAATCGCACGGCCACTTCGGCCGGTACTGTTTGTTCGTAAAATCCCTCTGCAATGGCACGTAACTTGCTACCTGTACAAATGACCGAAACTCTCTCAATATCATTGATTTCGGTATCTACAAAAGGTTCAGCCTCATCTTTAATTTCAACTTCTGTTTCTTTAAAAAGGGCTTCCACTGCAATTTAGAATTCTTGGCTCATCACCTGCCTAGTTTCTGTCTGTCTGTCAGACACTTGAGTTCTAGTTCGGACCAAGCACAAACTCCCTCCTTGTTTTCCCATTCAGCACTATTTCTCGCAAAATCTCTCCTTGACTTACTATCATCATTTACTACCTTCAACATTTGTAGCCCCTCAATTACCATCTGCCCGTCCTCTGTCTTTCATTGCATTATTGCGGTTCTCAATCTGTCATGCTGCACCCCGCACTGTTATTCCTATTTCCACTTCCTCTGATCCATTTTGCACTCCTCCAACCATTGATCATGGTTGCTTCTCCTAATAAGCCATCCAACTGAGCCAATGCTTGAAATATCCTAAATTTTATTTCTTAATACTCCTCTCAATTTTCCTGTGCATCAGTGCAACTGAAAGAAGTTTTTCTTCATTCAGTGGGTGATAAGGATACAAAATGTTTTTCACGAATGCTTTGTACAAGATCTTTGTAGTGGTGGTACCCTCTACTAAGGAAATTCTTCTCATGAGAAAAGGTGTTTTGTACATCACTTGCGTACTATTGGAACAATATACACTCCTGGAAATGGAAAAAAGAACACATTGACACCGGTGTGTCAGACCCACCATACTTGCTCCGGACACTGCGAGAGGGCTGTACAAGCAATGATCACACGCACGGCACAGCGGACACACCAGGAACCGCGGTATTGGCCGTCGAATGGCGCTAGCTGCGCAGCATTTGTGCACCGCCGCCGTCAGTGTCAGCCAGTTTGCCGTGGCATACGGAGCTCCATCGCAGTCTTTAACACTGGTAGCATGCCGCGACAGCGTGGACGTGAACCGTATGTGCAGTTGACGGACTTTCAGCGAGGGCGTATAGTGGGCATGCGGGAGGCCGGGTGGACGTACCGCCGAATTGCTCAACACGTGGGGCGTGAGGTCTCCACAGTACATCGATGTTGTCGCCAGTGGTTGGCGGAAGGTGCACGTGCCCGTCGACCTGGGACCGGACCGCAGCGACGCACGGATGCACGCCAAGACCGTAGGATCCTACGCAGTGCCGTAGGGGACCGCACCGCCACTTCCCAGCAAATTAGGGACACTGTTGCTCCTGGGGTATCGGCGAGGACCATTCGCAACCGTCTCCATGAAGCTGGGCTACGGTCCCGCACACCGTTAGGCCGTCTTCCGCTCACGCCCCAACATCGTGCAGCCCGCCTCCAGTGGTGTCGCGACAGGCGTGAATGGAGGGACGAATGGAGACGTGTCGTCTTCAGCGATGAGAGTCGCTTCTGCCTTGGTGCCAATGATGGTCGTATGCGTGTTTGGCGCCGTGCAGGTGAGCGCCACAATCAGGACTGCATACGACCGAGGCACACAGGGCCAACACCCGGCATCATGGTGTGGGGAGCGATCTCCTACACTGGCCGTACACCACTGGTGATCGTCGAGGGGACACTGAATAGTGCACGGTACATCCAAACCGTCATCGAACCCATCGTTCTACCATTCCTAGACCGGCAAGGGAACTTGCTGTTCCAACAGGACAATGCACGTCCGCATGTATCCCGTGCCACCCAACGTGCTCTATAAGGTGTAAGTCAACTACCCTGGCCAGCAAGATCTCCGGATCTGTCCCCCATTGAGCATGTTTGGGACTGGATGAAGCGTCGTCTCACGCGGTCTGCACGTCCAGCACGAACGCTGGTCCAACTGAGGCGCCAGGTGGCAATGGCATGGCAAGCCGTTCCACAGGACTACATCCAGCATCTCTACGATCGTCTCCATGGGAGAATAGCAGCCTGCATTGCTGCGAAAGGTGGATATACACTGTACTAGTGCCGACATTGTGCATGCTCTGTTGCCTGTGTCTATGTGCCTGTGGTTCTGTCAGTGTGATCATGTGATGTATCTGACCCCAGGAATGTGTCAATAAAGTTTCCCCTTCCTGGGACAATGAATTCACGGTGTTCTTATTTCAGTTTCCAGGAGTGTATATCCAGGAATTTTTTGGAGAATTCTTCATATGATTGACAAGAATCTCCGCCTCTCACTCATTCTCCTAGAGAATGCTTTCCTTAGAGTGGGTACAAGTTACCTGCATAGACTAAATTCTACAGTTTCTTGAGGCATTTTCTCTTCTGCACTTTCCACTAAATCGTTCATTCTGATTCTGTCTTATCCTAACGCTCCTGAACAGCATACCTCTACACATATACTGCAGTAAGTAATTATTATTTCTTACCCCTTTTTATATCTGAGATAAACTTCGACTTACCTTATCCTATCTCTGAATGTCCATCTTTTTAGAAATGGTTGCGGAACTCGGCTGTTAGGTAGAGGATGTCAAATTAAATACCTTTCAGCCATCAATTTTCAAACCTATTTTATTTGGCAACCAGTTTCAACGCTTTACTACGCCATTTTCAGGTATCTACTGATACCAGTATGCAGGGATCTCTTTTGAACACAACCGAGGGCCAGAAGATGGCGTAGTAAAACGCTGAAACTGGTTACCAAACAAAATAAGGTTGAAAACTGACGGCTGAAAGGTGTTTAATATGTCATCATCCTCTACTTTATCTAAGTTTCAGTGTCCTCATGATGCTGGAGATGGTTGTACAAAGTATCGTAGCCGTCCTGTGCTTCGATCTCCAGACCGCTGCGTGAACGCATGAAACCACAAAACGCATCTCCTGTGCTCACTACACGCCATGATTCTTCCTCTGGTTATGTGGTTGTCTTCGCCACGCCACTGTCTTCCTTCTTCTTCCTCGTGACGTCTTCTTGTTGATCATTTCTTATTTTGCACTCGCGAAATGTTCTAATTTTTGAACGCGATGTAAACTTCTTGTGACACGAACTTATTACGTTTCAGACGGCAATATTTTCGCGTTCTGGGATACGCTCGTCGCTATGTTGCTACCCGCAAGGCACAGAATTCAACCATCTTTAATTGACAGTTTCCTTCTTCCTTTTTTTTCACAATGCACTTGATGTCGAGTTAAATCTCGTATTCTCAGCACAGGTTCTCGAAACGTTTCCACAGCAAAGGGATGCCATACGCAAGTTCCCCTCGTGGTATCAAACCTCCGTAAATGTTTCTCAGTGTTTGATGGTAAGAAACAGCGTCGTTATTCGTTGTGATAAGTGAACTTTTCGCATACTACTCGTGTCACACAAACGTGTCTGAAAACAATAGCTAATGCAAGACACCAGGCAGACTGTATATTCAATTCAGTTCTGCTCGTCTTCACGCGTTTGTACGTGCGCTTATTGAAGTTGTTTCCTAGTGTTGTGTGTAAAGAACAACGGAGATGCATTCATTGTAGAATGTCCGCTTTCCTCAATGGCTGTCCTGAGCTCTCATTAGCGAAGTCCTATAGCGAGAACTGTTCTAATTAGTTCAGTAATAACTATAAGGCTACCGCCGTTTGCCGGGTTTTGCTGTTAGTGTTGATCAGGCTAACGCTTACTTATTTGTCTTTCCTGCTAAAACTTACTTTTAATTCTTGTATGTTTAATTTAACGTACTGCAACGCGTTTTGAGCATGTTCTGCTCGTCTTCATGCGTTTGTATGCACAAAAAATTGTTAGTTAAAAATAAAATGTCTTAAATGAAATTTACATAGAACGTTTTGTTTATTGTTCGCTGCTGGTGCAGCTGTTGGCGTATTTGGAGGAAGGGTGTCAGTGGTTCTCAAGAAACATTGGTATCCAGTGATGTCCTCTGTTGGTGTGTAGCGGCGTCTCGTTGTTTACGAAGACTGACACGACAGCTTGCGTGTAATTTAGAGAGTTTTGCATCAGTTGTTATGGTACGAAAATCGTGTGATACACTTTCTTATCTGACAGTGTTCATTTAACGATGTAGACGTCCCAGAGCTTCGTTTACATCACTGGTACACTGATGGAGGTGTTGTGAGACATTACACTACTACACTACTCACATTGGCACTGTTTTTCGACCTAATTCACTGCACAAATTTTTCTAAATACGCATAAACGCTTTAAAACTTAACAAAAGATGGTTCTTTGCAGTTTGTGTATGCGTATCGATTATCGCATTCTACGCCGATGTTCGTAAAACTGACAGTGTAGGAGTCGTTTGTTTTCACCATGGAACGAAGGGGCGATGTGTGCTAGTAACTGATGTAATCTGCTAGTAACTTCTGTAATCGCCGATTACAGTTAGAGATAAGACGATATTTTTCCATTTAAACATTCTTGGTATAATGTGATTCTTGAGTTTCTCCCGGCGTATTTGATAATCAAAATATCCACGGGTGTGCTGCCGGTCTGTAGTGTCCAACTGGCACCTACGGCTGCTCAGAGGGAACTGGGTTCAGTCGCGGCGGCGGCCGATTTAAATACCCTCCGCCCGCGGCGCGCTCCCTCCGCCGTCCGCGCCCCGCACCACGGTCGCGCGGTGGAACAGATTGCGACGGCGTCTGAGATGACGTCGGTGTGATGGCTCTGTCCGCCGTGGTCGTCACAACTATACGTTTGCTCGATTTACTTTTGATTAACCCAATCGCTGGTTCCCAAGCCTTGCTAAGATTATAGCCACAGTCACGGTTTATGAGGTCGTCATTGGTGCGAATTTCGATGGCCTCTCTAACAACGATGTCCCAGTATCTCGACGTCTGTACCAGAATCCTCGTGCGGTCATACTCCATGGCGTGATTTTCCGACAAACAATGTTCAGCGACCGCCGACTTGCTCGGATACATCAGTCGAGTGTGCCTCTGGTGTTCACGGCATCGATCCTCGACGGTACGCATCGTCTGACCAATATACGACTTGCCACATTGACACGGAATCTGGTACACGCCGGCATTCCTCAAACCGAGGTCATCTTTGGCGCTCCCCACCAGTGCACGAGTTTTATTTGGATTTCAAAACACAGTTCCGACCCAGTGTTTCTTCAGAATGCGGGCGATTTTCCCCGGGAGTGCGCCTGTGTATGGAATAAACGCAGTGCCTACCTCCTCCCTCGTGACTTCATCCATCTCAACAGGTTGTGCTGCAGTGGCTGGGCGGAGAGCACGTTGAATCTGCCACTCTGAGTACCCATATTTTCGAAATACAGTTCTCAGATGTTCCAATTCCTGGGGTAGACTCTCTGCGTCAGAGATAGTGCGCGCCCTATGTACTAGAGTTTTAAGTACCCCATTCCTCTGTGAAGGGTGGTGGCAGCTGTCTGCGTGCAAATACAGATCAGTGTGCGTTGTCTTCCGATACACCCCATGACCTAGGGTGCCGACAGCTTTTTCTTGACCAAGACGTCAAGGAAAGGTAATTTACCCTCCGTTTCAGTCTCCATAGTGAATTTGATGTTTGGGTGTATGGAATTTAGATGGGTAAGGAAGTCAAGGAGTTTATCCATACCATGTGGCCAGATGACGAACGTGTCGTCCACGTAACGGAAAAAGCAAGTAGGTTTCCATACGGATGACGACAGGGCTTCCTCCTCGAAGTTCTCCATGTACAAGTTCGCTACCACCGGTGAGAGTGGGCTACCCATGGCGACTCCCTCCGTTTGTTCGTAGTATTGTCCATTAAAAAGAAAATACGTGGAAGTCAAGACATGCCTAAAAAGTTCAGTGGTCTTCTCGTCAAACTTCTGACTAATCAATTCTAGTGACTCTCGCAGGGGTACCCTCGTAAACAAGGAAACGACGTCAAAACTCACCATGATATCTGACTCATCCAACCTGAAGCTATCAAGGCGTTTAACAAAATCCACGGAATTACGGATGTGATGAGGGCATTTACCCACATAAGGACTTAATATTCCCGTCAGGTATTTGGCCAACAAATATGTAGGTGCCCTGATGTTGCTGACAATGGGGCGTAATGGTACCCCCTCTTTGTGAACCTTCGGGAGTCCATATAGACCGGCAGCACACCCGTGGATATTTTGATTATTCTTGATATACATTTTGTCTACAGTTTCAGTTGTGGGTGTACTTCATACTTATAAAACGCACTGTAACCCGGGAGCATTTTAAATATTAACTGCCGTCAGTGTGACAGGCGCCAGTTTGGAAGGCCACAGGGGCTGTTTAGCTACATGCTACGCTCCTGTAACTTCCTGTAACAGCGATTAACGGTGCTCGCGCATCCCATTACAACGGCCATCCCCTCTCTCGCTTCCACTGCAGAAGAGGATGGCTGTGCAGCCGAGCTGTTAAAGGCAGTTGATAATCGCGTAGCGCCCACGATTCTCTACTGTTTCTAAAGACACATGTTTTATTCTTTCGCTCTTTACTGTGCTGCAGGTGTTGAGATATAAATCAGGGTATATATTTTAGTGTTCCATAGTGTTTTAGCGCATATTATTATTTACTCGTTGTAGTTTTAGTGAATAGAAAGACGATTACATTTACAAATAGCTAAGCGTTGCTTGTGATGGAACGTCTCTAACGTATTGCATTAGAACTGACATATGACTAGTGAAGGACTTTGAGTTCTTCAGTTCGGTTATTTCATTAAGACTACTATCTCCATACTTTGTATTACGAATGAAAATTTCCACTTCTTCCGTGGTATCCATTCTTTTTTTTCCGATTTTACACAAAACTTCAGGTTTGTCTTCGATTTTCAAAGGGCGGCCTTTGTTGTTAATATGTGTTGATACTGCCGATTTGTTAGATTTGTCCAGTCTGTAGCAATGTAAATGTTCTTTACATCCAATCTCGAAACTTACGCCTGTTTGGCGTATATAATATTAGTTGCACTGTTTGCTGGTAATTTTGTAAATTCCAGACTTATCAAGATCTGCATCTGCCGATTTTGTATACTGATTAAGATTCCTCCTTGGGTTGTTGCAGAAGCTTATTTTTATCTCTATGTTTATGAATAGCCTTACCAATTTCTCAGAATTACATCAAATTGTGACATTTTTACATGTTTAAATGCCGGGTTCCTTCAGTACAAATATGCATAGACAGCAACTTTGAGCAGTCTTTTACTATTAGTTGAAAAAAAGCATGTAGCAGTGTCTAAAAGGGGAGGCACTACATAGGACTGCGGTAACAGCAAATACTGTCCAGAACGTGCTAAATTTCTTAAGTTTCATGGGAACGGAAAGGCAGCATTCTTGTTTACACCCATGCTGAGCAGATATTTTCTACAAATCAAATGGGTACTTGGCTGGCTAAGGCACCGCTATGGCCTCACATCAGGGACCAGCTCCCGAAAGCTGCAACTTCAGAATACGCTGAGCTGGCTCTGGGAACCACGCCAGGATCCCACTCAACTCTTGAGCAAAGATTTTCTGTTGTACGCAACTGAAGACCTTGGGCAATCCTGTAATCAGTTTCCTCGAGTGAGAACCTTTCAGCCATCACCAAACAGCCTGCACTGCCCTCTTTAGTTTCAGAAGTAGATAAAACTGAAACGGTACAGGATCGTGAAGTGATCCGTATCAGTCATGTTCCAAATGGCAATCCAGCTGACTGCAAAAACCTGTTTTATCTAATCGAAATATTGGTTTTGAAAATACTTTTTAGTTTTCCATAAGAACTTCGTCAGTTTCAGCTATTTTATTTCCTGCTATTTACTCAGTACTTGTCCTCAAGTTCCCTTAATACAAAATTCACCAGTTTGCTGTGTTACAACATTATTATTGTGTGTGATTTTATTTCCAATAAATTAATTTCAGATTCAGTATCAACCAAATAGATCTTCCATTTTTGGTGGTACCTAACTGTTTTCTGCTGCTTAGTTGTTCTTCTAAAAGCATCCCATACAGGCAAACCAGTTGAGTCCCTAGCTATGGTTATTTGACTTAGATACCAGGGCTATGCACAGCTCTGTTTAAAAAGTGTAGCTCGATGTAGTCATATGCTCGAGCTGTGCACGTCTTCTTTCAGCCACGCAGCTAATTCGCTGTGTATAATAGCCCGTAGCTGTGATTCATAAATCAAATAGTCATTGCATTGGTTAGATTCGCGAGTTAATAAAATACACAGCAATAAAAACAAAAGTTAAATGAATAACTTACTAACAAGGGTTCCATTTTAACATATGTAGTTGATCTAGAAGACAGAGAATTTCGTTGAATAATGTTTATACAAGAAACGACACTTGAATTAAAAGGGGAGGGGTCCTACAATATTAAAACACAGACAGACTATACTCTTATCAAATGCAGTGAAGTTACGTTGAGAGCGTTATGAGAATGATAGCTAAATTCCCAAATTCTAAGCGCTCAGTCCGGAACCGCGCGACTGCTACGGTCGCAGGTTCGAATCCTGCCCCGGGCATGGATGTGTGTGATGTCCTTAGGTTAGTTAGGTTTAAGTAGTTCTAAGTTCTAGGGGACTGATGACCATAGATGTTAAGTCCCATAGTGCTCAGAGCCATTTGAACCATTTGACCCCAAATTAAACTATAATCAATTATACACTAAAAATAAGTCCATTTCATAATGAGACTACACGAAATATTTAGAAACTCAATGAGTTCAGAGTTCAATTCGATGATTTAAAAATTATCACATGTGATACAAAGAATAGTAACTCACACTCTATCTATCCTCAGTTCCACAATACAAGCAGAAAAAGTTGGAGTCCTACTCCAGAGCGCATTCATATCTCTCGAAATAGAAGTTCCCTTGAAAAGCTGAAGTGCAGTAGTGGTTGTTCACCACCCAGCATCAAACTTATCCATGATTGAATACCACTCATAACCAGAGGCAGATCTCTCTCATTGCAGAACACCTGTGAAAGTGTCCAGAATCGTGTTTTGAGATCTTCACTCGAAAAATTACCAGTCTCAAATTGACTCCCATACTATTTCGATACTGTCTGTTTTTCCATCGGCTGAAGGTCGTCCCCACCAAAAATACATGTTTCTCAAACTCTACAGACATTATTTGGCTCAACGTGACTATTTCCCAGATGAAACTAATATATTTGAACAATATTTAAACAAAGAAATCTTATAAACATTGGGTCAGACTCACGTCATTCACAATAAATATAAATAAATGTTTATATAAATAAGCCAGTATTCTTGCACAAGTGCGTTCATGGTAAATGGCGATTGTCGTTGAATATTTTTAAACAATTATTCAGGCCTGCTCCTCAGAACCATTTATGGCACTCTTTTACAAAGGTGGTGTCAGATAACATGTATGACTGACCACTTCTTAAATTAAAATGATATTGTATCAGAAATTGTAATCAATGTTTATGTTAAGTTACTGGGAAAATACTAATCTGATCAGTAAATAAATACACAGGAATGACAAAATGTGAGTTAATTATGCTGTATTGATTTGCTGTGTGATTGTGGAGGATATGATGTCCTGACAAATATTTTCATAATGAAAAGATATAAAAACTAATAAATTAAAAAATAAAATATATATTTATATATAGCTTTCAACGATGGAAGCTACAGCGCAATGGTGTCATCTGAGATCTCATATGTTGAAATCACGTGATCGGTTTAAATCTTGGTTATTCAGAAGTTCACTCTGAAAATGTTCATCTGCTGTGAAATAATATCTTCTGTAGTTTTAGAGATATTGAAATACTGGAATTGCAGATGTATCCAGATATCCTTTAATACTGGATTGTGAAGTCATATAGATTCTTGAAGAGCAACAAAAAGCTGTCTTTTAGCACGTCTGACTCTATGTCAGTTGTTGGAGCATTGTCTGTCCTCTTAAATCCCTGTGCCGGGATTTACTCATTTCTCAACATGTGCTCCTTGTCTCTGCGCCTGAGCTTGTCTGGAGCAGCCATATGATGTCCTTATCCCGTCAACTCACACCAGGTCAAGCAAGCAAATTCAGATTTCTTCAATACCAGTCGTAAAAGCACTCCGTCTTCAGGCCACAAGTGGCCCATCGGAACCATCCGACCGCCGTGTCATCCACAGCTGAGGATGCGGATAGGAGGGGCGTGTGGTCGGCACACCGCTCGCCTGGTCGTTATGATGGTTTTCTACTAGTCGGTCGAGTAGTTCCTCAATTGGCATCACGAGGCTGAGAGCACCCCGAAAAATGGCAACAGCTCATGGCGGCCTGGATTTTCACCCATCCAAGTGCCGACCACGCCCGACAGCTCTTAAATTCGGTGATCTGATGGGAACCGGTGTATCCACTGCGGCAAGGCCGTTGCCTTAATACCAGCCATAGGTGGAGAAATAATTTGCCCACATACCCATAACGTTAGAAATTGTCGAAATCTATTTACAGTGCAGACAACGGTTTATAAGATCAATGAAACGAATGTTGTTCACATATAGTCCATTAAAATATTTTTTATCTTGCTTTTACTCAAGGTACCCTCCGCCATACACCGTCAGGTGGCTTGCGGAGTATGGATGTAGATGTAGATGTAGATGTAGAATTCTCAAAAGTTACTGTTGTGGCATGACTGTTTAAAAAAGTAAAGAAGCTTATTACTTGAAGATGCATCTCCACTGATGCAATATCTGCCAAGACTTTTTAATAAAGCTGCTTTAACAGCCAGTTTGAAAGATTTTACTCATCTTGTACTTTGAAGCTGCTAAGTTTTGGTAATATGGAATCCACTAGCTTGACTCCTCTACCGATTTCCCATTACATTAAGGAAGCATAATGGCAGCAACATGTATTCATCATTATAGCACCCTTGTCTGAATCAATGACCATTAGTATAGGTCCTATTGGAATTTAGTCTAAACTTTTCTCGAAGTCTATGAATCGAAGGCAGGATGATAATTTGTATTTCTTGTCCCACTGCATAGTTTCGTCACGACTTACAAAGAGTCTGCTGTGTTGTATTCAGATGAGAGTGATAACTTTCCAATTATTTATAGCTTATCAGTCTCAATGGACTAATTACAGCAATGTTCCGGCTTTGGGGAACTGACAGTTTCCAAAGACATCCTGTTAATCATGTTACAAGTTCCTTTTATATTAGTTTGCTTCTGACTCTAATAATTTCTTTTGAGATTTCATCGTCTCCAGGCTGCTTTATTACCTCGAACAGCCCAAGGGGAACATTATATAGCATTTCCCCAAGACAGTCATTTTCATTGTTTTTAACTATCTCTGCCTAATCATCTTTAAAATATATAAGCAATTAAAGAAGCCTTAGAATGCTCATAGAAGGGTGGTTTCATTGTTAGTCACTGACATATCTGCTATATTAGCTGATGAAATGTGATGTCCACCCAGATACGTTCCGATTTCGGTTTCTTCTGTTAATACAGTCAGTTATTTCTACTACACATTAGTGTTATACCTTCATGTTTTCATCGAAGACATTTCAGTATACATCTGTTTAGTTCAGCGCATTGAAGCATAAGTTTCTTGTAATTCTGATTTCGCCATTAATAAATTAAGATTAAGAACTACTTCTCTCTTTCTTTCTTCATGCCTGTAATTTCGTTTGCTTTTCAGCCCAATACCTTTATTAAATAACTGTCCATTTCGTGTATATTTGCGTAATCTTAATTTTAAAGATTTTCGAATTTGCTTTTTACTTAACAAGGTCTATCTCCCTAACGGCAAATAAACTCTCGTAATATTTTCTAGCCTGTTGCTTGATGTGTTCGTTTCTCTCTACCTTATGTTTCTCCCAAGTATCTTACTAATCTATGATCAGTTAACACATTTAAGAGATTTGGGATCATCAGTTGCATTGCAATTTATTTACCAATGGATAAAATACACTCCTGGAAATTGAAATAAGAACACCGTGAATTCATTGTCCCAGGAAGGGGAAACTTTATTGACACATTCCTGGGGTCAGATACATGATCACACTGACAGAACCACAGGCACATAGACACAGGCAACAGAGCATGCACAATGTCGGCACCAGTACAGTGTATATCCACCTTTCGCAGCAATGCAGGCTGCTATTCTCCCATGGAGACGATCGTAGAGATGCTGGATGTAGTCCTGTGGAACGGCTTGCCGTGCCATTTCCACCTGGCGCCTCAGTTGGACCAGCGTTCGTGCTGGACGTGCAGACCGCGTGAGACGACGCTTCATCCAGTCCCAAACATGCTCAATGGGGGACAGATCCGGAGATCTTGCTGGCCAGGGTAGTTGACTTACACCTTCTAGAGCACGTTGGGTGGCACGGGATACATGCGGACGTGCATTGTCCTGTTGGAACAGCAAGTTCCCTTGCCGGTCTAGGAATGGTAGAACGATGGGTTCGATAACGGTTTGGATGTACCGTGCACTATTCAGTGTCCCCTCGACGATCACCAGTGGTGTACGGCCAGCGTAGGAGATACGACCATCATTGGCACCAAGGCAGAAGCGACTCTCATCGCTGAAGACGACACGTCTCCATTCGTCCCTCCATTCACGCCTGTCGCGACACCACTGGAGGCGGGCTGCACGATGTTGGGGCGTGAGCGGAAGACGGCCTAACGGTGTGCGGGACCGTAGCCCAGCTTCATGGAGACGGTTGCGAATGGTCTTCGCCGATACCCCAGGAGCAACAGTGTTCCTAATTTGCTGGGAAGTGGCGGTGCGGTCCCCTACGGCACTGCGTAGGATCCTACGGTCTTGGCGTGCGTCCGTGCGTCGCTGCGGTCCGGTCCCAGGTCGACGGGCACGTGCACCTTCCGCCGACCACTGGCGACAACATCGATGTACTGTGGAGACCTCACGCCCCACGTGTTGAGCAATTCGGCGGTACGTCCACCCGGCCTCCCGCATGCCCACTACACGCCCTCGCTGAAAGTCCGTCAACTGCACATACGGTTCACGTCCACGCTGTCGCGGCATGCTACGAGTGTTAAAGACTGCGATGGAGCTCCGTATGCCACGGCAAACTGGCTGACACTGACGGTGGCGGTGCACAAATGCTGCGCAGCTAGCGCCATTCGACGGCCAACACCGCGGTTCCTGGTGTGTCCGCTGTGCCGTGCGTGTGATCATTGCTTGTACAGCCCTCTCGCAGTGTCCGGAGCAAGTATGGTGGGTCTGACACACCGGTGTCAATGTGTTCTTTTTTCCATTTCCAGGAGTGTATATATTTACTTTGATATTTGCTACCATTTTCATCTTGCCAAGGCGATTTGCCGCTTTTTTCTTCTGGAAGAATGTGTTATGGACCAACACAACGTTCTTGGTATACTTTGTGTCACTCGGCAAAATTATCCCATATTTCCTGTGGTACTTAGCTTTATCACATTGCTGTAAGATCGTAAGATCTCCCGTTATTTAACACTTCACGTTTCCGTTCATTGAGGTCACCTACATCCTATTCGGAATGTTGGCACGTTGATTCAGAGACTTAAATGATTTCCGTGGAATGTGTTTACTTTTAAAACAAGTCTTTCTATTCTATCGCAGACTTATAAAATATATGTGTTACTGTTTGTAATTTGCTTGCCATCCTCCTCTGTTTCTCTGAATTGAAATACGTCCGCTTTCAATTACATTAAGTGTTGGTTTTCTCACGTCACTTATGCCAAATCTTTTGTTTACTTCCACCAGAAATGCTTCAGAGCTGTTGTACGGAAAACACTGCCGTGTATAATCGTACAGTGAAATACGTCCATTAGTATTCGGGACCTTTTCGATTGACACATCCCATTCATAAATGAATAGTTAGAAGCAAATCTTTCGTGAATTATGTTTTACTATTAGAAAGATACCACAGATTTAGGAAATCTATGCAAGCAATGAGTATGAATTGTTTTTACTCATTGCAAGAATTCGCCGTCTCAACAACTGACAAACTAAGTGCTGTGGTAAGAACCACAGTAACGAATGTTTTAAAAATATATTCGAGACTATAGAGAGAACTATAAGACCTTCCAACACCGAATAGGTCAGAAAAATATCAATTTTTCGTAACGGCTATGAATCAGCATACGATAGCTTTCGCAAACTCTGGAAATACTAGGGGATGTGGTAAATCGAGTCTGTAAGGAAGATCATAAACATGTCCTGAGATATCTTCTGGAATTGTCTCTAAAATCAGAGGTCGCTCGTCATTTACTCATCACATCCAAAATGTGGAATAATGTGAAAGGGAGTGAAAATTCTCGCCAGGCACTCCTCTTCAGCCTCGAGAAGGCAGCAGTGCACATTTCACATGAACCCATAAGAAATAATAGTGGAAAACCACCACAAAATTCACATAGCTCACTGCTAGGATGAGTTTTATGGCACAAAGGATAATATTTCAAGGTCATATTTTAAACATGCCACTATCTTCAGTCAAGAATTAGTGGCTCTGGAAATGGCTAATTGTTTGGTAGAGGTTTAATTTTTTTGGCCTTGTATCTACATATGTGCATACCATAGCGTCAGATCAGGTGCATAGGCTGTTCACCGAAGATACAGCTTCAAGACTGACAACTAAATCAAATATGCAATTATAAAGCATTAGAAACATTCAGGCAGCCTTTTGGTGGAATCTCTGACGCTATGGTATGCACATATGTAGATACAAGGCCAAAAAAATTAAACCTTCTGTAGCTTACAGTCTCTCACCTAATAGATGAAATTGTCTGTATCTGGATAAAGTAACTTTGGATCTGCAAAATGAGTTTTTACATCTCATAGTGAAAGTGGTGCATGTTGAGTTTGGATTAATCTAATATATGTTACCTACTCAAACAGGTTTCCTGAACTCTACCAAACAATTAGCCATTTCAAGAGCCACTAATTCTTGACTGAAGATAGTGGCATGTTTAAAATATGACCTTGAAATATTATCCTGTGTGCCATAAAACTCATCCTAGCAGTGAGCTATGTGAATTTTGTGGTGGTTTTCCACATTCTCCGTGGTTTTATCGAATACTGCGTTGTTCATTACTTTAAAGAAATCTTTTTCAAAATCGCACATCGCAAGAGCCGTTTTTTCCCTTGTCAGCAGCAATATATGGGTACTCTCTCAAAGAGAGTGACTGACTGAGTGAAATAATATGGGTGATTCTAATAATTTCATTTCCAAACTGAGGGACTGGTTGTCATTTCTGTCGTGCATTACGTACCTCTGTTCATCTCCAAGAATTATTGTCAGATTGGGGGTGGAACTATTCTGCAGAACTAGTCGTGCTGGACATAGTGGCAAATCATTGAGCACATCATTCAAACTAATAAGGTATGCCAGTTCTCCCTCTACAACATAGCCTACAACAGGAACTCCAGCCACATCTTGAACTTAATCGTTCCAGCAGTTTCATCTTCGGACAGACATCAAAACCCACTGATAACCAGAGATGGTTGTCATACCAACGTAAGTTTTTAACGACCAAGTACAGTGTGTAACTCAAATCATCTGATGTTTAGTACTCCTCCTCAATCATTACGTGTCATTTGCCATGGTATATCTACGAACAAATGGGCACAGTCTTCCATTGATTCAGTGTTCTAAAAAGAGTAGTGTGTTGGCATCATTAAATAATTCTATGTTGATACATGTCTTTTTTAACGAGTCAACTCACGAAAGCCGTGGTGTGGAGTAATTGGAGGCAGGATCCAGTGTGTCCATACAAGGACATAGGAATTTCGCTAAAATATCTGCAATCATCCATCGATCTCCATGTTAAGTCTCACTTGTTTCCCTAAACTATGGATGGGACATTCACCACATGCCAGTATTTCACATCCATCAAGGCATAGTAAGAAAGATTACTGGCGAATTCAGTTATGTCATACAATGTAGTTCTGTTGAATCTCTCCCTGAACCCAGATACATGGGAAGACACGCTTCTTCTCCATGTGCTGAAATTTGATCATTGGGATGTGAGCTCAAGTGATGTGCATCTCCTTATGTTCAGCAAATCAAGTGATTCTTGGAAGTGAAGCATGATTCTCAGCGTCGTTCGCTTGGCGAATGATATTTCTGCACTCCCAAGCAGGACATTATGTTGATCTTTTCTCTCCCAGAAATCAGCCAAGTGCTCAACAAGGAGCGTCAAGCCTTCAAATTGTGGAAGAGAATGATTATGTATTATGGTAATCAACATTTACAGTTGCATGCATTGTGTGCAGCACTGCAGAACTTCCTAGTTAGAAGAGAATATCCTCTACACGGCGTCTCCACTTTTCCACCTCATGTCCGTCCACCAGTATGACAGTCAACTGCTTTCTCTATAATTCGTTATTCCCCGGTGATTCTGTCACAGGAATATTGGTGAAATAATCTCATTACTCCACCTTGCATGTCGTTCAAGCTGAGAGGGCAACCAACTCACACGATTCTCACCAAAGTATGAATCGAAATGTTTGAGATCTAAGTCAGAGGAGCATACAGTTCAACACGCCACTACATATGTTATGTGCAGTTCTTTGAAGTTCTTATAGTGCTCAGTGGGGTCACGGTCAACACGAGCTGCAGAAGCTAGGAGGCACAAAAAATCTGCTTGTACTTCAAAGAAGCAGGGCTCCTTGTGGCGGGAGTTTTTAGAGTTGAACTTGTTTGCCTCATATGGCATTTCCATACATACTTGTTAATGGCTAGAGCAATCTTAATAGATTAGTTCAGACCTTTATTTTTACTCAGTTGGGAGAAAAGTAAGTGGGACATGATTTTGATCCATACATAGTTTTCTTCGTCACTCTCAGAGAATGACAGTAAAAAGAGATATGGTACTGAATGGATACTTTGCAAAAGTAGAGAGGTCCAATCACTTTACACCTTACATCCAGTTTTTGCACATTGTACTCTTCTTCTGCCTTGCTTCCTTCTTCCTTCAAGCTGTAAACATAGAAATGGTATATCCAGATTCAATCTTTCAACCGAATGTTTGTCCTGAAGATTAATAGGGAATATAATGCATTGAAGGCATAGTGCTCACAAACATTAGATGTTTGCTATGTGGTAGTGTGCTCAGGATGAACTCTATAGTTTAATATGAGCATTTTTACCAGAAATATAGTCCGCAAGAGGAATGAAGTTAGACACGGCACTTAGTGGGCCATATAAACCCGAGTACACTTCGAGATGGAGTATGCGGTTCCCTTTCCTGCATTTTAGAAAACTCGATGTAAAAGTTTCGAACCACTTTGTAACTGTGATGCCACACGATAATACATGATTTCCATCTGAAAGACAGACAGTGATTTTCTTTTCAACACCATTACCACATTCTTTTGGGTGGGTATGCGAGCTCACCGCGCAAAACTACATTGCACGTAATGGTGAGATGCTGCATATCATTAACGATTTGGGAAAGCTCCCTTTCCAAAATGGGTAGCCATGCATTTTTGGAAGTTGTAGACTTTTGGCAGCCTGCACCAGAGCTATCTGTGTGGGCATACAACGGCTGCTCCCCACAAGGCCTACATCCACAGAGTAGTTCAAAGCTGGTTTGCAACTAGCCTAATGTTCATTATCAGAATGGATGAGAAAACTACTGCATGCTGTAGCTTTACTACAGTTAAGTCCATTACATGGTGAATGAGATGGCTCAGCTTGAGTTGATGGCTGGTGCTGAGGTAAAAATCCAGTGTAAGGTCCAGGATGCAGTGAACACACCAATGGACTTGGTTGCAGAGACCACAGCATTGATGGACGCGGGAAAGGGGAGTACAGCATTGATGGACCCAGATATGGTGATGAATGGTCAGGACATGGTATTGTTGCCACAAGCACAACTCTAAATAGTCCCAGAACTCCTACAAGTAGGAAGAATAAAATGATGACATTGTAAGTATCCTGCGTGTGTAATAATTCTAAAAGAGGAATCATAACCAAGTGCCAATAATAACCATATAGTAGTGCTCATGTAGCAGTTTGCCAATCCATATTGCTAATTAAAGATCTCTTTTGATCATCTGTTGGGATGCTGTCTCTTGGCAGTGCATCTAAATCAATGTTCTCTTAATTTATCCCACTGTTGTTATTGAGTGCACCTCGAAAAAAAATGTCGTAAGCATCAAATGAAAGTGTAAAATTATTGTAGAAGACAAAACACGAATTACTTCTGTTACTTACAAATATGGCCTCCTACGCTTAACTTTATGGACTCGTACTGGAAAATGCATCATGGCCTGGAGTGGAATGGAGAATGGGTCGTTCCCGTCGATCTCCAGAGCTGCAGCTTTTATTGCCACTCACCAACAGCAGTATCGTTATCAGTGGCACCTAGAACCATGAACACCCCATAAGCAATGTGTGCCACTGTGAACGACGATCATGGAAAAAGAATTACCAGTTACTACTCACGTATGCGTCAGCTGTAATAGAACCCCATCTCTGCGAACTTTCTAATGCTAAAACTCGGTGACTGTAGCATTTACCATTTGACTCGTACCTGTAACGTTATCTGTGTCTCCCAGGAACAAAAATGTCTTATAAGCAGTAAATGCAAGCGTAGTTATATATACACTCCTGGAAATGGAAAAAAGAACACATTGACACCGGTGTGTCAGACCCACCATACTTGCTCCGGACACTGCGAGAGGGCTGTACAAGCAATGATCACACGCACGGCACAGCGGACACACCAGGAACCGCGGTGTTGGCCGTCGAATGGCGCTAGCTGCGCAGCATTTGTGCACCGCCGCCGTCAGTGTCAGCCAGTTTGCCGTGGCATACGGAGCTCCATCGCAGTCTTTAACACTGGTAGCATGCCGCGACAGCGTGGACGTGAACCGTATGTGCAGTTGACGGACTTTGAGCGAGGGCGTATAGTGGGCATGCGGGAGGCCGGGTGGACGTACCGCCGAATTGCTCAACACGTGGGGCGTGAGGTCTCCACAGTACATCGATGTTGTCGCCAGTGGTCGGCGGAAGGTGCACGTGCCCGTCGACCTGGGACCGGACCGCAGCGACGCACGGACGCACGCCAAGACCGTAGGATCCTACGCAGTGCCGTAGGGGACCGCACCGCCACTTCCCAGCAAATTAGGAACACTGTTGCTCCTGGGGTATCGGCGAGGACCATTCGCAACCGTCTCCATGAAGCTGGGCTACGGTCCCGCACACCGTTAGGCCGTCTTCCGCTCACGCCCCAACATCGTGCAGCCCGCCTCCAGTGGTGTCGCGACAGGCGTGAATGGAAGGACGAATGGAGACGTGTCGTCTTCAGCGATGAGAGTCGCTTCTGCCTTGGTGCCAATGATGGTCGTATGCGTGTTTGGCGCCGTGCAGGTGAGCGCCACAATCAGGACTGCATACGACCGAGGCACACAGGGCCAACACCCGGCATCATGGTGTGGGGAGCGATCTCCTACACTGGCCGTACACCACTGGTGATCGTCGAGGGGACACTGAATAGTGCACGGTACATCCAAACCGTTATCGAACCAATCGTTCTACCATTCCTAGACCGGCAAGGGAACTTGCTGTTCCAACAGGACAATGCACGTCCGCATATATCCCGTGCCACCCAACGTGCTCTAGAAGGTGTAAGTCAACTACCCTGGCCAGCAAGATCTCCGGATCTGTCCCCCATTGAGCATGTTTGGGACTGGATGAAGCGTCGTCTCACGCGGTCTGCACGTCCAGCACGAACGCTGGTCCAACTGAGGCGCCAGGTGGAAATGGCATGGCAAGCCGTTCCACAGGACTACATCCAGCATCTCTACGATCGTCTCCATGGGAGAATAGCAGCCTGCATTGCTGCGAAAGGTGGATATACACTGTACTAGTGCCGACATTGTGCATGCTCTGTTGCCTGTGTCTATGTGCCTGTGGTTCTGTCAGTGTGATCATGTGATGTATCTGACCCCAGGAATGTGTCAATAAAGTTTCCCCTTCCTGGGACAATGAATTCACGGTGTTCTTATTTCAATTTCCAGGAGTGTATATTACTCCTGTGTGAATTAATAAGAATATGTGGAAAAGTAATGCTTCCGAATTTTTTATTCTTTCTTCAATATCAATTGGGGCATTACACTTCATACTTATCACTCAGTCAGATATTCCCATTCACTGAGACATGTTGCAAGCCTCTACTGATAGAGGACTTCTAACTGTTGCATGTATCATGGAAGTTTTTATAGTAACTATGTCGCTGAATGAGGGCCCTCAGGGAGCTGAAAGCACTAATTCCAAGAGTTCATCCGCATATGAAGCACCCTCCCCTTCACCATGACAATGCCAGACCACACACGATCACTGCAACAGCTTCAACAATCCAACACCTTGGGATCATTGTCAGCAGTCACCCACGCAGTCCCTACTTGGTCCCATCCTATTTTCATCTAATTCCAGAACTTACAGAACACTTTCGATGACTTCATTTTGATAGTGATGAAGTAGTGCGAGCAGAGGTGAGGTTTTGGATCTGTCAACAAAGTCAAACATTCTATAGTGATACTATCAACAAAGTGGTTTCTCGTTGGAAGAAATTTGTTCATCACCAGGGTGTCTATCTTGAGAAATAAACATATAGACATGAAGAAAAAAGATGAAGAACGTTAATAATATTTTTTATTTAAGAAGCTTTAGAGTTTTCACATAACAGATTTGGAAGCATTACTTTTCATCTTGCCCTTGTACTACTGATACTACTTATACATTCTTCTATGATTTGAGCACATATCTGTCAGCTAACACTCTCTACACGAAATGCAGGAAAGTCCTCAGAGACCTGATCACCCCTCAGTTTTTTTGTAGAACTTCACTCAAAAGCCGGCCGGAGTGGCCGTGCGGTTCTAGGCGCTATAGTCTGGAACCGAGCGGCTGCTACTGTCGCAAGTTCGAATCCTGCCTCGGGCATGGAGCATGGATGTGTGTGCTGTCCTTAGGTTCAAATGGCTCTGAGCACTATGGGACTCAACTGCTGAGGTTATTAGTCCCCTAGAACTTAGAACTAGTTAAACCTAACTAACCTAAGGACATCACAAACATCCATGCCCGAGGCAGGATTCGAACCTGCGACCGTAGCGGTCTTGCGGTTCCAGACTGCAGCGCCTTTAACCGCACGGCCACTTCGGCCGGCCGCTGTCCTTAGGTTAGTTAGGTTTAATTAGTTCTAAGTTCTAGGCGACTGATGACCTGAGAAGTTAAGTCGCATAGCGCTCAGAGCCAACTTACTAGCCAACTTCACTCAAAAGCCCTGTATGAGAAAAAAAAATAGAAAAATATTCGTCAGATTGAACTATGTTCAAGGAACACACATAAACACATAGGAAAATCGTTTTAGATGCATGCCTGCAGTATCAGCATCATTAAATCTAGGACATTTCGTCACAGGAATTACCAGAGCCGTGTTTCACATCCGTTATAGAAGTTCACACTAACGCACTCTGACCATGTCAAAATTCAGAAAAACACTGAAGTGATTTCTGGCTGTGCAGCAAGTCTTGTTTACTGCCCAGTGTAGAGGGAAACCAGATACAATCAGTTTCTATGCTGTGCAGTTCAATAGGGTCACTTCCCACCATTTATGTACACCAATAGAAAACAAGTGGTTTTATATGTTGGTATCTGCATTGATCTTCCCCAGTAAAATTCAGTGTGTAAGCATCGATTTCTAATGACAGGTCGAATCTGGCGAGGCTGTTATCACAGTGCAGCTTCCACTAGCAGATCCTGGCACACTACTATCGGCGCATGGGCACGCACAGCCACACCCGTCCATTTCCTGATAACAGCCTGTGAGACTGCTATCAGAGCGCCACCTGCACTACAACTACAAGTGGGATGCCGGTTGCGTATCACGTCCACTAACAGCAAGAGCGTACCTGTTGGGTGATATCACCTTAGGCAGCCTCCGGCTGGCAACGGTTATCTGGAGAGACACACATGACATGTGGAATGGGAGGTGCATCTCTGTGCTGCATTACATTAGTATAAAAGGCTGGGAGAAAGTCACATGTCAGGTGACTTATCGAATATGAGCGCAGTTGCATAAGATTACAGTTTCTGAATCAAAGCATTCTTCTAAATATTACGCGTCCACGATTCCTTCCCACTGTCTTTTAAGTAAACAATATTGTAGTAAGAAGAGAGAAAACCTTTATACATATCATACATTAGGCCACTAAAGCTTTAAAATCTGTTACGTGAAAATTCAGAATTCAGTTACACTTTAACACTGTTTATGTAGCCAAATATGCTTGAATCTATCAAAATTCCATCCTGCTGATTTTCAGTACTAATATGATGTGTAGAGTCTCTACCCAGTCCTGGAGCAAAGGTTATAAATTTTGGGTTAAGTAATAACTAGTAGTGACAAATCCACCTTAGAGCATTGCGTTAGCAGCCACAAGGGGGGTAGCCACCATTGTGGCGTCATGTCGATCGCGATAACACCAAAGCAGAAGATTTCGAGGGAAGAATATTCAAGTGCAGCAGTAAGATACACCACACAGTGGTAACCATATAGAAAGCAAGGCGAAGTCACTATCCCCGGGCAAGTCACTTCTTATGAGCGAAGAGCCTAGCTACCGCCTTTTTTTGTAACAAATGCTCGCCAGAGACATTTAAGGAAGTCTGGATTTAGAAGGATGGGTTCAGTTCTCGTACCGGAAACCAGCTACACCTCATAACGACATTGCTACGCAGAACAGTGAGACAACCGAACAGCAACCATCACTTCCAGAGTGGACTGCTCCTGCCACCAACACTTAAGTCTTTCACTGGACTTGGTGTCACAGTCACACCGACCTTTAGTCAGTGCCTGCTGCCACAGATGTTTTGTTCCTCGTGGACTTGGCGCAACAGTGCCAGCCGCTGTCGGACTCTTGCCAGAGAGCAGTGAGGCATACTTCATTCACAGCTGTCTTCATATGCCACCGTGGTGGCATGAGTGGAGCGAGTTGCCTGGAGGTCATGAGAAAAGCAGTGCACCACTGACATCAACGGCCATGCCCACATATCACGAGCCTTCCGTGAGGATCACGGAAGGAGGGGAAGGAGCGGCGGAGAGAGATGTGTTTGCTTCACTATGTCAAGTAACAGTTAACAAAAGTCATTCTTAAATACTACTAGGCCCACCAGACCACTGCCAGCCCTACAACCCCTTTAAAACAATAGAGGAATTTCTAGTTAAACACCTGTTTTAATGGCTCATGATTGCCAGGGTGTCATCAGTAGAATTGTGTATTGAAACAGTTCCCATGAATGGAAAGTAAATGACAGTTGAATACCACAGTTCAATACCCATAAACGTTTCAAACTTTCTTCGTTTATTACAAAATATGAGGCACCTACCATACAAACGTCTGCAATGCAAACTTAGTCGCTTAGTGATCACCTTCTGGTTGTCCCTGAATGTACAACTTATTATCAGTTCCACTTGCTGCAAGAATCAGTATATGGTTAGCGTTCATGAAGATACGAGGTGCATTCAAGTTCTAAGGCCTCCGATTTTTTTTCTCCGGACTGGAAAGAGATAGAAACATGCGCATTGTTTTAAAATGATGTCGCGTTCATTGTCAATACGTCCCAGAGATGGCAGCACCGTACGGCAGATGGAATTTTACCGCCAGCGGCGAGAATAAGAACTGTTTTAAATACTTAAAATGGCGACGTTTTCCTTGCTTGAACGGCGTGCAATCATTCGTTTTCTGAATTTGCGTGGTGTGAAACCAATTGAAATTCATCGACAATTGAAGGAGACATGTAGTGATGGAGTTATGGATGTGTCGAAAGTGCGTTCGTGGGTGCGACAGTTTAATGAAGGCAGAACATTATGTGACAACAAACCGAAACAACCTCGGGCTCACACAAGCCGGTCTGACGACATGATCGAGAAAGTAGAGAGAATTGTTTTGGGGGATCGCCGAATGACTGTTGAACAGATCGCCTCCAGAGTTGGCATTTCTGTGGGTTCTGTGCACACAATCCTGCATGACGACCTGAAAATGCGAAAAGTGTCATCTAGGTGGGTGCCACGAATGCTGACGGACGACCACATGGCTGCCCGTGTGGCATGTTGCCAAGCAATCTTGACGCGCAACGACAGCATGAATGGGACTTTCTTTTCGTCGGTTGTGACAATGGATGAGACGTGGATGCCATTTTTCAATCCAGAAACAAAGCGACAGTCAGCTCAATGGAAGCACACAGAGTCACCACCACCAAAAAAATTTTGGGTAACCGCCAGTGCTGAAAAAATAATGGTGTCCATGTTCTGGGATAGCGAGGGCGTAATCCTTACCCATTGCGTTCCAAAGGGCACTACGGTAACAGGTGCATCCTACGAAAATGTTTTGAAGAACAAATTCCTTCCTGCACTGCAACAAAAACGTCCGGGAAGGGCTGTGCGTGTGCTGTTTCAGCAAGACAACGCACCCGCACATCGAGCTAACGTTACACAACAGTTTCTTCGTGATAACAACTTTGAAGTGATTCATCATGCTCCCTACTCACCTGACCTGGCTCCTAGTGACTTTTGGCTTTTTCCAACAATGAAAGACACTCTCCGTGGCCGCACATTCACCAGCCGTGCCGCTATTGCCTCAGCGATTTTTCAGTGGTCAAAACAGACTCCTAAAGAAGCCTTCGTCGCTGCCATGGAATCATGGTGTCAGCGTTGTGAAAAATGTGTACGTCTGCAGGGCGATTACGTCGAGAAGTAATGCCAGTTCCATCGATTTCGGGTGAGTAGTTAATTAGAAAAAAAATCTGAGGCCTTAGAACTTGAATGCACCTCGTACATCTCATATCCTCAATGTAAACCATAAAAATTTTAGTGAGGTACACACAATCATGCGAGCAGCCATCGATCAATATACGAACCATTTGCATTTTGCAGACCATTCAGGTCTGAAGCTGATACCGGAACATATTATATTTTAATGGTTGATGTAGTTTCAGCTGATCTTGTGCTGTCTATCTTGACGCCATTGAACGATATGTTTAAGTCGCGATATTGCTGTTGCTTTTCCATTATTTTACACAATTTTTCTTTTAAATATAACAGTTTCTCAGCATTGTTACATGAATGTTGACAGCGACTTCTTATCCGATCACTGTTATCAAATGTCACCAGGGCAAATTGTTTGTGAGGAACGTGTATCTGGCGAATGATTCGCTCATCCTACTGAACTGCAGTTGTTAGAAAAAATTGCTTCAATCCTATCGATTTAAGGGACTTGTAATTCTCCAATGTTACTACTGTGTGCTTTTACTACAGAGTAGTTTATTGGTGACTGTGTGCACGGTTTTGTACCGTATGACCATGTATCTCCAAGTATAGATGTATCACGATTTTCCCACCTCACCGTATGACCATGTATCTCCAAGTATAGATGTATCACGATTTTCCCACCTCAAAAACCGACTAATTCAAGTCGTCATACACAATATTTAAATGGAGATGGTTTAATATGTCAACAGTCACTGGTAGGTGCGTGGGGCTGCTTGGTATCTCAACGTCCATATCTACGATCCCAGTACAGTGTAGAATTCGTAGACTGTGTGACTTAATCTGTCGTTGAGTTACAAATTCGTTGGAATATTACACTCACCATGAATCAAGCTAACTGGTGGTATATATACTTGGACTGAATTGTAAAGTTTTATCAGAGGTTGATAGATAGGCAGACAGAGAGGGAGACAGAGAGAGGGAGAGAGAGAGAGAGAGAGAGAGAGAGAGAGAGAGAGAGAGAGAGAGCGTGTTTGTGGGTTGGATTAGGGGCTCTCAAACACAAGATAACTGTTTTATGAACAGTCGAAGTCCTTTCCTACGTAGTTTTAACTAAAATTGTTTCCCTTGTCATCTCCACAAGTAGATCTTCTACGTGTGTTCTTCATTGTCTGGGCTACAGCTGCTGCTCCTCTGCCTGAAGACGCAGCACCTGATTGTCCCACAACAGCAGGGACAATGAGTAGGACCAATCCAAGTGCTGTCTTAGGCGCTGGTAGACTCCTAAGCTTTTTAACGTACTCCTTCACACTCCAGGGTACTTTGTGCTGCTTACGTCACTGATTAAATGCAGTATTGTAAACATCTCAGAGGGTTTTTCTTCAGCTTCTACAGTGTAGCTGCAGTAGCTGCAGCAGCTAAAATTCATTCATTCTGATAATTTTTATTTGCAGTCTATGATAAATCATGTTTATTGTATTATTAATCCAGTCATGTACCATAAAATTTTAGAAATTAGGTAATTAATTTTTGTCATAGATGATCTTCATGTCTAAAAGTAATAAACATACAGAGGCAGCGTAATGTAAAATATTTCCATATTGCACAAAATACAAAATTAGAAATAATTATTAGCAGACATGACAACAGTTCCATACCTAAGTAAATCCATTTTTACAAAATTCATGGCATTACATAAAAAGAATGTACAGTCGTATTATACAGCCCTAAAAGCGTCATCACAAAATCATTAAGTTTTAGTACCATGGACATGTTCACACCATACATACTGACTAACAACTTGGAGTATACTGCCATGCAGCAATGAGATAATATTCTGTGCAGGCCTTATGTAGTACATTAATCCCTTTATTGCCATATGTTAGACACTTTTGCAGCATTGTTTGAGGTCTGGGAATGTGCAGCTCACCTGGTACTTAATCAAGAATACCACCACGATCTCTGATTCCCTTCCTACCACCCACGTCCTGCTACTGCACTGTTTGAGGTTTACACACCCTATTGTATAATAAATCATGAGCATTGACTCAACTGTTGTATGGTGATTGGAAACCTAGCTATTTAGCTAAAGCGTTGTTCCCTCGACATGTTCCATGAGAAACATATCCAGTTCAGAGTTTCTCTGTAATTCTTCTGTGCAGATATTACTAGCGATTTCTTCATCAGTGACATACATTCAAATAATAGAATTTGTGTTTGTTTGTTGAACTTTAGAAACTATACATACCTTCTTTGACCAGTTTGGTAGGTAAGATTTCTAAAACACGTTTCAAAACACCTACATTAACTTTCAACTTGTGTGGATCTGCCATTTTATTACAATAGTAAGCAGTATTTAGAAGCTCAATGTCGTGAACATGTACCACCCTCATTTTTACTGTATGATGTTTAGTTTGGTCATACCAGATAATTACTTGTGGGAGAATGTCTAGCTGTTTGTAGAGCCCTCAAAGATTATTCACAAATGGATTTTCATCACTCTGTTCAAACATTCAATAATAGTCGTTTTACTGTGGAAGAAATATCGAGTAATGGCGGAGCCTGTAACAGTACCTTACCATCCTGAAAAACATATTACAAAATTCACACTTGTGGTCTGTTTGAAGGTTGTCTGGAAATCAATATGTCCCTGTCTGCATCAGTTCTTAAAACACCCATGCAACCTCCTTCTCACTTCTTGCTTTCAGAGTTAGAGCCCAGTCTAATTTGGAATAAGTATCTGTAACCTTCAAAGGATATTTGAAACCATTATTCACGTAAGAATATTGCCTCATGTCTAAGAGATCTGCCTGCCATAAATCATCCAAACCTTGCATTGTGAAATGTTGCAGGAACATTTTGTGCACCAGCTTTTGGAGTTCTTGATCAACTGTCTCCAAAGTTATTATTGTTCAATAATAATTCGTTCTCAAAACTCTGAAAGGAAGTATTCACTAATGTGAGCTGTATTTCCTGTGGTGGGTGATGCTGTGAGCAGTCATAGCCATTCTATTATTTTGTTGGGGTCATTGTAATATGCCAATTGTTCATTCTTCTGAGCTAAAAATTCACCTACACTACGTACACTACCTAATTCAGATGTAATAATATTCATGTATTTTTTTACTTTGGGGATTTTTATTTATCCATTTTGGTGGTTGCTTTGTCTGTGTGCATTAGTCGTGCATAATATTGATGCATGCATTTGTATGTCTTTTGACAAATACTTATCAGGTTCATAGTTTTTCAGAATATTAGATCCTGTTAACCAGAAGTTCGTTCAAATCTTCTGTCCCCATCCTCTGTCGCAAACTTATTTAACCACATAGGATGCTTTCCTCGCTTACACAATTTATTCCTGCTGACCCTGTACATTACATCTTTTTCGTTAAGATGATGATTGTTAATGTAATCAGTAACAGTGAATCTGTCTTCTTCTTCATCTTCAGCTGCACTCTAAAAATCTACTTCAACAACATATGTTGTTGTTGTTGTGGTCTTCAGTCCTTATTTGATGCAGCTCTCCATGCTACTCTACCCGGTGCAAGCTTCTTCATCTCCCAGTACTTAGTGCAACCTTCATCCTTCTGAATCTGCTTAGTGTATTCATCTCTTGGTCTCCCTCTACGATTTTTACCCTCCACGCTGCTCTCCAATGCTAAATTTTTGATCCCTTGATGCCTCACAACATGTCCTACCAACCGGTGCCTTCTTCTTGTCAAGTTGTGCCACAAACTCCTCTTCTCCTCAATTCTATTCAATACCTCCTCATTAGTCCTTTGATCTAATATCTAATCTTCAGAATTCTTCGGAAACCATATAAAATCGGCATATCGAAAGAAGTGAAGTTTCTTACCTCTCTAAATGAATTAAGGGTGATTTCAGTGAAAAAACCATTCTGGATCATATACCTTCGTTCTTTGTCTTCTTCACTCACTTGGTTTTTATTTAGAAAATGTAATGCTGGACGAAAATTTTTGTGGCTTGCAGGGACATTGCAGTAGTAAGAACGAAGTAACGAAGGGTCGGTAAGAGCTTCAAATAAAAGTTTTCTGGGAGGTAGAGAATATTCTCAGTCGTTTTAAGGTGAGCCATCAGAACAATTGTCCTGGCAGCAAGACACAAGTACTCGTGCGCTGCTGTGTACTGAGCCTCTCGCAAATAAAGTGTGTTCAGAGGTAACACGACTTAGTAATAATGTCTCAGATGTTACCAACATTAATTTTTTAGTTTTATTATCAGTGTTATTTCTGGAACCTTTTACAAGGTCCAGCAGAATGCAAATTCATCAGCAACGACATTTTTAGTACACAGGCGAAACAGTTTCGCATCTCTTACGGTATTTTACTTTTTACTTGGAATAGTTTTATGTTTATATGACAGAATATTTATCACATGCGCCTATAAATTTGGAGAATGTTCATATATTATTTTTGGTCAAAATATGTCAGCGGCTGTGTCTTGGGGCGTACCCCGATAGCTTCATGAACAATTCAAAATTGGCGCTCGACCAGTACAACTAATACGCCGACCTGACTTGTAATGTTACAACCTTCGTCTTCTTATCCTCCTTTTCCGTCTTCGTTCGTCGACTGTGAGAGCCGTTTAATACTTTAAATTAGTGACTTCTACATTTCTGAGAGAGCTTGATACCACCCCAGATGCACTAGTTTAGTAGTCGTAATGTAATAGCTTCCTTTAGTCGACACGTTGTTACGTATTAAACTGACTTCGAGGTAGTACAAAGTTATATAATTTCACAGACTTATAGACGGTTTCCAATTTCATATGTCCAAACCCCTTTCACTTTCGTCAAGCTTTGCATTTACTACACTGATTAACCTCAGGAGGGTTCTAGTGTTGTTTTCTCGAACATTTATTTCCTTCATATTTAGAAGTTTTTTTATATCTTCTATTTTTTCCAATTTCATTGGCCTTACAGCTGCAGATTTCATAGCATCCGCCAACGTCTTACACCTGTCAAAAGGTATATCCGATTAAGGCATATGCATGTGTTGATAAGAGACAAATCCGATTGGGAGGCAGATGCTGATTCAATATATTTGTAGTGATAAATCTGCTAAATATAGTATAAAAGTCATGTGCCTCAAAGATGCATAATCATCTATTTATATAAATATTTATGTGGAGAAAGGTGGATCTGAGGAAGAGGAAAAGATCCAAAAGCCATATCAGTTTGTGAGTCCTCTTTCCAAATATATAAATGTAAAAAGCAGGGATATGAGTGCAGACACTTGCTTTTCCTCCATTGAACTGTGTAGGGAGCCAGTGAAAAACATGTTGACATATGATGGGACTCTGAACGCCAACATAAGAGAAGTTCAAAAAAAGTTTCCTCCCAACCAAAAGAAAGAAGTTGGCTCCAGTATTTATGGTTGCAGTAAAGACCTTACACTCTTGGCTGCTTCTCAATGACGACGACTCCCGCTTCGCAAGCAGTGAGAGAGGGGCGTGGAATGGCCTTCAGGAGAGTTGGATGTGACGAGACTGTTTAAGTACTATGTGCGGGTGCTATCAGTCGGTCCTTGGAGTGTCAAGAAATGCACAAGAATCGAGGCTCTCCATCGCCGATGAAGGAGATGGGAAGTGGTTGTCGACTACATTGAAGCGATGAACAATATGTCAGCCTCGAAACGTCTGATGCATTGTGATCATTTGAGGAGGGGGTTTCGGTCTTATGTCTCCCTAAAACAAAATGTCATGTTGCAAAGTGAAGCAGAAGGTGTCTTTGTTAGGAGATGGTGGGATACTGAGAAAGCCATTGATCTAATGACTCCTGGATAAAGTTTCTCAAGGAACTAGTGCTTTAAATTTCACAGTCTTCACTCTGACATTTTGCGGTACTGCGAATTGAGTTTTGTCTTGCTGTGTATTGCCATAAGTGGCTAGTTGACGCAGTTCGACTACTTAATGTGAATAAAGTCTTAAAATTTCTTTTGGCTATACTACCAGTTCGCTCCATTCCTCACAAATATGTGTCTCTAATCTCTCCATATTGCAAAATATCATCTAAACACAATAAACATGTTGGTATTAATTTTGGATCAAGTTTGTAAATTGTTATTTACTGTCGATGTTCAATAAAGTGGACATAAAATGCAAAATTTGGTCATCTCATTGTTAGTCTCCTAGGTGTATGTAACCATTTGAGCCCCATTATCACATGTTACCAACTAATGGTATGCTCTTGTAGCTGAGTTAGCTCCATTCTATAAAAAAGAACCGGTCATGGGAAGTCCCCTGCAGATACTGTGTGATCTGCATGAAATGTATTCACAGTTTCGAATATGAACAATATGAACAACCATCAGCTGCATAATGGAAAGACGACGAATGAAAATTTGTGCCGGAACGGGACTCGAAACGAATTTCGCGTTTTTTACCGCCTTACCATTCTTTTTCTTTCTTTCTCCTTTTTCCTCTCAAGGAACCATTCTGGCACCCAAAGGAAGAGGTGGGGGGCAAATTGAACAGAGGTCGGAACCCAAGGCCTGGCCACTATGTCCCATTCCCTCCCCCAGGTTCCAGAGAAAGCATAGAAATCATGAAGTACTGGTACGAAGCAGATGTTGGTGTCGCTGTTAAACAATTTCAAGGGGTGATAATCGCATATACATGATGTACCTAGAGGTTTGTAGATTGCAATGAGGAAACAGCCTAGGATCTGAACAATAGGTGACATATGTCCCAACAAATTTCCATCCACATCGAAGTCGGTAGGGGACGAAATTTACGATAAAACTCTTGTCAGAGGCCATTAGGGAGGGCGACTGTTTTGCAGAACATGCCTGGATGGCATCATGGACTTCATCCTCCATGAGACTGCCAAGCAGATCCATAGCAGCATCCCCAGAAACCGAACCAAAGGAGAGGCGGGAAGAGTACGCAATGTTTGCAGGATGGTGCAGCACGACATAATGTGCAAGCAGGGCAGACCCACCATGACAGGGCAGACCGATATGCATCATGACGTCAAAGATAAGCTGTCGACATGGTCTCAATGAGCTGCCAGCAGTCGGGTGAAGTAAGATGTTCAATTTCCATGGTTCCTGGCCACACCACAGCCTATGGGGTCACGATCGCAACAGCAGACTTCAGCGCCTGCATCCCGCTGACAATGTGATTGGAAATATAAACACAGTCGATGCAACAGGAGGAGCGGCTATTGAAATGCATGAGTTCTGGAGAGTCACCATGATCCTACTCCCAAAAGTTTACAAAGTTGATGCGCTGGACATGTTCTGCTAGCGCCGCAAATACAGAGTGATGCGGCAGTCTTTGGATGTCGGAGCGCAACTGAGTCCTGCTGACCCTTGAAGAGAGGCGTGATTCGCTTGGAAAACAGAGTGGAACGTTCGTGGCGGCGATATGAACTAGTACCACCAAGCGTGAACCTTATCTCTGGTATATAGGAGATAGGCAACTGCATCAGGAAAGATACCAACTGTAAGAGGGTCACCTCTCTACTACCAGTAGGGAAATAATGGGAGATGTGTGCCATGGGTAGCATAATAAATCACAATAGACACTCCCTCAAGCAGGACAATGGCAGCGTCCACGGCATACAGCATTTGGTGATATAATTCCAATTAACGGTGTGTCCGATTGGTATTGGCATTGACCATAGCTATGTGATAAGTCTATGGGGAAGACATAGAGAGCTCCTCGCTTGGCCCCAGTGGGATAGCACGTAATTGTGACAGGGAAGGAACCCGACCACACCAACGTCATTCTATAGCTCTGTGTACCATCAGACCTCAGCACTGGCTTCGTCCATACGGGAGACAGATGTCTCACTGGGCCAGTTCAGTGGAACAGTATCAGGGGTGCACTTACACTTTGCTTCAGACAAAGAAAGGGGTTAACTGCGTCACATGCAGGCTGGAAAAGTTCAGTGTCCTGTGTCCTGACCAGAAATGGAGGCAGCGAGAGATTTTGCGTCATCTGGTGCCAGGCTGCCACAGAACGGTGCATCATCAGTGGGGATGGCTATCATAATGGGTATGACGCTATCTCTTCAGTTTCCTCGGCGACCGTTCCCTCCTCAAATGTTGTTTCAGATGGGGTACGTCTGTCATCGACAAGCGGCTAATTGGCAGAAAAGTGGACGTCGGTACAGCTCCATGATCAACAATCATGGGGCGGGTCTGCTGACGCCCTTTTTCCATTCGTACTGCTTCCAGTGGCAGTGTAAGAGAGACAGGCAAAACGTCCATTGAGTCGTCGAGAGAAGTGGACATCAGTGCCGAATGATTCAGAGTGGGCAGGCAGGCAGGCAGCCCCACCACGGACACATTACACGCCACAAGGAGGACGATGTCTCCGATCAGCATCTGATACACTCTGAACGGGTATAGACTCCTGGCCACAATCAGAGCGCGGCTCGCTGTCGTACATGATGACACCACTGCAGCCAGTGGTAACCGAGTAAGAAGGCGTTTCCTCAGTTCATGTTTTCTCTGGTGGACATCTTTGAGGCCACTGTAGGTTTTGAATGTCTTCCTCATTTCAGCAACATGACAGATGATACCGTTTTGAAGACGGCCGCCACAATTCCCGACAGCACCTCTAACGTTCGTTCGATAACTCTCAATGTTTAGAGGCTAAAACCAGCTTTATAAACCACGACAGCTCCTATATGGCTATAAGAGGATCTGTTCTTGAAATCCTTATCGTGGCACCGTACATCGTCATCTCACAGCTCTTCATTCGCCAGCTATATGTACACAGTAGTACTAAGAATCGAAAAACGAATTCAAGAACATATTGCGGCGGAAGACGCATTTCGTCTTGTATAAACCTTTCTACATTTTATTGTTCATCATCCAAAGAAAAAGTTAATTTAATCGTGGCATGGCGACAGGAAGACACCTTGATGGTCGATGAATTCAGACACGAAGACAAGCTGCTACACGGAAGCAAACAAAGGTGAGCTCGCTCGCAAGCAGCACAACAGGCGAGATGTATAAAGGATGAGCTCGCCTCACATCCGAGCACGACTCATGGCCTAATCCAAACTTTCATATGCCGTCAACCATGTGTCTGCAACCTGTACTCGTCCATTCATTATGCGTTTTCCTGTACAGGGGAGATATTTTATTTAAAGGTAATTCAGTGCCTGTGTTATTCCGAATTATGATGCAACGCTTCTTCCAACTTGCGCGCATCATAATTCGGAAAAACATAGGCCTTGGAATATCATATTTATGTGCCGACACCGGGAAAGAATCTTTCAAGCAAAACGTCTCCCCTGTATTCGTAATCGATGTACGAGTACAGGTTGTAGACACTTGGTTGACGATGTATTAAAGTTGGGTGTGGCCATGACTCGTGGTCAGATAGCCTAATTGTATGGGGATTGCTCACGACAAACGTGAAGTCGGGGTTCAAATCCCAGTCTAGTACAAATTGTCTTTCATTGTCATTCGGTTATGCATCAGATGGATGTTCATATTCGCTGATGCGAGTACATTTCGTCTATTTCATAACGGCCTTCTGACATGCACTGTAATACGGAATAACATAAGTACTACAATATCGTATTCTATCATCATCTCACATCACTGACGGAAACTGAGCATTTCTATGGAACGTGGCAGCATTTCGCATTGACATATCACATTGTCAAATCCACTCATCCAGTGTTAATATGACTTTGGTATCACTATATATCACGAATTTTTTAAAGCCATCTCTGGGTGGAACCCACGATCTGAGATCATTTCCGCACAGGATTAATGCAACGGCTGTTTAAACTATACATCATTCTAAATAGAACTATTTTCTCCTCGGGCAGCTAAAATGGCTTTGCCCCACCTGCAAGGGAAAACAGTTATGAGTTGCAGATTTTTTTAAGAGTACATTCTTATTTGTCATGATCTTTATTAACACTTACGTGACGACTATCTTGAGGCGCGGAGGAGCGCTATGCGTTTTGACGTGCTCATCCTTCAAAAGTTCTTACGTGACTACGTAAAAGGTTCATCAAACGCTGTAAACAAACTGTCGAAGAAAGAATCACAACACCAAGAAGGAACTGTGCGACATAAATGAAAGTTGGTAGATGTGTTTCTACATCTGAAAGACTTTGTGTATTCGGATTTTGTGCCAGTCGTATAAGCGTGGCGCTAGTAGTGCTGCGGCGGGGCGGCGTCGGTTCGTACCTCGTACTGCTCGCATTAAATGTCCACCTGCCTCAGTACGGCTTCCGGTCGACGTCCCTTCACTCTGCAATCGTAGGTACTTACTAGGCAGCAAAAAAGCAGCGTTGAAGAAAGCACCGCCTCATACCTACCATCCAGAGGCCGCGTAACTCGAGCTGCGAAACAGTTACTGCAAGTTCCTTTTTTCCAATATTAATGTACTTTGATTTTAATAAGTGTCCGAAAATTCCAAGACAAGGCTTTTAATTGCTTAGGTAACAATTGGAAATGGCTATCAAGTCCACATTTAGTAAATATATCAGCTTCGTAATTCTAAGTTCACAAACAACAGATTTCATACGCAAAAGCAGCCAGAAATCGATTTCAAGTCCGACCCGATGGAATACGCGATCTCCCTTCTATAAAAGAAGTGCTCGCCAAATATTCCATAATAATGCGGAGTATGCCACGCGGAATTTTCACTAAAGGGCGAAATCTCAAACGCTCATAACTCTTCAACAAATGTACTCAGGAACGTCAAACGTTTCCCCAAATGTTCGTAACTCCAAATTTCCCGAGTTAAGACAAAATCCAAACGCGAGAAACTCAACATTCCTTCATTTTACACATAATGCGCAATGTGACATCTAACATGACCTAGCACGTTCAGTGACTAGCTATCTCGAAGCTTCCCCACTCTCTGCCTATCTAGCTTTCGGTGCGCTGGAGCATCTTAATTCGGATTGGCTGATAAGTCTGGAAACCCACATAACGACTCTGAATTTTCTAGTATTGGTGATAATGAGGTAAAAGTCACTCGGAACAACATGAAGATGATGATCATGAAGAATTTGTTCACTAATGAGGAGAAGAACAATTTAGTGCAAATTATGTTGAGTGAAACCCATAGCTTTCTCGTAATTGGAACGAAATATGGGGTACAGAACTTAACGCTGAAATTTCTGGTAGGCGGACGAAAAAGGATGTAGTGAAAGAACACCAGGGACCTACGTGGTATTCGATTAGAAACTGTGGTAATGAACAGTATTATTTTTTGTTGATCTTTTGTGTACCCGTCATTGAGAAAACGTGTATGTGGAACAACAAGAAAGTTCGAATCCTTTACAAGGACTTGATGGATATAATTTTGCATGAAATGAAAAGAAGTTTCTTCGTGTTCTGATTCTGACTGGTGTTTACAAGTCAAGAAATGAAAATATCAGTCAGCCTTGGAGTGTTGAGAATGGCCGACGACTGTTCAATGAAATTGATGCCCGAACGACGTCCATGCAATTCTAGGAGTGTTGCGCTTTCACAGTGCAGTAGCTTGACGTAAACATAGGTCAAGTGACAAACTAGAGGCGCTAGTTTTTTTTAAATGAGGGAGACTACATTTAGGGGTGAGTTGTCTAGGACGAAACATAACTGCAGGTGAATACTCGTTCACATTTTGAAGTCGCTGTCCATTTCGACAATACATGGCATCAAAATGTGGTAGATATGGAAGAAAGTTCCGACCAGTTTGTGACAGTTCAATAAGCTACAGCTGGCAGGTGAATGTGTGTTTGGGGAAGGAGAAAGAAACCAGAGCCTTGCGACTTGGAGATAGTTTAGAGAAAACCCTGGATACTGAATCTGAAAAGTCTGGACGTAATGACACCTATGAAACATTTTTGTACGTCTCTCGTGTCAGCTCTTTATTTGCTCTCAGAGATCTGACTCCAGCAATAACTATACGAAAAACTTATGTGAAGTGCCTGCCGATTTTATTGCACATAAAGAACGCGATGTACGTTCTGCAATATTTGGTTCTTAACCAGGTGTGATGATAACCTCTTATCTTCCTAAAATGAACACAGTTCGTCCCATCCCTAGCTCTCTTCATGACCAACCAATGGTATCACCATCAGAAGTAAAGAAGCCAGAACTTATAATGACATACAACACCACAAGATGTGGCCTTGACATCATGTACCGGTACACATGATGCTACAGTATGAAGAGGAAAACAGGGCGAGGGCCATTTGTGGTTTTCTTCAACATGATAGTTGTAAGTGTAATGAATGCATACATAATTTGCATAAAAAGTAAGACGTCGAACTTCCAACATCTGTTTGTTGAAGCAACTAGCTAGGGGAAATCAGTCGATGAATTCATTAGAATCACCAGATACATACCGGCCGAGGTGGCCGAGCGGTTCTAGGCGCTTCAGTCTGGAACCGCGGGACCGCTACGGTCGCAGGTTCGAATCCTGCCTCGGGCACGGATATGTGTGATGTCCTTAGGTTAGTTAGGTTTAAGTAGTTCTAAGTTCTAGGGGACTGATGACCTCAGCTGTTAAGTTCCAGCCGGCCGAAGTGGCCGTGCGGTTAAAGGCGCTGCAGTCTGGAACCGCAAGACCGCTACGGTCGCAGGTTCGAATCCTGCCTCGGGCATGGATGTTTGTGATGTCCTTAGGTTAGTTAGGTTTAACTAGTTCTAAGTTCTAGGGGACTAATGACCTCAGCAGTTGAGTCCCATAGTGCTCAGAGCCATTTGAACCATTGTTAAGTCCCACAGCGCTCAGAGCCATTTGAACTAGATACATGACCGGCACCAAAACCACCAGCTAAGAAAAGGAGAGAGTGTGCATACGGTGTAGAGAAGCAAAACAGAAAAAGTCAAATTACGTATTATAAGTTCGCCACAACTGTATGCTCGTAACGTTCTGCTATTGTTTGTGGAACTTGTAGAAATTTGCATTTACAACTGTACTGTTGAAACGCTTGGTGCAGAATTAGAATGAACTGTATATCATTATAAAGCCACTAGTGAAAGTATGCAGTTCGTGTTCTTGTCGAAATGTAAACCTTAAATAAATAAAATAGTTTCAGAAGTATTTATACCTCAAAGGGGCCAACGTCTTAAGCGGGCAAAGCATTTTCTGTTTACGTTACCTTAAACTGCACAGGCTTTCATGGCCTGATTTACAGGTAACGATATTGAGATTTTCTAGCAAGGAGAGTTTTAAGTATGTTCTTTGCTAAAAACGTTATGTTCTGAATGCACAACGTCAACTTGATGGACCTCCTCCTATTAAACTGCACTGTGAGGATAGCAGAAATATTCACATAAATTGATCTTTCAGTTTACTATCGTTCCTCACTTTATTAAAATTAAGAAAAATATATGTAGTCACTGTAGCTTTGCAATTTGGTTGTGTTATGATAGTGGACTATTTCTCTATAAACACTTTACACACCGTAACACAGCGACTATGGATGTTTATTAACTTTTATTTCACATTCATTGACACGGTAGCGTGGTGGAGTGATTCCTGACAGCTTGACGCGTCGGTAGCAAACGGCCTGTCGGTGTTACCGAGGATGCACCCGCTGTGGACAGTTATCCCTCAGGCATGTGTGTGGGTGCTGGTCGCACGTTGGGAAGAGGTGGCAGCGACTAATGGCGACCAGCAAGTGTATTATTTTTGGCCGTTAGCCATCTCACATTAGTTTGCTGGTGCGACAAAGAGCAGTCATTCTCCGCCTCTCTCTCACTCTCATCTAATAACCGTGCGGGACATTTAGGATTGTTGCTGATCCGCTCTTCTTATCGAGGTTCGAGCAGATTCTGATGGCGTCTGGAGCCCTCTCCCTTCCTGTGTCTATCTGTCCCTATCACTTTCTCCTGCAAGCTGTGGTTTCCCAGCGACTCTGTGCGAGCTGCAGATTGACATAACGCAGGGAGTTTCAGAATGAATATACATGTTTTAAGGGTCTGTAGCATTTATTACATTCAACTTACAATTATAAACAATACATCAAATGAAAGACCAACCCAAAAAGTTTTGTTTCTATACCTGTGCGCAAAGGCAAGAGTAAGGAACGACCGAGAGTGACTGAAGAACGTGTTGAACGAGTGAGTCTTTCGCGCGTAGCCCCAAGAAATGAGCTCGGAAGGCTAGTCGTGAATCAGCAGTTCCAGTTACTTCTGTATGGAGTCTTTTAAGGAGACGCTTACAGTTACATCCTTATTATTTACAGCTGTTACAAGTTCTAAAACATACAGATTCCGTTTTACACCCCAATTTTGCCTACGAAATGTTGCTGTATGACATCGAAGATTTTCTAGATAGCGTCGTCTTCAGTGATGAATCGAAATTTCACATAAGTGGAAATGTGAGCACAAATATAGTGCGCATCTGGGGGTCAGCAAATACCAACTAGATGGTACATTCGCAACACAGACCCTTAAATCGAATCCAGAATGAGATTTTCAATCTGCAGCGGAGTGTGCGCTGATATGAAACTTCCTGTCAGATTAAAACTGTGTGCCCGACCGAGACTCGAACTCGGGACCTTTGCCTTTCGCGGGCAAGTGCTCTACCAACTGAGCTACCGAAGCACGGCTCACGCCAGGTACTCACAGGTTTACTTCTGCCAGTACCTCGTGCTAGTTCTGCAAGGTTCGCAGGAGAGCTTCTGTAAAGTTCGGAAGGTAGGAGACGAGGTACTGGCAGAAGTAAACCTGTGAGTACCGGGCGTGAGTCGTGCTTCGGTAGCTCAGTTGGTAGAGCACTTGCCCGCGAAAGGCAAAGGTCCTGAGTTCGAGTCTCGGTCGGGCACACAGTTTTAATCTGCCAGAGAGTTTCATATCAGCGCACACTCCGCTGCAGAGTGAAAATCTCATTCTGGAAACATCCCCCAGGCTGTGGCTAAGCCATGTCTCCGCTATATCCTTTCTTTCAGGAGTGCTAGTTCTGCAAGGTTCGCAGGAGAGCTTCTGTAAAGTTCGGAAGGTAGGAGACGAGGTATTGGCAGAAGTAAACCTGTGAGTACCGGGCGTGAGTCGTGCTTCGGTAGCTCAGTTGGTAGAGCACTTTCCCGCGAAAGGCAAAGGTCCCGAGTTCGAGTCTCGGCCGGGCACACAGTTTTAATCTGCCAGAGAGTTTCATATCAGCGCACACTCCGCTGCAGCCCCCAGGCTGTGGCTAAGCCATGTCTCCGCTATATCCTTTCTTTCAGGAGTGCTAGTTCTGCAAGGTTCGCAGGAGAGCTTCTGTAAAGTTCGGAAGGTAGGAGACGAGGTACTGGCAGAAGTAAACCTGTGAGTACCGGGCGTGAGTCGTGCTTCGGTAGCTCAGTTGGTAGAGCACTTGCCCGCGAAATTCAAAGGTCCCGAGTTCGAGTCTCGGACGGGCACACAGTTTTAATCTGCCAGGAAGTTTCTTAAATCGAATGTTTTTTGTGTCATATCCCGGCGGAAAGTTTACCGGCGTTTCTTCTTCGGTGAAGCAACTGTAAGTGGTGTTTATTATCCTGATGCGCTACAAAACTTCATTTGTCAGCAAGATGGTGCACCGCCTCACTGACGTAAATCAGTAAGCGATTGGTTAAACGACGTTGTACACGACTGCTGGATTGGCTTAAGGGTCCGGATGTCGAGAACTTGTTTTTCATGACCTTCAGATTCACACACTGTCTGACACCATGCGATTTTTGCCTTTGGTTGTTTATAAAGAATCACGTGTATGTGACTCCCCTACCAACTGAACTTCCCGACTTTAGAAACAGCGTTGTCGCAAAAATTACTCCAGACACACTGAGCAAAGTTTTGGAAGAACTCGCCTAACAATTCGATGCGTGACAAATGGTGCTCACATTGAACACTCGTAGGAAAAACTGTTTGAGTTGCTCTTTAATTTGATGTATTATTTGTACTTGTAAGTTGAATGTAACAAACGTAACAAAGTCTTAAAACTTGTATATTCATATTAAAACACGCTGTACATTTGACTGACAGAATGAAATGGTGGAAATAAGGGAACTGATTATGAAATGTTATTTTATTATATACCCTTATATTAATTGTCAATCACCGCAATATAAATGCTGTCAACAAGTTCCAATTTGAAGGCTGTGGAGTATAGTACAGGTACACTTATGGGACAAAACCACCATGAGCAATCAGGCAGTCATCGCCCGACGTACCGGATTGAATAGACCTGTTTCGTAAAATATCATATCCTGTTTTGTGAAGAAATTTATGGCTGCCTGTTGCCCATCGTTGACTCTTCAAGTTTTTTTTTAATGGACTGAAGGCGTGATAATGACATGAGGTGAGCTGAGGATTATAGGGCGGGGTCTAGAGTGTCTCCCACTTGTGTTGGAATAACGTCTGCGAGCGTCATCATGAAGCAGCAGTACAACTTGGAGCATCATTCCACAACGGTGGTTTTTGGCAGACATGCTGCCCTGTATGTGGCCTTCATTCTCCAGTGGATGTCTACCAGCATTTCGCCTTCGGCAGCTAAGGAAAGAATAACAGCACGTTGGTCTTGTTTGGACACATTTGGTAATAACGTCACCATAGTTCATGTTGCTGCATTTACCCTTGTCTACATTTTGGTGCTTGTATACCCACATAATAGTCGTGGAGGACTGCAATTACGCTCTGCATCTGCGTACAAAAATGGGAACTTTTTGATCGCTTCTTATAGTTAAAAATGACTGTCATTCTGTTGTGCAATAATTCGCAATAGCTGTTTTTGTAGGCCTTAAAATCACACTGCATCACTTTCAGCCCTACTGGAGCAACAAAATACGTGGGTATTCTATCTGTAAATTCCGCTTCAATTTACTTAATTCTTCGGGGGGGGGGGGGGGGCAGTAATAGTATGCTTTGATACTGCATGAACACATTAATTTACATACTGTTCTGACTCACCTATACATACACTATGCACTTAAAAATAGCGTACAGTCACAGAATACGGCTCTGACATACTACCAACAGTGAATCCCCTGCGCCGGCCGCGGTGGTCTCGCGGTTCTAGGCGCGCAGTCCGGAACCGTGCGACTGCTACGGTCGCAGGTTCGAATCCTGCCTCGGGCATGGATGTGTGTGATGTCCTTAGGTTAGTTAGGTTTAAGTAGTTCTCAGTTCTAGGGGACTAATGACCACAGCAGTTGAGTCCCATAGTGCTCAGAGCCATTTTTTTGAATCCCCTGCCCGTTGCGGCTGCTAATACACTGTATAGGGCACACAAGTTCACAACTCGTGGATGTTTCTTGTACACGCACGAGTCCCTAGAAGTTAATTATAGGGTTGCTTCTCCACACATTCTGATGATAGACTCCTTCCTTCCAAGGAAGCAGATATTGATAGGAAAATGAAATAGTCAACCTATTGGCCCAATGGAAAAAATGGAAAGAAGGAAGTTGTTTTTCGCCGTTTTTAAGTCATGCCCTTGGTGTAGATCAATGTGGGGAGGGCAGCTTTGATTTCAGGGGCAGATCTAGCGTAATGGGTGGGTGACCTTCACTTCCCTGTCATTTTTACATCACACAGTTGTCCTAAAGGATTGCAAGTGGAAGTGTGGGCTTACCTTAACATATTACTGATATCAGGTTGCGTAGTGACCTTTAATATACCACACGAAATTGCCCAAGAAATGTTGTGGGGTGTCGGTGTACGTAGTGACCTTGAGATTAAATCGTTATCTGTCCCAGAAACCACGTATCTCCAACACTTTTGTACTTTACTGAGAAGGTTAACAATACGTTCGCAATACTTGTTTCAAGTGTGGGAATTTTTTTACAATCAAAATTATTAAAAAAGCTCTAAATTAAGTTAATAGTTTTTAAACACGGTTTCTTCGTGTCTGGGCATGAATTAAACACGAACTTAGGTCATTTTAAACTGCTTGTTGTAAAAGAGACTGCTGTCTATTTACGTGAGCTGAAAAGCGTATCGTATTTCCGTATTCTGCTTTCGCAGTCGCGTACGCGTTGCAAGAGTTATGGTTATTTCTGCAATAAATTCAGTGAATAGTGAATATACAGCATTTGAGCTATGGGAAATGCAGTTTGCAGCAGATGTTCCGCTCCTCGGCTATGGCTCACTTCGAAATGGCGTAGCATTGATACTCTACTTATCCACTAAAAAATACAGACAAATTACAATTTCTGCTCGTTACTCATAACTGCCAAAATGTTGTAACCTGTTGTAATCTAGTGTACGAATACCTGCCTAAATGCTCGAAATTTCCTTAAATTCGTGATCTACGACGATTTCAATCACTTAACAGTGTTGAAAAACCGTGTTTGTCATCTGAATTGTCAATAGTGAAACTTTTTAACTTCTTAAGCGAAATACCTTAGTTATTATGAGAGAGACTTTTGCCGACGAAGTTAAGTTTCTCTAGAAAAAAAGGAAGAAAACGTTCTCGGCTGGTAAAGTGGCTTGAACTGTCGTAATTTTCTTCATTTATTTCCTTATGTGTGGCATTGATATTAACACAAATAACTGTACTTCCAGATTTCGTTCAGAATTTCTAGTAATTGCCAGTTTGCTTTTCCTATGATTTCATAAATATTCTTTTTCCTTAATCAATAAAACCAATCCTCTACCGTCTTGAACCTTATAACTGACTTTAAAACTTAGGGAACTCGTATTGCTTTATTTATTTAACTTACAAACATGGTTTTAGTGTAATTCTGTAGCAAAAGAAATAAAATATTTTACCTTATATCCAGCTTCAATGTGGCTTCATTGATTATGCGGCACACGTTCCATCTGAGGTCGGTTACTTGCCAAATTGACTGCAGCATTTCAGGCGTGACTTGTTCGGTTACTAAGTAGATTCTAGCTCTGGAATTTGGTAGAGAAGAGTAGAACAAACATATGTGTGACGCCCAGTTCTCGAGAAGCACCGTGGGTTGTTTTTGTGGGACTGTCCACAAAGCTTTGTCTCACTTGTTCTACGACGTCGTCGATGGAAGCAGACATTCTGAGGATTTGTTACGTCTTACCGAACGTCCATTTTCGATAAAACATTTACGCCACTCACAAATAGTGGGTATACTGAGAGAACTTTTAGCACACCCTGTATGAAAATTATGTTGTAAAGTCTTTTTGAATACACCCTATACTCTGTGCAGAAAAAACGAGCCTACAGTTGGATTCAACGCTCTTAGGTTCAATAAGACCGTTTGTGGTCATGTCATGTAAATAGAAGAGTTAAGAAATGATACTCTGTACCTACGTAGCACTCTTTTGGTTTAAATCCGTTTCCGGTACCTACGCGTGACAGAGACTCGGTCATTACGGATTTAACAGTTATGATATCTGTAAGCAGATACCATTTATGACGACAGAGAAACATGGTATGACATATCTACGATGATGGGAATGTATATAGGATGCTGACAAATTCTCCATATATAGTGTTGGCAAATGCCAAAATCAAGTTGGCATTATGTCTATTACATGCTTTGGTATGAAATTAATTAGCGTAACCGCTAAAAGTAGGTAGCAATACTACAAGTTGTCGCTCAGAAACCGGATTTGAATGTTACTTGTTTTTGGGAGAGGAAGTTATGTTTGCCTCGTGATAGAATCGTCTACAACATGTGTCGTAATTCCACACCGTCGGGATCTTGGCCTATCAATGATGTGGTATATCGTTCAACTATGTTGTTCTTCGCATTGGTCAGAATCCGACGCCTGTTACGCGAATAGGATTTGATGTGTTCAGGACAGCAAAAATCAACGTCACGCAGGATCTCAATGGCTCCACATGACTAACGGCCGAGAGGACAGACGTTCGTTTGACAATGTGTTATCGCACAGTCACGAGCCGAGCCTTGAGTCAGGGAACTGGATTTTTGCACCAAGGTAAGTGTTCATGACTATTTGATGACGTCTGGAGCACCACAGGCTGTCAGCACATTCTTGCGACCTACCTTGATGCGGGTGCTAGTACTGGCGTCCCGACACAGGTGCGTCCAAAGACAAAATGTGTCGAAATACAACAGTGGACTCAGGGTTACAACGTCACTGGGAATCGGTAGCAATTTTGTTTTGAGTCATCAGGCTTTTGACTCATTTGATACGGCCTGACACGAATTCGTCTCCTGCGGAATCCTTTTCATCTCACAGCAGCAATTACTACCCACGTCCTCAATTATTTGCTGGGTGTATTCCAATGTCTGTTCTCTACAGCCTTTACCCTCTACAGCTCCTTCTAGTACTATGGAAGCTGTTCCCTGACGCCTTATTGTCAGTGTTTTCTTTATACTCCTTTCCTCCTCGATTCAGCAGATTAAATATGAGCAATTAATCCCCGTCAGCGTCAGTTCCTTACAACCAAATCACCAAAGGTCGAGTACATGACCGTAAAAGTGAATCGGTACAAGAAAGGCTTTAAGTGGTTACAAAAATGGATCATCTTGAGGCACCATAATTTAGCGCATACACGTCAATGAATACATAAATAATTTAATAAATAACTGTGAATAATGAAAGATAAATATTCAGAAGATTATCCCTGGGACAGTAATGTGTTCCGCGACTAAAGGATTGGTATTAATCATGCGTTTGATCAAATCAGACTTCAATGTATTGTGAGTGGTGGCTTCACGTTGTTTGCTGCTGAACACATTACAAATATAAAAACCAACTATTTGACTTTACAGTACAAGCAGAGCGTTTACACGCAATGACGATCACAAACTAACGCAAGAGGCGTGTATCAAAGAACTTAAACAGCAACATGTCTTACAGTTCAGCCAACGTGTACAAGCCTTCATACATTAACTAACTCACCTCGGTAGAAATGGCCACTCACTGATATCCAGTCTAAGAGTCTACCACCACTAGTGATAAGAGTCATCCAATATTTATTTCCCGAACTGATGCACCCAAAATATTTCCAAGTTCCGAACTGGAGTACATCGAAATAATTCTAAATCCCGAGGAACGCTTAAGCCCACGCGGCTCTCTGGCGGCACAACTTTACCAAAAACCACTTCACAAACCAATGGTGAATACGAAAGAACCCGGACTTTGCTCTGCTGATATATTTAAAAACCTGGTCACGTGTACCTCTGCATAACACAAGGTAGTAACTTCAAGCTTGACCACCAGTAACAGAGTTACATATATTTTAATATACTGTACATACATCTCAAACATATATGAGATGTGTTAATGGTTAATTTGTAATTTTATCTTACCCATTTCGATACGATACACAGAAAGTTGACTGGTTTTTATTAAAATATTACACGCTACTGTGCGAAACTGCAAAAGCCTAGTTATAGTAAAAAGGACCATCATGCATAGGATGGTCAGAATCAGACTGAAAGACATGTAATGATGTTTCAGTGTAGGTTGTGCTGAAAAACAATTGTTAAGAAAAAAAATTCGGAACGTTGCGTCGTTACCGAGTTAATCAATGTAGAAGTTAGCCCATCAGGCCGTTGCGTGCACAAATTCAAGTGGCCCTCCAGAGACGATGCCGCCAGATGTATTCTTCATTTGGTTTCCTAAAAGCGAACAAGACAGCGATACAAAAACTGAACAGGGCGATAGTTTGGATCGAATCCGAGACAAAGGCTGGGCAGTCTCGTGAGCTATCATCTACGCCATGAGAACAACTGATACAACTGACATTGTATCTGGCGGGCCGCTTAAATTTCAGCGGGAAACTTCAAAGATATATAACTCGAAAAAGGCGCAACGTATCGAGATTTTTCTAACAGTTATTTGTCAGCACAACCTACCTGCAACTCCTTAAAAGCTTTTAACTCACTTTCTGACCGCCCTGTATTTCCATACTTCATTTGGCTTGTCGATCGAATATCGACAGGTGTAATTCTCAAATCTGATTACTCCAGAAATACCACTACGTTCAAGAAACGATGTCAGTGTACCGAAACGTTGCTGACTCTTTCCCCGGTGGATGCCAGTACGTTTCCACATTCCTTTGACTTCTGTCTTTCTTCCTTTTGAATATGAAAGGTAATAGCACCTTTTGGTACCTGCGGTCCGTGTGTTTTTATTTTCCACTTTTTTCACTTCTTTCATCTTCTTTGTACAGATACTAAATTGAAACGACATCTTAACAAGAAGTTGTCTTTCTCTGCTTTCTTTTCCGTTAATACTAACGCTTCTGTAAATGAAAACGTGTAAAAATTACAAGAATATGGAAAAACCACTGAACTTGGTGGCGTTCTACCACTCGGTGTGTCGAACGTCAGAAGTCTCGAAGTGGTAAGGAAGCTAGGAAAGCTGAAGAGGGAAAGGAAGATGCTCTAGTTAACGAAAGTGAAACTGGAAGAACATAAGGATACGTTATCACATGAAAGAATAATATTAAATGATGCATATTTCATATGAATAGAAGGGCAGGACGAAATGTGACTTTCTATAAACAGTGATGGGATTCTACTCTTCAATACAGACAGAAAACCAATAGCAACAACAGTAGTTCGGGTATACATGCTGACGTCACAAGCAGAGTGTAGAGACCGAGGTGGAGAGTACTGAACGGATAACACAATATGTAAAGAGAGGCAAAAATCCAATATTTATGGGAGATAAAATCATCGAAGCAGGGGAAGGAACAGATAAGAGAGTTAGGGGGAAAAATTGGCTCAGTAGAAGGCGTTGGTTCAAATGGCTCTGAGCACTATGGGACTTAACTTCTGAGGTCATCAGTCCCCTAGAACTTAGAACTACTTAAACCTAACTAACCCAAGGACATCACACACATCCATGCACGAGGCAGGATTCGAACCTGCAACCGTAGCGGTCACGCGGTTCCAGACTGAAGCGCCTAGAACCACACGGCCACATCGACCGGCGTAGAAGGTGTATACTCCGCAAGCCACTCAACGGTGTGTGGCAGAGGGCACTTTACGTGCCACTGTCATTACCTCCCTTTCCTGTTCCACTCGCGTATGGTTCGCGGGAAGAACGACTGCCGGAAAGCCTCCGCTCGCGCTCGAATCTCTCTAATTTCATATTTGTGATAGCCTCGGGAGGTATAAGTAGGGGGAAGCAATATATTCGATACCTCATCCAGAAACGCACCCTCTCGAAACCTGGACAGCCAGCTACACTGCGATGCAGAACGCCTCTCTTGCAGAGTCTGCCACTTGAATTTGCTAAACATCTCCGTAACGCTATCACGCTTACCAAATTACCGTGTGACGAAACGCTTCGCTCTTATTTGGATCTTCTCTATCTCCTCTGTCAACCAGACCTGATACGGATCCCACACTGATGAGCAATACTCAAGTATAGGCCGAACGAGTGTTTTGTAAGCCATCTCCTTTGTTGATGGACTACATTTTCTAAGGACTCTCCCAATGAATCTCAACCTGGCACCCACCTTACCAACAATTAATTTTATATGATCATTTCAATTCAAATCGTTCCGTACGCATACTCCCAGATATTTTACAGAAGTAACTGCTACCAGTGTTTCTTCCGCTATCATATAATCATACAATAAAGGATCCGTCCTTCTATGTATTCGCAATACTTTACATTTGTCTATGTTAAGGGTCAATTGCCACTCCCTGCACCAAGCGCCTATCTGCTGCAGATCTTCCTGCATTTCGCTGCAATTTTCTAATGCTCTAACTTCTCTGTGTACTACAGCATCATCCGCGAAAAGTCGCATGGAACTTCCGACACTATCTATTAGGTCCTTTATATATATTGTGAAAAGCAATGGTCCCATAACACTCCCCTCTGGTACGCCTGAGGTTACTTTAACGTCTGTAGACGTCTCTCCATTGTGAACAACATGCTTTGTCCTGTTTGCTAAAAACTCTTTAATCCAGCCACACAGCTGGTCTGATATTCCGTAGGCTCTTACTTTGTTTATCAGGTGACATTGCGGAACTGTATCGAACACCTTGCGGAAGTCAAGGAAAATGGCATCAACCTGGGAGCCTGTATCTAATATTTTCTGGGTCTCATGAACAAATAAAGCGAGTTGGATCTCACACGATCGCTATTTCCGGAATCCATGTTGATTCCTACAGAGTAGATTCAGGGTTTCCAGAAATGACATGATACGTGAGCAAAAAACATGTTCTAAAATTCCACAACAGATCGATGTCACAGATATAGGCCTATAGTTTTGAGCATCTGCTCGACGACCCTTCTTGAAAACTGGGACTACCTGTGCTCTTTTCCAATCATTTGGAACGTTCCGTTCCTCTAGAGACTTGCGGTAGACTGCTGTTAGAAGGGGGGCAAGTTCTTTCGCGTACTCTGTGTGGAATCGAATTGGTATCCAGTCAGGTCCAGTGGACTTTCCTCTGTTGAGTGATTTCAGTTGCTTTTCTATTCCTTTTCTATTCCTTATTTCGATGTCAGCCATTTTTTCGTTCGTGCGAGGATTTAGAGAAGGAACTACAGTGCGGTCTTCCTCTGTGAAACAGCTTTAGAAAAAGGTGTTTAGTATTTCAGCTTTACGTGTGTCGTCGTCCGTTTCAGTGCCATCATCATCCCAGAGTGTCTGGATATGCTGTTTCGATCCACTTACTGATTTAACGTAAGACCAGAACTTCCTAAAATCCTATGTTCAAATATCATAACTGGAGAAGGAATACTTGGAAAAGGGCCAAGCGACACTGGGGATTGGCAGCTGGATTACATCACAGGCAGGAATTCGAAATCAGATAATGGACTGTAACACGTTCTCAGGAGCAGATATAGACTTCGATGACAACTTAGTAGCTATGAAGAAAAGACAAAAAAACTAAGAAGTCTATAGTTACTACGCTAGGTGAGGAGGAATGTACATTTCTAAAATGGGCAATCACAGAAGTTGCACAGATAAATTGAAACACAAGCAGGATAAGTGCGAAGAAAATTTGGGTTACAGGAAAAGTAAATCAATTACTCGCCGGAAGAATGAAATACTAAATTACCAGGGAAAGAACGGAATGCAGCAATATAAGTAACATATATATATATATATATATATATATATATATATATATATATATATATATGATGTTGCTGGTGGATTCTGGGAATTAGAAAGAATATATATATATATATATATATATATATATATATATATATATATATATATATATACTCCTGGAAATGGAAAAAAGAACACATTGACACCGGTGTGTCAGACCCACCATACTTGCTCCGGACACTGCGAGAGGGCTGTACAAGCAATGATCACACGCACGGCACAGCGGACACACCAGGAACCGCGGTGTTGGCCGTCGAATGGCGCTAGCTGCGCAGCATTTGTGCACCGCCGCCGTCAGTGTCAGCCAGTTTGCCGTGGCATACGGAGCTCCATCGCGGTCTTTAACACTGGTAGCATGCCGCGACAGCGTGGACGTGAACCGTATGTGCAGTTGACGGACTTTGAACGAGGGCGTATAGTGGGCATGCGGGAGGCCGGGTGGACGTACCGCCGAATTGCTCAACACGTGGGGCGTGAGGTCTCCACAGTACATCGATGTTGTCGCCAGTGGTCGGCGGAAGGTGCACGTGCCCGTCGACCTGGGACCGGACCGCAGCGACGCACGGATGCACGCCAAGACCGTAGGATCCTACGCAGTGCCGTAGGGGACCGCACCGCCACTTCCCAGCAAATTAGGGACACTGTTGCTCCTGGGGTATCGGCGAGGATCATTCGCAACCGTCTCCATGAAGCTGGGCTACGGTCCCGCACACCGTTAGGCCGTCTTCCGCTCACGCCCCAACATCGTGCAGCCCGCCTCCAGTGGTGTCGCGACAGGCGTGAATGGAGGGACGAATGGAGACGTGTCGTCTTCAGCGATGAGAGTCGCTTCTGCCTTGGTGCCAATGATGGTCGTATGCGTGTTTGGCGCCGTGCAGGTGAGCGCCACAATCAGGACTGCATACGACCGAGGCACACAGGGCCAACACCCGGCATCATGGTGTGGGGAGCGATCTCCTACACTGGCCGTACACCACTGGTGATCGTCGAGGGGACACTGAATAGTGCACGGTACATCCAAACCGTCATCGAACCCATCGTTCTACCATTCCTAGACCGGCAAGGGAACCTGCTGTTCCAACAGGACAATGCACGTCCGCATGTATCCCGTGCCACCCAACGTGCTCTAGAAGGTGTAAGTCAACTACCCTGGCCAGCAAGATCTCCGGATCTGTCCCCCATTGAGCATGTTTGGGACTGGATGAAGCGTCGTCTCACGCGGTCTGCACGTCCAGCACGAACGCTGGTCCAACTGAGGCGCCAGGTGGAAATGGCATGGCAAGCCGTTCCACAGGACTACATCCAGCATCTCTACGATCGTCTCCATGGGAGAATAGCAGCCTGCATTGCTGCGAAAGGTGGATATACACTGTACTAGTGCCGACATTGTGCATGCTCTGTTGCCTGTGTCTATGTGCCTGTGGTTCTGTCAGTGTGATCATGTGATGTATCTGACCCCAGGAATGTGTCAATAAAGTTTCCCCTTCCTGGGACAATGAATTCACGGTGTTCTTATTTCAATTTCCAGGAGTGTATATTAGCACTGGGAAGCTAAATCCAAATGACTGCAGTGGCAAGAATTTTAAATTGAGAGTTCAAAAGGAATTTAAATGTGGAGTTCAGAGGAGAGTCTGGGTAGAAAGACTAAACTGAGGTCCTATAAAAAGTGGAGGAACTGTCCTCTGACACTACAGTAAAAGAATGGATGCCAATCTGGAATATACAGGCCATGCAGAAATGAAGTCAGAATCTGACAGAACTTTACAAGACTTCTACGAAGCTTAGGAATTTCTGAAATCATTGAGAGAACTGACAAGTAAGGAATTATTTAAGATAGTACACAGATAAGAAGCAGAACGATCACCTTGTCAGTTTCTGCTTTCAAGTTTCTGACAAAGATAAAATGCCGATAAAGGGAAAGAAAACAGGGTCTCCTAGACAGTGGTGTATTTTGGTTTAAGAAACGTAAAGGAACCAGACGGCAACTTTTGACTTTGCACCATACAGCTGAGGCAAGACACATTCACAGAGATGTCTACTTAAAGCGGCAGATAACGTGAAATGGTGCAAGATCATAATTCACAGAAAAACATGTATAACCTATAGGCAAACACGGAAAATATGCAGCGTACACAAGAACAAAGGGGGGGAATTATAATGTAAGACCAAGTGATAACTACTTGTATTGAAATTTGAAGCAGGGATATCGTCTTTCTTCTCTACACTTGAGTCTGCATATCGAAGAAGCAATCAGGTAAATAAAATATAGGTTGAGGTTTGTGATTAAAATTCAGGGCGAGACGATATAAATTACAAGATTCGCAGATGACTCTTCCTTCAGTGGAAGGGAGGAAGAATTGCAGGACCCATCTAAAGAAGTCAACTGTCTATTGACCAAGAATATATGACAGTAGACGAAAGTAACAAGGAGTAGCATAAATGGGATTATAGATAAATTTAACATCGAAATTACGTAGTATACGAAGCGAAAGGTTTCTGCTGATTTTAAAAGAAAAGTAACTTATGATGCACGAGACAAGATGGATATAAGAAGGGGATCAGCACAGGCAAATATGGCATTCATCGCTAAAATTATTCTACTAGTGTCAAATATAGGACTCACTTTGAGGAAGAAAATTCGCGGGGTGTTCGTCTACAGCTCAGCATTACATAGAAAACAATTGTGGACCTCTATAATCGGAAAATTAGAGAACCTAAGGGTTTGAGTTGTGGTGTTACAGGTGGATGCTTGTGGTGTTGCTGGTGGATTCTGGGAACTAGAAAGAATCCATACCTATCACAAAAACGGATTAAAAACGGGTGTACCTGTTATGTATGTTTATATGTATGTATGTGTACGTAGGCATGTATGAAACTCGGTACACTCATTGACAGGAAACCATCGTTGTGGTGACAAAAACCATATACCTATCAAAGGGCAGCGGGTGGGAGTGAGAAAGCAATGTAGCACACGTCGCGTGGATATCCATACTTTAGTAATCCGATATTTGAGAATGAGAGCACATAGAGAACTGAAACAAGCCTTTGCAAAATTTTTTCTCCATGACGACCCTCACAAAATGATGAAACGAGGAATTTTATCGCTTACTACATGTTCACTGTTTATGCAGTAAAACTGCTGCTTGAAACATGACATATTAATTTATTACTTTTTCACTTCTAACTGTATTCGCGACACATTTCACAGACAGTATCCACATATACCGCTGAATGGACCTGAAAAAAAAAATCGTTGTACAACACATAGTTTTGGAGATATGACATCAAATACTGAGATTTGTGAAAAAGTGAAGCATCATGTGCGACGTTTTAATTTATTACTTCTTCACAACTAACTCCCTCCGCGAAACATTTCGGAGACAGTATCCTCATGTGCCGTTGAATGTACCTGCAAAATTCTATGATTGTACAGCACTTGGTGCAGGAGATACGATGGCATAAACATTGGGCTGCGTGAAAATGAAACTTCAGAACGAAATACGCTAGAAGTATACCTGAAATGTAAAAACAATTACGCGAGAAATAGGTTAAATGTTGGTGAAATATATTTGACATGTGCGTACACGGGCAAATACACGGCTAAAAGGCATTTCCTAAACCCCTGGGACGGTTTCAATCAAATTTGGTACATTTACTAGCTACAATCTGGAGAGAAATATTGTAGGGGTGGGAGGTTCCAATCTGGGTGAGCTTGGTAACGAGAGAAGGAAGTGAGGACGAGATAGAGAGCGAGGGGAAAAGGACGATACCGGACGTGGTACTCCTCACTCGTCTTCGCTTAAGTCACAGCCCTATGACGCATGGCTTTTTGTTCCTGGGAGAAGACTCTCCAATGTGTGGTGCTCGTGGCGTCCAGATCACTGTGTGCCGTGTTTTATTGAGATCCGTTTTATTTTCTGACCCACGGGCCGCAGCTGACTTGCCGGCGGATCTGCCTTATCATTTAGGAAATAATCAAACGAATGTGGTTAAGGCTTTAAAGTTCTGTGACTTGTCCAAAATTTTTACCAAGATGTTGGGGAGAGGTGGTAGTTTGTTCACAGGGTGACTGCCCGCCCATGTTTTATGTAAGTGGCCAGCCAGTGACAATTTCCTGTGGCGTCTTTGACGTTCCTTTATCGTTTTACTTACGTTTTATTTTTTTATGGAGCATTTTTCGTCTTTTCCCGCTTTCTTTGCGTGTGTGCTCCCATTTTTCTAATTTTGTCCACATTCGTTTCTTTTAATGTGTGTCAGGTTGCTGATGACCTCGCGTTGAGTGCCAGTAAGCCCCAACACACACACACACACACACACACAAGAGATGGGCAGAAATGGGTGGGGGGAGGGGAGCAGATGGACAGAGAGAGTGAGAAGGAAAGGGACAGAGAGAGGTGAAAGGTAAAGATGGACAGGGAAAGGAAAGAGGAGAAGCAGAAAAAGGGCGGGGGCAGGAAGAGAGGGAGGAGAAGGAAATGGACACATAAAGGGAAAAAAAGGAGATTGAGAGATAGGTGAGGAGGAGCTGAACAAAGAGAGAGGGGGGGGGGGAATGAGATGGATTTATGGGGAGAGGAGGAGATGTACAGAGGGGGAAGGAGTAGAGGGGTGAGGAGCAGACTGACAGTGAAAGGAGGAAGGAGGAGACGGACAGAGAGAGGGGCAAGATGAGATGAGCGGATAGTGGAATGTGGAGGAGGTGAATAGAGGGAGGGGATGGAGAAGATGGACAGTGTAGGCGTGAAGGAGATCGACAGAGAGACGGAGAAGGAGGAGATGGACAGAGAGAGGAGGAAGGAGGAAATTTACTAATAGAAGACAGGAATAAACATATACCCGAGAAATGGTACTCAGCTAGTGATAACATAGGATGCATTCTGCACAAACTGAGATCTAAGTTGGGAATGGCAATTTCAGGATGGTTTCTTATTTGTAACTAATCTAATGAAGGTATAGTTTTCTTTAAGAAAACATAAGATAACCCTTCCATATTTGCTTTAAGTGGCTGGAAAGTGCCCCGGTGTACCTTGTGAGAGTCGCTTGACAATCGTGGAAGGCTGTAAGCAGTCGAAGAACACATGACTGCCTCCATTTGCGAGTGATACTCCGCACGTATTCCTCGCGATATGTGACGGTGAATTACACACTTGGCTGAATAGCGAGATCCTTCCTATGCTGCACGTGACAAGCGGAGAAATGTGGACAATTTGAGAATGGAGCCTCATATTGCCCTCGACGCTGTCTTGAGGCGGCGTCTGCTTTCGCGCCTTAGGAATACCTTTATGAAAGAAGATAACTCTGCGTTATTAAATGCTTTTTTCCCTCTCTTCTCGACTTACAGTGTAAAGAGCAAACATATTACCCTTTCCTCACATTTTCAGAAGTGCAGCCTTAGGTCACCAATCTCCCTGAGTCCGGATATTGGGATCCACGCACCACAGTAAAACAGTGAAAAATGTTACAAGTAAATCAGTGTCGTTAAAGATGCTTATTTAGTGCCTAATTTAGTGCAATTAGCCGTAAGATCTTCCATTGATACCTGTGAAAAGAAATTGTTACTTCTCCTAGTTCGTGGTTTATCCCTAAGAACACATATTATTCATCTTGAATAATAACTGCTTCGTCGCTCTTGTAAATACTTTATTTAACGACCACTTTCGTAGACAGGAAGCCACAGCATCAGGTTAGATCCGTTAAATTATATAAAAAAAAAAAAAACGTTCTCCACACATAGTTACGACCAGTAGTGAAAAACAGTACAAATTACTTACACTCTAAATCACGGTTTTAATCTTAAAGTATATACTTCAGTGAGTAATGACAGAATTAATGAATACTCATGTACGAAGAAAGTATGGTCCACGGTCCTTTAAGCGTGCGTAAAATATTTTTTGAGAAACTATAAGAACCGTCAAGGAACAACCGCCCAACTTAATGAGATATAATACCAATAATAGGCTGGGAGCATGAATCCTAACGGACGACTGGAGACCGAACATAACTGGTTAACCATTAGATCGAGGGTTACAATCCATCAAGAGTGCCTATAAATTAATGAAAATTTGTAAAGTCTCGACAAAAACCCGCATGTTAATAAAAACCGCATAAAGATAGCAACTAAGTGGGAAATTTGTAGATCCATGAAGAGACATACCATAAAGGCCACAGACAACGTTGCATGGTTGGGGGGAAGGGGTTGCATAAAATTTCGTGTTTTTAACCCCTATATTGCAACGTCTTGTATCCTTCTAAACATGTTATCCACAAAAGAGTGGAGGCGTTGCTGCTTGAGTCTCTTCTGCTTTTCTGTGGCAGCCCTCTTGTGGTCATCTAGTGTGTGAGGATAGCTTTTGCGAGGAAGCATTGAAAGATCCAACTGGTCACAAGCATTCTGAATCGGGCTCATTTCAGCAGATAGCGCATGGCATAACATTCCATTAATTGCTGCCTCTAGGAAGGCGTTCACAAAGTGGGCGCATTTTCCTAGCGCATTATCTCACTGAAAGGCGAGCATATCGCCGAAATAATAGTGTAGGGCTCGACAACAGATTGGAGGACGTGGCACAACCCTCAAACTACACCCTAAAGCAATCATAGGCGTCCAACACCTGCGCATGTCACTGTCTCTTAAGTACTACACAAATCTCACACGCGTCTCTGAAAATCCGATTCTACTGATCCAAGTGTCAATCCAGGGCCTTGCTCAACTTCTTTACGCACCGTGGCGCGGATCGGGACTATACTGTTGGTCATAATAAGGGCAGATTTTAGGTGCGGAGACGTTTGCGTCAGATCTGAGTCGAAAAGGCACTCCCAGATGCCTCCAAAGAGGTAGAACCGTCGGAACCGTGTAGATAAATCTGTCAGATCCCTCATATCTTTCTATTTTCATGACTGTTCATTTGCCTTGTTACCTCTTTATGAGTGTTCTTAGCCAAGCGGTGAAAATAATGTCTTTGCGTTTTTTAGATTTACATCATTAATAAATAATGATATGGGCCTCACTCACTCACACCTTTCTCGAGTCACCTGATATGGAAATTCAGAACGACAATAGCAAACAAAGAGATAAATTAATAAAAAAGGGAAAGCAGTAAGATGCTGGTATACCTCGCACTATTTGCTGTTTGAGTGAGTTATCCACTTTTGTGACGAAAAGTTGTTTAAAAATAATTCCCACCATTTTTTTCAGTGTAAACATAAGCAGAGCAAAAGTAATTGGAGTCAGCCTAGTACCTAGGTCCCTTTTTACTAACAAATATAAATAATTAGATTCTCCTCTTAATGTGGCAAGGTATAACCAAACCAGAAATTTTTTTTAAATACTCAGAAGCAACGGTGTGCAACGCGCAGCGATAAGTAGACCCTGTAGAACAGTGGAGCATTAAATGGTAGAGTGGTGGCGAACACAAAGACCCAAATGCTCCCTCTTCTGCGTGACCGAACAGGTCAGTGTTACGCAACGCTCAGTTGGTGCGGTCATAAGGAAGCGGAAACGTGTGACCAAGTGCCACTATGCCTCGCCGCCATCACAGGGTAGAATATCGGCATGTAAGTGCGTGCGAACGGTACGGAATGATGGTCTCCGGAAGGCGTGTCTCTCGTTCCGTAACAGTGCGGTCCGTAAAGGACAAGTTGCTTCAACAGTGAGGCGTATGTGGACCCAATTGAGAGGAGAGGGTCGCACACTGTGCCGACAGGGTACTGAACGACACAATGTGACTACAGTGCAAAATAATCGCCATCTTGTACGTTTGGCCGTAGCGGACAGAACAGCTTCGTTCGCGATGTTGACGTGATGTTGGCGCACTGCGATAGGTGTGAACATGTCTGCGTCGTCGCTCCGAGGCCGTCTTCTAAGTGCTGGTCTTATGGCACACATTCCATTGCGTCGGCTACCATTAACCAGAACTCACAAACGCCGATGACTGTAATGGGCACCGTCGCAGGTTCGAATCCTGCCTCGGGCATGGATGTGTGTGATGTCCTTAGGTTGGTTAGGTTTAAGTAGTTCTAAGTTCTAGGGAACTGATGACCTCAGATGTTAAGTCCCATAGTGCTTCGAGCCATTTTTTTTTAATGGGCACGTGAATGCCTACACTGACGTGCTGAGTGGCGAGTACCGCTTCAACTTGCCTACGTTCGACGGCGCTGTGGTCAAAGCAGTCCGCCAGAATGTATTGTTGAGCGGCATAGCAGACAAATGCCAGGTGTGATGGTTTCAGGCGTCAATGCTTACAGCACGCGATCTCGCCTCCTACGTCTTGAGGACAACCTCAACAGTTACCGCTACATTAGGGGGAGTTTTACAGCCCGAGGCACTCCACCTAATGCAGGCCGTTCCACATGACATATTTCAGCAGGACAACGCCCCACCACATGTGTAATCCTTCTTTAAAGAACGACGGGTACCGCTGCTTCCCTGGCCGGCCTCTTCGCCTGACATGTCACCCACTGAACATGTGTGGGATATGGAGCGTCGGCAACTTGTTCACTCAGGTCTTCCTGCAGCCACAATTAACGCTTTGCGCACACACCTACAAACCTCATTGCAGAGCGTTCTCCAGCAACTTATTCAGGTGCTCGTTGATTCCATGCCATGGTGTCTAACGGCTCTGATTGCAGCACATGGGGACATTATTTCGCACAGACTTTCCAGTCACAGTGCATGAAAACGTCTGTAATGCTAATCATTTGTGTAGTGTCACGTCACCAATCGGCGGAACAATTTCTTTGTGATTACAGCTCCCAGTCTTGGTGTTTCACTTGGCAACATTAGCGGTGGAGGGTATATAAAGCGTGTAGAGGGGACACGTAAAACAGTGCAGTCATTGTCATAATGCGGAAACCGGGCAATTTATCTGACGTTCAAAAGAACATAATGATCCGGTTTCGGATCAACGGGGGAATCACTTCCTAAACGGCTATGTTTGGTTCGCGTGACGCCGTCTTCAAAGCACACAGTATATAGCAAAATGGCGTAATCGAAATGTCGAGAAAACTGTTGTGCAGCGTCGGCCATAGATGATGTGGGTGAACAACGGCTGCGGATATGCGTGCAACTGTTGAGCAACTGACCACCCAAATGAACCAAAGGGCTATCAACATGTCTTCCCAACGACCGTTCAGCAAACGTGCTACGTGTGGGCCTCTGCAGCAGGCGCCTGGTTCGTGCACCCATGCTGACTGATGTTTGTCGGTGACAAATGGAATTTGCGCTCCAATATCGCAACTGAACGCGCACTCAGTGGAGACATTGTAGGGAAGCAGCCTACTCACACCATATAGAATTCATATGCTTTCCATTGAGTGCCAGCCTAGTTCGCTGTAACTAGCTATGACGTCACGAATATTGCTCAATACCTTATAAGAAAAGTATATAATCTGAAAAATTTATAGCATGTTAGGAGTGCTGCTAAAATGATAATGTGTTAAGTTTAAGTTTAGTAACATTAACAGTTTTCGAAATTTGGACGTTTTACGTAAAAATCATCTGCGCAACAGGAAGGCGCTAGCACATCAAAATCTAAAATCGGATTCCTTTTTCATTGTAATTTAATGGAAACACAATCTTGGATCTCACAAAGTAATATTTTGGTTGAAGTTCATGATTTTCTGTTTTTGTGTCCTAAAAGTATGGAAGCAAGATAGATTAAGTAAGTGATTAGATAAAGCTAGGATGTTTAGATTTAAGTAGCACGGAGATACGATATAATAACAAAGATGTGAGAAGTTTCCAAAAGGTAGCTATAAAACTATAGCTGTAGAGTCTCTCCAAAGGGCAAGTTCAGAGCTCATCTATTGCATGCAGTGCAACTAAAGTAATTCTCTCGCCAAAACTATTTAGCCTAGCCACATCAGAATTTTATTACAGATACTTTCCTGTTCACTGATAGCATAATTAAATTGAGAGCTTCATTGGTCTTCAGCGAATGAAGCAATTAATTATTTAGTAACTTGAAGTGGTGTTCTGCTAGCCCAGCGGCTAGTCAGGAAGCCAAATGTTGTCGGCTGCGCCTTCTGCGGTCGGCACCGCGGCTGTATAAATAAGAGCGCTGCCAGTTAGAATCAGGCCTCAGTTCTCTTCTAGATTCGTATCAGGGTGCTCTCCGTGTCAGAAGCCGCGTCGCGTTTGTGCAGTTGCAAGGAACAGCCTTGGATGCAGTATCACGTAGCTCGGTACGCACGTAACAATGAGTTTGCATCATGGTAAAGTGTTAATTACGGAACGACTCCAGTGATTTATTCTCAGTTTTCATCAATAACGGTTATTGAACAGTAGGGGTTAATAGGATGCGCGCAATAGACTCTGTACAGCTCTGATAGTACAAAAGCTGATAGTAGCATTGCTTGGTTAAACATTTATTTGAAACTTTACGCTTTATCGTTTTCAGAATATCGTGAAAATTGTTATAGTAAACTGCATTTTCTGTGAATCTCAGACATCCTAAATCCTCAGAGTAATGAACTGCAATGATCAATAACCTTATTTCTCCATCAGAGTGCGCACAGTGAACTTTAATTACAGGCATCACGTTTTTGCTAATCACTTTCTGGTTGCCAACGTTGTAGTTAGAGAGCCTGTGTTGTGAACGGCAACAATACAATAGAAAATATAAATAAATTTTCCACCCGCTGCCCCACAACATGTGGCCTTTAGAGATAAATCAAATTTTATGCTGTATCGGTCAGATGGCCGTTGGCATGTACGACGTTGCGGCCGGAGCCGCACCTGCTGCTGCGGGCCACACTCGCACACAGCAGCTGTCGAGGTGCCGTCTGCAGTTCAACGCGCCGCGGCGCACCGCACCGCATCAGTAATCCTGGTACGCCGCGCCAGCATCGCCATACGTCGTGCAGAAGGAACTAAGTGTAGTGAAAAGCTGTTAAAATTTTTACTAACCTTCGCTAAAAGACTTTCGGCGATAGATCTGCTAAAAGAATCAGAAGTTAATATTAAATCAGAACAAATGTCTGATGAAGAAAGAGCTAATCCAGACAACGGTTCAAATGTAAATCTGCTTGAAAATACTGAGGTTAAAGTGAAATCCGAACCATTGTCCCTGACAATAATGTGAAAAGAGGCAATGATTCAATAACAGAAACCCCTGTAGTAAAACAGAAATCAGAGATTGTTAATTTACTGGATGATAGTTTCTCTGATGATTTAAAAATGAAATAGTCATCAGAGGTGGTAATGTTTAAAAATGAGAATTTGGATATAACAGATAAATCAGATGTTTCATTTAGTTTTGATGATTCTGGTATTGGGTCTAGTTTTAATTCACCTGAGTGTGATAAGAAACCAGCTAATGAGCAACCTAAAGACACTGGGGAAATTGATTTAAATGCAAAATTGCAGGCAATATCAGCCAGCCAAACTAATTTGAATAAACGGTTTGACGCAATGGACCGTACCTTCAAGGCTGGCTGCAATAAGCTGAAAGAGGAATTAAATAACAGAATTTTGGCCAGCCAAACAAATTTTAATAAAAGATTTGAAGTGATGGACAATACCTTCAAGACTGGCTGCATAAGTTGAAAGAGGATTTAACACTAAAACCACCGGAACTAGTACTATACTTAGAACCGCCGATGTGGTCAAAGTGACCACTTTCTTTGTAAGTACATGCTGTGCTGTTTAATGTAGATATTAATGACCTTGATAACAATGTATCACTATAATTACGTTTAACAACAGTATCATTGTATTTTACAACAACAATGGGAACATAATATTACTAATATTGAAGAACATAGTCCACATTATTTATCTGCAACCATACTAATTGTATTGCAGTAGTTTTAAAATTAATAGAAATTAATCTCACTGGAGAAACTAAGTACCCATGAATATGTTAAGAGAAAGACCAATCATAAAATATGACCATGTATAGTACCTAATCCTACTTACAAGCATTACAAACTACTGTCTTTATTACTTTATATGTACATGGCCCACAAACATATCTCTTGCATTTACTGCACACTTCATTTGTCTTGTTTCTGAATTTCCTCGTTTGGCAGAGTTTTCTTACTTTCGCAGGAATTTCCGCTTCTTCTCTTTCTTCATCACCATCGTCCTTCTTTTCCTTTTCTTTGCCATCCCTTGGCATCCTTTCCTGATTCCTGATTTCCATATAGGCTCTATATAATTCTTCTGCTAGATTTAGGATGAAATTCCTCCTACTTATTTTGATCCCTGTCACTAGCTTGAAAATGATCCATGCGTTGATGACTCCTAAATCAAGGATATTGTGAAATACGTGTACAGGCCATCGATGAGTACCAGAGCGGACAGAATATATCCTCGTCATCTGGTCCAAGACATCTACGGCAAATTTTGTGCTATTGTAGAAGTTCACTGTTTCGGGAAGGTGTTTCGAATTATTTTGTATTTCCACATCTGTGTGCATGGTGCTATACAGAAGAACATTTTTGTTCTTTTTCCCTTGGTAAACAGTCAGAGTACCACCTTCCCTTTTCAAGAGGACAGACGTATAAAGAGGAGCTTTAACTTTTTTATAGTGTTCGGGATTTCTTTTCTTGCACGGTTGATAGTGCCGACAAGACTAATTTTCTCTGTTTCGAGTCTCTCCCCAAGTGTGACCGTAGTGAAAAAATTATCAGTAGTCACATTTCGCGCCTTATTGCGATATGAAGCTACCAATTTCTTCACTACTTGTTCTGGAAGTTTTCCATTAGGTGCCCTCTGTTCGTCCTTTCCTACATAAGGGAACCCATTACAAAGATATTTTGTTTCTACATCCGCTAGAAACCAGAATTTGATTCCGTATCTATCAGGCTTATTCGGATTATATTGCAAATACGGACACCTGGTTCTGCTGGGGAAAAGTTGTTCGTCCACAGTGACATTTCATCGAGGTATGTAATGCAGCTGACAGTTTTCTATAAAATGGTTGCAAGTAGTTGATATAAGTGCAAATTCGTCACTTTTCAAACGTTCCGACCGTGTATTTTTTTTCATCAAAACGCAGATATTTCAAAATTTCTCGAAAGCTGCTTCTGCTCATTGTGTCAGCGAAAAATGGGGCTCCCCACTTTTTCGACCACAACTCATCTACTCCAATACATCTGGCACCTAGTGCACCAGGAACATATAATAAAGCAACAAATGCATCTAATTCTTCTAAATGTAAACTCCAGGAATCATTTCCAAGAAGCCGTTGTGCCTCTGCTTCTGTGCATTTCTTTATGTGTTTCAACATTGATTGATCAACTAAAAGGCGCCAGGCACTCGAAACATTATCATTTGAGACGTGCCGCTTTGCGTGTGGAGTAGGTCCCCGTGTTTCATTCAATATATTCTGTTGACCTATCCTACCTGTAGTAGTAACACCGAAGTCTGCTACAGTCCACTCCGTGATCCCGTCCTTCCCCAGGAGTTTTGAGCCAGGTGCTGGAAGTGAACCCTCACTTTGTTCTCCTCTTCTACGTCGATTCTATATCGGTCCACCTACAGGAGGTGCAGTTCTCTTTTTACCCAGGGTAGGTCCTTCTCTAGCATTGTTTATATTACTGCTTGGTCCTGGTTCAGCGACTGCGTGAGGAAAGAGACAATTAGAAAGCTACAACTCATTATAAATATAACACACCACACAATAAAATAGCAGTAACAGAAGTAGCAGTAGAAGTGTCAGCTCTATTATAATAGTGATCATTATTTATATAGTAACAATAGTAATAATAACAATAATAATATAAGTGAATGTAAATTACCTTCATCTTCAGTCTCGGAGCTGTCACTCTCCACATTAGCGACAGGTTGGTAATCTTCATCCGTACAATCTTCCACAAGGTCCTCAACTTCAGGATCATTTTCAGTATCCGATTCATACAAAAGTGTGACAATTTCTTCATCTGAAAGTGGCCGTGGCCGTGGTTTGTATCGCTGTGACATCTGAGCCATGTCTACTGCTCTGAGACCAGTACTCAAATAATCAGTCTTGTTTATGCGAAACCCAATAGTAAAAAATAAATGACATATTGCATTGTTGAGCTTTTAAATTCAAACAATGCGAATAAATTTCAGTAACCAACAAATTTAGTACATTGTTGACGGGTGCTAAGAATAAATCCGGGGAGTGACGCAGAACAATCTTTAAGTAATCTGTTTTCAAATATACATGTAATGTGGCCAAAGTGACCACTCGGCAGTTTTAAGAATAAGTGGTCATTCAAAGAAAACTAATGAAGATAAAGTAAATATTGGACTATTTATATGATCTACATAAACATTTAGGAAAAGTCATTAACTCACAACAGCATAGATTAGAAATTGACCGAATAATAACATGTTAAAATATAAAAAGTGGTCAAATTGACCACTCGGCGGTCCTAGTGTTAAAAGCTGCGCTCAAAGCAGATCTAGACAGTTTAATTTATAATATTGACTCCAACCATGCTGATGTTAATGCAATTATCTGAGCTGCATAAAACAGTAAGGTCCAAAGTTGCTGAGGTTCGCAAAGACTTCCAAAAGGAAGACGCGAAACTGGAGCAAAACTTAACAGAAAATATAAAGTCGGAATCTGAACTATGCTCAGATAGATTTAAAGATGTTAATGTAAAAGTGAATATATGTCAAGCAGATGTAGAAGCAATTAAGACTGATACTACTCATGTTGTGCAAAGAGTAGGTAATGTTGAAATGAAAGTAGAAACGATTAGCACTAACATTGCTAAAATTGAGAATAAAGTAGCTTCAGTAGCTTCTGGTAATGGTAGTGTACAGCAAGTTGTAGCTGCAAACGCTGCTTTTATTGGGTGTTGGCAGTTCTTACGATTCGATCCAGACAAAAATATCCATCCGCTAGATTCTTGGAACGATTTTGAAGATGTGTTTCCATCAGTTTGGTCTGAATGCGAGAAAATGTCATTTATTAGAAGTCAGTGCATTGGTCAGCTGATGCCATGTTGAAGTGTAGCACATTAGCAGAATTTAAAACAGCTCTCATTAATGAATACTGGTCTAATCTTAAGAAGAATGAGGTGCTGAGAGAATTTCGGAGTGGGAAACGCTTCAATACAGGCAGGGAATCTATCAAAGGGTTTGCCAGATCTTGGATTTCAAGTCTGTCACGTTTGACGGAAAATCTGAAACCTGAAATCATCATACTAGGTCTTGAAGCTAAATTACCATGGTATTGGCAGACTAGAATCATATCCGCCTCTAGAGACGATCTTGACCGTTTCATTGAATATTTGGAACGTGTAGAGCTTGTTGCTGTCAATGAGGAGCGGGCACGTAATAATAGAAATAGTAACAGCACCAGCAGTAATTTTAAGAATGAGTAGAATGGCAATGTAAACATCTGAACAGTAGGTGTTCGCCATCCTAAGAGAGGTAGGGAATGGAGAAATAATAACCATAACCTACAATGGCAATCTGTTTATAGAAATGTTGTTTGTAACGAAAATGTGCAGGTAAACATCAGTGTTGAAAGCAATTTTGCTCCAGTTACCAATAATGGCAATAAGAGAAACAGTAGTTGGCAGAGGCAGGAAAATTATTTCCCGTCTATGAGGACACTGGCGCTCACCAGGCCGTTACTTTTCCTGAGCCAGTAATTACGGCGATTGGTAATAGTATTTAGTTGATACCGTGTTAGAGACGCATTCTAAGTGGGAAGAGCAAGAGAAGGCGCAGCAACATAATGGTAGGGAAGAGCCACAAAGTACTGAATTGTCAGGTGAAGAAGCAGAAGAAATTCATGCTTATATCTACGATGAGAATGATGTGCTCTTATCTAAAGTGCCTGTGCAGGATGTTGACACTGTGCTGATAGGGCTAGAGGTAAGTCAAAATGTAGAGAGTAGCCTGTTGTGGGTCGATGAACCCAGTGGCTGTGACCAGTTGTCACTTGAGAAGGAACTAGACGATAATAATGAAAGTGGTTTAGCTGTAACTAGTGTCATGCCCGGTTTGGAGGCGCAGAGTCGCTCCGACCACAATAATTTAGGTCACGTTCAGCACACTAAATGTAATAAAGTCGTGCGGTGTTTTGATTTGAAATTAGTAGACCAACTGGAAAAGGCAGCTGAAAATGTGGTTCAGGAAACCCCTACATACCTCGATCTAAATGTAATGAAGACAGATGTCGATCGCTTTAGCTGCAGACAAATCCAAAAGGAACTGTTGGATGAATTTGAGGAACCACCTGTAAAACCTAGAATACGCCACCCTATAATACTAGTAAATATATTAGATATCAGTGTATGTTGTCTCTTAGACAGTGGCAGTGAGATGAGTGCTTTGTCTCAGTCCTTTTTTGATGCATTACCTAGTAAAGATAAGCTTACATTAATGAGTGTATCAGGACTGAGGATAATTGGTGCTACTGGCAAGGTGTGAAAAACGGTAAAGCAAGAAGCTTTGCATCCCTTTTATATTAATGGTAATGTGATTGATCATCCATGCTTAATAATAAACAATCTCAGTATCGAGGTTCTAATTGGCATAAATTTCTTGTCAAAGTATCAGGGTGTTGTTAACTTTGAAAGGAGCCAGTTAAAAATGGTCTTCCCAATATCCGGAGTAATTACGGTACCATTTATTGACAAACACATAGTAACTAATGTTGAGACTTGGGAGCTGCCTATACGAATTCTGAAAAATGAAGATATTGGGATGAAGATGTCGATCTTAGTTAAGTTAGGTTGAACACAGCAGAAGCAGAAACAAAGAAATTCATGTTCGTTTACCGAGGACCTTCCAGGGTTATAGGAAAACCGCATGCAAATGCGTGTAGGCTGGAGTACCCGAACAGTAAAAAAGTATTAGGTCTCAGAAACGTGATCGACCTAAAGAGATTCATAGGTAGTGAATGAATTCTGTAGGGATGAGGTTGTTCTGTAACCTCTACGCAGTGTGGCAGCTGTGCAGTCCCAGCTGTGTGAGATCTTCTTTCCACATTTCAGGTCTCACTCATTCCTATCCCCAAGATTTCGAATTCTTCTTCCCATAACAAATTTTACAGATATTCTCAGTAACAAACCACGAGTTCTGTAACCATTCCATCAACCGATTAGTGAAGAAACTACTGGATGTGAGAAACCTAATAGTGATATGTAAACAATAGAGAGTATGTGAGGTTGGAGCCTAAATGTATTAAGGTTATGAGCTGAAGGCGTGAATGAGACCGTAGGTACCCTTATGTTAGATGAGACAAAGCAGCTTATGCTGTCCTATAGGTTTAAGAAATTTAGCATAACGCGTATCCATGATTACTTAGAGAGTTGAAGGCATAAATATATCTGAGTAACAAGTATGTATTTATACGTTTTAGGAAGTACCTTGGTAATATTATAAGTACAATGTGTTGTTCTACTGGAAATGGTTCCATAGTAATATTAAAAAGATATGCAAATTCGTTGGTAAGCAGAAGCTGAAGTGGCAATGGGACCTATTGTCTGCATTAGAGCTAACTAGTAAATAGCAGAAGAGATTACTTACTGTTATGGAATATATGCAGACAAGTTGTAATGATGAACTCACCTTGTATAGCAGGGAATGGGAATAACAATGGAATTGGACAGTGTTTGTGGTTGAGACGTGAAGGACACGTCCTTGAAGTATTTGTGAGGTTGGAGCCTACATGTATTAAGGTTATGAGCTGAAGGCGTGAATGAGACCGTAGGTACCCTTATGTTAGATGAGACAAAGCAGCTTATGCTGTCCTATAGGTTTAAGGAATTTAGCATAACGCGTATCCATGATTACTTAATGCCCTTTAGTAATAGTCGACAGAGACTACCTGTAGTTTCAGCATCCGATCGAATGGAAATGTATTGCCACGTAGGCAAACTGATCAGCTGCAATACACCATAGAAATGAAACCAATGTGCTATCTTGTGCTTTAAATTGTTAACAGAATGAGTATTACGTAAGTACCCACGCTAGCAACGTAATGGAATAACATAAATGCAGACATGAAACATTATTAATAGCTCAGCATAATTAAACTTCAATGAAATGGGGAACTGACACAGCAGCGAAGGACCAATAAGTTTATTTAGTAATCGACTAATCATAGTGTGTTTTGAACTCTCAGAAATTGTACTCCTATTATCACAAATTACTCAAATGTACAGAGAAGCTAAGAATGACAACTAATAATTAAGAATACTCATACCATCTCTAAGAATGATATAGTTGACGATGAGTGAGCCTGAAAATAAATACAAATGTGTCAGGAATGTACCGAGCATTGGTTCAGTGTTCCGGCCCAGAAATAATAATTTGAGATTTAAAGGCTTCATGAATGTATGCCTTGGATATAAAATTTTCTTTAGTACGTGATTAATGGCGTATTGAGTCATTTGTTTACGGATTTAATTACAGTAAAGTAACCATGAGTTTGAAATAGAAAACCGTTCTGTTAACTTTGTTTCAGTAACGAGTTGAAGGGTAAAATGTATATATCCCCATTACATTGTGACCCTTAATTGAATGGTGTCTAAGGCACTATTTTTGTTTGTTCTACAAAACAAACCAGATAATGGCAGCCTGATAGCTGCATGAAAGTGTGGAGTGACTTGGACACAACTCACAGTGATCCCTCCCCTTTCCCCGTTGTGGTATAGAGTGGACGTGAAGGACGCACTCCATAGCAATTTCCCCCTCTGAACCTTGTGAGTCGAAATGCAGAACGCCAGCCAAAGTGGCTACAACAACGTATGTAAAACTGGAAGTGTTATGATTCGAGAAACTCTCTTTCAGGTGTAGAAAAGACTGCCAACATTTCAATATTCATTTACGCAACAAGAATAATCATGTCATTTTCTTTGTACCTATGTATGTAAAAATATCTACAGACAATCTAATAGGTTTAAGCTTTTCCCCTAATTAAGTGAAACATGAGCCAGACATTTTCATTATTTTAAATGTTTATGTTTTTATGTATTAGAAGCAATATGCATGCCAAATTGTTTCATTGATTTTCGAAAGTCCATTTAATACGTGTTTCATGAATAATTTAACATGCAAGGTATTAGTGCCATGAATTTTGCTGACTTGCAATTTACGTATTTTATAGATGTTGTTATCAGTTTTGCAATTTTGCTTAAGAGGCAGTGAATATAGCAGAAATCTAAATAATTGAAGTAGATAATAAGTTTTCTTTCAATATGTCTAAATGTTTAAATTCCAATTTTTTCCATTTTCGTAAGGAGTTAAGCTGTACTCTTGCTTCCCCTTTGGTAATTAATTTTTTTCACTTACATTCAAAAAAATTAAGTAGAGGGCGATGTAGGGAAGCAATCTACTCACGCCATATGGAATTCATATACTTTCCAATATGTCCCAGCCTAGTCCGCTGTAACTAGCTATGACGTCACAAATGCTGCGCAATACCTTAAAAGTAAAGTAAATAATATGAAAAGATAATAGCATGTTAGGAGTGATGCTAAAATGATAATGTGTTAAGTTTAAGTTTAGTAACATTAACAGTTTTCGAAATTTGGACGTTTTACGTAAAAATCATCTGCGCAACAGGAAGGCGCTAGAACATCGAAATCTAAAATCGGATTCCTTTTTCATTGTAATTTAATGGAAACACCATCCTGGATCTCACCAAGTAAAATTTTGGTTGAAATTCATGATTTTCTGTTTTTGTGTCCTAAAAGTATGGAAAAAAGATAAATTAAGTAAGTGATTAGATAAAGCCAGGATGTTTAGATTTAGGTAGCATGGAGATACGATATAATAACAAAGATGTGAGAAGTTTCCAAAAGGTAGCTATAAAACTATAGCTGTAGAGTCTCTCCAAAGGGCAAGTTCAGAGCTCATCTATTGCATGCAGTGCAACTAAAGTAATTCTCTCGCCAAAACTATTTAGCCTAGCAACATCAGAATTTTATTACAGATACTTACCTGTTCACTGATAGCATAATTAAATTGAGAGCTTCGTTGGTCTTCAGCGAATGAAGCAATTAATTATTTAGTAACTTGAAGTGGTGTTCTGCTAGCCCAGCGGCTAGTCAGGAAGGCAAATGTTGTCGGCTGCGCCTTCTGCGGTCCGCACCGCGGCTGTATAAATAAGAGCGCTGCCAGTTAGAATCAGGCGTCAGTTCTCTTCTAGATTCGTATCAGGGTGCTCTCCGTGTCAGAAGCCGCGTAGCATTTGTGCAGTTGCAAGGAACAGCCTTGGATGCAGTATCACGTAGCTCGGTACGCACGTAACAATGAGTTTGCATCGTGGTAAAGTGTTAATTGCGGAACGACTCCAGTGATTTATTCTCAGTTTGCGTGTGTCGTATTTTCACGTGTCGCCGCAGGACAGACCTTCCATAATTACTAGTGTGGCGTTTGATGAGTATTGACATCAAATTTTGGTGAGCATTCACTTTGAACATTTACATCGATAGCAAATATTGTTCAGTTTCGTTATCTAGGGATAATACGATCCGCACAATAGACTCTGAACGGTTCTGATAGGACAATAGCTGATGGTAGCATTGCTTGGTTAAATATTTATTTGAAACTTTACGCTTTATCGTTTTCAGAATATTGTGAAAATTGTTAAACTGCATTTTATGTGAATCTCAGACATCCTAAATCTTCAGAGTAATGACCTTCAATGATCAATAACCTTATTTCTCCAACAGAGTGCGCACAATGAACTTTAATTACAGGCATCACGTTTTTGCAAATCACTTTCTGGTTGCCAACATTGTAGTTAGAGAGCCTATGTTGAGAACAGCAACAATACAATAGAAAATATAAATAAATTTTCCACCCGCCGCCCCACGTCATCTGGCCTTTAGAGATAAATCTCATTTTATGCTCTACCGGACAGGTGGCCGTTGGCGTGTACGACGTGAAACCACACATCCAGCAACAATTGTCGTATGCGTCATGGCCGGAGCAGGTTGTATTTTCCTATCCTTTTCCTTTTTTTTGGGGGGGTCATCAGTCTATTGATTGGTTTGATGCGGCCCGCCACGAATTCCTCTCCTGCGACAAACTCTTCATTCAAGATTAGCACTTGCTACCTACGTCCTCAATTATTTGCTGGATGTAATCCAATCTCTGTCTTTCTCTACAGGTTTTGCCCTCTATAGCTCCCTCGTGTCTTAATGGATGTCCTACCACCCAGTCTTTTCTTTATCAGTGTTTTACAAATATTCCTTTCTTCTCCGGTTCTGCGCAGTTCCTCCTCATTCCTTCCCCTATCAGTTCACCTAATTTTCACCATTAGTCTGTAGCACAACATCTCAAAAGCTTCGATTCTCTACTGGTCCGGTTTTCCCACAGTCCATGTTTCACTATCATACAGTGCTGTGCTCCAGAATTGTTTTCTCAGAAATTTCTTCTTCAAATTAAGGCCTACGATACTAGTGGACTTCTCTTGGCCAGAAACGCCCTTTTTGCCAGGGCTAGTTTGCCTTTGACATCCTCCTTGCTCCGTCCATCATGGTAGCAGAATTCCTTAACTTAATCGAATTCGTGACCATCAGTCCTGATGTTAAGTTTCTCGCTGTTCTCATTTCTGCTACTTTTCGTTACTTTCGTCTTTCTTCGATTTACTCTCACTCCATATTCTGTACTCATTATATTGTTCATTCGATTCAGCATATCATGTAATTCTTCCTTTCTTTCACTCAGGATAGCAATATCATCAGCGAATCTGTGATTGATATCCTTTCACTCTGAACTTTAATTTCACTGCTGAACTTTTCATTTATTTCCATCATCGCTTCTTCGATGTACAGATTGAACAAAGCGAGGAGAAAAACTATATCCCTCTCTTGCACCCCTTACAATCCGAGCGCTTTGTTCTTCGTCATCCACTCTTACCATTCCCTCTTGCCTCTTGTACATATAGCTGACCCTACAGCTAACCCAAATTTTTTTCAGAATTTCGAACACCTTGCACCGTTTTAAATTATCGAATGGTTTTTCTAAGTAAACAAATCCTATGAATGTGTCTTGATTTTTCCTTAGTCTTGCTTCCATTATGAACCGCAACGTCAGAATTGCTTCTGTATGCCTTTACCTTTTCTAAAGGCAAACTGATGGTCATCTAACATTCTCCTGCATATTATTCTTGTCAGCAACTTCGATGCACGAGCTTTTAAGCTAACGGTGCGATAAATGTCGCTTTTGTCAGCTCTTGCAGTCCTCGTAATTGTGTTCATGATATTTTTCCGAAAGAAAGATGGTATGTCGTCAGACTCATACATTCTACACACCATGTGAATAGTCATTTTGTTGCCACTTCTCTCAATGATTTTAGAAATTCTGATGGAATGTTATCTATCCATTCCGACTTATTTAATCTTAAGTCCTGCAAAACTCTCGTAACTTCTGATTCTAATACTGGATCCATTATGTTTTCTAAACCGACTACAGTTTCTTCTTCTATCACTTGAGACAAATCTTCCTCTTCATAGAGGCCTCCTGTGTACGCTTCCCATCTATCCGCTCCATCATCTGCATTTAACAGTACAATTCCTGTTGCACTCTTAGTATTACCACCTTTCCTTTTTTATGTCACCAAAAGTTGTTTTGTCTTTTCTGTATGCTGAATCAGTCCTTGCGACCATCATTTATTTTTTGATTCATTACACGTCTTTCATGAACCCCATTTAGTCTCACTTTCCCTGTACTTCCCATTTTTTTCATTCTTCAGGGATTTGAATTTCTATATTCCTGAATTTCTTTGAAAACTTTTGTACCACTTCTTTAACGATCAACTGAAATATTTCTTCTGTTACCGTGGTTTCTTCGCAGTTAACTTTTTTGTACCTAGACTTTCCTTCCCAACTTCTGTGAGTGCCCACTTTTGAGAAGTCCATTGCTCCTCAACTCTACTGCCGACTGAGCTAGCCCTTATTGCTTTATCTGTAGCCTTAGAGGAGTTCAAGTGTTTCACCGTCCCTCAGTATTTGTGTACCTTACGTCTCTGCGTATTGTTTCTTCCTGACTAATCTCTTAAACTTCAGCCTACTCTTCATCATTACTACATTGTTATCTAAGTCTATATCTGCTCCTGGGTACGCCTTACAACTCAGTATCCGATTTCGGAATCTCTGTCCGACAATGATATAATCTAATTGAAATATTCCCGTATCATCCGGTCTTTTCCAAGTGTACCTCCTCCTCTTGTGATTCTTGAACAGACTATTCGTTATTTTCAGCTGAAATTTATTACAGAACTCAATTAGTCTCTCTCCTCTCTTATTCCTTGTTCCAAGCCCATATTTTCCTGCAACCTGTTCTTCTACTCCTTCCCCTACAGCTACATTCCAGTTCCCAATGACTATTATATTTTCATCTCCCTTTGTGTACTGTATTACCCTTGTATATCCTCATTATGATCTCGGAAATATTTTAGTGTCATTGCGTGGGTGACCTCGTCATTCTGGAAGATAAAATGGATCAACAAACGTATGCGTCTATCCTTGAGGACCATATTCAGGCTTTTGATAGGTGTTCACTGGCAATGTGTAGAATTGGTAAGTAGGCCCATGGGCTGCTGGAGTGAAATGCTGAACCCATATGAGAATACAAAAAATGTATGTTCACCACGTTAGTTAAAACACAGCACTGGTAACAACACAATGATTAATCAGCATCTGAAAATTGCAGTGACCTACACCGATTATTCATTTATATGAAAACAATGATAACGATTCAAAAAATTTTAAAAGAAAAACAGCCTTATTGCCCCAACTTAAAATTCATAAAAAATTTCTTTACACAGACATAACCTTAACATAAGTGCATATATGAGCTCACTAATAGTGAATATGAAAAATAAAAATTTGTGAAAGCCATTAGGTTTCAAAAATACTCGAAACGCAATATCTCATAAATATGAGAATTTACTGTTATGGTAAGCATTCGGCAATATGATCTTATGATAACGTGAAAGATGTAGACAGCAATCAGCACATTCTCGGCGTTTGGCATTCACATGGGGCGCGTGTCTGAATTCCTTGCTCACAACAATATGGTTGCTAGAGCACACAAACCCAGTATTAATACACAGTTCACTAAAATAATAAAACCCACAGCCAAGCACTGAGTAGCGCCAAATGCAGGAAGATACGTTAAACGCTACAGCGTGACAACCGCAGTTACTTATTACAGCAATATTCAATAAACAGCGTCCAATGAGGTGAAATTTCGCTCGATAAGTTTATAAACCGCAGCTGGCTCAAGATGATAATGACAAGACAATCCGCACACAACCTCAAATACCAAAGCACGGTTTGACGGAGCAAAATTGTTTCTATGATAGTTGACAACAAGAAGTTTGCAATTCCAATTTAAATTGGCGGCTGAAATTTTATACAGAGAATAAACTTTGATTCATAAAATTCACCACTTTAAATATTAACAATAACAAATAAAAAAACTGAATCGTCGAATATTCATCACACTTTGATGCAACGGAACCAGGGCACAGCGCAGTTAGATGAACTTGCAATACCAAGTATACCGGACCGATGTCCGGATGGTTTAAGGAATGACTTGCGAAAATCAAAGTTGCCACACGGAGCAATGACATCCGAAGGTTCCACCCCCAAATGGCTCACCGTGCCCGCATCTCGTGGTCGTGCGGTAGCGTTCTCGCTTCCCACGCCCGGGTTCCCGGGTTCGATTCCCGGCGGGGTCAGGGATTTTCTCTGCCTCGTGATGGCTGGGTGTTGTGTGCTGTCCTTAGGTTAGTTAGGTTTACGTAGTTCTAAGTTCTAGGGGACTTATGACCACAGCAGTTGAGTCCCATAGTGCTCAGAGCCATTTGAACCATTTTTTGGCTCACCGTTTAAAGTCAGTCCAGGACCTCGCCGTTAACATGCACGCCAGGGTAAACTCCTGCGCTGTCCTCAGGATTCCAGATAGACACGACCCTTAAACAGAACCTATGTTAACGGGTGACTGCTTCCGCACTCCAGATCCGCTCGCTGCCAGACGCTGGCGCCGGAACGTCAACACCGTGCGTCCTCGCAGTACACAAAAGGCCGACTGACTACTCGCGATGCTCCGTACGCTGTCTTCCCCTTGTCACTGCCGCCAACCGAGACTCCGTCACCGTCCCGACAGCGTCTCCGTCACTGCCCCCGACCGAGTCCCAGCTCGCGAGTCGCAGCCGTCCTAAATAGAGGGCGCTAGTCAATCAGGACGCCGCAAAGCGTGTAACTTCAACAGAGAAACTATCCCGCCAAGAGCATCGCAAGAAGTCACGGCTCATTCACATTTATGTGACTGGACAGTGTAGTGTTTCTGGTCTGGCCGCAATCCTGGACATGATAGGTTTTTCACACTAGCGTCGCGTTTCTCTAGTGCAGAGCAGCCCGTGTGTTCTTCAAACAATAGAGATTCCCCCTCACCTAATAAGTACAGGTGACACTGTGTCTGGCGGTCGTTAGTGCTCTCTTTTATGGTAAGCCACGGGTCCGCGTTTCGGGAGTGGATGCTTGTAGCAGTGAACCGTGGCTGACCACTTCTTGCTGCCAAGGACACGTGTGATTTCCTGTGCATATCTGACTGCCGCCTCTCTTTCTAATGCAATTACTTTTGCCACATCGTTTAAAGTCGATTCTGTGTCGCGATCTTTGTAGAAACATCTCCTTTATAGTACGCTTTCCAGTACAAAAAAAATGGCTCTGAGCACTATGGGACTTAACTTCTGAGGTCATCAGTCCCCTAGAACTTAGAACTACGTAAACCTAACTAACCTAAGGACATCACACACATCCATGCCCGAGGCAGGATTCGAACCTGCGACCGTAGCGGCCGCGCGGTTCCAGACTGTAGCGCCTAGAACCGCTCGGCCATACCGGCCGGCAAGCTTCCAGTACATTGCGGGCCAGTCACATGTGTTTATGTGTACCTGTACGTGATACAATTTAACGGCTTCAGTGCATTTTATTAATTTTGAACCAAGTCGTTTTCTGTGTTTAGTGTTTCCCCGTGTGTGTAGATTTTTGTGAAATAAACGTGCAGTAACTCAGTTTTGTCGTTATCATTTCAATACTTATCGTAGTCTGTCACTTCTTCTATCAATTACTCATGGGCATCAGCCATACTCGTACGAGTATATGAATGACATGTTTGCTTCACAATTCCGTTGTGACAGATCTTTATCCAAGTGACAGACAGCCTTTCAATCTAGCTTCTACTGTAAGGATAGTACTTGTGTGCATAGTCCGACTTTAGTAGTAGATAAGTTTCATTTAGTTCACCCTACTGGGATATTTATTCCGTGTTAGCAGATACTTTTCATTGACTTCACTGTGCCAGGATCTTTATTCTCCAGTAGCTATTGCGTTTCATTTTGCTCACCCAGCGACGATATTTATTCCCAAATAGCTATACGCCCATGCTTTGCAACGGAAGTTAAGAGCCTTTGGGCACCGTCGCTACTTAGGTTTCCGTACCTCTACATGTTAAGAAAATGTTCGTGTCATTTAGGCAAAAGAAAACTAACAGCTCCATCTATTGATTCTTTGGTGTACTACGAAACAAACAGCGTCCTCTATTGATTCTTTCAAATGTTCAAATGTATGTGAAATCTTATGGGACTTAACTGCTAAGGTCATCAGTCCCTAAGCTTACACACTACTTAACCTAAATTATCCTAAGGACAAACACACACATCCATGCCCGAGGGAGGACTCGAACCTCCGCCGGGACCAGCCGCACAGTCCGTGACTGCACCACCCCACACCGCTCGGCTAATCCCGCGCGGCATTGGTTCTTTGATACGATGATGTACTACACCGTCACTAAGGTATAACTCCAAACTACTAAGCCAATCAGACTCGTAAAATTGAAGCTATTGGCCTCCTTGTCGTTTATTTGAAATTATGTATGAAGACTATTCAGCAAGTACTGTACTTAAATGTTTTTAATTCTGCCCCGGTGTGAGCTGGCCTGGAATCTGGTTCCTTTATGCCTTCAGTGACCCCTTTTAGGGCTGTGTCTGTCAATCTGGAGGTTTCTGTAAGCACCAAGTTAGTAGTTTGCAATGTTAATCTGGTACTTGAAATCATTTTTTGTTATCATTGAGTATTTGACAGTACAGATTGTAATTTCTCTTTGTTGTAGATCTTATGGCCCTTCCTAGATCGAGTTTTTAGTTTTGGCTGTAACTAAAGTTGTGTGCGATCAGCATAAAGTTACGCACCTGTGGGTCGTATGTGTGTGTGTGTGTGTGTGTGTGTGTGTGTGCGCACACACGCGCTTGTATTTGTACACTCTCTTACTCCGTGCTCAGGCGTCCTTTTGGTTATAGGTGTACATTTTAACCGGCCATCTGCCATTTGGTGAGTATCCAAATTACAGTGTCTATTAGTCCTTGGTTTATTAAATTTTGTTTGAATTCTTATGTAATTATTCGTTTAAACGACTCTTTACATAGTTTCTTGTTATTGCTAGGAAATCTGACTTTCAATGTCTTTGAGCGGGCCGCTCTTTCCCTATGTGATCAAAAGTATCCGGACCTCCCCAAAAACATACATTTAGGTGCATTGTGCTGCCACATACTGCAGGTACTCCCGAGTAACCATTAGACATCGTGAGAGAGCACAATGTGGTGCTCCGCGGAACTCACGGACTTCGAATGTGGTCAGGCGATTAGGTGTCACTAGTGTCATACGTCTGTATGCGAGATTTCCACACTCCTAAACTTCCCTAGGCCTACTGTGTACGATGTGATAGTGAAGCTGAAACGTGAAGTGACACGTGCAACACAAAAGCGTACAGGCCGACACAATGAGGCGATCCGATGGTAGGCTGTGGATATGACGAATGCCCTGTGAAAGTAATCTGCCAGCGTGTGAGGTGCTAACAGGAAACTTCGGAGGCGGTAGTGTTATGGTGTGGTCGTGGTTTTCATGGACTGCGCTTATGCCCCTTATTGTTTTGCATGGCACTATCACAACACAGACCTACATTGATGTTTTAAGCACCTTCTTGTTTCCCACTGTTGGAGAGCAATTCGGGGATGGCGACTGCATGTTTCGACACGATCGAACACCTGTTCGTAATGCTCGGCCTGTGGCGGAGTGGTTACACGACAACAACATGCCTGTAATGGACTGACCTGCACAGAATCCTGACCTGAATCTTATGGAACATCTTTGGGATGGTTTGGAACTCTGGCTTCGTACCATGCCTCAACAACCGACATCAATATCTCTCCTCAGTGCAGCACTTCGTGAAGAATGGGCTGCCATTCCCCAAGAAACTTTCCAGCACGTATGCCTGCGAGAACGGAAGCTGTCATCAAAGCTAAGGGTGGGCCAATACCATATTGAATTCCAGCATTACCACCTGGAGGGCGCCACGAACTTGCAAGGCATTTTCAGCCAGATGTCCAGATACTTTTGATCACTTTTTTTTTTTTGTCGACAATCTTCTGACTGGTTTGATGCGGCCCGACACGAATTCCTCTAGTGTGCCAACCACTTCATCTCAGAGTAGCTCTTCCAGCGTATGTCCTCAATTATTTGTTAGATGTATTCCAGTCTGTCTTCCTCTCCAGTTTGTGTCCTCTATTGCTCCCTCTAGTACCATGGTAATCATTCCCTCATGTCTTAACCGATGTCCTATCATTCTGTCCCTTCTTCTTGCCAGTGTTTTCCACATGTTTCTTTCCAATCTGACTCTGCTCAGACCCTCCTCATCCGTTACCTTATCAATCCACCTAATTTTCAACATCCGTCTCTAGCATCACATCTCAAATGCTTCGATTCTCTTTTGTTCCGGTTTTCTCACAGTCCATGTTTCACTACCATACAATACTGCACTCCAGACGAACAATCTCAGAACTTCTTCCTCAAATTAAGACCGATATTTGATATTAGTAGAATTCTCTTGGACGTGAATGCCCTTTTTGGCATTTGTAGTGTGCTTTTGATGTCCTCCTTGCTCCATCATTGGTTATTTTACTGCCTGGGTAGCAGAATTCCTTAACTTCATGTACTTCGTAACCGTCGATCCTGATGTTAAGTTTCTCGCTGTTCACATTTCTACTACTTCTCATTACCTTCGTCTTTCTTCAATTTACTCTCAGTCCATACTCTGTACTGATTAGACTGTTCATTTCGTTCAGCAGGTCATGTAATTGTTCTTACTTTCACTCAGGATAGCAATGTCATCAGCCAATCGCATCATTGATAGATAACCTTTCACCTCGAATTTTAATTCCACTCCTGAACTTTTCTTTTATTTCCACATTGCTTCCTCGATGTACAGATTGAAGAGTAGCGGTAAAAGGCTACATTTTTAATGCGAGCTTTTCATTATTGGTGGTCCACTCTTATTATTCCCTCTTGGCTCTTGACATATTGTACGTTACATGTCTTTTTTTCAGAATTTCGAACATCTTGCACCATTTTACATTGTCGAACGTTTTTTCCAAGTCGAAGAATCCTATGAAAGTGTCTTGATTTTTCTTTAGTCTTGCTTCTAGTATTAACCACAATGTCAGAATTGCTTCTCTGCTGCCCTTACTTTCCCTAAAGCCAAACTGATCGTCATATAGCGCATCCTCAATGTTCTTTTTCATTCCCCTGTCTATTATTTTTGTAAGTAACTTGGATGCATGAGCTGTTATTGCGGTAAGTCTCCCACTTGTTAGCTCTTGCCGTCTTCGGAATTGTGTGGATGATGCTTTTCCGAAAGTGAGATGGTATGTCGCCAAACCCACACATTCTACACACCAACATGAATAGACGTTTCGTTGCCTTTTCCCCTAATGATTTTAGAAATTCTGATGGAATGTTATCTAACCCTTCTGCCTTATTTGATCTCAAGCCCTCCAAAGCTCTTTTAAATTCTGATTTTAATACTGGATCCCCTATCTCCTCTTTATCGACTTCTGTTTTTTCTTCTATCACATCAGACGTATCATCACCCTCATAGGGGTTTTCAACGTATTCTTTCCACCTATCTGCTCTCTCATCCGAATTTAGCAGTGGAATTCCCGTTGCACTCTTATGTTATCACCCTTGCTTTTAATGTCACCGAAGGTTGCTTTGACTTTTACTTGTCCCTCCGACAGTCATTTCTTTTTTGATGTCTTCTCATTTTTCCTGGCGCCATTTCGTCTTAGCTTCTATGCACTTCCCATTTATTTCATTCCTTTGCGACTTGTATTCCTCTATTCTGAGTTACCCGGAACATTTTTGTACTTCCTTCTTTCATCAATCAATCAAAGCATTTCTTCTGTTACCCATGGTTTCTTCGCAGTTACCTTCCTTGTACCTCTATTTTCATTCCCCACCTATTGTGGTGGCCCTTTTTACAGATGTCTATTCCTCCAACTGTACTGCCTACTGATCTATTCCTTATTTCTGTATGTATAGTCTCAGAGAACTTCAACCGTGTCTCGTCATTCCTTAATGGTTCCGTATCCCACTTCTTTGCGTATTGATTCTTCCTGATTAATGTCTTAAACTTCAGCTTACTCTTCATCACTATCATATTGTGATCAGACTCTATGTCTGTTCCTGGGCACGCCTTACAACCCAGTATTTGATTTCGGAATCTCTGTCTGACCAAGACGTAATCTAACTGAAATCTTCCCGTATCACCCGGCCTTTTCCAAGTATACCTACTCCTATTGTGATTCTTGAACAGAGTATTCGCTATTACTAGCTGAAACTTGTTACAGAACTCAGTCTTTCTCACTCCTTGTCCCAAGTCCATATTCTCCTGTAACCTTTCCTTCTACTCCTTCCACTATTAACTGCATTCCAGTCTCCCATGACTATTAGATGTTCATACCCCTTTACATACTGTTTTACCATTTAAATATCCTAATACTCTTTCTCTGTCTCTTCATCTTCAGCTTGCGACGTCGGCTTGTATACATGAACCACCGTTGTCGGTGTTGGTCTGCTGTCGACTCTGATATGAACAACCCTATCACTGAGCTGTTCACTGTAACACACTCTCTGCCCTACCTTCCTATTCATAACGAATCATACTCCTGTTATATCATTTTCTACTGCTGTTGAAACTACCCTATACTCATCTAACTAGAAATCCTTGTCTTCTTTCCAGTTTACTTCGCTGACCCCTACTATATCTAGATTGAGCCTTCGCATTTCACTTTTCGGATTTTCTAGTTTCCCTATTACCTTCAAGCTTCCGATATTCCACGCCTCGACTCGTAGAACGTTATCCTTCTTTTGATTATTCAATCTTTTTCTCATGGTAACCTCCCACTTGGCAGTTCCCTCCCGGAGATCCGAATGTGGTACTATTCCGGAATCTTTTGCCAATGGAGAGGTCATCATGACACTTCTTTCAATTACAGGCCGCATGCCCTGTGTATACACGTTATGTGTCTTGAATGCAGTGTTTTCCATTGCCTTCTGCATCCTCATGCCGTTGATAATTGCTGATTCTTCCCCCTTTAGGGACAGTTTCCCACCCCTAGGAAAAAAGAGTTCCCTGAACTTCCGTCTGCACCTCCGCCCCCTTTGGTAAGGCCGTTGGCTGAATGAGGGGTGACATCTTATGCCGGAAGTCTTCGGCCGCCAATCCCGATTATTAATCAAAACTTAAGCAGCGGCGGGATGCGAACCCGGGCCCGAAGGCGTTTCGTTTATGAATCAAAGTCGCTACTGCCTTTTCGTTCGTTGTATTTGGTGGAAGCGTCGTCACATAACATCCATTGAAGTTCGTTGTTATCTTTCACTCAGTTTTTTTTTTATTACAGAACTCGCCATGACTCTGACCGAACACGCTGAGCCACCGTGCCGGCTCCCTAGACCACAGCCAACAAGTTTGATGGAAATTATCATCACAGCAATACTTAAACGGGCTATTAAAGATTATTTTAGAGGAAACCATTAAAACGGTAGTGTACAAAATGTGTGTGTGTGTGTGTTTTGATCACATAGTGTATACTGAAGTTTTAATGGTTTCCTTGAAAATAATCTTTTATAGGCTGTTTAAGTATTGCTGTGCATGCTAATTTCTATCAAATTTGTTTGCTGTTTGTTACTTGGTATATGTTGACAGCCTTGTATCGGCAGCGGTTGACGCGTTGCTGTTCTGCTGATCTAGGACAGGAACGCGTTTTACATCTATTTCGGCGACTTTCCCATCATACCACTGGGACTAGGTGCTGGCAGGTCACACGCGCTTCTGTGGATCTTCCGTTTCAACCTGAAGTTGAGTACTTTCTTGCGATTCTTTTGGTATTGCGCAGCGGCGAGGGTGTCACCGGATTAGGACTTGGCTTTTAGTAGTTTTGGGGAAGTAATTTACTCAGTGTTTCTATTATTATAAGGTTGGTGTGGGCGTGGGATGAAAGCCTTTGGGCAAACTGAGCACTGAATTTCTTCATTTCTTTTTAAGAAATTAGGGTTTAATTGTCATTACCATTTTAATAGTGTTTTAGAGGCCCGGTAGTTTATTTAAGTACTTGTTTTACGTGAAACGGCCTTGTGAGAAATCAGTGAAGTCTTACTGTCTGATTATGTTTTTACACGTGGATGGCGTTCGGAGAGCTTGGCCGTATCTTGCCTGTGTGGGAGCAGAATAACATTTTCTTGTGACCCCAAAGTGTCGTTGTTTGCCTTATGCACCCTAGTATTGTTAGTAAAAGGAAAATTTTACGTAATTCTGCACCTCCTAGTGGTGAGGTGGCAAATAGACTTTGGACACCGACACTATATGTACTCGCGTCTAATTTATTGCCTTTGGAGTAGCTCTGGAGATTACATTAGCAGTGGAGATGTTTGCATTTTAATGCCTTTCATTTAAAGTTTGTTTAAATTATATTCAGGTCCCACAGTTGTGATGCTCGGACAGAGTGCCACCGCAAGTTTCTTTAATCAATTAACTGTTTGTAATCGGGCCATCATTGTATTGCAGAGATGATGTGTTCTTTGAGTATCAATTGTACTTTTGTGTGTAACGCAGTGTTCTTGTGCATTGTGATATCAGTTTAAAAACCTAAACTATATGGATGAATTTCACAAGAATCTTGGTAACTGTTAGTTGGCTTATGGTAGAAATGTTATTAAATAAAAGTGTTTGTTTGGGAATGACTGACACATTAAATTGGGACACCCTTCCACGTGTTTTCCTTCATTTAATCCCGATCCTTTTCCTGCATATCACAAACATCATACGAAACCTAGTAGAAATGGAGAAAACTGGTTTCACGGGTGACATTTTAACTTTGCTATAGATGGCAAAGGACTTGCAACGTTAGTTAACGGGAAGTGTTAGTGATATGACAATACGCTATAAAATGAACATTGAAAAAGTAAGGCAAAGGTAACAGAATGTAGCTGAATTAAATTAGGTGGCGCTGAGGAAATTAGATTAAGAAATGAGACGCTGGAAGTAGTTTATGAGATCTGGTATTCTTGCAGCAAAAATCTGACTTTGGCCGAGGTAAAAAAAGAGATACAATGCAGATTGTCAATTAGAGAAAATTTTTATGATACAAAATGGACAGCATTGAAGCAAATATATTATTTCTTAAGTCAACATCCGTTTCTCACAACACATACTAATGGTAGAGGGATGACTGAGGTATCATTAGAGAGGCTTTCTAACCGGCGTCTGACATTGCATACCAATTTTGCGCTAAACCTTACTATTTGTGAACATTTTTCCATGAAAGAGACTATCATAGTCAAAAGGGCGGCACTGATGCCTAGTTTTGTACCTATATTTTACGAAACTAACTTATTAACCACGAAAAGAGACTCCCTTTTCGTATGATATTATTACTAATACCATATTGTTTCAAACTATTTATGAACTGAGTAATCTGTATACAGAATTTTCATAGGTAATAATCGTGACCTCACTAGCAGTTCATTATCTCTGCCATCTGACTTTTTTAAACGAATATGCTTACCGAAATGTCGAATATGTTTGTCATTGTCGCCTTGAATTGTGACTTACCTATTGTTACTAAGGCCTAACGGGCTTAATGTAATTGGAAGTGTTTATCCAATTAAAGTTATATGGTCCTTCTGACTGTCCCTGATCTCTGCCCGTCGTACAAGCGGGGGCAGACATTCCGAGTGCAAAACACATTTTTGGACACATGGAAATGTATATAGAAGGATGTATCATAAGTTAATGATTATTATTTCACGTCATTCGGTTCATTTTTAAATATGTTTTCTCTTGATTCCCACAACTACACTGTCACCATTTAATACTATAAAAATGAGAAAGATTTGCACGGGCACAATAGTTTGAATATTACAGCTAGTCTTTTCTCAAAGTATTTTGTTCAGCCTTATGTCGAAATGAAACGTGATAATGAGCAGAACACACAGCTGAAGGGCTTTTCAATGTAGTTTTACAGAAGAATTCTGAACATTATTACCTAAATCGGATAACTAATGAAGAGGCAATGCACCAGAGAGAAAAGGGGTTTATGGCTCAACTTGATTAAAAGAAAGGGTAGGTTGATAGGTCACATTCGGATGCATCAATAAATTGTTAATCTGGTAGCTGAACGTATTGTGGCGGTCAAAATTTGTAGAGAGAATCAAGACTTGGTTACAGTATGCTGTTTGAGGTGGATGTCGTATGCAGTAGTTATGCTGTGAAAGAAATTTTAAAAAATAGACTATCATCAAGCGCAGCATCAAACCAGTCTTCGGACTGAAGGTCACAACAATCATCATCAGCTAATAAAATTTATACATACTTACAGTATAATGGAAGTATGGACTCCTTTGCTATACATTTAATTTTATTAACACATTTTATTCAACAACGAGGTATTTACGACGCTTTTAGGTTCTCAAATAATAATCACCATGGAATGTAGTTGAGTGTGGAATTATATCTTCATCACCTGATATTTATGAGGTGATCCTCGAAACGCCTCGTACATTCTGAAATAACGCACGGCGCTTAATGATCATGTCCACGTTTTCACTGACCTATTGCCAAGCATATGTACTACCAGACACTGAGCCAGCACTATGCCGCGGCTTTGTGAAGCCAGCTGCATATATAACCAGTCAAATATCTCTGCCGGCGGGAATGTTGTGTCCGGTCTGTGGATCGCGTGGAATTCCTTCAGCGAGTCGCGGATTCTGAGAACTCCCTTAGCGTGACAACAACGTAGATATTGCTGGAATCTCACAGACGCAGACAATGGGAGTTCCTTTAGCCACTTCGAGTTACGTGTCAGTGCGATGACCCAGTTACTTACAGTTTCACTGAAAACAACATGCGTATGGAAGCAGTGTATTCAGTCTTTCCTCTACCTCTACAACACAAAGTGTCCCTCTTCTAACGATGTAAAAGCTTGGCGCCCTGCGACATGACCCACGAGCTCGACAACGCTTCGAACAGCAAGGGTCGACACGCGCGAAATAAAGCCCTCAGTTCATGTGAGGTGTAAAGTGGATTATTGATGTCACGTTGGCACCAAACTTCACCACAATTCTGCCCAATGCCACTGTGGACGTGTTACATGATGATGAGGTCGTCACACCCCATCCTACCCACATCTCACCACTTCTTATGACGCCAGTGTGAGCGGGGTCTGAACTGCGACGCTCAGCGTGGAAATCACGCAGATTTATTATGGGTGGCCGAGGGAAACACTTCAGAAACACCGCCGTTCAGAATAGACACGAAAATTCTTTATGGCGAGGCTTAAAGGGCGTCAATGAAAACATTCCTTTAGTTGGGGCGTTGATTCCCACTCATTTCGCGGACAGGAACGACAGTTCTCATTGGGATGAGAGGCAGGGCGATGTTTTTATGTTTGACGCTACTGACAAATTCCTGACGATTCAACCACATTCACTCCTTCTCTAAGGACACTGTGGGCAGCAAACTCAGTGAAGGTGATCCCTTCTGTAGCGTAGCTTAGTGGCTCTGAGCACTATGGGACTCAACATCTGTGGTCATAAGTCCCCTAGAACTTAGAACTACTTAAACCTAACTAACCTAAGGACAGCACACAACACCCAGCCATCACGAGGCAGAGAAAATCCCTGACCCCGCCGGGAATCGAACCCGGGAACCCGGGCGTGGGAAGCGAGAACGCTACCGCACGACCACGAGCTGCGGGCTGTAGCGTAGCGCGACAGCAGTTTTTGCTCTGGTATGCAGGGTTGACCCACTGGAGACTTCGACGAAATTTGAACATTATCTGAAGCAGCAAAAAGTGTTTATGCTCTTTCAACTCTCATGTGGCGGGGGGAGTGAAACTCTGGCACATGACGACCCAGTTTGGCAACAACCTCGGTGCCGCCAGTGCACCATTTCATCGTCCCTGCGTAGAGACGATTACTAGGCCCGGGCATGACAAGCATCCCTTTCGATAGCCCTTAGATTCCACATGGACGCGGCAGGCGCTACTTCAGTGACATGACGCTACTCACCTGAGGTGTGTCGAAATAGCTGCTCGTCATATCGGAGTCTATGAAATTAGTTTTACAAAACACTGCAACATGTACTAGACAAATGCATCAGTAGTTATCAACTAATCGTCAGTGGAAATCTAAATGCTCGATTAGTCAAAGTACCTATTCCAGATGTTGTTGGGACTTTCGGAGAAGTAACAATAACCGAAAACGTAGATGAACTTCGACAATTTGCAACTTTCAGCGAGGTGAATTTAACAAATACCTCCTTTCTCAAGAATTGTATTCGTACGTTTGCTTGTAGTAGTCGAGGTTATAGATCACTAATGGATTACATAATAATCGATAATAACTTCTATGGTACAGAATGTCATAGTAAAAAGAGCCACTGATATGTGTTTGAACAACAATCTCAAAAATTAGAATAAACGGAGACTGGAGGGAAAATTGCCCGAAACACAAACTAGATGATGAAGCGCTGTCAGGTGCATCTCGTACAAGAAGGAAGTTTAGGAATTTTGAAAATAGACCTATAAAGTGTCGAACGGAAACACCCACTGATGACGACCCAAATAAATAACGGGAAAATATAATACAGTGAATCTGTAAAAATGTAAATGAAGTTTCAGAAAAGAAGAGAAATACAATAAATGGGCTTTAGAAGTATGGGACGAAGATGTAAACCAAGTAACTGAAGGAAAATGAAAAACATACAACGTATAATAAAAAAATAAAAAAATACATCCCATGAATTGCACAAACAGAATCAAACAATTGCCAAGACACTATCGAGAAAAGCTCACGTGGAACTATGGACTACGTTTGTAAGTGAGGTAAAGCATGATGTACATGAGAGGCAGATAACTGGATGTAAACAGTTAAGCACATAAATAAATCAGAAGGAGATACTGCAAGATTATACAGCATAAGCGAACAACAACGGATAGAACTTTCTAAAGAATTGTAGTATAATGAGGAAGTGTATGAAAGAGAAATAGACAGCTCCTTTGTAAAGTTCCAGAAGTAGACCCTAGAACATTACAAGATTTGCATACAGTATTAATATCTGTAAAAATATTGAAAATCACCTGGATTAGATGCAATGACGGTGGAATTTATGACATACAGTGGTATAATACGAAAATTAAGAATTTTATATCTGCTCAATAAACGCTAGAATAGCTGCCAAGTACCTCTCTCTTGGTTAACATCTCTAGTTATAAATCTGTTCCAAAGAGGAGATCGCAAAAATTGTGGGAACTAAAGAAGAACTAGTTTCGTGAATACAGGTCATAAAATCTACTATAAAATAATAAATAACTGGCTAAAAGCTACTCTGGATTATCTGTTAGAGGGAGAGCAAACTGGGTTAAGGAAAGGGAGGTGGTGCGTGGATGAGTAGACAAACGATATAAAAAGAAGGGAAGAGAATTTGAAAACATATCTGTCGTTTGTAGGCTTTGAGAAGGCGTTTGACATGGTGAATCGAATAAAATGTTATAAAGTACTAGGAAATGATGTCCATCCGCCACACATAATACTGGTAATAAGATGTCTGTAAAGAAACACTAATTTCGTCATGGACAGCGGACTGACAGAAATGAACGGATTTTAATATAAGCATGACTTTGGCAAGGGTATAACCTATCACCTAGACTTCTTAATGCATCTACTGACGACATTTTAGAGGAATGCAAAGTGCTTGCGGTTCTAGGAATTAAATTATTAAACAGTTTATTGAGACACTGTTTAACTGTCAGACGATCAAGTAATGATTGAAGTGAATGAGACACACATGTATAAATTTATGTGTCTTACAAATTATGTAAACTGTATAACTTCAAAATCTTAGTTAACGAAAGGAAAATTGTGGCTTTTAAAAGAAAGGAACCCCTGAGATCATAAAATGTCTTAAAAAACAAAGATCTGGAGCAAGTATCGGAGTTTCAATATCTTTGGTGCGACAGGTATTTTTATAATGATAAGCACATTGGGCGAATGGCTGGCAAATTTCAAGCTCTATGTGGGAAAATCACAGAAATTATACAGGGAAGTTAAGAAAGAAACGCCGGCCGAAGTGGCCGTGCGGTTAAAGGCGCTGCAGTCTGGAACCGCAAGACCGCTACGGTCGCAGGTTCGAATCCTGCCTCGGGCATGGATGTTTGTGATGTCCTTAGGTTAGTTAGGTTTAACTAGTTCTAAGTTCTAGGGGACTAATGACCTCAGCAGTTGAGTCCCATAGTGCTCAGAGCCATTTAAGAAAGAAACGAAAATAAAGTTTTTAAATTACTGGTTTTACCCACATTGCTTTATGGCAGCGACTTCTGAGTGCTGACCCAAGGCAAGTGAATAAAATGCCATCGACATAAATTAGATTTTTAAGGAGCGTTGAAGGATGTACAAGGATGGACAGGAAACGAAATGAAGATATTTGGGAAGAATTACACATAGAATCAGTACATAATAAAATATTAAATAATGGAATGGGACTGACCTCTTACGAAGAACGAAAAATAATGCTCTTCCCAGGACAATGCTGGATTACATACCGAGGAGAAGAGTAGATCGAAAGTGACGTAGGACACACTGGAGACAATTGTGAACAGAACGGGCAAGGATGACTAATCAACGAAGAAGAGCAACAAGAAGAAGAAGGTACCTAATTCAAACAATGGTTGGGTGAGTGTTAAGCGTCTATACTTGCCGCATGTCTGTAGGGCATCCGCGCCAGAGGCGCCGTCGTAGCCAATTTCAGTAATCAGCTTCTCCTTTGTCAGTAAACACTTAGCGAAGGGCTGAAAGTTTCAATATTCAAGCAATGTTGACGTTTGATTCACTTCTCAATGCACTATGAATGCATAACTTGGCGGAGATTTTTCTATGAAGTCATGAGAGAGCGGCCGACGGGAGGAATCATGCTCAGAAGAAAGAGTTGCAATGAAAACGCCGGTTACTGCACGAAAAGCCAGTCAGGTTATACTATACTACTGATCAGATCAAAGGTAAAAATGTACATCAGTTCCCTGAAGTTTCTGTGAACCCTGCAATCTATGCGTCTGTCGTCTGTGCCGGCCGACGTGGCCGTGCGGTTAAAGGCGCTGCAGTCTGGAACCGCAAGACCGCTACGGTCGCAGGTTCGAATCCTGCCTCGGGCATGGATGTTTGTGATGTCCTTAGGTTAGTTAGGTTTAACTAGTTCTAAGTTCTAGGGGACTAATGACCTCAGCAGTTGTGTCCCATAGTGCTCAGAGCCATTTGAACCATTTTTTTCTGTCGTCTGTCGTCAAGTCTCTTGAAGGATGTAAGGAGGATTATAGACACCCCTTTCCTCATCTTCTCAAGGCGGAATTTATGATGAAGAGGAAATATTAAAGTTATGTTTCATAATAACAGAAACAATTATCTTTCCTTTCGTTGAAAGGAGTTGAATCAATAGCGTCGACTTTAGAAGCTTCTCGAAGTAATTAGTAATTGCAATAAATGTTGATCAAAGAAACGGATTAGGTGGTACTCGTTAAAATGGAAAAAAATCACTGTGTCTTCGTGGATTCTTTATTGTTTGATTTTATGTGACTGTCTGACATCTTACCATCTAAAGTATTCGGGCTTACGGTATTGTGAAATTTCGAGAATGTTGCAAGGGATAAGATGGTGGAGATTAATTGGAAACTGTTCAGAGAGTTTCGTCCGCGGTCCAGTAGCTGGATCAGTAATCCACTGAACTTTTAATATATCTTTCTTGTAACTTCTAGAAATCGTAGAAAAGCAAAAATTCGGAATGCGTCAAAAGTAAGGAGGCAGTCACATAACCTGAAATAATTCATCTTACTTTAAAAAAAGTATCACCTAGCCCGATTCTTCTGTAACATTTAGTTACTGAATACGGCTTGTATATTGATACAGGAATTATGACAATTTTTGCTTGTCTTAGTCAAAGTGAGACTGGAAAGGATTATAAAAATAATTTGATACCTATAGCACTGTCTATATTTAATACAGGTCAGAAAATACAGGGTGTCCGAAAAGTCTTTCCCTGATTACATAAATTGATAATTCAGGCTTGAAGTAAGATAAACATATGAAACTGGTGTCTAATTGTTTACAAACTATCAAAGTTTTTTTCACACATCAGTAAACTTCCACATCGTTCATGCCTTGTTGCCCAATGACAGTACACGCCGATATAACTTTGTGGTCGAAATGCTATGACGTATTGAGGACGATGATGATTATCTCAGACGAATAGCCTTTTCCGACGAAGCGACCTTTTTTTGTCAGTGGAGTAGTGAATCGCCATAATGTGCGCATTTGGGAATCACAACCCCCTGGCGAGATCATGGAGTGCACCAGAGGCAGACCAAAAGTGAATGCTTGGTGCGCGCTATTGCACGATCGAATTATTGGGCCATTCTTCTTCGCTGAGGCTACCATCACATCTGCAGTGTATCTGGACATGTTGCAACTGTATGCTGTTCCTCAGCTGCTTCAGTATCACCCCGGGGTCTTGTTTCAGCAAGACGGTGTAAAGCCTGATTAGGGTTTGGACGTCCGTGCCTATCTCGATATGACCTTTCCTGGGTGACGGATTGGTCGTGATGGGCCAACGGTTTGGCTTTCCTGACATAACCCCATTAGACTTCTTTTTATGGGGTTATGTCAAGGACGAGGTCTGCCGAACACGTGTACCAGATCTTGAAACCGTGCGGCAACGGATAATCACAGTCGTTGAATCGATCCCTCCACTGATGTTGGCTAATGTGTGGACGGAAATTGAATATCGCATAGATGTGCTACCTGCTACCAAGGGTGCTCATGTGGAAGTTTACTGATGTGTGAAAAAAAATTTGATAGTTTGTTAACAATTAGATACCAGTTTCATATTTGTGTCTTACTTCTAGCCTGAGTTATCAATTTATGTAATCAGGGAAAGACTTTTCGGACACCCTGTAGAATTCTTATAACGGTCAAGATGTAATCACAGAAATGAACTAAACAGCTGGACGTCGCTTAGTAGGAAGAAAGATTACGATTTAACGTCCATCGACGAAGGGATCATTAGAGATTGCTGTTCCGTTTGAAAGGAACAATCTTGCCATTCGCCTTACTTGGTACAGGAAAATATGGGTAAACTGAAATCTGGATGATCAGACGGGGCACTGAACCACCACCCTCACTAATACAAATGCCACTGCGCCAGATTACAGGGTTCGTTGTAGGGAGAAAGTGAACGGCTGCAGGGAACCTTATTTCCTGCTTCGGGAGAAGAGGGGGAAAACGATCATTTCTACGTCATCGACTTCTGAAGCGTAGCTACTTACTTCAGCGAAATGACTCACTATTTTGTACTTTTTCTTTCTTATTTCTCTTTAGCGTTTGTCCTGCCTGGTGGGAGGGTTCGTTGAGTGGATTCGCTCTCTCCGCTTTGTTTTTGGGGCGTGTCACGATGAAGATGTACAGCGTTCAGGTAGTTGGCAGAGTGTAGGCCATTCGCTGTCTAGCTCGTCCCTCTAGTCTCTTTCCCATGACCTCCACTATGCATGCTGCCTTTGAAATATTATCGTCCTCCGTGCGCAGCACATGTCCAAAACCATCTCCGACGGCTTTCTCGCAATCTCTTCTGTATCTATGAGACCCGAAACGTTTCGTGATATTGTCTTTCGAAACATGATCCAGCTGGTGTAATATCTTTCATATTCTACTAATTATCCCTGCACAATTCTATGAGTGAATTACGTTTACTACCTGACCATCTACGTATATACTCGCAGAATCGATGCGCAAAGTAGTACAGTACTATTACTATTCCATGAGCGCATAATTACTCTTTGTAATATTCTCACTGGTGTGTGTTGAGACGACTTCTAGGATCTTCTCCGTGCCGAATAGCCGCATTGAATAATTGTAATTTTGCTATCGAGATCTCTGGAAGAAAGAGATTGAAAATATATTGTATGCTACTCAAGAAAATATATACTGAGCATTTACATCAAAGGTGTGTAAGGAATTTCATTATATGTATTCTCTAATTGGAAATTTGCACGGAGATGTCGTTTCGTTGGTAATCAGAAGGGAACTTCCGATGAATTGGAAACGAGCCTGCAATTATTAGATCCAACAGCTCCATTACTTCATTGGATAATTAAACTCTATCAAAGCAAACTTTCCGCTTGATCTGAGGTTTCCCGACTGACTACGCAACGCAAGAAAACCTAGACATTTTATTTACACAGGATTGCCGATCGCTTCGAATCATCGAGACTGCGGACAAGGAGAGTCATCGTCCGATTCTGATTAAACAAGTAAAGCTTAATTATAACTTTCGTGAGCGACTGTGATGACTGTGATATGGCTGCTTATGAATGAGATCATTAATAAAATACTAATAACTAACTTTCCTACTCACCAGCAACCAGTAAATACACAATATTAATTAAAATTATATTGGGTCCATCTAACCGTCATAGTCTCCATGAGCGCCATCGTCGTGCTGCTTCTTTCATAGTTGGCCAACACTCGACACCGTAGAGTGTAACAGGACGGATGAAAGTCGGGTAGATCTTTGACTCCAGATGATCTTTAACCCGACAGTCGCAGGTGACACCTGTTGGTGTTCGCCACTTAATCCAGGCTGCCTGCGTCATTGCGTTGACCTCGTCTGGAAGTTAGCCATGGAGACTGTAGAACTGAGATACTCACATTTTGTTCAAATGGTTGAAATGTCTCTGAGCACTATGGGACTTAACATCTGCGGTCATCAGTCCCCTAGACTTAGAACTACTTAAACCTAACTAACCTAGGCAGGATTCGAACCTGCGACCGTAGCAGCAGCGCGGTTCCGGACTGAAGCGCCTAGAACCGCTCGGCCACAATGGCCGGCCAAAATTTGTTACTCTTGGCGGATCTTCTCCATCAACGTTGATGTTCCCAAATTCTCGCCAATCTGATGCCATGTATTGTTTCCTTTTTGTTGAGCTACAGGCCATATGGCGCGAGTCGCTCGTTGCAAACTTATGTTTGCTGCTGGAGACCAAACTTGGCCTCCGCAGCTAATGTGACATCATCAGCATAGAGAAGTGGCCATTATAGTAACACGTGCAGGTCTGATGTGACAGTGTCCATCACAAGAATAAACAAGTGTGGTGACAAGATCGAGCCTTGATGGACCTCTACGTGATGCGAAAGACATCTGACGTTCCTGCAGCCGCTTGAACACAACCTATCAGTTGTACATACAGAAGCAGCAACCAATTTCCTAGGTACTCCGGAATGCCGTGGTCTCGAAGCGTTAACCAAATTAGGTCATGTGATACCCGACCGAAAGCCAATTCGAGGTTTAGGAAAACAATGTACAGTGGCTTGTTCTTCTTGCTGTATTTTTCGACCAGCAGCCGCACAGCATGGATTGAGTCAGTTGTATCACAAATTTTCACAAATCCGGCTTACTTCCTTGTGAGCTATCTCGCGTATGTTTTGTTGAGATTATGTTCAAGATAATTCATCGCGTGTTTCAGTAATCTCATCGGGTGGTAAATAGAACAACTGGTAGGTCTTCCACTCTTTTTGAAGTTTTACACAGTGTTGCCAACTGTCAGTTCTCTGATGATCTGGTTGAAGAGATCTGTTAGACAACCTTCCGCATTCCGCTGTTGAGAACAACATAACTCTTCTGGGAGGACATCGAATCAGTGGCTTTCCCTCTTTTCATCCCTTTCAGAGCAGTGTCGACTTCGGCAATGTTAATTTCGTTGACTGGTCCTTCAACAGATAATATGATTGGTATTGGTAGATGTGGAAATTCTTAGGTCGAAATTCTCTCAAAGTAGTGCCACCAGTATTCCTTTGCTTTCTTCCGGCCCGTCAGCAGCTCACCCATTTCGTCGTTGATGCCATAAAAGTGTTGGAACTTTCGGTTTTCCGTTGTTTTGATTTGAATAGTCGATAGATGTCCTGTTCTCCTTCATGTGTGTCTACTTCCGTGTAGAGGTCTGAATACTTGTCTCGCACAAGACACAAGAGGATATGGTTATAACTAAGCATCATACAAGGTACATCTGTGCAGATGAATAGCGGAGTGCGTAGTACCGCGCTCCGTAATAAAATGTACTGTGGATAATTTAGTATTAGGGAAATGCATACAGGTTCGGAAATAATACGCTATAATAATAATAATAATAATCCCCGTGGAGGCCCGGGAAAAGAATAGGCCTCCGGTATGTTCTGCCAGTCGTAAAAGGCGACGAAAAGAACAAACCACTAATAGGGCTAACCCCCCTTTTAGTGTGATTAGTTGGTTCAGGACAGAACTAAAGAAGCCTCGGACAAGCGCCGTCATGGTCGGGGACGACGCTTGAACCCTATGCCCGCCCACAATGGTAACGACACTGCTAGCCAACTGGAAAATGATTTAAATCCAAACAGAGGTGTTTTGCAGGATATGCTTCCTGCAACCACCCTAGAAGGAAAACAAAGACAGAGGATGAGATGGTCAGATGAAGTTAATCGACACCTCATGTTCTGTTATTACCAAGCAACAATCCTAGGAACCAACACAACTGGATACAGATCACAAGTATACACAACATTTATTACCAGCTACCCAGAATTAAAAATTTTAACAGAACAACGACTAGCTGATCAGATCCGTGTAATAATCAAAAGTAACAGGATACCCCAGTCAGAATTAGAAAACATCAAACAAAAAGTACAACAAATACTGGAACAAAATAATGTGCAATCAGAAGAAGAAGAAAATACAGTAATGGACTCAAACATCCCAGAGCAAACAAACAAAGAACAACACGCACCAATTAAACAATCAGAGGAAAACGAAATCTTAAGACAGCCACCAGAACAAGCACAAATAGAACACAAAGTGACACAGATGTTAGATATAGAAGAAAAATTTCAGCTAACATATATAGAATACAAAGACACAAATACAGACATTAGACCATTCTTGCATAGACCACCAAATAACCCACAAGTCGAAACAACAATAACAACTATCAACACAATCATAGACAACAAAATAAATGAAAACACAACTATGGAAGAGTTACAACTACGTGTTTATATAGGAGCACTCACTACACTAAATATACACACTAGGCAGAGATCAGAACCAACCAACATACAGAAGAAACCCACAAAACCAGCATGGCAACACAGGCTACAGATCACAATAGAAAAACTGAGAAAAGACATCGGACAGCTAACACAATTTATAAGAAATGAAATCTCGGAAAAAAAAAACGAAATAGTTTAGGTAAAATCTCACAACAAGAAGCGACAGAGCAATTAGACGAAAAGAAGCAGAAATTACAAGCATTAGCCAAACGACTCAGAAGATACAAAAAAAGTGAAAATAGAAGGAAACAAAACCAAACATTCAACACAAACCAAAAGAAATTTTACCAGACAATAGATAACACACACATTAAAATAAACAATCCACCAAACATAACAGACATGGAACACTTCTGGAGCAACATATGGTCAAACCCGGTACAACATGACAGGCATGCACGGTGGATACAAGCAGAAACAGACACATACAAGATGATACCACAAATGCCTGAAGTGATAATTTTGCAACATGAAGTCACCCAAGCAATTAATTCTACTCACAATTGGGAAGCCCCTGGAAATGATAAAATAGCAAATTTCTGGTTAAAGAAGTTCACCTCAACACATTCACATCTAACTAAATTATTTAACAGTTACATTGCAGACCCATACACATTCCCTGATACACTTACACATGGAATAACTTATCTGAAACCTAAAGATCAAGCAGACACAGCGAACCCAGCTAAATATCGCCCCATTACATGCCTCCCAACAATATACAAAATATTAACTTCAGTCATTAAACAGAAATTAATGACACATACAACACAGAACAAAATTATAAATGAAGAACAAAAAGGCTGTTGCAAAGGAGCACGAGGATGTAAAGAGCAACTGATAATAGATGCAGAGGTCACATATCAAGCTAAAACTAAACAAAGGTCGCTACATTACGCATACATTGATTACCAAAAAGCTTTTGATAGTGTACCCCACTCATGGTTACTACAAATATTGGAAATATTCAAAGTAGATCCTAAATTGATACAGTTCCTAAACATAGTAATGAAAAATTGGAAAACCACACTTAATATCCAAACAAATTCAAATAATATCACATCACAGCCAATACAGATTAAGCGTGGAATATACCAAGGAGACTCATTAAGTCCTTTCTGGTTCTGCCTTGCTCTGAACCCACTATCCAACATGCTAAATAATACAAATTATGGATACAATATTACTGGAACATACCCACACAAAATCACACATTTGCTATACATGGATGATCTAAAACTACTGGCAGCAACAAATCAACAACTCAACCAATTACTAAAGATAACAGAAGTACTCAGCAATGATATAAGTATGGCTTTTGGAACAGACAAATGTAAGAAAAATAGCATAGTCAAGGGAAAACACACTAAACAAGAAGCTTACATATTGGATAACCACAGCGACTGCATAGAAGCGATGGAAAAAACGGATGCCTATAAATATCTAGGATACAGACAAAAAATAGGAATAGATAATACAAATATTAAAGAAGAACTAAAAGAAAAATATAGACAAAGACTAACAAAAATACTGAAAACAGAATTGACAGCAAGAAACAAGACAAAAGCTATAAATACTTATGCCATACCAATATTGACCTACTCATTTGGAGTAGTGAAATGGAGTAACACAGACCTAGAAGCACTCAATACACTTACACGATCACAATGCCACAAATATAGAATACATCACATACATTCAGCAACAGAAAGATTCACATTAAGCAGAACGGAAGGAGTAAGGGGATTTATCGACATAAAAAACCTACATTATGGACAGGTAGACAATTTAAGAAAATTCTTTCTAGAACGAGCAGAAACTAGCAAAATACACAAGGCAATCACTCATATAAATATATCGGCTACACCACTGCAATTTCATAACCACTTCTACAACCCTTTAGATCACATAAAATCAACAGATACGAAGAAAGTAAATGGAAAAAGAAAACACTTCATGGCAAGCACCCGTATCGTCTAACACAGCCACACATCGATCAAGACGCATCCAACACATGGCTAAGAAAAGGCAATATATACAGTGAGACAGAAGGATTCATGATTGTAATACACGATCAAACAATAAACACCAGGTATTACAGCAAGCATATTATTAAAGATCCCAATACCACAACAGATAAATGCAGACTTTGTAAACAACAAATAGAAACAGTAGATCACATCACAAGCGGATGTACAATACTAGCAAATACAGAATACCCCAGAAGACATGACAATGTCGCAAAAATAAAACATCAACAGCTTGCCTTACAACATAAACTTTTAAAACAACAAGTTCCTACATACAAGTATGCACCACAAAATGTACTGGAGAATGATGAATACAAATTATACTGGAACAGAACCATTATTACAGATAAAACAACGCCACATAACAAACCTGACATCATACTCACCATTAAAAAGAAGAAATTAACACAACTAATCGAAATATCCATACCCAATACAACAAATATACAAAAGAAAACAGGAGAAAAAATTGAAAAATAGATCCAACTGGCTGAGGAAGTCAAAGACATGTGGCATCAGGATAAAGTTGACATCATACCAATTATACTATCAACTACAGTAGTCATACCACACAATATCCACCAGTACATCAATACAGTACAGCTACATCCAAACATGTATATACAACTACAAAAATCCGTAATTATTGATACATGTTCAATTACCCGAAAGTTCCTAAATGCAATATAACACATACCGTACAGTTAATAGGAAGTGACGCTTGATCAAGGTCCGCGTCACTTTCCATTCTTAACCAGACTTAACGTCTGATAAAGTAAAGAAAGAAATAATAATAATAATACGCTGTAGTATAAGGTCCAGTTATTTTAAGAAAGCTACAAATAAATATTTGTGATCACATCACAAAAGAATTATGTATAAATTTTTTATTTGGTTATTTACAAAATTAGTTGCCCAATTTTATTGGGTGAGAGTTACATGATTCATAGTTTTCTTTGCTGTAACATTGTGGAATGTGTGTCTGCAGGCCGTGTCGAGACAATGTAGAAGGAAGATTAAGATTTAACATTGTGAAGACCAGTTCATTAGAGACGGATAATGCACTGCATTCAATGATAGCGTTTTATCTTTATCACGTCAAAATACATTAGTGTATCAGCGATGAGGTCGTTGAGTTCCACTGTAGCTTGGCATACATTTACACGATGGGCAGTGTGCGTTTCTAGGAAGCAAATACAACGAGCGGTAACAACATATTTTTATTCTAGAAGATAACTTCTAAGAAAACTTTAGATTTAAAATGATTTTCCATTCACTAGGCGTTGTCTCTTAGTCCCACGACCGCGTAGCAAGCTAATGGCTTTGCGGAACTCGCTCGTAATCTAGGAACATCACATGTTTTATAATTTACTGCAGTTTCAAGATTACCACCAGCCGGTAATGGATCTATCTGCTAACGGGAGAACAGATTTCACTAGAACTAAGATAAATGGGGATCATTGTTTTAAACAATCATTACCTTTTAAACGAAAATTTAGAAAGAGAAAGGAGAAAATGAGAAAAAGAGAAGCACACAAAATAATTTTAACAATGTAATACTTTAAAACTTCCTGGTAGATTAAAACTGTGTGTCGGACCGAGACTCGAACTCGGGACCTTTGCCTTTCACGAGCAAGTGATGTACCAACTGAGCTACCCAAATATGACTGACGACCCGTCCTCACAGTTTTAATTCGCCAGTACCTCGTTTCTTACCTTCCAAACTTCACAGAAGCTCTCCTGCATACCTTGCAGAACTAACATTCCTGGGAGAAAGGATATTGAGGAAACATGGCTTAGCCACAGCCTGCGGATGAAATTTTCACTCTGACGTGGAGTATGCTCCGATATGAAAACTCCTGCCTCGAACTCGGGACCTTTGCACACAGTTTTAACCTGCCAGGAAGTTTCATATCAGCGCACACTCCGCTGCAGAATGAAAATCTCATTCTGGAAACATCCCCCAGGTTGTGGCCAAGCCATGTCTCCGCAATATCCTTTCTTTCAGGAGTGCTAGTTCTGCAAGGTTCGCAGGAGAACTTCTGTGAAGTTTGGAAGGTAGGAGACGAGATATTGGCAGAAGTAAAGCTGTGAGGACGGGGCTTGAATCGTGTTTGGGTAGCTCAGTTGGTAGAGCACTTGCCCGCGAAAGGCAAAGGTCCCGAGTTCGAGTCTCGGTCGGGCACACAGTTTTAATCTGCCATGAAGTTTCATATCAGCGCACATTCCGCTGCAGAGTGAAAATCTCATTCTAATGTAATACTTTATTCACTAGCCCGTATAGTTTATGACGTTGTGTGTTGGCTTTGGAGACAGGGAGACGAACCACACCCGTGTTGAATCCACTTGCGAGATGAACGACTGTCAGTCTGGCACTCCATCCATTATGTATGTTTGTTTTAGATGGCTCATCACATTTGCCTTTGAAAAATCTCTGAAATATGAATACGCCGATAGTTTGCGTAATTCAAAGACAACGCGGATACGACTTTTCCCTCTGCGATAACTGACGCTCGTGGCAACAGGGCAGTCATGCTGTTACAGGACAGAAATGAACAGAATACTGGATAAAAATGCGATATTTCTGCATACGTTATCCCTGTTACAGTAGGGCCACTCTGCTTACTGGTTCTCAGTGAACCTCAGTTTCTGCACGCTAGAGCCTTTCGATGCGAGTATGCGACAAGGGCGGCCATGCGTAACATCTTTCGAGCGAAAGATAATGTGATTACCTAGAGTCTGTGTTTCCCGAGAGCTCTGTCTTCGCAGCAGAGCGTACCTCTTGCTACGCTACACGTGTTCCACGTGCCAGTTCGCGGAGCATCGTCTTCCGCGCACACGCTTCGCAGCCAGATCCACATACTACACGTCCCGTCGTTTAACAGTCCCGGATCCATACAGATCAGACGCCGCGATTGCGGTGCAGGTGAACGTGTCACTGAAGACGTACGCACGCGTGTGTGCCAGGGAAGCAATTACAGGAGCGCCCAGCTGCGCGGAGGAGGTGCGTTGAGGATTATTGCGAGTAATTCGGTTTGGCACGCGCCGGCAGTGGTAACGGAGTTAGGCCGCGTCTCCAACTCCGGTGCTCTCTGCGTGGCTGAATATTCAGCGCTGCCTCCAGCACCGCTCCGGTCCCACAGGAGAGCTCCTACACCCGCGTACGTTCTGTTACCACACCGTTATTCACACAGGTCCAGTAGGTAGTCACACCTACTGGAAGAAAACTCAACCGGTAGACAGTCACAGGTTGTTCCCTGGGCATATTGATACAAGGGGCCGGCTGCTGTGGCCGAGCGGTACTAGGCGATTCAGCCCGGAACCGCGCGACCGCTGCGGTCGGAGGTTCGAATCCTGCCTCGGGCATGGACGTGTGTGATGTCCTTAGGTTAGTTAGGTTTAAGTAGTTCAAATGGTTCAAATGGCTCGGAGCACTAGGGGACTTAACATCTAAGGTCATTAGTCCCCTAGAACTTAGAACTACTTAAACCTAACTAACCTAAGGACATCACACACATCCATTCCCGAGGCAGGATTCAAACCTGCGACCGTAGCGGTCGCGCGGCTCCAGACTGAAGCGCCTAGAACCGCTCGGCCACACTGGCCGGCGTTTAAGTAGTTCTAAGTTCTAGGGGATTGATGACCTCAGATGTTAAGTACCATAGTGCTCAGAGCCATTTGAACCATTTTTTTTTATACAAGGAACACACAATCGCTGCTATAAAATGTGTAAAAGGCAGTCACTTTGACCACCTTTATTGTTACAATGACGACCCGCCCCGGCTCCGCATGGGTAGCACTTAGAAACTACGGTCGGGCAACTTACCTGGCGTAGCTATAATTAATTACAAACACAAACCTTCCTCGTGAATCGTTCTAATCAGTGGCGAATACCGTGTCAAAATCGCCTCAGTAGTGTCCGAATTAGCCTTCACATACAGACAGAAAAACACAGCTAGAGGATTTAATTTATAATATTTATATACACTCGTAGGTAGACTCTGATAAAGCTCCACAAATATCTGGAGTTGCAGCGGCTGTTTACTTATTGCTTTTTCCAAAGGATACCATATATTAAGTTGTTAACCATCTCGTAGCTCCCGTCATTGCCACGAGATGTCATTCCAAAGGTGAATTGTATGGAACAGATGACAATACGTTTTTGTATGTCCATCCTTTTGACTGGAGGTCTTGGGGACCACGGCCGTTCACTATTCGAAGAAAATGAAACGCCTGCAGCCGTCGTTATGATCTTATTTATTGTGTAGATAACAGGAAAGGGGAAAGCAGAAAGGTGGAAGGAGTATATAGAGGGTCTATACAAGGGCGATGTACTTGAGGACAATATAATGGAAATGGAAGAGGATGTAGATGAAGATGAAATGGGAGATATGATATTGCGTGAAGAGTTTGACAAGGCACTGAAAGACCTGAGACGAAACAAGGCCCTGGGAGTAGACAACATTCCATTAGAACTACTGACAACTTTGGGAGAGCCATTCCTGAAAAACTCTACCATCTGGTAAGCAAGATGTATGAGACAGGCGAAATTCCCTCAGACTTCAAGAAGAATATAATAATTCCAATCCCAAAGAAAGCAGGTATTGACAGATGTGAAAATTACCGAACTATCAGTTTAATAAGTCACAGCTGCAAAATACTAATGCGAATTATTTACAGGCGAATGGAAAAACTGGTAGAAGCCGACCTCGGGGAAGATCAGTTTGGATTCCGTAGAAATGTTAGAACACGTGAAGCAATACTGACCCTACGAATTATCATAGAAGAAAGATTAAGGAAAGGCAAACCTACGTTTCTAGCATTTGTAGACTTAGAGAAAGCTTTTGACAATGTTGACTGGAATACTCTCTTTCGAATTCTGAAGGTGGCAGGGGTAAAATACAGGGAGCGAAAGGCTATTTACAAAATGGCTCTGAGCAGTATGCGACTTAACTTCTGAGGTCATTAGTCGCCTAGAACTTAGAACTAATTAAACCTAACTAACCTAAGGACATCACACACATCCATGCCCGAGGCAGGATTCGAACCTGCGACCGTAGTGGTCACGCGTTTCCAGACTGAAGCGCCTTTAACCGCACGGCCACAAGGGCCGGCGGCTATTTACAATTTGTATAGAAATCAGATGGCAGTTATAAGAGTCGAGGGACATGAAAGGGAAGCAGTGGTTGGGAAGGGAGTGAGACAAGGTTGTAGCCTCTCCCTGATGCTATTCAGTCTGTAGATTGAGCAAGCAATAAAGGAAACAAAAGAAAAGTTCGGAGTAGGCATTAAAATCCATGGAGGAGAAATAAAAACTTTAAGGTTCGCCGATGACACTGTAATTCTGTCAGAAACAGCAAAGGAATTGGAAGAGCAGTTGAACGGAATGGACAGTGTCTTGAAAGGAGGATGTAAGATGACCATCAACAAAAGCAAAACGAGGATAATGGAATGTAGTCGAATTAAGTCGGGTGATCCTGAGGGAATTAGATTAGGAAATGAGACACTTAAAGTAGCAAAGGAGTTTTGCTGTTTGGGGAGCAAAATAACTGATGACTATCGAAGTAGAGAGGATATAAAAGGTAGAGTGGCAATGGCAAGGAAAGCGTTTCTGAAGAAGAAAAATTTGTTAACAAAAATGGTTCAAATGGCTCTGAGAAAAAATTGTTAACATCGAGTGTAGATTTAAATGTCGGGAAGTCGTTTCTGAAAGTATTCGTTTGGAGCGTAGCCATGTATGAAAGTGAAACGTATACAATCAATAGTTTAGACAAGAAGAGAATAGAAGCTTTCGAAATGTGGTACTACAGAAGAATGCTGAAGATTAGATGGGTAGATCACATAACTAATGAGGAGGTATTGATTAGAATTGGGGAGAAGAGGAGCTTGTGGCACAACTTGACTAGAAGAAGGGATCGGTTGGTAGGACATGTTCTGAGACATCGAGGGATCACCAATTTAGTATTGGAGGGCAGCGTGGAGGGTAAAAATCGTAGAGGGAGACCAAGAGATGAATACACTAAGCAGATTCAGAAGGATGTGGGCTTCAGTAGGTACTGGGAGATGAAGAAGCTTGCACAGGATAGAGTAGCATGGACAGCTGCATCAAACCAGTCTCAGGACTGAAGACCACAACAACAACAACCAGTTTCGGCACTTCAAAGACCTGTAGACGGTGCATTGAAATGCCGAAACTGGTAGCTACATAATAAATAAGAACACAAGGACGGCTGTAGGCATTTCATTTTGTTTCAACACATAACAATACGTACAGGGTGTTAGGGACATAGGTACAGATATAGTGATCATGCGGAACTTATTTTTCTTCTGCGCCCAGCAGTCTTCCCACAAACACATAGCATAATTTGCTATCCGACGTTCTCTGCACAGTATTGATTGTGTCATAAGGTGGATTATGCCAGTCAGTATAGGCTATCTGCTTCGCGTCCATGTGTCTGCACTACAGTACCAACCAGCTGGGCAGCCGAAAGTAAACAGTAATGGTGTGCTTCTGCCCCACATACTTGGAGGTGCTAAACAACCTAAAAACTTCCTACTTGCATATTGATATAATTATTAGTCTGATGATGAAGTAAATATTGATGTCCTCACCAGTCATCTGTAGAAATATCTGAAGCTATGCCCAGAGCACCTTGTATATTACACGCTTATCATTACTACAGTTATAAATTTCATGCACAAACCTTCCTCGTGAATCAGTCTCTCCACTAGTCTCAAGATCACTATAATAGTTCTTGAGATTAGTCTTCCCCTAGAGAAAGCAAAATGAGGCGGAAGATTTTAGTTTATATAAGAAGTCAAGTTACAGTAAATAGCAGTACTTACAATAAGACGCGTTCTTTACAGGGTTACAGTACTGTTTCGCAAAATGAATGACCGTCAAGTCAAGGCAGACGGTCAACAGTCGGTGTAACAGAACAATCTGGCGTATCTGTTGCATCATTCACTTGCAGATAGACGATTCCGGAGGTAAGATGCTCTATTTGAGCCTAGCTAGTAATATCATTGTAATGACGACTGATGGTCGATATACTCAGGGAGCTGTATAAGATTCCTTTCTGTTTTTATGTTGGAGGATGAGACAATTTCAGTACCATCGTAGGACTCCTATCAGACACACGAGGGCACCCATAACGTTTTTCAATTACCACCTCGAAAATATAAAATTACGTAATTAATTTTTTGTTTGTTTTCAGCTAGAGTGTGCAGTCCTTGTATACACTGAAATCCTCGCAACACAGTACCTACGCACGCCGTTAGAAGAGCCAGAATAAAATGGCGCAGACCGTTCATATCGTGCGGCAATTTTTTTTCCATTTGAAGGGAATACGAGGTGTTGGTCGAGCTGTTTAACATAACCTCAAAACGCTGTAACTCCAATCCCCAATGATGTACATGAAAGGGAAGCTCCCCATAAGATCAGGCAAATTTAAGAGAAACAGTATCCTAAATAGAAATGTCTTATTGACGTGGTTCAGTTCAGCATAAAAACATAGATACCGCACCACATATGAACGAATTAATGAAGGGGCTCTTGTAACTACATAAGAAACTAGCACTCACTATAACAATTTAGGTCACTGCCATAAGACGTCAGACAAATGAATTACCTATTAAATTATGCATGTAAACATTTAATAAATCGACAGAAGTCTGTAATAATGAAACGTATCCTTGGCACATATGGGTGGAAACATCAAAACGTAAGATAAAACTACTTCACGGATGCAGCCAATAACTGGAAAAATGGGCATTGGTTCAAAGACAGAACCACGGAGAAGCAAGTGCGAAGAAAAATAAAATTGCCAAAGAGAGTGACAGAAACAATAGTTGACTGTGAACCTTAAAACTAATGAATGTTAACTAGTATCACGTTCCCTGCGACTCAGTGATTTCTTTGCGCGCCGGCCGAAGTGGCCGTGCGGTTAAAGGCGCTGCAGTCTGGAACCGCAAGACCGCTACGGTCGCAGGTTCGAATCCTGCCTCGGGCATGGATGTTTGTGATGTCCTTAGGTTAGTCAGGTTTAACTAGTTCTAAGTTCTAGGGGACTAATGACCCCAGCAGTTGAGTCCCATAGTGCTCAGAGCCATTTGAACCATTTTGATTTCTTTGCCGGCTCATACTTACCAATCTTACACGGTGTGAGTGTGGAAGACAGTGGCTGTAGCGGCTGGGAATTCTGAGTCCAGCTCGCCCTCTGTATTCTCCTCTGAGATGAAGACATTCCTGTCTGCAATGTCTCTATTCTTCAGTGTTTATGCAGTAAGTATTCTCTGACTTTACTCTTTAAAACTTGGATGTTTCTTCCAGCATAGGGATTTCGCCGGACAATTGCAACAGATCTTGTGAGTTCCAACCGATAATAACAGCAAATAAGCTTAATAGATTCCCCCCCCCCCCCCCTCTCACGCATTTTGTCATGTTCAACCACTGATGGTCTGGCGTGGGAAGTTAGGAATAAAACCTCTCCCACTCTATGACAGGTTCTACATGATATCCTTATCCCACTAGTCAGCCACCCAGGTTGCCTTTTACTGCTAATACCCCATTTGGAATGTTCTAATGAGGAATGTGTCAAGAAAAGCATTATTTGTTATTTATGTTATCGGCACTATAAACATCCTGCCAATCTTGTTCCTTGATGAGGTTTAAAAACTCTCTACTGCAGTTGGATTAAATTTCCTACTTAGTTTGTAGTTATATGTGACATTTGTTTGGGTACAAAAGCCTTTTAGTGTAAAAATTTGTGCATCATGGACTGCAAGGCCATTCACCCTTTTACTAACAGAATGCCCACCTAGTAATAAAGAATGAATAAAAATATTGTCTGTGGCTGTGTTACTGTTCCCCTGCACCCTAGTTGGAAAATACACAGTGTGCATCAGATCATATGAATTTAGGAGAACTACCAACAGCATTTTCTTGCACCATCATGTACAAAATTTATATTGAAGTCACCACGTATAAATAATTTCTGGTACTCCCTATAAAGTAAATCAAGAACCCTCTCTAGCTTGAGCAGAAATGCGTAGGGGGACCTATTAACAACGAAAATTAGAAGTTTCGTTACACTAAATTCAACTGCCCCTGCACAACATTCAAATATCTGTGCAGTGTCGTGCTGCGTCTATGGACTCAAATGGAACACTGTCTTTTACGTACATGGACGCTCCCCTCCTCCGCAAGGAAGTCCTTGAAAAACAGCCAGCTGATCTTTATCCTGGTAAAGAAAGGCTCTGCATTGTCAAATTATTTAAGTGGTACTCCGATGTACCAATAATTTCAGAGTCAACATCTATAAGCAGTTCACTAACTTTATCTCTAATACCTCTTATATTTTGATGAAATATGCTAATTCCTTCTCTGCTTGGAAACATGACATCATCTAAAGGTAGTTCCTTAGTTAGAGTGACTTCCTTTAAGCAGGTATACCTATCAGCTGACTTCGGTCTATAAAAGTTGCTCTAACACCAACTACTACAGGAATTTTTCCATTAGTGATCCCATCACCACTCACTACACTGTCACCTTTATCTTTTCTAACTTTCCCTTCCTACTTGTACTGAGGTGCAGGCCATGCCTGGTGAAACCCGATCTACTAATAGACTCAACTGGCACCACTGAAATGTGGCCCATGCCCTCTGTCATCAGTGCCTTCTCTAGCCCCATGTGTGCAAGTGCTGCTCTGAGACGAAGAGATTAGTGCAGGAGGGACTTCGTGGCTTTCCGCGTCAAACAAGTCCGATTACTGATGCTTCAAAAAAAAAAAAATAAAAGATAGCTTCTTCTAGTAAAGGGCGCGATAGAGAAAGACGCATTAGGCAACTCAGCGCCACGGCAGATAATTGTGTAAAGCCAGTGGAAGACTAGGTAATCGACGTGACGTCGAATAATTTGCTGCTTCAACCACCACGTGGTTTAGTAGCAAAGTAATGGCTTGAATATTTGCAGTGATTAGCAAATAAGATTTTAATTTATGTCAAAATAAAATTACAAAGAAGTAAATGATGATGTAATAAGTTCTAAGTAATAGCCCGAAGCTGCAAGTAATACATCTCAGTCGCCCTGACAGACAAGATCTTATGTTTTCATACCATCATTACTCTCTGTTTTCCATAAAATTGCCTAACCTCTTCTTAATCTACCGGAAATCACAGAATTTGCATGGCCAGAAAACCTTAACTGTGCAAGGGATCCATGGCCCCGTACTCAACACCACTCATTGTGCATTTGTAACGTATCCAAACTCTCCGGTAACTAACAACATATGTACCTAATGTTCTGTAATTTCCAAGTCCGAAGAGTTCGCACGCACAGAATATGGGAAAGTGTACTACTGAAAGTTAGAATGACAAGGAAATTTGGGGACTCAGCTGCTCGAGCTTCTGTTTGCAGAAAGTGCATAAAATGGGTAGCAGTTTGGTGGTATATCGCCTACGGTATGCTTATCATCGGCTGATGGTGACTCAAAGGGATTCCTTGTAAAGGTCTGCTTGTCTATGATTCCCGAGTTAATACAGACTCACATCTAGTTTTCAGTCCTTATAACTGTCTCACAGAATGTGTGCTCTCATCTAACACTCACGACGTTGCACTTCTCTCGATGAAATGTGCGCTGGTTAAAACCTGAAACTACCATAGCGTTACTTGGAAACTGGGGCCCTGCTGGAAGGTATCAGTTACTTGTGCAGCTGAGTATGATGACCTATAAAATGATCTAGTCACAGTTTCCCGTTCCACACGTTGACGGAGCGGGAGAGGAATTATTGACTGCAGGATTCTGAGTGAGTTCTTACTCAGTGTTTTCATTTTGTGCTTAAGCGATGTGAACGTTGGAGGCAGTAGAATCATTCTGCAGTCTGTCGCACATGCAGGGTCTCTAAGTTTCCTGAACAGTTTTTCGTAACAAAGCAATTTTCTTCCCTCCAAGGAGCGTTTCTGTAACAGTCCACCCCAGGTCAAAGAAAAGCTCACGGTTTGTATACATACTGTGTACGTCGTTTAGGTTATCGTATTCTTACATGCTTCTAAGTACAACAGTAGCTGAAACTTCCTGTCAGATTGAAACTGTGTGCCGGGCCGGATCACGAATATGGGACATTTGCCCTGACCTCAGATTCGATTTCGATTCCGCCACGCAGTTTTAGTCTGATAGGAAATTTATCGGCACACTGAGAACAGGAGCTGTTTATTTATCTGTGTTTAGAAGCGTTATTTGTTTTCTTAAAAAAGTTTGCGTGTTTTTTCGAGCGCTCGTGCAAAATGAGTTAACTTTGTAGTCGTGTTTCTCACCACTGTAAGTGCTAATGTCGCTTTATGTAGACGACTCTAGCGACGGTAGAGGTCTGGTATACTTCTCAAGTAATTCATGAGTAGTGACTAATGTATTACCGATTTTAAATGGCGTTTATATTTTGGAAAGTGAAACAGTGCATGTTGTGTGCGGACACAAGGTGAACTGCCTGCTGTTCGGAAGAAGCTAGAAGTTGCATCGTCTCCATTCGCCAGACTGAAGCTGCCCCTTTAGTTGTACTGTTTAAATTGAGGGAAAACTGTGATTAATCAAGCTGCCCTTCTTTCAATACGTTCACTATTCCCTATTAGTACTGTCTGAAACTGGTTCTGCGCTCTCTAGGAGTGTTTTAGGATGGAATAGGGAAATGTTTTGTAAGTAATCTCCTTTGTAGATTGCGTTTTCCCGGTATTGTGACAACTGGTTTGCCACATGATTTACTTACAACTGAGCCTAAGTAATCACTACATTTCACTTGTTCCTTTAAGTGTGTCCACAAACAAGAGACTAGTGGATTAAGATCCGGGGAACGTGGATGCCAGAACATTGGACCAATCCATTTCCCCCGAAACGCTTCATTTAAATATTAGTATTTACGCACATTCATTCCAAAGTGTGGCGGTGCACCACCACGCTGAAACCACGGCTGTCACCGAATACAAACTGGGATGTTTTCTAACGCTTCGGGCTAAGTGTTGCAAAGAAAGTAAAATACAGGGGCGCGTTAAACTTGTCCGGCAATAGGTAAGGGCCCAAAAGCACTCCTTCCACGATTACAGTTCACAGATTTATGCCTAGACGTGTCCGAAAACCTCGTTTACGACTGACATGAGAGTTTTGTTCCGATTAGTAATGATTGTTGTGGAAGCTGAAAATACCTCCATGAGTTAAGCGAATGCGGTCTTCTGGCCGCTGGTGTTGAGTACAATGATATGGATGCAGCTTTTGATTTTGCAATACTTCAACAACCAGTCTTTGAGCTATCAGAAACTGCTTTCCAATGTCACGGGAACTTTGCCGAGGTGATTGATGAACGGTTTCATGAATCGCGTCCTGTGTTTGTGGATTACGTATGGTCCTTGGACGACCTCTGGCCATTACTTATGGACGAAGGAATTGCTGCAGCCGACGAAGGACTTTCTTAACAGGATGGCGCCTTTGAGGGTACCGTGCAGCATATGCATGAGATGCTGCTGCGACTCGGTTATCGGACGCACCTAGCACCAAAAGTATATCGATGTATTCATCGTTTGAGTACCCCATACGGAAGCCGCCCTACATGAACGTGACAGGACCAGGTGTGACTGTGCCCTGCGCAGTTAGTAGACACACGCACGCAATTTAATGTATCCCATTGCCATTGATAGGCTACTGTCATGACGGAATATTTCCTGCTTATTAACGACGAGCACTAGGAAACGAACGTCTAAAAAATAAAAAAAAATAAAAGAAATCTGACGTAGATTCGAACCTTACCTCCACGGTTCAAGAGGGACTGATGTCCCAACGGTCCACTCAGTGACTGTCACAGCTGGTACAATAGAGTCCAGATTGATGCACGTCCCTCTGTACATTCCGATGCACTGCACAACGTGACAATGTCGCCAGCTCCTCGTTTTCATCCGATTTAGCTAGGTAAACTTTTGTCTTGAATATGGATGAGCAATCCCATGTCGACCTGCAAGTGTGGCATTTTTTATTAATCTACAATGTGACGACGGCCAACGATTTTCTTCCAGTGAGGATGCATACCACTCCCAATGGGAACCAGGGTCTGTGAAGAAGGGGTTCACATGTAGGTGCTGCTACGTCACTAGTGAGTAACTGTCTGGGAATCTGGGTCAGCAGGAAACCGCGCTCGGACGGCCGTGGCTGTTACGGTCACCGCTCGCGTAAATCGGGTATTACGGGTTCGAGGCCCGGTGCGGTACCAATTTCCACCTATTACCATTGATACTTTTCAATGCCCAAATGTGGCTAACGTCATTACAACCTTTGAGGTATTTGTAGAGAGTTGAATGACTCCAATCGTGACTCACTCAAGGACTTAAATTTAGTCAAGCTGCACTGATCTATTTGCGATTGAAGACATGTTATACTCTAGTAAGTGGAATATTATTTCAGGTTAACCTGAGACTTACCTTTGCTACACAGGCAACTGCGTGGAGCTTTTCCCTGGGTGCTGAGGAGAGGTTTCCGATCGAAGAAAATGCACAAACGGTGCCAAACGTAACGGTGGCGCAAAACTTCTTTTCCGCAGTTTTTTTTTGAGAGTTATTCCGTGTGCTCAGATGTATCACTTCAATAATCGTACAATAATTCCAATATCGAGGAAAGCAGGTGCTACAGGTGAGATTATCGCTTTAATAAGTCGTGGTTGCGAAATACTAATATGCATTCTGTACGGAAGAACGGAAAAACAGGCAGAAGCTGACCTCGGAGAATATGAGTTCGGATTCTGGAGACATGTAGGAACAGGTGAGGCAATACGAACCCTACGATTTACCTTAGAAGTTATATTAAGGACAGAAGATCTTACATTTACAACATTTTTAGACTTAGAGAAATCTTTTGACAATGTTGACTTAGAGGAAGCTTTTGACGATGTTGTCTGGAATACTCTCTTCCAAATTCTGAAAGTAGCAGCGGTAAAATGCAGGGAGCTAAATACTTTTTTAAACTTGTACAAACACGAGATGATAGATATAAGAGTCGAGGGGCATGAAAAGGAACCAATGGGTGGGAAGGGAGTGAGACAGGTTTGTAGCGTGTCCCCGATGTTATTCCATCTGTACGCTGAGCAAGCAGTAAGGGAAACCAAGGAAAAAGTTGTAGCAGGAATTGAAGTTCCGTGAGAAGAAACAAAACCTTTGAGGTTTGCCGATGACGCTGTAATTCTCTCACAGACAGCCAAGGACGTGGAAGAGCAGTTGAACGGAATAGACATTTTAATGAAAGCAGGACATAAGATGAACATCAACAAAAGCAAAGCAAGGACAATGGAATGTAGTCCAATTACATCAGATGAAGCTGAGAGAATCAGATTAGAAAGCGAGACACGCAAATGAGTGGATGGGTTTTGCCTTTTGGGCAGCAGCAAAAGTGATGATATCCGAAATAGAGAGGATATAAAATGTAGACTGGCAGTAGTTAGGAAAGCGTTTCTATAGAAGAGAAATTTCTTAATGTCGAATGTAGATTTAGGTGTAAGAAAGTCTTCTGTGAAGATATTTGTCTGGTCTGTAGCCATGTATGGAAGTGAAACATGGACTATAACAGTTCACACAAGAAGAGAAGCTGTTGAAATGTGGTTCTAGAGAAACATGCTGAAGATTAGATGGGTAGATCATGTGACTAATGAGTAAGTACTGCCATAAAATTAACAGATGTGCAGAACTATAGACCTATGTCTCTAACGCCGATCAGATGTAGAATTTTGGAACACGTATTATGTTCGAGTATAATGACTTTTCTGGAGACTAGAAATCTACTCTGTAGGAATTAGCATGGGTTTCGAAAAAGACGATCGTGTGAAACCCAACTCGCGTTATTCGTCCACGAGACTCAGAGGGCTATAGACTCGGGTTGTCAGGTAGATGCCATGTTTCTTGACTTCCGCAATGCGTTTGATACAGTTCCTCACAGTCGTTTAATTAACAAGGTAAGAGTATGTGGACTATCAGACCAATTGTGTGATTGGATTAAAGAGTTCCTAGATAACAGAACGCAACATGTCATTCTCGATGGAGAGAAGTCTTCCGAAGTAAGAGTGATTTCAGGTGTGCCGCAGGGGAGTGTCGTGGGACCGTTGCTGTTCACAATATATATGAATGACCTTGTGGATAACAATGGAAGTTCACTGAGGCTTTTTGCGAATGATGCTGTAGTATATGGAGAGGTTGTAACAATGGAAAATTGCACTGAAATGTAGGAGGATCTGCAACGAATTGACGCATGGTGTACGGAATGACAATTGAATCTCAATGTAGACAAGTGTAATGGGCTGCAAATACATAGAAAGAAAAATCCTTTATCATTTAGCTATAATATAGCAGGTCAGCAATTGGAAGCCGTTAATTCCATAAATTATCTGGTAGTAGCCATTAGAAGTGATTTAAAATGGAATGGCCATATGAAATCAATCGTCTGTAAAGCAGATACCAGACTGAGATTCATTGGAAGAATACTAAGGAAATGCAGTCCGAAATCAAAGGAAGTAGGTTACAGTACACTTGTTCGCCCACTGCTTGAATACTGCTCAGCAGTGTGGGATCCGTACCAGATAGGGTTCATAGAAGAGATAGAGAAGATCCAACGGAGAGCAGCGCGCTTTGTTACAGGATCATTTAGTAATCGCGAAAGCGTTACGGAGATGATAAACTCCAGTGGAAGACTCTGCAAGAGAGACGCTCAATAGCTCGGTATGGGCATTTCTTGAAGTTTCGAGAACATGCCTTCAGCGAGGAGTCAAGCAGTATATTGCTACCTCCAACGTATATCTCGCGAAGAGACCATAAGGACAAAATCAGAGAGATCAGAGCCCACACAGAGGCATACCGACAATCTTTCTTTCCACAAACATTACGAGACTGGAATGGAAGGGAGAACCGATAGAGGTACCCTCCGCCACACACCGTCAGGTGGCTTGCGGATTATGGATGTAGATGTAGATAAAATTCGGGAGAAAAGAAATTTGTGGCACAACCTTACTGGAAGGGATCGGTTGTTAGCACACCTTCCGAGGCCTCACGGGAGGGAAGTGTGGATGGTAGAAGGAGGCCAAGAGATGCACTCAGTAAGCAGATTCTGAAGGATGTAAGTTGCAGTAATTACTCGGAGACGAAGAGGTTTGAACAGGATACAGTGTCATGGAGAGCTTCCTAAAAGCAGTCTTCAGACTGAAGACTACAAGAACAACATCACAGATGGAAAGGCAGTGAGCGCTGGAGCGGGAAGAAATCGTGAGGTAGTGTGGCTGGGAAGCGAGCGTCGCCCCCGAAGAGCGCGGCCAGCGTGCAGAAGGCGCCCACCTGCTGCCGCGCCGTCGCGTGTGAGCGCACCCGCCACCACTTCCGCCGGCGCTCGGTCCACGCTGCGCTCGCACCGTGACGCGTCCAGCCGCGGCGCTGCGCACTCCACACCAACTGCACTGGCTGCCTCTGGCGGTCTCCATATGCCTCGCATTCCCAGGCGGCGTGCAGCTGTTACACCGCGCCGCTCGCCACGCTTCTGAGCATTCGCAGGAACGAACGATCCGACCAGGAGTGCCACGCGTAGTTGTGTTTTTTTATCTGCCTCCCTAAAAAGAAAACACGCACGCATTCAGACCGCATTCTTATGCAGTAAGTGAATAGCCGGCCGGAGTGGCCGAGCGGTTGTAGGCGCTACAGTCTGGAACCGCGTGACCGCTACGCTCGCAGGTTCGAATCCTGACTCGGGCATGGATGTGTGCGATGTCCTTAAGTTAGTTAGGTATAAGTAGTTCTAAGTTCTAGGGTACTGATGACCTCAGAAGTTAAGTCCCATAGTGCTCAGAGCCATTTGAACCATTTTGGATAAGAGAATACCTCATTCAAAGAAGGTTGTGTATGAAAGTTGAGATTTTACTAGAATAATGTGGTATGTCCCATGAGACATGCTACCATAGAGACGGATGTCTTTCTTTCTCTATTTACGAGGTTGAGCTATTTGTAGTTGTAAAGTTGACCTCCATGAAAGAACGTTGTATATCAGTGAAAATGGCAGAATAAACAGGGCTTAAAGTATTTGTATGGAATGTAGCCCTGTATGGAAGTGAAACATGGACGATAAATAGTGTAGACAAGAAGAGAACAGAAGCTTTCGAAATGTGGTGCTACAGAATAATGCTGAAGATTAGATGGGTAGATCACATAACTAATGAGGAGGTATAGAACAGAATTGGGGAGAAGAGGAGTTTGTGGCACAACTAGACCAGAAGAAGGGATCGGTTGGTAGGACATCTTCTGAGGCATCAAGGGATCACCAATTTAGTACTGGAGGGCAGTGCGGAGGGTAAAAATCGTAGAGGGAGACCAAGAGATGGATACACTAAGCAGATTCAGAAGGATGTAGGCTTCAGTAGGTACTGGGAGATGAAGAAGCTTGCACAGGATAGAGTAGCATTGAAAGCTGCATCAAACCAGTCTCAGGACTGAAGACCTCAACAACAACAAACAGGGCTTCGGGAATCCCGGTTATAAACTTGTGGAGCTTACGGAGGAGAGTGAGTAGATACACTGACGAGACAAAGAAACTGGTACACCTGCCAAACATCTTGTAGGGCCCGCGCGAGCACGATTAAATGCCGCAACACGACGTGGCATGCGCTCGACTAACGTCAAAGTAGCGCTGCATGAATCATGCAGGGCTGTCCATAAATCAGTAAGATTACGAGAGTGTGGAGATCTCTTCTGAACAGCACGTTGCACGACATCCCAGATATGCTCAACAATGTTTATGTCTGGGGAGTGTGGTGGCCAGCGGAAGTGTTTAAACTCAGAAGAGTATTCCCGGAGCCACCTCTGTCGCAGTTCTGGACGTGCGGGGTGTCGCTTTGTCCTGCTGTAATTGCCCAATTTCGTCGGAATGCACAGTGGAAATGAATGGATGCAGACGATCAGAGAGGGTGCTTACGTACGTGTCACCTGTCAGAGCCGTATCTAGACGTATCCGAGGTCCCGTATCACTCCAAGTGCACACGTCCCACACCATTGCAGAGCCTCCACCAGCTTGAACAGTCCCCTGCTGACATGCAGGCTTCATGGATTCATGAGGTTGTCTCCATACCCGTACACGTCCATCTGTTCCACACAATTCGAAACGAAACTCTCCCGACCAGCCAATATGTTTCCAGTCATCAACTGTCCAATACCGGTGTTGACGGGCCCAGGTGAGGCGTAAACTTTGTATCCTGCAGTAATCAAGAGTGCATGAGTGGGCATTCGCCTCCGAAAGCCCATTTCGATGATGTTTCGTTGAATGGTTCGCACGCTGAAACTTGTTGATGGCCTGGCATTGAAATCTGCGGAAGGGTTGCACTTTTGTCACGTTGAACGATTCTCTTCAGTCGTCGTTGGTCGTGTTCTTGCAGGATCTTTCTCCGGCCGCAGCGATGTTGGAGATTTGATGTGTTAGGGGATTCCTGATATTCAAGGCACACTCATGATATCATGGTATTGGAAAATCCCCATTCCATCGCCACCTCGGAGATGCTGTGTCCCATCGCTCGTGAGCCGACTATAACACCACGTCCAGACTTACTTAAATGTTGATAACGCCGTTTTAGTAGCAGCAACTGGTCTAACAACTGCGTCAGACACTTGTTGTCTTATATAGGGGTTGCCGACCGTAGCGCGGTATTTTACCTGTTTACATATCTCTGTATTTGAATACGCATAGCTATACCAGTTTCTTTGGCGCTTCAGTGTAGTATTTTGAAATGGATCCCATGTCCGGAAGCTTACTCTTTCCGTCCTATAGATCTTTGAAATCATGATGGTAACATGACTACTTCTCAAGTAATTTATTAGGCATGACCTAGTACATCACTTGATTTGCAGTTCCACTCATTAATAAGCAAAGAAACACGCGCAACTGCTTACGTACTCGTTGATTGGTTCTATTCAACGTGACGCACAACGGCCTCTTCCAATTCATGTGAGTGGTGTCTCCTTGGAACACCACAGTCACGTCTGCTGACGGTGAAGGTACCCTTTTCTCCAGGCAGTTGCTTAAGTGTGGCGGAAAGGTTATACTATGCGGTCTGACATTGTGGATAATGATCCTGATAAAGCCAACGAGCAGCTCTTCCATTACCGTCAGCTTTGCCAGGCAGAAGGATCATGTCGGTGTATTCTGCAAACGTTCGCCGAAACATAATGAGGCTCGAACCAGGTCAGAGATGTAGGATAGTCGTCATATGGCATCAGCTAATCCGACGTAACCACACTTCCTTCCCCCCGCCCCCCCCCTTTCCCACCAAGACTACCCTGTTTCATACCTGCCTAGCAAACATGTTTTCAAACGGCTGTAGCACGGAAACGGTACTTTTCCGGACATTAGTCCCAGATCAGAATATTATGAACTCACTGCCATATACAAGTCTTAGAAGTTTATAACGGGAATTTCCGAACACCCTGTATATTCAGGACGTGGTGCCCCAGAGCTCTTAGGTATTTCAGAAAGTTATGTTTCCGCCTTGAGATGCTGGTAAAATTATTTATACAGCTGTTTCAGTCGTCTGACCATCATCATTTCCATAAAGGTATTCACAACACCATGTTAGCCGAAATATAAAATCGTTATCGTCAGGTGAAAAAATCTTGAATAATACACTTTTATTATATCGTAATATAAATCACGTCGTCATTCTATAAAAACTGTACTGTGAAGTACACTCATTCCTGTTAAAACTGTGATAGGCGTTAACACTGTGGGCAGATTCATACCACACAGAGGGACTGAACAGTTTGTAGCGTCCCACCGGATAGTGAGTAGTTAAAAAATGGTTTAAATACCTGTGAATATCTTGCCTTTGGTATCCCTCGACGACTGCATACATGAGCAAAAATATTCTTGTTCAATAAATACAGGATACCATAATGGATTTCACTACAATAATGTACGCCACAACTGAAGTAAAGTAAGAACGTAGATTTATTCACTTCAAAACCTGTATCTTATGAGCTCATGATCAATCTTCGGTGAAATAAGCCTCGTTGTTACTACTAAAGCTAACCGATGGTAGCACATACTACACCGGCGATATTAAATAGTCCAGATGCAGTAATTTGTGTGTGTAAAATGCATAGAAATGCATGTGTGAGGTCCATTGCATTGTTCATCACTAACACTCAACAAAGTACGAATATAAAGTCACATATGATTCTGCCTTTTCCATTCCGTCTACAGGCCACAAGTGGCCCATCGGGACCATGCGACCGCCGTGTCATCCTCCGAGGAGGATGCGGATAGGAGGGGCATGGGGTCAGCACACCGCTCTCCCGGTCGTAATGATGGTATTCTTGACCGAAGCCGCTACTATTCGGTTGAGTAGCTCCTCAACTGGCATCACGAGGCTGAGTGCACCCAGAAAATGGCAACAGCGCATGGCGGCATGGGTGGTCACCCATCCAAGTGCCGACCACACCCGACAGCGCTTAACTTCGATGATCTCACTGAAACTGGTGTATCCACTGCGGCAAGGCCGTTGCATCATTCTGCCTTTTGCGATATTAAATCAAACTATTTAAAACTCCAAAATAATCCGTTACTGCACTGTTCTAATATGCTGTTTTAGACAATGTCCAACACACTAGTTGCTCTATTGTAAATCCAAACCTGAATCATGCACCAAGAACTTAGCTGTACACACAGATCTATCCTCTAGTCTAGTGGATCCAACACTCATCTGCCCTAACAATACTCGAGGCCGAGTATTTATACTCTTCCTACAATATACTACTAGTTACAATAATGCAAAACGTAATTTATAATGAAGTAGTTTGAAAACATTATTAAATACTCTATAACATTCCCTACTTTCGTAGAACAAGTTTAAGACATTCTCTAAACACATAAAAATCACATTAATATTGAAATTGCAGAAAAAAGCATTCTAACAATGCTAAACGATCAATTACCTATACTTGTTAATTAGGCTCGAGATTTAATTCCCACCATTTACACATGATGAGAACGAAATATATTATTCTTTTATCTAAACATTTTCCATATATTAATTTCTTGAATCTGATTTTGATTGTTTATGTTACAAAAGGTATTGTAACTACTATTGTTTGGTGTTGCTATTATTCTTCTAAAAGCCTTTTTCCTATTATCGAAAAGTAATTGGATATATAAGCTGGATATATAAGCGTATTGACCTAATAATACATAATGCAGGGATGGTAACCATAAGCCTGGAATGTTACAACCTTACCGCTAAAGTCAAACTGATCTTTGTGACCATCCTTGAGACGAACAGTAAACAGTGTTCAACTCTTCAGTCCCCTCTGCGTGGTATGAATCTGTTCACAGCGTTAACGACGACTTTGTAGACTGACCACAAAAGTTGTATTTCGATATGATAATATGGTTTTCACACTTGACGATAGCGAATTTGATTCATGATGCCCTGAATACTTTTATGAATTTGATGATGGTCAGACTACTGGTACTCGTGGTATAAATACGATATTTTATCAACGGCTCAAGGTCACAAAATGACTTTTTTTCAAAAATGGCGAACGTGACAAATGTAAGTTTCACTCCAAAGGATATTTTATCGTTAAATAAAAGCATAGAAGAAAAATAGATTAGAAGCAGAATGTCAAGAAAAGTAGGATAATCTTTTATTTTTACAGATGGTGAAGACATGGCTGAAAAAACTACGTCAGAAATGATACGTGCAAGAACGTGGCATATCATTATAACGTAAGAATTGATAATAAAATAATTTGCATGGTTTGGCCGTCAGTTTCCTCAAAACATCAACTGGACAATGAGTTTTGCAACTACCTTGTTTTGGCAGGATGCGACATTTTACAACAGTAGAATATCAGTTTGTTATTTCGATGCTTAGCTTTCTGTCTTGGTACCTACTTCTGTATTCATCGGGAAAAAAGAAGGGTTATGGATGTCACGATTTCCTCTGAATGGAAGTATGTGATATCTTAAGCTTGTTTAAGTACATCTTTCATTACAAAGGAAATGAACCAGAACGACTTTGTTGCTGTCGATGTTCTTGAAGCAATTACTAGTTACATGGTTCAGTATCAATGCAGACGATCCAAATGCAATATCTCTGCGTCTTAGTCGTAATGTCACTTGATCTTCAGTAAATCATTCTCTGATGCAAACAAAAGGGAAAATCAACTCACATTAACATTCCTGTATCTGTTATGAGGTTTCTTTTGTTTTATAAAGAATTTCTTCCTCTACCGGCAGAGAAAAGGAGGGGGTTGAAGGGTATGTGCACTCGTATTTGCCTTCATGTACAACATAGAGAATTTTATGTTAATTTACCTTCTGAGTGAACAGTCAATTTATGTTTCCTCCTTCAATTTTTCTTTGTTATAATTTCTTATCCTATGAAGTACATTCCTTTTAGATTTAGACGTTAATTAAATAAATTCATTGCATTATTTCATTATGTCAGATAATGTATTCTTCTAGAAAGTTCCATTATTTTTGCCATTGTAATATTTTTTGATATACAACGTTATTCCACAATGTACTTTCAAGCGATATGCTGCGTTCTTATATAGAAAGGTACGTAAAAATTAAGATACCTTTATAATATTGTAAAACGTGCTAAATACTTTTTGCTGCTCTACAATATGTCCTGTATAACTTGATCGTACTCAGTAATACGTATAAATAAACAGTACTAAAGGAAAAGAACAATTATTTTTACTCCCTAAAAAACTATGAAATTGTGACCTACAACCCACTTTGAGGTCTGAGGTTTAACGAATCATGTAGTACTGTGAGTCTCTGTTTAATACCAGCGCTTCGTCGGCAACGTGTATCAGTTTACTGTTGACGTCAGTTTGTGATGACAACCTTCAGATAAGTTTTATGATGGGAAAATATGAATAAGCAATGCAAACAATGTAAGATATGCTTGAACCAACCAATTCTCTCTGGTATGGTTCAAATGGCTCTGAGCACTATGGGACTTAACATCTGAGTTCATGAGTCCCCTAGAACTTAGAACTAGTTAAACCTAACTAACCTAAGGACATCACACACAGCCATGCCCGAGGCAGGATTCGAACCTGCGATAGTAGCAGTCGAGCGGTTCCGGACTGAAGCGCGTCGATCCGCTCGGTCACAACTACCGGGCTGAGGTATGCAAACGCATTAAATATAGGTTAGTAAACATCTTCATTCGTATCTACATCGACACACACATACTGCGCAAGTCACCATACGGTACACGGCTGAGTATACCACTGTCAGACATTCCCTTTCCTGTTACAGTCGAAAACTGAGTGGTGGAATAGCAACTGTGTGCTTCCGTACAAACGCTAATTTGTCTGATGTTGTCTTCCCGACCCTTCCACATCACTAGGATCGTTCTGTTGTTCGTTGCAAATGTCGGTGTTCTAAACTTCCCCAACAGCGTTTTCTAGAAAAGAATGTCGACTTCCTTCCAACGACTAGAGTTTCAGTTCACGGAGCATTTCCGTAATTTTCGCGTGTTGATCGAACACAAATCTAGGAACAGGCCTGCGAAATGTTTCGATGCCTTAATCCTGCCTAGTTGGGATCTTAGACACTCGAGAAGTTCTCAAGATTGGAGTGCGCAAGTGTTCTGTACGGATTCACCCTTACAGATAACCAACAATTTCCTAGAATTTTGTCAGTAAACCGAAGACCTTCCGCCTTCCTTACGACCGACATTACGGGCATGTTGCATTTCATGCCGCTTTGCAACGGTAGGCCTCGATACCTAAACGACACGATTGTGTCTACCGGCACGTCCTTAACTCCATATTCGATTGTTTAATATTTAAAAGTAAAAAAGGCCGAGAAATAAAAACAAATACATCAAAAATGCTACCTCATCTAAATTAAATGCGGAAGATTACACTATCTGCAGAAATAACTAATGTTTTCGAGTTGGCCTAAATATTCCTATTCCGTGGACTTTTTTAAGTCAGACGCTCAGGTATGAAGGGGAGAGTGTTATGCTTTGGAACAATTTTCAGAATTTCACCTCTAGCCAGCTTTGTAATAGAAGTTTAGTATATTTTCTTATTCCATTTTTAAATGATGACATTCACTTTTTAGGTGCTGGGATGTCTTTCTGAAAAAACAAAAATGTCTTCGGAAAATAAGGTTTTTCAAAATGTGCACACATGTTCCCCCTTCTCTACATCTGTGCTCTGCAAGCCAGCATAGAGTCTGTGGTGGACATGGACGATAGTTTGTGTACAACTGTGTCTTCCCTCCTTTCCCGTTCCAGTCGCTAATGGTTCGCGATACGAAAGATTGCTATTAGCCTCTGTCGGGGCTCGAATCTCTAATTTTATCTTCATAGCCTTTTCCCGAGATATACGTAGGAGGAAGCAATACGAGGTGCGGCTAGAAAAAAACCGGACTGATGCTGGAAAAAACATTTATTTACAATTATTTACAATTTCATGTTATCTCCTTCAATGTACTCTCCTCCTCGGTCTCTACACCGCTCCATACGAATTTTCCACTGTTCATAGCAATGCTGCACATCATTTTCGGTAAGTCCATACATTACTTCCGTCGCTTTTTCTTTTACTGCTTCAACAGTCTCAAATCAAGTTCCTTTCAAAGCTGACTTGACTTTAGGGAAAAGAAAAAAGTCACAGGGGGCCAAATCAGGTGAGTAGGGTGGATGATCTAAGATGGGAATGTTGTGTTTTGCCAAAAACGTCTTCACTGACAACGCACTGTGAGCTGGGGCATTGTCTTGGTGAAGGATCCATGACTTTTTTCTCCACAAATCGTTCCGTTTTCTCCGTACTCGCTCACGTAGGGTAGCCAGGACGCTAATGTAGTAATGCTGATTCACTGTTTGTCCCTCTGGTACCCAATCAATGTGCACAATCCCTTTGATGTCAAAAAAAACAATCATCATTGCCTTGAATTTCGATTTTGACATTCGTGCTTTTTTTTTGTCGTGGAGAACCAGGAGTTTTCCAATGCATCGATTGGCGTTTAGTTTCGGGATCGTAAGTAAAAAACCACGATTCATCGCAAGTAATAACATTTTGTAAGAAGGTGGGATCACTTTCAATGTTTTCCAGGATGTCAAGCCGGCCGAAGTGGCCGTGCGGTTAAGGCGCTGTAGTCTGGAACCGCAAGACCGCTACGGTTGCAGGTTCGAATCCTGCCTCGGGCATGGATGTTTGTGATGTCCTTAGGTTCGTTAGGTTTAACTAGTTCTAAGTTCTAGGGGACTAATGACCTCAGCAGTTGAGTCCCATAGTGCTCAGAGCCATTTGAACCAGGATGTCAGAACAAATCATTCTTCGGCGTTCCTTCTGTTCAATTGTGAGACACTTTGGAACCATTTTTGAACACACTTTGTTCATGTTGAAACTTTCATGAAGAATCTGCCTAACACTTTCCTTGTCAACTCCTGTTAACTCAGACACTGTTCTGATTGTTAAACGGCGATCTTGTCGAACAAGTTTACCGATTTTTTCAATGTTTGCATCAGTTTTTTCTGACAATGGTCTGCCAGTGCGAGTGTCATCACTGGTGTCTTCGCGGCCATCTTTAAATCGTTTAAACCACTCAAACACTTGTGTTCGCGATAAACAATCATCGCCGTACACTTGTTGTAACATTACAAACGTTTCACTTGCAGATTTTCCTAGTTTGAAACAAAATTTGATGTTAACACGCTGTTATTTCTGTACACTCAACATTTTCCGACGCACAGACAAAACGTCAACTACTTAAAACAGACGCCACGGGCAGACTGAGTGCAGGAGGCAGATGAACCTCGAGCAGTAGGCGGAGCGAGAGTCACGTGACAGGCCATGCGACTTTCAGCCTTATTGCATTCGTTTTATTGTTTCACCAGTACTAGTCCGGTTTTTTTCTAGCCACATCTCGTATATTGTCTGACTCTTCCAGGAGCGTATTCTCTCAAAACTTTAACAGCAGACCATACCGTGATGCAGAACGCCTCTCTCGCAGCGTCTGCCACTAGAGTTGGCTGATCACCTCCGTGACGCTTTCGCGCTTACGAACCTGTAACGAAACATCCTGCTCTGCTGTGGGTCTTCTCTGTTTCCTCTATCATTCCTGTCTGATATGGAACTAAGACTGATGAGACATATTCAGGCACTGGTCAAACGTGTGTTTTGCAACGTGAGTCCTTTGTTCATAGACTACATTTCCTTAGTATTCTTCCAACGAATATTTGCCTTACGGGTCGCAACTGTCGCCTACAACTGGCTGTGACAACCACGACCAGAGGAAACTGAACGAACGGCAACTGTGAACTCTACAGAAACGACAATAAATCCCATTATCGGTTTGTTTGTAGCTGTAGTGGCTGTCCTGTTTAAAACTGTCTGTCAGTCTCTTTATTATGAGGATCGATGATCGATGCCTGGTCTTAAATCTACGATAAAACCGTTGTTTTCAGTCTTCTGTACAGCTTGCAACTTACGGGGAAATACAGTTTGTGTGTGAGACGCTCTAATTACTGAGTTTTTACGTCTGACCGGCAGTATGCAATTTTGATCTCAACTCTTTCTGAATGCGAACTCAATGCGTCAACCAGTGTCAGCTCATTCGACTCGATTTGTATTCCAGGTGTATGAAGTATACGCTATCTAATGAAAAGTATCCGGACCCCTCTCTGTAATGCGAAATTCACCAATAGATGTCAGTAGAGCCTGGCCGGCCTGTATGAAAGAAGACATGGAGTATTGGGTTGTCAGCAGAGAAGCAAGGTGGATCGGTCAGAAGAGCTTAGATCGTTGACTTAGTAACAGGTCCATAAGGAGCGTTTGAACTCTTCCAAAGCTGCCAAAGTCGATTGTTGGTTATGTGACTGTGACGTGCAAACGCAAAGGACTAGTCATAGGTAAATCAAGATCATTACTGACGGTCAGGGACCATCGAGCATTGTTGAGGGTGGTTGTAAAAAAATGTCCTGAAGTCAGCGCAAGGAGTCACGAGTTTCAAAGGACTATCAGAAGTCCAGCGGGTACAATGACTGAGCGCAGGCAGGTAAAAAGAGTATAGTACAGCTGACGAGCAGCTCCTCGTAAACCAAACGTTCCTGTAGTCGTTGCTAAGTGATGCTTAAGAAGATGTGAAGATCTACGTCAATGGGCTGTGGATGACTGGAAACGAATGATTTGGAGTGACGAAACACGCTACACCTTGCAGCAATTCCATGGAAGAACTTTGGCTTTGCAAATGTCTGGATAATGTTTTTACCATATTGTGACAAAAGTGAAGTACGGAAGTGAAGGCGTTACAGTGTGGGGGTATATTTAGTAGTCAGGGCTTGGTCGTCTTACTGTTCATAAGAAAAAGCTAAACGCGTAAGAATATGAACAGTGTGTGTACTGCGTACAGTAAAGGAACATTTAGGAAGCTATAGTTGTTTGAATCACCTTGACAATACACTCTGTCAGAAAGCAGCATTTTTGAGGAATTATTTTGGGACAATAACATTCCTGAACCTAAGGAAACACCTTTTGGATGAGTCAGAAAGAATTTGACCCAGATCCCAGCGTCCAACAGTACAACCTTCACGGGTCTCGCTTGGAGGAGAGTCGGCTACCATTCGTCCACAGACATTCAGACAGCTCATTGAAAGTGTTCCCAGAAGAGTCAAAGCCGACATAAAGGCACAAACTCCATACTAACGTCCGCTAACGGATGGTCGCAAACTTTCAGTCTGATCGTATACATTATGTTGAAGGACCTGTGTAGTACGCAATCAGCAGCGGCGAGGCTGTACAACGAATGAACACAGAAAGTGATCATCACAAGTAAATATGTTTCATTTTGCGGTTGATTCGTGTCGTGAATTCGTCTACAGACAACATGGTATGAATAGGGCTCATTGCTGCTAGTTGTTGTTGAGGCCCCAGGGCAAAGGAATCCATATGATGGACAAGTGTTTCGATCTTGTCGTCGTTGAGCTCACAGGAGGAATGTTATTAATATCCAGTAGTGTAGAGATGAAATAAAGCAAGCAGTTGTGCTGTTGATTCAGCTTTCTTAAGATGGACAACGAAAATCGACATAGATCTCCTTAATGTGACAATTTCTCGCAGTTCACCACCTGGACTGGTAACCGCGGGTTTCTAGAATTGGATTCTACATAACATGTCTGGGATGCACTTGTGAGAAGAACTGTAACACAACAGTCGCCGCTACGAGCCCCGATAATCTTATTGCAGGACTTGGCACCAACGGCCAGTTGTTGAGGCTCTTTACATATGGCGTACGTTACAGTCTGGGATGATCAAATGTCGTAATATTTTGTTGTTGTGACGAAGGTATGCAGGTGTACTAGTATTCTGCATTTTTTAATATGTGTGTTATGATTCCAGAACTTTATTAATTGAATACATGGTAAGTCTTTGCATACATACGTTCTGTTCTGACACCACTTTTATTTTGAAATATGCTCTAATCTGAACGAACTGCACGCGTGATTATCACGGTTGGGTTACAAAGTGCGCAGAATTATCAATGAAGGGCATTCCCAGTTAGATCTTATAAAAATAGGGAATGGCTCTGAAATAATGTAATATGTGTCACTATATAAACCGCATATGGTGCTCTCCAGCACCGTAAAACTCTCAGGTAATTGTATGCTATACAACCAGTGTCGGTTCGAGAACATTTCTCCAAAAAGCGACTTGGGGCCCACCTTTCACTTCCTTTCACAAGTGTCATCTTTCGCTACTAACTGTGATACGCACTGTACACAAAACTTACTTTGGGGACTCCTGCCCCAACCTCTCCACTTGGCATATAACCCTAACAGTACTATTGCAGTTTAGTATGCTTTTATCTAAATAACAGAAACCCTGTCCCTATGTTGCCACGTGTAACCCGCATACTAAAATTTAATTTAGTTTCCGAATAAAGTACACTATGGGACGGTAGTCCTATTAATAGGAAAAGTTCATCAATAGTGTTACCCTTTTTACAGGATTTGACCGTGTGTTGTGTCTAATGAATAAGTATATTAGACTATTCAATTCTTTTCCTATGATCTTACGTAGCGGTTACAAAGAAACGCAGTGTGAATAGTATTATGTTGCAGCTAGGACAACTCAGTTAAGGTTCATTTAGTCGTTTAAAATATGTACTAAAGGTTGCCTACCTATCCAGGCAATGAAACAGAAAGTATTGGAAAAGCAGAAGTACGTATTTTGACAACTTTCTTGCTTCTGTTTAAGTTGCTTCTTCAAATAAATATTGCTCCACGTGAACAGTGTTGTACCACATCCTTATACACTCCTGGAAATTGAAATAAGAACACCGTGAATTCATTGTCCCAGGAAGGGGAAACTTTATTGACACATTCCTGGGGTGAGATACATCACATGATCACACTGACAGAACCACAGGCACATAGACACAGGCAACAGAGCATGCACAATGTCGGCACTAGTACAGTGTATATCCACCTTTCGCAGCAATGCACGCTGCTATTCTCCCATGGAGACGATCGTAGAGATGCTGGATGTAGTCCTATGGAACGGCTTGCCATGCCATTTCCACCTGGCGCCTCAGTTGGACCAGCGTTCGTGCTGGACGTGCAGACCGCGTGAGACGACGCTTCATCCAGTCCCAAACATGCTCAATGGGGGACAGATCCGGAGATCTTGCTGGCCAGGGTAGTTGACTTACACCTTCTAGAGCACGTTGGGTGGCACGGGATACATGCGGACGTGCATTGTCCTGTTGGAACAGCAAGTTCCCTTACCGGTCTAGGAATGGTAGAACGATGGGTTCGATGACGGTTTGGATGTACCGTGCACTATTCAGTGTCCCCTCGACGATCACCAGTGGTGTACGGCCAGTGTAGGAGATCGCTCCCCACACCATGATGCCGGGTGTTGGCCCTGTGTGCCTCGGTCGTATGCAGTCCTGATTGTGGCGCTCACCTGCACGGCGCCAAACACGCATACGACCATCATTGGCACCAAGGCAGAAGCGACTCTCATCGCTGAAGACGACACGTCTCCATTCGTCCCTCCATTCACGCCTGTCGCGACACCACTGGAGGCGGGCTGCACGATGTTGGGGCGTGAGCGGAAGACGGCCTAACGATGTGCGGGACCGTAGCCCAGCTTCATGGAGACGGTTGCGAATGGTCCTCGCCGATACCCCAGGAGCAACAGTGTCCCTAATTTGCTGGGAAGTGGCGGTGCGGTTGAAAGGTGGCCACACTGAGCCACAGCGCCAGAGATCGCGCTAGAGAGTATTGTTCCGCCGCCTCCACTGGCAGTGATTATTGAGATGTCGTAGTGGGCAGTGATTATTGAGAACCCGTAGTAGTCAGTGCTTGGGGAGAACTCGTGGTAGTCAGTGCTGAGATGTCGTAGTGAGGAGTGTTTGTTGAGATGAGCTAGTAGGCAGTGCTTGCTGAGATGTGATACTGAAAAGTTCTTGTTGAGACGTGATAGTAGCGAGTCGGTGTGGAGAGATTGTAATGTCTAGAGTGCTTTTCATCAATATAAATTAAGGTAACAAACTACTTTTCTTTTCAGAATTCTGGAAACATCCCCAGGCTGTGGCTAAGCCATGTCTCCGCAGTATCCTTTCTTTCAGGAGTGCTAGTTCTGCAAGGTTCGCAGGAGAGCTTCTGTAAAGTTTGGAAGGTAGGAGACGAGGTACTGGCAGAAGTACAGCTGTGAGTACCGGGCGTGAGTCGTGCTTCGGTAGCTCAGTTGGTAGAGCACTTGCCCGCGAAAGGCAAAGGTCCCGAGTTCGAGTCTCGGTCGGGCACACAGTTTTAATCTGCCAGGAAGTTACTTTTCTTTTCTTTCTCATTATTTCACTGAATAAAGCGTCATTACAGGTTCAGTCAACAAAGCATCTGGCTTGTGTTCTTGTATTAGAGTGTAATTCTGGTTTTCTTGAGTAATTATGGTATTTCTATTTTCTTTAATGAATTCAGTATAAATGATATTTAAAATTTCTTGTGTTGTTGAAGAAGAACAGTGCCAGATGCGTACGTTGAGTCATACTTCCACACACAGAACAGTTACACTTGTGCTTTGGTTTCGTAGGTTTTATAGTTGCTGGGGACTTAATTAATTAATTGTGTTAATGAAAATTTCCATTTCATTCTTTGTTGTTGTTCTATGCAGTCAGATTGCGTAGTAATACTAGTCAGGGCCAACCGTTTACGAGTCTTCGTAACCGAACAGACAGCTACTAAATCAAAAAATTAAAATTATTTTCATTGTATTTTAATTAAGCCCCCATGCACGGTCCCCTACGGCACTGCGTAGGATCCTACGGTCTTGGCGTGCATCCGTGCGTCGCTGCGGTCCGGTCCCAGGTCGACGGGCACGTGCACCTTCCGCCGACCACTGGCGACAACATCGATGTACTGTGGAGACCTCACGCCCCACGTGTTGAGCAATTCGGCGGTACGTCCACCCGGCCTCCCGCATGCCCACTATACGCCCTCGCTCAAAGTCCGTCAACTGCACATACGGTTCACGTCCACGCTGTCGCGGCATGCTACCAGTGTTAAAGACTGCGATGGAGCTCCGTATGCCACGGCAAACTGGCTGACACTGACGGTGGCGGTGCACAAATGCTGCGCAGCTAGCGCCATTCGACGGCCAACACCGCGGTTCCTGGTGTGTCCGCTGTGCCGTGCGTGTGATCATTGCTTGTACAGCCCTCTCGCAGTGACCGGAGCAAGTATGGTGGGTCTGACACACCGGTGTCAATGTGTTCTTTTTTCCATTTCCAGGAGTGTATATTGCTTTGTTGAAAGAGAAAAAGCCCAGTAGATTACTTCAAGGAAGCTAAAAATAATTTGGCCAGGGCGAACTTTCCATAGTACTTTCCATAATAAACAAACTTAAGTACTAAAATAAATACTAAAGCACATCCATTTTATACTGAACATTTCACTTCAATAAAACCTCCCTCTTACTGGAATTCACTTTCAAAAGGTATTATTCTTTGAACTAACTCCGTAAAGTCATTTAACAGATTCTAGTAAATAGGCTACACTTTGACTGAATTTTACGTAAGCAAACTTTTACTATAACACTTTGCAATAGTTAAGAAAACTTTCTCATCACTCGTATTTACACAAAAAAGGCAATTTAAATTGAGCTTCTTTATATTAACATGACACTTCATAAGACTGTAAAACAGGATAATCGGATAAATCAAACACCGTGAAGCAACCCTATATACAGTAAGTGATCAAACGTATCCGGACACCTCCAAAGACATTTTCATATTAGGTGCATTATGTTGTCACTTATCGCCATATACTCCATATCAGTGACCTCAATAGTCATTAGAAATCGTGAGAGAGCAGAATGGGGCGCTCCGCGGAACTCACGGACTTCGAACGTCGTCTGGTGACTGGCTGTCCCTTGTGTCATACGTCTGTACGTGAGATTTCCACACTCCACAGGCCTAAATTGATGTTTTAAGGAACTTCCTGCTTCCTACTGATGAAGAGCAGTTCGGGGACGGCGATTGCATCTTAAAAAAAAAAAATCAAATGGCTCTGAGTACTATGGGACTTAACATCTGAGGTCATCAGTCCCCTAGACTTAGAACTACTTAAGCCTAACTAACCTAAGGACATCACACACATCCATGATCGAGGCAGGATTCGAACCTGCGACCGTAGCAGCAGCACGGTTCCGGACTGAAGCGCCTAAAACCGCTCGGCCGCAACGGCCGGCGATTGCATCTTTCAACACGATCGAGCACCTGTTCATAACGCACGGCCTGTGGCGGAGTGGTTACACGACAGTAACATCCCTGTAATGGACTGTCCTACACAGTGTCCTGACCTGCATCCTATAGTAGTCATTTGGGATGTTTTCGGACGCAGTCTTCGTGCCAGGCCTCACCGACCGACGTCGATACCTCAGTCCAACACTCTGCCATTCCTCTAGAAACGTTAAAGCACCTGACTGAACGTACGTCTGAGAGAGTGGAAGCTGTCATCAAGGCTAAGGCTGGGCCAACATCATACTGAATTCCAGCATTACCGATGGAGGGGGCCACGAACTTGTAAATCATTTTCAGTCAGGTGTCCGGATACTTTTAACCAATAGTGTAATTGTATCATTAGAATGAAATAACAGAGTGAACCAGTTTCCTTATAGTTCGAGAATGATTATTCACAGTTTAAGTTAATGGTTCACGCCGTAAAAATGTAAAAATACAAATAACTCTTATCTGGTGGCTGTAGGCTTCGGGGTGGCGAACAATTACAGCGGCTACACTCCGACAGTACGACCTGCAAGTATCTTGCTGTATGGGCACAATTTCTCTCTTTGGCGTCGTTCAGTTTTACATACAGTATCCCAACAACTCGCAGTAATGCCGTAAGCCGTTTGCAGTCTACATCCGAGGCGTTTTTGTGCAAATTTGCAGACAAAGCTTCTCCTGCTCCACGAGGGTGTTGCCTCAGTCACTGCTACCTACAGACTGTGGGACTTACTTCCCATGCTTGCTCTAGGTCGCGCGCCAATTCGCCCTTGGCACCTTTTCCATTCCTCCGAGTCACTTTCGTTTCAAACAAAAGCACACTGGCTTTTGCGTAACACCTATTTCTTACATTGTTTCTAAGCGTGACCAGGTCTTAAATATTCAAATTTACATATAACATGAACAATTTACACACACAAATATTTTTAAATACAAAACGTCAGCGTAAAATAATTAAACGTAATAAACAATTTACGTAGTACGTTACATACATTACTCACATACAATGCAACGACAGTATAGTACCCTTTACATATACAAAAAATAGAGTATGAATATGCGAAAATTTTTGAGCAGAAAAATTATAAAAATTAAAATTTTGTTGTCACCGCCAGACACCACGCTTGATAGGTGGTAGCCTTTAAATCGACCGCGCTCCGTTAGTATACGTCGGACCCGCGTGTCGCCACTATCAGTGATTGCAGACCGAGCGCCGCCACACAGCAGGTCTAGTGTAGACTCCCTAGCACTCGCCCCAGTTGTACAGCCGATTTTGCTAGCGATGGTTCACTGACTACATACGCTCCCATTTGCAGAGAAGGCAGTTTAGCATAGCCTTCAGCTACGTCATTTGCTACGACCTAGCAAGGCGCCATATTCAGTTACTACGAATGTATTCTGAACAGATAATATTGTGAATCATGCACCGTCAAGAGCGACGTTCATCATTAATGGATTAAAGTCAAGTATCAAACTAATTACGTCCGCTTTCTGAATTCTCATTCCTTGTCATGTTCCAGACCTCACGTCAGTATAGTTCTTCCCTCCTCAAGTCAGCCCACGTGAGCTAAAACGCGTGCATTTCGGCCTCTTCTCGTAACACGGTGTTGGCTCTTCTGCCAACACAACAAAATGAACCATAAACAAATAATGTTATAGGCGCTCCAAGCGGCCACTACTAAACTGTAATACGTTCTTGTATAGAACTCCTACAGTTGTGCAACTCTGGCGCCCCTGCCAGCTTGGCACCCCAATCGGCGACGGACATCGGTAGCAAATAATGCTGAGGGACTTTCATAGCTGTAGGAAGGCACACGTCATGGGTCAAATTATGTTCTTGTATTGCGGATATAGAAAAACATTCCAAATCGCTAGATATGCTACGTAATCGAACACTTCTTGTCGAGTCACCCACTTCCACATTCAGGCAAACAAACTTACTAGTGAAATCATCATAAGTTCGTTGTGCTCATTGTTGAGCCCATGAACCAAGCGTCTCCGTCCAGGACGATTACCAGCCTCTCTAAGGGCCTGCTGAGGAGACTGACTGGAGATGTTCTTGATGTGCTCCATCCATCTGCTCGTAGCTCCCCCCCCTCGGTCTCGTGTTGTCGATATTTTCTTCCATGAGTATTTTCTCTAGATTTCCTCCGTGTCTTGCCATAATATGGTCAAAGAACTGGAGAATGTTTTGGTTCACACGAGGAAAAACGCCTGTTGATACTAAGCTGTTCAACAATTGACGTTTTATTTCTTATTTCAGTCCATTTGATACACAGAATCCTGCACTAGCACCAAAACACAGATGCGTCAGTATGCTGTCTCGGACTTTCAAGGGGCATGTTTCGCAACAGTAAAAGAAGACGACAGACATGACCATCTCAACAAGACGCATCTTTGTACTGTTCGTTACGGCTTTGTTCTACCACATTTTGGTGAGCTTTTTCATTGTCACTAGCCATAGCTGAACCGTCTTCTTATCTTATGATTAACCCAAGATAGATGAAAGTAAGGCCGATTTCCATTTCCTTTAACCATGCTGTGAGTTGGGCGGGTACTCCTAGATAAATTATCGTGGATTTCGAGTTGCTAACACTGTTGTCTAATCAGTATGACAGACTAATGTTCTTTACTTTTGTTAATACTCAGCAATAGAGCAAGTTCATCGCGGATGGCACAAAAGCACGGTGTCACAAGCAAATCTTAGGTTGTAATAGCTCTTCCACCAATTAAGATTCCGTTAATCAAACATCAAGAGCTAATAACATGTACGGCAGAGATGGCATAGAATCGGATGGCTAAGACACAACCTTGTCACCTTTTGATATTTTGAAAAAATCAGAGTGTAATACTGAGCGCATAATTATTACAGTTGGGTTTCGAAACTCCCAGAATATTCAGTATGGCCATTCTCATTTAGATCTCATAAAAATTAGGAACGGCTCTGAGACACTAAAATATTTGTCACTGTAAAAAGTGCAGACATGATATCATATGTGCCACTCGTTGGCAGTCGATAATCGCACTCCTCTTTTTACGACTACTGCATAGCTCGTTTATCAGAGACTTGGTTTGATAATCATCGAGTTTTATCGAGGAACTTGTACAGTGCTCTAGACATTGTTGAGACAACATTGGTACTCCATGAGGAAAAGAGGTGGGCTGCAATAATTCCAGTAATTAGTAGAATGGGCTGTGGACTCTGCTTGCACAGATAACATAAAAATGTTCTCAGTTTACAAGTCTGTTTCATTTTCCTTCACAACAAAGAAACATACACTTATCCAAATTCTGTGACGAGTATCGTTTTCATATGTATGAGTGGGTAAAGAAGTTTGCAGTGGTAATTCGATACTCAACTTACAACATCCAGTTCATATTTCCTCCACTGCGTGTAGAATTCCTAAGTTCAGGTGCGCTTCATTTCGTTAAAACACACTGCACCAGTGTCTGGCGGCAATCAAATTCGCTGTCTGAGATAGACGTAGATTTGGTGGGGAACACTTTCAAATTATTGACTAAAGAAGAGAAGTAGCGCTGCCATTTTACATACAGAGCAGTTTCCTACTCAGCATTGACGTATCCTGTGTGAAAATGTTCGTTAGATCCAATCTGAGATAAGAAAACAATCGTAATGAATTCGAATTTCGCAAAGTGTAGCACCCGAGACGTTTGCGACTATTCGATGGTGAAAACGCCACAGTGTGGCATTGGCTGCAACCGAAACTACCACGTAGGCACCAACATTTTGTTTTTTAGATTATCATCTAGTGGTGCTCAGCATGTGTTTAAAAACCTCCTTGAAAAATGTTGTGCAGCCCTGCGACTGCGGAACACGTTTGTGCTTCGTACGATTCATGGTTCAAAAATGGCTCTGAGCACTATGGGACTCAACATCTTAGGTCATAAGTCCCCTAGAACTTAGAACTACTTAAACCTAACTAACCTAAGGACATCACACACACCCATGCCCGAGGCAGGATTCGAACCTGCGACCGTAGCAGTCCCGCGGTTCCGGACTGCAGCGCCAGAACCGCTAGACCACCGCGGCCGGCGTATGATTCATGGCTTGGTGGCGGTAAGTTCCTATGGGACCAAACTGCCGTGGTGATCGGAGGCTAGACTTACACATTACTTAAGCTAACTTAAACTAACTTACGCTAAGGACAGCACACACACCCACGCCTGACGGAGGACTCGAGCCTTCGACGGGGGAAGCCGCGCGAATGTACGATTCAAAGCCATAAACATTTAGACGCGGCACACACGCCGATAGTCGTTCATGGACGCAGTAGAGATCGAAATAATTAAGGAACATTCAACTAGTGTCTTCTGCACGTTTATATTGTTTTCTGGGAAAGAGAGAAAGCAGTTTCGCTAAAAACAGTTGGCGAATATTAAGTTAGGACGATGTAATAGAAGATGTTTTCGACGATATCTACTCGTATACTCCAGGAATTACTATAAAGTGACAACTCTTTCTGTATTTCTGAAGACTAGATGGGGTCTTCTCTGCTTATTGTTTCGTCACACAATTTTAGGCTTTGCAAGGATAAGATGTCGTCATGGAAATGTCTGACGGTGTAGACTCACTTAGAAACATATAAACACTTTGAGAGGTTATGTTCTACTCCTTGCTTGCTACGAATGTTCTTCTTTGTTGATTACGGTATATGTTTCAGGTGCCCGATAACGTACACTTTAGTACTCTCACCACGTACTAAGAGTCCGGAACGCGCGATTGCTACGGTGGCAGGTTCGAATCCTGCCTCGGGCATGGATGTGTGTGATATCCTTAGGTTAGTTAGGTTTAAGTAGTTCTAAGTTCTAAGGGACTGATGACCACAGATGTTAAGTCCCATAGTGCTCAGAGCCATTTGAACCATTTGAACCACGTACTACGAGCCGATCGTCTTTCATGTTTATGCAAAAATTATACTCAAGCACAAATTAAATTCATGACCATACGAAACTAATCATAAAGAGAACAGGAGAGAAACTACGTGAGAAAGAAGGTAGTATGTATATGAAATCTATATGAGAAAAGACTGAGCCACTAGAGTGACATACAGTAACAACTTCGAAAACGGGTTAATTAGGAATGTCAAACAATTCCGAAAACTGCATGACGTCTTGCCTCGCTCCTATTGAATAGCGAGTCTTTTCAAATAGAGTAATGCGAACAGAATTAAGCGCATCCTCCATCAATAAGAACGAGAGAAACAGATTTTCTAGGAGAATTTAACATCTCTGTTAGTTATTATACTTCATAATTTGTTCCTGGAAGGAAAAACTGATGTTCTGTGGAATTGGGGTTAATATTCGCTTTTAATAAACACCTCTGCGCTGGAGGTTGTCCGATGACCCATTTCCAGCAATCTTTGGAACGAGAGTCGACAAAACTGCATTTATTCCCTTACAAAAAGGAAATGTTTTCTGACATCCATTCGTTTTGAAAGTAGTTCATCCTCTAATTAGCCGAACGAGAATAGAGAAGTGCCGAATGGGTTATTTCTTCTGATTCATTTCAGTGCTATGATTTTATCTCCGCTTTTCTACAATACTAAATGGATTTATCATGAGAGGTAACAGATGGGTAGTCCGTACTAGCATGGCAATTTGAGAACGATATGAGACTGGCAAGTATTATACGGCGACGAGCGGCGTTGGAAGGTGATCGGTTTCTTACATTACAGCACAAGTGAATTATATATATATATATATATATATATATATATATATATATATATATATATATATATATATCTGGAGGTGAAGTGAGAAGATGTTTCATTTAATATTTGCTACGTTTACTCAGTTTGACAGGACGAAGGTAGTCTCCTAGCGGGAGACGGTTACTTGGGTTTACAGCAACTACAGGACAGCCCACTTTGCTCCGACAGATGTTTAAAAAAAAAAAAAAAAAAAAACCTGTAACCTCAAAGAGCGATCAGTACTGCTGTGTGGCGTCAATAGACAGGTCCCCCAGCGGCGTACGTATCCGTTAATATATGTTCCGTTGCCTTTCATTGGAACATTTATTGAATAATAAGTACGTCACATGAATAAAAAAGTAAACCGACGGGCAATTCTGCGAACAATTACGAGTGTGTGTATGGTACTATAATGAGCACGGTCTGTTTACAAATAGTGCATAATATTCTGTGTGGAATGGTACAGCGGGAGAAAGCACTACATACGTGGTCCGGAACAGGAGTGGTTATTTGCAATCATGTGTGACTATCTACAGGTAGGAGCATTCTGTGTGTTAGCACTAAGTTCCTCGCACCGTGTGGTTGTCAGCCTCCATACGCACTACTTCACCTTGCCATCAACAGCACAACAAAAGTGTGGTGTCACCGCTAGACACCACACTTGCTAGGTGGTAACTTAAATCGGCCGCGGTCCTGTAGTACATGTCGGACCCGCGTGTCGCCACTGTGTATTCGCAAACGTAGCGCCACCACAGGGCAGGTCACAAGACACGGACATGACCTCGCCCCAGTTGTACGGACGACATAGCTTGCGACAAGACGTATCACGTCTTCCTCTCATTTGCCGAGAGATAGATTAAATAGCCTTCAGCTAGTCCATCGCTACTACCTAGCAAGGCGCCATGTGTATCATTGCTAATTGCTTACTACGATGCAAGAGATGTATTTCAACAAGAACAAGACTACATTAAAGTTAAGTATATTAAAATCTCTCTTCTTTTCTTTATAGTTTTCATCCAGTCTCCTGTTTCAGAATTTACGCCCGTCTGCGTTAGTTTCGCGTGCACCTAGCCACTCATTGTGTCGAGACCTTAGGGAATCGACACAACAAAAAGCATCACGCTTCAAACACACGTACGAGTATACACACACACACACACACACACACACACACACACACACACAGAGAGAGAGAGAGAGAGAGAGAGAGAGAGAGAGAGAGAGAGAGACTACCGACTGCTACTATTGCAGGCAGTCCTTTTCCTGACGGTGACCGTGGCGGTCTAGCGGATAGAGCGCTAGACTCCGGCCATGGAGGTGGCGGTTCCAGTCCCGGATAGGAGCGGGAATCTTCCCTCGTCCCAGTCTTAGCAGGATGGCCCCAGATCCTCTCACTCCGCTAGCAAATGAGTGTCGACTACCTTTCCCGGAAGCAAAAGACGGCAGGTCGATGGACTACTCACCCTTTTCACCCTTTCCCTCCTTGTACCATGGCGAATACAAATAGTCAGGCCAGTAGCTCGGCCACTGGCTTGCGCCACAGCCCACAGCCGTTACCTTAACCTTCCTGCTAATGAAAGCTGTCTGCAATGCAGTACGAGACGTCGCTAGCTTCACCACACGCCTCCGTAGTCAAGGTCACTAACGCACACTTTTACCATGGCTCTCAGCTGGGAGATTATCAGTCTGGATTCAAATAATGGAAGAATGTTATATAATTATCCTTTGGCCGTTGAGAGGAGGAGAGGTGGGGTGCCAATATACTGATCATAGAACCTCCCGGAGACGCCCTGCGTACCCAAACATTTCCATTGCGTTTCAGGATTGAGGGACTGTGATTCTGGTGATGGTTCACCATGTCCCTTCTCTGATTATCATGCAGCACAAGCATGACACCACGCTCTAAGGTGACCAAATCTTCGGATACCCCACAGTATTATTAAGGAACTAAAGTTACAAATTCTTCAATCCGCACCCAGGCATGAAAAGTGACACAAGTGAAAAAACGGCAATTTTTAGTTTTTCTCATTGAAAAATACGTGTGAAGTGCCCCAATTGCAAGAAAAACGTTTCATATCTATCTCGCAATTCGAGACAGTCGTGTCAGTTTTCATGTAAGCTGCTTCATGATTCGCCATGGCAAGAACGATTTCGCTTCAAGGCTACTACTGGCAGGTGTTCAAGGGTTATTCAAGAAGAGCGGCACATCCTGAGTTGTGACTATTTTCATGTATAAGATAAACTGAATGTAACTTTCAATATTCTTGATTATTACAGTGTCTGTGTTTGTACCGTGTCTGGATCTTACATTACGCTTGTCTGAAGGAACACTGTTCTGACGATTACAGCAGTTCTAAATATTATAACATTTCGTGCGTTACAGTGTACAAGACAAAAAAGGCGAAATTTCAGCTATAAAGAAATTTCACATAGAATCCCGTTTCTCTGCGAAAAATATTCCTGCATGATGTAACCCCATTTATCATTCTATGTCTTCGTAAATTGTGTTCCTTAAACAGTAAGTAATTTGTGTTCCTTACTAAATTGTATTAATTTTCATAAATTATAATTTTGCATTTCGTATTTTTCTAATGGAACAATTTCAAATCATTTTTAATTTTTTATTATAACTTAAGTACTAATTTTGAACATGGAGTTTCCGATGTCGTTTTACATTACAGTAAGCAAATATATATATATATATATATATATATATATATATATATATATATATATATATATATATTATTTGAGGTGGAAAAGTGGTAGAAACAATACAAGCGTCACAAAAATAATTTTTAGAAAAATCAAGAGAAGTGTTATAACTTAAAAAACTAACACCTCACATTCGACGAGTACAGAACTACTTGTACATGTCCATATTAATGTTGTACAGCCTATAACGGAATTTATTGTCAACATTACTGACTTGAAATTTAAAGGACGCTTATACTGTTTCAATATAAATTTTATAGAATTCTTTAAGTCGATTTTTCTCAACAACTGCATTTTTGAGTTGTGTGTGATATGTAAATGTATATCTAATCTCGGTTTTGAACGCAATGCCCCTTTGATGTTGGATTGCAAAAGTACTGTAAAGAAAAGTGTTTTGTTTGGCAGGAGAGCCAACACCGTGTTACTAGAGGAGGCCGAAAGGCACGCGTTTTAGCTCCCGCAGGCTGGCGTGAGGTCTGGAACAGGACAAGGAAATTAGAATTTAGAAAAAACGACGTAGCTGGTGGAATACTTTAATCCGTTAGTGAAGAACGTCGGTCTTGACGGTACATGAATCAATATCAATAGTAACTGATAATGGCGCCTTGCTAGGTTGTAGCAAATGACGTAGCTGAAGGCTATGCTAAACTATCGTCTCGGCAAATGATAGCGTATTTTTTCAGTGAACCACCGCTAGTAAAGTCGGTTGTACAACTGGGGCGAGTGCTAGGAAGTCTCTCTAGACCTGCCGTGTGGCGGCGCTAGGTCTGCAATCACTGATAGTGGCGACACGCGGGTCCGACGTATACTAACGGACCGCGGCCGATTTAAAGGCTGCCACCCAGCAAGTGTGGTGTCTGGCGGTGAGGCCACATTCCTCCCCCGCAAATCGGCGTACGGTTGTGTTATAAGGCTTCCGCCCGCCGTGGGGACGACCCCATGTTGACGTATGCGACGAGGTGGGGAGCCTAACAACAGACGAGGCTGTGCCACCCACACCCTGCCATTCGGACCACGGGGAGCTAGGAAACGCCTGAAAACCTGCTCCAGGGTGCACGCCAACATGCGGTGCATGCGCCCGTAGAGAGACAGGAGGGGCCGAAGGGTCGACCTCCATCGGGCCGGGGTACCCGACGGGCGAAGACGACATATGGTCCGGAGCGGGCAAGAGTTCCATGTCGGAGGACATCCGGTCACGGGCAGCGATCGGCAGCGCGTGATCCAGGGAGGCGCCCGGCGGCTGCAGCGAAGCGTCCACTGCGGGCATCGCCGGCGGGAGAACAGGCGGCGGCGGCGGCGCCGCGTCGCCTTGGGGCAAAATGGAAGGCAGCGTCGGTAACACCTGGGGCTGAGGCGAGCTAGTAGATGGGTCCCCAGGGCGCTGACCGGACGGCACCGTCGCTGAAAGCAGACGGGGAGCGGCATATATTGTGCGACGACAGAGGCGCAGCTGATTGAGATGCCGACGCACCTCACCAGATGCCCCCAAAACCAGATACATAGCGCGGCCGAGGCAGCGAAGAATGCGCCCTTCGAGCCAACGCCGTGAACCTCGATAGTGTAGTGGCAATTGTAGACAACGTCGCCTGGAGCAAAAGCAGTTGTCTGCCGCTGCACAGGAACCTGATGCGGCGGATGTAGCAAAGACATCAAGGTTCGATGATGACGTGGAGCAACTCACCCGACGAGCGACCATCTCGGGGCTGAAAGCGATACGAGGACAAAAAGTGCAATAACGCGTCCTCCCGAGAGTGCGACTCTTTCAACTTCAAACATCTGGGACTTGGAAGTCCTGACCAATCGTTCAGCGGCACCGTTTGAATGTGGAAAAAAACGGCGCGGACGTCAGATGTTGAATACCATTGGCCTTGCAGAATAACTGAAATTCTGCGGACATGAATTGTGGGCCATTGTCCGAAACAATAGTCTGTGGAAGACCTTCAATGCAAAAGATAGCAGATAACGCTTGGATGGTGGCTGATGACGTCGTGGAAGACATCCGGACAACAAAAGGAAAATTACTGAATGAATCTACCACAACCAACCATCGAGCATTCAAGAATGGACCAGCAAAATCGATGTGTAAGCGTTGCCAAGGGGAAGTGGCTTTTGGCCATGCAAAGAATTTCCGCGGCACACACCATGCAAGAAGAGCACATATTCGTAATCGCAGCATCGATTCCGAACCAAGTACAGTGCTGACGAGCAAGTTGTTTCGTTCTCACTATACCCAAATGTCCTTGGTGGAGAAGCTGTAAGACAGAGGACTGTAACGAACGTGGTACCACGATCCTGGACTGATCATTATCAGAACGCAACAGCAAAACACCACGTCGAACAAAAAGTCTCTCCTTGTGAGCAAAAAATCGGCGAACCAACGGATCCCCGATCCGTGACTTTGGCAAGGGCCATTGCGTAGCAACAAAACGCAGAACGGTAGCAAGAACAGGGTCGGCAGTTGTGGCTGTAGCGACACGACGAAAATCAATCGGAAACGATTCGACCACGTCATCGGTTTCCGCATCAATGAACATGCAAGCAAGTTCGGAGGAATCGAATGCCCTATCCTCAGCAACAGGCAAGCGGGACAACGCATCGGCGTTTCCGTGCTTAGCAGTGGACCGATACAAGATATCGTAGCGGTACTGCGAGAGGAAAATAGACCAGCAAATGAATTTCTGTGCTGTACGTGGAGGTACAGGCTTGTTCGGATGAAAAAGCGATGTCAAAGGTTTGTGGTCTGTGATGATGGTAAAGTGACGACCATACAAGAAATCATGAAACTTTGTAACACCAAATACGAGAGCCAATGCTTCGTTCTCGATCTGTGAATAATTTCTTTGCGCAGACGAGAGCAATTTGGACGCAAAGGCAATAGGGCGATTGTGCGATCCATCTTTGTGCGCAAGCACAGCACCGATCCCGAAATCCGATGCATCCACCATCAACAAAAGGGGCTTCTGGGGATCGACTGGCGTAAGGCAAGTATTGGAAAGCAACGCCGATTTCAACTGGCGAAAGGCGCGTTCACATTCCGTCGTCCAGACGAGTGGAACACCTTTACGGTGTAAGCGATGAAGCGGAGCTGAAATGGAAGAGGCGTGTGGGATATAACAGTGATAATAATTAATTCTTCCCAGCACACTCTGTAGCTGCCTCAAATTCCGCGGCGAAGGCAAGTCTTATATGGCACGGAGGTGCTCGGGACTAGGATGTATGCCTTGGGCATTGAGTACATGTCCCAAGTAGGGCAAGTCACGAGCAAAAAACACACATGTGTTCTTCCGCAAGCGAAGACCATTTCGTCGCAAGACCTGAAATAGTGTTCTGAGATTGGCTAAATGTTCTTCTTCCGTCTTTCCAGAGATCACAATATCATCCAGATAGTTTGCTGCAGTAGGGACCGACGCACAAACAGTTTGGAGATATTGCTGAAACACCCAAAGGGCAGTCGTTTGAATCGATACAAACCAAGATGCGTGTTAACCACCAAAACGCGCTGGGAGTCTTCATCCACCGGTATTTGCAAGTACGCATCTGCTAGGTCCAACTTCGAAAAATATGTACCCGGGCACAGTTTGTGAAAAAAGATCTTCCGGGCGGGGTAAAGGAAAAGTTGCAATCACTAGTTGTGGATTCACTGTTGCCTTGGAGTCCACACAAAGTCTCAATTTTCCCGAAGGTTTTGGCAAAATTACTAAGGGTGATGCCCAGAGAGAAGCCTGCACACGTTCAATTACACCTTGTGATTCCAAATCGTGTAATGTTTTTGTGACCTCATCACGCAATGCGTGGGGAACATTGCGCGCTCTGAAAAATTTTGGTTGCACGTTGACTTTCAGTTCCAAATGTGCTTTATAGTTTGTAGCGCAACCAAGGCCTGGTGCAAAAATGTCTGCAAATTCTTCACATAGACGAGAAACACTGTCTGAAGGAACAGTCTGGTTCACTGATAGGACCTGATTTACTATAGACAAGGTAAACAACTGAAATAAATCGAAACCAAACAAGTTCACTGCAGAAGAAGAACGAAGGACTAAAATGACACAAGTTTTGTTTGTCCTTTGTATGTTGCAAGAAGGCTGCACTGTCCTAACACAGGGATATCTTGACCTGAATAACTAGTTAACTGAACATTTGCGGCACGCAACGGAGGTGTGCCCAACTTTTCGTACGTGTCTTGATTGATCAGTGAAACTGCAGCTCCGGTATCGAGCTGGAATGGTATTACTTTGCCGTTAAATTCCAAGTCTACAAAGAGTTTATTGTCCTTTTTTATTACAGAAAAAGCAAATAGCTTGGCGTGATGGGCAATTCTCATGCGAATGTCTAGTAGCACACCACTGGCATGATTTTAGCACTGCATTTGCTTGCCTGCACGGCACACGTGGCTGAGAGCCTGGCGGCAGAGGCGCGGCCGGGCGCGAGGGCTGTATACAGCTCCGTGCAGCTCGCCCGGCGGGCGGGTTAACCTGACACACGGCTGGTGAAGTTTCAAGTGATTCCTGAGCAAAGTCAAGTGTGTCCTGCCGATCCAATATGTCCATCACTTGTTGAAGGGAGGGATTGACTAGTTTCAAAATCTGTTCCCTTATACGAACATCAGAAACGTTCTGTGCAATTGCATCACGTACCATAGTATCTGAATAAGGGAGTCCACATTGGCACTCAAAAACACAATCCCTAGTAAGGCCCTGCAAGGTTGCAATCCACTCCCGATTAGTCTGACCTGCCGTACGTTTTGTACGAAAGAAGGTATACCATTTTGCAACAACATTGACTGATTCTTTGAAATATGCATCTAATGCAGACAAAATTTCGTCGTAGGACAGAGTTGCTACGTCGCGTCGGGGAAATAATTTGACTATCACACGGCACGTTTGTACACTGACCGATGATAACAAAATAGGCTGCCGCTCGTTACCTTGCATTCTGTAGGCGGCGAGATGGAATCCAAATTGGCGTGACCACTCCGTCCAGGTTTCCAGTGCCGCATCAAAAGGACGAAAAGTTCGGCAACTGCGTGTTGTGGCTGCGGCGAGATGTAGATGTAGATGTAGATGTTTTGCATTGCCCGTTGACCCTGGACGAGCTGTCCAAGGGCATCCAGTAAGGCCTGCGTCTGCTGATTCTGTAAGCGATAAAATTCGGACAGTACATCTGGGGATTGTGGCGAAGCCATTACACAAGTAAATCAGGGAAATATCGGAAAGAACGCGGGTTTGCCTCGTCGCCAATGTTTTGGTTGGCGGGAGAGCCAACACCGTGTTACTAGAGGAGGCCGAAAGGCACGCATTTTAGCTCACGCAGGCTGGCGTGAGGTCTGGAACAGGACAAGGAAATTAGAATTAAAAAAAAAGGACGTAGCTGGTGGAATACTTAACTTTAATCCGTTAATGAAGAACGTCGGTCTTGACGGTACATGAATCAATATCAATAGTAACTGATAATCGCGTCTTGCTAGGTCGTAGCAAATGACGTAGCTGAAGGCTTGCTAAACTATCGTCTCGGCAAATGAGAGCGTATTTTGTCAGTGAACCATCGCTAGCAAAGTCGGTTGTACAACTGGGGCGAGTGCTAGGAAGTCTCTCTAGACCTGCCGTGTGGCGGCGCTCGGTCTGCAATCACTGATAGTGGCGACACGCGGGTCCGACGTATACTAACAGACCGCGGCCGATTTAAAGGCTACCACCTAGCAAGTGTGGTGTCTGGCGGTGACACCACAAAAAGGAATTGACCAGGTTAGTATTGCACTTCTGTGTCTATCACTTGAAAGGCGTATGGTCTGTACGTGCTATTAACGTGGACACCGCTTGCGACGAAAGAGGTGCACCCGGCGGAAGGTGCGGTAAGGCAACGTGAGACGTACGGTAGCGACCATGATGCGAGGCTACAAGAGAGACGGTCCAGAAGTGATGTCTAACGCGATTACTCAGGGTTGTGCGATTGCTACTACTTTTGTATATTAATAGCTGGTGCCAGAATAGCAAAGTTAAGAATAATAATTTACAACTCAAGACTGCTGATTGTGCGTTTGTTCATTAATTCAATCATCTCCTCACAAAATGTCACCATATAAGGAGTGGCGCACTCAGCCAGGTCTTTCCACCAAGTTACACGTAAAACAGACACATTATTGCTATGCTGCGGAAAACATTTCTTCAAGTCTAGAAGACGTTTTAACAATAACACTACGAAATCTATTGCTCAAGAATAAATATTGCATGTCACAGATTCTCTCAGTAACATTTCCTTCCGGAGTCAGACAAGATCATACAATAATAATAATAATAATAATAATAAAATCGTTGCGCAAATAACACTAATACATGGTTTTTATGGGACGAGGTAAACGTTCAAAAGTGAGGCAGTTAATTAACTACAAACGCACTGCAGTAACAATTTCATACTGCAGAACTAAAGTCGTAGTGCAGCACTAAACGCGTATCCAGTACTCACCTAAATCCAGTAGATACACTTTAGGCCTGACCTTCACACTTGGCGGGGCCATTGTGTTGGAGAAAGAAAAGGACCACACGTTAAATACAGCTGGTTGTCTACGCCACTGCCGTATGTTATGTATCATGGCGCAGATATACGCAGCGAGGGATATTTAACGTGTGGCCACTGGTTGCTAGATGTATGAGGAACGACGCGTCCGTCGAATGAAATATGCCTATAAAGAAAAGCCCTGTGAGACTTGTGGTTGCTCCATGACTTTAATTACCCGACAGGGTTCTTCGAGAACAACGTCGTTTCTCTTCCAAGTTTTCCCATTTGGTTCCCCGAGCATTTCTGTTACTCTTTCCTATGGGTTTTACCGATCATTTATAATCCAAGAAAAGCGTCTCTGTTATTCGTTCTATATCTATAGCCACACCTACTTGCTGTGAATCTTCAAAAAAACTATAGCGCCGATATTGTCATTCAGTCGCTAGTATGTTCGATGCAGGCAATGAACATTTTCTTTACAGGTAACACCAGTTTGTGGGAAATTATGATTCGTATGTACGGAGATTATTCACTTGGATGGGTGACCATCCGGTCTGCCGAGCTCTGTTGGCAAGCAAGGTGTATTCAGCCCTTGTGAGGCAAACTCAGGAGCTACTGGAGCTACTTGATTGAGAAGTAGCGGTTCCGGTCTCGGAAACTGACATACGGCCGGGAGAGCGGTGTGCGCTCCACATGCCCCTCCAATCTCCATTCGTTGAAGCCTGTGGACTGTGGACGACACGGCTGCCGGTCGGTACCGTTGGCCTTCATGGTCTGTTCTTGTGGAGTTTAGTTTAGTTTTTTATGTACAGAGATTATTAATCTACACTTTTGAACACTAGTTTACGTGCACAAAATGAACAAAGACGTTTTAAAATAAATCCTCCTGTCAGCTTTATTGATGCCCAACCAAAATTGCCATGTTGCTGTGGTCTTCAGTCTGATGACTGGATTGCTGCAGCACTCCATGCTACTCTGTCCTCTACACGATTCTTCATCTCCGTATAACTACTGCACCCTAAATCATTCCGAATCTGCTCACTGCATTCATCTCTTGGTCCCCCTCCACGATTTTTACCCCCACACTTCCCTGCAGCACTACATTGGCTATCCCTTCATATCTCAGAATCTGTGCTATCAACCAATCCCTTCTGTTAGTCAAGTTGTGCCACACATTTCTTGTTCCCCAATTCTGTTCAGAGTCTCCTCAGCTGTTATAAGATCTACTCATCAAATCTTCAGCATTCTTCTGCAGCACCAAATTTCCAACGCTTCTGTTCCCTTCTTGTCTAATTGGTCTGTCGTCCATGTTTCCCTCCTATACATCGCTAAGTCTAAACAAATACCTATAGAAAAGATTTCGTAATAGTTAAATCTATATCCGATGTTAACAAACGTCTCTTCTTCGAAAACTATTTGCTTGCCATTGCCAGTTGGGATTTCGTATCCTCTCTACTTTGGCCATGCCATCTTATACAATTGACGCAAAATGGTCCAATGAGTGAAATCCTAAGAGACCAAACTGCTGAGGTCATCGGTCCCTAGACTAACACACTATTTAAACTAACTTAATCTAACTTACGCTAAGAACAATACACATCCCAAGCCCGAGGGAGGACTCAAACCTCCGACGGGAGGGGCCGCGCAGTCCGTGATATGGCGCCTCAAACCGCGTGGTCACTCCAGCGGCTAGGTTCATGAGTTTCCTATTACTGATGAAGTAACAAATCAGACATACTGCTGCTTCTACATCTGTTTTCGCAGCGTGACGATGGTAGGGCAACAGTGGACGACGTGGCCGAGTTGAGATCTTCGTAAATAATTGGCCAGGCCATCGGTAAACTACTATGGATTGGCTGTTGAGAGAATTAAGTGCCCGCCGCCGTAACCTAAGGAGACGGACTCCTATATATCAGCACATCGCCATAAGATGGGACGAGAGAGAGAAGCTTTTCCGAAACGTCTTATACTACAACAAACACGCGAAAATTTGATTGCAGACGCACTTTTTTGCAGCCATCATACCTAAGGTTCACTTGAGACAGTTCTCCCCTTATGTTGCTTGACACTGTTCTTTCAACTTAACTGCCACATCGTATATACTGACGAAAAAAAAAATGCAAACCCGAAAAATAATAAGTGCAGAGTAACAAAATTTCGTGAATACATTTGTCTAGGTAACATATTTAAGTGATTAACATTGCTAGATCATTGGTTAATGTAAGCACGAGAGTAACCATTGAAAACGCGAAATGCTAGTACATTAATAACCCGTGTAACCGCCAGAAGGTAGAATGCAAGCATGCAATCGTGCATGCATTATCTTGTACAGGTCCTGTGAGTCAGTTTGTGTGGTCGAATTCCACGTCTGCAGCACTGTTGATGGCGCTGGAGTTGTCGTCCGATGATGTCCCGTATGTCCTCGATTGCAGGTAGATATAGTGATCGAGCAGTTCAAGACAACTTGTGACACTCTGCAGAGCATGTTGGGTTGAAACAGCGGTATATCAGTGAACGTTATCCTGATGGAAAACGACCCGTGAATGAATGGCAGCAGCAGGTACCACCAGGTTGACGTACAGTTTTGTAGTCAGAGTGTATGGCCAGGTAACCGTGAGAGTGCTCCTGCTGTCACAGGAAAGTGCACCCCAGAGCGTAGCTCCAATTGTAGGAACAGTATGCCTAGTACGCCGACAGGATGTATGCAGGCTCTAAAATTGCCCCCTTCTAATCAGCACCTGGCTATCACTAACACGGAGGTAGAACCATCTTTCATTAGGAAACACAACAGAACTCCACCCTCCCCTCCAATGAGCTCTCGCTTGACACCACTGAAGTCGCAAATGGAAGTGGTTTGGGTCATTGGAATTCGCGCTAAAGATCATCTGGCTTGGAGCTCTCCTCGAAGTAACCGATTTGTAACAGTCCATTGAGTCACTGTGGTGTCAAATGACACTGAAATTTCTGCTGCAGATGCAGTACGATACACCAGAAGCATACGCCGAACGCGATGGTCCTCCCTCTCGATAGCGCCACGTGGCCATCATGAACCCGGTCTTCTTGCGATGTGCATTCTCGTGACCACCGCCGCCAGCAATCTTGTACAGTGGCTACGTTCCTATCAAGTCTTTGTCCAATATCGCAGAAGAAACATCCAGTTTCTCGTAGCCCTAATACACGACCTCTTTGAAACTCAGTGTGCTGTTGATAATGACACCTTTGCCTCCTTAAAGGCATTCTTGACCAACATCAACTCACCACGTCCAATCTCAAAGGTAACTAACCGCGAGACCACCGCGGCCGTCTATGAATTTCGAACCGCCCCTACAGGCATAGCGTGTAGAGCATTTGTACGTGCTCAAAACAGTTTTCTTGGTCTTCTTTATGTATTTATTTATTTTTTCAGGAAAGGGTAATATGTTTATTCAGCCACGTGGCTTTAACGTATCTCAGACGTAAGTGTAGAGCGAAGTCGAAATGCTAGGAGGTAAGATATTGTGTTCGATAGTAGCAGTCGAAAGTAATGCATTTTCTTTTAAATGTCACGCTTATATATACATACATCAAAAAAAGTTTTGTATCACCCTACTTCCCAAAACTCCTGAAGATAGTCGTTGACTGTGGATATCGTATCACAGATACAGTCCCTTTGACTGTGCAGATATGTCACTAAACCCGACCAAAGATGTAAACAACCATGCATGAGCAGCGCCTACTAGACGGAGGGGGTCCGACAGCCGATCAGTTCCAGTCATTCCACCAGGAAGGAGGTACACGGCTCTTGTTGTTTGTAATTCAATCATGCCTAGACGATCAATACCGCGGTTCGGTATCGACCGCTTTGTTACTTTTGTTACGAAGAAATGTTTCTTACGAAGAACTATTTCCGTTCAGTGACGTCAATACCCCTAATGTGCGCGGGCTTTCTTCGACTGTCTTGTTTCTGATGACGGAAAAGTGACATGCAGCCTTGGTTTTCCATTCGACGGCACTTTGAAGAAATTTTTTTTCGACATCATTTTTTCCTCTTCTGTTTTGTTAGATCGCGACAAGCAGTTTTTCATCATCATTGGATTAATGCAACAGAAGATAACTTTTCTTTTCAAGAACTTTGCTCTACATTTCTTCATATGTTGTTGTTGCCCAAATCTGCAAGATAACGACTTCCATCCCGACGTAATTCCTACAATTCTCTTCGATTATGTTCTGCTTTATTTCATCGATGTCTACGTAAAGGGAGAAATCGAACTGACACATTTGTTTCCATCTATTACGTTCCTTTCCACAATGTCGTCGCGAATGGAGCCAACACCACCGATTAAAGGTTTAGAGGCTCGCCGATGAATACATTTTTTCGAGAGCAAGGCCGGGATATAATGGAATTAGAAAGGCCCGAAATAATAATTTAAAAAAATAGAAAGTATAGCTAAGCGGTCGCAGCATCTGCCTAGTACGCAGGAGACCCGGGTTCGGATCCCGGTCCAATAAAAATTTTCAACTTTTCCTATTGATTTCAATCAATTCCCCTCTCACATCTTAATTTATTTATTTATTTCTGTCACAGATCTGAATGGAAGTATAAAAAATTTCAAATTGGGAAAACATATATGTAAACCACAAAAGAAAACAAAACATTAAATCAAATGGCATTAGACCAAATTTTTCTCTCTGTAGTGCAGACATTTTTGTGTATATAAATGGTCTATTGGCGTGCAGAGATGGATTCAGAATAATCAGTAGGCTGCTGTTATGGGGAGAAGATTGAATTCCCTAGAACAAGCGGGGCTTCCTTATGGACCTCAGCCTCTTGGAACATTACTGATATCTTTACAGTGGTTTATCGAGCATCATCATGGATTTGCGAACTTTAGTCTAAAAAGCATCGCTTCTACTAGTTGAGAACCGGTGCGCTGAACTAGAACTCATCCACTGAGAAGACGTCGCAAGAATCCATTCATGACGCGACATGTTTCATGTAACGAAGCAGCTGCGGCCTTGTCACCAACAAAATAGCTCCAGGTCTCGCTCTCATATTCTTCATCTGAGATACAGAACTCAATGACGTACACAGGGTGCTAACACCTGCTCCCAATTCAAGACGAACTAGCCTACGCTAGTATTATTCCGAAAAGTTTACACAAGTTGTTAGTTTCCAGTTGAATCGCATTCAATTTTACGTCCCGTTTATTCCTCCCTATATCTACTTCGCGTATGAAGAGACGCTTTTAAATATACTTTCCAAAGTTCAGGGACATTATATGAAGGTTAAAGGGTAGTAAGTCAACACTAGTAAATTTTGCAGAAGAACAATTTCAAAAAATGAAACCCAGCGATAGTTCCGTAAATCATTCATTTTTAGCGGTAGATATTTACTGGAGTAATCTTACATCTTGGTTTTCATATGTGCATTCTCAAAATAAATAAAAAACACAGTGTAAACAAGTGTGACATGAATCAGCTTGGAGGTAGAAGAGGTAGTACCGAATTATATGTTCACATTTCATTCATTATTGGTTTTCAACTTCTGCTAAACTATGAAAGAATTATTTTTCCTTTTTTTGCATTTCGTAAATGTTTTTCAAATATTTTGAAAGAAAAAATTCAGAACTAATGCACTGAAGAGAATACAGTACTCATGTGCTACTGAAGTGTATCAGGTTTTGGTTTCGGGAAACAAAATATTTTTAAGTTATTGTAGGTCTACGGAATTCTCTGGAAACACTGACAGGATTTTTGAAAAACAGCTCTCACTGACAGGCCAAATAAAATTGTTGTAAAACATTACAGGTGTGCATTTTTCTGTATTTGATCCTTTAATTGACACATACTTCGAAGAAATAGAAATTCTCCTTCTTGGAGCGAGTAGTCCATTTCTCCTCGAGGCCTTCTCGATTTTTTTTGTCGTTAGCGAAGTTATTCACTGTCCATTGTAGGACCCAAGATTTAAGACAAAGTAGGACTGAATGTGATACTTAACTTTTCTCACTGGTTGGGTTTTGAATGAAAACATTAACCTGCGCATAGGAGTAAAAGCTGAAGTCTTGTTCCGTATTATATTGTCTTCTTTTATATAGCTTATCTAGAAAATTCAGTTGTTTATGTGACACAGTACGATATTTACGGATACGTCTCTTTTGCCTCGAAAGGGTACTGGACTTACTACCTTCTTCCCCTGTCCGTGATTGTTAAAGCAATCCCTAAGAAATTAAGGCACTGCAATACGCAGAACAATGCTATATGAATGACATTCTAAACGGCTTTTTAAAAAAATTGACATATTGTCAAACGGGAACGTGAAACCTTATTAATGTTTGTGTAATGAGTTATTGTGTCAAGATCGCATAATAACTACCTTATTCACATTACTGGTTTCAGCAGTTTATTTTAATACTTAACTGTTATTTATCCATTAACAGATTCGTCATAACACATAAACTGCGCCCTTTTTCACTACGTCACCCCTTGCTCTACAATTAATTGACATATTTTTTACCACTACGATCATGTTCAGTGTTTCTTTTACTATGTGACGAAACGATGTATAATTGATTAACTATTTTACAGCATTTCGTGACTTTCAATGTGGGTACATGAATTTTTATGTTTGTAGAATTAGATTTTCACTCTGTAGTGGACTCTGCGCTGATACGAAACTTCCTGGCAAATTAAAATTGTGTACCGGACGGAGACTCGACCCGGGACGTTTGCTTTTCGTGAGCAAGTAATCTGCCAGCTGAGCTCCCGAAGCTTGACTGACGAACTGCCCTCAGAGCTTCAATTCTGGCAGTACCTTGTCTCCTACCGTCCAGAGTTCACAGAAGCTCTTCTGTGAAATTTGGAGAACTAGCACTCCTGGAAGAAAGGATATTGTGGAGACCTGGCTTAGCCACTGCCTGTGGGATATTTCCAGAATGGCATTTTCACTCTGCAGCGGAATGTGCGCTGATATGTAATGGACTTGCCTCCACAGAGTCCTGACCTGAATCCTATGGAACACCTTTGGGATGTTTTGGAACGCCGACTTCGTGTCAGGCCTCACCAACCGACATCGATAGCCCTCCTCAGTGCAGCACTCCGTGATTAATGGGCTGCCATTCCCCAAGAAAGCTTTCAGCACCCGATTGAACGCATGTCTGCGAGAATTGAATCTGTCATCAAGTCTAAGTGTGGTCCAACACCATATTGAATTCCAGCATTACCGATGGAGTGCGCCACGAAAGTGCAAGTCATCTTCGGTCTGGTGTCCGGATACTTTTGATCACATAGTGTATTTGTACGGTTACCCTTGATGGACAGCAGGTATGGAGACGGAGGGGTAACTGGAAGATGAACGTCTCCCACCTGCGTGATGCATAATTCCGACGCATGGTGGAGGGCGCGTGGCATGGCTACCTCGGTCGACGAAAGTTTACTGTTCTGTCCTACAGTGGTGGGTCGAGTGCAAAGTTAGTAGGTTGTGGGACGGAGGTTTCTCGATGGCAGCGCACGACCACTGACTTTTACTTTACGGCCCTCCGGGAACTACTCGCTCAACCATCTACACCAGAACGGCAGGCGTCCGTCCACCGAGTCAAGGCGAATCTGGTACAACTTGCGACGCTAAGGATGGCGGGTACGACGATATGTGCGAGGTCGCAGGATTGCCTGCCCAACGAAGTTCCCTCGATGCATTATGTGATAAAGGAAAGAAGAAGAATACGAAGGACGTTAATTCATGAAATCTATCCCGGCGATGGCCGTCGTTTCTCAGTACAAAGGGGCATAGCACAGGTGCTCACGGATCACTTTTGCATATTCTATGCGGGCGACGGGGAGAGCCAGAGGGAACTGGGGAACGTCCTGGAAGAGATCCCAGACGCAACGCGTATGAAAGGGGAAGCGGACATGTTATCTGAAATTACGTGTGAGGACCTGGAGGAAACAAGTCCCCCGGTCCAAACTGGTTTCCGTTCGAATTTTACCGTGCCTTTGTGACCATTACGACACCAAAGTGGTTATGGATGTTTAATGAGCTTCTGTGGCATGAAGTACCGGTTCACATAAAATTTACGGAAGGGCTCATGATCCCGATACACAAGGCACGTGGTGGGAAACAACCTTGTGATTATCGCCCCTTAACCATCCTTAATAGTGACTGCAAGATCTTTATCCACATACTGGGCAGCAGTATCAAAATGTCGCTGGCAGATCAAATACATGCCTATCAGACTTGTCTTGGTGGCATCAGTAATATCCACACAGCCTTGGGAGACCATAGTGACGTCGTGGCCCTCGCGGCTGCATGCCGCATTTGGGGAGGCACTGGTTGCTGTAGATTTCTATCATGCTTTTGATCGAGTGGATCACGTGTACCTCGCAACGGTGGTGAATAGGATGGGTGTCTCGCAATTATTGACCACTGCAGTGATGCGGCTGTTGCACGGCACCAGATTAGCGATGGCGTTCAACGAAGGGAGAATAGAGTATCTTAAGATCTTAACATGAATCGGACTCCCTGCGGCATTTATCATTCAAATGTAGAGCATACGCGGATGACATTGTGTTCCTTGTCCGGAATGAGGGGGAGACTCAATCAGCACTGGATTGGCTACAGACATACGGGATGGCAGTTAGCAGCGACGTCAACTTCCGAAAATCACAATTCATGCTCTTGGGGCGTAGACTACAAACCCTCCGATGTTTGGGTATCACCTTCCATAAGGAGACGGCGGGAACGGCTGCGGACAATACCGACGGCTGGTGCTCAGAGTTCGCAAGTCAGGCGACTAAACGCCATACGGTCTATAGATATGCTGCAGCGAGTATCACTCATCATTCTCTATCTTGCTCCCTTGGTGTTTTACCTGACACACCTTCTCCCCTTGACGCGCACGATGGCTATGAGGATTCAGACGGCTTTTGGGTACTATGTAAGCCTGGGACACCTCTTTAACGTACAGTACAACACCCTTATCCTCCCAGCTCGAGATAGGGGCTTTAGTTTAGTGAATGTTCACTAGAAGGCGCGTGCCATAGATATTAATACTATGCTAAAACGGTGGCCCAACAGGAATCACTCGCTTTGGGGGACGATCATCGAAGAACTGTTACCAACATCGCCTCTTCCCGCAGTCAGTGTCGGCCATATATCGCCCCCGTTAACGTACGTGCGCACGTTCGTCGTTCAACACAGTTACGTTCGAGAGTTGTTGTGTAGATAGTTCCGCGTAGTCAGCGCGTACACAACTTTCCCACTAGAGCGCGCCCCGCTAAGCACAACAGCGCAGGCGCAGCGCTCGTCCGTCTCCGCACTACGAGATGGCGCTATCTTGGAGACGGACCAAATTCTTCTTCCGCCGATCTGCGTATTAATATGTCACGCAGCCAATGAGATGGCTGCTAACGTAGAACCTTTTCTCCTCGCGGATCACACTCGCGCAGTGATACCTGAACGCTCGAGGTATTATAACGAGTGTACAGACCTCCGATTAGTCAGTCTGCCTTAGTCTGCATTAGTCTATAGTCAAGTTTCTGTGTGCGCCTAATAAGATTATCAAATTCCTGTACATAGCCATGAAGAGATATGTGAGAATAAGATTAACGTACCAAGACCAAAGGAACTTCAGATTGTCAATTGTAAACAGCATCCAGAATCAAGTTACGTAATGTCTACCCTTTTTATTATTTTAATAAATGTGTGTGAAAATTAATTAAGTTCTGTTTAAAGTTGGTCACCGTCAATCTGCTACTCTAAGCGAGCAAGTGACATTTCTATCGTCTGACCTAACGGCAGAAGATAACCATGCCACTATAAGACCACGAGACATATTGCTGACACTCTCCTACTTCGTTAGAGCGACAAGTCAAATAATCTGATGGTGTGTGTACCGAAGGTCTTACAGTACGCACACCACAAGAGTGTTTACCGACGTCCCGACAGTCGACGTCGAAAGACGTGTACTATCTGCTTCTTCGACAGATAGGCCGGAACATGGTGGAACGGAAACATCCTGCCTTTAATTAGCACGCGCTGTTTTGCACGGTGCACCTCCCCCACCTACCTACAACAGTCCGGTCAATATGGTACATTGTAGTGAACCGGAAATACCCAACGAATGACAAAAAGTACGCAACACATTTGGCGGATTCGCCCTTGTGTCAGCAATATGGTATGGTGGATACCGCCGGCAACCGGCTGGACTGCGGCGAGGCGTTGGCTGTCTGGACTCTAGCAAGGAAGATGACAGCGTTCATACGGCGTACTATATATACAGCAATATCTTTCGACGTAGTATTTTTTCCAGAGGTATTTTCCGCGTCATAAGATGAACGCAGTGGCGTGGATCACCGGTATGACGGTCCATTACATATATAGAGACACACGTCCGAACGTACTGAGCGTACTGGATTACTGGCAGTACTTGCAGGATGGCCACACAAAACTGTCACGGCTACGGAAGTACAAGGATTGGTATGCAAATTTCGTAGGAACGGTTTTCGCGGACCCGCCACGTACTTGGGCTGCGCTGAGTGCGCAAAGATGTGCGGCGGAGCTGTCGCTGTGAAAATGACCAACTGAAGTGATCAGCTTAGGAAAACTAAGAGATTATGCTACTCAGGAAGAACTAACACTTACACAGCTAGCAATGGAATGTTTCTTTGAATTCTGTTTTAATATCTATAAATACTTTTTTAAGGGTGTCGGAGGTTGCCCAACTTTGGCTTTGTTGCTGACACTCGCCTACTTCGTTAGAGCGACAAGCATGGTAGGACGGCAGCGAGGTTCCTTCGAGGACAGTTATAACATATAAGGGTGTACTATGGTTTTGTGAGTAATAAAGGTTTCTGTTTCTCTTACCTTCCTTGAAAAAGCGGTAAATTTTAAGAAAATGAATGAATGCTTGTCTACCAATTTCGGGAGCTGGCTTCGCTTCAAATTAAAAAAAAAAAAAAAAGTTGGTAGAGGACTTGCCCGTGAAAATCAAAGGTCCCGAGTTCGAGTCTCGATTCGGCACACAGTTTTCATCTGACTGGAAGTTTCATATCAGCACACACTCTGCTGCAGAGTGAAAATCTCATTCTGAAAACATCCCCCACTTTGTTGCTAAGCCATGTCTCCGCAATATCTTTCCAGGAGTGCTAGTTCTGCAAGTTTCGCAGAAGAGCTTCTGTTAAGTCTGGAAGGTAGGAGACGTGGTACTGGCAGAACTGAAGCTGTGAGGAGGCGTCCAGAGTTGTGCTTCGTAGCTCAGTTGGGAGAGCATTTGCCTCCGAAAGGCAAAGGTCCCGAGTTCGAGTCTCAGTTAGGCTTATACATTCAATATGCCAGGAAGTTTCATGAATATTTATATTTTCTGACGAAGTTGTTATTGGGTTAATCACATCTAAAAATGCTAATAAACTGCCGACACCGGTCACGTGGGTGCCGTAGTTATTTAGGAATTTTGTCGTAATAAATGTTTATATAAATGACTTTGACAGAAAGTGGACTTACCTTTATTCCCGATTCTATTCTTTTTCAGCCGAGGTTAAGTATTCATCGAATATTACATCAACTAAGTGAAGAACTGAAACGAACTTTACAAACTTAAAATAATGTATGTAAGGGATATGTGACTTACTTTCTTTTTTGCCCTATAAACTGCTTGTGATCAGTTAGGCATTACCATGAATATTATTTCCTTGACACAATCGTAAACAGCTTGAAAGTGTTCGTAAACAGATTTTATGGGCACCTTGTGTATTCCGCCGCCAGACAACAAGTGCTCAGAAATGGAAATGGGAGACAGACCTTACGATACAGAGGACGAGGCTAAAAATTGTAGAGCAGTAGTACAGAAGGCAAATTTCGTTATTTGAATTGCTAATCTGTCAAAAAATGTTTCTCGGACACTGCTTAATGACTCGGTCTTAGCGGTATGGTCTAACCAGGGATAGATGAGTTTTTCGGCGCTGCTAGGAAATCTGGTCCCTGCGCTCAAGTTGTCAGGTTACTGAATCGGCCGCACAGTAGGTCTTTGAACACACTATGGATGTGGTACTATAGCTATCACGCGAGAGAGCGTTTGTGCGTTAAGGAATTAATAACCCCAGGCGACATAATGACGTCAGCCCGAGTACATATTCATTACAGAATCAAAGGCAAATTGAGCCCGAGTGGAGAACTTAAGCCATTACAAATTGAATTCGCGCGACAAACACTGTAAGGTCAAAGGACAGTACAGAGAGGGTATAATCTCTGGGGTGATGCAGTTCAGAGAATTACGCTCGCTACCGAGAAGGTGCGAGCGTTTAAAAGACAGAACCATTTAACTAACAGACTGGCTTCCCCGCTGTTCAGTGTAATGTATAATATAACAGGGGACTTTATAAAAGAAGTTATGACAGGCCAAGCAACTTTTATTGAATGCTGCTTCAGACTCAAAGTGACAAAGATTCATGACACTACATTTCAACATAGTCAATATCTCTCTGTGAAGAAAGATCGGAACGGTTTACCAACCGAATTAATATTTGGTTACGGAGCCACAGTGCGAACGTCACCATCATTGGAAAATCTGTGATTGCTGCGAATCAGTTCCTCGATTGCTGGACGTTGTTTTCTGTGGTTAACGTTGATAGCCATCCTCCCCCATCAGTATCATTCAGGTCTATGAGGCCTTGTTGAAACTGTTGGCTCTGTTTCACTGGGACGGGACGTGACATTGCATTTCGTCCACAAACTACGAGAATTTTACGGTTAATTTATGTGACATTTAGACGTTTTGCTCACAACAGTCGTGCTGTCTCGCATTCTTCAACTCTGGACAGAGTGGACCCGCATTCGAAAGGAAGACAGTTCATATCCGCGTCCAGCCATCAAAATTCATGTTTCCCATAATTTTCCTAAATCGTTCGAGGCAAATGATTCCTTTGAAAGAGCTCGACCGATTTGCTTTCCCGTCCCTGAAACAATCCAAGCGTGTGCTCCGTCTCTAATGACCTATATGTCGATGGGACATTTACTTATTTTCCGAGTCCACAAGCGTTAAAAACTAGTATACGTAAACTGTAATAAAATGAAGACTTTAAATATGTGTTGCCCAATAAGCAGCTACGCAGATGGCTTTTTTTGTTTTCTGAATCTTCAGTCTTCTGACTGGTTTGATACCGCCCACCACGAATGCCTTTAATGTGCCAGAGCAGCAATTGCAACCTACGTCCTCAGTTATCTGCTGGATGTGTTCCACTCTCTGTCTTTCTCAACAATTTTTGACCTCTACAGCTCTCTCTTGTAAAACGGAAGTCATTCCCTGATGTCTTAACAGATGTCCGATCATTCAGTCCCTTCTTCTTGTCAGTGATTTCCACATATTACTTTCCTTTCCGATTCTGCGCAGAACCTCCCCATCCTTACCCTGTCAGTCCAACTAATTTTCAACATTCGTCTGCAGCACCACATACCACATGCTTCGATTTTCTTTTATTCTGGTTTTCCCACAGTCCACGTTTCACAACCATACAATGCTGTGCTCCAAACGTATATTCTCAGAAACTTCTTCCTCATATTAAGAGGCCTATGTTAGATACTAGTAGACATGGCTTGCTCAGGAATGCCTGTTTTGAGTGTGCTAGTCTAGTTTGATAGCGTTCTTGCTCCCTCCTTCATTGATTGTTTTGCTGCCTAGGTGGTAGAATTCCTTAACTTCATATGCCTCGTGATTATCAATCCTTATGTTAAGTTTTTCGCTTTTCTCATTTCTGCCATTTCTCGTTACTTTCCTCGATTTACTCTCAATCCATGTTCTGCACTCATTAGACTGTTCATTCCATTCAGCAGATCATGTAGTTCGTCTTCACTTTTACTCAGAATAGCAATGTCATTAGCGAATCGTATAATTCATATCCTTCCACCTTGAATTCCAATTCCACTCCTGAAGTTTTCTTTCATTTCCATCAATGTTTCGTCGATGTGCAGATTGAACAGCAGGAGCGAAAGACTACATCCCTGTGTTACACGCTTGTTAATCCGAACACTTCATTCGTGATCGTCCACTCTTACACACTGTAAATGACCCGTCTCTCCCTATAGCTTACCCCTATTTTTCTATGAATTTCGAAAATTAGAAAGTGGACACTTGTGGTAAGGTCTTATGGGTCCGAACTGCGGATATCATAGATCCCTAAGCTTACGCACTACTTAATCTAACTTAAACTAACTTAGCTAAGGACAACACACACACACACGCACACCTATGCCCGAGGGAGAACTCGAACCTCCGACAGAGAGAGCCGCGCGGACCGTGGGAAGACGCCCTAGACCACGCGGCTACCCCGCGCGGCCAATTTCGAAAATCATACACCATTTTACATTGTCGAATGCTTTTTCCAGTTCGACAAATCCTATGAACGTGCCTTGACATTTTTTTAGTGTTGCTCCCACTGTCAACCGCAATTTCAGAATCGTTTCTCTGGTGCCTTTTCCTTTCCTAAAGCCAAACTGATCGTTATCTAACACATGCTTAATTTTCTTTCCCATTCGTCTGTATATGATTCTTGTAAGTAACGATGATTCATGAGTTATTAAGCTGATTGTGCGATAAGTCTCGCACTTTCAGCTCTTGCAGTCTTCGGAACTGTGTGAATGATATTTTTACAGAAGTCAGGCTTACATATTCTACACACCAACATGAATAGTCGTTTTGTTGCCACTTCCCTCAATGATTTTAGATATTCTGATGGAATGTTATCCATCTCATTTGCTTTATTTGATCTTAAGTCTTCCAAAGCTCTCTTAAATTCTGATTCTCATACCGGATCCCCTATCTCTTCCAAATCAACTCGTCCTCCTGTTTCTATCACATAAGTCAAAACTTCCCCGTCATAGAGGCCTTCAATGTGCTCTTTCCACCAACCCGCTCTCTCCTCTGCGTTTAACAGTGGAATTCCCGTTGCATTTTTAATGTTACCCCCCTCATTCGTAGTTCCACCGAAGGCTGTTTTGAGTTTCCTGTGTGCTGAGACAGTCCTCCCGATAACCATTTCTTTTTCAATTTTTCATATTTTTCTTGTAACCATTTCGTCTTAGCTTCCCTGCACTTCCGAAGTATTTCATTCCTCAGCGAGTTGTACTTCTGTATTCTTCATTTTCCTTTAACATTTCCGCACGTGAATCGAATTCTTCCACACAAGCACGGCGTACTGAGCTGCCGACAAACTGAGTGCAATGGCTGTTGTCCTAATATATTGTGGGTCAGCAGTCCAGTTTGTGCTCGTCGGTTTGTGAATGATATTGGCTGGCTCTGAGCACTATGCGACTGAACTTCTGAGGTCATCAGTCGCCTAGAACTTAGAGCTACTTAAACCTAACTAACCTAAGGACATCACAAACATCCATGCCCGAGACAGGATTCGAACCTGCGACCGTAGCGGTCACGCGGCTCCAGATTGTAGCGCCTAGAACCGCACGGCCACTCCGGTGGGCTATGAATGATATTATTCCTAGCATTGACCTTTTGCTTGGTCATTAAACACTGCTGTTTAAATGACAAAGTTTTTTGTGCAACTTCACACCTAAGTATTTGGCAGTGTAGTAGTGCTCTAGCTCTTACCCTTTCCAACTGACATTGAATTTTCATTTGACTTCCTTATTCCTCAGGTGGAACCTGCAAACTTGCCTCTTTGCTGGGATGGGTTTCAGGTGGTTTTGACGATAGTAATCCGCCAATATTTGAAGGCTACTACTTAATTGCTTCTTCGCTTCCTCTTAGATGTTCCCTTGGGCAGCCACTCCTGTGTCATCATCATACATAAAATGCCTCCCATCGCAAACGCTGGTTGGCCACTAGTGCGTATAATAAACAGCAATGTAATAAAATTTGGAAATTTGTGGTAAGTTCTATGGGACCAAACTGCTAAGGTCGTCGGTCCCTTGGCTTACACACTACTTAACCTAACTTAAACTAACTTATGCTAGCGACAACACACTCACCCATGCTCAAGAGAGGACTCGAACCTCCGACGGGGGGGAGCCGCGCGAACCGTGGCAAGGCCCCAAGACCGCACGGCTACCCCGCGCGGCAATGGAGGTAATACACTACCCTGAGCGAGACCACTCTTTTTGGTTTCTCCACCTACTATTTCTTCCCTGCGTTTCAACATTCTCTGTAAACACTGCACGAATTGTGAAAATCAAAAATTCTTATTCAAATGGTAAACGTAGTATATCAGTTACTGTGGTTAATAGTATCATAAGCTGCGTTGAGAGCATTGAAAGCCGCGCCAGTCACCTCCTTTCTTTCATATCTGTCGTCAACGTGCTGTGTTAAATTCAAAATTTTCCCACTGCATGAGCGTCCTGGTCTAAAACCGTCTTGTTCAGGCCTTAGGACCTCAACTACAGGTTTGGATATTCTGATCGGCACTACTCTCTCGAGAGCATTAAATAAGTGACATTGCAGAGATACTGGACGAAAGTTCCTAACATCTGTTGGGAGGGTGTTCTCCAGACCTTGGGGCTTGGCTGGTGTTGAAGCAGTTGCTCATTAGGTCCGTGAGGTAACTGAGGGTTTTTGGCCCAAAATGTTTATTTAATTTGTTCGATCCTTAAATCGTCTTGGCCAGCTAACTTATTATTTTTCATTTCGTCTGTTATCATCCGCAGCTCCACAACTATGGCAGGAGCCTCAAGTAAATGTTCATTTTCCCAGTCTTTTATGATCGAAAGCCGGGATAATCTGTGGGCGGTTTTCCCATTGAGTAGAAGCTGATGGGCGATTTGATTTGGCAAAACACCAGTGTCAGTGTTTTGGAGATTGTTGGGTCATTGCCGATATTCCTGAGTAGGCTCCATGCTTTTCTGCTGTTCTTTTTCATACCCAGTGATGTGGCTAAGTTACACCACTTCTCCCTGGTAAGGCTCTGAGCAGCTCCTCTCAAGTCTGCAAGGTGTCTTTAGGGAATAGATCGATACTATAAAGCTGCTTACATTTTTCTAGGGTTATTTCTATGTTGTTATTAAATTCAGCTAGTATTCCTTCGGGCAGCCTCTAGGGATGTGTTCCCGAGATATTCGTCTGGTGAGCTGTATAAATGTGTCATAAGAGCTAGCGATTGGAGGTAGCTCATGAATCTCAGTAGCCAGTTCTTCTGTGAAAAATCTCCAAGGTGTCTTCTTGGATTTGAGCCACCTTTTAAATGGCATAATATCTTGGCACACTACAGGTTTTACGGTCAGTCTATGATGAGTCCTTGGTAGGGCGTCTTCTACTGACTACTGATTGCTGAGCTGTTCGATCTGTTACAAATATGTTGTCAGGATTTATCCACGTTCCCATCGTCCACTGATGAAAGAGGTTGGTGATCTTGGATTAATTATAAGCTTGAGTCCAGATCTTCCTGCCCGTCTTTCGACTTCTTGCCATTGTAATCTGTCTCTTCACAGCTCCATGTTGTGTTATGACTAAGGAAATCTTCGATTGTGAACTTGACTGACTGATTTTGGAGCTTACTTGGATATCTAAATCTGAAATCTGTCCCAGGTGGATTGTAGAAGGAGATCATCGTGTCTTCAATTCGATTGTAACTACTTCTGTATTAACTATATGCGCCACTGCCGCCGATCGAAATATGAGGCAGTGGTCTATGAATACAGCACTCCCGCGTTTTTCATGGGGTCTATCTGAAGCTAGTGTCATGCCTTTTATTTCTGATGTGTCGTTAGTAGGTCCTCTATGGGTTTCTTGCAACTTTAAAATATCGTATTGGCATTTGCTGTACATGTCAGAGAGTAAAAAATTCTATTTACAGATAAATTTTCAGTGTCAACTGAAGTCATTTTTAAGAGTGGTTCTGAAAAGGACCTTTTGTTCACATTTATGTTTATCCTTGGTGTCCTGGCTTGAGAAGAATTAGCCAGCAGTAAGCTTTTCCCAGGGGCGCTCGATCTTTATTCGATCTCGAAGGAGGACGGAACATCAAAATCTTCGTCCCTTTCTTCCTTCACCTTTGGAGTATGTTTTCAGTTGCCACACCATTTCACTCCCGCACTGTGATGTGCTTGTTATCTGCACTTCAACATGTAACCTCCCCCTCACTTATCGACCTTAATGACAGTGAAAATTAAACCACGTGCACCTAATGGAAATTTGGGAAAAGCAATCGTCACCGAAGTTAATTTGTCGGTAAAGAGGGAGGAAAGGGTTACATCTAAATGAAAGGAAAAATTCAAATGAAATTGGTGGAAATTAATTTTGAGAAAAGGGTAAAATTAATAAAGAAAGTAAATTTGCGGTCGTTACGTTAACAATTAATTGGCGTTAATTAGATATTTGAGATTTTGGGAAAATTACGGTCGCCAGTCCTATGGACAACTGCTATAATAAGTGAAAAAGAAAAGTTATTGTACATATAATTAGCACTAAAGCGTGGCAACTGAAGGTTGACACGTACTGTGTGAAAACTGAATGTTTGTCAGAAGTAATAAATTTCGCTACGCTCTGACTTAATTTAACAAAAGAATTGATAAAACCACAAAATTGAAAGTCAATTTAGTGACTGAAATTAATAGTGAACTTTGTTTCTGAAGCACTACGAAATTCGATAAAATAAGGTTAGTCTTGGGCTACCTCAACAATCATTTTAAAAGCTACTTGAATCAACGCAATTTAGAAATAAAAGATTTAACTTTGAACTTGAATTAAATGATTCTGAACAATTAACAATAGTAAAATTTAGTACGTACCAAGCTGAGTTGCAGTCACAGGTAAGCTAAAATATGGTAACAAAACTTGCACTCTTAATTTATGCTTGTGTAATCTAAATATTGTAGCCAGCTATGAATACTTTAATTGAACTTTGAAATTAAAGCAGTGAAATGGAATGATATTACTTTAATGCTGGCGTTTGATTTTCAATGACACTCGGGTTCATTCCGGAAAAGGAAGGGAGCCTGCTTGGTAATGCAATTGGGGAAATGAGTAACAAAGGTTCATGCTACGTTGCTGTAATTTTGAAACAGTTTGAAAAGCTGAGGTCTGCCATACAGTTCTGAAACCTTACCTGCTTCAAGTCATCCTTGTTGGTTGATTGAAGGTTTGAAGTCGTCGATCGAGGAGGTGGCGACAGTCACTCATTGTCGGCCGTCGCTGTTGCAGAAGCTGGATGTTGGCGCGCCTTCTTCTCGACACTGTCAGCGGGCGAAACGGGCTCTGGATGTGCACCAGCTAATGCTTCCCGTCCGCGACACCATGTCAGAAACTATCATAGCAAGTCGAGCGCAATTACATGCTGCCAAACCCCGAAAGGCCGGCAACTAGTGGGAGCGTCACCCAACACACCTGCTCCACCGCCCTACCCCAGCCAGACTCTCTCTGCTCTGCCCGCGCTCCACGCGGCACTGTTAACACTACCAAAGATCCTAAACACTTTGGTTCTCCACACGACCTATCAATGTACTCGTTCGATAGCATAGTTTTCCCTAGGCAAGACCCAGCGTAAAATACAAATAATATTTACAAAACAAACCAATTATACATCGACATAAATACATATATATATATACAAATAGTAAAACAATTACAACATATGAAGACACAGAAATGTCATATCTTCAGGTAACAAAATAAGGAAAAAAACTTATAGTACAATAGATGGAAAAAGGAGGATAAGCATTTCCGGCTTTACAAACAGAATCGTGTCAGTAGGTACCTCTTCTGACAGTATGCGACTATTGTTGCATAATGGCTTTGCAAGGGGGCAGCGCCTATACGTCATTGCCGATGTCATCCACATTCATGGTATATACAGGGTTTGGCCAGAAATGGAAGTGACAGAGGTGAGAGCTTCAAGTAGTAGTGTTTATTAAAAATTGCGTTCTTGGCCCGCGTCGGGTGGAAACATCAGGCATTTATGTTAGCGCAGAATCCAGGTAGCAATTGACACAGCGAAATGAGAACATTTAGCAGAAGATTGTGAGATCGAGTTTCTCAGCGGAAACCAGTTTTTTTTGTTAATTTTCAGTTTTTCTGTTACTTACACAACAAATAAACCGAGCTAATGCTCAATGTACACAATTCCTCCAGTCCAAGAAAATTGAGCAAATCACTTGGTTCTTCTGCCTTAGGTGTGTGTAGGATGGATCATAGGTGACTCAGGATGGCACCATATGTTCACTTGCGGTTTTTGAAGAAACTACGAAAAACCAAGATTACGAAAAGTACCAACTGCGTGGTGGGCCACGTGCATAATTTATGTTCGTGAAAGATCGCCGAAATTTTTGCCATACTTTCTTAATATAATGTTCTCGCTGAATGTTGAAACTTTCTTCGATATAATTGACCGTTACCGAGGTCCAGAGGTTCAAATTTAACGTATTTTCCTGAAAGTCAGAACCGCTTTTTGCCGTATTTGCACAGTGGGCCGCAATTATCTAAAATAACTAACCATGGCAAATGGTTCAAATTTTAACTGTACCTTCTTTATACATTTACCTAGGAACGTCACTTCCCGTTTTTGAAAATCTGTATGCGCTATCCAGACCCACCCTGGAAACTATGATTTTCGCGTAGTAAAAGTATCAGTTATGGGAATAATTTATATTCGTGGCACATCGTCAAAATTTTTACCATATATTCTTAACATAATGTTCTCGTGAACCACGTAGCATTTTTCGGTGTCATTATATGTTAACGTACTTATGCACGTCAATTATGCACGTAGTATTCAATTTGAGGCGTAAATGCAATTTTCACTGACAGGGTGGAGACATGGTAAACGTTGTATGGTCATCGAAAGGGTTCAAGGGTCACCAAACTATGTTTCCCGTCAGCATTTCTTCACTAATGAATGCTGTCTCTATGCAACAGGTACGTCACGCCTGTAAAAATATGCCAAAAATTGATACTGCAGAGACAAGAAATGGTCTAAGAAGGGTCTAAACATGACTCAAAGTAATTTAAAATTACTGAAAAAATCATACAAAACTGGAAATATGGCAACTTCGGCAAAATGTTTCTAATAACGTTTTCACTCTTTTAGGATGCAAATCACAAGGTGAGCGTTTTCGATGAATTATGGTCGTTTAGCAAAGTACCCATAAAAAGGTAAAGAAAACCATTTTGTATTAACCCTATACTGTTCTTAATCATTTATTGTTTATACAAGGTGAACATTTCTATCACCGACAAACTGCAGTGACAGATTTGTGACTCTAAATGGAGCAAGAAAGGTCGTATGAACATGTGTCCGGAAATACATCGTTGCCACTGTAGATAGCGCTGACGAATAAAAGTTCCTCTGACTACATGCCATCTGTTCCTTGTGAGTTGCAGGCTGCGCGATTTGTAAGCAGGAGAATGGTCTCGTATTTGTGTCGCGGAAATGCCCAGACCGTGTTTGTGTACGGCCAACCAGATGGAAACAGTCGAGAGACAGTACCCGGTCCTCCAAGTACGGTGTACGCACAGACCGCCGCCTCACTGCACATTCATCTGTCTGAAAAAACACATGATCACACAAACGCCAAAAAAGGGCTTGAAATATTGTCCGATGTGGTTGGTGTCTGTGAGGGTACTTGTTTTGGTATTACCGTGCTGTCTCTCGACCGTTTCCATCTTCTTGGCTGTACACCAACAACATCTCGTCTTACTCCCAACACGAATAATACCAGCACATTCTGTGGCTTACAGTATGCAGCGTCAATCACACAGCCTGCAACACACAAGGAACAGACCGGACATGATCACAGTAACTGTGCGTAATGTTTGTGTGTGTCGACGTATATAAATAAACTCTTAAAATTTGACTGAATTGTATAATTCGTTTCATATAAGCAGCACACCCTACTGTAGCAAGGAAAAAAAAAAGAGAACCAGGGGAAAAATGGGAATACTTTCCCCTTTACTCTTAAAGAAAATTGGTGAAAATGGTGCATCAGTCCTCATACCTCCTCCGTCGCCAAAAATTTTGGCGTGCATGCATAGGAAGTACAAACACGTTCAGAGAAATTCGGGAATACGGAAAGACAAGTCGCTGAAGAATGAAATAAATAGGAAGTGCAGGGAAGCTAAGACGAAGTGGCTGCACGAACAATGTGAAGAAACCGTAAAGGAAATGACTGTCGGAAGGACTGACAGCATACAGAAACGTCAAAACGATTTCGTTGAAGCTAAAAGCAGGGGTGGTAGCATTAAGAGTGCAATGGGAGTTCCACTGCTAAATGCAGAGGAGAGCGGATTGATGGAAAGAGTACAGCGAAGGCCTCTATGAGGGGAAGTTATGCCTATGTGACAAAAGAAGAAATGAGAGACGATCTTGCAGAGATAGGGGATCCAATATTAAGATCATAATTTAAAAGGGCTTTGGAGGACTTAAGATCAAATAAGGCAGAAGGCATAGACAACAGTCCATCGGAATTTCTAAAGTAATTGGTGAGAGCGGCAACAAAACCACTATTCACCTTGATGTGTGGAATGTATGAGTCTCATCTGTCTTTCGTGAAAACTTCATCCACACAATTCCGAAGACTGCAAGAGCTGACAAGTGCGAGAATTATCGCACAGTCTGCTTAACAACTTATGCATAAAAGATACTTACAAGAATAATATACAGAAGAATGGAAAAGAAAATCGAGAATGTGTTAAATGACGATCGGTTTTAACTTTAGGAAAGGTAAAGGCACAAAAAAGGCAATTCTGATATTGCGGTTGATCATGGAAGCTAGACTAAAGAAAAATCACGACACGATGGTAGGATCTGTCGACCTGGAAAAAGCGTTCGACAGTGTAAAATGGTGCAAGATATTCTAAATTCTAAGAAAAACAGGGGTAAACTACAGGGAGAGGCATGTAACAAACAATATTAACAAGAGACACTAGGGAATCATAAGAGTGGACGACCAAGAACGAAGTTCTCGGATCAAAAATGACGTAAGACATGGCTGTAGTTTCGACCGTATCGTGCAATGTGTACATCGAAGATCAGTTATGGAAATAAAAGAAAGGTTTGGGAGTGGAGTTAACATTCAAGGTGAAAGGGTATCAACGATACGATTCGCTGATGTCATTTCTACCCTGAGTGAAAGTGAGGAAGAATTACGTGATCTGCTGTATGGAATGGACAGCCTAGTAAGTACAGAATATGGCTTTAGAATAAATCGAAGAAAGACGAAAGTAATGATAAGTATCAGAAATGAGAACAGCAAGAAACTGACATCAGGCCTGATGGTCACGAAGAAGAGACAGGTTGCACAGTGAAGGAAGAGGCGTGTTTCTAGCGATAAAAAGTGCAATAGTATCGAAGCAAATTGACGGAGATCCGAAATGTGAAATAATTTGGGTGAAGGTCACGGTTAAAGCAGGCTCAAACATGGTAACTGGATGTCTATATAGGCCTCCTGACTCAGAAACTGTTGTGGCAGAGCACCTGAAGGAAAATTTGGAAAATATTTCGAGCATATTTCCCGATCATGTTATAGTTTGGGATGGAGATTTTAATTTACCAGAGATAGACTGGGAGACTCAAACATTTATAATAGGTGGCAGGGACAAAGAACCCAGTGAAATTTTTTTAAGTGCATTATCGGAAAACTACCTTGAGCAGTTAAACAGAGAACCGACTCGTGGCGATAACATATTAGACCTTCTGGTGACAAACAGACCCGAACTATTTTAACCAGTTAACGCTTAACAGGGAATCAGTGATCACAAAGCGGTTACTGCATCGATGATTTCAGCCGTAAATAGAAATATTAAAAAAGGTATGAAGATTTTTCTGTTTAGCAAAAGTGACAAAAAGCAGATTTAAGAGTACTTGACGGCTCAACACAGAAGTTTTGTCTCAAGTACAGATAGTGCTGAGGATCAGTGGACAAAGTTCAAAACCATCGTTCAATATGCATTAGATGAGTATGTGCCAAGCAAGATCGTAAGAGATAGAAAAGAGCCACCGTGGTACCACAACTGAGTTAGAAAACTGCTGCGGAAGCAAAGGAAACTTCACAGCAAACATAAACATAGCCAAAATCTCGCAGACAAACAAAAATTTCGCGACGCGAAATGTAGTGTGAGTAGGGCTATTCGAGAGGCGTTCAGTGAATTCGAAAGTAAACTGACTTGGCAGAAAATCATAAGAAGTTTTGGACTTATGTCAAAGTGGTAGGTGGATCAAAACAATATGCCCAGACACTCTGTGACCAAAATGGTACTGAAATTGAGAATGAAATACTAAATGTCTTTTTCGAAAGCTGTTTCACATAGGAAGACCGCACGGTTGTTCCTTCTCTAGTTTGTCGTACAGATGACAAAATGGTAGATATCGAAATAGATGACAGAGGGATAGAAAAATAAATTAAAATCGCTCAAACGAGGAAAGCCCGCTGGACCTGATGGGATACCAGTTCGGTTTTACACAGAGTACGCGAAGGAACTTGCCCCCCTTCTAGCAGCGGTGTACCGTAGGTCTCTAGAAGGGCGTAGCATTCCAGAGGATTGGAAAAGGGCACAGGTCATCCCCGTTTTCAAGAAGGGACGTCGAACACATGTGCAGAACTATAGACCCATATCTCTGACGTCGATCAGTTGTAGAGTTTTGGAACACGTAATGTGTTCGAGTATAACGACTTTTCTGGAGACTAGACATCTACTATGCAGAAATCAGCAAGGGTTTCGAAAAAGACGCTCGTGTGAAACCCAACTCGCGCTATTTGACCACGAGACTCAGAAGGCCATAGACACGGGTTCCCAGGTAGATGACATGTTTCTTGACTTCCGCAAGACGTTCGATACAGTTCCCCACAGTCGTTTAATGATACGAAGTAAGAGCATGTGGACTATCAGACCAATTGTGTTATTGGATTGAAGAGTTCCTAGATAACAGAATGCAGCATGTCATTCTCAATGGAGAGAAGTCTTCCGAAGTAAGGGTGATTTCAGGTGTGCCGCAGGGGAGTGTCGTAGAACTGTTTCTATTCACAATATACATAAATGACCTTGTGGATATCGTCGGAAGTCCACATAGGCTGTTTGCGGATGTTGCTGTAGGATATCGAGAGGTTGTAACAATGGAAAATTGTACTGAAATGCAGGAGGATCTGCAACGAATTGACGCATGGTGCAGGGAATGGCAATTGAGTCTCAGTGTAGACAAGTATAATGTGCTGCGAATACATAGAAGGAAAGATCCTTTATCATTTAGCTACAATATAGCAGGTCAGCAACTGGAAGCAGTTAATTCTATAAATTATCAGGAGTGATTTAAAATGGAATGATCATATAAAGTTGATCGTCGGTAAAGCAGGTGTCAGACTGAGATCTTATGGAAATGCAATCCGAAAACAAAGGAAGTAGGTTACAGTACACTTGTTCGCCCACTGCTTGAATGTTGCTCACCAGTGTGGAACCCGTACCAGATAGGGTTGATAGAAGAGATATTGAAGTTCCAACGGAGAGCAGCGCGCCTCGTTACAGGAGCATTTAGCAATCGCGAAAGCGCTACGGAGATGATAGATAAACTCCACTGAAAGACGCTGCAGGAGAGACGCTCAGTAGCTCGGTACGGGCTCTTGTTGAAGTTTCGAGAACATGCCTTCACCGAGGAGTCAAGCAGTATATTGCTCCCTCCTACGTATATCTCGTGAAGAGACCATGAGGATAAAGTCAGAGAGAATAGAGCAAACACAGAGGCATACCGACAATCTTTCTTTCCACGAACAATACGAGACTGTAATAGAAGGGAGAACCGATAGAGGTACTCAAAGTACCATCCGCCTCACACCGTCAAGTGGCTTGCGGAGTATGGATGTAGATGTAGATGTAGAAGATGAAGTTAAGGAATTTCACTACCTTGGAATCATAATTACTAGTGACAGACTATGCAAGTGCAACATGAAATGCAGACTAGCATTAGTAAAACGGACATTTCTTGCCAAAAGAAGTCTACTTGTTTCAAACATAGGCCTTAATTTGAGGAAGAAATTTCTGAGAATATACGTCTTGAGCATAGAATTTTATGGTTGTGAAACATGGACTGTGTGAAAAAACCATAATAGTAGAGAGCATTTGAGATATAGTTCTGCAGAAAAATATTGAAAATTATGTAGACTGATAAGGTAAGGAATGAGGAATTTCTGTGCAAAATCGGAGAGAAGAGTAATATGTGGAAAATGCTGACAAGGAGAACAGATAGGATGATAGGATACCTGTTGAGGCATAAGGGAATGACTTCCATGGTGCTAATTGGAGCTGTAGAGGGCAAAAACTGTAGAGCAAGACATAGAGTGGACAAATAATTGCGAATGTAAGTCGCAAGTGCTACTCTGAGATGAAGAGGCTGACACAGGAGAAGTTTCCGTGGCGGTCCGCATCGATCCAGTAAGAAGACTGATGACTCAAAACAAATGCAAAAGTCTCCATCAAAGCAATAAAATCCTGAGGATGCACAAAACTAGTCAGGTAAATCAAATAACTCGATCTATGGCGGTCTGTCTTCACATTAATTAAAACGGTAGCTGTGTCCCCTGTAGACAATACCTGCAGGTCCACCGCTTGCTAAGAAATCACGCTTTTGTCGTATTTTCTGAGCAGAAATATCTTTCTAATTTTCATTACATTCCTATTGATATCCCAGTCAGCGATGCTATAGCTACCTTACTGTTACTAATTTTCTGCTCTATGTTAACTGAGTCGAAAAGTTCATGTTATTTCTAGCTATAAAATCTAGGGTGTCATCAGTTCCGTAGCTGCTGAAGCTAATTTTCGAATAAGGCATTTATAACAAGATGATTCACTGTCACTGGTCTTCATCAACTGAGCTTTCCTGTCTGTGGCTGTTAAGTTGGAATCTGTGCGTCATAACGTGATCTTGAATTTTTCATTCAACCTTCTCCAAGTTTTTCCTGAAATATTCTGCCACTATTTATCCTGGCCTAGAGAGTCTACAAAGGCTTCAGTTTACCATGTTTGATCCACCTTTAATACTTACAAATTATTTCGCATTTGCAATCTGTGCTGATTCCGCTAGACATTGTAATAATTTTTTGCGGCTATTAAAACACATCCATCGGCGGTGTCCAACCTACCTTCGTAGCATACATTTCAGCCGTAATTTAGAATTTCATCGCCGTTAACATCTGGTTTTAGTCAGATTCCTATCCCCACTGCCGATTATAGGGAGAATACCTCTAGGACCTTACCAAGGACTCTTCTACAGTCAACTGATACTGTATTACTTACTTTCTCCTATTTGGCATGAAGAATGCTACTCTCTGTGAAGTTGATAGTCCTCCCACTCGAAAATCAGAGCGTAATTTTTCAGGTATATGTAAGAGACTTCTCAGCCCTAAGAAGCTCACATGTGCACCCCATATGTATGCTGCTACTGTAGTAGCAGCTTCCTGTGTCTAGTGTATGTCTGATCTATGAAGAGCGTTCCCACAATTCTCCAACTGATAGCGAAGGTCGAGAATTCAGCAACAACGATCTTCACAGAATCGTCTGAGCCATTGGTTTAAGGCTTCTTTCATCAAAAACTGTTTATAACCATAAATGGTGTCCTGTTTCATTACATTGCAACAGCAATTTCAGATTCGGAAGAACAAATAGTTGAACGAATTTATTTTTCACACCTTATGGAAATACGTTCGAATCATCTGGAGGACGTAGAGGCATTTCAAAGTTATCCAGCACTTTACAGCAGTATTTTTTGACCAGTTGAAATGTTGCCTTAGAGATAAAAAACGAGAAAGAAGTGGAATGTGCGACACTGTGTAACTGAGACCGCAAGAGAACTGAACTTCAACACTATTTGCGTCTTTCACAACTCGGTAAATCTGCTGCAGGTAAAAGTAGCAACGCTCCAGACTTGTCCATGATCTGTACTGTGTAGTTAAATGTCTTCATTTGTAGGCCCACTGTCTTGATGTTAGGTTCTGCTTGTTATAAACATTTTAAATGCCCACCGAAGACTGCTAAATTCTTTGTACAAGACGACCTTTACTGCGTCGTTACACCTGACGTGATATATGATTCAATAAAGGTTGCCTTGTCTAAAGAGTTTCACAGGCTACAGTGGACATTTAAAATAGTTTTAACATTCAGAGATATATTCTATGAGCGCTAAAATTTTGCCGTTCAGCATTATTTTCCTTGTCCTCAATTACTGAGAGAAAAAAGTAGGTTGGCGGATGGTTTAATCAATCATCAGGACAGATTGTGTGTAATAAATACTGGTATTCGGAACTCTGCTCAATTCACTTTCGAAGGAGATACCACAAGCAGGTTTTGTGTTTGTTGTAGACCAGCATATGTAACTGTGATTTAGTGTAATACATTAGTAACTATTAATATGGAAATATGTTCATGTACAAGTACTTTTTATGATCAGACTTTTTGGCGAGACGGTCTACTACTGGACAATTAGTTACAATTACAATATAAAATGTTTAATGTTAGAGATAATCAAATACATTGTGTAAAAACCTGAGACAGAGCTGTGCTGGCTCGAGACACGTCGAATTACACACTGACTATAGAATACAAATATCCCATATACGAATAACATTTGCACGAAATTAACGGGTATGAGCTATTTTCCCACTCTGTACAGACAAAATTCGGCGACCAGCGTGATAAATTCACTCAGGAAACAACGTAATACATTAATTTTTGTTCTACTCTTTCACTACTTCTTTGCATTTCCTATTCTTTATGATGAATTATGGTTTTCATGTATCTGGTTGTTCTTAGGTTATGTCGTGTAAATAAATACAGGGTGTACATAAATCTGGGAACACGTTCAATTATTTATTGCGCAAGAACCAAACATTATACTGATATCATACATATGTCATTTTGAAGAGAAACGCTGAAAGTTTTTTTTTTTCCTCACTCCGTATGACTTCTTTCTGTGGGGATACATTAAAGATCTGGTGTATGCACCGCCTCTACCACGTGATGTGGCAGAGCTCTAGGAGAGAATACGAGAAGCGACTGCCACAGTCGACGATGCCGTGCTGGGATGGATATGGTAAGAATTCGATTAGCATATTGACGTCTGACGTGTCACTCATGGTTTGCATATCGAATGTTTATAAAAAAAATCTGAGTTTCTCTTCAAAATGCAATATGTATGACATCTGTACAATGTTTAGTTCTTGTGCAATAAGTAACTGAAAGTGTTCCCGGACTTTAAGTACACCCTGTATATTTATAATTACACTATCAGAGTTAAGAGTTTAAAATAAGACTGTTGTTGTTGTGGTCTTCACTCCTCAGACTGGTTTGATGCAGCTCTCAATGCTACTCTATGCTGTGCAAGTTTCTTCATCTCCCAGTAGCTACTGCATCCTACATCCTTCTGAATCTGCTCAGTGTATTCATCTCTTGGTCTCCCTCTACGATTTTTACCCTACACGCTCCCCTCCAGTACTAAATTGGTGATCCCTTGATGGCTCAGAATATGTCCTACCAACCGATCCCTTCTTCTAGTCAAATTGTACCACAAACTCCTCTTCTCCCCAATTCTATTCAATACCTCCTCATTAGTTATGTGATCTACCCATCTAATCTTCAGCATTCTTCTGTAGCACCACATTTCGAAAGCTTCTATTCTCTTCTTGTCTAAACTATTTATCGTCCATCTTTCCTTCGATACATGGCTACACTCCATACAAATACTTTCAGAAACGACTTCCTGACACTTAAATCAATACTCGATGTTAACAAATTTATCTTCTTCAGAAAAGCTTTCCTTTCCATTGCCAGTCTCCATTTAAATCCTCTCTACTTCGACCATCATCAGTTATTTTGCTCCCCAAATAGCAAAACTCCTTTACTACTTTAAGTGTCTCATTTCCAAAAAGACTATTATGCTGAAAATTTTCGATGTTGGAAATGTACAGTAAGATCCTCATTAGACAAACAAGAGGGCAGGTTTCTTGAATCCCATAAATAGTAAATAAAGATCACAGTGTACAAGTGATCATCTATATCAAAGTGTCTACTGTTATTTTTGAAACATGTCGTTCTGCTTTAGGCTGTTAAAATATTAGTTCTTGTGATTGCAATTTTGACACATGCTGACTGTCAATCATTTTGAAACAAAATCAACCACCAAATTAAATACATTATGATTAAAAATTTAACAAACTTTTAAAATAGATAATTCGTAACTATGTACATAGGATATTGGGACCCACTCAACAACGTCAAGTTGAGACTTCAAAATTGTTGAGTGTCCATACTGATGAGAATCTAAGCTGAAAAAATCATATTTTAGAAGTCGTTAAACAACTTAGTAAAGCCACATTTGCACTTACAGTCATTTCAAAGCTTGTGGAGAGGAAAATGTTTTGCATATTTTCATCCAATAATGCCTCATGAAATAATGTTCTGGCGAAGCTGTTCTTTAAGTAAGAAATCCTTCATTGCTCAAAAGCTGCTGTAAGGGTAACGTAAGCCGTTCACCCATGATTATCTTGTAGACATCCGTTTAAGGAAATGGGCATTTTGACTACTGCTTCACAGTATATGTAATCCGTCATGAGATTAGTTGTAAATAATCCACTGCAGCTATAAAGGAACAATGATATACATAGTGACAGTGCCAGATGGAAAAAAAAGTCGTTCATTACTCCAAACTGAGATCGCCTTTAGCACAAAAAGGTGTACACAATGCTGCTACTATAATTTTTGATCACTTGCCCTGTGTCAGACAGCAGAGTAAAAAGTGAAAGGAAATTGCAAACGTTCCTCCTTGAAAACTCTTACATTTCTGTAGAAGAATTTCTATTATTGTAATGTGTATTCAGTGATGAGTTTACTAACTCACATCTCTATATTCCATAAAAATAACGATAATAGTGATAATAATAATTTAAAAACCTTGTACGTGTTCAGCATTTAGCCATATTTTCAGAGTATTTTGCGATATGATGTAAATTGTCTCCTTTCATATAATGACGATTTATTGTGCTAATAATCCATGGAACATAAAATGTACTAATATACACTCCTGGAAATGGAAAAAAGAGCACATTGACACCGGTGTGTCAGACCCACCATACTTGCTTCGGACACTGCGAGAGGGCTGTACAAGCAATGATCACACGCACGGCACAGCGGACACACCAGGAACCGCGGTGTTGGCTGTCGAATGGCGCTAGCTGCGCAGCATTTGTGCACCGCCGCCGTCAGTGTCAGCCAGTTTGCCGTGGCATACGGAGCTCCATCGCAGTCTTTAACACTGGTAGCATGCCGCGACAGCGTGGACGTGAATCGTATGTGCCGTTGACGGACTTTGAACGAGGGCTTATAGTGGGCATGCGGGAGGCCGGGTGGACGTACCGCCGAATTGCTCAACACGTGGGGCGTGAGGTCTCCACAGTACATCGATGTTGTCGCCAGTGGTCGGCGGAAGGTGCACGTGCCCGTCGACCTGGGACCGGACCGCAGCGACGCACGGATGCACGCCAAGACCGTAGGATCCTACGCAGTGCCGTAGGGGACCGCACCGCCACTTCCCAGCAAATTAGGGACACTGTTGCTCCTGGGGTATCGGCGAGGACCATTCGCAACCGTCTCCATGAAGCTGGGCTACGGTCCCGCACACCGTTAGGCCGTCTTCCGCTCACGCCCCAACATCGTGCAGCCCGCCTCCAGTGGTGTCGCGACAGGCGTGAATGGAGGGACGAATGGAGACGTGTCGTCTTCAGCGATGAGAGTCGCTTCTGCCTTGGTGCCAATGATGGTCGTATGCGTGTTTGGCGCCGTGCAGGTGAGCGCCACAATCAGGACTGCATACGACCGAGGCACACAGGGCCAACACCCGGCATCATGGTGTGGGGAGCGATCTCCTACACTGGCCGTACACCACTGGTGATCGTCGAGGGGACACTGAATAGTGCACGGTACATCCAAACCGTCATCGAACCCATCGTTCTACCATTCCTAGACCGGCAAGGGAACTTGCTGTTCCAACAGGACAATGCACGTCCGCATGTATCCCGTGCCACCCAACGTGCTCTAGAAGGTGTAAGTCAACTACCCTGGCCAGCAAGATCTCCGGATCTGTCCCCCATTGAGCATGTTTGGGACTGGATGAAGCGTCGTCTCACGCGGTCTGCACGTCCAGCACGAACGCTGGTCCAACTGAGGCGCCAGGTGGAAATGGCATGGCAAGCCGTTCCACAGGACTACATCCAGCATCTCTACGATCGTCTCCATGGGAGAATAGCAGCCTGCATTGCTGCGAAAGGTGGATATACGCTGTACTAGTGCCGACATTGTGCATGCTCTGTTGCCTGTGTCTATGTGCCTGTGGTTCTGTCAGTGTGATCATGTGATGTATCTGACCCCAGGAATGTGTCAATAAAGTTTCCCCTTCCTGGGACAATGAATTCACGGTGTTCTTATTTCAATTTCCAGGAGTGTAGTTCCCAGTAGTATAAAATCAAGCACATGTTGTGGTATAAATTCATCTGCTGTTCTATACAATACGTGATCACAGGTGAATTAGATGTTATAACAATGGTACACAGCTAACATTATAGTAAAAGCGTCATCCACTACAAACACTGAAATCAAAATCTTGTGTACCAGACGTGAGGGTTAGATCACAATGGCGGCAGAATGACAAAGATTGAAACACACGAAATGCGTCAGCCTGACAGCGCCAAAGCGCTAGTATACGGGGTCGATGTCATGTGGTTTACAGGACATGAATGTGTAAGTCACAGATAGAACAGTGGGTACATTAATACACCACATGTACTTGGTTCTAGACGACTATGGATCATGTTCCAGCATGTCGCAACTTTGTGTTGTTTATTGTGTCCCAATATACCATATAAGTAGCTTCGAGCTTTCAGTTGTAAACATTTCTTTAATTCTTAAGCATGGCGTATCTTCATTTGGTGGCTGATTGCTTGACAAAAGCCATTTGTCGTGATTGCATTCGCAATAAATAATATTTCACTGGTATAAAGCGGAATGATTTCTTTCAAATATTTCCCAAAGACTGTGGGCTAGTTCACATCAAAATGTCTGCAGTATAAATTATTTGATCCCAAGAAGGCTAGGTTACGTAGCAGAATCTCAAATTCTTTCCACAAAGTAGTATTGTATTTCTGAGGGTGTCAATTTGGAAGCGATGAAGGTTATGGTTTTGTCGATGTCTAGAAGGGGAGAAAAAGTATAGAACAGAAAACGGCAATTATAGGAAAGAGACCATAGCGTTGTTTACATCGTTTAACAAACCATCTCGAAGCAACTCAATCAAAATCTCAAACAAGTAAATTAACTAGATACGGTTGCTTGTTCCAAATTCTATCGATTGTTCAACACTGTAGCGGGTTGTCTACCCGACGAAATGTGGCTCTCTGTTTACTGTCAGTAGTGTACAAATATAAAGTATGTGCTTGACTAATTTGCTGAGAATAAGGCTAAATTTGTCAGATATTACTTTACGTATGCACCCGCTTTTGAAATTAAATAATTGATGTGTAGGAATATCGAACGATCACTTTATATAATATTTATTGAAGACATTACTGGAGTAGTTCATCTTCGGATCGTCCTTATTAAATTGCCTTTATGTGATGGAGGACGTAAGCACTGAAGTGTTAAAGCAATGAAATCAATCATGTTGACTGAAATTTTCAAAAGGTCAATCACTTCATCAAATGAAAATTACCTGATTCAAATACTGTAGATCGTTTACATTCGGCGAGTGGTGTTAAGACCAGAATCACACAGCATTGCGAGAGGCACTTAGCTAATCTTGAATTTAAATTGCTTCATTAGGTACGAAACCCTCGAAAGCAGAGAAAATTTGAAATGTTTGATAATGAGAACTGGAAAGTCCATTTTACCAGCAGAGTGTCTGCGGACGTATTTGAGATTAGATTCACAAACTGACACAAATTATAATGGAATTCTACAAGACTGTACCTCCATGTACCATTCTAAGAAAACTCATGAGAAATATTTTTCCCACATTAACAGAAAACCGACAATTGTAACTACAGTTTAAACCAGGATTAACCTCTCTTAACTATAAAAAGTAAATTATGGCCAATTTGGAATACACATTTCAATTTCAAATCGACCAGCTATGCGAGAAAACTTTTATCATTTGGAACTAGGTTTCGCAACATACACGTAGCGTGTGGCACAGACGCAGTTATAAGAAGCATTAAAAAAAATTTAAACTCAGATTAAATTCGTAACAAATTCCGTAAAGTAAAACCAATAGTCGTTCGCGTGATATTACTGTTTCAAATATATTTAGACGACAAATAATGCTAAAGGATTGTTGTGAGTAGAAAGTAGCTATGTTATTAAAATCGTGCACAATTCAAGGGTCAGGTTGCCTATCTAACAACTTCCAGGGACAGCTAAATTTTAATTTCTAATATTTATTGTAATTATTAACGGAATTTAAAGGAAATTAAAATATTATTATAATCTACTCATTAAACGGTATAGTATTACTTTAAAGGCTTGACACAATACGTTCAATATTAAGGTTAGGAAGTATGTACACATCTTGAACCTTCATAACTGACGGCACACAAGTTATCCGTACTGTTATATTTATGCGGTGTTTTGGACTGAGCTCATTTAGCGACTTCCAACAAACTTTACATATACTTGCAAACCTTTTAAAAACTTCTTCTCGGTGATTCCCCCACCTCCATAAAATAATTAAAGAAAAATTGTTTATTGTCTGCTACATTTTGGTGTTAATGCAGTAAAACGTGAGCATCAGACAAAACGTTTTAATTTATTACTCCTTTCCTACTACCAACACTCTTTGTGGACACTACCATCGTATACCTTGAACATACATGCAGTGTTATGTTATTGCACGACACATACTTCAGAAGATATGGCGTTTTATACATGGGAGTTCCATTCCTTAAGAAACGGGAGTGGTGGGAGAAAGCTGACTAATGTTAACGAAATGAGCATTTCAGAAGCCAGTAGGATTCACAGCCAAAAATGTAGACCTAGTAAATTTATAGGAAGCTGAACACTATCTTACTGTAAACTTTGCAGTATAGCTTTTATTGAAATTTTGGTGTATGTCATTCGAAAAATATCCCTACTTGAATTTCTAAATATACTATATTACTGTTACTGAAAGAAATTCCACTCCATAAAGATGGTTCCTTCCTTGGTGTTACGGTGCAAAAAGTGCCAGGTCTTCTTTTCTGCCAGATTCGAAAGTTTGAAAAGGATTTTTTTCCTTTTAGACATCTGTTTATGTGCTTTAAGCTCAAACAAGCTATGAGATTACCACAGGTTAAAAGCAATATCATACATCTCGAATTAGTAAACGAACTCTCATGTATTGTTGTTTAAAAACATGAAACATTACCTGCAGAACAAGAAACTACATGTTGGCAAAAGCGTAATCTTCTGTGGCATTAACTTGACTTTCTCAGATGTATGACAATGGATCAGAATCGCTATTCATAATATAAATAAGCAATGTGTTCCTACTCTTACATGTTGGAACATCAAATGCACCCTGTATTCACCTAACTGACCGTATAATCTCATGCCTAATGTCTTCTAATAAATACATTTCTTTGTCTTAAAATACGCATCTATATACGATTCAACACTTCCGGAAATTTCTTTTCTGTAACAACAGTTATACCTCTTCGGCAACCGAGCGAGGTGACGCAGTGGTTAGCATACTGGACTCGCATTCGGGAGGACGACGCTTCAACCCCGCGTCCGGCCATCCTGATTTAGGTTTTTCGTGATTTCCCTAAATCTCTTTAGGCAAATGCCAGGATGATTCCTTTGAAAGGGCACGGCTGACTTCCTTACCCATCCTTCCCTAACCGGTGAGACCTATGACCTCGCTGTTTGGTCTCTTTCACCAAATCAACCCAACCCTTTTGGTGATTACTGGAAAGAGTACAGTGACTGAAAAGTACGTAATAAGCGAGAGGTTACAAACCACACCACGCCCCTATTTTTGATGTCATCAAGAGATGAATGTGGAGAATTGGAAAAATTTGCAGAAAAGAATGAATTGCAGACACACACACAAAAAGATAAATATTTAAGGCAAATACTGTAGCCTCATCAGTAAACAACATTGTTCCTATGGTTTCTTGATACCATACTTAAATAGTCTTAGCAGTAAATACTTTCTCACATAACACTCATCAGAATTTATTTAATTTATAAAAAACTGAATGAGCTGTTACATTTTAAACTTCATATTTAGAAAAAAATCATATTTTATAGTTAATGATCTCAATTTTTTATCACAGTTTTTAACAGATTTGGAAAATTCTAGAGTTTAATACACCTGTAAGTATGGATTGTATGCTGTGCAAAATCCATCGAAGAATCTGTCTTACTTATGAAGAAAAGTGTAGCTATAGCAAGAAATACAGCCAATAGTAAGTGAAAACATGATGAAATTTCATATGAAAAAAAATTATTTTGTTACATTTCAGAAATTCCATTGCTATGAGTGTGAATCCTGAATCCTTCCTCGTCATACTGACAAAGTTTTATGAATTTATTTGTAAAAGTGTAGGCAGTGGAAATTTAGATCTTCTGTGGTGCCTCTTCTGCTCTAAGTTGACTCGTTTGACATCCTACCTCACATTTGCAGCTTCGCAACGGTAGCATTCCCACAAAGTTGCTACTATTGCGTATCACATCTGTTGCACATTTGTCATGGATTTTCCCAACCACACTCTTATTCATGTAGGTACAAAATGAGGGTTACTAGAATTTTGACTCTTTTACCTAATTTTAAACATCACCCAACTATCTAAAATCGGCTACTTTGCAAAATCACCGTCCAAAACACACACAAAATGACATACTTTTGGAAATTTTGGTATGGTAATGAATAAGATAAGGAATACTCTTGCGAAATATATTTATTATTTTTTGGTTAGACATATATACAAACAGCAAAAATGTTTTTTATGTTTCTTAGTTTCTTTTGGGTAGTTTCAATTACATCAAGCTTAATTTTTACTATGTTCTTCATGCCCATCTACAGGTAAATCATCTAATTTTTTCCAGTCAGTGACTTAGATAACACAAAGGTGTGTTCTCGAATTCTCCTATGCTTTCTTCCAGAAATTTTGCAAATGATTTACAATTAAATGCAGCTATTCCACTGATTTTAGAGTCAGCAAACAGCTGTTGAGTATATAAATGCACGACGTCCAATCTACGACATTTAGATACAATGTAACCTTTCTTTTTAAGTAAATCAAAATGGGAATGAATATTTATAAATGAATATTTTGTGTAGCCTTTAATACAGCTATCCAACAAATTACGCACTTAAAAACAATAAATCAAGAGTACAGAGGACCTCATTTCAGTGTTTGTTAGTATTAATGCACTTAAACAGTCTTCCTCAGGGGGAAACACACCATGCATTCTGTAGCTATGTACTGTAGCCTCAAAACCAGCTGACTGAGTGTTCTTTAGGTTAGGAAGATGTAAAAGATTCTGTTTGACAGATTAGGACACTTTATAAAATTGATGATAACTGATAACTTTGTTCACTCCTGAGTTTGTGATTTGACATGTAACGATTTTTGTATATGTATGTAGTCTGCAAATGGAGTTCACACATACTGAATAAACTTATCGTTATTCACAATCACATTGTTTTCTTGGTTATCTACTTGCACACAGAAGTCCTAGTCTGACGTTAGGTCCTCACACATCTCTATTTTCTTAAAAATATCATTAGACTCATGCGTTAAATCCAGACCCATAAGGCAAAAGTCGTCTAGAATGACCTGTTGCAAAATTCCATGCAGCTGATCCACCTGGACACCCATTTAGGTGTTAACTAATGGAAATTGTATTTCCTAGGTATGCTTCCCACTGCTTCCTTGCCTATGTTTTCCATTATTCCTCTTGCTGTAACAGAGTCATTAATGTTCAGGAGATATGGTAGTTATGTCTTGACACTATGTCTTGTACAGATGAACTTCGAGAATTTGCCATGAAGATAGTTGTTAAATGCACCATTTAATTCCTTTTTTAATACTACTTCTCTAATTCTTGACAGTCCATTTGATCACAAATTTTAACCACTATAATGTAGTCACAAAACAGTTCTGTAATAGACGTAAGCACAATTCTCCTTGCAAAGGGTTGTGCCAGTATCTGTGTAATTTATGTTACTAATGTCAGTATCAAGATTGTCCACGTTCTCAAAAAGTAACTACAAACGGAAGCATTGGTCGGTTGGTGTCATATTCTCCCTTAATTTCTGAGTGATGTTTAGCACTTTGGAGAAAGGCATGTTCAACTTCCCGCTACCACAGAAGACTGATCAGTTGCAGCTAACAAGGCTTGTTACACAGACAGAAGATTCGTGCATGAAAACACACACTCACACAAACAATATAGCCAACAGAAAAAAAACTGGTCAAACCCTGTATTATGAGGAAAGGAATCAAGAAGGATTGCGATGATCCTATTCATGTGGCACTTAAACTGCATGTTTTTTCGTAATACACAATGAGAACATCTTTTATGTTTGGATACTTACCATAATCGAAGACAAAGAAAAAGTTGAAACATCTCCATAGAATGTGGCAGAACTACGTAGAATCGTTATCTCGAGAGTAAACCTTTGGATAAAATTATTTATCAGGCACAAAAACACACGCACATCTGCTTAACCTTAGGTGCATGCATAATTACGACATCCATGAAAGTTCGAGGAAAATAAAATGGTATTATTTCTCGAAACAAAAATTTTTCGCAAACTCTGGAAGCTCCAAGGATCTTCATATTAAATATTTCCGCGTCTCAATTGTTTGTATTACCTACTTGCTGGAATACAATTAGCTCACTTGTTGGCAGTACTTTAATAATTATAAATTAGCAAATGGTAGTAGTTCAGTCTTCGTACCACACGTCAAATTACACTCAATACACAAAAATTTGTTGGAATTACGTACACATGAGCGCTACTGCAAATCTAAATTACAGGGTAAAGTACACTGAGAATTAGCAAAGTCAACAACGACAGTACCACGAAAAGCAGTTTACCATACATGTTGGAATACATTTAACACAGCAGCATGATCAAAATGTCTACCACTACTACAGTACAAAACTTTTTATCTTCCCCCTTTTCACAGTGGAAAACTGTATTCCGAGGCCATTATATGTTATAATCTTGTTGCCTCATTAAAGTAAGCATTACAGAGAGAGAAAGTACTGTACAACTTATTAAAATCAGCGTATATCGGCAGTGGGTACCAGCTCCTGGGCGTGTCAGTTACTGGGCTTGTCACCTACTGTGGGAAGTCAAAGTTACAGTGTGTGCCAGTTACTGGCAGAGGTATTAGCTGCTGGGGGATCTACCTTCTGAGGCATCAGGTACTAGGTAATAAATAGGAGGGTTAATTGTTTCTGTTGCTGCAGTATTTCTGCAACATGGCGTAGTAGACAGTGATAATGATTAGTTTTCAATGATTATCAGTGGTCAATGATGGTCATTGGCCAATGAAGGTCAGTGGTTAACCATGACTAGTGGTCAATGGCGATGATTTGTGATCAGTCGAGACGTAACCCACAACCAATAGCCTTTAAAACTGCACATATGGAAATCCAATTTGTCTTGAAACCAAATTAACAAGTATTCATAAAATGAATGGTGGTTTGAGACGAGAAGAATAGTTTAGTACGTCATGCAGTGTAATATACCCTACACTTCAGTGTTAGGTAGATTCTGATTAGCAAATGGCGGACCGGACAGTGTGATGTTTGACGCCACAGGGCTCATCAGCGCCCAGACCGTGCCCATTAGCCGAGCGAAAGCAGCCACCGGCAATTGAGGGCGTCAGCCTCGCAGATTGCGGGGGGCGCGATGCAGATGAAGGCCTTGCTTCTGGTAGCCGCATCTCTGCGACGTTGAGCGATGGATGTCGTTAGGTAGCCCCGGACTCCATTTTAAAAGCAGCCCGACAGGAAATTCATCAGCGGAGCGCCCATAACATGAGCGCCGCCGCGGTTCTCAAACTGGAATTCGCTACAGTTTCAGATAACCATTCAGGGAATCACAAGCAATTCATTTCACGAGCTACGGCAAAAGAGACAGTTTGTACTTCATTTCTGAGCGAAGAGAGTGCTCTCGTGGTTGCTTGCTCTCGTTATGATTTTTTCAGGAAACCCCTTGATGAAAGAATATTTCGTTTTAAGGAGACTTCTCCCACCAATCGTCAGTACGGTAGCAGTATTAATTGAACGTTATGGGCTCCTTCATTTACGAAATATAAACACATTTAGCCAAACATTACTCACATCCAGGAGACATCGCGGTAATACCGTGTAACACAGGCTGCAGCCTTGCTAATGGTTCCAGTTTTCCGAAGATCCAAGTTCACAAGTTTTTCAGATGTGCCACATTCAGCTGAAGCAGCCCAGTCACTGACTATTAAGTCAAGCAGACCTGCCGGACTGAGGGGATGCTGAGCGTTACGTTTCACCCTCTGTTCCAGGAATTTTCTACGGAGCTGAGATCGGGTGTTTTACAAGCCAGTAGAGATGAGATAGGGTACCTGAGGCTTCGTCAAACCAGGAACGTATTCATCGGGTCAGTGATCGTGGAGATGTAGAAGAAAGGACAACACTTGGACACTAAGAATATTGAATTAAATATCCTGCTTATGTTGAAGCAACTTATGGGAATACAGCTGCGAGACATTTGACAACTACCGATGTTTCATCATGTGCACATCCTGTCGTTTTCAAGGCACAAGCGCAGGGACAGAGAGCTGTGTATGTAAATTTATGACCTCGCTACACAGAGTACACAGAGTAACAGACACACATACACACACGCACACACACACACACACACACACACACACACACACACACACACAAACACACTGTAAACAGTAGCCCCATCACTAAAACCGAGCGAGGTGGCGCAGTAGTTAGCACACTGGACTCGCATTCGGAAGGACGACGGTTCACACCCGCGACCGGCCATCCTGATTTAGGTTTTCTGTGATTTCCCTAAATCGCTTCAGGCTAAGCCGGAATGGTTCTTTTGAAGGGGCACTGCCGTCTTCCTTCCCCATCCTTCCCTAATCCGATGGAACCAATGACCTCGCAATTTGGTCCCCTCACACCAACCAAGCAACTAATCAGCAAACACTAAAGGCGATCAGTGTCAGAAGCTATTGGAAGAGAATGTTAATTACCAAATGTGAGACAGCATTAATCCTGTCCCTCTATTACAATTGCTCCAGTGTTTTGGATTCCTACCCGGTAAGACTGAACAAGGACATCGAAGCAATTAAGAGGTGTGGTGTTAGATTTGTTAGACTCAAATGACATTGGTCCACTGGGTTTGCAGTCTTTTATTGCGCTCTCGTTATTCGAGGGGTTTCTCCACCAATTTTATGTCAAGTGATCAGAATGAAGCTAATGTGATGACTTTGAATGTAAGTAGTCCATTTGCCTTGGGTGCTTTGGGGTTCCCCTGGATGACCTTAATATAACTTGCACTGTTGCCTAATGTGTGTGCAGTCCTCTCCATGAGCTCGATAGTACCGTATACAAATGCTGGTTGTTTCCTGGGATGAGGAGCAGGGTTTGAACTTGACTCAAAGTTTTTCTTTCAGTGACCTTAAGGTAAGATCTCGCTTGGTATGCCTACTGATAACCTACTGCTTATCAGTCACGGTGCTATCATATAACAGGACGTGCAGGCTGCCTATTCCCCTTGAACCACGCTATCCTACTTGAATGCACGTAAATCAGGCCTGGCCAAGATTGGCACTCATGGAGCGTGCTGTCGTTCTATGAGCGCAGCCAAATCTACTTAGTGCTCCAGCTTCCCACATCACTGTGCTATTCCGATCAGGTGTATGAGCGACACAGCTGTATGCTGAAGGCTGCAAACACGTGAAACTTAGCAAGAGGTGTTTGCAACACAGTGTAACTAAGCAGGATTTCGCCAATTGCCTTTATTTTCATTTTCTTATAAAGCAATAACTTCTATTACCTGATTAAAGAAGTATCTTAGATAGTACCAACGTAAAGAGAAGGACTACAAAGAGCTTTACATACAGGCATTTCACATTACGAAGTGTTCTTTACCAATTTATATAAATTTTGATTTTATAATATATAATATACACTCCTGGAAATGGAAAAAAGAACACATTGACACCGGTGTGTCAGACCCACCATACTTGCTCCGGACACTGCGAGAGGGCTGTACAAGCAATGATCACACGCACGGCACAGCGAACACACCAGGAACCGCGGTGTTGGCCGTCGAATGGCGCTAGCTGCGCAGCATTTGTGCACCGCCGCCGTCAGTGTCAGCCAGTTTGCCATGGCATACGGAGCTCCATCGCAGCCTTTAACACTGGTAGCATGCCGCGACAGCGTGGACGTGAACCGTATGTGCAGTTGACGGACTTTGAGCGAGGGCTTATAGTGGGCATGCGGGAGGCCTGGTGGACGTACCGCCGAATTGCTCAACACGTGGGGCGTGAGGTCTCCACAGTACATCGATGTTGTCGCCAGTGGTCGGCGGAAGGTGCACGTGCCCGTCGACCTGGGACCGGACCGCAGCGACGCACGGATGCACGCCAAGACCGTAGGATCCTACGCAGTGCCGTAGGGGACCGCACCGCCACTTCCCAGCAAATTAGGGACACTGTTGCTCCTGGGGTATCGGCGAGGACCATTCGCAACCGTCTCCATGAAGCTGGGCTACGGTCCCGCACACCGTTAGGCCGTCTTCCGCTCACGCCCCAACATCGTGCAGCCCGCCTCCAGTGGTGTCGCGACAGGCGTGAATGGAGGGACGAATGGAGACGTGTCGTCTTCAGCGATGAGAGTCGCTTCTGCCTTGGTGCCAATGATGGTCGTATGCGTGTTTGGCGCCGTGCGGGTGAGCGCCACAATCAGGACTGCATACGACCGAGGCACACAGGGCCAACACCCGGCATCATGGTGTGGGGAGCGATCTCCTACACTGGCCGTACACCACTGGTGATCGTCGAGGGGACACTGAATAGTGCACGGTACATCCAAACCGTCATCGAACCCATCGTTCTACCATTCCTAGACCGGCAAGGGAACTTGCTGTTCCAACAGGACAATGCACGTCCGCATGTATCCCGTGCCACCCAACGTGCTCTAGAAGGTGTAAGTCAACTACCCTGGCCAGCAAGATCTCCGGATCTGTCCCCCATTGAGCATGTTTGGGACTGGATGAAGCGTCGTCTCACGCGGTCTGCACGTCCAGCACGAACGCTGGTCCAACTGAGGCGCCAGGTGGAAATGGCATGGCAAGCCGTTCCACAGGACTACATCCAGCATCTCTACGATCGTCTCCATGGGAGAATAGCAGCCTGCATTGCTGCGAAAGGTGGATATACGCTGTACTAGTGCCGACATTGTGCATGCTCTGTTGCCTGTGTCTATGTGCCTGTGGTTCTGTCAGTGTGATCATGTGATGTATCTGACCCCAGGAATGTGTCAATAAAGTTTCCCCTTCCTGGGACAATGAATTCACGGTGTTCTTATTTCAATTTCCAGGAGTGTAGTTCCCAGTAGTATAAAATCAAGCACATGTTGTGGTATAAATTCATCTGCTGTTCTATACAATACGTGATCACAGGTGAATTAGATGTTATAACAATGGTACACAGCTAACATTATAGTAAAAGCGTCATCCACTACAAACACTGAAATCAAAATCTTGTGTACCAGACGTGAGGGTTAGATCACAATGGCGGCAGAATGACAAAGATTCAAACACACGAAATGCGTCAGCCTGACAGCGCCAAAGCGCTAGTATACGGGGTCGATGTCATGTGGTTTACAGGACATGAATGTGTAAGTCACAGATAGAACAGTGGGTACATTAATACACCACATGTACTTGGTTCTAGACGACTATGGATCATGTTCCAGCATGTCGCAACTTTGTGTTGTTTATTGTGTCCCAATATACCATATAAGTAGCTTCGAGCTTTCAGTTGTAAACATTTCTTTAATTCTTAAGCATGGCGTATCTTCATTTGGTGGCTGATTGCTTGACAAAAGCCATTTGTCGTGATTGCATTCGCAATAAATAATATTTCACTGGTATAAAGCGGAATGATTTCTTTCAAATATTTCCCAAAGACTGTGGGCTAGTTCACATCAAAATGTCTGCAGTATAAATTATTTGATCCCAAGAAGGCTAGGTTACGTAGCAGAATCTCAAATTCTTTCCACAAAGTAGTATTGTATTTCTGAGGGTGTCAATTTGGAAGCGATGAAGGTTATGGTTTTGTCGATGTCTAGAAGGGGAGAAAAAGTATAGAACAGAAAACGGCAATTATAGGAAAGAGACCATAGCGTTGTTTACATCGTTTAACAAACCATCTCGAAGCAACTCAATCAAAATCTCAAACAAGTAAATTAACTAGATACGGTTGCTTGTTCCAAATTCTATCGATTGTTCAACACTGTAGCGGGTTGTCTACCCGACGAAATGTGGCTCTCTGTTTACTGTCAGTAGTGTACAAATATAAAGTATGTGCTTGACTAATTTGCTGAGAATAAGGCTAAATTTGTCAGATATTACTTTACGTATGCACCCGCTTTTGAAATTAAATAATTGATGTGTAGGAATATCGAACGATCACTTTATATAATATTTATTGAAGTCATTACTGGAGTAGTTCATCTTCGGATCGTCCTTATTAAATTGCCTTTATGTGATGGAGGACGTAAGCACTGAAGTGTTAAAGCAATGAAATCAATCATGTTGACTGAAATTTTCAAAAGGTCAATCACTTCATCAAATGAAAATTACCTGATTCAAATACTGTAGATCGTTTACATTCGGCGAGTGGTGTTAAGACCAGAATCACACAGCATTGCGAGAGGCACTTAGCTAATCTTGAATTTAAATTGCTTCATTAGGTACGAAACCCTCGAAAGCAGAGAAAATTTGAAATGTTTGATAATGAGAACTGGAAAGTCCATTTTACCAGCAGAGTGTCTGCGGACGTATTTGAGATTAGATTCACAAACTGACACAAATTATAATGGAATTCTACAAGACTGTACCTCCATGTACCATTCTAAGAAAACTCATGAGAAATATTTTTCCCACATTAACAGAAAACCGACAATTGTAACTACAGTTTAAACCAGGATTAACCTCTCTTAACTATAAAAAGTAAATTATGGCCAATTTGGAATACACATTTCAATTTCAAATCGACCAGCTATGCGAGAAAACTTTTATCATTTGGAACTAGGTTTCGCAACATACACGTAGCGTGTGGCACAGACGCAGTTATAAGAAGCATTAAAAAAAATTTAAACTCAGATTAAATTCGTAACAAATTCCGTAAAGTAAAACCAATAGTCGTTCGCGTGATATTACTGTTTCAAATATATTTAGACGACAAATAATGCTAAAGGATTGTTGTGAGTAGAAAGTAGCTATGTTATTAAAATCGTGCACAATTCAAGGGTCAGGTTGCCTATCTAACAACTTCCAGGGACAGCTAAATTTTAATTTCTAATATTTATTGTAATTATTAACGGAATTTAAAGGAAATTAAAATATTATTATAATCTACTCATTAAACGGTATAGTATTACTTTAAAGGCTTGACACAATACGTTCAATATTAAGGTTAGGAAGTATGTACACATCTTGAACCTTCATAACTGACGGCACACAAGTTATCCGTACTGTTATATTTATGCGGTGTTTTGGACTGAGCTCATTTAGCGACTTCCAACAAACTTTACATATACTTGCAAACCTTTTAAAAACTTCTTCTCGGTGATTCCCCCACCTCCATAAAATAATTAAAGAAAAATTGTTTATTGTCTGCTACATTTTGGTGTTAATGCAGTAAAACGTGAGCATCAGACAAAACGTTTTAATTTATTACTCCTTTCCTACTACCAACACTCTTTGTGGACACTACCATCGTATACCTTGAACATACATGCAGTGTTATGTTATTGCACGACACATACTTCAGAAGATATGGCGTTTTATACATGGGAGTTCCATTCCTTAAGAAACGGGAGTGGTGGGAGAAAGCTGACTAATGTTAACGAAATGAGCATTTCAGAAGCCAGTAGGATTCACAGCCAAAAATGTAGACCTAGTAAATTTATAGGAAGCTGAACACTATCTTACTGTAAACTTTGCAGTATAGCTTTTATTGAAATTTTGGTGTATGTCATTCGAAAAATATCCCTACTTGAATTTCTAAATATACTATATTACTGTTACTGAAAGAAATTCCACTCCATAAAGATGGTTCCTTCCTTGGTGTTACGGTGCAAAAAGTGCCAGGTCTTCTTTTCTGCCAGATTCGAAAGTTTGAAAAGGATTTTTTTCCTTTTAGACATCTGTTTATGTGCTTTAAGCTCAAACAAGCTATGAGATTACCACAGGTTAAAAGCAATATCATACATCTCGAATTAGTAAACGAACTCTCATGTATTGTTGTTTAAAAACATGAAACATTACCTGCAGAACAAGAAACTACATGTTGGCAAAAGCGTAATCTTCTGTGGCATTAACTTGACTTTCTCAGATGTATGACAATGGATCAGAATCGCTATTCATAATATAAATAAGCAATGTGTTCCTACTCTTACATGTTGGAACATCAAATGCACCCTGTATTCACCTAACTGACCGTATAATCTCATGCCTAATGTCTTCTAATAAATACATTTCTTTGTCTTAAAATACGCATCTATATACGATTCAACACTTCCGGAAATTTCTTTTCTGTAACAACAGTTATACCTCTTCGGCAACCGAGCGAGGTGACGCAGTGGTTAGCATACTGGACTCGCATTCGGGAGGACGACGCTTCAACCCCGCGTCCGGCCATCCTGATTTAGGTTTTTCGTGATTTCCCTAAATCTCTTTAGGCAAATGCCAGGATGATTCCTTTGAAAGGGCACGGCTGACTTCCTTACCCATCCTTCCCTAACCGGTGAGACCTATGACCTCGCTGTTTGGTCTCTTTCACCAAATCAACCCAACCCTTTTGGTGATTACTGGAAAGAGTACAGTGACTGAAAAGTACGTAATAAGCGAGAGGTTACAAACCACACCACGCCCCTATTTTTGATGTCATCAAGAGATGAATGTGGAGAATTGGAAAAATTTGCAGAAAAGAATGAATTGCAGACACACACACAAAAAGATAAATATTTAAGGCAAATACTGTAGCCTCATCAGTAAACAACATTGTTCCTATGGTTTCTTGATACCATACTTAAATAGTCTTAGCAGTAAATACTTTCTCACATAACACTCATCAGAATTTATTTAATTTATAAAAAACTGAATGAGCTGTTACATTTTAAACTTCATATTTAGAAAAAAATCATATTTTATAGTTAATGATCTCAATTTTTTATCACAGTTTTTAACAGATTTGGAAAATTCTAGAGTTTAATACACCTGTAAGTATGGATTGTATGCTGTGCAAAATCCATCGAAGAATCTGTCTTACTTATGAAGAAAAGTGTAGCTATAGCAAGAAATACAGCCAATAGTAAGTGAAAACATGATGAAATTTCATATGAAAAAAAATTATTTTGTTACATTTCAGAAATTCCATTGCTATGAGTGTGAATCCTGAATCCTTCCTCGTCATACTGACAAAGTTTTATGAATTTATTTGTAAAAGTGTAGGCAGTGGAAATTTAGATCTTCTGTGGTGCCTCTTCTGCTCTAAGTTGACTCGTTTGACATCCTACCTCACATTTGCAGCTTCGCAACGGTAGCATTCCCACAAAGTTGCTACTATTGCGTATCACATCTGTTGCACATTTGTCATGGATTTTCCCAACCACACTCTTATTCATGTAGGTACAAAATGAGGGTTACTAGAATTTTGACTCTTTTACCTAATTTTAAACATCACCCAACTATCTAAAATCGGCTACTTTGCAAAATCACCGTCCAAAACACACACAAAATGACATACTTTTGGAAATTTTGGTATGGTAATGAATAAGATAAGGAATACTCTTGCGAAATATATTTATTATTTTTTGGTTAGACATATATACAAACAGCAAAAATGTTTTTTATGTTTCTTAGTTTCTTTTGGGTAGTTTCAATTACATCAAGCTTAATTTTTACTATGTTCTTCATGCCCATCTACAGGTAAATCATCTAATTTTTTCCAGTCAGTGACTTAGATAACACAAAGGTGTGTTCTCGAATTCTCCTATGCTTTCTTCCAGAAATTTTGCAAATGATTTACAATTAAATGCAGCTATTCCACTGATTTTAGAGTCAGCAAACAGCTGTTGAGTATATAAATGCACGACGTCCAATCTACGACATTTAGATACAATGTAACCTTTCTTTTTAAGTAAATCAAAATGGGAATGAATATTTATAAATGAATATTTTGTGTAGCCTTTAATACAGCTATCCAACAAATTACGCACTTAAAAACAATAAATCAAGAGTACAGAGGACCTCATTTCAGTGTTTGTTAGTATTAATGCACTTAAACAGTCTTCCTCAGGGGGAAACACACCATGCATTCTGTAGCTATGTACTGTAGCCTCAAAACCAGCTGACTGAGTGTTCTTTAGGTTAGGAAGATGTAAAAGATTCTGTTTGACAGATTAGGACACTTTATAAAATTGATGATAACTGATAACTTTGTTCACTCCTGAGTTTGTGATTTGACATGTAACGATTTTTGTATATGTATGTAGTCTGCAAATGGAGTTCACACATACTGAATAAACTTATCGTTATTCACAATCACATTGTTTTCTTGGTTATCTACTTGCACACAGAAGTCCTAGTCTGACGTTAGGTCCTCACACATCTCTATTTTCTTAAAAATATCATTAGACTCATGCGTTAAATCCAGACCCATAAGGCAAAAGTCGTCTAGAATGACCTGTTGCAAAATTCCATGCAGCTGATCCACCTGGACACCCATTTAGGTGTTAACTAATGGAAATTGTATTTCCTAGGTATGCTTCCCACTGCTTCCTTGCCTATGTTTTCCATTATTCCTCTTGCTGTAACAGAGTCATTAATGTTCAGGAGATATGGTAGTTATGTCTTGACACTATGTCTTGTACAGATGAACTTCGAGAATTTGCCATGAAGATAATTGTTAAATGCACCATTTAATTCCTTTTTTAATACTACTTCTCTAATTCTTGACAGTCCATTTGATCACAAATTTTAACCACTATAATGTAGTCACAAAACAGTTCTGTAATAGACGTAAGCACAATTCTCCTTGCAAAGGGTTGTGCCAGTATCTGTGTAATTTATGTTACTAATGTCAGTATCAAGATTGTCCACGTTCTCAAAAAGTAACTACAAACGGAAGCATTGGTCGGTTGGTGTCATATTCTCCCTTAATTTCTGAGTGATGTTTAGCACTTTGGAGAAAGGCATGTTCAACTTCCCGCTACCACAGAAGACTGATCAGTTGCAGCTAACAAGGCTTGTTACACAGACAGAAGATTCGTGCATGAAAACACACACTCACACAAACAATATAGCCAACAGAAAAAAAACTGGTCAAACCCTGTATTATGAGGAAAGGAATCAAGAAGGATTGCGATGATCCTATTCATGTGGCACTTAAACTGCATGTTTTTTCGTAATACACAATGAGAACATCTTTTATGTTTGGATACTTACCATAATCGAAGACAAAGAAAAAGTTGAAACATCTCCATAGAATGTGGCAGAACTACGTAGAATCGTTATCTCGAGAGTAAACCTTTGGATAAAATTATTTATCAGGCACAAAAACACACGCACATCTGCTTAACCTTAGGTGCATGCATAATTACGACATCCATGAAAGTTCGAGGAAAATAAAATGGTATTATTTCTCGAAACAAAAATTTTTCGCAAACTCTGGAAGCTCCAAGGATCTTCATATTAAATATTTCCGCGTCTCAATTGTTTGTATTACCTACTTGCTGGAATACAATTAGCTCACTTGTTGGCAGTACTTTAATAATTATAAATTAGCAAATGGTAGTAGTTCAGTCTTCGTACCACACGTCAAATTACACTCAATACACAAAAATTTGTTGGAATTACGTACACATGAGCGCTACTGCAAATCTAAATTACAGGGTAAAGTACACTGAGAATTAGCAAAGTCAACAACGACAGTACCACGAAAAGCAGTTTACCATACATGTTGGAATACATTTAACACAGCAGCATGATCAAAATGTCTACCACTACTACAGTACAAAACTTTTTATCTTCCCCCTTTTCACAGTGGAAAACTGTATTCCGAGGCCATTATATGTTATAATCTTGTTGCCTCATTAAAGTAAGCATTACAGAGAGAGAAAGTACTGTACAACTTATTAAAATCAGCGTATATCGGCAGTGGGTACCAGCTCCTGGGCGTGTCAGTTACTGGGCTTGTCACCTACTGTGGGAAGTCAAAGTTACAGTGTGTGCCAGTTACTGGCAGAGGTATTAGCTGCTGGGGGATCTACCTTCTGAGGCATCAGGTACTAGGTAATAAATAGGAGAGTTAATTGTTTCTGTTGCTGCAGTATTTCTGCAACATGGCGTAGTAGACAGTGATAATGATTAGTTTTCAATGATTATCAGTGGTCAATGATGGTCATTGGCCAATGAAGGTCAGTGGTTAACCATGACTAGTGGTCAATGGCGATGATTTGTGATCAGTCGAGACGTAACCCACAACCAATAGCCTTTAAAACTGCACATATGGAAATCCAATTTGTCTTGAAACCAAATTAACAAGTATTCATAAAATGAATGGTGGTTTGAGACGAGAAGAATAGTTTAGTACGTCATGCAGTGTAATATACCCTACACTTCAGTGTTAGGTAGATTCTGATTAGCAAATGGCGGACCGGACAGTGTGATGTTTGACGCCACAGGGCTCATCAGCGCCCAGACCGTGCCCATTAGCCGAGCGAAAGCAGCCACCGGCAATTGAGGGCGTCAGCCTCGCAGATTGCGGGGGGCGCGATGCAGATGAAGGCCTTGCTTCTGGTAGCCGCATCTCTGCGACGTTGAGCGATGGATGTCGTTAGGTAGCCCCGGACCCCATTTTAAAAGCAGCCCGACAGGAAATTCATCAGCGGAGCGCCCATAACATGAGCGCCGCCGCGGTTCTCAAACTGGAATTCGCTACAGTTTCAGATAACGATTCAGGGAATCACAAGCAATTCATTTCACGAGCTACGGCAAAAGAGACAGTTTGTACTTCATTTCTGAGCGAAGAGAGTGCTCTCGTGGTTGCTTGTTCTCGTTATGATTTTTTAAGGAAACCCCTTGATGAAAGAATATTTAGTTTTAAGGAGACTTCTCCCACCAATCGTCAGTACGGTAGAAGTATTAATTGAACGTTATGGGCTCCTTCATTTACGAAATATAAACACATTTAGCCAAACATTACTCACATCCAGGAGACATCGCGGTAATACCGTGTAACACAGGCTGCAGCCTTGCTAATGGTTCCAGTTTTCCGAAGATCCAAGTTCACAAGTTTTTCAGATGTGCCACATTCAGCTGAAGCTGCCCAGTCACTGACTATTAAGTCAAGCAGACCTGCCGGACTGAGGGGATGCTGAGCGTTACGTTTCACCCTCTGTTCCAGGAATTTTCTACGGAGCTGAGATCGGGTGTTTTACAAGCCAGTAGAGATGAGATAGGGTACCTGAGGCTTCGTCAAATCAGGAACGTATTCATCGGGTCAGTGATCGTGGAGATGTAGAAGAAAGGACAACACTTGGACACTAAGAATATTGAATTAAATATCCTGCTTATGTTGAAGCAACTTATGGGAAAACAGCTGCGAGACATTTGACAACTACCGATGTTTCATCATGTGCACATCCTGTCGTTTTCAAGGCACAAGCGCAGGGACAGAGAGCTGTGTATGTAAATTTATGACCTCGCTACACAGAGTACACAGAGTAACAGACACACATACACACGCACACACACACACACACACACACACACACACACACACACACACACACACACACACACACACTGTAAACAGTAGCCCCATCACTAAAACCGAGCGAGGTGGCGCAGTGGTTAGCACACTGGACTCGCATTCGGAAGGACGACGGTTAACACCCGCGTCCGGCCATCCTGATTTAGGTTTTCTGTGATTTCCCTAAATCGCTTCAGGCTAAGCCGGAATGGTTCCTTTGAAGGGGCACTGCCGTCTTCCTTTCCCATCCTTCCCTAATCCGATGGGACCAATGACCTCGCAGTTTGGTCCCCTCACACCAACCAAGCAACTAATCAGCAAACACCAAAGGCGATCAGTGTCAGAAGATATTGGAAGAGAATGTTAATTACCAAATGTGAGACAGCATTAATCCTGTCCCTCTATTACAATTGCTCCAGTGTTTTGGATTCCTACCCGGTAAGACTGAACAAGGACATCGAAGCAATTAAGAGGTGTGGTGTTAGATTTGTTAGACTCAAATGACATTGGTCCACTGGGTTTGCCGTCTTTTATTGCGCTCTCGTTATTCGAGGGGTTTCTCCACCAATTTTATGTCAAGTGATCAGAATGAAGCTAATGTGATGACCTTGAATGTAAGTAGTCCATTTGCCTTGGGTGCTTTGGGGTTCCCCTGGATGACCTTAATATAACTTGCACTGTTGCCTAATGTGTGTGCAGTCCTCTCCATGAGCTCGATAGTACAGTATACAAATGCTGGTTGTTTCCTGGGATGAGGAGCAGGGGTTGAACTTGACTCTAAGTTTTTCTTTCAGTGACCTTAAGGTAAGATCTCGCTTGGTATGCCTACTGATAACCTACTGCTTATCAGTCACGGTGCTATCATATAACTGGACGTGCAGGCTGCCTATTCCCCTTGAACCACGCTATCCTACTTGAATGCACGTAAATCAGGCCTGGCCAAGATTGGCACTCACGGAGCGTGCTGTCGTTCTATGAGCGCAGCCAAATCTACTTAGTGCTCCAGCTTCCCGCATCACTGTGCTACTCCGATCAGGTGTATGAGCGACACAGCTGTATGCTGAAGGCTGCAAACACGTGAAACTTAGCAAGAGGTGTTTGCAACACAGTGTTACTAAGCAGGATTTCGCCAATTGCCTTTATTTTCATTTTCTTATAAAGCAATAACTTCTATTACCTGATTAAAGAAGTATCTTAGATAGTACCAACGTAAAGAGAAGGACTACAAAGAGCTTTACATACAGGCATTTCACATTACGAAGTGTTCTTTACCAATTTATATAAATTTTGATTTTATAATATATAACATACACTCCTAGAAATGGAAAAAAGAACACATTGACACCGGTGTGTCAGACCCACCATACTTGCTCCGGACACTGCGAGAGGGCTGTACAAGCAATGATCACACGCACGGCACAGCGGACACACCAGGAACCGCGGTGTTGGCCGTCGAATGGCGCTAGCTGCTCAGCATTTGTGCACCGCCGCCGTCAGTGTCAGCCAGTTTGCCATGGCATACGGAGCTCCATCGCAGTCTTTAACACTGGTAGCATGCCGCGACAGCGTGGACGTGAACCGTATGTGCAGTTGACGGACTTTGAGCGAGGGCGTATAGTGGGCATGCGGGAGGCCTGGTGGACGTACCACCGAATTGCTCAACACGTGGGGCGTGAGGTCTCCACAGTACATCGATGTTGTCGCCAGTGGTCGGCGGAAGGTGCACGTGCCCGTCGACCTGGGACCGGACCGCAGCGACGCACGGATGCACGCCAAGACCGTAGGATCCTACGCAGTGCCGTAGGGGACCGCACCGCCACTTCCCAGCAAATTAGGGACACTGTTGCTCCTGGGGTATCGGCGAGGACCATTCGCAACCGTCTCCATGAAGCTGGGCTACGGTCCCGCACACCGTTAGGCCGTCTTCCGCTCACGCCCCAACATCGTGCAGCCCGCCTCCAGTGGTGTCGCGACAGGCGTGAATGGAGGGACGAATGGAGACGTGTCGTCTTCAGCGATGAGAGTCGCTTCTGCCTTGGTGCCAATGATGGTCGTATGCGTGTTTGGCGCCGTGCAGGTGAGCGCCACAATCAGGACTGCATACGACCGAGGGACACAGGGCCAACACCCGGCATCATGGTGTGGGGAGCGATCTCCTACACTGGCCGTACACCACTGGTGATCGTCGAGGGGACACTGAATAGTGCACGGTACATCCAAACCGTCATCGAAGCCATCGTTCTACCATTCCTAGACCGGCAAGGGAACTTGCTGTTCAACAGGACAATGCACGTCCGCATGTATCCCGTGCCACCCAACGTGCTCTAGAAGGTGTAAGTCAACTACCCTGGCCAGCAAGATCTCCGGATCAGTCCCCCATTGAGCATGTTTGGGACTGGATGAAGCGTCGTCTCACGCGGTCTGCACGTCCAGCACGAACGCTGGTCCAACTGAGGCGCCAGGTGGAAATGGCATGGCAAGCCGTTCCACAGGACTACATCCAGCATCTCTACGATCGTCTCCATGGGAGAATAGCAGCCTGCATTGCTGCGAAAGGTGGATATACACTGTACTAGTGCCGACATTGTGCATGCTCTGTTGCCTGTGTCTATGTGCCTGTGGTTCTGTCAGTGTGATCATGTGATGTATCTGACCCCAGGAATGTGTCAATAAAGTTTCCCCTTCCTGGGACAATGAATTCACGGTGTTCTTATTTCAATTTCCAGGAGTGTATCTAGAAATATGATTAATGATACAGTCGAACACACGGAGTTACACAGATCAAAATCCGTTAAAACTGAACGATGGTGGGACACCGTCAATGTTATAATAGAAAGAAAGTTCACACACTTGTGTTGAACAACACATTCAAATAACTTTAGTGGCTTATCTGTGCAGCGGAGGATATTCATCTTGGGTTGACATTTCATAAAACTCTTGTAAATACCTGGATTAGACAAACAGGTCGTTGAACTGAGTACTATACTGTACGTCTATCAGCTCAAGTTGGAAGTAATAAGATGTATTAGTAGCCAAAAGCAAAAACTATCTGACAAATATATCGAAATCCGTCTTCAGACGTATAACATCCTGGAACTTCTTTGAGCAATCATGATAAATTGTTTCAATTACTAAAAAGTAGACAATTACGTCTGGCCAACAAGTGACCGACTTGACTGGTGGGAAATGTTACACGTCAGGAACCTGAAGCTGATTTTTCCATAGTACTGCTTTTTGTTTGATTTAATCAATTTTGGCTGCCTAATGTTACCAAATGATTCTCCCCTTGCATTAAGACACTTAATGAGTTCAAATGATATGTGAAATTGACTACAAAAGATTTTGTCACCACTCTACTTACTCTAACTCTGTTTTTGCCTTAATGGCTGCCTGTATTTCGGCCAGCATTCACTATCTTTCGTCAGGACACAAGTGCATCATATCATTTCTGGATGGTGTTGAAATGACATTCCAGTAAGTGTTTCCAGTCACAATAGTGACCTTTAAACGATACGGAAACTAAGACAATTACCATTTCGCAACGAAAAACGTGGCTTCTCCACTTTTTATTTTTTATGCAAGTGCATCGACGCCACATTATTCCTAATGCAGAACATAAATCTAACGCAAGTATTACTGTCAGCACAGTGCTGGACGTCTGACAAGGCGAATGCTTTGCTCTAGCAGCGTCCGGTTGCAGCCTTCCAATCTCCTGTTCCTCCTTACACTCCCTGCTGCACTCATAGCATTAGGCAGGAACTTGGCCCAAGCGCACACGCTTGTGGAGTGCTGTTTGGCCACGCCTCATATAGTCGCTTCTTCCTCGCTCCGTTTGTGAGTCGACCAGGAAAGGGAGTAACAGTAGTACAGAGATCGCTCCGCCATGCGTTTTACTGCGGTTTGTGCTTTGCGTAATTTTTTTTTTCCTGTCAGCAGTCTTCTGAGTTGCATTATGTGGCTCGCTACGAGTTCCTCTCCCGTGTCACACTTAACGTATAAGAGTAGCGCTTGCAACCTACATCCTCAATAATTTGTTGGATGCATCCCAGTCTCTGTTATTCCTCTGCAGTTTTTACCCTCTAAACCTCCTTGTACCATGGAAACTATTCCCTGATGCCTTAACGGATGTCCTGTTGTCCTTGCTGTGGAGAGTCCCCTGATTCCTTACCTCATCAGTCCATGTAACTATCGACATTCTTCTGTATCACCATATCTAAAATGTTTAGTTGTCTTCTGTATCACCATATCTAAAATGTATAGTTGTTTTCTGTTCCGGTTTTCCCACAGTCCACATCTCACCAGACTGCAACAAAATACTGTGCTCCAAACGTACGTTCTCACAAATTTCTTCTTCAAATTAAGTCTTATGTTGGTACTAGCAGACATCTTTGCCAGGAATGCCCTTTTTGGGGGTTCAGTCTGCATTTTATGTCTTCCTTGCTATGTCAGTCAACGGTTATGTTATTGTGCTGTCTAGGTACCATACTTCTTTATCTTCATCTACGTCGTTATCACCAAGTACGAGGTTAAGATTCTCGCTACTTTCATTTCTTCTCATTCTCATAACTTTTGTCTTTCTTCATTTTACTCTCAACCCATATTACGTACTCCTTAGAACGTTCATTCCGTTTAGTAAGTCCTGAAATTTTTCCTTATTTTCAGTGAGGAGAGCAATGTCATCGGCGAATATTAACAATGACACCTTTTCGCCTTGAATTTTAATGTATCATGAACTTTCGTGTTATTCCTGTCATTGCTTCCTCGATGGACAGATTCAACAGCAGTGATGAAAGACTTGATCCCTCCCTTACAGCCTTTTAAATCCGTTCTTTTCGTTCTTGGCTTTCCACGTTTTTTGTTCCCTCTCGGTTCTTGTACATATTGTACATTACCCGTCTCCCCTATAGCTTACTCCTATTTTTCTAAGGCTTTCGAACATTTTGCAACATTTTACATTGTCAAAAGCCTTTTCCAGGTTCCTCTCTGGTGCCTTTACCTTTGATAAAGCAAAACTAATAGTCATCTAATTTCGTTTTCCATTCTTCTGTGTACTGTGCTTGTCAGTAACTTGGATGCATGAGCTGTTAAACTGATTGTGTGATAATTCTCTTTCTTGTCAGGTCTTGCAATCATGGGAATTGTGTGGACGATGCTTTTGCGCAAGTCTGATGATACATCGGCAAAAATCTCATATTTCTACAAATCAAGGTAAAGAACTTTTTTTTCTTTGTCACTTCCACCAATGATATTAGAAATTTCGATCGAACGGCATCGATCCCTTTTGCCTTATTTCATTTTATGTCTTCCCAAGCTCTTCCAAATTCTGATTCTAATAGTGGATCGCAGATCTCTACCCTACCGACTCTGTTTCTTCTTCTCTTACGTCATGAGATAAATCTTCTCTCTCAAAGAGGCTCTTAATGTAATTTTACCACCTATCCGCTCTCTTCACTGCATTTAACAGTGTAACTGTCATTGCACTCTTAATGTGACCACCCTTGCTTTTAATTTCACCTAAGGTTGTTTTGACTTTTCTTTCATCCATCAACTGAGTATTTCTTGTGTTACCAATGGTTTCCTCGCAGTTACCTTCTTTGTACTATGTTTTTGTTTCCAACTTTTTGTTTACCCTTTTTAGAGACATCTATATGTCTTCAACTGTACTGCGTACTGAGCTATTCCTTATCGCAGCATCTATAGCCTTAGAGAACTTCACGCGCTCTTCATTCCTTAGTGCATCCGTATCCCAATTCTTTGCGCATTTACTCTTCCTCAAAAACTTCAGTTTACTTTTCATCACTACTAAATTGTGATCTGACTCTATATCTGCACCTTGGTAAGCCTTACAATCCAATAGCTGATTTCGTAATCTGCCTGACCATGATGTAATCTAACTGAAATCTTCCCGTATCTCCTAACTTTTTCCAAGTATACGTCCTCTCTTGTGATTCTTGAACAGGGTATTCGCTATTTCTAGCTGATATTAACAGCAGATCTCTATTAGTCTTTCTCCTCCATCACTCCTACCAACAAGCTTATATTCTCCCATAGTCTTTTCTTCTACTCCTTCCCCTCCAACTGTATTCTAGTCCCCATGACTATTAGAATTTCATCTCTCTTTACGTATTCACTTGCCCTCTCAATATCCTCATGTACTTTCTCTCTCTCTCTCTTCATCTTCAGCTTGCGACGTCGTCCACATACCTAAACTATGTGTCGGTGTTCGTTTGCTGTAGATTCTGATGACAATAACGCTATCACGGAACTGTTCACAGTAACACACTCTGTCTTTTTATCCTAATTAAAATGAATCCTACTCACGTTGTACCATTCTCTGCTGATATTGCACAGTACTCATTTGACTAGAAATTCTTATCTCTTTTGCATTTCACTTCACTGGCCCCCACTATGTCTTGACTGAGCCTTTTCATCTCCCTTTTTAGATTTTGCATCTTCACTACCACAGCCAAATTTCTGACATTCTACGCCTCGTCTCGTAGTACGTTATCCTTTCGTTGGTTATTCATGGTCAGCTCCCCCCTGACAGCCCTCTTCCGGAGATCCGGATGGGGGACTATTCCGGTATCTTTTGCCAATGGAGAAATCATCATGATACTTTTTTCAATTACAGGGCACATGTTGTGTGGATACACACTGCGTGTCTTTAATGCAGTGATTTGCATTGCCTTCTGCAGCCTCACGCCGTTGATCTTTGCTGGTTCTTCCGCCACTGGGGGCAGTTTCGTACCCCTAGAGAACCTCTGTTCCCTCATATGCCCAGTTTGACAAGGCCATTGGCTGAAAGAGAGTGACTTATTTTGTCGAATGTCTTCACACGCCAAATTTTTATTCAAAATTTAGCGGTTGCATGGTTCGAAACCGGCACAGAGAACCTTTCATTTACTAATTAAAGACGCTACCCCTAAACCACTGATTCACTCCTTATCTGTTTTAATTTTATAACTTTTTCAGCAGGTTAAGAGATCTAACTTTCCACCCTCCAGTCCACAAAACGCCTGCTTTTTTTCTCCTGATGACAGCATCCTAGACCCTTCCTGGAGGTCCGAATTAGGGATTACTTTACCCCCGTATTATTTTACCCAAGATGGTGCCATCATCTTTAAATCACACAGTAAAGCAGAAAGTTCTTGGGAAACAGTCGCAGGTTTCTTTTATTTTCTATTCTCGGTACCTGCATAGGAAAGTAGTGTTGGGTGATGGTAAAAATGCCCCTGCGACTGTTGAAAAGTTGCTACTCCTGTTCGGAAACCATGTGTTATTCTACCCTGTGTTTCTTAAATGCAACCGTCAGAATACGTATCAGAAAAAGATGCGCTGTTAGGCTATTATCTACAATGAAGAATAGGTCTCTCCCGACACACGAACATTGACCTTGTGCAATAATTTGTGTTATGTTACTTTGCTGTTTGCACTGAGGACAGTCAAATGAATATTTGGCACACTATGTCCGTCCTTGTATCAAAACTGAACACAGGTTGATAAAGTACGAAATAATTATATGTAATGGACTTGTTAGCGTGACTTAAAAGGGAAGTGTGTATTCGAGCTTTCTGACGAAATCTTCACTTTTCGCTGCATGCTGATCGCGAAAAATTTAAAAATGCAGTAATTATCGTTGCACTTTACATTTGCATTTTTATTGAACCGACTCACACTGCTTTCTACCAGGCTCATAATTGTCAAATTTGATGTAGTATAGAACAGACACAATAGGTGCATACTACCACAAAGTATTACAGGTAACATTGTACATACTGTCATTATTACCATGTTATTTCTTGGGACAATCTGACCTTCAGCTAATCTCAAAAGGAAATTCGGTTGATTTGACCTGAAAATTCCAATGCCCTTTATAAACTGTGTCGTGTTATCGCATTACACGTTTTGAAGAACTCGAATAAAGCGGCCCAGTACATTCTACTTATTGTTTGTCAAAGGAAATACCTGTAAGCACTCCAGCAACGAATCGTACAGTAACTGCAGATAATATCCTCCTATAAAATTCCTGTCAACATAAAACAGATTATTGTTGATTAGTGATACGTTACCGATCGTTAATCGAGAAAGAATGCTGAAAAACACTGGGCAGAGTAACATGATATTCAACCGGCAAATCTCCCAAAAGCATTCAATATTCAGCCTTTTTTTATGGCTATTATCTGCTCAGGTTTCAGATTAATTCTAATGAACGTCCTCCCGCGTGCAGACAATAGCGATTATGCAGCTGTACCTACCGATCTTCACGACTGGATTGATGTCACATGGCATGTATCATTCGAAAACCTCTACTTACGGAGACCTGATACTTGTCGAAGAAAAACAGAAGTTGTTAACTGGGAAGCACCGTGAAGAAACAGGATGGGATGAGAGGGTCAACACCAATGTATCAGAAAGACAGATTTCCGGAATAATGAAATAGTAGTCCAAAATATACAAGCTGACATTTAGGCAAGGAGGCTAATGCTAGTGAAGAGAAAATTATAAAACTTGTGAATACCTGTGACTGCTCTTTTGGGACTAACTTTACGTGAACCATCATGAATGGAAGCTGAGTAACTTTTAAATCCTACACCCATTTCTCAACTGTTAAAAAGAAGAAGTTAACACCCTTTAAGCGTTAGGAAATTTTGGATGAATGTGCATTCCAGGTAAGCCGTCACAAAAAATGGATTCTGTGGTGGCACCACTTTTCAGTTTGTTAGTCTGAAAGAAAACAGCACTCGACGTAACTTGACATACATAGTTATGCAACATGTGCCAATACAACAACGACAAAATTTCATTTATATTATCAAATCTGTCCCAGACGGAGGACGTATGCCTTCTCCTCTTACAACCGAGACAAAGGAAAGAGTCTAAGGAGTTTTTTCTTCTTAGTAAATGGCACCGATACTCAACTGAAATCACACTATAAAAATACAATATTTGGAACCTTCCAAAAATGCATTTTTATGTCAGCATTAATTGCAGAAAAACAGTGTCCACAGCTTAAAAAGAGAACTAAAATGAGAAGAGATTGTGAAAATATTCTGTAGTAACGAAAAAATGTACAAGCTACCACAACCAAAAATTCATGCATTATTGCTACGATGAAAGTCAATACGAACGTGAAGTAAGAGACTGTGAAATTAATTAAGTGAGAAATACCGAAGAGGAGAGATTTTGTGCACGTGGTGAAATGTGTTGCTTTGATGTTACCTGTTTGTATGTTTGCCGAGAGCCAGTTACAGATGTAGTTAAAGTAGACTAAATTAATAATGCAATATAGCGCTGCTTTCAGTGTTAAAGAGGGACTATGATATTCCATTTTATTAACGGCAAACATTTCTTTCATTAAGCGGATGCAAGGAAAACTGTTTCATTCCAGGCAGCAGCAGGCTTTTATTTGGACTGTGAATTACAGCTTTTGTGTTAATACGGTTCGTGAGACTCTGATTTGATGGAGTTGACTCAAAGCTTTTAGTTGGCAGAATTAACTAAATGGATTAATGATGACAAAAACCTAACCATTATCAACATTGCTCCCTTCATAAGAAGATTTTCACTGTGAAGTTTGCAGCATGTTGCTCGCGGAAAAGTTGTACAACAAATTTGTAACAGACAAATGCACGAAATATCAGCGCGAAAATTTACATTGCAACTTCACAACTTCGAGTCAAAGTACCTCGTATTGCAGCCAGCAGTTCACGTGTTTTTCCATGTTATGAATTTACTTAGCGCTCTATGGGAGGGACCACACAGAAACATAGTGGGTGTAAACGTATGTTACGTGAAAAGAAAAGAGAAATAAATAGAGAGAGGGAGAGAGAGAGAAAGCGTTTGCGATCCATTGCTTGTAACAACATAAAAAACGTCAGTAACCGAGAATATGCGTTTGGAATGGACTATGCTATCTTGATTCCGTCTTTCATATATATTCGACGTGTCCTTTACCTCTGGCGTGAAGTGAGAGACGACCTGCGATTAACAAAACAAAAATCGATCTTACACTGTGCTTTCAGAGACCGGAGCTAACACCGTCTATACTTTTCTGTCTCCAAGCGTACGCCACACACATATGCTCTAGAGACTTCAGGGAATGAAAATTTTATGGGTGTTCTTTCCTGCAAGTATCACTTACAATCCCAGACATTTCGCCCTAAATCCTGAAACGCACGATGTCTGGATTGGTGTGGAAACGACAGATAGGTACGCAAATACTCTTTCGCCTGTGCACTTTCGACCAATTTATTCACCATGCTTAGAACTCACGAGGAAGGTATGCTCGTGTTTCAGACGGCTACAGTAGATAATGAGACGATGGAGATGCTGCTCTAGTACGATGCACTCCTCAGTCGATTTCAATAAATCGAGGTTCAAAGTGTTGCGAACCTGATGAAAACAGCTGATTTCTAGCTGATATTAACAGCAGATCTCTATTAGTCTTTCTCCTCCATCACTCCTACCAACAAGCTTATATTCTCCCATAGTCTTTTCTTCTACTCCTTCCCCTCCAACTGTATTCTAGTCCCCATGACTATTAGAATTTCATCTCTCTTTACGTATTCACTTGCCCTCTCAATATCCTCATGTACTTTCTCTCTCTCTCTCTTCATCTTCAGCTTGCGACGTCGTCCACATACCTAAACTATGTGTCGGTGTTCGTTTGCTGTAGATTCTGATGACAATAACGCTATCACGGAACTGTTCACAGTAACACACTCTGTCTTTTTATCCTAATTAAAATGAATCCTACTCACGTTGTACCATTCTCTGCTGATATTGCACAGTACTCATTTGACTAGAAATTCTTATCTCTTTTGCATTTCACTTCACTGGCCCCCACTATGTCTTGACTGAGCCTTTTCATCTCCCTTTTTAGATTTTGCATCTTCACTACCACAGCCAAATTTCTGACATTCTACGCCTCGTCTCGTAGTACGTTATCCTTTCGTTGGTTATTCATGGTCAGCTCCCCCCTGACAGCCCTCTTCCGGAGATCCGGATGGGGGACTATTCCGGTATCTTTTGCCAATGGAGAAATCATCATGATACTTTTTTCAATTACAGGGCACATGTTGTGTGGATACACACTGCGTGTCTTTAATGCAGTGATTTGCATTGCCTTCTGCAGCCTCACGCCGTTGATCTTTGCTGGTTCTTCCGCCACTGGGGGCAGTTTCGTACCCCTAGAGAACCTCTGTTCCCTCATATGCCCAGTTTGACAAGGCCATTGGCTGAAAGAGAGTGACTTATTTTGTCGAATGTCTTCACACGCCAAATTTTTATTCAAAATTTAGCGGTTGCATGGTTCGAAACCGGCACAGAGAACCTTTCATTTACTAATTAAAGACGCTACCCCTAAACCACTGATTCACTCCTTATCTGTTTTAATTTTATAACTTTTTCAGCAGGTTAAGAGATCTAACTTTCCACCCTCCAGTCCACAAAACGCCTGCTTTTTTTCTCCTGATGACAGCATCCTAGACCCTTCCTGGAGGTCCGAATTAGGGATTACTTTACCCCCGTATTATTTTACCCAAGATGGTGCCATCATCTTTAAATCACACAGTAAAGCAGAAAGTTCTTGGGAAACAGTCGCAGGTTTCTTTTATTTTCTATTCTCGGTACCTGCATAGGAAAGTAGTGTTGGGTGATGGTAAAAATGCCCCTGCGACTGTTGAAAAGTTGCTACTCCTGTTCGGAAACCATGTGTTATTCTACCCTGTGTTTCTTAAATGCAACCGTCAGAATACGTATCAGAAAAAGATGCGCTGTTAGGCTATTATCTACAATGAAGAATAGGTCTCTCCCGACACACGAACATTGACCTTGTGCAATAATTTGTGTTATGTTACTTTGCTGTTTGCACTGAGGACAGTCAAATGAATATTTGGCACACTATGTCCGTCCTTGTATCAAAACTGAACACAGGTTGATAAAGTACGAAATAATTATATGTAATGGACTTGTTAGCGTGACTTAAAAGGGAAGTGTGTATTCGAGCTTTCTGACGAAATCTTCACTTTTCGCTGCATGCTGATCGCGAAAAATTTAAAAATGCAGTAATTATCGTTGCACTTTACATTTGCATTTTTATTGAACCGACTCACACTGCTTTCTACCAGGCTCATAATTGTCAAATTTGATGTAGTATAGAACAGACACAATAGGTGCATACTACCACAAAGTATTACAGGTAACATTGTACATACTGTCATTATTACCATGTTATTTCTTGGGACAATCTGACCTTCAGCTAATCTCAAAAGGAAATTCGGTTGATTTGACCTGAAAATTCCAATGCCCTTTATAAACTGTGTCGTGTTATCGCATTACACGTTTTGAAGAACTCGAATAAAGCGGCCCAGTACATTCTACTTATTGTTTGTCAAAGGAAATACCTGTAAGCACTCCAGCAACGAATCGTACAGTAACTGCAGATAATATCCTCCTATAAAATTCCTGTCAACATAAAACAGATTATTGTTGATTAGTGATACGTTACCGATCGTTAATCGAGAAAGAATGCTGAAAAACACTGGGCAGAGTAACATGATATTCAACCGGCAAATCTCCCAAAAGCATTCAATATTCAGCCTTTTTTTATGGCTATTATCTGCTCAGGTTTCAGATTAATTCTAATGAACGTCCTCCCGCGTGCAGACAATAGCGATTATGCAGCTGTACCTACCGATCTTCACGACTGGATTGATGTCACATGGCATGTATCATTCGAAAACCTCTACTTACGGAGACCTGATACTTGTCGAAGAAAAACAGAAGTTGTTAACTGGGAAGCACCGTGAAGAAACAGGATGGGATGAGAGGGTCAACACCAATGTATCAGAAAGACAGATTTCCGGAATAATGAAATAGTAGTCCAAAATATACAAGCTGACATTTAGGCAAGGAGGCTAATGCTAGTGAAGAGAAAATTATAAAACTTGTGAATACCTGTGACTGCTCTTTTGGGACTAACTTTACGTGAACCATCATGAATGGAAGCTGAGTAACTTTTAAATCCTACACCCATTTCTCAACTGTTAAAAAGAAGAAGTTAACACCCTTTAAGCGTTAGGAAATTTTGGATGAATGTGCATTCCAGGTAAGCCGTCACAAAAAATGGATTCTGTGGTGGCACCACTTTTCAGTTTGTTAGTCTGAAAGAAAACAGCACTCGACGTAACTTGACATACATAGTTATGCAACATGTGCCAATACAACAACGACAAAATTTCATTTATATTATCAAATCTGTCCCAGACGGAGGACGTATGCCTTCTCCTCTTACAACCGAGACAAAGGAAAGAGTCTAAGGAGTTTTTTCTTCTTAGTAAATGGCACCGATACTCAACTGAAATCACACTATAAAAATACAATATTTGGAACCTTCCAAAAATGCATTTTTATGTCAGCATTAATTGCAGAAAAACAGTGTCCACAGCTTAAAAAGAGAACTAAAATGAGAAGAGATTGTGAAAATATTCTGTAGTAACGAAAAAATGTACAAGCTACCACAACCAAAAATTCATGCATTATTGCTACGATGAAAGTCAATACGAACGTGAAGTAAGAGACTGTGAAATTAATTAAGTGAGAAATACCGAAGAGGAGAGATTTTGTGCACGTGGTGAAATGTGTTGCTTTGATGTTACCTGTTTGTATGTTTGCCGAGAGCCAGTTACAGATGTAGTTAAAGTAGACTAAATTAATAATGCAATATAGCGCTGCTTTCAGTGTTAAAGAGGGACTATGATATTCCATTTTATTAACGGCAAACATTTCTTTCATTAAGCGGATGCAAGGAAAACTGTTTCATTCCAGGCAGCAGCAGGCTTTTATTTGGACTGTGAATTACAGCTTTTGTGTTAATACGGTTCGTGAGACTCTGATTTGATGGAGTTGACTCAAAGCTTTTAGTTGGCAGAATTAACTAAATGGATTAATGATGACAAAAACCTAACCATTATCAACATTGCTCCCTTCATAAGAAGATTTTCACTGTGAAGTTTGCAGCATGTTGCTCGCGGAAAAGTTGTACAACAAATTTGTAACAGACAAATGCACGAAATATCAGCGCGAAAATTTACATTGCAACTTCACAACTTCGAGTCAAAGTACCTCGTATTGCAGCCAGCAGTTCACGTGTTTTTCCATGTTATGAATTTACTTAGCGCTCTATGGGAGGGACCACACAGAAACATAGTGGGTGTAAACGTATGTTACGTGAAAAGAAAAGAGAAATAAATAGAGAGAGGGAGAGAGAGAGAAAGCGTTTGCGATCCATTGCTTGTAACAACATAAAAAACGTCAGTAACCGAGAATATGCGTTTGGAATGGACTATGCTATCTTGATTCCGTCTTTCATATATATTCGACGTGTCCTTTACCTCTGGCGTGAAGTGAGAGACGACCTGCGATTAACAAAACAAAAATCGATCTTACACTGTGCTTTCAGAGACCGGAGCTAACACCGTCTATACTTTTCTGTCTCCAAGCGTACGCCACACACATATGCTCTAGAGACTTCAGGGAATGAAAATTTTATGGGTGTTCTTTCCTGCAAGTATCACTTACAATCCCAGACATTTCGCCCTAAATCCTGAAACGCACGATGTCTGGATTGGTGTGGAAACGACAGATAGGTACGCAAATACTCTTTCGCCTGTGCACTTTCGACCAATTTATTCACCATGCTTAGAACTCACGAGGAAGGTATGCTCGTGTTTCAGACGGCTACAGTAGATAATGAGACGATGGAGATGCTGCTCTAGTACGATGCACTCCTCAGTCGATTTCAATAAATCGAGGTTCAAAGTGTTGCGAACCTGATGAAAACAGCACGAGAATGTCAGCCATAGAGGATCGGCGACACAGCAACCGAACCGGTTAAGCCGTCAGAATAAAACCATAATCTACATCACCGTCTACACCTATACTCCGCTAGCCACTTGGCTGCTCGTGGCGGAGGGCACTTTGTGTACCACACTCACTTCCCTTCGTTCCCGGGAAGCCTCCGTGTGTGTTCGAATCTACCTAATTTTATCTTCAGAGTCTTTTCGCGAGATATACTTAGGAGGCAGCTGTACATTTATTGACATTTCTAGGAACATGCATTCTCAGAACTTTAACCAGAAATCATATCATGATGCAGAACGCCTCTCTTGCAGTGTCTGCCACTACAGCCGACTGATCATGTCTGTGATGCTTTCGCGGTTACTAAATGAACCTTTAACGAACATACTGCTCTTACTTGTATTTCTCTGTTTCCTCTATCAGTCCTATCTAGTACGGATCCCACACTGAGGAACAATATTCATGTCAGGTTACCTTCCATTGAGAAAGTTGGTGCACTCAGCGACTGTTATGTGATTTATAAATTATCGAGCGCAGCAATCAGTCGTTCTTTTTTTGTAGGTTTTATTACGCAAATCCTGATTTCGAGTAGTGCCTAGCTATTGTCAGTGCTAAAAATACAAGAAGTTATGGCTTATATATTAGATTACATACCAACTTTTTCTAATCTCGATGCATGTTAGTTCCCTGTTGTTCGGCCGTCAGTCACAGTTCTCTAAATACTACTGAATAAAGAAGGTAGGTTGAGTGGGGAACACATCGATTGGTCGTATTGCGCCCTTTATATGAACTACGCATATACCATTTAAAGGAAAGTAAAAAAGTTCAAACATGCATGGGAATGACATAAAATAGACCACAAACAAAATTCTTTATATTGCTGTCCGACTTATTTCACATTTGCCAGTAAACATAGAAAATATAAGAAAATTTCCAGTTTCACTCCTTGTGAATCAGTTGTTTTATTCTTTAAGCACATAAGCACATATGTAATGTCATATTGGTAAAACCTTTTTTTAAAAATTGTTTATAAGACACAAGGAGGCACCTGGTACATGCAACTATTAGAACTGATCTGATTTAAATGTTTTTATCTTTGTATTGTTTTACTCTTTATTTAAACATCATGACAGGTGTGTTGTTGGTCTTATCTACTGAATAGCTCATAGATGGCGCCAAATGTCAGCCAGAAGGATGGTTGGAGTGACTTGGAATTCCGTTACAGGTGTAGAGAGTACGAGACTCTGTGTCGCTCCAAACAGATTTTACTTATAAATACAATAAAACGAATATACTGATTTGCTGGTACTAACGATGTACAGGCATCTAAGCTGACGTAACACGAAGAAAGTTCAGAGGTTTCAATGTTATAACCATCATACTCGTATAGTATTATGCTAATGATTGCTATATATTGGCAAGAGCTATGCTCTCCCCATCAACTTCGTCCGTCTCGTTGCTTTCTTCCTCTCCCATCGTCACTCCTACGTGACCATCCACAATTCCAACTCCCGTACTTTCTATCCCTCTGCCGGCGTGCCCCAAGGTTCTGTCCTTTCCCCTCTCCTCTATCTCCTATACACTGCTGATAGGCCCAAACCTCCCCCACCCGTTCATCTTCTCCAGTTTGCTGATGACACCGCCTTCCTAGCCCTTTATCCTACCCTTCAACGGTCCCAACGTATCCTCCAAACCCACCTTCACCAATTCACCGCTTGGTGCAACCAGTGGTTCCTCCGTATCAATTACTCCAATACCCAGGCGATCATCATAGGCCGCACCACCAGCTCCTTCCGCCTCCATGATTTCTACCTCACCATTTATGGCCGTCCTATCCACCTCACTCCTACCCTCAAATACCTTGGCCTCACACTCGACCGCCACCTCACCTAGACTCCCCATCTCCTTACCATCCAAAACAAAGCTCACAACCGCCTCAGCCTCCTAAAACTCCTGTCTGGCCGGATGTGGGGTCTGCATCCTTCCACCATCCTTCACACCTACAAATCCTTGATCTGCCCCATCACCTGTTATGCTAGCGTAGCTTGGATTTCCGCCCCTCCCCGGTTCTATAAAGCTCTCCAAATCCTCGAATGCCATGCGCTCCGTCTCGCCTTCTGCATCCGCCTTCCGTCACCCACGCGCATCGTCTACGACCTCATCCCCTTCCCCCACCTTCTCCTTTTCCTTGAACACATCCGCACACTCTATAGTGTCCGCCACCTTGATCCCCCTTACCCCCTGGTGTCTCCCTTCCTCTCCAGCCCCAACCAGTTGCCGCGCCTTTACCGTTGTGTCCCACCCTCTCTCCATCTCCACACCCTCCATCTCCTTTGCCAACGCAACTTCCACCATCTACCCCTCCTGTATGATGAGCTTCGCCCTGACATCTACCCTTCCTGCCAACTCTATCTTCCTGCCTCCTCCTCAGGGCTCTTTCTCCTCCCTCTCTCTCCTCCTGAGTGGCTTCAGCCCTCCTACTCCTCCTCCCTCTCTTGTGCCCCCCTTCAGTGTCTCTGCACTCGCTCCTTCCCCTGTGTTCCCTCTTCATCTCCGACCCCACGTGTCTCCTGCCTCTCCATGTACATGCTGACGCCCCTACTCTTTTCATCCCACCGCTTCCCCTGCTGCCCCTTGCTCTCCCTTCCTTTTCCATCCTCTCTGACCTTTCCCTCGGCAGGTCCCACCTGGCAGTTTTATTCTTCGCCATGTGTGCTACAAGTGAGTTTTATGTGTGTTGTTCTGGAGTGTTTTTAATACTGTGGCCGACTTTTAACCTGTGCATGTCCATTCAGTGTCTTCTCTATGTTTTAAGACTCGCCAACTGTGTTTTTTAACTTTCTGGTGACGTTTTTTTATATGTCCCCCATGAACGCCTTCATGTCAGTCTATTTTTACCTCCATTTTGTCCCTTTACTCCGTTTTATATTGTCCTTTTTATCGCCTTATGTATGTAACATTTTATTCTTATTTTAGTTGCCCATATGGGGCAGGGGAATGAAATCACAATAAAGAAAAAAAACACTACTTTCTCCATCCATAATGCCAATTCCCACATATTCTACCCATCTGCAGGTGTGCCCCAGGGCTCTGTCCTCTCCCTTCTCCTTTACCTCCTGTACACGGCAGATATGCCCCAACCCCCCCCCCCCCTCCAGTACACCTCTTGCAATATGCCAATGACAATAGTTTCCTTGCACTCGCTCCTACCCTCAAATGGCCCCAACGCCTTCTCCAGGATCACCTTGACCATTTGCCGGATGGTGTAACCAGTGGCTCCTGAAAATCAATCCCTCCAAGACCCAGGCAATCATCTTAGGTCGTACCACTCGCTCCTTCTGGATTTCTCCCTTACCGTCTGCACCTGTCCTGTCTGCCTCACCCCCACCCTCACCTACCTTAGCCTCAGCATTGACCGTCACCTCACCTGAATCCCTCATCTCCACTCCATCCAATCCAAAGCCCACAACCACTTCCGACTCCACAAACTCCTCTCTGGCCGGACATGGGGGTTGCACCCCTCTACCATCCTCCACCCCTACAAATCCTTAATCCATCCCATCCTCTGTTATGCCAGTCCCGCCTGGATATCTGCCCCCTCCCCCCAAATTGTAAAAGTCCTTCCAGATCCTTGAGTGTCATGCACTCCGCCTCGCCTTCCGTATACACCTCCCGTCCCCCATGTGGATGCTCTGTGACCTCATTCCTTTCCCCATCTGCTCCTATTCCTCGAACATATCCGCATATTCTACAGCTCCCGCCGCCTTGATCCCCCTCACCCCCTGGTTGCTTCTCTCCTCTCCCGTCCCCGCCCCCTGCCATGCCTTCACTGTTGTGTCCCCCCCACCCTCCATCTCTACACCCTTCATCTCCTTTCCCAAGGTGGTTTCCATCAACCCCTCCCGGATGATGCCCTCTCTCACTGCATTTATCGCTCCTATCAACTCTGATCCTCATCCCCCTCCTTTCCTCTGTCATTTCCCTGTGTACCCTCTTCACCTCTTTCCATCGTGTGTTTCTTCCCCACCTCACCTCTCCCTACCTCCCTTCCCCCCCAAGTCCTTTTGTATTCCCCTCCTCTGCCTTCCCAACTCCCTGCCGCGTCCACTCAGCACCCCCCACCCCTGTTATGGGCCCTAATCTTCCACTGGCTCCTTTCCCCCCTCCCCCCTTCGCTTTTCCTCTCCTTCCCCCTTTTTTAAATTTTCCCATCATCTGCACAGTTTCCCCCCAACTGCTCTCGGCAGTGGTATGTCATATTTGCCAAACTTTTAGTACAGTGTTCCAGTGAATGTTCAGTGTTGTTTTCGTCTTTCCAAGTGTTGCGAACAGAAACCATGCTGTCGCTGGGTGTGAATTTTAGGTCTTTTGTGAACAGAAACTAGACTGTCGCCGTGTTTTTTATTGTCTGTCTATTATTTTACCTGTCTGCGTCCTATGTATTTTATTAGCATCATCGTCCCTTTGTTCTATGTTTTCAGTTCCACGATTTTTCACCATGTTCCCATTTAAGTCTCCGATTTTATCACCTGTGTTTTATTATATATTATCTTCACCTTTTTAAAACCAAGTCTGTAGGCTGAAGAGCGGCACACTACGCTGCTGCCAGCCTGCCCACTTTGGGGGAGACTCAAAATTCAACAAAGAAAAAAAAACACTATTTCCTCATCTATCTACAGCGGTACCTCGAAATAGTACCGCACTTTGATGAGTGCCTAGCCATTTATCGAAGTGTTAGGTGTTCTAGGACCAACCCAGCCCAGCCCAGCCGTCCCTGAGCAGCAGCAGCAGCAGCAGCAGCCCAGCAGCCCCTGCAGTCGCCCTCCTGCCGGTGGCAGCAGAGTGGGCTTCAGCCCCAGTCAGCATCTTTGTCCGTGTCCGTCTTCGTCCGTCCGTCTGTCTTCGTGAGTTCCTTTTCTTCTTTCGTTTTGTCCAGTCCTGTCCTTTTCTTATTCCTGTCTAATCATGTCTACGCCCACCACCATTGCCACCAACACTGCTATCATCTTTACCTCGCCGTCTGCCGCTGCTACCACGATTACATGGTGTGCCCAGTCGCCCCCCCCCACCCCCCACTTCTCACCCTACCCTCACCTTACCCTCTCCTGCGCTCTTTGTCACTCTGTCCCCGGCTCCTTCCCATGTTGCTTCCTCCTCTGATCCCTTCCCTCCTTCCCTCACCCTGTTACCTCCATTTTTGTGGCTCCTGCCAGGGTGGTATCCCAGAGGGCCATAGCCCTTGCCCAACTGTTGCTGTCTCCGTCGCCATCGCCATCACCATCACCTTCCCCAACTCTGGTGTCCACACTAGCACCTGCCATCTCCCGCCATCTTCCGGTTGCTCCTGTCCCCTATGCCCCCTCTCACCCTTCCGTCACAGTTAAGCATCCCAGTGGCACCCCCACCTCCACCACTCCCAAAAAATCTCAGCCTCAGCCTCTTCCTCCTCCCACCCTCATGGATGCCATGGATGTTTCCTTGCCTGTCCCTTCCACCACCTCCTCTTCCTCCTCCCCCTCCTCCTACGAATACCTCCTGTCCTGTCCAGATCCCACACTCCTCAAACCCCGGAACCTCACCCTGCTCTTCCGCCAGCACTTTCCCGGAGCCCCCATCTCCCTCCTCACTCCCCGCCGAGACTCCATTCTCACCTCCCATAGTCCCATCCTTCACACAGACATCCTCTCCAGAATCCCCAATAGCCGATTTGGCTCCAATGCCTCCCTCACCCCTGCTCCTTCCCCTTCCCGCCAACTCCAACCCCCGTCTCACACACCAACCCTCACTGCTGTGATCACTTGACTTAGTCCAATGATCACGGAGGAGGTGTTGGTGGAGCTGAAGGCACACCTGTACTTAGAAATACGGGCGGTATGCCGGATTTTCAACCCTGCCACCCCCACCCACCTTATGTGGGTGTTATCCGAACACTCCCCTTCCATCGACCGTCTCCTGAAGGAGGGTGCCCTCCTATGCCATCAATGGTACATAGTCGACCCCTCCCGCTCCCGTCCTCAATCCCTCCACTGCCAGAGGTGCCTGCGCTACAACGCACACCGAACATCTGAGTGCCGCGAAGTCGCCGTCTTCCTGCACTGCAAACAACCTCCAGTCCCCCCCCCTTCCTGGAACACCTGCAACCTCCTGCACCCTACCTACTCCCAGAAGTGCAAGGCCCGACCCCACCCCCACCACTCCTGAACTCACCATCCTCTCCGCCCTCTGGACGCCCCCACCCCTCCTGACAATTCCCTTCACCCCCTCACTGCTGAGGACATCATCACCATCAACACCTATGCCACCTATTCCCATAACCAAGCACACCTTCTCCCATCCCGACACCATTGTCTAAATCCCTGTCATGGTGCAACAGCACTTTATCTTGTTTAATAACAACTGTTCCCTTACAGACAATAAGAAGCTCCTCATGCACACCCTCACAACCCACCGCGTTGATGGCTTCCTCCTCAATGAAACCTTTCTTCAGAGCCAGCATACCATACACACATCACCTTACCTTCTTCACCACTCCAACAATCCCCTCCAAATAGTGTGACGCGGGGTAGCCATTGGCCACAAACAACCAGTCCCTGTTAGGCTCCAACCCCTCCTTCCTAACCCTACACAACATCTGATCCTTAGTCTCTTCTTCCCCAGCCTTATCATTACCTGTGCAACTATCTATGTCTACCCTAAAGCCCCTATTCCTTTTGACTTCCTTTCCCACATTGACTGTACCTTCTCCTCCTATGTGATCGCCACTGACCTCAACATCCACAGTCGTTCCGCTTCCCAGTTAAGGTGGTGGCATTGGTTCCTCTACTCATTTCAAGGCGACCTCGTTCCTATTCCCCAGCACACCTGCCCTGAATCCAATACCACTCCAGATGTCGTACTCTCCTCCCGTAACCTCCTTGGCCACATAGCGGTGGATGTCCTGAACCCCATTGGTAGTGACCATCTCCCTGTCCTCCTCACCATTTCAGACGGTCGTCGCCCCCGTCCTGATCCTCGCATCGACTCTCCCCCAAAATGCGTCCATGATTATTCCCATGTCGACTGGAATGCCTACCAGGATACCCTCTCTACCCAGGTTGATAGCCACCCCCTCACCTACCACCACCCTGATGATGTTAACTATGCTGCCTCCTTTCTCCAGCAGACCTTGTTTGAGGTTGTGGAGGCCCACATCCCTTCCATCACCATCCAGTCGCATCGTCCCACTTGACCCCCACAGGCCATCCTCCTCCTCCGTGAATCCCGCTGTCTCTAACATGCCTTCTTTCACACACGTGATCCGGACACATTAGAACGCCACCGCAACTACAACGGCACATCAGGAACTTGCTCGCGGCTAAGAATCGCCGGGACTGGCGACAGACATGCATGCACCTGTTTTAATGCTACACTTCCTATCAACTCGTCCTAGTACTGGTCAGCCTTCCTCTGCCTTACTGGGTCTAAACCAACCCCCTACTACCCTCTCATTCATGATGACCAACTCTTCCCTGACAACCTTCGTAAGGCAAATCACTTTGCCTCCTACCTCTCCTCTCTGAACAGCTCAACTCCCGTCGATCCGCCATCTTCCTCTCCCTCGACCTTGAGCATGCTTACAACCGTGTATGGCATTCTGGTCTCCTCTTCAACCTCCAAACCTTCGCCCTTCCTATCAACTACATCTGCCTGATTGGATCCTTTCTTTCCCAACATCCTTCCTACGTCACCATCCATAACATGGATTCCTACACCTCCTACCCCACTGCCGGTGTGCCCCAAGGTTCTGTCCTCTCCCCTCTTCTCTACCTTCTGTATACGGCGGACATGCCGCCGCCTTCACCCTCTGTCCACCTTCTCCAGTACACCGATGACACTGCCTTCCTTGCCCTCGCCCGCACTCTGCAATGCTCCCAACACCTTCTCCAATCCCACTCGACAGGTTCACCACTTGGTGCCACCAGTGGTTGCTCAAGGTCAATCCTTCTAAGACACAGGTGGTCATTGTAAGCAAAACCACGCCTTCATTCCGTCTCCTCGATTTCTGTATCACCATTTATGGCCATCCTATTGCCCTCACCCCCGCCCTTGACCATCGCCTCTCTTGGACCCCCTATCTCTGGACAATCCAAGCCAAGGCACTATCCCGACTCCGACTCCTCAAGCTCCTTTATGGCCACACATGGGGTCTGGATCCCTCCACCATCCTTCACACCTATAAATCCCTCATCCACCCTATCCTCTGCTATGCCCACCCTGCCTGGATCTCCACCCCACCTACCTTTTACAAATCCCTTCAAATCCTAGAATGCCATGCTCTCCACTTCACCTATCACATCTGTCTCCCCTCCCCCACACAGATCCTGTATGGCCTTATTCTGTTTCCGCACCTCCTCCTTTTCCTCGAATGGATACAGATCCTCTACACCTCCCGTAAACTTGATCCCCCTCACCCGCTTCTCTCTCTCATCCTCTCCCACCCCTGTCTGCTGCCACACCTGTATTCCCATGTCCCACCTGCTCTCCATCTCTCCACTCTCCATACCCTCTCTGAAGGTGGCTTCCACCAACTCCCCCTCCACAATGATGCCCTCATCCCCTCCATCTACCCCTCCTATCAACTTTGATCCTCCCTATTCCCTCCCTGTGTTTCCTTTGGGCACCCTCTCTCCCTCCTCCCTTCTTCCCTCCCTCCTCCACCCCAGGCTTCCCCGACCCCTGTACCTTCTTTCCTCCCCCTCCCATCTCCACTGCCACTGGCATCTACACTCTACCCTCTCCCTCCTCCCCCACCTTTTCCCCTATTTGGCAGGTCCCCGGACTCGCACACATCTAGTGAACATTCACGCGCTGGAGATCATCACCATCTTTTCTGTGTTTGTGCCGTCTGTTAGTGCTTCAGTGTTTTCACTGCCCCACGCTCCATCATTCACGTGTGATATCTCAGTCATCAGTGTTCGTGTACAATGCTGACCGTTTTTTATTTTTTCACTACACCTGTGAATGGCCCTTGTGTGTCTACTGTTTATTGTCCACCGTTATATTATGTTTTTCTGTGTCTTCATTGTTTCTAGTTGTACTGACTGTGGTCGAAAAACGGCGTAATATTGTGTAAGGTGTCACAATAACAATAAAGAAAAAAAAACACTGTTTCCTTGCAACAAATTTTTAAACAATTCCCAGATCAGTGCATTCAAGTGTTGGTCAAATGAGTGTTTTGTAAACTACTTCCTTTGTTGAAGGAATGTATTTTCTGAGGTTTCTTCCAGTTATACTGAGTGTGGCACCTACCACTTTGTTAATGTTTGAGCGATCGTTCTTCAAATGCTTCAAATGGCTCTAAACGCTATGGGACTTAACATCTGAGGTCATCAGTCCCCTAGACTTAGAACTACTTAAACCCAACTACTCTAAGGACATCATATATCCATGCCCAAGGCAGGATTAGAACCTGTGACTGTAGCAGCAGCGTGGTTCCGGATTGAAGCGCCTTGAATCGCTCGGCCACAGCGGCCGGCTATGATCGTTCTATTTGAAATCATTCCGTTTGCATACTCATAGACATTATACGAAAGTACTGGTGTTGTGTAATCATACTAGAATGGGTCTTCCTGTCTGTGTATGTGCAGTATCTTATTTGTTTTGAGGGTCAACTGCCACTACATGCACCAAGCGTCGGTATTCTGCAGGTCTTCCTGCATTTCGCTACAAGTTTCTAGCATCATACATGAAAAGCCTCATGGAAGTGCCGACTTTATCTGCTAGATGATTCATAATATTGCGAAAAGTAATTATCCTTTAACACTCCTGGAACACGACCGAACTTAACTTTACGTCTGGAATCTTCCCTACGTGCTTGTTCTGTGTGCTAGAAACTCTTGAATCCAGTCAGAGAGTTGGTCTGATATTCTGTACGTATTTTATTCACTAAGCGGCATTGGGGACCAATATCTAACGACTTCCAGAAGTCAAGGAACACTACATCCATCAGGACCCCTCTGCATACTGCTTTCTGGGTCTGGCCGACGAATGGACGATCTGGCTTTCACGTGATCGTTGTTTTCGGAACTCATGCCCGTTTCTACAGAGGAGATTTTCTCCATCTCCAGAAATGTTATAATACGTGAGACATGAGAGTAAAAGAATGTCAAAAATCTAAAACTGACTGGGGCCAGAGATACAGGCCTATAGCTTTGTGAGTGTGTTCGTTGACTTTAGAAAATGGGCCGTGTGGTCTGAGGAGCCTTGCCACGGTTCACGTGGCTGCCCCCCATCGGAGGTTTGAGTTCTCCCTCTGGCTTTTGTGTGTGTGTGTGTGTGTGTGTGTGTGTGTGTGTATGTATGTATGTTTGTGTTGTCCTTAGCATAAGTTTGTTTAAGGTAGATTAAGTAGTGTGAAATCCCAGGGACCGATGACATCTACAGTGTGATTCCATAGGAACTTACTGTACTGGGAAGAGGTAGAAGTTACCATAAACTCGGTGAGAACATTTTAAGTGATTTATTGTTTCCAACTACAGTGCCCTCGTTCCTCTTGGACTGCATCACAGGGCCCTGCAATGCTGAGGAAGCACCATAGCGACCTGTATAACACAATACTGTGTCATGCCGGCCTTGGACAGCTATGGAATTGTGACGGCGTCAGGATGCGCTGACAGATGGCTCAGTGGTCTGCATCCCTGATGACTCAGAGCTGCTCAGTGTGAGCTGCAGGAGCCAGCTGCTGCTTCTTCTCACTGACATGGCCGAGATCGTGGCGATGAGAAGCACCTGTGATCCAGCGTCGGAATCTGCGGCTCTTGCCTCGGGATGCATCCAGGGTGTGTTGGAAGCCGGGACAACTGCCCGTGGTAGCAAGCCGTGGAGTGGCCCACCACTGGCTGGCTGGCTACAGACCCCATGTCGGCCTTAGGGGGTCGAACCAACAACCCGCTGTGGACTGGAATGATGGCGCCACATCTGCTGCTGTGTGTAGCCGGTGGTGTGACACGCCCCACTGTTCAGGAGAGCTGCCACACTTGAATGAATCTCATTAGAAAACGGCACCTATTTATACTCGGCTGTGCACCTCTGTTTTGCCAAGCGTGCCGCTTCGTGTCACATACTCATAACACTCTAGGTTGGTCAGTGGGCTCCTTCTGCCTGTGACTTGCGACATGCAAAACAGCTATGTAAACTCCTTCAGCATTTTGAAGGCCCTGTGGCCTCTATTCTCCTTCGCTACTGTTGGTATGCATGACTCACTGCAATCTGGCCCACACCTGGCTGTAACGTGTGCTCAGAATATCGCATGAAACAAACTTTCCCTATCCTAAAGGGTGGTGCCACTACATGGACGAACAGACGATCAGGCTTTCACGTTATTGCTGTTTTCGAAACCCACGTTCGTTTCTACAGAGGAGATTTACCATCTCTAGAAATTTCATAAGAAGTTAGATGCGAGTGTAAAAAAAAGTTTCAAAAATCTAAAACTGACTGGGGTCAGAGATAGAAACCTATAGCTTAATGTGTGTGTTCATAATTTTAGAAAATGGCCCATGTGGTCTGAGGCGCCTTGCTATGGTTCGCGCGGCTCCCCCTGTCGGAGGCTCGAGTTCTCCCTCTGGCTTGGGTGTGTGTGTATGTGTTGTCATTAGCGTAAGTTTGTTGAAGGTAGATTAAGTAGTGTGAAAGCTCAGGGACCGATGACCTGTGCAGTGTGGTACCATAGGAACTTACTACGAATTACAAACAAAAAAAAAAATAATAATAATTAGAAAATGAGAGTGATGTGTTTGTTTCCAATCATTAGGAACACTTCGGTCCTTCAAGGAACTACAGTGTACTACGATACACTGTTGCTAGAAGAGGAGCAAGTTCTTTCGCACACCATATGTACATTCGTAATGGTTTCTCATCAGGTGCAGTGGCCTTCCCTCTGCTGAACGATATCAGCTGGGTTCCTATATCATGATCACTTATTTTGGTATCAGCCATTTTGTCGTTCGGTTGTTTGTATCTTGTATCTTCGGGAAGGAATAATAATAATAACAATAACAATAATAATAATAAAATAATAGTGATAGTCATAGAAGTAAATTGATAGTGTGAATGTACAAGACGCATTTAAGAAACTGTAAAGAAATTAAAATTATTTATCGATAAATACAAGCGTGCATTAAAAAGTTATCTTAGTGAAATCTTGATACTTCTTCTTTCTTGTCATCGTAGACAGACGGCATTTGAAGTAGTGGTATCTATCATGAAAGAACGAAAAATATTCAACATACTTTGACTAAACACATTTTGCGAGTGCTACATTGTAATACACATCTCATTAACAATTACAAAGAACTGCCGTTCAGTTATAATTTTGGACGCAAACCCAACGTAGTCGGCCAGGCTAGCCGTGCAGTCTAACGTGCTGCTTCTCCAGCGGGAAGGCGTGCCAGTCCCCGTCATGAATTTGCCCGGTGGAGGTCCGGCGAGGTCTGGTGTGCCAGCCAGCCTGTGAATGGTTTTCAAGGCGATTTTCTGTCAGGCGAGTGCAGGGTTGTTCCTTTTTCCACCTCAGTTACACTATGTCAGCGATTGCTGTGCAAACAATGTCTCCACGTAAGCGCACATAATAATTATTCTACCACGCAAACATCTGGGGTTACACTCGTCTGCTATGAGACGTTCTGTCTGGTCCACTGAGGGCCGAACAGCACAATAACTCTGGGTTCGGTGTGGGGTGGCGGTGGAGTGGATGGACTGCTGTGGCCTGTTGGGGGGTTGTGAACCTGGCTATGGCTGGACGGAGCCTCTCTATCGTTTCTAGGCCCCCGGTTTGATACACAATACAAACAAACGCATTCCAACAAATATATGAATACCGTGACAGTCAGCTTTTGCAGTAACAGGGAGTGAAGAGTAATGGGATCCCTTAATTAACGCACCAGGTGGTTACAATTAAAGTGCAACTACTCACAGTGGTACATTTTTGGCTGTAATTATCGTGCTACAGCGGAACTTGGTAGATATTCCAATGCGTTAATGCCGAACCACTTACCGCTGGAAAAATTAGTTCCAGTTTTGGCCACCAGATGCAGATCTCGGGCTATAAATGAAAAGAAGTATAGAAATATTTGCACATGTAAGCAATTAGGAACGGGACGTGGGCGTGAAAGGTCAAGTAAGTGAGAAATGCATAATGCTGATTTTATTATTAGCGGCCGCTTGGACGATTTGTTCAATATGAGCTCCGGAGACGTCGTCGAAGTGCTGTAAGCGACAGGTTAGCACCTAGTGATGAGAGTTGGAACCAATTTTTTTTTAGCCTAAATCGGTTTCACATTAAAACATATGTTCGAAGTTTCGGTGCAATACAATAACTACAGCTCACACAAGTCTTGTGTGAGTAGACGCATTTTAGTTATAGCCACCCGGTACTACCAGAGCGTCGAAAGTAATGCACTCCTAAATAGATGGAGTTTCTCTCTAGCCCTGCAACAGCGTAGAGGCCTTCTGCAATACCTCCAGGGAATTTTATTGCTTAGTATAAAGGTGTACATCGTCAGACACGCGTGTGTCACGATTTCATACTGTACCTCGTCACCAGTATACCACTATAATATTGATTGCTATTACTCTTCTTTTCCGCAAATATTATTTGCAGCCATGTAATTGTTGGAGGAGTATTAAGAAAAGGAAAATGACCTGTCGCGAACACAGTACGGATAGGTTACTAGCCTGCCGGGTCAGGCTGCGCTCACAGAGCCACGGATAGCAGGGTTCCCGCATACCACCGACATCGACTGAATGAGGCTGATCTTACCAAATCTGTACCCCAGTACGTGCGCGATGTCAGCGCTACCGATTCCAATGCCCGTACTTACAGCGTTCGTATGACGATCAGTCGAGCTCAGACGAATTTGTTTTGACGGTCAAATCGGTCGACGCTCCGAAAACCAAAACATTTTTTAGTTCAATAGAAAAGGAGTTTCTTGAATCCTGAGAATGACGAAGATAATAACCGGGATAAGTCTCGGGCTCTATGGTCTGAAATCACTACTTTATTGCAAACCACAAGTTTTGAACAACTTAAAAATCTACTGCTACTTCACTGAACGTTACTCACAAGGGAACCTCCCCATCGCACCCCCTCAGATTTAGTTATAAGTTGGCACAGTGGATAGACCTTGAAAAACTGAACACAGATCAATCGAGAAAACAGGAAGAAGTTGTGTGGAACTATGAAAAAAATTAGTAAAATATACAAACTGAGTAGTCCATGCGAAGATGGGCAACATCAAGGACAATGGGAGTCAAGGAGTGCCGTGGTCCCGTGGTTAACGAGAGCAGCTACGGAACGAGAGGTCCTAGGTTCAAGTCTTCCCTTGAGTGAAATGTTTAATTTTTTTTTCAGTTTATCTGACAAACTCTTATGTTTTCATCACTTTTTTGGGAGTGGTTATCACATCATCAAGAAAACCTAAATTGGGCAAGGTAGAAGAATCTTTTTACCCATTCGCTAAGTGTACAAGTTAGGTGGGTTGACAACATATTCTTGTCATGTGACGCACATGCCGTCACCAGTGTCGTATAGAATATATCAGACGTGTTTTCCTGTGGAGGAATCGGTTGACCTATGACCTTGCGATCAAAAGTTTTCGGTTCCCATTGGAGAGGCACGTCCTTTCGTCTACTAATCGCACGGTTTTGCGGTGCGGTCGCAAAACCCAGACATTAAACTTATTGCAGTGAACAGAGACGTCAATGAACGAACGGACAGATCATAACTTTGCGAAAATAAACAAAGTGAAATTTTCGCTCGAGGGAAGACTTGAACCCAGGACCTCTGGTTCCGCAGCTACTCACGCTAACCACGGGACCACAGAGCTCCTGCTCTATTATTTCCCTGTTGTTGGATATCTTGCGCATGGACTACTCAGTTTGTATATTTTACTAATTTTTTTCATAGTTCCACACAAGTTCTTCCTGTTTTCTCGATTGATCTGTGTTCAGTTTTTCAAGACCTATCCACTGTGACAACTTATAACTAAATCTGAGGGGTGTGCAATGGGGAGGTTCCCTTGTCAGATGCATGTCCTGTGACTATCTAGCCATTTGAGTACCATGGCTGTACTTAACGCAGCATGTCGACTGCAACATAGGCACAATCTGAATCGGAAATGTTAGGCCTCAAAAAATTATATATTCAAGTTAGAAAGATGGCGTATGTCGATTTTCATGCTTCATTTCTGCAGTGGATCTAATTTGGATGGTGGTAGGTTAGCATTACTGGTCTAAGAACTATTACTACCGCTTGTTGGCGCTTTTGTGCCGGCAAGATAGGGATTTTGCTACATGATGTGCTCTGCAAATATGGTTTGTGTCTTCCGACGTTTCATTGCTTCAAGGGTTCAGAGCATATTAGTCTGTCACTTACACTGAATAACAGTCATTCCATATTAAATGACATTTGTCTGTTTTCCTGAATTTGTTTAAAGTTGTGCAGTGTGTTTGCAATCACGGATTCCAGTGTCATCGTGAATCATCACGAGTATGTAACAGAAGGGTTCTGTCTTCATCTCACACGTTCGTAACTCTCGTCTTCCGAGGAAGAGGTCTGCCAAAGGCGATTGAACGCACTGTGACCAAGCTGTTGGCCGATGTTACCGGACGTCCTCTTGCGACGCGATCCGTCGACCTTTATCGATGACACTGTGAACAGTGTATGATACTAAATAGCCTCTTAAAACTTCGAATCTCGACAGCTCGAAAATGTACGAAAAGCTCACCGTACAAGAGCAGTGTATGTTACATTCCTGTAGGACTACGTCCGTGCGAAAGCTGGGCAAAAGCAGTTATCAGAAGAGTCCTTGACACATTATATTTCAGGAGTGACCGTATGTCACTCCCTAAGCACTGAAGTTTTGGGAGGGCGCGGGGCCTTGTTTTTGGCAGAAATCGAGGGAAAAAAATCAATGAACTAGGTTTTTCTGTCCGTGTTCATTTTCGGCCGTTTCCCCTCCTGACCAATAAACTACTATGGGCCATCAAAGCACCAGTGCGTGTTACCGGAAGAAAGAAGAAGGGAAGATTGGGTTTAACGTCCCGTAGACATGGAGCTCTACATCTACATCTACATCCATACTCCGCAAGCCACCCGACTGTGCGTGCCGGAGGGTACCTTGAGTACCTCTATCGGTTCTCCCTTCTATTCCAGTCTCGTATTTTTCGTCGAAAGAGAGAATGTAGGGTATGCCTCTGTGTGTGCTCTAATCTCTCTGATTTTATCCTCATGGTCTCTTCGCGAGATATACGTAGGAGAGAGCAATATACCGCTTAATACATCGGTGAAGGTATGATCTCGAAACTTCAACAAAAGCCCGTACCGACCATGTGAGCGTCTCTCTTGCAGAGTCTTCCACTGGAGTTTATCTATCATCTCCGTAACGCTTTCGCAATTACTAATTGATCCTGTAACGAAGCGCGCTGCTCTCCGTTCGATCTTCTCTATCTCTGCTATCAACACTGTATGGTACGGATCCCACACCGGTGAGCAGTATTCAAGCAGAGGGCGAACAAGTGTACTGTAACCAACTTCCTTTGATTTCGGACTGCATTTCCTTAGGATTCTTCCAATGAATCTCAGTCTGGCATCTGCTTTACAGACGATTAATTTTATATGTTCATTGCATTTTAAATCACTCCTAATGCCTACTCGCAGTTAATTCATGGAATTAACTGCTTCCAGTTGCTGACCTGCTATATTGTAGCTAAATGAAGGATCTTTCTTTCTGTGTATTCGCAGCACATTACACTTGTCTACATTGAGATTCAATTGCCATTCCCTGCGCCATGCTTCAATTCGCTGCAGATCCTCGTGCATTTCAGTAAAATTTTCCATTGTTACAGCCTCTCGATACACTACAGTATGATCCGCAAAAAGCCACAGTGAACTTCCGATGTTATCCACAAGGTCATTTATACACATTGTGAATGGCAACAGTCCTACGTCACTCCCCTGCGGCACATCTGAAATCAATATTACCTCGGAAGACTTCTCTCCATTGAGAATGACATGCTGCGTTCTGTTAACTAGGAACTCTTCAATCCAATCACACAATTGGTGTGATAGTCCATATGCTCTCACTTTGTTCATTAAACGACTGTGGGGAACTGTATCAAACGCCTTGCGGAAGTCAAGAAACACGGCATCTACCTGGGAACCCGTGTCTATGGCCCTCTTAGTCTCGTGGACGAATAGTACGAGCTGGGTTTCACACGATCGTCTTCGAAACCCATGCTGATTCCTACAGAGTAGAATTTTAGTCTTCAGAAGAGTCATTATACTCGAACATAACACGTATTCCAAAATTCTACAACTGATCGACGATAGAGATATAGGTCTATAGTTCCGCACATATGTTCGACGTACCTTCTTGAAAACGGGGATGACCTGTGCCATTTTCCAATCTTTTGGAATGCTACGCTCTTCTAGAGACCTACGGTGCACCGCTGCAAGAAGTGGGTCAAGTTCCTTCCCGTATTCTTTGTAAAATCGATGTGGTATCCCATCAAGTCCAGCGGCCTTTCCTATTTTAAGCGATTTTAGTTGTTTTTCTATCCCCGTGTCATCTGTTTCGATATCTACCATTTTCTCATCTGAGCGACAATCTAGAGAAGAAACTAGAGAACAGTCTTCTTCTGTGAAACAGCTCTGGAAAAAGACATTTAGTATTTCGGCCTTTAGTCTGTCACCATCTGTTTCAGTACCATTTTGCTCACAGAGTGTCTGGACATTTTGTTTTGAACCACCTACCGCTTTGACATAAGACTAAAATTTCTTAAGATTATCTGAGCAAGTCAGTACATAGAACTTTACTTTCGAATTCGTTGAACGCCTCTCGCATAGCCCTCCTCACACTACATTTAGTTACGTGCAATTTTTGTTTGTCTTGAAGGCTTAGGGTATGATTATGTTTTACTGTGAAGTTCCCTTGGCTTCCGTCGCAGTTTTCTGACTCGGTTTTTGTACCACGGTGGCTCTTTTCCATATCTTACGATCTTGCTAGGCACATATCTAATGCATATTGTACGATGGTTTTGAACTTTGTCCACTGATACTCAGCACTATCTTTACGTGAGATAAAACTTTTGTGTTCAGCAGTCAAGTACTCTGAAATCAGATTTTTGTCACTTTTGATAAACAGAAAAATCTTCCTACGTTTTTTAATATTTCTATTTACGGCTGAAATCACCGATTCTGTAACCGCTTTATGATCGCTGATTACCTGTTCTGCATTAACTGATTCAAATAGTTCTGGTCTGTTTGTCACAAGAAGGTCTAATATGTTATCGCCACGATTCGGTTCTCTGTTTAACTGCTCAAGGAAGTTTTCAGATAATGCACTTAAAAAATTTTCACTGGGTTCTTTTTCCCTGCCACCCGTTATAAACGTTTGAGTCTCCTAGTCTATATCTGCTAAATTAAAATCTCCACCCAAAACTATAACATGGTCGGGAAATCCAGGCCAGGGGGCCTATAGAGTCATCCAGTTACCATGTTTGAGCCTGCTGTAACTGTGACCTTCACCCAAATTATTTCACATTTCGAATCTCCGTCAATTTCCTTCGATACTATTGCACTTTTTATCGCTATAAACACGCCTCCCCCTTCACTGTCCAGCCTGTCTCTGTGGTATACATTCCAGGCTGAGTTTAGAATTTCATTACTGTTTACATCTGGTTTCAGCCAACTTTCCGTCCATAGTACTATGCGGGCATTGTGACCGTTTATTAATGAGAGCAGTTCTGGGACCTGCAGTTTACTATTACCACATTAATATTGTCATTCCCTGTTTGCGTTTTCCTTACTGCTACCTTGTCGCGTCTCAGGAGGCGTCTTGTCGGGCCCAAGGAGGGAATTCTATAATCTAACAAACCCACATGCGCACACCGCACATTTTCCGCTACCCTTGCAACCGTTTCCTGCGTGTAATGCACGCCTGACCTATTCAGGGAGACCCTACATTTCTCCACCCGATAGCGAAGGACGAGAAATATGCACCCCAGATCTCTGCAGAATCGTCTGCTTTAAGCTTTCCACTCGGCTCCAGACCAGAGGGCAGCTATCAGTTCTGTGAACGACACTATAAATAGCTAAGATTCCACCCCGCGAGCTAGGCTTTCCGCCTTCACCAACTCCGCCAACCGCCTGTATGAACTGAGGATGACCTCTGAAGGCCGGCCGAAGTGGCCGAGCGGTTCTAGGCGCTAAAGTCTGGAGCCGCGGGACCGCTACGGTCGCAGTTTCGAATCCTGCCTCGGACATGGATGTGTGTGATGTCCTTAGGTTAGTTAGGTTTAAGTAGTTCTAAGTTGTAGGGAACTGATGACCTCAGAAGTTAAGTCCCATAGTGCTCAGAGCCATTTGAACCATTTTTGATGACCTCAGAACGCAGACGGCAGGAGTCATAGGTGCCGTCATGAGCAACAATTTGCAGTCAGGTGCACCCAGTGCTCTCTATCGCCGCCGGCAGGGCCTCCTCCACATCTCGGATGAGAACCCCCGGCAAGCAGACAGAGTGAACACTGGCCTTCTTCCCCGACCTTTCCTCTATTTCCCTAAGGGACTCCATCACCAGCCTAACATTCGAGCTTCAAATGACCAATAAACCCCTCCCCCCGTGTGCCTGCTCGGACCTTGCTGAAGGAGCGGCCGGCCACATGTCCACTCACAGGCAGAGCGGGCGACGCCACACGGCCAGCCTCCACATTGACCCTACGCCTTTTGCGACGCGAACGCCGTTGAACCCACCACTCACTTTGGGGAAAGGGTGGCCCAACCGCTCCCGGTACCTGCAAATATGTCTCGACAGCAGGGACCGTGGGTGAAGCATGTAACACCTGGGTTGTACCATGCGACGCCCCAGACTCCCCACTGCTGCTATACTCCGAGGCAAAAGCTTGAAGACGGCTGACCGCGGCCATCAACACGTTCAGCTGTTCGCGAACAGTGGCCAGCTCCTGCGTCTGTACATAGCAGTCACACATCCTATCCATCCTAAGAAATCAACAATTTACTGTAGAGAGTTAATTATACTGCTAATTAGACTGCTAATTCACTAAAGGTGGCTGACAGCTGAATAGACTGTGGTTACTAGACACTTCTTGTTGGAAACAATGAAAACAAGCATAACTGTCTCTGGACTGTATTCAAAACAAACATGAAACCTATGGAAGACATTTGCTTTTCATTAGAGACGGAGCACAAGCTCGCATGGTGTCAAGGATGGGGAAGGAAATCGACCGTGCCCTTTGAAAGAACCCGTCCCGAAATTTGCCTGGCGTGATTTAGGGCGATCACGGAAAACCTAAATCTGGATAGCCGGACGCGTGTTTGAACCGTCGTCCTGCCAGATGAGAGGCCACTATGCTAACCACTGCACCACGTTGCGGTACGTGGTACCGGGTCGGCTTATCACGTGCAGTGGAGAACAGTTACCTAGTAGCACCCTGTACAATTGTGTGGCTTGCCACTGCAATGGCTAGACTTGTACTCGAGCAGCATTAACCGGAAGGCCGGGCTCAAACGAATAGATATAATATAAATATGAAAAGACGTCCCCTCAATCTGTGCTGTATCTCTCCCCTGAAACATTCTTCATCTAGAGAAAAACGTGAAACGTGTACCGTTCAGCTAGTGATTTTTCAGCGCCTGTCTCCATATATGTCAAGATACGAATGTGTTGTTTCCAAACCGGAAGCGATTTCAATGGCATCTGTATTGAAAGGTATGAACTTACGTTATCTCAGTTGAAAGACACAAAGTAAAGAGCGAGGAAGTTCACTTTCTTCGAAGTCAATTTTTGCTACTTACGTTCGTCGTATTACAGTACAAAAATGTTATAACTGAGAAATAGGTTACACATAGAACTAGTGGTGGTTTTAATACGCAAACAAAGGGGAAAAAGCAGCAGGTCTAATGCCTGCTTGGGGAAGAAAACGGCACGTCAATTAATGACACATTGCATCATACGAAAAGTGGAAATAACTTTGATCTTAGGTTGACTAACCTGCAATTCGTTAACAAGGCAGCTGTATCATTCCAAACTACAGACACAACGTCAAACAATTTGTCCTGTTTCACTGTGGGTGTTATTGTTAATGAGCAATGTGGTTGTTAGAGCAGTGTTGTTATTACCGGGTCTTGGCGACTGGCGGAAGTAGTACGTCTACGTTGGTTCTGGAACACTTTGAAGACGTATATACGCCACGAGGACGCTTACTACACCGCATCGTACCCATCTGAGTCATCGCGCTATGGCTGTTGTCCAAGGTCGGACAGCCGTCCGGATGAGTCGGTTAAATACACACACACACACACCACACACACACACACACACACACACACACACACACACACACAATGTTTACAATTACAGTTTGCTTTGTGATCAAATATGCTTTGATTTGTTTCTTTAATGGTCTTTAAAGGACAAACACACACACACACACACAATGTTTACAATTACAGTTTTCTCTGTGATCAGTACACACACACACACACACACACACACACACACACACACAATGTTTACAATTACAGTTTTCTCTGTGTGTGTGTACAAGAGGTTAAAATTTGCATAATTTAATATGGGAATGTTGTGAACTTCCCTTTCTTACGAATTATCAGTTCAAGTATTAAAAGGGTCGGTTTACGCCGGTCGAGGTGGAAAAAAACACCTTGCGTGTGGTGTCGTTTTTCCAGTGTGTTGTGCAAGTGTAGGTTAGTTCGATTTGTGTACCACGGAAATAGGTCGATCGGTCAACCACTAACAAAGTTCGTTTTAACTACCACGGAGATAGTTCGTTCTGTGTACCACGTTCTGTGTACCACGGTTGATCAAGTCTGTCGCTATCCTTCGACTTTACCATAAGAGTGGCGGCGGCAAGGAGAACTGGTGCAAAATGTAGCAGCCAAGATTCCTCACCCCTTGCAGTAATGGGAACTAAACCAAAAAGGTAGCAGGTAAGAGCTTGCCAGTGAGCTCGCAAAGTTTGGAAATGGAAGACGTACCATCAATATCTGCATCTGAGAAACTGCACTTTGCGTATTCTGAAAATTTTCGTTGACCAGTTTGCAGTGTATCATTTGTCAAAGACTGTCTTCTGTTTGCTAATACTGACATAATCGCCAATTTTAAATTTCGAAGTGCGTGGATCGATCATTTTTATTTTATTATACAACTCCGCTGGCTGCATTTTAATTGTCCTGTGTTTCGTGTGATTACCGGGTGATCAAAAAGTCAGTACAAATTTGAAAACTTCATAAACCACGGAATAATGTAGATAAAGAGGTAAAAATTGACACACATGCTTTGAATGAAATGGGGTTTTATTAGAACAAAAAAAAAAAAAAGTTCACAAAATGTCCGGCAGATGGCGCTGGACAGCAAAACGTCAGTGACTGCGCATGACAATCGTGCATAAAAGGAGCTGTAATGAGAGAGAGATGCGCCAGCAGTCGCAGCATGTTACGTTACCTGAAAAGGTGCTTTTAGTGAAGCTGTATTATCAGAATGGGGAATGCGCTAGTTCAGCGTTACTATCCTTTCGCCATAGGAAGGGGATTCGAACGAGTAAAGGTCCGTTGACAAATGCAGCTGTGGCGAGAATGATCTCGAAGTTCGAAGCCACGGGTTGTTTAGACGATAGACCCCGTAGTGGCCAACCGAGCACAAGACGTAATGCTCCTGAGACAGTTCAGGAAGAATTGGAGACTGTAACGGGTTTGTCTATGCACGGGGAAGCTAGCACTCGTGCAGTCGCACGTCGCACTGGCATTCCATACACTACTGTTTATTTGGCACTTAGGCGTACCCTCCCATGCTATCCGTACAAAATCCATCGGCATCATGAACTGTTACCTGGCGATTTAGTGACGAGGGGGGCATTTGCGGTGTGGGCGTTTCAAAAGATGGCGGAAGATGACGATTGGTTGAGTAACGTGTTGTGGACCGACGAAGCTCATTTCACGCTCCGAGGGTCTGTCAACTCCCACAACTGCAGAATTTGGGCAACCGAAAATCCTAGAACTCTCGTGGAAACTCCATTGCACGACGAGAAAGTCACGGTATGGGGTGGATTTTCCACATCTACTGTTTTTCTTCCAGGAAATGCGTGATTCTGGTTTTGTAACTACCACCGTGATGGGTGAGAGGTACGCCGACATGTTACAGAATCGCATCATCCCCAGCCCGGCTGATAAACCCCTGCTGGAACGTACGATGTTTATGCAGAATGGCGCTCCACCCCATATTGCTAGACGCGTGAAAGATCTCTTGCGCGTGTCGTTTGGTGATGATCGTGTGCTCAGCCGCCACTTTCGTCATGCTTAGCCTCTTAGGTCCCCAGACCTCAGTCCGTGCGATTATTGGCTTTGGGGTTACCTGAAGTTGCAAGTGTATCATGATCGACCGACATCTCTAGGGATGCTGATAGACAACATCCGACGCCGATGCCTCACCATAACTCTGGACACGCTTTACAGTGCTGCTCACAACATTATTCCTCGACTACAGCTATTATTGAGGAATGATGGTGGACATATTGAGCATTTCCTGTGAAGAACATCATCTTTGCTTTGTCTTACTTTCGTATGATAATTATTGCTATTCTGATCAGATGAAGCGCCATCCATCGGACATTTTTTTGAACTTTTGTATTTTTTTGGTTCTAATAAAACCCCATGTCATTCCAAGCATGTGTGTCAATTTGTACCTCTCTATCTACATTATTCCGTGATTTATTCAGTTTTCAAATTTATACTGACTTTTTGATCACCCGGTATATTGCTTTACGAATCCTTGTGCAGTATTAATCAATTTGTAGGAGCCCTGAGCAGTAAATTTTCTGAACATAAGACTCTTCAGAGTTCTGCTTCAACTACGGAAGCTTTCATATTTCAAAAAGTGGAATAATGATTAATTCTGAGATGTTGCATTAGATTTTTGAAACTAGTATTGTAGAATTACTTCTCAATATCAGTTTGTAAGTGTACTGGAACCCGCCTGCCTTCTGTGTAAATGTTTTTAAGTGCTTTTGCAACTGCAACACCGCCTTTAGTCTTCAGAGCAGCGACCCAAGCGTATTTGGAATGAACATCAACCACTGCTAAGAAATATTTATATCCAGAATTCCATTTCGAATATGCAGTCATGTCAATGAAGTATGCTTGATGGAGGTTGCCAAATCCTTTTGTGATAACTGCCCACCCAGGATACGTTCAACCGGCAGGACGATGAAGCTCATCAGCAATCGCAGCCTAGTTCAACGCCGTTGGATATTCAACAAAAGGGGACCACTACTGTCAGTAATAACGTCTCTATTCAGGTATTAGGGGAAATGGAATTAATGATGGACGACAAAATGAAAGAATCGCAAAGGCAATTACGAGGGGCGTTCAGAAAGTAAGCTCCGATCGGTCGCGAAATGGAAACGACTATGAAAATCCGATAAAGCTTTGCACAGATGTGTTGGGTAGTGTCTCTAGTATAACCCCAGTTAGCATCACGTCGCTCTTCTCATTTCTGAGCTCGCAGTGAGTGCGTAAAGATGTCTAGAAAATAGTGTCTGCCGCCAAGTACGAGGGCCTGGTGAGATATTTCGCCTGAAGCTATGCAGCTAACATTACATAACTGTCGTGCTGTTTCTTCTTCAAGACAATTCTCAGCCGCATTCTGCAGGGGCAATGAAGATGCCCCTGCATCGTTTTCAAATGGAAATGTGAGATTACCCACAATACAGTCCGCAATTATCTCCCCCTGAGTTTCATCTCTGGTCACATGAACCGCTGTCTTTGAAGACAACATTTTGACACAGACAACGAGGTGTACGCCAGCGTGGAGAATTGGCGGAAAGCACTGGCGGCTGCCTTCTATGATGAGGCTATTGAAAAGTTGGTACAACGCTATGACAAAAGTCTAAGTCAGAACGGCGACTACGTAGAGAAGTAGCTGAAAGGTGTAGCTAATTGTTACAAGTAAAACATTTCTGATGTTCACTGTGGTTTCAATTTGGCAATCAATCGGAGCTTACTTTCTGAACAGGCCTCGTACAATCTGTTCGGGAGGAAAACAAAGAAATGTGGGAGGAAAACAAACAAATTCAGGAGAAAGTCAAAACTAAATTGAACACGTTATCAGATACTGTCAATAATTTGCGATCCGAGCTTACTGAGATGTTCGATGAAAAACATGATCAGCTCAGAGAGAAATGTAAAGTCAAACGCGAAGAAATCGAAACGGAAACCCGACTTTCGGACCCACGTTGAAAAAAAAAATGCAAGAAAATAATTGAACTGGCTAGTAAAGCTCTTGAGAAAAGACAGGCGCAAAATGATGAGATAATTATAATCAATAATACAAGCAAGAAGGACAAAAATCGATGAGTATTATGGTTAACGGCGTACGGATCTAGTGCAACGAATTGAACAATGAAGTAGACAAAATCCGTAACATAACTACTGGCAGAGACGAAAAGTCAGTCGCATTTAGTAAAGAGAATTTGTGTAACGACATTAATGCTGTGAGTTCAGAACTCATGTGTTTTGGGCAGGAAAAACAATGAGCAACTAGGAGACACAGATGCCATTGTCAATACCTCACTGAGTTCGAACGAGGTCGTTTAATAGTGTTACGAGGAGCTAGATGTTCCTTCTGCGACTCTGCTGCAAGTATTCGCAGAAATGTAGCTGCTGTACATAATTGCTGACAGCAATGGTTGGAGGAAATTACGGTCGCAAGGAGACCGGCCAACGATCACGTGGCACTACAGAGAGGCAAGACCATCGTTTTCAGTGTATGATTCTGACGTTTCTTTCTGCATCTGGAGGAGCAATTCGAGCAGCAGTTGGCACCACAGTGACACAAAGAACTGTTACTTCAAAGATAGCTTCGATCCAGACGCCCTGTAACGTGCATTCCACTGTCCCCCAAACCACTGCCATTTGCGAATTCAGCGGTGACAAGCGATAACTCATTGGAGACCAGGATGGAAGTCTGTTATGTTTTCTGATAATAGCTGGTTCTGCCTTGATGCCAGTGACGGTCAGGTGGTTAGGAGGCCAGCTGAGGGTCTGTAACCAGCCCGACTGCGTGCTAGACACGGTGGACCTACACCTGGAGTTATGGTCTGGGATGAGATTTCGTATGACAGCAGGAGCACTCTCGTCGTTGTCGCACGTCCCTGACTAAATTTGTACGTCAGTCTTGTGATTCGACCTTTTGCGCTGCCATTCATGAACAGCATTCCAGGGCGTGTTTGCCAGCATGTTAACGCTCGCCCATATATCGCTGATGCTACCCAACATGCCCGACGTAGTGATGATATGTTGGCTTGGCCTGCTCAATCACCAGATCTGTCTCCAACCGAGCACATAGGAGACATCATCGGGCGACAACTCCAGCGTCATCCACAGCCAGCATTAACTGTCCCACTACTGACCGACCACGTGTAACATGCATGGGACTCCATATCACAAAATGACATCCGGCACCTTTAAAACTTAATTTTTAACTACATGCTCGTTTGCACGCTTGCATTCAACATTCTGGCGGTAACACCGGTTATTAATGTATCAGTATTTCACATTTGCGACGGCTTATCTCGCGCTTACATTAACTTGTGATCTTGCAATATTAATCACTTAAATATGTAACTTTGACAAATGTACGAGGGTTGTTTTTTAAGTAAGGGCCGTTCGCACGTATAGTCCCGTAGTTCGCACGGACGCCGCAACAAGCCACCGCACCACTTGCCGGCATCCTTCCCGTTCACACTGATGCAAGTTGCAGCTCTGTAGCTGACGTGTACGCATCGCTGTGCTACTTTATAATGTTTACGATTATTGAATCGCCCGCCGCGTGTGAGATACGGTCAGTGATACGTTTTTTGACCGCGAAAAGCCTATCAGCTGCAGAAAAATTCATCGTCAGTTAACAGAAGTTTATGGCTTGAATGCAATGAGTGAAGGTAAAGTGCGTCAATGGGTTAGAGAGTTTAAAAATGGCCGTCAAAACGTCCATGACGAAGAACGCTCAGGCCGGCCCTCTGTGTTCACTGATGATTTGGTGGCTGCAGTCGAAACAAAGATTCGTGAGGACAGAAGTTCACAATTTCCACTCTTTCTTTGGAATTTCCACAAGTTTCAAGATCGGTTTTGAACAAAATTGTGCCTGAAAACCTAAACTTTAAGAAACTGTGTTCTCGGTGGGTACCCAGACTATTCACAGAGGACCACAAAGGGAAGAGATTTGCCACTTCATTGGACTTTTTGATTCGTTACGAGAAAGAAGGGGATGACATGTTGAGTCAAATTGTCACTGGAGATGAAACATGGGTATCCCATATCACTCCCGAATGCAAGCGACAATCGGTGGAATGGCGACACACACCCTCACCCGTCAAGGTCAAAGCCAAACAGACGCTGTCAAAGCGCAAGGTTATGGCAACTGTGTTCTGGGACCGGCGCGGTTTTTTGCTAATGGACTTTATGCCACGAGGAACGACATACAACTCAGATGCCTACTGTGCAACTCTAAAGAAGCTCCGCAGAGCAATTCTAAACAAAAGGCGCGGCATGCTGACAAAAGGAGTTTTGCTCCTGCACGATAACGCTAGGCCTCACACCTCTTAAAAGACTCGGGATTTGATTGATTCTTTTGGGAAGTTTTGGACCATGCACCATACAGCCCCGACCTTACTCCTAGCGATTTTCAGCTTTTCCGGTACCTGAAACACCATCTTGGCGGGCAGCGCTTCAATGACGACGATGAAGTGAAAGCGGCCGTGAAGTCTTGGCTGTCGGAGCAGGCGGCCGAATTCTTTGAAGAGGGAATTAAAAACTTAGTTGTACGGTATGACAAGTGCTTAAATATACAAGGCAACTATGTAGAAAAATAGGTAAAAGCGTGTAGAATCAGAAAATAAAAGTTTTTTTACAAAAGTATTTGTATCTTTTTTTAAAAAATAAAAACGGCCCTTACTTAAAAAACAACCCTCGTATTCTCAAAATTGCATTGGTCTTCATTATTTTTTGGTGTTGCTATTCTGTTTTTTTGTCAGTATATATGGGTAGGCTTAGCCCGGGCAAGCAGTCGTTACGCTCGACTCCCAAGAAGGCGTGTCAAATACTAAATATATTCAAGGGTGAGCTTTAAATAGAAGTAAATTGCGGCCAGCAGTTAAAGCTTACCACTCATATTTTCTTTTAGTATTTGACACACCTAGGAATGTGTGACGACTGTGTGCTAGGGGAAACGGCTACTCACATATTTTAAAAATAAAATAAAAAAGAAGTAAAAAATGACACTGTACACTAAAACAAAAACATTCTTCTGATTGTGTTGGTCGCTGTATCAACCAACAATATGTCTGGAATACTGAAGCATATCAGTCTGGTTACCGTTAACACAAACCAGGATGTTTATCTTAGCATCGATGGTGCCAAAGCGTTGCCTATCTTCCACAGGATGAGTATGTGCAGACACTTTCTTTTCCCAATACTGCAAAACTTGTTCACAGGGCTGATTTGTCGAACACTCGAATATCGTTGCGCATTTCGAGTGGCCCGCCAAATCGCCCGTTACTAATCCCAAAGAAGATGTCAGCCTGTTAAACAAAGCAAGCATCTTCGCACTGCATCTACGGTATCTGATCATCAACGGCTCGCTACAGTCGGAGACAATGTACCTGAAAAAACTTTGTGAACTCTCTTTCTAGTCGAACGGAGGCCATGATAGCGTCTAGATAGGGCATTAGATGGTGATGGTGTAATGTATCCTGGAGGAGAAAATTTTGTCCGATGTGCTTATATCAAACGCATATCAGCCAGCAGACGTGATTTGTAAGACCACGATCAGACTCTCCTGGTTTCCTGGATGTTTGCTTCATACAACTTACAAACGTATTTTCTGTGAGAGACCGATATCCATAATTATTTATCTTCATTATTTTATCTTGTTCCTTATTGTTGCCTGAGTACCATTTCATTTAAAAGATCACGAAATTCCATTTCCCATGTGAAATCGTTTACTGTAGACTCTCTTTCCATTGCCACGTCTTGACAAGCCAGGTTATTTCTGTTGTGGTATCCAATCCGAAGACTGGTTTCATGCAGTTAATCTTTCCTAGGAAAGTTTCTCCAACTCTGTATAAGTACTGCAACCTGCCACCATTTCAACATGCTTATTGATTTGCTTATAAGATTTGCTAAAATTTAAATATATGAAAAAGGAAATCCCTCTATCATACCCAAACGGCCACGTGATAGCCAACTGACCGCCATGTCATCCTCAGTCATTCATCATCGGATGCGGTATGGAGGGGCGTGGGGTCAGCACACCGCACTGCCGGCCATTGCCGATGTTTCGAACTTGGAGTCGCTACGTCTCAATCAGCTAGCTCCTCGGTTGGCACCACGAGGGTCAGTGGATCCTGGTTCAGTCCACCCACCAAGGAAACATCCCTCGAAGTCCCGGGAATTGAACGCAGGTCCCCCGCATGGAGTTCTGCCGTGTAGATTATTCGGCTACGGAGGCTGACATTTAAATTTATAGTCGACGTTAACAAATTAATGTTTTTCAGAAATCCATTTCTAGCTGTTGACAGTGAATTTTATAGCCTCTCTTCTTTGACCATCATCAATTTTATTTAATTAATTCAAAATCAAAATTCATGTACTACTCTTACTCTCTCATTTCCTAGTATAATACCGTCACCATTTCTTGAGTTCATTTGACTACAGTCCATTACACTTGACTGCAGTCCATTACTCTTGACTATTGTATTTATTAACTTAATACCGGCTTAAACGTTTCGCATTTAGCCATTTTCAAAGGCTGTAGAAGAGAAACGCACGAAAGAGTATCACAAAAAAAAAGTAATTGCCGTTACATAAGATGTACTTCGAAAAAACGGAAAAACCAAGCACTCAGTGAAAAAAATGATGATAAAATATAAAATACATGAAATGCACGTAAAAAAAGAGAGATAGAACTCACCAAAACATAAATCTTATTGTGACTGCCCATGTACTCCGTACATTCGGTTGTTACAGTTATTAATCCTTTCTTTGAACTGGTTTCTATATGACCTTCCATGTAAATACCTCTTGAAGTAATCATTTCTAGTATTAATTTTACATTTTAATGGGTTTGTTTACTAATGTCATCTGTTACGTAGGCACAGTTTTCGAGTTTGTTGTTATATTTTTCCTGTGTGATCCCTTTATATTTCTTTATCGATCAAATTTTTTATCTTTTAAATCGCATTATCACGACACTGTTAAAGATGATATTTACTGTATGCCTGTTCCTCAATCTAGATGAGTAACATTTAAACAGTTTTGTTTACAAACATTGTAACTTCTTTGGCAGTGATAATCAGTTAATGCCGCGCGGGATTAGCCGAGCGGTCTCAGGCGCTGCAGTCATGGACTGTGCGGCTGGTCCCGGCGGAGGTTCGAGTCCTACCTCGGGCATGGCTGTGTGTGTTTGTCCTTAGGATAATTTAGGTTAAGTAGTGTGTAAGCTTAGGGACTGATGACCTTAACAGTTAAGTCATATAAGATTTCACACACATTTGAACTTTTTTTTTTTTTTGAATCAGTTAATATCTGATGCTTTAAATTCATCAAAATTTACAATTACACTGTGAACTAACCGTTAAAAATATAAAGCCTTTGAGAATGGCGTAAGGCCGCAACGCGTAAGGGAGTATAAAATTAACAGATGCAGTCTTCAAGGCTAAATCAGTTTCTGCGTATTTTTGCTTTAATTTAGTTCATATTGATTTTATAACATGTTTTCAAGGTACTATCCACTCCACTCATCTGATTTTCCAAGTAACTTGTCGTAGCTGATAGAATTACGTCATCAGCAAACCTAAAATTAGTGTATCTTTCCCCTGAACATTAATTCCCTTTTCAAATTTCTCCTCAGTTTCCTTTGCTACTCACTCACTGTACAGAGTCAACAACATCTGGGACAGAATACACCCATTACTCCCCTCAAAGCTACTGCTTTTCTTGCAAGTCCTTCAACTCTTATAACTGGAGTCGTATTTCAATGAAAGTTACAAGTCGCACAGGTATTCCTAACACCTTCAGTTTAATTCTGACAAAATCATTCTCAATAAGTAACAGGTCGGCGGTAGGAAGAGGTGTATAATTTAGCATAAACTGGAAGTATAAATATCTGTAAATCCACGGTTGAAGTATTTGGCACGACTGACTGATACAAACAACGTATTGGCAGCACAAATTATTGTACTATATATTCTATGCCTTCATAAGCGCAGTTTTAATGACGAATGAGCATTTATTTGGCTGTTTGAACGATATTTCTGCCTCCTAACTGTAAAAACTTCTTTATTTTATATTACTATAACCATTTCGGTCTTTAGCCATTATCAAAGTACAACAATGTTGTGTATGATTGGACTTTGTCACGTGAAATCATCGAGAAGATCTATTGAACTGGATGTTCCTGCGTGTAGATACACTATGTGGTCAAAAGTATCCGGAAACCTGGTCGAAAATGTCTCCCAGGTTTGTGGGGCCTCAATCGCTAATGCTGGAATTTAATATGGTGTTGGTCCACCTTAGTCCACTCTCGCAGACATACGCTCACTCAGGTGCTGGAAAGATTCTTGGGGAATGGCAGCCCATTCTTCACGGAGTGCTGCACTGAGGAGAGATGTCGATGTCGATCGGTGAGGCCTGGCACGAAGTCGGCGTTACGAAACTTCCCAAAGGTGTTCTATGGGATTTAGGTCAGGATGTTACTGTAGTGTAAGCACTCTGCCACAGGCCGTGCATTATGAACAGACGCTTGATCGTGTCAAAAGATGCAATCTCTATCCCTGAATTGCTCTTCAACAGTAGGAAGCAATAAGGTGCTTAAAACATTAATGTACGCCTGTGCTGTGCTAGTGGCACGCAAAACAACAAGGGGTGCAAGCCCCCTCCATGAAAAACACGACCACACCATAACACCATTGCCTCCGAATTTTACAGTTGGCACTACACATTCTGGCAGATGATGTTCTCCTGGTATTCGCCATACCCACACACTGCCATTGGATCACCACATTGTGTACCGTGATTCGTCACTTCACACAACGTTTTCCCACTGTTCAGTCATCCATTCTTTACGCTCCTTACACCAAAGACTTCCGGCATAAGAAGTCAACCTCATTCTGCCAACGGCCTTGTCAAAGAGGGCGGAGGAGCGGATAGAGGTTCAGGGTACTCTCTTGTCCGAGGTGTGGGAAATTGCCCCTAAAGGCGGAAGAATCAACAATGATCAACGACATGAGAATGCAGAAGGCAATGGAAACCACTGCATTAAAGACACGTAACGTGTATCCACAGGACATGTGGCCTGTAATGGAAGAAGTGTCATGATGATCTCTCCATTGGCAAAAGATTCCGGAATAGTCCCCCATTCGGATCTCCGGGAGGGTACTGCCAAGGGGGAGGTTACCATGAGAAAAAGATTGAATAATCAACCAAAGGATAACGTTCTACGAGTCGGGGCGTAGAATGTCAGAAGCTTGAACGTGGTAGGGAAACTAGAAAATCTGAAAAGGGAAATGCAAAGGCTCAATCTAGATATAGTAGGGGTCAGTGAAGTGAAGTGGAAGGAAGACAAGGATTTATGGTCAGATGAGTATCGGGTAATATCAACAGCAGCAGAAAATGGTATAACATGTGTAGGATTCGTTATGGGGAAGGTAGGGCAGAGGGTGTGTTACTGTGAACAGTTCAGTGACCGGTTTGTTCTAATCAGAATCGACAGCAGACCAACACCGACAACGATAGTTCAGGTATACATGCCGACGTCGCAAGCTGAAGATGAAGAGACAGAGAAAGTGTATGAGGATATTGAAAGGGTAATGCAGTATGTAAAGGAGGACGAAAATCTAATAGTCATGGGCGACTGGAATGCAGTTGTAGGGGAAGGAGTAGAAGAAAAGGTTACAGGAGAATATGGGCTTGGGACAAGGAATGAAAGAGGAGAAAGACTAATTGAGTTCTGTAACAAGTTTCAGCTAGTAATACCGAATACCCTGTTCAAGACTCACAACATGAGGAGGTATACTTAGAAAAGGTGGGGAGATACGGGAAGATTTCAATTAGATTACATCATGGTCAGACAGAGATTTCGAAATCAGATGCTCGACTGTAAGGTGTACCCAGGAGCAGATATAGACTCAGATCACAATATAGTAGTGATGAAGAGTAGGCTGAAGTTCAAGACATTAGTCAGGAAGAATCAATACGCAAAGAAGTGGGATACGGAAGTACTAAGGAATGACGAGATCCGTTTGAAGTTCTCTAACGCTATAGATACAGCAATAAGGAATAGCGCAGTAGGCAGTACAGTTGAAGAGGAATGGACATCTCTAAAAAGGGCCATCACAGAAGTTGGGAAGGAAAGCATAGGTACAAAGAAGGTAGCTGCGAAGAAACCATGGGTAACAGAAGAAATACTTCAGTTGATTGATGAAAGGAGGAAGTACAAACGTATTCCGGGAAAATCAGGAATACAGAAATACAAGTCGCTGAGGAATGAAATAAACAGGAAGTGCAGGGAAGCTAAGACGATAGGGCTGCAGGAAAAATGTGAAGACATCGAAAAAGATATGATTGTCGGAAGGACAGACTAATCATACAGGAAAGTCAAAACAACCTTTGGTGACATTAAAAGCATCGGTGGTAACATTAAGAGTGCAACGGGAATTCCACTGTTAAATGCAGAGGAGAGAGCAGATAGGTGGAAAGAATACATTGAAAGCCTCTATGAGGGTGAAGATTTGTCTGATGTAATAGAAGAAGAAACAGGAGTAGATTTAGAAGAGATAGGAGATTCAGTATTAGAATCGGAATTTAAAAGAGCTTTGGAGGACTTACGGTCAAATAAGGCAGAAGGGATAGATAACATTCCATCAGAATTTCTAAAATCATTGGGGGAAGAAGCAACAAAACGACTATTCACGTTGGTGTGTAGAATATATGAGTCTGGCGACATACCATCTGACTTTCGGAAAAGCATCATCCACACAATTCCGAAGACGGCAAGAGCTGACAAGTGCGAGAATTATCGCACAATCAGCTTAACAGCTCATGCATCGAAGCTGCTTACAAGAATAATATACAGAAGAGTGGAAAAGAAAATTGAGAATGCGCTAGGTGACGATCAGTTTGGCTTTAGGAAAAGTAAAGGGACGAGAGAGGCAACTCTGACGTTACGGCTAATAATGGAAGCAAGGCTAAAGAAAAATCAAGACACTTTCACAGGATTTGTCGACCTGGAAAAAGCGTTCGACAATATAAAATGGTGCAAGCTGTTCGAGATTCTGAAAAAAGTAGGGGTAAGCTATAGGGAGAGACGGGTCATATACAATATGTACAACAACCAAGAGGGAATAATAAGAGTGGCCGATCAAGAACGAAGTGCTCGTATTAAGAAGGGTGTAAGACAAGCCTGTAGCCTTTCGCCCCTACTCTTCAATCTGTACATCGAGGAAGCAATGATGGAAATAAAAGAAAGGTGCAGGAGTAGAATTAAAATACAAGGTGAAAGGATATCAATGATACGATTCGCTGATGACATTGCTATCCTGAGTGAAAGTGAAGAAGAATGAAATGATCTGCTGAACGGAATTAACAGTCTAATGAGTACACAGTATGGTTTGAGAGTAAATCGGAGAAAGACGAAGGAGGACATCAAAAGCAGAGTCGCTATGGCAAAAAAGGCATTTCTGGCCAAGAGAAGTCTACTAATATCAAATACCGGCCTTAATTTGAGGAAGAAATTTCTGAGGATGTACGTCTGGAGTACAGCATTGTATGGTAGTGAAACATGGACTGTGGGAAAACCGGAACAGAAGAGAATCGAAGCATTTGAGATGTGGTGCTATAGACGAATGTTGAAAATTAGGTGGACTGATAATGTAAGGAATGAGGAGGTTCTATGCAGAATCGGAGAGGAAAGGAATATGTGGAAAACACTGATAAGGAGAAGGGACAGGATGATAGGACATCTGCTAAGACATGAGGGAATGACTTCCATGGTACTAGAGGGAGCTGTAGAGGGCAAAAACTGTAAAGGAAGACAGAGATTGGAATACGTCAAGCAAATAATTGAGGACGTAGGTTGCAAGTGCTACTCTGAGATGAAGAGGTTAGCACAGGAAAGGAATTCGTGGCGGGCCGCATCGAACCAGTCAGTAGACTGATGGCCCAAGAAAAACACTAAGCGAGGTGTCGTTTGGCATCTACCGACGTGATGTGTGGCTTATGAGCAGCCGCTCGGCCATGAAATCCAAGTTTTCTCACCTCCCGCATAAATGTTATAGTATTTGCAGTGGATCCTAATGCAGTTTGTAATTCCTGTGTGATGGTGACATTGCGACGCTCTTCAACTGTCGGCGGTCTCTGTCAGTCAACAGACGAGGTCGGCTTGTATACTTTTGTGCTGTACGTCTCGCTTCACGTTCCCACTTGACTATCACATCGGAAACAGTGGACCTAGGGATGTTTAGGGGTGTGGAAATCTCGTGTACAGACGTATGACCAAGTGACACTCAATCACCTGACCACGTTCGAATCAGTGAGTTTCGCGGAGCGCCCCATTTGCTCTCTCATGATGTCTAATGACTACTGAGGGCGCTGATATGGAGTACCTGACAGTAGGTGGCAGCACAATGCACCTAATATCAAAAAGTGTGCTTTTGGGGTTGTCCGGATACTTCTGATCACGTAGTGTATGTACAATATACGGCAGACGGGTAGCATACATGTTTCCTAGCCATATAAGATCTGATGCACATTGTGAACATAAATAAAGTAGTTATAAGTACACGTTAACTGCACATGTGACTACTGACTGATGTTCATTGTGTGGTTCCGTTGTTCTGTGACTGGAAATCATGTTTGCTATCTGTCTACCATACATTTAGGTTAATTTGTACTTATCTATTCTGTGAGACACCAAGTTAAATAGATCTTGAAGATCTAGTGAATTCTAATTACAGCCAACATCGTTGTTCTTGAGGTGAAATCATGATAGTAATATAAAATAAAGAAGTTTGTACAGTTATAATGTGGAAATAGCATTCAAATTTTATTAAGTGACTGTGGCCCAAAGGTATGAAATCATTATTTGTTTGACAGTTGTGATACACGGAAGCCTCCTTTTCTTGTCACTGTGCATTTGCCACTTATTGCACTGAGGATGTCTACCTGACTTCACAGCGTTTCATGCTGAATCCTTGACCAAATAATCATAAAAGGTTTCAAACGAGTAATCTCCAAAGTCAGTAGATCAAGTAGGTAAAAAGACGAGGGCTAGTAGAAATCCTTGGGTAACAGATGAAATAATGAATTTAATTGATGAAAGGAGAAAATATAAAAATGCAGTAAATGAAGCAGGCAAAAAGGAATACAAACGTCTCAAAAAAGAGATCGACAGGAAGAGAAAATGGCTAAGCAGGGATGGCTACAGGACAAATGATGTAGGGGCTCATCTCACTAGGGGTAAGAAAGATACTGCCTACAGGAAAATTAAAGAGACCTTTGGAGGAAAGAGACCCACTTGTATCAATATCAAGAGCTCAGATGGAAACCCAGTTCTAAGCAAAGAACGGAAATCAGAAAGGTGGAAGGGGTATATAGAGGGTCTATACAAGGGCGATGTACTTGAGAACAATATTATGGAAACGGAAGAGAATGTAGATGAAGATGAAATGGGAGATACGATACTGCGTGAAGAGTTTGACAGAGCACTGAAAGACCTGAGTCGAAACAAGGCCCCGGGAGTAGACAACATTCCATTAGAACTACTGACGGCCTTGGGAGAGCCAGTCCTGACAAAACTCTACCATCTGGTGAGCAAGATGTATGAGACAGGCGAAATACCCTCAGACTTCAAGAAGAATATAATAATTCCAATCCCACAGAAGTCAGGTGTTGACAGCTGCGAAAATTACCGAACTATCAGCTTAATAAGCCACAGCTGCAAAATACTAACACGAATTCTTTACAGACGAATGGAAAAACTGGTAGAAGCCGACCGCGGGGAAGATCAGTTTGGATTCCGTAGAAATATTGAAACACGTGAGGCAATACTGACCTTAAGACTTATCTTAGAAGAAAGATTAAGGAAAGGCAAATCTACGTTTCTAGCATTTGTAGACTTAGAGAAAGCTTACGACAATGTTGACTGGAATACTCTCTTTCGAATTCTGAAGGTGGCAGGGGTAAAATACAGGGAGCGAAAGGCTATTTACAATTTGTACAGAAACCAGATGGCAGTTATAACAGTCGAGGGGCATGAAAGGGAAGCAGTGGTTGGGAAGGAAGTGAGACAGGGTTGTAGCCTCTCCCCGATGTTATTCAATCTGTATATTGAGCAAGCAGTAAAGGAAACAAAAGAAAAATTCGGAGTAGGTACTAAAATCCATAGGGAAGAAATAAAAACTTTGAGGTTCGCCGATGACATTGTCATTCTGTCAGAGACAGCAAAGGACTTGGAAGAGCAGTTGAACGGAATGGACAGTGTCTTGAAAGGAGGATATAAGATGAACGTCAACAAAAGCAAAACGATGATAATGGAATGTAGTCGAATTAACTCGGGTGATGATGAGGGAATTAGATTAGGAAATGAGACACTTAAAATAGTAAATGAGTTTTGCTATTTGGGGAGCAAAATAACTGATTATGGTCGAAGTAGAGAAGATATAAAATGTAGACTGGCAATGGCAAGGAAAACGTTTCTGAAGAAGAGAAATTTGTTAACATCGAGTATAGATTTAAGTGTCAGGAAGTCGTTTCTGAAAGTATTTGTACGGAGTGTAGCTATGTATGGAAGTGAAACATGGACGATAAATAGATGGGACAAGAAGAGAATAGAAGCTTCCGAAATGTGGTGCTACAGAAGAATGCTGAAGATTAGATGGGTAGATCACATAACTAATGAGAAGGTATTGAATAGAATTGGGGAGAAGAGGAGTTTGTGGCACAACTTGACAAGAAGAAGATACCGGTTGGTAGGACATGTTCTGAGGCATCAGGGGATCACAAATTTAGCATTGGAGGGCAGCGTGGAGGGTAAAAATCATAGAGGGAGACCAAGAGATGAATGCACTAAGCAGATTCAGAAGGATGTAGGTTGCAGTAAGTACTGGGAGATGAAGAAGCTTGCACGGGATAGGGTAGCGTGGAGAGCTGCATCAAACAAGTCTCAGGACTGAAGACCACAACAACAACAACAATCTTGAAAATGGAAGAAGCAGTCACGTATGGCAGCTGTATATGATGGGTGAGGCAATCAGTTGTATCTATGTTGTTCGTCTGACTATCCGATGAGAGCAGCTCGTTAGAAGTCAGCTTAGGGCGCAAACAAGTGGTAGCGCACCAATGAACTCTAATTTTATAGGAGCATGAAGACATAATGATGACTGGTATGAGTCTCCTAAATGAAGTGTCTACTTGTCTAGATGACTAGCTCTGCCTGGCTCAGAGAAGTAGAATTCGAAATGTGCGACTAACTGCAAGTATGTGTAAGTCACACATTAATTTGCTCTTAGTACCACGGCTAGTTTTAGTGTAGTACGAAGTTGCCAGTTACTTATAGATGCGCCCTGGTTCGCCTGCTCCTCTTGATAACGCGCACTAAATACGTGGGCACTTGTTTCGCGATAAAGGCAGCGCTGTTTAAGACTCACTGCTCTCTAGGGGTTAGTGATGTAATATACTCACTCGTAATTACCAACGCGGGAAAGATAGCTAGCATTCGATAAGGACGGAAATACGTCTGGGATGTGCGCCAAACACCTACACGTAGAGCTACAAAACAGATGTAATGGAGAGCGCCCGTAACAGTCTGTTTCTCCTGAACATAATATACGAAACTATAAGCAGTGCGTTTGCCTCCTTATAACCACCACGGATAGTTAGGGCTGACAGATACCCTGCTGGTCTGTCTTCCGGACGAGAACAATCAGTGTACAAGACAGCAAAGGGCTGTTCTTTCCCCATCTCTCTGAAAAATTTTGATCTGCTGTTCGTTAAATACACTGTTCATTCTTACGCTTATCCGTCGGTCGCTGTATTACATGGCGCGAATCGATAACACGTGGTTGTTGGAAGTAGAAATAAAATGTAGATGTGGTGTGACTAGGGCCTCCCGTCGGGTGGACCCTTCGCCGGCTGCAAGTCTTTCGATTTGACGCCACTTCGGCAACTTATGCGTCGACGGGGATCAAATGGTGATGATTAGGGTAACACAACGCCCAGTCGCTGAACGGAGAAAATCTCCGACCCAGCTGGCAATCGAACCCGGGCAGTTAGGATGGACATTCTGTCGAGCTGGGAAGTAGGAATAGCATTTTGCTATTCACGTTTTTTCTAGATATTGCAGTTCTAAGGATAAAAGTAAGTGGTAGTCGAGAAGGGAGTGGGGCAAAGTCAACTGCCATTCTTGATGACATTATACACAAGGTGTTTATGTGTGACATCACCAATGAAACTTCATACACTCCAACGGCGGGTATGTAAACGATTGGAGATACAGGTAGAGCGGTCAACGGAGTACATTAGAAAGGGAGCACGCTTCAACGCAACGATCGCAGTGTAGGCACTTTTACTGTTCGATGGTGATAGGTTTTAACAGTCTTATGCTGCCATCATCTGGTCTTATGAAACTTGGCATAAAATTGCCATGTTACATTACATGAAGTCAAAGCGTAAAACACACTATCCACGTATACACGTATTGATAAAAATCCAGTACATAAAATGTTCACCGTTCATGGAACATACAAAGATGACAAAATCGTCGTATCGTCCATGCATGTACGTGCAAACATGAGGTGATGAGTCTCAGTTACACGCATAGACGATATGAGCATTCTTCCAACTACGATAGATGTTAATGGACGCCTCAGGATAAAGGAACATCGAAGTCGGCATGGGAAGGTGAAGGCCATTTATCAAAAGTCATTTGTTACTTCATATACGTTCAACAATATTTTATTGCACAGCTGAATCTTATAACTCAGCTGCCTGACAAACAAATTCCCTTTGAATCCTCTTCTTCGATCTTACCGCCATAAATATAGAGCACTGTTCAAACATACATTAAAAATGGAAACTCTTCAGTTCAGATTCACAGATAAACTTAACTGCCGACTGCTACGAGATAGAAACTTAATTTATGAAGGAAGCCGTAGCAATCCAGGAGGCCGTGACGTCTCAGAGGCTACGGTGAGATCGGAAGCGACGCGCCACCAGCGCTCACCCACACAGCCGACCTGGACAGGCTACGTACGCCCATTGGACCGGCGAGTAAAAAATAAAACCCAGAAACAGCGCCTCCAAACGCTACGAAGAGCTCAGAAGTCCGAGAGAAAACAAACATATAAATCAGCATAATAATCATGGAACATATGATAATGCTCGGACCAAGACAAAAGCTCAACATGAGCTTGACCCCAAACCCCAATCAAACAATATGTGTAACAACCAGAATTTTACGAATGAATTATTAATGAGTAACCAGTTAATCTTACAGCAAAATATAACAATTTAATGTAATGATCACACACAACGCCAACCAGAATTTTACGAATGAATTATTAATGAGTAACCAGTTAATCTTACAGCAAAATATAACAATTTAATGTAATGATCACACACAACGCTCAGTCACATTAACTGAAGTGGCTCAGAAGGTAAGAGGCAAATCTTGAAGCACTCAGACAATGCAACCATATTTAAAACTATAAATATTAATCTTCCTGAAAGGGTAAATATCACCAGAGTGATGGAATCCACTTACGCAGAAGAGCCAAGATTCACTGGCCCGCTACCGTTTGCTTACCACAGCTGTAGGCAATTTCATAGTCGCTCCATCAGTCAGGGAAGCAACAGCTTCCATCATAGATTAGACTCAATTTCGACCTCAGTGGTTGCACGTGGCAGCCTGGCACATGTGACAATTAACTTCAGACGCAGCTAACAAATAAGCATACACTGAACAAATTGTAGTGAACGGAAATTTTACAACACACGAATGTGGCGCTCAAATAATGTCATACAGAGGCACCAAAATGTAAATGCAGTTCTTGAAACAGAGTGATAGAGAATCGTGGGCAATCAAGCGTAGCGGGATCAACTTCAACACGGGACCGCATGCGGCAATCAAGCAAAGAATGCCTTACCCCAAAGTGCAGAACAGACGGCGTTAGAAAATGAGCAGAACGCCAACACCCATATCAGCAACTATGTGTTCTTAACGCAAGGTAAATCGACTGCATCGAGTTTAGGCCAAAGTATTAACGACCAACACGACGGCATTAGAAAATAAATAGCGTTTTAACACCCATATCAGGAACTATGCCTATTTAAAGTAGGGTAAATCGGCTGCGTCAACATTAGACCGACCAATACGACTTGTGGGACTTCCGGTCTTGTTATCATCTGTGTGCATTTTATCAACTGTGAGCATTTTATTAGCTGGATTACTGTCAAAATGTGTATACGTGGCGTGTGCCTTTTATGCTATGACTTCAAGTAATAGGCATACCAATTTTATAACGAGTTCCGTTCAACTAATGGCATACCAAATTTACACGACTGTCCATGAAAATTGCTACACCACAAAGATGACGTGCTACAGAAGCGAAGTTTAACCGACAGGAATAAGATGCAGAGATATGCAAATGATTAGCTTTTCAGAGCATTCACACAAGGTTGGCGCCGATGGCGACACCTACAACGTGCTGACATTAGGAAAGTTTCCAACCGATTTCTCATACACAAACAACAGTTGACCGGCGTTGCCTGGTGAAACGTCGTTGTGGTGCCTCGTGTAAGGAGATGAAAAGCGTACCATCACGTTTCCGACTTTTATAAAGGTCGGATTGCAGGTTATCGCGATTGCGGTTTATCGTATTGCGACATTGCTGCTCGCGATGGTCGAGATCCAATGACTGTTAGCAGAATATGGAATCGGTGGGTTCAGGAGGGTAATACCGAACACCGTGCTAGATCCCAACGGCGTCGTATCACTAGCAGTCGAGATGACAGGCATCTTATCCGCATGGCTGTAACGGATAATGCAGCCACGTCTCGGTCCCTGAGTCAACAGATGGGGACGTTTGCAAGACAACAACCATCTGCACGAACAGTTCGACGAAGTTTGCAGCAGCATGGACTATCAGCTCGGAGACTGTGGCTGCGGTTACCCTTGATGCTGCATCACAGACAGGAACGTCTGCGATGGTGTACCCAACGACGAACCTGGGTGCACGAATGGCAAAACGTCATTTTTTCGGACGAATCCAGGTTCTGTCTACAGCATCATGATGGTCGCATCCGTGTTTGGCGACATCATGGTGAACGCACATTGGAAGCGTGTATTCGTCATCGCCATACTGGCGTATAACCGAGCAAGATGGTATGGGGTACCACTGGTTACACGCCTCGGTCACCTCTTGTTCGCATTGACGGCACTTTGAACAGTGGACGTTACATTTCAGATGTGTTACGACCAGTGGCTGTATCCTTTATTCGATCCCTGCGAAACCCCACATTTCAGCAGGATAATGCACGACCGCATGTTGCAGGTCCTGTACGGGCCTTTCTGGATACAGAAAATGTTCGACTGCTGCCCTGGCCAGCACATTCTCCAGATCTCTCACCAATTGAAAACGTCTGGTCAATGGTGGCCAAGCAACTGGCTCGTCACAATACGCCAGTCACTACTCTTGATAAAATGTGGTATCGTGTTGAAGCTGCATGGGCAGCTGTACCTGTACACACCATCCAAGCTCTGTTTGACTCAATGCCCAGGCTTATCAAGGCCGTTATTACGGCCAGAGGTGGTTGTTCTGGGTACTGATTTCTCAGGATCTATGCACGCAAATTGCGTGAAAATGTAATCACATGTCAGTTCTAGTATAATATATTTGTCCAATGAATACCCGCTTATCATATACATTTCTTCTTGGTGTAGCAATTTTAATGGCCAGCAGTGTATAATGAGTAAGGTAAGATTTTGGCAGCATAAGATTGTTGAAACTAGTCACACTGGAACAATGAAACTGTCTATACTGTGATAGCGGCATACGAAGTGTGTTCATTTTCAACCATGCCGGTCGCCCAATATCACAGCATATGTACCTTATATTACAGAACACATTAGTTTTGTTCGTGTTCAATTTCGTTAACAGGTCTAGTAGCGTATGACAAGACGTGTGACAATTGTCAGATGTCGAATGATCACTGTGACAGACATGCAGATGTTGTGTCGTCATATGAGACAGCATTATCAGCACCTGACAGAGTTTAAAAGGAGTCTCATTTTGGGTAAGCATTTTATCAGCTGGTCTGCAGTATTCAGAATTTTGGGACATTCGAATATGGACTGCATTGGAATAAGCACGCAAGCACAATCGTCGTCGACTTTCTGGGCAACCACGTCTGATCATCACAAGGGATGATCGCCTTATTCGGCATCAATTACATCTTCGTGTCATTGTAACTGCCATCCAACATCAGGTAATGGACACCCTACAATACCATCGTCGTCGAGTATGGCGGCGAAGTGAGGAGGGAGATCATTCTTCCAGTATTTAGGAGGGGCACATTGGTACCATAAATGGCAATAATGGTAGTAGATGAGAGAGCTATGATGGCATAACTTTATGTCACGGACATCCTGGGTCCACACGCCTTATCTCTCATGTGCAGTCCCCTGGTGACAGAAACAGTTCGTCCACACATGGCACTTGTGTCTGTGAACTGACCGCGTGATGTTGAGACATGTGGCCAGCAAGATCCCCAAGTCCGTACCCGATATAACCTGTGTGGCAGCAGCTCGGACGTCAAACCTGCACAGTGCAGGTATCTATGACGTCAAGAACAAGCTACAACCGTTCTGGGCAGCTTTCTTCAGGAGAGACCCTTGCCGACCGAATCAGTTCATGCAGCCAGCATAGACCGTGTGCAAAGTCGTACTTACGACTCGTACTGCCAGGTTCTTTGAACACAGAAGAGCCAAAGAAACTGGTACACCTGCCTAATGTCGTGTAGGGCTTCCGCGAACCCGCAAAAGTGCCACAACACGCGTGACATGGACTCGACTAATGCTTGAAATAGTGCTGGATGGAATTGTCACCATGAATCCTGCAGGCTCGTCCATAAATCCGTAAGGGTACGACGGGACAGAGATCTCTTCTGAACAGCATGTTGCAAGGCATCCCAGATATGCCCAATAATGTTCCTGTCTGGGGAGTTTGATGGAATCTGGAAGTGTTTAAGTTCATAAGAACGTTCCTGGAGCCAGTCTGTAGCAATTCTGAACGTGCGGGGTGTCGCATTGTCCTGCTGGAATTGCCAAAGTCCGTCGAAATGCACAGTGAATATGAACGGATGCAGGTGATCAGATAGGATGCTTACGCACATGTCACCTGTCAGAGTCGTATCTAGGTGTACCAGTGGTCCAACACGCCCCACACCATTACAGAGCCTCCACCAGCTGGAACAGTCTCTGCTGACAGGTTGTCTCCGTACCTGTACACCTCCATCCGCTCGATACAATTTGAAAAAAAAGACTCGTCCGACCGACAAACATGTTTCCAATCATTAACAGTCCAATGTCGGTGTTGATGGGCTCAGGCGAGGCGTAAAACTTTGTTTCGTGCAGTCATCATGGGTACACTAGTGGGCCTTGAGCTCCGAAAGCCCATATCGATGATATTTCGTTGAATGGTTCGCATGCTGACACTTGTTGATGACAAAGCACTGAAATCTGCAGCAATTTGCGGAAGGGTTGCTCTTCTGTCAGTTGTCGTTGGTCTCCTTCTTGCAGCATCTTTTTTCGGCCCCAGCGATGTCGATGATTTGATGTTTTACCGGATTCCCGACGTTCACAGTACACTAGTGAAATGGTTGTATGGCTAATTCCCCATTTCATCGTTACCTCGAAGACTCTGTGACCCATCGCTCGTGCCTCGACTATGACACCACGTTCAAACTAACTTGAATCTTAATAACCTGCCATTGCAGCAGCAGTAACCGATCTAACAACTGTGGCCGAGTGGTTCTAGGCGCTACAGTCTGGAACCGCACGACCGCTACGGTCGCAGGTTCGAATCCTGCCTCGGGCATGGATGTGTGTGATGTCCTTAGGTTAGTTAGGTTTAAGTAGTTCTAAATCCTAGGGGACTGATGACCTTAGAAGTTAAGTCCCTTTGTGCTCAGAGCCATTTCATTTGACACTTGTTGTCTTAGACAGACGTTGCCGACCGCAGCGCCGTATTCTGCCTGTTTACGTATCTCCCTATTTGATTTCTCATGCCTATACCAGTCTCTTTGGTGCTTTGGTGTTTACGACTCGATTTCGTAATCACTCAAATAACAGAACAGAAGTACTCAGCCCATGTAGATTCATTTCCATTACTCCTTCTCTTCTGCATGCTTCACGTTTTTTACCCGACCGCTTTTATGTGTAACAGCAATGATCGGATAATGATTCATTGATGTACACTTAACAGCGTAACTGAGCCTGACAATGTCGGCCCATCAAGACCGCCGGATTCGGTTTAATTGCTTCGCAAGTCTTCGGCAAAATCCTGAATATCTTCAATCCACTCATTTATCCACCCCGGTCCTAATTTTCTGAGCATTTAATTTGCTAAAGAGTTCCTGGCAGGCAATACACAAGTCAACGAGTACTCCATACTGCACATTCCTGGATCTCGTGAACAAAACGAGACCTTTTAGAACACCAGTGCTTATCACATCCACTCTGTGTCTTAGAGAAAATAATAAATAAATGAATTAAATGGAACAAATAAAATATTAAAACAAAAATTTAAATACGTATTTGCTACTTCCAAACTGCTACCCCATAGAAATTGACATACATGGTAAATATCAATAATTCTCAGAAAAATTATTTCTTCCATTGTACCTTCCATCTTCATGGTCCAACACCAAGTATGTATCTACAAGTACTTAAGTGTTGGTATTTGCGAATGCAAGCATCTTAACCTAAGTCAGCCTGATCCTTCTACACTATTTATGTACCTTCTATATTTATATACAAGCTTTATTACCTATAATTAGACTTAACCTAAAATTTGAAATATAGAAATTTATAAGCGATTTCATTTATTTTGAAGGGAATATAGTGTGGACGGGCAATTAACAGTTCCCGTGACATTACCAACCAGAGACTGAGACCTCGAAACTAAATGGTGAGATTTTGTTTTACTATTTCCTCCCTGAATTGCTATTTCAAGCGCTAGATTAGCTGTTTCTACATGTCTTCTTCAATAGCACCACATTTCAAATGCTTCCAGTTTCTTCTTTTCCGGATTTTCGATGGTCAACGTTTTGTTCTTATAACACGCTGTGCTTCAGACGGCCACTTTCAGGAACTTCGTTCTAAGTTCAGTGTCTCATAACGATAGAGCTCTTACTGGAAAAATCTTTCTTCACTCGACTTTAGATATCATCTTTGTTTCAGCCATCACGTGCGACCTTTCAACAACTGTTCCTTCCCTCCAACTTTGCTTTCTTTACTTTTCAGGCGTATTCTGTCGAGACGTGAGTATGTTATCCATATTTTTTTTTCCAACAGGTCTTTGAAGAAATCCTTACACGCAAGTGTACAGGCTATGTAACCTGCTTACAGTAGTTTTTATATTTCGTTGTGTTTTTATTCCTCATAAAATTTGTGAGGTGGTAGTCCTTTTTTACCATATTCGAATTGCAAAAGATAAGGTGACAATCTATTTTACCACCTTCCATTGGCATCTCCTGGACGAGACGATGTGAATGATATGTCACACACCGTACTTTGTGCGCAACAGGCTTAATTAGCATATCAAATGATGGTGAAATATTGCTTGGATGATCAGAATATGATACTAAGCAATCCTTTTTCCCATTTGCATTTCGTAGCAACACAGACTTGGAACAGAGAGGAGGCGACGAGTCACGACAAAATATTTTCTTTAAAAGCCACATTGTAGACCTGTGTCGAAGTTCATAAATATCACTTTTGTCAGGGATTTAGCGCAGGTCTCGACACAATCGCGTGGCTTGTTTCACCACAAGGGGCCAATGGCGCCTTTACTGCCTCGTGTGCCCCAAGAAATCGGCCACTTCGCAGTTCACACTAATTCGATGGGCGGCATTTTCGAAAGTGGACAAGTTAAAACAGCAGGCGGCGCTCACGTGAACAGTGGATGATATATACACTCCTGGAAATGGAAAAAAGAACACATGGACACCGGTGTGTCAGACCCACCATACTTGCTCCGGACACTGCGAGAGGGCTGTACAAGCAATGATCACACGCACGGCACAGCGGACACACCAGGAACCGCGGTGTTGGCCGTCGAATGGCGCTAGCTGCGCAGCATTTGTGCACCGCCGCCGTCAGTGTCAGCCAGTTTGCCGTGGCATACGGAGCTCCATCGCAGTCTTTAACACCGGTAGCATGCCGCGACAGCGTGGACGTGAACCGTATGTGCAGTTGACGGACTTTGAGCGAGGGCGTATAGTGGGCATGCGGGAGGCCGGGTGGACGTACCGCCGAATTGCTCAACACGTGGGGCGTGAGGTCTCCACAGTACATCGATGTTGTCGCCAGTGGTCGGCGGAAGGTGCACGTGCTCGTCGACCTGGGACCGGACCGCAGCGACGCACGGATGCACGCCAAGACCGTAGGATCCTACGCAGTGCCGTAGGGGACCGCACCGCCACTTCCCAGCAAATTAGGGACACTGTTGCTCCTGGGGTATCGGCGAGGACCATTCGCAACCGTCTCCATGAAGCTGGGCTACGGTCCCGCACACCGTTAGGCCGTCTTCCGCTCACGCCCCAACATCGTGCAGCCCGCCTCCAGTGGTGTCGCGACAGGCGTGAATGGAGGGACGAATGGAGACGTGTCGTCTTCAGCGATGAGAGTCGCTTCTGCCTTGGTGCCAATGATGGTCGTATGCGTGTTTGGCGCCGTGCAGGTGAGTGTCACAATCAGGACTGCATACGAGCGAGGCACACAGGGCCAACACCCGGCATCATGGTGTGGGGAGCGATCTCCTACACTGGCCGTACACCACTGGTGATCGTCGAGGGGACACTGAATAGTGCACGGTACATCCAAACCGTCATAGAACCCATCGTTCTACCATTCCTAGACCGGCAAGGGAATTTGCTGTTCCAACAGGACAATGCACGTCCGCATGTATCCCGTGCCACCCAACGTGCTCTAGAAGGTGTAAGTCAACTACCCTGGCCAGCAAGATCTCCGGATCTGTCCCCCATTGAGCATGTTTGGGACTGGATGAAGCGTCGTCTCACGCGGTCTGCACGTTCAGCACGAACGCTGGTCCAACTGAGGCGCAAGGTGGAAATGGCATGGCAAGCCGTTCCACAGGACTACATCCAGCATCTCTACGATCGTCTCCATGGGAGAATAGCAGCCTGCATTGCTGCGAAAGGTGGATATACACTGTACTAGTGCCGACATTGTGCATGCTCTGTTGCCTGTGTCTATGTGCCTGTGGTTCTGTCAGTGTGATCATGTGATGTATCTGACCCCAGGAATGTGTCAATAAAGTTTCCCCTTCCTGGGACAATGAATTCACGGTGTTCTTATTTCAATTTCCAGGAGTGTATATATACATAGTTTGAAGAAAAAATCACGCACTCGCACTTTACTCTTTGCAGGGCAATTCCTCACATCCTAGCAATATAAAAAGACTCACAAAATTTCGTCCTGTGCATATTTAGGGCAGTAAATGGACGTTAAGGATTGGCAATCTGGCAACACTGTAATCACATGTTCGGCAACTACCTCTGTCAGGATACAGCCGGAGTGCTGTGCAGCTGATGCTGTGGACAGTGTATTGGGTTAGCATGCAGGACATTGAGGACTCGATTCCGGATCGAAGCTTATTTGTTTTTATTTGTTAAATGTAGTCTGCGTGGTACAATATCTGCCGCCGTAATCGTCATACAGCGATTACAGTGGGTTTTCTACAAAACATTTGCAGTTGCATACTATGAATGCAGAAATGCAAGTACAATCGTTTTCCTAGGACCACTTTTAAGGAAACCTTTTGCATGCCTTGGACGCGAATTGTTTTGCATGACTGTGTTTACTACATTCCAAACTTGTTTTGTGTGTAACCTTTCTATTAATACCAACTACTATTCTTGCCACGTTAAGGTCTGTTGTATTTCGTCAAGACCTTACTTCACCAGTACTTTGCGTGCATTGTAAATCATTTTGTTGGTATCACTGGGAGACGGTGCACAGAAAATATGTTTGAAATCTAGTAGACGCAGCGGCGCTAAGTAATTCGCTTCTACGACGTGCAAAAAAACTTCTTTAAAAGGTCACCAATGAAAACGATTGCACTTCCAGTTCTGTGTTCGTAGTATGTATCTGCAAATGTTTTGTAGAAGATCCACAGTAATCGCTGTATGACGACTAAGACGCCAGATACCGTACCATGCAAACTACTTTTAGCGAATAAAAGCAACTAAGCATCGGCCCAGAATCGAACCCTCGACCATCTGCGTGCTAAAACAACACAGTACCTACCGCACTAAATGCACAGCGTCGTCGCCAATTCCCGACAAAGATAGTTACCGTACATGTGATTACACTGTTGCCAGATTGCCAATATTTAACGTCCATTTACTGCCCGAAGTATTATCAGGACGAAATTTTATGATAGCCTTTCTTGCATTGCCAATATGTGAGGAATCACTCAGAGAAGTCCGAGTGCGCGAATTTTTCCTCACCCTGTATAAGTGCTAGTAAAGAGAGAGGGAGATTGAACTCACTAGTCATTTTTTTACAGAGGTGAAGTTAACGTATATGACGACTGAAAGTAATCGTTTGAGATAGGAAACGGCGTCAGTAGGCCCAATGGCGGACTTACGTATAGGCCCACTAGGCACACGGGGACGACATTGTTCGTTCGGTACTCACTTTAATCTTTCACGTTTTAAAATAATTGTGCTTACAAACGACAAAAAATTTTAATATTGTAAACAATTTTCTAGTTTAAATAAGCCTTAAGAACGAAATTCGATAATACAAGCTTGGAAATATACATAGTTTACTTGGTGACTGAATGGAAATTTAACATTGGGTTTCTGTCTGGTATCATCCTCATGACTGTTCAAAATATTTTCAAGTAAGCTGTCAGGACGGCAATCAACAATACAGTGTTTGAAATGTTATTATTCGACAATGTTTTCGGCTTCTGCTTAACCCTATCATATTTTTCCCGCGAAAATACCGGGACCCTGAAAAGCTGTGATAAACTGAGCAGCAGTTTCTTAAATACTGTAACATGTGTGGGCCTCAGGAAGTGAAACCCGACTCTACTTAAATTTCTTGTAGAAATTATGGGGAAGTATCAAGTCAACCGCCCATTACTGTAATTAACGTGAAAGCTCTGTCGTCTTCCATATCTGAGCTTTGATTTAATTACACCTGTTTAACAAATCATGTTGATACTGGCAATGTTTAAAGACATGTTTATACGAAAAGAACATAAGCCGAATATCTAATAATGTGTGAAATACACTACACAAAAATTCAAAAATTTCATTTATTTATTTATTTAGTTACTTTTTTCGGCGAAGAAAGAAGGAGAAACCAACTTTCCTTTGTCTCATTTACTGTGCTTCAGCTTGCACGATATCAAAGTTCCCACTCAGTGCAATCGAATAGTAAGTGGCATTGCAGATTTTATATTTAACTTCTTAACTAAGGTTTTTTTTCCTCGAGGAAAGGTTATTTTTATTTTATGTTGGGACAAAAGATGCATTTGCATGTAGACATATCAGCAGTGTTCACACAAATGGCAACACACCACATCGACTGCCAACAAGACTACTTAAACTTTGTAGCCTGTCTTCTCTACCCACAGAAACCGCAAAAATATTGTAAGAATAAGTGGGATAAGAGTCGATCTAGCACACCTCACTACAAGAAATTGCAAAAATTATTTGCTTTTTAAATTAGAAAGACAGTGTCAAGAATATTCAAAACATATTTGCGTCCCAGCTAAACGCGAGAAACGCGGGAAACAGAAGCCAAAAAAGGGACTGTCCCGTTTTCTTTACGAGACGAGTTCCAGCCGGCAGGTGTGCTTCGACTGTTCGGTGACAACAGAGAAACAGGGGACAATGAAATTAAATTATTCTGCATTGTCGTTCTTTGATAGCACAGTTACGTCGAGTAATCTGAGTTGGTCAGTTCATCACTCCATGTTTAAAGGAAAAACATTTGTGCTCGTGTGCTGTGTTCAAAGTAAAAAGCTTTGTGCTCATGTGCGGGTAGTACGATTGGAACTGGAGACAGTCTTTCTTTCTTTCCTTTTACAAATTTTTTTCTTTTGTTTTGACTGTTGGTTGGCAATTTTGTAAGTACTTTTGTAAGTACTTTAACAGTGAAATAAACAAAGGTACAAAATTAAGTGGGACGGCATTCCGGAAATTATCGAAGGAAAGGCGAGACCGAGAAGCCAATGTTCCAAAAGCGCTTCGCAGAGGAGATAAACCTCTCTCAAAATATGTTGCTGGTTTGACTTCGAGTTCAAATAGTATGGATGATATTTCTTGCACTGTAGCTGATATAAAAGAAGTAAATACAGGGGAAACAAAAGTTAAAAATGAAGATAAGCAAATTGTTCCTGATTTCGAGTTTCACAAAAAACTAAGTGTCGACTCAGACATTACAAAAAGAAATAACCTCGTTAGTGATGATCCTGCAGAATGGTGAGTCAATGAATCAACAATCGACATTCTCTTACAACGTGGCATTAATCAAAATTGTAACGGTGATTTTTGTAATTCAAGAAGATCAATAAGCGATAAAACCAGATACTTGAACAAAATGTATTTTACCGTAAACTTTTAAATGGTGAACCATCTATGCGTTATTTTCTGGTATACTCGTGTAGCGCCATTGCTGTTTTTTGTGCACCATGTAAACTGTTCGGAGATAAGGCCGTGATTGCTACTAACGGTATTGCAGATTGGAAAAATATTTCTAATGTTTTATCTCATCATGGGAATTCATTTGAGTGATCACTTTTAACAAGAAAAAAGTCACTTGGAACAATAGATAACCATTTTGAGTCTTACGTTGAGACAGAAAAAATGTACTTGCGCAGTTTGTTGAAAAGGGTATTTGCAGTAGTGAAGAAGATTAACAGTCGTGGACTTCCCCTAGGGGCACACGTTGAAAGATTCCATTCATTACATAATGGTCAATTTATGATGTCTCTTGAACTTTTAGCTTAGTCTGGTCCTTTTCTTGCAGACCACATTGAACGATATGGAAATCCAAGGCAGGGACATACAAATTATCTTTATTCAAGAATCTGTGATGAAATAAAAGAGCTTCTTTCTGAACAAATAAAAATAATTATCAGAAGTGAAATAAAACAGGCCAAATATTTCTCTATAATAGTTGACTCTACTGTGGAAAATTCACATATTGATCAATTATCTTTCGTATTAAGATACGTCAACGAGAAAAGTGAACCTGTTGAACGTTTCCTCCTGTTTTTCCTCCTGTTTCCTCCTGTCCAAAAACTTAGCTGAGTCCGTATTAAAAGTGCTGTCTAAAAATTCCATTGATATTACTGACGGTAGAGGCCAGTCACATGAAAACGCAAGCAATATGTCAGGAACCTACACTGGTTTGCAGGCAAGCATTAAAGAACGAAAACCGAAAGCGCATTATGCGCCTCCTGCAGTACATTCTTTGAATTTAGTCAGCAATGGTGCTGCAAGCTGTTGTCGGGAAGTATGCTCATTTTTCAGTGTAGTGCAAAGCCTTTATAATTTTTTCTCTGCTTCTACACAGCGCTGAGATAAACTTCTTTCTTTCATGCAGCCAGGAAGCAAAATGGTAAAAAGTTTACAAAAACACGTTAGTCAGCAAGAGAGGAAGCGTGTGTAAGTCTATATGAAAACTAGAAGGGCGTTATCAATACCCTCACACATATTGTCAATGATACATATGCAAAACCACTTCTGGGAAATGAGGCTTCAGCTTTATTGAATCAACTCAGCAGACTAGAAACAGTGTTCATGATGACAGTTTGGAAGGACATACTCCAGAGATTTAATAGTGTAAATCTGATATTGCAAAGTGTAAATATTGATACTAAAATAAGGCATGAATTGTATGAATCACTTGTAGGATTTATTTCATCTATTTGTGGCTTGTTCGACTATTATGAAAATAAATCCATGGAGATTGTCACTAATATAGACTATGAATGCACCTATAAAAGATCACGAAAACGCAAAGTTCATGATCACGAAGAAGCAGACTCCGAAGAAGTTTTTCTGACTGGAGGGGAAAAATGTAGAGTCGAAACAAGTCTTCCAGTACTCGACAACTTGTATGCCGAATTAGTGAGGAGGAATGAAAGTTACAGAACACTGTTGGACTCCTTTACAGTTTTCAGTAGCCTTAAGAACAGTTCACCTGACGATATTGCTGAATGTGCACCAAACCTCCAAGCGCCATATGACACAGATTTAAAGCCTTCCTTCCCTACTGAATGTGTACATTTCGTGGAACTTCTGAAATCTTCTGATATTAGTGATATACAAGTCAAAATGAGCAAATTTTTAAGAAAAGGGAGGTTACAGTCCGTGTTTTCGAATGTTGGCATTGCTCTTTAGAATATTTCTATGTATGGCACTTACAAATTGTTCAGTAGAACGCTCGTTTTCGGCTCTTAAAAGGCTGAAATCGTACCTACACTGGACGTTGTCTGAGGAGAAATTGAACGCCTTGCCCATTCTTCACGTCGAAGCCCACCTGCTGACTGATACCTATCTGAACTATGAAGCTATGATCAACGAGTTTTCGACCGTCAAAGCCGGACGCAAACATGGCTGACTGATGAATTTGTTTATTTATTCATATTAGTTTTAAAAATTTAAGATTATAATGTGATTTTTATTATAACTTAGAGCACATTCATTGGATTTACAAACTACGTATTACCTGTTTATTTTACAATTGCCGAACGCAGACGCAGAAGTAAACCTCGTTTACGTGCAGACGTAACCGAAGGCGCACGACAATTCTAAACAATACCCGAATGACCCAGGCCGCTCGGCGCTGTGCAGTCAAGTCATACTGATACTCTAGCACATTACAACTGATGCGTATTCTTGACGTCTGCTGAAATGTATAGTTGTAGCGGAAATATACGTTGTCGGAGAGTATGCTCAGATGAAAAAGTGTTAATAAATAACGTAGTTCAGTTCTGTCGATAAATACGTAAAAGCTATGGTGAGAGCAGTAGCTGCAGTACAAAGATGTTCAGCCGTTACATGGATTAAAGGTATTGTGTACACGTATTATGCAGCATCTAGCTACACAGACACTAGTGCTTTACATGTTAACTATTAGATTACAAAATAAATTTGATGTTTCCACACTAGTCCGTAAAATTATGTAATAGCAAATCCAATTCTGTGTTTGTTCGCCTGTATTTAGTAATTAGTTTGTGCACCGAAATCTCTGTTTCGTTTTCGTTTCTTACGCTTTCCTATAGATTCACGTGTTAATACCGAGCGTGGTTTTTTTTTTTTTTACCTGCTACACGTTCAAGTTGTTAGATCGTAAAACGACAGTTTAATTTTAATTTTGAACGCATCTCTGTAAAAGTACGTATTCATTTCTATGTATGCCACGTTCGCTTCAATTTTTAGATCGTAACACAACTTCTTTAGTTTCGTTTTCAACAGTTTCGTGTAAAAGTGAATGTATAACAAAAATCCGTTGTCTTCTACATGGTCTGCTGAATTTTTAGGCCGTAAAAGAAAAGTTATTTTCCTTATGAAACTTCCTGGCTTCTGTAAAGTTTGGAAGGTAGGAGACAAGGTACTGGCAAAAGTAAAGCTGTGAGGACGGGGCATGAGTCGTGCTTGAGTAGCTCAGTTGGTGGAGCACTTGCTCCCGTGTTCGAGTCTCGGTCCGTCACACAGTTTTAACCTGCCAGGAAGTTTCATATCAGCGCACACTCCGCTGCAGAGTGAAAATATCATTCTATTTTCCTTTGTTTCTCTTGTCTTTCGACAGAATACTGTGTGAACACAATGCAATTTTTCCACTGCCGTATTCCAAGTACAGTTCAAGAACCAATTACATTTTGACTGAGCGCTAATAGACGGCTGACACGTGCTTCAGAACAACGAATAGCAGAATACGGAAACAGCTCACAGCGCTCCCACCCGAAACGTCAACTGTGAAGTGATCGGGTGACAGTTATTATTTAAAACATGTTTTTTGGGGGGCGGGGAGCGCATATAGTATGGTGTGCCTAGGGACGCAAAATATTTAAATCTGCCACTCAGTAGGGCATGGATTTTCCATGGCTGGTCTTAGTATCACGCGTCCATTTTCCCTGAATTACCACAGGATGGAGCTAATTTAGTAGAAATGTTTCTGTATCGTTTTATTGCGCCGTTATCTTCCCTAATATGAACGAGGAAAGCTGTATTTTATTTTGTTCTCACCAGTTTGCCCTCCCTCTCCTATCGCCACACCTTGTACCTCATTCTTCACCCCCCCCACCCCCCCCCCCCCCCCGACACATAGATTTTCTTGAAGTTGAATTTGTTCACTATCTCTCTAGTTCTGGTGTAGTGTTCTGTTTATTTCTTTAGCTATCTATACGTCTTTAGACTAGGTTCCCGGTATATAGTTATCAGTGCACGTTGGTATATCATTGTCTTCCGTCTCGTGCTCTCGACTACAAGGAGTTTTTGATTTCTCCATTTCTTTTCCGTTCCTTCTTTTTTTTTATTTTGCTTTCGCTGTTGCTTCTGTTATTTTGAAACATGTTAGTAAGCTGGTACATTCTATTGTCTTTGTTCAAGTTTATAATAAATAACTTATAACACTTTGTACTCGTTTGCTAGGATACAAGCTAGCGTTACCTTCTGGGAGGAATTTTGTATTTGAACAAGTGTTTGTCTAATGGATAAAGGGTACCGGACAGTAACTTCGAATATAATGCAGTTTATAGAAAACTACAAAGGCTTCACTTTGGGGATAATGGAAGCATAAAAGTTCATGCAAATGAAACAATAAACGGTCGCCAGCCTAATTAGACATATTAATTTGAAGCATTATTTTTAAAAAATTGAATATGAATTGCTGAAGTGACTATCATTAAGATTTCTTTTGATTAGTACACTGGATCCACACGACTACAAGGCGATCTAAGATGTGGGTAGCAGTAGTTACCACTAATACACAAACCAGTTATCACACAAAGCAAGATTGTACTCCACTCATAATAATAACAGTTACGATTACAATCATTATGGAACTCAGTACTCAGATGTTACTGCAGGAAACAGTGAACTAAAGTTGGGCATGAAAAGAGTTGTGACTTAACTGAAAAATAAATACCACAAATAAAATTAAATAATTCTACATACACACTTTTTTATACTCTCATTTATGGAAATGCATCAAATTTCGTTAATAGCGACAATATTCAATTTATATTTCTAATATGAGGAGAATATAGTAGGAACCAGTAAACTGATACCGCCTTTCTAGGCAAACTCTACGATTATTTCAGAATTAAAGTTCCATTCAATCAACATTAATTCCTAACCCCACTTGGAATAAGTTATGTTTTCATCCTTTAAAGCAAATTACTCAATACTGGGCTCGATTAACAAAAAAAAAAAAAAAAGAAAAATGGCTGATGTTAGCAATCGAGATTAAATTACGTTTCAGATAAGATTAATTTAAGTGCCTTTTTCATCACCTGTGGAGCAGGTATTTTAGACAGTAACATTTACAGTCTCTGGCACTAAATTTTTGCACATTTAATTCACAGAAAAAAATCACTAGCTAGTTAGAAAGAGGATACTCGGTTCTCTGCACACTTAGGAGGGGATCCTGCTTCGGTTCATGATTAGGATAATGTTAGGCTTCAAAACACAGGTTTATAGCACTTGGATTATTGTTCAAAACACTCACACAAATGATCAGGTCCATGCTATAATACATATCTGTGTGTCTGAAGTTGTTAGAGCAGTGGCGAAATAGTGGTGGCAAGCGACTTGGCGGCTAACGGTACTCACGGCTCTTAATGTTGAATGCTCTTTGCAATTTCTTCTTGGCGACCGATTTTTATTGTATTAGAGCGTTTCCTGATTGCCAAGAGTATCATACAACAGCCAAATTCACATCTGAGGCACATTTCCATACAAAAAGGCTTCCAACTGTCTCCCTTGGCATCCTCGAAGTTTACCGTGCAACTGCTATCCACTTACTGCGTACCGTTCCCACCAAGGAACGGGCCAGACCGAGCGCCAAAACCACCTTTTACTTCGCACCAAGTCACTTCCGTTACGGAAGGGCTTCCCTTCAGCTCTTACCTTTCACAATACAAGCTCCCTAAGCATGAACCAGCTTCCAATATACAATTTTTTTTATGGACGTACATTTATTACAAAATTTCATTATTTTTAAACATAGTTTAGCTTTTACAAGATATATATTACAAATTTTAACATCCCTGTCACAAATCAATGACCTTAACTAACAAAGACTTCATAATCACAGACACTTAGTTACATAGAATACGTCATTTACAATCGACATTTGTGTTACACATGCCTCATGTTTCATTGAGGTTTCCCGACAGGGATACATCAATGAAACATCAACAACACCTGTGTAGTGTCGAGCAGTCAAGAAAATTAATCAATCCAACCAGAGTTGGACATAAAAAAAAATGTATCACAAAATACACTAAACACAATAAACCTCATACACATCATTACCAAAACAAGACAGAAGCATGAATATTCGATTTCGTAGACCTATGATATTTAATTCTCATTTTATGAAACAATAAGTTAAGCAGTAATCTTGATTTTCTGCATTACCAAGAATATTGCGTAGCATGTTGCAAGTATACAAGAAAAATGAAGGTATACATATACGAGTTCATACATAACAATATCACAAGAAAGTTTAACATTGTACACTTCATACATCCTATAGTGTAATTTTGAAATTATTAAGCAAGAAATTGTCAACGCTACTTCTAATAATAGCAGTGCATTCTTTAATATTTACATAGATGTATAAACATATTTGTATTAAACCCAGTATTATTTTCTCACTGCCCTTACTTGAAACAGACAGTCCATTTTTGAAAACCATACCAAAAACGCACTCAACATTAATTAAGACAATAACCAAATAATATTGCTGCCTGCAATAGCATTTGGCAGTCCATGAGTGACATTTTACCATATTCAGACATACCTTCTTGCCCCAGTTTGGCTAGTCTTCTATGCTGCCCCCTCTGTATTCAAGGCAGTCCTTTGTTACTTTCATGATCAACACTTGTCCGTCCAATTACATTTTTGGTAGTCCATCTGATCATACTGCAATATTCCATTATTGCAGTTCTCATACAAATCATAGCCTGGACTTTACACAACTGGATATTCCATTACGTTTATCGAATATGAAACTTATAGACTTGCATCAGTAGTCCGATAACAGAAAAGTTTTCTCCAACATTACAACACTCAGTAATAGAACATCAATAACCAGAACATACAATCTTTGAAATTAAGACCAGGGCATCTGTCAACAAGGAAAGGTACATCCAGTGTTGGAGCATTTATGTTGACAGATTATTGTGAACTTAAAACTCTCCTTGATTGGACATTATTCCATTATAGAGTTGAATTTTCACCTAAAGAAGACAACTCCTTTGTGACGAAAGCGTTGTTAAGAGTTCACTAGAAGATACTTAGAGGTTTCGTATTTGATGGGACAATGATGTTAACATGAAGCAGATTATCTCTAGATTCAAATGCAGTTGTGTAGTTGATTTCGGAGAGGAAGTACAATGGAGCCAAAATATAAATTCATATGAAGCTTGTGGGGGACTTATTATTACTTCCAGTCAACATTTTAATGCGTAAATTGTTTGGAGTTGTTCAAACAGCAATTACTGGGATGGAACTATTTTGATGCAGCTACCAGAATAAGTGTCAAGGAGTATAAGTTGGAACTTTGGCCTTTATTTTACCTCCATTTGACAGCATGAGAATACAATTCTCATAAATTCAGAATTTATTTTCACAGTCGTGTGCCAATATACAGGTTTCCATATTGACACGCAATTACGTGACAAAGAAAAGGATTACCAGGTAGCTTTCCAGAAAACCATTGTTGGAGTCATCGTAATGGTATCTTATAACAATAGAATATAAAGAGTAAAATACTATTTGATTAAATACATATACACTTTTCTAATTTGCCCCTTATTACTCATTTCTGTGGGCATAACGTTCTAAATCTACAATATTACGAACACCCAATGGCTTCTTTGACTTAGGATAAACAAGACAATAGGCATTAGCGTGCAGAGTTCCTTGCACTTGAAAGGTATCACTATAAATGTATTTGAACTTAGAAATTTGCTGGTTTATTCCACTGGATTTTTCGTGAATTTTTGGAGAACAATATTAGCAATTTTGGATTTGGTAACTTTAAGGCCCTTATCGTGCTTTTTAGATCTGGCTTCCGCTTTTTCTTTCATTCGTTTTCTTACCAAGTCTTTTTTCTCTTTCTGATTTAGTTCTACATTGAGTGGAAATTGTAAGTCTTCTACAATTACACTTTTGCTTTTACAATTAAGTAGGACTGCCTCGGCTGTAAATCCTGTAGTTTCATGATGTAAAGTATTTATTACATTTTCAAAGTCTACAATAAACCTGCCCCAGTCCTTGTGATTGTAGTGGCAGTAAGGTGCTATTTACTGACCAATCACCTATATCTGGTTGCTTCTCCGGTTTCCTGCTTTCTACATCTTTCATGATTCTACTCAACTCTTGCCATCATATGGTATCATCAGGTGGCTCTTTCGGTTTTCTGAGTTCAAACTGTTTCACGACTGATATCAAATCTTGCCCCAATATCGTATCATCGGCTGGCTCTTCCTTTTTTGGTTTGGTGTTTACCGCCTGATTTTGTTTAGAAAAATCCCCATTTCGTTTTTCAGATATATTTTCTGTAATGCTTTGTTCTCATTCCCCTATTTCTACATTTTCTTCGTCTGAACTTTCACTCATTTCACATTCACTGTCTGATTCTAGCATGAATTCTACTGTAATACAACGAACCAACTCTCCATCTGATCTTTCGTTAGTTTCATTATTTTCAGTTTTCCGATCATTTCGTTAAATTTCTATTTCATTTTCGGTCACAGGCGTTTCTTCAATATAACTCCGAATGGTGTCAACTGTAACTTCATATTTAATATAATAGTTTTTGGTTTCAGTGGTTCACATACATTCTTCTCAATCCAGATCTTCATGACCATCACCAACAATTGTTTGTACGAGAGTTCCGTCAGAAAGGATCTTATCCACACTATTGCAGATTTCGTCCTCCTCCGGATTCCTGTTTATACTGACAATTTCTCTATTTTTTGCATCAATTTCCCTAACATCGGCAGCTCTTGTGCTTAGTGCGGCTCCTTCCTTCGTCCTATCAACGTCTTCCTCTAAAATTGCTGCTCGCACACCTTGTGCGGTGCTAACTACTTTCACCCAATTTCCATCTTCGAGCTACGTCCTCTTTCCGACTTTTCCAATTTCGTTTCCTCTCTTTATTAAATGTCTTGCCGTATAACCATCTTCAAAATTTTCCCACTCATATTGCTTTATACTGTGAATCAAATCATCACACATTTCTACGATCCCTGACGACTCCCCTTCGCACAAATTGTCTGTTTTTTTCACTTGTACTTAATAATATATTCGATTCTCCATTCATTTCGGTGATATTCTCCACTGAAACGGGTCCAACGAATTTCTTTGTGACGTTACCTCTTCCTACTGCAGCTACCGCAACTTAACGGTGACCAGCTGATTGCTCCTCGAAGTTCAATAATGCACGCAGTGGCCTGGTTTGCATGTTACTGCCTGCTGTATATTCCCTGTACGTGGCTCATATCTACCAGCACCTGTCGTTCTGTGTACACTGCCTTGTGACGTAGTTCTGTCATTTGTTCGTGTCTTAAATTCACTTTGCTTAATCTGGTATGATTTCTTTAATTTGGGCCTGTAATACTTGTCGGCATGAATCTGGCTCGTAAAACACGTGCACCTTAGTTTTCCACATCATTTCGGTTTTGAAAATTTCGAGGTACAAACCCCCGACCGCGAAATGATATGTTACCACGACCTCATTTCTACCTCTTTGCATCATAATTACTTTGTAACGCTCGTTCTCAGTTTGTTCATTATGCTCACGATTTTCCATACTTCAGATGTTATTGTTTTGGCAATAATCACGGTTTCCTCTCCAGTGATCCTCGTCTTCTACTGTTGTCATTGCTTCCCATGTAATGTTTCGAATCCTCCAGGAGCTTTTTCCGTAGTCTGTGGTCTGACAAGTTTCTATGGACTATCTCGCCTAATGTACTGCAAGTTCGCGCAGCTGGGAGTTCAATACTCATCTTATAATTGGATTACACCCAATATTTAGATTCCGATCTGTATTTTAGTGGGTTTGCAAGTATAGCATTTGGTACTCGTTTGCTACGATACAAACTGGTGTTACCCTCTGGGAGGAATTTTGTATTTGACTGCATGTATGTCTAATGGATAAAGGATATCGGAGAAAACTACACAGGCTTTTCTTTGGGGATAATGAAAGTATAAAAGTTCATACAAATGAAACAATAAACGATCGCCAGCCTAATTAGAAATATTAATAAAAAAATTGAATAGGAATTGTTGAAGTGAGTTTCATTAAGATTCCTTTTGAGTAGTAGGCTGGATACACACGACTACAGGGCGATCTAGGATGTGGGTAGCAGTAGTTACCACTTATGCACAAACCAGTTATCATAGAAAGCAAGATTGTACTCCACTCAAAATAATAACAGTTACGATCACAATCATTATGGAACTAAGTTCTGAGATGTTACTGCAGGTAACAATGAACTAAAGTTGGGCATGAAAAGAGTTCTGACTTAACTGACAAATAAATACCACAAAAAAATTAAAATTAATACTACATATACAATTTTTGTAGCCTCATTTATGGAAATGTATCAGATTTCATTCGTAGCGACATTATGCCCTTTGTCTTTCTAACATGAGGAGAATACAGTGGGACCCATAAACAGATACTGTCTTTCTAGGCAAACTCTATATTTATTTCAGAAGCAAAGTTCAATTCAGCCAACATTAATTCTTAACCCCACTTGGAATATTTTATGTTTTCATCCTTTGAAGCAAATTACTCAACACTGAGCTCGATTAACCAAAAAAAAATGTTCATGTTAGTAATCGAGACTACATTTCAAATAAGTATAATTTAAGTGCCTTTCTCATCACCTGTGGAGCAGGTATTTTAGAGAGTAACACTTACAATCTCTTGCTCTAAAGTTTTGCACATTTAATTCACAGAAACAAATCACTAGTCACGTAGAAACAGGATACTCGGTTTTCTGCACATTTACTAGGGGATCCTGCTTCGGTTCATAATTAGGATAATGTTGGGATTCAAAACACAGGTTTATAGCACTTGGATTATTATTAACAACACTCGCATAAATTATCAGGTCCATATTATAATACGTATCTGTGTGTCTGAAGTTGTTGGAGCAGTGGCGAAATAGTGGTGGCAAGCGACTTGGCGGCTAACGGTATTCACGGCTCTTGATGTTGAATGCTCTTTGCAGTTTCTTCTCGGCGATGGATTTTTATCGTATTAGAGCCATTCCTTACTGCCAAGAGTATTATGCAACAGCCAAATCCACATCTGAGGCACATTTCCATACAAAACTGCTTCCAACTACCTTCCTTGTGACCCTCGATGTTTACCGTGCAACGGCTATCCACTTACTGCGTAACGTTCCCACCGAGGAATGGCCCAGATCGACAGCCAAAATCACCTTTTACCTCGCACCTAGCCACTGCCGTTGCGGAGGTTCTTCCCTATGCCTTTTACCTTTCACAATACAAGCTCCCTAAGCATGAACCAGCTGCCAATATACAAAATTTTCTTTATGAACTTACATTTACTATAAAATTTCATTATTTTTAAACATCATTTAGCTTTTACAATATATATATATATATATATATATATATATATATATATATATATATATATATATATATATATACATATTTTACAAATTTTAACTTTCCTGTCACAAATTAACGACCTTAACTAAAAAACAACAAACACTTCATAATCACAGATGCATAGTTACATAGAATACATCTATTTACAATCGATATTGGTGTTGCAAACTGTTACCTCTCTGGTCACATTCATACTCTATTAAAGTTTACCCGTGCTTAGTTTGAAGTTATCTGTGTTTGGTTTCTCCTGGCGCTAATTATCACACTGTAGTCACTTAGCTTCTGTCTGATATTTTACCATTAGTAATTGAGAGGCCTAATATTCGTTATTGGTATAGCCGTATAACAGGAGATACCAGTTCGAAAAATGTAAATTGGTTGTTGACACCATGTGATCTATTTATATACTTTCTAGCCTTCCCCCCCCATATTTTCCCGCTGTTGCATATGAAACATAGATTGAATACACCTATTCCTCCCCCTTTCTCTTTCCATCTCTTCCCCCTCTGCTTCACCACTTCATCTCACACCTCTGTCTCCTCCTTCCTGTTCTCTCTGTCTCTTTATCGCCACCTTGTCCTCTCTTTATCCATTTCCTCCACTTGCTCTCCCTGACCGTATCTTCCTGATCCCTCCTTCTGACCATATTCTCCTGACCTTCTCTCTTATCGTCTCTGCCTCTCCCTCTTCCTTTTCTCCACCACTGCTCTACACCTTTTAGATGCTTCACCTGTCTTCCCCTTATCCCCTGTCTCTATTCCTTTCCCCCTCACTTTGTCCATTCTCTCTTGTGTCTCATCCTTCTCCAACAGTGTTCAGCACTAAACGTAAGCCCTAGCAACACCAGTCAGTAATACAGGTCGATACTACTCCCACAACATGCCTGTAATGCTGTGTAGGCTATACATCAGTTGCTTTAAAATAATTTATTTGACCTTGATGTACAGGTTACCATGCAAAGGAGGGTGATAAACTGGCCAACACCACTCCAACGCAATGTGCCTGTCATGCAGAGCAGCCCTTGACATTTAGGCTGCCTTGCACAGCATATTCATTTTGCAGGCAGATACCATTCCCACACAAAATGCCTGTTGTTTAGGGCAGCCCATATACACCAGGGGCTGAAAAAAAAGTTTTCCTTAATCTCAGCTCCTGTTCTATCTAGGCGGTTGTAAAAACAACAGTGCTGCTACATGTGAGACCTGCTGTTTCCGTGCCAAATAACGTTGGATCTGATCCAGAGGTTTGGGAGGAAGTCCCAGATGTAACAGATATGGTCAATAGTTTGCCAGCATTCCCTCTCCTGTACCAACCTCCCAGCAGCACTCACACATTATTATGTGTTTGATGTGTTGTAACCCTCATCTCGTCCAACAGTTTTTCCCTTTTATGGCCCATGATAGTCTCACGGAACTTATTCCTTGATGTTGTAGCACATGTCGTATCATCCTGTACCTTTTTCTGGGCAGTACGTTCATATACTCCTTTCCTAGCTGAAGCGCACGTCATCAAATAACATATGGGATAAAAGAGCTCTAATCTCTCTTTTTGCAATTTCTCCCTGTGTATGTGCATGTCAACAAAATATTTTCACGGTAGGAGGAGAACATTGGGCACTGAAATTTCATGAAAAGATATCGCCACAACGAGAAACTCATTTTTGTAATGATTGTCACTCCAGCTGGCATATCATACCCATGACACTCTCTCTTCTATTTGGTGATAGTGAAAAACGAGCTGCATGTCTTAGAACTTTTTCGATCTCTTCTGTCAATCCTATCTGGAAAGAATTCAATACCTTGCAGCAGTACCCCAGAAGAGGACTTACAAGGGTAATATAGGTAGTCTCTTTTGTATATCTCCTCATATTTTATGTCTCAGTTCACTTAATATTCAGAAGCCTTGTAAAACATCACATCTCAAACGCTCTGACTCTCGTTCACTACTATTTTGCTACTTCCATACAGTGCTGTGCTGCAAAATGCATTCTCAGATATTCGTTCCTCAGAATAAAGCCTATGACTAAGACTGGTAAAATTATTTTAGGTAGTATCGCACTCTTTCCCTGTGTTAGCATGCTTCATAAGTCTTTTTGCTACGTTCTTCATGCGCAATAATTCTTCCAAGATAGAGGCATTTATGGACTACGTGGTTTCCTGTTTTGATGTTTCGTTTGATTGATACTTCTAAATACATCTGCATTTCTTTAGTTTATTCTCAGTCCATAAAGTGTACTCATCAGACTGTAGATTCCATTCAACACGTCTTGTCATTGTTCTTCATTTTCACTGAGGATGACAATGTCGTCAGTTAATCTTGTCATTGGTATCCTTTGGAGCTTGGAATTTTAATCACAATCCAGAATGACTGATCTTTCTTGTCAATACTTCTTTTATATACTGATTGAACATTACAAGAAATATATACACTATTGCTTAGCCGTTTTCAGTGCGCCTACTCCTCTCTTGATGCTCCATTCTTAATCGTGTCTCTTGCTTCCTGTATGTGTTGTACAATACCCCCCTTTTCCTATAGCTTATACCTACTTCTCTCAGAATTTCGTCAATCACACACCATTTTAGTTGACCACCGATTTGTCTTAGTCGATAAATCGCATGACACAGCGTTTACTTTTCATAAGTGCTAACCGTCCAGCTTCTAAGATATCCTCGGTTTCCATTCTTCTGCATATTATTCTTGTCACCAGCTTGGATGCATGGGGTGTTAAGCTGATTGCGTGACAGTTACTGCACTTATCTGCCTATGGTATTGTTGAAAGGCAGGAACTATTTCGTTTTGGTAACAATTTTGACACCATAGTGGATGGCACTATAGGCTCACACTGTACGTTAGTTTGAAGACGGTGCCTCCATGTCAGAAGACCCAAAACATGAACAGACGGTTACTTCTTTTCCTTAATTCTGTCGTGTGCACGTGACTGTTGTCTTAAATAGTAACTGTCATAGCGCTTTTGCCAATAATACAGCGTCAGGAAAGGATTTTCTGACGACATTCTGCTCTTAAATACGAATTTAATCCAGTAATACGAAGTATTTCGCCTTTTTAATGTAACTCTGAGGTTCGCCGACGACTTTGTAATTCTGTCAGAGAGAGCAAAGGACGTGGAAGAGCAGTTGAATGGAATGGACGGTCTCTTAAAAGGAGGATATAAGACGAACATCAACAAAAGCAAAACGAGGATAATGGAATGTAGTCGCATTAAGTCGGGTGATGCTGAGGGAATTACTCGTAGATTAGGAAATGAGACACTTAAAGTAGTAAAGGAGTTCTGCTATTTGAGGTGCAAAATAACTGATGATGGTCGAAGTAGAGAGGATATAAAATGTAGACTGGCCATGGCAAGGAAAGCGTTTCTGAGGGAGAGAAATTTGTTAGCATCGAGTATGGATTTAATTGTTAGGAAGTCGTTTCTGAAAGTACGAGTATTTATATGGAGTGTAGCCATGTATGGAAGTTAAACATGGACGATAAATAGTTTGAACAAGAAGAGAATAGAAGCTTTCGAAATGTGGTGCTACAGAAGAATGCTGAAGATTAGATGTGTAGATCACATAACTAATGAGGAGGTATTGGCTAGAATTGGGGAGAAGAGAAATTTGGGCACAACTTGACGAGCAGAAGGGATCGGTTGGTAGGACATGTTCTGAGGCATCAAGGGATCACCAATTTAGCATTGGAGGGCAGCGTGGAGGTTAAAAATCGTAGGGGGAGACCAAGAGATGAATACACTAAGCACATTCAGAAGGATGTAGGTACTAGGAGATGAAGAAGCTTACACAGGATAGAGTAGCATGGAGAGCTGCGTCAGTCTCTGAAGACCACAACAACAACAATGTAACTTTCTTCTTGTTACACGTTTCGAATAAGCAAAAAAGAGAAGTGTCTGACTTGGAAAGGGTGCTTTGATAATCCAGTGTTTTCGATAATATGGTCCAACTAAACTGGTGTTCATCAGTCTATGTCGCCTTCCCGAAAATTCCGAGAACATACACACACAGATGAAGAAAAAAAAAAAAAAGCACCAAGAAGGAATTATTCGAGTGGGAAGGGAATATGTAGATGTGATGTGCACGTACAGACAAACAAATCGTTACAATTTCAGAACAAAAATGGATGATTTATACCAGAGAAATAGCTCCACAAACTGAGCAAGTCAGTTGATGCGGAGGCCCACGTCTCTCTCCTATGCAAGCAGTTATTCGGATGGGCAACGATTGAGAGATTTGTTGGATGTCCTTCTCAGGGATATCGTGCCGAATGATTCCATTGTGTGCGTTATCCATAGGAAATGCAAAATTGTATACTTTGGTGGGTGACTGATGAATGTGTGACAATGCAGCGCAATATCTCTTCGCAAATGGCAAGGTTAGTAAACAGGGAACATGTCGATACCAGGGCATAAAGTCTTTGCGAATTTCACATCGTGTACTCTGTTGGACAGAGACTATGCCTCACAGACCGGTGAGTGAACAATGTACACTCTCCTCCCGAACAGGCCATGAAGGTCCAACGGTACTGACTGACCATCGTGTCACCATCAGCTCACAGGCGTCACTGGATGCGGATACGGAGGGGCATGTGGTCAGCACACCGCTCTCCCGGCCGTATGTCAGTTTCCGAGACCGGAGCCGCTACTTCTCAATCAAGTAGCTCCTCAGTTTGCCTCACAAGGGCTCAGTGCAACCCGCTTGCCAACAGCCCTCGGCAGACCGGACGGCCACACATCCAAGTGCTAGCCCAGCGCGACAGCGCTTAACTTCGGTGATCTGACGGGACCCGGTGTTACCACTGCGGCAAGGCCGTTGGCAGAACAATGTACACAGATGTCAGAATTTGAGAGAGAACGTGCAGCTGGGCTCAAAAAAGCTGGTTGGAGCAATCGGCAAATCACTCTATATTTGGATAGGAGCGATCGGCCTTGAGAGATCATAGCAGTTAAGGACCGAGCAGTTGTCAGAAAGGTGCTCAGAGCATCTGATGCCTTAACGACCACCAGGACCATTAATGGGCGGCTCACAGAAAGGAGGATGAGCTCACAGAGCCCCTTGCACCAACTACCATTGACCTCTTTAAACGAAAACTCCCGTCTACAGTATTATCGGGACATTCAGCCTGGAAGATCGTTGACTAGAGTCTTCAGTGATGAGTACCGCTTCGAAATGTCCCCGATGACCTGCGAAGACTTATCTGAAGACATCCTGGACAGCAGTGGAATGCCAATCTGACTGTCGTCCACCACACGGCTCTGGAGTGTCGTTTGTTTCATGGCAGGGCAGTTTTGGTTGCATTTGCGACGCCCTTACAGCAAAGAGCTACGTCGTCAATAGCCTACTCCCTGTTTCGTTACCCTTCATGACAAGCCATCTTGGGCATACATTTCAGCAAGATAATGCTCGCCCGCACACTGCGAGAGTTTCTGTTGCTTGTCTTTGTGCTTGCCAAACCCTGCCTTGGAAAGAAAGGTCGCTGGATCTCTTCTCAATTGAGAACGGTTGGAGCATTGTTGGCAGGGCCCTCCAACCAGCTCAGGATTTTGACGATCTAACGCACCAATTAGAATTTGGCGCAGTATGCCTCAGGAGAATACCCAACAACCTCACCAACCGCTGTCGAGCTGAATAACTGATTGTATCAGGGTCAGAGGTGGACGAATGCACTACTGACTTGCTCACTCTGTGAAGCTCTTCCGCTTGAATAAAACGCCGGCCGCTGTGGCCGAGCGGTTCTAGGCACATCAGATCAGAACCGCGCTGCTGCTGCCTCGGGCATGGATGTGTGTAATGTCTTTAGGTTAGTTAGGTTTAAGTAGTACTAGGGGACTGATGACCTCAGATGTTGTCCCTTAGTGCTTCGAGCTATCTCTTTTTTTATTAAAGCATCTAATTTTTCCGAAACTTTAATCATTTGTTTGTCTGCACACGTACTTTACATCTACCGATTTCCGTCCCATTCGGCTAATTCCCTCGGGATCTTTGTTTTCTTTCATCTTAGAGTGTATTATGAAAGAACTGTAGTTATGATCAGAATATCCTGATGTGGGGAAATATTACTTTTTTAAATTTGCCCCAGAAAAATAGAAAGCATATAAAATCCCTTTTGAATATTTCTTCATGTTGTACACTAACAAATTTTCACAGCTTCTAGGATAAAATTTTCTTTAATTTTTAAGTTTGTCAAGGCAAGTGTTTATTACAACAAGCCTGCACCACAACCCAAGCCGAGTATAATTTTTGTAAACATACATGAAGAAGAAAGGTTCCTATCGTAGTTATTCTTTCGCTAACACAAATAATCTATGTATTTACTTAGGGTACCATAATCACAGTGGATTTTTGAGTTAGTTGCAGCTACGCGACCTTGTAACGAAAGAACTTTGCGTTGCTGAGCGTTATTTTTTACTTCAATTTCGGTGGAGTGAAGTGTTGACGTAACTTCACCGTCACAATGTTACGTTACTCTCACTTATGGCACGAATCCGCCCGGCGGATTTGTGTCGAGGTCCGGTGAGCCGGCCAGTCTGTGGATGGTTTTTAGGCGGTTTTCCATCTTCCTCGCAAATGCGGACTGGTTCCCCTTATTCTGCCTCAGCTACACTATGTCGGCGATTGCTGCGCCAACAAGTTCTCGACGCACGCGTGCAGCACCATTACTCTACTACGCAATGTTACACTCGTCTGGTATGAGACGTTCCCTGGGAGGGGGAGGTTCCACCGGGGGCCAAACCGCACAATAACCCTGGGTTTGGAGTGGGGCCGCAGAGGGGTGAGGTGGGGCGGCAGAGGGGTGAGGTGGACTGCGGTAGACGTCGTGGGGTTGTGGACCACTCCGGCTGCGGCGGGGACGGAGCCTCTCCGTCTTTCTAGGTCCCCGGTTAACATAACATAACATAACTCTCACTTATAGCTGTGTGATAAAACTTTATTTTTCTGCAGTTGTTTCGTAGTTATCTAATGAGCATACTGCAGCAGTGTCTGAGAAAGCTGCCCTGCGCTCGCCATAGTAGGCCTGCTGCCAGGGAATGGGCAGTTCGCAGAACCAGGCAATGAGCTGGTCTGTGGCCATAGCAAGCTGGACTGGCGCCTGCACCGCTCGGGTCGCTGTGCATTGTGCCTACCCTAAAGCTGCCATAGGTACATCGAGTGAGACGTTTCTTCTTTCCTGCCCGACTCCAAAGCTTGAGATGCCACAGCACCATCTCGCAAACACGGCGGAGTCTGTTGTGTTTACTCTAAAAATTTGGTTCAATCAATACTACTGCATCACTCTGGACAGTGTTCCTCAAGCGTAAGTTTAACCAATGATGAAGAGCGCTAACTTCGTGGTGAAAACTGTATTTCTTATACACAAAAGAAGAGAAATCATGTGTACTTTTCCCTGTTTCCTCACGAACTTAGTAACAATTCTCACCCGTCACTTTGACAACAGTATCTCCTCCATGTACAGTTGTACGGGAGTAGAGAGTTGAGTATGGCGAACTTGGATTCTGGGCACTCTGGTCTGGGACGGGGTCTGGAGAGCATCATTTCAGGTGCCATTTAGTTTTAGTCGGCGCACGGTTGCTATGTATGAAAATGTAAACAGTGCGATTGTGATAGTGCAATCCACATTCCGTGAAGATTGTTACTTATTTACTTCGCCATGCAGCTTTTCCGCGGTTTTTTGGTACTTCTCACTGTGTCAGCGTCACTTTGTAACTTAATTTAACTATACAGAACTTCGGTATCTGTTAATCTCATTGTGCATTATGTAAATCATTAGTGCAAATAAATAAGAGTTAATCTCAGATTTAATTTAGGTTTCAAGGTCCTGGAATCTGTCCTGCTACTTGTCCCTGTTAGCTGACGCTTTAGAAACAAATATCATCGGTTGTATTCCCAACTGATACACTTCACTGTTTCGGCGTTGTTCTTGTGCGCAGTGATCTATTACAGAGAGAACGTACTTCTTTTGTCAAAGCAATGAACACTGCACCCACTCGGTTTATATAAAAACCTTAGTTTGTCCTGATATTCAGTGTGAAAGCAACGAGCATTACACACACTTGCCTTGCACCAGTGCACCATATTCCAGTGTGATTTTTTGTGAAAGCAACGAGCGTTGCACGCGCTCGGCTTGCATCACCACACCGAAACGATAACGATTCAGTTGAAAGCATCCGACTGTTTTATGGCCTACACATCGTGTTTCGAGAGACAGTGCTCTCATAATTAGATTGGCAAACTCAAGTCATAAGGTTCAGACACTTAAAAGCCTACTAACACATTTCCGGTGTTCATAAACGGATGTCACAAAGGTGTTGGTAAAGGTTTTAGTTTTTTAACCTCATGAGTTTATAGCCTGCCTACACTTTTCGTTATAATTAGTAATAAACAGTGTACACTATGCCTAAATTTCTGACGTCTCTAACGTCCTAGAAAAACGAACCGATAGAATGCAGACAAGCATAGTACTGGAAGTTGTGATGCCAAATAAATATGCTGCACTGCTAATGTTCGGTAAAATGAAAAACTGTGTTGATTAATTTTGTTTACTTAGCTGAGTTTATTATTAATTAAGAAACTGGAATTCACTGAAACTGTGATTATTAAGTGGAACAAAATGGTCCCCAGTCCGTTTAAGGAGCTATGAAATTGACTATGTTTGACTCAGACTGAAATTACCTAACAATTACTGTAACACATGTAGGCGACAACTGCCAATGCATGTGCGTGAACTCAACTGAAAAAGCAAGAAATTATAAAATGATTGATAGTTAATTATCGTAGCACTGAATGGAATCGTTTAAAAAATATTGATGTACTCATTTGTAACACTTAACGCAAAAGCGATTGACAAATGTCACTCATAATAATGCTCACACTCGTTGGGTTCTTGAATAACTTCTGCCTAGTGATCAGAATTCACTACAAGAAAATATAACAGTTTAATTCAAAATGTTTTATAGTTAGCAACGCCGAAAGTACCAAAGCTAATATCAGTATAGCAAATCAATAAACACGCATAGTAAGGTAACAGTTTTACATTATCTTATGAATTTTCATTACTTATAATACTTCATGAACTTTCATCGGACTGACACAATCAATGTAGCCAAATTATAAAACTGGCTTTATGTCAGCTGGCACCAATGAATGGGAATAGAAATTATAGTATCTGGAAAATGCATTAATTCTACAACTAGGTCTTGTTTGGTGACAGAAATTCATTTGATGTTGAGCGAAATAACTGTCAGGGTTGGCTCTAAAAAGAGCCGACTCTCTGCTTGGCTAACCCGCTTCTTCGGCATATTGAACTGATGTAACGCGTTTGGCAGCAAAATTCGCGGAATGATAGCAGACCGTTATCGGACTCGATAAGGGAAATGATATCTAGAAATGGCTTTGTATACTGCAATTTCCGTAAAATAATTATAGTAAAAAGCATATCCAGAATTCCTTGTCACAGAGGAAGCTCTAGCCCAGGGCTCCCACCAAGACTGGAGACGCTAGAGAACGTTGAACCGACTTCGTACGGGCAAGAGAAGATCAAAACACTTAGGAAATGGTGGGGCTACACAACACTGACAAGTGTAGGTGTGGTGACATACAAACAATGCAACACCCTCTAAATTGTCCGTTAGTGGATGTAACCGGAGAGTGCACTCAAGAGCACCTCTTGAATCATATCGAGACAGCTGTAGCCTGCACCAAGTTCTGGATGAGCGAAAGATTATACATCTTAATTTTGAGTACGTATTTCTGTATTTGACTAATATAATTTTACATAAACGTGCTATGTTACATTTTAAATTACGTATTTGGCTTTTATCGGTTGCTATATATTTTATGTTTAGCTCATACAAGAATTTAAAAAATCGTTAATTTTATTTATGAATTTATTTATCTTTTTTAATTAAACACTACTCGGTTGTACTAGTGATAAGATAAGAATCCAACCATTGGTAATAATTAAGAGAACAAGGGTAAGGATTAAACTTTAAACTTACTATTACACTTGTCGATAAAATGACTCTACGCACTGCAAGTCTTCTACATTTCTAAGTATCTGAAATGGTATCGTCTTATTTTGAGATGTAGCTGTAACTGGTGCGACGTAATGGTTTCGTAATAACAATTATTCATTCTTATGCTCTTCTTAGATTTATAGACAAAATTTTAAAAAAAGTCATTGGCCACATAGTGCACTTCTTTTTGTAATCCTCTTTCATCCTCTTCTTGAATAATAGTTGCACTGCGGCTGATGCAACTAAAAGCGCGGCACATCCACAATGCGTTTGCTGTACGTAATACCACCACATCGTTTATGTACACTTATTTCCTCGCGCTCTCGCAGACACTTCGCTATCGACCTCTTTCACTGTTAACTTGCGACTCTCACTCGTTCTGTAGCGTACCAAAAATGCTAGTACCATTTAAACTATCTTTGGCAGTTACAGAATACAAAGACACTGACGTCGCCAGCGCAGCGTGCCTACTACATCCTTTACGACTTTCTAAATAATATGCAATGTTGATCGTAATTTTTATTAAAAATTAAAAAACCGCATGTCACTAGCAACCAGTTTCAATGATATCTAGATCATCATCAGACCATGTTCAAAATGGCTCTGAGCACTATGGGACTCAACTGCTGAGGTCATCAGCCCCCTAGAACTTAGAACTAGTTAAACCTAACTAACCTAAGGACATCACAAACATCCATGCCCGAGGCAGGATTCGAACCTGCGACCGTAGCGGTCCTGCGGTTCCAGACTGCAGCGCCTTTAACCGCACGGCCACTTCGGTCGGCATCAGACCATGTCTCTGGAATACAAATATTATTCTCTTTAGAGGATAAATGGTACCAAAAGTTATACAGTTCATTTAGGTAATAGAATATGAATACGCAACCATAATAAAATAGAAAAAGTTTCTTTACCTTTAGGCGGTCAGCAGAGATTATAGACGAAGCACCGGCAAGTGTTGGGAGACACTACTAAACTGGGTCAAAACGCTGCGCATTATAAAAAGGAAGCCCCGACACTTGGCTGTTGCATGCCCCCATTGGGAGGCAGTAGGGCTTAACCTGAGGAATGGAAGCACAAATACGCGTAGAGACGCAAGACGTCGCCGTGGAACCTCTCGACGAACAGCGTCAGTGGCGAGCGACATTGCTCGACAGGTATGTAACGGCAGAAAGACGCCATCGGTCACCACGGAGACTGGTATCGATGTACTGTGGCCAGTTCCGTAGCTTTGAAGATATAAAACCTAAGAATCGATTATAAAAGTGTATAAGGGGCTAAGAAATGTCAAATTGATCACACTTTAACGATACAAACACATACATGTATTGACAATTAGTCGAAAAAAGAACCAGTTGAACTTTTACAAGTTTATGAATTAATGTCAGGTACAATGACATTATTAACACCTTTACAGACTAGTGTCTGTCTGAACTAAAAAGAAATAAATATATTTTACGATAAGAGGGAGAGGACAGAAAATTTAGATGATTTAAAATATTTTTCGAAATAAAAAGTAAAGCGAAAGAGCAGAAATGCATTACCATAAACCGTAAAAAAAAACTCAAAGAAATATTTCTCAGAAAAAGTCCATTTGCTCATTTGGTAGGTAGATGGCTGTTTTTTATAGTGGGCGTAGATTACAGTGTCTTCCAAATCTTTTAACAAGAGCTTTCTTGGGAACACTGTGTAGAATTTTTTACTTCTCTTGAATAACCTCTCTGAAAGTTTATTACGTATTAGATACTGACCAAACAATGGTTTAGTACGGACTACACCACTTTTGCGCCCTTTGAAACGAGGAGAAAATACGACATGGTTTGTCCTAAATACCGTCTATTGTATCATTACAGGAAATCCAGTAAATTGCAGAGTTCAAATGTTTATTATCTTTACTCCTAACTGTTCCTTTCAGCTTATTTTGGAGCTGCTTGCTGCTTGTTATCGCTATAGTTGTATCTGTATTTTAAAATAACCTATTCATTCTAGCAGATAAGTTACACATAAAGGTAATTTTGAACAGTTTCGAATTAGTGGTGCAGGAGGGTCTTAGGAATCTTGTTTCAACACATTAAATATGTTTGAAAATTCGAATTTATTTTTGAGTTTCACCTGCAGCTAGTGGGTCCTTTAATACCTTATGGATCATTGAAGAAAAGAAAGTATTTTGTACACTGAGGTGACAAGAGTCATGGGATAACGATATCCACATATGATGGTGAATAGTATCGCGTGCACAAGTTGTAAAAGATATCACATTGACGGAGCTGTCATGTGTACTCTGGTCATTCATGTGAAAAGGCTACACAACGGGAATTAGCAGACCCCGAATGCGGAATTATAGTAGCAACTAGACGCATGGGACGTTCCATTTCAAAATTCGTTACGGAATCCACAGTGACGAGAGTGTACCAAGAATACCAAATTGCAGGCTTTACCTCTCATCATGGACAACTCTGTGGCTGACGGCCTTCACTTGACCGACTGCAGCGGCGTTTGCCTAGAGTTGACAGTGCTAACAGACAAGCAACACTGCCTAAATAACTCAGATGTCAATGTGGGACGTACGATGGACGTCTCCGTTAGGACAGGGCGACGGAACGTAGTGTTAATAGGCTATGGTAGCAGACAACCGATCCCATTGCCTTTTATAACAGCACGAAATCGCCTGCAGCGCCTCTCATGGGCTTGTGACGATATTGCTTGGACCCTAGACGACTGGGAAACCATGGCCCGGTCAGGTGAGTCCCGATCTCAGTCGCTAAGAGCTGACGGTGTCGCAGTTCCAACATTTTTCACTGCTGCGGTCTTTTGTCTCTGCTGACCACCTAATGGTATAAAATCTTTTCTATTTTATTGGGTTCAAATGGCTCTGAGCACTATGGGACTCAACTGCTGTGGTCATCAGTCCCCTAGAACTTACAACTACTTAAACCTAACTAACCTAAGGACATCACACACATCCATGCCCGAGGCAGGATTCGAACCTGCGACCGTAGCAGTCGCACGGTTCCGGACTGCGCGCCTAGAACCACGAGACCACCGCGGCCGGCCTATTTTATTGGGATCGTCTATCAGTATTTAAGTATGCAGATTAATTATAGGATTTTTACTCTTTAAGGAGAAAAAAAAATGTTTAAAAAATGTGTGTGTGAAATCTTTGGGGCTTAACTGCTAAGGTCATCAGTCCCTAAGCTTACTCACTACTTAACCTAAATTATCCTAAGGGCAAACACACACACACACCCATTCTCGAGGGAGGACTCGAACCTCCGCCGGGTCCAGCCGCACAGTCCATGTCTGCAGCGCCCAAGACCGCTCGGCTAATCCCGCGCGGCCTTTACGGAGAATTTTTATCTTGCGTTCTAGAGACATTGTCTGGTGATGATCTAGATATGATCGAAACCAGTTGCAACTGATATGTGATTTTCAATTTTTTATAAAGAATGCGATAAAGACTAATTAATATTTAAAGTTATTGAATCAGATCGCTGTTTTCCAATAATATTTTCAATAATGACTTTCCAACTTCCTTTTCAGTATTCCACAACAACTTTAGTTTACAATACTTCATGTAATTAGCAATGACAATAAAATATCAAAACATATACAATTATGTTTGAAGAATAACATCATAAACGCAAAAAGAAATACTGTGTTAAGTATGAAGTGCTGTGTTGAGGTGCTATAAGCCGTTTGACAATGTGATGACGAGAACATAGTCTCTCAAAGGGCGTTGTTGTAGGACATTAAACGGTCTAATGCTCCTAATTATTGTTGATGAAGTGAAGTTATTTTGTTTATTTTGCATGAATTTTATAGACGGACTTCGTTTGTATTTAGATGAGAACAATGAGGAGAAAAAAGTCAAGGGATGCCTACTAAAGTAGTGTCGCATCTCTTTTGGCTGGTGTAGTGCATCAGCTCAGCGTTGCATGAACTCAACAAGTCGTTGTGACTCCCTTGCAGACTCTATTTCTTTTTATTTTCTTTTTCTTTTTTTCCCGAGCCACCAGTCTTTTGACTGGTTCATGCGGCCCGCCACAAATTCCTCTCCTGTGCCAACCTCTCCATCTCAGAGTACCACTTGCAACCTAGCAACCTACGTCCTCAATTGTTTGCTGGATGTATTCCAATCTCAGTCTCTATAGCCGTTCATGATTGCGAAAGAGTTTTGGGTGCAGGATTTTATGCACGTAATGACCTCTCGATTATGTTCCATACATTTCCGATGGGATTCATGTCGGATGATCTGGATGGCCTAATCATTCACTCGAAATGTGCAGGATGTTCTCTACGCCAATGACGAACAATTATGGCCCTTCGACATGGCGCATTGTTCGAAAATGGTTGAAATGGCTTTGAGCACTATGGGACTTAACATCTGAGGTCATCAGTCCCCTACAACTTATAGCTACTTAAACCTAACTTACCTAAGGACATCACACACATCCATGCCCTAGGCAGGATTCGAACCTGCCACCGTAGCAGCAGCGCGGTTCCGGACTGAAGCGCCTATTACCGCTCGGCCACAGCGACCGGCTGGCGCATTGTCACCCATTAAAATTGCATCGTCGTTTCAGAACATGAAATCCAGAAATGGCTGCAAATAGTCTCCAAGTAAACGGATATGACCGTTTCCAGTCTGTGGGGACCCAGTCCACTCCACGTAAACGCAGCCCACACCATTATAGAACCAGCACCAACTTGACAATTTCGGTTCATGGTGTCTCTGCACCACAGTCGAGCCCTGCCACGAGCTCTTACCAACTGAAATCAGGACTCACTCTGACCAGGCCAAGGTTTTCCAATCGATATGGTGAAGAGCCTAGGAGAGGCGCCGGAGGCGATATCGTGCTCTTAGCAAAGGCACTCGCGTCTTTTTTTTTTTTTTTATTGAGTTTCGATTCCCCGCCCCCGAAAGGGATGGGCTGGCAGCAGCTTAGTATGCCGTTCTTCAGCCTGCAGAATTTGTTTCAAAAAGATGAAGATAATAGATAATAAAAGCAGGCGATGAAATCGGTGACTTAAAAGATAAAATGATGAAAAATCGTGGAACTTAAAACATAGAACAAAGGGTTGATGACGCTAATAAAATACATATGAAGCAGACAGGTAGAAGAATAGACAGACAATTAAAAAAAAAAAAACACGGTGACAGTCTGGTTTCTGTTCGCAAGAGATATAAAATTTACACCCAGCGACAACATGGCTTCCATTTGCAACACTTTGGAAAGACGAACAGCACTGAACATTCACTTGAACACTGCACTACAAAATTGGCACAAATATGACAGACCACAGGCGAGGGCAGATGGGCGAACCTGGACAGATGATGGGAAAGGAAAGGGGGAGAGGAGAGGAAAAAACGAAGTGGGGGGGGAGGGGGGAAAGGAGCCCATGGAGGACGAAGACCCATAAGAGGGGGGCGGGCGCTGGGCAGACGCGACAGGGACTGGGGAAAGGCAGAGGAGGGGTATACAAAAGGACTCTGGGGGGGGGGGAGGGAAGGGAGGCAGAGAGAGGTTAGGTGAGGAGAAAAACAGGACGGAAGAGGGGGAAGACGAAGCCCAAGGAAAGGACAGAGGAAAGGAGTTGATAGGAGGGATAAATGGAGGGACAGAGGTCATCATCTGGGAAGGGGAGTTGACGGAAGCCACCTTAGGAAAGGAGATGAATGCACTTACGTCTGTCATCTGCTGTTATAGCCCACGAACGCCAGCTTTCGCCACAAGTTCGTCGTCGTCCTACATTGATTTCTACGATTATTTCAAGCAGTGTTGCTTGCTCTGCTGCTCTCGGTCGATAAGTGAAGGCAGTCGGTCACTGCGTAGTCCGTGGTGAGAGGTAATGCCTGAAACCTCGTATTCTCGTACACTCTTGACACTGCCGATCTCGGACATTGAATTTCCGATTTTCGAACTGTAATGTCCCAAGCATCTAGCTCATCGTTGAAAGTTTTCGCAAGAACATCTGAATACAAATGACAGCTCCGCCAATGTACGACCCCTTTATACCTTGTGTACGTGACACTACTGTCATCTGTACATGTGCATATCGCTATCGCGCGACTTCCGTCATCTCAGCGTACATCTCAACAAGGTACTACGCAGCAAACAGAAATAAGGCAAGATTATCACGTGTACTTTTCCATATTTGGACTCGAGCGTAATGCTGTAAATGAGAGGCGCCTCTTAATAAGGTTGTTCCCCCGCGCGCTACATTCTTGGTGGAACAAGTATAAAGAGCTATTAACAGGCACAATGGAGGCAGTGAGCCGCGGACCGGTGTCGCCCGCCACGGGCACACCGGCTAGGCGGGGTTGGGCTACTTGTGGCAGAGATTAAACGGGCGCGCCGGGTAAGCCCGCGCATTGTGGCGGCGCGTCGCCCGTGAAAAAAGGCGCGGCCTGGTGGGCTGGGCGTGGCGGAGTGGGGGAAGGGGGCAGCTGGTGATTCCTGATAACAGCCGCGCCGCTCAATTACAGCCGCTCACACCCCCACTACCCATGGTGCGCTCGTAATGAGCCGACTTCATTATTACCGGCGCCACTAATTTGGCCCAGGTAAATACAGGCGCGCTCGGCGGTGCCGCTCTCTCACCGGCTTTAATAAACTGGCGTGGTAAACTTGAGAGCCGGGCTTTCTCTTTCGTAACCGATACGTTTGCCGGGCTATTAAATGGTGCGCGGATCAGGTGTAAATTAATCAACGCGTTGTGCTGTGCGCCACGCTGTTGCTCCCACTCTATCGCTCATCGTGCTCACCATCCGGCGCGTGCGTGTAATGTGCCCATCAAACGACCGCGGCTATCAGCAGTGCTTCAAGAGAAACCGAGAAGGTACGTGATGTATGTCAACTGCACAGGAAAAGGTGTTGAACCACCCTCACAGCACGCTTATGAGGGCGGTAGTAATAAACAGCACAATCAAAGTCTGAGAGCCGGCCGAAGTGGCCGAGCGGTTCTAGGCGCTAGAGTCTGGAACCGCGCGGTCGCTACGGTCGCAGGTTCGAATCCTGCCTCGGGCATGGATGTGTGTGATGTCCTTAGGTTAGTTATGTTTAAGTAGTTCTAAGTTCTAGGGGACTGATGACCTCAGAAGTTGAGTCCCATAGTACTCAGAGCCATTTGAACCATTCAGAGTCTGAGAACTGACATACCGCAACATCAATGTGGTCAACTTCTCATGGCTGGGATTTACAGTCATATAATATTTCTTAAAAGACATCATAGTCGCCATTGACTGTATAAAATATTTATTGTTACTATAGAAATTTCGGCCTTATGGCCATTTTCAAGTAACACTGCAAAGTCACATTCTATCAGAATATCAAACTATCTGACGACGACATGTACTCATGTCAGATAGTTTGATATTCTGACAGAATGTGACTTTGCAGTGTTACTTGCAAATGGCCAAAAGGCCGAAATTGTAATAGTAACAATAAATATTTTATATAGTCAACGGCGACAATGATGTCTTTTAAGAAATCAATGTGGTCATTTAGAGTGTACGTAAGCAGAACCGTTCTGTGTGCATTAGCAGTTACACTGAAGCACCATAGAAACTGGTAGAGGCATGCTTATTCAAATATAGAGATACGTAAACAGGCAGAGTACGGCGCTGCTCTCGGCAACGCCTATACAACACAACAAGTGTCTGGCACAGTTGATAGACCGGTTACTGCTGCTACAAAGGCAGATCATCAAGATTTAAGTGAGTCTAAACATAGTGTTGTAGTTGGCGCAACAGTGATGGGAGACAGAATCTCCAGGGTAGCAATGAAGTGGGGATTTTCCCGTACGACTATTTCACCAATGTACCATGAATACCAGGAATGCGGTAAAACATCTGATCCCTGACATCGCTGCCGCCGGAAAAAGATGTAAGAACGGGACCAACGAGGACCGAAGAGAATCGTTTAACGTGACAGAAGTGCAGCCCTACAGGAAATTGGTGCAGATTTCAATGCTGGGACATCAGCAAGTGTCACCGTGCGAACCATTCAACGAAACATCGTCAATATGGACTTTGGGAGTCGAAAACCCACTCGTGTACTCCTGATGACTGACGACACAAAGCTTTTCGCTTCGCTTCGGCCCGTCGACGCCGACATTGGACTGTTGATAACTGGAAACAAGTTTCCTGGTCGGACGAGTCTCGTATCAAATTGCATCGAGCAGATGTACGTGTACGGGTATGGGGCCAACCTCGTGAATCCATGGACCATGCATGTCAGCAAGGGACTGTTCAAGCTGGTGGAGGCTCTGTAATGGTGTCGGGCGTGTGGAGTTGGAGTGATATGGAATCCCTGATATGTCTAGACACTACTCTAACTGGTGACACGTACGTAACCATCCTGCGTGATCACCTGGTCACATCCTTAGTGCATTCCGACAGAATGCGGCAATTCCAACACAATAATGCGACACCCCACACGTCCAGAATTGCTACAGAGTGACTCCAGACATTAGTCGAGTCCGTTCCACGTCGTGTTGCGGCAATTCTGCGTGTTCGTGGGGCCCTATGTTATATTAGGCAGTTGTACAAATTTCTTTGGCTCTTCAGTGTATGTAGTACCACGCTTTGGGGAAAGATAAAACTCTTGATGCAATGTTGGCAGAAATGTGGCATTACAAAGAGCGAATACAGTAGCACATACAAAATAGAAAATGTGGACTATAACAGGGCACATAAGCTGTGAACCTCGTGAATATACGCTGAATATGGCAAAGAGGAATGTAGATAAAAATTAGGCAATTTAGTGACCACAACTACAGTGCGGAACTTAACCTTCAGACCAGGTCTCTGTAATACAATATAACTCACACATGATACCATACCCATTGTATGAAGCACTCTACCTCCTCTGTCGCGTTTATTCTAATGCAACTTATTAACTTTTGTCAATTTTATTATTATTTGTTTTAAATAAGCCGTGCTTCCTTGCAATTTTTGTATCTTTCTAAAGATATTTTGAAGATGAGTTTACTCGAAACACGTAAATAAAGTTGAGTTGCTGGTAGCGCAAATGACTAAAAAATTTTACTCCAGCGTCATTATAGCAGTGTTTCAAATTTATAATAGCAAAGTAGACAAATAAATTTCGCAAACGAACAGTACTGAAATAGACAAAATTTTAAGCCTCGTTGTGTGACAGCAATTCCGTGGAAGACTGCTGCGAAGACGAGCATTTTGTGCCCGTTATCGCTGTGCCAAGCGTCAGCAGTACTTTCCACTTGTCCTCTAGTACCGATCCCTACTAGCTTGTGCTGCTTGGCCACTTCTATCGGGAGGAACTTTTGGATTCCTAGGCGGCGGTGCCAGTTGAGGAACGAGCATTTAATGGGTTTTTCTGGTCTAGAGCTCCGATTTCTACCTCACTTTCGACACCTTTTAGTTGAAGTCAAAAGATAAGTTAAACAATGCTTGTATTCTTTTGTTTATCTATCATTTACCTGCATTCAAAAAATGTTTTGTCCATAAATATTAAGGGGTTATTAAACAAAATGGCGATGAAGGTCGTAATGCACGCCGTGCATCCCTAGGCGGGTGTACCTAGTTCACGTAACTGGGTGGTCTCTAACAGACCAGATCAAAAAGTTATTTAATTATATGATTGTAGTGTAGCTATGGTCAGAACCTCTGAAAAGTGAAAAATGTTATTTTTTCACAAAATGCTGGCTATTTGAAGAAAAAGTAAGGAAAATCGACTTTGATCGCGCATTCAAACGTGCATAAAAATGGATATTTTGAAAACTGTTTAACTTTCGGAGGTTCCCACGACAACCAGTTTAGTTCTCTACAAAAGTAGCTAAGCGGCATCAAGAAAGGCCCAATAGCTTTTCGGCAGTCCAAGCACGCAGCGGAGAAAAAGGAAAAGTGACTTAGGAAACCGCGTTTAAAGTTTTGGAAAGGGGTTTAGTGGTTGTTTTTCTGGGACTTACGATCAGTCTGTGATGCCTGGAGCACACCTAAATCTCGGTCACGTGCACCGCATCCTCCTGGGCCGCGGATCTGGCTTCTTTACTGACCGTAGACGCACAGTGCTCTGAGCGAACAAGAAGATCCGCTTTGCGTCCTCTGCAAAACTCGAACGCCGTGATGCCAAGTTGAATGCCGATGACATTCACTGTCAGTGCGAGTCGCACGAATTCGTCCCTGAAATTAAGTTGCGCCGAATTGTTTGCAATTGCGACAACTCGTTAACCGGAATATATGTGTTGTGGGGAATTCGTCCAGATCAGCGAATGATCAACTCGTTTGTTTTCGCATACAGGTCTGATTGCCTCCGAGGGCCGTCATAGGGCGCTTGACGAACGGGGAACTGGTGGGCAGATGATCGTGTATTTCGACCATATGCAATAGTTAACGAGCAAATCGGTTTCGTCCACATATTCTCCATAATATAAGGTATCGAAGCATGCAATTTAAAAAAAAAGGTGTTTTTGAAACTTTTAGATCAGAAAACCACCTTAAGGAATAACGCAGGGTGTACAATGAAGAGTCATCTCAACGAGAAAGCGCGAGTGCGGTGTAGACCTTGTCTGTCTGCGGGTTGTTGGTATCGGCAGTTTGCCTGTGGCCGTGACGGGAGAGGCAGAGCGTGTGTCAACCACCCGGCTTGCCTATTCCGTAATATGGTGCTGGGCAGAGCCTCATAAGAAAGCCGATACCGGAACGACTTCGTTGCAGAATAACGGCCTGTAGTAGTGAGCAATTCCTTTGTTCAATTTCGCCAACCCGCTCGTGTGAGCTTCAGGCTGGGTAGGCGTTGTCCGTTAAGTGGAGGCTGCTTTACGCCTGTTCTGAATCCGCCCACGTTCTGTACTGGCGATAAGCGCCGATATTTGGTTTGTTATTGTTATTGTAAATATTGGTAGAATACCTGCAAGCATAGTCAGTACCGCTGACAATAAGTTGCACTCATGCATGAGCTATTAGCTTACTTGAATTTTCGTTCGCATCTCTGTTTTATATGTTGAAGGAACTTTTTATTATTTAACCTCTATTATGCACGTTACTGTAAAATACTGCGTTTCACATTCAACCTGTTTTCTCTGAATTGTGTTGTATGATGATTAATGGAACTTACTGAGTCGTTGCTGGCAAATTAGCCTAATGTGTAGATACCAACGAACATGTCTCGTATTAGCACACAATTGGCCCATGCTCAATAGGTATTGTAAAATTATTGCATAGTTGTTCGTGAAACGTGACATTGCTGTCGTATTTGAAACTTACACAAGTGTAATAAGCTTCCTTTAGTGGCACACTGATTAAGATATCAAGTCACTTGAACTATTCTACGTTTTAAAATTTCGGACCAGGTCATAAATTTCAGGGTGCATTTATTAAATATTTTCGGAACTGTTTAAAGTCTAGCCTTGGTCAACTGATCACACATATCATCTTATGTGTCAGTAAAGCAGCTTTAGAACATAAGATTGCATATTTATTCATTTAGAGTGTAGTATGTGTAATGACATGTGCGGTTGTGTAACTTGGCTGCTGGGCCGTGATCAGAAATTGACCGAACGGTAGTGAATTTGTAAGCAGTTAATGTCATAATAGTTTTCGGTCAGACAATAATTTGTGGTGTGCTTTAATTGACCGAACGGTAGTGAATTTGTAAGCAGTTAATGTCATAATAGTTTTCGGTCAGACAATAATTTGTGGTGTGCTTTAATTTCTATTTCCATAATAATGTTTTATGATCTTTTTTTCTTTTTACTGCCTGACCTGTTGCCTAGTCTTAAGGTTGTTATGAGAGGTTCTTTCTACGATAACTACCTTGGCGAAAGTCTTCAGTAGTATTTATTTGGTATATACAAAATGACTTCATACAAAATAAAAAAGATCTTGTTTATTGACATCTGCAGCATTTCGACCACAGACTCTTCTAAAATACGAGTGACTATAATTTAAAGCATTTTTGGCACAAGTCTCTTGCATACAGATGTTGGAGTCATTCAGAAAAATTTTAAAGTAAGCATATTTAACTGTGAATTCTTACTAATACTTTTTAATAAAACTTAGTGATGATTGTGTTTATTAAAGGTTGTGTGCTTTTTGTCTTTTTACGTGTATATTTTACGACTTTGTCCGTACTGCACACCGGTTACGAAAAAACATTAAATAAATGTGTATTTGATGGAATTTTTGTAATTTTCACCTGGTTCAGCTCAAAAACCACTTCCCAACCTGGTCCATGCTGTACCAATAGCATAAGGGAGGAAAACGAACCCTTCAAGCAAGCGTCCTTGTTATTGTTGTGGTCTTCAGTCCTGAGACTGGTTTGATGCAGCTCTCCATGCTACTCTATCCTGTGCAAGCTTATTCATCTCCCAGTACCTATTGCCACCTACATCCTTCTGAATCTGTTTAGTGTATTCATCTCTTGGTCTCCCTCTACGATTTTTACCCTCCAATACTAAATTGATGATCTCTTGATGCCTCAGAACATGTCCTACCAACCGATCCCTTCTTCTAGTCAAGTTGTCCCACAAACTTCTCTTCAATACCTCCTCATTAGTTATATGATCTACCCATCTAATCTTCAGCATTATTCTGTAGCACCACATTTCAAAGGCTTCTATTATCTTCTTGTCCAAACTAGTTATCGTCCATGTTTCACTTCCATACATGGCTACGCTCCACACAAATACTTTCAGAAACGACTTGCTGACACTTAAATCTATACTCGATGTTAACAAATTTCTCTTCTTCAGAAACGCTTTCCTTGCCATTGCCAGTCTACATTTTATATCCTCTCTACTTCGACCGTCATCAGTTATTTTGCTACCCAAATAGCAAAACTCCTTTACTACTTTAAGTGTCTCATTTCCTAGTCTAATTCCCTCAGCATCACCCGACTTAATTCGACTACATTCCATTATCCTCGTTTTGCTTTTGTTGATGATCATCTTAAACCCTCCTTTCATGACACTGTCCATTCCGTTCAACTGCTCTTTCAAGTTCTTTGCTGTCTCTGACAGAATCACAATGTCATCGGCGAACCTGAAAGTTTTCATTTTTTCTCCATGGATTTTAGTACCTACTCCGAATTTTTCTTTTGTTTTCTTCACTGCTTGCTCAATATACAGACTGAATAACATCGGGAATTGGCTACAACCCTGTCTCACTCCCTTTCCAACCACTCCTTCCCTTTTGTGCCCCTCAACTCTTATAACTGCTATCTGGTTTCTGTACAAATTGTAAATACCTTTCGCTCCCTGTATTTTACACCTGTCACCTTCAGGGAAAGCTGTTGTCTAAGTTTTTCCTCAGAGGGAGTAAACTAATGTAGCCTGCTTATAGATGGCGAGGGCCAACCGATCTGCACGGTATAAATAATACCGTCAAAGTAAACGCCTGCGTGCCAACCACGTAACATTGCCTTTTATCCCCAAGTTAAAAACTTTACTTCGAGGCTTCACACCTGAGTCCCGTTCTAAAATCACGGCGAGAACTGCACAACTCCACGGATGCAATAACCATTCACAGCATAATTCATGATCAACTTCCTGCGTCGATTTTTCAAGCAATGTTATTGTATGCTTGGTATGGATCTGAAGTGATTTCTCGAAACAGAAACATTTTTAGTTGTGAACAAATTCTGTTTTCCACGAAACCTATGGAAGGAACGGTGTAGCTGCACCAAAATTTCATTCATTGGATGTTCTTGGTGCTGTGAGCGTATTTTCGTCGAATGCTTATACGACAACTGCCACCAGTCTGGTTGATTGTACTAAACTAAGGACATGTAACAGAATAAGTGTAAGAGCCACTGTAAAATGACCAGGGTTAAATTTTTAATTCTTTTCCAATGCAAGTCGTTTGAGAAATTTAGTTTTTCCTAGCTAGTAGCTATTACTTATTAGTTTATTTACCTTATTAACCTTCGTAATATTACACGTTTCGAAACGGAAGGAAATACAAATGAAAAAAAGGCTACAGAATCCAAGTGCGAATCGAGCACATTTTTCTGCTGCCCAGCCCCATTGGTCACTACGCCAGCGCCGCTTATGTTAAATGGCGCTTGTCTTACTTGTACATATGCAACAGTCGTTCAAATTTCTTTCCACTTTTTCTATGAAAACATGCGTTTGTTGTCCCCATGGATGATGACGAAAAATCTATTTGCAAACATCTATCGCTTCTGTCACTTGTGAGTCGACTGCACATCATAAACTTTAGTGGTGGTTATCGCAAAAATGAGGTGTTGAACTAAAGTATCTTAGAGTCTTTAATTTTAGGTTATATACAAGCGATCTGCGAAACATGTACCTGATCAACTGGCCACGACTATGGCCTTTCCCCTGTCAGCTTCACTGCGTCATTCTTGTTATCTCTTCTCTACTTTTCATATGTTGCAATTCTATTCCATAGGTCTGGTGATGCTGATGCTGAAATACATCGTGAGATGTGAAAAATTTTTTTTTTCCTTTGCGACTAGGACAAGTATAACTGCTAATGATACTTGGTGATATAGCCTCTCTCTCTAGACAGGGCGTAACGGGTATATTCCCACGTTATTCATGTGTGCTACCTTTCTATGTACACAAACCAGTGCGTTGGCTGTTATTTCTCTGTGCAAAATAGTCTTCCCGCAAACACATCACAGAGATGCAATTTTGTCATATGATGACATGATAGAGACCGTGGCTGTTGTTTGAAGACGAATGTTGATGGTGTTAGGACAGCAACCAGCCAAAAATTTACTTTGAGTTCCTTTATTCAAAGTTGAATAAAGGAACTGAAAGTAAATTTGTGGCTGGTTGCTGTCCTAACACCATCAACATCACAGAGATTACTACCTGATGGCCCGCATCTCGTGGTCGTGCGGTAGCGTTCTCGCTTCCCACGCCCGTGTTCCCGAGTTCGATTCCCGGCGGGGTCTGGGATTTTCTCTGCCTCGTGATGGCTGGGTGTTGTGTGATGTCCTTAGGTTAGTTAGGTTTAAGTAGTTCTAAGTTCTAGGGGACTGATGACCATAGCTGTTAAGTCCCATAGTGCTCAGAGCCAACTACCTGATGTTTTCTGTACGGTCGTAATTGTGCCACTAATTGGCCTACTCCTAATAGGTAAAACTATTACTGTGCAAATGAAATACATACTTATACATTGTTGTTCAGTACAGTGTCCTCATTCGCCAATAAATATCGGCTCTCATACCCGTTACACCCTGTATATTAACCCTTCAATGCGACATATTTTTCTCAAAGTTCGGTAACTTTTCAGAGATCTTGGTTGTAGGAGTCCGCGTTTTGACTATTCAAGGAAACGTTCCAACTCGATAATCACCTGTTACTTGCTTCATAATGTTTTCTTTATCCGTGGTCACTGGGTGTAATGTCAGGAGAACTCTCTAAAGAAGAACCGTGTAGCATTCAAAACAGCTTCAAGTCGTCTTGCAATGAATAAATACAAGTCTCGTATGGTTTTCAGGAGAATCTTATACGATTCTTCCTGCAAAATAAGGGCAGATTTGGGTAACAAGGATGGAGGTGGATAGTAATCATGCATCCTTCCCTCCTAGGTAGACAAGAAATGTTTAATAATATTGAGATCTGGTGACTGGTCGGAGATGCGCCAATTCACCCCTGAGCTGACAAAACCAACCCTAGATCATGTGGGCTGTGTGAACAGGGTCCGCAGCTCGTGGTCGTGCGGTAGCGTTCTCGCTTCCCACGCCCGGGTTCCCGGGTTCGATTCCCGGCGGGGTCAGGGATTTTCTCTGCCTCGTGATGACTGGGTGTTGTGTGATGTCCTTAGGTTAGTTAGGTTTAAGTAGTTCTAAGTTCTAGGGGACTGATGACCTCAGATGTTAAGTCCCATAGTGCTCAGAGCCATTTGAAACATTTTTTGTGTGAACAGGGGCCGTTTTGTGCTGGCACGCAGTATCACTACTGGGGAGCAAACAATGAAGAATGGGTTGGTCCTGGTCAGCCAAAATGGTCATATAATCCTTTTCAGTAACTCAACCTTGCTCAGACAACATGGGGCCCATGGGATGTCACGATTTCGGTGCCCAAATTAGGAATCCCACCATATTTCTCTCTTAAGACGTAATCTCAGCAAGAAGTTGGACACAGTGTGTAACTAGACTCATCCGTCCAGTTTTTATGGCTTCAGCACCACGTTTTCCTGTTACTAGCATTTGCATCGCTGATGTGTGGATTTAGAATTCAAGCTCACGGTGAAATTCCCTGTTGGTTGAGTTCTATTCGCATTGTTTTCGTGCTGTCAGGATTCGCTAATGCGACATTCGGTTTCGAAGTCATTTCTGCAGCTGTCGTCCGCTTACTTTTAGTCATAATCCTCTTTAATGACCGTCCGTCATTACCACTCGACACTCACTTTCTTCTGCATTGTGACTAAGCGGATAAGCGGATGATGTTTTTACACTTTCCCTGTATACGGTATAAATCTTCGGTACGATGTCTCCTCGAACACTGAACACTTCGTCTGCCTTGGTTAGGTAAGCACCTACCACACAAGCACCACCTCCGACATAGTGCACTCACAACTACGCAGAGCACTATCCTAAGCACGAAAGACACTTGTAATGCATTGGGACGTTGCACAGGTGCCAGTCGTGGGCAAATACAGCAGGGCAGGCTGCAGGCTTGGCTACCTTCTGCTCATCCGGAAAACTTTTGCAATTAGTTTGAAATTCTGTAAGGTAAGCAAAAGTTTATAAAAAGAAAATTTATTAAGAAAAGTGATAAAATCCTAAAAGAGTAAAATCTGACTCTTCTACTAGCTTCAAACTGAATTTTACAGTTCAAGCTAGATATATTCATTTGAAAATGAAATTCGTTATTCTGGGTTATATTACCAGTAACAAATTTTTTCCTTGATCTCTCCATGAGAACTAACGAAATTTCTTTCCATTGAGCACTGGGAGAGAATTTCATCTTTCCTAATTCTTCTTCCTCGGAACACGTTTTATTATTTTCGTTGTTTAAAAGCGGCGTTCTGCCTCTGATGTAGTCATGGTAATTGTCAAGAGGTTTCTTCTCAGTTTCGTACTTCTACAAAGAAAATCTTCAAGATTATTTTCGAAGATAATATTCTGCAAGTCACATATTCATGAGTATCAGACTGCAATAATATGGTTTTAGCTCAGTTGCAAGTTTTCCCTTGTCAGTCATCTTTTCTGTAGGATGTACATTCTTAACGCTAATGTGTCATTTCATGTTGAACAATTTAGCAACCACTAAGTACTTAGTGGAAGAACATCCCTCCATTATACCACCATGTGTATAGACATGCTACCCCTTAGCTTCCGCCACGTGCGCCTTTGAAGGATTTTCGTATTTCTTAGCTATAAAATATCGCTGCTGAAATTTGTAATATAAATTTAACGTTAAACACAATAAGTCCCCAAGGCTGTAAATTAAAGGGACCTTCTGAAAAAGGATGCTTTCGCATTTTTCCGTGAAAACTCCCCAAAAGTTTGTAAATAAAGCAAACGTTACTAACGTTCTACGTCTTTATTTTTCATGTCTACACATTTATTTGTCAATACGGTCACCCTCGTGAAGAACACATTTCTCCATACAGGAGACCAGTTTGTCGATAACGTCAGTGTGGAATGTTTGTCGATGGAACCACAGACTCATGTTGCTTGCTCTGCTTCATCACCATCAAAGAGAGGCCCTCCAAAGTGTTCTTCAAGTTTTGGAAACAGATAAAAATCGCATGGGGCAAGTCGGGATTGTATGGTGGATGATCGATGACAGTGTAGCCAAGGAGTCGGATTGTTGTAGATATCTCAGGGCTCGTGTTTCGTATGGCGTTGTCATGCTGAAGGGGAGGGTGCTCCGTGTGTGGACGATTTCTTCCAATTCGTGCTTTCACTTTTCTAAGAGATTGCAGCTCACTGTTTCTCACGCAGCGAAACAGCTACGTTGCACACCGCCATATGTTACATGCTACAATATGGAGCCCTCTAGAGGCAGAGGGTTCCCAGCTAAGCGAGAAAATTGACGGAGTAATATGCGTGACATGTAATACCTCAGCCGACACTGAGAACAGAATATAAACTCTGAGGCATTACTTTTCTGCACTACCTCATATCTGAGGAAGAAACTTGAAAAATTATTATCATTGGCTTATTTCATAATTCCTGTTGCCTCTGCAACTGTCTGCTTTTCATTTAATGTTGTTTGAATTTGGATAGGGGAGCTTTGATGAACTTCTTTATTGTCCGTGTTCTTGAAGATCTACTTTGTTGAGGATGGACGCGAAATTCTGTCTTCGATATTTCTCTGAAGAGGGATACACGCTACAGTTTCTTTGAGAAGAATGTTGTAATAGCTAGTATATTAGAGAAACAAAATTTTTGTTTTGTTTAATTTCTAATTACTAAATGAAACTGATACGCATCGGAGAAAATGTAATGTTTTTAGCTATAAACTATTTTGTTATTGCTTTAAATCTTGCTTGGCCTTCCCTATAACAGCCCTTACATGCTGGTTCCGTTTCATATCTCTCTGCAACGTTTCGCCTGGATATTTAATCGACGTGACTGCGTGGAGCAGCACGCTACTACTGCTGTACTCGAACTTTACGGGACTCTCTTTGCTGCCCATCTGAATCACGTGCATTTTTCGACATTTAGAGCAAGCTGTTATTCGTTACGCTAACTAGAGATTTTGTCTGAGACGTCTTTCATCTCCTTCTCAACGACGACACCCTACCGTACACGACAGCGTCATCAGCAAACAGCTGCAGATTGCTGCTCATCCTGTCCGCCTGATCATGTACGTTTGTGGAGAATTAGAGAGTTCCTATCACACTGGCCCCGGGCAGTCCTGACGATACCCTTCCAAACAACGGCAGCTTAATCCAAAACACATAATCCTGATTCCTTAAAAAATTAATCTTGCTTTCCATGAAAAGATAATATCGCAGAATTTATTATATCTCGGGATTTGATAAAGGAGCCAGTGATGCAATAACCATCTCCCAAGCATTGAATGATATCAACCTGAGAGCACATATAGCACCGTGCAGAATCACGGGATCGGCTACCTACGCAGCAAATAATACAAGCGAGCATTCGTCAACTAATCTCGCCATTCAGGGATAACCTTGATCACAGGAAGATAAAAGGAGTTGGTCTTACTCAGTGCTTATGCACTATAGTGTCTGCTGAACGGCGTGGACCTCGGTTACAAAAGAGAGCGGTATCTCAAAGACATTAGCGAGTATAAGCAGCACAGTACACAAAAAGGCAAAATGTACCGCGAGGGCCGACCAGTGTGGCCGAGCGGTTCTAGGCGCTTCAGTCTGGAACCGCGCGACCGCTACGGTCGCAGGTTCGAATTTTATCTCGGGCATGGATGTGTGTGATGTCCTTAGGTTAGTTAGGTTTAAGTAGTTCTAGGGGATTGATGACCTCAGATGTTAAGTCCCATAGTGCTCAGAGTTTTTCTTGTACCGTGAGGAAATGATAGTGCTGGCTGGCAGACAGCTTTCAAATGGTTTCCACCTTTACCATTATCGCCTCCATTGTGAAGAGCAGTTCCCCCAATTGCCTTTTATGTCTCGGTTCTTTAATGAGAGATGATCTGCTGCTTCGTTGTTCGATACCCAGTCCTGTCTGATCACAATGGAAGCGACTGAGCCAGATAACCATGGCATGATGGCGCTTTGTTGCCGCAGTCTTCCACAAATCTAAAATGAATTCTCTAGAGTTCTTCTGCTGCCGAAAAAACAAATTCGAGACACGACCAAGGAGTGCTGAATGCATTGTGGACCGCGAAGAACGAGAGGGCATTGTTAGCATTAAGTATCGTAAATGAATGCAACAGGTTTGTATCTAAACAACACCAAAGACGCATACCGTCGACGTTTGCACTGTTGTACGTAGTGGAATATACATACAGAAATAACTAGGATAAAGACAAAAAGACAATTACTCTGTAACGAGCCCTCAGAGACACGGGCCCCATATGCCAAAATACTCCAAAAACATCCCTGAACGGCTCCCAAGATTTTAAGGTGGTTCAGGTTCATTCTGTATAGCTTAAATTAATTATTTGAACATTTACAATTTAGAAAATCTCGCTGGATCACAGGAGCGCTTGGGTTCTTACTATTCTGGCGTCACACTGTGCGGACGTGTGTTTTGCTTTGTGGGAGTTAGGCCTGGAGATCTGATTCTGATCAGTGTGGTCACGATGAAAATTCGTTCAGGGGTCTGATGTTAGCTTGATACGTTCTTGCTAGGGACTTAGAAGATATCATTAGCTACATTCTGAACGAGCGGAATACTTTGTATTGAAGCAGTTAGGGTTTCTGTATTTGGACAAGGTAAGACATTTGTCACCCCTCAAACAGGAACACTGTTGGGTTTGGCGCACTGTAGAAACGGTACCAGGCGCTCATGTGAGCCTCCACCGCTGAGATAAGTCATGACAGTGAAGTGCTTTGTATGTGTTTTTCGCTTGAATGTAATCAGCGCGGTAATATGGGTCGACGAGGGGACATGTCAGAATGGTGGAAAAGAGATGTCGTATAGGGACGTCTCCATGACCACACCGTCAATTATACTGCCCCAATTTTTTGTTACATCAACAAGGACCGCCCAACAAGGAATACTGTTCCTCTCGCAGTCTTGAAACACGTGTAAGAACAGTGGTCGTTAAGATGATGATGGATGATGGAGAAGGTTGTATGGGCGCACGACGGCAATGTCTTCAGCGCCCGCTCAATAACAGATTGGGACGGGTGTCAAGAAAATACTCAGAACAGTAAGTTGAAACAGAACGTAAAACACAGGTAACAAGGTTGGAAAAATATGTGCCTACCCACATCGAAACGTGTGACGAAGCATGCCGTCAGCAGTAAAACATGGACAACACAAGAAGAAAGTGGTAGAGTGAGCCAAAACAATATAGCAGATGGAAGTGGCTGGCTGACCGCAAGGAAAAAAGGGAGGAGCCAGCAACTTCGCAATACACTAAAACCTCCAGCCTAAAAGTATAGGCCAGAGTCCAGACACATCACATCGTTAAGAGATCGTAACCCGTAGGGATGGAAAACGAATGTCTTAGCTTATCAGAGTGTTGTTTGGATCATGACTTACATGACTCAGGTTACCATGAACATGAGCCAGGTTATTTATTTCAGTTTTCTCACTGACCTAGAATTACCCTTCCTTCTGCAGTTGCAAGATGAGTACTTTGTGGACACTCCCACCTTTCAGGATGACAACAAACCCGTTCATCGGGCTGTATAAGCTCTGTCCAGCACCAATAGTGAGGGATGAGTCTTTGATAATGCCAGGCACTCGTGCTGGCGGAAAATCCGGAAAATTGTTAAACAAACGTTGGCAGAATCGACCGACGAGGAAGCCAATCAGTAGTGCGTCTGTAGATGGCCACGAAACACAACATTTTTGTACTACTACTACTACAGTTGGTAGCACTGCTTCTGTGGCTACAATGGGTGCATTTCTCCTCTTGATCATTCAGTAGGATCATCATTTCATTGCAAAAGTAGGAGGACGCCCTGAAACAAACGTTATTAACATTCTGTATCTGTATTCTTCTTGTCTACATATATGCAGACCTCTGGCGCTAGAGGGCTCCGAATCGTAGCGAGTGACACGACAGTGTGAAACGTAACTATGTTGGTGTGTGAGAAATAGCGTGCTGGAATCGCATTTCGAATTCGAATAGTTCGTCCACACAAAGGGCACCCTCTCCTTCAGGATGGCAACGACAGACCACACACGAGAGCTGCGACATCTGCAAAATACTACGATTTAGGTTCACTATTATCGATCATCATCCACACAGTTCCGATATGGCCCCAACCGATTTCCATCTACTTCCAGAACTTATAGAATACCTTTGAGGATTTCACTTTGATAGTGATGGAGCGGAGCAAGCACGGGTGAGGTTGTGGCTATGTCAAAAAAGTGGAAGATTCTACAGCGACGGAATCAAAAAATTGGTCCCACGTTGGGAGAACACTGTTGGTTGCCATGGTGACCCGGTCGAGAAATAAATACGAGTATGTAGACATGAAGAATAAAGACGTAGAGCTTAAAAATATTTGTTTTATTTAAAAGCTTTTTGTTTTATTTAAAAAGCCTTAAGTGTTTTTATATAAGTAATTCGGAGGCATTACTTTTCAACAAGCCCTCGTAATACATCCAAACTGTAGAAGGTTTCCTCTACTAGACCAGCCGCCGAACTAGCCCAATCAAAAGCCACTGTCAGCTGGTTTCCTTGAACCTAGGCTAACACACAAACAGTGTTTCCACTGCGCCATTCGGTTTCGCGATGCACTGCAACTTCTTAGAATTCACAGTTTCATAATCACTTTCGTTAACACGATGGACAGTCTTGACGACGATTTCCTTCTGTGTTCGCCAGTCTCAAATGCCTTCGCTCTATCTGTTGACTTGCTATGTTGACTTGCAAAGACCTTGACTGAAAAATCAGAGATACTGCACATTTCGCTGAGGCCATGTTGAAACCAGTCGACAGGTTCAGACAGCTGCCATTTCACGAACAGCAGCCAATACCTTCAGCACGACCTCATGACGATTACAAATCCTGGTGATGTATACGGATGAACCTTACTCTTTCAAAGGCAAATGGAAGTATATGAATAAAGTCCAAGACGAGGGTGTACTTACGTAAAAATAAAACTAAGGGCAATGCAAAAAAAAAAAATCCAAAAAGCTTCCACCTGCGAATGCTCAGATTGTCCCTGTAACTAGCGCTAATGCCATAGTATCTGAAACGGTGTCTAGCGTGCTGCCCCACTACATGCATTATACAGGCTTGGATCGTCCTTGGCATGCTGTCCACAAGGTGAAGGACACATAATTGCTCTAGCCTGTCCCACAGTTCGAGGCCGGAACTCCTGAGCCTCAGGTATGTGAACAGAGATTCCTGAGGCGACGCAAAGCAAGTCTCATCGGGCACCTATCTCGCTCGATCAGGTTGCCGTCAGTAAGTACCGCAGTTACTTCCATTGCTGCCTCCAGGAGCAATTTGTGCACATGGTTGACACGGTTTGCGTTAGCGCCTTTAAAGATGAACCTATCACCGGAATGTTGACTGCAGTGCTGCAGTGTGGATCTGAGATGGGCCTAAGTGCCAAGCAGTGCACGTGTCGTACAGAAGGCATCTGCTCTGCAGGAATGTCTTCATCTTGTTGTTGGGTAACAGGCGGACGGCGGACGCGCTTCCACATAGCGATAGCCAGGTCGCTTTTTTTTAAAAAAAAAACACAACATAACATGGGGTTGCACGACTTAGACTGATCAGCCAAAACGTTACGACCACTGCGTGTTGCGACGTTGGATGCTGCATGGGAGCGCTACGGGCACGTGACGCGGTAACAAAAGGAAGTAAGCGGAGGAGACACAGACGGGAATCACCCAAGCGAAACATGGGCTAAAAATGGGGAAATACATTGAGATAAGCGACTTTGACAAAGGGCAGATTATTATTACGCAGAACCTCGAAAACGGCGACGCTGGTCGAATGATCACGTGCTACTGTCGTGAGCATCTGCGGAAAGTAGTGGAACTACCACTACGCGCTGACTGCTTCGACGTTCACGACTCTTCACAGAACGTGGGGTTTGGAGGCTTGTCTGCTCTGTATAGTAGGACAGATGGTGTGATCTGTGGCATCTCTGCCGATAGAGAACAATGCTGGTTCACGCAGAAGTGTTTCACGGCTCACCGTTCATCGCACATGATTGAACGTTGAGCTCTGCATCAGATCACCCCTACGTGTTCATATGTTGACCCATCTTCTGGTGAAGCACACTTTTACTACGTTAGGCCGATGGTCTTCTCCACAAACGCCGTCGACGAGGTGAACAGCGGCTCGAAACGTGCAGTGCGCCACGGATGCAGCCTGGTGGTAGCAGTATTATGCTATGGGAGACATTCTACTGCACTTGAACACGACCTGTGGTAGTAATCGAAGGCACACTGTCAGCTGCGAACCACCTGCATCCCTTCATGCTTGATGTCTTGATGTCTTGATTGTGCTATAGTGGTCTGAGGAGCATTATAGTAGACTCACGTCGATGTCTCTGCTACTAAATTCCCCTGCTGTAAATCCTATGGAACCCATCTGGGTCGCTATTGGACGCCATCACCGCGTACGCAAATTGAATGAAATGAAATGAAGTCCCATGCTTCTTTACAGAGCGTAGGGGAACGATGCGTGAGACCCGCATCGCCTTACTAGGCAAGGTGCGCAAATTAGCGACCTGTTTTTACACGAATTATATGACCTGGGCGTAGACATCTAACGTCACATTCCTCCACAAACCTACCAGCAGACTGTCAGATCCCTGATACGCGGAGTCGGTGGCGTATTTCGTTCCAAAGACGGCCAAACAAGCTATCTGCAGGTGGTCATAATGTTCTGGCTCATCAGTGTACGTTAAGAGCCTTGGCACGTTGGAGACACAGTGTGCTGTTCAGGTTTCACAATTCAGGTTGTTAACCTTCCCGGAGGGCTGATCATTGGAACAGAAGCGATAGCTTGGCCTGTGCTCTGTTGGCGCTGAGACGCCTGTATGAATTCGAGGCACCAGCCACTCAACAAAATTTATGGACGCCAACGTGGCCTTCAATCTCTTCTCATCCTCCGTAACTGGGCAGAAATTTGTGCTGTTAAATAGATGCCCTCAGCCCCCATCATCTAACTTACGCCATACCTTGCAAGTGTATTTTCTGTGCTGCGCATACAACCAGACGAGAGTGCGTTCGTCAGTTAATTGTATTACACTGCTCGTGGTCGTTTTGAGCAAGCATCGCGGATTACTTCTTGCGTGTATTATTTGCTGAATTTTCTTGTTAAATGCACCAGGCAAGCAGTTTAAGTACTGTTTGAAGGCGGCTAGCTCATGCAAGCTTTAAGAGTTATTCTCTTAGTGACAAGAGATCTATTATAAAACTTCCTTGCTGGTTTGCATTTTATGTCCTTTTCCATCCTGCAAAACGTTCAAAATACATTCGACATTGTTACTTTTAATCGACGTCTACCAGTCGAATCGATCGTACGGAGAGGGTTGCGTACCACCTGGGTCGAGAGAGTATCCCCCCCAAAATGGTAGCAAAGAGTTGTTGCTTTACCTTCAGCCTATCTAAGATTCATCATTTGTAGGTACCGATCATGAACCAATGTTTTAGGTCGCGGACGATGACTGCGAGGCTGATCTTCAATACGTTTGTGTCTCACGATAATGGTTAAACGTTCGAATGATGTTGCAGTGGTGTACACCAACTTGGCGGGCAACCTTCAACGCTAACAACCTTCCTTGCCTTAAAGTGACAATGCACGTATGGCCTTAACTTCAGCTGACACTTCTAAGACTGTTGGCACACTTAACAACGTACATAAATCGCACTGTCCCGATCGGGAATGGAGGCAAGGTACGCTCTATTTAAGTGAGAAAGCAGGTTGACTTTTACCTTCATTATACAGGTGCTCGTACTTTGTGATTTCTTGTGGTCTTAAATTTTTCACCTGCCTCAAGATGACTGAGTGTTTGTGTTGTCCTCATCATTTCATCATCATTCATGAAGGTGGCGAGATTGGACTGATCAAAGGTTGGGAATTTGTACGGGCGCTGATAACTGCGCAGTTGAGCGCCCCACAAACCAAACATCATCATCATCTTGTAGTCTTAAGGATTTTGAGAAAGAATTTTGCGCTTTAAGGAAAAGTGTGAGGTGCATTTATATAGTTTCGAAAGAATAAATCATTTTGTTTGTTTGTTTGTTTGCCGACACATTTATCCTATCTTGGTACACATTGATATTGTTGCACTTCAGTACTTTAGCACGCCGCTAGAGGACAGTTTGTGGTTCATTAACAGCTATATAAGGCAGTATGGGCTTGGTTACTGGGTAAGAGTCGTTTGACAGGCACCTCACGTGTGGGTTCACTGAATGCAATGGGCGACCGGCACAACAACTCTATACTGAGCACTTCCCGCAGCGACGGCAACCACATAACAGCACCGCTTCTGCTCTAGAGGGTTCATTGTTTCACGGCACTGTGTTTTGTGCAGCACCGTTTGTTGATTGCATATTACAAGCGCTTTCGCTGTTATAGAAGCCTTTTCGCACGAACGATGGTAATAGGAGTAGCAAACCGAATGTATCACAATTACGTTATTACTCCGCAATGAGCCATGGTAGACCACGAGACTCTTAAGCTAGAAAAGAGAATATTCCCGAACTATCTCTAAAATTTTGACTGCCTAGTTTGGGCTTACCCTTTTTTTTAATGGAGAAATGCACATTTAGATGCTGGTCATTTGAGATCTCACTCATGTTTGTTCATCTTAGGCGGCATTCATTAATGGCAGGAATGGAATTTACGCATGAGTTACCTCACATGAAGGAAGTATGTACAGAAATAGATGTATCAGTATCACCTGCAAACGAAGCTAAAGCGTTTTCAGCCATACTATATTATGGTGTCGTCACTAATTATATCAGACACACGAGATTTAAATTACGCTTAATTTTTGTTATTGCCGCTTTAAACACTTTGCATTTTCTTTACTAACCTGCGGATCCTGGCAATGCTTCACAATTTATAAATATGTACGCAATTGATAAATATATATTAGAATTGGATATATGTCATAATCTCCGTGTCTTCCTCTCGCTGTACCTCTCCTCCTCACCCCTTTCTTTTTCCATCTTTTCCATCCCCTCCGCTCTACCTGTCGCCTCTTCCTTCCTCCCCTCTTGTCCATCACCTCCTCTACCTACTTCAGCCTGCCTCCATTTCTTTCCATGTCCCCCTTCCATCTCTATTTGTCCATCTCATCCTTCCTCCTCTCTTTGTTCATTTCCTCTCCCTCTTTCTCTACCCACCTCCTCCTTCTCCCTCTCTCTGTCGTTCTGCTCCTCCCCCTTCTCTGCCCTTTTCCCCCTCCCTCTATCCCTCTCCTTCTCTCTCGCTGCCGGCCAGAATGGCCGAGCGGGTCTAGGCGCTTCACTCCGGAACCGCGCGACCGCTACGGTCGCAGGTTCGAATCCTGCCTCGGGCATGGATGTGTGTGCTGTCCTTAGGTTAGTTAGGTTTAAGTAGTTCTAAGTTCTAGGGGACTGATGACCTCAGAAGGTAAGTCCCATAGTGTTCAGAGCCATTTGAACCATTTTTTCCCACTCTCTATGGTTATTTCCTCTAATCCCCCCACCCTCCGCGCTGTCTCTGTCTACCTACCCTTTTCTTGGGCTCTGATACTTGTTAACAGCGTTTGCAAAGGAAACCTTGAATGGGAATTGAAGTCTGTTAGAATGAGTGGGTAAATCAGTTTGTATCACTGGTACGAGTATGGGGTATAGGGGTCTGTGAGAGACCCATAAAGGTGATGGATGTATCACGGATAGTAGCTCCAACGACGGTATTTCGCATGGTTTAACCTGCGAAAGGGCAGAATTACAAAGTTTCGGACGATTTGCATTCCATAGTAGTATCTAATCACATCCCTATAAGACATAAATACAACTTTCCTCTTTTCTGTTAAAATCGACTGCAAGGAATAAAACAAAATAGCACCTAGTTATGCATACAAATTGCGTTTAAAACTATACTTATGAAAAACAGAAACGTAATATAAATTTATTTCTAATGTTTTACATGCCCTAATATCGTAATTAAAAATGAAAACATGTGACAGCAGAACTATCAAACCGACCGCCACTTTTCTATCATCAAGATTATCGTAGAAAAATATCATCCAAATTTCCGACTTTCCCGGTGGGTTTTCCAAAAATTTGCTTCATAAGAACCTTGTACTGACAATCACGAACACACACACACACGTACAAACACACACACACACACACACATACACACACACACACACACACACACACACACGCGCGCGCGCGCGCGAACACACAAAGAATTAGTCAAATCGACTAAGCCGTTGATAATCTTTCATACGTGCGGAAATTGATTCTCGTGTATTCTACATCTTGTATAATTTTGTCACATGTAACATGAATGTGATATAATCATTACTGTGTCGTCATTTGCATATTTGTCGTACTTAAATATTAGAACGGTAATCTCTGTTGAAATGAACTTTTAGCTGATCGGCATTGTAAACGGCAACTTTCATTTGAGGTGTCGTGTATCTTCCTATCGGCAGTTGTACGTAACAGATGTTTTTAAGGACTGTGAAATCTGTAACTTTAATTTCCCTCTATCTTCTCTAGTAATTGTCCCACTGTATCAAACAGTAATTGAACTTATCTCACCGGGACGAACAAAATAATGTAAACGGTTTTCTTGTCGATACTGCTATGTAAAGACAAGCCATTGGTTAACGTTGTTACAAAAAGTGTAAAATTCTTTATCGATCTATTTCAGATTTCTACTCCGTACTCTATAAACGTTTGGACGGTGATATGCTACACATTTTTGGAATATATGTGGCATATGACGATATATTTACTATATAAATGGGGAACGATGACAGGAGAATCCTCGAAATGTTCTAGCCCGATTAAATTTAAATGTTTACACAGTACTCCGAAGGCTTGTTGGAGTACCGTTTAAAAATTTGAAGTTAATCGTCAAGAATATTTGAGGTTTTTCCTAGCATCATTCCCCATTTATATAGTATATATATTTTCATATACCACCTATATTTCAAAAATGTTTATATAGTATTTATATTTTCATATACCACCTATATTTCAAAAATGTGTAGCCTATTAACGTCCAAACTTTCATTAGAGTATAGCGTAAAAATCTGAAATATGCCGCATATTGTTTAATACATGCGTAGCATATAAATATGTGTATTTACATAAATGGGAAAAGTTATTGGCAAAAACTCGGAAAGTCCTTGAATGATTAACTTCTGATTTTCACACGATACTCTAATAAACGTTCGAACGAACACAGGTCACATATTTTTAAAACTTACAGTACACAACTATATATATACTACACTCCTGGAAATTGAAATAAGAACACCGTGAATTCATTGTCCCAGGAAGGGGAAACTTTATTGACACTTTCCTGGGGTCAGATACATCACATGATCACACTGACAGAACCACAGGCACATAGACACAGGCAACAGAGCATGCACAATGTCGGCACTAGTACAGTGTATATCCACCTTTCGCAGCAATGCAGGCTGCTATTCTCCCATGGAGACGATCGTAGAGATGCTGGATGTAGCCCTGTGGAACGGCTTGCCATGCCATTTCCACCTGGCGCCTCAGTTGGACCAGCGTTCGTGCTGGACGTGCAGACCGCATGAGAGGACGCTTCATCCAGTCCCAAACATGCTCAATGGGGGACAGATCCGGAGATCTTGCTGGCCAGGGTAGTTGACTTACACCTTCTAGAGCACGTTGGGTGGCACGGGATACATGCGGACGTGCATTGTCCTGTTGGAACAGCAAGTTCCCTTGCCGTCTAGGAATGGTAGAACGATGGGTTCGATGACGGTTTGGATGTACCGTGCACTATTCAGTGTCCCCTCGACGATCACCAGTGGTGTACGGCCAGTGTAGGAGATCGCTCCCCACACCATGATGCCGGGTGTTGGCCCTGTGTGCCTCGGTCGTATGCAGTCCTGATTGTGGCGCTCACCTGCACGGCGCCAAACACGCATACGACCATCATTGGCACCAAGGCAGAAGCGACTCTCATCGCTGAAGACGACACGTCTCCATTCGTCCCTCCATTCACGCCTGTCGCGACACCACTGGAGGCGGGCTGCACGATGTTGGGGCGTGAGCGGAAGACGGCCTAACGGTGTGCGGGACCGTAGCCCAGCTTCATGGAGACGGTTGCGAATGGTCCTCGCCGATACCCCAGGAGCAACAGTGTCCCTAATTTGCTGGGAAGTGGCGGTGCGGTCCCCTACGGCACTGCGTAGGATCCTACGGTCTTGGCGTGCATCCGTGCGTCGCTGCGGTCCGGTCCCAGGTCGACGGGCACGTGCACCTTCCGCCGACCACTGGCGACAACATCGATGTACTGTGGAGACCTCACGCCCCACGTGTTGAGCAATTCGGCGGTACGTCCACCCGGCCTCCCGCATGCCCACTATACGCCCTCGCTCAAAGTCCGTCAACTGCACATACGGTTCACGTCCACGCTGTCGCGGCATGCTACGAGTGTTAAAGACTGCGATGGAGCTCCGTATGCCACGGCAAACTGGCTGACACTGACGGCGGCGGTGCACAAATGCTGCGCAGCTAGCGCCATTCGACGGCCAACACCGCGATTCCTGGTGTGTCCGCTGTGCCGTGCGTGTGATCATTGCTTGTACAGCCCTCTCGCAGTGTCCGGAGCAAGTATGGTGGGTCTGACACACCGGTGTCAATGTGTTCTTTTTTCCATTTCCAGGAGTGTATACGTAATGGGGAAACCTTCATAGCAAAAATGTCGAATAATTCTTTACCAATTTAATTCAAATTTTTATAGTGTACTCTGAAAACACTCAAACGGACGTAGACTGTATGTTTTTTTCTTTCTAACGACAATGAACAGGTTTCTGTCAAAAATGAATGTGAGGAATGAAATGCTGTGCTATGTTGCGCTGTGTATATGTGTAGTTTCGTTATCTTTCCCGCAGCCAAATTTAACTACAATAGTAAGGAACTTAAAGAATTTTATATATATATATATATATATATATATATATATATATATATATATATATATATAATTTTAGGCAAAAAATCTGTACACAGTTATGCGTTGTTTTGTTTTCATCCTAGCAGTTGGTTTTAACAGAAAGCAAGGAAGTTCTATTTATGGCTGTTGCGACCACATGTAGTAAGTGTTGCTTCACGCAATGGAGAATGGCAAAACTGAGGCAGCCGGCGATCGCAGCATTGCGAAGTAGGCGCGGCACAGATAGCCTTGCTGACAGTTGCAGTCTACCAACCGGCTGACGCAAGGACGCACGCAGACCGAGCGCCGAGCGAAGCCTGGAGAGTGCTGAGTAAGGGAAGTGAGGCCAGCACGCTAAGTTACGCTGCAATATACTGCAGGAGTAATAGCAAGAAGCTACCACCGAGGGTAAAAAACGTCCTCCTGCCGGATATAAGTAGTGGAGCGCAGGCAGCAACCGGCAGAAGCCATTAGGAAGCAGTTCGCATCTGAGGACGGACGTGGTCCGTACCCGAATGTTCAGTCTTCGTAGGTAACGATTCCGGAAGTTTGTTCCAGCTCGCAGGAGTCATCCGTTCGCCGCCACATGTCTACTTCAGCTCTGGGGGTCGGCCCGAGTCCGGTAGGCACCATGGCTGACTAACTACAGCGAGAACTTCCAACAGGACCGGCCGCAGCAAGGTCTTGGGCACAGGCGCCGCCGGGGACTGACGCCCGGATTCCACGGCAAGCCGGCCCCATGGCGCGTGGTCCGTCCATGACGGGAGCTGGCGGACATCGCGACTGACGGCTTCCCAGCCGCCAGTGCAGCAGGCGTCGGCAGCTGACCTCACGGCGACGCGGCTCCGAGGGGGTGCCATACTGGGCTGCAGAGCGGCGACGAGTTCATCTCAACCACAGGGCATCCTGACTTCAGCAGAGCACTGGTGGCGCGCGTTGCGCGGTTTCTCGGAGAATCTACACAGCAGCAGACAGGCTGCCACAGGGGTGGGCAGCGACGACGAGGGAGAAATTGTAAAGAAAGCTCAATAAATAATAGTAACACTCCACGCCGTCTCAGTCTTTGGTGCAGCCACTGTGTCTGCTGCTACCGAGTACTGCAGAAGTTGTAACAAGTGGGCATCTGGCATAACAATGGCTAATAGACTTATGATTAGAATGCTAATAGGGATGTGAATCGTCTGAAACTTTGTAATCCTACCAATTTGCAGATTGTAGAGAAGTACTGTCACTGAAGCTAGTATTGTTTCAGGTCTAGCAGCAACAGAAGTCCCTAGTACTCCGTATACCAATGATCCCAAAGTACTTGCCCATTTATTTTAAGCTACCTCGGTTCCCAATGAGGAATTCGTTGGCATAATCAATAAACAAGACTCAGCATCAGCGAGAGCGGGAGACATGGACAGTGAGGTATTGGGGGTGGGGGCAGGGGAATGAACATAGGGAGGGGGAAGAAGGACACAGGGAGATAGGTATAGGGAGACAAATAGGGGGAGAAGGAGACGGACAGAGAGGGGACAGGTTTATGGAGACAAATAGGGGAAGGAGGAGATGGATATAGAGAAGGAAGCGAAGATCAGGAAGTACATAAAATTTCTTTACATACTGAGCGACTGCAAAACTTTACCCCGTTCGTTAGTGGCTTTATATAATTGCAAGGGAATCGAAATTCCACTGAATACAACGTGTTTTCATACAGTCCCTCTCAGACCTACAACTTAAAATTATCTGGACAAATCTATCATTGGCTTTTTCCAGTTTTTGCCCTAAACAGTAAAGTTTGCCATCCCTCCCTGTTCTGTCTGCCGTTTCCTGCCTGCCCAAGCAGCGACTACTAGGTCAGCAGAAACTAAGCAGTGCCATTTCATTGCTTTCAGGATCCTTCGAGTAGCACAGCTATATTCAGCCAAGCTTTGACAACCAGTTCCCGTTTATAATCTCTCAACCTATATCGCCGAAAAGACTGAATATTCCCTTCAATATATCGTAACTGTTATTTCACTGGCTTTAAAGAAAATATACGCAATAGTTTAACGCTGATACCCCATGAGGCATCTTCGGGTGATAAAATGATTATTACTGCACTGACATCATTCCTGAAATCGGAGGGTTCTTTGAATTTCAGTAACATTAAAATTGGAATAATACTCTGACCAAGTTAAATAAATTTCGGGCAACCGCTAAAATAATTCAATTCTAAGGTAATGACAATAGCTGAAAATTTAAACACACAGTGTTAATGTCCAACAACGACATTTACTGTATATATAGATTTCACATTCACAATTTTTGTATTTACAACAAAAGATAACATAAATATATATATTTTTGGAAAAATAACAATGGATTTTTCAGGTTTAAACGTATTTTGCTCAAAGGACAAACGAAATATTCCATAAAAGATAATTCTGTTTCACATCTTAACTTAATTAATAAAACAACAAATCTGAAACCGCATAATAGCTTCCTTAAAACGATTCTTATTCTTTATATAACCCTTAAATATGGCTGAATCATTTCATAACATTGATGAATAACTGCATTTGTTTTGAAATCGTGTGTGTCTGCTCTAAGTTTATAAAAATAGCATATGTCCTTTACTTTCAACCATTTAAAAGAATTTTTGTTACCTTTAGCCAGATTCAACGCAGCTGACCTTAGACTAAGTGACTTAAAAACCATGACAGAAACATTTGTCGTATTAATAACCAGCAAAATATAATGACTGACTAGACACTTTTACATCTCAATGAGCTAGGTCTCGGAATCATCCGACCTCCATTTCCCATTTATGCTTATAATTATGTACTTTCTTGCTTAGCTATTATCTGTGACTGGATACAAAAATCTATCCGCAGCCAAAAAACAACTTATTCATATATTTACTTTTGTCCACAACGTAGTGATTCCCATTTTAAAAAGCTTTACACCCCTTAACACACAATACTTTTGGATATCATTCGCTCTTTGAGAGGCGTAACACTCACTGGAAAAACGAAAGAAAAGAAAACTGAAAACAAGGGAAATTTTCTTACATTAACTGGCGCCGTTATTTGAAGTAATAAATAAGTTGTATGCAGGTATCTTCAACTCTGCTCCTTCACTTCTATCTTATTGGCTCCCAAATACACAACTGCAATGGCTGTCTGTTGTTTTACATCGGGTTGGGTATACAACAAGTTTAGTGAGACTACACTGTACAACACTGTGTCCTACTAGCTTCGGTTTCGTGCTTTTCCTAGAAGCGGCTGTTTCTCATTAATTTGGTAGTTCTCAACCCCAGCTTTTAGCTGTGATGTAGAACGAATAATTATGACCTGAGAAAGACACCATGAAAGTTTATTGCCTAGTTAAGGTGCCTGGTCATAGAGCTCTCAAATGTGAAATTAATAATCTCTCTTCAAGTATACTTGTTATGAAATTATACTGTTTCGTTAAAATTACCTTTCTTCTCTGTTTAAAGTGTGAGGTTTTCTCTGTTGGTTTCCTGTACTCTAAATATGTACATAATCGTTTAAACTATTGGAACAAGGTAGAGAGATACAAAGAGATTATGACAATGTATAGGGCTGCACGAGTGAGTGGGAATGGACAAGCAGGAATGGATGGGTATGAGCGACTTACAGCAATGGACTAGCGGGTGTGAGCGAGTTCAAGCAGCGGAGCTTGTGGGAGTGGGAGGTGAGCTGCATGTTAATAAGGGCGTGAATATGTTTGCATACCAAAATTTTGGGAATTTTTTTTAAGCTGCTGAGGAAGATAGAATGAGGCAGCTAGTAGCCCACCTTTCAGTCAGTCTTTTAAACAGCAGTATATTCGCCTTTTTTGGTCTCCGACAGTACTACTTTCCCGGTGGTTTCGTTTTCCTCCCTGCTACACTAGGCCATGTCGTTTATATGGAAAGAACTTTATGGATCAGAAAAAATCTGATAGTTCACGTGTGGGAAATTGAAATAATGCAACGGATTTTACGTGCACGAAAATTCTACATGTGCTTCAGTATTACAATATGAGGTTCTCAGAACCATTCTGATGATAACGGAGACACTGTGCAGCTTACTTTTATGTGTTACGTTACTTGATAAACTACGTTTTTTTCGCCTGAGAAAGTATTTTACGTGAGTATTTTACATATACAAGTAGAGTAACTTTGAACTTACGTATCTCGGAAACAGATAAAGATATCAAGAATATTCACCCATTTGCTGTGCATGGCGGCTTGTATTCTGCGACTCGGTTTTGGTACCCAAAACCCATATTTTTGGGATATTTCTGGATAACGGCTAAATTTTTTTGAAAACGGGACGACGACACTTCTAGATAGATGTCGAGAGAATATGATAAGATTTGAACAATTTCCTTTGGTTAGTTATTTAGATATCCACTGCTCACAGCGAAAAAAGGTGAAAAACGCTTTTATCAGGTTTTCTCAGGACCGCCCATGAATTAAAAGGTGTCTTCATAAGTCCCTTAAGGCGCACCGTACACCACATCTAGTGAAAAAAGAACCATCACATGCCAAAGCTGCAGGTATTGTGTAGTATTTAATCTTTGACCCTGCGTAGTTACCGTAAGATGATTCTTCTGCTGGGTTTACCAGTGGTCCCTAGTCCAACATATATCCAAAACATTTGACCATGCCTTTCTGCCACCAATAGAACTCGAGGTATGAGCCACTCAAAAATAAAGTTTTTAATGGGCGGCATTTTGAAACTCATTGGTAGCGCATAGTGTCACATGCACACCGATTGCGTGCATCCGATCTGTGACCTGACTAACCAGCCTACAGCGAGACTTGGTCTCCGAATCACTATGTATTGTCGTTTTTAAAGTGCAGAAATCATTATCAAAAGTGAAAGAGGGGGATAAATCAGAATCACAAACAGAACATGAGATTTTGTACTGTAGCATTATTCTACTCAGGTACCAAGGCCACCTGAAAGGTGCTCCACAGTAAGTCTGGTTCAGTGTCTGTGATTTGTTCTGTACTAGTAGACTGTATGATAAGTATTTACTGAGTGCTTCTGATTCAATTTAGTTTCGCATTTCATACATGAGCCTAATCGTTGGCTTTCTTTTTTAGCACCACATGTTAAATGCTTCATTTCTACTTATCCGCTTTTTCCCTATCTACGTTTTACTGTTTTCTAAGCGTATAGTTTCAGACAGGCTCTGCTCAGTTGTATTCCGCATGTCAGCAGTTTAACCGAAGAAAACACACTTACTGCCTCATGTGTGTTTTTCTAGTTATATTCAGAGACCTTATTTAGCTCCATTTGTAGACTGTATGGTTATTCGACTTTTTCTGCATTTACGAATTCTGTTTTCTGTTGGTGACTGCTTGTTTTACAATTTAATCTCATTTTACAGTGCTTATTCTGTCGACGCGAGTAATTCTATGTTACAGCCATTCTTATTTTCAACCAGGAAGACTTATTAAACTCTTTTAACGTTCAGTTTTGTTCCACTGTTATTCATTTTCCTGATACATAAAAGTGGGCAATGGTGGTAGTTTTAATCCAGTCTTACAGATTTAGCTGCATTTTTGTATTCTCTTACTTCTCAGTTTTATTATTCTCATTTTTATTTTATTTGACAGTGTAATTAGCCTCTGTCCCCCAATAATTTTTATTTATTTTCAAAAATTGACGAAGATTTTCCTTAGATCCTCAGATTACATGAAGTTTTTCTTCGCTTTTTCCTTCCCTTACTAAATCAATACCAATTTTGTAATCTGCCACCAAACATGTAATTATTCAACAATAGTTTTAATTTTCCATATGGATTCGACAGCTTATTTCACCAGTACCCATATAATTTTACTATACTCTGTGAGGGAGAAGGAGGGTGGTGAAACATTTTATCTTTTGAAGGCAATGAAGGGCCATCATTCTACTGTTTGATAATCTTATTTGAGCATTAGCCCATGATGTTGCGATCAGAAACGATTATATCTTCGTACATGGCCAAAATTTGAAGCAGCTACTTTGGTGCAGAGTGCATCTCATTATCACATGCTAGTCATCAAATAAATAATTATAAATGAAGTACCCTACAAATCTCACAAAAAATATTTCATCCGGTTTGGAAACCCCAAACCAATTCAAAAGACAGCTTTTTGTCTCGCAAATACGTAGTACTGTTTACATGTATCAACCCAGATTGTTATGGTGCTGACATGATGATGATGATGATGTTCGGTTTGTGGGGCGCTCATTGCACGGTTATCAGCGCCCGTACAAATTCCGAACCTTTGCTCAGCCCAATCAACACTTTCATGATGATGAGGAAATGATGAAGGCAACACAAACACCCAGTCATCTTGAGGCAGGTGAAAATCCCTGACCCCGCCGGGAATCTAACCCGGGACTGATGCTGACAGTCGCAGCATGGATCAAGAGAAGAAGCATTATGAATTTAAAAGACGAAAGAAATGTTAAAAATGATTGTGGCAATAGGTAACTTATCTGTAATACGAACTGATTCACAACTTTACCTACAATTTTTTCCCCAAGGATAGACTTTGGCTCACTTGACCATGAGTTTCCTCGAATGTTTTTTGTGTTGCATCCTGTTGTATTTTTTCCAAGAAAGATACGATCTCGAACTTACATTGCATTTTTTCCACATTAAATTAGACAGAACTGACACTCGGTGGAGAATGAACGCAATATCCATTTCTCGCCTTTATCTTAATTTCGGAAGGATACTCACTGAAGTTGGGAATATTATACGGTTTACCATACACTACACACAGAGACGGGACAAACAACTAGTGAGAATTCGATTGTAGCAACATACCTTTTAATATGGTAACAAAGACTCTTTTATAGTGTAAAATCATAAGGTTTGTTACGTTCTTCGCGGTACTTGTGTTTTAGAATTGTGGTTTTAGTATATTTACGTATCTATACTAGAATTTTGTGTAAATAGTTGCTTCTAAATTTTACCGACTGATTTCCAGATCCTTAAGCAGGCTTAATTAATTCCGCTCAGCATAATACAATCAAATTCTACAAGGCTGTCTAGTGTCACTCGGTTTCAGTTGTAGAGCAACTTTTATTTCAGAGCTCGGAGCTAGATCCGTTCTAAATTGTTTCCGCGTTTCTGTATACCGCTGTTATTCACTTTAAATCGCTTTTGCCCATTGTGTCGTTCGCATTGTCCGCAAGGCAGTACTCAGTTGTTGTGCGTATCGCCTCAAATTCAAACTGCCCGTTCAGCTACAATAAAAGGATTTAGCTGGATCCTTTGGAAAACAGTTCGTAGCGGTTTCTGCCACACCTGGCGCGGATGCCAGGGTGGTATTAAACCTACTCGTGTATGCATGTGTTGGAGCAACTGAAGTATAGCATGCATTAGCTGGCCAATCCAACACGGCATAACGCTTTGTATGAGTCATCCCACATCGCTGCTACGGAATCAGGTTGTTCCCACATATATCAACATATATCAAGGCTGCATATGTGATTTTATGAGGCTTCTAGCCAACGCAGGTGTACCTCCGAATCGCATACTTGTTTATGTAACTTTAATCTGAAATCGTACGCTGTCGGTAACTCTCAGATAAATATTTTGATGTAGTCTTAATCTGTCTGGTCAAAGCATTCACACATAACTTTATACTATACTGAAATCAATGTAAGCTGAAATACTGCTCTATTTCCAGCAACGTCTATCTACATGAGACACGAAGCTCGTCTGTCTGACCTTGAAATCACGTAACACATTCCTTTGTGAAATTGCGTGCAGGTTAAGTGGTATCCACCCCCGTCCTAATAGGCCTACTGGACTGTCATATAACTGGTCGTGATCGCATGTGCCTAATGAAATTTTACAGTGAGCAAGGCTGTCGTTACCGAAGGAAAATAATGCCGGTTAGTAGGAGGAAACTGTACAACAGTCTTTTCTCAAGGAGGAATCTATTCTAAACTTAAGCTAAATGCTGATGATAATTTTGAAATGGGCGGAATATAGTGCAAACGCTCAAGAACGGTACAGGGCGAAAAATGATACTATGTAATATTTACTACAGAAATCAATAATAACACAAAGAAAACACTGATTAGCTAAAAAATGATCATTAAACGGTGGCTAGCCCGCCAGGGCAATGAGTCTCCAGAATTTTAAGAAAGGGAATGGCAAAGAAATCTAAGCAAATAATCACTGGACTGGCAACAAAAGGTTGTCAAGCGTTTCCATAGCACAACAATTCAAGAGAAAATAAATGTATCAGAGAGCACTGAGTTTGCAGTTACTCGTTCTGAAATACTAAATTTTCAAAGCAACGTTAAATGTTATTTCTCGTTAAATAAATTACTGGCTTAACTAAAATTTTGTTATGTAAAAAGAATAACTTTCAGTAAGCTCAGTGTAACGTAATGCAAAATTTAGAAAAAGATAATAAATTTACTTTTGATTATTGAAAGATTGAACTGAATTTACTTTAAGTAGATGGTAGCCTCTGTTATGCAATGCCGCGCGGAGTGGCCGCGCGGATTGAGGCGCCATGTCATGGATTGCGCGGCCCCTCCCGCCGGAGGATAGAGTCCTCCTTCGGGCATGTGTGTGTGTGTGTGTGTGTGTGTGTGTGTGTGTGTGTGTGTGTGTGTGTGATGTTCTTATCGTAAGTTAGTTTAGTGTGTAAGTCTAGGGACGGATGACCTCAGCAGTTTGGTCCCTTGGGAATTCACACACATTAGAACATTTTGTTATGCGATACAAGAATGGACAGTTACCGAGGCAGAAAATTGAGTCTGAAACTTGATTTATCAAATACAATAACTGGCAATAAATAGTTAATTACTTTTCATATTCTTACTCCACGCGGTGTCTGCATGGAAAGGACGAAGAATGTAGCCGACGACAATGCTTAGCTGCTATTGTTGCTGCTGCTGCTGTTCGATGAGAAGAACCCCGAGTCGTCTCCAGATCCACAGATAGTTATGGGACAGGCAAGATACGGAGTTGCAGCTTCCTCCGCCTGTCTTCTACAACCTTGCCCTCAATAATCGCAGGTCAATGAATCAGGCGCGTCTACAATGGCGCGAGCATAGCTGCACCCCACGTCTGCGGTAACGCACAGCAATCACTCCGGAACTGCTTCATGATTCAAGCTGCTCTGCCCCCCACTTGCTCGCAACGCAACAGAGGCTCTCCATACACAAAGATAAACAACGGCGCAGCTAGTATCTCGTTGTCGTTGCTATTGATGTACTTCAATAAAGTTCCTTTGGCTATTACCAACCAATGTACAAAAATTTCATTATAATTACAATCGATTATACAGAGTCAAACATAAATACACTAGTACATTGATTACTTATGAAACATAGTTACTCTAATAAAGCCTACAGCTTCAGAATCAGGAGCATTGTGCAAGTTATCAATGGATAATAAGCGGCGAAAATTTTGGATGGTGCAGAAGGTATTTCATGTGCATTTTCGTTGTTACAAAGAACCCACGAAGATGTAAATGTTAGCTTTGTGTAAAAACTTCCAACATCAATGCCGAAAGCCTCATCATAAGTTAGCAAGAAGCTACAGTATCAGGTCACTGATTTAACCTAACAACTGCAAATTATGACCAAGTCTACATATAAGAGTTACAGACGAAACAAGTCCTTAAATTAGCTCTTCATACGTAACGAGAAGCTGGCAAAGGATTACTACAGTGGAAGCACCATAGATTATCGTTTTTTTTTCTTTCCTCAGTCACCGGACTGGTTTGATGGAGCTCACACGAACTGCCTCTCCTGTGCCAACCACTTCATCTCAACCACATGCAACGACAATACTTACTATATATATTCCCTTCTCTGTCTTCCCTTACAGATTTTACACCCTACTGTTCCCTCTAGTGCAACGCCTTAACATGTATGCTATCATCTTTTTCCTACTTTAGATCAGTGTTTTACAAAAATTGCCCGCATCTCGTGGTCGTGCGGTAGCGTTCTCGCTTCCCACGCCCGGGTTCCCGGGTTCGATTCCCGGCGGGGTCAGGGATTTTCTCTGCCTCGTGATGGCTGGGTGTTGTGTGATGTCCTTAGGTTAGTTAGGTTTAAGTAGTTCTAAGTTCTAGGGGACTGATGACCATAGATGTTAAGTCCCATAGTGCTCAGAGCCAGAGCCATTACAAAAATTCCTTTCCCTGTCGCTTCTGCGGAGAACCTCATCACTTCTAACATACGTGCTCATAATTTTCAGCATTCTTCTGTAACAACAAACGCTCCGATTCTGTCCTCCTCCAGTTTTCCTACAGTCCATTATTCACTTCCATAGAGTGTTGTGCTCCAACGCACACTCTAAAAACAAACTCGTCAAGTAAAGTCTTATATCACTTTTAAGCTGTCCTCTCAATAGACGTGTAAACATACGTGGACCATGAGTTGATTATTGTCACAGTGTGGAACACCACGTTCCACTAAATTGAGAAGGTTGAAATGAAGAATCTGGCTCGTCAGATTTTTGTCTCGAGTAAAGGAACGTAGCCAATGAGAAATGACATCGGTTTCATGTCACAAGCAGAACATAAGAGACGTCATATTGTTTGGAATTAAACTCCAAGTGTGGAGTATGGATGTAAGCCGCTTCAAAGCATCAGCACACTGACAATCTCTCAAAAACGTGCCACTTTAAGAGTCATTTGTTATAATGAAATTACACGAAATTACATATAGAAAGTTAAACGCTGCCTGTATTTGATGCTTTTAGTCTTATAACTCGTGTAAAATGGAAGTATACTGTTTCTGTGATGTGGCACAGTGATGGTCTTCCAAAAGTGCGTTGTTGTGGGTACAATGTGGAATAGTTAAATATCAAATAACGATATTTTTAAGTACAGCCGTTACAAAGTGCATATACTACATCTGAGACGTAGTAGCTATATTGAAACTGTTGGGAAGTTTATAGTGACACAAACTAGATATATCCAAATTTTAATTTCCTCTTGTGCTTTCTAAGAGATTCTGGGACCTTCTTATTTATTTAATAGAAGTATTTTTTGCAATACTGCCTACGTATTTATTACTAAACACTGTTCTTGCTGCAATTGTTTCTGCATAGGCCAACGGCTGGAACGTTTCCTCAGCTGGTAAAAATCTTAACGTAACTGCCAGTCTGCGTCACAGAGTAACCACAAAATACACACTGGCAGTTTCCCCATAATGAAAATGTGTGTAACATATAAAGCTTGTAATAGGTGCAAGTGTGGATATTTTTATAAGTGGCACCTTAAGATGTAATACGTCAGTGTGTTGGTCGCTGTTTCCCTGTGCTGGACAGACTTCCCACAAACGCGTCGCAAATTTTATGGCTGGATGTTTTCTGCCTAGTCGTACCTGAGTCAGTAAATGGACTACAGCTGTCACTATAGATGAACCGCTTAGCTTCCACGCCTCAATACTTGAACGCTTGATCTGCTGCCCAGGGTAAAATAAGCATTAGTGTCTTGCCACATCTACTTGGAGGTACTACGCACCTAAAAACATACTACTCCTAATAGCTACAATTATTAGACTGCAAGTGATGTAAATAATGATTTAATGTTGTTCAGTACACCCTCATCAATCGTTGATAGAATGATCTCCACTTACACCATGTGATATCTTTGTCTTATTTTCTGGATTGACTCATATTTGTTTCTAGTCAGTAAGTATATTTATCAATGACGATGAGCAGTGTGGAAAATAGGTCTTTTATTCAAATGAAGTTACAGAACAAATACTCTCTTTCAGTCCTATGTGAAGTACTTCACTCAAAAGGATAGCAGTCAATACAACATCGGGAAATGGATATTATACATGTGAAAACTGACAGTAGATACAGTACTTTCATTACATTCAACTTAAACTTGAGATGGAAACTGAAATGAACTAATGAATGACTTGTACTAGTATGTACTGTTCCCCTACCAGAAATTCATTGTTCAAACCACCGACGAGTCCATGACGTACTTCGTTATTTTCTCCACTCTTCTTCCACAACTGCTAACAGAGTCCATTTCTGTAAAGATATTACGCATTTTGTGAACAAGATGAGGTCAAGAACTGGCACTGGAGAGCGCTTCAGTCGCAAGTCACGATGGGGAGCAGGTCGTTTCAGGGCATTCTGCAATCACGACGGATGACACATCTGGCATGCTTCACGATGAGAAACACGTCCCGTGTGAGGACAGCATCAGACGTGTGTCCTCTTTCTCTCTATTAGCCTGCTTAGACAATTCCGCATTATTTTACTTATAGGCTACCAGAACATCACTGCCCACTACGTGGTCCCCGGTTTGGGCATGCTTGCCGCTAACAGCATTTTGTCACTCCAATACAATGTAATGTCTCGTATGGCTTGGAGTGGGCTGTGATTCTCTATCAGGGATGGATGTGGGTGCAGCAGGAGAAGTCATCTCGTGGATATAAGAATCCCATTATTCCAGTTTATTAACATTGATTCAGTCTTCGACGCTGCTACTACACAGCATCTTCCAGTGTGTTGCCTCCAAACGCCTACCTGATCAGCGGTAGTGAAGACCTGTGTTGCCACTGCTGAATTGTCAAAGGACAGACCGAGTTTCCCAGATGTTGCTCGTTCGTTACGACTTCGACTGCTGTCGCCGAAAATACAGCTGGATGTATTTTGCCCCAGGAGTGCAGGGTGGATTAGCCGTCAATATGAACCTCCACACATGTGGGGACGGTTGGGTCCTACCGTCCTAGACCTGTGAAGCTATCACAGTGCAAAACTATCCGCACACCTGGACTGTCAGGTGGTGAAAGAAAATTAGAGGCCCAGCGACATTGAGGAGGTTGCATCATCAGAGCAGCGTCGTCTGACATATGTTAATTGTCAGAGTATAGCCCATATATGACAGGCTGGCCGCTGGGAGGGGGGAGGGGGATGGGGGTGGTTTAAGGACAGTTCCCTTACGCGGACCGAGTAGCAGACTTTGTGTTTCTATATCATATGGATGTGTCTCGTAAACGGGCCTGTGGTCTACGCTTCATGAATTGGGTGGAAACACGGAAGTGCCTCACTCCTACACACATCTGCATTGGCAGGTTGTCGACTGCAGCTGATGGCGACAGCTGTTAATATCCTAGACACGATCTTTGGCTGTGGTTGTAACCCATGTGTCATTACACCTCATTAATTTCGTCTCTGTTGGGTTCAGTGCCAAAGCCTATTCTGTGCTCATTAGGCTGTTTAATCCTTTCAACGGGTACTGTAATTTATATTCAGTTGCACGGAGGGGAGCAATGTCATCAGCAGATCTTATCATTGATGTCTTTCAACTTGAATTTTGCTGAATACGGTGTTGGGGGCTTAGTGGGAAAGTACCAGACTTCGAATTAAAAACTGTGGTGCTTGATCCTGGGTCAGTACTAGGATTTTATCTGTCACTTATCACTTTGATCACCGCTGGAAATGTTTGTTGATGTGAATAACGCCGAGTTGCGCCACAGTAGGGAATCCACGTTAAACTGTAGATTGCTCTGCAACTCTCTGGATGAGTCATTTCAAAGGTCGGAGGAAAGGAGTGGCATACCACATCCAGAAGGATAATACCCAGTGGAGCAATGTGGTCTTCAAAACAATCTTTGGACTGTTGACTGCTTTAGTAGCGGTCATTAGACTACTAATTTACTCTTATGTCTGAAAGCAAACAGAGACCACACTCAGGAGTACTTGGGAACCATGTTTACAGAAACAACAACACGTAAAACAAAGACTAAAGATAGAATCCGTGCCAGCTGAGAAAACTCAATGAGGATTCGAAATGTGTCAAGACAGTACAAGCTAAGTGGCTAAAATTTGAAAAAAAAGCGTGCTTTAGTATATAGTTACACTTTTAATTTCGCCTGTTGGCTACCGGTTTCTGTGCGCAGTTGTCAAGTTAGCTTCCTAATCATATAATGAAGGCTTTCACGACCGGATGTTTCAGCTGCCGAGAATTGTCGGCAAGACACAGCACAACCAGGAGCACCTCTGAAGATGTCCAACGTAGCTTTGGACGAAACGTCAGGGATAAAAGAGTTCCATGGACCACGGCCATACAACCCGGAAGAATTCTCGGCAGCTTAGCTGCCCAAGTTAGAGTGTCATTAGTCTATGGATGGAAAGTTCTCCGTAATGGAAGGCTAGAAGATCAGTAACGAAAACAATATTTCTCTCGTTTAGCGGTATGTAAGTAGAATGGGCTTGACATGCTGTTAGAATTAAGAAGTAGCGATGGGAAGAGATTGCTATGGAAATAGTACCTTTTTAGAAAACCTATGAAGATACGAATAAACACGGTGGAAGACGATCTACAAGCGCTTGAAGTATGGGACAAATGAAGGAGGTATGCAGGAACTTATGGAGTCCAATAGTCGTGACGTCGTGTGGTCTCTTAGGCTTCATCACACAGATGAGGAAGAACGAAATACCGTGTAAGCCCTGTCATTTTGTTAATCGAGTCGAATTTCAATCTATAACGCGACAAACAATGTTTCAGGAACGAGTGTGAAAAGATGTACACTTTGAGCGAAGTGACTTAAATAGCGTTTCTAATCAGGTTATTCATATTAGGTGCCGGAATCTTTAGGAGCCAACGAAATTATCATTTTACAACGTAGTCGATGTCTGTATTGATAATATTTATGCGTCCGCTATGCCTACTTAGTAGATCATAATATCCAGCTAGCCATAAATGTTATAAACTGTCTCATGATGATAGAAGAAATGTCACAGCATTTAATAAAGGCTGTACTGGCGTTAGAACATAATACGCAGCATAATAATGGTCTAGTTCCTCACCCGCTCTTTGTAATGTGTATTTGGACGATTTCGTTAGAACCCTATACTGTATTCAGAGTTTTCAGATTCAGTGCAGAAAGTGTCGCAAACAATTTTATTTCCATCCGCATGTAAACAAATGGTTAAATTGTCTTGGAAGATCTGAAGGTAAATTTGGTACTGGGGCTTTCTAATTTCCCCAAGACTGTACACACACACATAATCCCAAGAGTTGTTTACCTTAAACCTATGTCATGTCGTTCATTAGACCCATATCTGCATGACACAAGCTAAATCTATAAAATAACACTTCTGAAGAAGTTATCCTACTCGTTTATCTGGGGCAGTCTGGGTATCATAATCCAGCAAGTATATATTAGTTGTGCAACAGCTGAATTTATATTTGCTGAAGAGATACAGGACACCACACCTCAGCAAGCCTCAGGTGAAAAAAGAAACTGAGCAGTTAGTGACTAAAACGTTTTTACGGTAATTCCAGAAGTCACAAAGAGGGAGAGAACGTCAAACGTGGAGCTTAGAAGGAAACGTTGGAGCTCGTAGAAACCACTGTACCACGTACAGGCAACGTCCAAGAACAGATTATCTAAAATAGTGCTTGATTATCACACAAAAGGAAGAACAAATAACAGACAAAAGGTAAAACAGGTCCAACAGAAGTAGAACTGTAGTTGCAAGGAACCATAAAGTCTGCTGACTGGTGGAAATAAAGGAAGCATATACGTCACAGAGAAGACGATTGGGATGTATTCTGTGCTTTCTGGTAACTTTTGCTTGGTATTACGTGTAACAAGAAGAAATAGCGATCCATTCAATTATTCATTATATGCATTAAATGCATTCGCAAATGCGAATATGGACAACCATGAGCTATAGAATGGAATGACGGCAATGAAAATTTTCACTGGACCGGGACACGAACCCGAATTTCCCGCTTATCACGAGCTGTCGCGTTACCTTTTTTTCTTATTTAAATGAAATGTGAATTGCTTTTGAGGAAAACATAGCCATTCAGTGTCAGTTAACAAGTTTTTACCAGGCTCTTGTGTCGTCAAAGGACGCTTTCTTTTCTTCTTTCTGTTTTTAAGGAAAGAAGGGACGCAATCAGCATCAGGCAGGGTGGAGGTAAGGTGGGCAGGGACGAAACATGGGGCTTGGCCTCGATGCCTAACCCTCCCGCCTGTAACTGTGCTGGTCCCTCACATGGACATGGTTCAAATGGCTCTGAGCACTATGGGACTTAACTTCTGAGGTCATCAGTCCCCTAGAACTTAGAAATACTTAAACCTAACTAACCTAAGGACATCACACACATCCATGCCCGTGGCAGGATTCGAACCTGCGACCGTAGCGGCCGCGCGATTCAAAAACTAGTTCATATTATGGATTTTTTAATTTCTTAATTATTTTTGTATTTATTGTTTGGTGAAAACAAATGGCTCTGAGCACTATGGGACTTAACATCTTAGGTCATCAGTCCCCTAGAACTTAGAACTACTTAAACCTAACTAACCTAAGGACGTCACACACATCCATGCCCGAGGCAGGATTCGAACCTGCGACCGTAGCGGTCGCGCGGCTCCAGACTGTAGCGCTTAGAACCGCTCGGCCACTCTGGCCGGCTGAAAACAAATCTCCGGGACTCAAATGAAAAGAAATTTTTTCTCTAGGTAGAACACAATTAGAGAAGGCTGAAGAACAAGGGGAAAAGACCAAGCTGTCCAATTCCTTGACGATTGAAGACAAGGTGAAACTTATTTGCAAATAAAGCACGATATCGTGGAAGTCTCTGCCATGAGAGTTCACCATAAGTTGGCGAAAAAAACTGGCGCCGAAATCGTTGTCATACCCGACTATGTAGTGGGCGTAGTGTCCAGGGAGCCGTACGGTCGAATTAGTCTTCGTCCGAAGGAAAACGGAAAAGTCTGCACACAGAAGAAGTTCGACCGAGGAACGTGTAAGGAAAGCCAGTTATCGACGTATCCATTGCCATTGTTTCCGTCCGGAAGAAACAAGCCTTTGTGGTAATGTGTGAGGTTGATGACGTGCGTCGCAAAGAGCAGTCGGACTAAGACCAATGCAATAGTGGCGTTCGTTGGTCGGGGTTAGATATCACAACCACGATGAGGGAACTTCCATCGCCATCCACACTTTTTTCCACGATATCAATCGTGCGGCCATTTCATCTGGGGAGAGGCATGATTGTACTCCCCAACGAGAAAGCAAAGATCAGTTGGTAGGGTGTGCCGCTGATAAAATATCGGCCCCCAGAAAACTTACTATAATATAAAATTCACAAAAATGCCGCAATTTAGAGTTGATCTAGCCAACATTGGCAGGGGGTAAGACTGGCCAGTCGAAGACATGTAAATTAGCGAGTGTAATAAAATAAATAAGTGACTTGCAATGAAATAAATAGCTCCGTACATATTGAAACGGTACGCCTTATAAACAATACTGAAGCCTTCACTTTGATACTGGAAGTCCCAACCTCTGAGAGGACGGGCCTCACAACTGCATCGTATCGAAGTCGAAAAATATGAGTTTTCCAAAGGAAACGACCCGACAATTGCTTCAATTTGCGCACCATAATCGCGGGGAGCGGAAAATTTGTGCAACATAGTACACTGTGCTGAAAATCTAAGAATCTAAGGTTTGCACGTTGTGAAGAAGACTAAGGGAACGGCGAATATGTTCAAACTGCCCCTTGATTCGATTCATTACCTTCCACCAGTTACGTGCAACCATTTCATCAGGCAGCGATCCACGGTAATTCCGAAAGATTTGTGGCGAGCAATCTCATCGTTGCCCATGGAATTTCAACGTGTTGAAAACCGTGAAATAGTGGTAGGGAACATTTCTGTTCATTAATGCGGGCCACACAGAGAGAACAAAAGGAATTCATTATGCACTTGTGCAAGGATATGTCATTGACAAGACGTAGCATTACTACAACAACAAGAAAAAGACGACAGAACCACACGCACACACACACACACACACGCACAGAGAGAGAGAGAGAGAGAGAGAGAGAGAGAGAGAGAGAGAGAGGGAGGGAGAGGGAGAGAGAGAGAGAGAGAGAATAAGTAAATAAAGTTCATATTTGGCGCCAAATTGATACGGTAGGAACTGAACAGGATGTGGAACTGGACACACAACAGCAACATAAACACTGCGAATTCCGCAAAAACTTGTATGAAGTTTGTGTGTGCATTTCCGCAATAGACAAGAACGTAGATGAGAATTTAAGTAATTAAAAATACATTATCAATTTTTCTTTTCGCCCAAGAAAATTACGATTTACAGATAAAATTATGTGCTAACTCGGTAACAAAACTCAAAACAATATGCTTTAGTTGCCGATGACAAGCTACAGGTGTAGCGTAACGTAAAGATGGTCGTACAATGTAGAAAAATAATCTAGTAATGACAAGTCAAATTGTTTTTTGCCTAATTTCGTTGGAATGATTTTTACTTAAAACTCGTCTGCAATTTATAGAATAGAATAAAGTTCCCAGTGATGACTGCACAAAGACACTGAAACGTACTTGGGTATTTATTAACGACAGTTGTTTGTGTACGTTTGAAATTCGATTACAGCACGCTGTTTCTCACTGTAACAACTAAAACGGCTTCTGATACCAAATGTAGCAATTGTGTTACTAAATGTGACACTTCTGTCACTAAATGTAACTGGGTTTTCTCTTTTGATGCAAGTCAATTGTCAGGATGAGCATTCTAAGGCATTCTGTCAGGGTGAAAATATTAAATAAATTAATTTTTCTCTCTTAACAACATGTGGGCAGGGTGGGTTCTTCCTTGGCTCGGGTATGAGGTCGAATGAAACATCATTTTTACATAAGATAACTTTTATTGAAGATTTGTACAACTGTATCTTACGGGATGTTCTGGTTCGGAGAGCGGCAGCTGTGTCGTTTGTGAAGTCTTCTGCTGCGGCAGCGGCGGCGGCGGCGGCGGCGGCGGCGTCTGATTACGCGTAGCGGTGTGTATCTCGTGTCGCTGTCTCGCTCAGTTGACTGGAGAAGCGCAGCGCGAGGTGGCCGGTTTAATTATTGCGAGCGAAGTCGTGCGTCGGATGATACCTTGGGAGTGGCGTCCCAGTGTTTCTCTTCTCTATGCGGCCGCGTGTGTTGTGCGTCGACCAGCGGAGCGGCGCGGCGGGGGAAGACCAGTGTCCCGGACTCGAACCACGGACTCCCGCTTGCCAGTCTTCGGCTGTCAGGTCTTCATCCCAGCTCACAGGTGACTACTGATGTGAGGCCGTCTCCTTCCCGTCCTCACGAGTCACCCGGGTATGTAAAAACCAGGCTTCAAATACCTTTTAACTTCTGTCTTCTGGCGCTACGGCGGCTGCTTGCTATTCCATTACAGCGGCGGACTTGGTTCGTCTGTGCATGATGCAGACTCTTCTTGCATGACGGTCTTCAGCACCGAAACTGACTGAAAACTACTGCTACTCTTCTTTTCTTCCTTCGTCTCTCGTCTTCGTCTTCGTCTCCGCCCCCGTCTCCGTCTTCGTCTGTCTCCGTCTTCGACTCCGTCTCCGGCTTCATCTGACTTCCTCTGATTTCATCCGTCTGGCCCACTGCGTCTCGCGTATTTATTCACTTCAGTTTACTGGAGGTGAACGACTTCACGGTCATTGCCTCGTCTGTCACGTTGAAAAGCTTCTCGAAGAATCTTCTTAACGTCGGTCGTTGGCTCTTGGAATGTAGGTGAGGGCTTTTGATCCCATGTGACGACTGAGAAACACGTGAGCCGGTCATTGCCTCTTCTGTCACGTTGAATAGCTTTTCGAAGAATCTTCTTTACGTCGGTCATTGGCTCTTGGGATGTAGGCGAGGGCCTTTGCTCACATACGACAACTGAGAAACACGTGAGCCGGTCGGGCGATGCCCTGACGGCTGAATCGACAGCGCCCGCTTATGTGGAAGTTGCTGACTTCATGGTCATTGTCTCTTCTGTTCTGCTGTTCGGCCCGCTGCTTGCGAGTATGTAACTCTCTAAACTAAACCAAGTTTTTCATTTATATTCTAATTTCTAGTTCACTTTGATTTCACTAATTTATTTACTTAAGTACCACTCAACATTCCTCCACCCTTCGGAGAAATTCGCCCTCGAATTTACCACTCAACATTCCTCCACTCTTCACACGGCAAGAGCACAAGCATTGAAAACTCTCGACTTAGAAAATTACACACGCTTCACATTAAGTATGTTGAAAATACTTTAGCACTTTACTAAAGCACTGTACGGTCATGAATCACATAGTTCTTATATAAATGGTTGTAATAAGTGTAACAAACCTTGATGACAATGAATGAACAAAAATAGATTATTCACTTAGAAAGTAACATAGCAACACCTGTTTAATGTACCCTATACTAATGCAAGAATATCTATTCTACAGTATTGTTTATTTTAACATGAGACTGTTTAGTAAAGAGTGAAGTGCAACAAACAAAATTAATACACTAATGCTCAAAAGTAACAACTGAAGTACACCAGTTAAGAGTGTGGTATTCAGTTAACAGGGATTTGATGAAGTGGTATATTATTATTGGGCTTCTTTTTTCGTCTTAGATAAAAGAAAACTGTACAAAGTAGAAACACCAACACAAAGGTTCCAGATATACCCGTTCCTAGCATTATAATTTTAGTTTTGTGTTCACCTTTTAATTTTAAAACATGTTGCATCATAACATTGGCATCAATTTTGCCTTGCTGCGAGTTTATGAACATATCTAATGACTTCAGAAGGGAACTGTCAAGGGAGTCATTGAGGTAGGACAGGTTTTGTGTAGGAAATGCTTTGCATGGCGTTTTCTGAAAAAAGCAAACAACATGGTTATGGACCTACCAACCTAGTGAAAACAAAAACAAAGAAAAGAAGGAATACATTGTTAACTACAAGATCTTAATGTTTCTACGTTCAAATTTTCTTTCCTAGAAAATAAACCATTATCATGTATTAATTATTTACATTTGTATATTATCCACAGTCTACTAAGATTCCACTAGGACATTCGCACTCTTGGTCGAAGATTGTATGGTGCCATGTCTGTATGTTGTGCTGGCGTGGCCACTCTTTTTCCTTTTCGGGTACTTCCTCCACCCTTCGGAAAAGCAGACACTATTGTTGAAGGAATTACATCTGGAGCGCCCTTGAAAGGTTTTAAACGACTTGCATGCACAATGGTAGTTCGGGTGGGCAGTTGCAATTTAACGTTGACTGGTGACGTGATCTCAATAATTTGGTAAGGACCTCTGTAGTTTGTTACAAATTTCTTCGTTTTTCCTCTCGCAATATAAGGAGTTGAAACCATAACCCACTGACCTATTTTGTAATTTGGATATTTAGCTTGGGTATTACCTAATCTTTCCTGTCGTTCCAAAGCCTTTGTATTAGATTTTTGAACCTTTTTCCATACATCCTTCATCATTCGACTGAAATCTCTTACTGTTTCTCCGACTTTTCCGTTTTTCTGCCTGATTACATCAAAAGGGGACGGCATTTTTCTGCCATAGACCACTTCATAAGGTGACATGCCAGTTGCTTCATGCGTTTTGGCGTTGTATACCGACACGATTATTGGTAAATACGTATCCCAATTAGAATGTTGTTCGTTAATATAATAACTAAGCATCTTGCCAATTGTCCGATGAACTCTTTCTGTGCGCCCGTTGCACTGAGGGTGTAACGGAGTTGTACGTAATTTGCGTATTTTTAGTAAGTGGCATAGCTGTTTCATTAATTCCGACATAAAATTAGAGCCCTGATCTGTGATAATAGCTTCAGGTACGCCGAATTTAAGTATCCAGTTGTTAACTAAAGCTTGGGCAACTGTATTTGCTTGCTGATCTGGGAGACTCACCATAGCTAGATAGCGTGAAAAGTGATCTATAATTGTAAGGACATACTTATTACCAGCCGGTGTTCTATGATATGGCCCGTGGAGATCCAGTCCACAGATTTGAAACGGACATGAAGCCTCGGGGAGCCTCTGTAAGGGTATTTTTGAACGAGAAAGTTCAGCTCGTTGTGCGCACGCAATGCAATTACGAACGTACTGCGCAACATCCTGCTTTCTGGTTTGCCACCAAAATCGCTCTGCTACACGTCTTTCGGTTGTCCGCTGTCCACCGTGTCCTGCAAGGATATGATCGTGGGCCTCTGCCATTATTTCTTGTCTAAGGTGTTGGGGAACAACAATTCGCGGTCCAAGTTTTGTTTTACGGCATAATACACCATCTTCAAAGCAAAATTGTTTTTGAGTTGCGTATTTTTTGCATTCTGTATCCTTATCTTGTGCCTTTCTCCAGTCCTCAGTATCTCGGCCTGTTGCTTCCAAAAGTGCTATTTTCCGACTTAGACAATCTGCATTCGTGTGTTTTTTGCCTGGTTTATGGATAACTTCGAAATCCATTTCGGAAAGACATAGGGCCCAACGGGTAAGACGACTAGATGGATCCTTTAATCCAAGCAACCATTTTAAAGCTGCGTGGTCTGTAATGACCTTGAATTTCCTACCGTACAAGTAGCATTTAAAGTATTTGATACCATAAATAACACTTAACAATTCTTTCTCCGTTGTGGAATAATTTCTTTCTGCTGTTGTTAGTTGTCTCGAAGCGTAGTCTATGGGGTGTTCCGCGCCATTAATATTCTGACTCAAAACAACTCCTACTGAATGACCACTTGCGTCACAGGATAAAATAAATTCTTTATTATAATCTGGGTAGGCTAATACTGGACTGTGTGTTAACTTATCTTTAAGGGTTTGAAATGCTGATTCACAATCTTCAGACCAATGAAATTTTGCACCCTTTTTTAATAATTGGGTTAAGGGTCGGGCAATTTCAGCAAAATTTTGAACATATTTCCGGTAGTACGATGCGAGACCAATGAAACTTTGTACTTCCTTAACGCGTTGTGGTGTTGGGAAGTCCTTAACTGCCGAAATTAATCGAGGATCTGTTTTAATTCCTTTTTCACTAATGACATGCCCTAGGTATGTAACCTCTTTCAATGCAAAACTACATTTTTCCATATTTAATGTTAATTTAGCTTTTCTAAGTCTCTGAAAAACATTACGCAGACGCACAGCATGTTCATTAATGTCTTTGGAGAATACAATAATATCGTCTAGATATACACAACATTGCTGAGTTTTGAGTCCTCGCAATACTCCATCGAGTAGTCTTTGAAAAGTTGCTGGTGCATTTTTCAAACCGAAGGGCATTCTTTTAAATTGCCAGTGGCCTCCAGGGGTAGAAAATGCTGTTTTATGCCTATCTTCAGGAGCAACTTCCAATTGATGATATCCGCTACGTAGATCGATTGTTGAAAAGTATTTACTGTTACCCAAACTGTCAATGATATCTGTAATGTTTGGAAGAGGATAAACATCTGAGATAGTTTGTTTGTTAAGGTGTCTGTAGTCACAACAAAACCTATATCGTTTCGTACCGTCAGGAGACTTCTTTGGAATAATTACAATATTTGAATTATAAGGCGAATCAGAATATTCTATAATTCCATCTTTTAGATGCTGTTCTATAAATTCATCCAGTACTGGCTGTAAGTGATGCGCAACTCTATAAGGCTTCCTATGAACTGGGGGGCTATTTCCTGTTGGGATCCTATGCTGTGTGATATCTGTTGCTGGCAGTGGACCTTCTGCATTAAATAAATCTTGAAACTCAACTAAAACTGCTTCTATCTTGTCTCTATCATTTCCTTTCAAATGCTCAATCTTCTGGCGTAATGCGGTTTTATAGGCGTCTGGTTTCCGACCATCGTTAATATCTGACCAAATGAAATCTTCTTCTTCAAAAGTACTGACTGTAGCTACTAATATTCCCTTATGCAACTCTTTGTCCTCCACTCCGAAATTGTCAATATGTACCGGTACTTTTCTTTCTCCCTCAACGTCTTGAACCCGTACAACACTTCTACGTACAAAACAATGTGTTACATCTAATTCCTCATTTTCCTCTAAAGGCTCTATTAGACACACTGTATCTGTAGGTACCTCGGGGTCAACGGTCATCCAGAAAAGTTTTCCTGAGCCAGATGGTATCTGATCCCGCGAATCAACCTTCAAGGACGTTGCACGCAGTATAGTTGATTTCGCCTTCCGGTTAGGGAAATCTTGCGGCAGAGGGCCGTTTGCAGCGGTGTCACCTAGCTGAAACACTATTCCGCTAAGTTCTACAGTTTGCTGTCTGAGGTCGATTTTAGCGTGATGTTTATTCAGGAAATCCAGTCCTAGGATCGCGTCGTACCCGTCAGTTACCTTTGTTACCACTTCTACATCTTCTTGAAATTGTACACCCTGAATAGAGAAAATCAGTGATGTACATCCTAATGACTTCACTGTACCTCCTCCTACTCCACTCAATCTATACCTTGGAGGGTCATATTTCTTTTCTCCAATACATTCATTACTTACTATTGATACGTTTGCACCTGTATCCACTAGTATCCTTGCCTCTTTATCCTGTATGGTAGCAAATAACCAGCATTCCGCCTTCACATTCGCCTTAATGGCATGAAATTTTATTGGGAACGCCTGGCGGCGGTTCCGACATTCCCGTTGGAGTTTAACTGATTTCTATTTCCAAACACTTTCTTAGACCTGCATTCCTTGAATGTGTGACCTATTCTTTGACAATTAGTGCATTGAGGTTGTCTGCAGTTTTTTGCTATATGGCCCTGTCGATCGCACCTAAAACATCGTACTCCTGCTGAAAATACATTTCGCTTCTCCTTGTATCTGGTGGCAATGTCTATTTCTTCGAAAGCCGTCGCCACAGATACAGCTTCCGCTAAATTTTTAGGAAACTCTGCCCTGACACGACGGGACGTTTCAAGAGGTAACCCACGTAAAAATGTATCCAGAGCTCTATCTTCTGCCTCTTGTAAAATAACTTTATTTGCTTCATCACTAGTTGTCAACTGATACGTGTTAATATTAACTTTTCTAATCCTATCTACAAAACTTTCTAACGACTCGTTTTGCCTCTGAGTGATAGTGTTTAACTGTTCCCTATAAAATCTACAGCTGTTCTGTTTTTGAAAACGTTTAAGCAATCCTTTCTTCAATTCCTCAAATGTTGGAGCATTCCGTAATTCTTCATGGTATAAGACGTGTGCTTTAGCCTCTCCCAGCAATCTTAACTTTGTCATTTGTAAGAGCTGTTCATCTGACCATGATCCTAACCTTGCAGCTGCTACTAAATCATCAAAAAATGCTGTTATATCTTCGCCAGGTTTACCTGAAAAAGGAGTTACCAAGGCTGCTGCTGAGGAATCTAGGGTGGGAGGGATTGAACTGGTTTGCCTAATGTCACTCAACTGTTTAAATAATGCATTATTATCGTTTTTAAGCTGTGCTATCTGATTAACTAAGCTCTGAATAACTTCATCAGTAGAAACCGCTTGTGGTGCTGACTCTGACTTTGTACGATTTCGTGTCATCATTTTACAAACTAGTAGTTACACAATATTACCACACTGTATTCAAAAGATGTTTAAATATTTTCGACAAAACTCTTAAAATTATGAGAGAAAATACACTTCTAAATAAAGAAAATATTACGACTGCTATGCAAACCTCTATTCTTTCACACATTAAACAATACTAACTGTGGACCTTTAGTGACTGTCACTCACACCTCATATTGAGCCAAGGGTTTTTTCTCTGACACCAAATGTAACAACTATAACGGCTTCTGATACCAAATGTAGCAATTGTGTTACTAAATGTGACACTTCTGTCACTAAATGTAACTGGGTTTTCTCTTTTGATGCAAGTCAATTGTCAGGATGAGCATTCTAAGGCATTCTGTCAGGGTGAAAATATTAAATAAATTATTTTTTCTCTCTTAACAACATGTGGGCAGGGTGGGTTCTTCCTTGGCTCGGGTATGAGGTCGAATGAAACATCATTTTTACATAAGATAACTTTTATTGAAGATTTGTACAACTGTATCTTACGGGATGTTCTGGTTCGGAGAGCGGCAGCTGTGTCGTTTGTGAAGTCTTCTGCTGCGGCAGCGGCGGCGGCGGCGGCGTCTGACTACGCGTAGCGGTGTGTATCTCGTGTCGCTGTCTCGCTCAGTTGACTGGAGAAGCGCAGCGCGAGGTGGCCGGTTTAATTATTGCGAGCGAAGTCGTGCGTCGGATGATACCTTGGGAGTGGCGTCCCAGTGTTTCTCTTCTCTATGCGGCCGCGTGTGTTGTGCGTCGACCAGCGGAGCGGCGCGGCGGGGGAAGGCCAGTGTCCCGGACTCGAACCACGGACTCCCGCTTGCCAGTCTTCGGCTGTCAGGTCTTCATCCCAGCTCACAGGTGACTACTGATGTGAGGCCGTCTCCTTCCCGTCCTCACGAGTCACCCGGGTATGTAAAAACCAGGCTTCAAATACCTTTTAACTTCTGTCTTCTGGCGCTACGGCGGCTGCTTGCTATTCCATTACAGCGGCGGACTTGGTTCGTCTGTGCATGATGCAGACTCTTCTTGCATGACGGTCTTCAGCACCGAAACTGACTGAAAACTACTGCTACTCTTCTTTTCTTCCTTCGTCTCTCGTCTTCGTCTTCGTCTCCGCCCCCGTCTCCGTCTTCGTCTGTCTCCGTCTTCGACTCCGTCTCCGGCTTCATCTGACTTCCTCTGACTTCATCCGTCTGGCCCACTGCGTCTCGCGTATTTATTCACTTCAGTTTACTGGAGGTGAACGACTTCACGGTCATTGCCTCGTCTGTCACGTTGAAAAGCTTCTCGAAGAATCTTCTTAACGTCGGTCGTTGGCTCTTGGAATGTAGGTGAGGGCTTTTGATCCCATGTGACGACTGAGAAACACGTGAGCCGGTCATTGCCTCTTCTGTCACGTTGAATAGCTTTTCGAAGAATCTTCTTTACGTCGGTCATTGGCTCTTGGGATGTAGGCGAGGGCCTTTGCTCACATACGACAACTGAGAAACACGTGAGCCGGTCGGGCGATGCCCTGACGGCTGAATCGACAGCGCCCGCTTATGTGGAAGTTGCTGACTTCATGGTCATTGTCTCTTCTGTTCTGCTGTTCGGCCCGCTGCTTGCGAGTATGTAACTCTCTAAACTAAACCAAGTTTTTCATTTATATTCTAATTTCTAGTTCACTTTGATTTCACTAATTTATTTACTTAAGTACCACGTCATATTAATTTTACCATTCGGATCCCTCTACCGGCAGAGAGCTGGAAATACATATGTAGACATGAACAATACAGATGAGGACTGTTAATAACGTTTGCTTTATTTGAAAAGCCTTAAGGGTTTCCGCATAACAAATTCAAATGGCTCTGAGCACTATGGGACTCAACTTCTGAGGTCATCAGTCATCAGTCCCCTAGAACATAGAACTACTTAAACCTAAGGAGATCACACACATCCATGTCCGAGGCAGAATTCGAACCTACGACCGTAGCGGTCTCACGGTTCCAGACTCTAGCGCCTAGAACCGCACGGCCACTCCGTCCGGCATAACGAATTCGAAGGATTCAGTTAATTGGAAATAAGAGTCAACCAGTCCAAAAACACAGGTTTATTAAACCCTGACTATGGTTTCGACAGCTTTAATTGTCCATAGAATCACATTATCCATATCCAATGTGGGAGTCTTTGACTCTGGTACATGTGCGTGTCATCCACTTAATCACCATTTAAAATACATGATTTAAAAGTAGTAGCTCTCTAGCGTAGTGCTTTGTCTTACAACTTTTTAAAATACCACCCAGAGCATCGGTACACGTCACTAGCTCTGTAAACGGCATACTTACGCTGTGTGGGATGTCCAATATACACAAATCTGTCAAGTGGCACACTGTACATAAGTGGATCCTTTGTCAAATGTGTGATATTTCAAAAAGTTTTAAGACAAAGCACTACAGTAGAGAGCTGCTACTTTTAAATCATATATTTTAAATGGAGATGGAGTGGATGGCACGCAGATGTACTAGACAAACTCAGAAACTTTCACACTGGATATAGACAGTATGATTCTGCGCACAATACATTCTGAATAAGACAGTTTTAAAACTGTCAAAACCATGATCTAGGTTTAATAAATCTGTACTTTGCAACTGGATGGCTGTTATTTCCAGTTCACTGAAGCTGTTGCATACACAGCCATGTTCAGAATCTCAAATTCGGAGGCATTACTGAAGGTGCACCTGACATCTTACAAATTTGTTTACAAACACTACTAGCTCTAGTTTCAAAACCCAAATGAGTCGAATCACTTAGAGTACAAGGCATCGCAGATTTCATTCCTAACTGTGTGCCACGCCTTTTGAGGAGAGGTCTCGGTCACGTTATTAGCCTGCCTGCTCGCGTTCGCGGTGTAGCAGACCCTCCGCGCGGCCACTTGAGGCCCACCTGGCGCTCCCAGCTCCCACTGTTGTCGCCGGCGGTCTTCCGGCTGAGACGGCGGGGTTTCCGCCCCAGTTGCCGGGAACAGCGGCTGCCCGCTGCCCGCTGCCGCTGCCCACGGCTGGACGGCTAGTCTTACCCCCATCCCCTTCCCCACCCCCGCACCCCACCCACACAACCGGACAGCCGCTCTGCTGCGGCCTTATCCTGCCGTGCCTCTCCGGGCTCAGCGTAACCGCCTCCACTGCAGCACAATGCGCTCTGCCTTTCCGCCAGCATCCACACAGGCGCTACATCGCGCAACTCCTGCATCTCGTCTTAGTGCTGTGTCTACTGCCCGTTGTTAAACAGTGGCGTAGTGCAAAATCCTGGAGCATCACGGTAAGCGAAGCTTCTCCATCAACACCTTCCTGCTTAGCACTGCTTTGTTAATCAAATCACTACGTACAAGGGCAATTAATGAAAGCCTTGTTTCGATATAAATACGACTGTTGCACAGTTATAATATTAGCACGCAGCCAGAAACATATTTCCGTATTTACTTTTGTGATTAGATTTGATTAACTTAGTACCTATCGTTTCAATAGATCCGTTGGAAATCATTCGGGATGTAGAATATATACGAAAAACAAGAATAAATAATATTTATTTACAAAGAAAAAAAGATATCTAATATACCTTCTCGGGATCCCAAATGAAATGGTCCTCGCAGATGCGGAATAATTCAAAAAGTTCTTAAACATTTTTTGATTTAAAAGGTAATAAGTAACTTATCACCAAACATACAAAAGTTCAGTACATTCAACTGTATAAGATAGTTCTTAGGTCATTGTAGGAATACATAATCAAACAGGAAACTCATTTTACAACACACATTTACAATGATCGTACTACTACACCGAATTCGTACACAAGTCACATCGCTCTAATACCCTAATTATCTGGTACTATTAGTGACATATATTTGTACATATCAATACGTTGTAATGATGTCGCTTAATTTGTTCTGATTTACGGTGCTGATATTCAAGACCATAAAAGTGGGTTAAAGCTGTGAGCTGTCTGGGGAAGTTAACCTTGTATTACTGAGCAACTGTTTCACCAGGTATCCAGTCTAGCTTCCCAAATTCCCAACCAGACTAACATAAATTATAATATTTTAATCGTCATACGACAACCGGTGATATATATATATATATATATATATATATATATATATATATATATATATATATATATATATACGAGAATTTAAATAAAAAGAAATAAATCAGTTTATACTTGGAAATTTATTTTAACATTGATCATTGAAATTTGAGCATATTAAACTTGATTCATAACTAAACTGGTGCCTTATTTAGGATTGTGAAAATGTGAGTTTGTAATCTTACAGAACACATCAAATATGGAGCCAAGATTGGGACACTGCATACAACACTGCATTCATAAAATAACACACGAAGAACGTTGAAACATATGCAAGAGGAAAAAACCACAACCAACCGATTAAATTTTCACCCAAAGAAGTTACGTTCGTAGCGCAATCCTGTCCGTCATGTAATTACCACACACTGGTATACTAAATTCATACTAAATCTCTGTGAAATCTTCCAGAAAAGAATAGCTGAGGGCTACTTTGATGATTACACCACACGCGTCACGTGGTCAACTTGTTTTACACAAAGAGTGTAACTCCACAGTAATTTTGATAATTAAAATAAATTAGATCTAAAAGCAATTTACAAAAGAAAAACCTCGAACTGGTTACTACCGTCTTACTATTAATCTGATGGGTCAAACAATTGTATAAGCACGTGGTACTGGTCTCACAAAGTACACCCCATGTGGGTTGAACATAAAGAAAAGTTGCTATATTGAAAAATATTGTCAAGACGAGACGTTATAATCTCACGCACATTCGCATTTAAGATTGATGATCTTAGTTAGAGTTACTGACCAACACGTGGTTCCACTTTACTCACAAAGTAGTGACAAAGCAACTACTGGAAGATATTCTGAACTTCACACTCGAAATACACTGTATTGCAATTTAAGATAATATTAGATATTTTAGAGCTAAACCTGAAATAAAGGTGATTAAATTTTCAGTTAGGCTGAACTTAAGAAATCCATAGTCCTACGGACTTAGCAGACACGCGCTTAGCCGGAGATCTTACCGCTTCAAACGCTCGCCGCGGACAGACTGCCGTGGTCCCTTCCTGAGGGTGCCTCACAGATAAAAACGGAAGTGACCAGAGACGCAGCTTCCTATACCAACATGACAAGGGACAGACAGGACCATACTAAGAATAGAAACCTCTCTGCTTTTAGAAAGCGTAGCTACCTGTTCCGACGTTGGTCCTACTGTTCTCTAGCAGACAGGCTTGTCTGCTACCATCAAGCATGCAACTAGAAATACATTTGCTCATTCATCCTCTCACACAGAAGGGAAGGGGGATGACAGTATCTTATCATATACAGTATATAAAAGAAAGCGGATGTAGGTTCCGTATGAGACTGTGTGACATGAATTACATATAAAATGTGTTTTAAAGTGTAGTAGTGTGACAGATCGTTATTGTTTATGTGTAAAAGTAACACGTTTCACTGCTCAGTCTCCTCCCAGATAGACAGAAACACCATAGTAAATTTAGAAGAGGAATTTAGGCCGTAAATGACAACAGATTTAAGAAATTAACATGAAAGGAATCCAACAGAGACCTTTCATAACCCCAACGCTCCGGGAAAAGACTGTGCAGGGAATTTTCTGGCCATGCTAGGACATTCCCAAGCAGGCTTCTTACACCCAACTTAAACCAAAAATGTAAAGAAAAGGCAAAAGGTCACCAGCTACTTGCTAAAACACAATAATTTCAACACATCTTTAGAATCTACCAATTTCAAAGAGAAAAAAAAAACAATCTGTGACACCTATTTAAAAGATAGTGTAGACCTGATTCGGTCAGCAAGTAAAAACAATGGATCCTGTGTCATTAATATGAAAACAATTTCTGGTGCTTACCCTTATGGAGTTCACCAGTATTTGCTCATTGCAAGAGCCAACTGATCACAGGAAAATTTATGACTGTTTATAAACAAGTAATATTTATGAAAATAGCAAAGGTGCCACAGCAGTTAAAAAACCATCAAAATATCACCAGAGTTATAAAGCAGAACATTACAATGCACAATCCGCAAAGGCAAAAAAAAAAAAAAGATAAGAGAAAAACTTGTTTTACAAAGTGGTTATCGCAAAAAAATTCTATATCTTATAAAACTAATAATTCGTAGAATTAAAATAACTTTGTGGCACTAATTTAATCAATCTACTATATTTCAGTTAGTTATCAAACAATGATCACTGTGTCATTATACTGAAACTACAATTAATTATATGATTGTTGCCCTTAAGGTGTTCCTCACTATAAATATGCCCCATGCAAAGGTTAATCGATCACAGTCCAAATAGAATGAGTGGCTATCTGACTGATAAACGAAGCAATGCCACAGGAATGAATTTACGAAACAAAATATCACAAATCTAATACATCACACAAGAACAAACATTGATCAATAAAACAGCTCTGAAAGTACAATAGTCAACGTCTAAAAAAAACACTTCTAAATAAAACACCTGCAAAATACAAGAGTCAAAGTCTAAAAAAAATAACAATAAATAGAACACCTGCAAAACACACGAGTCAGAGTTTCTCTGACAGAAACACACGTATATGCATTGGACTAAGAACCGTATAATCATTGTTCACTGACACACTCGTTGTTCCACTGTTCCGAGGCACAATATAAGGGAAGGGGGGGGGGATTCGTCACCGCAGCTGTCAGTAGGGATTTTTGTCCATCTGTTGCGTGCAATCCCGTCGTCTCTGCCCTCTCATGAAGTTTCTCTTGGTGGCCTGTGTCACGTACATCACGATTTGGTTCCATGTTTGTGTTGTCAAATTCGTGCGGTATCCTCGTTTGACACGCCAGGTTGATATTCCTGGGCAAGCATGAGACTTAATGGCTCTTCTTTGTGCCACCCTTAGCTACCAGAGAACACCGAATCATGATTTACTGTCGCTTGACAATGGGCTTCCGCCAAGAAATGTTGATAGTCGTCATTGATGTCTGCAAATGTCTCTGGACAGTACCTGTCAAAAGGCTCCACGCCATTTTATCCTCTGTCTTCTGTTGTTTCACCGCGCCCGTCTCGTCACGGTCGCATGCTTGTGGTGCGTTGCCAGCAGATGGATTTCCTCGCCGGCCGTGATGGTCTAGCGGTTCTAGGTGCTCAGTCCGGAACCGCACGACTGCTATGGTCGCAGGTTCGAATCCTGCCTCGGGCATGGATGTGTGTGATGTCCTTAGGTTAGTTAGGTTTAAGTAGTTCTAAGTTCTAGGGGACTGATGACCACAGATGTTAAGTCCCATAGTGCTCAGAGCCATTTGAACCATTTTTTTGTTTTTTGCGCGGTGGACCGCTCGGCCATCTCAGATCATCGCCTCCACAAAGGGTCGCACTGGTACGGCCGGCCATTAGCTCCGGGTGCAAGGGAAAGTGTTTGCCCCGCAGCCCTTCTTTTGTTGTCGGCCGCGCTCCCGAAGTGGCCTGGTTGACAGTGTGTCCTGCTGGGAAGCCTGCCTGTTTACAACTAGTCCTCCTCCTCACTGCTCCCGCTGTCTCGTAAGAGTTTAGCCGGTTCACTTTCACGTTCTCAACTGCATTCACAGAAATTGTTCATCATAGTTATGTGATTACAAAATGTCATACATAATGTCACTTAGTATTGTCTTTCACAATTTTTTAAGAACAAAAGTGAGACTTAAATTTTTTTAATAAAAAAGTTAGATGAATCGACAGTATAAAAATAAAAGTCAAATGACTTGGCAATATAAAAAATAAAAGTGAAATGACAGTATAAAAATAAAAATTAAGTGAACTGACAATATAATATTTAAATCCACATCACTAATGTGGTTCACTTGCGTTTTAATAAATCAAATGCTACTTATTAATTCACAAAATGAATAGGATTTTGCCTTGTGCAAGTATCGGTCAGGACAGCATAGGGTTCACATGTTATTTACACACACACATGCACACCTGTTGTCTATACTACAAACTAACTACCCATAAACATGTATTACTCAAAATTCTACTTCAATCCACTACTAGTTAATCCAACAAGCTACTTCAATGCTACTTCAACACAGTGTTTGTACCACTACAACATTGTTCTAATTCGCCCTCTACTTGACGCTGGCGGCATATGTCTTGTCACATGATAAATATGGAGAAACATTCCTTAAACATGCATAGTAGAAAGAACAATGGTTATTTGAACGTCAAAACATCTATACCAGTGCACACACCTGATAAGAGACTCGCAATTATACATTAATCATACTCATATGTTTATACATAAAACAGTAAGACAATTTCATCTAAAATTACGTTATCACAAGAATTAATCACACAGATGACTTTGAGAAGGGTAAAAATATTTTCATTATACGGGTTATACAACATTTTCTTACCCATTTCGTTCCTTCTTTAAGTTACCTTTCGCTTCCAAATCAGTTATTTCGCCTGTGGTGGTCATTCTGCATTTATTTCTCATGAATGGCAAAATTGTGGTCACCTCTATTCTGTAAAACAGTTTCGTCTTAACATCCTATTGAACTTACAACTGACACAAAAGATCTGAATCCTCCTGTAGTTTAAATGACAAATGTTTTGCTTCATCCTTATTACACTAAACCAAGCTTTTCTTCGGCCTCTTAGTCAAAATTATTTAATCTACCTCTACCGTCAAGAGGGAAATTTCCTCAGTACAAATCATATAGGCTGCAGTGCATCCCGCACCAGCGAAAACAGTAAGCTGTAATGCTCACAGCATCAGCAAAACACATAAACATCACTTTTCTAGGGCAAGTATTAAAGCAGAATAATTTTCCAGGCTCTGGCTCAACATCAGTCAAGACTACAAAAAGGATCCATATTTCCGTTCCATTCTCCATTTGCTGGAAAACTGCTCGTCATTTGACTGCCATAAGACTATATCAGGGCCACGTAAATTACACAAAGCACAACTCTTCTTTCACCTTGAAGGGAATCCATATACTGACGAAATCGACAGACAGCACTTTACATAGCTATAAAGAACAAAAAAGATATATCATCAAAATTAATATATCATCGCATATTGGGAAGCCATTGGTTAAAGAATGGTATTAATGCATCCTGTTTCCAAGATTCTAAACTTACTCATTCCTTTATCAGAGTTCTCCTATCTTAAAATATTTATACAGCACGCATACTATAGTAAGAGATCCTCATTTATACTGACAGATATGGAATTGTAATAGATAGATAGTAGCACTGAAAGCAGAAAATCGGAAACAAGGCTACTAACAGCTGGGGACCTGGGTTTGCCAGATCCATAATACAAACAGATCGGATATTCCCCTGAGTTTTGCATTAATTCAACACAGATCTTACTTCTCTCAGGAGCGACTCTTTTCAATTTACACCAAAAAACCATAAACAGCATTTCACTCGTTCACAAAGAAACCTTTTATCTTCACATTTGAACCAACCTAAATCCTAATTGCACAAGGAAAGAAAAAAAACTAAAAACATCACTTCAATCAATCACATAGAATCATCTTTATCATTACTTTTACCAACATATTAGTCAAAATGCATACCTCACAAATTTAAACTAATCAATTCTTTCTCCTCACCGTCCTCTCTACTCCTCACTGTCCTTTCTACTCATTTGCCATGTCGTTCATTTGTTCCGATTGGGCGCCTTCTGCGCTGATCGTTGGTCATTGCCGATTTTGTTCATTTCCATTTGCTGGATTATGTCTAGGGTTAGCCGGCCGAATTTCAATATCATGAGGTGCTCCGCCTACAGTCCTATTCCCACCGTGTTCATCGTAGTATCGATTCTGGTTGCCGTACCTGTAGCTTTCACGATCTTGACCACGTCCTCGATCATTTCCGTTGTTCCACCTTGCTCGCGAGTGTTACCCCAGTTTCTATACGGCCGGTCTCGATTATCGTTCCGTTCGCGTCGCGACGACCAGTTACGCCGTTGATTAGTACTACGGCCACGACTTCAGTCGCGCTGCTGTGCCCCGTAGTAACTTTGTGCATGATTAGGGGGGCATTGTCCTGTATAACTGTTGCGTTGACCATCTTGTCCACGTCCTCTATCATTTCCGTTGTTCCACCTGTGTTCGCGACTGTTACCCCGGTTTCTATACGGCCGGTCCCGATTATTGTTCCGTTCGCGTCATGACGATTAGTACCACGGCCACGACTGCAATCGCGCTGCTGTGCCCCGTAATAACTTTGTGCCTGATTAGGCGGGCATTCTCCTGTATTGTAGTCCAGCTCTTGGAGAAGTGACTTAAACGTTTCCACGTCCTCTTTGCATCGTCTCGCAAGAATGACGTGGCGCCAGTGCATCTGCAATTTGGTGATGCATATCCTAATTAGTTCCGCAGGCCCGTATGGGCCGTATAGAAATTGATTTGCCTGCAGCATGTGGTCGAATAGGTGTGCTGGGCTGCCGAAACCAGACTGGTTCAAATTTGGCAGCACAATTATGCCATGCTTGACCCTATCTTGTGCCGCTTCCGACCAATAGGCGGACAGAAAGGCTTGTCGAAACTCCCGAGTGGAGTTGCAGTGATGCGCTGCCGACCTCATGCGAATATCCACACATATATTCTATCTTATGTGAACTTGCCCAGTTGGGGGGAAGACAGAACTCAAATTGCTCGAGCCAAGCTCATGGATGTATTCCTTTTTGTGAATTTCGAAATATCTCAAACTTTCTCACCGTAAGGAAATGTTTGAAATCAAATCCTCGCATTTCCTCCTGGCGAGGCCACTGAATGTTTTTGTTTTTCTCATGTCTGCCCCTCAAATTACATTCTTCCCTGTCGTCAAAATCTCCCTCGTGGCTGGAGTCCCTCTCTGCACTGTTCGTATGGCTATTTTTAGTGCTATTGGCGAGTTCGGAATCACACCCCATGCGGCTTTCCAGACGCGCCACGCGTTCTTGTACTTCGCCTGTTACAGCTTTGTGCCGCCTGTTCACTTCAAACTGTCGCTTCTGAAATCTAAGAAGCGAACGCACTTCTTCGGTCTCTACGACTCTACCGGTGTAGTATTGTTATCGCTCTCCGTCACCTTCATCGTGCCTACGATGTCCGCTAATGCCGCAATCTTATCATGAATTTGTCTGTTGTCCTCTGCCCCTGTCTGCTTCAATGTTCTACTTGCTGTTCGAGTGCGTGAATCGCTTGGCTGTTGTCCGCTACTTTGTTGCTAACGGACGCGGGACAATGCATTTCCGCCTCCTGGACCCTGGAGAGTACCTGTTGGTATTCCCTTTGGCATTCTTCTCTCAGCGCTTGGAAATTCCTAAGTAGCTGTTCTTCGCTCTCTTTCGATTCCGCATCGCGACTCCGCTTGCCCTGTTCTAAGGCTTGCAGACAGTCATCGATGTGTTCAAATGTACGGCCTAATTCTTTCATAATATCACTTTTTATTTCACTTGCCAGATTGTTTATTCTTTGTGAGATATCATCAGACACTCTCTGCATTGACTTGTTGACTTTATTTGTCTGCTGGATTAGTTTTTCGTCTATTTGTTCGCCTAGCTCGCGGGTCGATTTTTCAGATTTCTGCGTCATTTGATCGCCTAGCTCTCGGATCTATTTTTCAGATTTCTCTGCGTTTTATTTATTTTGTTGCAATAAGGCTTTCTGCCAAATCAATTTGGTTAGTTGGAGGCAAATTAATTTCTGGCTCTGATGTGAGCCCGTTCGTCCTGTTTTCCATTTCCTCTGAAGTATTCCCCATTGCATTTTCGGAACTGTCCGATGCGTTAATATTCGAAGTCAAATTATCCCCTTGGTCCATGTTGCTTAAGTTGTTGGTCCGCCTACTTTTAGCTTGGTTGCGTGTCTGCATTAGTTCAATTTATACCTGGTACGCAACACACTAATCAGAATAAATGTATCCCCAAAAATCACGACAGTCACACGAAAGGTACCCTACCCAGTATGCACTTGTTCACACGCAAAACAAATTTATGTCTTTGATCGAGGTCAGTGCAATTTACAAGCGAAAAAAAATACACACACACATAAAACACACAAATATAGAAAACAAAACAAGACAAACAACACAACGCCGCTCAACAACGCCGTGTGAATCTTTTGAAAGTCTGCTCAGAAGCAACGCAGAAGTTGTTTGAGCGCTGCAACTAAAAAAAAAAAAAAAATTAAGATTATACAACGCTCGCAATCTAACGTTTCAGAGATTCCAGAGTCTAGCGGAATCACAGAACAGGGTCGCCATCTGTAATGTTGTTGCTTAATTTGTTCTGATTTGTGGTGCTGATATTCAAGACCATAAAAGTAGGTTAAAAGCTGTGAGCTGTCTGGGGAAGTTAACCTTGCATTACTGAGCAACTGTTTCACCAGGTATCCATTCTAGCTTACCAAATTCCCAACCAGACTAACATTAATTATAATCTTTTAATCGTCATACGACAACCGGTGATATAAGAGAATTTAAATAAAAAGAAATAAATCAGTTTATATTTGGAAATTTATTTTAACATTGATCATTGAATTTTGAGCATATTAAACTTGATTCATAACTAAACTGGTGCCTTATTTAGGATTGTGAAAATGTGAGTTTGTAATCTTACAGAACACATCAAATATGGAGCCAAGATTGGGACACTGCATACAACACTGCATTCATAAAATAACACACGAAGAACGTTGAAACATATGCAAGAGGAAAAAACCACAACCAACCGATTAAATTTTCACCCAAAGAAGTTACGTTCGTAGCGCAATCCTGTCCGTCATGTAATTACCACACACTGGTATACTAAATTCATACTAAATCTCTGTGAAATCTTCCCAAAAAGAATAGCTGAGGGCTACTTTGATGATTACACCACACGCTTCACGTGGTCAACTTGTTTTACACAAAGAGTGTAACTCCACAGTAATTTTGATAATTAAAATAAATTAGATCTAAAAGCAATTTACAAAAGAAAAACCTCGAACTGGTTACTACCGTCTTACTATTAATCTGATGGGTCAAACAATTGTATAAGCACGTGGTACTGGTCTCACAAAGTACACCCCACGTGGGTTGAACATAAAGAAAAGTTGCTATATTGAAAAATATTGTCAAGACGAGACGTTATAATCTCACGCACATTCGCATTTAAGATTGATGATCTTAGAGTTACTGACCAACACGTGGTTCCACTTTACTCACAAAGTAGTGACAAAGCAACTACTGGAAGATATTCTGAACTTCACACTCGAAATACACTGTATTGCAATTTAAGATAATATTAGATATTTTAGAACTAAACCTGAAATAAAGGTGATTAAATTTTCAGTTAGGCTGAACTTAAGAAATCCATAGTCCTACGGACTTAGCAGACACGCGCTTAGCCGGAGATCTTACCGCTTCAGACGCTCGCCGCGGACAGACTGCCGTGGTCCCTTCCTGAGGGTGCCTCACAGATAAAAACGGAAGTGACCAGAGACGCAGCTTCCTATACCAACATGACAAGGGACAGACAGGACCATACTAAGAATAGAAACCTCTCTGCTTTTAGAAAGCGTAGCTACCTGTTCCGACGTTGGTCCTACTGTTCTCTAGCAGACAGGCTTGTCTGCTACCATCAAGCATGCAACTAGAAATACATTTGCTCATTCATCCTCTCACACAGAAGGGAAGGGGGATGACAGTATCTTATCATATACAGTATATAAAAGAAAGCGGATGTAGGTTCCGTATGAGACTGTGTGACATGAATTACATATAAAATGTGTTTTAAAGTGTAGTAGTGTGACAGATCGTTATTGTTTATGTGTAAAAGTAACACGTTTCACTGCTCAGTCTCCTCCCAGATAGTCAGAAACACCACAGTAAATTTAGAAGAGGAATTTATGCCGTAAATGACAACAGATTTAAGAAATTAACATGAAAGGAATCCAACAGAGACCTTTCAACTTTATATTAAAATATTCGACAATGAAGCAGAAGAACTTGTTAGATCCCTTATGCTCCTCTGAAACTGCGCTTTATTCGTAGTTGAACTTTTTATAGCTGCTGGCATGTTATGGACACGCTTCTGGACGAAAGGACGTGACTTTAAATATCTTTGTGAAGATTGCCTTATTTCTAATAATGGTTTCATGAGCTGACATGTTGGTTAGAGAAAACACACTTTTGATGAGAAATTTCATTAAGAAATAATTTTATTAGGAAGAAGTACTTAGTACCGCTAGCTTCCTAAAGAGGCCTCTGCATGATGTCCTTCAACTGGACCAGAAAAAGATCTTTCTACATGTCTTTGAACGTGGAAGACATTAGCTTGGCTTGATTAGTTACGCCAAAAACAGTTCCGTATGACATTAATGTGCAATGCCGATGACAGGCGTGTTCCCCTTCTACTGTAACAGCTTTGAAAGGTTGTTATTCGAAGTATGTTACTTCTAAGTTGTATCATTTATTCAGGCGCCCATATTGTACTGCGACCGTCTTCAAAACTGTAGTGTCTCACAACTGGTCGTGTTATAGACAGATCCAATACAACTGTAACGTATATTTCCCTACTCCATAAAATGTGCGGCTGCACTCATTTAGATGCAAGCAATTCGTGGTCAAAGTAAGATGACTGTGGCTGCTAGATATGGAACCTGGAGATGCTCTGGTGTTTACCAAATAAGTGGAAGTTCTTTATCCTCGGATATTGCTATACAGACCTTTCAATGGCGAGTTTTCCGTTGCTCAGAGTTTCTTGTTGTTTTCAACAAGTGCTGGCCGGTGTGGCTGAGCGGTTCTAGGCGCTACAGTCTGGTTTAAGTAGTTCTAAGTTCTAGGGGACTGATGACCTCAGAAGTCCCATAGTGGTCAGAGCCATTTGAACCATTTCAACAAGTGTCTGTGTATGAAATCCTTAGATTCCAAAGTCGTTCAGAGCGTAGCTTCACCATCGAAGTAAATTACACAACAGATTCTCCTCCCCCCTTCTCCCTCCTTAATTCGTGATCGTATGTATGTTCTTTCGTTTGTTTGTTTGTGTATGGGCGTGTGCGTGTGCGTGTGCGTGTGCGTGTGTGTGTGTGTGTGTGTGTGTGTGACGTCACTTCACGTCCAGGTGACCAACTCTTCCGTGTTTGATGTAAGGGCTTTAGGAGTGCTTTATTACACTTCGGGGAAGGATTTTCAGAGCCAAGATTGTTCCACAAGCCCACCCCAACATATTTTCTTCGAAAAGTTATTCCATGTGGATCAGCATGCTTATCTAAAGTCATTATTGTTTGCGGTTAGTGGGTTGCCGCTGTCGGACATTTTCACGTATCTGGTTGATCTTGTTCCTTGGTGAAACGCCTTCTAATGGGCTATGTAACCATCTCGGAGCCGTGATGGAGATCCGCTATTCATGAGTACCTTATCCCTCTTACATAAACGAATAAATTTGTTTTTGATTACCTGCATGTCGTTTATACGAGTTTAACTAATTAATCCCCAGACGGAAGTTTCATAAAACATTTTGGCTGTCCACTGCTCTCAAAGATCCTCAGTTTCGTGGACATGTTAATTCACTTCTTATGAAGAGAGGGACAAGTTTCTTAGGCATGCCTTTTGTACCTAGGTCCTACAAATGCTCGTGGAAGAATAGTTATCTATCTTATGTTCCAAGGTGCTACTCCAAACGGATGTAAAATGAAATATAACCGCTAAAATGAAGATTTGATCCTGTCTGACTACCCCCTGAAGCAGACCTTAGGATCTCTTGATTCTATAAATTACAATCTAAATATAATTTAATGATGAAGGCAACTAATCCTGCTAAATGATAAACGTTGTTCCTACTTATATATTTACTGTAGATTATAAGAAACCTTTATATTACAAACTTTACGTTTCCTAAGTAAAATTACTGATCAGTTGCCCCACTCTGCCCTTAATATGACTGCTCAGTCTCATATCAATAACGCGAAATGACTGACATCATGTACGTACCAAACATTAGAAAACACTACTTTCAAAGATGAGCTACGTTGGTGTGGAACCTCAGTGGAAATAAACTAACGTGATCACAGCTGTTTAGCATAGCCCTCATAAGCCGAAGTAATCTGCAATATCACCGTATATACTGCGTACGGTGCATCGAAGTGATGGTTTTCGTACTCGTCTCCGACGATGAAAGAGCTCCAGCCACAAATAAACTCTTTCAAACACTACAACGGCATAAGGCGGTCCTCTGACTAATATACTTTAATCCTGTCTTCCACTCTCTGTGTTCTACAGTCGAGAAAGGCGAACTCCCAGCCACAAGGACGGAGTTCAGATAACGTCTCAACGTAAGTGCAGGCAGAGGCAATCACTGAACGCTGCGTACTCAACGACGACTTCCAACCTGGAGGTGAAGTCCAGAATGGTATAGGTTCGCAACAGTACAGTGCCTAACTGTTCTAGCTATAAACTCTCCTGAGAGCAAAGACAGCAAGTCCGTCTGTACCAACAAAGCTGATATCGAGCGACCGTCACACACGGGCGCTCACAATGGAAGACCTCATCTCTTCAGCGCTGGCCTCCCAGCCAGGCTCGGCTCCCCACCATCGTAATTCCGAAAACGAATCATATTCCCGAAACCACGGAATACTCTCCCTCTTTACAGATTCTTCCGAACGCTGACCAACCATATTTTAGTCTTTTGTCGTCCAGCACGGAAAGTTTGCCAGAAAAAAATCTATACTCGTACAATGGTACGTTTCTGAAAAAAATCCTTGGAAATATCTCAGCCTGCGTGGTTTCGGGGGCGGCACTTCCCCGTTCCTCTCAGCTGCGTCCAAGATTTTCGTAGTAATCCTTCCCACCCGGCTACAAAACCGGTAACTCGCGACTCTATTGTGCCCCAGTTCTCAGCTGTCGCAACGTCCGTCTTGCTACTTCCCGTGTTTAAGGAGGACCAACATACCTGTGTGGGCCTTCCACCCAGGCCCTAACATCCACCTGCCGTTTCATTTCCACCGTCATTCCAACGTCTACTTGTATAACAATAAACATACACCGTCACCTTTCGTGCAATAAGCGTTAACAATTATATAAAAAGTTAGTCTCCTTTATATATTCATATATACGATGTACAATCTATCGCATGATACCTAATTGTGTTTAGAAGTCACGGCAAATTATATGGATAGGTGCTTGTGAGGTGCGAAATTATAGCCATCTTACAATGTGACCTCCAAGTATCGGACTGTAGTACTCCATGGATGGTGTCCCAGTTGTGCAGTTGTTATTTGGTCTGCAACGTAAGTCCTTTTTTTATGAAAACAGACTGTAGTGGTCTTCTCTACGTTCATCCTGGCTTAGTCCTTTCGCGACAGTTCGCTAGTTATAACCATTTGGTGTTGCAGTCGGTGAATGTTTTGTCGTGTAAATTCTTCTGTTTGTGATTAAGGCCGTATCATCAACGAGGTGGATGACATCTACATGTGAAGCGATTAGCATGTCATTTACACAGATGATGAATAGTATACGCGACAACAAGGATCCATGTGGCAGGCCAACTATGGATCGTTTTCCTTCACTGAGGTCGGAGTAGATGGACAGCAATTGTTACCTTGTGGATAAAAGATTTTGCTGTTGCTGATATCCGCAGATGGTCTGTGCATATCAACGATAATAACTGCTTCATGGTTGAAAATAGGTCAGCGTCAATCTCACTATACGCTTTTTGTCAAATTGTGATGCCTGCGGTCAGTGAACGAGACTGTTTGACGCGACACCGTACTCAGTTGTAGTAATAGCTGGAAATTTGAAGCTCATGGGTCTAACATTCTGCGTGGTGTCTGTCTGTTCTAAGTCGTGTCTCCCTACCACTTTTGCGCGATTTATTTGGAGCTATGTGACATACTACTGGATTTGCTTATCATGTCAGGGTTTTCATGGAAGGTATTGGATTTGTCTGACACCTTACATAGGCACACGGGAAGCTTACTTTCTGGCAAAGGCCGCTTTAGCTGGAACTAAGAGATCAACGTCTGACACTGCGTTGTTGGGACCTAATTTCTCGTGCAGTCTGTGAAGCAAGTTCTGGATGACGATTCGCCTTCACATGGCTTTTAGAGCTGCTTACCCCCGATCGGTAAAAACGGAACCGTTACAAGATCACTTTATTGTCCGTCTGTCTGTCCGCCTGTTAGAAACCCATTTTATCATAAGCGGGTAGACTACCTAGTTGAAATTTATCTCAAATACTAAGGCTATGGCTACAGAGACGTGTAAAAAGTTAAGTTTCTAAGTCAACGCAGTCAAAAGATACGGGCATTTATGTCACATATTTTGATACTCGAAAATCACTCATTAAAACCTGTAAAATATTTCTCGTTGACCTAGAATCATGAAATTTTTCAAGAAGCAAGGTTTCATAGTACAAGTGAAGGAAAAACACTCATTTTGTCATTTGTTATATGACTTCAAAATTAAAATATTCTCGAAAATCTTGAGATTCCCCGGACCCATGTCCTTCCACTATCAATGTCGAGAACAGATAACAGTCGTAGGGATTCTCCATGCGGACCATGGATGAACTGTCTAAATACATAATTAAATTTGTGCAGGAATCTCATAGCGTGAGTCGGTCTCACACTGGGCCAGTTTGTCTTAGTGAGTTCCATTCCCTCCTCCCTCAGGCTTCTTGTTGGGTTTCTCGATGTATTGACATCCATTTTAGGATTCTTTTTGCTGCTCCATTTTCTTTGCTCAACGTCTTTTTTCCTTTTACTTTTCGAAGCGATTGCTCCTCTTTGCATACAGTTTCGTGTGATTCTCTATTTCTTCCTGGTATCATAATTCGTTTGTTATGGTGCTTCCTTTTCCACCTCTATATTCTTCGTTGCCACGTGTTGTTCGACGTGTCTTATTTTTCCCGATTCTCCTCTTTTACTCCTTTCTCTACTTGTCTTTCAGCTCATCTTTGCCAGCCGTGCTGGCCGAGCGGTTCTCGGCGCTTCATTCCGGAACCGCGCGACTGCTACGGTCGCAGGTTAGAATCCTGCCTCGGCCATGGATGTGTGTGATGTCCTTAGCTTAGTTAGGTTGAAGAAGTTCTAAGTTCTAGGGGACTGATGACCTCAGATGTTAAGTCCCATAGTGCTCAGAGTCAGTTGAACCATTTTGAGCTAGTCTTTTCAATGTTCTGCCCTGTGTTGATTGGCTCTATTTCTTCGCTTTGCGAGTCGCCTTCGACAGCGGCAGCCAAGGTGGAGGAGGAGTGCGGGCATTTATTCTGATCGTGTCCAGTAACTTTGGATCCCACTGGTTCTGTATTGCCCTGTGACTAATTTATTTGACTCGACTAAGTGCACGCTAATATACACAGAAATTTTTGTTGGGCGAGATAATTTTGCGCACAGCGATTGATAATAGCTCCAAAAAATCATTGAGGTTCTGTCAGCTGCGTTCGCTGTCAGGAGTCTAATACATATACTGCCCGATAAAAATTGTAAAATACTAGAAGGGTAGAGGGAAATGAAACTTCACATACTGAGATGGTGTGTCATGTTGTTTCACTCATTACAACATTCAGTCAAATGTAGAAACAACTTAATATTATGATTTCGCTTATCAATAGGGTGTTCCGGCCCCTGTGTCCTCGATGCATACACTGACTCGGTTGGGATGTGTACCGCTCCTGAGGTAAACTGGCCCACAACCTCAGCAACTGGTCCAAGATTCGTGGATACTGGTACTAAAATGAAGTTGACGTTCACACATGTTTTCTGGGACAAATTTGGGGATATTAACGGCCACGGAACTACCTCAAGATACGCTGGTAATTCATGGAGATACGTAGCATGTGCCGAGCACCACTAAAAAATGACATCAAGATACTATCTCACTAAGTATGTTATGAGGACGCAGGACGTCGTTGTAGTACCCTGTGCGTTTAGAGGCCATGCTGCCATGACTAACATAGCTGTGCCTCTACAACACACTGGAAGATTCGTACCCCTGCCCAGGTCGCCGCCATAGTCTTCCGGGGTTGTAGAACAGCGATTCATCGATGAAGCCATTCATTTGCAATTAATGCCTTCTATTCATGACTGCGCTTTGTGTTACGTTGCGGTGTTAGCAGCAGACTAGGCATGTTAAGGTAATTCTCTAGTCCGTCTGCTGTTATATACACTACCGGCCATTAAAATTGCTACACCAAGAAGAAATGCAGATGATAAACGGGTATCCATTGGACAAATATATTATACTAGAAGTGACATGTCATTACATTATCGCGCATTTTGGGTGCATAGATCCTGAGAAATCAGTACCAAGAACAACCACCTCTGAACGTAATAACGGCCTTGATACGAATGGCCGTTGAGTCAAACAGAGCTTGGATGGCGTGTACAGGTACAGCTGCCCATGCAGCTTCAACACGATACCACAGTTCATCAAGAGTAGTGACTGGCTTATTCTGAAGAGCCAGTTGCTCGGCCACCATTGACCAGTCGTTTTCAGTTAGTGAGAGATCTGGAGAATGTGCTGGCCAGGGCAGCAATCGAACATTTTCTGTATCCAGAAAGACCCGTATAGGACTTGCTACATGCGGTTCGTACATTACCCTGCTGAAATGTAATGTTTCGCAGGGATCGAATGAAGGGTAGAGCCACGGGTCGTAACTCATCTGAAATGTAACGTCCACTGTTCAAAGTGCCGTCAATGCGAACACGAGGTGACGAGACGTGTAACCAATGGCACCCCATACCATGACGCCGGGTGATACGCCAGTATTGCGAAGACGAAACACGTTTCCAATGTGCGTTCACTGCGATGTCGCCAAACACGGATGCGACCATCATGATGCTGTAAACAGAACCTGGTTTCATCCGAAAAAATGACGTTTTGCCATTCGTGCACCCTGGTTCGGCGTTGAGTACACCATCGCAGGCGCTCCTGTCTGTGATGCAGCGTCAAGGGTAACCGCAGCCATGGTCTCCGAGCCGATAGCCCATGCTGCTGCAAAGGTCGTCGAACTGTTCGTGCAGATGGTTGTTGTTTTGCTAACGTCCCCTTCTGTTGACTCAAGGATCGAAACGTGGCTGCACGATCCGTTACAGCCATGCGGATAAGATGCCTGCCATCTCGACTGCTAGGGATACGAGGCCGTTGGGATCCAGTACGGCGTTCCGTATTACCCTCCTGAACCCACCGATTCCATATTCTGCTAACAATCGTTGGATCTCGACCAATGCGAGCAGCAATGTCGCGATACGATAAACCGCAATCGCGATAGGCTACAATCCGACCTTTATCAAAGTCGGAAACGTGATGATACGCATTTTTCCTCCTTACACGAGGCATCACAACAACGTTTCACTAGGCAACGCCGGTCAACTGCTTTTCGTGTATGAGAAATCGGTTGGAAACTTTCGTCATGTCAGCACGTTGTTGGTGTTGCCACCGTGGCCAACCTGAAAAGCTAATCGTTTGCATATGTCGGTTAAATTTCGCGTCTGTAGCACGTCATCTTCGTGGTGTAGCAATTTTTATGGCCAGTAGTGTAGTTTCTGGCCAATGGTGGGAAATGAATTTTTCAGGAAGTTCATTACTTTATCTCTGATGTTAGATGGAAACGTGAATGAGTTAACGATGTGTCTGGTGACAATATGCCGGTCCTCTCTTGTCGGGGTCAGACGCGATCGACCTAAGCCTTCGCGACGAGTATGTCTGCCTTCATATTCCCATGCAGTCAATCATTGGGTCATTGTCACTCATGAATACCCTACAAATCTGGATATTGCATTATACGGCCAGCTGACCAATTGGAGACCCACAACAAGGCCCTTTTCAAGCTCTGTCTGATGCTGATAATAGTGCCTTCGTATAGTCTGTCTGTAAACTCAAGAGCGAGCAGCGCGTTTAATGGGGGAAGTGGCCTTTCCCCGAAGAACCCTGACATGGTCTACAGGGACACCCAAAACCAGTTGCCTGTTACCTGTCTAGCGGTGTAGATCAGCGTGCAGTGATATACACTCCTGGAAATTGAAATAAGAACACCGTGAATTCATTGTCCCAGGAAGGGGAAACTTTATTGACACGTTCCTGGGGTCAGATACATCACATGATCACACTGACAGAACCACAGGCACATAGACACAGGCAACAGAGCATGCACAATGTCGGCACTAGTACAGTGTATATCCACCTTTCGCAGCAATGCAGGCTGCTATTCTCCCATGGAGACGATCGTAGAGATGCTGGATGTAGTCCTGTGGAACGGCTTGCCATGCCATTTCCACCTGGCGCCTCAGTTGGACCAGCGTTCGTGCTGGACGTGCAGACCGCGTGAGACGACGCTTCATCCAGTCCCAAACATGCTCAATGGGGGACAGATCCGGAGATCTTGCTGGCCAGGGTAGTTGACTTACACCTTCTAGAGCACGTTGGGTGGCACGGGATACATGCGGACGTGCATTGTCCTGTTGGAACAGCAAGTTCCCTTGCCGGTCTAGGAATGGTAGAACGATGGGTTCGATGACGGTTTGGATGTACCGTGCACTATTCAGTGTCCCCTCGACGATCACCAGTGGTGTACGGCCAGTGTAGGAGATCGCTCCCCACACCATGATGCCGGGTGTTGGCCCTGTGTGCCTCGGTCGTATGCAGTCCCGATTGTGGCGCTCACCTGCACGGCGCCAAACACGCATACGACCATCATTGGCACCAAGGCAGAAGCGACTCTCATCGCTGAAGACGACACGTCTCCATTCGTACCTCCATTCACGCCTGTCGCGACACCACTGGAGGCGGGCTGCACGATGTTGGGGCGTCAGCGGAAGACGGCCTAACGGTGTGCGGGACCGTAGCCCAGCTTCATGGAGACGGTTGCGAATGGTCCTCGCCGATACCCCAGGAGCAACAGTGTCCCTAATTTGGTGGGAAGTGGCGGTGTGGTCCCCTACGGCACTGCGTAGGATCCTACGGTCTTGGCGTGCATCCGTGCGTCGCTGTGGTCCGGTCCCAGGTCGACGGGCACGTGCACCTTCCGCCGACCACTGGCGACAACACCGATGTACTGTGGAGACCTCACGCCCCACGTGTTGAGCAATTCGGCGGTACGTCCACCCGGCCTCCCGCATGCCCACTATACGCCCTCGCTCAAAGTCCGTCAACTGCACATACGGTTCACGTCCACGCTGTCGCGGCATGCTACCAGTGTTAAAGACTGCGATGGAGCTCCGTATGCCACGGCAAACTGGCTGACACTGACGGCGGCGGTGCACAAATGCTGCGCAGCTAGCGCCATTCGACGGCCAACACCGCGGTTCCTGGTGTGTCCGCTGTGCCGTGCGTGTGATCATTGCTTGTACAGCCCTCTCGCAGTGTCCGGAGCAAGTATGGTGGGTCTGACACACCGGTGTCAATGTGTTCTTTTTTCCATTTCCAGGAGTGTACGTCGGTTCTGTTGGTGGGATCTAAGCTGATAGCGTCAGTCAATTAACTTTGTACATTTACTGATACATTTTGGTATCCGAAAGTGATGTATAATCACCCTGCATTGTAAGAAAATGTGCAGAATGCAAAGAACGGGAGGTATTTGCGGAGCAATGAGCATTCGATCTTCTCTAATGTTATTGGAGCGTGTGTTAAAGAGGCGACGCAAAAAGAACTGTTAGCTAATATTACAAGTTCCAATCAAAGGGCTGAAATTTATGCAAACGTCTGCCTCATCACAATAGGACGCTTAAGAAAGGAACGCGAAAATAAATCACAAGCAGCATTTGAATGTATTCTGTGACCAAATACCTATCTCGGTTGCTATTCGCCTGATCTGAGACATATTGCTTAAAACATGTACGCAATAGCTATCCTAAACACTGCTGAAATTTTCCTTTCAAGTATGTACAACGATTCTGGACTCATATGTAAAAAACTTGGCATACGAGGTACGTTCCCATATTAATTTTTATATTTGGTAAGAGTTTTGTTTGTTAATCTGCACCAATGTTACCGTCTTCAAAACGTTTAACATTACATACTATCCACTTTCGCCAGTGCTTTTTCCAATACTCGAAATACTGTTTCTCTGGGATAGTTCATAGTTGCTTAACTATGCATTTTTAATGTCATCTACTCTTGTAAAACCGTTGCTCTTTAAGACCTGCTTTGATATGTTTATACCACTTGTAAGCCCATGTTTTACTCATAGCAGACTCAGCAAAAGCAATATTTAACATTACTAAAAATTTGATATACTTTATTTCATTCTTATAACAAAATTTAATACAGATTCTCTAATCTCTTTATATTCAAAACAAATAGTCGTGGATACTACCGAAACCAATGTTCTATTTATATTCAAAACAATTATTCGTTGACACTCCCGAAACAATGTAACCTTTTTGACAGCTGGCAATAAACTAAATACCTAATACGCCTAACATTGTGCAGATACCTTTTAGACATGTTTACGAAGACAGTGGCAAGAAAAGTAGTCGAATCGGATCAATGCAACACGCGAAATTATAAGTTTCTCGTTACTTCTTAAACAATCTTCGCGTTGCAAGAACTGTTACTTTTCAACGCAACCATTCAAAGGAAAGTTGTCCCTTTTAGTAGAAACACAAAGTAAGAACAAGCCCTAAATTCTACAGATTGATTGCACTATATGGGCTTCGATTTACGAATAGCAAAAAAATGGTTCAAATGGCTCTGAGCACTATGGGACTCAACTGCTGAGGTCATAAGTCCCCTAGAACTTAGAACTACTTAAACCTAACTATCCTAAGGACAACACACACATCCATGCCAGAGGCAGGATTCGAACCTGCGACCGTAGCGGTCGCGCGGTTCCAGACTGTAGCGCCAGAACCGCTCGGCCACCAGCGGCCGGCAACGAATAGCAGTAGAGAAATATACATTCATATGAACAGACATTCAGTTCTATGTTTGTAGTAGAATCCTGACTTCCGTACCTATGTTAATATTATTTACTCTATAATGTTGTGTTGCCCCCCCATGAACCATGGACCTTGCCGTTGGTGGGGAGGCTTGCGTGCCTCAGCGATACAGACGGCCGTACCGTAGGTGCGACCACAACGGAGGGGTATCTGTTGAGAGGCCAGGCAAACATGTGGTTCCTGAAGAGGGGCAGCAGCCTTTTCAGTAGTTGCAGGGGCAACAGTCTGGATGATTGACTGATCTGGCCTTGTAACATTAACCAAAACGGCCTTGCTGTGCTGGTACTGCGAACGGCTGAAAGCAAGGGGAAACTACAGCCGTAATTTTTCCCGAGGAAATGCAGCTTTACTGTATGATTAAATGATGATGGTGTCCTCTTGGGTAAAATATTCCGGAGGTAAATGGTTCAAATGGCTCTGAGCACTGTGGGACTCAACTGCTGAGGTCATAAGTCCCCTAGAACTTAGAACTACTTAAAACTAACTAACCTAAGGACAACACACACATCCATGCCCGAGGCAGGATTCGAACCTGCGACCGTAGCGGTCGCGCGGTTCCAGACTGTAGCGCCAGAACCGCTCGGCCACCAGCGGCCGGCCCGGAGGTAAAATAGTCCCCCATTCGGATATCCGGGCGGGGACTACTCAAGAGGACGTCGTTATCAGGAGAAAGAAAACTGGCGTTCTACGGATCGGAGCGTGGAATGTCAGATCCCTTAATCGGGCAGGTAGGTTAGAAAATTTAAAAAAGGGAAATGGATAGGTTAAAGTTATATATAGTTGGAATTAGTGAAGTTCGGTGGCAGGAGGAACAAGACTTTGGGTCAGGTGAATACAGCGTTATAAATACAAAATCAAATAGGGGTAATGCAGGAGTAGGTTTAATAATGAATAAAAAAATATTAGTGCGGGTTAGCTACTACAAACAGCATAGTTAACGCATTATTCTGGCCAAGATAGACACAAAGCCCATGCCTACTACAGTAGTACAAGTTTATATGCCAACTAGCTCTGCAGATGATGAAGAAATAGATGAAATGTATGACGAGATAAAAGAAATTATTCGGGTAGTGAAGGGAGACAAATTTAATAGTCATGGGTGACTGGAATTCAAGAGTAGGAAAAGGGAGAGAAGGAAACATAGTAGGTGAATATGGATTGGGGGGAAGAAATGAAAGAGGAAGCCGCCTTGTAGAATTTTGCACAGAGCATGACTTAATCATAGCTAACACTTGGTTCAAGAATCATAAAAGAAGGTTGTATACCTGGAAGAATACTGGAGATACTAAAAGGTATCAGATAGATTACATAATGGTAAGACAGAGATTTAGGAACCAGGTTTTAAATTGTAAGACATTTCCAGGGGCAGATGTGGATTCTGACCACAATCTATTGGTTATGAACTGCAGATTGAAACTGAAGAAACTGCAAAAAGGTGGGAATTTAAGGAGATGGGACCTGGATAAACTGAAAGAACCAGAGGTTGTAGAGAGTTTCAGGGAGAGTATAAGGAAACAATTGACAGGAATGGGGGAAAGAAATACAGTAGAAGAAGAATGGGTAACTCTGAAGGATGAAGTAGTGAAGGAAGCAGACGATCAAGTAGGTAAAAAGACGAGGACTAATAGAAATCCTTGGGTAACAGAAGAGATATTGAATTTAATTGATGAAAGGAGAAAATATAAAAATGCAGTAAGTGAAGCAGGCAAAAAGGAATACAAACGGCTCAAAAATTAGATCGACAGGAAGTGCAAAATGGCTGAGCAGGGATGGCTAGAGGACAAATGTAAGGATGTAGAGGCTTGTCTCACTAGGGGTAAGATAGATACTGCCTACAGGAAAATTAAAGAGACCTTTGGAGAGAAGAGAACCACTTGTATGAATATCAAGAACTCAGATGGCAACCCAGTTCTAAGCAAAGAAGGGAAGGTAGAAAGGCGGAAGGAGTATATAGAGGGTTTATACAAGGGCGATGTGCTTGAGGACAATATTATGCAAATGGAAGAGGATGTAGATGAAGACGAAATGGGAGATAAGATACTGCGTGAAGAGTTTGACAGAGCACTGGAAGACCTGAGTCGAAACAAGGCCCCGGGAGTAGACAACATTCTATTAGAACTACTGATAGCCTTGGGAGAGCCAGCCCTGACAAAACTCTACGGTCTGGTGAGTAAGATGTACGAGACAGGCGAAATACCCTCAGACGTCAAGAAGAATATAATAATTCCAATCCCAAAGGAAGCAGGTGTTGACAGATGTGAAAATTAACGAACTATCAGTTTAATAAGTCACAGCTGCAAAATACTAACGCGAATTCTTTTCAGACGAATGGAAAAACTAGTAGAAGCCGACCTCAGGGAAGATCAGTTTGGATTCCGTAGAACACGTGAGGCAATACTAACCTTACGACTTATCTTAGAAGAAAGATTAAGAAAAGGCAAACCTACGTTTCTAGCATTTGTAGACTTAGAGAAAGCTTTTGACAATGTTAACTGGAATACTCTCTTTCAAATTCTGAAGGTGGCAGGGGTAAAATACAGGGAGCGAAAGGCTATTTACAATCTGTACAGAAAACAAATGGCAGTTATAAGAGTCGAGGGGCATGAAAGGAAAGCAGTGGTTGGGAAAGGAGTGAGACAGGGTTGTAGCCTCTCCCCGATGTTATTCAATCTGTATATTGAGCAAGCAGTAAAGGAAACAAAAGAAAAATTCGGAGTAGTTATTAAAATTCAAGGAGAAGAAGTAAAAACTTTGAGTTTCGCCGATGAGATTGTAATTCTGGACTTGGAAGAGCAGTTGAACGGAATGGACAGTGTCTTGAAAGGAGGATATAAGATGAACATCAACAAAAGCAAAACGAGGATAATGGAATGTAGTCAAATTAAATCGGATGATGCTGAGGGAATTAGATTAGGAAATGAGACACTTAAAGTAGTAAAGGAGTTTTGCTATTTAGGGAGTAAAATAACTGACGATGGTCGAAGTAGAGAGGATATAAAATGTAGACTGGCAATGGCAAGGAAATCGTTTCTGAAGAAGAGAAATTTGTTAAAGTCGAGTATAGATTTAAGTGTCAGGAAGTCGTTTCTCAAAGTATTTGTATGGAGTGTAGCCATGTATGGAAGTGAAACATGGACGATAACTAGTTTGGACAAGAAGTGAATAGAAGCTTTCGAAATGTGGGGCTACAGAAGAATGCTGAAGATAAGGTGGGTAGTTCACGTAACTAATGAGGAGGTACTGAATAGGATTGGGGAGAAGAGAAGTTTGTGGCACAACTTGACTAGAAGAAGGGAACGGTTGGTAGGACATGTTTTGAGGCATCAAGGGATCACAAATTTAGCATTGGAGGGCTGCGTGGAGGGTAAAAATCGTAGAGGGAGACCAAGAGATGAATACACTAAGCAGATTCAGAAGGATGTAGGCTGCAGTAGGTACTGGGAGATGAAGATGCTTGCACAGGATAGAGCAGCATGGAGAGCTGCATCAAACCAGTGTCAGGACTGAAGACCACAACAACAAGAACAATGTTGTGTTTCGGAAGAAGCTATCGTATTTTGTATTCCTTGAGGTCTTACCGCCTTTATCTAAAAATAAACGCTGCCGGAACATATCTGTACACAGCGTCGCCACAGACTTAATGCGCGCGCTGCGGCAGGGCCAGTTACTAAGACAGACTGGGGATTGTTTTGCTCGCTCTTGCGTTTATCGGTAGAACATAGTATGTAGCGTATCTGTGTCCTTCACTCTGATCACTAAACATTGTTGCCACACATCATATAGCCTACCAGCTATGGTAAAAAGAGTAAATATGAACAACATTAATGCACAGTGATGGCCATTGTAAGTTACAGAGGATTACAACCCTATTTATTTACACATGCACCGTGTCCTTGTAACAAGAGCAAAAACACAAACACCATTAATGCCCTCTAGTGCCCATTCTATCTGCTACATATGCTCCGGTGGTGTCTGCATGTACAAAGTTACACTGATAACAAATCAGGTCTTCTTTGTGGTCTAACTTTATACACTGATGGAAAAAGAATAATCCACTCTTTTAGACGTTTCCAGTTCACTCAGATTTATTATTTCAACACTGCATATGAAGTATATAAAATGATTACATTTACAGATCAATAGCACACATTGTGTTGAGGTACTAGGTATCGATCATGCTGAAACATCCATATCAGTATGTGGTGTAGCTGCCAAGGGCGGCAATGTAGCAGCCGACTCTGGAATCCTGTCGACCGTAAAGGTGTCGAATACTGACACAGGATACGTCATATCACACCTGCTCGACCCGTTCACGTAGTTCTGTAAGAGTTTTGGTTGACGAGTTGCACAAGTCGCATCTCGTCCCATCGCATCCCACATGTGTTCGGTTGAATAGACAGTGTGTAGGCGAGCGTTATACTTTTGGAACAACACATCACATTTCTGTAGCGACAACGGTAAAATGATGTGTCTAACAACATTTTGCAAGTACCGAGCGCTGATTAACGTCCTATCCAGAAACACCAAAAGTGACCGAGAGTTGTAGCTTATCGCATCCCGGATCATGAGGACGGATGTACACGGCGAGAGAGCACTGTTCTATGTCGTACGCGCAAACGCCATAACTTGCGTGCAGACAGAATCTGCTTTCATCACTGAAGGCCTTAGCGGGCCATTCTATCTTTCTAAGTGGTCCTCTGACGGCACCAGTCGAATGGTGGTCGTCGATGCAGTGGCCTAAGCGGATGACGGGCTATACGTGTCAGTGCCCATTGTTCTTCTACTGCAGATAACCGGTTCTCAATTCCACAAAACACGTCTGGCTCAAAAGCACTCCTATCTGTGCTCTGGTAGCTGTACGACCTGCCACTGCTGCCCTTGCAATACGACGATCCTGGAGGGCGTCTGTGCTGTGTAGACGTCCAGAACCTCGTCTACGAGTCTCAGAATGTTCATGTGACCAATGATACCACCATCGCTACACAACTGATGCAGCACAACCAACTTCTGTGGCAATTCTCTGGAAGGAGATCAATCGAAAAGGCACAATTTGAGCTCTTTTAAACTCGCTCGGTTGGTTGCAGAAAGCACGAATGTGTCTCTGGTGCATGGTTGTCTGCTTGCTTCAAACGTTTGCTCGACATTGAGCTTTCTGGCTGTGAGCATCCCCATTAAATGGTACACAAAGAGGCATTTCTTTCATATGGCACAGTGCTTTCCACTGCTTTATAGCGAAGGAGAACGATGGGTGTGGAAAGTGGCTGGAGTATTGTGGGCGTAGGGTCTTAACTAAATCCAGATCAATTTCATTGGACAATGTGAAAACATAATAAATCAGAAAGCATGCATAAGAAACTACAAACCAACAACTAGCACTCAGTTTATCAAATGAACACCGTACCTAATGCAATAAATTAATACTGTATACAGCTATTGGCCCACAGTTGCCCCAAAGAAATAGTCAGCGTCACAAAACGGGCACAACTGACGTACAAAACCAAAAAGCCTTAATCTAATACGCACAAGCCAACATTTCCGCCCTTTAGCTTTGTGGTCAGCGCGGCTGAGTGTTAGGCACTGGCCCCGATTTCGATTTCCTGCCGGATCGAAGATGTTTTCCGCTCGGGGAGTGGGTGCTGTATTGTGTAATTGTTGTCATTTCATGACCATCCACACGCATGTCGCCCAATGTGGCGTTAGCTGAAAAGACTTGTGACTCGGCGGCTGAACTTCCCCAGGTGGCCATTATTGCGATATTTCACCGTCTCATATAAATCTTTCGCCCCTGTGATATCAAAATTTTACAATAAAGAGCGAATAAATTATCGAATAAAATAAGAGGAGAACGCAAGGACACCTGACCAAGGATCTTCTTCCAGCAACTACCCATAAAATACGCGCAGCCAAGGCCGACACCTTAAGCAAGCACCAGACAGACAACACAAACGGTCACAATCTGCAGTAACACTTTTCTGTGGGATGGAAAAATCCTCAACACATTGCCATAGTACGGGATAGGTAAACCTCTGGCATTCAAACCGGGCTTCCAGTCATCTCGGAATCGATAAATACAAGTGGTTTGGTTTTCAGAGGAATGTTACTCCAGTCTTACTGCAAAATAGTGGCAAATTCAGATAACGATGATGAAAATGAATAGCAAGCACATATTCTTCTTTCCAGACCAGATCACAAAGCCTCAATAACACTGACATTAATTAACTGTTGTGACCGGGCCAGGTATGACAAGTCATCCTCGTTGTCACAAAACCAGTCCTAGACCATGCGACTTGTGCGAACTTGGATCCTATCGTCTTAGACCACGGTATCAATGTTAGGGGAGAAATATTGACCCATGGGATGGACCTGATCAGCCAAAATGGTCACATAATCCTAGGCAGTAACGTGATCTCGTACAGTAACCGCGGAATACCAGAATATGGTTGCCCAAATCGTCACTGAAGCCCATGCATATTTCACTCAGAATTTCAGAGTTGCACAATGTACGCCAGCCGCTACTTCGGACAGAAGCTGGAAACAGCATGAACCGAGAATCATCCGACGAAACTACTTTCTACCATTACTCAATAGTCAGGTTTAACTGCGTTGGCACCACGTTTTCCTATTACGGGCATTTACATCAATGAGTGTGATTTTGTAATTCCAGCTCGCCCTGAAATTGCCAGCTTATGGAGCTCCCACGGTGTTTTTCGGTGCTGACAGGGTTCGCGAATACTACATTCACTTCTGCAGTGAATTTTGCAGCTGTCGTCCTCTTATTTGTCACAATCCTATTCAATGCATGTCGTTCACCATCACTCAATACACACACTTTCGTCCTTGTTGTGACTTACCGAATGATATTTTTCGTCTTTTCCTGTATGCGGTACAAAAATTCAGTACGCTGCCTCTGGAAACACCAACCTCTTTGGCTGTCTTGGTTATGGGAGCACCCGCCATACAAGCACTACCCATTCCCTGCTTCCTTTTCCCCTCCCCTGGTCAGTCTCACTCCATTTCCGCTTCCCCCTTCTACCACCAACATGTATCTGTTTAAAACACTGAACGCAGCTGCAAGACACAGTACTCTGGTATGTGATTCTGAGTAGAGAACACCGGTTGCTGATGCCACTACACTGGTAAATTCTGCATTTGTGTATTCTTGTCTTTTCTACTTATTGGGAAATGTTAGACGGTACATACATAGTTTTACTTTGTTTTAAATCTGAAGACAATACAGAGTAATCGAAACATGTAATCTAATTTTAAAAAATTGCCACTGAGACGGAAAAATAAGTGGAGTCCCAGAGACTCCGGAAACCGGTTAACAGTTTAATTAAATCTGACCCTAGTTCTGTGATCATGAATGGTGCTGTTTTCGCGAGGTAACTATTAGTTGAGCATAACAGATTGTTATATGTAGTCTCACAGTGGAATTACACTCATGCTCATAAATTAAGGATAATTGCAAAATGTGGTGCCACACAACGTGGCACTACACAAAACTGGAGCTAATAGCATAGACACATAGGGAACACACACGACACAGACTTGTAAGTAAACGGTATTGGTGATAAGTTCAGAAAACCGTACCGAAACACATGTGCTATAAAACGCCACTGCTTCCTGCGCATGTACCCCGGCATCAATATGAGATATGATCACCATGCACACGTACACATGCTACACAAGGTGGTTGGCATACTCTGGATCAGGCGGTCGAGCAGCTGCTGGGGTATAGCCTCCCATTCTTGCACCAGTGCCTGTCGGAGCTCCTGAAGTGTCGCTGGGGTCTGAAGATGTGCAGCGATACATTGACCGAGAGCATCCCAGACGTGCTCGATGAGGTTTTGTTCTGGAGAACAGGCAGGCCCATCTATTCGCTTGATATCTTCTGTTTCGGGGTACTCCTCCAAGATGGCAGCTCGGTGGGGCAGTGCGTTATCATCCATCAGGAGGAAGGTGGGACCCACAGCACCCCTGAAAACGTGGACATACTGGTGCAAAATGACGTTTCCATACACCGAACCTGTTACAGTTCATCTGTCAAAGACATGCAGGGGTGTACGTGCACCAATTATAATCCCACCCCACACCGTCAAACCACGACCTCCATACAGGCCCCTTTCAAGGCTATTAAGGGGTTAGTTTCTGGTTCCTGGTTCACGCCAGATGAAAACCCGGCGAGAATCATTGTTCAGACTATACCTGGACTCGTCTGTGAACGTAACCTGGGACCACTGTTCCAATGACCATGTACTGTGTTCTTGACACCAGGCTTTACGGGCTCTCGTGTGACCAGGGGTCAGTGGAATGCTCCTTGCAGGTCCCGGGGCGAATAAACCATGTCTGTTCAGTCGTCTGTAGACTGTGTGTCTGGAGACAACTGTTCCAGTGGCTGCGGTAAGGTCCAGAGCAAGGCTACCTGCAGTACTCCGGGGCCGTCCGCGGGCACTGATTGTGAGATATCGATCTCCTTGTGGTGTTGTACACTGTGGACGTCCCGTACTGTAGCTCCTGGACACGTTTCCTGTCTTCTGGAATCCTTGCCATAATCTTGAGGTCACAAATTGTGGCACACGGAGGGCCCGTGCTACGACCTGCTGTGTTTCACCAGCCCTAGTATTCTACCCCTCATAACGTCATCAATATGTGTTCTTTGAGCCATTTTCAACACACAGTCATCATTAGCACGTCTGGAAACGTCATCACACTTACTCACTGTAGTGTACTCTCACATGCACCAACACACCTCTGCATATGTGGACTGCTGCCAGCGCCACTTTGCGACGATTGCAGGTCAAATGAACCGCATGGTCATACCCTGAGGTGATTTAAACTCGCAAACCACCCACCAGAGCGTTGTTTCGCCATGTAACAGCATTATCCTTAATTTATGAACATGAGTGTAGAATCCTTAGCTGCTTTGAGAATCTTTCCTGTGGGCTCAGTTAGTGTTATTAGCTAAAGAATATTGTGGGCAGACAACGAGCTAGCGCGTCTACTGGATGCTCTCTTGTCGGATAGGGAATTATATTAGCGGCTTCGCTGTGTTATCCGCGACGGAAACACGACTGTCCGCGACCCGGCCTCTTCTTTCACGCCGGCGCCGGGGATTTCCATAATCCGTCTGGGCCTGGCGACCTCCGCCTGCGCCTGCGCCAGACAGAGGACCCCCCCCCCCCCACCCCACGCACCCCATCCTTGGGCCACCCTCGTGGAGTGGCCCGGCCTGTCCCGCCGCCTCGCGCTGATTACGGGGCGCGCTTAATTCCGCGGAGAGCAGTCACCGAGTCGACTTGCTTCCGCGGGCGCGCCTGCAATTTGGCACTGCACAGTGCGAACATATGCGTGTGACGGCGCCGGCCATGCAAATCGAATGCAAACTAGGGGCTGGACGCGTTTCCGTGCACCTAACGATCCGGCCTTTCTCTGGCGGCCACCCGTCCTTCTGACGTCACTGCGCCACCCAGCTGAGGATTACACTACGTCAGGGCGGCCACCCAAGCTCGTGCTCGGAATGTCGAGATCAGTGTTGTGTGCCCCATTATTTGTTGAATAATACGGTCCTAGCATCTCCGTTGCATTCCATTTATTTTTACTTTAATATACATGACATATAACTCGCAACGCAAAGCATCACTTTTTTCTAAACTCCGTAATTATCTCCCATTGCGACGCAGAAATTTGAAATGTCGCTCAAAAGTGCCAACAACCATCTTCTGTAATGATTGCAAAGCGTGCCTCCGAGCAAAGTCACCGTTGGGCTTGCCGATGCTTCAGAGAGCAAGGCGTCGACACATGCGGAAAAAGAAATCAAAACACCTTCAGCCGTCTAAATGTCCAGCTGTTATTTGGTTTGAGAAAGCAGTTTTAGCGCTACATTACGCCATCTTCAGCCCCCCTGATCGAAGTGTAGGAAGACTCCCAACTCCTGTCAGTCAAAACAGGGGCCGTTGATTTCTTCTTAACACAGCATCGCCTGCCGACTGTGAGACAAACGTTTCAAAAACTATGGTGCATTCATAAAATACCATCGTGGAGATGTAGATACATCATGTCTCATGGCCGTGCCTGGTTTGTCTGTTATTCGTTGGTTTCTGATTATAGGTGCCTTGATGTGTGACATGTGTCTGTTTGTCGGTGTGTGTTTGATGTGATTCGGGTAGTTTTTAATGGGCATCTTGAACCCTGCTGCTGGATTCGTGTTCAATTTTTATGAGATCAATTAAAATGAATACTTTTGGGTTTTTCCACAAATTGTTCTTAATTGATCAGTATTCAGTTGCACACTACTTATTTACTTCATTTTCGTTTTATTGTATGTCAGACATTCCACACTCTGTTTTTAAAACTGTGTAACATAAACACATAAGCTGACTTAATCAAAGTATCTGACCTTAACGGGCTATACTCTGTAATTTATCGTTTCATTCTACCCGGTAAACACCAGATGGCTGCGTTTTTCTAATTATGGTATTTCTTAAATGTATTGTAGACGCTAGAGAATGACTACACAGCCGAAACTACATAATACTGAGCAACATAAAATGAAACTTTGGTTTAACCCTAGCAATAAAACCTTATGCAGCAAATTGTTGTCACTGAAGAAATTGGTGTGGATCCCGTTGTAACTCAAATTGTGCAGTACATGTTCCACTAATCATTTGAACTACTTTTTTATCGAAATGACGTGGAAAGAGTCAGTTTACAGTATATGTATACATGATTAGTGTTAACATTAATGAACACGTTGTTATTTATTATTTGTGAGTCCTGGTCATGAAAATACACTTTTTTTACTGGCTATCAGTTTTTAAGTCGAATTTCTTCAGTGGAATACAAGGAGTTGTCCAGGAAAAATGATTCTAAATTAGATTTATAAACTGCTTCACGTCGTCAGACATGTTACGCTATTGGGCAAATGATCAAAAAATTCGTTGCTACATATTGAGCTACTTTCTGATCCACTGAAATCTTTAACAGGCGGTAATAATGTTTATTTTTCCCTCTAATGTTGTAGGTATGGATAACCCTATTCTTCTCAAATGACTATGGATAGTGTATGACAAATTTTACTAACGAATATATGTATTGTGACAGTGCAGTTAAAATGCCTACGGGACGTTCATAGGGAAAGACCACATATCATTCTTACTGCTCGCTTTTGTGCAATCAATACTTCCTTTCCAAGTAATAAGTTACTCCATAAAATTACTCTGTAAGATGTTATCGAGTGGAAATATGCAAAACATATCAAGAGGTTGTCAGGAAGTTGATACATTTCTTTCCAAGATTAGCTATTATATGAAGCGAAAAAGTAGCTGAACTTGACTGTTTGAGAAGCTCAGCAATACGATTCTTTCAGTTCCAGCTATCATCATTATCCACACACAAAAAGTTGGAGCATTCTACCACATTTACTGACTCCTGCTCAAGAGCTGCATTTGTTGTTCGCGTGACTCTAGTTGTTGTAAAGAACTGAATGTAGTGGTTTTCCTTTTTCCTTTTCTTTTTAATTTTAGGGAGAGTCCATTTTCGTAGAATCACGTGCAGTTATTTGGAAAATATCATTTACCAATTCTTCTGCTGTTTCCTCACAAGTATGATTTATTATAACACTAGTATTGTTTGTGAAGGAACCTGTTTTGCTTGTTGGACCTTAAGTGGAAGGCCGTTCATTTCTATAAGGAATAATGGTGGATCCAAAATTGAACCCTGTAGGACTCCCTTTGTGATATTTTTCGCCAGTCGTAAATGTTTTTTACCTTTCTGACATCTTCTGAATAATTCAGAACAATCTTTTACACTCTGTTTGTTAAGTATGATTCGAACCAGTTATTGTAAAGCCATTAGTCCCAAAATAGTGGAGTTTTTCTACGAGAGTAACATGATCTATACAGTCAAATGCTTGGAAAGGTGAGAAAAAATACCAGCTGGCGATATATTATTATTTAAGGCTTGTACTATTTAATGAGTGAATGTTTAAATAGCATTCTCAGTAAAACAGTCCTTTTGGAATCCTAACTGTGGTATGAAAAGTAATTTTTTTTTACTTAAGTGTGCATCTACTGTTGAGTACATTACTTTTTTGAATATTTGGGAAAAAATTTGTCAGTATGAAAACTTGACGATATTTGTTTCACTCTACCTTGTCACCTTTCTATGAGATAATCTAACAGTTGCAAGTTTTAACCCACCTAGAAAATTTCCCTTTGCCAGTGATGTGTTCCATATATCATTAAGGATATTAATTATTAAGATGGAACAACTTTTCAGAGTTCTGTTTGAAATTCGATCACCCCCCCCCCTGATGCTTTTTTATTGTTTTAATGAATACAGCAACCAGCCACTTTGCTGACCGAAGATGGGTGAAAGCTCAAAAAGCATAATAACTTCAATAAAAATAGAAAATGAAGTGGCTGGTGGCCGTATTTATTAAAATAATATAATCCACAGTCACAGGCTTCAACATCTGAGCTTTTACTTTTTAAATATTTATAATTGTTTTAATCTCAATGTAGGATGTTGGTGCTACTTCTAGCTGGTTAAAGCTTTGTGGAATGACATGTTTAGTTATTTTCTTGCTTCTTCAACTAAACCATTTAATCCTATATTTGCCGCTTTCTTTAGAAAGGAATGCTTAAAAGTACTTGCAGCTTGTGAATTACCTATCACATCACTGTAATTTAGTTCCATTGTTATAGAATCTTGTACACTGGTTGGCGGTCCTATCTTCTGTTTGACCATGTCCCACACAATTTTAATCTTGTTATCTGCATTATTCTGTCAGGTCATGCATACTTCTAAACATTTTAATGACCTTCCTTAAAATTCTACAGAATTTTTTTTTGTAGTACGCACGTAGTATCAGATCTTGCCTTTCTCTGGCGTTTACATAAATTTCCCTTTTCCTCTTACACGAGGTTTTAGTTTCTTTAGTTTTCCATGGCTTACTGTTTCTTTCAATAGATTTTCTTTCAATTGATTTTCTGGATAGCCGGCCGCGGTGGTCTCGCGGTTCTAGGCGCGCAGTCCGGAACCGCGCGACTGCTACGGTCGCAGGTTCGAATCCTGCCTCGGGCATGGATGTGTGTGCTGTCCTTAGGTTAGTTAGGTTTAAGTAGTTCTAAGTTCTAGGGGACTGATGACCACAGATGTTAAGTCCCATAGTGCTCAGAGCCATTTGAACCATTTTCTGGATAACATTTTAGAAAAAACGGCTTTCATATTTTAACATAAAATCACTAAAAATAAATTTAATATTACTGTAGCATCTCTTTCTACATATACATCATCACATACCACCCCTATTAGCTTACCCTTAAAATATTGCTTCCTGTTCTCACAGCTTTGTATGAGCTTGTCTGAGTGTTATAAGATGCAGTACTCTTTATTTTCATGAATTGTGACTCATGATCAGATAGTCCACAAGCAGTTCGTTAAATATTAATTGTTTCAGTCCAAGCACTGTCTACAAAAATGTTATCAATCAGTGTACTATAATTTTGATGTACACAAGTTGGAAAATTGGCTACTGTAACTAGATTGAAACACTCAAACGCTCAAACCCTAATCTACATAAAAAAGCTTTGTTTCAGTATTTTTGAATTTGTGTACATTTATGCATTTTGCAACCCCTCCTTTTTCCATATCATCTGTGCACGAAAGTGAAGCAAGTCTATATGTGACTTCTAAACCCCTGTGTTTACCTGGTGTTCAGAGACTCAGAGAACATCTACTGCTTTAGAATTTTCCACATCTTCCAGATACACAATAAGCTCGTATATCTCGTTTTTCCGTCCCGTAATATTGTGATTGAACCAGTTAATTTTATTCTGGGAATTGCTACACGTATTATGGTCTTCTGCTGCCCTAATTTTTTTCAATACTGTCTGCATGTAACCTAACCCTAACCTAAGAATGTGTGGCTTTGATTCCAGAAGTCACAGTCCTTTCCCTGAAGGTCATGACTAGCGTATACCCATCTCCCAATCGCAGCGGTAGGCACAGCACAGATATGAGACTTTGTTTCACTTAAAAACAACTCGCTCAGCTCTTTGTTCACATGGCTGACAGCTGTATCAACCAAGGGCTGGTCAGGTTGCTGCAAAACATCGACAAACCCAACACTAGTGTGTTCTTTTGCTGTTTCTATTTCCTTTACATCATCTTTAATATTGTAATCTAAATTTCCAGCCAGACTGTTTCCTGTCCCACGCCAAGAAAATCTTTATACAAGACCCTTTTGTTCTCTGTCAGCTGGCTGAGCTTGGCACTAGGTTTCATGGTGCTTGTGATGTGGTTTTCTACGCCAAGCTATTCCTGTAGCAATTGTCCTACACCTCATCTGTGACTGCTCTCTGGTAACAAGATTATTTTCTCTATACATCAATTTTTCTACCGACGTAGCATTAATGTCGTTGCTACGAGTCTGCTGCACCCTATTAAGCGTAAAACTCATTGAGGCTCTTCTCCTACTCCAAGTGAAATTCGTTGCTAACCCTATTCTGAAGTGTGGTTTCTGAGGTTTCTCCCTTTGCCTATTACCTGTCACCTTCTCCCAGCTCCCATTCTCTCTTTTCCTCTTCAACGCATATAATTCAAAATATGCCATTTCTAATTCTAACTGGAGGGCAATAATTTTTCTTCCTTGTTCAACTACACTCCTGGAAATTGAAATAAGAACACCGTGAATTCATTGTCCCAGGAAGGGGAAACTTTATTGACACTTTCCTGGGGTCAGATACATCACATGATCACACTGACAGAACCACAGGCACATAGACACAGGCAACAGAGCATGCACAATGTCGGCACTAGTACAGTGTATATCCATCTTTCGCAGCAATGCAGGCTGCTATTCTCCCATGGAGACGATCGTAGAGATGCTGGATGTAGTCCTGTGGAACGGCTTGCCATGCCATTTCCACCTGGCGCCTCAGTTGGACCAGTGTTCGTGCTGGACGTGCAGACCGCGTGAGACGACGCTTCATCCAGTCCCAAACATGCTCAATGGGGGACAGATCCGGAGATCTTGCTGGCCAGGGTAGTTGACTTACACCTTCTAGAGCACGTTGGGTGGCACGGGATACATGCGGACGTGCATTGTCCTGTTGGAACAGCAAGTTCCCTTGCCGGTCTAGGAATCGTAGAACGATGGGTTCGATGACGGTTTGGATGTACCGTGCACTATTCAGTGTCCCCTCGACGATCACCAGTGGTGTACGGCCAGTGTAGGAGATCGCTCCCCACACCATGATGCCGGGTGTTGGCCCTGTGTGCCTCGGTCGTATGCAGTCCTGATGGTGGCGCTCACCTGCACGGCGCCAAACACGCATACGACCATCATTGGCACCAAGGCAGAAGCGACTCTCATCGCTGAAGACGACACGTCTCCATTCGTCCCTCCATTCACGCCTGTCGCGACACCACTGGAGGCGGGCTGCACGATGTTGGGGCGTGAGCGGAAGACGGCCTAACGGTGTGCGGGACCGTAGCCCAGCTTCATGGAGACGGTTGCGAATGGTCCTCGTCGATACCCCAGGAGCAACAGTGTCCCTAATTTGCTGGGAAGTGGCGGTGCGGTCCCCTACGGCACTGCGTAGGATCCTACGGTCTTGGCGTGCATCCGTGCGTCGCTGCTGTCCGGTCCCAGGTCGACGGGCACGTGCACCTTCCGCCGACCACTGGCGACAACATCGATGTACTGTGGAGACCTCACGCCCCACGTGTTGAGCAATTCGGCGGTACGTCCACCCGGCCTCCCGCATGCCCACTATACGCCCTCGCTCAAAGTCCGTCAACTGCACATACGGTTCACGTCCACGCTGTCGCGGCATGCTACCAGTGTTAAAGACTGCGATGGAGCTCCGTATGCCACGGCAAACTGGCTGACACTGACGGCGGCGGTGCACAAATGCTGCGCAGCTAGCGCCATTCGACGGCCAACACCGCGGTTCCTGGTGTGTCCGCTGTGCCGTGCGTGTGATCATTGCTTGTACAGCCCTCTCGCAGTGTCCGGAGCAAGTATGGTGGGTCTGACACACCGGTGTCAATGTGTTCTTTTTTCCATTTCCAGGAGTGTATTTTCTTGTCTGCAACTATATGGAAGAGCCTGATCTGACACTTTTTCAGCTTCTCCTCTGCTTTCTGCTCAGTGAAACACCAACTCACACTCCTGACCTGTTTCCGTCATACTAATTAACCTACAACAACATCAACACTTGTCACACACGACGCTGTTCTCACAGTAAATTGAAATATGCTTGAACCGTAATAAACTAATAATCAGTTAAAAGACATTTTTTGTTGAGTTGTGCTGATGTGTTAACTACTATGCATTACGCAGACGTAGAGTAGCGCCATTGAAGTCCGTTGAACGTAGTTAGTACGAGGTGAATGAAAATTATAAAAGCACGATATCTGATAACTGTCAGGATATTACAGGAAGCGCTGTCATGGGTCCACAACACGTAACGATTAGATGGCGATCAGTAGTTAACACTAGTTTTTAAAAACATTATCGATTTTCACTTCACGTAGGTTTGAAATAGTTGTGTCGTCGCCAGTGGACGAAACCGGAGCTGGCACAGTGATACAGTTCCGACTGACGCCACGGGTGGCCCTTTGAAGTTCGCCGCCACGACAACCGTGGCTCAATGAGCAATCTCCGCACCGCTGCCAGTGAGGTGGACGTACGCGTTGTAATGAGCGGCGGTCACAGGCAGCAACCACGGTTCGTGTTTGGCGTTGGCATACGGAGTTGCAGGAATGCAGTTGGTAGCTACAGTTCGTACTGGAATCAACCTGCGAGACTTTGTATGCTAGTGGACTCGCCTACAGCCTTCGCAAAGGGGCAAGTATTTACTAAAGTGATTGACAGTGTGGCACCCAGGACTGACATAGTCTTGTTGACATTGCTTCCAGTAGTGCACGCCTTGAGAGGCCTGTGTTTAGTTGTAACTATCCGCGAGCACATCCAGAGAGTTGCTATACAACTCAAGTTCATTATCGCAGCGCAATAAAATGTGTATTGAGTTTGCACTGCCGCAGTTCCTCCGGCCACCTGGGAGTACCTAAACCTTATACGACGTGTGCGAGCCATTGATTCCAGCCCACCTGTACACAACGTAAATCACGAATGAAAACTTGAAAAAGCACCGTATTTAAAATAACACTATTAAACAGACACAATTCTGAAATCAGGGCGAACACTGCACCACATTAAGAACAACTCCTAACGTTCCGTCATTGTTGTTGTTTACGCCCACGCGTTTCAGTGCGTCCGTCCGTCACCACTGCCAGCTCCCAACTGTCTATTATTATGCTATGGGAGACATTCTCCTGTGCTTCCAAGGGATCTTTGGTAGTAACCGACCGCACGGTGACCGCTGCGGACTCTGTGAACATTACTGCTGACCCCATGCGTCCATTTATGCTTGATGTCGTCTCAGGCAGCGCCACAAGACCAGAATTGCGCTGCAGTGGTTTGAGGAGGATGGTAGTCAACTCACGTAGATGTCTTGGGCGCGAAGTTCGCCTGATATGAACCCCATGGAACACATCTCGGAAGCTATTGAGCGGTAGCTGAGTAACCAAAAACCACAGGCGCGTAATTTACCGAAATTGCGTAATCTGAGGGTAGACATCTGTACCAGATACCTCTGGAAGCCTACGAAGGAGTTGTCCACTCCATACCATGCGGAATCGCTGCCCTATTTCATTCCAAAGGTTGACCTACAGAATATTACGGAGGTTTTGGTTCCATGTATGTGAACAAACCTGAGGGCAGCCAGGTTTCTTCGCACTACTTTGTGAATTAGAAGAGGAATACGGAAGCGTTTGTAATAATGAGACAGATGAGTAGCATAGAACAAAATGACGTAACAAGTGTTTGTTAACTGAAATCGGACTTTTATGTCCTATACGCAAAATAACCCATGTAGAAAATTAAGTGGATTGATAAGGTAATGAGGAATTCTCCAGAGAATCGGCGAGGAAAGCAGTATTCAAATCATTATAATTATACAAATTAACCTACTACCCAAGTATATATAAAACCTGGCAAGAAGAAGGGACATGATGGTAGAACATATGTTAAAACGAGGTTTGTCCAGATAGTAAGTTACGATCGGTCGCGAAATGCAAACTACAGTGAAAACCATAAACGTTTTATTTGCAACAGTTTGGTACACCTTCCACCTCTTTCTCTACATAGTCGCCGCTCCAACTCCGAGTGTTGTAGTAATGTTGTATCAACTTTCCAATATCTTCGTCATAGAAAGTAGCCGCCTGTGCTTTCGGCCATTTATCTGCGCTGGTCTACAACTCGTTGTTTGTGGAAAAATTTTGTCTTCATAGCCAGCGGTTCTTGTGAGCAGGGATGAGAGCCAGGGGGGCCAACTACGGACTGTATTGTCAGTGATCATACACTTCTCATCGGAAACGCTCCAGGAGCGTCTTCATTGCCCCTGCAGTGTGTGGCCGAGAATTGGCGTGAAGAAGGAACTGCTCGACAGTTGAGTTATGTGGGCTGCACGACACAGGCGAAATCTCTAACCAGGACCTCATACTTGGCGGAAGACGCTATTCCCTACGCATCTTTACGTGCTGAATGTTCACTCAAAACTGGAAAGAGCGATGCGACACGATCGACGGGCATACTAGACACATCTGTGCTAAGCTTTACCGGATTTTACCAGTGGTTTCCATTTCATGATAGGTCGGAAATTACTTTCTGGACAACCCTCGTATGTCACGGAGCCGGCCGCTGGTGGCCGAGCGGTTCTGGCGCTACAGTCTGGAACCGCGCGACCGCTACGGTCGCAGGTTCGAATCCTGCTCGGGCATGGATGTGTGTGTTGTCCTTAGGTTAGTTAAGTTTAAGTAGTTCTAAGTTCTAGGGGACTTATGACCTCAGCAGTTGAGTCCCATAGTGCTCAGAGCCATTTTTATGTCACGGAATAGCTTCCAAGGTACTGGAGGGAGCTGTAGGGGGTAAAAACGGTAGAGGAATACCGAATCAGGAATAGACACAGCAAATAACTGACGACGTGGGTTGCAAGTGTTACTCTGAGATGAAGAGGTTGCCACAGGAGAGGAATATGTAGCGGGCTGCAAAAACCAGCCCTGCAAAATGCGAAATACTTACACGTCAACTTTAGAAAAATTTACTCACTCGAACATCATCACACAAGCTGTTGATAACTGTCAGTACCAAATGTTATATAAAATATTTCGCTACGAGAAATATTTTCGGTTAAAAATAGACAAAGGAAAAGTGCAACTCTGCGTCATTGTAACATCATGCCTCATGCGTACATTGATTCCATACTACATAAATGTGCAAACCAGATCACGACTGCATAGAGCACTGCCCGGTCACAGGCGGCACCACTAATTCCCTTTGCTTTCAATGCAAGGAATGCGAAAAGTGGCGAAAATGTTGCAAGCGAACGCATACCTGCCTCACATCTTCGCTCACGAGTGACCTAAAATCGTAAGTACGCGGAAGCTCGGCTGTTTTCGGAAAGCGGTCACGTGTCACCCCTCGCACGCTGCTTTTAAGACGCAATCTTGGATTCATCACATGTCGGTTGTTTCCGAATTATAACTTCTTTGTTGTGACAGTATGCCGTTTTAAGGCAGAGACCCAATGAAGATGCAACACTCTAGGTGCGATTTATTGTAATTACTGTTGTTCTGGAGTTTATAAAATGTCAGGTACACGTTCTTTCCTTTTTTTCCCATGTTCTCGCATGTAACACTTTCTGGGGGTTCCTTATTCCTGTAACAGAAGTACGTTCTGCAATATTCGATGTTATTTATGTGCATAAGCGTGATCGCTCATTAATGAGTTCCTTACACTTTGTCACTGCATTTAAAAGTGAAAGTGAAGCTGCTGCGAGTGAAATAACCGGCTATGATATTTACACTGAAGAGCCAAAGAAACTGATCCACCTGCCCAGTGTCGTGTAGGGTCCCGCGCCTGTACACAGAAGTGCGAAACACTACGTAGCATAGGTTCGACTAAAGTCTGAAGTAGTTCTGGAGGGAACTGACACCATGAATGCTGCAAAGCTGTCCATAAATCCTCAAGAGAACGAGGGGGTGGAGATCTATTCTGATCAGCACCTTGCAGGGCATCCCAGATATGTTCAATAATGTACCCTCTGGGGAGTTTGGTGGCCAGCGGAAGTGTTTAAACTCTGAAGATTGTTCCTGGAGCCACTCTGTAGCAAATCTGAACGTTTGGGATGTCGCATTATCCTGCTGGAATTGCCGAAGCCCGTCGGAATGAACAATGGACATGAATGGATGCAGGTGATCACACAGGATGCAAACGGACGTCTCACCTGTCAGAGACGTATCTAGATGTATCAGGGGTCGCATACCACTCCAACTGTACATGTACCACACCATTAGAGAGCCTCCACCAGCTTTGACGGTCCCCTGCTGACATGCAGGGTCGATGGATTCATTAGGTTGTCTCTATAACCGTAAGCGTCCAACCGCTCGATACAATTTGAAACGAAACTCGTCCGACCGCGCAACATGTTTCCAGTCATCAACAGTCCAGTGTAAGAGTTGACGGGCGCAGAGGAGGCGAAATGCTTTGTGTTGGGAAGTCATCAAGGGTACACGAGTGGGCATTCGGCTCCGAAAGCCCTTATGGGTGATTTTTCGTTGAATGGTTGGCACGCTGACAGTTGTTGATGGCCTAGCTTTGAAATCTGAAGCTACCTGTGGAGGAGTTGGACTTCTGTCGCGTTTCACGATTCTCTTCAGTCGTCGTTGGTCCTGACCATGCAGCATCTTTATCCGGCCGCAGCGATGTCGAAGATTTGATGTTTTACCGGATTCCTGATATTCACGGTACACTCACGAGATGGTCGTACGGGAAAATCTCCACTTTATGGCTACCTCGGAGATGCTGTGTCCCACCGCTCGTGCGCCGACTGTAACACCACGTTGAAACTCCAATCTAGGCAACCTGCCATTGTTGCAGTAGTAACCGATCTACAACTGCGGCAGACACTTGTTGTCTTCTGTAGGCATTGCCGACCGCAGCGCCATATCCTTCCTGATTACTATGTCTGTATTTGAATACGCATGCCTATACCAGTTTATTTGGCTCTTCTGTACATTTTGGGAATGTTTATGGATAAATATATTGCCAGATTTCTTCTATTACTGGTATGTAACAAATGAATGTCGTCATCTTCCTTTTCCAATAATAGCACAATAACCGCGGCAGAGTAATCAAACATCTCGCCTCTAGTAATTCTTACAAGTGACTGCATTACTTCTCTGTCGCTGCTTTCCGCAACGCGACGACTGTGGGCGGAAGCGTTGCCGTCTGCCTTCTGCAGTTTGGCAGGTCGCTGTCACCGTTTTCGCAATGGCCCCTAAATCCACTAGCTGGGTTATGTATTGACATGTATTCGAACTGCAATTGAACTGCAACTGGGAAATTCGATTAGTATTCAGTATCAATTCTAGTGTAATGCTTTTCTTTCCTTTTTTTCTTTTGCTTTATCCAGCATGGTTTGCTATCCACAGTCATGATAATTATACAGGAATTACAACATATCTAGAACAAAAGGTGAGTGATAACTGATTACCGAAACAAGGAAAAGAAACCATCATTTTTGTTACGTAAGGAGTCTACTTAAGATACTTATAATAATTTAATTTATAGGAGTATTTTTGACGGACTAGTTTTGGGCATCAGAGGCCTCCCCTGCTACTAGAACAAATATGGGTATGAAGTGGGTATTAAAACGTTTCGGCTGTATAGTTACTGTAATAACCTCATATGTGCTGGTATAGATATAGGGAACAACATGTAATAAAATGATTGTACTGTGCATGTTGTGGCTTCCATGTGCCGAGACAGACAACATGCTATGAACCGTCATACTTTTGAGACATGCGAGCCATATCTTAACTAATCCTTTCATTTTAACGCAGATCCTACGTCAACTTATAAAAAGACGTATGCCCGCATCTCGTGGTCGTGTGCTAGCGTTCTCGCTTCCCACGCCCGGGTTCCCGGGTTCGATTCCCGGCGGGGTCAGGGATTTTCTCTGCCTCGTGATGGCTGGGTGTTGTGTGCTGTCCTTAGGTTAGTTAGGTTTAAGTAGTTCTACGTTCTAGGGGCCTTATGACCACAGCAGTCGAGTCCCATAAAAAAAAAAATAAAAAAAAGACGTACATAAGAAGCTATTAAGAAACCACATACATGATCTATGTTGACGAGCGTTTACTTCACATCCTCTCGCTGCAGAGGATGGACGGTAACGCTCGAAACTGACTCGACAATAAAGATTGCATAAATGAAAGACAAGCAGCATCTGTCGACATCTACATGTCAAAAGTGACCCTCATCACATACACGAAAGCTGCGCATCACCCAAGCTATAAAGTGTTTTCACAGCACAATCGTTTGTTTTTTATCGATGTGCTAAGGACGGACCATTGTCATGACTGCTTTCATTTTCTTTAATATCTGTTGTTGTAAAGTAAAAAATAAATAAGGTAAATTCACTTCACACATCTGATTCCTAAGTTTTTCTCTGCGTCTCTCATTCCACATCGTTGAATTGATATGTACTTCTACGCGTACCTATTTCAGCACACAATTAATGTTCACCGTCAAAGAGCCTTAGTTGTATACTTTCCGGTGAAATATAGTTCAAAGAATAGTGCATCCTACCGTATTCTTGGGATGTTGAAAATTGTCAAGAAAAACCTTTGTAACTCAGCTACTGAAACCCAACGTTTTACCCACTACGCTGTCTGGGCAGCATTGTAATACGACCTTCATCGAAGATATTATGCATACAGGTACGGTGGTGCCAATTCTACAACACAGGCGTCGATTTTCCACCGATAACATCATAAAACGAAATTTAATTTCGAATGTTTTTCGATTGGTGCTTTTCAGGAACTCGTGCGGTTATTTGGGATTGCACCAACTTTTATGCATCATTTGTAACCTAGATCTGTAAATTTATACTGTAACAGATGTTATAAATGAGTTTGTGGAATAAGCTTTTTATTATTTGTAAATTTTTTGTTTTTTTATTTTTATTCATTTTTGTAGTTGGTTACAATAGCTTAGACTAAATATCAGTCTTCTGCAGAAGTGATATCTTGTTTAAGGAAATTTTAATTTGAGAAGCCCCCAATACGTAAAAAAATTTTTATTATCGGCGAAATTTATGTTATGAAATTAGGTTGTGTTCCAAGTCATATTTGTATGCCTGGCGTTCCGCTCCTAATGATGGAGACATCATCAACTTGTTTGGGTTTAAAATTGTTGTCTAAGTAGTTACAGTCTCTGATGATGTCTCCAACATTGGGAAACAAAACGTTATACACATATATGTATACACTGTATAACGGCGTAATGCCCACGAAACAAATATCTCAGTCGACGCAAATTCCAGCCTTGAAAGCATACCCTGAATGATCAAAATTTTTGCAGTTTTGAAGTAAGCAGTTAACAAAGCACTTTTGGAGTCAGTTCCATGAGACGTCTCACACCAGGTCCTGGGGATTAACAGTTCGTGTTGATGTACACTGAAGCGCCAAAGTAACTGATATAGGCATTCGTATTCAATTACAGAGATATCTAAACTGGCAACGCCTATTCAAGACAACAAGTGTCTGGGTGCAGTTGCTAGATCGGTTGCTGCTGCTACAGTGGCAGGTTATCAAGATTTAAGTGAGTTTGAACGTGGTATTACAGTCGGCACACGCGCGATGAGACACAGAATCTCCGAGGTAGCGATAAAATGGGGGTTTTCCCGTACGATCGTCTTACGAGTGTACCGTGAATATCAGGAATCCGATAAAACATCAAATCGCTGCGGCCGGGAAAAGGTCCTGCTGTAAGTAGGCTGTTTAGGTTTTTATATTGGTAACGCCACGTAGCGCTCTGTATGAAAATCACTGGCTGTGCTGTGTGCAGTCTGTGGCTAGTTTGCATTGTTGTAGGCCATTGTAGTGTTGGGCTGTTGGCTGTTAACAGCGCATAGCGTTGCGCAGTTGGAGGTGAGCCGCCAGCAGTGGTGGATGTGGGGAGAGAGAGATGGCGGAGTTTTGAAATTTGTAAGACTGGTTGTCATGAACTGCTATATATATTATGACTTTTGAACACTAGTAAGGTAAATACAATGTTTGTTCTCCATCAAAATCTTTCATTTGCTAACTATGCATATCAGTAGTTAGTGCCTTCGGTAGTTTGAATCTTTTATTTAGCTGGCAGTAGTGGCGCTCGCTGTATTGCAGTAGTTCGAGCAACGAAGATTTTTGTGAGGTAAGTGATTTGTGAAAGGTATAGGTTAATGTTAGTCAGGGCCATTCTTTTGTAGGGATTATTGAAAGTCAGACTGCGTTGCGCTAAAGAATATTGTGTGTCAGTTGAAACACAGTCATATATAATTCTTCAAAGGGGACATTTCATATGTCGACCCTTATCCGAGGATACCTCACTGGAATCTTCTGATTTTTTCTTGTAGTTTGTGTAATTAGTGTAGATTTTGTTTATTGCTAGCCATAATTGTAGAGAGAATCTCCTTTGTAGTTGCAGTCTTTATTTGTTGTACAGTAAAACAGGTGTGGCACTCATGTAAATTTGCACCAAGTATTTCACAGCTGCGCTTGCAATTAACTAGATATTATTTTCAGTGCTATGTTAATGTGTTCTCTTTTTTTTTTTTGTTCTTCAAATTGTGTTTTTCTGTGTTGTCGTGTGAAATATTGTGACAATAATGGCGTGTGAAAAACGTAATACTAGGCTCCAAAGTAAACTGAGAAATGACAGTGAAGACGAAAGCAGTGTGTTAGCGCCACCATGTAATGAATTAACTAATATTCAAAGTAGTAATTTGGTAGCTCGCCTCAGGAATCGGCAATGACAGAACACAATGTTGCAAATACTGTAGACTCAGGTTTTGGGTTCTCACCGTTTTCTCAAATGAGTCAAGACACATTTTCCGCTTGTCAAAATGTGAATGTTGCCGGTGCAAATTCACTGCCGAAAAGCACTGAGGAACATGTTTCAGACACCAGCTCATTGTTATTACAATTAATGCAACAAATGGGACAAAAGCTTCAAAAGTTAGACACAATGGAACAAAATCAGAGACAAACACAGCAAAAGCTTCAAAAGTTAGACACAATGGAACAAAATCTTCAAAAGTTAGACACAATGGAACAATACCAGAGACAAACACAGCAACAGTTAGACACAATGGAACAAAATCTTCGGAAGTTAGACACCACACTTGAACAAACACATGAAGATTTAACTACTGAGTTACATAACATTGAATCGAAATGTCAAAAAGTCTGTAATGACGTAAAAACAGAAATTTGTGAGCATTTCCAACCTATTTTTTCGCATCATGAAAATGCATTACAGAATCACGAAGCAGCCATAAAAGAACTGCAAACTATTGTTCAAGAAAATCAGGACACCTTGCAAGCTAAAATTGACTCAGTTCCATCTACCGATTCGGTTACGCAACTTGCAAAAACTCAGGAAAACTTAAAGGACACAGTAGATATGATTTCAACACAAATGGACACTCTGAAACTTGGTTCAGAAAAACACACAGAGGAAATAATTTCACTAACGGATAAAGTAGCCGAACTTTCAGATCAGTTCACTAACTTATCTACAAGGGTAGATGATGATCTGAATGACACAAGACCTGTAGCCTTCACTGACACTGAAGAGTATGAACAAATTAGAAAATTCAAACAAAATCAAAATCAAATCAATACACAGTACAAAAGAGAAATCCGGGAAGTACAAGATCAGTTGGCACAAGTAATACAAGAATTACATATTTCAGAGGACACTCGGGCTCCAGTACGGGAAGAGGGACCTAGAAATACGGAAAAGTCACAAAATAATAACACAGGACACTTCGGAAATTATGAAAGAAATTGGCAAGGCGCATTGAATTTTGAGATGGAACCGCCGACACGACGTAACAATGACCGATATGCTACTCGCCGACACGATGATTTTGACTATAAGCTGTTCATTACTACACGTAAATTCAAAACATTTAAGAATTCTGACAACGACATTCATCCACAAGCATGGCTTTATCAATTCTCTCATTGTTTTCCTCCCAACTGGTCATTGGAGCACAGGTTAGAATTTATGTGTGGCTACTTGGGGAATGAACCACCTGTAAGAATGCGATCGGTCATTCACGATTGTCACAGTGAAGGAGAATTTTATCATGCCTTCCTTTCAGCGTATTGGTCTCAAGCTACACAAGACCGAGTAAAACATAGCATCATAATGACGAAACGTTTCGAACAATCTGAATTTTCCAGTCTTATGAAATATTTTGAAGACATGTTGCATAAGAATCAGTATCTTTCAAACCCATACAGCCCCTCAGAACTCATCCGCATTTGCTTAATCAAATTGCCTGAACATTTACGACATATTATTTTGGCAGGACGTTGCAAAGACGACATTGAAGCTTTTCAGGGACTGTTACAAGAACTGGAAATTGACACTGACAATCGCGGAACTTGAAAACAGGAGCACAACAATTACAGGTCACATCTGTCATAATTCCGCGATGACAGAAATAATACACGACAAGGCTATTCTTACAACGTAAATCGTGACCAAAACAGACACCACCCGTATGACAACCGTTGGCAGAGTAGTAATAATTACAGGGAAAGATCACCTCTCCGCGGTAATGACTATCACAGAAACAATCAGAGAAACAGACAATATGGGAACCAAAATAATTATTATCAAGGGAGACAGAATAATTTCAGACGCAACAGTTCAGCGCGCAGTTACGATTCGGGGAGAAATTCTCCACCACGTGACCGACAAGAAAGAAACTAAAAAATGGTTTTTTTAACCTTTCGATGATCTGCTTTAGAATGTTTACTCTTCTGTCCTTTGTTTTAAAAGGTTAAAAAAATTATATTTATATATTTTTTATAAAGACTTTTTATAAAGACTTTTAGCAAATATTTTATCTTCACATTGTAAATGTCTTTTACCAAACATTATTTTATGATTGACTATCTGTTTTAGAATTTTTGCTTTTATGCTTTTAGACTGCATATTGCTAATTCACATCGTTTTATTTTTGAAACTGGCTCATAATTTTATAATTTTAAATTCTTTCATTTTTATTTGCTTATATGACTGGCATATAACTTGAGGAATAGCAATGCCTTAAATGAAAAAAAGGCTGATGTAATCTACATATCAACTTCGTAGATAATATTTCATATATGCGGACAACTACTTCGTATCGTATTTGAGCAGCATGTAGTATACATGTCAGCTACAGATTATTGTAGCTTACTCTTTTCGTTTCAATATAGACAAGTTGCTGCTCAACAATACATCGTCTGACGCCACAGTCTTTGCCATTCTACTTCGCAACAACTTCGTTGGAAAGAAGCCTGCTGCCACATCTTTGCACTGGCGTTTGTCCTCACCATGGCAACCACTAGTTCGACTATCGACTCTACGACAACTTCAGTGAAAAAAGCCTGCTGCTTCATCTTTGCAACGGCGTCTAACTTCACCATAGCAACCAGTGATTCCAAATGGTTCACTGACAGGCCTTGAGAGGGCAACCCATGTACTGCCAAACCGAAGTTCATTTTCCTACATATTTAAATATTTTTAATGCTTCTTAATTGACAATAGCTGTTTAATAAGCTAAGTTTAGTGTGTATTTATTTCTAATTCTTGATTATGTTCTTTTAACTAAGAAATTTTAAATTGTAATTCGACTTATTGGTTAATAATGACATCATGCAGTCAGAAGTGGGTGGAGCCTCCATTATATATAGTAAGACGTGCACTGGTTTCTCCAGTAGTGATTCTCCAACAGAAAGAGGTTCCTACCCAATGGTAATTCAACGTTTTATAGCTTTATAACTTTATGTATTTTGTTTAATGTATGTAGTCCTCTAATTAGAGCTTTGTATACAACTTATAGGTCTGAAGATGACCACAGTAGTGGTCAAAACCGGTCACCTTGTTAAATAAATCGTGATCAAGACTGTTTTTAGTAGTAATTATTTATAAGACATTGATCACTGCTGTTCCCATAATGCATTCAAAAGTAATTCATTTATGTATGTACTTATGTCATAATTCCTGTAACACTGATTTATATGTATATTTCTATTCTTTTGTAAAGCCTGTATTACTGCAAATGTTATCTGTATTGTTATGTTCTTTAATGATGTATTTTGTACCTTTGTTATTGTATTCATGTTATAATATTGTAATTGACACTAGTTCATCAAATTAAGTAACTTGTAAGCATTCATTTCACTGCACACATTTCTGTTGATCATAGTAATGCGCAATATGTGAGAAGTTGGGACTGTTAGTGTTTGCACGTGTGTTAATAATTCAGCAAGGGACTGGATAACGGCATTGCTGGTTCTAAGGAGAATTCCAAAAAGTTCGTGAGTGTACAAGTGGTGGTTTATGGACTTGCTATATTGTCTGCAAGACTTCTAAGGACAATTCCAAAAACTTTGTGCGTGCACGAGTGGTGGTTTATGGACTTGCTATATTCTCTGCAAGACTCTTCGATGGTGATTGTGCACCTACACAGTCGCAACAGATGGCTGCTGGCCGTCTTTACAAGGACTACAGTGGGTCTGCATCTTTGATGGCCCACCAATACCATTATTTCTACAAGGACTGCAGTGGGTCTGCACCTCTGGTGGCCCACCAGTACCGTAATCTCTACCAGGACTGCAGTGGGTCTACTCTGTGATGACCTACCTACCAATATTCTTCAAAACTTCGACTGACTCTGTGGTGGGTTTGCTCTGTTGTGGCCCATTACCTGTCTGCATGTCAAGTCAGCACTGTCTTTCCCTTGGAAGGACAACACTACTTCTTCAAGACTGCATGGAAATCCACTACTTCCGGGTGCATTCTCTTTTACTGCTCAGACTTTGAAAAATCACTGCAATTTTACTGTGATGAATGATCAGGACTGTCTTTATGGACTGTGAGAAAATTTTAGCTTTTGACCAACATTGTATCAATAAGTGTGTGCATTTGATTTCTTTGTTATTGTAATTATGAAAAATTTTTTCAGATCTGTATTGGCCACTGCCCAAAACAATTTGTAAAATTTTTTTGTGGGGAGCATGGGGGCTATGTAAGTAGGCTGTTTAGGTTTTTATATTGGTAACGCCACATAGCGCTCTGTATGAAAATCACTGGCTGTGCTGTGTGCAGTCTGTGGCTAGTTTGCATTGTTGTAGGCCATTGTAGTGTTTGGTTGTTGGCTGTTAACAGCGCATAGCGTTGCGCAGTTGGAGGTGAGCCGCCAGCAGTGGTGGATGTGGGGAGAGAGAGATGGCGGAGTTTTGAAATTTGTAAGACTGGATATCATGAACTGCTATATATATTATGACTTTTGAACACTAGTAAGGTAAATACATTGTTGGTTCTCTATCAAATTCTTTCATTTGCTAACTATGCATATCAGTAGTTAGTGCCTTCGGTAGTTTGAATCTTTTATTTAGCTGGCAGTAGTGGCGCTCGCTGTATTGCAGTAGTTCGAGTAACGAAGATTTTTGTGAGGTAAGTGATTTGTGAAAGGTATAGGTTAATGTTAGTCAGGGCCATTCTTTTGTAGGGATTATTGAAAGTCAGATTGCGTTGCGCTAAAATATATTGTGTGTCAGTTTAAACACGGTCATGTATAAATTGTTCTAAGGGGACGTTTCACTGCAACTACGGGACCAACATCGACACAAGAGAATCGTTCAACGTGACAGAAGTGCATCCCTTCCACAAATTGTTGCAGATTTCAATGCTAGGCCATCAACAAGTGGCAGTGTGCCAAACAATCAACGAAACTACACCGATAAGGGCTTTCGAAGCCCAAGGCCCACTCGTGTACCCTTGACGACTGCCCAACACGAAGCTTTACGCCTCGTCTGGACCCGTCAACACAGTATTGGACTGTTGATGACTGAAAACACGATGCCTGGTCGGACGAGTCTCGTTCCAAATTGTATCGAGCGGATCGATGTGTACGGGTATCGCGACACCATCATGAATCCATGGACCTTGCATGTCAGCAGGGAACTGTTAAAGCTGGTGGAGGCTGTGTTATGGTGTGGAGAGTGTGCAGTTGGAGTGATATGGGACCTCTGATACGTCTAGAAAGGACTCTGACGGGTGATACGTACGTAAGCATCCTCTCTGAACACCTGCATCCATCCATGTCCATTGTTAATTCCGACGGACTTGTGAAATTCCAGCATGACAGTGCGACGCCCCACACGTCCAGAATTGCTACAGATTGGCTGCAGGAGCAATCTTCTGAGTTTAAACACATCCGCTGGCCATCAAATTCCCCAACATGAACATTGTTGAGCAGATCTGGGTGCTTTGCAACGTGCTGTTCAGTACAGATCTCCATCCCCTCCTACTCTTACAGATTTATGGACAGCCCTGCAGGATTCCCTCCAGTACTACTTCAGATCCGGGCGGAGTGGCATCACGGTTAGAGGCACCATGTCACTGACTGCGCGGCCCCTTTTGCCGGAGGCTGAAGTCCTCCCTGGGGCATGGGTGGATGTGTTGTTCTTAGCGTAAGTTAGTTTAAGTTGTGTAAGTCTAGGGACCGATGGTCTCAGCAGACCGGTCTATTAGAAATTCAGACACATTTGAAAATTTAACTGCTTCGGACTTGAGTCGAGTCCGCGCCACGTCGTGTTGCTGCACTTCTGCTTGCTAGCGGGGGCTCTACACGATATTAGGCGGGTGTACCAGTTTCTTTGGCGCTTCAGAGTATAATAGAATGACTATCTAGATTATCAGATGCTCAAATGACGGAGTTACTATCTTTGATACAGAACATCTAGATGTAGTACGCCGGCCACGGTGGCCGTGCGGTTCTAGTCGTTGCTGTTCGGAACCGCGCTGCTGCTACGGTCGCAGGTTCGAATCCTGCCTCGGGCATGGATGTGTGTGATGTCTTTAGGTTTAAGTAGTTCTAAGTCTAGGGGACTGATGACCTCAGATGTTGAGTCCCATAGTGCTCAGAACCATTTGAACCAGATGTAGTACGAATCATCCTGTTGGAGAACCTAAATTGCATTAAAAATCATAGCACAATATCAATGATCTCTCTAGTTTTCAACAATACATGTACCTCCTACCGAGAAATTGCCAAAAAATATTATTTCCCTATCGTTCCTCAGCCGAGCTATAATTAACAGGGATTTCGATACTAGATTGACATTATCTGGTGGCAAATCAAACATAAAAACTGGTAAAATTCTTGTAGCCTATATGAATTAAAACCTCATCAGACTCAGAAATGACCCGCCGACGTCTATCAATCACTTGTGTTTTTTATCACATAATTTGTGCACCAGAAGTAACTAGACACTGCAGCAAGGGACAGCATATATATTGACTACCTGCCATTTATTATAGCAACTACAGCTAAAAGTCACCAACAATGTGGAAAAATAATCAATTATCATAAACTCGCGAAACATGAATGTCGAAAAATTCAGCTTCGAATGTTTAAGCACAATATTCAACACATCAGCTACTAAAACCGCAAATGAATTAATCAAGTAGTCATAGCAGTACAGTCTACCATCAAGAAAAGCGCGCTTGAGCAGATAATAATAGAGCACAGAGAAAGATTGCCGGTATACATTGCAAACATAATCCACGAGAAAAGAAAACTTTACAGACATTATACTCTTACCAAGCAAAACGAACGCGCTAAGACAGTGGAACAGACTCAGTGGCCTAAAAAGAAACGTTATGCGACAATATACAGCTATCGAATGGTCGAGGGGAATCTAAACACCATTTTTTTTTCGGAAAAAAGATTTAAATGAATCAGGGGATACACCACTGGTTATGAACCTGCTTTATTTGGTGCACAAGATGAAATGTTCGACAAAACTCACAAAGAAACGATAGCAAGGGAATTACGCCCGCTACTTAAGAATGCTAACACAACAGTTGAACATTCTTTACTTAATGAAATCAGGGAATCTTAGGTCGCTTTTGCTATACTAAATGGGATAAACATAGACACAACCAGTCACGGCATTGGAAGACAGCTTCGTTAGACTGAGTCAAAGCATGTACTGCTAGCGATAACGCACGGTTCCGGTTGTGCTGTCTGCATAAGAAAGTGCTTTTGGATAGTCCGATGATGACCGTAGGATGGTGAAAACCGATAACTATATCTGTAAATAGTTTCGTTATTGTCTTAACAAAATGAAAGTAGGATATTATTATTCAATCACACAATCTCCATATGTCGTTTTTCATTAACTTTAATGAGTTTTGTGCGGACGTACCAATAAATTTGTGTCATGGGGCTTCGAAGCTTGCTCTTTCCGAATATCACCGCACCTTGTTCGTTTACTGCTAACCTGCCGGATACCTACAGTTAAGGTTTATAATTAAAACTTTCTGCAGATCTTTCATGTGACAGCACATGCATTCAGTGGGATGTTCAATAGCGGGGATCCTCAGAAATGTATGGAGAGTTACGTGCTCTAAAAGCCCGGAAACCGAATGTAGGGCTTCGGCCGCCCGGGACGCTTAGGAGGAACCAATAGCGCCTGGTAATGGCTCTTAAGAAGGCAATTACTCTGAATTAGCAGTCTCGCTCACAAAGATATATCGTTCTCCAATAAAGGCGCCCATGTGGAGTACAGCAATTCAGTACCTGAAAGTTTGGATGCACCGGCAGGTAAGAGAGCGTTGTTGGTCTACTGAACCTCATTGTTACTTCGATACGTCATCTTAAATTACAAAAGAGAATCTTTTTTTTAGTAGTTTCGTACAAAATTTATGTTGAATAGATGTCAATGTGTTTTTAAGTTAAGTTTAATTTTGTTATCAACAGTCTGACCAGTAACTTTTACGTTGCCAAACGAGGCAAAAAGTTTATAAAGCCTAACAGATATATAATTCGGAAGAAATTCTCTATTTACAATAGAAGCTCGTAAACATCTCAGTTTCTTTAACATGAAGAGGCTCAGGAGATACTTGGTATATTATGTGTGATGTATACAGGCTCAAAATGACGTACCTTACAATGCATGTGATTCAAATGAACATCAAAATGTGTTGCATTTACACAACGATATTAAGAAGATTCCGAGAGAACAGGAGTAGATCAGCATGAAGTTTAGAAAAGAACAAAAACTTGTGCATAACAAAAAGTAAAAGGAAATCGGTATAATGTGGGGTTTGTGACACACGTGCAGATTATGTCCGCAACACAAGATGTACTACGAAGAGACGCAGAGTCCTGTAGCCCTGTAGCCAGCTGCGGAATGGAACGAGCAGAGCTAGAACATAAAAAGAAATTATTTGATGTTGAAAAAGCAAATTTCAATCTGTTCTGCTACTTCCTTGGTGAAACTCTTAAGTTTTACATAAAAAACGGAAAACCATTGTTTCTGGGTTTTCTTGTGTTCTCTGCTAAGCAGTCTTTCACATACAATTTTGAGAAAATTACTTGATAAAAAACGTGATTATTTTGCATCTTATAGACTAACCCCACATTTTAATAATGAACTGACTGTTGCTCATAGTTACCAAGATATTTTGAAATTAATTGTCTTCCCCACATACTTCGAAGAGTTTCTACTGTAAAACTGTATCGGTGACCACTCTCTGTTCGGTGCATTTTAGTTCAAACACAGATACATATAAAATATAGATAACACATCGAAATTATTTGGAAAGCTGAAGAGAGAAGGGAGAACCAGAATTCCATTGAAAATCTTTCAGAGGGTATAGTGTGAACCAAAACATAAAAAAGATCTTGTAATCTTTGGTTCTAGAATCATATTTTAAGAGATATTAACACTTGTTCATGTTCGTATACTGAAGACAAGATATTTGTAAATGTTCGACACCATGGCTGCTATTTACTTTGTGGCTAACTACTTTTTCACAAACCACCTATTAGAGGGAACAAAATTTGTTGTGAGAGGTTGCTCTGAATGTGGATATTTAAGGTGTCAATAATATAAAGGTCCCCATAGTAATTACTGACGTATTTTGTACTTAGGATTTGCTTGGCGTGCACAGTTCTATTTATGTCATCACACTTAAGTGTAACTCAGGTATGATTAAAGGATTCACAACTGTAGTTACACCTTACTGTAGAATGTTAATGTAAGGGCATAATAAACAGGATGAGATATTTAAAACTGTTTTTGGAAACATCTGGTAAACTAAAAATCGAATTAAAAATATGTGATCGATGTTGTTCTTCTCGAAGGGAGACATGCAGTGACACCAAACCTGACCGCCTGCTCACGCCCATGGGGCGTTAGGGAGGCATCAACTTTGATCACTTAAACAGGCAGGAACGCCCATTTTTTACTGTGGATTCGGATTCTCAGTTAATAAATACGTAAATTTTCTATATAACATTATTTTCTTTGAGTGATAGATGGCACTGTAATTGACAAATATCAGAATGGGTTAAAAACCGCTGAAAAAATAATATCTCGACAAATACACACCAGATTAGGATCCTAGTCGGTTAGAAAGTCATGTGATTCCAATGTATTTAATGACAAATCGGTTTTTATACCAAAAATCTTGTTTCTCCAGAACATAATACTTCATTGCTTTGTCCGCATTATTAGTGTAATTACTTTCACAGGTGTAGCTGAAATGAAAAACAGTTGTAAAAGTTCATTGATAAATAAACCAATAAACTATTCTGAGAGGTGTCGGCACAGACCAAAAGAGGAAAAAATTTTCAAGACAAGGGTCGCATGAACATCCCACAGATGCGCGGTAGCATTAGGTAATGGCTTACTAGAGAAATATTATCGAGGTATGAAGTGTTCGTCAAACTGGATAGGTGCAGAAATATTGGAACTATAGTTTTAATTCATAATCTTCAAACCGAGAGATTTAATAAATTTTAACTATAAGAGATTGTACCATATACCAGATGGATGCCGACTGTAGTGACGTTTCATAGGACGATACTAGAACATGTTTTGAACTGCCGGCCGGAGTGGCCGAGCGGTTAAAGGCGCTACAGTCTGGAACCGCACGACCGCTACGGTCGCAGGTTCGAATCCTGCCTCGGGCATGGATGTGTGTGATGTCCTTAGGTTAGTAAGGTTTAGGTAGTTCTAAGTTCTAGGGGACTTATGACCACAGCAGTTGAGTCCCATAGTGCTCAGAGCCATCTGCACCATGTTTTGAACTAAATAATCTTTCTCTTGTTCGCAAACTCTCAACTAATGTGCTGAGGAAGAACTATCTTTTTAATTGAATCGAAGAGGAATGGGACTGCTAGTCCTGAACCTATTCAAAGATTCATGGGTGTCTGTTGTTGCACCTAAGGAAATTTCAACTTTTGGAGTAACAAGTTATGTATAAGGGTACAACTGAGCAAATGGTATATGTTTACTCACCATAACATTAATACCTTTTGAAATATATTAGCAGTTGCGAATATGGACAACTATAAGCTGCGTACAATTTGTAGAGAAACCAGATGGCAGCAAGCAGTAAAGGAAACAAAAGAAATATTCGGAGTAGGAATTAAAATCCACGAAGAAGAAATAAAAACTTGGAGGTTCGCCGATGACATTGTAATTCTGTCAGAGATCTGGAAGGGCAGCTGAACGGAATTGACAGTGTTTTCAAAGGAGGATATAAGATGAACATCAACGAAAGCAAAACGAGGACAATGGAATGTAGTCGAATTAAGTCGGGTGATGCTGAGGGAATTAGATTAGGAAATGAGACACTTAAAGTAGTAAAGGAGTTTTGCTATTTGGAGAGCAAAATAACTGATGATGGTCGAAGTAGAGAGGATATAAAATGTAGACTGGCAATGACAAGGAAAGCGTTTCCGAAGAAGAGAAATTTGTTAATATCGAGTGTAGCTTTAAGTGTCAGGAAGTCGTTACTGAAAGTACTTGTGTGGAGTGTAGCCATGCATTGAAGTGAAACGTGGACGATAAATAGTTTGGACAAGAAAAGAATATAAGCTTTCGAAATGTGGTGCTATAGAAGAATGGGTATATCACATAACTAACGAGGAGGTACTGTATAGAATTGGAGAGAAGAGAAGTTTGTGGCACAACTTGACTACAAGAAGGGATCGGTTGGTAGGACATATTCTGAGGCATCAAGGGATCACCAATTTAGTATTGGAGGGCAGCGTGGAGGGTAAAAATCGTAGAGGGAGACCAAGAGATGAATACACTAAACAGATTCAGAAGGATGTAGGTTGCAGTAGGTACTGGGAGATGAAGAAGCTTGCACAGGATAGAGTAGCATGGAGAGCTGCATCAAACCAGTCTCTGGACTGAGGGCCACAACATCAACAACAAGCTGCGTAACGGAATAAGGACAATGAAAATTTGTAACAGAGCGGGCACCAAGCCGTATTTCCCACTTACCTTACCATTACGTTAGTCAAGCACATTTTACGTCTAGACCCAAACTTACTTCAGTCGCCAACTAAGTGTCTACAACCTGCATTCGTGCATCCATTATGTATATCCCCGTACAGAGGAGACATTTTCATTGAAAGTAGCTTGCCCTTTGTCGGCGGATAAAGACAGTATTGCAGTGCCTGTCTTGTTGAGAAGTACGATGCAGTGTTTCTTCAGACAAGCATACATGCTCGTGTTGTCCCGGCTCTCCGTGGCTGCCGGAGTACTGTCACGCTGCTCTCACTGCGCACGCCGTCCTGGCCAGGTATTTTTATCTCCTTCCGTGTTTCCCGATACTACAAGGCATCATTATAAACTCTAATTCTATAGCGATTTCATAACATATAAATGCCATTTAAATCCTGAATCTTGTCATTTCATCAGGGAGCTATTCAACATATTTCACGAATTGTCCTATTATTATCTTTAATAAGAGAAGTAAAATTTACTTTCTAACGTTCGTCATAGGAGAACAAATACAGCCTGTAGAGGTTTCTACAAAATAGGTTATGAGCATTATTCCTCAACTACGTAACCTGTAACGACCGCACATTTATTTCATTTAGCAAGAAAGCGAGTTTTGCAGGAAAATATGAGATCTACAAAAAATGATATCACAAGATTGTGCATATTGTGCCACAAACAATGGTTTTTGGGAATCGATGCTGATATGTAATAGATCATTAATTGCAGGATTCATGGGGAACTTTTCCAATGTAGTCATCGACACGCCAAGCCAAATAACCCACAACTGGATCAGGTGTTGAACTACACCATCGATTCTAATTACGTCATGTACTTGGATGTTAACAATTCAAATGGCTCTGCCGTGCAACAGTTTTTATTTATTGGAGACTGACACGATGATAAAGATTTTCAACGCACGATCCTGGCATTTGATGTGCCTTGGTGTATTCTAATAGTTTACTGCTACAAAGATCTGTGCGTTGCTGCCGTTCAGTGAAAGTTGTCAGTTGCAGTTCCCAGTTTCCATTTACTATGTTCATTATGTATCATCTACTTGCTGCAAATCTTTGCTGTCATATCTACATCCACTGATCGACTTCCATTTGTTCACTGCCGTGTCTGTTTCTCTGCGCCGGCCGCGGTGGCCGTGCGGTTCTGGCTCTGCAGTCCGGAACCGCGGGACTGCTACGGTAGCAGGTTCGAATCCTGCCTCGGGCATGGGTGTGTGTGATGTCCTTAGGTTAGTCAGGTTTAAGTAGTTCTAAGTTCTAGGGGACTTATGACCTAAGATGTTGAGTCCCATAGTGCTCAGAGCCATTTGAACCATTTGTTTCTCTGCCTAAGATCTTTGAAGCAAGAGAAGCCTCAGCTAATGAGGAGTGAGGGCTCTGAGACATTCAACATCGCTTGCGAGTTTAGAACAGAAGCAAAGTGCTCTTGTTCGTGCTTGTTTCGTTCGAGCTTGTTCTTGAGTAAAGGTCTGCTTTCTCTTGTATGTGATATGGCATACTAAAGCATGTGACTGCATTGAATTATACAGAAAAACTTAAGGAAACAAGGTATGGGTATGTACCATTGAAGCTATAATCAGAGATGTAAAGCTCTAGTCCACCCGTCTACGCTGGAACAGAAAGGGTAATATTTTCTTACAGCTACGTTCTTGACGAGCCATGGATTTCTTGGACACTGATGTCGAAAGGATACTAGAGTGATGTTTGAAGTTAAGATTACTGTGAGCCAAATCCCATTTAATTCGTGATCAGGTTTACCAAGTGGATATTTCATTCATCAAAAAAGGTTTTGTGTCTTACATGCTCTGTCAATCTGTGTTATTGAGTAGGTCCTCGTGTGACTGTCCCAAGGCACCACATGACTCATGTAACATTAATCTTGTTGTTCTGTGTAAAATCTTTGCAATCTTCGGATCTAATAATAATAGTAAGGTTAAAGAGAATCTCATACATTCATTTGTGTTTCATTCCGTCATCAATTTAGTTACATGAGATATATTTGTGTGTTGGCGGCACTTAGCAACCATTAGGCCTTCCGGTAATGCCTCGTGCAGAGTTTGTGTAGGAAATGAGCGTGTACCTCTAATTCAACTAACAGTTCAGTCGAATTCACTTCTGTCCTCGTATAAGTTATTCATATAGTAAAGAAATCTTTCACTTTAGTCAATTATTTTTGGATCGAGAAAGGTAAGATTGCCATTAGAACTTCCGGGCAGCAGTTGCATTGTCATAGTGGCGTTATGTTTTGTGGTAACGTTACGTTACCAGCTCATTATTACCTAGTGTAATAGATTTCTGATTGAATTCAAGATTTTTGGTACACAACCTGCTGATTAGATGAACTCTAGATGTTGCTAATGGAATCCAAAATTAGGTTCAGTAAAGATTATGTCAATTCAGGAGCCAAAGGCCATCAATCGTGAAAAGTATGAGTGTCTCTTACGAATCAAATCCGAGGACAACTAGCATAATAAAATTATTTTTTTTTAGGGATTTACTCATTTTATGAACAGGGCATCTTTAATCATGGCGATTTCGAGTCTTTAACGTTCATTAATTCAAGTACGGGCCTATGAATTCTCATTTTCATTCCTCATTTTTTTATAAACCTCATACAATTCTTCACCCACAATATCCAAAACATCTTTTTAGGGGGGAAATTTAGTGTCATCTCTTTTTAAGTTAAGATGATTACAGGCATGTGGCATCATTTTGGAATTTCTCATATTTTTGTCTCTCACAAATAACAGTGATTTTATTTGATGGTTAGTATTTCCTTCGTTTATTTGATCCAATAACTGATTTATTTGGTGCATAACTTTCTTTTGGCAGAATGTTTCGTGTTTCCTCTGTTGTAAAGGTTTCGACATATGAAGGTAGTTGCTGTGGTGAGGTAGAGTGAAGCTGTTGTCAAATAACACTTCGTTAGTGGGCCATGCGTTTGTTGAAGAGTGCGAGTCGCTGCAGCCCACAATGTCTATCTTGCTTAGGTATCAACTGTTTATTGTGTGTGTGTGAAATCTTATGGGACTTAACTGCTAAGGTCATCAGTCCCTAAGCTTACACACTACTTAACCTAAATTATCCTAATGAGAAACACACACACCCATGTCCGAGGGAGGACTCGAATCTCCGCCGGGACCAGTCGCACAGTCCATGACTGCAGCGCCCAAGACTGCTCGGCTAATCCCGCGCGACAATTGTTTACCGAGCGAGGTGGCGCAGTGGTAACACACTGGACTCGCATTCGGAAGGACGACGGTTCAATCCCGCGTCCGGCCATCCTGATTTAGGTTTTCCGTGATTTCCCTAAATCGCTCCAGGCAAATGCTGGGATGGTTCCTTTCAAAGGGCACGGCCGACTTCCTTCCCTAATCCGATGAGACCGATGACCTCGCTGTCTGGTCTCTTCCCCCCAAAACAACCCAACCCCCCAATTGTTTATTAAACATAGCACTCTGCCCTATTTGGTAGGAATGTTCTCACAGTCGTTATGTTAGTCTTCCAGTTGCAATGATACTAGCTGCCATGTTATCACAGCTACAATCTGTCTTAAGTGTGCAGGCAATGTGAAATTAGATATGTATAGCCAGTCTTACTCATGTACAACTGACTGACTTTTCTGTTACGCCAGGCCAAGACCCTTGTTGCTACATTAGTGTGAATTATTTGAAATATTTAAAGATGGGCAGGGGACAGAGGTGCACTCCATATAATATTAATTGGAGAATATATTTTAAGTTCATTACAGCAGTTTCCCATGTTATGTGTTATAGTTTGAAGTTAGTAGTGGGATAGGACTGAAATGTGAATACTGATTTGAAGTTTAACATACAGTGTAAGATTTATTTAACGTGGAAAAATAATTATGAACAGAAAGAATATATTAACTCTTCGGAAATTAGGAAACAGAAAAACTACAGCTATAGATTTTCTCCAGAGAAGAACTCTAACTACAATGCAGTCCAATCAACATGTAGGTATCAAGTCTTAACATTTTAATATAATAAACAGTTGCACTTTTACTGGGACTTTAGCACTAGACACCTACCCCAGGTGTTAGTAGTGGACCACAATTTGATATTCTTTGAGTATCCAGGATTGGAGTGTGTGAGCAAATAGACAGACTTTAAACTACACTACTGTCCACATTAGAACAATACCTCAGTTTGGTGTTGAGTGTGCTCTGGGTCATCCCTGATCTCTCATGCTGCGGTGCTTGGTGAGTTTTGGAATCACAGTGTGGCACTGGTTAGACAGAGGTTTGAGATTTGTGGACTGGCTGTGATTGCTGAGTTCACAGAGCACACAGTGAGCAGTGAATTGGCTAGTTGCGGCAGTGCGAGCAAGTTCGTGCTGAATCAGATCGGTCGAATACCTAGGAAGCTGGGACATGACACTGCCTCTCAGCTTCAAAATGTGGTAAACTGACGAATGTCACAAGCAGAAGTGGAAGTGACTGCATTGCTCTCAGCAGTGTGTCTGCCAGCTCTTCAACTAGGGACTGTAGCAGCACCTTCAACATCATAGGTCCATTGGAAGTCATTGTGTGAATCAGCTGCTGACTGCATTGTATCCATTGCTAGTTGATTCTTATTTTACAATAACTTGTAACCAAAATTGAGAAACAACCAAATTTATACAGGAATTTGAATCTGATAACCAACAATTAAAGTTGTAAATGAGATCTAGTTGTGTTAAAATTTGGACAGTTTAGACGATACATACAAAGAATGGAGAGCTGGTATAAAAATGAATTTGGTAAACGTTGAGAAATATTCAAATGTGGATGAAGCCTTAAGAGAGAGGCTATTCTGCTGATGAAGAACATTGAAGACATTAATCAAGATACAGCAGAGTAATGTCAAGTAAACTTTAAAGAAAACGAATCTTTAGACCAAACATAAGTACCCCAGCAAGTTATTGATATAAGAAATCTGTAGAATCTCGACAAGTGGAAGCTACTGAGCACGAAAATCAGTCTACTATTGCGGAAATTATATCTGATAAATGGAGTCAATTAGAATATAATGTATTTATTAACAAAAAAAGAATGATTCAGAAAGGGGTAGCGGAAGAAGGTGAACTAGTATTTCCTAAGCTGGTTACATACGATCAAGTGGACAATACACACCCAGTTGTGCTTTAAAATAATTTGGATGGGTATTTCCTAAATGTTGAACTGAAATAGAGAGGATCGGAATTGTTGTTGTACTTGTAAGAGGAGAAGTTACCGATTGTGGCATACATATATAAAAATATTACAATATTTGGTAAGTTTCAGGCAGCATTTGAAGAAAGAGTCTATGTGTCCTAGCGAGTATAGTGGAATACTGAAGGTCGCAAACCTAACTTTTAAAAATGTTTAATCTGTAATGAGTACTCAAATGAAGATTTAAGTTTTGAGAGCAATGTGCGTCGCGAAAGTCTCAGTAGTAGTGTAGATAGCAAAGTATGTACTTGCTTGAATTTTCATCGTTGTAAGCATTGAAATTTAATGAATATTTGAGTGTATTAAGCTGTGAAAACAGGTTACGCAATTTGTCATATCAGTTACTGTCTATGGAAGGACGAAAGTTCGTTAGTGGTGAACTCAGTGATGTATCCAGCATGCTACGTTATGTAGTTGCACCGTATTTACTACTGAAAAAAGTATTACTTAATGGAATGGTAGAAGGTGTGCCCAACTTTGCCGTATCTTGCCTAAGATTATTGGTTGGCTCTACTTTCCAGCGTTTTGCCGCTGCCTAGCGTGGCATGACTCTCTGATCGACGAACTGTTTGCCTGCCGGCGCGGATGGCAGAAACGAGAAACTGTGAGCAGAGCGAGCAGGCTTCACGATGATCGTCGGTCAAATGAGAAAATGCGACCGCAAGTTCAGAGTAGGGCCTTTTTTTTAAAAAAAAATCTGTATCTTCAGTAAGTAACTGACTGTTGTATTGAACATTTTTACTATAGTATCAATGTTAAACATTGCTTGCACCAGCATGTTTTTTATGCATGTGGTTATTTTATTATAATATTAAACTCTTTTAAATTTTATTGACTGTTGTTTGGTGAGCTAAATTATGATTTCAGTTATTGTGGCAGGTTGTATTTATCAAGTAAATCTGTATTTCTTTTGCGTTATTTGTTAAAGTTGTCAATAAATAGATAAATGTTGTACTTATAACCCAAACTCAATCAATATATCCCACCTTTTTTGTCCTAAGAGTCATAAATTCGTAACAGAGTTAAAGGCATAAGGTGCATTTGTTGACCAGGTCCCAGTGCAGGCCTTAAGATGTCATGTTGAGAGCAAAATGTGTCATTGCAAGGGCGGCATTCCTCACGTTAGCAATGTGTCAGAAGTCGAAGAAGACTATTATTTATTTCAAAGCTATTTAGTAAAAGGTTTACAAGTATTCTCACTTTATTTAGTACCGGAGTATAAATAGAATCATCTGTTCTTTTATATATTTGTTGGCTAAGAAATAGCGTAGTTAAAGGAATTTAAACTATGTGTTTAACATAAGGAGTGTTATTAAGTGTTCAGTTGCCTTAGATTGCTGTGACAGGATCTTCATATCTAAGAGAATTACTGGTTCTCACAAGTGAGCATATGTACAGAACTAAAAAAATTCTAACAGGCGCAATTGTGGAACTATGTAATATAACTCATAGCTAGTTTATTGATGTGACATTGAAGACAACTAAAATGCCTTGGTAGCATGAAAGACAGTCGTTGCATTTGTGTGTACCTCGTTATCTTCAGAGTAAAAGTATGTTACGCCTAAAGGAAGATAAATATTAGGCACTTAAAACTCCATGCTAGCATTTAAGATTATCGCTACATTTGCAAGTACCTTGTTAGCTTCAGAGTAATAAGTATCTTACACATAAAGGTAATCTTAGTTAAGCTATATTAGCACACAAACACATGGGGCGGAAAATTTATTCCCGCAGTGGACACCTGAAATGAATTATGTAAATAAACTATATCTAAATAAGGTACCTTGTGTAGCAAAGGTACATAGTCAGTAACATTACTAACCTCTTATGTAATGATGTGAGGAAAGCTCTCTACTAAGCAGGTCCACTGCATGGGCACCACATGAGAGATCAGTTCATAAGTTAATACTTTAAGGAAAGGAAATGGTGTATGTTTACATGAGTTTTATATATTCTGTTTGGAGATTAAGATAAAATATAAGGTGAACGTACAGTGGGCAAATGAAGGAGGTAATAGAACTACCCAAGAAAGAAAATTATTTGATGTGTATCAGTCGGAGAAATAATTGAAGCTACATAAACTTAAGATGTGTTGTAAGTGAGACTGATGTTTGGTGATGCATACTTATATTACATGTCATTAGAGTTACGTTGTGGAGCCATCAACTAAAACTTCCTGGTAGATTAAAACTGTGTGCCGAACCGAGACTCGTATTCGGAAACTTAGTAAAGGTTCCGAGTTCGAGTCTCGGTCCAGCACACAGTTTTAATCTGCCAGGAAGTTTCATATCAGCGCACACTCCGCTGCAGAGTGAAGATCTCATTCTGGAGCCATCAATTGTTTATAAAAGAACACGGGCTGTTCTGCAAATGAAGGCGCTTTGGTAATAATGAAGAGAAATTATTGTTTGCTTTTTGGAACACGTAAAATTGTGAGGGGACTGTAACTTTGGATTCAATCTAGGGAATATCTCTATTTACAATGTAGCCAGATCAGCATGTAGAGCCCAGATTGTAACACTTCGGTGTAAGAAATAATTCTGCATGTCCTGGAAGTTCATTACTAGGTTCTTATAGCGGGTGTCTGACCTCACTTACACCGAAATTTAACGTTCTTTGAGCAGCAAGGATCAGGGCTGTATGAGCAAATAGACATGCTTTCAAATACATACTTCATCATCTTCACCTCATGATGGCAGAAAAGCCACACATTACACTTGCTTAATAAGCAATTACCTTACTAACAGAGCTATAATGACCAATTACCTGTAAGTGCTTAACACCCCCAACAATACAGTCATTTAGTGCCACACACAGAAATGCTCATAAACTTTACAAATCGTCATTAGAGTCAAATAATTTACATTTATTTAACCAAATCAAGAATAAAATACATTTTAACACAACATATGTGACATAGTTTCCTGTGCTCATAGCGAAGTCCTATTTTTTTTTTTTTTTTTTTTGTGCGTTCTCTGATGGCAAATTATCAGATGATGGAAACCCATATTCCTCTACTCATTTGCTTCGTGAAGAAGTTGATGTTTAGTGCATATCCTGTCTTCGTTTGACAAGAACATTAGAATCACTTTCATCGGTTCACTTTCATCAGACTATATTTCTAGAGTGCCCGGTAGTTTCCATTTCGTGAACCACACAATGATGTGCTTTGCTTTAAGTGTTCATGAAGCTGCGATCGGAATTCTTGGTGAGATGATTTTGTTGGACGAACACATATTTACTCCTTCTCCTTTGGCACTGTTCATGCTTTTTAATTGATAACGAAGTAATTAGATTCCGAGTAGTAGATCGTAAACGATGCTCATAATATTAGAGTCAACATTTAAATGCATTTCGAAAAAAGTCAGCTACTTTTCATGAAGCTTCTGTTGACAGAAGAAAATGAACTACCCGGAGGACTTCTGTCCCGTCTACAAAGACTGTTTCAATAATTATGCTGGAAATATTGTTTGGTACGCTGGTGCTATAAAATGTAGCTACAAAATAAACAAATGATCACAACGGAAAGAGAATTAATTAAAAGGTATAGTTATTTAGCAATTATGTCTCTTGCCACCACAGCTTCCTTGCGAGGGGTCATCAGACTTCCTGCCTGCAGGATGTGAGGCTTGATACCAAAACACGAAGTTTTCGGAAGCAGGATAGTAAGCTCAGCTGATCACGATGTCGCTCATGGTGGGATGAACGGAGATGAATGTTGTTACCTCTGAGTGAACTTGCACTCTTTTAAACAGACATATAAGCAAGAGAAATTTGGAAAAATTTGGAGGCTAGGACAGAGGCACTGGGAGAAGTGAAGCTGTGAGAAAAGAGTCTCATTTCATGTTCCGTTTTTAATCTACCAGGAAGTGTCATGAATAAATGCTGTTCCGTCGTGGATAAGTTAGAAGGCAGACATAATCAACTCTGTTTCTAAACGATTTGGAGTTGTACTTTTTGCTATTATTAATTTATGAACACTAACACTTTAGTAGACCTTATCTTGAACTCTGAAGTAGTCATCTTATTCCTGCTGGAAATGATGGAGAACTGTGGGCATTTCAGTTTCGGACAAGTGGGCCAGATCTGACATCAAGGAATGGGGAAAGATAGGTAGAGGGAGGGGGAGGAAGATGGGAATGGAGATGGGCTGACCTGGACTTTAACAGAAACGGGGAAGGGAGAAGTCTAGTAATACTAGGTGAGGTAAGGTTCACATCAAGAGGGAGAGGTGAATTCTTGTGACGATGCAGCAACCACCAGCTCTCTTTTTACCTCACTAGTAAAATATTTGGCACTGACGTTATGTATATACCAGAGGTTAATTTACATAGAAAAAAAATACAATGTCTCCCTTTGGAGGTGTACGTATTATGTGCTTCCTACACAAGGAGTTCATTCCACAAGAGTAGAGCGTTCGTGCCAAATGATGCCTCATTCAGACGACTTGACATAGCAAAACATTGTAAAGCTCAAATATGTGATGGGCGTATGGAACCGATTGAACTTTAAAGAAAACATCTTTTCACTATTGCGGATCCCCCTTTTTGGACTACAGGGTTTTGCTCTCCAGATTTGTTGCTGTGTCAAGCTCCATTCTTAAGAAAGAGTTGAAATTGATTTTATGCTGGGATTTCAACTTAACTTTCTGACTGGCTCTCTAGAGAAAAGAATGTTAATGCAATTACTTGAATCTTACAAACTGGTACAGGAAAGAATGAGACTTTCACTCTGCAGCGGAGTGTGCGCTGATATGAAACTTCCTGGCAGATTAAAACTGTGTGCCAGACCGAGACTCTAACTCGGGACCTTTGCTTTTCGCGGGCAAGTGCTCTACCAACTAAGCTACCCAAACACGACTCACGCCCCTTCCTCACAGCTTTACTTCTGCCAGTACCTCGCCTCCTACTTTCCAAACTTTACACAAGCTCTCCAGCGAACCTTGCAGAATTAGCACTCCTAAAAGAAAGGATATGCGGCGACATGGCTTAACCACAGCCTGGGGATGTTTCCAGAATGTGCACTGATATGAAACTTCATAGCAGATTAAAACTGTGTACCAGAGCGAGACTCTAACTAGGGACCTTTGCCTTTCGCGAGCAAGTGCTCTACCAACTGAGCTACCCAAACATGACTCACGCCCGGTCCTCACAGCTGTACTCCTGCAAGTACCTCGTCTCATACCTTCCAAGCCTTACAGAAGCTCTCGTGCGAACCTTGCAGAACTAGTACTCCTGAAAGAAAGGATAAATCGGAGACATCCTTTCTTTCAGGAGTGCTAGTTGTGCAAGGTTCACAGGAGAGCTTCTGTAAAGTTTGGAGAGTAGGAGACGAGGTTCCGGCAGAAGTAAAGCCGTGAGGACGGGGCGTGAGTCGTGCTTGGGAAGCTCAGTTGTTAGAGCACTTGCCCGTGAAAAGCGAAGTTCCCGAGTTCGAGTCTCGACTTGGCACACTGTTTTAATCTTCCAGGAAGTTTCATATCATGCTACAGCAAGTATACTTTTCAACTAAAGTTGATGAAAACAGCAGTATGATCATAGACAATACCTTCATATTGTTCTCTAGTTGCTGGGCACATTGTAAGAAAAATTAGTAATGACCTGTCAGCCCAAGATCCGCAGATGTTAATAATAAAAGTATTCAAAGCAGTGTCTTATCTCGAAGTAAAGTACAAAAGATTTGGGGATACGAGTTGTCAGAATCTCAGTTTTGTTTCACGATAGGCTAACTTGTCAAGTAATCTACAATACAAACTTCTTGAACGACAAATATAAAACATTTTCTCAAACCTTTATTATTTCTTTAATAGCTCTTTTCCATTAAAATGGTATGTAGATGGAAATGGAGGGAGATATCATATTATGAACGTGAATTAGAGCTCAGTAACAGAATTTTGTTGCAGATGATACTACAAAGTGCTGAGAAATGCCATCAGAGGGGCTAGAGAGCATCACACGTATAAACTATAAAGCTGAGAACAATATTAAAAACTACTTTGTCAATAGTGAAAGAATTGTCAGGGCAGAATTTGGGTGCCCACATATTTTAACTCTCTTGCGTGCAAATGAAACTGTTAGTGATCCACTAGTGTTATTCAAAGCATTTAATAATCACTTCTTGTCAGTAGTCGACAAACGAAATCAAAATTTTTACTGTGTAGGTAAATATGTATAACTGTTGTTCCAAGACAACTGCGTCACATTTTGCTACAGGATTCAAGCGAAGCTGAAACTAAATCAGTTGTTACAACATTATAAACTAAAGTACGATTATGAAGATCAATGCACCATACAACCATTAGCTTATTCACAAATGCAATGTGGGTTCCAGTTGTGGTCATTTTCCTGACAGATTGAAATACATGTTAGAGAAATCACTTTCTGAAAGTGGTGAAACAGATAAACTATTACTGGCCAATATCTCTGATACCAGCGTTTTCAAACACTTTTTACAAAGCTATGTGCAGAATAGTACTAGCACATCGCAGTAAACGTAATTCGATTTCAGAGCCTCAGTTTGGCTTCAGGAAGATAGTATACGCAGAAAATGATATTTTTGTGTTTTGACCGGTAATCTGACGACAAAAGATGTTTCCTTTGATGTAATAAATGCTTTCTATCGTTGAGAATATACAGTACTTTTGAATAAGATGTAATATTATGTGATTAGTGCAAAAGCTCTCCAATGGTTCGTTTCATATCTGGGAATTAGGAAGCAGAAAGTTGTCCTGCGTTAGCCACGAAGAGGGAAAGATTTTTTTACTCTGGAGGATGGGGGGGAGGGGTCCTGTAAAGTGAGGTACGTCGCAGGTTTATGATATGGATCGATTGCTTTTCTTGAGAAATATCAGTCATAAGTCACTAAACATGACAGATGACAGAAAAATTGTCCTCTTTACGGATGAAACAAGTTTACTGCGAAAGCGTGGAACTTAGCATAAATCATGTAGCTAACAGGGTAGTCGATAACACCAGCACGTGGTTTTCAAAGAGTCTAACAAGACACAATGTATATAGTCTCTGAGAAGAACTCTTGTATAAGAGAAATTTTACTCTCTGATGGTGGTCAAACAGTTAGCGACGTAGAGCATTTTCATGTCTTATGGGTAAGAATAGACGGAAGGGTTTGTCAGTGGCATTATTTTAAAGATTTTGTGCAGAAGCTGGATGGTGCTATTTTCATCACAAGAATTACTTCCTCTGTCTCTGACACAGGAACGGCAAGACGTGTTTACTTTGCTTTCGTTCACTCTGTCATCTCTATGGTGTTATACTTTGGGGAAACTCTGTGTGCAAACCAAGAATATTTGTATCATATAAACGGGCAATCTATTCACGAACTTCATGTAGACCATTGTTCAAGAGTACTTATTCTTCGTTATGGAATTTTTTGTTGACAATATCTACTCATACAGAAGAAACTGCAGCATTCAGTCAGTGAACATTAGGCGAGAAAATTGTATAGAGCTATACTTAGGCAACACTTCCTTAAGCATTAAACTGCTGTTCAACACGTTTCGTTTCCAAACGGTTTCAAACAGAACTGAATAAAATGAGCGATAGACCAACAGTAATCAAATATAAGTTGAAAGGATTCCTTGTGGCGTGCTCTATCTATTTTGTACAGGGATTCCTCCCAGTAGTTGAAACCTTTTTTCTGTAATCTATTATTTATTTGTATGCTCCGTTTTTTGTGTTGTATTAATTCTTTGATCCTTTGTTTACAAATTGTCCTACGAACATTCCGTAAATTACATACTGATTCGTCCCATGACGAAGCAATTTTTGACCACAATCTGCCACGGAACATGCTCCTAGTGCAACACTTATTACGAATCGAAACTTGGAGAGACGCTGTATCCACCGACATTCCATACGCCTTGTAGTTTTCATGCTGTTGCAGTTGCTTAGGAATAACCCCGTGCTTTGCATAACTACTGTTAGAGTTAAATTCTGTTTAAAGATGATGTCATTACAGGCCTAACTAGTAAAGGATTAGGGTAGGTAAGGCAGTGGCTTCTGATATATGACTGAAGTGCTGTGAGCCGCAACCACTCCAGAGTAAGACTGTGGAATGTTAACAAGTTAGGCACTATGCTCTACAAATAGATGTATACTTTCTGCAGACATGGAAGCAGTAATATCCCGCAGCAGCTTTGAGATGTTCGTCTACGACAGTTGTTATGAACAAAAATGACACGTTCCATGCTCAATAAAGCGTGCGTGGTGTAATGATAATGTGACATACATACGACTAGTCGAAAGAGTAGGGCACTCTAAACCCCCCTGGTTGTTAGGTGGGATGGAAAATTTGTGATACATGGACATAAATGAGGAATGAGAGGAGATGTTTCTTGAAGTTAGTACATCGTTCACTATCTTAAAAAGAATAGACTCTCTATGGCAGACACTCAGAGCCTCCTTCAAGACTGGGATGCAGGCATAAAGAGGGTGAGATGTAAGAACAATCGAAAATGAGTTCATAGTTTCCTGTGTCAACGAACTGATTGATGAGAGCTTGATGACTGATTGGAGCTGGCGACCGAAACCATGACCAGTAAACAATAACTCTAGAGTGGTTGGAACAATTTCAGCCTAACTAGGTAAACATATGTCTCGCTATGTCAAATGCTATACGTGTAGAAGACACTAAGTCCTCCATTTTGGGGTGGGAAGGGGAGAAGGAAAGTAATAATATGTAATAGACTTAATCTAGGAGCGTCCTGCCCAGTTTCAAGCGAGTTAGGTCCAAAAATGAATTACTACTACAGAAATATTGGGGAGGGAAGGAGGGAAGAGATGAAGTGGTAAGGAAGATATGAGTGATGTATAAGATTATCGGGAAAAGGTCAAGAGTGGTGTCTAATCTAGAACTTTCAGGGTTGTTAGACTGATTAATGATAGTTCATCGACACTTCACCCTCTAAAATTTAATCGGGGTGGATGAAAGGAGGGGTGGGGCAGCGTGTTGGGAGGAAGGTGACATGTGAAGCATAACACATAACTTTGGAATGTGTGAAACAATTTTAATCTAAAGTGAAGACGGATCGCTTACTATGTAGGTAAACTCTGTGCGTGGGAATGGGTGAGAGGGATCGAAAGACTTCTCTAGCACACATGAGTAGGACTGGCGTGGGTTTACTGGTGAGAAGGCGATGTTTTGTCAATAGGTCGGAGTAAGTATAATCAAGGATGACAATACTGACATTGCTATCATGGGATTGTGGCGTATTGACTCTAGCTTTGCAAGCTGTTCAGAGAGACGAGACACTCAATGTTATTTGTTCCTCTTACCTCAGAATCTCTAGCGTCAGTTTGGTGTCAGCAGCCGCGCATAGTGGTGAAGAAGCGCGAAATGTGTAAAAAAAACTTATTTTTTCTGATACAGCGAAGTGCAGCTGCGACAGCGTCAGGCATTAATCGCGGCCTCGTGCTTGGCAACAAAAGAGTAGCGGCGGCGGTGCAGTGGCTACAGTAGACGCGGCCCACAAAAGAGCGCGCCGGCCTTCCGCTCCGCTGGCCGTCCACAGCTCACAGCCGCGCCGCCCGCCTCCGGTGACACCGCATTTCCACAACAAAGCTCTCCAATCTACTTGTACATTTCAATAGAGTTATTGCGCATGGCTGCCGAGAGCGGAGAGCGACAGAGAGCGAGCGAAAGAACTCGGCACAACACATAAATACGATTTCGTTCCCGCGAATACGAACGAGGAAAGAGGAGTGATGAACAGCTGTGTTTAACCCTGCGTCGCGGGGAACGAATCCGACGTCGGTACACGCAAACAACGTTAACTTTCTACAGAGCTACCTCGAGAACGCTCTTGGTTCGCTCTGTATCCAGGGTCTGAGAAGAATAAACAGAAATAAGTATTATAGAGATGTGGCAAACAGTATGTGTAATTTGTACCAAGATTCTCAAAACTTATAGTTTTTAGAAGAAATGCAATATTTTAGGCATTATATGTCTAACACTAGGTAACTGTGACTTGATAGAATGTCGAAAGCAGTAATCCTGGAATACACTTAAGTCGAAATTAATGGGAAAACGCTGTGTTCTATAGACTAAAGAATTTCTGACAGTAAATATTACTTGCCTTTTCCTCACAGTCCTCCTCCCCCTCTCTCGATGTATCCCCTCCTCCTCCCCTCTGCCAATCTCATCCTCTGCTCTCTCTATCTCCTACTTCCCCCCATTTCCCTGTCCATGACTTTCTCCCATACTTCCACCCTTATTCACCTCACTGTCTTCTCTACTCATCTCCTTCTCAAGCCCTCTCTACGCATCTCTTCCTCCTCACCTCTCTGGCAGTTCTCCAACCTCTCTGTCCTCCTAAATGGTTCAAATGGCTCTGAGCACAATGGACTTAACATCTGAGGTCATTAGTCCCCTAGAACTTAGAACTACTTAAACCTAACTAAGGACAGCACACAAATCCATGCCCGAGGCAGGATTCGAACCTGCGACCGTAGCAGTCGCGCGGTTCCGGACTGAAGCGCCTAGAACCGCTCGGCCACCGCGGCCGGCCTCTGCCCATCTCCTCCTATCATGTATTCTTCTCATCCCCTCCTGCCAACCTTTGTCTCCTCCTCTGGGCTTTCCATCTACACTTCTGCCTCCTCTCTGTCCATCTATTCCTGCTCCCTACCTCTCTCTCTTCATCTCCTCATATCCCTTCTCTCTCTGTCCATCTCATCATCCCTCTCGCCCATCTGTTCCTGCCCCCTCTCAGTCCATCCCCTCCTCTAGCAACATCAACCTTCTCTAGCTGTGACCATTCGCAAGTGTAACCCCTGCAAAAGAAGAAAATAAAGCAGACTAATTCAACTCCTCCCAAGATGCCTGCAGGACAGCCTATACATCAGGGGCTTGATAACAGTTTTTTCCACTGACATATAGGCTCTGGTTCATAGGTGGCCAATACTACTCCAAAAGAATATGTGTATTGTGCAGGGGAGCCTACATATCGGTGTTTGAAAATCGTTTATTGCCCCCGACATGTAAGCTGCCATTCAAACTAGATAGCAAAGAAGACCAACAAGATGCCCTACAGAGCAGGCAAATAATATCACCACACAACACACATGTTGTGTAGGGTAGCCTATATATATGGTGTTACAAAATGGTACGGCCAAACTTTCAGGAAACATTCCTCACACACAAAGAAAGAAAATAAGTTATGTGGACATGTGTCCGGAAACGCTTACTTTCCATGTTAGAGCTCATTTTATTACTTCTCTTCAAATCACATTAATCATGGAATGGAAACACACAGCAACAGAACGTACCAGCGTGACTTCAAACACTTTGTAACAGGAAAAATGTTCAAAATGTCCTCCGTTAGCGAGGATACATGCATCCACCCTTCGTTGCATAGAATCCCTGATGCGCTGATGCAGCCCTGGAGAATGGCGTCCACAATACGAGCACGAAGAGTCTCTACATTTGGTACCGGGGTTGCGTAGACAAGAGCTTTCAAATGCCCCCATAAATGAAAGTGAAGAGGGTTGAGGTCAGGAGAGCGTGGAGGCCATGGAATTGGTCCGCCTCTACCAATCCATCGGTCACCGAATCTGTTGTTGAGAAGCGTACGAACATTTCGACTGAAATGTGCAGGAGCTCCATAGTGCATGAAGCACATGTTGTGTCGTACTTGTAAAGGCACATGTTCTAGCAGCACAGGTAGAGTATCCCGTATGAAATCATGATAACGTGCTCCATTGAGCGTAGGTGGAAGAACATGGGGCCCAATCAAGTCATCACCAACAATGCCTGCCCAAACGTTCACAGAATATCTGTGTTGATGACGTGATTGCACAATTGCGTGCGGATTCTCGTCAGCCCACACATGTTGATTGTAAAAATTTACAATTTGATCACGTTGGAATGAAGCCTCATCCGTAAAGAGAGCATTTGCACTGAAATGAGGATTGACACATTGTTCGATGAACCATTCGCAGAAGTGTACCCGTGGAGGCCAATCAGCTGCTGATAGTGCCTGCACACGCTGTACATGGTACGGATACAACTGGTTCTCCCGTAGCACTCTCCATACAGTGACGTGGTCAACGTTACCTTGTACAGCAGCAACTTCTCTGACGCTGACATTAGGGTTATCGTCAACTGCACGAAGAATTGCCTCGTCCATTTCGTTCTAGGTCTTCCCCAGTCGCGAGTCATAGACTGGAATGTTCCGTGCTCCCTAAGACGCCGATCAATTGCTTCGCACGTCTTCCTGTCGGGACACCTTCGTTCTGGAAACCTGTCTCGATACAAACGTACCGCGCCACGGCTATTGCCCAGTGCTAATCCATACATCAAATGGGCATCTGCCAACTCCGCATTTGTAAACATTGCAATGACTGCAAAACCACGTTCGTGATCAACACTATCCTGTTGATGATACATACTGATGTGCTTCATGCTAGTACTGTAGAGCATTGAGTCGCATGTCAACACAAGCACCGAAGTCAACATTACCTTCCTTCAATTGGGCCAACTGGCGGTGAATCGAGGAAGTACGGTACATACTGACGAAACTAAAATGAGCTCTAACATGGAAATTAAGCGTTTCCGGACCCATGTCCACATAACAACTGTACCTTTTTGTAACACCCTATATATATATATATATATATATATATATATATATATATATATATATATATTCAAAGGTTGAAAGATAAGTTTCTGCATATACAGCTGCTACTATTGGAGCTAGAAAGTTGCAAATCCAACACTGTCAATATTCTTGTTCATGTTCCACATTTCTTTGAGGTCAATACAGGTGTTTGGGAGGAGGTCCCGTATATACGCACATAATGTCTGCCTTATATATGTAACAGAAATATTTATGTGTAGAAAGACTAGCTCAGTGGTGTGTCAAACACAGTAGCCCAGGAGGACACTCAGCTGGAGGGTAAAGGGAGAAGACTGCATTACACTGACAGAAATAAGAGTTAATACCATTTTTGTGCTTGTTAAAAAATTTCTCTCAGTATTTAACTATTTATTTACTAATTAAGTTTATGGTCGACATTGTAAATAATTACGACATAAATATTGCAAACAGAAGTGGCTGTAACATGAAAAGTAGAATAACAAATAAAAATAACAGAGAGATAGATTTGCACTATGAATGCTGCCACGAGAGAAGGGAGAGAAGAGGTACGTTACAGAGCACCAAGAACTAACAGTAGGGGAAAAGGTGATGTAAATGACTGAGAAATGAAAAGAGAAAGAAGAGTAGGTGTGAAAGGATGAAAGCTTATGAATTACTGTTTGACAGAGAGATTCTGGTCATAATTTTTTGGTGGTTAGGAGAGAGTTTGACAGAAGTGCTTCAGATTTTTCTTGCGTGACACACGGCAGTGACTTATGCACAGTGCATATGACAGCTCGTTTCAGAGGCTGGTGGCAGCAGCTTGAAAGATTGCGAATATTTTTGTTTTGTAGGTTGGAGCTAGATGAGTGTGACCTTACATACGGCCGGCCGCGGTGGTCTCGCGGTTCTAGGCGCGCAGTCCGGAACCGTGTGACTGCTACGGTCGCAGGTTCGAATCCTGCCTCGGGCATGGATGTGTGTGATGTCCTTAGGTTAGTTAGGTTTAAGTAGTTCTAAGTTCTAGGGGACTAATGACCACAGCAGTTGAGTCCCATAGTGCTCAGAGCCATTTGATCCTTACATATGGCCAAGATAGTGTGTATGCGCTTATTTGGCGAAGGACACCTTCAGGGGAGTCACTGAAATGCGTTTAATGAGTGATTTAATGAACTGTGGTGATGATTTTAATCTTGATCAAATGTTTAATCTGACACTGGCAACAGTTAATTCTCATAGACAATGCTGCTGCTCCCTCTTCACCCAAATTTATAAGGCAATCCTTTACAGATGGGCCACAGTTGCTTATATCCAGCCCTGTTTTTTCCACTATAGTTTTGCTCAGTTCGCTCACCATACCGATATTTTGGGTACAGTCATATTAATGTGATCACTGCCTATGTTCGACGTCGAAAAGCAATAAACACTCACAGACGACAGGCGGGAGCTCTAGCAGTGTGTCCAGGAGATGAGGAAAACAGTGCAGTCGTTATCGTAATGCGGGAACGGGTTAATGTAACTGTAGTCAAAAAGCGCATGATCATTGGCTTTCGGTTGAAGGGAGGAAACATTACTGAAAGAGCTACGTTTGTAAAGTGTTCATGTGAAGCAGCGGTTAACTCATACCGTGCATAGCAAAGTCGTGCTATCTAAAACTCGCGCCGAGCCATCTGTGGTGCACCATGGGCCATAATGGGTGAACGACAGCTGCAGAGATGTGTACAGGCGATTAGAACTCCTGAGCAAGTGGCCACTCAGATGAACCAGGGGGCTATCACCAATGTCTCCTCAAAGACTGTTCAGTGAATGTTGCTGCATATAGGCCTCTGCAGTAGGTGCCCGCTTCAAGCACCCATGCCGACTGCTGTTCATAAGCGACAAAGACTGTAATTCCCATGCCAGTACCGCAACTTTATGACCACTGAGTGGCGACAGGTGATCTTTTCAGATGAAGCACGTTTTATGTTCCATCGGACGGATGGGCGTTGGCGTGTAAGGCCCTGCAACTATCGTGGAAAGGGTCCAGAGTGGAAGAGGGGGTGTTACAGTCTGGGAGGTGCTTTTGTGTCATTCCCAGGATGCAGTTAAAATCTCCTGGTTTGTTACGCTACATTATATTTCTTCAACTAATTCCCTGCGTGATCCTGTCATTCTGGAAGACACAATGGATCAATAGTAGTTGCATTTATTCTTGTTGATCACGTGCACACCTACATATAGTTTGCTTCTTCTGGACACGATGGCATCTACCAGCAGGGCAGCGTGACGTGTCACACAGCTCGGAGAGTACGTGTGAGATTCAATCGAGAATCTATGAAATCACTTCTAACAGGCTGTTTGTGCCATGTATCCTCAGCCGAGAAACCTAGAGCAAATAGCTACGGCATTGAAGTTGGCATGGGTCCACATCATTGTCGTAACCTTCCAGAACCTCACACTGATCCTCTTCCTGCACGTCTCAGACCGTGCCGCAAAAGATGTTAGTCAGGCTTGTGACAGGTAGTCACATCAATGTGACTGGACCTAGTGTAAGTTAATCAGGAGTGAATTACCGCCGTTCTTTTAGACTAACTCCGAAGATGTCCAACAGCGTACACCCGAAATATCAGCAACAGATAAAACTTGGTTACGACTAACTTCCGACAGTTTTATGGATCGAGACACGTTACTTGTCTGTCCACAGCTAACATAACAGCCCTATTAATGCGTATGAAATGCTCAAGAGCATTCACGGTTATTTCTAACCGCAGAAGTTCGAGAGTACAAGGGAATGCGAAAGTTTACATTTACACGTTGTCAAACTACGTTCCGTAACGTCTGGAGGCCTCAGATGCAACCAGAAGCCTTCCTGAACGAGGCAACAGTGTCTTATACTTAATGGAGATGCGCATCGACAGCCACAACCACGACGTTCACTTTTTATGCTTCGGTATTGGGATACTATTGGGAAGGAGGCAGTTGTTTGCAGAATTCATAACTAAGATTTTACGCTGAAGGCAACTTATCGTTCATATACATTATGGTAGCACTAATACCGTTAGGGCATGCACTTGAGTAAAATTAAGAGGTCGTAACTGTAGAAGTGACAGAATGAAAGCTGTTGACATACACTATGTGATCAAAAATATCCGGACACTCCCAAAAATATACGGTTTTCATATTAGGTGCATTGTGCTGCTACCTACTGCCAGGTACTCCATATCAGCGACCTCAGTAATCATTAGACGTCGTGAGAGAGCAGAATGGGGCGCTCCACGGAACTCACGGGTTTCGAATGTGGTCGAGTGACTGGGTGTCACTTGTGTCATATGTCTGTATGCGAGGTTTCCGCACTCCTAAACATCCCTAGGTCCACGTTTCCTATGTGATACTAAAGGAAAACGTGAAGGGACACGTACACCACAAAAGCGTACAGGCCGACCTAGTCTGTTGACTGACAGAGACCGCCGACAGTTAAAGAGTGTCGTAATGTGCAATAGGCAGACATCTATCCAGATCATCACACAGGAATTCCAAACTGCATCAGTATCCTGTGCAAGTACTACGACAGTTAGACGGGAGGTGAGAAAACTTGGATTTCATGGTCGAGCGGCTGCTCATAAGCCACACATCACGCCGGTAAATGCCAAACGAAGCTTCGCTTGGTGTAAGGCGCATAAACATTGGACGATTGAACGGTGGAAAAACGTTATGTGGAGCGACGAATCACGGTACACAATGTGGCGATCCGATGGCAGGGTGTGGCTGTGGCGAATGCCCGGTGAACGTCATCTGCCAGCGTGTGTAGCGAAAGCAATAAAATTCGGATTCGATGGTATTATGATGTGGTTGTGTTTTTCATGGAGGGGGCTTGCACCTCTTGTTGTTTTGTGTTGCACTATCACAGCACAGACCTTCATTGATGTTTTAAGCACCTTCTTCCTTCCCACTGCTAAAGAGTAATTCGGGGATGGTGACTACATCTTTCGACATGATCGAGCACCTGTTCATAATGCACGGCCTGTGGCGGAGTGGTTACTCGACAATAACATCCCTGTAATTGACTGGCCCGCACAGAGTCCCGTCCTGAATCCTATAGAACACCTTTGGGATATTTTGGAACGCCGACTTCGTGCCAGGCCTCACCGACCGACATCGATAGCTCTCCTGAGTGCAGCACTCCACGGAGAATAGGCTGCCTTTCCCCAAGAAACCTTCCAGCACCTGACAGAACGTATGCCTGCGAGAGTGGAAGCTGTTATTAAGGCTAAGGGTGGGCCAACACCACATTTAATTCCAACATTACCGATGGAGGGCGCCACGAACTTCTAAGTCATTTTCGGCCGGGTGTCCGGATACTTTTCATCACATAGTGTACATTCAGAACAAAATTGGGCCCTAGATTGACCCCTGTGGCACTCCTGAGAGAACATGCTATGAGAATGTCTTTCCATTTCCACAAGCAATACGCTGCTGTCGGCTTTCAATCAGCTTTCAACCATTGTAGCGTAATGTCTATAAATTTTGGACAGTAGGAAAAGTAACACTCTAACGTTTTACAACACCTGAAATATGTAAGGAGATACTTTTGAGCGAAGTGTGTTTTCCGAGGAACTACAATTGGCGCCATATAGAAAATGACTGAAGACATCATTAAAAACTTCTCATGTAGGTATATCGCAATAAAAAGTACATTGATAAGAAATAACTGTGATTAGACTTTACATAACAGTCCAAATGTGCAGTTCGTCAGAAAACTGCAGAGTCTGAAAGGTACATATGAGAAAACAGATGAAAGGTGGAATTTGTTTTCTTTATCGTGGGTCTTTTAACGATTCTGTTGCATAATTGTCTAAAGCAGCGCGGCTGCGTTTGATTAAACTGTGACATATCTGGCTGTAAATTCCATCTGCCACGAGTACATCAGAGACGGAGATCGAGCTCTCATCAGAAAAGGATTGGCGAGGAGATCGGTCATACATTTCCCGAAGAAGTCACCTTGAAACTTCTTTGTTTGTGTCCACTGAAATAACTGAGCTGGTGAAACTTCTTTTTATGAGTGTTTTTAAGACACCCACAGCTATACTAAAGCTGTTTCTTTCAGTCGGCTAGTGTGTTAGAGGAGGTGTATCGTCGCGCAGTTCGGCCTTGCCTAGGGAGCACGTAGTTCAGAGTAATTACGACGGTCCGGCCTCAGGGTAAGACAAATCAGGTATTGTGCGCAGGTTTCACAGATTTCTAGTTGGGTGGAAATTTCACCGGGCGCAATTTTCATGGATTCCACCTCCGCAAACTTTTTAAAGAAATAAATGGAAACCTAAAATTTCATGACTAGACGGAGATCTGGACCTCTCTACATCTGATAGCGAGTACATTTACTGAACTACTCAACTATTTATGGGTAATGAATAAACATTTTCTAAGTACGGTATCTGCCTTCAACTCCTATTTAGAAAAAATACCAGTGGTATTTCAAATCTGGGGTAGTTGTAAGAAACTCCGACATCTGATGTGTGAATGTAAGCTTCACTTTTATTGTGCATAACTGGTGATGGAAAACTCTCAGGTAGCTCGCAGGATGACCTTGTTGAGATTATGCGACATTTCACTGCAGTAAAACCCAAGATCTGCTGAAGGTTTCGCCAGAAGAAAATGAATATTCAACTGGTTGAAACTTCATTTTATCTGAACATTGCCATCCGGCAGAATACCTCGGAGTTTTTCTTTATTAGCAACTGCCGGCCGCGGTGGTCTAGCGGTTCTAGGCGCTCAGTCCGGAACCACGCGGCTGCTACGGTCGCAGGTTCGAATCCTGCCTCGGGCATGGATGTGTGTGACGTCCTTAGGTTACTTACGTTTAAGTAGTTCTAAGTTCTAGGGGACTGATGACCTAAGCTGTTCAGTCCCATAGTGCTCAGAGCCATTTGAACCATTTTTTTATTAGCAACTAATATTTATAAATAACAGATGTTGACTCACGGTTGCTGAACATGAAACACTGATTACATCACATATTAGCTCCTTCACTATCAGATACTGGAATTTATACTTGTAAGCTAAATGTAGGGGTCAGTGAAGTGAAGTGGAAGGAAGACAAGGATTTCTGGTCATATGAGTATCGGGTAATATCAACAGCAGCAGAAAATGGTATAACAGGTGTAGGATTCGTTATGAATAGGAAGGTAGGGCAGAGGGTGTGTTACTGTGAACAGTTCAGCGATCGGGTTGTTGTAATCAGAATCGACAGCAGACCAACACCGACAACGATAGTTCAGGTATACATGCCGACGTCGCAAGCTGAAGATGAACAGATAGAGAAAGTGTATGAGGATATTGAAAGGGTAATGCAGTATGTAAAGGGGGACGAAAATCTAATATTCATGGGCGACTGGAATGCAGTTGTAGGGGAAGGAGTAGTAGAAAAGGTTACAGGAGAATATGGGCTTGGGACAAGGAATGAAAGAGGAGAAAGAATAACTGAGTTCTGTAACAAGTTTCAGCTAGTAATAGCGAATACCCTGTTCAAGAATCACAAGAGGAGGAAGTATACTTGGAAAAGGCCGGGAGATACGGGAAGATTTCAATTAGATTACATCATGGTCAGACAGAGATTCCGAAATCAGATACTGGATTGTAAGGCGTACCCAGGAGCAGATATAGACACAGACCACAATATAGTAGTGATGAAGTGTAGGCTGAAGTTCAAGACATTAGTCAGGAAGAATCAATACGCAAAGAAGTGGGATGCGGAAGTACTAAGGAATGACGAGATACGTTTGAAGTTCTCTAACGCTATAGATATAGCAATAAGGAATAGCGCAGTAGGCAGTACAGTTGAAGAGGAATGGACGTCTCTAAAAAGGGCCATCACAGAAGTTGGGAAGGAAAACATAGGTACAAAGAAGGTAGCTGCGAAGAAACCATGAGTAACAGAAGAAATACTTCAGTTGATTAATGAAAGGAGGAAGTACAAACATGTTCCGGGAGAATCAGGAATACAGAAATACCGACTCAGCATACAGGAAAGTCGAAACAACTTTTGGTGACATTAAAATCAACGGTGGTAACATTAAGAGTGCAACGGGAATTCCACTGTTAAATGCAGAGGAGAGAGCAGATAGGTGGAAAGAATACATTGAAAGCCACTATGAGGGTGAAGATTTGTCTGATGTGATAGAAGCAGAAACAGGAGTCGATTTAGAAGAGATAGGGGATGCAGTATTAGAATCGGAATTTAAAAGAGCTTTGGAGGACTTACGGTCAAATAAGGCAGAAGGGATAGATAACATTCCATCAGAATTTCTAAAATCATTGGGGGAAGTGGCAACAAAAGACTATCCACGTTGGTGTGTAGAATATATGAGTCTGGCGACATACCATCTGACTTTCGGAAAAGCATCATGCACACAATTCCGAAGACGGAAAGAGCTGACAAGGGCGAGAATTATCGCACAATCAGCTTAACAGCTCATGCATCGAAGCTGCTTACAAGAATAATATAAAGAAAGGAAAAGAAAATTGAGAATGCGCTAGGTGACGATCAGTTTGGCTTTAGGAAAAGTAAAGGGACGAGAGAGGCAATTCTGACGTTACGGCTAATAATGGAAGCAAGGCTAAGAAAAATCAAGACACTTTCATAGGATTTGTCGACCTGGAAAAAGCGTTCGACAATATTAAATGGTGCAAGCTGTTCGAGATTCTGAAAAAAGTAGGGGTAAGCTATAGGGAGAGACGGGTCATATACAATATGTACAACAACCAAGGGGGAATAATAAGAGTGGACGATCAAGAACGAAGTGCTCGTATTAAGAATGGTGTAAGACAAGGCTGTAGCCTTTCGCCCCTACTCTTCAATCTGTACATCGAGGAAGCAATGATGGAAATAAAAGAAAGGTTCAGGAGTGGAATTAAAATACAAGGTGAAAGGATATCAATGATACGATTCGCTGATGACATTGCTATCCTGAGTGAAAGTGAAGAAGAATTAAATGATCTGCTGAACCGAATGAACAGTCTAATGAGTACACAGTATGGTTTGAGAGTAAACCGGAGAAAGACGAAGGTAATGAGAAGTAGTAGAAATGAGAACAGCGAGAAACTTAACATCAGGATTGATGGTCACGAAGTCAATGAAGTTAAGGAATTCTGCTACCTAGGCAGTAAAATAACCAATGACGGACGGAGCAAGGAGGATATCAAAAGCAGACTCGCTATGGCAAAAAAAGGCATTTCTGGCCAAGAGAAGTCTACTAATATCAAGTACCGGCCTTAATTTGAGGAAGAAATTTCTGAGGATGTGCGTCTGGAGTACAGCATTGTATGGTAGTGAAACATGGACTGTGGGAAAACCGGAACAGAAGAGAATCGAAGCATTTGGGATGTGGTGCTATAGACGAATGTTGAAAATTAGGTGGACTGATAAGGTAAGGAATCAGGAGGTTCTATGCAGAATCGGAGAGGAAAGGAATATGTGGAAAACACTGATAAGGAGAAGGGACAGGATGATAGGACAGCTGCTAAGACATGAGGGAATGACTTCCATGGTACTAGAGGGAGCTGTAGAGGGCAAAAACTGTAGAGGAAGACAGAGATTGGAATACGTCAAGCAAATAATTGAGGACAAAGGTTGCAAGTGCTACTCTGAGATGAAGAGGTTATCACAGGAAAGGAATCTGTGGCGGGCCGCATCAAACCAGTCAGTAGACTGATGACCAAAAAAAAAAAAAAAAAGCTAAATGCAGAAGTCGCTACTAACGAAAGGACTGGAAATCTTTTTTAAATGGAAATATCTATGTAATAGATTGGTCAAACAGACGATAAGACATATCAGATTTTCGTAGACCCTAATGCCTGATGGTATGGTTCAAATGGTCTAAGCACTATGGGACTTAAGATCTGACGTCATCAGTCCCCTAACCTAAGGACATCACACAAGTAGTGGGGCAGGGAGAGCGTCGTGTCACGTTCCATTGTTGCCAAATTTATTGAAGATGGCGGCGATGAATTCATTCAAGATGGCGGCATGTAGACTTGGCAACAGCGCATGACGTTATCTATGATGTCGGCTTTTGGCGGGAAAATAGGTCAATTGGGCTATGTCCACTAACCTAACCCTCGAGAAAAAATGCGGGAAGTTTGATTTTTGGTGGGAAAATAGACCAATTGGGCTATGTCCACTATCCTAACGCTCCAGAAAAAACTGGCGCCACATTCCAGTTCCATCAAGATAATGCATGCAAAACCGTACTTGTCTTTATTATTATTCATTATTATTGATTACCATTTATTAAAATTCATTATCATTCATTATCATTTATTATTATTGATTATTATTATTATTATTATTGTTATTATTATTTATTATTGGCCTACCTCCACTAGAAAATTCGCTCCAAATTCAAATTCCAGCACGATAATGGCTGCAAAACCGTACTTGTCGTTATTATTATTGAATATTATTCATTATCATTCGTCATTTATTATTATTTACTATTATTATTGGCGTACCTCCACTAGAAAATTGCGCCAAATTCAAATTACAACATGATAATGTCTCGAAAACTGTACTTCTATTTATTATTATCATTTATTGTCATTTATTATTTAATGAAGAGGTCCGATTTCGGTGGGAAGAAAACCATATACCTTACATCCATAACAAAAAATCTGTCATAAGTTCAAATTCCAGCCGGCCGCGGTGGCCGTGCGATTCTAGGCGCTCCAGTCCGGAGCCGCGCTGCTGCTACGGTCGCAGGTTCGAATCCTGCCTCGGGCATGGGTGTGTGTGATGTCCTTAGGTTAGTTAGGTTTAAGTAGTTCTAAGTTCTAGGGGACTGATGACCACAGCAGTTGAGTCCCATGGTGCTCAGAGCCATTTGAACCACTTTTTTTCAAATTCCAACACCATAATCTATCACACATACGAAATAGTCCACATCCTACGAACTTTTGCGCTCATTTATCCTTTCACTGCTAAGCTATGAAAATCATGTCAAATAATAAAGTGCACTTATAATAACCTAATTCACATCCTTTGATTTTGTGTGGGAAGAAAGGGCTTATGTCTTTATTTCAAGAAGAACGGTCATCAGTTGTTCTCCAACACAATCAGTACACATCTTCGAGATCCCAGTGCAGTCGCCACGACGTCCACGCTACAACTGAATTAGTTGAAATCGTCGCAGCACCCGGGAGCCACGGTCTCCGAGCGAGCGGCCGCACAGCCCCGCGCCACAGGTAAGGGAGTGGCCGCATCGCCCTACGTCACGGCCGGTCCAGCGCTCTCGTCAACAACATGTTTTCGTGGACAGGGGAGTCTGCCCCCACTGACCAGTTGGCGCCAAAGCTGTTCGTTGGACAATTTCAAACCTGTTGATGCCAACCGTTCACCGTCCACCATGTGTCTTTGTACGACCGAGAACGCCATGCTACACTTTCGGCGCCAAAGTTTGCTCGACAGTGGAATCCGCCATGACTGTATAACGGCACCAGACCCCTCGCGCGCGCGTTATAACCGGACATGCGCCCCACTGACGTTCGACTGCTTACGTCACATACCCTCGATCGCTCCCTCCATACACGCGACCGACATAGTCTTCTGTAAATATGCTAATTCCCACATCGCCCAATCGCCCATCTAACCTATCATTTACCTAAGTACGGTTCCACGAGCAGCTAGGGAAAGAAGGACCCATTCAGACAGAGCCCTGCATGCCTGTGTAAGCCTTATACAACTGAGGTGCGCCAGGTTCCCCAGAGGTTGCCCGCAAACGACTGTTCCACCTTAAAGCCATGTATCTCATCAGAATGAGGATTTTTACTATAAAGATTTATTCCATCCTCACGACCCGGGTGGTCAAACCAAGGTCCCCGTTACTTGTGACACACAACGTTCCACCGCCGCACTAAAAGGCGGTTACTAAAGCATGCCTAGAGCTTACAGCGGCAGGAGTAGCGGCGCTTATGAGTCTTCAGCTCGGGATCCCCGGGGTCGCCAAGCCTGTACTCATGAAACGAATGCTGAGCTCGTGAGGTGGCCTGTAAGGGAGCGATACATAGGGGATTTTAGTGTGTTCCTAAATTAATCCCTTGAAGCTTTTTAAGTCTGATTTCATGGGACATAGTTTTCTTACTTGACGTTAATGGTATCATATTTCGTCTAATATGATGCTGTGAATTCTTTAATGAACCTGATGATTATCAGACGACTGAAACTGGTTTTGCAAATAAAGAATTTTACCTTGAGCTCAAGAAGGTAATAACAGATTTCTGAAATAAGACGAACGTATTGAAAGGCAGCAGGAACAAAATCAGTTGCAAACTTAAATCCAAAATTGAACGCCACGAAATAGATGATATCGTGTAATTTTACTGCCTTGGAAGCAAATGATCATGTGGCTTACGAAGGAAGAACATGCAGACTAACACACGTAAGAAAAGTATTCTTCGACACGAAAAGTATATTAGCATCAGATATTATTGCATATTGTCTTCTTTATTTCTTTTTACATTTTTTTTCCGCAGTTGCACATATACAAGTTTTATTGGTTAACTGCCGTCTTAAGCAACTGTAACAAAAGTCTTATTCAGACGAGGTGCGTTTCGCTTTATTTTAAAGCATCTTCAGTGGTCAGGTTTTTTGTTGTTTATTCCATTCTTCATAGTCTTCCCACGTGTATGTGTTGAGTATTTGCATCTGGACACAGTGAAAGTGCTGTGTACAAATGCAGACACTCATCACATACACGTGGGAAGACGAAGAAGATTGCAATAAACAATAAAGAACCTGACCATTAAAGATGCTTTAAAATAAAGCGAAACGCGCCTGGTCTGAATAAGACTTTTGTTACAGTTGCTTAAGACGGCACTTAAGCCATATAACTTAAATATTATTAACTGTAGGAGGAAGTTTCTGGAAGTAGGCATTTGGAACGCAGCTTTGCATGGAAGTGATTACGTATCATGCGAAAAACTACAGAGGCAGAGCAGCGTTTGAGATGTGTGGTTTCGAAAGGATGCTAGAAATTAAATGGACTGGTAAAATAAAACAGTTTATCTACGCAGAATCAGCGACGAAAGGAGTATTTGAAAGATACCGATTTTAAGAACTGACAGGATATTAGACAAAACATTCTGACGTCAATTTCCATGGTTCTAAAGAGAATCATAGCGGCAAAATCTTACAGAGAAAGACACTGGAATTATTGAAGACGTTCGTTGTAGGTGCTATTCTGATGCCATGAAAAACGTGTTAAAAATCCTGATCGATGGGGAGTGATCGTTGGGTCATTTTTTAAGTTTTTATTACGTTAATTCACTACCAAGGGACTACAACAGGTGTACATGTCTTTACAATACACCGTCGACGATAGAAAGCACCAAAATGCCAAATTTACCAATCCAGTCCCTTTCCCACTAGCACTATGTAGTTCATTTGTAATTAAACACTTTTCACCTACAAAAGCGCACTTAACTAACGCAAGTGAGAACTAGCTTAATAAACAGAAAGAAACTACTTTACAAAAAAACGAGCTCATTGAAGTTATTTTGTCTGTTCGCATAAGAAAACTGGTCAAGAATTGCAGGGGAGTTATGTCTACCTGCAAAATGAAAAGCGAGTAGGAACACTACAGCTGCCGTACAGGATCAGTGTGGATCAATTTCCCATTTAAAAGAGTTGAAAAATGCAAAGTTTTCATAGATTGTGTCCATAAGCGCCCCTTTCGTTGGTGCTATTGTAAATAGGCTGTTTATGTTTTCTTATTGGCAACGTTACGTAGCGCTCTGTATGAAAATCACTGGCTGTGCTGTGTGCAGTCTGTGGCTAGTTTGCATTGTTGTCTGCCATTGTAGTGTTGGGCAGCTGGATGTGAACCGCGCGTAGCGTTGCGCAGTTGGAGGTGAGCCGCCAGCAATGCTGGGGAGAGAGATGGCGGAGTTTTGAAATTTGTAATACTGGATATCATGAACTGCTATGTATATTATGATTTTTCAACACTATTAAGGTAAATACATTGTTTGTTCTTTATCAAAATCTTTCATTTGCTAACTATGCCTATCAGTAGTTAGTGCCTTCAGTAGTTTGAATCTTTTATTGAGCTGGCAGTAGTGGCGCTCGCTGTACTGCAGTAGTTCGAGCAACGAAGATTTTTGTGAGGTAAGTGATTTGTGAAAGGTATAGTTTAATGTTAGTCAGGGCCATTCTTTTGTAGGGATTATTGAAAGTCAGATTGCGTTGCGCTAAAAATATTGTGTGTCAGTTTAAGCACAATCTTGTATAATTGTTCAAAGGGGACGTTTCACTGTTAGTAACTCCTATCTACCTTCCGTGTAGTGTTAACGTGTCTTGTGGAAAATAAACCCGCCTTCCGGAGCATGTCTGCACTTTGCGTCGCCAGTGATCCTGAAGGCGCACTGTGATGGGTCGATACAACTTTGTGGAACACACTGCAGTTGCCTCTTATGACGTACTGGGGTACACACAGTGGGTAGTTACCTGCTAGATCTTTAGTATTCAGAAATATAAATAAGGGAAGTGGGTGAACCCAACCCGGCGACCTACCTACCTTTGTGCTTCTCCACCTTCCACCCCGTACGCTCCAGAAACACAGTTTATCCCTTAACATGGCTCTACTGCATTTAGAAGTAATATACACATTTAATATTTGTTTTTAACACTCTTCCCTTTCAGATAACCGTTAATTTTATATCATTAATAACGTATTTAATATTTGGTGAATGATGCAACCAGTAACGAATATTTTTAAAATGTTTATTTCAGTGTCATAAACAGTTTCGGTCTACCATGCCCATCTTCATGTGGCTAATATTTTCAGTTATATAGATTGTTCATCAACGACAGATCGTCTGCTTCTGTTGTGCAAAAGAATATTTGAATATTTACTGCTACTTTATAAGCTGTTTCATTAGTAAAAACATGCTAAAATGCTTCCGTTTACTTACGTATAATGTGAAACTGTACTGTTCACTTACGTAAGTTCCAGTTGATGGTGATTTGTTTTGCTGTGGTCCACATGGTTTTCCAGAACGATGTATACATTGTTGAACTTCAAACAGCACACATATTGAAGGTAAACAACTATGGCAAACTTCATTTTGTTTACAGTACTAAGATTATCCGTCAAGCAAAAATATAAAGATATCATTCATTTCCTATTGTGCAAGGTTGTAAAACATAGCAAAGATGATGTATGAGATGTGCAAAATGCGGCACTTTAATTACATAAAAATGCTTGTACCCTAAAAGTGAACTTATTATTAAAGGATTATTGATTTCTGGCTGGTTGTTAACGTTAGGGTCCTGTTGTGTTTGATTTCTGTGAACAGTCCAAGGAAATTATTTAGATATAACAAGTAATGAAGGGTACAGCAGTCAGTCGCAAACAGTGTTTTTTGCACGTCTAGATTTCGGTCACTATGTGGCTATCTTCACTGCAGTACATCTAAGTTAAAACACCGAAATCTCTTATATACGCATACAGTTCCAACCGGAGTATTCATGTCAAATTTGAGCTAACCTACTCTCTGTGAATATGTATGTGGTTCTCATGTTTTAACTTACATTTACTTCATTGAAGATGGCTACACAGTCATCGAAATCTAGATGTGCAATAAACATTATTTGCGAGTGATTGCTGTACCATTACTACTAAAACTTAATAATGCAGGCGCTGTAAACAACTGATTCCCCATGGAATCAAACCTGATGTTTAGGAATCATTTATTGTCCAGCTTCAGTTGCTCATTTAGAATGTTTTGGAGGGAATTGGGCGTGTGAATATATATTTTCAGTTCCTCTAAAAGGTCCACTTTCTTGCCTTTATTGGTTGTACGTGAACCTGTAATTTTGCAGAATGGTTGTTACCTTTGTATCTTTGTTGCACTGAATTTTACGCATTTATTGGGTTCAAAATGGTTCTGAGCACTATGGGACTTAACATCTGTGGTCATCAGTCCCCTAGAACTTAGAACTACTTAAACCTAACCAACCTAACGACATCACACACATCCATGCCCGAGGCAGGATTCGAACCTGCGACCGTAGCAGTCGCGCGGTTCCGGACTGCGCGCCTAGAACCGCTAGACCACCGCGGCCGGCTACGCATTTATTCCAACCGGTTTTGGTTCTCAACGATCACCCAGGGAAAAAGGAAGAAAACAGTACAACTTTTACATTTCATACGCATGTGTGAAGAACACAGACGCTCATGAAGTTCGGTTATCTATGGAACCCGATAACGAGTATTGCTACCTTGTCTGATACATGCACGAGTGCAGTGTATAACACTACTAGGACTGCGTGGTGGCGCAATGTTTACGTAGCTTGCGTAATCAAATACCAAGTTTGGTATATTACTTATTATGTCCCAACAGAACAAGTAATCCTGTCAAAGAAAAGCCACATATAACACTACACTCTGCTACTATTACACCATAACCCCAAAGTAGGAGTCAGTTTACAAAACAAAATTATTTTGTTATAATAAATATGGTATTACGCAATCAGAACAGTGTTACCCTCTGAGAGGAATTTTGTTGTTTGACCATGTTGTACCTAACGGAAGTGGCTTATCGGAAATGAAAGTCAGAATTACGTAACTAATTAAACAGTGACTAACGAAGAAATTGCCTTCCTGCACTGTTAAACTGATAATGGTAAAACGGCCGCCAGCCTAACTAGGCAAAAGAATGATCAACATTCTCGTTGAAGAAAATAGTAATTAATAATTTTAACAGATAAACACAACCTATACTTGACCACAAGCGAGTGCAATTAACTCTGATACATATATATACATATGATAAGGTTGAAACCAACAACTAGAGCAGCAGAAGCAATTTGCAAAATTATAACAGCTACCAAAACACACTATTACTTTACACAAAGTGACTTGTCTTTATAACGTTATTATTAATATGCACTTCTAATACACGAGAGAGAGAGAGTAAACCTGAATATATAATTTCCTACTATTGCAGTTTTCCACTTTTACTGCAGTGAGACACAAAAATAACATATATGCAAGACACTGACTCACCTTCTGCGATTTGCAATAATAAGCAGTAATGTAATCATTTACTAAGCAAGAAATATTATAAGCCTCAGTCTTAAGAACTTTTACTTGAAGTTGGCAACAACACGTTAATAAGCAGTTTTCACTAGGAAAATAATTTTCAGTTCAAGAGGCTTTAATTAACAAAATCACTCTAGGCTCCAATGTACTTTCAGTAAGGACACTCGATATTCAGTATAGTCCAAACGGTGAGGATCCTAAGAGGTTATGATGAGGAGAAAAGTCAAGGTAGATACACAAATTCAGATATAATTTACCTTATATTTCAGCACATTAGCACATCCTTTAAGCTGATCCTTCACCGTACATCATAATGTCACTATGAAGCAATGATTGCGCAATGTGGTGGCAACTGCATGCAGGTAGGTGGAATTGCAGGCCGATTTCTTGATGGCGATGATAGAGACAAATTCCAGAATATTTCCAACTATTCGAGCCCTTGGAGAGAAGCATGAAAATCCTCTCTCGGAAATCAGCACAATATGCGTCTTTCCCATGGAATAGCACGGACTCGTAACTCGTGTCCGTCTGGTGACTCGTCTCCGACGGCTTCCGTCTCCGTCTCCGTGTGCTTTCCGACTTGCTCCGTCTCCGTGTGCTTTCCGACTGACTTCCTCGTCTACTTCCGGTGGCTACCAGTCCCACCTTTTTCCGCAAGGCCAAACACAATTTGCGCATTCTGATGCAATACTGTTCCCGTGGGGAACCACTACACCTTATGGTGCAATAATTGCTAAGATTCCTAAGTGAGGATCAGCAGTTTACATAACAACAAACAAACGCATTGGATAACACAGAACTTTTGCACATATTAACAAATAAAGAAATATACAGTTATGTGTTACCCATTCAATCACACACACATTTACAGAAGTAACATTAAATAAATAAAAGCAAAATAAATCAGTAGATCATTAGAGCTATGGTGTTACAAATGCCCCATGTTTCGTTGAAGTTTCCTGTAAGGGACACTTCAAGGAAACATCCATAACACCTAAGTGGTGGTGGCTACAGAAAAGAAATTATACCATCCAACTTCAGTTGGGAAAAAAAAATACATATTACAGACATACAGCATATACATTAAGAAAAATTGAGACATTTACACTAATTTTCATCCACAGACTGGTTTAAGGAAATTAATTTTCATCATTACACAGGATACCTTTAAGCATGTTCATTTCACACACATATAGTTTAAATAAAAGACAAACAGTACACAAAATAATCTATACATTAGTAGAATAGGTATAGCTTTCAAAAAAAATAAACACACATACAATAGCACAGAACATTTTTAACCTAACAAAGCAGAAATTTATCATTCAATATTTTTAAAGGAATGTAAATATTCAAACACACAAGCATGTTAATGATTATAGTACTTTTTCAAGGTTTTCTCAAAATAGTTAACTTTAAAGCTGCTCTTCATTAATAGCAGTCCAAAACGTTTGTTGCACATAAACACATTAACCTATTCAGATCCTATCTTTAATCATCACTGCTGTGATTTAAAACAGACAGTCCAAAACAAACATCTACATCCATTTGAATTATAATCCATTTTTATTTTATAATAAGTTCTCACTGACTGCAGAAAGAATAGTCAGTTCATAGCTCATTGAGCAAAAAACCTAACTTACTTCACTGCTTGCCTCAGCACTAGCAGTCCAAGTTATACACATTCTGCCCATTATTGTTTTGGCAGTCTTTATAAACATTTAGGCACAAAAACACACTTTAGGTTTGGCAGTTCATGCCCACGTATCAGCTCCTTGCCCCACAATGGCAAGTCCTTTGGCTACTGCTCAACACAGCATATTTGGTAGTCCTTAATTTCAGGACCACAGCATTTTTATTCATTTATCTTGTTTCATTGCCCAACAACATATTTTTGAGCAGTTCATTATCATCATCTTCATGTTTTTCATCATTCTGTCACACTTTTGGTACAAATTGCATTAATGGTATAAAACATGATACCTGCAACTTTGAAACAGTTATTAGACACTGGCAACAAAACCATTTCTTTTCAAATGACAACTTCAGAAAATATATACATTGGTCAAGAAAATTTTAAATGACATTTTTGGCATAATGACAATGTTCAGGGGTTATTTAAGTCCCTGATTTATAGTTTTTTTTTTCGCTTTCTTACTCATCAATATTTCTTCTAAAGTCAGTACTCAGTATAATTACACATTTAGGTTATCAAATATGTCAAGATCAGAACAGTAACTTTACGTCCTTCTGTAAGTGACTTCTGCCTACTCTTTGTGGCACTAGACACATATATCTCATATCTACTTTACACATATTAATCAGGTTTCTCTCCTCAATTTTGACACAGAACATTTTTCAAAACATTTACATTTAGTCATATTGTGGCATTTATTTACCTTGTTTTCAGTATTCTTACCATTTCTCATCCATATTTTTCCTTTTACATTCCTATTACATTTTTTCCTTTTACAATATCCACAATACTTACATTCACATTGGTCATTTTCTAGTGTGCCCAATATACTTGTCCACAACCAATACACAGTATCTTACATTATTTCTACACTTTTCATTTTACTCTGATAGAGAAGAAGGAAAGAAGATAGTAAAAGTTCTGAATGATGAAGAGGAAGATTGGCAGCACGAAAAGAAACGGAAGTAGTGCTGGCAACAACTCGGGTCCCTGGTGCTCGTCAGGCACCTGACAATGCAAAGAATGCATGTCCCCTGAGGCTTAACAAACCTCATCTGAGGACATGTAATTTTAAATACACAACATGGTGCAATAATAAGTCCTTTCTAATTTTTTAAGTACATTAGAAATAAATTATTATCCTTTTGGAGTTCTTTGCACTCTCATTAAGTTACTATAAGCATCATTATTCATAAAGTTTTCAGGTTTGTCATACTATATTGCCCTATTTCATAATTAGACTGGCAACAGTAAGTATCCATTTAAAATTGAAACAGTTCCTAAGCAGAGTCACACAGTACAGTTCAAATAATAAGCAACCTCCCACAGGTCTCAGGATCAACAAAACAATAATCCACCTTCAGGTAACACTCAGATACAATAATAATAAAGTCATGCATTATAATAAAAATATATATATACATACAGTATCCTGCCCCCTGTCTCTTTATTAACCAGGCAGTCTTACGGTTCATTAAAACAGTCACTTAAATCTGGTGGCTTTTTAGGCCTTCTACTTGCTACATCTTTCACTAAGCTATCCAGATCTTGCCAACGTTTTGTTTCATCAGGTGGCTTTTTAGGTTTTGGCATTTTAAAATCTTTAGCAAGATATAAAATCTCCTGCTCTGCTATTATTTTATCAGGTGGTCCTTTTTGTTCCTGTAATTCACACTCAGTTAAAACATTTATTAAAGCTTGCCCCAGTATAGTATCATCTGGGGGTTCCTGTAAATTATGCCCCTGTGTTACATTATTGAATAATTCATTCGGTTTTGACCCAGTTCTACTTTCTATATCTTGCTTTGGAAAAATATCACTAATTTTCTCATACCCTCTTTCAGTAAAAGTATATTCACTTTCATTTACACCTGAAAATTCATCTTCACTGGAGTCATCACTACTCCCTTCCTCACCATCAGATTCACTTAAGTACCCAACTTTTGAACAATAGAGAAAGTTAGTATATTCATTTTGATCTATATTCATATACCCTTCATCATCTGAACTATCACTGATTTCATTTTCGTTATCAGATTCTAGTAGGAAAGCAACTTTTAAACAGTGAGGCAGATTATCACTAGATGTTTCAACCACTTCGTTTGTCGACTCATTTTCTACATAATGGACATCATTTGGACAGTCAGACACTTCGGTTATATCACTTTGAACGATTTCAGCCTTAACTTCATATTTAGTATAATCGTCATATATTTCGATAACTTTCATTTCATTTTCTTCCATGCTATCAGTTTCAGGCAATCGTGCGAAATTACCACACCCTTCTACCTCAGAATCACAAAATACCTTTCCATCAACAACAATTTCGTCTGCACTGCTTATAATGTCATGTTCACTAACGTCCTCCCTTACATCATTTTCACCTATTTTTCGTTGTGCACACGTCTTTTGCGTGGCATATTCTACCTCCCTTGCCTCTTTATTCATCATAACTTCCCTCATATCTACGTCTTTTACCTCACACACATCAATAGCAGTGCCAATATTTCCCTTTTTACTCGCCTTTTCTACCTCCCTTTCATTCTTTAATAAAGTCTTTTCGCACGATTCCGATACTAAGTTATCCTTATTATATGACATATTAACTTTATTTTCATTTTTACACTCATCTACTACTGAAACCGGCCATCGGAAGTGTCCGATCCCGCCTCTCCTGTTTCTCTCTACGGCAGGCATCTTGTTCTGACGTCTGCTGTTTGTGTCTGCTGCCAAATACAATGTACGCTGCTCCGGCAACCGCTGGCCCGAGGACGAACGGTCACGCAACTGCGCACTGGGAATGCCACTACGTAACACTCCGCGCCCGTCTGCTATAGGCGCGCCCTTAAACTTCCTGCCCCGTAGTTTACATCTTTCCTTCTCGAATCTAATATTTGACATCTTTTCTTTGGGTCCAAATCCGGTTTCCGCGTGAATCCGACCCGTAACACACGCGGTTTTCAGTTTTCCATTTCGTCTCTAGTTTGGAAATTCCGCGTCATGTACCCTCTGCCACGCATCGTATAATTTCCTCTACCTCTCGTGCGACCTCTTTGAACCGTATTTACACGAAATTTATCATTTTCGTGTCGTTCAGCTTGGTCATTACTTTCTCGCGAATAATTGTTGTTATTACGTGGACGGGAATCGCGATTTCTTCGCCAGTGATCTTCATCTTCTACCCTTTCCAGAAATACAGAAAAACTACTGTGGGTACTCCCAACATACCGTTTAGAATCCTCAGGTAGTTTCTGCCAAAGAACCCAAACGATCTCGGCTTCAGTCCTTCTTGCTTTCAAATGTATCAGTTTTCTGTACCACGATTCGCAAAACTCTTTCATAGTTTGTCTACCCCTGGTATCATACACCCTGGCCATTAGGAACTCACGCCACAACTGGTCTTGTTTTCGTTCTGACCAGTACTCGTCAATAAATTTTTGTTTAAAGCTTTCAAAAGACATCTGGTTTGTATCCAGATTCAACCCCCACCTTTTTGCTTCTCCTGTTAATGCACTGATTACAACATTAATTTTTTCCTGGTCAGTCAAATATTCAGGAAAATTTCTTTCGCAATTCTTTACAATATCAAGAGGGTGCCAACCGATATATCTCTTTGCAGGGTCGAATTTTTCCTCGCCCTCTAATATTTTACTGAAAGGCATTTTTTCAGTAAAATGTGTAGGTCCTGTTTGTATTTTTATTTCCAAGTCATGCATTTTGCCTTGGATTTGTGAAGTGTTATGTTCACACTTCTTTTCGCAAGTAACAACCTGTTTGGTTAATTCTCTACTTGTTTCTGTTACAGACTGTTTAATCTGCGCAAATTCCACGTTACATTCAGTTTGTATTTCGGATTTAATACCGAATACCTTTTCGTCCACTTTAGTGATGACTAAGGGTTCTATTTGATCTTGTATTTTAATTACTTCAGTGTCAAATCTTTCGTTAATGTCATCAATTTGTCCTTGTACATTGGCAATATTGCCATTGATGACAGTAATTTCGCTTTTAAGGTTTTTAATTTCATTACTCACAATGTCTACTTTTACATCAACCTTCTCAATCTGTTTACTAAGATTCTTTCCTTGCTCTTGCATTTGTTTACTAATATTGTCATTTTGCGCAGCATTTTGCTGTCCCTGTGCTGCAATTAGCTGTCCCTGTGTTGCCATTAGTTGTCTTTGTTCTGCCATTTGTGCAGACAACATTTTTAACAATTCTATCATATCTGAATTCTTTTCACTTTTAGGTTCTGCTACATTTTCGTGTTCAAGATCTACTTTCCTTTCAGCTTTTGGTGATTCAAACATATCCCGCTTTTCATTAGCATAGCCACTGCCTTCCACAACGTCGCTCATACTGTCTTGCTTAGAACGCGCGACACACATAGCTTCGATCTGTTTATTGACGTCTGCGTGAGAACGTACGTAATTTAACTCGCGTGTAGTGGCATCTGTTGGTGTGCTGCCTGAACTGCTTTCGGTTACATTCTGATCTCGCGTATCTAGATTCATTTCTAGTTTCCTGTCCATTTTAATTACTGTTCAGTACTGATACCTTTTATTTTCGATTTAAACTGAACTTTCACTATCCGGTCTCTCAAATAATGCACAGGTTCGTGCCGCTGGACGTTTTATGTTCACTCTATGTTTGTAAAAGGCTAACTACTTATAATTTCTTTCGTCTGTAGGTGCAGACTGAACAACGTCCTGTCACGCGGCGCCACATATAACACTACTAGGACTGCGTGGTGGCGCAATGTTTACGTAGCTTGCGTAATCAAATACCAAGTTTGGTATATTACTTATTATGTCCCAACAGAACAAGTAATCCTGTCAAAGAAAAGCCACATATAACACTACACTCTGCTACTATTACACCATAACCCCAAAGTAGGAGTCAGTTTACAAAACAAAATTATTTTGTTATAATAAATATGGTATTACGCAATCAGAACAGTGTTACCCTCTGAGAGGAATTTTGTTGTTTGACCATGTTGTACCTAACGGAAGTGGCTTATCGGAAATGAAAGTCAGAATTACGTAACTAATTAAACAGTGACTAACGAAGAAATTGCCTTCCTGCACTGTTAAACTGATAATGGTAAAACGGCCGCCAGCCTAACTAGGCAAAAGAATGATCAACATTCTCGTTGAAGAAAATAGTAATTAATAATTTTAACAGATAAACACAACCTATACTTGACCACAAGCGAGTGCAATTAACTCTGATACATATATATACATATGATAAGGTTGAAACCAACAACTAGAGCAGCAGAAGCAATTTGCAAAATTATAACAGCTACCAAAACACACTATTACTTTACACAAAGTGACTTGTCTTTATAACGTTATTATTAATATGCACTTCTAATACACGAGAGAGAGAGAGTAAACCTGAATATATAATTTCCTACTATTGCAGTTTTCCACTTTTACTGCAGTGAGACACAAAAATAACATATATGCAAGACACTGACTCACCTTCTGCGATTTGCAATAATAAGCAGTAATGTAATCATTTACTAAGCAAGAAATATTATAAGCCTCAGTCTTAAGAACTTTTACTTGAAGTTGGCAACAACACGTTAATAAGCAGTTTTCACTAGGAAAATAATTTTCAGTTCAAGAGGCTTTAAATAACAAAATCACTCTAGGCTCCAATGTACTTTCAGTAAGGACACTCGGTATTCAGTATAGTCCAAACGGTGAGGATCCTAAGAGGTTATGATGAGGAGAAAAGTCAAGGTAGATACACAAATTCAGATATAATTTACCTTATATTTCAGCACATTAGCACATCCTTTAAGCTGATCCTTCACCGTACATCATAATGTCACTATGAAGCAATGATTGCGCAATGTGGTGGCAACTGCATGCAGGTAGGTGGAATTGCAGGCCGATTTCTTGATGGCGATGATAGAGACAAATTCCAGAATATTTCCAACTATTCGAGCCCTTGGAGAGAAGCATGAAAATCCTCTCTCGGAAATCAGCACAATATGCGTCTTTCCCATGGAATAGCACGGACTCGTAACTCGTGTCCGTCTGGTGACTCGTCTCCGACGGCTTCCGTCTCCGTCTCCGTGTGCTTTCCGACTTGCTCCGTCTCCGTGTGCTTTCCGACTGACTTCCTCGTCTACTTCCGGTGGCTACCAGTCCCACCTTTTTCCGCAAGGCCAAACACAATTTGCGCATTCTGATGCAATACTGTTCCCGTGGGGAACCACTACACCTTATGGTGCAATAATTGCTAAGATTCCTAAGTGAGGATCAGCAGTTTACATAACAACAAACAAACGCATTGGATAACACAGAACTTTTGCACATATTAACAAATAAAGAAATATACAGTTATGTGTTACCCATTCAATCACACACACATTTACAGAAGTAACATTAAATAAATAAAAGCAAAATAAATCAGTAGATCATTAGAGCTATGGTGTTACACATGCCCCATGTTTCGTTGAAGTTTCCTGTAAGGGACACTTCAAGGAAACATCCATAACACCTAAGTGGTGGTGGCTACAGAAAAGAAATTATACCATCCAACTTCAGTTGGGAAAAAAAAATACATATTACAGACATACAGCATATACATTAAGAAAAATTGAGACATTTACACTAATTTTCATCCACAGACTGGTTTAAGGAAATTAATTTTCATCATTACACAGGATACCTTTAAGCATGTTCATTTCACACACATATAGTTTAAATAAAAGACAAACAGTACACAAAATAATCTATACATTAGTAGAATAGGTATAGCTTTCAAAAAAAATAAACACACATACAATAGCACAGAACATTTTTAACCTAACAAAGCAGAAATTTATCATTCAATATTTTTAAAGGAATGTAAATATTCAAACACACAAGCATGTTAATGATTATAGTACTTTTTCAAGGTTTTCTCAAAATAGTTAACTTTAAAGCTGCTCTTCATTAATAGCAGTCCAAAACGTTTGTTGCACATAAACACATTAACCTATTCAGATCCTATCTTTAATCATCACTGCTGTGATTTAAAACAGACAGTCCAAAACAAACATCTACATCCATTTGAATTATAATCCATTTTTATTTTATAATAAGTTCTCACTGACTGCAGAAAGAATAGTCAGTTCATAGCTCATTGAGCAAAAAACCTAACTTACTTCACTGCTTGCCTCAGCACTAGCAGTCCAAGTTATACACATTCTGCCCATTATTGTTTTGGCAGTCTTTATAAACATTTAGGCACAAAAACACACTTTAGGTTTGGCAGTTCATGCCCACGTATCAGCTCCTTGCCCCACAATGGCAAGTCCTTTGGCTACTGCTCAACACAGCATATTTGGTAGTCCTTAATTTCAGGACCACAGCATTTTTATTCATTTATCTTGTTTCATTGCCCAACAACATATTTTTGAGCAGTTCATTATCATCATCTTCATGTTTTTCATCATTCTGTCACACTTTTGGTACAAATTGCATTAATGGTATAAAACATGATACCTGCAACTTTGAAACAGTTATTAGACACTGGCAACAAAACCATTTCTTTTCAAATGACAACTTCAGAAAATATATACATTGGTCAAGAAAATTTTAAATGACATTTTTGGCATAATGACAATGTTCAGGGGTTATTTAAGTCCCTGATTTATAGTTTTTTTTTTCGCTTTCTTACTCATCAATATTTCTTCTAAAGTCAGTACTCAGTATAATTACACATTTAGGTTATCAAATATGTCAAGATTGGATAACACAGAACTTTTGCACATATTAACAAATAAAGAAATATACAGTTATGTGTTACCCATTCAATCACACACACATTTACAGAAGTAACATTAAATAAATAAAAGCAAAATAAATCAGTAGATCATTAGAGCTATGGTGTTACAAGTGGTCTAGTTACATACGATTTCTCACAGATAAAAACCTGGTAAGAGTTCTACTGTGCAAGGCGTGCCACCCCCCCCCCCCCCCCGCCACCCCCTGCCCTCTTAGCCTATTTTGACCTAGTATCAATAAAAGTTTCCAAGGAAAATGATGGTGCTAAAATGCTTGAATTAATACCTTTAGAACACCAGGATCATTTCAAGATCGTTGCTGAGCGGTTTTCTGAAAAAGAACAACTAACACCGCAAGATTCAGAAGGTGAAGCATGAGACACAGACTCACTTCAAATTTAATTTTAATAGCCATTTGGAAACGAATGTAATGAATCTAAATTTGTTCAGTTATGTTTACTGGAGAGATTTTTACACATATAGGTAATATTTGTAATGTATCCTTGTTCAAAATAGGGCCTTGCTGATCAGTGCAAAAAGGGGATTTGTTCACAGTTTTTAAACTCATGTTAATGACTGTGAAACTTTCTCATATTCAAACATTTCTTCTGAACATGTACGTATTGACAATCAACTCCCGAATGTAAAAAGATAGCCCACTGCAAAATTATGCAAGTGTGATTTTTTTCTCAAATTGATTGTTGATGGCCTAGTTCCCTTCTTGAACCCAGTGCTTCATTTGATCTTATACATCAACATCCATTTCTAAAGACGAGCTCAAGAAACCTGTCTGCATAAGAGACTACATCATATCTGACAGAAAGGGCACAGACATTAGGACTCTAACGATGTATTCTAGAATCAATATTAACTCATTAACTTTTATTGATTCGTATCCCTTTGGTACATTTGCTTCATTTTCATTCGTCTTTTTTCTTGTACAAATAAATGAATCAGAATTGAGTCTTTCAGACTCGCCTTTCTCTCTTCTTCGTCTTTTATATTACTTTTAATTGTTGGGGTGGCTGAGCGGTTCTAGGCGCTACAGTCTGGAACTGCGTGACCGCTACGGTCGCAGGTTGGAATCCTGCCTCGGGTATGGATGTGTGTGATGTCCTTAGGTTAGTTAGGTTTAAGTAGTTCTTAGTTCTAGGGGACTGATGACCTTAGAAGTTAAGTCCCATAGTGCTCAGAGCCATTTTTAATTGTTAATAATTACTATAATTTTAGCAGATATGAGTTCCTGTTTATTACTCATACCTGTCCTGTATCCGTGAATATTTGTATGATTTAATGTTCAGCTATTTATTTCCTCTGTGAACCTTAAGTTAGCGGCTATAATGAGCATGCACCATCAGCGTAGTATTTCATGAGTAACTACTTCATTTATGTTAGAACCGGGAGACTGATTTGTCTTTAATGCGTAGACCGATTTTTCTTGATGGAAAATGCGATATATTTCATCGCATTGTACTGAAATATCATACGGTCACTCGCCACACAACTTATTGCTGTCCAGCAGAGTCCTGCGCCTGCATTCATCTGATCGCAATGCAAAAAGGAACGATAATATTCTCAGAACTAGGTACTGTGGCAGTTTTTCTCTATACAAATCTCAGTTTGAAATTACTTACAGTCATTTCCTCTTCTGCTGCTGCTTTTGCAATACACTCCGCCAGTGAGCAAATAACACTCTATCTTGATACCATACATTTTCTGACTTGCTGCATGTATTATAACTCATAGTTGTTACACACGAATTGGTGCGTTGAAAAAGACCGTTTCCTTAGCGTCGTTGTCAGATGTGTCAGGCGTTACGTGCACGAATTTCATGATCGCCGTATCTGAAAGAAAAGTGCGCGTATTCAAACCTAGGATCAGTACTTTGACTAGAAATGGGATTACGTGCTGCAAACTTTCTGAAAGTATTTCTCACATTTAAGAACACTGAATCGGTCGCTTTTGAGATACAGTAAAGTGAAAATAAAATTTTGAATTTAAAGCTAAAAAAAGTTTGCACGAAGCGTTCTGCTCTAAGATTTCTGTTAGTAAAAGGTGGAAGTTTTTATTGAAATTTTCATTATTTGTCTTCTATAGTTTCTCCTTATTGCATCATAGTGTTTTGAATTAATTCTTAGCTCAGACCGCTGGTCTTAGTTACAATGTGGAGGTTATGCATGAGTAAAACAACCTGCTCATAGCGCAGAATGATTTCAAGAAACAATGCGACCTCTGTCGGTGGTCTCAACCCTTTACTTCTCGGTTTTGTAGGACCCTGCTCTATATGAAAGGAATGTTGCAGTCAAAACTGCGCTTATCTGAGGAAAGTATGCCTGAAGACTTAGTTACTTCTCTAGTTTGTGTGTTCTGGACATAAAATTAAGTAACATATTAATTTTGTGTAGTGTACACTGCATCAACATTGAGTAACACAATAAAGTTTAAAATATTATTACTACCGCTAGCTGGTTAACACTCACAATGGCCAGAGTGGAATAAACTTTTTAATGAAATTGGCTTGTTCATGTGATTTTTTCATGTGCTTAGTTCTGACATTGTTCAGCTAACATTAATTGTTTAAAAATGTATTTTACCTTTGTTTCATACGACAACCCAATAATATGAAGTTGAAGTTTACGTGACTGTTATTGTATTGTTTATTACGTATCGCAACTACTGTGATAAGCTCGGTGGCTCTTCATCGTTAAGGACAAGAGCAAATGGAAGTATTAGCCGATCGATACAAAATTCCCAAATACTAATGAAGTATTTCACTATGTATACTTCAATAAAAAGCTTTGTTTTTATTGAAAAAGTAAATTCTCATTCCAATTACATACAGAAAAGGCAATAGATGGACTTCATTTTGAAGGTCCCAGTTCATTTCGCTGCCCGGTTTCGCCAAGATTAGCCAGTTGGCTGACATGAAAACTCAGTTGTATTTCGTTTTATAATTTCCTTGTTTTACAGTTAAGCGACAGTTTGACAAAACTACATTCTTTCATAATTTCTTTTCGTTACGGTGAATAATACATTTGCTTGTGGGTTGTAGGTACGCTGCTGTCTGTTGTTTGAAAAATAAGTAATCAGTCCGTATTTTATAACGTCTGCCCATCACTGGAAACGAGGTGCGGGTGGGAGAAGGTCATTTAATTATGAATTTTAACCAATGCACGCTTCGTCTGCAAACTACAAATTTAAGCACACCGTTATTGTTTTATTTAAGAATCATTGACCTTTCGAAATCTAATAACATTCGACACGGTGGCAGTCATAACAAACTTATAACACAGTGTAGGCTTTCGTAGCAAATGTTTACTTCGGTTTAGAACTTCCCGCTTGAGAAGCTGTTGTCTATGTACGAAAATATTTCCTAGAGCTTCGTTTCCGACTGCACGAAACATTTTCGGAGATAAAACGGGAACATCCTAGAAGCAAGTGGTTGGCTTTTCACTTCGACACAGCTTTTTCTTCCACTGCTTCAACGGACTGAAACCTCGTTCCTGTAAATGAAGATTTGACCTTGAAGAATAAATAAAAGTTGCTCTGTGAGGCGAATAATGTGGGTGGGTGGTCTAACATTGTGTTGCTGTACTTCGCTAGAAACTTCTTAACAGACAAGACGACGTGAGCCGATGCGTTGCGTTGATGAGAACTCATGACTAGTTCTTCCACCATTCGGTTTCTTTCTTTTTTTTCTTATTTGCCTCTGATTTGAACAAGATCCTCACGGCAGTAATGTTGCTTAATAGGCTGGTTTTCAGGAACCCAGTGAAGAGACATAATTACATGGAACCTAAAAAAAATTAAGATCATTGTTTTGAATCCTGATTTGGTCATTATAACGTTTTTCGTTCTCGGCGAAGTTGGCTCTTTCCATTGCATGTATTGGCGCTTAGTTTCTGGATCATTAGTGAAAATCTAAGATTCATCACATGTTAACAGTCTTTTCAAGAAATTAGGATCATTTTCAGTTCTATTAAAAATGTCAGCACAAACATTTTCATGAGCTTGTTTCTGTTCGAACATACTCTCCTAATGTTAAAATGGTTATGCAAAATTTTCCTCCCGCATTCTTTGCCTACTCCTACAGTTTCATCAATCTATCGAATACTCAACCGATAGATAGAATCTGATAACCTAGTGCTTCGCTACTTTCATCTGCTTTTCGTGTTGAAGGACGTCCCGGACTTGAGACATCTTCAATGTCTTATCGGCCATCCTCGAAACGCTTAGCACTCAAAAGCTCGCGTACGCGATTAGCAGTCTTCGTCATACACTTCTTTCAGTAAAAGATGGGTTTCAGTACCAGTTTTCAAAGCTTCGTGTGAAACTTCACGACGATTCGGTGCCCTGTTACTATATTTCACATTTATCTGGCAAAAGAAAATAACAGCTCTTACACGAACTAAAGTCCCGGCCAAATTGATTTGTCCTCAGGTACCAGATACGAGGCTTTACGCTTCACAGTTATTGGTCGTTCATCTTTGTGGCACGCATATTTACTCTGTGACAGCATCAGTCCCTTTATTTTATAGCCACACATCGTATGTTAGCATTCCGAAGAATTTATATGTCATCGCTAGAAGTTCCGTTATACCTTGTTAGGGTACGAAAATCTCTAATTTAAAGAGGAGGAATTCAAAACGATGAGACATCATAGTAACAACTCTCAGCAGTCGTAGGTGAAATCCATAGAGGAATACACCTAACTAGAATGTGTCTGAACAGCTCGCATTTCGCTGCTGACATTATGCCGTCTGCCTATAGGGCAGACAATATTCAACGACTAACGAAAAAACGCACGGTGAGTATTTATATTTCACTATTAACAGTTTCAGTATTAACAGGAATTTCGTCATAAGCTTGCAAAAAATATCCATAAGCTAATTACAATGAGCCTGAAACAAATACAATAATCACAATGGAATTATAAAATCAGTTGGTGAGTTTTTATATAACGAGCACCTGGAGAAAGAAAACGGCTGGGTAGCAAATGTTATAAAAATAATGATAATTTGTTGTAATTTTCGGAAACTAAAGAGTTTCTTCATTGGCAGACGTGTCTGGAAATGAAAGGTCAGCTTGCAGTGCAGGGATACAGTTTGGGGATTACTCGGGGAAAGAAGACTCGAGTCACGTTCCGTAATACAGTTCTCGCAAATGTCCACTCCAGCGCACACTCTTCGTACTTTTGTAAGATTCCGTTTGGTTCTCCTGTACACATGATAAAGTGCAGCCGATCCCTAACTTCAAGATTCGATGCGAAGGCGCAAGGGTGTTGATTAATTTTGTACTCTCAACAGTGAGTGCCACTAGTCATTGGAACCATATTTTTTTCACAAAAATGCAAGCGCTGCATGTTACACGGATTCGCAGAAGTGTGCAGGTGTTCTCACTCCAAAACAGGCACAAAGGGAAAGAAAGTAACTGTATCTGTCCTAGGAGACTGAGAGTTTCTTGTATTAAAAAGGTCCACAGCCAACTATGGTAAACCTTCGAGAGTTTGTCAGGAGACCTTGCGGTAAAATTTGCATTTCATGGATTAAAACATTTTAAGAGAATTCCTACAGGTTCATTTTTCTTACCAAGAAAACACAAAATATTAATAACGTGCCACAACAATACGACTTTTTAATTCTTGTGAACGGTTCTCATCGCCAGAGAAGGCTGTAATATAATAGAATGTAGTATACAGGCTAAAAATGTGGTTCTAGCTCTGCGTAACCACCTTGCCACCAAGAAATACGTTTCCTCCACGGGCGTCAGTGGGATATCGAAAGAAAAAACACTTGCAACAGAAAACAATGACACTACAGCAGTGTGGTTGTTCGTCCAAAAACATGCGAATATTCCACATGTTTTATAAATAATTGTCTCCCTCGTAGTAATATGTGGCCACTCGATACGTCGTCTCCTCGTCTGAATTTGACACCATCTATGACAACCTTCTAATTACACTTTCTTCCACATTCTAATGAAAATGTCGCTAAACAAGGAATGATTTCAGTGGAGGCTAGAAGAGAAAATCATTGGCAACCAAATGTCGGACACTGAAGAAGAAAAATCACCACCATGATATAAGCTGATGTTATATTACGATGGTGGGCAGTATTGTGAATTAGAACACTAACCATGGGCACCATGCCATGCCACTACATTGCGAATTATTCCATAAACCGTACAGATTTAACTCCGAGTGACCACTGTTAATTTCTACACTGTCCGCCCCTGGTAGCTGAGTGGTCAGCGCGACAGAATGTCATACCTAACGGCCCGGGTTCGATTCCCGGCTGGGTCGGAGATTTTCTCCGCTCAGGGACTGGGTGTTGTGTTGTCCTTATCATCCTCATCGACACGCAAGTCGCCGAAGTGGCGTCAACTCGAAAGACTCGCACCAGGCGAACGGTCTACCCGACGGGAGGCCCAATACACATGGCATTTCCATTTCTACACTTGGAGAAAACCAAATAGCTTCCGAATGTCACATGCGGTGGAAATTTGAGTTCTAATCTTTTATAAGACCACCAGTTACCGCATGTGTGTAGGTCATACTTCGATTCAACTAGTGTATAATTTTATTCAAAGCAACTTTTTCATGGTGCAAATGCAACATCATACCTAGATTTTTGTGAAGGCAGGATTAGTTGACAGAATGTACTTCCTGTCTGACTAATCTGTCCGTAAATCACCCTCTCCTTCAGACTACCCCTCCTGTTTTTCTTCTATAGACCAGGACACCAGAATCTCTGTCACGTTGTGAACTATCTATGCTTTTCTTATCCATTTCTGTTTTGTTCCTTTCATCTCATCTAATAACCTTCACTATTTTACGCTTCTTCCTGAACAGTCCAACTTTTATCCACATTGATTACTTCCGTACTGCTGCCACAAATTTCTATTATATGCCACTCTTCACGTTTGACAAGAACACAATGTGGAAAATGCTTAACACAATGTTAAGAATAACAAATCAAAATTCCATATACAGGGTGGGAAAAAGTGCCACACTTGATGGTCGCCTAGGGAATCCGCAGTCCTATTGAGACAATAGTGTATCCAGCAAAACCTAGTCCCACCGACGTGCCCACTCGGGCTTTAGAAGCCGACCGATGCTGACACGCGCCGAGTTTCCACTTGCGACGCACATAGCCAACTCCGTTCACGTTGTGGACTTAAACTCCGTTTTATTCTGAGCAGGAACGTGGCCAACTGCTTTGGGAAAGCGGTGCTTCGATTCTCATTTAGTAATGAATACACACGACCAAAAACTTTGGAGACAAAATGCTTCCTCCATGATGAGGCAAAGATACCGCTGTCGGACATAATGTGAATGCACCTTTCCGTTCTTAGTAGCGTCTTACATGTCATGGTCGTTGACTATGCGGCATGTGATAGGATACGGAAATCTGCTCAGCACGGCCTGTGGTTTATCACGCTGATGGCTACGCCGGCGCTGCCTCGGCGGTGTATGCGGGTTTGGACGTTGGTACACTACGCGTCTCTGAGCTGCCTTCGAGGTGCCGACGGAAGGAGTCATAGAGACATTCCGGTCGTACCGCGTTGTTCACAATCATACCGCAGAACGCTGTGTGCAGGTCAGTACGGTGCATCACTTAACTGCCGCCTGCTGAGATGACGAAAGAGACTCCATCAACGGTATTGCCTGTCACTTACGTGGCGGCCATCACTTCGCCGCCCACCGGTTGGCGACCAACACAGCCAGTGTCACAAGTGACACGTCTGTCTGCGTAGCCCGGGGGAACGGGGACGCCTTCATTCCTCACTCCTCCTACTACTTGACGCCTACCGACGTCGTGTAGGACGCTTCAATGGAACTTTCATCGCTCATCGTTGCCCCAACTGCTTTTGTGCCGAAACTTCGGCAGCCCCACCGTCTCCAGACGTTGAAGGTCGGGTACGCAAGCAGCTGACATCAAAGAAGCGCAAGCGGCAGCGCCGCACGATCTCTGAGCGTGCTGCCTTGCCTTCCATCCAGGATTCCGTGACCGATCACCCTCGTGAAACCTCGGTGATTTCTCAAGATGAAGAGTAGTAACGGAAAGTGCGATACCTGTGCAAACCGACGACCAAGAACAACTCCGGCCCGTTGGCAGCTCGGCTATTCTGTCGAAGACATCGGCAATAAAAGTTTTTGATGGTGTTGACCCACAGTCATGCAGTACATTTTAAAAGGGTAAACCGCCACTTGGCTATGTATTACTATATTTTCTGCACTACCCAGATTTCGACTTTTATGTGTCAAGTATAATGCTAAAAATCGTTATACCATTATTAAGTCATACCTGTTAAGGGAGTCCAAAGCAAGTATGTTAGCGGTGGATCGTATGGACACATACAAGGCGCCGATGACGTCGAGGAAGCGCCTAGCCCCTTGCAGGAGTCTGCGGCACCAGCGATGGAGCAATAAACGCGTGGCAGCAGCGGTGGGTCCCAGGGATACGCGTTCGTGTCGCTGCCGCCTGCCCCCGTTCTCATGCCTGCCGCAAGGATTCCCCCACGCTGGGAGCCATAGCTTCAGCCGTACCGCGTGGCTCCAACTTCTGCGGGAAATGATTTGGCTTTCTGGCACTGACGCCGCACAGCTTCTGCAAGTGCACTTGGCTGCGGATATGCCGGTTACGCCACCACTGAACACGAAGTGGCCGCATATGTTCGTGATGGCATTTCGGTTGAGGACGTCATGTACCTGCCATCCGCGGGTGGCAGCGCCCGATACCGCACTGTCCTTGGTTTTTGTTTCGTCTCGCCCCTATTACCACTGCTGTGTCACACGATGGAATTCCATGATTACAATTGAGTATATCCTCCCTTGCCTTTCCCCTCTCGTCGACTCTCGGTTGGTAGGGAATGCTGAAGAGGCCGTGGCCAGACTTCGTGCGGTCGACCCCTGCTCACCCCGCCCCCACCCCGCCATTAAGCTGGAGGCGACCTACAAGTACTCATCTCTCGTCATCTCTACCCTTCGTTCGCTTACAAGGAACGGTCGCCGGCCGCTGTGGCCGAGCAGTTCTAGGCGCTTCAGCCCGGAACCGCCCTGCTGCTACGGTCACAGGTTCAAATCCTGCCTCGGCCATGGATGTGTGTGATGTCCTTAGGTTAGTTAGGTTTAAGCAGTTCTAAGTCTAGGGGACTGATGACCTGAGAGTTAAGTCCCGTAATGCTTAGAGCCATTACAAGGAACGGCCAGTTTTCACCAATTGCGTTTTCTGTCATCTGCTGATATGCTGTAATGTTTTTGGAAATAAAGTTTCTATTTCCCTGTCATATCACTCTCCCCTCCATACAAAGGAGGCAATAGCACCAAACCCTTTATTTTGGTCAAAATTCTTCTGGGTGTTGTAGCGCGTCATAGTGGAAAATACTTTGCTTATAAACTTACATTCATCGTTTCGACCGTATTACTACCACCTTCGTCAGTCCTGTGCTCAGGACGACCGTAGTAATACGGTCGAAACGATGGTTTTAAGTTTATGATCAAAGGATTTGATACTATTATTTGGTACAACACCCAGAAGAATTTCAGTCATCGTGAAACCGGCCGCAGAAGCTCACGCAGCTTTAATTTTAAAGCATCAAATTATATCCAATTTACTCCTTCACAATGCGGTATTTTGTGTATTTCCTTCTGTTACTGTTATCTTTATTTAAACATTAAGCTGTAATGTGAACTTCTTACGGACGTAAACGACCACTTTGTTTCCTCCATAATACAAATAAAGCCAAAAGAAAATACTAGTGAATACAGAAACATCGTCTGTATTCAAAGAGGCACAAAAAAAGAAACAAAAGAGGTAAGCTACAAAAGAGGAAGTGGCCTCCTAGACTTACCTTCAAAGAGCAAGTACGTACACATACGAGCAACATTCGCGTTAGAGAATACTTTCAAAGTGAACATCTAGCACTTGCAAACACTTCAGCACTCGCTGTATCATCCTTTGCTGGACTCTATACACTAAATCAGCATCCACCATTGCCAAAGAAATGTGCACTTACGCTCTCAGGTCTTGTACATTCATGGGTGGAGTAATAGTTCCTTTAAGGGGCTCCGGAACGCCCTATACTTGCAATGTTAAAATAACGCTTATAAATTACATCTTTCCTCACAAAGTATTTGAGGTAGGAAGTTGAACTTTTTACAGATTATTTATTGGAATATGGGCTACAACTTAACACAGGGATTTTACAAAATTTTAGTTCAGTTATTAAAGATGATTTTTTTTTCAATTGTAATGAAAATTCACAACATTTTTTTGCAATTTTTTATTTATATATTCAAAAATATACAGTTTTTTGGAAAAAGGCTGTGTTAAATTATGCAGAAGGTACTGTGTAACATTTACTGAATGTTTGAAACAAATATATTTGGAAGATCCTTAGAAAACATGTAATTAGTATGAGAAAATAAAAGTTTTGTGAATCGAGCGACAAAGATTGGATTAACTTTTTAGTGCATTCCAGGTCCATAGGATGGATTATCTTTATCCTCTGCAAACTCCTCCTCCAGCTTCCTCTTGTTCCTCCTCCTGTTTACTCTTGCTTGTATTTCTAGACTCTTTACAGCCCTGTCTGCAGCCCGAAGGCGTTCCTTGTCTAAAGCAAGCATCGCTCGTACCATGTTAGAACCTATCTTCATTCCCATATTTCTAAATATCTTGCACCTTACAATGTTGCCATCATTGAAAGTCGCAACAGCATCATACACACCAAAGTGAAGTGTTTCTATTCCAACAAATACAGTCTTGGGGATTCTCGACCATATAACACTATTTACACTTTCATTGGGGTTTTGAGTTTTTCCGTGAATACACTTTTTCAACAGTTCTGGTGCTTCTAAGTCTCTGAAAATAGGTTTTATCACCTCCATTATTGCATGAGGCAGACTATGCTTATGAGTGTACACTTCACCAGTTAGCAATCCTTTGTTATACGTATTTACACCAACTCTCTTCTTCTTTGGAACACAAGCTATGTTGGGGATTTTCATCGTCTTTATTGTTTACAGTAATAACACATACCTTTGTCTTTCCAACATTTCTCCTTTTCTTAAAAGCCTTCAGAGGATTTCTAATAACTTTACTTTTACTCATTATTATACTTCAACAAAACAGAGACTCAAGAAACAGAATTAATTACGAATATTTTCGAGATAACGACAGAGTAAATAAACATGAAACAATCGACAATCACACTAGCGATATATATTGAACCATCACAGGTTAGCCACAACACATACTTTATCTCACATCACTAAAATGTACCTGATGAACACGGACGTTAATAATAACACCATTTGACAGCAGTTTAACAGCGCCACAGTGGGTCACGCCCATGTAGAACACATTTCAAAAAAAATTTAAAAATAGTTGTAGTCTTCGGAATTGAATAAATTATATATCTATTAAAAGGTAATAGTCTGCAGATTCAGAAAACGCAAAAAAGTAAAAATTGAACTTTTCATGATTTTGAGCCTTTCCGGAGCCCCTTAAGCGTCTCCACAAATAAAAAAATCTAGTTCATTAATGTACGGGGAACGTGGAGGCCAGAACATTGGACCTCCACCACCAATCCATTTCCCTGTAAACGTTTCGTTTAGCTACGCACATCCATTACAAAGTGTACCGGTGCACCATTAGGCGAAAACCATAGTGGTCACCGAACACCAAGTGGAACGTTTTCTAATGAGTCAGACAAAAGTACTACACAGAAGCGTAAGATACTAGGGCGCATTCATCTTAACCAGTAAAGTCCCTGAGCTTAAAGCGCTAAAAGAAAGCACAGAATCTGAAATCGTTATAGGTACAGAAAGCTGGCTAAAGCCTGAAATAAGTTCTGCAGATATTTTTACGAAGTCTCAGACGGTGTTCAGGAAAGATAGATTAGGCAGAATTGGTGGTGGAGTGATTGTGTCTGTCAGTAGTGGTTTATCCTGTAGTGAAGTCGAAGTAGATACTCCGTGCGAATTGGTATGAGTGGAGGTTATACTTAACAGCCGAGCTAAGTTAATAATTGGCTCCTTCTACCGACCCCCAAACTCCGATGATATAATTGCTGAACAGTTCAGAGAAAATTTGAGTCTCGTAAAAAATACCCCACCCATACGGTTATAGTTGGTGGGGACTTCAACCTTCCCTCGATATGTTGGCAAAAATACTTGTTCAAAACCGGTGGTAGGCAGAAAACATCTTCCGAGATTGTCCTAAATGCTTTCTCCGAAAATTATTTCGAGCAGTTAGTCCACGAACCCACGCGAATTGTAAATGGTTGCGAAAACACACTTGACCTCTTAGCCACAAACAATCCAGAGCTGATAGAGAGCATCATGACTGATACAGGAATTAGTGATCACAAGGTCGTTGTAGCTAGGCTCAATACCGTTTCTTCCAAATCCACCAGAAACAAACGCAAAATAATTTTATTTAAAAAAGCGGATAAAGTGTCACTAGAAGCCTTCCTAAGAGACAATCTCCATTTCTTCCGAACTGACTATGCAAATGCAGACGAGATGTGGCTCAAATTCAAAGATATAGTAGCAACAGCAATTGAGAGATTCATACCTCATCAAGTGGTAAGAGTTGGAACTGATCCCCCGTGGTACACAAAACAGGTCCGAACTCTGTTGCAGAGGCAACGGAAAAGGCATGCGAATTTCAGAAGAACGCGAAATCCCGAAGATTGGTTAAAATTTACAGACGCGCGAAATTTGGCACGGACTTCAATACGAGATGCCTTTAATAGGTTACACAACGAAACATTGTCTCGAAATTTGGTAGAAAATCCGAAGAAATTCTGGTCGTATGTAAAGTACACAAGCGGCAAGACGCAGTCAATACCTTCGCTGCACAGTGCCGATGGTACTGTTACCGACGACTGTGCCGCTAAAGCGGAGTTATTGAACGCAGTTTTCCGAAATTCCTTCACCAGGGAAGATGAATGGAATATTCCAGAATTTGAAAGACGAACAGCTGCTAGCATGAGTTTCTTAGAAGTAGATGCCTTAGGGGTTGCGAAGCAACTCAAATCGCTTGATACGGGCAAGTCTTCAGGTCCAGATTGTATACCGATTAGGTTCCTTTCAGATTACGCTGATACAATAGCTCCCTACTTAGCACTCATATACAACCGCTCACTCACCGATAGATCTGTACCTACAGACTGGAAAATTGCGGAGGTCGCACCAGTGTTTAAGAAGGGTAGTAGGAGTAATCCATCTAACTACAGACCTATATCATTGACGTCGGTTTGCAGTAGGGTTTTGGAGCATATACTGTATTCAAATATTATGAATCACCTCGAAGGGAACGATCTATTGATACGTAATCAGCATGGTTTCAGAAAACATCGTTCTTGTGCAACGCAGCTAGCTCTTTATTCGCACGAAGTAATGGCCGCTATCGACAGGGGATCTCAAGTTGATTCCGTATTTCTAGATTTCCGGAAAGCTTTTGACCCCGTTCCTCACAAGCGACTTCTAATCAAGCTGCGGGCCTTTGGGGTATCGTCTCAGTTGTGCGACTGGATTCGTGATTTCCTGTCAGGAAGGTCGCAGTTCGTAGTAATAGACGGCAAATCATCGAGTAAAACTGAAGTGATATCAGGTGTTCCCCAGGGAAGCGTCCTGGGAGCTCTGCTGTTCCTGATCTATATAAATGACCTGGGTGACAATCTGAGCAGTTCTCTTAGGTTGTTCGCAGATGATGCTGTAATTTACCGTCTAGTAAGGTCATCGGAGGACCAGTATCAGTTGCAAAGCGATTTAGAAAAGATTGCTGTATGGTGTGGCAGGTGGCAGTTGACGCTAAATAACGAAAAGTGTGAGGTGATCCACGTGAGTTCCAAAAGAAATCCGTTGGAATTCGATTACTCGATAAATAGTACAATTCTCAAGGCTGTCAATTCAACTAAGTACCTGGGTGCAAAATTACGAACAACTTCAGTTGGAAAGACCACATAGATAATATTGTGGGGAAAGCGAGCCAAAGGTTGCGTTTCATTGGCAGGACACTTAGAAGATGCAAAAAGTCCACTAAAGAGACAGCTTACACTACACTCGTTCGTCCTCTGTTAGAATATTGTTGCGCGGTGTGGGATCCTTACCAGGTGGGATTGACGAAGGACATCGAAAGGGTGCAAAAAAGGGCAGCTCGTTTTGTATTATCACGTAGTAGGGGAGGGAGTGTCGCAGATATGATACGCGATTTGGGATGGAAGTCATTACAGCAAAGACGTTTTTCTTCGCGGCGAGATCTATTTACGAAATTTCAGTCACCAACTTTCTCTTCCGAATACGAAAATATTTTGTTGAGCCCAACCTACATAGGTAGGAATGATCATCTAAATAAAATAAGAGAAATCAGAGCTCGAACAGAAAGGTTTAGGTGTTCGTTTTTTCCACGCGCTGTTCGGGAGTGGAATGGTAGAGAGATAGTATGATTGTGGTTCGATGAACCCTCTGCCAAGCACTTAAATGTGAATTGCAGAGTAGTCATGTAGATGTAGATGTAGATGTAAAAGGTAAGGTCTGAAAAGTACTCCTCCCATCATTCCAGTCCACAGGATTTTGCCAATGCGTGCCCGAAAGCCACGTTCACAAGTGACATGTGGGTTATGTTCCGATCAACAACGGCTGTTGTGGAGGTTGAAAATACCTTCAGGAGCAATGACAGATTCGTCGGTCAACACGTTATTTTTCATTTGGTGCAAAAACTATTCACAAAACTATGACCGCCGAATACGGCCCTCTGGCAGCTGGTGTTCAGTTAAGGTGTAGTGATATTGATGCAGTTCTTCATCGATAAACCCTTCAAAAAGCGCCACCCGGTGTGGCCGAGCGGTTCTAGGAGCTTCAGTCTGGAAACGCGCGACCGCTACGGTCGCAGGTTAGAATCCTACCTCAGGCATGGATGTGTGTGATGTCCTTAGGTTGGTTAGGTTTAAGTAGTTCTAAATTCTAGGGGACTGATGACCTCAGATGTTAAGTCCCATAGTGCTCCGAGCCATTTGAACCATGTTTCAACAAGCAGGCTTTGAGATATCTGGAACTGCCTTTCAATATCACCGGTTCTTCGCCGAGGTGATTTGTGAAATGTTTCAAGAATCGCTACCTCTATTTCTGGAGTGCATCTAGTTCTTGGACGATCACAGTCCATTTCTTATGGACGAAGGTAACCGGTTTGCCGAAGGCATTGCATGCTGACCTCCAAGTGCGCCATGTTTTCTTCACCCTTTATTCATTATTTCATACAGGACGAATCACCTAAAACTTGCACCGAAGATTTTGTGGAAATGGTAGTCATGTGCGGTTTTCACAGAATGGGATGGTAGTCGGGGGCTCGTGTTGTTAGCCAATAAACGTATTGTAATTATAGTTAGGAAGTGTGTTTTCGTGCAAACATGCACTTTTTCGGGTGCAACAATGCCTATTGACTAAAAGTAGGGAAAATCAGGCCGTGGATGGTGTTTGTTGCAGAATTATAGTGCGATTTGTTTAAGAGATATCGCATTTTGAGTAGTTAACACACCATCACTTGTCTGTGTAATTCAGTCTGCGTAGTTGCTAGGTAGGATATGATTTGTTTGCTTGCAGTGTGTTTGTGTGTTGGCTGGCTGCACTGCGAGTTGATAATTAGTTAGTGCGTGACAGTCCAAGCAGTAGGTTGTGAGTGGACAATGGGATTTACCAGTTAGGAAAAAGCCGACATGCTCATTGTGTGCGGAGAGTGTAGGAAGAACGCAGTTTGTACAGTGCATGCGGCAAGATTTTCCCAATAAACGTCAACCATATTTGTAATTATTTATCAACCTCCTTAACCGGTAACGTGAAAGAGGTTGTGTATCACCTACACAGCGTGACAGAAGGAAATAAGTGGCGACCGAAGAGGGGGAAATAAATTTCCTTGCATCTGTTGCAGTTGGTCCACAAGTTAGGTGTTGCACAATCGCACGAGGAAGTGGCATGAGTCAGGCAAGTGTTCTATACATTCTCCACTGACATAGGTCCCACCTCCCTCACATCTCTCTCCATGAAGAGCCACGTGGAACGAATATGACAGCACGTCTTCACGAATTGCTTATGAATCATTGGATAGGACGCAGAGGACCTGTACCTTGGGCGGCTTGTACCCCGTATATGAGGCTGTAGACTCATTATGTGGGCAAAGCTGAAAGACGCTGTCTATAACGACATACCAACTACACCCGGTGATAATGCAAAGGCGTATATCCGTAGCCTGTTCGGACATCCCCGCTGAAAGCTAGCGCGTGTTCAGCAGTCCTTCCATAATAGGCTGGAAGTATATTTTGAGTGCATTTTGAGTGCAACCTGTGACGGTCAGTTGTCTCGTTACTGGTTAGAATACATATAACTCGTGAAAGCAGTTGTGTTGTTGGTTAGTGTGTTCTACCACAGGTAGGTTGGTTGGGAACCTTTCAAAATGCGATATCTCGTAAACTACTAATAGAGAGAGGAGAAAAACTAATTGAGTTCTGCAGTTAATATCAGCCAGCAATAGAGAATACTCTGTTAAAAAATCACAAAGGAGGAAGTATATTTGGAAAAGGCCTGGAGGCACGGGATAATACCAACTGGATTGCCACTTGGTTAGAAAGAGATTCCGACAGCAGATATTGGATTGTAAGGCATATACAGGAGCAGATATAGAATCGGATCGCAATTTAGTAACGATGAAGGCTAGACTGAAGTTTAAGAGAATCATCTCGAAGAATAAATCTAGAAAGAAATGAGATATTGAAGTACCGAGGAATGATGAGATGTGTTTACCATTTTCTAAGACCGTAGATATTACGATAATGAATACTGCACTTGGCAGTTCAGTTGAAGAGGAAGTTGAACAAACAGACGTAGGTACGAGAAACACAGATGCAAAAACTTTGGGTTGCAGAAAATAATACTTGAATTGATCAACAAAAGAAGCAAGTACAAAAATTTTCAAAGAAAACCAGGGATAGAACAACATAAGAAGCTTAGGAATGAAATAATCTGGAAGCGCAAGGAAGCCAACGGGAAATCGATGCCGGAGATATTCGAAGAAATGGAAAAGAGAATGATGTTCGGAAGGACATTATCCCACTCATGCCAGTGTCGGCCAAATCTCTAAGATTCTTTGATTATCTCACCCAGTTTCGATAGTAAATGGCTGTTTGTTTGCTCATCAGGTGTACTGATAGACTAAATTAAAGAAAAAAGCTTATTTCAATGATTTGCTAGTGTAATGTCCTTAATTGTATCCCATAGTTCTGCTGCCATATACACAGCAACGTTCAATTACTTGGTACAACTGATATTTTTCTCTTATTCTTTCTCGATCAGAACCACATGCAACAATGACTTTTTATAATAACATTTAAAGCTTTCAGTGGCGCCGTGATCCTTTGCTTGGAGGACTGAACGAACGTTGGCAGGAAAAAAAGCAGTTATACATATGCATATATGTGGTAGCTGATGCTTGTTCCCCTTCAGGAATAAATAGTCACATTAGTCTATAAAATCTGAAATTGCCGATTAGAGCACTTGGGCGATGTTTATGTTGATTGCTTTACGAATAATTGATTACTGTAGATGGACAGGCCTGATTCTCCGGCAGTCCATCGAAGATATTAGGACAGCAGCTGGGCATCAAGTATTTGAATAATTATAATTCAGACTTACAGTTGTATTGTAATCCAACATCGTTTATTCATAACATGGTACCAGTTTCGACGCCAAAATCGTCATCTTCAGTGAGTAAGCGTAATCTGCCACCAGGGTACGAACCTCGATGGCAAAGATCTACAGAGTATTCAAATGGAAACGGGACAACTTATTATGTACGCCTGCTTGTGCAACGAACAAAATCGAGTGCAGCGGGACCAAAATTAACCGGACTGCCGGGTTTGTTACTGGAAGTTTCAGAATCCATTTGATTTTCGCCCCGATGCACTCGACTTTGTTGATTGCACATACTGGTGTAACATGCTTAATAAGTTTCACTGGTTCCATTTGAAGATTCTGCTGGTCTTTGTCATTGTGGTTCGTTCGCTGATGGCAGATTACGCTTGGGGCCTGAAGATGACGGTGTCTGGCGTCGAAACTGGTAGCATATTTGGAGTAAACGACGCTAGATTACAATACAGCTGTTGGTTTCAATTATCATTATTGAGATACCTGATTCTGTCTTGTGCAGACGGGGGCAGGTCCGCTTGATTCCGTTACTGACGTCTCCCTTCCGTGTCGCGTGTGACGATGCACGGTGAACTTCTCAATGCTTTTAGAGGACAAGCGCGGGACTCGTCGAAACCTCCTGCAATTAATTGCATATAATTAGTGGGACGACTAAATAACCCGGGCGTAGCGGCCCCATTTGTGTTTGCACAGCAGAAGCCGCCGCATGAACAATGAGGGGATAATGTAATGAAGGAGGCGGCGGCTTCACAGCGCCCGGGAGCTCGCTTCACTCTGCGCCGTCGGGACAGAGGGGAGGATGGGGGGGGGGGGGGGCGATGGGAGGGTGCTGGGAATGTCACGGCGGGGATGGAGGGGTGGGAGGCGCCGTAATCGCGCGCGCCCTGAATACTTCATCAGCGCCGCAATCGGGGTTAAAAACGCCGGCCCCGCAGCCACCCTGAATAATTACGTGATTGTCGGTGAGTTTGCTGTATATTTAATAAAAACTGTCGGCCAGGACCGCCGCCCCACGACACGCGAGTAGTGCGTGCGCCTGTCACGTCACGCCCGAAAGCAGCCCGCGGCGCTCTCTAGGCGGGCGCTAGGAATAATTGAAGGCGAGCGCTCCTTGCGGAACATTCTGTTAGGGCGGAGTACTTTGGGAAGATTACGCCTCTGTGGCGTAGTAAACAGCGTCACTAGCGCTGTCTTATTTAGGGCCGCCTGTGAGCTTACCTCTTCTTCTAATAGCGACTTTGCAGACACAGTCCAAACAATCAGCGATCATCGAGTCAGTACAGGGTGACACATCAGTTTCCATTTATTTATCTGTCTCGTTGTACGTAACTTGTTCCACAAGAGATCTCAAATTTGTGGAAAATGGTTGCACGAAACTCCGGGATTGCAGCCGGATTACTTGGATATTTCGGCTGACAAGCTTTCAGCATCTTCAGGTGAGTGCGCTATGTCAAGTTTCGCGCCCTCTTCGAACATTGCCACACGGGATTAGCCGAGCGGTCTAGGGCGCTGGAGTCATGGACAGTGCGGCTCGTCCCGGCGAGCCGGCCGAAGTGGCCGAGCGGTTCCAGTCGCTACAGACTGCAACCGCGCAACCGCTACGGTCGCAGGTTCGAATCCTGCCTCGGGAATAGATGTGTGTGATGTCCTTAGGTTAGTTAGGTTTAAGTAGTTCTAAGTTCTAGGGGACTGATGACCTCAGAAGTTAAGTCCCATAGTGCTCAGAGCCATTTGGATTTTTGGTACCGGTGGAGGTTCGAGTCCTCCCTCGGCATGGATGTGTGTGTTTGTCCTTAGGATAATTTAGGTTAAGTAGTGTGTAAGCTTAGGGACATGACCTTAGCATTTAAGTCCCATAAGATTTCACACACATTTGAACATTTCAACATTCTTCGAACATTACTCCATCTATGGCCCACAGGGGTATGCGTAACGCGCTATTACATTCGCGGTCTGTCGGAATGCAGGATCGCGGAGCTAAATCCAGAGATTGAAACCAATAAAATTAACTGTCGTTAGACGTGTCATTAGACAAAAAATACTTGCTTCCTAAAGAAATTAAAGAAATCACCGGGTTCCGCACCTTTTCCTGTTGAAAACAGCCATGACTGACCGAGCGGTGGCGCAGTGGTTAGCACACTGGAATCCCATTGTAGAAGACGACGATTTAACCACACGCCCGGCCGTCCTGATGTAAGTTTTCCGTGTGAGACGTGGTTACTTACTGGAATTAAGGAAAACGTGGGAGGACCCACCAATATAACTTTCTTTTCACAGTATCTGTTTATTTAAGAATATATAATCATAGATTCTGTTTTTATTACAAAATAAACAAATTTTGAAATAAATAATCTTTTACAACAGAAATCAAAAGAACAAACAACATGACAATAATTTCAAGACAACCAGACCTGCAGCGCGCCCGTTATCGGGTGAAACAGGGGTGTTTAATACCACGCTGGGCACAGTTTCGATTATTAAATATCCTTCAACAACACATGAAAACTATATAAGCACCATTGATGACAAGAGTGTTTCAATTACTCAAACAGATGACGTAAATTTTAATTTGAATGCTGTATATCGAAAGGTTCGGGGTTAAGATGCGCACCTGTGCTTTGTGGTTAAACAGATTAGGAAACAATTACGACAATGATAAGACTTACTTCAAAGCAAGCATCCTTTTAATTTCAATCGGCAACCAAGGTGCGACTGGGTCTCAACCCATCCCTTTTGCCAATCAAATGGTTCAAATGGCTCTGAGCACTATGGGACTTAACATCTGAGGTGATCAGGCCCCTAGAACTTAGAACTACGTAAACCTAACTAACCTAAGAACATCAAACACATCTATGCCCGAGTCAGGATTCGAACCTACGACCGTAGCAGTCGCGCGGTTCCAGACTGAGCCTAGAACCGCTCGGCCACCTCGGCTGGCTTTTGGCAATCTTATCCTGACTAAAGGCCTGGTGACAATTGGGTATTAATGTTTTAAAGGTTAAACTGATTATCAGCTATGAAGACGGAACTGAAGGAATGTTTTCAAAAAATGTTCAAATGTGTGCGAAATCTTATGGGACTTAACTGCTAAGGTTATCAGCTCCTAAGCTTACACACTACTTTACCTAAATTATCCTCAGGACAAACACACACACACCCATGGCCGAGGAAGGACTCGAACCTCCACCGGGACCAGCCGCACAGTAAGGAATGTTTTAAAACATTACTTATGAACACTTTTTACAAGAGAATTCACTCGGTGGAAGCACAAGATCCAGTTAAAAATACACCAATAATGACCCGGTCTTTCAAAGACAGCAACTCACAGCTTAGTACAACAGGATGTTCAGGTTATAACTAATCCAATTACAATCAAAGAATTGAACCGATTAACATGTAAATCTACCCACAAGATCCCTGTTTCTTTAACGGCAACCAGAGCCTTGGTGCAATTGTTCTGACTGTATTTACGATCAGAAACTGATTCATTAGAACATTAATGATCGGGTATAAACCATAAAGGAAAGACAATATAATATCGGAACAAATTTTGAAACGAGAACTAGTGTCTAGCACGGTACTACGGTCTGTATTTACGACCAAAGAACCGACCGAGTAAAACTCTGAGGGTCGAATACAAACCAGAAAATAATTAGTATATCAGCTAGACAATGACACAAATCACCACGAGGATTACAGAATGTTACTCGCCTTTATCAGTAAGCAGCTCCATGGATCCACTGTGCGTCTCAGCGGCTACTCAGTGGTGCCGATGAAAGCCAGTAGAAGAGGGCAGCCAGGCCACGAGCGGTCATCCGACACGAATGTTGCAACCAACCGAGGGAATGTTTGTACTCTACGCTGACCCCGGTGAAGTACCCCGGTATCTTCAATCTGTGCAGGCCCTCCTTGTCCAGCTCGTGACTTCGGCTGCTCGGACCTCGTGACCATCTCTTGTCGCGACGCTACCGTTAATCCCCAAACTTCGTGCCTCCTCCTCTCGGGCCAGCGAACTGTTACATATATCGGCAAGCAAAGACCTTCTAAGGACACAACCCACAGATGTCATCTCTTCCTCATAGATATTGGCAATGGGACCGCAAGAGGGGTAGTCAATATTAGCCTTGAGCTAGCGGCGCCAGACAGAACAGTCTACTAAGTCAATGGCGCCACGGTTCACCGTGATTTCCCTAAGTCATTTCAAGCAAATGCCGGGATAGTTCCTTTGAAAGGGCACTGCCGACTTCCCCATCCGTCCCTAATCCGATGGGTCCCAGACCTCGCTGTTTGGTCCCCTCCCCTCAAATCCACCAACCAATCACCATCACAATAATATTTTCGACGAAACGTATTCCATCGATTCCTTAATCACTGATATCAGAAGGGTATCGCCAAGACTTCCGTGGCAGAATATCCATGAAATGCCGTGTGGAGATACAATGCTCGGCTATGGCTCTTACTGAACTACCAAAGGTAAGTGTGGCTATCACGTGCAACGCATCTTTCACGCACATTGCTCGACGTCTGACCTATGTAGGCTTTGCCACAGTGGCAAGATATTTTGTAGATTCCATTCCTCCTAAATCCCAAATCGTGCTTTGCCGATTCGAGAGGAGCACAAGTCTTTGGAGGCCGACGGAAGATCACTTTGGCACAATGTTTGCTTAAGATTCCATTTAATTTTCACGAAATACTGCTGACTCACGGGAGGAACGCTATGGACATGAACCGTTCCTTCTCCTCTTCTCGGTGTAAAATCATTTCACATTGGTCGAAAATCACCTACCTTTTCTATGTTTGAAGGTACATGTGTACAGTCCTGCTACACATTCAAAACCCCACCCCACAGCACCTGACAGAGGAGCCAGTTGATAAAGCCTCTTCATAAAAGCGGAATTATAAATGTTGGAGCTGTGTCAGTTCAATGCGGACAACTTCTTTTGCCGTTGTGATCGCCGCGACGAACCTTGAGCACTTCTGATGCAGCTGTGTCATGCTGCTAAAAACACATTAACGCAGGATACTCTAATTTATGAATGGTCTTCATCGTTCAGTTTTGGCTGCTGTAGCTGCATGCTGCGGTACTGTGGTGCTTGGTTTTCAACATGTACTACGACTGCAGACTTGTAGTTGCAAACAAAAAAGAAATTAGTCACGGAATATTACTCTTTCTAGGTGATAACTAAAATTTTATGATTACCTCTTAAAGCAATTCCTTTTGTTGTTCTTTTTTATTTTCTTCTTATTTACCTTAACTTCGAAATGGTCTATAATAGAGTAGAGACAATTTATTCCTTAATGTATTCGATAAAATATGTTTCTTGTCAGCATATTAGCGAACACTTTCAAAACTGTCATAAATATTTATACCAGACGGTTATAATTTAAGTGCAGCTACAGACAGAGGTTCAGTGCGGACTGTAATTATCACATGGCAGCGGCACTGGGATGATATTCTAATGCGTTAATACGGAACCGATTTACGCTGAAAAACAGAAAAGACAGTTCCAAGTTTGGACACCAGATGCAAATCCAGCGCTGAGAATGGAATATAGTAATGTTTTCATACGTAATAGATCAGGAACGGTACGTGGTCAAACAAATGAGGAAGGCACGATGTCGATTTTTTTATTAGCTATCACGTACAAAATTTGTTCAGTATGAACACCAGAGACGTCGACGACACGCTGTACAGAGCTAGATTTTCAAATGGAGGCCAAAATTGGAAGAATTCTTTTTTCCCAGCGTTAATCGGTTCCACATTAACGCATGCGAATATCTACTAAGTTTCGTTGCCATACGATAGTTACATCCCACACTGGACCTCCGTGAATAGCAGCACTTTGGTTATAACCTCCTGTTACTTACAAGGGAATGGTCCAATAAGACACGTCGAAACCTTCCCTGAAATATTTTACACAGGAACAAGACAACAAAAAACATGCACTGCCAAAATTTTAGCTGCTAAGAGGCACTGCAAGTATATATATAAAAGAAACTGAAAACTGCCGTATTCGTAGAGCTCCAGGTGACGGTAGAAATGTGCAACCCCCCCCCCCCCCCTCCCATACCATCCCACCACACAACTCACTGGCGCTGTAGCAACTACCCATGCGCAACTAGTCACATACACAGCCGAGGTCGGAGGTACATTCGTAAACAAGACGCAACCCGATCCTAATTTGTACAGGACGTTTCAGGTTACCGTTCGTTGATAGTTTCTTTGACACCACAGTACAAAAAATGGTTCATGTGGCTCTAAGCACCATGGGACTTAACATCTGAGGTCATCAGTCCCCTACTCTTAGAACTACTTAAACCTAACAACCTAAGGACATCACACATAGCCAAGGCACGAGGCAGGATTCGAACCTGCGACCGTAGCAACTACAGTACACAGTTACTATTCTCTAGAATTTGCCACTCAAGTAACATCTATTACAAATCATCAGTTGGTTTTTTTTGCAGTATTGGTAAGTACTGAAAATACAGATAAACTGAATTAACATTTATTGTGCTTCCGTAAAGCAAGCCTAATAATGGTACCTCTTTTTTCATTCAGTTTCACAGTAATGTGGAATCCATTTAACGTTCTCAGTTTAGCGGTGATGAAATATGAAGAACATGGTTTCCAGCGGAAATCACTTACTTCTCCTGAGACCATACATATGTGTCATTTGTAGTTGATTCCCTTGACATTCATTCGATTGATATCGGCATTTCGTTTGAAATTGTAGATACGTTTGAAGAAATAGGAAATAACTGTGACTATTTCATGAATTGTGGTTTGGACGACGTCAGTTGTGCCAGTAACAGTTCTGAAGAAGATTACCTTCCAAGCCTAAGAACCCGTACTGCAACAGCTTTCAGCGACAAAGAGAAGGCAATGGAATATTGGTTAAAGGAAGGAGGGAAACACGCTTGAAGTTATGCAATGTGCAAAGGCGTTTTCGTTTCGTAAAATCGGAGCGTGAGAGTCCTGTCAAAAGCCTTTGACTGTGTGAACCACAGTACTCTCTCAAGTAAATTAAAATATTATAGTGTCACTGGCAATGCAGCGAAATGGTCTGAGTCTCATCTGTCTAACAGGAAACAATGGGTATTGCATCAAAATACCTGTGCAGTAAGCAGTCAGTCTTCATCTGACTAGGAATTAATTACATGTGATGTTCCTCAGGATTCCATCTAGGGTCCATTGCTTTTTCTTGTGTACGTTAATGAGCTCCCGTCTGTTACATTGCCAGATGCTAAGTTTGTTTTGTTTGAAGATGATACAACCATTGCAATAAGCAGCAAGTCAAGTACAGATTTAGAAAAAGCTGCTAATCAAATGTTCACTGAAATTAATAAATGGCTTAAAGCTAATTCACTGTCATCAAACTTTGAGAAGACCCACTAAATGAATTTCAGAACCTGTAAGAGATTTCCTTCCAGCATGTGTACAACTTATGAAGACATGCAGATCAAAGAGGTTGGCAGTGTTATATTTCTGGGATTACAATGGTTCAAACGGCTCTGAGCACTATGGGACTTAACTTCTGAGGTCATCAGTCCCCTAGAACGTAGAACTATTTAAACCTAACTAACCTAAGGACATCACACACATCCATGCCCGAGGCAAGATTCGAACCTGCGACCGTAGCGGTAGCGCCTAGAACTGCTCAGCCACTGCGGTCGGCCTGGGATTATAACTCGATAATAAATTCAGTTGGGAACGGCATACCACAGAATTGCTTATGTGCCTAAACAAGTCTGTATTGTAGTGAGAATCATGTCAGATGTAGGAGATATAAATAATAAAAAAAACTTGCATACTCTGGTTACTTTGATTCTCTAATGTCATACGGGATCATTCTGGGGCAACTTACCAAACTGAGCAAAAGCTTTTAGGGTATAAAAGCGTGTGATAAGAATCCTTTGTGGTGTAAATTCCAGAACATCATGTAGAAACCTGTTCAGGAAACTTGGTATTCTAACCACCGCTTCTCAGTATACTTATTCCTTAATGAAATGAATATCTTTATGCCCAGCCAATAGCTCAATACATGGTATCAGTACAAGGAAAAAGAATAGTCTGCATAAAGACCTAAAATCTATTACTCTGGTCCAAAAACGGGTCCAAAATTCAGTAACATACGTTTTCAATAAATTGCCAGAAGCATTGAAAATTTGGTTTGAGGTAAAACACAGTGAAACAGAGTTTGAAAGACTTTTTAACAGCAACTCCTTCTACTGTACAGATCAACATCTCAACAGAGACTGTTCAGCCAGCGTAAGTAGGAATGTCTGTTAGATTTCAGCTTTGGTCACAACAATCAAGATTATGTATATTTTGTATGATAAATTTATTAAGAGTGCATAACAATGTTTGATTCCGAAAGCGTGATAATTCTGTAAATATTAGCTGTGCCGGTTTACCACACCGTATTCATCTGTTTCGACAATCTCCTGACAAATGATCAGGGTAGTAAGTATTATATTGAAATGTTTTATGCTATAGTTCCTGACACGTTCGACACCCATGAGAATCATCTCATTTTCTGGGTCTGTGGAACGTAAACTGAATCTAATCCAACCTAATCTAACAAACTAAAAACTAATCACACAGCATTCATAGCCAATGTTCGCTATCTCTTGTTCTCTTCCGTTCCCTAGACTAAAAACGATTCTACACATATACCAGCGAATGGTAGTGAATTTTCTGCAAATGCTCATTCACACTGTTCACTGCCATCCGCTCCATTGTAAACTAGCTTAAGGTGCTTAAAATTGGTGTCTGTGAGCTCCAGATAATTCCGCTACGCGATGCTACGTGAGTGAGTCGCCGAGTCGCGCGCTAGGCGGGCAGGGCTGTACAAACCGCTGTTATAGGCTGTTCTTCGCTGTGCAAAAATCTGTTTCAACATTTCTTACAAAATACTTGCAGTGCCCCTTAGCAGCTAAAATTTTGGCCGTGCATTTCTTTCGTTGCTTTCTTCCCGTGTAAAAGTTTCAGGGTAGGTTTCGACATGTGTTATTGGACTGATCCAAGATGGCCACCGAGTGAGATCACAGGTATTTTCTTCGTCCGCTAAAAGAACTTATTTAAGTGGAAATTGTGTCAAATTTAAATTTTCTGTGTTTTGCATACTTATTGTAGTGTCCGTTCTTGCCACACAACTGAATATTAACGTACCAGCTTGTTCTTGAAAAAACTTCGTGTTAGCTTAAGTCCTAATAATCTTTAAAAAAGACAACCACTAGTTTCATCAGTGTCTATTGCCACAATAAAAGTGTAATTAAACGTTTCTAAATCACAGTTCACTAATACATTTCGTATTGTTTACTAGTTAGATAGAAGCGATCTAGGTCTACATTTTCCGAGTTGTAAACATTTAAAAACCTGACCAAACACGCCTGATAACGTAAATTCTCTAAAAGCAAAGTAATTACAAATTCATTCTTCTGTCATTGTATCTCTAAATAAGTACAAAAATAACAACCATCACACGTAAGACCTTCGTGTCGTTTTTTGTTTACACACAGCCAATCACGCGTCCTTGACAAATTTAAAACATTCTTTAAACTTAATTATTCTTTCGAAACCGACCATGAATGAGAAATCTGGGAGCTGTTATATACAATGAGTAGAGGGATTTGTTGCCAATTTTGTAGGAAATATTTTCACTGTGCGTGGGGGGGGGGAGGGGAGGGGGGATGCAGTTGGGAGCATGTTGGGAGAAGAGGCTCTCTCCTGGAACTACACAGTATGCAGTAGGAACATTTTGATTGGAGGACAGGAAAGGAAACTCTGTGCCCTTCATGCACAGTTGGAAGGAGCAAGGGAGGAACTCATAAGGACAAGGGAGATAGGGGAGGAGGGTGGTTGGGAACTAGCAGCTGGTAGGAGGATAAGAAGCAAAAGAACGCGATATGACATTTTCATCATCAACACCAAAAACAGGTATCTACCACTGCCAGAGTTAAGTGGAGAAGAGCCTCAGGTAGAACGAGGGGCAGGAAATGTGCAGCACACTTTAACCGAGGACAAGAAGCCTAGGAATGTACACAGTGTTAGGTAGAAGAAAGTGCTGCTGCTACGTAGTAGTCATGGGCGAGGTGTAAGCCCTCAGTTACAGGAAAGTTTAGGAGAAGCGTACAAGGCCACCGGTATCTTCAAGCCAAATGCAGGACTAAGTCATATGATAGAGGACCTAGGGTCTTTATGTAAGGACTACAAAAGAGGACCATGTAGTGATAGTAGGTGGGGTGGGAAACCATTTGGATAGGGATAGGGCATATGACATAGGTGGTGACCTGGACAGGATAGCTTCCCTGACTCATGTCACCAATGTACACTTTGTTGAGCTGTCCCGACGTCATGATTGACCAAAGCTGTGAGGAAAATAAATGTGGGGTTAGGGATGGCTCTGAGGACAGCAGACTTTGCTTATGTTTCTCTGGTGCCCACCAGGAATATCAACAGATGGGGTTTCACTAGGTATGGCCTACTCCTAAACAGGACTGGGAAGGGGAGATTGGTACAGCTGATTCACGAAAGTTGGATCTTGGGCCACACATGGTCAAATACCTGTTGTCATTGGTAGGAAAAGTAGGTCTTTCTTAGGATGAATCCAGACAGCATGTTCCCCTGTCTAAAGAGTATCCCCAGCATTAAAAAAAAGTACAGAAACAATCACAAGACAGAGTTTAACACTTCAAATATCACATGTACCAGATGTCACAAAGAAAAATAAACCATTGGAAAGAGTAACATGGGCCATTTCACTGACTTAACAGTCCTCCATCAAAACATTCAATCATTAAAAAATAAAATACACTCCTGGAAATTGAAATAAGAACACCGTGAATTCATTGTCCCAGGAAGGGGAAACTTTATTGACACATTCCTGGGGTCAGATACATCACATGATCACACTGACAGAACCACAGGCACATAGACACAGGCAACAGAGCATGCACAATGTCGGCACTAGTACAGTGTATATCCACCTTTCGCAGCAATGCAGGCTGCTATTCTCCCATGGAGACGATCGTAGAGATGCTGGATGTAGTCCTGTGGAACGGCTTGCCATGCCATTTCCACCTGGCGCCTCAGTTGGACCAGCGTTCGTGCTGGACGTGCAGACCGCGTGAGACGACGCTTCATCCAGTCCCAAACATGCTCAATGGGGGACAGATCCGGAGATCTTGCTGGCCAGGGTAGTTGACTTACACCTTCTAGAGCACGTTGGGTGGCACGGGATACATGCGGACGTGCATTGTCCTGTTGGAACAGCAAGTTCCCTTGCCGGTCTAGGAATCGTAGAACGATGGGTTCGATGACGGTTTGGATGTACCGTGCACTATTCAGTGTCCCCTCGACGATCACCAGTGGTGTACGGCCAGTGTAGGAGATCGCTCCCCACACCATGATGCCGGGTGTTGGCCCTGTGTGCCTCGGTCGTATGCAGTCCTGATTGTGGCGCTCACCTGCACGGTGCCAAACACGCATACGACCATCATTGGCACCAAGGCAGAAGCGACTCTCATCGCTGAAGACGACACGTCTCCATTCGTCCCTCCATTCACGCCTGTCGCGACACCACTGGAGGCGGGCTGCACGATGTTGGGGCGTGAGCGGAAGACGGCCTAACGGTGTGCGGGACTGTAGCCCAACTTCATGGAGACGGTTGCGAATGGTCCTCGCCGATACCCCAGGAGCAACAGTGTCCCTAATTTGCTGGGAAGTGGCGGTGCGCTCCCCTACGGCACTGCGTAGGATCCTACGGTCTTGGCGTGCATCCGTGCGTCGCTGCGGTCCGGTCCCAGGTCGACGGGCACGTGCACCTTCCGCCGACCACTGGCGACAACATCGATGTACTGTGGAGACCTCACGCCCCACGTGTTGAGCAATTCGGCGGTACGTCCACCCGGCCTCCCGCATGTCGACTATACGCCCTCGCTCAAAGTCCGTCAACTGCACATACGGTTCACGTCCACGCTGTCGCGGCATGCTACCAGTGTTAAAGACTGCGATGGAGCTGCGTATGCCACGGCAAACTGGCTGACACTGACGGCGGCGGTGCACAAATGCTGCGCAGCTAGCGCCATTCGACGGCCAACACCGCGGTTCCTGGTGTGTCCGCTGTGCCGTGCGTGTGATCATTGCTTGTACAGCCCTCTCGCAGTGTCCGGAGCAAGTATGGTGGGTCTGACACACCGGTGTCAATGTGTTCTTTTTTCCATTTCCAGGAGTGTACAACTATTAGAATTTGAGCTCCAATCTTTGAACTGCAGAGTTTGTGTTACTGAGCACTGGTGTAGAGACACAGAAATCCAAAATGTAGTATTATCATTGTATGAAAGGGCAAACTCTTAGTGCAGAACTGCTTCAAGGGGTGGAGGATCATGCATTTATATGAGAAAAGGAACACAGTTCAAATCAAGACATGACCTCAGCACAGTAAGTGAAGACAAACACTTTGAAAATCAGCTATTTAATTAACAGAGCTTGATATCACCAAGAAATTAATCATTTTGTGTGTGTGTATAGATCTCCCAATGATAGTGTGGACACTTTTTTCAACAAATTAGCAGAAGTTCTACATAAAGTCTGAAGTACAAAGGTCAACATAATTCTGTGTGGGGACATTAACATCAACACTAATGTCATAAAAGAATCCTGCAGCACATTCATAAATATCCTTCAAAGTTTTGGCATGCCCCTGTTGGTCAATAGTGCAACGATGGTTCTTATAATGACTGCATCAGTAATTGATAATGTGGCCACAAATATGGACACAGGTAAATCTGATGTAGCAGAAAGGATCTCAGACAATCAGACTATCTGTGTCAAATAACAACAGTAAAATGAGGTATCGAATCAGTCCATAAACTACAAACCTACAAGTGACATCTATCAGAAATCAAAATACAAGATTTTTCAAAAGAACTAGACTAATAAAGCTGGGTTGAAGTGAATAATGAAACCAATGCGAATATGAAATTCTCTAAATTCTCTACATTGTTTAAATTGAACTTTGAAAAGGCATTTCCAAAGGTATACAGGTCTTTATCAACATCTCACAAAAACAGATGGATAACAGGAGGTATTAAAAAGTCCTCCCAAACACTAAAACACCTCAGTTCCATGAAAAATATTTGCAGTGATTCACAATTCTTAAAGTTCTATCATCGAAACAAAAAATCTATAAGAAGGTGCTGATTGCTGCAAAAAAGTCATTTACTGACAAAATAATATATAATGCAGAGAATAAAAGCAAAGCAGTCTGGGATGTTATAAAAATGGAAATGGGGAGAGACAAACAAATGCAGAATAGCATGTTGCTAAGGGAGTGGGATAAGGTAATAAATGATCCACAACACTTAGCAAACTATTCAAACGAGCATTTTTCAAGTATTGCAGAGAAGATACAGCAAAAATTCCCCAAAACAAATTTAACACCTGTAAATAATGTTGCACTAAATACGTGATGTTACTTCCAGCCACAGAGAATGAACTCAATAAAACTGTTTAAAAACTACAAAAATAATATATCAGTAGGGTGAGATGAAGTGCCAATGTGTGTACTGAAACAATGCATAGGGATAATACAAGGACCCATAACAAATATAATATAGAATCCTTCACACCAGGGGTATTTCCAGAGCAGGTAAAACAGGCAAGAATTGTATCTTTGCTTAAGAAAGGTAATGAGGTAGCCACAGAAAATTACTGGTTAATTTCCCTGCTGTCACCATTCTCCAAAATAATAGAGGAAATTATGAAAGACATATTAATGAATTACCGGAATAAATACAATCTTTTAAGCAATTCATATTTTGATTTCTGAAGTGGCAAAAATATGGAGGCAGCCACAGTAGAATTCACAAAAGATGTAATTGATGCTCTTGATAAAGATGAGTGTGTAACAGACACATTTTTGGATCTTTCTACAACCTTTGATAGAGTTGACCACAAGATTCTATTAAATAAATTAGAAGCATTAGGAATAAGAGGGGTAGCTAATGACAGGTTTAGATCATACCTAGCAGATAGGGTACATTGAGTAGAGATAACACATACTTCAAATAGATGTAAACATTTAGTAAAACACTTATCAGAACCAAAATACATTAATATAGGGGTTCTGGATGGTAGCATATTAGAATCAGTACTATTCCTGTTATACATCTATGACTTTCCCAGTAGTGTTACTCATGGTAAAAAAATTTTCTTCGCTGATGACAGCAATATTATAGTCACAGAGAAAACAAGAGAACAACTTGCAGGGGAAGAAAATGAAACTCTCAAAGAAGTTTATGATTGGTCAATAAGCAATAAAGTGACATTAAACATAAAGAAAACTAATGCCATGAATTTCAGTTTGAAGAGAAAAATGACAATGATAAATTAAATGTAGATGGCACCTCTATAGACTGTGTAACAAGTGCAAAATTTCTAGGAATGAATGTTGATTCTCAGTTGATGTGGTGTGGACACACAAAGGTACTTTCAAACAGAATGTAATCAGCATGTTATGCCCTTAGAATCCTATCATCAGTGTGTAACATGCAGTGTCTCTTAGTTACATATTATTCATATGTACACTCAATTCTTAGCTATGGCATTCTTTTTGGGGGAACAAATGCACTAAATATGAAAAAAATTTTCGAACTCCAGAAAATATCCACAAGAATAATAACCAAAAAATGTTAGTCGAGCTCATTGCAAAGATCTGTTCAAAACAATGGGGATTTTAACTGCTCCATGTGAATACATTTACCAGTCAGTTGTACACATCAAGAATAAAATTGGTAATTACTGCGAAACAGGTCTGTCCATGACCATGCAACAAGAGACAGACTCAACTTACATTTACCAAGAAAAAATAAATATAAAACTCAAAACAGAATTTTCTACCAAGGAATAAAACTGTACAATAAATTACCAAAAGAGATCAAAGAAATTGCAAACATACGCTTATTTAAAAAGGAATGGCAGCTGAAAACTACCCGTTATGCAATACATTTTACACATTGAAGGATTACTTAGATAAAACAGAGTAGGGGATTGATAAACAATGTTATACAAATAAATAATAATAATAATGGTTATAAAACATCCAACATTCCGCATAACACCTTCACTTTACGATTTTTTCCTTCTTTTTCCTTTCTAGAAATACTTACCACGAAGCTATGCATAGCACAATATTAACACCTCTTCCTCTTTATTAGCACAACATCTCACTCATTATGGTGGGATGCTGACTCTGTTTTTCTGGATAGCAAATGGGAAGTTAGGGTACAGAAGACTGCCCAGAGATTACCAGCTCGCGCGCGCGCGCGCGTCTGTGTGTGTGTGTGTGTGTGTGTGTGTGTGTGTGTAGAGTGTGAAGTGTTATGAAACAATGCACGTATAGTGTGTGCAGTGACTGATAGATGTGAGTGAACAGCGTGGCATTACATTCGTTAATAAGTTACTCGTATTTGTAAAAAAATATTGTATACCAGGAGTAAATCTAATGATTGTCTCTATCTAGAAGTATGTAAATATATGTGTATACGAATTAGCTTATTTTAAATTGATCTGGTAAAAACTTTAACATGACCTATGTCCTTGTAAAAAGAGACCTACAGATGAATAAACCTACTACTACTAGTATTACTAAATTCCCTAGAACTGTGGAAGGTGGTAATGTCGTTGAGAAAAAAAGGACAAATTCTTCTTCCCTTAGCGTCTGCCTTACATTTTGTCTTTCCACCTTGTGAGCTTCTGCTGACAACATGTAAGTTTGATTCATCTGTATTTTGCTGGCTGGGTAATGGTATATTTAACTACAATTAGTCGAGTTAATTATTTATAAACGATTGCCATCCTGTCTCCTTACTACACTTGTATCTTGTAGTATGTTTTGAATATTTTTCATTTGCAAGGTTGCAGTACGTCGCTGCTATTTTTGTTGGGAGTCGTCCCCCATTGTATTGCGGGGTTAGCAGAGCGTTCGTTGACTGAAATTTTAATTGGATGGACTGGACAGCATTTCTTGTCCATCGGTCGGTATTATTTACCTGTCAGCTCACTCGGTTCCTGCCTTGCATGGATGTCTGAGATTTGTTGCAGTTTAACTGTAGGGAACAGTTATCATAGGCTTCAGAGTGCATAGGTGTATTTTTAGTTTATCTTATGTGATTTTGGGAAGAATGAGGTTTTATGGGCCACGTTGTGGCGTGAAACTGGAAGATGGATTAGTACTTAGGGATAGTATTCAAATTTGTTGCATGTCATTTGTTATGTTATACAGACAGGTGCTTTTCTTGAAATAAGATTTTGTTATTTTTAGAGCTAATTGTTAATGTTTCTTTGAATTGTTTTAGATCCTATAGTGTAAGCTTAATTTTTTTTATACATGTCTTGGTGACTGAAAGGTTATGCTGACTAGCATCAGCTATAGAAATAAGGCTTATGCATATTTTGAGACACTGATTGTATTAACGGTTCAGTATTGGTAAGGCCTTACATTTAATGTTTATTTTCTGGACTTTAATGTGTTCCCTTCGTTGTCTGATTCGAGTTAACTTTGGCCTCTGAGATACATTGGCGAATGGTCTTGTGATTTACGTCTTGTCTTAAACTCATTATGAAGTTAAAACGCATGAAGGCATTTCTAGATGCGTAGCTGACTGAATAACTTCCTGGTTTCTTAGCAGTAGCTTCTAAAGGCGCCTTTTGACGAGTAACGTTATAAGAGGCTTCAGTTATCTTAGCTTAATTTATTTGTCTTAGGCTATGGTAATCTTGTGTACAGTTTTTGGTAATTGTGTTCGTGAAGTTCGGGCCCTCGCGTGATCGTATCGTGCTTGCCGCGAGCGGGAGGCCTGTTTTTGTGACACCGCGGGTTTCGCGGTATCGGCTGGTATGTGGAGAGGCGCCGCGCCGCAGTGCACAAGTTTGTTTACGTGCGATGTCCAAAGATTAAATTGAGTTTGATCAGCCTCTCTCTCTCCCACCTTAAGCTTATTATTTTAACGCCTGCCTATGCGTGCAGACGTCATGTTTTGAGGTTGTTGAGAGTTTTACATTCAGCCAGTTACACTTATTTCAATCTGATTGCTAGTGAGCGTTTTTGTATAAATTTCTTACCGCCGTGTCTTCCATATAAAATTTTCCCTTGATCTTAAGGTTATATTTAAACTCCTGATTTTTGGTAATTAATGTTTCAACGTAATGTCACCTTGCGTTATGTAAATATTGTTTCATTTTTAGATGAAAACTCGTCTATTGTTCCACTTGTCCGGATTTACTTGTAAATCGTTTCTTAAGGTTAGTTGTGTCTACGCACCTTAATGCCAAGATGTCTGTTGATGGCTTGGGGAATGCTCTACAGAAATATTTTATTTAAGTCACATTAAATATTAACTGTAAAGTTACAGCCTCCAGTGGTGAGATAGTTTGCCGGCCGGTGTGGCCGTGCGGTTCTAGGCGCTTCAGTCTGAAACCGCGTGACCGCTACGGTCGCAGGTTCGAATCCTGCCTCGGGCATGGATGTGTGTGATGTCCTTATGTTAGTTAGGTTTAAGTAGTTCTACGTTCTAGGGGACTGATGATCACAGATGTTAAGTCCCATAGTGCTCAGAGCCATTTTTTGGTGAGATAATTTGATTTTCTTTTGTTTGAACTTGTCGAAGAACTGTTTTTTAAATGGATGCCATTGGTTTTAATTATTGATTGATCTTAAGTGGTGAATTTCAAAGCATATTTAAATTGACACTTTTTTCTGTGCGCTTTGTTAAAGTGTTATGTTTATTAAAAATGAGTTTGTAATTGACAAATGATAACAACTGCGTGCCTATCCTTCCAAGTAGTGTTTTCCCATCCCGTCCTGTGTTCATGGATGTCAGCCAAGAGATATTTTATACAATCCTTTCTCTTGCATTATCGTGAGAGTTGTGTGGGTTTGATTGCTTACCATATATGAACAATAACGCCTACCAGTCTACTCACTGGCCTGATGAGGCCCCAGTTACAAGAAAAATAACAAAATGCTGGACAAGTACAGTTCAAAATTCGTTGTTACAGAATTCCAGTGAGCTGCATTTAAAAACAGATTTTTGCCCGTCGTCAGTGTAACTTACCTCCATGTTGCGACAGTTAAATAAAATCGTTTTATTATGAACTGCTCTCTAAGTATTACGAATATGTCATGGGTGTCGATGCAGGCAACCGACAAACGTAGCCGCGTCAAAAGCTGCCTAGGTATATGAGAAGGGTCTCATTGTTCCCTTAACTCTTTATTTTACCTTCGGTTCCCACTATTCTGCTTGCAAGCACTGTTAGGCAGACCATAGTCAATTGCCAGAGGAGATCTTCCTCCTTGTCATCATGTGTAGCAACTTGGAGTTTGGCTTTTAGTTACATTCCGGCATGATATATGATGATGCAAACTATGATAGTGATGAAGAATAGCAAGAATGTTACCCAAAGATGCATAATGGTACAAACCAGTGAAAAGGAAACAAAGAGAAGCTGATACGAACTCTTGGTGATCTGCATATACCACGTCCAGTTGGAAGTATGTGCAAACTGACTCATTATGGACAATAAAAGACAAGCAATCCATGAAAATAAAATACACACATTTTTCATATTACAGAAAAGAGCAGTCGGAATAGTAACCAAACTTAGTAACCAAAGTCAATGTAAAAATCCGTTCACAACACTGGGGATTTTATCTGTATTATGTGACTACAATTAGCAATAAGTTGTTTGGGTCAAAATTAGCATTGATATTTACTGCATTCCATTAGAACTACTGACGGCCTTGGGAGAGCCAGTCCTGACAAAACTCTACCATCTGGTGAGCAAGATGTACGAGACAGGCGAAATACCCTCAGACTTCAAGAAGAGTATAATAATTCCAATCCCAAAGAAAGCAGGTATTGACAGATGTGAAAATTACCGAACTATCAGTTTAATAAGTCACAGCTGCAAAATACTTACGCGAATTCTTTACAGACGAATGGAAAAACTGGTAGAAGCCGACCTCGGGGAAGATCAGTTTGGATTCCGTAGAAATGTTGGAACACGTGAGGCAATACTGACCTTACGACTTATCTTGGAAGAAAGATTAAGAAAAGGCAAACCTACGTTTCTAGCATTTGTAGACTTAGAGAAAGCTTTTGACAATGTTGACTGGAATACTCTCTTTCAAATTCTGAAGGTGGCAGGGGTAAAATACAGGGAGCGAAAGGCTATTTACAATTTGTACAGAAACCAGATGGCAGTTATAAGAGTCGAGGGGCATGAAAGGGAAGCAGTGGTTGGGAAGGGAGTGAGACAGGTTTGTAGTCTCTCCCCGATGTTATTCAATCTGTATATTGAGCAAGCAGTGAAGGAAACAAAAGAAAAATTTGGAGTAGGTATTAAAATCCAGGGAGAAGAAATAAAAACTTTGAGGTTCGCCGATGACATTGTAATTCTGTCAGAGACAGCAAAGGACTTGGAAGAGCAGTTGAACAGAATGGACAGTGTCTTGAAAGGAGGGTATGATGAACATCAACAAAAGCAAAACGAGGATAATGGAATGTAGTCGAATTAAGTCGGGTGATGCTGAGGGAATTAGATTAGGAAATGAGACACTTAAAGTAGTAAAGGAGTTTTGCTATTTAGGGAACAAAATAACTGATGATGGTCGAAGTAGAGAGGATATAAAATGTAGACTGGCAATGGCAAGGAAAGCGTTTCTGAAGAAGAGAACTTTGTTAACATCGAATATAGATTTAAATGTCAGGAAGTCGTTCCTGAAAGTATTTGTATGGAGTGTAGCCATCTATGGAAGTGAAACATGGACGATAGTTTGGACAAGAAGAGAATAGAAGCTTTTGAAATGTGGTGCTACAGAAAAATGCTGAAGATTAGATGGGTAGATCACATAAGTAATGAGGATGTATTGAATAGGATTGGGGAGAAGAGAAGTTTGTGGCACAACTTGACTAGAAGAAGGGATCGGTTGGTAGGACATGTGTTGAGGCATCAAGGGATCACCAATCTAGTATTGGAGGGCAGTGTGGAGGGTAAAAATCGTAGAGGGAGACCAAGAGATGAGTACACTAAGCAGATTCAGAAGGATGTAGCTTGCAGTAGGTACTGGGAGATGAAGAAGCTTGCACAGGATAGATTAGCATGGAGAGCTGCATCAAACCAGTCTCAGGACTGAAGACCACAACAACAACAACATTTACTGCACATACAACACCATACTTGGCCTTGTAACAAATTCAAAAAAATGGTTCAAATGGGTCTGAGCGTTATGGAACATCTCATGTCATCAGTCCACAAGAACTTAGAACTACTTATACCCAACTAAACTAAGGACATCAGACACATCCATGCCCGGGGCAGGATTCGAACCTGCGACCGTAGCGGTCGCGCGGTTCCAGACTGAAGCGCCTAGAACCCCTCGGCCACCAGCGGCCGGCAACAAATTCAAAACAGCATTTTCTGTCAAGGAATAAAACTGTACAATAAATTCCCGAAAGATATTATAGAGCTTACTCGAACGAACTTATTTAAAAAGACAGTTGAAAACTACCCTTTGGAGCCTACTACACTTATATCGAGAATGATCGATATGTGCTCCAGAATTTCAGTGTGCGGCGCTACCTGAAGAATATATTTATCTGTAACGGAAAATATTCGGTTTTTTAGTCCCTTGAGAGCTGCGTAAGTATCGATGTGTTTAGCTTACGAATAATAAATTCTTAACATAGTAACATGACGTGGTTGTTAACTAAAAAGAAGATTGTTATTCGATAGAGATGTGTAAAGATGGGCATGACTAATAGTAAGATACGAGAGTTTGGTGGAGGGAATTACGGGGACTGAATAAGGTGAATCGAAATGTATCTGAAAACGAATAAATGCCTTACAGTGGCTTCAAGAGCAAAGCAAGCGTGGTCAGCACTTGTACCTGGGACGAACTTATTCTGAACATGTTGAACTACATAGACATGGAGCGATTACAAACAAGCACCTAGAAATGGTGCGTGTAATGAAACTGCGAAGTCCAACGAATTGTACTCTGTCAGAGTCTGACAGAAGCGCTCAGGGGCATGTAGTGCGTGACATTGTAAGCTACCAAACTGGAAGAAGTGTATGTTATGGCCAGGCATAAGGAATTTGTTAATAGGGCACAGGCTAAAATGCATCAAGAGGAATTAACATGAAAGGAGAGCACAGTGGGCTAAATTTATGAATCACAAAAAGACGCTAAGAAGAGCCTGTTGTCAGGTATTGTCGGCTATTATTGCCTTACGCAGCACCAGGCGCACTCACTGAAATAGGGCCAGACCAACTTTAATATTTAGAAGTGTATCAAGGTGATGGAGCGTGGTAGTTTCTTTTTGTGAACAACAGCCATTTTCACGTTAACGCTGTGTTAAAAGTGCTTAAACATGAACGATTACCAATAGGGTCCTGTCCTGTCATTATTAATTAAAACCGAGTGTCACTGTTAACGATAAAAATTGCTGATCTAATTGAACTGTGACAAATTGTTTAATAAAGTGAAAGTTATCAAAGATTAAAAAATAATTGGGACTGATGGTTAAAGATAATTGACTTCGTTGATCAGTGAAATCTTCACTTAAAAAACCAGTATGAACTTTCAGTGATTATGAAAAAGTAATTTCATTGAGTTTTTAAATATTATCGTAGATCAGGAAATTTACTTTCTCTGCGGGATCAATAATTTCTGCTCTCATTTTAAAAATACGTAACAGTGTTATGCAAAGGTTAATCAGTAGTTATTTAATGAAATTTACGCGCTAATATTATTATTTTGCTTAACAGAGAATATTTATTTAAGAACAATTACAATAGTAGAAACGTAAACAGCAGGTATTATGGTAGGCTGCGCAAAGCTATGTATTACTCAAACTGTGTGCCAAACGACTGGCAGTCAAGTTCATATGCTTAGTACAGTATGTTTGGCTATTTTTACGATTAGATCTATGCCATATTGCTATCAGTGATTTTGAATCTGAGCTCGAGTTGGTATTGTTGTCCCCATACCCACATGATTGTCTTTCGGTAATTATTACGCAAATACTTTCCAAATTGATTAACAACTATACAATACTATTCTCTCAGACCGCGACCTAGTGACCGTTTTCTGTAACCACTAAAACCTAAACTAAAAAATATTTTACTTCATTATCTGAAATTTCACTAATTACTTTTTAGTTTACATTATATATCAAAATTCTGTCGATCGTTATTGTATACAAGAGTCCACGCAAAAACAGTTCGGATGTAACTGATTCTACATAATCTGATTTAATTTGTCCTTCGGAAGCGATGCTTTCTTCCAGGCAACAGTTACATTAGGAACACGTATAATTAATCATTTCAATTATTCGAGAGTGTAGGTCCGTTATATGGGGACTGGTCGAAGTTACTAAAGAAGAAAGTAATACAGTCGAAAATGTTAATACTCAAATTCGAATAATGAATTTGAAAGCCAAGGATAGAAATGTATGCATTTTTCGTTGAAAATAATTCTATTACAAGGTACCAGGAGCAATTTTGTTACGGATATGGCGAAGTAGAGCACTTCACGAGGGACTGTCACCAGTCAGAAACAAGCAGAGGTTCATGGACAAGTGGCTGACATTGTCGACATGGGCAAAACGGTCACCACAGAGGAAAGAACTCGTCACGCGGTCGGTGTAAGCAGTATCGTTCAGGACGTGGTCGATATTGAGGAGACCAAGGCTATCAGACGGACAGAAGTGGCTTGAGTAGGTTAGTGACAGGTACAACCCACAGTGGAACGCAATAATGATGAGTCATCTGACAACGCATAGACTGATTGGTTACTGGATAGAGATTCCAAAGACCACCTTGTTAATAACGAAAATTATTTTTCTGATTGCGTGTTAATAGAGCCTGTAAATGTAAAAACAGTGGACAATAGAGTTTTAGCAGCTCTAAACATAGGAAATACAAGTAGTTACTTTCCAGTTTATGCTGAAATAACTCCCTTTAAAACAAAAAAAACATACTGGGTGACAATTATTGAACTACATGAAATAAAACATCATAATGTCTGAACGCTTTGCGTTAGGACGTTCAAACCGCACGGTTGGCCGCGTGGCATGATGGGAATTAGTATGCGCAAGTATTCTTTAGTTTAGCGAGGAAGCCCACTTTCATTTGGACGGGTGCGTCAATGAACAAAATTGACGCATTTGAGGGACTGAGAATCCGCATTTCGCGATCGAGAAGTCTCTTCAACCTCAACGGGCGACTGTGTGGTGCGCAATGTCCAGTCAGGGAATAATCGTTGCGATATTCATTGATGGCACGGCGATTACCGAACGGTACATGAAGGTTTTGGAAGATGATTTCATCCCCATTATCCAAAGTGTCTCTGATTTCGACAAGATGTGGTTCACGCAAGAAGGAGCTTGACCCCATCGAATCAGGAGAGTGTTTGATGTCCTGGAGGAGCACTTTGGTAACTGCATTCTGGCTCTGGGGTACCCAGAGGCCAATGGCATGGGCCTCGATTGCACGCCATATTCTCCGGATCTGAACACATTCAACTAACATTTTCTAGGCTATATTAAAGACAAGGTGTAAAACAACAACCCAAAAACCATTGCAGAGCTGAGAAGAGGCATCGATGTTCCGACACTTCAGCGGATCATGCAGAATTTCGCCATTCGTCTGCTCCACGACATCAGCAATGATGACAGGGGTTTCGAACATGTCATAATCAAAATCCGAATATCTCTAGTGACGTTTACATGTTCAATAAAGTGTGTGCACGCCGTAGTTAGTAACTAATTTACGTTTTTTTCATGTAGTTCAATAATTGTCTTCCTGTATGTTACTGAAAGATATGGATACAGCCTGATCATGTTGATCACCACGGCTGTCACTAATGTAACGATTAACGAAAACGATTCCAGCTCTATTAATACACATTTATTGTCTTACTATTGGCTTAGTTCGTAGAACGTCTTCAGGTTGTCGAGTTGAGTTGAAGTCGTGACATAACTGGTCTGGGTGTCGTATCTAGTGTGAAAGACCAAGTTAAAAAAAAAAACGTTCATGAGTATTCTGCAGACTGCCTGCCGGAAATGTAGTGAGCGCAACGCAGCATGCTGCATACGGTTTTTTAACAGTAGTGTCACTACGCATGTTGCGAGAATTGTAATAAGTAATACAGATAATTTAGATATGGTGGAGAGTGTGGCAATTCTCACGAATAATACCACAAGTGATGAATAATTTTATTTATCTTCGAGATATCTACTGTATGTATGAACGACGGTGCATGCCGTTCAGCAGTTAAGTGATGTAAAAAAACACATTATTTCTTCCTAAAATCTAACACCTTCCTTCCCTAGCGCTTCAGTCCGGAACCCCCGCGGCTGTTACGGTCGCAGGTTCGAATCTTGCCTTGGGCATGGATGTGTGTGCTGTCCTTAGGTTAGTCAGGTTCAAGTAGTTACGTTAAGTCCCATAGTGCTCAGAGCCATTTGAACCATTTGAACCACTTTGAACCTTCGCTAAAAGTGATGTTGTGTATGTGTTAGTAGTTTTATTAGATGTGGTAAAAATGGTTACAGTTTTATAGCGGGTCATAGTTCCGAATGCAGCAGCAGTTTGTGTCATACCTGTCATCGATTGTAATTTTGTCTTGTGAAGCAATGTCTTCTCCACCCTCCCAAAGTGGCGATGAAAAAAGTTGGGTGATGACAGCATACATTAATAGACTGAACAAACTCATGTGTTTACGTATTGTTTCAACGCAAACACTGCATTTTCTTGTATTGCTGATAATTTTAGAATATTACGGTATTTCACAAACATCATAGATGAGGAATAATAATTAATTTGCGCCTTAAAACGCCTTGTACTTAACCTCAACAAGGTTCCAATCATTTTAAATAATTATTATTGTTTATATTTTTCCAGTGACTCATTATCTTCACTCTTAACATCCCTTATACGAGCTTTAAAGTACACAGTCATGTTTTATAGAGGAATACCTGCAGAAAATAGCTTGATATGAACAATGTGATAATCAACATAAACATTGCACATTTTGCGTTGCCGACGTATTTTGCAGAAATTTTGGATAACTGTGACACTGGACATCATACTTGTGGAAAATAATTAACTTAATTATATGTCGTTTTCACCGGTGCGGAGAGCTGTTCATGAAAGTGAGAGCGACTCGTGGCACTCAAATCGAACGTATGACGCTTTTTAACAGTGAACCATCTGTAAGTGACAGTAAGAAACCAGGGAATAAAAAAAAGTTGATTTTATATCCCAATTTCAGGATTAGGGAGTAGTATTTAATGTGAAACATATTTTCGGCAGTTACACATTCCTAGTTCGTTATTTACATTTTTAACAAGACAATGAGATCGACAGGAAGTGCAAAATGGCAAAGCAGGCATGGCTAGAGGAAAAATGTAAGGATGTAGAGGCTTATCTCACTAGGGGTGAGATAGATACAGCCTACAGGCAAATTAAAGAGAACTTTGGAGAAAAGAGAACCACTTGAATGAATATCAAAAGCTCAGATGGAAACCCAGTTCTAAGCAAAGAAGGGAAAGCAGAAAGGTGGAAGTAGTATATAGAGGGTCTATACAATGGCGATGTACTTGAGGACAATATTATGGAAATGGAAGAGGATGTAGATGAAGATGAAATAGGGGATACGATACTGCGTGTAGAGTTTGACAGAGCACTGAAAGACCTGAGTCGAAACAAGGCCCCGGGAATAGACAACATTCCACTAGAACTACTGACAGCCTTGGGAGAGCCAGTCCTGACGAAACTCTGCCATCTGGTGACCAAGATGTATGAGACAGGCGAAATTCCCACAGACTTCAAGAAGAATGTAACAATTCCAATCCCAAATAAAGCAGGTGTTGACAGATGTGAAAATTACCGAACTATCAGTTTAATAAGTCACAGCTGCAAAATACTAACGCGGATTCATTACAGACGAATGGAAAAACTAGTAGAAGCCGGGGAAGATCAGTTTGGATTCCGTAGAAATGTTGGAACACGTGAGGGAAAACTGACCCTACGACTTATCTTAGAAGCTAGATTAAGAAAAGGCAAACCTACGTTTCTAGCATTTTTAGACTTGGAGAAAGTTTTTGACAATGTTGAGTGGAATACGCTCTTTCAAATTCTAAAGGGGGCAGGGGTAAAATACAGGGAGCGAAAGGCTATTTACAGTTTGTACAGAAACCAGATGGCAGTTATAAGAGTCGAGGGACATGAAAGGGAAGCAGTGGTTGGAAAGGGAGTGAGACAGGGTTGTAGTCTCTCCCCGATGTTATTCAATCTGTATATTGAGAAAGCAGTGAAGGAAACAAAAGAAAAATTCGGAGTAGGTATTAAAATCCATGGAGAAGAAATAAAAACTTTGAGATTCGCCGATGAGATTGTAATTCTGTCGGAGACAGCAAAGGACTTGGAAGAGCAGTTCAATGGAATGGATAGTGTCTTGAAAGGAGGGTAGGAGATGAACATCAACAAAAGCAAAACGAGGATAATGGAATGTAGTCGAATTAAGTCGGGTGATGCTGAGGGAAGTAGATTAGGAAATGAGACACTTAAAGTAGTAAAGGAATTTTGCTATTTGGGGAGCAAAATAGCTGATGATGGTCGAAGTAGAGAGTATAGATTTAAGTGTCAGGAAGTCATTTCTGAAAATATTTGTATGGAGTGTAGCCATCTATGGAAGTGAAACATGGACGATAGTTTGGACAAGAAGAGAATAGAAGCTTTTGAAATGTGGTGCTACAGAAAAATGCTGAAGATTAGATGGGTAGATCACATAAGTAATGAGGATGTATTGAATAGGATTGGGGAGAAGAGAAGTTTGTGGCACAACTTGACTAGAAGAAGGGATCGGCTGGTAGGACATGTGTTGAGGCATCAAGGGATCACCAATCTAGTATTGGAGGGCAGTGTGGAGGGTAAAAATCGTAGAGGGAGACCAAGAGATGAGTACACTAAGCAGATTCAGAAGGATGTAGGTTGCAGTAGGTACTGGGAGATGAAGAAGCTTGCACAGGATAGAGTAGCATGGAGAGCTGCATCAAACCAGTCTCAGGACTGAAGACCACAACAACAACAACAAGAAGTAAATGTTAATTCTTTATTATATATGAAGAATATGTTACATAATTGTTGAAATAGTCCTTAGTGAATGAAATTTACCAATGTGTCTGGTGAGCCAGTCCATAAACTGTATTTTGAAAGTCGGTAATAACTACATAGTTCGTCATTTTTTAGCAAATCAGATACTTCGATATATTTTATGATAAATATTTCGGGTACTTTTGAGCACAGTCCAGGTAAGACTACATTACATTTACGATATTAAAATGCATGCATGGCCAAAGGAACAGGCACTCCAGATACCACAGGCGTTACAAAATACGCTAAATGCACACTGAACTAGTTGTTTCATTTTAATAGTAGGCTGCGATTGGATGGGAAGAGAGGAAGATGAGTTACGTATTTTCTTTTTCCTTATATACTTAATTCACATCACCTGGATACTTTTGAACACAACCCCAGATGTTGTTGCTTTGTAATGGGTTCTTTTATTTCTGTATTAGGCTTTGTAACAAATGGAGGAAAAGGAGGTGGAACACATTCAGAGTTTGTGCGCCATTCTATGTTAATAATGCATATCTTTGACTTTGAAGTTCACGGTCCATAGTTTGTTATTGCATATCTGTCGCCTTTTTCTAATACTACACTCGGATTGGCTGGAAAGAGAAGTGCTTGGGGAATGAAGCACTGTCTGGTTCCATCATTTTGCATTTTTTAATACTGTCCTATGAGCGGCTGTAAATAATGATGGGAGAAAGTGACCGACGGGGGAGTGAAGGGGGGAAGGAAGGTGTTACATGATGTGTACGTCAGAAACAAAGTAAATTGATTAGGTTTTAAGCACCATTTTAATACTATGCTCTGATTCGTTGCAGTTTCAAATTTTCCACTGACACAACTGGACTATTTCTCCAATCTTGAATTTTTAATATTGCGCTATGGTTGGGCTGGTTGGGGGGAGGGGGGAGGGTTTTTAATTTCCTGGTCTTACATTTCAGCAAGATAGTGCCCATCCGCACACTGCGAGAGTTTCCACTATTTATCTTCGTGCTTTGCTAAACCCTACATTGACCAAGTTAACCGTAATTCTTCCTAATTGAGAACGTTTGGAGAATTGTGGAAAGGGACCTCCAACCGGATCGTGATTTTGACTACCTAACGCCCCAAGTGGACGGAATTCAGCACGATATCCCTCAGGAGGACGTCCAGCAACGCTGTCACTCATCTGCTTTGAAAAGCACTCCACGATACCTACTGCCCTCCTGTTGACCGGGACACTCGTAGCCTCTCGTTCTGCCAACTGCAGAAGGCTGAACAGTCGTGTGCCAAAGGTAGTAGACAACCCCATTCGCTTCTTCCTCGCAAGTGATGCTCACCTATGTCCGAACTCAGTCACGCAGCGCTCTTCCGTCTGTCAAAGCAGAGTGTGTATGGCCACAACTCACTGTAATTTCTCATACTGAACCATAAGATAGACTAAGGATGACATGGGGGACACAGAATATGACAGTATATCTTCAGAATTATGGATACCTAAACAAAGTTTAAACGAAACTGGCTCGCACTGAATCTGCTATGTGGACTAGCGCCAAACGGGTGCTATGAGTCGTAGGTAAATAGCGCGTAGTATTAAATAAATATATTAAATGTATTCAGTTACGTGTAGTTAAGTTGATACTGCCCATGAACGAATCATCAAAGAGTTATTCGTACCCAACATTTGTTTTACTTGACAAAGGATGCAAATTCTTCACGAAGAGAATAGGAACTTGATAAAGTCTTCAGGAAGTGAGTGACTTACGTGTGTCGATTAAATCAGGCACACGAGTTTGGGGGTTAAAATGAAGTGCAATAAGCGCAACAACCGCCATAGACGTGGGAACCAGTAGTGACAAGGTAAGCTATGTAACAACTGTAATAATACAGACAGGGTAGACGTTTAGAATGACGTTTATTTTTGCCTTAACGTTGGCACTTCGTTAAGCAACTATTTTTGGGTTAGCTTGTCGTAACACTGACGTTTCCACTCACACAAGAGAGACAGGAAGGTAAAGAGAGAGAGAGAGGGGGGGGGGGGGACGGAGAGAGAGAGAGAGAGAGAGAGAGAGAGAGCTACTGGGGCTACATGTACACCATGTATCTGCGACCTCGATCGTTTGTGGTCGGTACTCCGTTATACACAGACTCTGGGTGTGGATTCTTTTCCGCTATTCTTACTGGATGTCACAGGTGTCACAAACGTTATGTTAACGTGATGATCACCACGACATGAGAGTGAGTGGCACTGTTAAAAACTATTAAAAATACTAGATTAGCGAGACTTGTGCAGTTACAGGAAAACATTTTACCTCAGAAGTGATTATTAAAATGGAGAACTTACTACATGTCACAGATCATGACTCGTGACATCACGGGTCATCACGATAGATCGGCAAAAGTTGTTATGCTACGCACAAGAAATTTGTGTACTGATACCAATACCGTTGTTTGGTTTGAGATTCGCTGTTAGTATTGTTCCTCAACTGTATGTCTACTAATTCTTCATTACAAGACCTATTTCTTAACTGTTCTGAAAGGTTTATAGAGTTTACATATCGTCGTTGAGAAGCCCACATCTAAAGAAACCTCAATAGTTGTGCTTCTACATGAAAGAGGCAACAGAAGTCTTGCAGTCATTCTGCATTTCTTTTCGTACAGCATAAGGTACCAAACAAACTTACTGACAAATATTTGGTAACGACTTTACAAAAGTTCAGTCGTTTCTCATGGGGTCTCAGTACACATGTAGTGAAGTCAGACATTTTGATGGAAACACACACACACACACACACACACACACACACACACACACACACACACACACATGCATGTGTGTACTCTCTCTCTCTCTTTTCTCGCATAAAGTAACTTCTACGAATTGTATCTTTTTTAGATTTCTAGAAAGCCAACACGTAATGTTTGCGTTGGTTGGCCAGTGACCATGGCAATTACATTCGTGCTAGGTCTTTGATTCATAATCAAAAAATCTTCGGTCCCGGGTTCGATCCCCGCCACTGCCTAAATTTTGATAAATAATCAGCATTGGCGGCCGAAGACTTCCGGCATAAGAAGTCAGCCTCTTATGCCAACGGCCTTGTCAAAGATGGCGGAGAAGCGGATAGAGGTTCAGGGCACTCTCTTGTCCTAGGGGTGGGAAATTGCCCCTAAAGGCGGAAGAATCAGCAATGATCAACGACATGAGGATGCAGAAGGCAATGGAAACCACTGCATTAAAGACACGTAACGTGTGTCCACAGGACATGTGGCCTGTAATTGAAGAAGTGTCATGATGATCTCTCCAAAGATTCCGGAATAGTCCCCCATTCGGATCTCCGGGAGGGGACTGCCAAGGGGGAGGTTACCATGAGTTAAAGATTGAATAATCAACGAAAGGATAACGTTCTACGAGTCGGGGCGTGGAATGTCAGAAGCTTGAACGTGGTGGGGAAACTAGAAAATCTGAAAAGGGAAATGCAAAGGCTCAATCAAGATATAGTAGGGGTCAGTGAAGTGAAGTGGAAGGAAGACAAGGATTTCTGGTCAGATGAGTATCGGGTAATATCAACAGCAGCAGCAAATGGTATAACAGGTGTAGGATTCGTTATGAATAGGAAGGTAGGGCAGAGGGTGTGTTACTGCGAACAGTTCAGTGACCGGGTTGTTCTAATCAGAATCGACAGCAGACCAACACTGACAACGATAGTTCAGGTATACATGCCGACGTCGCAAGCTGAAGATGAACAGATAGAGAATGTGTATGAGGATATTGAAAGGGTAATGCAGTATGTAAAGGGGGACGAAAATCTAATAGTCATAGGCGACTGGAATGCAGTTGTAGGGGAAGGAGTAGAAGAAAAGGTTACAGGAGAATATGGGCTTGGGACAAGGAATGAAAGAGGCGAAAGACTAATTGAGTTCTGTAACAAGTTTCAGCTAGTAATAGCGAATACCCTGTTCAAGAATCACAAGAGGAGGAGGTATACTTGGAAAAGGCCGGGAGATACGGGAAGATTTCAATTAGATTACATCATGGTCAGACAGAGATTCCGAAATCAGTACTGGATTGTAAGGCGTACCCAGGAGCAGATATAGACTCAGATCATAATATAGTAGTGATGAAGAGTAGGCTGAAGTTCAAGACATTAGTCAGGAAGAACCAATACGCAAAGAAGTGGGATACGGAAGTACTAAGGAATGACGAGATACGTTTGAAGTTCTCTAACGCTATAGATACAGCAATAAAGAATAGCGCAGTAGGCAGTGCAGTTGAAGAGGAATGGACATGTCTAAAAAGGGCCATCACACAAGTTGGGAAGGAAACCATAGGTACAAAGAAGGTAGCTGCGAAGAAACCATGGGTAACAGAAGAAATACTTCAGTTGATTAATGAAAGGAGGAAGTACAAACACGTTCCGGGAAAATCAGGAATACAGAAATACAAGACGCCGAGGAATGAAATAAATAGGAAGCGCAGGGAAGCTAAGACGAAATGGCTGCAGGAAAAATGTGAAGCAGATAGGTGGAAAGAATACATTGAAAGCCTCTATGTGGGTGAAGATTTGTCTGATGTGATAGAAGAAGAAACAGGAGTCGATTTAGAAGAGATAGAGGATCCAGTATTAGAATCGGAATTTAAAAGAGCTTTGGAGGACTTACGGTCAAATAAGGCAGAAGGGATAGATAACATTCCATCAGAATTTCTAAAATCATTGGGGGAAGTGGCAACAAAACGACTATTCACGTTGGTGTGTAGAATATATGAGTCTGGCGACGTACCATCTGACTTTCGGAAAAGCATCATGCACACAATTCCGAAGACGGCAAGAGCTGACAAGTGCGAGAAATATCGCACAATCAGCTTAACAGCTCATGCATTGAAGCTGCTTACAAGAATAACATACAGAAGAATGGAAAAGAAAATTGAGAATGCGCTAGGTGACGATCAGTTTGGCTTTAGGAAAAGTAAAGGGACGAGAGAGGCAATTCTGACGTTACGGCTAATAATGGATGCAAGGCTAAGAAAAATCAAGACACTTTCATAGGATTTGTCGACCTGGAAAAAGCGTTCGACAATATAAAATGGTGCAAGCTGTTCGTGATTCTGAAATAAGTGGGGGTAAGCTATAGGGAGAAACGGGTCATATACAATATGTATAACAACCAAGAGGGAATAATAAGAGTGGACGATCAAGAACGAAGTGCTCGTATTAAGAATGGTGTAACACAAGGCTGTAGCCTTTCGCCCCTACTCTTCAATCTGTACATCGAGGAAGCAATGATGGAAATAAAAGAAAGGTTCAGGAGTGGAATTAAAATACAAGGTGAAAGGATATCAATGATACGATTCGCTGATGACATTGCTATCCTGAGTGAAAGTGAAGAAGAATTAAATGATCTGCTGAACGGAATGAACGGTCTAATGAGTACACAGTATGGTTTGAGAGTAAATCGGAGAAAGACGAAGGTAAAGAGAAGTAGTAGAAATGAGAACAGCGAGAAACTTAACAACAGGATTGATGGACACGAAGTCAATGAAGTTAAGGAATTCTGCTACCTAGGCAGTAAAATAACCAATGACGGACGGAGCAAGGAGGACATCAAAAGCAGACTCGCTATGGCAAAATAGGCATTTCTGGCCAAGAGAAGTCTACTAATATCAAATACCGGCCTTAATTTGAGGAAGAAATTTCTGAGGATGTGCGTCTGGAGTACAGCATTGTATGGTAGTGAAACATGGACTGTGGGAAAACCGGAACAGAAGAGAATCGAAGCATTTGAGATGTGGTGCTATAGACGAATGTTGAAAATTAGGTGGACTGATAAGGTAAGGAATGAGGAGGTTCTATGCAGAATCGGAGAGGAAAGGAATATGTGGAAAACACTGATAAGGAGAAGGGACAGGATGATAGGACATCTGCTAAGACATGAGGGAATGACTTCCATGGTAATAGAGGGAGCTGTAGAGGGCAAAAACTGCAGAGGAAGACAGAGATTGGAATACGTCAAGCAAATAATTGAGGACGTAGGTTGCAAGTGCTACTCTGAGATGAAGAGGTTAGCACAGGAAAGGTATTCGTGGCGGGCCGCTTCAAACCAGTCAGTAGACTGATGACAAAAAAAAAAAAAAAAAAAAAAAAAACTTCAGATGAAAACGTTCGTTAAAGACTGCGCGTAATACTTAAATCTATATTAGAAAATTTCCCTTTTCTTGCTGCTGCTTCTACATTTTATAACCTGCTTACTTTAGCCATTGCTAATTACTTTGTGCACAATTAACAAAACTCAATTATTACTTTTAGTGGGTGGGTTTATAGTCTAGTTCTGCCGACATCGCTTGAATAAATTCTACTACGTTCTGTTGCCCTTGTTTTACTATTGGTGACCTTCACGGAATTCATATTATAACCTTTTCGCAGGACAATATCCATTTCGTTTAACCGCTCTTCCAAGTCCTCTGCCGTCTCAGAGTTACGAGGGGAGATCAAAAAGATTCCGTTCGAAGGCTGTACGGTCCAGAATCGGTATGCTAATCAGGCATAGTGACATTGAGGCAACCATCTCACCAAAGCACCAGGTTGAAGATACCCATTTGGTAAAAAACCGTGTCCTGAGGAAGTCCGAAACTGCGTGCTGCACATGCTCGTGCGACAGGAATCGTTTTTAAGGGATCGAAGTCGTGATAATCACATGAGGAGAGATCAGGTTCATAGGGTCAGTGCTCAAGCGCCTCCCACTTGAGTTTGCGTAACTCCTGCGTCCGACATTTACGATACGGGGACGTGCGTTATCGTGGATCTGCAGCGCCCCTCGTCGTGCACCACTCCATAGTATTGGTCTTCGACACACGTGCTGCCCCGTTCACATTCTTTATCCTCCGACGGATGACAAGAAAAGCATAACAGCACGTTCTTCCTCTTTAGACAAGTATGGCAATAATGTCGCCAGAGTTCACGTTTCCGCATTTACCGCACGCACATCGGAAAAGCACAGATGTTAGACAAATCCCTTGCTACATGTCAGTACTCATGTACCAGCATCGGAGTCGCGCTATGCTGCATACATGCTGCAACAACGCCCACAAACCAAATCTTTTTGATCGTCCCTTATAAAATGTCGTTGGCAAACATCAAACTTTTTATTAGTTTTCCGTGAACGTTAACTCCCTTTCAAAATTTAACCTTGCTCAATCTAAAGACTGAATAACTTCCGAGGAGAAGCTTCGACCCTGTCTCATTCTCTTATCAACAACAGCTTCCATTTCAAGGCCTTCGGCTCTTAAATCTGCAGTCTCGTTTCTGTACAAGTTGTATATACCCTTCCGCACCCTGTATTTTAGTTTTTATACCTTCAGAATTTCAGAGAATGTTTTCCAGTCAACATAGTCAAAACTTTATCTGAATTCAGAAATGCTATAATCGAAGGTTTGCCGTTCTTTCAATCTCATCATCTGGCGTGTTCCTCCATTTCTTTCCCGAGGTCGGCTTACCAGTTTTCCATTCTTCCGTGCATAATTCGTGCCGTATTTAGCGACCATGACCTAATAAGCTGATGGTTCATTAATGTTCAAAAATGGTTCAAATGGCTCTGAGCACTATGGGACTTAAGTGCTGTGGTCATCAGTCCCCTAGAACTTAGAACTACTTAAACCTAACTAACCTAAGGACATCACAAACATCCATGCCCAAGGCAGGATTCGAACCTGCGACCGTAGTGCTCACGCGGTTCCAGACAGTAGCGCCTAGAACCGCACGTCCACTCCGGCCGGCGGTTCATGAATGTCCACAGTGCCAGCATCTATATTCTTAATACGAACTCATTATAAGAGGAGATAGTATGGAAAGCGGAGCGGAAAGATAAAAGTAAAGACATTTCTTTAAATAGTTGATCTCCCAACTTCGAATTTCAGAACAGAAAGTTGTACAATAACGCTGCAGCCACGTATTACATGGCTCAAATGGCTCTAAGCGCTATGGGACTTAACATCTGAGGTCATCAGTCCCCTAGGCTTAGAACTACTTAAACCTAACTAACGATCGAGTGAAACCCGGCTCGCGCTGTTCGTCCACGAGACTCAGATGACCATAGGCAGGGGTTCCCAGGTAGATGCCGTGTTTCTTGACTTCCGGAAGGCATTTGATACAGTTCCCCACAGTCGTTTAATGAACAAAGTAAGAGCATATGGACTAGCAGACCAATTGTGTGATTGGATTTAAGAGTTCCTACATAACAGAATCCAGCATGTCATTCTCAATGGCGAGAAATCTTCCGAAGTAAGAGTGATTTCAGGTGCACCGCAGGGCAGCGTCGTAGGACCGTTGCTTTTCACAATATACTTAAATTACCTTGTGGATAACATCGGAAGTTCACTGAGGCTTTTTGCGGATGAATCTGTAGTATATCGAGAGGTTGTAACAATGGAAAATTGTACTGAAATGCAGGAGGATCTGCAACGAATTGACGCGTGGTACAGGGAATGGCAATTGAATCTCTATGTAGACAAGTGTGATGTGCTGCGAATACATAGAAAGAAAGATCCTTTATTTAGCTACAACATAGCAGGTCAGCAACTGGAAGTAGTTAATTCCATAAATTATCTGGGAGTAGGCATTAGGAGTGATTTAAAATGGAATGACCATATAAAATTAATCGTCGGTAAAGCAGATGCCAGACTGAGTTTGATTGGAAGAATCCTAAGCAAATGCAATCCGAAAACAAAGGGAGTAGATTACAGTACAATTATTCGCCCACTGCTTGAATACTGCTCACCGGTGTGGGATCCATACCAGATAGGGTTGATAGAAGAGATAGAGAAGATCCAACGGAGAGCAGCGCGCTTCGTTACAGGATCATTTATTAATCGCGAAAGCGTTACGGAGATGATAGATAAAGTCCAGTGGAAGACTGTGCAAGAGAGACGCTCTGTAGCTCGGTACGGGCTTTTGTTGAAGTTTGGAGAACATACCTTCACCGAGGAGTCAAGCAGCATATTTCTCCCCCCTACGTATATCCCGCGAAGAGAGCATGAGGATAAAAGCAGAGAGATTAGAGCCCACACAGAGGCATACCGACAGTCTTTCTTTCCACGAATAATACGAGACTGGGATAGAAGGGAGAACCGATAGAGGTACTCAGAGTACCCTCCGCCACACAGTCAGGTGGCTAGCTTAGTATGGATGTAGATGTGGAACCTAAGGACATCCCACTCATCCATGCCCAAGGCAGGTTTCGAACCTGCGACCGTAGCAGCAACGTGGTTCCGGACTGAAGCGCCATGAACCGCTCGGCCACAGCGGCCGGCGCCACGTATTAGGTTTGCTGAAACATTTAAGGAATTTCGCCGAGAGCTTCAAACTTCTGTCGGGTGAGAAGTACGTAACTCCGAAGCGGGGAGAAATGGCGTAGGCTGTTCATTGAAGTTTTGGACTGGACAGTGTAAGTGCTGTATCTGGGACGCAGCCATCGCAGCCTTAACTAAGAAAAACGATGGACATGCGAGGAACGGGCGAAGGAGGAAACGAACAAAGTGCGTAATCAGCAGGCGATCGCGCGCGTAATCCAGGGCATCGGTTGCGACTGCGTCGGCGTCTGCGGGCCATTCGTCTTCGCGGTGAGCGCCGACCCACAGCTGCTGGATGCGCCTCTGGTGTGCCTCTTCGTCACTGGTAACAGAGAATGTGGTGAACTAGGGATACAAAAGCAGATTAATAACTAAAATCTTATGTATTTAAACCTTAGCTGTGCAATGAATGTAAAATACACTGCTCAAAAGAATTATAGGAACATGACTTTGGGCGTCTGCCATACTCCACTGAGCAAAAACTGAAAACTGAGTACGTTACCAAATTACACTTTCATCTTTCACAAATTAAATTCACAACAAAATATCATTATATACTGTGTCGTAACAACTTAAATGTCCAACAGGGGTCGGAACAAAAGTGGAAACACTCATTCATCCCGTCGTCTTGCAGGCCCTTCACTGTATTTTGAGAGTTTCAATAACGCATACGTCCTCCGTGAGCGTTTATCATTACCTGACACCTACGTAGCATGTTCCACATAAATCTCGGAAAGTCACCCATTGGTTCCCATTCTCATGCTTTAATAAGAACCCGTGAGAGTTCTTGGAGAATCTGTCGTGAAACAAGATGATCACGAGCACGTCTGTCAAGTATGTTTCACAAACGCGCGATGAGCCTTAGGTCAGGACTCACCGCCGACCGTTCCATTACTTCAATGTCACGCTTCACAAGGGATCCCTGCTAATGCCCGCCGCTTAGGCCCTGGCATAAGAAGCAATTCACGGCCACCACCGTATGCAGTAGCTACCACATCGTCAAACAGTACCTGTTCTATGTACTGCCTGGCGGTAAGGCGACCACGGAGAATGACAAGATATCTATAGCTGTCAACAATGAGGGCTTCTCACAGCATTACAGAAACTTGGAAATATGTCGATTTCCTGGGCAACATTTAGCAGGCAGTGGAGAGTGAAGCTAAAAATTACCGAGCTAAGTTGTTCCGATTGAAATAACTTCGCGAGGGAACGATATGAATATGAAGTAAAGACGTCGTGAAATTAAACGCCACAGCGCACCGACGGCAGCCATCGTAAACAGGGTAGTAGTCCCCGGAACATCAGAACGACAGCACGTGCGTCGCTGGTTCACGTAAGTAAATCATTTCGTGTTTGGTGTATCTGATTCATCTCACGAATTTTGACGAGTAGCCTTTAGTGTTTCAGTGTTTTATTGTAAGGATTTAACTACTACTTTGGTATACAATGCGTAAATTACGTATCGTTCTTTCATTTAAACATTTGTGATTGGGGCTAGATGTTCCGTTTTTCGGGGGCACGTTGTGACCTCAAAACAACTTGCTCCAATTCATTTGTACCACCAATGGAATATTAATATCGTCAACTTTTTCTTTTGTAGAAAGAGGACGTATACCCTTAAAACAACACAAGGTTATGTATCATAGGAGTTGATGCAAAAAGGAGCAGATGCAGTTCTCAACGATGGCAGGAAAATAAAAACTGTTGCCAAAGAATTAGAAATTTGTCATACGACTTTACACAGGCTTGTCAAACTAAGATCTAGGGTAGAAAATCTTGCGATTGGTTACAAAAAAGTAAGATTGGTCTCTACTGAAGAACAGGAAAATAAGTTAGCAGAATATTTGTGGCAATGTGCTACAATTTTCTTTGGTCATCTGCCAGAAGAAGTCAAAACGTTAGCGTACGACTGTGCACTGAAATTCAATGCTCGCAATAGTCCACCATCGTGGCACGAAAATAAAAAAGCTGGTCCAGACTGATTTTTTTAAAAAGAAACGCTCACCTATCAATAAGAACACCGGAGTCAACTAGTGCCAGCAGGGCGACATCATTTAACAAACACAATGTTACCGATTTTCTTACAAAGCTGAGTGCCTTGTTGGATAAATATAAATTTCCACCGTCAAGAATATATAACTTAGGAGAAACAGGCGTTACCACAGTGCTAAAGCCGAGGAAAATTATTGCCAAGAACGGAATGAAGCAATTTGATTTGATCCATTGTAAATGGTTTCTGAAAGCCTGCGACTGTAGATACAATAGGTTTGTTTATAAATAAATAAATCTTCTGCTACCAGTCACGAGTTTTCTTTATTTTACTGTTCGCACGACGCGTTTCGAGAAATAATTCCCATTTTCAAGTGCGTTTTTTTTATGTGTGTTAAGCCACTTCTTTTGATGTTGTCAGTGTGTGTGAGTCTGCTTCATTTTGTTGACTTTTACTGTAATACATAAGAAACGCGATTTTTAGTTGGGTATCAATTCTTTCTGTGAGGTTAGTGGCCAAAGTTTGAGAAGAATTTGTACTTACAGTTTTCTGATGGTCCATTTGTGTAGAGTCTCACACACACTTAACATCACACACAACTTGTACACTTTACACATCGAAAATATCTTATATAAACAAAACAGTTACAAAGATCTACTTACAGGTAGTTCACAGAGATAACATTATAGGTCTCCCACAGATTATGATATGCTTTTGTACAGAGGTTATTTATCTTAACAGTTTGACTCATGAATTACTTATATTGATTATACAGTTGTGCTTATTTATATGTTTTACTATTTTTATTTGAGTATATTATCGACACATCTGAAGAAATTCACTGATTCACTTTCAAGTTTTTCATTTAATACTTTATCTTCATATTTTCTGTAATGTGAATATATCTCCAGTTCTTCAAGCAAATCCATTTTATGTCCTTTATTTAGTCGGTGGAGTACTTTGACATTTTGCTCTATTTTTCCAAATGGGTGTCCTGTATTATATAAGTGTGTTGCTATTGCTGATGTAGTGTGTTTGTTGTGTGTGTATGTTCTAATGTGCTCTGTGTACCTGGTGTTAATATTTCGACCTGTTTGCTTATAAATGTTGTCAATAAAGGTAAAGTAGTTGTAACTTAGGGTTAGCTGAAGGAGTTCCATAAATTCGACAATCTCTGTGTATCAAAGTTTCTTGTGTTGCATAAGGTTCTTTTGTATTACTGTTAGAGCTTCTTGTATGGGTATGTTTAAATAAAGGTTGGTGATGTCAAGTGATATAAACTGTGCATCTTGGGGGAGCTTTCTGGTTCTTAGTTCTTTGGCTGCTAATAACATTCAGCACATTGAAAAAGACCCAACCAAACAATTCCAAAGTAAAATTAAGGAACAATTAAAGAACACACATCACCTGTTGACAGAAACTGAAAAGAAATACCTTACATGTATGAATCCAAAAGCACTCCACCAAAGAACACAGCCAAAAATACACAAAAAGGAAACCCGATACGTCCCGTGGTCAACTCTATAAACAGCCCAGCATACAAATTGTCACAAATACTAAATAACATACTGGTGAAAAATTATACGAGGGGCGTTCAGAAAGTAAGCTCCGATCAGTCGCGAAATGGAAACGACTATGAAAATCCGATAAAGCTTTGCACAGATGTGTTGGGTAGTGTCTCTAGTATAACCCCAGTTAGCATCACGTCGCTCTTCTCATTTCTGAGCTCGCAGTGAGTGCGTAAAGATGTCTAGAAAATAGTGTCTGCCGCCAAGTACGAGGGCCTGGTGAGAAATTTCGCCTGAAGCTATGCAGCTAACATTACATAACTGTCGTGCTGTTTCATCTTCAAGACAATTCTAAGCCGCATTCTGCAGGGGCAATGAAGATGCTCCTGCATCGTTTTCAAATGGAAATGTGGGATTACCCACAATACAGTCCGCAATTGTCTCCCCCTGAGTTTCATCTCTGGTCACATGAACCGCTGTCTTTGAAGACAACATTTTGACACAGACAACGAGGTGTAGGCCAGCGTGGAGAATTGGCGGAAAGCACTGGCGGCTGCCTTCTATGATGAGGCTATTGAAAAGTTGGTACAACGCTATGACAAAAGTCTAAGTCAGAACGGCGACTACGTAGAGAAGTAGCTGAAATGTGTAGCTAATTGTTACAAGTAAAACATTTCTGATGTTCACTGTGGTTTCAATTTGGCAATCAATCGGAGCTTACTTTCTGAACAGGCCTCGTACATATGAAACAACATATTCCATAAGAAACAGCATGGTCCTAGCCAAAGAACCAGAAAGCTCCCCCAAGATGCACAGTTTATATCACTTGACATCACCAACCTTTATTCAAACTTACCCATACAAGAAGCTCTAACAGTAATACAAAAGAACCTTATGCAACACAAGAAACTTTGATACACAGAGATTGTCGAATTTATGGAACTCCTTCAGCTAACCCTAAGTTACAACTACTTTACCTTTAATGACAACATTTATAAGCAACCAGATGGCCTAGCAATGGGATCATGTATATCCGGTACCATAGCTGAGATATACATAAATCACTTAGAACAAAAATTATTTGACAGCCAAGAACCTTGCCTAAAGAAAATATAATTTTATAGGAGATATGTACATGACACACTACTGTTAGTGAAAGGAGATACCAAAGACATCATAGACATTCTTAATAATTTCAATAATCTAAATGAGAAAATGAAATTTACAGTGGAACATGAGCAAAATAAAAGTATCAACTGTCTGGAGCTAAATATTACAACACACAACAACACATGCACATTCAAAATTTATAGGAAAAACACAATGACTGACACCACAATCCCTGCAACCTCATGTCACCCAAATATCCATAAACAGGCAGCATACAGGTCAATGCTGCATAGGGAAACAAAAATACCATTGAACCAGGAAATATGCAACAAGAAATAAACACAGTGAAGAAGGTTGCAGTTGCCAATGGTTACAATGCTTCCATGGTTGACACAATCTTAGATAAAGTGAAGAGAAACCCAGGTACAAACTGCACCACAGAAGGAAAAGAGAAAAACAAATATGTATCTAGCATTCCATACATAGGCAATGTATCACAGAAGATTGCAAATATATTCAAAAATCATAGAGTAAAAGTTGGGTTTTCTACATCCAATAAACTACACCAAAAACTAATACATAATACAGTATAAATTGTAATCGTGATCCATATTCAGACTCTGGAATATACAAGGTAACATGCCAGGAATGCTCCAAGTTCTACGTATGACAAACAGGCCGAAATATTAACACCAGGTACACAGAGCAGATTAGAGTATACACACACAACAAACACACTACATCAGCAATAGCAACACACATACATAATACAGGACACCCATTTGGAAAAATAGAGCAAAATGTCAAAGTACTCCACCGACTAAATAAAGGACATAAAATGGATTTGCTTGAAGAACTGGAGATATATTCACATTACAGAAAATATGAAGATAAAATATTAAATGAAAAACTTGAAAGTGAATCAGTGAATTTCTTCAGATGTTTCGATAATATACTTAAGTAAAAATAGTAAAACATATAAATAAGCACAATTGTATAATCAATATAAGTAATTCATGAGCCAAACTGTTAAGATAAATAACCTCTGTACAAAAGCATATCATAATCTGTGGAAGACCTATAATGTTATCTCTGTGAACTACCTGTAAGTAGATCTTTGTAACTGTTTTGTTTATATAAGATATTTTCGATGTGTAAAGTGTACAAGTTGTGTGTGATGTTAAGTGTGTGTGAGACTCTACACACATGGACCATTAGAAAACTGTAAGTACAAATTGTTCTCAAACTTTAGCCACTAACCTCACAGAAAGAATTGATACCCAACTAAAAATCGCGTTTCTTATGTATTACAGTAAAAGTCAACAAAATGAAGCAGACTCACACACACTGACAACATCAAAAGAAGTGGCTTAACACACATAAAAAAACGCACTTGAAAATGGGAATTATTTCTCGAAACGCGTCGTGCGAATAGTAAAATAAAGAAAACTCGTGACTGGTAGCAGAAGATTTATTTATTTATAAACAAACCTATGGAATGAAGCAAGTTGGAGCCATAGTATCTACTGAACGAGGGACATTGGTTACAATGGAACTGGCAGTAAATGCGTTAGGTCACGCAGTTCCTCTCATGTTTATTTTCCAAAGGCTTCAATACAAGGTTGGATGACAGCTACGGAGTTAATGAAATGTATGTATCATTTTATCAAGCATACTAAACCATCACCACAGATCCGAATCTGTTGTTTCTCGATAATCACCAATCTCACACTGATATCAGTGTGGTGGAAATAGCGAAATATAACTCCATTATTATTATGTCATTCCCGCCTCATTGTACACACGTGTTCAGCCATTAGATGGAGTAAATGCTCTTTCCAAAATCTATTGTGCAAAGGCTCTGGACAACTGGCTACGCAATAATGCTGCCAAGACAATGTCGATATATGAGATCCCAGAAATTGTTAGATACGCGCTACGTCGTGCAGTGACACCTACAAACGTAATGAGCGCTTTCAAAATGCTGGCATTTGGCCTTATGACCCGAACGTTTTTACAGAAAACGACTATGCTTCATCGTATGTTACAAATCGGCCTTTAGCTTTAGTAAACGCATCAGATGTGACTTCAGGCATTTCACATGACATCATCAATAATAGGTCGGAAGCAGTATCAGAAACTGTTACTAGCATAGACGCTAATGCATCTGAAAATGTAAACATTAGAACAGATACAAATCGTTGATGCGGTCAGGGCCATCAGGAGTTCTTAGTCTGCCTGCCTCTTCCGGTGCCACAGGACAACAACTCGGAGACCAAACCCCTTTCTTTCCAGAAGCACTACACACTTTTCCGAAGGCACCACCAAGCATTGGAAAAAACAAGAGACGTCTTAGAAAATCCACTATTTTAACCAATACTCCAGTAAAACAAACCTTAGCAGAGGAGCAAAGCAAGAGAAGAAAAGTGAACATCAACAATGAAAAGTGAAAAAAAATAAAGGAAAAGGGAAAGGTAAAACAATACAAGGAAATGGAACTGGGAGAGGTAAATGAAAGGCGGAGTCAGTTAAACGACAGGTTTTACAAACGAGTAGTGAAAGGTCTGAGAGTGAAGAGGGCAGTTTAGAGTGTTACGTTCTGGGGAAGAATGGGTTCAGTATCAAGAATGTAAGAACTGGGCCCATTCCAGATGTAGGCAGAATCAAGCCTTATTGACTTACCTATGCCCGAACTGTGATTGTGATATATCATCTGATGATTAATTAATTGTAAGTATATAGATTTTCTGCCTATGATGGCAATATGATAGATATTTTCAGCCTAAGACAAGGCCAATATGATTATAGGCTGAATTATCAAGGCTGAGTAGTTACAAGTTATTTGATATTCTGTTAATTACTAAATGGTTGATAACTATTTAAGTATAAATTATAGTTACTTGTTATATAACATACAGATGTTTACGTGATGATTGGTACGACATTATAGATCATTGTTTAAATAAACATACTTGCTTTAATCATTTATTGTTTTTTATTTCACAAATAATAGCTTTAACAAATATGGTAACAACTTACCCGTGCTTGTTAACAATTTGCCCCAAGTTGGTGTAAGTTGTTACTTTACGATTTTATACATTAAAACATTATTACTAAAAAAATCTCACAACAAATGACCCAAATAACTATCTTAGTATCAAAGTTACATACATAAGCAAATTTTGACTGGATCGCATGAATACCAAAATCAAGTATCTTTAACGTATTTTGAGGTTAACTAATAATCGGAACTTGTAGCCCCGCTCTCCCCTACCGCTGACGAACAAGGCCATCAATCACCTTGCGTCTGTGCACAACACGTTCTGCAGTGACGAGAATGAAGGCGAGCTGCAAGACGTTCTCGTGTCACGTGGGACACTCGAACAGGCAATGTGAGTAGTAATGTTCTTTCTCATAACCTATTCATTACACTCAGATCGCACACAGCGGCTCCAGTGGCCCTTCTGGAAGAGTCCTGCAGTGCTCTGGCGGTATTCGTACGACGCCCCAACGTAAAGATGGCCAGAAGTCGGTGTTCACGTGGGGCTGTAATCGTCGGCGACCTCGTCCATCTCGCCTTCTGTACTGGCCTATCGTCCTGTAACACGTCCACAATCTATAAATGACTGTAGGAGAGGCGTTGTCATCAGCAGCAGTACGACAGGAAGTCCATCCTTTTTGGATCGAACAGATGGCCTTTGCAACTTACACAGCATTCAGATCTCCCACTGCATGTGGTTGGTTGAATACAACGTCCATAAATGACAATTGCCATCTGTGTATCTGTGTATGTATATATCTGTGTGTGTGTGTGTGTGTGTGTGTGTGAGAGAGAGAGAGAGAGAGAGAGAGAGAGAGAGAGAGAGCTGAACAGTGTGAATATGATTTTTTTGTAGTGTGTGTGTGTGTGTGTGTGTGTGTAGTCATGTACTGAAAAAGTACGTATAATTAAATATTGCAGAGCAGTGATGAACCCTAATACGCGAAAGATATTTTGCCACAAACAAAACAAATATTCAGTAACTGCAAAGTCAGTTACTCTGTCACTATTAAACGGTAATCGGCATCAACCTTATGAATCTAACTTTGCTAATGTGCGCAATATAAATGATATGTCAGTTAATGTGTTTCCACGTCTCAATTTGTGTAGCATGTGAGTGTTATTGTAACTCTTTAATACGAAGATCATGGTTTATGTTCGAAGCCGATAGTAATAATAAATGAACACAGGACGGCTTTGCGTCATACATTTTTCGAAACTTGTATTAAAGTTTACCAGAACACAAGACAGGGTGTCGTATCCTGCAACCGAATTTGCTAAGGAAATATTTCACCATCAAGGAGAGTCTCCGTTATGAACTTTGACTGTCTTAGCTAAAGTTGGATCTGTTTCCGTGAACTTGGGGGACACATGGCGGGATTGATTCTGTCCAATAGTCTCACGCAGTTAGTAATATCAGCGTCCCATCTTTGCGACAGCTCTAAGCCGAGGGAGTGTTTTCGGCCGAGCTGAACATCAGTGCATACTTCGCGATGGTGTATGGTTTGTTTTTGAAGGATTGTAATTCTCGACTTGGCTCTATCTGAGCCGGGACAGGTAACCCAGTAGTTAAGTCCATTAAACGCGCAATCGTCATCAGTTATCCATATGAGCCACAAGTCAACGTGTAGACGGAAAAAAAAAACGAAAAAGAAAACCGGATATAGCCAGCATAAAGAACCCAACATAGCCTTTGCTATCTCATAAATTCGGTTTCTCGTTGACGAAGAGTATTGAACACGACACTAGGTGGTGCTGGAACCACATGCGCTGCCATTTCGAGGGCCAAAATGTTTCACTGAGAATGTCTTTATTTTGTTCATTTCGTACTACGAACTAAATTATTATCAAAACAAAATCACTCATGGTGGATTTGTCCGAGATATAATAGTACATATTCGAGTTTCAGACTTCTTAAAAAACCAATTTCGTTTAAAGCTTTCATTCTCCTCTTACAGCCTCTGTAGCGGTCTCCATCGTCATTTTCCGTCGGCGCTCCTAACAATAAAAGTCTGTGCCAGGTTCAGTGAAAGATCAAGTGTAGTTAGGTTCCCCATTTTGAATAACTTAAAAATATTTTTGTTTCTGTCATGAGAGTTATGTTCATTTTGATTGGAGTAGTAACAAGACAATCACAAGAAGCAGAAAAGAAAAAAAAATCTCGTTCTTTGTCTCCTAATTATTTCATATTATTAACTTTCTTAGAAGTTGTGTCTTACTTTAAAAAATATTTGACATGAAATATATGTAATTCCCAAAGATTTTAAATCAGCTGGGTGTCCTAGCCGCTATAACGTTTGTTGTCTCTGGGATTGGTTCGCTTGCAGTATGTTTATATTGTATCGTCTCCTAATCGGTTGTGACTGTGATTCTTTTCTTCTGTTACTGTTCTCTGCATTCCACAATTTATATTGGCTGTCAGTTTTCCGCAGCTTAGCAGACTGTGTTCTGTATCCCTCAGCATGTAATTATAGCGGTGACTGGCTCTTCGTATCAGTCGCCATAGGTATCTACAGGAGAGTACTGAACCGACGATCTACCAAGCGAGGCGTTCCAAATACACGGGGAGGAGGCCCAGCTCCTCAGAGACACGGACACAGCGTTACTGCAAGATAATTCTGGAATACATGTTTGGTCGAAACGGTTAACATGAGCCCCGCGTCCTGTATACTCGTATGGTTCAAATGGCTCTGAGCACTTAACATCTGAGGTCATCAGTCGCGTAGACTTAGAACTACTTAAACCTAACTAACCTAAGGACACCAGACACATCCATGCCCTAGGCAGGATTCGAACCTGCGACCGTAGCAGCAGCTCGGTTCCGGACTGAAGCGCCTAGAACCTCTCGGCCACAACGGCCGGCTCTGTATACTCGCATGAGACCGTCTTTTGACATGCAAAATATTTATTTGTGAAAAGATATCTCTAAGAATATACATTTCATGGACTATGAGAAAACCGCAAAAGAAGTTAATAGAAGCATTTGAGATGTGGCGCTACAAAAGTATGCTGCAACTTAGGCGGAGTTATGAAGTACTCTGCAAATTCGGCGAGGGAAGGAACATTGTAGAACAGTGACAAGACAGGATGATATTTCAGACAATCCGCGGTTCTCCTACGGTTGCAATTCTCAGAAAGACACTTGCTACCTCCTACTATCTTAGACACACCAGGCAATACCTTCCATGATACTAGAGACAGCTGTAGAGGGGAAAACGTATAGGGGAAGTCAGAGATTCAAAGATTCAAGAAATAACTGAAGACGTACAGCTCAAATGCTACTCCGACGGAAGAGGTTGACGCAAGAGAGAAATTCATGGCGGGCCACATCAAATCAGTTCAGAGACCGATGACTAAAGAAAAGTGTTAGGCATCGAAATGGTAAGCGAGTAGCGGAGCTCGCTCACATTAGTAGATCGCATTCGTGTAGCGCCATTGTATTAGGATGGTGCATAAGTTCGTGGCGTTTTCCGTAAGTTTAATAAACACAACAGATACACATAATTGGGACCTCAGTGATCGATAATATATTCATACTCACTATTCATAAGAGTCTGCCAACGTTGGAGTGACTTTTCGATTCCGTGACTACAGAAATCACGGGATTTTGAGGCGAATAACTCGTCGAGACATGATCAGAGTGCATTTTCATCAGGATATGGAGTTCCTTGAACACCGCTCGATCGAGAACGGAAAATATAAAAATCTGAAGGCGCAGTATCAGGTGAACCGCATGGGTGCCGAATGACATCAAAAACCCAGCTGCTGTATAGGGATTTTTCTCATTCTACAAGAATGCGGGCTGGCGTTATCACGGATTAGCATTACTCTAGGGCGTGTTCTTCTTGACCATAGTTTGGACTGCGCCTGCATGCCGCCTCAGTTGTTGTCAATAAAAGTCAGCAGTGATGGTGACAGACACCCTGGGGAAGCATTCGTAGCACCACACCGTTGCTGTTCTACCACATGCGTAGTACTACACCCTTGGTCTAGACGTAGTAACCAAAGCGTTCACGGTTCCAGGTTCGAACCTCAAGGCTTCCGGCATAAGAAATCAACCGCATTCTGAGAACAGCCTTTTCAAAAATGACGGAGGGGCGGCCTGAGTTTCAGGGCACTTTCTTGCCCATGGGGTGTGAAAATGTGCCTAAAGGCGGAAGAATCCTTAATGACCAACGGCTTGAGGATGCAGGATACAGTGGTAACTTCACTAAAGACACATAATGTGTGAGCACAGGACATGTGGCCTGCAATTGAAAAGTGTCGTAATGATCTCTCTATTGGCAAAAGATTCCAGAACAGTCTCCCATACTGATCTCTGGGAATGGACTGGATAGGGGAGATGAAATGAAGAAAAGATTGAATAACTAGCGAAAGAATAACGTTATGCGATTTGGGGCGTGCAGCGTCAGAAGTTTGAGCATTATGGGGAAGCTAGAAAATATAAACAAGGAAATGTAATGCTCATTCTAGATATAGAAGGGTTAGCGAAGGACAAGGACTGTTGGTCAAATGTGTATAGGGTGATATTAACAGCCGTAGAAAATGGTATACCGAGAGTAGTATTCGCTGTGAACAGGAAGATAGGGCAGAGAATGAGTTACTGTGAATAGTTCAGAGTTAGGGTTGTTCTTATCAGAAAAGACAGAAAAACAACACAGACAATGGTAGTTCAGGTATACATGTCGGTGTCGCAAGCCGAAGATGCAGAGATGGAGAAAGTATATAAGAATATTGAACGTCTAATTCAGTACCTAAAAGGGAAAGGAAAATATAATAAGGTTTCAGGGGAAGGATTAGAAGAAACGGTTACGGGATAATATGGATTTGGTACTAGGAATGATAGAGGATAAAGATTAACCGACTTCTGCAATAAATTTCAGCTAGTAATAGCGAATACTCTATTCAACAATCACAAGAGAAGGAGGTACTCTCGGAAAAGGCGGGGAGGTACGGGAAGATATCTCTTAGATTACATAATGATCAGGCAGAGATTCCCAAATCAGATACTAGATTATAAAATGTACAATGGAGCAGGTATAGAATCAGATCACAATGGAGTATTGATGAAGAGTAGGCTGTAGTTCAAGAGTCTAGTCAGAAAAAATCAATGTCCAAAGAAGTGGGGTACCGAAGTACTAAGAAACGAAGAGATGCTGTGATAATGAGTAGCTCAGTAGGCAGTCCGAATGAAGAAGAACGGACATCTCTAAAAAGGGCAGTCACAGATGTTGGAAAGAAAAACGTAGGTGGAAAGAAGGTAACTGCGAAGAAACAATGGGCAACAGAAGAAAAATACAGGTTGATAGACGAAAATAGAAAGTACAGAAATATTTAGGGAAATTAAGGAATACGTAGGAATGAAATAAGCAGTAAGTGCAGCGAAACTAAGGCGAAATGGCTCCATGAAAAACGTGAAGTAATCGAATAACGAATGATTGGAAGAAAGGACTGGCTCAGCATACAGAAAAGTCGAAACAACCTTAGGTGAAATCAAAAGCAATGGTGGTAACGTTAAGGGTGAAATGGGAATCCACTCTAAGTAAGGAAGGGAGAGCGGATAGGTGAAAAGAGTACATTGAAGGCCTCTACGAGGACAATGAGTTATACGATGATGTGATAGAATGGGAAAAAGCTGTCGATATAGAAGAGATAGGGAACCCAATATTGGAGTCAGAATTTAGAAGAGTTTTGGAAGACTTGAGATCGAATAAGGCAGAAGCGATAGATAACATCCCATTACAATTTCTAAAATCATTGCGGAAAGTGACAACAAAACGACTATTCACTTTGGTGTGTAGAATGTGAGTCTGGCGCTATACCATCTGACGTTGGAAAAAACATCATTCACACAATTCGGAAGATTCCAAGAGCCGACAAGTGCTAGATTAGCGCCTATTCAGCTTAACAGCTCATACATCCAAGTTGCTAACAAAAATAATACACAGAAGAATGGGAAATAAAATTGAGAATGTGTTAGATGGCTATCAGTTTGGCTTTAGGAAAAGGGAAAGGCACCAGAGAGGCAATTCTGACGTTGCGGTTGATAATGGAAACAAGACTAAATAAAAATCAAGACACATTCTTACAATTTGTCAACTGGAAAAGCGTTCGACAGAGTAATATGGTGCAAGATGTTCGACGTCTGAGAAAAATAGGGAAAGCTTTAGGGAAAGACGAGTACTCTGCAATATGTACAAGAACCGAGAGGGAACAACAAGAGTGGGAGACGGAAAAAGAATTTCTCGGATTAATTCCTTTCTTTTCCTTATATTAGGATAAAGACGCCAGTTCTCGGCACCAGTAACGATACAGAATAGTAACAGTTGCTATTGTTGGCGAGCAAATTGACGACAAGCAACCAGAGATGCACATATGGCCACCCACTGCCTTTTGTGATTTTAGTTTTGACCTTGCAGTACACATACACCCGATTTTTTAAGCTTTCCCTTTGCATACAAATATTGCACAGTGGTGGAATAATCACAGTTCATCACATTTTACAGTTCTAGAATATATCCCGAAATGTTCCAGTTTCTCCGCTTTTCACTCCAAGGCTCCACTCAATAACTGAACATGATAAAATGACAACATGTAAACTCAGGTAGCAAAAGAAAATTAGAAATATGAAATGACAGTCGATAAAAATCCCGTAGCGACCGGTATACCAATAAGCAAAAAAGAAAACGCTACGATCTTTTGCATCAGCCTAAGATTATCCTAGATGTCAAGTTACCCAAGGGTGTACTAAGAGATCCGATGGCCATAAAGAACTTTCTGTCTGATCGCTGCACATTCGTTTTGCTATCCTGACTCCTGGAAACCCTTCCATATCATTTCCACTGACCAGGATAACATAGAAGCTTGTTTTATCTGTAATGCGTTTAAAACTGGAATTTACCGCTGAAGATAGGAATTGAGACTAATAAGTTTATTTCCATACTATTTCTATGAAAGATATCGAACAGGATAAGTAGACATTTAAACAAGGAATGTGGTTGCAGAGTTGCTTTCCCTGTAAAAAATAATCTAAAACGCTGTTCAACCCATGCAATCACAACACAAATATAGCGTTTCACTAACTCTGACATTTTTAAAATTTCATGTAATGACTGCCCTAACAATTAAATAGGACGGAGAGGGAGGCCATTAGAAGTAAAATATCCGATTAAACAGCAGCTTCGAAGTATAAGGGGGAGAAATGTGTGTAATTCCACTTCCGTTGAACATTTGATTCTTATCCAACACACACCGCAGAGACTAGAAAACGTACAACAGTTGCATCAAGAAAATAAAGATTACAGGCTTGACCTGTTAGAAGAATTGGAAATTTTTAAACATTTTTCTCACAAACATGGATCAATTTGAAATGGACAGGCGCTACTCAAAAGTTGAAATTTTCTAGACAGTTTCACACACTTACATTCTTCAATGTAACAGGGTGTTGACTCGATCATCCTGATGACTGTGGACGTATAAATTTCCTCGTCTTTTAATGCTGGTGATACTCTGTTTCCTCTTTGTTATGATGTTAAAGATTTTCTTGAGGTTTTTATGTTCACAATTTGTCACATAAATATATATTTAGTTCTATAGTTTCTTCATCGTGCCCCCCCCCCCCCCCCCATCCCCCCCTTCCATCCCCCATAACCTTTTCTTAATGGCAACATTACTTATTTGCCATTTTGGTTATTTTAGATTTCCTTATTTATATAAATGATACGTAACTCTAAAATATCTCTGTTTGCCGATGACACAAGTTTGGTAGTAAAGGATATTGTTTGCAACATTAGCTCGGTTTGAAATAGTGCAGTTCATGACATAAGTTCATGGCTTGTAGAAAATAAACAAACGGTAAATCACAGTTAGATTCAGCTTTTACAGTTTCTAACAGACAATACAACAAAACCTTACGTTTTAATTTCACAGAATTGGCATATGATTAGTGAAACTGAACAGTTCAAATTTCTAGGTTCAGACAGATAGTAAACTGTCATGGAAAGCCCACGTTCAGGATCATGTTCAAAGACTTAATGCTGCCATTTTTACTGTTCGAACGGTATCTGAGTGAGTGATCGTTCGACACGAAAATTAGTCTACTTTCCTTATTTTCAATCACTTATGTCGTATGGTATTATATTTTGGGGTAATTTTTCCCATTCTAAAAGGATAATTTTGGCTCAGAAACGGGCGGTTCGGGCCATAAGTGGTGTACGTTAACGAATCTCTTGTCGACACATGTTCACGAGTCGGGGTATTTTGACATTGGCCTCTCAATTACACTACTGCCCATTAAAATTGCTACACCAAGAAGAAAAGCAAATGATAAACAGGTATTCAATGGACAAATATATTATACTAGAACTGACATGTGATTACATTTTCACGCAATTTGGGTCCATAGATCCTGATAAATCAGCACCCAGAACAACCACCTCTGGCCGTAATAACGGCCTTGATACGCCTGGACATTAAGTCAAACAGAGCTTGGATGGCGTGTACAGGTACAGTTGCCCTATGCAGCTTCAACACGATACCACAGTTCATCAAGAGTAGTGACTGGCGTATTGTGACCAGCCAATTGCTCGACCACCATTGACCAGACGTTTTTAATTGGTGAGAGATCTGGAGAATGTGCTGGCCAGGGCGCAGTCGAACATTTTCTGTATCCAGAAAGGCCCGTACAGGACCTGCAACATGCGGTCGTGCATTATCCTGCTGAAATGTAGGGTTTTGCAGGGATCGAATGAGGGTAGAGCCACGGGTCGTAACACATCTGAAATGTAACGTCCAGTGTTCAAAGTGCCGTCAATGCGAACAAGAGGTGACCGAGACGTGTAACCAATGGCATCCCATACCATCACGCCGGGTGATACGCCAGTATGGCGATGACGAATACACGCTTCCAGTGTGCGTTCACCGCGATGTCGCCAAACACGGATGCGACCATCATGATGCTGTAAGCAGAACCTGGATTCATCCGAAACAATGACGTTGTGCCATTCGTGCACCCAGGTTCGTCGTTGAGTACACCATCGCAGGCGATCCTGTCTGTGATGCAGCGTCAAGGGTAACCGCAGCCACGGACTCCGAGCTGATAGTCCATGCTGCTGCAAACGTCGTCGAACTGTTTGTGCAGATGGTTGTTGTCTTGCAAACGTCCCCATCTGTTGACTCAGGGATCGAGACGTAGCTGCACGATCCGTTACAGCCATGTGGATAAGATGCCTGTCATCTCGACTGCTAGTGATACGAGGCGGTTGCGATCCAGCACGGCGTTCCGTATTACCCTCCTGAACCCACCGATTCCATATACTGCTAACAGTCATAGGATCTCGACCAACGCGAGCAGCAATGTCGCGACACGATAAACCGCAATCACGATAAGCTGCAATCCGACCTTTATCGAAGACGGAAACGTGATGGTACGCATTTCTCCTCCTTACACGAGGCATCACAACAACGTTTCAACAGGCAAAGCCGATCAACTTCTGTTTGTGTACGAGACATCGGTTGGAAACTTTCCTCATGTCAGCGCGCTGTAGAAGTCGCCACCGGCGCCAACTTTGTGTGAATGCTCTGAAAAGCTAATCATATGCATATCACATCATCTTCTTCCTGTCTGTTTAATTTCGTGTCTGTAGCGCGTCACCTTCGTGGTGTAGTAATTTTATGGCCAGTAGTGTATATATTCCTTACTGTCACTTTTTGTTAACAATATTAGCTTATTCCCAAGAATAAGCAGCTTTCACTCAGTTAATACTCGGCAGAAATCAAAGCTGTTTCTGGCTCAGACTTCCAAGAATTCAAAAATCTTAGTAGTAATCCATACGCTTTCAAGTCGAAACTGAAGAATTTCCTCAGGGGTCACTCCTTCTATTCCGTCGAGGAGTTCCTTGAAAAATTAGGCTGATTCTTGTATTGTTGATTGCGTTTACTTAAATTTATTGCTTGACTTTTTTCGGGTTCATAAATATTTTATTTTTATCAGTTATTACTTTTCTGTTATAATTTCAGGTACTGACAGTTCCATGACCTTGGAGATTTGCCCCTCAGTTTGGTCCTATGGTACTTGACGTGAAAATAAATAAAAATAATTACAAAACCTAATATGATCCGGTCTTTAAAGTTATAATTTTAATTTTAACGTTTTAAGCTAGTTCCACACAATACTGTTCAATCACTACTGCGAAACTTTTCGTGCAGACTACTGGTGTCCTCTCTCGCCTGAAGCATTTCTTAGCCCAAGCGTTACGTACGTGACCTTAGCGCATTAGCTGTATGGTGATGGAATACTACTCACTGAAGCTGCCTTGTTGTGGATGTTTGTAATATTGTAGAAGTGAAATTTTATATTTCGGATATATTTCAAGGCACCACCTCTACAACATGTAACCCAGTAACTCTGAATACTTTTTATATTCATTACGAGTTTTGATATATCATGTACTCAGTGTTAACTACCTGTTCGCTGACTAAATAGAAGCCCCATCTACTAACCATTCAACAGAAGGCCCACGACAGTCTAAAATCACTGAAACTACTAACCTTCTGAATATGGGGATTTGCACTTTTCCACAATCCTCCACAACTATAAGGCCCTGATACGATCCGTCCTCTGCTGGGTCAGTGTGGCATGGACTTCCGCTTCTCTCCCTTTTTATCACGCCCTACGTATCCTCGTACGCCATGTACTCCGGCCAGACTTTCAAATCCACTCTCCCCCACCCGCATCCTTTACCAACTCATGAAGTACCACAGAACCTACTCGTCCATCTACGACGCCAACGAGTATCCTACGTTACCCGTAAACTAGACACTGTCCACCCCCCAGTTTCCCCGCCTCTCACTATCCTCGTTCTTTGCTGCGTCTCTACCATCACATTCCCCCAACGCTACACCACCAACACTACACAGCCTCCACCAATATAACTTTAATCGCCTTCCCTTACCTGAGCATGAAATCCACCCTGATGTAGATCTGTCCTACCAGATGTAGGAGACACCTATCACCCACTTCTTGTCAGAGTTCCCTCCCCATTAAATCCTCTTCACCCACTTCCTTTGTTGGGAACCGCTTCCCTCTCCATTCTTCCCCCATTTCCCCCATCCCACCTCCAAACATCCACCTACACAAACCCCCTCCTACGCATTACCTTTAAATGCTATGTTCCCATGATACCCTTACGCCTGGCAGTCTGCACCCACTCATCTCGTCACTGATCTATGTATCTATTTTTATGTCAACACATCGGTCCGTCAGTTTCACTTCATGCAAATAGCCACCTGTTTTCATATATTTCACGTGTGACCCTCATTTTCCATTCATCTGTGTCTATATTTTAATTAATCGCCAAATCAGACTTTCATATTTTAATTTATGCAACTGACGGTCTGTCGTTTTATTGTGTAAAATGTTTATTTTCCTCAACCGCCATGTCCGGCTTTTTATATTATGTTTTTTAAAATTTTATTCTCATGTGGCCGGAGAGCGGCAAATTGTAGCCGCTGACAGCCGATCGCCTGTCCATGCTAGTGTTAAGTCATCACTATTCTTCTCCTGAGGAATATGTTTCTATAAAAGTTGAAATCACGGTGAGTGGGCTTAAATATACCTCCCATTTAACAACTAATTGGCTGTTCATTATTTCTTCATAGAAAAGTCAGTAAGGTGTTGGAAATTGGTTAAAAATCTATCTGACTGTTTAGTTTGATTAATTTACGGCTAGGAGCTTGTCCTAGTCACCAAGAATACATAAAATCCTAAGAGTAATTACTTGCACTTCTTCTTAATTACTTCCCCATAGTGAATTAAAAAAAACTGTTCAAAGCTAGACTTAAATAAACAACCGCTGCAGAATGATGTCGCTTGAATAAAACCAGATTACAAATCACAAATTCAAGATATTGAATGCAATTCAATGTAGCTTCAATTAAAGATGGTCTGGCGCATCGCGATGATCAAAGTGATATTACATGTAAAATAGTGGTTTTCTCAAAATATTCATTATTCAGCAATGGTCTGTTGACCCATTATTGACCCATTATTGAGTACTGTTCGAGTGCATGGGATCCCCACATGTCGGATTAAAGGAAGACACAGAGGCAATTAAGAGGCAGGCTGCTAGATTTGTTACCGGTGGCTTCGATCGAAACGCTAAAATTACAGAAATGCTTTGAAAACTCGGAGAGAAGCAGACTTTGTTTTCGAGGAACATTATTGAGAAAACATAGAGAACAGTCGTTTAAAGCTGACTGCAGAACGATCCTTCTGCGCCTTTGCGGGACTGAGAATCCGCATTTCACGATCGAGAAGTCTCTTCACTTCCAACGGGTGACTCTGTGGTGTGCAATGTCCAGTCACGGAATGAACGGTGCGATATCCCTTGATGGCATGGTGACTACCGAAGGGTACGTGAAAGTTTGGAAGATGACTTCATCCCCATTACTCAAAGTGACACTGATTCCGAAAAGATGTGGCTCATGCAAGGAGGAGCTCGATCCCATCGAAGCAGGAGAGTGTTTGATATCTTAGGGGAGCACTTTGGAGGCCGCATTCTGGCTGTGGGGTAACCAGAGGCCACTGGCGTGGCCCTCGATTGGCCGCCATATTCTCCGGATCTGAACACATGTGACTCCTGTCTGCGGGGCTCTATTAAAGACAAGATACACAGAAATAACCCCAAAACTACTGCTGAGCTGAAAACAGCCATTCATGAGGCAATCGACAGCATCGGTGTTCCGACACCTTGGTTCAGGTCATGCAGAATTTCGCTGCTCGTCTGCACCACATCATCGGCAAAGATGGCAGGCATATCAAACACATGATAACCTAAATCCGAATATCTGTAGTGACATTTACATGTTGAATAAACTGTGTGCACGCCGTAGTTTGCTAATAATTTGCGTTTCTTTTTTTCATATAGGTCGATAATTGTCACCCTGTATATCTCGCGTAATGGACATAAGCGAAATTAGAGCCGGCCGTTGTGGCCTGCTACGGTCGCAGGTTCGAATCCTGCCTCGGACATGGATGTGTGTGATGTCCTTAGTTTAGTTAGGCTTAAGTAGTTCTAAGTCTAGGGGACTGATGACCTCAGATGTTAAGTCCCATAGTGCTCAGAGCCATTTGAACCATTTTTTCGAAATTAGGGATAGTGTGGAGGCATACTGACCGTAATTTTCTCTAGCGGTATTTACGAGTGGAACAGAAAAGAGGAATGAATAATCGTGGTGTTTGCGAAGATTAAATGTAAATGTAGAGAGAGGTGAATAGTTAAGAGTAGTTAATTTCGCAATATAAAGATCAGGGGAAGGGAAAAACACAACAGAGGGATCAGGGGAAAGGAATATTACAAAAATTTTCAAATGTGTGTGAAATCTTATGGGACTTAACTGATAAGGTCATCAGTCCCTAAGCTTACACACTACTTAGCCTAAATTTTCCTAAGGGCAAACACACACACACGCATGCCCGAGGGAGAACTCGAACCTCCGCCGGGAATATTACAGGCAAAACACATAGAACATTATGTAGAAAGAGTGACAACTCTGAGAATCGTTTGTGTACTACGGTATTGTGATATGCATAGGATATAAAGAAGCAAAAGAAGATGGGATACAAAAATTGAGACGTGGTCTCTGTTCTTTGAGAAATTGCTATGCCTACTCATGTTTCATGCTTATTTTAGATATGATTTCTGGAATATCACTTTTGCCGTATATCATGAAGCACTTTAGAGCTCTATAACGCTCGTAAACGGAGAAAACAGCATTCCCGAATAATCAGTTCCACTAAATGCTGTGTCATGTGAAGTCACAATGAAATTTATCTTACTGATACTGTAAGTTAATGGAAAGCACAGCGGAAATTAATACGGAGTCTTTAACATGACGATACAGTGGATAGATTTCATTGCACGTTAGTCACTCTTTTTTAAAGCTGAATCCTCTTTTTATCCGTGAGTTCACAGGAGAGACACGAATTTGGGGTCAGAACAAAAGTCATATGATATTAAACTGAAGTTTATTAACAGCTCACAGCACACATCGTGTGTCAAGAGACGAATGTTATCAATATGGTTTCTTGAGAGAAAATGAGGGTTTTCACGAAAAAGTCTTTTCACTAAATTTCAACCTACTCGGGCAGCCGTGCAGCTTGATGCGCAGCCGCGGGGATGGGGAGATGCTCCGAATCAGGATTGAATCCTCCCGGCGGATTAATGACGACGATCGGTGTACCGGCCAACGTAGATGTTGTTTTTAGGGGGTTTCCCACATCCCACACGGTGAATGCCACACTAGGATCGAAGTCCTTCCTCAGTTACAACATTCGCAAACATTTAAAAAAACTTTCGCTCACTTTCCCACGAGCAGCACTGCACGCAACGCGCAGACAGTTGAGGTACACATTTACCATCCCCGGGAAGTAACGGAGTGTCAACAGAAAGTGCACCCTGCCACCCGTTAAATTAACCATGCTAAATCTGTTACTAACCATGCCAACCTGCGGCTATGCGGGACAAATGCACAAGTAAAAGAGGAAGAATAATTTTACACTCAGCATGGGTCTTTGACTGACATGGATACTTCAGGAAGTGTCAAACGTCTCACGTCACACGATCATTCACGCGATCGAAATCTATGGGGCAAAATTACACAGCGTTTACGCACCAGAAAGAGCACCAGCAAGCACTATTATTACAGGATTATTTCAAAGGGACAATAATCTGAGTCCACCATGTTTATCAAAGTCTTAAGAACTTCAATAAATTCCAACCTATCTAAACCTTCACCGACCTGTGAAAGTTCATTCTGGTCAGAGAACTAGGTATGATACCATTCATACTGAGGTATCGTAGGCAAATAAACTAGCTCAATAAATTGTACTGAAGTTGTCAAAGTCTGACACACGCAAATTTAGATATATTTGTTGTTCAGTGACGTTGAAATTTGTCAATTAGTCAGTCTCCTAGCGGAAAACACGACGTGGTTGGTACTACAAAAATACGCATTATCATACACGAAAAATAAGTACGATTAAAATAATCCGAAAGGGAAACAGAAATAACTGCTGAACCTGATCAATAGAATGACCCGAGGACTTTAGATGATGATAGCCTCCTGATACATGGGTCGCATCTGCTCTCCAAAGAAGAAATAGATCATTCAGTTATTCACTTCACACGATCCAAGAGAGTGTTAATCAGTTAGCAAAAACGGAAACAAGTCGTCAATCCCACTAACGATCATGCTGAAAACTATGATTCAGCACCACACCTAGCTCAAAGTATGGAATCTGCACAATAAAAAATGCGGCCTTTTCGTAATAAATCTGTGACTGCCAGCTTAAGTAAACGCAATGATTACATACATTACGGCACGAAGAACTTAAAGAATCGTTACCGAAACTGTAACTAATGCTAGGCGTACTCCAAGGAGCATCATATGCCCATAATCTTCAGGTAGCGCGTATTCAAAAAACTTTCTAGTCGCCACTGTTACTACACGTTTTCGATGGCTACTTTACGAGGTGGTGCAGCAGTAGACCTATCGGGAAAACGCTAAAAAACAACTGCCCGATCCTTAACAAATCGAAGGGAAGCTGAAAAAAAGCAGTCCATCGTTATTCTGGACCATAACAGTTTACTGGACACATTTTTGAACAGAAATTCCATGGAAAGTTTGCAAGACCTTAGACGATGGGTGCTCGGCCAATCGCAAGACCCGTAAAAGTCAGGTGTCCGTTGGTCTAGACAACACCAAGCCCCAGGGCATGTTTGAATAGGACTCCATGAACACTCCCCAAGACTCTACACAGGATAGAAGTAAACCTACTCTGTATGCTGCAGGTAAATTCTACGGGGTTGTTAGGTCGTGTCATATTTCTTCTGCATGTTCCGACCCATCTGCTCGGGTCTTCTTCGGGATCTTGTGATGTATATGGCTGAGAAAGTAAGAAAAATGACGTGTGCTAACAAGCCAGCTTTTTCCTTCAATGACAGTCTTTTTTCAACATTGGATTTAACAGCCAAGCGGTTGCACATAAACGGTAGGTACATCTAGGTTTCGACACCAACTAGGGATATCTTCATCAGAATTAAATGTTGCTAAATCATAAAATTAATTTGTTGAATGGCAATAGTCAGTCTATTGCACTTTAGGAATGTTATTTTACAATTTAGCAACATTTCTGTCGACGACAGCCCTGTTAGGTGTATAAACGTAGGTCGGTGTACGTACCGTTTATGTGCAACCAGTTGACTGTTTAATCCAATGTTGAAACTAGTATACGGTTGCTGAATAACAACCATGTTCAAAACTATTCAATGAAAATGGCCACGAAAGCCCGTTGGCTTATATGCTCTGATTGTTGCTGGCACAAATACACATCCAGTAACCAACACATCCACTTATTGCAGAGATCCTTCATGAAGAGGATTACGGAGAAACTTTGCTGATGTGAAACACAAAAAACATGGTCAAGTCATATTACTGTGACCACCACCTAGTGTGTTTGGCGTCAGCGTACAATCACCACTCACAGACGGTAGGTGGCAGCACTAGCAGTGGCGGATATATAAAGCGTATCAGGGGACACGAAAGACAGTGCAGTCGCTGTTGTAGTGCACATACGGAGTAATTTATCTGACGTCCAGAAGGACATGATTATTGGCCTCCGGGACAAGGGTGGAAGCATTTCCGAAGCGGCTACGTTTGTAAACTGTTCCCGTGACGCCGTGCGTGGCAAAATGGCTCTTTCCAAAACCGGCACCAAGGCATCTGTGGTGCCACAGATGACAGAGGCGAACGACGGCTTCGGAGATTTGTACGGCTGAATAGACGTGTAACTGCTGAGCAAGTAACGACCGTTCAACGAGCGCTTCTGGGCACGGGCCTCTGCATCGGGCGCCTGGTTCATGCACCCATGATGACTGCCATTCGTCAGCGATGAAGGCGGGATCTGTATGCCAATAATGCAACTGAAAGTCCACTAGTGGCGACAAAAGGGCTTCTCAAATGAATCACATTTTATGCTCTATTGGGGAGATGACCTTTAGTGTATACGGCCTGTGGTGTCACCGCCAGACACCACACTTGCTAGGTGGTAGCTTAAATCGGCCGCGGTCCATTAGTACATGTCGGACCCGCGTGTCGCCACTGAGTGATCGCAGACCGAGCGCCACCACACGGCAGGTCTCGAGAGACTTACTAGCACTCGCCCCAGTTGTACGACGACGTTGCTAGCGACTACACTGACGAAGCCTTTCTCTCATTTGCCGAGAGACAGTTAGAATAGCCTTCAGCTAAGTTAATGGCTACGACCTAGCAAGGCGCCATTAACCATTTGTAACGTTGCATGTACCTCAAGATAGAGTCTCACTTGTATCATCCAGAATTCTGTATACCAAAGGACAATATAAAAGTTAAGTGTTCTAGTAGCTACGTTCTTTTCTTTATCACATTCATTACGAATCCTGTTCCAGACTTAACGCCAGACGGCGTGAGTTGACGCGTGCCCTTTCGGCTACTTCACTCTGGACTGGCTGCCTTAACAGTCCACTACACGGCCCTGCAACACTCATCGAAAGATTTTAAGCCGAAGGAGGGATTGTTACGGCCACGGGAATGTTTTGTGGCATTGCCTGGGTGATATCATTCTGGAAGGAACAAATTTCGACGTTCCTTCGTTTTTCCTCGATACTTATGGTACACATTGCAATTTCAGAACAATTCTCAGTTTCATTATTCCTAATTTCTCCTGATCCACCTGCAACTCCTGTGTAGGATTTAAATTACCCTCGAAACCCGTCGTTTCATCATCCTCGTAAGCATAAAATATACTGTTTCCTTCCTCCGAATTAACGGTATCACTAGCTGCAACCTTTTCACAATAAACCACACAACTTAAAATTTCGGCTGTCCTAAACAAATCCTGACATATTGCCGTAGGATCACTACAGATTTTGTCTCAATTAACTCCGTTAACATCCGCAAATTTTGTTGAAACATCCGTCAATACATTATAGAAATCACCACCAATAACTTCATCAGCCTCTTCCGATACACCACTCAGATTGCCGTTACTGCATCGCACCACATCATAATTCACAGTACACTCGAATTGTGCCAGATTCGAAACTACCTCTGTCTCCGTAACTATTTCTCTCCTCACAGATTCCTTCGACACTATTCATTCTGATCTACTACCTAAAACATTACTTTCACATTCATCCTTCAGCACCCTCTCATATTTCATGCCTTCATCAAGAGCCACAGGTTCACTTCTTTCAACAGAAATAAATGTACAAACTCCTTCCTCCGAGTTATCTAAATCAGTAGCTTCAACCTCCACAACTTCAGCACGTAAAACATCACCTATACCTCCCTCTAACAATAAATCCTCCACTTCCGCCGATACACAATAAAATTCATCACCAGCTGACGAGACTACTGCTACGCCGCCTTCACAAATACCTTCACATACTCCAGTCGAACCACTACAAAGTTCATCTCCAGGAGACGAGCCCACAGCTTCACCGCATTCACAGATAGCTTTACCAACTTCCTCCGATACAAAATCATCTACATTACCTTCACCTACATTACTATAATTGTTGACTACTTCTAGTACCTCATTAGAATTAGTTATACAATCCACCTCTACCAAATTCAGCTCCACCTCTGCCTCTCTTTTGAACACAAAATCTCTCAACAAACACACATTCCATCTTTAACACCCCTTTCCCCATATAAATTCTCCAGAACCAAATCATCATTATCTAATCTCCCGACACATTTTACAATATTTCTTGCGCCCTATTTATTGTTGTGCTGCTTAGATTATTCCCCATTTCATTTTTATGTCTTATAACCTCCAATCCAACATTTGTGGCTTATTTGCCGAATTCCAACACCCACAGAATTTTTAAAGAACTTATGCTTTTCAACGCTTGGTTATTCAGGCATATCAGAACCTGAGATGCGCCGATCTCTAGTTTCCTGACCTCTTATTCTCGTATTGCATTTCATAAGGCTTCTGATTCTCATATCTCCGTTTTCGGTTTTGATTCCCTTTACGAACGTTCAGTTTCCATTTCCTCTTTGAAGATTACTATTACTTTGATAGTTAATTCTGTTTTGATCATTTTAATTATTCTGGAAATTACGATAGTTAGCGTACTGGTATCCATCGCCCTGTCTACCGCACCATTCAGTGGCTTTAATTTCAGAATCTGGTCAAGTTTTACAATGAAACCTAAAAATTTATAGACGGGATTTGTCGGACTGTGGACAAGATTCCATTGTAAATATCCCGGTAAACGTCTCTTGAGCGTCGTAATCTCCGTCAACACTCCCAGAGGACGATGCACATCCTTCAACTTAGCCAGTCACAAAAATCCCCACTTACGTGTTTGAAACTTGATCCATTTAGGATCTCATTCCGAAGTCGCGTTTGTTACACTTTACTCCAGAATTTGTTCAGGAAACAATTCCCAAACACTTCATAGTAATAAAAGAAGCACTCATTAAATTTGCCCATGATTGTGTATTTTCCTCAAGATATCTTTTAAAAGGTGGCAGGGGTAAAATACAGGGAGCGAAAGGCTATTTACAATTTGTACAGAAACCAGATGGCAGTTATAAGAGTCGAGGGACATGAAAGGGAAGCAGTGGTTGGGAAGGGAGTGAGACAGGGTTGTAGCCTCTCCCCGATGTTATTCAATCTGTATATTGAGCAAGCAGTAAAGGAAACAAGAGAAAAATTCGGAGTAGGTATTAAAATCCATGGAGAAGAAATAAAAACTTTGAGGTTCGCCGGTGACATTGTAATTCTGTCAGAGACAGCAAAGGACTTGGAAGAGCAGTTGAATGGAATGGACAGTGTCTTGAAAGGAGGATATAAGATGAACATCAACAAAAGCAAAACGAGGATAATGGAATGTAGTCGAATTAAGTCGGGTGATGCTGATGGAATTAGATTAGGAAATGAGACACTTAAAGTAGTAAAGGAGTTTTGCTATTTGGGGAGCAAAATAACTGATGATGGTCGAAGTAGAGAGGATATAAAATGTAGACTGGCAATGGCAAGGAAAGCGTTTCTGAAGAAGAGAAATTTGTTAACATCGAGTATAGATTTAAGTGTCAGGAAGTCATTTCTGAAAGTATTTGTATGGAGTGTAGCCATGTATGGAAGTGAAACATGGACGATAAATAGTTTAGACAAGAAGAGAATAGAAGCTTTCGAAATGTGGTGCTACAGAAGAATGCTGAAGATTAGATGGGTAGATCACATAACTAATGAGGAAGTACTGAATAGGATTGGGGAGAAGAGAAGTTTGTGGCACAACTTGACTACGAGAAGGGATCGGTTGGTAGGACATGTTCTGAGGCATCAAGGGATCACCAATTTAGTATTGGAGGGCAGCGTGGAGGGTAAAAATCGTAGAGGGAGACCAAGAGATGAATACACTAAGCAGATTCAGAAGGATGTAGGTTGCAGTAGGTACTGGGAAATGAAGAAGCTTGCACAGGATAGAGTAGCATGGAGAGCTGCATCAAACCAGTCTCAGGACTGAAGACCACAACAACATCTTTTAACTAATTGAATTTTGGCCTCTTCCGGCAGTCCTCTCACAAAACTGTCTCTACACATAGCAGGAAAATGAATTGGATGGTATATTCCATCATCTGCAAAACACTTTGTCGTTCTTTAATTAAGCCATGGAACACTTATCACCGTAGTAGTTTGCTTCGCTGCTAGGACATTTTATTCTGGTCGTACCTCTTTAATCTGTTGTTCCCGCTGCTAAATTTCGTTATTAATCTCCCAACAAACTGTTGTTTATTTTTCACCATCTCCTTTTCACATTCTACTATACAAATTGTTAACACACTTACTTCTGACGTCCTCAATCGTATTTTGCCTCTGCAGTCGCCCAGTTCGGCCTCTTTTCTAACTTGTCCCTGATATCTTTTTCCACTGTGTCGACTTATGTTAACCAGGCCAATTTCCTCAGAAATTTTGCCTACATCTGACCTTATACCTTCTAATTATGAATCCATCATTCCTTCTATATGTGATTTCATTTTCATCAGCTTTTACAGTTTCTGATGCATGTGTCTCTATTGAGACTATCCACATTCTCATTCAACCTAACTCTGTACCCAATACCCCCATTTTATAATTCAAGTAGCTCAGAATTTTCCTTAACCACGCCACTGAATCACTCAATTACATCACCTTTCTCTGATTTGAGACTATTTGTCCCACTAATATCGTCCCTATCAGCACCACCACGTTCAGATTTTGGACTAACTGACCCATTAGCATTATCTGAACCGTCTTACAGGCTCGGGTAAGATTCCCAGCTGGGTCGGGGATTTTCTCCGCTCAGGTACTAGGTGTTGTGTTGCCTTCATCATCATTTCATCCACATCCGGCGCGCAGGTCGCCCAATGTGGCGTCGAATGTTATAAGACCTGCACCTAGGCAGCCGGACCTGCGCCGTCAGGGGCCTCCCGGCCAATGACGCCAAACACTCATTTCCATTATCTGAACCATACATACTGGGTGACAGCTTGATGGGTGGAAGTTCCAGCACTGTCAGTGACGATGCAGGTTTACACACTTTAGCACTATAGGCGCAAGTGATTAACTTGTGGGTCATGCTGGCTGCTTCTGATGTACTGCTGCTTCCGAAGTGTCGATGCTGATGAACTCGAAGTCGCCGCCAGTGGCCCGCGTCGCTGTCGCCGCCACTGCCACTGTACCTCCGTCGAAGTCTCCACTGCTGCTGGCCACTGCTGACTCGAACTCCGCACGCCTCTCCGTAGCATTCTTCTTTCTTGAAGTTCCACGGCGAGCTATCCCCCCCACCCACCTAGCTTTTGCTACCAATTTTCAAGCAAGCATCTGCTGGAAATCTCATGTTCAGAGCCCCCACGAAAAGTACCTGCCGTGCAATAGATTCTGGGACCCGGGTCACGGAATACTGTAAAGTGTTAGAATTACAGTTGTAATTCTAAAGCGATTAGACTCGTATCCCGAACGAGAAAAACCGAACTGCAATTGTACCTAACAGTTACGACTGAGCCTATTTTCTCTTCCAAACAGCATCCCATACGAGTAAACCAGTTGCGTCTTTACGTGTGGTTACTCGTACTTTAGGTACTTGGCTGTGCACTGCTCTGTTTAAAAATAATAGCTCGATGTAGTCACTGGGTCTAGCAGTGCACATCTACTTTCATGTCGTACAGCTAATTCAGTGCAAATAATCACCTGTAGCTGTGATGCCGCAGTCAATCATCTATGCACTGGCTAGAACTGAGAATTATAATGTTATACAGAAAGGTAAAGTAAAAACTAAATAGTCAGTTTAATAACAAGGTTTCTATTTAAAGTCTGTAATTGATTTAGACGACAGAGAATTATGATGAATAATATTTATTCAAGGAAAAACATCTCATACAAATGGGAAGTGGTCCTAGGATATCCAGGTGAAATACAGACAGAAAGCAAGTTTCATAATTAACACATGCGATGCGAAGAATAGTAACTCATACTCTATTATCAGTTACGTAAATAAAATAAAACAGAGTCCTACTCTGGAGCACAGTCAAACCTCTCGAAACATAAAGTATCTTCAGTAGTTAAAGTGTGGTAGCAGCCGTTCACCACCGAGAATCGAACTACTTTATGTGAAATATCACTCGTTACGATAGGCAAGTCTGCCTCCTCGCAGAACTAGACGTGCAGAGTCCCGAATCGCTCCCTTGAACTGTTTACTCGAGAAGTACCGGTCTCCACTTGACTGTCGTAGTGTTTGCTACTGCCTGCTTCTTCACTGGATGCACGCTATCCCCATCAGAAATACAGCGTTCTTAAGCTCTAAAGACTTGATCTTACTCATCATGATCATTTTCCCGTACTAATATATTTAAATGAAGAAATGTTATACGTTTTCAGTCACACTCAGAACATTCACAGTAAATATAAATAAAGGTCTGACCATAAATAAGTCAATATTCTTGAGCAAATGCGCTCACAATAAATGGCCCCAAAGTGTCGTTAAACAATTATTTAAGCCTGCTCGTGAGAAGCTTTTGATTCTCTTTTCAATTATGGCCGGCCGCTGTGGCCGAGAGGTTCTAGGCGCTTCAGTCCGGAACCGCGATGCTGCAACGGTCACAGGTTCGAATCCTGCCTGGGGCATGGATGCGTGTGATGTCCTTGGGTTAGTTAGGTTTAAGTAGTTCTAAGTCTAGGGGACTGATGACCTCAGACGTTAAGTTGGTTGGTTGTTTCGGGGAAGGAGACCAGACAGCGAGATCATCGGTCTCATCGGATTAGGGAAGGACGGGGAAGGAAGTCGGCCGTGCCCTTTGAAAGGAACCATCCCGGCATATGCCTGGGGCGATTTAGGGAAATCACGGAAAACCTAAATCAGGATGGCCGGACGCGGGATTGAACCGCCTTCCTCCCGAATGCGAGTTCAGTGTCAGAAGTTAAGTCCCATAGTGCTTACAGCCATTTGAGCAATTTTTGAACCATTTCAGTTGTGGTGTCCACTAACGCATGCGATTGACCACATTTAAATTAGCACGGTTTTTTTATAGTACTTGCAGTCAACATTTAAATGAAGTTGCTGGAAAAATAATAAACTGTTCATTTAATAAAGACACAACTATGATAAAATATGAGGTATTCACGCTTCATTTGCTGTGTAATTGTGGTGAATACGATGTTCTGACAAACATATGCATAATGAAACAGATATAAAAGCCGTGGTAGATCAATAAATAAAATAGATACAGCAACATAGCTTTCAGGGATGACAGCTGCAGAGCAATGCTACCAGCTAAGATAACGTTTGTTGAAACCACATGAAGCGGTTAAAAGTCGTTAATTTGGAGTTTCATTGTGTAAATACTCGTACACTGTGGAATATAAACTCCTGTACTTTTAAAGATATTGAAGTATTGTTGTTTCATTGGATGCGCCTCATTTTTCTGGGAACGGTGATGTATTTAGATCTGCATTAACATTTGATTGTAGATTATTATAGTCTCTCAGAAAGCTATAAGAAGCCGTCTCTCAGTTTGTCTCAAAGTTCGCCATTGCTAGCAGCATAGTCGGCCTTCTTAAGTTCAAATGGCTCGGAGCACTATGCGACTTAACTGCTGAGGTTATCAGTCCCCTAGAACTTAGAACTACTTCAACCTAACCCTACCTAAGGACATCACACACATCCATGTCCGAGATTCGAACCCGTGACAGTAGCGGTCGCGCGGATCCACACTGTAGCGCCTAGAACCGCTCGGCCACTCTGGCTGGCCCTTCTTAAGTGACTGACGCGTCATTCAGATTCCCCATACAGGATTTTCCCCACTTTTTCCCCACTTCTAGTCCTTTGCTACTGCACGTGGCTCGCCTGTAGCTGCCCCGGCGGCCCGTCCACCAGCGACGCACTCCTACCTAGCCCTTAAACCGCACAGCTTCACAGACAGATTCACCTTACCTTGTACCAGTTGTAGGCGGCCGGTTAGTTGACACACATAAGTGTAACGTTACATGGGGAATGTTTTTGTGACACTGCCTGGGTGAGTCATTTTGGAAGGCACAATGCATCAACACAAGTATGCCTCTATTCTTGGGGCCCTGTCCATAACTATATGCAATTTGACTTTTCTTCGGCACGATGGCATCTATTAGCAGAACAGGTCAACATGTCCCGCAGCTTGCAGTGTTCGGGTTTGGTTCGAAGCGCACCAGGATGAGCCAACCGTACTCCTTTGACGACAAAACTCCCCGGATTTAAACGCAATCGGGAATCTGTGGGACCACCTCGATTGGGCTGTTCGTACCATGGATCGTCAGCCAAGAAACACAGTGCAGCTGGCTACGACACTGAAGTCGGCATTGCTCCACATCGCAGTCGATACCTTGCGAAACCTTACTGACTCTATTCCCGCACGTCCACTCTGCGGAAGGTTGTTATTCAGGTTTTTGAAAGAGCTCACATTAGTGTGACTGGACTGTGTGAAACAAATTAGTCTCTGTAAATTATTCCTCCGAGCATAGGCAGCGGAAAAATGCTCCTATCAGAGCACAAAATGCAAATATGTTCTTGTTTGAAACTTCCTGGCAGATTAAAACTGTGTGCCCAGATCGAGACTGGAACTCGGGACTTTTGCCTTTTGGAGCCAAGTGCTCTACCAACTTTTTTTCCATTTTGTTCGGTATTGTTCCATGTCTCCGCAATAACCTTTCCTCGAGGAGTGCTAGTTCTGTAAATTTCACAGGAGAGCTTCTGTGAAGTTTGGAAGATAGGAGACGAGGTACTGGCGAAAGTAAATCTGTTGAGGACGGTGTGTGGGCAGTGCTTGGGTACCTCAGATGACAGTCTGCCTTCAGCAGGGCAGCAGTGCGGACCGCGCTCTGCCGTCCACGCCCCTGCGCGCGCGGAGTGTTTGTTTACGTCCCCGTCAGCGCGCTTCTCAGTCTAACAAGCTACAATGGACAACTCCTTCAGGAAGAACACCCTTAAGTTCACCTTCTCAAATGAATACGCACGACCCAAAGCACTAGCCATCGAACGCTTCTTACGCAAAGATGTGAAGATTCCCCGTGACGATCTCATCGGCATACAACTATCGATCATTAGCAGCGTAGTTTATGTTAAGGTGACTTCCGACGCTGCCTGCAACGAGATTATTCAACGGACGTGGCATGGACTAAAATTTCGGCACTCCGACGGCAACGTCGGGCCTGTGGATGTCGACCATACAGGACTTGGCCTTCGCACGATCCGTGTATTCGAACTGCCTTTCGAGGTGAATGAAGATGAACTCATCGCGCCCTAAGCCCGTACAGAGAAGTCCAGAGTCACGTAGCCGAGACATGGGCACAGTTTACGGCGTATCCGGTGCTTAATGGTGTGAGACAAGTCCGAATAGATCTCAAACGGCACGTCTCTTCGTACATTTCTATCGGCGGCTGCCCTGCGGTGGTCATTTACGACGGACAACCTCGAACATGTTCCGGTTGTGGCAAAGAAGGCCACGTCCGAAATGAATGCGTGCAACGTCGCATCACACAACTACGGCGCGACGACACGAACACCGACCGAACCACAACCGCCCTTCCAATCGCCTATACGGCGACACTACACGTCCAGCCCTACCGAAACACATTGCCGAAAGCAAACGTCGCCCAAGCGACGAATAAAACACCGCAAGTCATAAGAATCAACCACAGAGTCCCCTCCGCAACACGAAGACATGGCACATAGCTTTGACGGAATATACGATAGCTCTTTCTCCTCTGCCACGGCGTCATCCACAAGAAGGTGAGGCGTCCAACAGAGATCGTGAGCAAGCTCCGCGCCCAGATACCATGGAACATAGCACGCCCGTCATCACCGACGCAACTGAGCCGTCTTGGCCAGCGCTGCCACCTCTCACCGATGTTGAAACTGACGGACATGTTTCATGGGCGGAGGACACAGATTTCCCACCTCCACCTGATGCGGAAATTAGATCTGCTCCTCAGTTAGAGCAACACTAAAACGGGGGATGTTTCTACGACTACTCCTGCGACTTTTATGGACTTCCAGAATCCACCACGACAATCTTCATCAGCAAAGAACCGATCGACTGCACGGATCCCCCATCAGGCATACCGAATAGTTACCATCAATACCAATAATATCGGCTCCCAAGTTAAACTTCAACTGCTCCGTGACAAGCTAAGAGCAGCGGACATCGACATCGCGCTGTTACAAGAACTGAGGACAACAACTTGGTCCGGGTGTTACGGGTACGAGACCTACGCCGCCCCAGCAGCTGTGGAACACACAGGTGCAGCCATCCTCCTCGGAGAAGGGATTACAGTTTCCGATGTTGCATATCTCCCAACGGTGCGAGGAAGGGCCATAACAGTTGAAGGGATCAAAATATAAATCTCTACGCCCCATCGGCCACTGATAAACGGAGGGATCGCTCCCAGTTCTACGAAGAAGATATCACGCCTTTATTCCTCGGCAGATACGATCATTTCATCGTAGGTGAAGATTTCAACTGTGTTCTCCAGCGTGCGGATCAATACCTTCATTTTACCACATGTCCGGAACTTCGCTTCCTCGTCCACTGCCTTCGTCTCCTCTACACTTGGAGAGTGGTACACGGCCACCGTCCGGCACATACACTCCACCAGCCGACTCGATAGAATATACGTCTCTGACGCTCTAAAATCCGTTGTCCTCGGCGCGGAACGTTGGCCGTCTGCCTTTTCGGATCATAACATATTTATCTGTAGCATGATCTTACGAAGGTAATCTATATGTCGCAGTACAGGAACTTGGAAACTCAACGTCACGGTACTGCGGGATCCTGAATGTAGACAAAAGGTCACCGACACGTGGCACACTTGTGTTCAACGCATCACGCGTTAGGAGACTAAACCGTGCGCCAGACAGCTCATCCGTTGCACCTTGACACACTATTGCAGAGTCCTAGCCAGATAGAATCACCACACAACAGATTTCTACTATATGCAAGCTCATGGATCATCCTCCATCCCCGGATCGTCTACAAGAAGCTCAACGCATCGAGGCAAGGATTTAAACCTTGACCAGGTGCCGTCTAGAGGAAGCCATTGTACGAGCACTCAGCGAAGATAGGATTAACGGAGAAGAACCTTCTATGCATCATATTGTTGAAAACGTTCGTCGACGCCGACAGGCTTTAATAACTTTAGACATACCTGATGGACGACGGCTGACTTCGCAACGCATTACAGACTTTTCTATCAAGAAGTACCTGCTGGTGCAGAGGTCATTGCCGTGACTGCAACCCTCCTGACTGCGGAAGTGACCGCGGACGACGTCCATGGCGCTAAGGCCAAAGGATCACTGAATCGGTCTCCCGGCCCGGATGGTTTACCTCTATAATTTTACAGAACCTACCAAGATTTAATGTTGCCACGATGAAGAGACATGCACTGGGAACTTTTGTCCGGCGCGGCAATCTCGCCACCAATGTTCATGGAAGGCTTACTCGTACCAGTCCCGAGACCTGCAGGACGAAAACGACAGTTATCGCCGATCACGTTACTAAATTCCGACTTCATGATTTTCACACGCCTTATAGTAGTGCGACTCAAACATGTCTTACGAGGCCGGCCGGAGTGGCCTAGCGTTTCTAGGCGCTTCAGTCCGGAACCGCGCGACTGCTACGGTCGCAGGTTCGAATCCTGCCTCGGGCATGGATGTGTGTGATGTCCTTAGGTTAGTTAGGTTTAATTACTTCTAAGTTCTAGGGGACTGATGACCTCAGAAGTTAAGTCACATAGTGCTCAAAAAATGGTTCAAATGGCTCTGAGCACTATGGGACTTAACATCGGTGGTCATCTGTCCCCTAGAACTTAGAACTACTTAAACCTAACTAACCTAAGGACATCACACACATCCATGCCCGAGGCAGGATTCGAACCTGCGACCGTAGCGGTCACGCGGTTTCAGACTGAAGCGCCTTTAACCACACGGCCACACCGGCCGGCACATAGTGCTCAGAGCCATTTTTTTTTGTCTTACGAGACATTGTTTCCCACGAACAAACATCCTTAGGCGGCGCTCGTAATATACAGACAGCCCTCAGTGAATATCAAGATGTCATTTCTGTGGCAAAACACTCGCGACTGCCAGGCACTTTAATCTCCACCGACTTCGAACACGAGTTTGACGCGTCAATCATGCATTCCTCAACTCAGTGTTGGACCGGATGGCGATTCCCCCAACGTTCAAGCAAGTGATTATGCTGCTTCTTCGTGGGGCAACGTCCAGGCTTCTCGTCAACGGCCGACTTACAGAAACAATACGGACTGAACGATCAGTACGGCAGTGTTGCCCGATGTCGACGGTGCCTTATGACATTGCGATGGGACCACTGATTTGCGGATTACGGCAACGTTTGACAGGTATTCCACTACGGGATCGTTTGATCCGCTGCCGGGCCTACGCAACGACTTGGCTCTCGTCGTACGTTTAGCGGCCGACGTACAAGCTGCGATGCAGTGGATTACCCGTTACAGTACAGAGGCAGGGAGAGCTATGAGCGTCGCAAAATCATGCGCCGTGGAGATCGGCCGCGGCCTTCCCGCAGACAGCGTCGTCCCCTTTCAACTCGTGTGGACACCTTTCACTTTCTCGGTCTGGTGTACACGCGAGACATTCGCCGCACCTGGCGACCAGTTTTCGGGCGTTACTGCAACGCATCCGGGCCAATATACAAAATTAACTACTACGTCCGCTGAATATGTGCCAGAGAGTCACCTTCGTCAATACCAATCTGGCAGCCCGGATACCCCATATCGCGCTGATTCTTCCCATAACTGCGACAATGGCAGCCAGACTACAGGCTTTCGGGTATTTTATATGTTCTGGACACATCTGTAAAGTCCAGTATGAAACTCTCACCTTACCGAAGTGTGATGGTGGCCTCGATCTAGTTAATGCGAGAGCCAGGACTACGGCACTTTACACCAATTCTATGCTCCGGTTATGGAAAAGCCAAAATGCTGTATTTTATGGAATGTTGGCCACCGAGCTCGCACCTGTTTCGAGACGCCCACCGACGTCTTTGGCACACATCCTACCGCATATGTTGCACATCAGCCGTTTCGTTCTGGAATACAACTACATATGCACCGAGCTCCGAGGATCCAGGACCAGGACCACACGCGACATCTACCGCCTTCCGAAAGTCCCCCACCCCGAAACCCTGTTGAAGCACCTCACCCCCAGGTTTCATGGCCTACAGTTTGGAAAATGATCCACCAACCACACCACACCACTGACACCATCGCGTCGTGGTACCGTCTTGTCAACGGCAAATATAATACAAGGCAGAAACTGCATCGCATCGCGCTGGTGGACCCACCCCTGTGCCTCAAGTGCAATGTCGACGATACAGATTTACATCGTTTTTAGTGTGGGCCAGCAGCAGGTGTCTGGACCCCCGTACAGAAAATCGTGGCTTTCTACCTCCGAATACCACCACATCCCGTTTCTCCTATCGTGATGATGTATCCTGACCCGAGCTGATCGTCTAAGTGGCACGCCATGACGTGGATCAGTGGCATGGCTATCAACTACATCTTCCAGGACGACATCGTCGATACGGCGGACTTTTGGACACGCCTCCAAGTGCATCACCACACCCTTCGCCGACATCGACACTATCGGGCCACTTTCGCGACCCATTTACGGAGTATTTTCGCCAACCTGCCTCGGAGCTGGAATCTCAACGAAACCTGCCAACCAAGACTGGACGATTCCACGTCCGCCTTCTAATGGTCAATGATAGAATGGACATTGTTCTGATGGCGCCCGAAAGTAGAACATGGCGCGGAAAGTATTCCTAATTTCTTTCACTTCTCTTTTCTCCTCCTCTTCTAAGTTCTTTTTTCCCTTGCACCTGTTTATCCTTTTCACGCAAAACTCTCTATCTGCTGCCTATTTTCTTTCTTTCTCCTGTGCTACCCCATAAAAATAAAATAAAAGAACTTGGATTGCTGCTCATGGTGAGACTGTATACTTATTTATTTTCACAAAATAAAAGAAGAAGGATGTTGTGAAAATATACCTATTTATGTTTTTACTTTTTCAAGGAATATTGTGTTATTTTATGAAGAACTTCGTCTTTTATTTTCATACACTAGAGGTTGTTGTTTGTTTTCTCATTACCCGCAACATAAAAAAAGGTTGGTGGAGCACTTGACGGCGAAAGGCGAAGGCCCCGAGTTCGAGTCTCGGTCCGGCACACAGTTTTAATTTGCCAAGAAGTTTCGTATCAGCCCATACTTCGCTGCAGAGTGAAAGTCTCATTCCGGTATGTTGCTGTTTATGTAAAAGATACTGACATGAACATGGGGTACCAGCTGCCTCTTTCTACCTGGCTCAGCACCTAGTGACATGCGAACATATTCGTGTTTTTTTAACATCCAATTCACCTCAAACTCCTACAAACTCCCACTCCTACATGCCCACTAGTTCATCGCTGTAAGTCGCTCATATCCATCCATTCCCAGTTGCCCTTTTTCACTCACTCATTGAGCCCAAATCATTGCCATTATCTCTCTCCGTCTGCCTCTGGCACTGTTCTGTCACAGCCTCAGTCCGTTTCGTTCTATCCTTATAGTAGTTTTCTCTGCCACTGTATCCCTCTTGCTCTCTCTTACAGCTAATAATCATTCCTTCTATCCCACTGCTGCTGTCTCTTCTCGCTGTCTCTATCTCTTCCCAGTTGTCTTTGTCATGTATTCTGTCTCTCGTTATCACTGACTCCACCCCACTTCCACCTTCTCTGTTTATTCCTCCTTTCCTGGCACTGTCTCCTTCACTCTCTTTCTAGCACTCTTCTGTCACTGCCAACTATGTTCCACTGTCACTGTGCTCTCCCTTTCCCTCACACTGCCATTTTCTCCTTCGCTCTTTCTATAATACGACTGTCAGTTATATTCTAGTATTTATTATTTTTCCATCTCTTTGCCACTGCCACTGTCTTCTTCTCTCTCAGCATAAAAAAGCGAGAATATGTTTGCATGCCAAAATTATTGGTCAAATTTTTAAAGGTGCTGATGAAGGCAGAATTACGGTGTCGTAAACTGACATACGGCTGGGGGAGCAGTGTGCTGGTCACATGCTCCTCAATATCCGCATCCAGTGACATCTGTGGTCTGAGAATGACACGCCGACCGGTCGATACCACTGGGCCTTCATTGACTGCTAAGGCAGGGTTTAGTTTTTAGTTTAGATGAAGGTGGGGTGAGGCAACTGGTTCGCCATTTTCCAGTCAGATTCTTTTAAATAAACAAAAGTATTTTCCGCTGGTTCCCTTATTTCCCCTGCTGTGGCAGGGCATGTAACTCGTATGAAAAGAACTGTAATGAACAATAAAATTTAGATACTTATGTGAAATGGAAATAAAGTAAAACTAATGCTACCTCAGACATGATTTTACCTGCAGAAACAATTTACGTGTTCATCAGGACTACAAGTTGGGGTTCCCAGATGATAACGCAGATAATTTATAGCATATTTTTGCGTGCTGCGTCACCATAAACTATGCTTTCTCCTTACACTTGAATTTACATGCCTATTTTACGTGAACAACTAAGGTAACATTTGAACCTCTGTATATCGGAGAAAGACAAAGAGATGAAGAAAATTTTCAAAATTGTTCGAGATCGAGGTCTTAGAAATACATCGTAAGAATTACAGCCATTTGCTGTGCATGGCCGCCTCGAAATTTCCAGTTGGGTTTCGGTACCCAAAACACAAGTTTATAAAGTGTTTCTCGATAACGGATAGAGACTTTTGAAAACTGAGAGATGGCTCTTCTAGATGAATGCCCATAAAATACACCGCTAAAATTTCAACAGTTTTCTGCTTTTATTTATTATTTAGATTTCGGGTTTTACGTGTAGTAGATGTGGGGTAACTTTGAACCTCTGTACTTTGGAAACGAATAACGATATCAAGATAACTTTCAAGGTTATTCGAGATCGGCATTCTAGGATTATATTGTAAAATTTTTAGCCATTTGTTGTCCAAAGCCTTCTTGGAATCCGCGGTTGGGTTCTACTCCGCTGGTGAGGACGAAAATGTAGTAAAAAAATAAATTAAAAAAATAAAAAATACCCTTTTTTTGGGGTTTGCTGAATAACCGCACGTGAACTAATGGTGCTTCCACAAGTCTCATGAAGCTCACCGTAGATCACATCAAATGCAAAAAGATCCAACCTATTTGGTCTATTTACCTAATTAGGAGGAACCGTGTAATGTTCATACTTTGATCCTGTATTGTAGGATAGTGACACTAAGACGATCCTCATGTTGGATATGCAAATGGTCCCTAGCCCAAGGGATACCCAAAACATTTCATCACCAACAGAACCGGAGGCATGATCACTGGAAATTTCTGTTTCTATGCGCGGCGTTTTGGAACACATTAGGTATGTATACCGACAACAACAACAAAAAACTGAAAACTAGATTACTAGACTAATTCAAAGGTAAACAAGGTATTATGAATGATAGTTACTCGAAAGGGGATGAAACAGGCCCTTTTCACGGTGTCGAATTGTAGTAACAGTAGTAACAACAGCAGCAAAAACAACAAAAATAACATGAAATAAGTGTTCCGCCTTGACGTGTAAACTAAACAAATGGACCTAATTAGATATTTAGCCATACCGCCTACCGGAAAAATATTATTTGTCCGTCAGGTATATTTATGACCGCAATCGTCCGAAGCCCTAAAAATAGACAATATTTCCCGAATATTATGCTCGGTAACGCGGCGGTCGCTCCCAGTTGAGAACATTTGCGATAACGAAGAGAGAACTAAATTATGAGCGAGATGAATTATGCCGGGCTTTTAAATGGCTAGTCAGCCGTGTTATAAAGTCCGCAGTTTTTAACTTAATAGTCTGCAAACCGGTTTAGCGACGCATCGCAATATCCATATTCATGAGAGCGTCCCCCCATAGCCGTTGCCGAGCTATTTATTGTAGAAATCAACGCCTCAGCTCTCGAACGATGGCAAAAACACTGACACAGTAATAAAATTTCAATAGCTGTTTCCCCCAGATACCCCCCGCAGTGAGCGGATTCCTGGGAATCGGACAGAATTAATTCGCTGGCAACTCATTCATCTGGCGGAGGCGGGGAGGACAGACGTAAAATCGAGCTCGGACACGTGTGCTCCGACACCGGCGAGGGCCGCGAGCTCGGAGGGAAATTCTGGGCCGCTCCGCGCCGATCCGGGAACTTTCGCATAATAAAGTTGGCAGCCGGCGCAGCGTTAATGAAACGAGAGCGAAAGTTTAATTGCGCCCTTACGAAACGTCTAGCGCGTTGTCCGCGCAGGCCCGCTGAAATTGAACTTGAACGAATCTAGGGTGGGCAGGGTGGGACGGGGCAGATGGGAGAGGAGCGTTCGTTCGCTGCCCGGCGCTTCTGGTCGTCCGCTCCCACGCACGTCGCACTGGGGATGACGGAGCGCCGTGTGCGAACATGACGAGCGACACCACATCCATACGGCTACGTCCACACTGGGATAGAGCACACTGGCGACAAGAAGTGAGTAATAATCTAGTTGTGTCGCTGATTTATTCGCCGAAAATTTGAGCAGAGTGAAAAGAAGATTCACTACAAATTACTCGATGAATTTTTGTCCGAATTTTCATAACCAAATAAATTGTGGAAAACGGAGAAATGGGGTATCAAATTGACCAGCGTGGGGTCTAGTTTTGCAAAGAAAGATTTAATCGCTTGAAAGTAGTCGGATTAATCAAGAAAAATTTAATCAGTGATTTGAGGATAAACTGAAGTATTTCACGAACAGCTGCTGCTTGCTATGTAAATGGACCGTCAACAGTTACATCTCTTTAAGGCCTAGCTATACTGTCCATAAAAGGTTACATTCGAGTAGAAATCGTAGAATTCTTTCTTTCATGTAGAAATAAATGAAGTAAATATCAAATTTCAATATAAACTGAAACTTCTCTGGTTTCTCTTGATCTGTATAGGGAAGTCAGAAACAGTCTGAAAAACTTGTAAGGGTGTTGTGAGGTGAAAGTGTTGAAAAAAATATCGTTACACTGCACCGTTTCCGAGTTAATTGACATTGAAGTTAACCAATCAGGCCGCTGCACGCTCAAATTCAAGTGGCCCGTTCAAATACATTTAGTGTCAGTTGTTCTTATGGAGTAGACGATAGAGCGCGAGACTGTTCAGCCTTGTGGCCCGGGATCGAACATAGCTACCACCCCATGTCCAATATTTGTATCGCTCTCTCGTTCGGTTTTAGGAAACCAACGAAGCACACGTATACTCGGTGGCACTATCTCTGGCGGGACATCTGAATTTGCGAGCACAACAGCCTGACTGGCTAACTTCAGTGTCAACTAACTCGGAAACGACGCAACGTATCGAAGTTTTTTCTTAATAATTATCTCTCAACACAACCCACTCTGCAACACCCTTACAAGTTTTTCAGACTATTGCTGACAATCCTGTGCGTCCTTAATAACAATAAAATCCGATTTATAATTCAATATACTACATTTCTTGCTTTCTGAAGAAACCTTTAAAATAAAATAAATATTTTGAGCCAGAGAATGGTGAAATGTTTCGTAAAATTATTTGTCCAAAGGTAAGAAGTAAAATAGAGGAACTTTTGACACATTACATACGCTGTATACAATTTCGAGCATCATTCACAGCTGCGTGAAATGTTTCTCTAATCTATTTCACTTCTTACTTTTAGACAAATCATTTCTTATTTCCACTGTCTTTTTTTATGTCTGTGACAGTGGTTAGTAAATAAATGAGTGAAGAGAGCAAGCACTCTATTTCACTTCTTACTTTTAGACCAATCATTTCTTATTTCGACCGTTTTTTTTGAGTCTGTGACAGTTAGTTGTTAGTAAATGAGTAAGTGAAAATAGCAAGCAATCACTTTTAATGACATTTATTTACACGTCGACAGTTCCGAGCGGCAGAGATCATTAGGTGGCGTGCATTCTTGTTTGTAGATGTGACACTATATGTCAAGGGGTGTCAGCAATTAACGTACAGGGACATGAAATTTCTTTTAGTTCATTAATTCACTCGAGCATCGTGTTACGTAAAGTCCGTCACAAAGAACAACATATAGGAGTATTTATTTTTGTTTTTGTTTTTTCTCAGTCTGTCCTCCTACCAGTAGAGCAGGCTGCTTGAGAATCAGTATATTAAACGTTCTCGTTTCTTTCAGGCAAATTTTCTAGCAAATATGGATCGAGGCTGAGGAAATCCGAAAAAGGGATATTTGGTAGAGGACTTCCAACATTCAGCTAACAACCGAGAGAAACTTTTTAATATCTTTGCTCATAACTGGGACACTGGAAAAATTTTCTTTTAATAGAGGCTATGTTTTCGTTGTACTAGGAAAAAATAATATTGTGTACGAGTATAGATACAAATACTATATGCGTCCGGCCATCCTGATTTAGGTTTTCCGTGATTTCCCTAAATCACTCCAGGCAAATGCCGGGATGGTTCCTCTGAAAGGGCACGGCCGACTTCCTTCCCCGTCCTTCCCTAATCCGATGAGACCGATGACCACGCTGTCTGGTCTCCTTCCCCAAACCAACCAACAAATACTATATGCGTTGTGACAGCGTGTGTGTCAGTAGAGTCAGGCCTTTATTTTTCTTTTCCAACATATTTTTATTATATCGGTTTCTGAAGACTAGCAATTTTAAATGTAGCTCAGAACTGGATGACATAATATTAACTCACTTTCTTGCCGGTCTGTTCATTGGGGGTGGGTTGGGGGGGGGGGTAGCGGAGGGGGCTAAAAATGTTGGTAATGTCTGATAGCTCGATGACCCTGCAGAGCTAGTGTTTTACGCAAGTAAAATCGGAATGCGTTCAGGCGGCGTGCGAATCGACGTGCACGGCTCAGCAGCGAGCGAGAGTGAGTGAGAGGGAGGGGGTGGGGGAGGAGAGGAAATGCATATGGCTTTCTTGATTACCTGCCTGTCTGTTCGGTATAAATTCTGCAGTTGATAGTAGGCTAACTTCCGGGTGAGCTATACGCTTGAAATTTTAAACATAGCTTGGAACTGGATGATAATGCAACATTAACTCGCTTTTTGTTTGGTATATGGCGAAGGGTACTTCGTGTACCACAGTCATTTGCTCCTTGTCCTGTTCTTGTCACGATTTGGTGGTGGGTAGAACAGTTGCTGGTAAGCCTCTGTGTGGGCTCGAATCACTCTAATTTTTATCTTCACGGTTTTTCTGTGAGATATGCATAGGAGGCAGCAATATATTGGTTGGGTCAGATGAAGAAAAACTGAAATAAACAGGAAATTTATCGCATGCGTCTGTTGCAATTTTATGAAGCTTTTATAGATCGGCTACAAAAATTTCACACACACAAGAGTAGAACTTTGAAAATAATAAATAAAATTAATTTTTAATATATCACGTTTTTAAACCAGTCTAAAAAGTATAGATTGCCAACCACACGCAGGTAGCCCTGAAAATTGGTTTATGAATTTTTAGTATCTACATCTACATATATACTTTTCAAACCGCTTGAAGTGAATGACAGAGGGTACTTCTCATTGTATCAGTTATTATAGTTACTTTCCGACGCATTCACGTATGGGGCGCGGGAGAACAGTTGTTTAAATGCCTCCTTGAGTGCTGCAGTTAATCTAATCGTGTTCTCACACTCGCTAAACTGGATTGTGTTATATTGATAGAGTCATCATTTAAAGCTGGTCCTTGAAACACCGAAACTATTTCTCTGGACAGTCTACATCTACCTTCAAGAGTCTACCAGTTCAGATTCTTCGGCACCTCCAAGACACTTTTTCGCAGCCAAATAAACCTGTGACCAATCGTGCTGCCCTCCTCTGTAATCATTCAGTAATCCCGATTAGGTCCAATACACTTCAGCAATATTCTAGAATGTGTGGCTAGTTCAAATGGCTTTGAGCACTATGGGACTCAACTGCTGAGGTCATAAGTCCCCTAGAACTTAGAACTTCTTAAACCTAACTAACCTAAGGACAACACACACATCCATGCCCGAGGCAGGATTCGAACCTGCGACCGTAGCGGTCGCGCGGTTCCAGACTGTAGCGCCAGAACCGCTCGTCTAGAATGTGTCGCATGAGTGATTTGTTAGCAATCTTCTGTGTAATATGATCGTATTTTCAAAGCGACCTGCTTTACCCACGACTGAGTCTACGTCATCATTCCATTGCATATCCATAAAAAATACTGTATGATCTGGCTGATTCCAACTGTGATCCACTGATATTATAGTCATAGGATACTACGTGTTTTTCGGCTTGCGAAGTGGACAGCTCTGAACATTTCAAGCAAGCTGCCAAACTTAGCACCTCTTAGGAACTTATCAAAGTCTGACTCAATACTTATGTAGCTTGATTCAGGCTTTACTTTATTATAGATAACTACATCATCTGCCAAAAGTCTGAGCATACTATTTATATCGTCCTCAAGGCCATTAATACAAAACAAATAGAAAGGGTTACAACAAACGGCACACCCCAATTAAAGTATCTATCTGACGATGGCTCTCCATCCAAGATAACGTGCCCCGTCATTCTCACGATAAAATCCTCAATACAGCCCAAAGTTCCCTTGATACTTCATATGATCATGCTTTTCGTGATAAACGTGGATTTGTTATTGAGTTAAATGCTTCTCGGAAACCAAGAAATACTGCATCTACCTGACTGCCTTGAGCGAAAGCTTTCAGTACGTCACGTGACCTATCATGGGTTTCCCATGATAGGTGTTTTCCGAATCGGTACTGGTTGGCATGGAGGAGGTCATTTTGTTCGAGCTATCTCATTATGTTTCAGCTCTAAATGCGTTATGAGATTCTGCAAGATATCAGTGTAAGCGATATTGGACAGTAAATCTGAGGATCACTTCTGCTATCCTTCATGTAAACGTGTGTGCCCTGTGCTTTCTTACAGCTAACGGGCACAGTTTTTGTTCGTGGGATCTACAGTAGGTTACATAGTTATAAGAACAGCTAAGTCAGTTGCAAATTGATTGTAGAGTCTGACTGGAATTCCACCAGCCCTAGAGCTCTGTTCTGTATTAACTATTTCAACTGTTCTCGATATCATTGACACAAAAACTTACTTTACTCATGTTTTCAATGGTACGATAATAAAACTGGTGCAATTCCCCTGGGTCTCCTTTGTAAGGAAACATATGAAAACGGAATTGTTTCAGCTTTTGCTTTGTTACCCTCAATATCAGTTTCCGTCTCACTTGCCAGTGACTGAATCCTGACTTTGGTGGAACTAACAGCCTTTACATACTGCCAAAATTACTTTTTTTTCCTTGGTATTCGTTGAAGGCTTCGCGCATTGCTCTCTTGACAACCAAATGTGTTCCATTCAACATATTTCTGTCTACAGCCCTAGGCTTTGTTTTACGCCTATTAAGCAGTAGTCTTTGTTTCTTTAGAAGTTTCTTTAGAGTAACTGTATGCTACGGAGTGCCCTTCCCAATATGAAGTTTTCTACTCCTTGCACATCTACCAACTGCATGGTCAACTCTTCTTTTAAACTTAAGCCATAATTCCCGTAATGGCCCTTGCTTGTGTTGAAACTTTCAACTTCCACAGTGAGGTATGACTCTACTTGTTTATGTATAATTTACTGAACATATACACTCCTGGAAATTGAAATAAGAACACCGTGAATTCATTGTCCCAGGAAGGGGAAACTTTATTGACACCATCCTGGGGTCAGATACATCACATGATCACACTGACAGAACCACAGGCACATAGACACAGGCAACAGAGCATGCACAATGTCGGCACTAGTACAGTGTATATCCACCTTTCGCAGCAATGCAAGCTGCTATTCTCCCATGGAGACGATCGTAGAGATGCTGGATGTAGTCCTGTGGAACGGCTTGACATGCCATTTCCACCTGGCGCCTCAGTTGGACCAGCGTTCGTGCTGGACGTGCAGACCGAGTGAGACGACGCTTCATCCAGTCCCAAACATGCTCAATGGGGGACAGATCCGGAGATCTTGCTGGCCAGGGTAGTTGACTTACACCTTCTAGAGCACGTTGGGTGGCACGGGATACATGCGGACGTGCATTGTCCTGTTGGAACAGCAAGTTCCCTTGCCGGTCTAGGAATGGTAGAACGATGGGTTCGATGACGGTTTGAATGTACCGTGCACTATTCAGTGTCTCCTCGACGATCACCAGTGGTGTACGGCCAGTGTAGGAGATCGCTCCCCACACCATGGTGCCGGGTGTTGGCCCTGTGTGCCTCGGTCGTATGCAGTCCTGATTGTGGCGCTCACTTGCACGGCGCCAAACACGCATACGACCATCATTGGCACCAAGGCAGAAGCGACTCTCATCGCTGAAGACGACACGTCTCCATTCGTCCCTCCATTCACGCCTGTCGCGACACCACTGGAGGCGGGCTGCACGATGTTGGGGCGTGAGCGGAAGACGGCCTAACGGTGTGCGGGACCGTAGCCCAGCTTCATGGAGACGGTTGCGAATGGTCCTCGCCGATACCCCAGGAGCAACAGTGTCCCTAATTTGCTGGGAAGTGGCGGTGCGGTCCCCTACGGCACTGCGTAGGATCCTACGGTCTTGGCGTGCATCCGTGCGTCGCTACGGTCCGGTCCCAGGTCGACGGGCACGTGCACCTTCCGCCGACCACTGGCGACAACATCGATGTACTGTGAAGACCTCACGCCCCACGTGTTGAGTAATTCGGCGGTACGTCCACCCGGCCTCCCGCATGCCCACTATACGCCCTCGCTCAAAGTCCGTCAACTGCACATACGGTTCACGTCCACGCTGTCGCGGCATGCTACCAGTGTTAAAGACTGCGATGGAGCTCCGTATGCCACGGCAAACTGGCTGACACTGACGGCGGCGGTGCACAAATGCTGCGCAGCTAGCGCCATTCGATGGCCAACACCGCGGTTCCTGGTGTGTCCGCTGTGCCGTGCGTGTGATCATTGCTTGTACAGCCCTCTCGCAGTGTCCGGAGCAAGTATGGTGGGTCTGACACACCGGTGTCAATGTGTTCTTTTTTCCATTTCCAGGAGTGTATATCATCCTAGTAGTTTCAGTTGCCCTTTGTCATTTTGTTACCATTGTTGCCACAACCGCCTACAGTACCAATGTGTACATCCTCAAAGTGGTCAGTGTGATGGTAGCCCTTGGAGTTCTGAACTATCTGTTCTAGATAGTTTTAAGAGAAGTCAGAAGTAATATCCGGCGTTCCCCAAGGAAGTGTTATAGGCCCTCTATTGTTCCTGATCTATATTAAAGTCATAGCAGACAATCTGAGTAGCCCTCTTAGATTATTTGCAGATGATGCTGTCATTCACCGTCTTGTGTAGTCATCAGATGACCAAAATGAATTGCAAAATGATTTAGGTAAGATATATGAGTGCTGCGGAAAGTATAAATTGACCCTGATAAATAAAAGTGTGAAGTTATTTGCATGAGTATTAAAAGAAAGGCCGGCCGGGGTGGCCGAGCGGTTCTAGGCGCTACAGTCTGGAACCGCACGACCGCTACGGTTGCAGGTTCGAATCCTGCCTCGGGCATAGATGTGTGTGATGTCCTTAGGTTAGGTAGGTTTAAGTAGTTCTAAGTTTTAGGGGACTGATGACCTCAGATGTTAAGTCCGATAGTGCTCAGAGCCATTTTTTTGAACTAAAAGAAATCCGTTAAATTTCGATTACGCGAAATCTGAAGGCTGTAAGTTCAGTTAAATACTTAGGGATTACAATTACAAATAACCTAAGATGGAACGATCACATTGATAATGTTGTGGATAAGGCAGACCAAAGACTGCGATTCATTGGCAGAACACTTAGAAGGTGCAACAGATCTACTAAAGAGACTGCTTACACTACTGTTGTCCGCCTTATTCTGGAGTATTGCTGTGCGGTGTGGGATCCGTATCAGGTGGAACTGACGCATAATACTGAAAAAGTTCAAAGAAGGGCGGCTCATTTTGTATTATCGCGGAAATAGAGGGGATAGAGTCACAGACATGACACGTGATTTGGAGTGGGTATCATTAAAATAAAGACGTTATTTGTTGCGACGGGATCTTCTCATGAAATTTCAATCACCAGTTTTCTCCTCCGATTGCGAAAACATCCTGTTGGCACCCACCTACATAGGGAGAAATGATCATCACGATAAAATGAGAGAAATCAGGGCTCGCACAGAAAAATTTAAGTGCTCGTTTTTCTCGCGCGCCTTTCGAGAATGGAACGGTAGAGAGACAGCTTGAAGGTGGTTCACTGAGCCCTCTGCCAGGCACTCAACTGTGAATAGCAGAGTAATCACGTAAACGTAGACATAGACACAAACGTAGACATAATGTTTTCCAGGACGTCTCGTCACGCCCATCACTAACAAAACTGTAATTTTCCCAATTGGTTGACGGATGATTAAAGTCTATGCTAGCTATGAAAATACTTCTATGATTTAAAACGAAAAAAGTGAGGCACATACAATGTATTACATGATTATTTTTAGTCCAGTTTAAAACAGTGATATTCTAGAAATTCATTTTTACTTGAATAATTATGTACCTTTCATTTTCTACATTCTCTACACCTAAAAGTAGAGTGGCATCTTCGAATAATGACCTATCTAAGGTTCAGAGCCTTTTTAGCCAAGTACAAGGCGAGCTTGTAGTGTTGCGGAGGAAATCCCAAATGGGTGCATTTGGGAGGTGATTTCCAGTTCCGGAACATTCGTTACAACCAAAACAAATCTCCGGAAAACCTTGCTAATTATTGACATGTCGATACTATTTTTAATATAATTCTGGGATAGTAAGTACCGGATAAAAATATTAAGCCTAGTCCATGTGTACGTGTACTTGTTCATGTGTATCTGAGTAAAGCAGATGATTTGCTTAACATCCAAATGTACCTGTTTGTAAGGCAAGTAACTGAGGAAATGAGTATAAGGGAGCACGTGTACATAACACACATCGCCGTCTAAGTGAAGTCCTAGTTGGAGGTGTCTTTCAGTTGCCTTTCACCCACCCGTTAGTAAGTGTCAGAGTATATCTGTGTCATTTTGATGACTGCAATCAGTGCTTTCACGGTGAAGCGTGGGTTTTTGTTGTTATTTATGAAGGGAAGGGAGGGGGTGAACTCCGGGGAGGGCACATAGGCTGTTCCTTTCAAATAGCACAGAGGGGGCCGTCGAGCTTAACGTCCCCATGGACGCATGTCCATCAACATTGTCACATGTCCTCACTCCATGCGCCACTGCGGAGTGGTTTGGAATTTAATCCAGGACACTGGCGCAAGGTCTAGTTATGAGAAACTTTGCACCACCCCTCTCCTCCCTTTGGAGTCGAAATACCGGCAGCGAAAATTTTCGAACACCTGGTTTCAAACAGGGTTACTTCAGAGTCGAGCACCACTGCAACGCTAGTAACCTCGGCTGCGGAGGCAGGTCTAAGCGTGCGTGGAAGACGTAATCTTACACTTAACAGAGAGAAGGAGACATCACAAGGTAAGTCTGTAAAGTTTACAGTCTTGTTTGTGTACTCACATTAACAATAACAATGGGAACTACAGGTTAGGTATATTTCTGTGATTAATACTTAAACCACAATAACTTTTATCTGTTTTCGACAGAAAATATATTGTGGCTGAAGCAGAATTTTACAAGTAGTAAGAAAACTACTTATAACTTGTAAGTTACAGTATCGGCATGTCCGTGATTAGGTCTTTATAAACAGAGTATGGAAAGCACTTCTAGAATACTATGTGCTTAAGTGTATTATGAGAAGCAGTTACTTAGGAGAAAGGCACCACTGTTCCTCTTCTTCTGCTCAGATTCTGTTTTAATCAAATATATCAAGCAAAACAATGATGAATCTTAACACAGAACATTATCATCTGTGTATATACAGGCAGTGTCAAAACTTATTTCGATGAAGTTTTAATTTTAGCGGAATTATCGTCCTGAATCAAAATATTTTGACAAATTACAGAAGACTTGTTAATATGGTACTTTTTAACTTTTTTGTACATCTCAGGATACTCAGTCTCCTGAAGTCTACCCGCAAGCTGTTATAGACTATTGATTCTAAAACCTATAAGGGCATATATAAAAATTATTTTCATTTCTTATTTCTTAGTTGAATATTTTACAGCTCTTCCTAAATTCATTCTTGTTATTATCCTCGATACCGTTAGGGAGTAAATGTAGTGCCACATATGTGTACGAATCTCTAAGTTCCTAAAGAGACTTTGCAAGGTATTCGTAAGTCAACTTTACGAAACAATTTTACTATACGTTTTTGTAGAAAACTACTTATTTCCTTCTTGTGTTCATTGTCTCCGAAGATCATAACGTTTTCCAGTGCGGACATATACATATTTGAAAAACATGTTTGAAAATTCGCTAAATATGCAAGAGTATTGCTTTTCTACAATAATTTCTAAATGTTTGACGACATTGTTCGTTTTATTTGGCAGATGATAGATGTTTCCGATTAATATATTGTGGATTAGTTTTTACTTCTTCCGAATTATGTTTAATCTTTTCTTATTTTGCCATTTTCCTTGTCCTATTAAATTTCAAGGTAAAGTTCATCTCTAATAGGTCAATATGTAGATCATTTTTCATCGATTACTTGGTTCGTAATATTTGCCTTTGTGGTTCAATTCACATCTCACCGTGTCTTCTAAGTAAATCTTTTCATTTTTTGAAGAGGAATTTGACTTAATCTACTGTAATCTAACGCATAACTCTAGACGCATATCTCCAACTTGTATTTCCCCCGCCGCCGCCCCCCCCCCCCCCCCCCCCGCATCTGCAGTGCGCATCCTGGAACAATTGCATCTGGTAGCCTCGTTGCCATTATAGCAAGAAAATTGTTACTGATCAGAGACGGTCATTTGACGTAAATAAAACAGAGTTCTTACATTGCGGAAGAGAGGGCAACATACACTATAAGACAAAGATAAGAAAGAAAAAGAACGAAATCTTTACACCACGAAGGAATTATCCGAATGGGACGGAAATCAGTAGTTGTGATGTACATGTACAGACGATTAAATCATCGCAAGTTCAGAAAAAACTGCGTGATTTATTGAAGAGGAAGAGCATTCGTCCACATCCGGCACTTATGAGAGCAGTTACTCGGCTTGGCATTGTATGACAGAGATGTTGGATGTCCCCCTGATGGATATAGTGATAAATTCTGTTCAACTGGCGCGTCAGAGCGTCAAAATCCCAATTTGGTTGTAGGACCTTGTCTACAATTCTCCGAATTTCTCACTTGTACAGAAATCCGGCGGCCTTTCTGGTTGAGGTAGTTTTCGACAAGCACGAAGACAAGCTGCAGAAACTCTCGTCGTGTGGGGGCAGGCATTATCTTGCTAAAATGTAAGCCCAGGATGGCTTGCGACGAAGGGCAACAAAACGGTGTGTAGAATATCGTCGACGTACCACTGTGCTGCAGATGACAACCAAACGGCGTTATGAAATGAAATGGCACTGTTATGAAATGATATGGCTCTTCTGACCATCATTCCCGGTTGTTCGGCCGTAGGGGGGCCAACAGAGGCTGGTATCCCACTCCTGTTCGGATGTCTCCAGAAACGTCTTTGTCGGTCATCGGGCCTCACATCGAAGCGGGATTCATCACTGAATATAATTCTAATTCAGTGAGATTCCATGTCAAATGTGCCTAACTCACTACAAACGGCCATATTAGTGTGCATAGACCACTAGTAGTTGGCGCAAAGAGCGCTGTGAGTTCAGCCTCTTTCCCTAAATCAAATAGCTCCAAGCATTATGGGACTTAACATCTGAGGTCATGTCCCCTAGACCTAGAACTACTTAAATCTAACTAACCTAACGACATCACGCATATCCATACCCGAGGCAGGATTCAAACCTGCGACTGTAGCAGCAGCGCGGTTCCGGACTGAAGCGCCGAGAACCGCTCGGCCACAGCGGCCGGCCCCCTTTTTCTCTGAGCCGTCTATTAATGGTCCTTGTGGTCTCTAAAGTACCATTTCTAGTTCGGATCGCTGATAATGATGAATGTGGAGCTCTGTGTGTCCCTCTGAGGATTTCTCGGTCCTCAAGTTCTGTCGTCTCTTCTTGACGCTGTTTTCTGCCATGGTTCACCCATTTCTGCCAACATCGTTGAATAGGGTATGGCTCATATTCAAATGTATGACGACTTACGCGATACCTCCAAACGGTCTCATTGAGCCAAACTACGCATGTAAGCTAGGCACATTATGTGTCCAGCTGAGTACACGGAATGAAATTCGTACCGGCATGTACTCTGTTTACTATCGCTGCCAGCTGCGCTGTGAAACTGAGCTGCATCGTCACACATTCATCCATCGGCCGGCAAAGTTCACAATTTTGCATTTTTCGTCGATATCTGTATTAATGTCAATTTGTGATCAATTTGCATAACTTCTTCATGTTGAGCCTTTTTGTTTTCTGACTCCTATAGAACATAATTTACAGCCACGTATAATGTAAAATTCGAGGGAGGTTAGATGACAACTACCTCACACCTAAAGAAGGAAAGGCAATTCTGGTTATATGGTTCATATGGAATGAATAATTTAGAGCAATCAGAATATTTCAGACTTTCGAAGAGCTTGAAATTTCTTAGGTTTCACATAGTATGATAAGATTTCCGACCTCAGAATTATACATTTACTGAAGACATACTAATAACATATTGTCTAGTTACTTACTGTCGTAAATTATAGGATTAATACTTGGAAAACCATAAATTTTTGCTGAGTAGAAGGTCTGTTCTTTCAGATCAATGTAAAGCTACAATCCCCACTGAATGTTTTGATGTAATACTGATAAGTATCATGTTCGCTAAGGGCATTTCTATGTTCATAACATACTTCGGAAGTACGATAACGGATGACTGTAGTTGTTCACACAGCAATTGAAGTCTTTATCTGCCAAGACTAGTATCTGCTTAAACAAGAACGTTGTGGCTCGTTTTAAAGGTATAATTTTTTGTTTTTTCACCTAATGCTAATCTTTTGTTTACAGTAATTGTAGTACTGTGCGACTGACTATGATTCGTCTGTAGACTAATGTCATGATGACATTGTTGTGAATAATTATGGAAATGAAAGACTGTGACAACACTATATCTGAATTTAGCATGAAACCAACTCACCCGGATTTGCCCTAAAAGTCCACCGATCTTTACGTCCCTGTAGAATAACAGACGTACATCGCCACTAGCTTATGTCCCCACACCTTGAGACATAACAAAGTCTCGTTGGACTGAACCTAGGACGCTGAGGAATAACTTTCTCTCGGCTTGCGGACCTACTATCGATGATAAAATATCTTTTCCTAACGGTTAATAAAAAATGGCTCTGAGCATTATGGGACTTAACATCTGAGGTCATCAGTCCCCTAGAACTTAGAACTACTTGAACCTAACTAACCTAAGGACATCATACATATCCACGCCCAAGGCAGGATTCGAACCTGCGACCGTAGCTGTCGTGCGGTTCCAGACTGAAGCGCTAGAACCGCTCGGCCACACTGGCCGGTAACCGGTTACTCCCACATCGCACTGGCGGCCTCCACTGTGAAGTAGTAGAATACTACTTACTCGAGGATATTGGAGCATTTGGTGCTGCTGCAGTGTAGAGAGAGAGGGAAAGAGAAAGAGAGCGATTGTCTGCAACTATCCACCATATCCCCATATCCTTATCTGCAGGGTGTAACTGTACTGCTTCTCGTCGCTACCTTTTTGAATACGTAATGCTATCTTTGATCAGTGACATAGAGCAATACGGCTAAAGGTTACGTTAAAGGATAAGTGTACTTGGCTCTAGTGCTCTACCTGTTACGAAACATGATAGTGTTAACAGTTCTGTGGCAACGTCTCAGGGCTGTCGTAATTCAATCTGAGAATAATTTTCAGTTAGTGTTGTGGTGCATTTTGTTAGGGAAGTCTTCTAAGGTACCACTGCAATCGCAGTTTCATTGAACTCTTCTGGGCTCAAATTAAGGCAAATGTCGCCCTAGCGAAACAAAACGTTTCCACCACGAGACTTAAAGAGACTGGTGAACGAAATGAAACTGTCACGAAAATAACGTCAAAAATATGGGAGAACTTCGTGAACCATGTGCGGAATGAGAAGGTCGAACTATGAAGGTGGTATAATGCAAGAAACAATATTAATCGTAGCATGTCGATGATAGCCGGTGTGAAGATAGCGACACCAATCTCGTCATCAGGAGAGAACATCCGTATAATCAGGATAATGTTAGAGTTTCCATTCCTACGCAAGAGTAATAAAGGTAATGTCTCGATTTGTTATTTCATACCTAATATTTCTACATGTGCATTGCAATGACTGTCCACCAGAGTTACATTTTTATTTGTTCTATAATGTGTGTGTGTGTGTGTGTGTGTGTGTGTGTGTGTGTGTGTGTGTGTGTGTGCGTGTGCGTGTGTAGTATATTTAAATTTTTATCTTTGACGGTAAGATGGTAATCGATTGATACTGTATGTAAAATTTATGGTTGTTTTTTGTCCTGAATAATCTGTTACCAATAACAATTTTGTCGAAATTCTCAACATATTTTTAATTTTTGGGTTCTGTTTGTTCAGTTACGATGTTACATGTATTTTTTGTAAAATGTGGACAGATTTCCGTTTCCTCTAAGATGCTCATGCAGCTCCCTCTTCCGGCTGTTTGAAGAATAGAAAGGTTAGTGTTTGTATCAACAGTAGAGTGTTGATTTCTTCGAAAAAGCCTCCCAAATGTGGAGAGGTTGTTTCCACTTTTGCTTACATCTTCGAAACCGGTAGCATTAGATAGAAAACACGTACAAAGCAGCTCCGGTAGACTATAATCGAAAAGCATTTTATACAGTTTGTAGCTAAAGAACAGCATACAAATGATATTACATTTGTATTTTGGACTCTGCGATTGAAAATAAGCAACGGATCTGCCGGCTGTCTGGGAGTTTCTGTAGCCAAACAGAGTGCTCGTAGCGATCTCTCATAACACTTCATAGAAAGCATGCAACTGAGGTTTAATATGCACCCTCACCGAAAATTGTTCGTAATTGTACGTGACAGTATTTTATACATGAAACTATTTATCTAAGCAAATAGTAATTTTAATCTAAGATAATAACTGAGAAAAAACTGAAAACTTGTAACAGAATGTAAAACTTACAATTTGCACGTCGGTTAAAAGTAGTATTTAGTTACAAGAATGAAATTCCCGCTCTGCAGCGGAGTGTGCGCTGTATCTTGCAATTCTGGAATGTTGCCATTGTTTGCATTGTTTGTTTGGAAATCGACACACGCTTGTCAGCGCTGAAAAATGTAGCAGTACGCTGAATGCGAGTAGCGAATCTAGAGCGTAATTTCGACTATAAACTTTTCTTTGTTCTTTGTTGCAAATTTGACTTGGAGTGCATCAAAATGGCCATGTAGCCACAGCACCTATGACAATAATACTGTAGAATTATCGACGCTGATATGGGAGAGCACCACCGCCAAAAACAAGCATAATTTTTTTGTTCGTGACGGGCGCATTAAATGGTCACCCGCTACCCCGACGTCACCCCACTTGGCTCTTATGATACTACGTCAAGGATCGAATGTAAAACAACATCAGTCAATGACGTTGCTACTCTTCGTGCAAGAATCAGTGAAGAGATATCAGCTACTGATGAAGAAGATATTGACCCATACATGGGTAGAACTTGAATATCCTCTTGATGTTCTATGAACGACAAGTGAGACACACACTGCAATTCTGGGACAACAGAAAAAAAAGAAAAACAAAACTCTGTGGGATGTGAAACGTTTTACAAAAAACCACAACGCTCCGTCTCTGACTGTTAGGAACTTATGATTTTTTGAAATAATGTCAGTACTGTACGGATACCATGTATTCCTTTCGTATCCTGCAGCAGTCGACGGTCTACCTCCCACTTTGTCGACGTGAGTTAAGACTAGGATAACACAGGCCGTACATAATTCAGGTAGTGATTGAACAATCGACTGGTTTTATAAACCGTTTGGCTAGTTGATTGTTTTTGTTCAGGTGGGTTTTGGAGTCGAATGAACCAACCGAACGAAAATAGTCTCCGACGGTTACATAATTTATATCAATGTTTTCACTGAGTCTTTGGGTTGCATGATTTCATTTACTTACTTCTTCAGAATTTGCGGTAATACATGATCTTTGACTAGAGTTGCCAACTACTTTAAAAGCAAGTACCGCATTTTACTTCAAGGATAGGCGAATAAAAGAAAGTATAAATCTAAAAATTAAGTATTTTCAAATTAATGTATTTATTTGTTTAAATACGAATTTTCATGATTTCGGCATTAAATATGTAGGTTTAGTTGGAATGGAAAAGGAAAGCGAGGATGTGGTAGATGATGATCAATTCAGCTTTAGGAAAGGTGAAGCCAGTGGAAAGGCAGTTCTAACATTGCGGTTGATAATGGAAGCGAGAATAAAGAAAAATCAAGACACGTTTATAGGATCTGTTGACTTGGGAAAAGCGTTCATCAACGTAAAACGGTGCAAGATGTTCGAAATTCTGAGGAAAATAGGGGTAAGCTAAAGGTGAAGACAGATGTAGAAGAGCCAAGAGTGAATAATATGCGTGGAAGACCAAGAACAAAGTACTCGGATTAGAAAGGGTGTAAGACAGGAATTTAGCCCTTCAACCCTACTGTTCAATCTATACATCGAAGAAACATGACGGAAAATTAAGGAAAGGTTCAGGAGTGGAACTAAAATTCAAGGTGAAACAATATCGATTATAAGATTCGTTGATGACGTTGCTATCCACAGTGAAACTGAAGAAGGATTACAGGATCTGAAAAATGGAATGAACAGTCTAATTAATAAGGAATATGGATTGAGTATAAATCGAAGAAAGTAATGAGAAGTAGCATAAATGAGAATTGCGAGAAACGTAACTTCAGGATTGGTGATCAGAAATAGACGAAGTCTTCTAATATCAAACATAGTGCTTACTTTCAGGAAGAAATTTGTGGGAATATACGTCTGGAGCACAACACTGTATGATACTGAAACATGGAGTACGGGAACAGAAGAGAATTTAAGCGTTTGAGATTTGGTGCTGCCGAAGAATGTTGAAAATTAAGAGGACTGATAAGGTATTCAATGAGGAGGTTCTCCTCAGAATCGGCAGAGAAAGAAATATATGGAGGATTCTGACAAGCAGGAGAGACAGGATGGTAGGACAGCTGGTAAAACATCACGACAAATTTTTCTTGGTGTTATACGGAACTGTGGAGGGTAATAAGTGCAGATGAAGACAGAGATTGGAATACATCCAGTAACCAACGGTGGACATAGGTTGCGGATGCTACTCTAAATGACCGCTCCACTGAGCGTTTCAGCATTCTGATCCACTCACAAAGTTCACTATTGAGAAAATGCCCCTTCATAAACACGGACGAGAAACTGAACAGATATTTATTGGCAATCAATAAAAAGTAAATATCGGAACGGTAATAACAGTGATGTCAAGCGATAACAGAGTTCAGTCAATAACGGGGACGAGTTTCTGTAACCAAAGGATTACAAGCTGAATTAATGAAACCAAAGTCTACACATTCTATTATACACATTGGTATTTATTTTCTTGTCAGTAGCGTATGCCTACAACTATTTTCCGCCTGGTAGGAACATACTGTAAATTCTTTTAAAAATGGACGCAACTGAACGCTCTTGCTTTACCATTTACACTTATTTCGGTGGTTATTTATAACCTAGACCTCGCAGTGGGTCTCACTTAAACCTCGAACTACGCAAACTGTACTGCTTTATGTACGCATCCTTGCGAAACCTATGTCCAGATGGAATCAAATGCCTTACCACTTCGATGTCTTCGAAGAGATTTTAATATTATTTTGTTCGTTATGTAGTTACCAGATCTCTTAGTTTGAGTATTCCGACCTAGACCTTGAGCTACATAGTGACAGTGCGCTGGACCAAGGAATCTTATAACCATAATGCCGCTACCAATCTTGTTACAACAAATTAGTGCTAGTGTCAACAACCACAATATTAGTAGTCAGGTTAAGGCAACCATAAGCTGCAAGTCCAATTTTGTACTACTACTTGTTTCCTTGTTACTTAGAAAGTCTACTTTATCTTACGGGTGATTGTGACGTACGGTTACTTCAAGTATCATTCTAATGTTCTTCATTTGTCATAGAAGTTCGGCTTTACCATTAGTACTCTCTTGGGATTTAATGAAGGCCCTAGGCCTCGAACTAAGGAGTGTCACTCCGATCCGCCAAAATCGTCAGCATGCTGCAGAAAGGTAATCTTCTGATGTACGTTGCGCCCAAGAGTTAATAATAGATTCTTACGTTGGATATGTGTTAGATCTTACGACAATAGGAGTAACATAATACTTATAACGCAGGATTCTGATGTATACTTAATCCATAAATCCACGAGCGTATCACAGATACAATACGAATGCGAAATAAAAAAATAAAAAGTGTATTTTGCTTTTCATGCCGACTAACTCAGGATATAAAAATAAGGCATCACTGCAATTATATGACGCAGACGGTCGATAAGTGTAACTTACGTTAACTTCTGTCATAAACAGTCGTACTATGTACCCTCAGAAATGGTGTCCAATGGTTAGAAACTACAATTTTAGTCATACAACGATGGCAGGTGGATGTAAAGATGAAAATTTGTAAAATAAAAGGTATATTTCAGGTATAATTTTATATTGGTATTGTCCTTGTTTTGTTAAAATGTTTTATACACGAATTGTATTTTATATATCTTGCATTGTGCAAGGGCTTGTTTTCTTCCGTAATTGTTAACCGTCATCCTTCGCTTGCAGCGAAACTGACCAATGAGTTCATATCCTACTTCATAAATGAGTAAATATCGAATGTGTAGCCTTCCTCTGAAGCTAATTCTATTGCATATATTGTACGGCATTTTATCTAATATGTTACGTCATCGTGACGTCACAAAATGTTTACAGTTATTTATCTGATATTGAAGGCAGCCACCCATGACACTTTACGGAATCACGGAAGTCCTTTATGTACAATTTGTGAAAACTTTGCCGTTATGATTGACAGGACTATTTTACTTTCTTGTTAGATTCCTTCTGTTGTTTACAATGTTAAACGAAACTATGAACCTGTTACATTTGTTGTAATTGGCGTCATGCCGTGCAGACCGCCGTCTGGTGGTACCTCTCAGCACTGCCTTCTGTTGTACTCCAAATCCGGTCGTATTTTATTCTGTCGCAGCCAGTATATCATTCCGCGAAGACACATGATACGTCGTGCATCTGACACGTTTGTGCATTTCGTGAAGTTGTACGTACATCGTGATAGCACACCTGGCATGTCATTTTAATGACTAGATTTTCTTACGATGTGTTTTTATTTAATGTTTGCTTATTGCAGGTATTCATTATTATATTTTATCTTTAGGTTGTATCCGTCCATATGAGCAGAATTTATATGAGACTTAATATTTTACACCATGCTGTATAGCGCTAACTTGACACTGGCTTAAACATTGCATGATAAATCTACCACTGTCCGGTTTTACTGGTATGAAATTTTTGTCATTGAGCTGTTTCTGTATGTCTATAAAAAATTTTATATGATTGTAACCCTATGACATCATTTTATTTTCTCTTCATAGATCTGAACATGGCAATACATATCCCGAAGCTAGTAATCCAGTAATTGTCTTAACATAGCGGTCTTGGGAAATAAATTGGCTTTCAGAAGACGATCGTCTCCCGCATTGAATGATAAGGTCAGGTGACAATAATCAAGGCGATCGAATGATTCGCCTCGTAACTGAGTGCTCCAGACTGGCCCGACGGCTTTCATTCGGTTGCTCCTACAGGCTGGGTTCACTCAAAAGAATCAACGAATAATTCAGCTAATACGTAGAACTGCAACCGAATAAGCCGACAGTTTTCCAACAACCGAGTGAACCAAGCTTTTCATTGGCATTTTCTCATCACTAAATTCGGACAATAAAGGCCATGACCTCATAAAAGCATCATATGAACTCCCTGAAAAAGCTGCAAGTGTAGGCTGAGCAGACGTCCCAGTTTTCACTTAAATGTCCCTGTGACTTGAGAAAATCATTCGGCACACATGACTGCCCCGATCTAGAAACAAAGTAAATGCAATAAAATTCTGCCAACTGAGCGGGAGACCCAGATTCTGATCCCGGCCTTGGTGCAAATTTTCCCCATTCTAGCCCCGTGAGCATGGCGAGATAGTGGTCAGGCATTCTGAGGCGAACACTGCCCTCTGTGCCACTATGGTCCATTAAGAAAAAAATTAAAGAAATTAAATAAACAATTAAAAAAGGAAAAAAACCTAACAACAAAAGCAAAAATAAGAAAATTAAAAAAGGAAAAAAAACAAAAGAAATAAGAGGATAGCGTCTTTGATAAGTAAACAAAACGTCCTCACCACCGAGTTCTAACCTGTCACTGGTTAAATCTTGAATAACAATCATCATAAACGGCGGCGCAGACCTCCGGCAAATGAAGTAACCTTCGTTCTGCCAACGGACGTACCAAATACGGCGGAGGAGCCGATGGAGATTCAGGCCACTGTCTTGCAGTTCGGCTGGGAAACTGCCCCTATAAGGCATACGAATCAGGAATGAACTATAAACGGTATGTGGGTGAAGAAAGCAATCGAAGCCACTGCATTAGGACATACAACATGCATCCACAGGTCATGGGAATTGAAAAGTGTCGTGATACTTTCTCTATTGGCAAAAGGTTCCAGACTAGTACCCCCTTTGAATACCCGGGAGGGGTTTGCCAAAGAGGAGGTGACCACGAGAAGGATATTGAATAAGCGACGACGGGATAACCTTCTACGATACGGGGTGTGGAATGTCGGAAGGTTGAACGTATTAGCGAAGCTAGAAGATCTGAAAATGGAAAAGCAGAGGATTAATCTAGATATAGTACGGATCAGTAAAGTGAACGAAAAAAAGACAAAGATTACTGATATGGCGGGAATAGGGTAATACCAACAGTAGCAGAAAACTGTGTAACGAGAGTAGAATTCGTTATGAATAAGAAAGTGGGGCAGGGAGTGAGTTGCTGTGAACATTTCGGTGACAGGGTTGTTCTCATCAGAATCGACAGTAAACTAACACCAACAGCAATTGTTCAGATATACATAACAACGTCACAATCGGAGGCTGAAGGGCTATAGTGTGTGAGGGTACTGAACGGGTAATTCAGTACGTAAAGAGAGATGAAAATCTAATGGTCATGGGAACGGAATGCGGTTGTAGGGAATGAGTAGGCGAAAGGGTTGCAGGGCGATACGGTTTAGTAGTAGGAATGAAAAAGAATAAAGACTGATTGAGTTGTGCAGCAAACACTAGTCAGTAAAAACGAGTACTGTAATAATCGTAAGAGGAGGATGTATACTAGGGGAAGGTCGGGATACACGGAAATAATTCCAGTCAGATTACATCACGGTCAGGCAGAGATCCCGAGATAAGATACTGGATTTTAACGCGTACCCAGCAGCAGACATAGACTCAGACAACAATTTAGTAATGACGAAGAGTAGGGAGAAGTTTAAGACATTAGTCAGTAAGAATCAATGCGCAAAGAAAGTGGATACGGAAGTATTAAGGAATAAAGAGATGCGCTTGAGACTGTACGTAATGCGATAATGAATAGTTCCGCATGTAATTCAGCTGAAGACGAATGGACGTCTCTAAAAACGATAACCATAGAAGTTGGAAAGAGAAGCGTTGATAAAAGGAAGGTACTTGTGAAGAAACCATGAACAATGGAGGAAATACTTGAGTTGATCGATGAAACAAGGAAGTACAAAAATGTGGAGGGAAATTCACGAATACAGAAATCCAGATCACTTAAGAATGAAATAATCAGCAAGGACAGGGAAGCTAAAATGAAATGGCTACATGAAAAATGTGAAGAAACCGAAAAGGAAATGATTGTTGGGATGACTCACTCAGCATATAGTAAAGTCAAGCACTTGGCGGTTGGAGTACATTGAAGTTATATATTAGAGGGAGAACTTTCCTGATGACGCGATAGAAGAAGAAGAAACAGGAGTCGGCAAGGAAGAGATAGAGGATCCAGTATTCGAACCGGTTCTTAAAAGAACTTTGGGAAACTTAACATCGAATAAGACCTAAAGAATCGATTACCTTTCTTCTGAATTTCTAAAACCATTGAGGGGAGAGGTGGCAACAAAACGACTATTCACGTTGGTCTGTAATATATATGAGAGTGGCGATGTGACATTAGACTTCGGAGAAACATTATCTACACAATTCCGTAGACTGATAGAGCCGAGAAGTTCGAAAATTATTGCACTCTCAGCTTAACAGCTCAGGCATCTAAGATACTGAACAGTAGTGTACATAAGAGTGGAAAAGAATGTTAAGAATCTGTTAGATGACGATAAATTTGGCTTTAGAAAAGTGAAAGGCACCTGAGAGTCAGTTATCACATTTTGATTGACAATGCTAGCAATACTGAAGAGAAACCCAGACTAGTTCATTGGATTTTTCGACCTGTAAAAGGTTTTAGACAATGTAAAATGGTGCAAGATGTTCGAAATGCTGAAGAAATAGAGGTAAGATACGGCGGAAAACGTGTAGTGTACAACATGTACAAGGGCCAAAAGGGAATAATAAGAGTGGACAACCAAGAACGAAGTGCTCGGATGAAAAAAGATGTAAGACAGGGCTGTAGTCTTTCACCGCTACTGTCCAGTCGATCCACCGAAGAAGCAATCACGGATATAAAGGAAAGGTTCAACAACGAGATTGAAATTCAGGGAGAGAGGATAAAAATGATAAGATTAGCTGATAAAATTGCTGTCAGTGAAAGTGAAGAAGAATTACTGGATATGATGGCTGGAACGAACAGTCTAATGAGTGCTGAATGTAGATTGAGAATAAATCAAAGAAAGTCGAAATTAATGGCAAGTAATAGAAATGAGAACAGCGAGGAATTTAACAACTGGTGATCACGAAGTAGATTATGCTAAGGAATCCTGTTATCTAGGCAACAGAATAACCCATTATGAACGGAACAAGGAGGACAGACACAGCAGACTAGCAATAGCAAAAAGGACATTCCTGCCCAAGAGAAATCTACTACAATCAAACAGCGTGCTATGGCAAAGTATGCGCCGAATAAGTGGATTAAGCACGAAATTCGGTAAATGCTGAGAACTCAAAGACTGGTGCACTTTCGGTTCAAAAAATAATGCAAAGATGACGAGAGGCAAAAGTTTACTTTGCAAAAAAGATCGATGCGTGAATCTTACAATAACTACAACCCTTGCGCCTTATCAGTAGATCTTGTCTAAAACCGGATCAAATTCTGGTCCAACATAAAATCACTTCTATCCAGTCACAAGTTGAGCAGTTTGGTATGGCAGTAGACGACAGCAAAAGTAAAAGCGAAGTTTCTAATTTCGCATTTGAGGTATCGTTCACGCAGGAGAATCGAACAAACATATCGTCGCTTGACCATCGTACGGACTCCCGTATGGAGGACACATTAATAAGCGTTTCTGGTGAAGAGAAACAACTAAAAAAAGTTGAAAGCAAAAAGGTCACAAGCTCCTGATGGAACCGCAATACGGTTTTACGAAGAGTAATCTACAGCATTGGCACCTACTTTGCTTGCATTCATCGCGACACTCTCGCCCAACGCAGTGTCCCAAGCGACTGGCAAAAACGGCACGTGATTCCTGTACGTGAAAGAGGACCAGAAAAATTACAGAGCAATATTTTTAACATCGGTTTGCTGCAGAATCCTTGAAGATATTCTCAGTTCGAATGTAACAAATTTACTTAAGAGGGAAAAGCTTCTGTCTACAAACCATCGCGGTTTTAGAAAGCATCATTCGTGCGACTTTTATCATGACCTTTTCTTACCCTAGATCCTGCGAACTGTGGTTGAAGGGCACCAGGCAGATTCGATATTCCTCGATTTACGTAAAACATTTCACACGGCGCCAAACTGTCGACTGTTAACAAAGATACAAGCATACGAAATAGATTCCCAGGTATGTGAGAGGCTCGAAGACTTCTTAACGAAAGTCAGTTTGTTATCCTCGACGGTGAGTTTTCATGAGAGATAAGGGTATCATAAGGAATAACCCAGGTAAGTGTGGTAGGACCGTTATTATTTTCTACACACATAAATGACCTAGCAGAGAGGGGAGCAGCCGTCTGCGGCTATTTGCTGACACTGCGTGGTGTCAGGTAAGTTGTCGAAGTTGAGTGACTGTAGGAGGATACAAGGTGAATTAAACAAAATTTTTAGTTGATTGCGACGAATGGCAGGTAGATCCACAAGTGGAAAAATGCAGATGTAGGAAAAATAAACCCATAATTTTCTACTCCAGTATTAGTGGTTTGCCGCTTGTCACAGTCACGTCATTAAAAGTGTAGGCGCAACGTTGCAAAGGAAATTGAACAAATAAGTAAGGATTGCAGCAGCGAAAGCGAATGGCCGTTTTATTGATATAATTTTAGGGTAGTATAATTCATCTGTAAAGGAGATCGCATATAGGACACTAGTGCGACCGATATTTGAGTACTGTTCGAGTATTCGGGAGCCGCACCTGGTCTGATTAAAGGAAGACATCGATGCAATTCAGAGGAGTGCTTCTAGATTTGTTACCAGTAGCTTCGGACCACACGCAGGCATTGTGGATATGCTTCGGGGACTCAAATGGGAATCACTGGAGCGAAGGAAATATAGAGAGCCAACATTTCAGGCGGACAGCAGAACGATTCTACTGCAGCTAACGTACATTTCGCGTAAGGAACACGAATATAAGAGAGACTGGAACTCGTATGGAGTCTTATAAACTTTTTTTCCTTCCTCTATTTGTGAGTGGAACAGAAAAAAATGGACTAGTAGTGGTACAGGGCACCCGCCGCCAGGCACCATTCGGTGGCTTACGGAGCATGTATGCAGATACAGAATTAATTTAAGGAACAGATTTCTGAGAATTGGAGCACAGCACTGTGTGGTGGTGAAACACACACTGTGAGGAAACGGGAAGGTCGAAGCTTTTGAGATGTGGTGCTACGGAAGAATGTTGAAAATTAGACGGATATAAGGAGTGAGGAGATTCTCCTCGGAATTGGCGAGGAAATAAATATATGGAAAACGCTGACAAGAAGAAGGAACAGAATGATAGGACATGTCTCAAGACATGACGGAATTACTTCACAATACCAGACGGAGGTGCAGAGGGTAAAAACCGCAGAGGAAGACAGAGATTGGAATACATCCGAAAAATAATTGAGGACGTAGATTGCAATTGTTCAAGATAAAAAGGTTGGTACTGGTGAGGAATTCGTTCCAGAACACATAAATCCAGTCAAATGATTGATGATTGATGAGGAAGAGATATATCGAATAGAAAAGTCTAACCTTGTCCCTCACTTGTTGACTTTTCATTTTAATACCCTCGAGACACGAAAGCCCAACAGAAGCGGAGGTATGAAGGTACATCACTTAAACCACATGTATTGCAAAAAAATGGTTCAAATGGCTCTGGGCACTATGGGGCTTAACTTCTGAGGTCATCAGTCCCCTAGAACTTAGAACTATTTAAACCTAACTAACCTAAGGACATCACACACATCCATGCCCGAGGCAGGATTCGAACCTGCGACCGTAGCGGTCGCGCGGCTCCAGACTGTAGCGCCTAGAACCGCTAGGCCACTCCGGCCGGCCATTTATTGCAGCCATCTGGGTTGATGCCACCTGAAAATCAATTTTGACGGGTGCGGCTTATATTATCAGTGGTTATTGAATATTACTGTCCGCCCCGATAGCTGAATGATCAGAGTGACGAATTACCGTCCTACGGGCCCGGGTTCGGTTCCCGGCTGGGTCGAAGATTTTCTCCGCTCAGGGACTGGGTGTTGTGTCGTCTTCATCACCATTTCATCCCCATGCGGCGTGCAGGCCGCCCAGTGTGGCGTCGAATGTAATGAGACCTGCACCAAAGCGGCCGGACCTGCCGCGCAAGGGGCCTCCCGGCCAGTGTTGCCACACGCTCATTTCCATTTCCATTGTATATTGCTTGGCATATATACACTCTTATCCTAACAGTCTGCAGTCGACGTTAGGGAGGCGGATTGTTGGCAGCTTACACTCACTCAGTGACACAACTTCAGGAACAACTGACAACAAGTCTGACTGAAAAGTGAAAGTCGGCTGACGATCAGCTGTTCGGAGAAAGTTACCAGCTACTACTGTTAGTGGTCAGTGAATGTGTATTTTAAATTCAGAAAGTGTGACGTCCGGTGAAAATGCCCAAGCGGAAGTCTTCATTTACTGAAGCATTATCGAAAGAATTTCCATTTCTTAAAGAAAGTGACATAAACGATAAAACTGAGCAGATCGGTGTTTTCAATAGCTCAGGACTGCAGAAACGACATAAATGATTACCTCCGAAAGAAGCACAAGGAAGCGTGACTGGCAGCTGTAAGTTGCAAGAAGATGGATTAAAACTGGCTGCTGAAGAAGGTACGTTTGTGTGTCATGCTACCTATCACAGTCATAGCCTTCGATCAAATGAACGACTTCTTGATTCGTAAGGTTTTCGACAGGCCTGAACATCGTTGTGTCAGATATAAAAGTGAAGCAATTATTTTTAATATATCCCTCCACCCTATCCCACATGCTCTTATACAACTGTCTAAAGAATTGTAAAACTCAAAATGCCTTTCTTTAGTGCTTGATGCTTCAAATCACAAAGCCATGAAAATAGTTCCATTAGTGGTTCGAAATTACATTCCGCATAAAAGTCAAAATTTTGTTTATTAGTGATATTCCAAGCGAAACAACTGATTCACAAGTGCAGTTTATTCAGAAAATTTTGACAAAGTATGGTTTAATGAACAGATTAATTGAATTTTCTGTGTACAGTGCAAACAAGTGTTTTGGAGGAGCTAGTAGTAATGGAACACGGTATGTTTACCGGAAACTTCAAGCATTATTAAATAAATCACTTGTCGGTGTTGGCTGTGATGCTCACTTTTCGCACAATAGTGTTCAGTCAGCAACAGATGGTCTGCCAGTTGATGTTGAAATGATTCTGTTCAAAATTTACAAATACTTTGAAAACCATTCTGTTAGAAACCATACCTTGATTGAATTCTGTTACTTAACCCCCCCATGAACCATGGACCTTGCCGTTGGTGGGGAGGCTTGCGTGCTTCAACGATACAGATAGCCGTGCCGTAGGTGCAACCACAACGGAGGGGTATCTGTTGAGAGGCCAGACAAGCATGTGGTTCCTGAAGAGGGGCAGCAGCCTTTTCAGTAGTTGCAGTGGCAACAGTCTGCATGATAGACTGATCTGGCCTTGTAACATTAACCAAAATGGCCTTGCTGTTCTGGTACTGCGAACGGCTGAAAGCAAGGGGAAACTACAGCCGTAATTTTTCCCGAGGGCATGCAGCTTTACTGTATGATTAAATGATAATGGCGTCCTCTTGGGTAAAATATTCCGGAGGTAAAATAGTCCCCAATTCGGATCTCCGGGCGGGGACTACTGAAGAGGACGTTGTTATCAGGAGAAAGAAAACTGGCGTTCTACGGATCGGAGCGTGGAATGTCAGATCCCTTAATCGGGCAGGTAGGTTAGAAAATTTAAAAAGGGAAATGAATAGGTTAAAGTTAGATATAGTGGGAATTAGTGAAGTTCGGTGGCAGGAGGAACAAGACTTTTGGTCAGGTGAATACAGGGTTATAAATACAAAATCAAACAGAGGTAATGCAGGAGTTGGTTTAATAATGAATAAAGAAATAGGAGTGCGGGTAAGATACTACAAACAGCACAGTGAACGCATTATTGTGGCCAAGATAGACACGAAGCCCACTCCTACTACAGTAGTGCAAGTTTACATGCCAACTAGATCTGCAGATGACGAAGAAATTGAGGAAATGTATGATGAGATAAAAGAAATTATTCAAGTAGTGAAGGGAGACGAAAATTTAATAGTCATGGGTGACTGGAATTCAAGAGTAGGAAAAGGGAGAGAAGGAAACACAATAGGTGGATATGGATTAGGGCTATGAAATGAAAGAGGAAGCCGCCTGGTAGAATTTTGCGCAGTGCATAACTTAATCATAGCTAACACATGGTTTAAGAATCATGAACGAAGGTTGTATACATGGAAGAACCCTGGAGATACTGAAAGGTATCAGATAGATTATATAATGGTAAGACAGAGGTTTAGGAACCAGGTTTTAAATTGTAAGACATTTCCAGGGGCATATGTGGACTCTGACCACAATCTATTGGTTATGAACTGTAGACTAAAACTGAAGAAACTGCAAAAAGGTGGGAAATTAAGGAGATGGGACCTGGATAAACTGAAGGAACCAGAGGTTGTACAGAGTTTCAGGGAGAGCATAAGGGAACAATCGACAGGAATTGGGGAAAGAAATACAGTAGAAGAAGAATGGGTAGCTCTGAGGGATGAAATAGTGAAGGCAGCAGAGGATCAAATAGGTAAAAAGAGGAGGGCTAGTAGAAACCCTTGGGTAACACAAGAAATATTGAATTTAATTGATGAAAGGAGAAAATATAAAAATGCAGTAAATGAAGCAGGCAAAAAGGAATACAAACATCTCAAAAATGAGATCGACAGGAAGTGCAAAATGGCTAAGCAGAGATGACTAGAGGACAAATGTAAGGATGTAGAGACATATCTCACCAGGGGTAAGATAGATACTGCCTACAGAAAATTAAAGAGACCTTTGGAGAAAAGAGAACAACTTGTATGAATATCAAGAGCTCAGATGGAAACCCAGTTCTAAGCAAAGAAGGGAAAGCAGAAAGGTGGAAGGAGTATATAGAGGGTCTATACAAAGGCGATGTACTTGATGACAATATTATGGAAATGGAAGAGGATGTAGATGAAGATGAAATGGGAGATACGATACTGTGTGAAGAGTTTGACAGAGCACTGAAAGACCTGTGTCGAAACAAGGCCCCCTGAGTAGACAATATTCCATTAGAACTGCTGATGGCTTTGGGAGAGCCAGTCCTGACAAAACTCTACCATCTGGTGAGCAAGATGTACGAGACAGGCGAAATTCCCTCAGACTTCAAGAAGAATATAATAATTCCAATCCCAAAGAAAGCAGATGTTGACAGATGTGAAAATTACCGAACTATCAGTTCAATAAGTCACAGCTGCAGAATACTAACACGAATTCTTTACAGACGAATGGAAAAACTGGTAGAAGCTGACCTCGGGGAAGATCAGTTTGGATTCCATAGAAATGTGGGATCACGTGAGGCAATACTGACCCTACGACTTCTCTTAGAAGAAAGATTAAGGAAAGGCAAACCTACGTTTCTAGCATTTGTAGACTTAGAGAAAGCTTTTGACAATGTTGATTGGAATACTCTCTTTCAAATTCTGAAGGCGGCAGGGGTAAAATACAGGGAGCGAAAGGCTATTTACAATTTCTACAGCAATCAGATGGCAGTTATAAGAGTCGAGGGGTATGAAAGGGAAGCAGTGGTTGGGAAGGGAGTGAGACAGGGTTGTAGCCTATCCCCGATGTTATTCAATCTGTATATTGAGCAAGCAATAAAGGAAACAAAAGAAAAGTTCGGAGTAGGTATTAAAATCCATGGAGAAGAAATAAAAACTTTGAGGTTCGCCGATGACACTGTAATTCTGTCAGAGACAGCAAAGGACTTGGAAGAGGAGGAGGAGGAGATTAGTGTTTAACGTCCCGTCGACAACGAGGTCATTAGAGACGGAGCGCAAGCTCGGGCGAGGGAAGAATGGGGAAGGAAATCGGCCGTGCCCTTTCAAAGGAACCATCCCGGCATTTGCCTGAAGCGATTTAGGGAAATCACGGAAAACCTAAATCAGGATGGCCGGAGACGGGATTGAACCGTCGTCCTCCCGAATGCGAGTCCAGTGTGCTAACCACTGCGCCACCTCGGTGACTTGGAAGAGCAGTTGAACGGAATGGACAGTGTCTTGAAAGGAGGGTATAAGATGAACATCAAAAAAAGCAAAACGAGGATAATGGAATGTAGTCGAATTAAGTCGGGTGATGCTGAGGGAATTAGATTAGGAAATGAGACACTTAAAGTAGTAAATGAGTTTTGCTATTTGGGGAGCAAAATAACTGATGATGGTCGAAGTAGAGAGGATATAAAACGTAGACTAGCAATGGCAAGGAAAGCGTTTCTGAAGAAGAAAAATTTGTTAACATCAAGTATAGATTTAAATGTCAGGAAGTCATTTCTGAAAGTATTTGTATGGAGTGTAGCCATGTATGAGAGTGAAACATGGACGATAAATAGTTTGGACAAGAAGAGAATAGAAGCTTTCGAATCGTGGTGCTACCGAAGAATGCTGAAGATTAGATGGGTAGATCACCTAACTAATGAGGAGGTATTGAATAGAATTGGGGAGAAGAGGAGCTTGTGGCACAACTTGCCTAGAAGAAGGGATCGGTTGGTAGGACATGTTCTGAGACATCGAGGGATCACCAATTTAGTATTGGAGGGCAGCGTGGAGGGTAAAAATCGTAGAGGGAGACCACGAGATGAATACACTAAGCAGATTCAGAAGGATGTAGGTTGCAGTAGATACTGGGTGATGAAGAAGCTTGCACAGGATAGAGTAGCATGGAGAGCTGCATCAAACCAGTCTCAGGACTGAAGATCACAACAACAACAACTGGTGCTGAATACAACTCCCTGTGAAGTAACGCCAAAACACGGTGGCTGTCTCTGTTTCCCGTCTTGCAGAGGGTCCTGCGTATCTTCCAAAGTCTTAAGTCACACTTTTTGTCCTTTGACAATTGCCCCTAAATTCTGCTGAATTTATAATCTAATTGCTGTTCCCCACTATGGTTGAGATCTTTAGGAGATCATTAGAAGTTTTTGTTGCCACCATCAAAAAAATTGTGAAGCAAACTGTGTCACCCAATGAAACTTCTTATTTTTACAAGAGTTAATTTCTGAAAAGGTCAGCGGGTTCATAGCAACAGCAGTTACATAAATATTGAAAAACCTTGTGGAAAAAGGAATTAATGCAGAAAAATAGTTGTTCAAACCATTCGAAACATTTTTAATTACTGTTTTCTGGGATTGCGTTGTTAAAAACAAGTCTACGGATACTAGGGACTGTATGGTTGTGACGTATTGTACAAGAGGTGAGTTCTTCCTACACATCGGTGAGAGGGACTGAAGATGGCGTAGTGTGGTAAAAATAAAATTCAGCTGAAAAGAAAGACTGCTGAGGGTGTTTTTGATTGGACATTTGTAATAGGTTTTTGTCTTAATGTGATATTCCTCTGTCTGCTTTCAATGACAATTCATTATTGGATGAGTTCGAACATGTTAAGGACATAACGGAACACCATATCAAAGACCGGGAAACGAAGAAAGCTCCTCTAGAAGAAAAATGGCCAGCAGTATTTAAAACGTGAAATTTGTAAGGTTTCTTTGGAAAATGTAAAGAAAATTTTTAATTTTTCGTTATGTCTGTCGGGTACAAATTCTGCTGTTGAAAGGGTTTTCAATTTGATTAACATATAGTGGCATAATGAAAAAGGTCTTGCCACTTTTGATACAATGACAGCCACTGTTATTGTGAAAACTGATTTACTGTGTCTTGCACGGAATTTTATGATGATCGTCTTTCTAACAAGAAACTGCTAGAATCAATTCAAGTATCTGAAATACGGCCAATGTAAATATTACTGATCAGTAATATTACATAGTGTTTAGTGTTCGCAAACTATAGATACTTAAAATAGTGAGCAAACATTGCAGTAAATATATCCAGTCTACTGTAATAAAGATAAATATTAGCCTTTTTTTATTTCTGTAGATAAGAATTTTATTTATGTGTACCTACATTTTCTTTTCCACTTTACAAAACTAACAAACATCCTTGCTGTGGGTTTTTCAGCTGCTACATTGCTCAGAGGCGTATTATCGACACTAAAATATCACGACAACTGACAAGAGACGTAAACGTAAGTGTATTAGTGAAGTTGAGTGTAAAGCGTAAGCCTTTATAGAACTTTCAAATTGATAGCTTTTCTTTCATACATCCATTTTTGCACCGGTAGACTGCAGATGTACTCTGCGTACGACTGAGAGCAGGTGGAGACTTGACTACCATACGTATTCCGTTTATTCGGCATCACACGTTTCTGCCATTGAGAAAGACCTAATGCCGAAGCGCGTAAGGCAGAATAAAATTAATAAACACGATAATCAAGGCAAGTTTCGAGTACAGCAGGCTTTCACATGCGCTGCCTGGAAACGTGTAACTGCGTCTCATGGCCAACTAGGAGGTACAAAGAGGTATTCACTAGGTCTAGCATACGAAGAACAGATTAAGCTCGCTAAACCCACCGTATATTTTTGCGTCTCTGCTCTCAGGCACCAAGAAAACCAACTTGCCAACACACAGAAGGTTTCGAGATTCAGTTGCTCAGTCGTTGGCTCTTACTTCGTGTGCACACAAACACACACACACACAGACAGAGCGAGAGAGAGAGAGAGAGAGATAGAAAGAGATACACAAATACACTTGCAAATATTTCCCCCATCTCTCCGCTTCTTAGTTGCAGCAAATACGCAGCACCTAGTAAACACGTCTCTCCCTCTCCCCACCAGTTCGCGTATATGAATGCGCGCGTTTTAGTAACGAGCAGCAGCAAGGCTTGGCTAGGCTCTTTACCGTCCTAAGCTTCCGTTCTCTCCGACGCTGTTTCTGCGTGCGAGTTCCTTTGCGCCGCCGTTACGCCATACGACACGCTGATCCGTAGCGCCGCCGTACGTAGGTGGCGGTGGCGCTTACTTATGTCCTCTTAAATGTAGCCGATGGCGCCGTCGGTCCTTCTACTTACGCTCGGCGCCTCTGCGACCGCCGTTGCTCCGAATAATTCCGAGGGCTTAACGAATGTCATGAAATATTCATGGCGACTCGTTATGGTGCTTTCCTTCAAAGCGCTTTCGGAGTCCGTCGCTGCATGTCGCGCCGCACCATGTCCGCCGAGCAGGGACTTCCTCGCCGTGTCTGGCTGGCTGGCTGTCTGGCTGCTGGTTACGTTCCACGGCTCTGCTTCTGCTGCTGCTAAGTGGAATCAGACACGGTACTAGCATTTTTTTCCTGCGAGCAGTAGTCGCCACTGTTCCAGAGCGCTGTTAGACAAAAGTACTACAGTGTACACTGAAAATGTACAGCAGTAGCCTCCTTTCAGTAACTGTGCATTCTGCAGGTCATCGAGGTGGATTCCAGCAGCCTCTGGTTATTTACTGTTGAGGCGAGCTCTGGCGAACGTGAACGGTATGTTCCGGGTAGCGTTCTTTGTAAATCAGGGCACCGCTGTCAGTACTAACGGGCGTACTTCGTTGCCGGCCGACCGGGGTGGCCGAGCGGTTCTAGGCGCTACAGTCTGGAACCGCGCGCCCGCTACAGTCGAATCCTGCCTCGGGCATGGATGTGTGTATTGTCCTTAGGTTAGTTAGGTTTAAGTAGTTCTACGTTCTAGGGGACTGATGACCTCCGATGTTAAGTCCCATAGTGCTCAGAGACATTTGAACCATTTTTTTAACAGCTATTGTCAATTAAGAAGCTTTAAAAATATTTAAACATGTAGGATAAATGAACTTCGTTTTGACAGCATATGGGTTGCCCTCTCAAGTTCTTTTGGTGAACCATTTGGAACCACTGGTTGACATGGTGAAGTTGGACGCCGTTTCAAAGATGTGGCAGCAGGCTTCTTTCCACTGAAAGTCGATAGGTAAACTAGTGGTTGCCATGGTGAGGATAAATGCCAGTGCAAAGATGTGGCAGCAGGCTTCTTTCTAACGAAGTTGTTACGAAAGTAGAATGGCAAAGACTGTCACGTCAGACTATGTACTATTGTGCAGCAACGTGTTGAAACGTCTAATGAAGGATATTTCTTTTAAAAAGGTTACTTATGTTTGTATGTACTTGCTCTCCTTTATGATCAAATCCAGTCCACTTCTACCCGACAACAGACTCAAGTGGAAAGCCGGAGACTCACGAGTTGAGTCTTCTAGCGAGTTCGCACATAACGTCACAGGACTCGCTGGAGAGTTTAAGGCGAATATGCGCAGCTCATTTCCGATCTCTAGACAGCGAATTCCTGTTGTCCCATTGAATAATGCGGAAGCAGGGCTCAGCCACCTACACACTCCACTCTACGGAGTAGCGCATTTTGGAATGACCTTGACGTCTACGTGGCATGTTTGTAAATCGGGTAGATTAGTTTCTCTAGCGCCGTTAAAAGTAGGAGAGTACACTATGGACTCTATGGACTCGGTACGACAATACTTGTACATCTAGGGTGTCCGGTAGAGGCTCGGACTGGCGTGAGTCGTATGAATCAGATAAAGGCAGCCACCTTGTTTAAAGCTTGTAGCGGACTAGCTGGCCTCCACAAGAAAGCAGTTCATGTGTGCGTTTTCCTGGTGCACGGTATAGTCACGTCTTGGGAATTAGGGTTTGTTTCACGATTTGGTTTCCACAGATACGTCAGTTTGGAGTACCGTGCATATACGTTCTGCTCACAAGCAGCTCAATGTGAGTGTGAGTGTGTTTTCCTGAAGCACAGGGTCATCACGTTTTGGGAAATGGAGTTTGTTTAATGGCTACTCTGAGATGAAGAGGTTGCCACAGGGGAGGATTTCGTGGCTGGCTACCTCAAACCAGTCAGGAGATTGATGACTAAAAAAAAAAAAAAGAAAAGCACACGATGATGATATAATGATGAAGCAACAGGTAACCTGGCCTAGCTTAAACGGAAACGTCCGAAAGTTAGTTGGCCAGTACCAAGAATGTTGTAAGGCTAAACCGATTTCTAATCTCGTGTAAAGAGGGAGTAGCTTCAACATGGGAGGAAAGCCCTATGGACAAAACTTTTGTCTATTATCTTGACGATTTGCCACGCAACAGATATTTAAGTGCGCCCCTCTTACCAGGAAAGTACTTGGGCTCGAACAAATAGATCTGTATGAACTTTTGGTTACAGGACCATTATGTACCTCTGAATGTGCTGGTGGATGCGGAATGTCAATAAAATGCTCCGACCAATACGAATGACTGCAAAACGCACAGTGAAGAAATGCAAGTTGATCGCATGGCGTATTTGCACATTCTATAATATCAGTGTTGAACGCCACGTCAATGACACTTTTGAAGTTGTTCACTGGTTCACCAATATCGTATCCAGAGTTCTGCCACGCGTAACGAAGCATTGGTCTGTATACTCCCGCAGATAACTGATTGTAAATGATGGAATGCATATTCATGATAAAGAATCTGTCGTGCAATTTTGGCTGCATACTCGTATTACTGGAACGTAGTTTAATGAAGTCTGTTATTCTCTTGGCATATATTTTATATTGCCTGAAGAAATACACATCCAGAGGTTGTGCATATTTTGTAGTTTTAGGCGGAATTATTTTTAAATCTACGTGTTTTCCGCCAGATGCTTGCAGTAGTACTCGTTCATCCTTATGTCCAGACCAGGAGTTATACTAATGACTTTCTCGACAAATGTGGATTCAAAACTGACAGAAAAAACGTCTTCAGATGTTGTTTCGTCATCTTCCCACTCACACTTGAATCGACGACGACATTTGGAGGGCACCGCGTTTCTATTTCCCCTTGACACGCGGGGTCCAAACTTTCCACTGGATTCTTGGAAGCAAATATATTGTCTGCCAATCGTCCGTCCATTGACATAGCAACATCGATCGTGTAACTATGTGCTGCACAGTTAACTGATTGCAACATCGCGGCAGTGTTTCTCTCCCCTTTCATGGATAATGTTCTGTCACAAGAAAGTTCATAGCTGAACTGACTCTGATCACAATTCCATACAGAAGTAATATCGATGTTTTCTCTCGTGATATGCTCATTGACGTCAACAACAAACGTTCGAGCTCTTTCAATCAGCTCTTCTTCGTCATCCTTATCTTTTCGTGCTTGGAGCATAGTGATACGGCGTGATGTTATCCTAAACTCCTTTTTCAAATTAGTAATAAATCCTAGTGAAGCTGTAAAGTTTGTACACCCGAGATTTCTGGCTACGTCCAATGCCCAATGTTGTAAATGCCAATAATGAACGGCGGAACCGCATTCTCATGCTTCATCGAATTTCGCCATTACACGATCCTTGACGGTCTTGAACAGTACTGTACGATTTCCTTTGTATTTCCTTCTCTTTTCTTTGCCACGTAATCCAGTATGTTTTTAATATAGCTTTTAGACTTCAGTTTAGGGTATCTTTTCAGAAGTTTGTCGTACGTGTCGAAACCTCTTACGTAATAATCATCGTACATGTTCTCCAGTGTGTTGTCATCAAACGCCGTGATGATACTTGCAACTTTAACCTTCTTCTTGGGAGACTTGGTATTCACTGTCACTGCTTCCATCGCCTCTTCCCGCACTTGCCGTAGCACTACCGTTTGCAATGAGTTGTTCTTCATTATCATCCCTATCATCATCATTATGTGTTAGTGTTACAACAGTATCTGTTTCTAACTTGTGCTCATATTTCTGCACTATAATAAATACCAGAAAACGTGCGAATGATTCGTCTTCTACACCAATACCATCTTCACGAAGAAGGGTTCTTCGTAACTTCATCTCAACCAATCGCAATGCATTAGCACGATTGATTACCAATCCCCGAGCCATCTGACGCATCAGTACACAAATAACGTCAGAAGACGCAACTTCAGAAGCACACTGCACCGTCCCTACTGGTCCCGACTGGCGTACCAGCAGGTCAGTGTGCAATGCGGCATGGCATACGCAGAGGCCTCAAACGGACGACTGCAGAATTTTGCAGATGTGGGAATATCACTAGTGCAATAAGAGACTTTTACATTATTTCTCAGCCGGCCGCTGGTGGCCGAGCGGTTCTGGCGCTAAAGTCTGGAACCGCGCGACCGCTACGGTCGCAGGTTCGAATCCTGCCTCGGGCATGGATGTTTGTGTTGTCCTTAGGTTAGTTAGGTTTAAGTAGTTCTAAGTTCTAGGGGACTTATGACCTCAGCAGTTGAGTCCCATAGTGCTCAGAACCATTAAAACCAACCATTATTTCTCACACGATTTTGGTGTATTTGTGTTTGTTCGAGCCCACGTACTTTCCTGGTTAGTGATACTTCATGCCTTTTCTAGGTTTGTAGGGTAGTGCCGAGAAAGTCAGGGTCGTCGAGAACTACTTAGCTTTTGATTCGATCTTAACTCAGAGCTTCTGTCTAAAGAATTTAGGAGGTTCAGTTGTGGTAGAGGGATATCTCACGTAACCACCACCACCTATTACCGAAAGCCATCTTTTGCTGTGCTCAGAAAGTCACCGCTCAAATGCTCCAAAGGTTAGTAGGGCCTCATAAAGGCTTTAGAGATATCTCCCCGGTCACTTTCCTGATCCAGGTTCCATCTTCGCAAAAACTTATAAGCGAACTCAAAGTGGCCAGGGTAATCAGGATGCCGGGGCAGAGTCGAGGCGTTCACTCACCCCACCCTACCTGTTCAAGTTTAAGGGGTGGAAGTGTTGTGCCTTGTGGGCTCGTTTTGATATCGACTGTTCTTGATGGCAGTTAGCGTCTCTGGTCGCAATAGATACTCGATCGATTTGTCGCCTGCAGAAGGCAGCTCTGTGGACCGGCGTTTAAGTGGTGTCGTGGACAGGAGGCGCTCTGGCAGTGACGGGCGGTTGATTTTTGTGTTTGACAGATGTTGGAATAAACTCCTTTACCTTTTGGCTGCGGTATCCTTGGCGCACTGTTAAAAGTTTCGTTATAGGACACTGCGGGTTCGGTGAGACTGAGTGTCGGCTGGGGCCGTGCAGTTCGCTCGTTGAAATAGCTATCTCTCTGCGACGCACGGATTACAACTTGTTCTGAGCATCTGAATTTGCAAGAAGTCTGTGTCCACTGTGGTGCTGGATTGGCTTCCTATCGGCCAGTTTCAAGGACCGATTGCAGGGGCATCTGGCGAATAGCATCCATTGTTTCGTGATTCTTAGCAAACTCTTCACAATATCTATTTGATGACATCCCTTGGTTGAGCGGTTCTCAACGTACTCTTCGCTCTGCAAGAAATTATGGTGAGCGTTCTACTGCTGTGGGCATGATTATATCGTGTCGTGCAGTGGAGAATCCAACTCGTCATACTGATTACTTATCATAACATATAAACGTCTTCATTAACGAATCTTCCTATGAATGTCTGTGACTAAACTGGTAGTGCCCGAGCTGTTTGACTCGCTCTGACCGCACCTACAATTAAAATTTGTTGTTTATCGTGGAAGCAGTTGCTCCATGCGTAAAGTTCGCCTTTTTCAATTGTATTTACAGTGTCTATTGTGTGTAATTGGAAATTGTTTATTAATAGTTTGTATGTTCCACCGTAGTTTAAAGTACCTGTCGTTAATATTACGGGTCCAGCTAAAGAGGCCTGGCAACGATAAATGCCTTTACTGAGAGTGTCTACCTCTCTAATTGCGATTGCTATCTTGTCTTTGCAACTTCCATATTTTGAGCTTGATGTTTTCAGGTTATTCCGCTTGCTTAGAACCGGTGGTCTTCCTTCTAATTATCTCCACAAGTCTTGTGATAGTGGATGGCTGATGTTAATGATCTGTTAGGCCTTTTTCAAAATGTTTTTCAAACTTGTAATGTGGAATCTGCAGGTTAATTTTATAACGACATGATTAGACCTCTGTGCTAAGCATCTATCAACTTTTTGAAATTTAATGTTGTTCTAAAAAAATAACCTTCTAATTTCAGTTAGTCATTTCTAGAAACGTGTAATTGCTACGAATAGTAGCTTTGTTGAAATTAATTTAATCATTTCTGTAATCAGATGTTCAGATTGTCTTGCACCATTTTCTGTATTTCAGTAAACTGTTTTGTGTTTTTAATAAATATCTTAATAACCGTATGGCTCAGTATCCTTCTACTGAAAAGCAGCTCCCTACCACATTGCAGTGTTATAACACTTCCACGCGTGCGTTCCACAGATTTCTTTGTCCCCTCCTTTTTTTCGGTCTGTTCATCACATTCACTTGTTTCTCCTATGACGTAGTAGCCTGTACAACATTTTTGGCTTATACATTCATATAGCTTTAATTAAATATACTGTTATAAAAGATATATTTGTTCAGAGACTTTTTGGTATTAAGGTGTGCTTTTGTTTTGTATCGATATAGCCATAAAATGTCACGCATCTTTTTACAACAATCTTTTGATAGCTATTAATTCTCGCTGAAGTTGTGTTACCTGACTGTGGGGCGGAGCGTAAATAATCAAAATTGGTCGTACTTTTTGTAATGTCGTTAATGTGAAAAGATTCTTACATTGTCTGTGGGTGCTTTACACTTATTTTCACCGTTTACAAGAGCCTGGAAATTGTTTTTGAGGTCACTAAGAAAGCGATAGGGAACATACTGGCTATAGTTTTCAGTCTGCAAGTCTACATTACTCATTGTACTCACTGGAAGACTATATTCCTACTTTCCATTTACTCAGTGGGATAGGGAACAATACTATAAATGTAAGTTCTGAGTTTTAACTGGTTGATATATTCAGTAGAAGTCCACAGACTCAAAATAGGTTAATATCCTAAATGATAATAATAATATCCCTATCGCAAACAGAATTATTAACAGCTCAGGGGCGACCTCTACGGAAAGTTCCAGGCAAAATGGTCTATCTCCATGACTTCTAATAACCGAAAGTTAATTATTCGCCTTAAAAATAGAAAATGATCTCGCCACTTGCCACGCGGCTCTGTCAAAGTAATGGGTGGCACATAGACAGTTACTTCCGTGAAATCTATGCGATCCAGGACGATGTACAGTCCCCATGAGTTCACTTCCTACTTTTACTGAAAACTCTTTTAGTAGGTAACTGACTCTGACATCATCCGAGGCATAGCGCACACAGGTGTTAGACTCACGCAAACAGATAGCTATCTTGGTGCTATCTTCTCACTACCTCTCTGGCTGTATTTATTTAAGGGCGTAGCGGACCGCCGAAAGAAACATCTGCAGTCAACCGCTCTGAACACAGGGAGCAGCATTTAAATGTTCTTTTTCTCGGGCATGTATTAATTAATATCTCTGTCGTTTAATAATTTACAATCTTCTTAATTTTTGTATGGGTGGTAATACATTTGCTTTACTTACGCAAAAAGTTTTTGCTAGAGTGTATTTTGTTGCTAGAATTTTTAGAACTGAACTGACAATAGAACAAGGCCTGTGAACTGCCTCTTCAATATTCCTCATAATGACTGTTATTTATGTATAAAAGTATTTTTAATGAATTTCTTCAAGTGCTGTAATTAGAGATTTCTATAACAAATTCAAATGTTACTTAATGTACCACGAATAAGAAGTTTTCGTTCCAAATTTGGTTTTTAGTCAACAACTTGAAAATTAACAGAGGTAGCTTATTGATGGCACGTATATAATGCTTCCATATGTAACTGAGGCTACATACGATTTTTCATCTTTCTAATATTTAGAGCCTTCAATCTTACGTAAAAACGCCGATTTTGACCAAAATATTGTTCTGATCAAATTGCGACTTGTAACTTTTAATTGTGACATAGATTTTTCACATTCTCAAGACATTTTAGCTTTCTAGCTTCTTAAAGTAATATATTTAGTGAAAAATATTCATTTAAACATTGTGATACTTCACATGTTAACGTTAATATACTGAAGCATACATTGACAAAGTTTAGAAAAGTAATTTTAATTTGTAGTTCCATTCTTCCATTATGGTGCAGTCCTTTGTAAGTTAAGCACAGGTGGATTATGATAACGTGGCGCTGGTAGTTGTGAACTGGGGTAGGCCCCAGCACACACGCTTGCCTCTGTACCTCTAACAGTGATACAGCGCTTCTTTCGCCTCATGAAGATGACCTATGAAGCCGAAAGCCGAGTCACAATGAACTATTAAATGAATATTATTGTGGAGCATCAATACTGTGTATTCAAGTTATTGATGTGTCCATGTTCCTCCAAGAACCGACAGATCATTCCATAAGTATTACTTTAATTTGCCTTAACCGACCAATATCGACAAGAAGTTAATACAAAATCAACAGGTGTAAGGATAATTTCGGGAGTACTCCAAGGGAAGATCGAAACTGTTAACAATGAATATTATGTGAATAACGTTGTACTCCATAAGGCCATTCTCAGACTATGCTGTTGTCTATAGGAAGACTGCAAAGTCAGAAGACTGTAGCGAAAAGAAAGAAGACCTACAGAGAATCGACGATTGGTGCAGGGACAGGCTGTCAGACCTGAACGTAAATAATTGTGAGGTAATTCGCATTAATAGAGACAGAGATGCTCTGCTGTTCGATTACTCTGTTAACGACAAATGGCTGCACAGTGTAACTACTGTATGAAAAGTAGTAGTAACCATCCAGAGGTGCGTAAAGTGTAAGGCCCACACGAAATAAACAGCAGGAAAGGCAGATGTCCGGCTGAGGTTCACTGGAAATTCGGTTAATTCACGAAACAAGTGGCTTACAAAACAGTTCTTGAACCGAAATTCCTGGCAGATTAAAACTGTGTGCCGGACCGAGAGTCGAACTCGGGACCTTTGCCTTTCGCGGGCAAGTGCTCTGTCAACTGAGCTACCGAAGCACGACTCACGCCCCGTCCTCACAACTTTACTTCTGACAGTACCTCGCCTCCTACCTTCCTACCTTTCAGGAGTGCTAGTTCTGCAAGGTTCGCAGGAGAGCTTCTGTCAAGTTTGGAAGGTAGGAGGCGAGGTACTGGCGGAAGTAAAGTTGTGAGGACGGCGCGTGAGTCGTGCTTGGGTAGCTCAGTTGGTAGAGCACTTGCCCGCGAAAGGCAAAGGTGCCGAGTTCGACTCTCGGTCCGGCACACAGTTTTAATCTGCCAGGAAGTTTCATATCAGCGCACACTCCGCTGCATATTGAAAATCTCATTCTGGAAACATTCCCCAGGCTGTTGCTAAGCCATGTCTCCGCAATATCCTTTCTTTCAGGAGAGCTAGATCCGCAAGGTTCACAGGAGAGCTTCTGTAAAGTTTGGAAGGTAGGATGCGAGGTACTGGCAGAAGTAAAGTTGTGAGGACGGAGCGTGAGTCGTGCTTGGGTAGCTCAGTTGGTAGAGCGCTTGCCCGCGATAGGCAAAGGTCCCGAGTTCGAGTCTCTGTCCGGCACACAGTTTTAATCTGCCAGGAAGTTTCATATCAGCCCACACTCCGCTGCAGAGTGAAAATCTCATTCTGGAAACATTCCCCAGGCTGTTGCTAAGCCATGTCTCCGCAATATCCTTTCTTTCAGGAGAGCTAGATCCGCAAGGTTCACAGGAGAGCTTCTGTAAAGTTTGGAAGGTAGGATGCGAGGTACTGGCAGAAGTAAAGTTGTGAGGACGGGGCGTGAGTCGTGCTTGGGTAGCTCAGTTGGTAGAGCGCTTGCCCGCGATAGGCAAAGGTCCCGAGTTCGAGTCTCTGTCCGGCACACAGTTTTAATCTGCCAGGAAGTTTCATATCAGCCCACACTCCGCTGCAGAGTGAAAATCTCATTCTGGAGTTCTTAAACCGATTATTGATAACTGCTTATCCGTCTTGGACCCCTGACGAGGTGAGGTAACTCCAGCAGCTGCTTCTCTCGTCAGTCTGTTCAGTCGGTATGGGAGCGCTACGTACGTGTTCAGCAAACTCCACTACATGAAAGAACCTGTATATCTCGGAGAGGTTGAAAGCTGAAGTTCCAAAAGCGTACTTTCCAAGGGGAATCGGACAACACATTGCTACCTTCAACATATGTCACGCGATATGAGGACGAGAAAATCAGACAAGTTAGTCATACGGAGGCTTACTGACAGTCATTCCTGTCACACATCGTTCGCAACCTGGAACAGGGAAGGACGGTAAACACAGTGATACCATAAGTATACTCGGCCAAAAGCAGCAAAAGACTTGGAAGAGCAGTTGAACGGAATGGACAGTGTCTTGAAAGGAGGATATAAGATGAACATCAAAAAAAGCAAAACGAGGATAATGGAATGTAGTCGAATTAAATCGGGTATTGCTGAGGGAATTAGATTAGGAAATGAGACACTTAAGGTAGTAAAGGAGTTTTGCTATTTCGGGAGAAAAATAACTGATGATGGTCGAAGTAGAGAGGATATAAAATGTAGACTGGCAATGACAAGGAAAGCGTTTCTGAAGAAGAGAAATTTGTATGATCGAGTGTAGATTTAAGTGCCAGGAAGTCATTCCTGAAAGTAATTGTATGAAGTGTAGCCATGTATGGAAGAGAAACATGGACGATAAATGGTTAGGACAAGAATAGAATAGAAGCTTTTGAAATGTGGTGCTACAGAAGGATGCTGAAGATTAGATGGGTACATCACATAACTAATGAGGAGATATTGAATAGGACTGGGGAGAAGAGAAGTTTGTGGCACAACTTGACTAGAAGAAGGGATCCATTGGTAGGACATGTTCTGAGGCATCAAGGGATCACCAATTTAGTATTGGAGGGCAGCGTGGAGGGTAAAAATCGTAGAGGGCGACCAAGAGACGAATACACTTAGCAGATTCAGAAGGATGTAGGTTGCAGTAGTTACTGGGAGATGAAGAAGCTTGCACTGGATAGAGTAGCACGGAGAGCCGCATCAAACCAGTCTCAGGACTGAAGACCACAACAACAACAACAAACTCGGCCACACACTGGAATATGGCTTGCTTGGTATAGATGTGGAAGTATTACCCAGTTCTGTGTTTGCGAGATACTGGGTATTACATTCAACCCTTATAGTGTTTAACAAACTGATAACAACGTTCACATAAAACTGCAACGCGTTCCGGGAATCGAGGCACTCAACAACAGGCTGTCAGTGTTCAGACCATCTTACAAAATCACTAAAATACGTTTAGTGGCCGCGACAATATAAATTATGTTAGATAAAATAGGCTCATTATATTGTATAACGTCCATTTTCGTTCCCTTTCACAGTCGCATAACAAATCGCATTAGTACACTTTGCGCCCTTTTCATCAGCATTTGGCCCACCATGTTTACATTACGACTAACGGGAACCGTACGCTAATGAGTTCAAGAAGTACTACATGTACGGCGCACTCGGCTGAGCAGAAACGCTGCCAAATGGTTACCTGCTCTAGAGATACTACTAGAGAGACTATAGTTCTATGATGTCTCCTGCTATTATATCTCTTAACTACGAAAGGGTCATTATTTTATACTCGAGTCAACAAAAGTCTCTAGTTATTAAAAATTCAGTTAGCTGTTTCCTGTTTAATATTTGATTCCATGTGGAAACAGATGTGCCCAGCGGCTTTATTTATTTTAAACGGTAAAGAGTACAGCAAATCAGTCGCAAAAAGTATTTCTTGCAAATCCAGATTTTGGTCACTTTATGGCCGTCTTCAGTGCTAAAACATATGAAATAACCCATTATAATAAGGTAAGAAGCGTGCGTTACTATGTTCACGGTTCTATAAGCTTAACATCTGAGTCAATAATAAAATATACAACAACAAATGTAAGTCAAAATGATGCAACCACTTATATAACCACAGAGTCCCAACTGGACTATTCTTATCCAAATTGAGTTCACAATGAGGCTGCTGTTTAGCGCAGTTCTGCACATTGTATACAACAGTAAGGCATACATGGTACTTTATTGCAACTGTTTTTTTGTTATGTGTTTTAGCACTGAAGATGGCCACGCAGTGACCGAAATCTGTATTTGCAAATAACCATTATTTGCCATTGATTCCTGCACTTTTTATCAACGGATTTTCCTACTTACTGTCGTGGACAGCTTTTTCGCACTTTTTTAGTAGACAAAGGTTCTCTTCACTTCTTTCAACGTGGAAGAATTTTCGTTACAAATATATTATTAGCTACTGCTGCGTTTCCACCGTTACCTAGACCGAATGCTCCTTATGTTTCTTGTACCTGGTCAAGCGCGTTCTATTATTGGATTATCAGAATTCGATGATTAAAGCTCTGACTTTCGAAACACGTTGCTGTACTGTGTGAACGTTGTTTTAAATGTGGTGAATGCGTTTAAGTTATAATGACGAACAACAGGATTGAATACATGTTATCAGTTTTAACATAGCCACACTTCCAATCAATACAAATGTATTAAGGTTTTACTAATACCTAGCTTTCAATAAAAAGAGAATGTTATTTTACCTGTGGAATCGGTTATACACCATCAGTGGAAGTTCAACAGCACAGAGGAATATCCTACCACCTGTTAATTCCTACACAGGTCGTAACACTTGGTGATGGACCATAAATATGCAGAACTTGATGGATATTCAAAACGAAAAGCGCTAATATTAGCACCTCAGTAATTGGGTTGTGAGTGGCCTAACATTTCGTGCGGCATCTGCGTACTATTCAAACGGCAATGTTTTGATCTCATCGCACATTTTAAATAGTTTTCGAGCTAACCGCAATACATGTGTGCTCTGGGCATATAATGTGGAGAGATTCAGGCTTTACAACCTCAAAAGATTGTGAGCGTCAGTTTCTCTGTGGAAAAACTTTATGTAAATTAATGTGTACTGGTGAGGATTTCAGTTTGTTTTCCGACTAAGTGTGGTATAAGAAATAGTCTCCTGAACCCACAAAAAGTTGTAGTACATTTGAGATATTAATGTAAATTCTAAATGATGTGGTGGCCAATGTCATGACTAATATTTAATTCTCAGTTTCAATGCTGTCCGAAAAAACAGACGTTTGTGACGATCTTGATGCTGCACTAAATTTATGCAATTTGTTCGCAGGTGTGGAATCTTTCTGACATTAGCTTCATTAGCTACGAAGACATTTCCTACTGCTGGCACATGACAATTTGTCGCAGACTGGGACTCAAGCCCCAGTTTCCCACTAATCATAGGTGGTAGCCTTAATAACTTTGGCTATCCGAGCATGCTTTCAGGACCGATCCACACTTTCATAGGCCATCCGTCCACGGCCCCATCGATCGAAACTTCACTTGGGTTCCCGCCATATGGCTTCAAAGGGACAAACGTATTCACCATTAGTAGTACGATCGTACTTTTGCCCGTTGAGGCTTATAATAGGCTTGTAGTAGTGATTAAGATGACTGCACGCGGTGAGAGGGAAATGCACTTTCGAGCCACGATACGGAAAAAAATTTCATGTGTCACCAACAGGTAATTTCTTTGTATCTAATGCAGCCAATGTCAGAAAGATTCCGCATTTCTGAATAACTTTCATAATATTTAACTATATAGTACTTTTGACTAGTAGTACTCGAAAATTCCCAGTCTCGCTTAGTCTTATGACACGACATAGTATGATGCATGTTCAGTATTTGTGTAGCCTGCCAGCAGCACATCAGTGTTGTCACTCTAATTTTAAACTTTATTTCTTACTCACCCAGCCCCTGAGGTGATGTATGGGAATCCCTATACATCCTCATCATTGTGTGACGAATATCGGCTGGCTTATCGTCCTCTGTCACTCCTCTCTGATACCTAGCCTGTTACCTATTGATACTGACAACACAAAAAATGCTTGCAGGAACTTAACAGCTGAGGGTTTATTGTATCCTTACTACTTACCTGTTGTGTTTTTAAAGCAGAGTATATGTATTTGTGTAAATCTGGGATCTCCTCTCAAAGCCTTGGATCGATTTTAACTACATTTGGCACAGAAGCAGCAGGCCTACGAGTAGCAGCACTGTGGAGTTTATAACCTCCTACCTCTAGCAGGAGAGGAGAGTGGACAAAAACCTGTTTTTGCTGCCTCTGGAGTGAAGATTGCTGTGCACAACAGGCGTGTAGTGTGGGAATGGTACTGTCCTGCCAAACTGACCTTCTTGGCAGGACAGCCTACATGACATGGACAAGAAACTGTTTATCAGACTCCGACATGGGCTGCCCTGCATGAAAGTTGTGTAGTACTGGAGTAGCATCAGCCTGCTCTGTCGAGCTGCTTTGAATTTCAGCCTATACAGCAGTGGTAAATAAACGATGTGTAGCCTTCCTTGCATTACAAAAAAAAAAAAAAAAAAAAAAAATGGTTCAAATGGCTCTGAGCACTATGGGACTCAACTGCTGTGGTTATCAGTCCCCTAGAACTCTGAACTACTTAAACCTAACTAACCTAAGGACATCACACACATCCATGCCCGAGGCAGGATTCGAACCTGCGACCGTAGCAGTCGCACGGTTCCGGACTGCGCGCCTAGAACCGCGAGACCACCGCGGCCGGCCCTTGCATTACAGACGCTTAGTTGGAGAAGCATGATCCCACTTTATTGATCTCTACTGCAGGCCACTTACCGATGAACATGGCTGGGGTAGACGAGAGGACGGAGAGTGAGGCGATAGAGGAAATGTACAGAGAGAGGCGTGGAAGAGGAGTTGCACGAGGCAGGTGGAGAGTGTAGAGGAGCAGTGACCAGGTGAAATAGGAAGAGGGGGGAGCAGCGATGGAAAGATGAGGAGGAAGATATGGTAGAGAGAAGCGTGTGGAAGATTTGGTCAGAGAGACCAGAATGGACAAAGACAGGGGATGGAAGAGATGGTGTGGGAAGTTGGAGATAGATGTGGGAGGATGATGTCTACAGACAGACAATGAGGTGGACACGGAGAGGAGGAGATGCGTTCAATAAATGTGTTGAATAGATATGCGGTCGAAGCCGAGGGGAGACGTCTGGTAGATAAAGGATGTCCATAATTTAAGGTCCAGTTTCAAAATACAATAGAAAGAGAACCACTGCACAGAATGACATCATATCTTAACAGCATATTTTAGACGCATTTGGAAATGTCATGGAACAAAATAAATTAACGAAAAATTTACCAATAGATGGTGTTGTAAGCGTCTTACCGTAAAAAGGTTAGCTACTAATGATAGAGGAATCGCTATGATTTAAGTTGCACATTACACCAGACATACTGTGCATCTCTGCACAAGTTCGGTACTCAACAGCTGTGGCACTTTTAGTTTGGTAAACCCGTTCACCACGGCAAGGTCGTACAACATCTGATACGAAAAATGGGATTTTAATTGTCCTGAGCCCAAAAAACCGCATGAAAAGCAATATGGTATAGATTTCTTTTTGTACTGGGCCAGAAACGCAAAACGACATTGGTAGATAATTGTCGAGAGACTGGTGCAAGACGTGTCCAGTACACTGTCCACTCTTTCCTTCCGCAAGTTGAAATAGAGAAACAGCATGTTCCATAACAGCATCTAATGTCTCGGGGTCACGTTCAGAACACGTTGCGCAACGCATGCCTTCAGTTCACCTACTTTCACAACTGGAACACTGAACACAACATCTTTCGGATAACACAACAGCCAGAACTCATACTGATAAAGGTCATGTTGTCTGGATGGCTCGGCTCTACATCTACATCTACTTCTACATCCATACTCCACAAGCCACCTGACTGTGTGTGACGGAGGGTACCTTGAGTACCCATATCGGTTATCCCTTCTATTTCAGTCTCGTATTGTTCGTGGAAAGAAAGATTGTCGGTATGCCTCTGTGTGGGCTCTAATCTCTCTGATCTTATCCTCATGGTCTCTTCGCGAGATATACGTAGGAGGGAGCAATATACTGCTTGACTCCTCGGTGAAGGTATGTTCTCGAAACTTCAACAAAAGCCCGTACCGAGCTACTGAGCGTCTCTCCTGCGGAGTCTTCCACTGGAGTTTATATATCATCTCCGTAACGCTTTCGAGATTGCTAAATGATCCTGTAACGAAGCGCGCTGCTCTCCGTTGGATCTTCTCTATCTCTTCTCTCAACCCTATCCGGTACGGATCCCACACTGGTGAGCAATATTCAAGCAGTGGGCGAAAAAGTGTAATGTAACCTACTTCCTTTGTTTTCGGATTGCATTTCCTTAGGATTCTTCTAATGAATCTCAGAATGGCATCTGCTTTACCGACGATCAACTTTATATGGTCATTCCATTTTAAATCACTCCTAAAGCCTACTACCAGATAATTTATGGCATTAACTGATTCCAGTTGCTGACCTGCTATATTGTAGCTAAATGATGAGGGATCTTTCTTTCTATGTATTCGCAGCACATTACACTCGTCTACATTGAGATTCAATTGCCATTCCCTGCACCATACGTCAAATCGCTGCAGATCCTCCTGCATTTCAGTACATTTTTCCATTGTTACAACCTCTCGATATACCACAGCATCATCCGCAAAAAGCCTCAGTGAACTTCCGATGTTATCCATAACGTCATTTATGTATATTGTGAATAGCAACGGTCCTATGACACTTCCCTGCCGCACACCTGAAATCACTCTTACTTCAGAAGACTTCTCTCCATTGAGAATGACATGCTGCGTTCTGATATCTAGGAACTCTTCAATCCAATCACACAATTGGTCAGATAGTCCATATGCTCTTACTTTGTTCGTTAAACGACTGTGAGGAACTGTACCGAACGCCTTGCGGAAGTCAAGAAACAAGGCATCTACCTGGGAACCCGTGTCAATGGCCCTCTGAGTCTCGTGGGTGAATAGCGCGAGCTGGGTTTCACACGACCGTCTTTTTCTAAACCCATGCTGATTCCTACAGAGTAGATTTCTAGTCTCCAGAAAAGTCATTACACTTGAACATAATACGTGTTCCAAAATTCTACAACTGATGGACGTTAGAGATATAGGTCTACAGTTCCGCACATCTGTTCGACGTCCCTTCTAGGAAACGGGGATGACCTGTGCCCTTTTCCAATCCTTTGGAACGCTACGCTCTTCTAGAGACCTACGGTACACCGCGGCAAGAAGGGGGGCAAGTTCCTTCGCGTACTCTGTGTAAAATCGAACTGGTAACCCATCAGGTCCAGCGGCCTCTCCTCTTTTGAGCGATTTTAATTGTTTCTCTATCCCTCTGTCGTCTATTGCGACATCTACCATTTTGTCGTCTGTGCGACAATCTAGAGAAGGAAATACAGTACAGTCTTCCTTTGTGAAACAGCTTTAGAAAAAGACATTTAGTATTTCGGCCTTTAGTCTGTCATCCTCTGTTTCAGTACCATTTTGGTCACAGAGTTTCTGGACATTTTGTTTTGATCCACCTACCGCTTTGACATAAGACCAAAATTTCTTAGGATTTTCTGCCAAGGCAGTACATAGAACTTTACTTTCGAATTCATTGAACGCCTCTCGCATAGCCCCCCGCTAGGGGAGCGACGGCTGTCAATTGTAGCATTTCCGAAATGACTCTGCAGAAGACACTTCATTGGCTGTGAAATGTGTGGGCGAGTGCCATCTTACATAAAAATGATCCTATCAATATATCCAAACCAGTGAAGGATTGGGAAGACTTTCGTGCTTAAAAGAGTCTCATGGATTTTACCAGTGATGGTACAGATAACGTGAAACGCAGGACTCTCCTACTCGAAAAAATGCGACCCTGCGATAAACCCTGCAGTAAACTCGCAACAGACAGTCATCTTCGCAGAGTGAAGTATTACCGGTCTATGTGCGTGCCGATTTTCCGTTGTTCATATTCGGAAATTCTGCGTATGGACATGCTTTTGTACATGGAAATGGGCGTCGTCTGTCCACAGAACGTTCCATGGTCATTCATTGTCCTCTTCCAGGCAAAATAAAGTTCCGTAGCGAACGTTTGTCATACTGGCAGGTCAGCAGGAAGCAACACTTGACCATGGGTGATTTTGTATGGATAGCAATGAAGGGTGTTTCGTAGGATTTTAAGCACTGCGCTCGCAGGCATGTCCATCGATCGGGCAATGATCGATGCGGTGCATGTTTGCACATCACGGCTCTACCCCCCCCCCCCCCCCCCTGCAGTGCTGTGGCCACATCTTCAACAGACGTCGGGATAGCTGCTTTCCTCCCTCTGCAACATTACACGTCAAATGAATCTGTCTTTTCGAATTCTCCAGACGCTTAGCAGACATTGGACCAATCCCTTTTGTCCGTAACTAATACAGTGCTACTGGCGCATAGCCGCCATTCTTGTAAAAGAGCTTTACCAGCAGCGCCTTACAACGTTCTATCGTAATTTAGTCACTGCCGTTAACTGATTTATGTGTATTCCAGCTCATCAGGCATATATAGTTGTGAAGAGAGAAAAATATTTCATCCGATTAATGTTTGAAGCATAACTTGTGCTACACTCTTGTTACGAATGCATATAAAGTTTAAATCTTGTTGAATAACGTCGTATAATGTCGTTTTTGCGTAATAATGCGTGTATCCTGCAACATTTGCCTTTCTTGCACTCTCATAAAACAGGTTCTGTCTTTCGAACGAAATGATGATATTCAGAGAAATATTCCGAATTCATCATGCAAGTGGTAACCATCCTTAAAGAAAGACCATCTTCTAATGTGTTTGTCTTCAAAAATGGATCACAGTATGTAGAACCATTAAAATTAATTTCCGGGAAGTGAATTCTCATAATATTTTCTCTAGAGTAGAACGAAGGGGGCAATTATTAGTCTGGGAAAGGAATTCTTTCAAATTTTTCGTAGCTTACCACAATGGATAATATGGAGTAAAAGCCTCATAGTTGAAACGTCACAGATTATAGTGCCTAACATTAACATGCTATGCAACAGAAGCTGAATCACAGTGGATAACTCGGGAAATGAATTGCGCTGCTTTTGAAAACAAGGAGGTGCATTATCCATATACATAATTCGGTAATATAGTGGGACTATCCCGTAATGGAGCAAATATAGAACAAAAATGAACGATGTAAGTCGCTTCTCTGTTCACTACAGTAATGCCTAGTATTTCTTGGATAACAATGTGTTATAGGAATTGGTGCATATAGAAAAATATGCGTAACTATGTCGGTGTAATTAGGATTGATACATGCGTTTGCTGTCAGTACTATTTTCTCAAGTCACGACACAAGTGGAAAGCCATTTCCAGATATTGCAAACGTTGCTGCAGTAGATCAGCTCCTGTTTACTGTCATTGGGAATTTGTGATCCTTGCAAATTCCGTCGCACATTCCGTTTCTGTGTGTTTTCCGCAGACACTGATTTCATGTTGTGCAGTTCTTTCTTACGTAATAAAAAAATATGACGGTAAAGCTGCGGTTTTTTAAAGAATCGAACTTCCATGCTTAAAACAGCTTCAAAGTTCTATTTGACAAATGAGTTAATGTGTTAAATATTTGACGTTAAGAATGTATGCGAGAAAAGGTTTAGCAAAGGTGTCAAATTAAGCGTTAAGTTTGTTGAAAGTAGCTAAATTCTTTCATTATGAAACACTGGATGTGCACAGTCTTTTAATTTTCGGCCCCTTTTAAACAGAAGGTTGTTCTTTATAACGTCGTGAGTCCTCAACCACGTGTTGTATAATTATACAATTTCGCATGTACATTCGAAGGAACTTGTAGATTCGGTATACAAAATGCAGTGCAAATGAGGTTATTAGTACAAAAGTAATGAGGCAGTTTTACTGCTTGAAGAACGAAAACGCGGTAAGCGATTAGCTTTTTCCTATCATCATTTTGTCGGGGGCTGTCAGCGACAAAAAATATCGTAAAAGTTTGACACTATGTTTGAAATTCATTGCTCGACACTAAGTGTTCTCGTTCTAAGATACTGAATGAGTATAATCAGAGTATTTGCACACAGTCAGTTATGCTGCCACATAACATACACCCAGTTTCTAACTGTAATTCTTGTCTTATTGTGTTAAATCTATAACAACTGATTAAACCTCATTGTGAATAGATTGTGACAACAACTTAAATTTTTAAATTCGCTCAATTATTATGCGAAATATCGATAGTCAAATTTTTATTGCTCCTGCAAGCTATTAGACAGGCAACCTGCAACAGCAATCATGAACCGTGAACCGAGATAACCGTTTAGTAACACACGTTGCAGCTGGTGTAACTGCAGACATTTCTATTGTTGAGTTAGGATGGTATACTGAACAACAGTGCATCACTATTTACTTCTTTTTCAGACTAATAATTATAGCTATAAGATGTAGAATGTTTTTAGTTTCGTTAGTACCTCCAACTACATATACAGAAATCAATTTATTAATTATTATTTTCCCGTGGGCAGTAGGTCAAGTGTTGAAATGTGGACACTTAGATTCAAAACAATTAGTCCATACTGACTGGCGTAGCCCACTTAGTGGTGCAGTTATGGCTATGTAGTGATGACCACGTCGTAAAGTTTGTGACGTGTTTGTGGGAAGACTGTTTGATGCACACACTGATGTGTGTACATGCTCGTCTAAAGGTACCACACATCAAAGTATCTGTACTTATACCCCTTAAACCATGTATAGAAGTGTCCCGGTAGCTTAGTAATGGTGGTATTGTTTTCTTGTCTTTATCCTACTACCGTTGCGTTTCTTGAAACACCACGTCTAACATTGCTGTCTCTTTCTATTGGGCTCTATTACGTCAATGCGTGATAAAGTGAAACATGAAATTCTGCCTCTGACAAAATGAAAGAGGCAAACTAAACATCACATCCACTGAGATTTATTGAAATTCTAGTGGTCATATTTAGCATTTATTCAGAAAGAGATAGCTTATTATATTGAGGTTCTTTCTAGTGCATCTGCCCCTCTCTTAGTTCCGAGAAAATCGCAAGAGAAAATTTACGCGTCTGTTATGTGTACGTAGGTGCCGGACGATAGAGTTCATGGTGGTCAATTGATTATCGTTCGAGGTTCGTAAGTCAAACGTGTACGAGGTGACAGTTCGACTCCCGCCCGCTCTAGCAACGTATGATGTCGAGAGTACACCCGACGAGTAGTTGTACGTTACCCTTGTGGTCTGACACATCGTGAGTTACTGTATTACTGATTGTGAATAACGTCATTCGCACCATTATTGTCCTTTGACTTGGGTTTTCCAAGCCTGTCCCTCGTCCTTGAAAATTAAATTACAAATAGTAAATAGTCAAGAAACGTATCAGATTCACTACAACCTCAAGAAAATTCACGTGGTTTTATTTCATTATATTACCTCTCAAACGTCATACAAACTAAATAATGTGAGCAGTGATGAAACTATGAGATTGATGAATTCGAACCACGACATAAGTGCGGATGCTAATCACTTGACCACTCTGACTTGTCGCGACCGCTGCCTTCGCACAGATACGTCACTTACATAGAAGATACGTAAAACTTCTCTTGCGATTTTTTCGGAATTGCCAGAATAGTGCGCCTTATTACTTGTACATTCTGTTGTTTTAAAGGCCCACTAAAGGTATAGAAAGTAAATCCGCTATCGCAACGTCGTGGTCTCCCATTGTGAGACGCTACGAAGGGACACTGATCAGGTCCATCATAATATTCACTACAACCTCATGAAAATGCACGTAATAAGTCATCATTTAAGTTTTATGAACAATACGACATATAGCAACGACCATCTGTCCTAAGAACGGAAGAGCCTCTGCAGTTTATCTCTCTCTCTCTCTCTCTCTCTTATACACACACACACACACACACACACACACACACACACACACACACATACACACGCACACATACTTTCTCCCATTACTCCCTTCCATTCTTCTCTTCATGAGGTAAGCATTATTAAGGAGGCAGTACTCATAACGCTTATGACCGGTACAGCGCAATGACACATTTTCTTGTTTAAAAAAAAAAATAAAAAGAAGGAGGAAGAGAGAGAGAGAGAGAAAGAGGAAAACGAGGTTCGCTATGTTTATTAAACGGGAGTATTCTTTCCCCTTTGCTGTTGGATCATGCTATACTGGGAACTTGCCTCACAGCTTTTGTCCTGGTCATCAGGTGTCAACTTCCTAATGGTAGACGTATTTAAACGCACACTTTTGATTAAAGCTTCTGTTAGAAATAAAGGACAGATGCAAGGCTAACAAAAATATTCAAACAGAAGTCGTACCCAGACTGAAACATGCTGATATATCGAAATCTTCCTTTACATATGGAAAGAAGGTTACAGTTTCCCAAATACAATCGGATTGATGTAAGTAGGAAGTGGTGCATGATTGTTCCAATATGAATGTATAGTACATCCAACAGTCATCGCAAAGTTAAATTGAGAAAAGAAATCACAGAAAATAAAGGCAGTAGATAAGGATGTGAGCGAGAGAGGTATCGCCAAATAATGCGGCAGAATATACAGCAGTATGCATTTTTGACGATCTTTCTTTCCCGCTAACATCGTTTGATTTAGCTAAACTAGTTGTTGTGACTGGTGAGCAGAATGTTGTTAAATTCATTGATTCCAGAAACTCTTCAGGCTTCATCACTCAGATAAACTTGTACAGCCATGGTGTTTTGACTGCGATCCCATGCCATGCCGAGACTACCTATGCTGATCACGGAGCATTATGTTGCTCCCACAAAAGTTAGTTAGGAAGTATGCGCATTTTCTCTTCTCAAATTTTATTTAGAACCTACGGCGCAAAGATAAGCGGTCGAATAACCAAGGTGGTACCACATTTTATGAGAATCCTGTCTCAAACTTTGCAGCAAGTTGTGGAATGATCCCTCTGATATAACTTTGATATCACCATCCTTTGAGGGTGTGACATCACGAAAACGTACACAAATTCCCAAACACTTTTGTACAAGTCATAAGAATGTCGTACAACTGGCCACCACGTCGCATAATCCACCGAATTAGAGGTAGTAGAGGGCCCGCTCTGCATTAACGTGCAACGCAAACTATTCACAACACATTTGATAAAGCAAGGCCGAAAGCAGGATACCGTGAGGCGGTGATATAGACGAGACGTTGTGACACCTGTCTCAGCTCGTAGCCTTGAGCCTATTGAAGTTGTTTTCAAGTATTGCTACTGGGTAAGTGGCAGCTACACTGAAATGCTCCTGCAGCACTGGGGTATGTGATGCAACTGTAAGTCTATGTGCTAACATTCTTCAAGTAGTGGTATGTATGATGTTCAATTTGAGCTCAAATTCATATCCATTCGGATTTATTGTGAAGATGGTGCTACTCCTTTTGTAAACACATAAGAAACTACGCTCAAAAATTCATAGTCTAACTGCCTCACAATGTTATAAGATGACTGTGATGCAGCGAGCGAAATCCTGAAAAACTGAGAAAGTATGCGCAGTTAAAGATGGTAAAGGAAAAGCGTTATCGTGCAGACGAATTAAAAGACTTTCACTCCAAACAGCTCTGCGTTTATTGGTCAGTCATAAAAACTGCTAAGCAGTACTTTCATCACAAAAACACGTTTTCCATTAAGTTTATTCCATCATGCAAAGTACAGAAAAAACACCTTACGAGACGGCCGAAGTGGCCGTGCGGTTAAAGGTGCTGCAGTCTGGAACCGCAGGACCGCTACGGTCGCAGGTTCGAATCCTGCCTCGGGCATGGATGTTTGTGATGTCCTTAGGTTAGTTAGGTTTAACTAGTTCTAAGTTCTAGGGGACTAATGACCTCAGAAGTTGAGTCCCATAGTGCTCAGAGCCATTTGAACACCTTACGAATCTCTCCGGTGGTGGCAGGTTGGAGGGAGAGGAAATAAGCGTGATTAACACCCGCAACCTAATTTATTGTGTCAGTTCACAGTCTTTTTTTAATTTTTGACAAGTTAATGTCATATATCCAATTACATAACTTATCACACACGCAATAAATAAATTACAAACATGAATCGTGCTTCTTAATTAACTGTTCCAGCATTAAATATGGACAGACGAGAAACAACCATTTTAACTCCGATTTCAGTAAAGCCTCTGATATCATTCATTTCATATATCACTCCCGAAAATAAGAATAACTCGTTAAACTGTGTGGTTAGGTATTTAACAAACATACTCTCGAATCGCTCTTTGAATGGAGAAGAAATATTGACTTAGGAGTCCTACAGGCTTCAATTTTTGGTGTGGCTTTTCTATTCGATTGATATGTGATCTTTATTACCCTTTTTGTAAGCACTTACTTGATGACGACATCCATCTGTATCAATGATCCATCTCGGTCATCTCAAATATGGCTCAGTGTAACGCTAGGCACAAAACGTGAGTGTCAAACCAAACCCTAAGAAAGAGTCGTTCTCTGGAATCGCAGCGCTACGTGATAAACCTCTTCGCATAGCAGTTCTCCCCCTACTTCTTAATAGCACCCTCTCTATTGCTCTATCAAAAAACACATCAATATTTCCGAACAGAATTCAGGATGAATAAGTAAACTGTACAAAAGGGGCTGTCTATGAAGTTCAAAAATTTAGAAAAATGTTTCAACATAAAAGAAAACTAACTGAACCATTATACCTGCTTACCGTGCTACAGTAGTTCAACTATTTTCAGCTAGTGATATCTATCAGAAGACGGGGCAAACAGCAAACCCTCCCAAGCTCTTGACATAGCCATGAATGCTTCTGTATGTTGTGTTTGTGACATGCGTTTGGGTGAATGTGTTATTGTATTCAGTTAGTCGTGTATCTTTGGCGCAACCACCAAGTAAAGCACATATAATCCAAACTCAATCTGCAGCCAAGAGAAAACTTTTACTGTACTCAGCTTCACTGTCGACGTGTCTTTCACCTGTCCGACAGTGAACTAGTACCTTCCTGACTGCCTGATCCTGTTTTCTTTGTCTTTCCTCTGTCATTCTTTCTATTACTATTTGTTTCATTGTTCTTCTTCTAGACCAGTTAAATTCAGCATGTTTATTTCTTTCTGTATTACTGTCATGGATTGCCGTTTGGTACATCGTTATTCCATTACCAAGGCAATTTTCGTAGTTACTATTGTTATTCTGAACACATTTTCTATCCTATTTTCAGAATCAGCTATTTTGTAAGGATGTTGATTATATGAAGGCCCCAACCATGTGAAACAAAAACAAAAATAAAGGAAGTCTTTGTTTCAGTGTCTTTTCAACCACAAACAAACTGACGGAAAGTGTTACACTGGTCCAAAAATTTTGGAAATTTGTGGATAGTTCCCATGGGAGCAAACTACTGAGGTCATCGGTCCCTAGGTTTACACACTACTTAATCTAAATGAAACTAACTTAAGTGAAGGACAACACACACACCCATGCCCGAGGGAGGACTCGAACGTCCGACGCGGGGAGCCGTGCGAACGGTGGCAAGGCGCTTCAGATAGCGCGGCTACCACGCGCGGCCTTTACACTGGTCCGAAATTTACCAACTTATGTGAACATTTTCGTCACATAACGGCTATTAAATCATGTAACTTGCATTCCATTCGAAAGCGATGTCCATTAGCATCGATATGAAGTGTGGCACCATAGGCACGCATAAGTCCTTGTATTCGTTTTGGATTGATAGCGTTCTTTGAATATTATTTCGAAGGAGAGCCGTCGGATACTTGCACATAATAACAGCCCTTAATCGCTGACGTCCGTCTGTTGTAGAATATCATTAATAACCATACTCGAACATCAACATGCCTCTGGCGTGGACAACCCATGTCCATCTCGCAAAATACGCCCCCCCCCTCCCCTCCCCCCCCCCCCCCAAGCACCTGTATTGGTAACATGATTCAAATTACGCCACTATCGGATCACAAGTCAACTTCTGTGGCACCACTATCGCCTACTAACTCCGAATGGTGGAGCAGACAGTGCATACGCACGACCGGCAATGCATACCGTATCAACTGAAAAAAATCATATCACTACTACATTTCAAGCTGAATTCTGAGAAGAATTGTGTCTCAAAGACTTGTACAATTACTTCCGAACCAATTACTTCTGGACCAAAAAATACGATTCTCACGTTGTTCCAACACCTACATTTGCTATCGTTTGACAAGCTACTAATACAGCAATGTTCAAACGTTGAACCAACCAGTTTTGTCATAAATCCGAGATGTTTCCGCCGAGAAATTGGCGCATTCCTATCCAGGAAATAAATTTCTATTAAAGAAACGTGAGATAATACCAGTACGTCACTAATCTGCGATAAATCGTTAAAGTGATGATACTGGACAGAAAACTACTGCTGCCAAACTCACTGATCTGATGTCACAGGAGAAGATCTCATTCGTCAATTATAATAACTAATCATCCAAAAAAGTGCCAGTGCGAACAAATAAAGAACAATAGACTAAATGACTAAATAAATTATTCGGGAAACAAAGATTCTTAACACTAACTTAATGATATAACGAGGCCGCAACGGCCGACTGTCAATTCCTACTCGGACTTCTGCTGCCGTTTCTGCTTGAGGGATCAGGTGGTCTGATTTCCACTACGTTCTTCTGGTGATAACTTTGTAGACTTCGCCTACCAATCCCATCTTTCTTCCTTTTTTGCCCTGAGTTTCAGACCGGCTGCACGAAGTGGTTAGAATTATGCATTTCCCTCCTGTTGCTATTTCCGTTTACGTGAAAATTACCGCCGTACGTCCCCCGTCTGCCTCTATCATTCCACTGCAGCTCATCATAAAGTCTTTGGCCTTGATACTGATTACCGTTTCACCTGTTTCTATTTGTATTTCGCCCTTCATAATTTCCTCCAGATGCACCTTGCGAATATCGTTCATTATGTCTCATTCGGTCCCTCGCGTTTTGTGTTTACTTGGCAAAATCTACTGTGCTGCTGGTCCCGGCGGAGGTTCGAGTCCTCCCTCGGGCATGTGTGTGTGTGTGTGTGTTTGTCCTTAGGATAATTTAGTTGAAGTAGTGTGTAAGCTTAGGGACTGATGACCTTAGCAGTTAAGTTCCCTAAGATTTCACACACATTTGAACATTTCTGACAAAATCTAACTCACGCACAGCGCTTTTGATTGACTCTGTTGTGTCGTTAAATTTTGATTAATTAATACTGAGCATTCCATTACTTGGGGTGTAATGAATTATGGTTCTATTGTAAACCTGAAAATTTTGAAATGAGAGAAAATATTTTAAGTCAAAATACTCATAATTTGGCGCCTCTGGATTATCTCTTAATTACGGCAAGCATGCGCCCGAGATTTCATGGCCGACCGATCCCTGAAAGTTGTTGTACCATCCTCTCGCGTCATCAGTCATGCATCTTTGTTATCGTAAGTCTGTGTCGCTACTGACTGCGCACTCTGCCGAGCGTCGTACCCCGTTAAGCGGGAGCTCCTGCCGTATGTCGACCTGTGCCGTCGTTGGGTTTCACAGTTTTGTTTTTGACATTCATGGTGACCAACGAACACACGGCTACGATCTGTTGCTTCTGGCTGAATTTCTACACGAACGACCCGTTCGCATATTTGTCTCGCCTCATCCACCAGCTCAATCTGCTGGGCAGTAAGACGTGTTTGCTCGTTTTTGATTTCTTGCATTTCTTCCTGTGTCTTTTCAACAACTCTCTGTCCCTATTTCCTAAGAGAATAGTAATCGTTCTTCTTTACACTCACTTCCTGATCTCCGCAATTTGGGCATTTTTCCGTGCATCTCGTTCTACTAATATGGCTGTCCTAGCATCACGTTTGAATTCTACCGCCACTTCTCGCGTCTGTTTTGACGTTTTCCTAATGTCTTCAACCTCTGATTTTGCGCCCTTAGCTTTATTCCTGAAGTGATTCATGTTTTCGACAAACTCATCAGCCATTCTTTGAATTTCCTTAATTTCTTTCATTACGTCATCCTGCCTCCTTACCTCCTTAGCTTGTCGCTTCTCAGTTTTCCTGTTTTCGTTAATGATGGTCTCCTGTCTCTGGTCTTCTTCCTGTCGTCTCTTCTCTGCCTCTGCCTCTCGATTCTAATTGCGTACCGAGGACTAGACGCACGCGATTCAGCTGGTCTATGATGCCTTGTCCGCGATATCGGACTGTTACTTTCCCTTACTGTACCTCTTGACGTATTTAGAGAACTTACGTGACCTGCCACATCGGCATCGTTTGCACTTTCATTTCCTACGTGAACCCTCATCATCCGAGTTTTCTGCATTTGACATTTGTGCCCCTTTGTACACTGATTCTATTTATCCATTTATAGCTACGATGAGCTGAAACTAACCAAATTCTCCCCTGAATTAATCCCTTTTACAACGCAATCTGACTTTTTTTTTAATTTTTTTACATGAATCCACCGTGAGGCCCAATTCTGTACGAATGATATTCTGACGCATCCACGAAAATTTGCTAATTACACGGACTGGAGGTCTGATTATTAGAACACTGGTAACTTCCCCATCAGAGCTCTGAAATCGCGGCAGATATCAGTGTGAGGATCATCAATTTAGTATTGGAGGGCAGCGTGGAGGGTAAAAATCCTAGAGGGAGACCAAGAGATGAATACACTAAACAGATTCAGCAGGATGTAGGTTGCAGTAGGTACTGGGAGATGAAGAAGCTTGCACAGGATAGAGTAGCGTGGAGAGCTGCATCAAACCAGTCTCAGGACTGAAGGCCACAACAACAACAACAACAACATCAGTGTGAGGTGCACCCGTTCTTTGGTCAGGCCGACCAATTTGACTGGCAGCCACGACGGCGCCTGATGGGTGAAACTCAGGACGAATAAGTTCACCCTTATGACATATGATATGGCCGAGATGATGCGCAGTTCCATTGCCAGTACGATTGGATACTGCCACTGGCTCTTAGTCGACCACAACTCGCACACCAGAAGTCTCACCCACTAAGAAAAGACCTCAAGTTGACCACCAGGGGAGGACCAGAAGACGAAGAATGCGAAGATGGTTCATATGGCTCTGAGCACCATGGGACTTACCATCTGAGATCATCAGTCCCCTAGAACTTAGAGCTACTTAAACCTAAGTAAGGACATCACACACATCCATGCCAGAGACAGGATTCGAACCTGCGACCGTAGCGGTCGCGCGGTTCCAGACTGGAGAACCTAGAACCGCTCGGCCACATCGGCCGGCGGAGAATGCGATGAACAACAATCACTTCCCACCGAGCCGGCCGCGGTGGCCGAGCAGTTCTAGGCGCTTCAGTCCGGAACCGCGTTGCTGCTACGGTCGCAGGTTCGAATCCTGACTCGGGCATGGATGTGTGTGTTGTCCTTAGGTTAGTTAGGTTTAAATAGTTATAAGTTCTAGGGGACTGATGACATCCGATGTTAAGTCCCATAGCACTCAGAGCCATTTGAACCATTTTTGAACTTTCCACCGAGCCTCGGTACAGGAGCCGAATTAGGAAAGAAACCTCCACATTGTGCAAACTAATCGCACAATATTCTACTCTTTGAATGTCTCCTCTTGACTGTTCTGCTGGATTGGTGGCCAATCCAGACACAGAACCAGGTTTCACACGCTGGGGGAGCAAGCCTCTGCTTTTCAAGTCCTAAGAGGAGCCAATCAGAGGCTCAAAATCTCTCTTGTCTTCGCAACAGCCTGTCGCCTGACCCAGGTGAAATTTTTTGCAAGCAGGTGTCTTCCCTTAGTGGGAAGAGGGGAGTGCATGGCCCGAAGCCCCTTTGGAGGTACAATCTACAGAGCGCTGCTTCCCAAAATCATTCACACAGCCATGTCCCTAGACACAGCATTTATGGCCCGCAATCCATCTTTCATCCCGTTATTTGTCGCCTCCAGTACGGCCTTTCAGGTACAAGTTCTCTGCAGGCTACACATGCAATTATATCAACGCTTTTGCCAAAATCTCCACATGCGAAAAGTCATAAACCATAATGCCAAACGTAGTACTGTCGAACACTGAGATCATCATCTATAATATTAATACCAATCTGACTGACACTGTTGTTAAAGTGAGAGAGGAGCATGCCACCTCACAATTAGCGGTGCCACAAACGCAAAGGCCTGTGGCGCCATCGCTCGATCTAAATCAGTTTCTGCAGTGATAGATGCAGTCAGTGAATCAGCTTACGGAATAGCCGAAGGAGTTCATCCAGACGCAAATGGCAGCAACTGAGATACGGAATCAGTCTCTGTCACCCACGGCACTGTGCAAATTTACGTGTGAATATTACAGTGAACTGATTATTAGTAACACTATTACTCAAAACGTAGCAGATAGTAGAATCCGTGAACATGTTGCAAACGAACTTTCTCAGTGGCAGGAAAAAGTCGTCAGCCCACGCACCTCACACGGGTACAAGTTTCGCTGTTTTCGTGTAACCGCTCACAGCCCCGCAATGGCACTTCACCAGCGGATTTGCAACCGAGGAAGGCGCCGCCGCACAGTGCTTCCGCTGGTGCACCCACCACAGCGCCAAGCACCTACTCCGCCCACTCAGGCAATGTATAAAGCAATTGCATACGTTTTTTTTTCAGATTGTTCTTGGAAGCGTGGCAGTGTCGGAAAATTATCGGGTCAATCAATGTTTCTTGTACAGTGTCAAGGAGGTTTTCAACAACGGCTACAGAACCAACTTCGCCTTTGAAATTTGCCTGATATTGCCACCGAAATGTACCCGTGGTCTAGCGGTAGCGTCTTTGATTCGTAATCAAAACGTCTTCGGTCCCGGGTTCGATCCGCGCCACTGCCTAAATTTTGATAAACAATCAGCAATGGCGGCCGAAGACTTCCGGCATAAGAAGTCAGCCTCATTCTGCCAACGGCCTTGTCAAAGAGGGCGGAGGAGCGGATAGAGGTACAGGGCACTCTCTTGTCCTAGGGGTGGGAAATTGCCCCTAAAGCCGGAAGAATCAGCAATGATCAACGACATGAGGAAGCAGAAGCAATGGAAACCACTGCATTAAAGACACGTAACGTGTATCCACAGGACATGAGGCCTGTGATTGAAGAAGTGTCATGATGATCTCTCCATTGGCAAAAGATTCCGGAATAGTCCCCCATTCGGATCTCCGGGAAGGGACTGTTAAGGGGGAGCCTACCATGAGAAAAAGATAGAATAATCAACGAAATGATAACTTTCTACGAGTCGGGGCGTGGAATGTCAGAATCTTGAACGTGGTAGGGAAACTAGAAAATCTGAAAAGGGAAATGCAAAGACTCAATCTAGATATAGTAGGGGTCAGTGAAGTGAAGTGGAAGGAAGACAAGGATTTCTGGTCAGATGAGTATCGGGTAATATCAACAGCAGCAGAAAATGGTATAACAGGTGTAGGATTCGTTATGAATAGGAAGGTAGGGCAGAGGGTGTGTTACTGTGAACAGTTCAGTGACCGGGTTATTCTAATCAGAATCGACTGCAGACCAACACTGACAACGATAGTTCAGGTATACATGCCGACGTCGCAGGCTGAAGATGAACAGATAGAGAAAGTGTATGAGGATATTGAAAGGGTAATGCAGTATGTAAAGGGGGACGAAAATCTAATAGTCATGGACGACTGGAATGCAGTTGTAGGGGAAGGAGTAGAAGAAAAGGTTACTGGAGAATAGGGGCTTGGGACAAGGAATGAAAGAGGAGAAAGACTAATTGAGTTCTGTAACAAGTTTCAGCTAGTAATACCGAATACCCTGTTCAAGAATCACAAGAGGAGGAGGTATACTTCGAAAAGGCCGGAAGATACGGGAAGATTTCAATTAGATTACATCATGGTCAGATAGAGATTCCGAAATCAGATACTGGATTGTAAGGCGTACCCAGGAGCAGATATAGACTCAGATCACAATATAGTAGTCATGAAGAGTAGGCTGAAGTTCAAGACATTAGTCAGGAAGAATCAATACGCAAAGAAGTGGGATACGGAAGTACTAAGGAATGACGAGATACATTTGAAGTTCTCTAACGCTATAGATACAGCAATAAGGAATAGCGCAGTAGGCAGTACAGTTGAAGAGCAATGGACATCTCTAAAAAGGGCCATCACAAAATATGGGAAGGGAAACATAGGTACAAAGAAGGTAGCTGCGAAGAAACCATGGGTAACAGAAGAAATACTTCAGTTGATTGATGAAAGGAGGAAGTACAAACACGTTCCGGGAAAATCAGGAATACAGAAATACAAGTCGCTGAGGAATGAAATAAATAGGGAGTGCAGGGAAGCTAAGACGAAATGACTGCAGGAAAAATGTGAAGACATCGAAAAAGATATGATTGTCGGAAGGACAGATTCAGCATACAGGGAAGTCAAAACAACCTTTGGTGACATTAAAAGCAACGGTGGTAACATTAAGAGTGCAACGGGAATTCCACTGTTAAATGCAGAGGAGAGAGCAGATAGGTGGAAAGAATACACTGAAAGCCTCTATGAGGGTGAAGATTTGTCTGATGTGATAGAAGAAGAAACAGGAGTCGATTTAGAAGAGATAGGGGATCCAGTATTAGTATCGGAATTTAGAAGAGCTTTGGAGGACTTTCGGTCAAATAAGGCAGAAGGGATAGATAACATTCCATCAGAATTTCTAAAATCATTGGGGGAAGTGGCAACAAAACGACTATTCACGTTGGTGTGTAGAATATATGAGTCTGGCGACATACCATCTGACTTTCGGAAAAGCATCATCCACACAAATCCGAAGACGGCGAGAGCTGACAAGTGCGAGAATTATCGCACAATCAGCTTAACAGCTCATGCATCCAAGCTGCTTACAAGAATAATATACAGAAGAATGGAAAAGAAAATTGAGAATGCGCTAGGTGACGATCAGTTTGGCTTTAGGAAAAGTAAAGGGACGAGAGAGGCAATGCTGACGTTACGGCTAGTAATGGAAGCAAGGCTAAAGAAAAATCAAGACACTTTCATAGGATTTGTCGACCTGGAAAAAGCGTTCGACAATATAAAATGGCGCAAGCTGTTGGAGATTCTGAAAAAAGTTGGGGTAAGCTATAGGGAGAGACGGGTCATATACAATATGTACAACAACTAAAAGGGAATAATAAGAGTGGACGATCAGGAACGAAGTGCTCGTATTAAGAAGGGTGTAAGACAAGGCTGTAGCCTTTCGCCCCTACTCTTCAATCTGTACATCGAGGAAGCAATGATGGAAATAAAAGAAAGGTTCAGGAGTGGGATTAAAATACAAGGTGAAAGGATATCAATGATGCGATTCGCTGATGACATTGCTATCCTGAGTGAAAGTGAAGAAGAATTAAATGATCTGCTGAACGGAATGAACAGTCTAATGAGTACACAGTATGGTTTGAGAGTAAATCGGAGAAAGACGAAGGTAATGAGAAGTAGTAGAAATGAGAACAGCGAGAAACTTAACATCAGGATTGATGGTCACGAAGTCAATGAAGTTAAGGAATTCTGCTACCTAGGCAGTAAAATAACCAATGACGGACGGAGCAAGGAGGACATCAAAAGCAGACTCGCTATGGCAAAAAAGGCATTTCTGGCCAAGAGAAGTCTACTAATATCAAATACCGGCCTTAATTTGAGGAGGAAATTTCTGAGGTTGTACGTCTGGAGTTCAGCATTGTATGGTAGTGAAACATGGACTGTGGGAAAACCGGAACAGAAGAGAATCGAAGCATTTGAGATGTGGTGTTATAGACGAATGTTGAAAATTAGGTGGACTGATATGGTAAGGAATGAGGAGGTTCTACGCAGAATCGGAGAGGAAAGGAATATGTGGAAAACACTGATAAGGAGAAGAGACAGGATGATAGGACATCTGATAAGACATGAGGGAATGACTTCCATGGTACTAGAGGGCGCTGTAGAGGGCAAAAACTGTAGAGGAAGACAGAGATTTGAATACGTCAAGCAAATAACTGAGGACGTAGGTTGCAAGTGCTACTCTGAGATGAAGAGGTTAGCACAGGAAAGGAATTCGTGGCGGGCCGCATCAAACCAGTCAGTAGACTGATGACCAAAAAAAAAATTGCCACCGAGTCTCCGTTTATAGATTCTTTGCCTCCCCAGATGATGCAGCCTTGACTCCACGCAGTGCCTTTGGGTCTGCGTCGCCCTACCGCGCCAAAACCTAAAGACCTGGACCCAGCACCGAGTGGTCCTCGGCCAGCAGCGAGTGGTCCACGCCGCGGCCTACCAAGGGGCCTCCACCACCACATTACGACGTCATTGCAGGTCAACACCATGAAGCTCGCGCTCCACTGACGAATGCAGGGATGTGCCCTCCACATGGTTTCTCGGCTGTCATTCGGGGGCGGTCGCGAGGTGAATGCCGGGGCACGAATAGGTGCTCGGCACAAACTGCAGACTCAGGTCCCATTCCCTCATCAATTGCTGCATCCACGCCTCTCCCCCGTCATCATGGGAGCAACCGACATTACACGACGATGGTGAGGATGTTCGGGGAATTGGATAGAGGGGGAGGGGGTGAGGGGGGACGGGGGAGGAGGAGTTTGGTGTCCACGCCAATGGACGCAGCAAGAGCTGGGGCGCTGAGACAGTTTCCAACGACGCCACGGGCGGCGCTTTGAAAGTTGCCGCGAGCACTGCCCGAACAGCGATCTCCGTGCCGCCGCAAATCAGATAATGAAATGGATTTCCGCTTTGTAGTAAGTGGCAGGCACAGGCAGCAATGGGAGATCATGATAGGCGTTGGAATATGACAGTACTCGTACGGAATTCCAGGGCTGCTGATCGTAGCTACACAAACATTTCCATTTTTAAGACGTTTCCCCTTTTATCACACATACGTTAAGTATATACCACATGGTGTTCCAGTAGGTACATAAATGCACGTCAGTTGAATGGAATGTTGCGTCAAACTATCTGTTGCGTCAAAATTTCAAAGCAACCTGTGAAGAAATTTCTGAGATGTCAGATTTTGAAGGCACTAACGTCTTTATTTGTACTTATAAAGAAACTGTAAATGTTAGTAATCGCAAATAAAACTGAAACGTTGTTACAAAATTTATAGAAAGAGAGAGAGAGAGAGAGAGAGAGAGAGAGAGAGAGGGATAGACGATTTTGTACAAGTGAACATTTTTTATTTATATAAATTATCCTTTTGAGTGAATACACTTGACAATAACTTTTATACAAATGGTGTATGAAGGAGGTAAAAAAACTATAGCGTTTAATGTATCGTGATCTACAATACTTCATAGAAACGATATCTATTGAGCAATTCCTTCACAGTAAGCACCAGGTTACAGCTTCATTCATTGACAAATGATTTTCACTTACTCTGATTTATTTCGAGTATCACATTTTTGTTAGTTTTTAATTAAAAATTTATTTCTGCCTTGTGTGACCTCACAGCGATCTCGTTTATGTCTCACGTGTTCTGTGACTATCGGTTTCAATTTGTAAGAAAGGTGCGCGGTTGGGTCATTCCTGTTGTTCCCGTGAGAAGCAGCGTTAGTCAACGGGGCAGGAAAGACGTCGGCAGAACGTGGAGGGTGGGAGGGCGTCAGCCGGTTTATGTCAGCCAGGGAGGCCGCCCGGCGCCGTCTGCTTTTTAAGGCGTCGTTCCTGCTTCCATTCCGACGGATACGTTTGGTTCTAAAGTAATAAGGGAGATAATGCCGCACCGCGACTGGCCAATACTTAATCTTAGCCTCATTCGGAGCGAGGGGTGTGCATGCGGGCGGAGGCTGGAGGGCTTTCTTAATCACACTTCGGATTCCGCGCAGTACTATAAAAGTACAAGTTCGAGTCGGCGCACAGTGTACAGCGGAAGGGAAATGCCTCGTAAAGATATGCCGTAAAAGGCAGGGAAGGACCGGGGGTGAAGGGAGCGTATAAAACTTATATAAGCCTGATTTCGGAAGGATGTGAACAGGGGACTATTTCTAAGAAATTTTATAGCGTTTGCCATATAGCCATTTGTCTTGCGATAACCGTTTCTTTCCTTTCCATAACTTTTTATGTGGACCGGCAGCCTGCGACGGACATTTTGCCGCCGCGGTTCGTGCCTGCTCACCTACAAAGCGGCGGACAGCTTGGCTGACTGACGAGCCCTTCCTCGCTGGCAAACACCTCTTATCAGATTACTCCTTTACGGAGACTGACTCGCGCGAACACTGATAAGTAATTTACTGCTTTCATGTGCCACTTCCATTTACAATCTGTTTGTATTTCTTTCAGGATAGTAAACAGCGGATAGCTGACGAGACAACACGACAATCGAATTTTTGTCATTTTTTATGTTTATGGTACATGACGCGCAGAACTCAGTTATCAGTCGATGCGTATCTAAAAAATCCTCAAGAAAATCGATTTTGAAGTTTTACAAGTGTCTTTTATTAAATAAACGTATCCAGATTTCTGAGGAGCTCCCGTGGTTGTGTTTTAGAATGATCCCCAAAAGATGTGCGGCCCAGTTTCGATTCCCAGTCAGTGCAAATTTATAAACAACGTTGCATCTCCTACCAGCATTTCTGCAAAGATTGAAATACATAAAGAAGAAGGAGAAAAGTCGGGAGTGCTCGATAATGGTATTCGTTGGATCGCTTGTTCGAGTGTCACTACATTAATTTTCTTTTCTTTTTTATATAGTTCGAATACCTTTCTTACTTAAATATGACATACAGCAAAGATATACTGATTAACGCTTACATAACTGAGTTATGAAAAACGCATTTCATTTACACTCTTGCTCATAAATTAAGGATATTGCAAAATGTGGTGCTACAAAACGTGGCACTACACAAAACTGGCGCTAATAGCATAGACACATAGGGAACACGCACGACACGACACAGATCTGAAAGTCCACGGTATTGGTGATAAGTTGATAAAACCGTCCCGAAACACATACGCTACAAAACGCCACTGTTTTCTGCGCATGTACTTCGACATCAGTGTGGGATATCATCACCATGCACACGTACACAGGCCGCACAACGGGCTGGCATATTCTGGATCAGGTGGTCGAGCAGCTGCTGGGTATAGCCTCCCATTTTTGCACCAGTGCCTGCCAGAGCTTCTGAAGTGTCCTAGGGGTTTGAAGACGTGCAGCGATACGTCGACCGAGAGCATCCCAGACGTGCTCGATAGGGTTTAGGTCTAGAGAACAGGCAGGCCACTCCATTCGCCTGATATCTTCGGTTTCAAGGTACTCCTCCACAATGGCAGCTCGGTGGGGCCGTGCGTTATCATCCATCACGAGGAAGGTAGGACCCACTGCAACCCCTGAAAAGGCAGACATACTGGTGCAAAATGACGTCCCGATATACCTGGCCTGTTACAGTTCCTCTGTCAAGGACATGCAGGGGTGTACATGCACCAATCATAATCCCACCCCACACCATCAAACCACGACCACCATACAAGTCCCTTTCAAGGACATTAAGGGGTTGGTATGTGGTTCCTGGTTCACGCCAGATGAAAACCTGGCGAGAATCACTGTTCAGACTATACCTGGACTCCTCCGTGATCATAACCAGGGACCACTGTTAAAATGACCACGCACTGTATTCTTGACACCTGGCTTTACGAGATTTCCTGTGACCAGGGGTCAGTGGAACGCACCTTGCAGGCCACCGGGCGAATAAACCATGTCTGTTCAGTCAGCTGTAGACTATGTGTCTGGAGACAAACTTTCCAGTGGCTGCGATAAGATTCCGAGCAAGGCTACCTGCTGTACTCCGTGGCCGTCTGCGGGCACTGATGGTGTGATATCGGTCTTCTTGTGTTGTTGTTCCCTGTAGACGCCCCGTACTGTAGCAACTGGACACGATTCCTTTCTGCTGGAATCGTTGCCATAATCTTGAGATCACACTATGTGGCACACGGGGGCCCGTGATACGACCTGCTGTGTTCGACCAGTCTCCAGTCGCCCTAGTATTCTACCCCTCATAACGTCATCAATACGTGTTCTTTGAACCACTTTCAACACACAGTCACCATTAGCACAACTGAAAATGTCTGCACATTTACTCGCTGCGCCGTGATCTGACATGCACCATCACACCTCTGCGTATGTGGACTGCTGCCAGCGCCACCGTGCGACGACCGCAGGTCAAATGCACCGCATGGTGATACCCCGAGGTGATTTAACCCGCAAACCGCCCACCAGAAAGTTGTTCCCCCATGTATCAGCATTATCTTTAATTTATGAGCTTGAATGTATAGCCGTCCGTTGTGGCCGAGCGGTTCTAGGCGCTTCAGTATGGAACCGTGCGACCGCTACGGTCGCAGGTTCGAATCCTGCCTCGGGCATGGATGTGTGTGATGTCGTTAGGTTAGTTAGGTTTAAGTGGTTCTAAGTTCTAGGGGACTGATGACCACAGATGTTAAGTCCCATAGTGCTCAGAGCCACTTGAACCACTTGAGTGTATAATTTGATACCACACATAACATTTCAATTTTCTTTACGTATATAAGTTATAACCTGCCAATCTTTTGTGAAAGCACAAGATGTTGTACGTAGGACATCTGCAACAGAGAGAAATGGTTCAAATGGCTCTGAGCACTATGGGACTTAACATCTGTGGTCATCAGTCCCCTAGAACTTAGAACTACTTAAACCTAACTAACCTAAGGACATCACACACATCCATGCCCGAGGCAGGATTCGAACCTGCGACCGTAGCTGTCACGCGGTTCTAGACTGAAGCGCCTAGAACCGCACGGCCACACCGGCCGGCTGCAACAGAGAGGTATGATTAAAATTCATTCTGTATCTTCGCTTTTTCGTAAAAGAAATTGTAAATGGCAGCTTTCATTCACAGTCTCATTAAATAGTCAGAATTCCGCACAAAGGAAGCTACCTTCTGACCTATCCTAAAACTCATGAAATTATGCGGTTATATGCCCACCAGGATCTTAAAAGATACCTACATGAATTGTCCGTCTTGTTTTTGCTATGTGGGATGTTTGTAACGAAACTGATTTTTAACTGTCGTCAAGAAACTCATTTAACCAATGGTGTTAGTAAAAAAATTTAGAGATAGTGAAACTGATTTTTAACTGCCATCAAGAAACTCATTTAACCAACGGTGTTAGTAAAAAAATTTTAGAGGCATATGCGAGCAAGTATCCATGTGGAATGAAAGAATTAGTAGTATTCAAAGAATAATATCAGTACCACTGGTACGTAGACATTCATTACAAGGAGATAATTTAGGCTAGTAGCGCCTAAGTGAAGTTAATTCTCACTTACGAGTTGTATATATCAAATGAATTGCTTGCCAGGCAGTGTACTGCGTAGGTTATTCAAACAGTCAAGTGATATACATACTTAAATAGGAGTAATTAAGAACATAAGATCAAAAGACATAGTATTAGTATGAACACAACTTGGACACTGCATTATAGAAAACAGAGCCTGCATGTTGTGGTGATAAATGAGATAGACAGGTTCTCATAAACTGAGCAAGAACTTTCAGTGCGTCTGGTCATGTGATTGAGATGAAGGGACTTTGTTCCATGGGAGATTATCATACTTACGTATGGTGAAGAAAAGTAAGATATTTATATACCTGTGTGAGTTGACTCTTTCTTGTGTGAACAGTCCGTTATGATGTTTGTAGTATGAAGCATTTAGTTTTAAGGATTACATCTTTATGTGTTTTTCTAGTGTTTCTCGAACATTGAAGACTAAAGCTTAGCACAAAAGGGGCGTGCTCTAATTACTAAAATTTTTGTAAATACTTAACATGTCAGATTGCTATAAGATAAAGATGGAAAGTTAACTTAGTATTAGTAGTATTCAAAGAAATGTAAATGTTAACAGTAGCCATATAAGCCACCTCTGAATGAGTACAGGTATCGTAGCTCCGCGCCAGTTCAGACTATGTGATCTGTTCAGTTCTGAGCGTGTTTTTTGTTCTTTCTCTCTGTTTTTTCCAAGTTCTGCATGTGACTTTGTTAAATACTGTACGCAAAAAGTTCATTTTTGTCCTATAAATAGGCAACGCTGTCCTGACCTGCACAAATTGTGGGCCTTTCACAATTCAGGATTATTCGAAGTAAGGCCACAGTCATAAAAAGAAAACTACAAAGGGATATATACATTTGTAAATAGTCTTCACGGGTTTGCCGCCGAATCACCTTGTGCAAATTCCACAATATTTCCTCGGAGCAACTGTCCGACATCTTCAGGTGGTTCAACCTTGCTGGTGGCTAGGTACGACTGACGGTATCCTCACGTCGACGCCCCGTTTCTAGAACAGGCGCACGAAGAAAGCGCAGGTGTGGAAATCGCCCATGAGCAATGATTTTCAGATAGATGGTGCCATATTTAAACTCTCGGCCGTACTAGACAAATGTTATGACAGGCCTGTTATCGAAGAATCTTGATTTTCGGGTCTTGACTTAATAGCAGCCAATGCAGGGTTCCAGGCTGGGCTCAGTTGAAATCTCGCATCCTTGTTGATGAGATTATCGGCTGTACGTACATGTATTGCTTCCTTACTGACGCAGTCCCAAAAAGATGATGCCGGGGATAAAACTTCCGTCTTTTCATAAATCATCCGATGTCCTGTATTCAGACTGTGTTCTGCAATTACCGACTTTTCCGATCGACGAAGGAGTGTATGACGCTGATGTCCATTGCAGCGTTCTTGTACTGTGCAACATGTCTGGCCTATATACAGTGCCCCACATTTCCTCAGGTGAAGGTCATCCTTAACCGAACCCAACAGATTTCTCAGTTTTGCAGATGCTTGAAAAACACATTAATTCCATATCTTCCGAGGACTCTTATGCATTTGTTCTATAGCATGTTACCTACCTTTGCGTTATGAGAAACAGTTCAGATCAGTGAGGGTTACATGAATGCATGACCGGGTTCCCGGGTTCGATTCCCGGCGGGGTCAGGGATTTTCTCTGCCTCGTGATGACTGGGTGTTGTGTGATGTCCTTAGGTTAGTTAGGTTTAAGTAGTTCTAAGTTCTAGGGGACTTATACTGATGAACTGGGAAATAGTGAGAAGAGCTTTTGAACAGTTAAGTGCTAGTGAATACGCGATGGAGGTACGGGACTGTGACGAACGTACCACGCGAGCAGTCACACACTGTGCTAGGGCATGTTGATATGGGCAACATAAACTAAAACATCGGTGCAAGCGCCATGAAAAATATTTTGCACTTAATCTGGGAAGAGCTCCGAAATCTCATATCCATACCCGGTGCAGCGCAAGATAGTGAAGTTTTTCCCGTATGAGATCGGTACTTGCATACACGCTAAAAACTCAGATGTTCGATGCGCTGAAGGGTCAAAGACACAATGCAGTGGTCAGCTTTTCTGTGGGACGTGTGCCAGGTTGTGATATGGAGAACACACGATTCTCTTACCAGTCTCATGTGATTGTTGTATTTTAGTAAAAATAAGAAATGAACTCGCGTGCAAGAGACCTAGAATAAGGTTTTGTACCTAAGGTTCAAATTCGAAGCCCACTTCTTCCTCATTTCTTTCCCTTTTCATTTGATACAGAGTAGCTGAAGTCATTTTCTGCCACATTTCTTGTTTTGCTTGAAAAGCTACAAATGTGCCGTTATTTTCTGGGACCTCTTCTGCACATTCCGAGGCAATCAGTGCTCCATTCAGTGTAATGGTTTGCAGTCGGTTTCTGTTTATCGTTTTCTTGAGGGTTATCTGAAATTTAATATAAATTGTCAGTAACCTAAAAAGTATGAACAAATGCTATTAACCAGTTCATGAGCTTTAATGACGTGCGTGTCTTAGAAAAAAAAAACTCTTTCACAGTCGTAATTTGAATGAGGTAAACTGACAGGGCGAAATCGCTCAAGTCCTTGAAATAATCAAATTCGTGATTTAATATATTCCACGTTTTATCCGGTGATTGTTACTTTTCTAAAGAGTCTGAGGGCAAGCCAAAACCAGAGGGAGACGCCTCCATTTTTCATCTGTAGTTTGTGCTAATTCAATATCCGTGAGAAGAACAACAAGTGGCAGTAGCTCCATCAACAAGATAAACGAAGGTGTTGTGTCTCTGAAACTTCGTAACAGAGCATTTATACGTTTCAGAGCCATATCATATCTTAATTTGATGTGGCACGAAGCTGTCTGTAACATTTTGAGAATTAATAGTACTCATTAGTGTGCCACATATAAACATACAAATGTATAAAAATACTGCACAATAAAAATAAAGTCACATGTTGGCAGCTTTTACGATTTCAAAGATCATAGCGTTCATACTTGCTCGAAACGAGAAACATTACAGTAGAAGTTAGCAAAATTCTTAGGATATTTTGGCTTGAAATTCATTGTAAAATAAAAATGAACTTACCTCCTTTTCTATATCGTAGAAATAAAATGATGATACAGTATTCTCACCACAAGGAAGTTGCTGCAACTATGGCAAAAATCCTTATCAGTGAGTGGGTGATTCTTAATTCCTGGTGTTCCGCTGCTCTTCAAAATTTTTACACCTACATAAAACTGTGAATCGTCCAAATGATAAGCTGCATTTTTTAAGCGAACATCATACAGGTTTCTTCGCAATGTATAAGATCGTTTCACGAAATAAGGAAGTATTTCTGTATGGAGAGCTCTAACTTTGTCAAAAAGATGAACAATTATCATTACTTTAGAATGAAAATATTAGCTGGAAGTACTACATTTTAGTAGAATCCACTGTAAGAACATACAGTACGCTTTTGCAAAGCGGTCGTGTAAATACTCAAAAACTTGTTCAGCTATTAGAGCTTGCTCAGAAAGCGATATTTGGTTAAAAAAGCAGCATGAAGGCATCTCAGTTTTGCAGCAATACCCTAACACAGGGCTTAACAACTGGCCGGTTTTGAGCGCGAGTACTCGCGTCTGCTCAGGCAAGTGCTCGCGAGCAGGTGCAAGGTCGCGGAGTAGGGAGGGAGGGGAGGGAGGGGAAATGCGCGCGCACGTTTGAATAGGGCCGCAGCGTGCCTATTGAATTCGCACCGACTATGTAACGTTTAAAGTACTACGATCAGCTCTAACAATCACTTCGATGGTTAAGAATCATGTCAAGTCGCCGTTGTGTAACCCCAACCATGCTTTCGCAGTTCAACCCCCATTCGGAGGAATTGCATCTGTTTACAGAAAAAGGAGGTGTTGCAAAATGTTTAGTATGTCACAAAACGCTGAACTCTTTTAGGAAATTTAATTTGCAGCGACATTATATGTCGTACCACGCGAAAGACTACGGAAGTGGAAAATGTGATGGACCAGGAAGCTATCCGAAGAAGATCGGATGACGAAGAAAAATCATCTGAGGCAGCTCTCAGAGTGAGTTACAAAATTGCTTTGCTTTTAGCAAAATCCCTGCGCCCCTTCACTGATGGCGATTTAATAAAAGAATGTTTGGTAGTTGCAGCGGAACATTTGTGTCCATCTCAAGTTGAACAGTTTCGGATTGTGCCATTATCTAACATGACCATTATGAGTCGCATACAGGACATGGCAGACAACGTCCAGAGCCAGCTTACAAATATCTGTAAAGATTTTATGGCGTATTCTGTAGCTCTGGACGAAAGTGTTGATATCACTGGACCAGCGCAGCTTGCCATATTTATTAGAGGTGTTAATAGAGATCTTCAGGTGAGGTAGGAGCTCCTCGATGTAGTAGCCATGAAGAACACAACAACTGGAGGTGATATTTTAAGTAGTGCTGAAGAAAGTGTTGAAAATATAGGATTGTCGTGGAATTCTTTAGTTTCAGTGTCTACAGACGGTGCACCAGCGATGACAGGGAAAAATCAGGTTTCGTTGCGCTGTTGTAGGAGAAAATGCAAAAACTGACCGTGCCGAATGAAATAAGGGGCGTTCACTGTGTGATCCATCAGGAAAACTTATGTGCAAAGAGTATCACTCTAAAAAATGTGATGAGTGTTGTTGCTCGTACAACCAATTATATAAGAAAGCATGGGCTACAACACAGGCAATTTAAAAGCTATGCCTTATTACAGCGAGGTCCGCTGGCTTAATTCTGGCGAATTATTAAATCGATTGTCTTGCCTAGTAGATGAGATAAATATGTTCATGGAAATAAATAATATGAGTGTTCCTGAATTGAAACAGCCTTCATACAAATGTGATCTCGCGTTCTTAGCAGATTTAACTAGCCATCTGAATGCTTTGAACATTTCACTACAAGGTAAAGATCTGCTAATTACTCATTTCATAGATCGAATACGAGCTTTTAAAATGAAAGTGACACTTTGGGTGAGTCAGCTGGAAACAGGAAATCTAGCTCATTTTCCTAAATTATCATCCATCCAAGATGCTCACAAAGACTGTGACCGTTATTCAGATAGTTTAGTTGCCCTTAAGGAAGAATTTGATCAACGCTTTCAAGATCTGACAGCACTAGATAGTGATTTTGATCTGTTCTCCTCTCCATATTCGGCGAATATTGAAGAGATTCGTCGTGAGCTGCAACTAGAAATTATTGACCTGCAGTGTGACAGAGAATATAGAGACAAATTTCAGAACAAGAAAAACATTTTGGAATTCTACAGACACTTCCCTCACTTGCACAAACTGGCGGCTACAATAATATCAATGTTCGGTTCCACGTATGTTTCTGAACAACTGTTCTCTGCAATGAAATGTAACAAGACGCGCCTGAGAAACGCATTGTCTGATCGAAATTTAAACTGCACGCTGCGCCTACAATGCACAAGAACAATTACTCCGAACATAGACGCAATTGTAAAGGGCAAAAAGTACAAGATAACCGAGAATCCCACACTTCAATGACACCTTTTATTGTGTAACAGTTCACAAATTAATACGAATGTAGAGGCATACACTAAGCTAATAAAATTATGTGGCACGTGTACATTCTCCTTTATTTGTTTCATTTGTCGCAGTAATAATTCGTGAGTGATATCCCTGCAGGTGGCGGCGGATTTACATTGACTGACGGCAGCTGTTGTGTGCCCCACGTGACTCTCTCCCCACTCGCCGCTCTGGTCCGGTAGTGGGGGTAGCGTGCTCGCGCTGCTCCGTGCTCGCACCTTGCTGCTCACAGCTTGCTCCGCGAGCACGTATGTTGTGAAGCCCTGCCCTAACATCTGCCTTGAACGACAGCCAACGCGTCTGAGAAGGATAAAGCAAATTATATGGTTGCAAGTTTGAAAACACCTAGAATAAAACGTTAGGCCTGTATCCACTTGATAAGACATAAAATGAAATATGAGATATAAAATGCTGCAATATCCGAAATTTCTTTAGCTCTGCGGGCCTCTTGGTGCTGAGTTTGAGAACACCGTAAATACTCCTCGCGAGGTTTTCACAAGGCTTCTGCATGCCCCACTTGCGCCGAATGGCAGACACACTTCGATACAAAAATTCCCGGGAAAGTACCTCGGAATCTGCTTGCCATCAAATTGCATGGTATTGCAACCATCTGCTCCAAACCCAGTAATATTTTCAAATGGAATTATTTGCTGTTGGAGTGTTTTTGTTAGATCATTGCAGAGGTACTCTGCAGTATTTGCTGCTTTTACAATATTTACGTCTGCATCATCGTGAAGTTTATATAACTGCAAAACTTAATTTTAATGCATCCTGTAAAAAAAAAAAAAGAATGATACAAAATTATAACTTGAGGGGAAATTTTACTTTAGAATTTAGTGCATTATTATTTCAAGAGGAGCTCTTATTATTATTCACCTGTTCCTTTGTCATAAAAACAGGTCACTGCAGAGGAAATTTTTACATTTCCGATTCGGGGACTTGTCCATGCTGTACCTTTTTCACCATCACTTCCTTGTGTGACACTCCAGTCAGAAACTACGGCCAGTCTTTTGTGCAGTTTATGAATCATGGCCCGTAGAGTATCCGAGTGTGGAAGTATTTCTTTCGACAAATCGAATAAATGATCAGATGCTAAAAATGCCACATACTGTTCTAAGTACTCTGCTAGTTTAAATTCAGCATTAGTAATCTTCCTCTTAATTGATTGTATGTTTGAGACAAACTGAGAAACTGAAGGTTGTCGCACAACAACAGACTGCATCATGTCAAAGTCTTCCTTACGTTTTCGATAGCTTTTAAACCACACTTGTATACCACATCTGCCTCACGCCATGTACCGGTCACTATCGCACACCATATGGAACTCTGGCATATATTGCCACTCTTCTCATAACTTTTGGAATCTGTGCACAGGACGTTCCGTTTCAAAGATTTCGCACTGTTTATACGTTATTTATCGGCGTGAGCGACCTATAGATGCTTGCTTTCTTCAAATTCACTATCATTTCCTATTTTTATATGTTCTCACAGCAACAACCCCTGACATGAAGCACTTACAAAAACTCGACAGTAAATATATCCAGTTCAGTCTACTGCGACTGCGAAACGTTGTTAAGACTGTCGTTTGCTGAAGTCGAAACCTTGCCGCCTAACGCAGTTTCATTCTAGAGTTGTTATTACTATGACAGTTGTTTGTATTTAACAATTCCACTAGGAACTCCAGAGTATTATAGGCTAAGTTAGTTGTTTTCCAATTATATGAGAATATCGTTCGAAATGACATTTTATTTCTCTGAGTTTCAAGTGACCGCTCTGTTTGTGAAACTTAAAAATCCGAACGGCATGAAAACATGATACAAAACAGATTCGTTACTATGAGGTTGTTGATTTTTTTTCCAGGGGCAGGCTTCCAAGCCCCTTTCGAGACTGTTGAGTCAGGGTCGGCGGCCTGGTGCTTAGTCACAGGTTGTTAATTTACGGAGACCTCACTGTCCTTAATTATGAAACCGTAACAACATTTACACGTACTTGGTGACTCATAATTAACCTCAACAAAAGTGTGCGATGTACATTTGGTGAAAACTTAGGACTCAGGAAAAATTCTCGTATGTTTGCCAACATATTAGATTTTGCCTCGTATCTCGTACAAACGATGAAATTCTCATACGCGTACGAGAAACCTCGCGAGTCTCACAACCGCCCGTGCGCCAGAACTGATTGTCGCTGCAACTACTGGGCACGCCGTCACATTTGATTTGACCTGTGTGTTTAAGTCTACATAAAATTGCCCAGAAGAGACACACCGTGCATGTTGTGAAAATTAGTTACAAAAGTGATTTCGACACAATGAAATCGTTTATCACAAAGAAAAATAGTTTTATATACCATGTATGGGACAATAAAAGATGCTTTTGGGGCGAAAGATAACATGATAAACACGGAACCATGCACACATTTGATCTATACATTCTTACTTCTATTTGTGTAAAACCCTTAAAGGAAAATTTTCCTTCAGTACAACTCATGTAGATCGTACATTACATAGTAATAAAACAACTGTACGTTGTTTCATGTAATCTACTAATTCTGATCCTCTGACGGAACATTGAGATTTAAGGAGAACTGAGAGTTCCTTCCGGCCGATAATCTTTCTATCACGAACGTGTTCACTAAATGGGCCCAACAACATAACCTGCTTTTTTTTCTTGGGTTCATCGCACCTGGTCGTCGACTATACAGACGTCCTACCATTCCTTCAATCCAGCATCTCATCAGCTTTAACGCCTATTTTTGTAAAAAAAAAGAAAGTCACTGTAACCATCTTTCTACTGTCACCACGTTGCGTACCATACCATGAAGACTCTACTCTTCACAGTAACAACAGAACTAAAAGATACTTACCCTGGTCAACAACATATATCAAAAATTTGCCACACACTATGAATTAATCATGACAATTTAAATTACTGAAGTGTTAACTGGCACAAATTAGATTCGTCTTAACAAAGAGAGAGCGAAAAAGGACCAAAAGACAAGTGGTGACGCCCTATTAAACCACACATCAGTATTTTGGGAAACAGCTGCCTTTCAGAAAGAAAATTGTACTCAAAGTTCTTCAAATCTGTAAAGCATGACATGCCTTTATTTTTCCAATGATCATTAATACACTGACGGAAAAATCCGCTACGCCAAAAAAATAAACCTATATAACGACGATTGGTATTGTTTTTATTGAACTCATTAGAGTAATCGAAGCTGCCACAGAATCCTTCAACGGAAGGGGTATGTGGCCTAATGCTACTTGACGTAGCCATGGCTTCCGACAGTGTGTGGCAAACTGGACTCCTGCACAAGATTTAGTTTCCCGGCCAAGTCGTTTAACTGATGAGCAGTTACCCAGCCAATTGTACCTTCTAAGTCGACTCTGCGAAATCGACTGCACTTGGCATACAAGCTGGTGTCCCACAGGGATCGGTGTTAGGTCCAGCACTGTACAACTTGTACACAGCCGACCACCGACTGCCCCACAGGCACAGCTGAGTATGCCGATGAAACAGCCTTCTTCGCCACCCATACCAACAAGTGTATAATCACACACACAGACTGCACAACTTTCTAAACATTCTAAACAAAACAGGAACTTTGGCTGGAAACGGGCAAGCACAGTTAACAGCGAAAAGACACAAGCCCTACTGCTCACTCAGAAGAAAGGCAAACGTTCCACAGCACACCGGCGGCAAAATGTACCAGTTAGATTAGACAGGCGCGAAATTCCCTGGAGAGGAACCGCAAAATTGCTGGGTGTAGCATTAGAGCAACGCCTGACCAGGAGAGCACACACCAGTTAACACTGGCATAAAGCCAGCCCTAGGTTAAACGGTTTGTACCCCCTGATAAATAGCAGTAGCAGCCTTGCAGCGACAACTGGAGTAAGGTTCTTCCGCACATTAGTGCGACTAATTTTCGAATATGCCTCTCCTGTGTGGGGATACGCAGGTAAGAAGCACATTGCGTAAACAGCACAAAACAGAGCACTGCAACGGACATTAAACGTCCCTTCCCGATTTCCCACGGCCGACACGCACGACGCCGGGGGAATGAAAACACTCGAAGAAAGATTCCTCGAGCTGGCGGCTGCCTTCTATCAAACCGCGAGAAAATCAAAAAACCGACTAATAAATAGTCTAGAGGACTATCCCACCCAAACCAACAAATACAGGAGACTAAAGTCAATCCTGGACTAAACAAAAAAAATTCTTTAAACCACAATTGCATAAAAAGTTAGGCCCTATACCGAAAGTTAGGAGCAACCTTCTCGACTAAGTGAGAAAATTAAGTATCCTGACACTCCGCCTGAAGATGATGGATACGGAATCCATTGGAACGTTGCGAAAAAACGATGACGCCACTCGGCTGATCACCCGAGATGATTCCGTAGCTGAAATACGCCGAGAAAGCCGGCAATCACGTAGGAAATAAATTACTAACTAAGTGCACAACACATGTTGCAGTAGCCCAGCGACTGTGGATGGAGGATGTATGCATCGTCTCGTGGATATACTAATAATAAATTCTTCTCGGGCATTCACCACTTAATAGTCGCTGAGGCGAGCTCGATCGGAAGTTCGAGGGGCTCTAATCATCTGACGCGGCTGGAAGCACGAGAGCATTTCATCAAATGTGGATGAAGTTATGCGGCGTGTGACAGCAGGCCATTCAGTTCAGTAATCACAGTGTGGGATCCAGAAATACACGCCACAAATTCCACAGACACTTCGTTATCGCAGTAGGAAGCCCTCTAAGAATCGAAATATGACGCTACGACCAACAAATTTAGTGAAAAATAAGCTTTCTATCCAAGTGTAACTCACTGAAAATTCTTCAGTTGCGAAGTTTTAGGTTGACGAGAAGTACTGATCACGACCGTTGGAAGCCTTTCCGTTGGCTGTGAACGTCATTTTTGACGTCTTGGTCTAATTCTCCTGGCCTCCTGATCAGAATATTCTCAGGCCATACTGCCTGTGTTCTGCCATTTTCTGAAACTTGGGTGGACGTACTTGCATCACATGTACCAAACATACCTGAGCTGTACCTGAGTCTCCACTCAGTTGCGCTGTTGTTTGCTATATGTATATTTCAGTCCCAAAGGGAAATATCTCGAAGATGATTACCGATACATGCATCTGCTTCACATTCAGGGAAATCGGGCGAAAACCTTTGACAGAAGTAGAACTAATTTAAATCAATTGTGAGACAAAAATTCCCTTCCAAACCTATGTATATCTGTGTAAAAGAGTGATAGCTTGCTACGTATGTGCAGCTGTTTACCTTCCCCCCTTACCCCCCCACCCCCAACCCCAGAATTATTGATAGGAATAATGGGAAGAGAGCTAATCTTTTTATTTTTGTCGGACGATGTGTCTCGAACGAAAGCCTGAAGATTTATTGCTTACAAATATGTCAGTGCGGGTAACATAGAGTGCCTCGGCCATTAGATGTTTGCATTTTTCAGTGCGTCTCACGTCATTGAGGACAGTTCTTATCAGCCAGATACCGAATATCTTCTGGTGATTTTCCCTTCAAGCATTCTGAGGCGTGCTGCGGTTCACGTTGGTGCTGTTGTAGGTTTCTGTCCTCTGTTGGAGGCCAGACTCTATCGCTTAGTTGACATGGCTGCAGTTGTTTGTATTCTTCTTGTGTTGACTGGCGCCACTTGGTTTCGATATGTTGTAGCTGAGGCCCCATCTCTGGGATGACGTCGTTGTTCAAATGGCTCTGAGCACTATGGGACTTAACAGCTGTGGTCATCAGTCCTCTAGAACTTAGAACTACTTAAACCTAACTAACCTAAGGACATCACACACATCCATGCCCGAGGCAGGATTCGAACCTGCCACCGTAGCAGTCGCGCGGTTCCGGACTGCGCGCTCGTCGTTGTTCTTCCGGGTCGTGTAAGTGAGCAGTTTGTTTGGTGGACTGCGGGGGAGCCAAGAGGGCAGTGCGGGAACACGCCAGGACCGCTGGCTGCACGCATGACTGCCGGATGGAAGGGCTGTGGTCGCGAGGGCACACGACCCAGTCGTCAACCGGATCCAACAAGCTTTAAGTTGAGTGGATTTTAATCTAAGCAGTAAAACCTCCACCATTGTGAGATCTCGGGATTCTCCAGTGACTTCGGTTCGTGTTGCTGCTCGCAGTGTCGCCGAGACGAAGAGCAGTGAGTGGAGTGCTTGGTGAAGGCGAATCTAAATACCTTTCCTCGACTCCTTGTTACTAATTGTTGCATTCTGTGTGTTACTATTTATTAAGTTCGACCAGCGGTATCTTTCCTGCCTGGTGGCCGCTAACGCCCCTGTGACCTGCCCTGGAGGTTAGTGTATGTAACGGCAGTGTACGTTTCCTTGCATTGATGGTGCTGTCCGGTAAGGCGTGTAGTTGTGACAGGTATGTTGGTATTTATTCTACTCTGGTAGTAGTGGTTCCTTTCTCCTTTCGGACCCTCTAAACACAGCATTTTAAGGACGTAGTGCTGACCGCCGGTTCCGGCTTTGGCGTGGCGTTCCATCGTTGCATTGGTTATCTAACGTTAGGTAGCTTCAGCAGATTATCATTAGTCATTTGTTAGACTGCCACTAGTCTGAGTTACCATCTTGTGAAGTGAATGCAACTCTTGGCTGCCTTCCTCATCGCTCGCAAAAGTGTTTTTGGCCTGACCTACTCAGAGGTCGATTCCTACAGCACCGTCTGTGACTAGCGCTTGAGTTTTATTATTGTGTTATTATTTTATTATTATACTACCAAGTTACCATCATTTGTCTCACCTGTTTGGTTATCAGTTGCTTGTCCTTTTGAGTTCACCTTGTTATTGTATTTGCTGTTTTATTGTATGTTTCAAATTTTTTTATATAACTGCCATTCTTGGCGTTACAGCAAGTTTAAACGGTTGTGTTAGCAAGTTTACTATCAAATTGTCTCACCTGTTTGGTCATCAGTTGCCTGTCTTTTAAATTAACTTTTGCTATTGCCTTGCTGTTTGACAGTATGTTTGTTCAATTCTTTTAATAATTGCCATTCTTCGCGTTAAAGGACTTCAGCCGTGACTGTCGCTACTTATCTTAAAATTCTAATGTGGCAATTGTATTTTAGCAGTTAACCTTTAAGGCCTTGATGTTTTGTTTTCAATACTTTAATAACTGTAGTTTGTAAGTTGCGACAAGTTAAACAATTCTTAATTTATTGCCATTAAGGCCTTCAGCCACGAGTGTCGTTTCTTCTCTTAGAATTTTAATTTGGCAATTGTATTTTTTGCATTGAGCTTCAAGACCTTGGTCACTTGTATTTTATATTTTAATAACTGAAACTGTAAGTTGCAGCATATTTAATCAGTTCTTAATTTATTGCCATTAAGGCCTTCAGTGGTGAAACAGTTTTTAAATTATTGCCATTATTTAATTTGTTGTTGATTTTAAATAAATTGTGTGTGATTAAAAGAAAAACCAACCAATGGTAACTGATTACGGGCCCGTCCACAATCGTAACCGAATCCTGCCTTCCTTGACCACCAGGTCTCAATTGGTAGCAGAGCGTGGTTGCGATTGTAATTTTGTCATTTCAGTTACTGTTGGTTTGTTTGGTTAACTCTGTTAGTGTTATGCGATTTCTGTCTTTGGGATTGTGCTCTGTTTTAGGTGATCAGTTCTGTAATGGCTGTCAGGGAGTGTCCCGGGATCGACATACTGAGGAAGTACCACCTCACTTGTGAGCTGGCGATAAGACGCCATCCTATTGAGGGTAGTGTTCCGGACTTAGCACCCCGCATGCGTGCTACCGTGCTTCAGCCGGTTGACGTCACGTTGGATGTTGTGGGTGAGACAAAGGCAGCCACTGAGTTTTATTAAAGCCGTTAGGAGTCTTGAGGACAACATCGGTTTCTTAGAGGGCACTCAACCAAGTGGGAGCCAGTTAGACAGGGTGCGGGCACAGTTGATACATGTAACCAACCGGATATCTGATTTAAGGGGATTAAAGTTAGAAATTATATCACATAACTAATGACGAGGTACTGAATAGAACTGGGGTGAAGAGGAGTTTGTGGCACAATTAGTATTGGAGGGCAGCGTGGAGGGTAAAAATCGTAGAGGGAGGCCAAGAGATGAATACACTAAGCAGATTCAGAAGGCTGTAGGTTGCAGTAGGTACTGGGTGATGAAGAAGCTTGCACAGGATGGAGTAACTTGGAGAGCTGCGTCAAACCACATCAACAACAAGAAAGTTAGAGGATCGTGATAAGGAATCAACCTCTAAATTGGAGTCCTTGGTTAATAAATTGCAGTTTAAGGTCATATGTTTGGAGTTGGATGGGAAGAGGACCGGGAAGCAGGATTTGCTATCTTTCGGGGGGGGTGTTAGCGAGCCCGGGAATAGCACACTTATGCCTTCCAAGAGGTTATACGGGGCGTTTGATAAATTACCTTATCCAATAATGCATCTGTTTAGAGACAACACCGAATTAGTTATAGACCGACTCTAGCAAACTGAAAGGCTGTTATAGTCGCTGGTTCGCTTGGAGCAACACGTTGATGCGTTTGGTGTTTCCCATCAAGTAGTTTTGTCTCTCTTGTATCCCTTAACTAGAGGTGAATTGAGGACCCTGGTATCCAGGACCATGGCAGAAGGGTTGTCCTTGCAGCAGTTGAGGGAGTTTGTGATTAGCGAAAGGTTGACCACGAGAGTTCGCTAACAACTATTGTGTCGCTATATTTGGCGGATGCAGGAAGATAAAGAGGAGTTACATCAATACGTGCAAAGAGTTAAGAGGACCTGCTTGGCCTTGTTAGTTGATTTGCCAGAGCCGGTTTCAATTGTCCTGAGGAGAATGCGAGCAGCGGATAAGTCACATTTTGTATTTCGTGGTCGTCCCTCTATTTGGGAAGAACTTCGTGCCGCTGTTGTAGCGATATCCGCGTTGCCGCTTTCGGACGATAGATACTGTGAAGTTAAGGTTCAGCCCGCGGGCATCACTGTGGGGAACTCTGCTGAGTCTACTAAAGGGGAATCGTGGCGTTGTTTTAGGTGCGGTCGAACAGGTCATTCAGTTCGTACTTGCACTCAGCTGCGGACACCCAAGGTCAATAAATGACGCCCGGCTGGGCAGCGACCCCAGGGTGGAGGCTTTAAATCCTGGTGTGCCCGTGTCGCTGCTCGGTCATCACCCTCACTGCCTTATATTTGTTCTCGAGTAGGTGGTGAACCTGTTTGTACCCTTTTGGATTCTGGTAGCTCCTTTTCATTGTTGAGCTTGGAATGGTTTCTTGAATTTGGTCATCTTGCGAGACTTAGGCCGGTCCCTGCTTCGGTGCAGAGACGTCAGGTTGCCAACGGGCAGGTGTTGCCTCTGCATGGGTGGGTCTGAGGGAATATCTTGGTTGGGGATTTCTCGTGGCCCTTGTCTTTGGCCTTGGTTAAGGAGCTGCCGGTCGATTTGATTTGGTAGTTTATCGTTAAAACTGGTCTTATCTTGGATTATTCATGGTACACCTATTTCTTTCAGTTCGCTTCTGGTCAGAAAATTTGGGTCTGTGAGTGTACTAAACGTAAGGTGCATGGAGATGCGGGAATGCTTTCTGTTAATGCTAAGGTTAGTGAGTTTGACCTCACCAATCTTTCTTCTCCGCCAGCCTCTGAAATAAAGGATTTGTTGGAGAGGTTCCCAGAGCTTCTGCGTGATAGACTCTGGGTTACTAATGTTCTTGACTACCATATTCGTCTGTCTGACCATATTCCCATCAAGAAGTCCCCATATCGCCTTTCGCCGTCTAAAATGAAGATACTAAGGGGAAAGATCTCCAAAATGCTTGAGCAGGGAGTTATTAGGCCTTCTACGTCCTCTTATGCCTCCCCTATATTCCCCGTTCCTAAGAATCAGGGGCGGGATTTTCGGCCTATTGTTGACTACCAATGCCTAAATAAGAAGGTTGTCCTTGAATCGGTTCCTTTACCTGACATTCATAACTCCTTTACTTGGTTTGCCGGGGCGAATTGGTTTACTGTGCTCGACCTGAATCAAGCCTATTATCAGATTCCCTTAGCCGAAGAATGTAAACACGTTACAGCGTTTTGTACTGATTTTAGTTTGAATTTAATAGGGTCCCATTTGGTTTGGTTACTGCCGCAGCCGTCGTCACCCGTTTGCTGGATAATATTCTTACAGACTTGAAATTAAACTGTGGTTACAACTACCTGGACGATTTGGTAATTTATAGTCGTTCGTTTGAAGAGCATTTGTAACATATCCAGCAAGTTTTTGCTACGTTGCAGGGGGTCGGTTTGACTGTTAGACCCAATAAGGTGACGTTAGCCAGGCAGCAGGTATCCTTCTCAGGTCACCTAGTATCAGGCGAGAGTATTCGCATCGATCAGGAGCGGACTAAGGCCTTGAGAGCCCTTCCGCCGCCCACTGATAAGAGAGGGAATGCCAAGTTCATAGGAATGGTGAATTACTCTAGGCGTTTTGTTCCTAATTTTGCTCAGTTGGCGGCTTCTCTCGATGAACGGCGCCGAAGAGGGCTGCGTTTTGAGTGGGGCCCTGCTCAAGAGGCCGCGTTTGAGCGTATTAAGGCGGCCATAAATCCTCCCGTTCTCCAAGCGCCTGATCTGAATCAGAAATTTACTGTCCAAATCGACGCATCGAATGCGAGAAATTCGGCAGTCCTCCTCCAGGAGTTCGAAGGTCAAAGGCAGCCATTAGCATAAGCGTCTCGTCGGTTAACCAAGCTTAAATATTCTGTTTACGAATGTGAGGCATTGGCCGTCTTGTTGGCGCTGCACAAGTACCGATTATATGTCGAACATTGGGTATTTCAGCTAGAGACCGACAGTCAAGCGTTAAGCTGGATGCTAGCCAGGCCGCGTGAACCTGGCCGTATCACCACTCTGGCGGTACACATTTAGGCGTTTCAGTTTGAGGTTAAGCACATTACAGGCACTGAGAATGCGCTCGCAGACGTCCTGAGCCGTATGTTTACTGAACGCCCATCTAGTGAGGGCGCCCAAGAAGCTGCGGAACGCAATCTTAGTTGTGTCTTGTTAGGTGGTATTCCTCATTTGTTGAGTGACATTGCCGACCGTCATGATCAGGACCCCACTTGGGGGCCGGTTAAGAAACAGCTTTCAGCGATTGAGCGTTTGGATGAATACATTGTAAGGAAGGGCATTTTGTGTAAAAGGGTGGGGCGTACGAAGGAGGTTAAGATTTGTCTGCCAAGCACCCTAATAAGTCCGGTTTCCGATTATTTTCACAACTCGTTGATTGGCGGGCATTTAGGAACCTATAAGACTTTGCAAAAGATTAAGGAGCATCTGACTGGGCCGTCTATTGACCGAGACGTTAGAGAAATGGTTTCTCGGTGTCAATTGTGTCGCGTGGCCAAACCGAATAACGCTCTTCAACAGGGGTTCCTTAGTTCTGAACGTGAATCTTGCCCCATGGACAAACTCTATATTGATTATGTGGGGCCCTTACCTTGCACCAAAAGAGGCCACCTGTATGTATTAGTCATTATTGACGCGTTTTCGAGGTTTACCTGGCTTCTTCCGAGTCGTAACGTGACTGCTGCCACCACCATTGCGCATTTAACTAACGTATTTAGTGTGTTTGGACCTCATAAGCAAATGGTTGTTGATAATGCACCGGCCAGTCTTTCGGCTCCCTTCAAGACCTTCTGTTTTCAAAGCGGTGTTAAACATGTAACTATCACTCCGTATTATCCAGAAAGGGTCAATCGTAACCTAAAATCCTCTCTGATTATCTTTCATAGGAAGTCTCCCAGGAAGTGAGATTCTAGTCTCCCTTGGCTTAGCTTTGCCTTCAATACCACCAGCCATGAGGTTTTAAAGGCTACTCTGGTTTCCTTGATGTTTGCTTATCCTGTTAATTCCCCCCATCCGAACTTATTGGGGATTCAAGACCTAATTCCTGTGGAGATCACCCCTCAGGTCGTCAAGGAAAACTGGAATCGTTCAAATGGTTAAAATGGCTCTGAGTACTATGGGACTTATCTTCTGAGGTCATCAGTCCCCTAGAACTTAGAACTACGTAAACCTAACTAAGCTAAGGACATCACATACACCCATGCCCGAGGCAGGATTCGAACCTGCGACCATAGCAGCAGCACGGTTCGACACTGAACCGCTCGGCCACTCCGGCCGGCTGTCCGTTATTGGCAGCAGCTGCGTTATCGATATGTTGTAGCTGTGGCCCTATCTCTGGGGTGACGTCGTTGTTTTTCAGGGTAGTGTCGGTGAGCAGTTCATTTGGGAGACTGTGGAGGAGCCAAGAGGGCAGTGCGGGTGCTCGCCAGGACCGTTGGCAGCACGCGTGACTGCCGGATGGAAGGGCTGTGGTCACGAGGGCACACGACCTAAGCGTCAAACCGGATACAACAAGCTTTGAGTGCATTTTAATGTTAGCAGTGAAACCTACGCCATTGTGAGATCTCGGGATTCTCCAGTGACTTCGGATCGTGTTGCTGCTCGCAGTGAGTGGAGTGCTTGGGGAAGGCGGATCTCATTAGCTTTCCTCGACCTCCTGTTACTGATTGCTGCGTTCTGTGTGTTACTATTTATTAAATTCAACCACTGGTATTTTTCCTCCCTTTGTGGCCGCTAACGCCCCAGTGACCTGCCCTGGATGTTAGTGTATGTAACGGCAGTGTACGTTTCCTCGCCTTACCGCTGCTGTCCGGTAAGGCGTGTAGTTTTGAAAGTTTCCTTGATTTGTAGGACGACTGGTGTTTCTTCTACTCTGGTAGTAGTGATTCCTTTCTCCTTTCTGACCCTCTAAACACAGCATTTTAAGGACGTAGTGCTGACCGCCGGTTCCGGCTTTGGCGTGGCGTTCCATCGTTGCATTGGTTATCTAACGTTAGGTAGCTTCAGCAGATTATCATTAGTCATTCGTTAGGCTGCCACTAGTCTGAGTTACCATCTTGTGAAGTGAATGCAACTCTTGGCTGCCTTTCTCACCGCTTGCAAAAGTGTTTTTGGCCTGACCTACTCAGAGGTCGACTCCTGGAGCACCGTCTGTGACTAGCCCTTGTGTCTTATTATTGTGTTAATTATTTCATTATTGTATTATCAAGTTACTATCATCTGTCTCACCTGTTTGGTGATGTTGCTTGTCCTTTTGAATTAACCTTGTTATTATATTTGCTGTTTTATTCTGTTTCTAAATATTTTTAATATAATTGTCATCCTTGGCGTTACAGCAAGCTTAAACGTTTGTGTTACCAAGTTTACTATCAATTTGTCTCACCTGTTTGGTCATCAGTTGCCTGTATTTTAAATTCACTTTTGCTATTACCTTGCTGTTTGACAATATGTTTGCTAATTTTTTTTAATAATTGCCCTTCTTGGCGTTAAAGGACTTCAACCTTGACAGTCGTTACGTGTCTTAAAATTCTAATGTGGCAATTGTATTTTAGCAGTTAACCTTTAAGACCTCGGCGATTTGTTTTCAGTATTTTAATAACTGTAGTTTGTAAGTTGCAACAAGTTAAACAATTGTTAATTTAATGCATTAAGGCCTTCAGCTGTGAAACAATTCTTAATTTATTGCCATTTAGTCCTTCAGCCATGAGTGTCGCCACTTGTCTTAAAATTTTAATTTGGCAATTGTAGTTTTTGCAGCGAGCTTTAAGACCTTGGTCATTTGTCTTTTGTATTTTAATAATGGCAACTGTATGTTGCAACTAGTTTAAGCAATTCTTAATTTATTACCATTAGGGCCTTCAGTGGTGAAACACCTCTTGAATTATTGCCATTATTTAATTTCTTGTTGATTTGAAAAAAAAAAATGGTTCAAATGGCTCTGAGCACTATGGGACTCAACTGGTGTGGTCATTAGTCCCCTAGAACTTAGAACTACTTAAACCTAACTAACTTAAGGACATCACACACATCCATGCCCGAGGCAGGATTCGAACCTGCGACCGTAGCAGTCGCACGGTTCCGGACTGCGCGCCTAGAACCGCGAGACCACCGCGGCCGGCTGTTGATTTGAAATAAAATGTGTGTGATTAAAAGAAAAGCCAGATAATAGTAACTGATTACGGCCCCGTCCACAATCGTAACCGAATCCTGCCTTCCATTGGCCACCAGGTCTCACATTCGACTCACAGTTATGGTAACTACGGAAAAATCTCAGTCAGATTGACAGGAATATTAATGTTTCTAATGTAAATCAGGGAGAAAGCGACCCCGACATTAAATGAGCACACAGTGCTTCTTTGGGTGTCTGTTTATGTGTGCAAGGCAGCAAAATCTATGATTTGTCGACATACGCAGCTTTGCAGGTATCATTACATTTTATGTTGTGTGACTCGGTTATTCATGGAAGTGTAATACAAACGGTAGATCACTACTATAATGTTACTGAACTGCTAGCTTAAGTATTCCGGTAAGGTAACCAACTTGTAGGGTTACTGCACTGAAAACTTGTAATATTGCATGGAAGTACCTGGATTCTGCCTTATAGAAATCATCCGTGCATTGCACATTTGAGTGTAGCCTGTGTAACGTGGAAACCTGTATCAGTACACTAAAAACAAACAAAAGAGGGTGTGTCACACGCTGTACATTATATGTGTAATTATTCAGCAGGCTGCTTGCTAATTAATTTTGGATCAAAGACATTTACTGTATGAGGTGACTGGATTTGCTGCTCACGGAGTGGAGAAGAAAATTACAGGTGTTTAAAGTACTAAACTATGCGGCCACTAATGCAAGACACGCGGAGAGGAAAGTTTAATTAAATAATATCATATGCATAGCACTACCTGCTGTAGCCTTACGTAAATATTGGTTAGGTGGTAGGTGAATGAATGTCGTTGTAAACCATTCACACCGGGATGGGGCTTGTCTTATTTTCCTATATTTAGTGGGTAAAATTTTACAAACAAGTCAGTCATATAAGGTGGACCCGCAAATTAACAATAGACATTACCCACCAAAACAATGCGAGCGTCCACTAATAATAGAGATATTAAGACGTAACTGGATGAGGCAGGGAACTAATACTCGTTACTTATGAACGTAGGGCTTGAGTTCCAGAAAGAAAGACGGTTGTCCAGTACATACTTCTCAACACTCGAAGATGATGCTAAGCAGAAAGCTACTAAAACGTGCAAGAGACTTACTTCCAGCTAAGAGGGGCTACGCAAGTGTTATAAAGCCACGGTTATTGGCACATTGGACGGATATCCTTGTAAACACGAGTACCTAGCTCAGATCCATATGTAAAACAGCGGTCATGGTTCACGTGAACCTTCAGTACAACGAATGAATTTACCAAGGATGAAGGTAAAATCGGAAGGCGAGTGAAGTTAACGTATAAAATTATGATAGGACTGCGTTCTCCTTGTGCCAGAACATAGTGCGATCTCACCATTTACGGCACTTTGTGGCACCGTCAAGATCTGTGTCCGCTCAGCTCCGAAAGCAAAAACCGTGTTGTTCAAGTATTCGCCTGCCGAATTTTCATTGGCCGCTTCCGCTAGACATTACTATCACTCTGCTGGCCGTCAAACGAAAGATATTCGTACAAGGTGTGCCGTCAAGGAACACGTAGACGCTTCTTTGGTAGTCATCAGGTATATATAATTTACTAAAGGGCTGGAAGTTCACTCTATGCTGCTTGAAGGTTACCAATCTAACGGCTTGCAGAGCCTTCATTAGCAGTATTTTATATGAATTTAAGGAGTTAAAATTTTGACGTAATCTACATATTACAAGTAGATTGTAAACTAAAGAGTAGAATAAATTGTACCAACAAAAGCCCCAACATCTTATTTTAAAGGTTTAACTCAATAAGTCAAGTATTAAGTTAGAAACTATGTGTTTTTCTTGAGGCAGCGTAACTCATGGCGTATAAGTTATTATGACTGTATGCATTTAGTATCTGAGAATGATAGCACTTAGCCACTTCCTGCGTAACTGACATATAATTTGGAAACTTTCACACCGCCCCCTCTGTCCACAGAAAGTTAATCGCTTAATATATTTTCACTGTTCATGCAGTTAAGGCGACTAGAACGTGAATAAGTGTCAAATAATCGTAATTTCTTTTTCCACATATTTGTCTTAAAACGTTCTTCGTAGTTTTCTGAAAAATAAAATGTATACTTCGAGGAAATTATATCGAAGAAAGCCCCAAAATTAGAAAAATTTAAAAATGGCTGCACACGTGACGATACTCACATGTCACGCAGCCAACTCTGTTAAAAACAGAATTTTTTTCTCACTTGTTTGTCATGAACTTTCAGTCCCTGATGACTTAGTGACTCATGGTTACTAGAGAAGTAATTACACGGTAGCACTCAAAACCCAAACGACAGTTTTTCCAACTGTATATGGGAGCGCATACCGAAAACTGTTCTGGTAGGACTAAATACTTCGAAAGCAGGTGTGCTGGATGCTCTCATATGTTTCATGGATAATGCAATGTCAAGGTTTAGAGTTATGGAATTGACGGGAGTACCTGTTGGAATATACGAGGCCTGTTCAGAAAGTAAGCTCCGATTGATTGCCAAATTGAAACCACAGTGAACATCAGAAATGTTTTACTTGTAACAATTAGCTACACCTTTCAGCTACTTCTCTACGTAGTCGCCGTTCTGACTTAGACTTTTGTCATAGCGTTGTACCAACTTTTCAATAGCCTCATCATAGAAGGCAGCCGCCAGTGCTTTCCGCCAATTCTCCACGCTGGCCTACACCTCGTTGTCTGTGTCAAAATGTTGTCTTCAAAGACAGCGGTTCATGTGACCAGAGATGAAACTCAGGGGGAGACAATTGCGGATTGTATTGTGGGTAATCTCACATTTCCATTTGAAAACGATGCAGGAGCATCTTCATTGCCCCTGCAGAATGCGGCTGAGAATTGTCTTGAAGAAGAAACAGCACGACAGTTATGTAATGTTAGCTGCATAGCTTCAGGCGAAATTTCTCACCAGGCCCTCGTACTTGGCGGCAGACACTATTTTCTAGACATCTTTACGCACTCACTGCGAGCTCACAAATGAGAAGAGCGACGTGATGCTAACTGGGGTTATACTAGAGACACTACCCAACACATCTGTGCAAAGCTTTATCGGATTTTCATAGTCGTTTCCATTTCGCGACCGATCGGAGCTTACTTTCTGAACGCCCCTCGTATATGCAGAGAACTTTAATTGCAGGAGACTCTTGGGTGCAGAGAAATTAGTGTTGGAAGCTACTGCGGTAGTAAGAATAAGAATAAGAAATCTGAAAAAGAAATGGGGGGAGAATAACAGCAGAAACAAGATGAATATGGACTTGGCATGCATTAGTGTTATGCAGGTTTGGCATAAAGGCAAGCTTGAGCTTAGGGGTAAATATTCGGTAAGTTAACTTTTTTGATGTTATGGTAGGAACTGGTTAAAAGCTATTAAAGATAGAGGGCTGAAATTTTATATACGGTCTTAAAACATACTTCACAAAAAATTAAACGAATGTTATGCCTTAAATTTGAAAAGTAAAGACTTTTTTGAAGAAAAATTGTGAGTAAATCACTGAAATTTTAGATAATCATTATTAAAAATTTTGAACCATAATATATAACAGCAACATCTTTTTAAACGTCTGCTTTAAACATAAGAGTGTAAGGAAATTTCAGAAAAAATAGTACTTCTGCTTTGTTTTTATTTCGAGATATGTTTATCTGTGCTGTACATAAATAATTAATGTGGTTCATTTCTCTTGCAACAGAAAATACAATTCAGAAAAAAATTTGAGACCAAAAGTTGTGGTTCATACAACAAATTGCTTCCAAAAGAACTGTTACAAGATGGTAAGCATTACATGGCCTTACAACCCTTGTCCTTCGAGCTATATTATTTAGAAAACTGACAATTTGTCAAGATGTCCCCTTGTGCTCACGAACCCCTCCCGGTTAACTTCAGCATCAGTCATCACATTTTAATTTACTATTTCTTTACCACTAATTCTATTCGCAACACATTCTGCAGTCAGATCGGCATATTCCACTGGATGTACCTGCAAAATTATACCATTTTACTGTATAAAGTTCAGGTGATACGACATCATCTACATAGACTGCGTGAGAAACTCGGTTTTTTATAAAGAGAGCGCAAATAACGCAGACTATATTGATTTTGACTTCATTAGACTACTGCGCGAATGATCCGAAACTACTAGTAATGAAACATAGTTAAATTAGAATTATATATTAATTCCTTCAGCTTCTCATGGGCGTTGATATATATCAACGGTGACTGATGAAAACCTGTGCCCCAACCGGGACTCGAACCCGGTATCTCCTGCTTACAGGGTAGACGCTCTATCCATCTGAGCCACCGAGGGCACAGAGGATAGTGCGACTGCAGGGACCATCTCTCGCACGCCACAGGGAGACCCACATTCTCACCCTATATGTCCATACACTGTATTCGTAGTGTCCGTAACCAACACACACATTAGTCGTGGAAGACATTCTTACAAAGTCCTGTAAGAGTTCGGCTAATATGTGTGCATCTGCACAAAAGGAGGAGGTCATGGTCGATATTGCCAGAACTATGTACTTATATTGATGTGTCCGAAAGAACAGACACCATATCCATATAAGTATAAACATAATTAAGGTTTTGCGTCTTCAAGCGTAAAAGTTTTACATCTGTAACTTTAAGAATTTTACGCATTAACTCATTTGTAAGGTATTCAGGCTTTTCAAACTATTTTGTACGTAGAAGTTCGATTTAAAAAAAAAATTGCGTGTGTCTGTCTGTGTGAGTGTGTGTGTGTGTGTGTGTGTGTGTGTGTGTGTGGGCCGAGTTGGGGTGAGGAGGGAGTTACTGGTAGCAACCTATGCTAAGCGATCAAACGTAACGTAACATTTGCCACGTTCAAAGAGTAGCTACCATCCAGTGGTGTCGCGTATTGTGATGTGGCAAAACCTTTCTTCTGAGAAGGAAAATCTGTAATAAATCTTTCGGAATTGGAGTCAATATGCAAGAACAGAACGGCGGTGTTTCAAAAAGGAAATTTCATAAAACCCGTGTCTCATTGTGTTCCTACGAGCTTCACGGCGACAGACGCGGAAACGCAGCACCAGACCAGTCTGTACCTGCAGCGGACGCCGGCTGCGCGCTTCGCATTTCCATAAAAAAAGCGCGGGCTGGACGGCGTGGCGGCTGGCAATCTCGCCACTGGCCGCGCCGCACTAAAACGAGCCAACACCCCGGGATTTGTTATCAACGGCGGCGCCCCGTTCTTTCAGCGACGCGGAGGGGGCGGTCCAAGGCGGCGGAGATCCTGCCGGTAATAAAGTCCGCGCGCCACCTGGAAATGAGATGGGATTGATATTAAAATGAGGACTCCGAGAAATACTGGCCCCGCGCGGCACGCCCGCCCCGCCGGCCGCCGATGGGATTACATAAATAATGGGGGGCGGCGAGGGGGCTGCGACGGTGCTGCCACCAAAGAGGACACGGGCGCACTGCGCTCCAGGGCGCAGAGGTCGCTGCCGCGGAGACCTGCCGACGTAACCGAGAAGACCTCGGCTCGAGCAGACTAGCAGGCCGATCCCAGCCGCCCATGTATTATCGTCGGTGATCTAAACCTATGTGATCCGATTCCTTTTTTTTTCTTTTATTCCTGAAAAATAGTCTTCTCACTGCTTTCAACCCTCCATGTGTTACTCTCCTGCGGACGTCTCCCCGTCTCGTAATAGTACTTACACCCAGTGCCTTAGACTCAATGTCCTCACTCACATGTGGTAGGTATTTCAATTTTTGTGTTTGTGCGCTGTCTTGCTTTTCGCCCACCATTTACCATCCAATACTGTAGCAGTTCATGAAGTTCCATCATGTTTCCAAACACCTCTCGAAGTTATCTCGTAAACAAACTTTCCCGTCGTTACGTGCCCTGGACCTGCTGCTGCAAACCTATGAGGGCGGTACTGATGTCCTTTATTTTCAAATACTGAAGTGCTATTCTAATGTAGTTCCAATTTTTTTCGCATTCCAGACATCGATCTCATCCCAGACCATGAACTCATCCAGGAAATAATCTTTTCTCCCACCCATAATCTACCCTCTGCATCCAATGCCATTCCAAAGAGAGACTTCAACTTACCCTTTCCTTTTCCGGGCTGCGAAGGAGCGCCTGGTCCCCGGTACGAATCCGGCCGGCGGACTTGTGTCGATGTCCGGTGAGCCGGCCAGTCTGTGGATGGTTTTTACGCGGTTTTCCATCTGCCTCGCCGAATGCGAGCTGGTTCCCCTTATTCCGCCTCAGCTGCACTATGTCGGCGATTGCTGCCCAAACAAGTTCTCCACGTACGTGTACATCACCATTACTCTACCACGCAAACATTGGGGTTACACCTGAAAGAATGAAGAATGATTCGGTGTGGGGCGCCGAAGGGGTGAAGTGGACTGAGGTAGTCGTCGTGGGGTTGTAGACCACTGTGGCTGCAGCGGGGACGGAACCTCTCCGTCATTTCTAGGCCCCCGGTTAACAAACAATACATACAATACAATACACTTTCCTTACCTAGTAGGTACTCAACTCACCTAACGCCTATATACAGAACTATTTATGAGCTCCTTTCTGCATCAACATCTACACCAACATACATACTCGGCAAGCTAACGTACGGAGCGTTGCTGAGAGTATCAGTACAACTACTAGTTATTTCCTTTCCTGGCTAAAAATGGCTCTGACCACTATGGAACTTAACTGCTGAGGTCATCAGTCCCCTAGAACTTAGAACTACTTAAACCTAACTAACCTAAGGACAACACATACATCCATGCCCGAGGCAGGATTCGAAACTGCGACCGTAGCGGTCACGCGGTTTCAGACTGTAGCGCCCAGAACCGCTCGGCCACTCTGGCCGGCCATTTCCTTTCCTGTCCCGCTCGCAAATAGAGCGAGGGAAAAACGACTGTCTGTATGCCCCCGTATGAGCGCTCATTTCTCCTCTATTTGTGGGCGTTACACGAAATGTATGTTGAGGGCAGTAGAATCTTTCTGCAGTCAGCTTGATAAGCCGGTTCTCAATAGTGTTCCTCGAAATGAGCGACGCCTTCTGTTTAGAGATACCCATTTGAGTTCCCGAAGGATGTCCGTAACACTTGCGTGTTGACCGAACGTACCGGAAACATATCTGCTAGCTCGCCTCTGAACTTCTTTGCTATCTTCCTTTAATCCGGACTGGTGCGGATCCCAAACACTCGAGCAGTACTGAAGAATAGGTTGCAGTAGTGTCTATTTGCTATCTGCCCTACAGAAGAACCACACTTCCGAAAACCGAAGTCGACTATTCGCCTCCCCTGCTACAATCCCTACGTGCTCGTTCCATTTCATATCTCTTTGCAACGTTACGCCCAGATTTTTAAATGAACTGGCTATGTCAAGTAGCACTACTCGTCTGCATTAATTACAATTTTCCAAATTCAGAGCTAACTGACAACCATGATTCTCTTTCATATAAGACTGTGAACCGTTCGTACCTTCTAAAAAACACCTTTCTTAATTTATGGCCTATGTTTGATACTGATAGCCGTATTTTAAAGAGATACATTTTGTTTCGCCCTTGTTGCTCCCATTTCCCGTTAGTTAACTCTCCACGGCAACCATAGACCTATTGCTTATATCGGCCCGGGTCGATCCTTTACCAGTTATATTGCCTCCAGGACAATAATTGGTCTAATGCTTATTCAAATTTTGATACTAATCTTGTCAGTAATCTTTACCATTTCATCTTTCTTAGTCTAAGTCTCAATCTCTGTTCTGCCCTCATTAAACTTTTCATTCCATACTAAATCTCCCGTAATTCTTTCTCACATACACAGAGGATAGCAGAGTTATCAGTGAATCACGTAACTGAGACCTTTTTACCTTGATTTTTAATCTCACAGCTTTAGGAACTGTAAATATCTCTTCTTCCACAAGAGTACCAGCAGAAATAAAGTGTAAGAACCAGACGGCATCCGCTTGGTAAACTTGTGAACCTGTCATGTAGAAGTAATGCTACGAAGTGATATGAAGCGGCACTAACATGTGACTTCGGTGATATTAGGAACGACTGCGGAATGTTGATTCAATGGGATGATGATGCCAAAGTCGATTGCATCTAAATGGTTCAAATGGCTCTGAGCACTATGGGACATAACTGCTGAGGTCATCAGTCCCCTAGAACTACTTAAACCTAACTAACCTAAGGACGTCACACACATCCATGCCCGAGGCAGGATTCGAACCTGCGACCGTAGCGGTCGCGCGGTTCCAGACTGTAGCGCCTAGAACCGCTCGGCCACCCCGGCCGGCAATTGCATCTATAAGCGAAGCCTCGTGTCAGTCGCTTGTGATTACACACTGCTGCTCCAGCAGTGTACAGAACTTGAAAGATGTTAACAAACTGCTTAAGCTGTATTTAGACCTTCATTTTTACAGTCCTTCGTTTTTAGATCACTACTGGTTTCATGATTTTGTTCGATGACATATCGCCTTTTAGCGGTGTTTAGTTCTGATGGAGAACTAACGTTGGGTGCAAAGTTCCGAGCTTTTCAGCTATAAAGTTTTACTTATGTTAGTACAAATGTTTTGTTTTCTGGTGTAAAATATTTTTAATAGCTTTAATTTTTAAAAATCTTAAAATAATTTTAGGAAGGTATCATATCAGTTGATGTCTTAGGGTTACTATTTCTTCTGGTTTTGTTATACCTATGTTCATCTGAAGATGTGGCCTTTAGTGCCATGAAACTGGTAGTGATCTATAAATAAAGTACTTAATACAGCTGAAGCGGTTTATTAACAACCAAGATAATTACTCATAGCTGTGGTTGACGTACCTGAAAGGTTGTCTGCAGAGTTCTAAAGAATTCACAGCCATGTTGCTAGGAATAAATACCAGGACTATTCGGAAACCACTGTGATAATCAGAAATATTTTATCTGCAACAGTTAGCTACATCTTCCAGCCACTGCTCTATATAGTCAACACTCCGACTTAGACATTTTTCATAGCGTTGTACCAACTTTCCATTACCCTCGTCATAGAACGCAGCCGCCTGTGCTTCCTGCCAATTCTCTACGCTCATCTATAGCTCGTTGTCTGTGCGAAAATGTTGTCTTTATAGCCAGCAGTTAATGTGAGAAGAGATAAAACACAGATGGAACCAATTACGGGCTGTAGTGCGGGTGATCAAACACTTCCCATCGAAAACGCTGCAGGAGCATTTTCATTGCCCCTGCAGATTGCGTCTGGTTCAAATGGTTCAAATGGCTCTGAGCACTATGGGACTTAACATCTGAGGTCATCAGTCCCCTAGAACTGAGAACTACTTAAACCTAACTAACCTAAGGACAACACTCACATCCATGCCCGAGGCTGGATTCGAACCTGAGACCGTAGCGGTCGCGCGGTTCCAGACTGAAGCGCCTAGAACCGCGAAATCTCTCACCAGGGCGTCATACAAGGGAGGAGGCACTATTTTCTACGGATCTTTATGTGTCTTTATGTGCTCACCATCCGCTCAGAACTGAAAAGAGCGATGTGATGCAACCGACAGGCATACTAGAGACACCGTCGAACATATATCTGCAAAGCTTTAAGAGATTTTCACAGTGTTTCCATTTCTTGACCGATCGGAACTTACTTTCCGAATATCCCTCGTAAGTCTATGTAGCACATAAGAGAGGTACGACTTGTGGTCCAGGTGTTGTGTCTTTGACTAGTAATAAAAATATCATGGATCCCAGGTTCGACCACAGCCACTCGTTGAATTCTGAGTAAAAATCGTCAGTAATGGTAGCTGAAAACGTCTAACATAAGAAGTTACCCTCGATCTGCCAACGACCGTGGCAAAGAGGTTGGAGTGGCGGACAAGGGTTTCAGGTTACTCTCTTACTCGTTGAGTGGTCAACTGCCTCTAACAGGCTGAAGAATTAGTAATGAGCAACATGATGAGGATGCAGAAATCAACCACCGCTTTAAAGTCACGCAAGGTGTAGCCACAGGATACGTGTCCAGTGATCTCTCCACTTTCAAAATATTCTGGGTTAGTCCCTCGACAGTATCTTTAAGTGGAGACTGCTGGGAAGTAGGTGACAATGAAGAAAGCTATAATAACCTACGAAAGGATAATGATCCATGAATCGGAGAGTAGAATATCTATGTAGTTTGACCACAGTCGGAGAGCTAGAAAATCGGGAAAGGAAAATGCAAAGCCTCAATCTATGTACAGGGTGTTTGGATGATAAGTGCAGATATTGTTATCATTGGTACCCACTTAAGTGTGTTAGTTGGCTTTTCTGTGTGTCTGTCTTCCCGAAAGCACCTTACCTTCTGCATGGCCGTGGCTTCACCACTGAATGCACTGTGCCTCTCAGTATAGACTAACCGTTTTGCTTACACCTGCTGTAACAGGGGAAAATAAAGATTAATGGCTAGTTCTTGCATCATGCACATGGAGATAATAGACAAATAAAAACATACTACTCCTAATAGCAACAATTATCAGCCTGCAAATGGAGTTAATACTGACACGGTGTTCAGTACACTGTACTCAATTGCCAATAAAAATACTTGTACCTGTACCACTGACCCACTGTATAGTGGAGGTCAGTGAACTGAAACGGATTGAGGATAAGGATTTCTGGTAAGACTAATGTTGCTGTCAACACATGCAGAAAGTGGTACAATGCTAGGATTCCTTATGAATAGGAAGGTAAGGTAGAGAGTGATAGGGCTGCTCTAATCAGATTCGACAGCAAACCAATTTCCACAACAACAATTCATGTGTACATGAAACCATGGCAAACAGGAGATGAAGAGATAAAGAAGGTAAATGAGGACACTGAACTGTTGATTCAGTATGAAAATCAGTTTATTATGGGAAATAGGAAGGCATTTGTACGGGAAGACTTAGAAGAAAGAGTTGCTGGAGAATAATGGCCTGCCAGCAGGAATGACCGAAGAGAAACATTGACTGAGGTCTTCAACAAATTTCTGTTAATAATAGCACATACACTTTTCAAAAATTGAGGAGTTATACCAGAGAGAGGACTGGAGACACTGAGAGATTCCAACTGGATTACATCATGGTGACACTGAGATTCCGACATCAGATAATGAATCGTAAAGCGTGCCTTGGAACAGATTTAGACTCGAATCAGAATTTAATAATGATGATGAGCACATTAAATAATCGTATGGAAGAACGAGTATGGAAAGAAGGGTATGCTAAAGTGAGTGAGAAATGATGAGACCCGCTTAAAGGTCACCAGACACGTGGATACTGCACTAAAGAAAATCACAGTAAGACAGATATCGGTACTAGGAAATCAGCTGCTGGGATAACAGATGACCGTCGATCATGCGGGTTTGTGCGTTCGAACGATTAGTTTTCGAACAGCCTTTTGATCTACCAGCTGAAGCTGCGAGCTGCAATATCTACCTTCCACCCCTATCGCACGGTCCTCGACCAAGCAACCGTGAAATGCGCACAGTTTAAGACGTATCCTACCTTGAATGGTGTCCGACAAGTGCATATTGATCTCCGTAGCCACGTGCCCTCCTATACCCGCATCGACTTTTGCAGAGCCGTTATCATGTATGACGACCAATATTGCATGTCATCGGAATGCGGAAAAGGACATCTTACCATCTATAAACGCGACGCCCCCACTCATCCCGACTACTCTGCCGGTTACGTATACAGGAGCGCTTACCACCGCCATTGTTTCACGAATCTACCGCTTAGGCACCCCACCCAGTAACACCCATCACAAAACGACGGTTTGGACGACGCGAAGGGACAAATAGACAGGGAAGCCGCCACGCAGCAACTTCCTTCACTTAGCACCACGACCGGCATCGCCACCGTGTCTACATTTGGCTTCCTTGTAGTGCTGACGGAAGCTTTCGAACCCGGACGGTAGGACTCACTGAGGCAGAAGGACATGTTCGCAAGCAATATTTGTCACGGCAGCGTAAGCAGAGGCGCATGTCGAATCAGAAACCAGTGACAATCCCGCGTACGAGGATGTGACGTCACACGTGTGGACGACGCCCTCCTCCCGATGCCGGCTGACAGCGTCAGTGACGGACAACCTTGCACGACGATCACGCCAGCGCTCGTCCCCTGTGTGGACGGAATAACGAACGACGCGCGGCTGGAGACAGTTGTCTCCCCGTGCAGCCGCTCCCTCACTGGATGACCGTATGGTCAACGAAAACTCCTCCGCTACAACAGCATGGGGAGACGATGAAGAAGACTTGTCGACGCACCCAGTTAGCTCCAGCCACGAATGACTTACAAGTGTGTCACCTGCGGTCGGACGGGGTGGGGTAATGTCACCAGTTGACTAAACTCACTTCCTCTCTCAGCGATGATGGATCAACTTCCAGCGACAGCGCGACGAGCGTAGCCTACAAAATGGCCACAGTCAATACTAATATTATTCGCAGTACGGTGAAGATAGAATTACTCTGATACGTGATTCGCGCGTCGAATGTCGACGTTGCCCTATTACAAGAGGCGCAAATTGCGATGATTCCGGATATTTACGGATACTACTTGTTCACTCTGTTGGTGATCAGGCCATGTGTGACGTGCCGATTTACGTCCGAGAGGGGGGATACAGGCTATAGACGTGACCATACCCCCATCATCAAACGAACGTCGGCCGAAGAACCCGAGACAAAAGCCAACATGCAATTGGTCAAAAAGTTGTCACGAAAGCCTCAAACATTTCACGCTTGACACTGAAAGAGCGTGATAGCGTGCAACCTACCATTCGCTACGTTTTAGACTATGTATTCCTCCAAATGAAATACAGCAAAAAATACAAAAGACTTTTTGAATTGATAGTGAGTCTGATATGTCTCCTCTCACACGTAAAAGCGAGTACTGAATGACGTCAGTGGAGAGATCGCAAACTACGGACTCCACGCGAGTTCATCGTATCGTCAAACAGTGCAGGATAGGGGAACGATTTATAGGTGATCAGTGCTGGGCTTGTGACGAATCTTTGTGTGATTTTAGTCATTTGCTTATCAAAATCTCCATATTTACGAATTTTTCATCCTGCGACAACCATTTCAATCGGTCAGTCATTTTCTGTGGCTTTTTACGAGACACATTCGGTAAGTAAGGCACTGTTAAAATCCGATGGAACTTTGCACAGATGTGTTTGGCAGTGTCTTTAGTGTGTCTTTATCGCTTCACGTCGCTCCTTTCAGTTTAGAGCACAAAGTGATCAAGTAGAAATGCCTGAAACAGCAGTGTCCCGCCAAGTATGTGGATCTGGTGAGTGATTTCTCCTGAAGCTATGAAGCCCACATAACATAAATGTCAGGCATTTCCTTCTTCAAGATAATTTTCAGCCGCTTTCTGTAGGGGCAATGAAGACGCCCCTACAGCGTTTTCGATGGGAAGTGTTTGATAACCCACGATACAGACCTTAATTGGCTCCCTCCGTTGTTCATCTCTGCTCACGTGAACCGCTGGCTACGAAGACAACATTTTCGCACAAATAACGAAAGGCAGATCAGTATAGAGAACTGGCGGAAAGCAGAGGCGGCTGCTTTGCGACGAGGGTACTGGAAAGTTTGTACAACGCCACAACAAATGTCTAAGACGGAACGGCGAGTATTTAGAGACGTAACTGGAAGCTGTGGCTAACTGTTGCGAATAAAAACTTTTTGATTTTTACTTTGGTTTCCATATCGAGACCGATCGGACGTTACTTTCCGAACTGCCCTAGTATAAAGTAAAGTTTCTGAACGGAACGCGAAAATTACAGGAAGAAACATAGAAAATCATTGGAGAATGTGACTAACAACGGTAATGTACATAGCATATGTCATATTGTGTGTAGTACCTGCAGTTCGGTACTAAGTTTGAGCAGATAGGCGTAAGTTTATTAATATCCACTACACCAAGATAGTTCACCTTCCTTCCTTTATGGATGTGATGAAATACTGCGTGTTGCACCCTGTAGGTATGGCCTTCTTTATGAAGGTGTTTTGTAAAAGTAGAGCGGATATCTATCACCCTGCGAGACTGACCTCTATAGATTTTCCACAGTTGCAAGTGATTTTGTATATTCCACTCTTTTCCAAAGCTGTTGTCTTTACCATTGGGTAAACGTGCCCAACAGCGCTGTCCACATGAAGTGATAGTTTAAAGTTCTATATTACTGACGTTCTAATCATTGGGGGATCTGCAGATTGTGATACTTCAAAAAAATACTTCAGAGCCAAGACCCGCATTTAAATATTTATTTTGAATTGATGACTGGTTTCGACTCTACTTTTCTGTCATCCTCGGACAGATTCTTCTTCAAAATTATGTCACATATTTTGATAATATTGACAATTTAAATACACTCCTGGAAATGGAAAAAAGAACACATTGACACCGGTGTGTCAGACCCACCATACTTGCTCCGGACACTGCGAGAGGGCTGTACAAGCAATGATCACACGCACGGCACAGCGGACACACCAGGAACCGCGGTGTTGGCCGTCGAATGGCGCTAGCTGCGCAGCATTTGTGCACCGCCGCCGTCAGTGTCAGCCAGTTTGCCGTGGCATACGGAGCTCCATCGCAGTCTTTAACACTGGTAGCATGCCGCGACAGCGTGGACGTGAACCGTATGTGCAGTTGACGGACTTTGAGCGAGGGCGTATAGTGGGCATGCGGGAGGCCGGGTGGACGTACCGCCGAATTGCTCAACACGTGGGGCGTGAGGTCTCCACAGTACATCGATGTTGTCGCCAGTGGTCGGCGGAAGGTGCACGTGCCCGTCGACCTGGGACCGGACCGCAGCGACGCACGGATGCACGCCAAGACCGTAGGATCCTACGCAGTGCCGTAGGGGACCGCACCGCCACTTCCCAGAAAATTAGGGACACTGTTGCTCCTGGGGTATCGGCGAGGACCATTCGCAACCGTCTCCATGAAGCTGGGCTACGGTCCCGCACACCGTTAGGCCGTCTTCCGCTCACGCCCCAACATCGTGCAGCCCGCCTCCAGTGGTGTCGCGACAGGCGTGAATGGAGGGACGAATGGAGACGTGTCGTCTTCAGCGATGAGAGTCGCTTCTGCCTTGGTGCCAATGATGGTCGCATGCGTGTTTGGCGCCGTGCAGGTGAGCGCCACAATCAGGACTGCATACGACCGAGGCACACAGGGCCAACACCCGGCATCATGGTGTGGGGAGCGATCTCCTACACTGGCCGTACACCACTGGTGATCGTCGAGGGGACACTGAATAGTGCACGGTACATCCAAACCGTCATCGAACCCATCGTTCTACCATTCCTAGACCGGCAAGGGAACTTGCTGTTCCAACAGGACAATGAACGTCCGCATGTATCCCGTGCCACCCAACGTGCTCTAGAAGGTGTAAGTCAACTACCCTGGCCAGCAAGATCTCCGGATCTGTCCCCCATTGAGCATGTTTGGGACTGGATGAAGCGTCGTCTCACGCGGTCTGCACGTCCAGCACGAACGCTGGTCCAACTGAGGCGCCAGGTGGAAATGGCATGGCAAGCCGTTCCACAGGACTACATCCAGCACCTCTACGATCGTCTCCATGGGAGAATAGCAGCCTGCATTGCTGCGAAAGGTGGATATACACTGTACTAGTGCCGACATTGTGCATGCTCTTTTGCCTGTGTCTATGTGCCTGTGGTTCTGTCGGTGTGATCATGTGATGTATCTGACCCCAGGAATGTGTCAATAAAGTTTCCCCTTCCTGGGACAATAAATTCACGGTGTTCTTATTTCAATTTCCAGGAGTGTAGTTTGGAAATATGCAACTTAAAACAGTTCCACTACTTTTGAAAACGGTTACAAAATTCAAAATACTCTAGAGTATGTGTATATCTGATTCTGTGCTCTAGGGGAAGCGTTTTCGATTAGTAATCAAAACGTCATGGGTCCGGACTTCGTACATAGACAATTCTTAAGTTTTGAATAAAAATGATCAGCAATGGTGGCCAGAGCCTCCTGGCAACCTCGTCCTGTAAACAAGGATAAATTGGACGGGTGGGAAGAATACATTGATGGCCACTATGAGGGGGGAAGAGTTATCTGATGATGTGATGCAAGAAGCAACTGGAGTCGATATGGAACAGATACGACATGCATTACTACAGTCAGAATTTAAAAGAACTTTGGAAGACTTGAGGTCAAATAACGCAGAAGGAATTGATAACATTCACTTGGAGTTTCTAAAGTGGTTGTGTGAAGTTGCAACCAAGGGGCTGTTCAAATTGGTATGCAGAATCCATGAGACGGGCGACATGGGATGAAGCGTGGCGTGATGACGCATATTCCGAAAACTTTGTCTAAATCCCTTAAAACTGCATATGCACATATTTTTCGTCTGTCAGAAAAAGATCGCTTCTGTAAATTCATCCATGAGACGGGAATTTTAAACAGTGTCTAAAAATACTGTACATCGCCAACTCTCTTCGTAGGGTAGGTAAGATAACGCACGAAGGGTTGGAGAGCTGCCTTAGAAAGGGTGGTTCATTTAATTATACAGAAAAGTCTAACCTAGTGGTATCCAACTGGCCTAAGAGGTTTTTATTACAATTTCAGGCCAATGGCAATAGTGAAGGAGTAACAATAACACTTGACTATTAAAAACGCATGTGCTAACTGATACAGAGATAAAAGCTGAATAAGGTAACTATTCAGACAAATAAAGTACAAGGTAGGAAGTATTGTTCTGACTTTGTATAACTGTGATTCTGATCTGCTTTTCCTTTTCATTTCACCCACAAGTGACAAATATGTTATTGTAAATTGAACAACTTTCATGCAACCACCGTTTGCACACTAAACGTTGTAACCGGCCAGCTTCAATTCGCACCTCAAAGTAAAGTTCCAGGCATTCTACAGATTCGTCTTCATTGACTTCGTCTTAGTCGTAACAGCGTTGTCCGCGCCTGGTAGCTGAGTGGTCAGTGCGACGGAATGTCATGCCTACCGGCCCGGGTTCGATTACCGGCTGGTCGGAGATTTTCTTGTCCCAGGGACTTGGTGTTGTGTTGTCCTTACCATCATCCTTTCATCTCCATCGACATTCAAGTCGCCAAAGTGGCTTCAACTCGAATGACTTGCGCCAGGCGAACGGTCTATCCGACGGGAAGCCCTAGCCACACGGCATTTCCATTACAGCGTTGGCCGCACATCTCAGACCATCTTCACTCCAAGAAGCTCGATTTGTCCTCCCTTTATAGGTATTCAGCATGACGTATTTAACGGTAAACTACAACATGGTGATTTAGACAAACAATATTATACTATCAGCGCAAAATTGCCTCACAGGAAATTGACATCCCTGCTTTCATGAGTCAATTGCCCTAAAGCAATAGTGAAGAAGACGCACCTTGCCTTATCTGACCAGCATTAAACAAACCGTGCACCATTATCATTAACCTATCAGTCGCTTGCATCATTGGACTTTTCGTTAATTCCTTTGCATGCCCGTTATGTAACAGTATTTCACCATGTTCGGGAAATTTTAGTTACTTAGCTAGGCCAGTCGGTGAGACAATTCCTTCCCAAAAGTTGCACATATGCTCATAACTTCTAGAGAATTTGCAGCACGCCTGTACTCTACAATTACTAACTCGGTACTAAAAAGCTTTTGATCGTGTCCCACGGGAAGCTCTGTGGATCATACTAAAGAAAACTGGGTGCCCTGACAAAATTGTCAGTTTGATTCGGCAGTTTCATGAAAACATGATGGCAAAAATCCGCCATGAGGACAAGCTCTCAGAAGAGTTTCTCGTGACATGTGGTGTAAAACAAGGCTGTGTTCTGGCTCCCACACTCTTCTCACTTTACTTCGCAGTTGTTATGAGAGACGCGACCAAATCCTGTAGTAATCAAATTAGTCTCGACACAAGGACAGACAAAAGTGTCTTCAACATCTCTCGCTTCAGAACAAAAAGTCGCGTAACCAAACTATCCATCTTAGAGATTCTCTACGCGGATGATGTATGCATGAGGGCTAATTCTTGCGAAACTCTTCAGACTTACATAAATCTGCTAAATGCCTCCTGCAGAAGATTTGGCTTAGCCATTAGCATCACTAAGACGCAAGTTCTCAAACAGCCACTTAGAGGTCTTAATGCAGATGACTCCAGTATTGAGATAAATAACAAACCCTTGCAAAATGTGTCACATTTCAAATACCTGGGAAGCGAAATTAGAAGTGACAACAGCCTGACAACGGAAATCGCAGCGCGTATAGCCAGCGCAGCCTCAGCCTTCGGTAAGCTTAATGACCGAGTATGGAAATCACATGATCTCAAACTACAAACAAAAATTGCAGTCTACAAAGCAGTAGTATTATCCACCTTACTCTATGCCTCGGAAACCTGGTGCTGTTATAAAGCTGACATTAAGAAGCTAGATAAATTTCATCTTCGATGTCTGAGATCAATTCTGCGCATCAAATGGGAAGACCGTGTCCCAAACACAGAGATTTTGCGCCGCGTGAAACTGGCTGGTATTGAAGCTTTAATAATGAAACATCAACTGAGATGGAGTGGTCAAATAGTACGCATGGATGACAGTAGGCTTCCTAAAGAGGTGTTCTACTCGCAGCTTTCGTGCGGGAAGAGGAGGAAAGGTGGTCAACACCTGCGATATAAAGACACCATTAAACGCCACCTTGCAGCCTGTGGCATTCCAAGCAACCGTTGGGAGGAGCTAGCATTGCGCCGATCGGAGTGGCGATCAACTGTACATAAGAGCTTCGAACAATTCGAGCAAAAGCGTCGAATGAACCTGGATGCTAAAAGAGAGCTCCGAAAATCTCAGCTCAAGCCTGTCTACACGTATACTTACAATTCTGCTGGTCAACTTCACTGTGCTTCATGCAACAGGATATTCAAAGCGAAATTCGGATTCGCGAGCCACATCCGAGCCTACCACAACATGGACAGAGAAGACTGACGGAGTCGCTGTCGCCGGACACGGCGAGGAGGACATCATCATCATCATCACTAACAGAATGGTGCGGCCACATACCGGTAACTATACAAACGGAAACTGCGTCTTCTCTCCTATTCGCCTCAACTTCGGTACCTTTATCGTACTATAATATTTCCGAAAAAACACCGTCCACACAATTCAGAAGATAAATGCGAAAACAATTCCAAAAGCAGCTTAAATGGTCATGCATCCAAACTGCTGACAGTAACGATATACAGAAGAATGGAAAAGAAAATTGAGGATCTGTTAGGCGACGATCAGTTTGCCTTTAGGAAGGATAAATGTATGAGAGAGGCAGTTCCGACGTTGTGGTTGATAACGGAAACAACATTGAAGAAGCGTCAAGAAATGTTCTCAGAATTTGTTGACCTGCAAAAAGGGTTCGACAACCTAAAATGATGCTAGATGTTGGAGATTCTGACAAAAAAGGGGTAAGGTATAGGAAAGATGGATAATTTACAACATGTACAAGAATCAAGAGGACACAATAAGATGGGAACAACAAGAAATAGGTGCTCGTATTAAAAAGAGTGTAAGACAGGGATGTAGTCTTTCTCCCCCACTGTTCAGTCTATGCATCGAGGAGATAATGACGACAGTAAAAGAAGGTTAGAGACTGGGATCAAAATTGGGGTGAAAGTTTTTCAACGAAAAGACTCGGTGATAACATTGGAATCCTGAGTGAAGATGAACAAGAATTAGGTTTCTTATTGAATGGAATGAACAGTCTAATGAGTACAGAATACTGATGGAGAGTAAACCAAAGAAAGACGAAAGTTATGAGAAGTAGCAGAAACGAGAAACTTAACATCAAAAGCAGATGAACTCAAGGAATTCTGCTAATTTGGAGGCAACGTAACCAATAATGGATGAAGCAAGGGGGACACAAAAAGCGGACTAGCATAGGCAAAAATGACATTCCTGATTAACAGAAGTCGGTTAGTATCGAACTTAGACCTTAATTTGTGGAAGAAATTCCTGAAAAGTTAATCTTGGAGCAGAGCATTGTATGGTCGTGAATCAAGGGTAATAAAAAACTGGGGCAGAAGAAGATCGATGCACTTCAGAGGCTGTGATACAGAAGAATGTTGAAAATTAAGTATGGATTGAAGAGGTTCTCCCAGAATCGGTGAAGAAAGGACAATGTAGAGTGAAGAGGTTCTCCCACAATCGGCGAAGAAAGGCACATGTGGAAATCACGGACAAGAAAAAGGGACACGATGATAGGACGTGTGTTAAAATATCATGGAATAACTTTCATTGGTATTAGAGGCAGCTGTACTGGATAGAATCCGTACAGAGAGACAGATATTTGGATACATCCAGCAAGTAATTGAAGACGTAGGGTGCAAGTGCTGTTCTAAGATGTAAAGACTGTTGGCACATGTGAGGAATTCGTGGCGGGGCACACCACACCAGTCAGAAGACGGAGAACCGCCCCCCGCCCCTAAAGGAAATAGTGCGTTGCAATTCACAGTAAATAAAATAAGTTATGAAGAAAAATAATTTATGTTGATAAAACACATTCCTTGTCCTCTTCGTTATATAATTTGGAAATTGCATCACAGTTGCGGTATTCAGGCAGTCCCTTATCCCAAATATGTGGAGACAGTTTAATTTCACTTACAGGTTGTTCCACACCAGTGATAGGGGCTGACTTTATACCGCATTGTACCTGATGGGGATGCTTACTATTCCCACATGCGTGCCACACTGACACACATGTGAACACATACACACACACACACACACACACACACACACACACACACAAGTACCCATATGGGAATGCTTCAGTTCCCACTTCCATATTCTCTTGTAATTGTTGGTACCCGTACGAGAATGGTTCAATCCCAAGTAAATATTAGATATTAATGAAGGGCCTCCCGTCGGGTAGACCGTTCGCCGGGTGCAAGTCTTTCGATTTGACGCCACTTCGGTGACTTGAACGTTTATGGGGATGAAATGATGATTATGACAACACAAAACCCAGTCCCTGAGCGGAGAAAATCTCCGACCCAGTCGGAAATCGGACCCGGGCCCTTAGGATTGACGTTGTGTGACGCTGACCATACAGCTACCGGGGGCGGACAGTTATGAAGTTAAAGCAACACTTTGTTCTCTTCAGTTCGACTCATGACTAACTACTTTTACTTTCCTTTCAACACCGGCTATTATCTGTATTACACATCATTGCCATCTTACTGGCTCTATTTTTCCTTCTTCATTAATCTGTGTAACGTAGTCTGACATCTTGTATGTCTTCCTCACTTCCAGCTGGAGAGGCTGTGCCAACTGATTTCCTAAAACTAGTCATAAGGTCAAAAGCTCAGTATTGTACAAGGTTATAATGTCACATTTTTTACATGTATGTGGATCCTATTTGCATTTCTATTCCACAGAACTTCTGAATACTCTTTGGTTTTACAGTGGAAATCTCAGCACAAAATACTGCAAGGTAGCAATTTTTTTAAACGTACTGAGTACATTACGTTACTTTACATTCGCATTTTTATTGTTAGGCTTGTATTTCCCATTTTTAACCTTACACTTAAATCAGGGCCAAATTTAATGCAATAAAGTAATTTTACTTACTTTTTTGTCTACTTCATTGTGTCTGTCCACATTCGCTCTGTGACTTCATTAACAATAATACGAAGTGACTTTTCTGCAACGCGGAAGCATTATGATGCAGTAAGGTGCAGTTCATTGCATTTATGAGCTTTTCAGAGTGCCAAAACGCCTATCAGCACTTATTGATCTTGTAATTAGGCTAAATCCTCTATTTATACAAGAGGTTACTGAATTATTTCTGTAGTGGAATCATTGCCAACAGGGCGTATTCCAGACCACTCAACTAAGCTGTAATCTGGCCTAAAGCGTTTAAGCTCCTTTCGGTCCATAAGCTACGCCAACAGCTTTCCAATTATTAAACAGTTACTGTGTTTAGTGCGTATTAATGCGGAAACATGTCGGCAACAGTGATACTGATCTACAAGAGAAATAGGCCATTTTTTTAAAAAATGAAATTATTTATCATGGATTTTGGTGTTCTACAGTACGTCATTTCAGGAGTTGACTCGTTGCTGTAACAAAAGACGTAGGAACATGTTGGATGCGATGTCGTCTGAAGAACGAGGTCTCGTGTTAAGCCAGGTATCTCAAGACCCCAGTATGCAGTCATCGGTTGCGACGACAATAACACCTTAGTTCAGATTCAGTATCGAGAGTTGTGTTAGAAGTAAGAACTTGTTCCGGTGTAACGTCAAGCGCCGGTCCGTCAGCCAGAAACGTGAGAGCAGAGAGGGCTGTGAGACGACGTCAGCCAATAGTACGCTGACGGACCCCTCTGTAGGACGACGCCGAGTCAGGAGCGACACCTACACCAAGAGAATATAAGCACCGCTCCGCCTGGCCGCAGCCAGTTTAGGACTAGTCGATCTAGGAAAGCTACAGCAGTGACTTAGGGCTCTATTACTGGACTTGTATTTGAATTGTATATACTGAAGAGATTGCTTATGTTTCATGTCACCTTTTGCTTGCGACCTCTCATTGTACAGGGTGATCAAAAACTCAGTATAAATTTGAAAACTTAATAAACCACGGAATAATGTAGATAGAAAGGTAAAAATTGACACACATGCTTGGAATGACATGGGGTTTTATTAGAACAAAAGAAAGTTTACAAAATGTCCGACAGATAGCGCTGGACAGTAAAATTGCTACCGTGACGGTTGAGAGGTACGCCGATATGTTACAGAATCGCATCATCCCCAGCCTGGCTGATAAACACCTGCTGGAACGTACGATGTTTTTATAGGATGGTGCTCCACCCCATATTGATAGACGCGTGAAAGATCTCCTGCGCACGTCGTTTGGTGATGATCGTGTGCTCAGCCGCCACTTTCGTCATGCTTGGCCTCCTAGGTCCCCAGACCTCAGTCCGTGCGATTATTGGCTATGGGGTTACCTGAGGTCGCAAGTGTATCGTGATCGAAAGACATCTCTAGGGATGCTGAAAGACAACATCCGACGCCAATGCCTCACGATGACTCCGGACATGCTTTTCAGTGCTGTTCACAACATTATTCCTCGACTAAAGCTATTGTTGAGGAATGATGGTGGACATATTAAGCATTTCCTGGAAAGGACATCATCTTTGTTTTGTCTTACTTTGTTACGCTAATTATCGCTATTCTGATCAGATGAAGCGCCATCTGTCGGATATTTTTTGAACTTTTGCATTTTTTTTGGTTCTAATAAAACCTCATGTCATTCCAAGCATGTGTGTCAATTTGTACCTCTCTATCTACATTATTCCGTGATTTATTCAGTTTTCAAATTTATACTGACTTTTTGATCACCTGGTACATATCTTAAAGGTAAGTACTGTCAATTATCTGAGTGTAATAAAATCTCATTAATAAGATTTGCTTGAGATGTTGTCTAGCGATCCTAGAAAGCAGGTTTCCTAGGCACCCTATATTAGACGAGTGGGCAGGACACAACAGAACTATATCGAAGTTAGTGGTCAACTTAAAAATGAGAGAAGAGACTATCATTCAGCACTGCATCAAGATAATTTATACAAAGCGTCAGTAACAAATACATAAGTATCAATCCTGTCGATATGAAATGTTTCCAGGCGAAGTATTGTAATCTGTTCAAGTTTTAGTAAAGACACGTAAACATTTGAGTCACATTACTATGACCACCCCTACGTTAGATGTCAATGTACAATAACGACTCACAGAAGGCAGGGGCAGTCCTAGCAGCGGAGGATATACAAAGCGCGTCGCGAGGATGCGAAAACAGTGCAGTCGTTTTCGTAATGTGGAAATTGAGTCCTGGACCTGATGTCCAAAAGGGCATGGTCATTGGCTTTCAGTCCAAGGGTGGAAGCATTTTCGAAACGGATAAGTTTGTAAACTGTGAGTGCCACCATGAGTGAAGTATATTGTGCATGGCAAAATAGCGCTATCCAGAACCGGCACTGAAGCAACTGTTGAGTACCACGGGCCATAGACAACAGGGCTGAACAACGGCTACAGACACCTGTACGAGCGAACAGACGTGCGATAGTTGAGCAGCTGACTGTCTAGATGAACTAAGGAGCTACCAACAATGTCTCCTCAACGAACTTATAGCGAACGCTGCTGTGCATGGGCCTCTTAGCAAGCGTCTGGTTCATGCACCCATACCGACTGCTGTTCATCGGCGACTAAGGCTGCAATCTGCCCGCCAGTACCGCAACTGGACGTTTGAGTTGCTACAAGCGGTTTCTCAGATGAATCACGATTTGCGCTTCATCTAACAAGTGGCCGTTTGAGTATACCGCCCTGCAACAGTTGTCCGAAGACAGGCAGGAGAACGGAGGGTTATGGTCTTGGGTCATATTTTCGTCGCAATCCCTGGGTGGCCTCGTCCTTCTGTAACGCACTATGGATCAACATAAATATGCATATATCCTTGGGATATATACATACTTGTGTTTTCCCCAACGTGATGGCATCTACCAGCAGGACAATGCATCGTGTCTCACGGCAACATTGCATGTGCATGATTCGAAAAGTACCAGGATGAGTTAACCATACTCCCCTGGCCACCAAACTCCCTGGATTTAAAACCAATCGCTAATCCTTGGTACTACCTCGATCAGTAGTTCGCTCCATAATCTTCAGACGACAAACTTAAGACAATGGAGTTGTCAAGGCTTTAGATCCCTGGCGGTACCATCCACAAAAATTTTTTACAACTACTCGTATTACTGAATACATACACTTTGCCAAATCCCTAACATATTCACAACAATCCATAATAATTTCCCACAGCACAATTTATCAAAATAATTAAATAAGCTTGTAAGCACACACACACACACACACACACACACACACACACATACATAGAGATGTGTTGGCTCGAGTGTTTCAGAAGAGAAAATTTTTTTTTCAACATTTAAATTTGTCACATTAATGTTGTACATCATATTAAATGGAAGGAAAGTTCAGAAAAAACAAATAAAATTCATGTATTGTGTTTTATTTTTATATCTCCCACAAGTTAAGTGTCAGTTTAATGTTTTTTTTGCACATCCACACACACACACAATAAATCTCAAATTTGAGTACACGTAGTTCAAAAGTCATATGTACTTAATTACTATTAATAATTAATAGTTATTGAAAACATGGTAATCAAAACAATGTATTCCACATAATTGCAACATTTTATGAATTATCTCTTTATCAAATGTTTGTTATGTTAAGTAGCAAACATATTTAGACATAGCAAGAAAGATAATTTTCTTGTAAATGAAAACAGAATACTTTTTTCTGACTTCTAACACCATTAAAGCCAAAAAATTCATTCAAAAATTCAAACCATTTGTAATTACAAAATCGATAAAAATTTTGTACCCATTAAAAAGTCAGTTTACAAAGTAGATAGTTTTCCATTCCTTTAGATTCTGTCCATTACATGTGTCAAATTTTGAGTACAGTAGTTCTTTTCTTGGTTGTAGACTTTTTTCAGTCATCTTGTCACTGAACAAGCTAGATGCATACCTGAAAAATTCCACATTTTTATAGTAATATGGAGGACTGGAATAAATTTGTTGCATTGTGACAATAAATGTCATATTAAAGCAACTTAATTCTATGACTGATTGCTGCTCTATCTAACCAAAATTTGTAATGGATAATTGTACCATTTTTGGCATCTGGTGTGGATCCATATCATTCAGATAATTTATTATGTGTTGATCCTAAGAAGAATGCACATCTGTCCTCACAAAATGTTGGTGTAGAATCGATTAGAAGTACAATATTAATGATGTCCCAAAAGCAGAAGCTTCACAATTTTTATATGGTGATGAAGGCTTTTCATAAGACAAAGGCAAGCTATTTCCCAGATATCTCAGATTGATCTCAAAAGTGTTGTGTGATGTCCTTAGGTTAGTTAGGTTTAAGTAGTTTTAAGTTCTAGAGGACTGATGACCATAGACATTAAGTCCCATAGTGCTCAGAGCCATTTTGATCTCAAAAATATATTATGTAGTAGTCGTTTTTAACATAATTTTGTTAACTTCAAATAAGTTTCAACAGTAAAATTTCTTCAATTTTTTCCAACAGTAAGAATACCACATTTCATTAGAACACATTTTTAGTTAATCTTAACTTCTCATTTCCATTCACACTCAGTTTTATAGTAACTTTAGTTTTTAATATATCACACAGTTTTTAATCAAATGGTACATATTTATAGCCAGTTACAACAATATGCCCAGTACTCCATTATGTTCATTTAAAAATACTCCAGACATATCAGACCCACAGCAAGCATCTCATTAAATAATCACAATAGCCACACATGAAATTTTAGGTGAACAGGTAATACAGTTAATACAACGTTTACATATTCTTGTCATGAAGTACACACAGTACTGTCAAAATCAACATGCAAAGCCTTGGATACCACAAAATACGTCACTATAGCTTCTGTACAAGTGTTGCATCATCATAGTACCTCAAATATAAAACTTTGCTGAATATGATACTGATACTCCATCAATGACACCACTGTTTAGCCTGCAAAACATGAAGTCTCTGATGTAGCAAATTATGCTTCAAAATTTTTATGTAAGTACTTGTATAGCTTTTAGTTCTCATAATCTATTTACTACTGCAATCTGACAAACCTCTTTCTCTGACGAATTTCAACTTCACAATGCCACAACGATAGAAACAAAGCTGACACTGTTTCCCAAACTATAACTTCAAGGTTACCCTCAATGCTTCTCTCTAATACTTCAAATGCTTTCATAGTACAAATTCTCATCTGCTGACTGTTATCGCAAAATATCAGCAAAACATCAAGTCTGACTTACTACTTTATAAAAAGCAATTTTCTTTCGCAAATTGAACAGAAGTTCCCCAAAATAATCAAAATTTATAGCAATCTAGTATTTTGTGCCTCAACATAACATAAATGCAACATATCCCACATTTGTTTAATTAACCCAGATCAAATGCAATTTGTCTAAATCACAGCACAAAAGTTTCCCGTATGCAATCAAATTACTCCATACAAATGTCTCGAAATTCAGACAGAGCTAGAATTCGTACTTCAACAAATGTTATTCTGTATACAAAGGCTTCTCGACCATAGACAGTAATTATTACTTTTTCTTTTACCATCCAAGAAACTCTTCAGACTCAACAGGCCCAAATACAAAATAATTTTCCATGAAACAATTTATTTTTAATAAAGAAATGGTTACATTTAGTAAATGATTTCTCTAGAAGAAGTAGGAGACAGATTAATAGTAGAATATGATGTAAAAGACTATCAGATGAATTTGTGTAAGTTTACAGCATGCAAGAATGAAAATTTCCAAGTAATACTGCATGAGCTTTCAGAACCTGGATTTAGCCTACAGAAATCACAATCATAGCTCATGACTCTTTGGGGACCTGAATACTAGTTTCCTGCTCATCACTTGCCTTGACATCATCTGCTGCAAACATTGTTATGGCTCTAAGAGCAAGCGCAAGTTACAACATTTCCCTCTACAGTACATTCACAACAAACTGCCAAGAAAAACACTTAAACTTTTAACTTTACCTTCTATGAATCTGCATATAAGCATATTATTAGCAACTAAATCTCTGAAAACGTTTCACCAAAATGCAGTTTTGAACTTTTACAAATCAGCTGAGGAGCAAACCACAATCAACAGTGTGCCACTGCACTCAGTTAACATAAAAAACTTTCATCATGTTTTTAGACGCACTTTCAATATGAAGTGTGCTTGATTTTCAAAGTGCTGTATAATTTTTTTTGTTTTTTGTTTTCCAGTGTTGCATTTGAAGCTTTGTTCTTTTGAACAACAGATAAGTCTGTAGTTGGTAAAGTTGTGTCAGAACATTTACTGTTTGACACTAATGTCACATTTCAGTGGAAGACTTATCTTTAACATTGCTGGTTTCATTCAACAAGATCTTCTTCTTCATTAAAAAAACTGTTTTCACTGTCAATTCCACATTCTTCACTCTAACACCCAGTCAATTGTTTTCTGAAATATGATTAGTATTGGACTGAACTTCAACTGAAATTGTTTTGAGTTGTTCACTGTTCCCTTCTTATTATATACTTACTTTATCTCTGAAAACTCTAACCTGACTGATATACTCATCTTGCAACAGTTTCAATTTTGACATCGATTCTGACTTGAATTAGTCATTATTAGCTTTCAACTGTTTGTCTACTTGAAAAGAAACTGTTTCCAGCTTATGTACCAAACTTTAATGCTGTACACCTCCTAATCTGGTATTAGTTTCATTCACATCTGATTTCCTCCCTACTGCTACATTCATTTCTTGTCAACTTTACTGTGAATTTATTAATCACTGGTACCAACATAAAGAGATTTCATATAGCCTTTACTTATCTCTGTTTTTGACGATATTCAGCCCAGTAGTCAATTGTGTGATTATTGTCACATGTTTCGGGACAACATTATCTCAGTTTCAAGTACTAAAAACAAGAAACCAGATAAAACAATCCTATTTATACCGACAGACATATAAGGATTACAGACGTTCTGAGCTATAGTCCACCTTACAAAAATTTTTTATGCCACTAGGCCTCATCACAACTTAAAAACAAGTGGCACATGTGCACTGTCAACTCAAACTATAAAACATAAGACATCACAAGCCAGTGCATTCAACGTTCGCGAGGGACAGTTGCAAACTGAAAGCCACTGCCATCACCTACCAATGATGACATTTACTTAAGCCTAATCCTCAGCACCAATGATAGTATTGTCCATCATAACTGTGTGGTTCTAGCCCAGTCTAACTTAAAACTTTCTCTACGCTGCAATCTCAACTGAAACAGGATGCGTAAATCCTGTCACTAATTGAAATATGTTGGTGGATCATTCTGAAGGACGATATCGCTTAATTTGTGTCTAGAAATACCCTTTCGACACTTCGTCGTCTCATACAAAACGCCCACGCACTCCTCTTTCAAGGTACAATAAATCTCCACCTAGTCTAAGTTGCCACCCTTTTTCTTCAAAGTGCAAGCACCCTCATACTTTCCATTATGTCCCCCCAGCGAATGATGCTCATTCTTGAGATGCTTTCTATAGCTGATAAGCCGTTGTATGTATTATTATGCTCTTTAAATCCAACTTTAAAATTCCGTCCCACTTGCCCCCCATATCTCGCTCCACAATCTTGAAATTTTACTTCAGACACTCCAATTTCTTCATCCAGTTCTCTTCTGTGTCCATCTTATGCCTTAGCCCTCGTCCTAATTGTAGTGGCGACAATCACACGAGTGACAACTGGGCTAAATGTCCTCAATATTGCTTGAATAACAGATGTATTGGCTTTGCACCAGTTATCACTGTTTTTGTTTCAGATTTCGGATTGAAGATCTCCTACTTTTTTTCTATTTCATTTACCTGCAGTATTTATGAGATAATTTAATCCATGAAAATTTTGGTCCCCAACGTCAAGTCCAATTCAGCTTTATTATTTTCTTCCATGGTCCATATATTGTCGATAATTACTTCTGTATACTGAAATGCTTCTGAAAAATGTAACACACAATAGTATTGCAGCCTTTAATTTCTTTGTATGTCTGGCTAAAGACCACAAACATAACAGCCCCTCTCAGACTATTATAATTTCCTGCATGCACTTCTAGTAACTAAATTAATGCGTAGATTTGTTATTTAATCTTACAAGAGAAGATGAAGATGCTTTGTTAGTATATTAGTACACGCACCTCAGAATTTAGGGGAATATTACAGATAACAATCTATATCATACTAAGGATCATACAGACTTTTTGATATAAAAGACTCAAGTGGTCAGTTGTGTTTTTACGTTGACATTTTTCTTTCAGTGGTTTCTCATTTTTGATAATTTTAAGATTTATTCACAAAACACAATTTTTTCTCACATGAGACACATTTTCATAGCACATTTTCAAAACAAAAGACATTCTATACAGGTATAAAAAGTTCTTTCAAATGGCAGACTGACTGAGCCACTCTGAGACTCAACAAGTGTTTGCTTTGGCGTGTATTTCTATGTACACACAAAACAGTATTGCTTCAAGAATGTTTTACAAACTTCTGTTCATCAAATAGTAAGTTGTATAATTTTGAGCTCTTGGAACAGAGAAAAATTTATGTGACATTATATTTTTATGGTGCAAACTTTTCAGAAATATAATAGAAGGTAAAGGTATTTGTATATTACAAAAATACATTCAATAATTACTTTACAATATGTCATGTCACAAGGTTTTTACATATCTGGACATATATAGCTTTTATCAAAAGGTAATCCATTTCTGCAGAAGTTAGTGTGTATCTGTTATATGAAACATCTTCTGTGATTAATGAGCAATAAAATTTTGTGTGGCATTATGTAAATTAAAATCAGAAGAAACATATTATCGAAGTACTATTTATGAATGATATCCAGAAAAATCAAAACACCTGATTGTCTTTTGAACATGTACATGCTCTATTTTAAATCTAAATTATTGTACAATTAATTTTCTAGCATAACTAATTTCTGTAGCATGCCATTGCCACACAGAAGCATGAAAAACTGTCATTCCGCTATGGGTGAACGGGAAAGTCATAAACTTTCGAAAATGCGCCAGTGTATTTCGTAAATATATGTGAAAATTGAATTTCGTACATTGTGCGGAAAATCGGAATAACCATTACCGAAATGAAAGTCGTAACACACCTTTGGCTGAGCCTGGAAGTTGCCATAAGTTTCACAAGGCTCAACCTTAGGCCCACTATTGTTTCCTATACAGGGTGTTACAAAAAGGTACGGCCAGACTTTCAGGAAACATTCCTCACACACAAATAAAGAAAAGATGTTATGTGGACATGTGTCCGGAAACGCATAATTTCCATGTTAGCGCTCATTTTAGTTTCGTCAGTATTTACTGCACTTCCTCGATTCACCGCCATGATTTCATACGGGATACTCTGCCTGTGCTGCTAGAACATGTGCCTTTACAAGTACGACACAATATGTGGTTCATGCACGATGGAGCTCCTGCACATTTCAGTCTAAGTGTTCGTATGATTCTCAACAACAGATTCGGTGACCGATGGATTGGTAGAGGCGGACCAATTCCATGGCCTCCACGCTCTCCTGACCTCAACCCTCCTGACTTTCATTTATGGGGGCATTTGAAAGCTCTTGTCTACGCAACCCCGGTACCAAATGTAGAGACTCTTCGCGCTCGTATTGTGGATGGCTGGGATACAATACGCCATTCTCCAGGGCTGCATGAGCGCATCACGGATTCCATGCGACAGAGGATGGATGCATGTATCCTCGCTAACGGAGGACATTTTGAACATTTCCTGTAACAAAGTGTTTGAAGTCACGCTGGTACGTTCTGTTGCTGTGTGTTTCCACTCCATGATTAATGTGATTTGAAGAGAAGTAGTAAAATGAGCTCTAACATGGAAAGTAAGCGTTTCCGGACACATGTCCACATAACATACTTTCTTTCTTTGTGTGTGAGGAATGTTTCCTGAAAGTTTGTCCGTACCTTTTTGTAGCACCCTGTATATGTAAAGGACCTTCTCTCTAACATAACACAAACAGAGTTAGTTCATTTTGTGGATGACACTAGTACTGTGATCAACAGAAACATACATGAAAGTATAGAAGAAATGCCTCATAATGTTCTTAAAAGTACTGTTAAGTAGTTTTCTGTGAATAGTCCCACTCGCAGTTTCAAAAAAGACAGAACATGTACAATTATGCTCATCAAGAGATACTGCATAATGCTAAATGGTAAAAAAATTATGACTAGGGTCGAAATGTCAAAATGAGAATTTAAACTGGATGAAATGCATTACTGAATTCCTTAAACAACTTAGTTCAGTCACATTTGCACGTCGAATCTTAGTGAGGGATATATCCCTAAGTTATTTTCATTGAATTATGTCATATGGTATAACGTTATGGTGTAATTCAGCTTTAATAAATAAAGTATTCACGCTGAAACACATGACGTAATTTCAGTAACTGGTTCTCACTCTTGTAAACATCTGTTTAAGTGGCTAGGTCTTTTGACAACTGAGTATGTTTATTCCCTGATGAAATTTGTTGTAAATAATCCACTCAAGGTGAAAATGTACATAATTACATTCCAGAAGAAAAAAAAGAAGTTCATTACTCCACATTCAGGTGTCTTTAGCACAAAAAAGGGGTGCAAAATACTTTCACTAAAATTTTTGATTACGTACCTAGTTACATCAAATGTCTGACCGTCGACGAAGTTAAATTTGAAACCAAACAGGAAAAGTTTCTCCTTGACTACCCCTCCTATCCCATAGAAGAATTTAAATTTTTTCAGGGATAAAAGGCGCAAAAGAAGAGTTTTGAAAATTAGATTGACTGATAAGGTAACGAATGAGGAGTTTCACTGCAGAATCGGTGTCGAAAGGAACATATGAAAAACGGAACATATGGAAAACACTGACAAGAAGAAGGCACGCGATGATAGGGCATGTGTTAAGACGTTAGGGAATAGCCTCCGTGGTACTAGAGGGGGTTGTAGATCGTGAAAACTGTAGGGGTAGAGAGACTGGAATATATGCTCTGGGGTGAAGATGTTAGCACAGGAGACTTATTCGTGGCGGAGTGGTTCAAGTTAGTCAGAAGACTAATGACTTTCAAAAAATGAGTGCTTGAATTACTTACAAATTACTACAATTATGCATGATGAAACTATAGCCACATTAACATATAAATGTTTTAGGTGAATCTAAAAGTGATCGTTCCACATCATTTGACGTACAAACGATCCACAAAACATGAAACTAACTATATCTCTCCATGTGATAGGTTTTCAGCATTTCCATCTTTTTGCCTCAGGATTATCGTCAGCGAGGGGCAGAACCACGCAAGTGTTCACTACACTCTTTCTTTTTCACTCCACATTCCACGGCCTCAGCAGCATTGCTTGTTTTGTGGGAGAGTCACTTATACACCTTTCAACTAGTTTATACAGCTGATTTATGTACTGTAGTACGTTATTCATAGCTGAGTAAACCAAGGTGTGATGAAACACGTGCTGACGACGCAGCTCGAACTGCTGTGTTAAATGGCCATGAACTTCGAATCATGAAGTCTTTGCACGTGGTGTGTCATGACAATCTCGTCTATTCATCGAGTTTACCAAAACACATATTATGTTTTTAGCTTATGCAGATTTTTTACAAGGGACAACGTAACTATCTCGATTTATCACGAAATTCGATTTACTGAAGTTGGAATCACCAACGGCGAACTTCATTGTACCCGTGCAACACTACACACAGCGCTTGAGTCATGCGCGAAACTGCGCGTGAACTCTATATTTAGAATTCAAGTCTTTGGTGAATAACGAGGCATGTCACGTTTAAGTACCTCCAAGTGAAACATAAATCTGCCTGGAAAATTTTATTTAGACCACCAACACAGTTTATTACATAGCTAAAAAAAGATTTTCTATGGTATTTAGTGTCTCGCTCTTGCATAAAATAGTTTTGTTTTTTGAATACTGAAAAACTGGGCACCCTGACAAAGGTCTTAGCTGTCGTAGGTTAGTACATTGATCTTGTACTTCCAATGAACTGTATGTGTCATCCGTAACAGTTCTGTCAGTGACAAACTTATTATAAGATTCAACGTCTGAGGCTGCCACATACTACTTGGCTGGCTTCGTGAAGTCTCCATATTTCTCAGATTTAACTGGGAGAGGCACTCTATAAAGTTTTCTCTCCGAGACGTGATAGCAGATGAGGCTTTCTGAATGACGAAATCATGGTAGATAAGCTGCCACAATGATACACTACAGCGAACTACATGGTTTTTGCAGTGCAGTACACAGACAACCTGTACTCGGAAGCAGTAAACTTATCATTATCAGCCAGAGTAAGGTTGGACCGAAACGGCTTTTATAGATAGCACAAGAAGTCGTAAGATAGATCTCGTGTAACATCAACCACATTGAACATGTTGGATGTATTTTACATGCCTGAATCTGGCTACTGTTTGGTGCAAGGACAAAGCAAGCCATCGATTTGTATTTCTGTTTCTTGCCCCAAGCACGACTTCGACAATATAATTTCCTGTGTTAGTCAGAAATGGTATCACGGACATGTGTCATTCTTGCGCCATACGTTAGAGCAGTTTTCAGACAATGCAATTGTAGCAAAATTCAACTTTCGGCTAAAGACAAGACTTATATGGTTGCTGCATCAATGCCTACAATATCGAGTCCATAATTTAGTAACGAATTTTGTCTACAGGTTTCTTGTAACTCGTAACAATGAACAGAAGCTGAAAATTTGAATCGACACATGCATTACCGAAACTGACTACACTTTACTTTTCAGCACCGGGTAGCGTTAGGCTTAACTCACCGTAACCATGACAAAATTCGCACTGGGCGTGATAGAAATGTCGAACAATAGTCGTAGCCGATGACCGCTGCGGTCCCATACGCTAGTTACCGACACAAGCTGCCTACAGGACCCGTCCTGTGTGCGTGTGTGAGTGTGGCGCTCGGATACGCAGCCTGCGCAGGTGGCACGCGCCGGACGAGATGGCCGCTGCACGCACTCACGCACGCACGCGACGGTACGTGACTTCCTGTATGGCGCGTCCTGTCTGCGGGGTGTACGGCCGCACGACGAGAGCCGCAGTCCAGCGAGCCGTCCGAAAGGAGTCGCCAGCGCTGGACCGGCCTGCACCTGCTAAACCAGAACCCCGTACCGCCAGCCCGTGAGAGAGCACTTCCGGGATATCAGACAACAGCTTATAGAGGGAAGGACTCTGACTGGCACTCAGTTTTGAGGGATACTGTAACAAGGAATGCGTATCAAGAGTTATTCGCCACTTCTGTTAATCATCGTAAGTAGGCCGACCATTGCTCGTTTTTTTAAATGCCTGGAGGTTATAAATAAGTGTAGCTACAAACGGAGATACATTGTGGGCTGCAATTATCCTATGCCAGCGGTCTTTGATAGATATGCGAATGCGCTAGCGCAGAACCGTCAAATAGGTACATACACTACTGGCCATTAAAATTGCTACACCAAGAATAAATGCAGATGATAAACGGGTATTCATTGGACAAATATATTATACTAGAACTGACATGTGATTACATTTTCACGCAATTTGGGTGCATAGATCCTGAGAAATCAGTACCCAGAACAACCACCCCTGGCCATAATAACGGCCTTGATAGGCCTGGACATTGAGTCAAACAGAGCTTGTATGGCGTGTACAGGTACAGCTGGCCACGCAGCTTAAACACATAGTGACTGGTGTATTGTGACGAGCCAGTTGCTCGGCCACCATTGACCAGACGCTTTCAATTGATGAGAGATCTGGAGAATGTGCTGGCCAGGGCAGCATTCGAACATTTTCTGTATGCAGAAAGGCCTGTACAGGACCTGCAACATGTGGTCGTGCATTATCCTGATGAAATGTAGGGTTTCACAGGGATCGAATGAAGGGTAGAGCCACGGGTCGTAACACATCTGAAATGTAACGTCCACTGTTTAATGTGCCGTCAATGCGAACAAGAGGTGACGGAGACGTGTAACCAATGGCACCCCATACCATCACTCAGCGTGATACGCCAGTATGGCGATGATGAATACATGCTTCCAATGTGCGTTCACCGCGATGTCGCCAAATACGGATGCTACCATCATGATGCTGTAAACAGAACCTGGACTCATCCGAAAAAATGACGTTTCGCCATTCGTGCACCCAGGTTCGTTGTTGAGTACACCGTCGCACACGCTCCTCTCTGTGATGCAGCGTCAAGGGTAACCGCAGCTGATAGTCCATGCTGCTGCAAACGTCATCGAACTGTTCGTGTAGATGGTTGTTGTCTTGATAACGTCCCCATATGTTGACTCAGGGATAGAGACGTGGCTGCACGATCCGTTACAGCCATGCGGATAAGATGCCTTTCATCTCGACTGCTAGTGATACGAGGCCGTTAGGATCCAGCACGGCGTTCCGTATTATTCTCCTGAACGATTAGTTCAAATGGCTCTGAGCACTATGGGACTCAACTGCTGTGGTCATCAGTCCCCTAGAACTTAGAACTACTTAAACCTAACTAACCTAAGGACATCACTCACATCCATGCCCGAGACAGGATTCGAACCTGCGACCGTAGCAGTCGCGCGGTTCCGGACTGCGCGCCTAGAACCGCGAGACCACCGCGGCCGGCCCTCCTGAACGCACCGATTCCATATTCTGCTAACAGTCATTGGATCTCGACCAACGCGAGCAGCAATGTCGCGATACGATAAACCGCAATCGCGATAGGCTACAATCCGACCTTTATCAAAGTCGGAAACGTAATGGTACGCATTTCTCCTCCTTAAACGAGGCACCACAACAACGTTTCACCAGGCAATGCCGGTCAACTGCTGTTTGTGTATGAGAAAACGGTTGGAAACTCTCCTCATGTCAGCACGTTGTAGGTGTCACCACCGGCACCAACCTTGTGTGAATGCTCTGAAAAGCTAATCATTTCCATATCACAGCATCTTCTGCCTGTCGGTTAAATTTCGCGTTTGTAGCACGTCATCTTCGTGGTGTAGCAATTTTAATGGCCAGTAATGTATAATGAAAATTGTAAATTTTATCGTATTATCCAAGAGCATAAGCTATGTGTCTATTAGATAGATGTACATGGGAAAGAATACTGAGAGGCATTTGTCGCTGAAGCAGAGTATGTGTAACAAAGAGCTTAAGTTAGATCGCGCTCAAGTAGGCAGTTGTTAATCAGGAGTAACAGGAGTAGCGCGCCATAGGCTGGCATTGTCTGTTGCGATGCGCCGTAGTGGGCAGGTGCTTAGTGTTAAATATTCAGTGGTATAATTTCAGTGGTGTATGATAATGACTTATGGAAGAAATAAGATTTTAAGTAAAATTAATTACGAAAATGCCACAAATATTATGAAAATTTGATGAAGAATCTTTCTACATATTGTAACACCGATCTACAATAAGCTAATCTGTATTCATGTACACTCCTGGAAATTGAAATAAGAACACCGTGAATTCATTGTCCTAGGAAGGGGAAACTTTATTGACACATTCCTGGGGTCAGATACATCACATGATCACACTGACAGAACCACAGGCACATAGACACAGGCAACAGAGCATGCACAATGTCGGCACTAGTACAGTGTATATCCACCTTTCGCAGCAATGCAGGCTGCTATTCTCCCATGGAGACGATCGTAGAGGTGCTGGATGTAGTCCTGTGGAACGGCTTGCCATGCCATTTCCACCTGGCGCCTCAGTTGGACCAGAGTTCGTGCTGGACGTGCAGACCGCGTGAGACGACGCTTCATCCAGTCCCAAACATGCTCAATGGCGGACAGATCCGGAGATCTTTCTGACCAGGGTAGTTGACTTACACCTTCTAGAGCACGTTGGGTGGCACGGGATACATGCGGACGTGCATTGTCCTGTCGGAACAGCAAGTTCCCTTGCCGGTCTAGGAATGGTAGAACGATGGGTTCGATGACGGTTTGGATGTACCGTGCACTATTCAGTGTCCCCTCGACGATCACCAGTGGTATACGGCCAGTGTAGGAGATCGCTCCCCACACCATGATGCCGGGTGTTGGCCCTGTGTGCCTCGGTCGTATGCAGTCCTGATTGTGGCGCTCACCTGCACGGCGCCAAACACACATACGACCATCATTGGCACCAAGGCAGAAGCGACTCTCATCGCTGAAGACGACACGTCTCCATTCGTCCCTCCATTCACGCCTGTCGCGACACCACTGGAGGCGGGCTGCACGATGTTGGGGCGTGAGCGGAAGACGGCCTAACGGTGTGCGGGACCGTAGCCCAGCTTCATGGAGACGGTTGCGAATGGTCCTCGCCGATACCCCAGGAGCAACAGTGTCCCTAATTTGCTGGGAAGTGGCGGTGCGGTCCCCTACGGCACTGCGTAGGATCCTACGGTCTTGGCGTGCATCCGTGCGTCGCTGCGGTCCGGTCCCAGGTCGACGGGCACGTTCACCTTCCGCCGACCACTGGCGACAACATCGATGTACTGTGGAGACCTCACGCCCCACGTGTTGAGCAATTCGGCGGTACGTCCACCCGGCCTCCCGCATGCCCACTATACGCCCTCGCTCAAAGTCCATCAACTGCACATACGGTTCACGTCCACGCTGTCGCGGCATGCTACCAGTGTTAAAGACTGCGATGGAGCTCCGTATGCCACGGCAAACTGGCTGACACTGACGGCGGCGGTGCACAAATGCTGCGCAGCTAGCGCCATTCGACGGCCAACACCGCGGTTCCTGGTGTGTCCGCTGTGCCGTGCGTGTGATCATTGCTTGTACAGCCCTCTCGCAGTGTCCGGAGCAAGTATGGTGGGTCTGACACACCGGTGTCAATGTGTTCTTTTTTCCATTTCCAGGAGTGTATTTATGCGCTTTTGCTCTAGAAAGAATTTGAATGAGACCAGCTTTGTACGTAACCCGAAGTTTTTTATTGTATTTTTTGTTAAGTTCATTTGTTTGCGTAAATGTAATTTTTACGATATGGTTTGACAAATGCAAGTCAGTTTCACAATATAGCAAGATTTTCAAGTAAAAAAATTCAATAAAAAACTTAGGTTTACATACAAAGCTGGTCTCATTCAAATTCGTTCTACAGAAAAAGCGCATAACTATATGAGTATTGATTACCTTATTATAGATCGATGCAGAAAGATTCTTCATCAACATTTCATGATCCGCATTTCGTGATCCGCAGTAACGTTTCGAATTTTGCTCTTCGCTTTCTGCTAGGGATCGAAATTGTTGAAATGCGACTAAGCAACAACTCCATGTGACTAGGCACATTTTACTCTACAGGATCCAATGAATACGCAGAACTGTCGAGTTTGAGGTATAGTTAAACTGCGCGTTATGCGCGAAGAGCCACGGTAGTCGCCAGATGAAACTGTATGGCGTGGATTCACATGCATCTTTATTCTCGTTCTTTGTTCTTTTAAGAGAATACACCGAGAGGGCCTGGCCCGTATACTGTGAAATTCGTACCTTATCGAGACCTCTTTCTACACCATGTGATTTCTGCTTTGGAAGAGCGCAACTGTATGGAAACCGCAGTTCTCATACAAGATAGGGCAACCACTTTGCTTGCCCAGTGAAAAATATGGGTTGGTGCAATCTTTCACGAGCGTTTTTTTCTACAGGGGTTTGCCATATGTATCGCTTACTAGATCAGCTGATCCTAATCCATGTGACTTTTGACTCTGGGGATATCTACTAGAACGCGTTTATCGGAGATACCTAATCTGAAGTCCAGTACACAGGAACACGTTACTCAAATCATACCGGAACTGTTGATCACGTTGTTCGACGGATGCAGCATCTCGTCTCTGTCTCCGGAGCTCATGTTGAATAAACTGGTAAGCGACGATAAGCGACGACTAATGGTATAGCCCGCATCTCGTGGTCGTGCGGTAGCGTTCTCGCTTCCCACGCCCGGGTTCCCGGGTTCGATTCCCGGCGGGGTCAGGGATTTTCTCTGCCTCGTGATGGCTGGGTGTTGTGTGATGTCCTTAGGTTAGTTAGGTTTAAGTAGTTCTAAGTTCTAGGGGACTGATAACCACAGCAGTTGAGTCCCATAGTGCTCAGAGCCATTTGAACCATTTGACTAATGGTATAAACAACATTGTGCCATTGTCATTTGTTCTACCTTTTTCTGCCCACGACCCGTTCCTAATCAATTACACATGGAAACACTTCTACATGTTTTCCTTACATTCACTGTCCCTGATTTGCATCAGGTGGCCGAAACTGGAACTTAATTTTTCCAGCGTAAATCGGATCCGCGTTCGTGCATTATAATATCTGTCATTCGATAATTATAGCTCACATTGGACCACTGTACGTAACTAAATACCCGGTACAATGCTGGCTATTACTGTGGCGTTCCATGAATGCTGTGTGCAACTAACGATAAACGGGTCTGACGTTTACTACATGCTTGCATGTCCTAATTATCGCATTAGGATTTCAGTGAAACTGAACAGTGTAGGTAACTGAAAGCTCCCGTTGACGTGTTTTACGTGTCTGCGAATGAAATTTGTATTCTTATGCTTTGCTTTCTGCAAAACACAATGGAAATCGCTTTGCTAAAAACACAGCCATGTTTCTACATCCATGTGTCATCTCCTGAGGATTTCTATATATTTCGGTAAAAAATATTATCCAATGGTCATTGTTATTTTTCGATTGTAAGTGAAAATATCGTAACAATTACATTTATTGTTTTGTTTCGTCACCTGAAATTACGTTAATTGTGAAACTGATTCATATTGGAGGGTTTACGTTTATACCTCGTTATGGCTGCTTGCCATCTGCAAAGTGGTTCGAAGATTTTGGTTAAAGTGTTATTCATTTTGAAGTAATTTTTCCGTGAGTAGTACTCGTGTCTTCGGTGTGTTGTTATAATGACGTAAATGGTTTTCCACACCTTTTAAAGTCCACCCTGTCTTAGTGTCACACGTTTCCAGACATACATCTAGATGTGGGAGTATAGCTATGCTGTCACACTCATCGAGAGACGCTACGTTATTGTCGCCTCTAGCTTGCATATCGGTTTTGTCCACTGTGGCAGTAATTTTTAATGTTTGATGGGAGATATCGTGGTGCATCTTCTGGGGTATATCAAACTTTTTCGATTATCTTAAAACACCTGCTTCTAAACCTCCTTCCACACCCTTGTCTCTTCCTCTTTCTTTCTTTCTTTCTCTCTCTCTCTCTCTCTCTCTCTCTCTCCTCTCTCTCTCTCTCTCTGCCGCGCAGGATTAGCAGAGCGGTCTAAGGCGCTGCAGTCATGGACTGTGCGGCTGGTCCTGGGGAAGGTTCGAGTCCTCCCTCGGGCATGGGTGTGTGTGTGTTTGTCCTTAGGATAATTTAGGTCAAGTAGTGTGTAAGCTTAGGGACTGATGACATTAGCAGTTAAGTCCCATAAGATTTCACATACATTTGAACATTTTTTTTCTCTCTCTCTAACACACACACAAAAACACAAATTAAACGGATTTCTCCCTCAGCTGAAGTACCACGAAAACTCACACCAAACATTCGAAACAAAACGATGAAAAAACTGTAAGGTGTGTGTCGATTAGTGTGGGGACATAACTATAGTCCCAAATCTCTTTTGGTTGTGAAAACTTTTGAAACCAAGTGAGGGTGAAACATAAAAGGTGTGATAAAAAAATGGAATTACAATCGTAAAATGAAACACACTAAAGAGACACATTGCAACTTTAGCTGGTAGGTATTCTGGTAAATAGTGGCTTCACTAACCTGTACTCCGTAGAAGCAACTGCGGCTTCCCATAATGTTGCTCACACGATAGGTAGTTGGGCAGTGCGAGGCTCTGTTTATAAAGAATAGCTCAATAATTTCGCAGCGTCGATTTACAGACGTCTGCTTTATGCCCATCAGTTAACTTGCTGTAAATAATAACCTGTAGCTGTGATAATGCAGTCAACTACTATCCTTGGCCAGAATAGCCAATTAACAAAATAAACAGAAATCTTAAATAATATATAAATGTATTATTAATAAAAAATGGTTCTTTCCTAACGCCTGTGATTGATGTAGATAACATCAGAGATTTCTGTTGAACAGTGTTTATTCAAGAAAGTATTCTCATACCAATAGAAGGTAGTCCTATGCTAACCAACAATAATACAGACAGAAAATAACATTACTAAATGTAGTAAAGTTGTGTTGAGGTTGTTACGATAATGGTAACAATATCCCCAAGCTATATTCGTCAAGAACGTGCGGAATACTAAATCCGTTTCATAAAACAAAATATTTGCCTGCTCAAATTAATTCAGGCTTCAGCATGACACTTTAAACAATAACACACGCGAGATAACGAGTGACAACTCATACTGTCTCTATTCTCTGTTGCATAATGCAAGTGGATGAATTAGAGCTCCGCACTTGAGCACCTTCAAGACATCGTGACGATTAGAGTCCCTTAAAAAGTCCGTTCACTGCCAGAATAAATCGCCTACATTACCGAGTAATGTTCGTTACCACAGAAAGGTTTGCCTTCCACCAGAGCAAACGTAAGTGCTTCAAGGAAATGAACTGCCTCGCTAGCACCATCTAGCATCTAAACGTCAGTGCTATTGTAGTGATCACTAATTCCACACCTCTAACGTTTGAGCCCACGTCTACAGAGAAGTTTTAAAAATGTACAGACATGAGCTGAAACTACTTACCCCTACCAAAGCACAGACATTTAGATGACTCATCTAGCTACGTTTGTAGAGGTCTGAAAATGGTGCCAATGAGGCACCGAAACTGCTAGTCAAATAAAATAATTAATAGACTTACGACTATCGGTATTCATTTTCTTTAAGTCTTTGACCAGTCCCTGTTCCATTCCACTTACACAAGCTAGAACTAGACAAACAAACGTAAGAGTATCCAGCATCGCTCCTTTGAGCACATCAACGGGGAATATCTTCCTCCATTTGATTCCAGCAGTGTTCTGCCACTGCAACTTTTCCATTGGTTGAAGGCCGACCCCACCGAAGATACGTGATTCTCATGTTCCACAGACTTGATTGTGGCTCAGCTTCACCATTCTCCGCACAGACTAATACATTAAAGCAATGTTTAATAAAGAAATGTTATAAATATTCTTTTACATTCAGACCATTTACAATACGTATAAATATTAGTTTTTTCATAAATAATTAAGCCAGGATTCTTGAGCTTGTGTGCTCGCGTTAAATGACAACAAAATGTTGTTAACCATTATTTAAACAATTATTTACGTCTGCTTTACAGAAATATTTTTTCACACTCTTTTCAGCAACGGTGTCAGCTAACACGTGCGACAGACCATTCCTTAAATTACTACAGTTTTTAGTGTCATTTGTAATCAAAATTTAAACAAGGTTGCTGTGAAAAATAGTAACATTTTATTTAAGTAACTACAGAAGTACGATACGATATGAAATATCCATGTTGCATTCAGTTGCTGTGTTATTGTGGTGCGCTGTTCTGTCGGAAATTTTCTTCAAGAAAAAGATATAAAAAGTAATAAATCAATAAATAAAATAAATGTCAGCACATAGCTTTCTGAGGTGACAGCCACAGTGTGACGCTGTTGCCTGAGATATCGTTTGTTGAAATCATATGAAGTGTGTAAAAGCTGTCAATTCTAAGGTTCAGCGTGAGAATATTTAGTCACAGCGAAATATTAAGTTCTGTAGCTTTTAAGACATAGAAAATATTATTCTTTTATTGTTTTATTTTTGTAAGACTGCAAACGCATTCAGATTTGTTTTAGAATGTAACTGTAATTTATTACAGAATTTCTAACAGCTGTGGAAAGCAATATTTCAGACCATCTTAAAGTCCGCCTTTTCTGGTGCGTTCTCTGTCCTCCACCTAAGCGAGCAGCCACTGTCCAAATTCCCTGTCCTGGGTTTTATCAGCATGGCTTGTAATTACCGTATGGTGGGTAAACTTGGTAGATATTCTGATGTGTTAATGCAGAACCGATCAACAATGGAAAAAAATTGTTAAAATTTTGGACACTAGGTGAAAATCTGGCCCTGTGAATGCAAAACTGATGCACAGACATTTTTCCATATGTAATGGGTTAGGAACGGAACGTTGGCAGGAAAGGTCAAACAAGTCAGAAAGGTGTAATGGTGATTTTGTTATTAACCGCAGATTACATAATTTGTTCAATATAAGCACTGGAGACGTCGACAAGATGCTATACACCGCCAGTTTTGCACCTCGTGGCCAGAAGTGGGACAAATTTTTTTCAAACGTAGAACGGTCTCCCATTAATGCGGCAACGTATCTACCAACTTTCGCTGCCATACGATAATTACAACCCACACTGCACCACCGTGAGTAGCTGCACTTTAATTATGACCAACTTTATGCATCGGCTTACTCACTCATAAATCTCATTCTTTTATGAGAGGATAGTATTATACACACATCAAAAAAGTTTTACATCACTCCGGTTCCCAGAACACCTGAAGATAGACTTTGACTGTGGATGTTGTATCACAGACATAGTCCGTTTGACTGTTCAGAGATGTCACTAAACTCGCCTAAAGATGTAGACAACGATGCATGAGCAGCGCCTATTAGACGAAAGGGGTCCGACAGCCGATCACTTCCAGTCATTCCACCAGGAAGGAGGTACACGGCTCGTGTTGTCTGTAGTTCAACCGTGCCTAGACCGTCGATACCGCGGTTCGATCGCGTTCGCATTGTTACTTTGTGCCACGAAGGGCTCTCAACAAGGGAAGTGTCCAGGAGTCTCGGAGTGAACCAAAGCGATGTTATTCGAACATGGTGGAGATAAAGAGAGACAGGAACTGTCGATGACATGCATCGCTCAGGCCGTCCAAGGGCTCTACTACAGGGGATGACCGGTACCTACGGATTATGTCTCGGAGCCACCATGTTGAATAATGCTTTTAGTGCACCTACAGGATGTCGTGTTAAGACTCAAACTGTGCGCGCTAGTCTGTATGACGCGCAACTTCACCCCCGGCGTCCATGGCGAGGTCAGTCTTTGCAACCAAGACACCATGCAGCGCGGTACAGATGGGCCCAACAACATATCGAATAGACCGCTCAGGACTGGCATCACCTTCTCTTCACCGATGAGTGTCACATATGCGTTCAACCAGACAATCGTCGGAGACGTGTTTGGAGAAAAACCGGTCAGGCTGAACGCCTTAGACACACTGTCCAGCGAGTTCAGCAAGGTGGAGGTTCCATGATGTTTTGGGATGGCATTATGTGGGGCCGACGTACGCCGCTGGTGGTCATGGAAGGTGCCGTAACGGCTGTACGATATGTGAATGCCATCCTCCGACCGATAGTGCAAATCGCGCCCCCGTCGTGCACGTATTGTGAATGACTTTCTTCAGGATAACGACATCGCTCGACTGGAGTCGCCAGCATGTTCTCCACAAATGACTGGGACAGACTGAAAAGGACTGTTTGTGAACGACGTGACCCGCCAACCACTCTGAGGGATCTACGCCAAATCGACCTTGAGGAGTGGGACAATCCGGACCAACAGTGCCTCGATGAACTTGTGGATAGTATGCCACGACGAATACAAGCATGCATCAATGCAAGAGGACGTGTTACTGGGTATTAGAGGTGCAAGTATGTACAGCAGTCTGGACCACAACCTCTGAAGGTCTCGCTGTATGGTGATGATACATGCAATGTGTGGTTTGCATGAGCATTAAAAAGAGCGGAAATGATGTTTATGTTGATCTCTATTCCAATTTTCTGTACAGGTTCCGGAACTCTCAGAACCGAGGTGATGCAATACCGTTTTTGATGTGTGTACTTCGTATTATGAGAAGAAAATGCCACAAACGCATGTCGGATCTTGACAGCGTCAGGAACGTGGTCTATCCCGCGACATATCGTTAAACGATAGTGTTGCTCGTGTTGATCGCTATCCAGTGACTCACGCAAACATCGAATCGATAATTTCTGGATAGCCGTATTCATCTGTATGCAGGATCTGTGACCCATGGTTCTAGTACCCCAGAGAAAAAGTGCAATGCTCGCCCAGCAGTACGGTGTTGTACAGGAAATGTGCTCGTCTGCAGCTAGGAAAGTGTTTACATACACCGGTAATGCAACGACGTCTGCAGGGCAGCAGACTGTCACCTCAGCGACCATCGCCGTGGCCACCACTGATGCGGCAACAATTAGGGGAGTCTGTGGTGCGTAGAACGACAATACTTCGCAGAAGTGGTTCCACGCCAGCTTTACAGACGAGTTTATGTTCTGTCTATAGTATAACCTTGAACGTAATCGTGTGTAGAGGTTCTGAGGAAGACAAACAGTGCCACATGGCATTCGACATCGTCATACTAACATAGTGCCCAGCGTGAAGGTATGGCATACCACTGGGTAGACGACACGTTTATCCCTGTTTCACACAGTTGGTAATTTGAACACCATTCCATTAATTTATGATCCATTCAAGCCAGTGCTCGAAAGTTGACTTCGAGGTTTCTGTGAAGCAGTGTTTCAAAAAGAGAAAAAGCAAGACTGGATACTGAGGGTGGTGGCTGTTGTCGTGGCCAGCACATTATGCAGATCTCGCATCTATTAGAGACACCTGAGTAGTTCTGGGCGCTTCAGTCGGCTACGGTCGCAGGTTCGAATCCTGCCTCGGGCATGGATGTGTGTGATGTCCTTAGGTTAGTTAGGTTTAAGTAGTTCTAAGTTCTAGGGGACTGATGACCTAAGATGTTAAGTCCCATATGCTCAGAGCCATTTTTATCTTTTTCTGCATTCTCAGATAAAGTCGCACCTGAGACACGTTGAGTTACACTTTATCTAGTTTGGCCATTGGCCACATTTCCTTTTCATACAGTTCCGTGATTTGCACGGGCTGTTTCACTCATTAATTTCTGGTAGCAATGTTTCTCATTAGCGAAAGCATTTTTCACTCCTGTGCTTCTTTATGTGTCTTGCTTAGTGTCAACCATTGAAGGAAACAGCTTTTAATGACATTCGAAATCAACGGCGTAGTGCTTCTAGCGACCTTTACTTGCGAAATGTCCTGAAAGTGCTATTTATATTGGTCTTTTTTTCTCTAGGAAAAACAGGGAGTGGGAGAGATGCAAAAATGCCTATATTCAGATCTCTGTGACAGGGAGCTTTGTGCTGCTGGAGGAGGAAATATTTTTATAATGGCAATGAAGGTATCTTTTTCAAAGTGCTACAAGCAATTACTGTATATGGTAGTAGTACGTTTGGAAATAAAAATCTTAGGCGACACCCCCATTTATTGACTTTTTATTTAATTTAATTTATTTATTTATTCTGTTTTTGAGTCATCAGTCTTCTGACTGATGTGAAGTGGCCCGCCACGAATTCCTCTCCTGTGTCACTGTGCCAACCTCCTCATTTCAGAGTAGCTCCTACAGCCTAGGTCCTCAGTTACTAGCTGGATGTTTCCCAATCTCTGTCTACGGTTTTTACCGTTTAAAGCTCCTCTGGCACATGGAAGTTATTCCCTGATGTCTTAACAGATGTCCTACCACCCTATCCCTTCTTCTTGTGTTTTACACATCTTTCTCCCCTAGCCGATTCTACGGAGAATTCCCTCATTCCTTACCTAATCACCTAATTTCCAACATTCTTCTGCAGCACCACTTCTCAAATGTTTCAGTTCTCTTCAGTTCCGGCTTTCCCACAGTCTATGTTTCACTGCCACACATTGCTGTGCTCCAAACGTACATTCTCAGAAATTTCTTCATCAAATTAAGGCCTATGTTTGTTACTAGTAGAGTTCTCTTGGGCAGGAAAGCCCTTTTCATCAGTACTAGCCTAGTTTTGATGTCCTCCTTGTTTCGTCCGTCATAGGTTATTTTCTTGCTATGCTGTAGAATTCCTTAACCTCCTCTATGCCGTGATCACCAATCCTGATGTTAAGTTTCTCGCTGTTCGAATTTCTGCTACTCATCATTTTCGTCTTTCTTCTATTTATTCTCAGTCCATATTCTGTACTCATTTGACAGTTCATTCCATTTAATATATCCTGTAATTCTTCTTCACTTTCACTCAGGATAGCAATGTCATCAGCGAATCTTATCATTGATATCCATTCAACTTTAATTTTAATTCAGCTCTTGAAACCACCTTTTATTTCCGTTATTAACGCTTAGATATATTGACTGAAACAAAAACAAAGAAAATACAATATGAAAGGATACCTGAGGACAGTATTTTTCATCAATACTTTCAATGAACTACAAAAACAAAAAATGTGTGTGAATTCCTAAGGGACCAAGCTGCTGAGGTCATCTCTCCCTAGACTTACACACTAAGTCAACTAACTTACACTAACGTATGCTAAGAACTGAAGGCCTAGAACCGCACGGCCACCGCGGCCGGCAGAAAAAGATAAACAATCAGCTGAGGTACGAGATTACTTTGAGTAGGCAGGGAAGAATGTTTATGCGAACCTCACCACCCGATGTGATGAGTTGGTGGCGCTTCGTTTGGAATATCCAGGAAAAGTATAGATGGCAGAAGACGAATTAATTGATGAGAAAACGTGGAAAGAGAAAAGATTGCAATGAAATACAAATTGCAGAGTACAGAAGCTACAGTACCGAGCTTGTGCAAAGCAAATGATGTAGGAAGACAAAAATAAAGTTTTATCATCTATGGAACCAGCACAGAGGTTGACAAGCTTGTGCAGAAAATTCCCGATCATTCGAAAGTTCACTTTCTTTTTCAATTTTAACATATGACAGCACTGAGAGCGATGTTACAGGTTCTCAATACTGTCATCAGTAATTTATTTATCCGCTCTAACTTTTCGTTAGTACTAGCAACAAGCAGTAGCAGTTGCAGTTCGTATAACACCTCCGCGTGAATTAGATCTACGCGCTCAACTTCAGGGACGTCATGTCCCTGTGCGCAGTTTTATAACGTAGAAAAATATGAGGTGAAGGGAACCGAAACTGTTTGCTGTTTTGCTATATCGGCAGAAAACGCAGAGATCGTTTAGTCTGAAGCACCTGTTCCCACGGCAGTTAGTTCTCGGAAAGCGGACAACGCCTCGTGCACACAGCATCTGTTACATCCACAATTTTTACAGCCTTTAGTCTTTTATGTAGCAATTAATAGCTTTTCATTATATCGCTTCCTTTATTTTTTGTAACAAACACACTGCAAAGGCTTGAAAACAGTGACTGCGAATTCATAAAACGAATTTTTAGACCTAAATGTCAGGTTCACACGCTAACGGTAAATTACCAGTAGGGTAAAGATATATCCTTGTCATTATGTAGCATCTTCACGCTTTTTTTATCTGCCGTTAGTTATCAGTCACACTTCGATACGACCGGAGAGTCCCTTTAGGTGAGGAAAGCAGGTAAAGTTTTTGAGCCTATGACTCACTCACCAAGTGTCCAGTGCTAAGTACTCAGTTTTAATCCATAAAGCAGAGCCCATAAATACCGTTATTGGTGCTATTGACTTCATGGTGGAACTTTAAGTGGGAATCCCCGAAGGGAAGAAGACATGCATTTCGAAGATTACCAGAAGTTTAGAGAACAGGCATTTGAAGCTGTCTGCAGAGCGATTTTGCTGCCACCACCTCACGTTTCGCTTGGAGACCACGAAGATAAGTCAGAGAAATTAGGGCTCGTACGGAGGAATATAGACATTCATACAGGGTATGCTTCACCACGAACAGTCCAGAGGCTTGCGGAGAATGTATGTAGATGCAAATGTAGATGTAGATATAAATATCTCTTTGTCGCCTTTCCCCGAAACAAAACTGCAGAGTTCCAGTTTTTATAAAGAATATCTTGGTTTCAAGATATTTCAGAAAGAACTTAATATTCTCGTTTGTAATAGCCGTTAACAACCCATACTTTTAGAACGAGGCCGTGAGTTTTTTTAAACTTTTTACTGTGTTTTAGTTTCAGTAGAGTATAGGACTTGGCTGATCATGCTATTAAGTTGTTTATACGCAATAGTATTTACCTATCGCGTGCTCAAAAATAACGTTCTCAGTTATTTTCCAACTCAAGGCCAACTTTATGTCCTCTTTCGTCATTTGTCTCCATTCTTAGCGTGTAAAGCTGTTTGCATACTTAACTTTATAATATGGAGAGCCACATCCGTTGAAATTCATGGTAAATTCAATTTCAAAGTTACTTTGATTACCACCACGAACATCATGGTAGTAGGAGGTGAAAAATCACGTGATCACAGACGACTGTAGGAACTCCGATGGTCCTGATTACAAAAGATCGCGTCGTCCTCAGTGCTTTCATTGTCCACCACCAGCAGAATCGTCACCCCAAAACAGACAGCTACATAAGTTTAAAAAAAGGGTCATCATGCTGACACGATGGAGGCTGAACTGTCACGGGGCATAGTCTCACATGAACTCGTGAGTTTGATATTTCATTTAGTGTCTCGTTACACCACTGTTTTCTCCATTGCTCCTTGAAAGACAAACGTAGGAAGGCTGCCTACAGGTCGAGTGTGCTAGTGTCAACGATGAATGTTGCTTCGTATATTACGCTATTCTCTTATTCGGCCTATCAGTAAAATAATAATTTCAGTGATTATTACTGTCCGATGAAGGTTGATGGCGATCCTAAGGATAATGGAGTGAGTGACAAGGAGAGCATACGTCCAGCGGTTCACAGCTTCTGGTCGTCTTTCGCAAGACTGAATACTTAGATGTAACAAATGCACCTCTACTAAGATGTACTTCTCAAGCGCTTTCGAGAAATCGAGGTTTAAGGTTTTACGAGCCTGCTGAATTCTGTGCAAGAGAACCAGCTGTAGTGGAGCAGCGCTGTAGTAAACGACTAAGGACACGTTAGGTTCAAAATGGTTCAAATGGCTCTACGCACTATGGGACTTAACATCTGAGGTCATCAGTCCCATAGACTTAGAACTACTTAAACCTAACTAACCTAAGGACATCACACACATCCATGCCCGAGGCAGGATTCTAACCTGCGACCGTAGCAGCAGACACGTTAGATGTGGTAAGGATGTCCGTTATCCTCAATGCACTAACGTTTGAGCTTCTGTCATGCAGCCTTCGTCAGAAGATTACGGGGATGATGTTCCGTGGAGTTACGTTAGCCACGTGGCGTGCCAGCGCTGTTACAGGCGTCATGTCACGGATTGAGCGCCCCCTCCCGCCGGAGTTTCTAGTCCTTCCTCGGGCATGGGTGTGTGTGTGTGTTTTATTAGCATAAGTAAGTTTAAGCTAATTTAAGTAGTGTGTAAGTCGAGAGACCCATGACCTTAGCAGTTTGGTTCCATAGGAAATCACACACACACACAGTTACGTTACGATATACAGTCAGTGCACTGGACTGGATACATACGTATGGTATGGCCCTTAATGTCGAAAAATTGGTGGCTATGAATGTAGCGACAAGATTCTATCCGCCGTGTGTCGTCATCCTCGGACTTTGTGACACAATGAAGTGCCTTTCGGCATCTCGTCTGCCTCACCTAGGCCAGGTCTTACCTCTGCAAGCCACGATCGCGCGACGTTTGTTAGCAGCCTTTGGATCTTTCGTCACCACTGGTATATTATTCAAAATCAATTACGGATCCCACTAAAAAAATTAAACTCTTCCCGAACAGGCTATAAAGGCCCAACGGTACTGACAGGCCTCCGTGTCATCCTCAGCCCTTAGGCGTCACTGGATGCGGATATTGAGGCTCATGTGGTCAGCACACCGCTCTCCCGGCCGTATGTTAGTTTCCGAGCCGCTACTTCTCAATCAAGTAGCTCCTCAGTTTGCCTCACGAGGGCTGAGTGCAACCCGCTTGCCAACAGCGCTCGGAAGACCAAATGGTCACCCATCCAAGTGCTGGTCCAGCCCGACAGCGTTTAACTTCGGTGATCTGACAGGAACCGGTGTTACCACTGCGGCAAGGCCATTGGCTTACGGATCTCACACCCTCCACATTCTTTTGCACTAGGTGACGACACGAAAGTTCCCCCTCGTTATACCATATAAGCTGTTTTTACGTCGAATTTAGGTATGCTCGCCTCTCCGAATCGGCAATGCGTCGTCAAGGGCTCGACCCACCCAAATGTCATAGAGGCGAAACACCCACGCATCCAATGGAAGGTCGTATGGAAAAGGATACGGACGGGGCTGAAAGACCCTGATGTTCTGTCCACGTGATACGTAACGCTGGATTGCAAATAGGTGACACAATCAAGACTTTACCAGATCAACACGCAACATCTCGTAATTGCACCGCCTGCGGAACGCCGGACACGGATCCACATCGTCTTTGCTATGGAGAGGCGGGCGGCACATGGCACCTGGTTCGATGTATCCGGGTCTACTTTCTTCAAGTGATGCCTGCACATACTGACCCAGAGACCCTCCTTTTCTCCGGACGATATCTACTACGCTGGTACGAAATCCAACGCGGCCGCGTGACTCGAAGGACACGTTGTTCATTACCTATTTCGAAATGATACCAAAGACGTCTTGGACTTCTGTAATTACTTGCAAGAAAGGCATATAGAAATTATTGGCAAGCCGAAATATTATCATTTCTTTCCAAATTACCCAGACAGTGCTTTCCGCAACCCTTCTTGCCGCTGGAACCTCCCGGGTAGAAGACGAGACAAGTCCAGTAATTGAGAATACGACCATGCAGAATAAAACACTGCGGAAGGATGCTTCACGTGGCAGTAGTGGCTAAAAGCGCCTCAGCCCTTCTCACCCCTCCCCCGCCTGGAGAGGCTTTCGATATTTCTTATCATTTTCTTTTCATTGTCCACCTACGTAGCTATTCGCCGTTAAAAAAAGAAAAGAAATCTCTGTTTTCAGTAAGCTTTGCCCTTCCTTCATTCCCAAAGGCAGTCCTAGCAGATGGGGGTGCAGGGGACATAGTGGCCACGTCTCCAGATTTTTACCCCTGCCCACTGTGGGTCCCAAACCCACAGCGACCGTTATTTAATAATAACAACAACAAAAAAAAGAATGTGATATTGGAGAAAAGAGCAGCAGACCACAAGGTCTGCCTAACGACTTCCCTTCGGAATAGGACAATATTAATAATGATTATAATTCTAGTAGATTGGTTGTGATGTATCAAGTTATAACAAGGAACCTTGTTGAAGTGATTGTTAAATTTCGAAATTTGTGGCAAGGTCTTATGGAACCAAACTACTTAGGTCATCGGCCCCTAAGCCAACACACTACTTACACTACGGGCAACAAACACACCCATCCACGAGGGAGGATTCGAACCTCCGACGAGGTGAGCCGAACGGACCGTGTCAAGGCGCCCTAGACCGCGCGGAGTGATTATTAACTCTCACGTCCGCACACGTATTGCAGTGATGTCACTGTAGTCTATACGTGCTTTGAATGACATCTATATCTACATCTTTATTTCTGCCACGTGCATGAATACATCGATAAATAAATGTTAATTTCACCAGGATTCGCGAATACACATGTACCACAATGATGATCAGTACCATTGTTTCTTTCCGAATAAACGTGATTCGTTGCAGCGATATACGTGATTGGAGTAACGTTTGACAAAAAAGAAATAGAAAAGACGTTCCCTAATGCAGTACATACGGTCTTCACTGTTTTAGCCGGTTACGCTAACGCCGTTGTTTCTTCCTCACAGCGACCCCTGTCTCGTCACCAACTCTTGCCAGACCTCAGTCCTCGTCACCACCAATCTCCTATCTCTCCCCATACCCATCCTTCCTTTCACCTACAATCTACCATCCCAGGACAGGTCCTTTTCTCAGTTTTAGTGAAATTGTACGGTGCTCCGTTTTTGATGGTCAGTGTATCTTCTGTTGTGTTCAGTGTTTTTCAAGTGCTTTTTCTAGTTGGTGTTCTTCAAGCGTTTCTCGAGTGTTTTTAACTGTGCTGCCTGTCCACATTTTTATCACTGTTATTAATAATTCTTGAAGACAGCATTATATTTCTTTTTTTCTTTTACCATATCATATTTTAGCATCTCAGTTAGAGGCAAATTTCAGTGGCTGAAGAGCGATCTGTTTGTACCGCTGCCAGCCCACACTCCCGCCCACATGGGGCGAGAGGGGATGAAATAAAAAAAAAAGGAAGCGCGGCTGTTCAATGGCTGGTGCGCTCCTATGGTACTCAGCCAGTCGTCAAACTATAAACTTCAATTTCTCAAAAACGCTTGAGAAGCGAATCGCATTCGTTACTAGAAGAACGTATTTCAAAAGTTGGGGAACAGGGAGAGGGTACGTGCTTCCCTTATGGGAAGTTGACTAATGTCCCAACCAAAAACACCCGCTAACATTCATTACTATGTGATACTTTAAAGGTACGAATATATTGTACTGAGTTGTTTCCATGATGAGTTCACCTGATGTGCATGTTGCCTTACCTACATTTACATTGTAAGGTGTATGCTTCGCCGGCGATGAGCGAGGCATGACAGAATCTCTGACCAGAGAGTAGTTTATTGTTAGTTGTTGCTTGTCGCGAGTCTGCGCTAGTCTGCGCGAGTCGACAGTAGAAGTCAGTCTGCGCTTGTCTGCGCGAGTCGGCAGTAGTAGTCAGTCGGATACGGTAGTAGGGAGTCGGCATGCGTCGGCTGTGTGCTCTGGTCGCGACTGTGGCCGGGATCCTGGACGATGAGTACTGTTGTAGAAGGTAAAGAAGCAGCATTGCGCATATTTAATAATGTATGTTAATTGTAATTTAATTTGTTCAGAAAAAATGCCGCAATAATAATTTTTTTATAAAGTAACTTCTTTAAAGAAAAGTATTCATTTCAATTAAAAGAATTTTTCCACTCTTTTGAAGAAAAAGCATTCATTTCAATTTAAAGAATTCCTATGCATTCCTTCCAAGAATAAAAAATATATATATATATATATCTATATGCCAGCATTGCACGAAGCTGTGTCGATAAATAAGAGCAGATATAGTTGCAGTTTTTATTGAGGTAGGAATTTTGCTTTTGTTATTCAGAATACAGGGCCGAAGGTCAGCGCTGCTGTCCTTATAAAATTTACCAGATATTATTATTTCTGTTTAGAGGTTCCATTTGGTTCATGGGTCATTATTTAATTAATATTATTGTTTGGGTTTTTGGTCAATTTTCATTCCTTAATTTTTGTGGGGAGGTTACGCATGGTTCCATTTTCTTATTTTTCATTTAATTAAATTTCTGTGGAGAGGTTACAACATCTACGTACATACTCTGAAAGCCACCGCAAAATGTATCGCACACGATACTCACCACTATACCGTATATTTGATTTTCTCCGCATTCCGATTGTACGATACGTTCACCGGATGTAAAAACTTTTTCATGTACATCCACATACACTACAAACCACAATGAAATGAACGGCATATGGTGCTTAGCACTAAACTGTCTGAGTTTCTTTGGACGCGACTTTTGTGAGGAGAGCAGGAACGCTGACGCCCGCTTCCTTATATGATACATTCCCTGATAGGAAAACTGAATCATTCACATGTACCTCTGAATACATATTTTGTATGGCACACGGTACAACTTTGAATGAACTAGTAGGTCATAGGTGTTCGCTTCATCTACGCCAGTTGTGGGTCACTTTTGCGTATTACTCTCCATGTCATTTTTGCACATTAGTCGTATACGCACAGATGGGAGGCGCCTGAATCTTTTCCTTTCTTCTCACTAGATGGAGCCCACGTTTGGCGTCCTCCTTACAGTGACTGTGCGTGAGCCGTGCTGATTATCGCTAGGTTACGCTTAGAGGCTAGGGACTGTCATAGAATTTTGAAATTAATTCTGCTCGAGTCAGAGAGGGTCTAAAAAGTAAAATTCCATCCGTATGCTTTGATGTTACACAAATTAGCGGTGCAAGTATTGATTCTAATAATGTATTAATTGTAACTACATTGTTTCCTAATTTCTCGATTGTTAAGGGCAATTTCTTTGACAGAGCGTAGCGAAACTATCATTTTGGTATTGTAGGCCATATGTATACATATACATGTTTGACATTGAGTCAGTCGTTGGAGCGATCTGAGTGTATGCTGGGAGATCAGCACAACGTGTTGTACGTTTTAATTGTGCTGTATTCTGTTTGTGGCGTGTTGGTGTCCCCTTGGCACTTTTTATTACAATTTGGCGCAACATCACTATGTGGCCTTCAGTGTTGTAAAAAGCATGTATGTCTATAACGTTACAAGATCCAACGCCTGCAGTATGTATCTGCCGAAATGGATTATAGTAATAAAAAGAATTACTAGCGATCGTGGCAAACTTCATTCCTCAAGAATAAAATGTGATACATGTCACACATACCGTGTCTTTCGGCACTACCATTTCTCCCAATCCTTGTCTCAGTCTCTTTTCTTTCGGATGCTGTGTGTGATACCCATCATACATTCCGTTGACTTTCAGTGTTACTGTTTTCGTTATGCGTCTTAGCTTACTTTTCCTTCTTCTGCTATCCCCCTTCCTTCCCACACCTCCCCTTTACGGAAATTTGTGTCTTCATTCGAACTGAATTAAAATATTGTTTTATTTTGTCGTTGCAGAACCTTGTACGTTTGATTAACTAGTACTTCTTGTCATGGTTTGACACTGCACTCTCTTACGATCCTCTGTGGACTGGACATATTACGAACAGTTCCCAATTTATTTTTCCCTGTACGTGTTTTGTCGTAGTCCCTTACCTCCTATGATATATGGTTTTTACTTCTGTAGGGTTCAATCAGTTCTTAGCTACTACTTTGACACTATCTTTTGGTTATTCGATCATTATTACTTCGGTAAGTTTACATTATGTTTTTCTAATTTTACTGATGACGTCGATACACAATACATCCTGTTCTGTAATTGGTTTCAGCGCAGCTTTAGATTTACCTTTCTTGTCATAGCTTATTTGCAAGGTTTTTTATAAGTTATATTATCAGTTTATTATCTGTCATTTAATGTTTTAACGTTGACATTCCACATGATTTTATGATGTGCATATATATGTTTTCCTTTCTACTACCGTGTATCCTCAGGTAAAAAAAAGATTTTATGTTACCAACGCCTATATTGTAACTGGTTATGTAACCACGTCATATTCCATACCTAAACGTAATCGTGTAAGAAACTATGTCTTAATGCTTCTGCACTTATAAGTCTTTGCTTTGATTTAGATTTGATTTCAAAATTTCTCTAGTTTTGTAAGTTTTATATGCTAACTTCCTGAATGAAAATTGTGTACATCATTTTGTTATATTTCTTTATTTTAAATCTGTATATTACATATCTCTCCTTTTTAGTTTTTTGCCTGCGTGGGTCCTCAAAGGCTTTCAACGTCATATAGTACCTAATCGATATATTCTTCGTACGCTTTCCTAGCGGTTACTTTCTTTGTTAATTATCTGTTGTCTGTGTGGTTGCAAAAGCCACCTGTTGACAGCAAATGTTTCCCTTGCCATCATGTTTCTCTATAAACGGTCAGTTCGGCACCTGGCTCCTCACATTTGAGATCTACATATTCTGTAGCTTACGTGACCACTTTTGTGTCGCTAGTTTTTGTAGTTAGCCGCGCGGTGTGGCCGCGCGTTTACAGGCGCCATGCACTGTTGTGCGCGGCCCCTCCCGCAGAAGGTTCGAGACCTCCCTCTGGAATGGGCGTGCGTGTTGTTCTTAGCATACGTTAGTGTAAGTTAGTTTACTTAGTGTGTAAGTCTAGGGACAGATGACCTGAGCAGCTCGGTCCCTTAGGAATTCACACACATTTTTTGTTTTTGTAGTTCATTGTAAGTATTGATGAAAAATACTGTCCTCAGGTATCCTTTCATATTGTATTTTCTTTGTTTTTGCCACAGCCATGTCTGATGAAGATGTGTCGAAACGCGTTAATAAACTGATTCATGGCCAAGACCTTTCACAACTCACTGTGTGACATCCACATGACGTTTAGAATTCACCATATAATATTTGTTAAATATCCGTTTACAGAGTTGTTATACATTGTGGATTGTGGGAGAGGAAATGAGGCAACTGCAATCGTTTTTCCAGAATCAGTTTTACGGTGTTTCCATAAGGAACAGCAATCTGTACTAGGGAATCGGAAAAAGGGATGTAGTAACTGTAAGCAGCCTTCTACCGATTTCTTAGATTCCAGTCATTTCCGCTATAACAATCGTGTTATATTCCACGAATAGTAAGTGCGCGTGTTTATATGCGCGTGTTTATTCCTCGACGGTGGCCGTCTTGGCGAGGTCCGTGACCCATTGTCGTGGCAGCGAACACGTGCACGCTGCCGGCACGTAGCCGGGTAGCGTGTCAGTGCGACACCGGTCCTCGTGTGCTGCTCTGCTGCAGAGCCTTGACCCAGCGCACCGCCAGGCCGCCCGGAGGTTCACACGCGCCCGCCTTCCCGTCTGCAGACGCCTTCTGCTTGCTACTTGTGTCGCTAATTACTAGCGCCTGCCGCCCCCACCGAATCCACAATGCTTCCCACGCCGCATTACTGCATGCTAATTGACAGTTAATTACAGCCGGCCGGCCGGTTTCCAAGTAAGGACGATTTTAGAGAACGCGGGGGACTACGACGGCCCTCGGCCCTCGCTGCCTGAGCTCTGCCGGCGAAATTAAGCTTAAATGCGATGCGAGCCAATTATGTGGACCTAACAATTAATGAAGGAAAATTGGTTTGCTTTCAGGGCTTGCGCAGGTATTTCTCAGGTTGCATTTTGTTGCTAAGGCAGTACACACAGTAGCCTCGATGTTCACTATCGGTTTTCGCATTTCACTAAAATGAGGTAACCAGGAAGAGGACCTACGTACCTATTCCTCAGAGCCACTAATTAGCAGCGAAAGTATCATCAGAGAAGGGGTACTTGACAGTCTTACTATTTACTAATGGGCTGTCAATCAGTATTCGGGTTCGATTCCCGGCGGGGTCAGGGATTTTCTCTGCCTCGTGATGACTGGGTGTTGTGTGATGTCCTTAGGTTGGTTAGGTTTAAGTAGTTCTAAGTTCTAGGGGACTGATGACCGTAGATGTTAGGTCCCATAGTGCTCAGAGCCATTTGAACCAATCAGTCAGTATTCTCGTACTCTAAAAATAAACTACTGCAAATCTAATAGAACACCGGATTATGAGTGGTTCTACAGAAATTTGCGTCAGCGCTTTTAACGCACGTGCGCCGGCCGCTGTGACTGAGTGGTTCTAGGCGCTTCAGTATGGAAACGCGCGACCGCTACGGTCTTAGCTTCGGATCCTGCCTCGGGGATGGATGTGTGCAATGTCCTTACGTTAGTGTTGAGTAGTTCTAAGTCCTAGAGGACTGATGACCTCAGCTGTTATGTTCCATAGTGCTCAGAGCAATTTGAAACGGTCTTTTTTTTTTTTTTTTTTTAACTCACTTGCTGACAGAATACACAGCTTCTCGCAGGCAAATACATCAACTACAGCAGTTAGACAACGAGTCCGGAGAAGCCCATTACGGTTTACAGCACGAATGCTTAAAAGGATCGAATGATAAAATGAGTCCACAGGTGTATGTAATTTCTTTCTTTCAACAACCGTTTTATTTACATCTTTTCACTACCAGTAGCTTGCAGTGAAATTGCATGCTTATAAAATATCGTCCAATTATGTGACTTTATTCGGGATTTCCTGTCAGAGAGGTCACAGTTCGTACTAACTGACAAATCATCGAGTAAAACAGAAGTGCTTGCTGGCGTCCCGCAAGGTAGTGTTACAGGCCGTTTGCTGCTCTTTATCTGTTTGCAGATGATGCTGTCGTTTATCGACTAGTAAAGTCATTAGAAGATTTAAAAAAATCACAGAACGATTTTGAAAAGACATCTGCATGGTGCAAAAATTGGCAACTGGCCCCAAATAACGTAAAGTGTGAGGTTGTCCACACGAGTGCTAAAAGGAATCCTATAAACTTGGGTTACACGACAAATCAGTCAAATCTAAAGGCTGTAAATTGAACTAAATACCTAGAAATTACAGTTACGAACAACTTAAATTGGAAGGAAGTCACAGAAAATGTTGTGGCGAGGGCTAACCAAAGACTGCGTTTTATTCGCAGGACACTTAGAAAATGTAACAGATCTACTAAAGAGACTGCCTACACTACGCTTGTCCGTTCTGTCTTAGAATACTGCTGCGCATTGTAGGATCCTTACCAGGGAAGACTGACAGAGTACATCGAGGAAGTTCCAAGAAGTGCAGCACGTTTTGTTATCGCGAAATAGAGGAAAGAGTGTCACTGAAATGATGCAGGATTTTGAGCGGACTTCATCAAAACAAAAGCGTTTTTCGCTACGCCGGAATCTTCTCACGAAATTTCAGTCACCAAATTTCTCCTCCGAATGCGAAAATATTTTGTAGTCGGCGATCTACATAGGGAGAATCGATCATTATAATAAAATAAGGGAAATCAGAGCTCGCACGGAGAGATATAGGTGTTCGTTCTTTCCGTGCGCTATACGAGATTGGAATAATAGAGAATTATTGTGGAGGTGGTTCGGTGAACCTTCTGCCACGCTCTTAAATGTTATTTGCAGAGTATCCATGTAGAGGTTGTGGTATTCAGTTCCATCGTCAAATGCCCTCAGTATCATTCTCATGGTTTTCAGAGTATCCATGTAGATGTACATGTTGTGATATTCAGTTCAATACTGAAATGCCGTCAGTATCATTCTCAATTACGCAAATAAAAAATGTTGTCCATGTTTCAAATACAGTTTCCGGTAAGCGTCGGTTTTGCGGTGACACTTAACAGTGCCCACCACTGTCTGGGACGTCTTCACACACGTCTTCGGTGGTCATTAGGGCTTATTTCGAAGCGGGCCTCATCACTGAAAACAATACTACTCTCAATGAGAGTCCATGCCGAAGACGTGTCTGAGGTGCCCCGAACAGCAGTGGCACACCAGTGTGTCGCTCGTCATACAGTCCAACATGCAAGATTGACGGTCTGTAGTGTCTTTTCATTTCATAGCAGGACTCCTTTGGTCGTCATCCAAGGCATTCTTACAACACAGCGATGCGTCGACGATGTACTACGTCCCGTTTTGTTGCCATTCATGGCAAGCCATGCTGAGCTTACATTACAGCAAGACAATGACCGCCCACACATGGCGCGAGTTATTATCGTCTTGCTTGCCAAACTATACCTTGGCCAGCATGGTTGCCGTATCTCTCCCCAGTTAAGCATTATTGGCAGGGCCCTCGAAACAGTTCGGAATTCTGATGATCTAAAACGCCAGTTGGATAGAATTTGGCACGATATCCCTCAGGAGGACATCCAACAACTCTTTCAATCAATTCCAAGCCTAATAACTACCTGCATAACGGTCAGAGGATGACCAACACGTTATTGACTTCCTCAGCCGCGCGGGATTAGCCGAGTGGTCTCAGGTGCTACAGTCATGGACTGTGCGGCTACTCCCGGCGGAGGTTCGAGTCCTCCCTAGGGCATGAGTGTGTGTGTTTGTCCTTAGCATAATAGTGTGTAAGCTTAGGGACTGATGACCTTAGCAGTTAAATCCGACAAGATTACACACACATTTGAACATTTTTGACTTGCTCAGTTTGTGAAGTTCTTTCTCTTAGACAAATCGTCTAGTTTTGCTGTAATTGTAACCATTCGTTTGGCTGTATTACCGACTTCCGTGCTATCCGGATCATTCTTTCGTGGAACGTCTTTCTTTTTTTTTTGCCTTGGAGTGTACGATAACTTTTGGTATGGCTCTTACTCACCAGCTGCCAGCCATTTCCACAAAGATAAGAAGTCAGTCGTTAGTCAGTGCACAAAAAACCTGCATTCGCTTAACTTTACCGGTTTGGACAGTGTATGCTGTCATCTTCAGAACTGAAATAGGCTCAAATCATTGGTAAGTCAACGTCAAAATAAGAAACGAACGCTAGTGTCTGTTACAGAGTTAATAAAGCGTAGTGACTTCTCCAAAAATATGAGGTACGTGCGATGAGTGGGAAACAATGAACTGTCAAACCTGAGTTTCTCCTGGCGTATACAACTTTCAAATAACTTTAGGGAATTCAGCCAGGTAACACTTTCAGCGACCGCCGATATTTCGGCGGGAGAACACCCCGCCATTTTCAAGGCAAACTGCAACGGACAGGCGGCGTACATGCAAATTTAATACCTCGGTTCTGCGACAGAAGCAGGAAAGATAACACACACACTGAACACTAGTGCCACCAAAGATGACCAAAGTCAGAGCTATCGATAGTGAGACTATGAATTCACAGGTGAGGCAGCATTGACTCTGTTCCTCTGTTTTTTGACAAGGGAGAGAGCCGGATTCCAAACAGAGTTTAAACAGAAACCTCCATCCCTGTTAACGAGGTTGCTCGCTAGTTTAATCTCAACTGCCTCCCTAATGACACTGTCCCAATAGCTGGACGTGCATGCCAATATCTCGGTGTTGTTATATAACATGGGGTGACCAGTATCCAAGCAATGTTCGGCAATAGCAGATCTATTTGGCTGCTGTAATCGTGTGTGCCGTTTATGCTCAGTACATCTGTCCTCCACGGTCCTGATAGTTTGACCAATATATGCCATACCGCAGCTACAGGGAATACGATATACACCCGCCTTACGCAATCCAAGATCATCCTTAACGGAACTCAAAAGTGCTCTAATTTTAGATGGAGGTCGGAAAACACATTTCACATCGTATTTCCGTAAAATACTGCCCGGCATTTGGCAAAGTTTGAAAGTTTTCATCGCGCGGAGTCGGATGTTATATCTCGACGATCTGTGATAAATCTCACAGAGAAATCTTTTGACGACGCAACCTTATCCGTGCTAGGGAAGGGTTTAAATTTTGCACCCACTCCGAAGAATTTGCCGGTAGTTGATTTTATTAGTTCAATTGAACAGGCAGTTTGCAAACTACCTCCTGACGCTGCAGAGGAAGTTAGGAGGGAGGCATGCCGTGTTTTGACTAGGACTCGTCCACCCAAGAGTAATGTAACAGCAGCAGAGAGGGCTGCTTTACGCTCTCTCACAGTTGATCCCAGTATTGTTATTTTACCTGCTGACAAGGGCAATGCCACCGTTGTTTTAAATAAACCTGATTATGTACAAAAGATGCAACGTTTACTATCTGATTCAGCGTATCGCAGAATCGATGCTGACCCCACGAAAAGTGTTGAGAGAAAGACCAACAGCCTCCTGAAGAAAAGTGGTTTTTCGCAGGACACAATCAAGAGGCTTAACACCTATAGTGCCGTTCCCCCTAGGTTATATGGCCTTCCAAAGGTTCATAAGGAAGGGGTTCCTTTCCGTCCTATAGTGAGTAACATCGGCGCTCCGACATATCGTGTATCCAAGCATCTTGCTTCTCTGTTGAGTCCACAAGTAGGACAGTGTGAACATCATATCAGGAACTCAGCTGATTTTTTACGTCGTTTGGAGGGACTGAGGCTGAATGACTCTGATATTTTAGTGAGTTTCGATGTGGTCTCTCTCTTCACTCGTGTTCCTCTGTCTGATTCGTTGCGGTTAATTGAAGCCAGGTTTGGTGCTGATTTAACTAATCTATTTAGGCATGTGTTGACATCCACTTATTTTTTATTTAATGACCAGTATTACGAGCAGACAGATGGAGTTGCGATGGGTAGTCCGTTGTCTCCTGTGATCGCAAATTTATTTATGGAAGACTTCGAGGAACGTGCATTGGAGTCGGCGCCTTTAAAACCCGCCTGTTTCTTTAGATACGTTGACGATACCTTCGTTGTTTGGCCTCACGGTAGGGAGAATTTGAATGTCTTTCTAGAACATCTGAACTCGATCCACCCGAACATTCGTTTTACGATGGAGGTGGAAGAGGATGGTTGCCTTCCCTTTCTCGACGTGTTGGTTAGGAGGAAGGATGATGGATCATTGGGACATGCAGTCTACAGGAAACGTACTCACACCGATTTGTACTTACAAGCTAATAGTTGTCACCATTCGGCTCAGCGTGAAGGGGTACTTCGTACCTTGGTACACAGGGCACATGTCGTTTCTGACGCTGAGACTTTGCCAGCTGAGCTGTCCCATCTTGAAATTACATTTCGTCAAAATGGTTATAGTGATAGACAGATTGAACGTGTGTTGCGCTATCGACCAACTGTACATCGGGTGATTGATGATATTTCTGAGTCAACACCTAAGTCTACTGCCTTTTTGCCTTACGTAGGAAACACGTCCAATAAGATCGGTCGTATTTTACGGAAATACGATGTGAAATGTGTTTTCCGACCTCCATCTAAAATTAGAGCACTTTTGAGTTCCGTTAAGGATGATCTTGGATTGCGTAAGGCGGGTGTATATCGTATTCCCTGTAGCTGCGGTATGGCATATATTGGTCAAACTATCAGGACCGTGGAGGACAGATGTACTGAGCATAAACGGCACACACGATTACAGCAGCCAAATAGATCTGCTATTGCCGAACATTGCTTGGATACTGGTCACCCCATGTTATATAACAACACCGAGATATTGGCATGCACGTCCAGCTATTGGGACAGTGTCATTAGGGAGGCAGTTGAGATTAAACTAGCGAGCAACCTCGTTAACAGGGATGGAGGTTTCTGTTTAAACTCTGTTTGGAATCCGGCTCTCTCCCTTGTCAAAAAACAGAGGAACAGAGTCAATGCTGCCTCACCTGTGAATTCATAGTCTCACTATCGATAGCTCTGACTTTGGTCATCTTTGGTGGCACTAGTGTTCAGTGTGTGTGTTATCTTTCCTGCTTCTGTCGCAGAACCGAGGTATTAAATTTGCATGTACGCCGCCTGTCCGTTGCAGTTTGCCTTGAAAATGGCGGGGTGTTCTCCCGCCGAAATATCGGCGGTCGCTGAAAGTGTTACCTGGCTGAATTCCCGGAAGTTATTTGAATGAACTGTCAAATTTCGCGTGTTACATAGTATATACGAGACCAATTTGGTCGTTCACTTTTCTCGCACGTACTATGTATGACCTGAAATTTGAGTTAATTGTTTGCCGCTCATCGCAAGTGTCATATGTTTTCAGAGATATCACTGTGTTTTACTGACTACGTATCAAAGGACACTATTCCTATTTTGACGCTGGCTTACCAGTAATATGAGGTTATTTCATTTCTGAAGAGGACAGTATAAACTGTCGAAACCGGTAAAGTGAACCAAATAAGGTTTTATTGTGGAGCTGACGGCTGACATTACTGACATTTTATCCATGTGGAACTTTTGGTATGTTCGCTGAATGCTTCGTGTACGGTGCTTGCCAGAAAACTGATAAACTTTCTTTGACAGTACAAGGTTCACGTAAAGAACACACACACAAACACACACACACACACACGTACGCACACGCACCCCCCATATATATATATATATATATATATATATATATATATATATATATATATATATATAAGTTTTATCTGGTCCAAAGGATATCATTGCCCTGGAAATAGGTTAAGAACGGGTTAGCACTACTACTGTGATCAAGGTTTTCAGGAGGTTTCCTTTCATCGACAAGCGAATGCTGGAACTGTATTAAATTATCAGAACTAGTGCGGAAATCGTATATAAATTACAACAGCAGTCGGCCTATATATGATGAAAACTGAGAGAGGGAAGTGATGTAAACCACTCGAAAGGTGCGTAGCAAAGCGTAACAAGACAAATTTAATGCATTAATGAATACATTAAAATGAAGGAACCAAACGAACAGGTGACAAAACCACTAAGCAAAAATGAACCTGTGGAGAAAAAAAACTTGATGAACAATATTTTTTTCCGTAATTAATGACTTTATAATATTATCTCTCCAATCCTGTACGTCAAATTGTCAGTTTAAAGGTGCAAGGCCGGGGTAGTGGTTATCATGTCATTCACTTCCAGTCGTCCTAACAGATGGCCATAGTACCCTCGCACCAAAGTTTACCAACTTAACTGTCTCCTTCGTGTGCGCCACTCTATGCTCTGCGTTCGTTTGAAGCGGTTGCCTCAGCTTTGCCTAATCTTAAGATAATCAGGGTCGTAGCATACGATGTAAATGTTCTGGTTCTTATCTTATACCATGCCTCTTCCCCTAAATGGTTTCTTTATTTTCCTGTTAGTTGTTGCCACTGTATTGCGACTAATTCCTCTCTCACTTTCCACTGTATCTAGTCCGACCACTGTTTGAGTTGTATATGTAATGTTCGTATTAGTTTTCATTATTTTATGCATAAAAGCGTATCAAAAACTTTTTTTTAACACAATTCTCTGGAATGTCTTGCACCTGATGACGGTCATTTCTTAGCCCGAAACCGGTCGTGACATTAACAGCTAAAAGCCTTACAAATGAAGCGGTGTTTTCATGTTTATTATATTGCATTTCTACAATAATATTTTATATAACCTAAGGCAGATGTCATGTAACTGTAACTCAGAAAAATATGTAACTTTACAGAAATATTGTGACTGAACATTAAATAAAATTTTCAGGGGAGCTATGTCCTTTTCTCAATACTAGTTCAACTATTTTGGTGACAACGTTCGCTAATTGGTATGAAATAGTGATTTAAATTTTATTTAATCAACCTGGTGCATAAAAGTTTTGCCTTTTGTAAACAACACACCAAAGGTATTTTAATCACTTCAGTAGATGAATTGCCACTGTCACCTCTATTTGTGAGCTCAAATCCGATTTGAATATCTTTCTTTATACGAATGTGATTTTATGGGCTCAGCAAAGCTGTGCTACATCAGATGTGAAAAGCGCTCATGATAATACCTCACATCAACAAAAGCGTTCACCTATTAATTCAAAGTTCTGTATCCTGATTGTATATTATGGCGCTGCGCATGGTGAAGGAACGATTCGTAAATTAGTTGTTTTTTTAAATTAATTTACGTAAGTGGTTTGCTAAAACAAAGACCGTGATGCAGATTCTATTTAGCAGTCATGCTTCACGCAGTCACCACAACTGGCATAGACATAAACCTTTAAACAAGAAAAATAGGGTTCAGTTAAATGCAAGAGAAACGCTGGACGCTTACCTGAAACTTAATGCTGTATATTCTGAGAATCTATCCTTAACAGTCCCTAACATTTTAGGTCGAAATAACTCTTCAAAACTTGCCCGCAATCGGAGGAAATTTTCTCAATTTCAAAATTAGGTGGTTGCCAACAACAATATATTATGGCTATTGCGTTCAACAATCCAGTCTCCACAAACACTCAGACCGTAGTAGTTACAAAGAACAACAGTTCTCCATTTTCCAGCAGTCACTGGTAAGTTGTCGCAGGTTGCGCGTTGTCCAGCGGCGTATCAGTAAGTAAAGTTAAATGTTCCCACACTGTCAACAAAATTAATTGTTTCTTTACACACAGAATAAAACACGAAATTAAAGATATTGGGAAAATAGGTCATGACACAGGAGATAAACTACGCCAATTTGAATCCCCTCTACTAATTAGCTGAAAAGAATCTCGACTCTATAACGTAACAGCCCACTTTCATCATTGGAACAGCTAATCGGTAGAACGAATGTCTACATGCTGCTGCCAAATTTTATTCTTGCACTAGAGTTGTGTCGTCGTATGTAATTTGGGCTAGATGATTTAGGCGTTCTAGGTGCACTGCTAAGCCAGCGTCATTAGCGACCGAATGACAACAAATCAGTGTGACTCACGGAAGGATCCCATGTAAATGCTAAAACAGCTCCACAGTTATAGGACTCAAGATTGATGCCAGTTATCCCTCGGTAGCCTACTAACAACTCTCTAGAGCCCTTATTAAGTGAAGTATCTGGAAATATAATTCAGTCTCATAGCTCGCACAGCGACCACGAGAACAAGGGTGGGCCAATTACACCGCTCACAGCGGCGTTTAAGGTCTTTGTGCTACTTTAGGTACTAAGTTCCGTGCATTGACAGTGATCTACGTAGTATGTATGAAGGTTTAGATGTAAATGAGAAAGTTTGCCGATCTGATGAACGTATCATTCAAGAACTTGGTGCATCAGGCTTCCCACACTCATACATAACCGGAAGATGAAGAAAATCCAATCACGCAATTGAATGCTCAGAATCGTATGCCACACACTTCACAGTTGTTTACAGAGTGTGATGTAGACGTGGGTGAGACAGATAGCAAGTCCAGTGAAAGAATCATGTACGAACTTCGGGTGGGTCAATCTTCCCACGCTCCATACATGACTGAAATGCGAAGAAACCGTAACATACAGTTCATTACTGAGACCCATACGCCATACATTTCGCAGCTGTATGCAATATATGGATGTAGATGCAGATAAGACAGAGAGCATATCAGATGAACGTATCATGTAAAAACACTGAGTGCGTCAATCTTCCCTAGCTCCATACACATTCGGAATAGGAACATACGGTACCACGTGCCATCTTTTCGCTGCTGTGTACAGCAAATTTACTTGGACGTACATGCAGATGATACAGTCGCCACACTATGTCAACATATCTGCTAAGAACTCAGTGTGCTTCAAACTTCCCGCACTCCATGCACGATCAGAATGCGAAGAAACCCAAACATACTGTTCAGTGCGCTTCACAGTGTTCTCAGAGTACGTGTCTAGAACAATGGTACCATAATCATCTTCATATAGAATAAGTATATCATCAACGTAACTTTGGAATGACGAAATATTAGATACGAACTCAGGATTCGTGATGAAACATTCACTCTATAAATTATTGGCAAAAATCTCTGCCAAAGTACTCACCATGGTGCTACACATTGCCAGAACTTTTGGCTGGGTATGAAATTTATCACTGAAGACGAATGAATTCAAAGATAAGGACAGCTGCAATAATTCCATCAACTCTAAAATTTCACGGAGATTATGTTGTTCATGTCACAACAATTTTTACGTATTATATCCGATGTGCTCGTATTGACATTAACAATGTCGAGAGGAGCTAGCCATACACGTGCCGGAGACTCGCTGTTTTGATTTTATCAGGTCACGTGAATTTTAACAGTAAACACACCAGTGAAGTTATACAACTTTTCCATTTTCTTGTTTAAGGATCTATTGATCTAGGAATTTGGACTCGAATAATTGTTAACAATCTGGCCTGTGGGGTGATTTTGCTTATGCAATTTCACTTGGGATCTTAGCGTAGGTATTTTACGGTTCATCATAAAAACTCTTTCCTTATAGTTACTGATAGTAAAAGGACGTGGCTGTATTGTAACTTTTCTTTATTTTCAAAGGGCATTGACGGAGCCATTACAGGAAAGATCATGTAAAGTTATGAGAAGCAAGGGAAGGTCCATCTGTACTAGAAGTACACGCAAGCCTCAAAAACAAAAACCCTGAATCTCGTCAAATGTGCTGTGTTTGAGCCGTACGTGGAGAAGCTCCGTGGCCGCTGTCAGATCCTCCCGCATCGACACAGCGTCACACTGCTTCCTGGCTCAGTATCACGTACGAACTACTTCAACCACTGATTATGTTATACTTAAATTTCGATTATGACTGCCCTACTTCATGTTGCCTTGGATGGGACCCTTCTTCATATCTTTGTCGTGAACGTTAGCGTCATGGCAGTAAAAAAATTATAAACTACACTAAAACAATCAGTAACCAAAATCATCTTTTATTTAGTATTAATGAGACCTATCATAGCAAATTTGCGGTGAAGTACTGATCTTTTCGTAAATACTAGTCAATATTTTTACACAAAATACTAAGCTTACTGAGTTTTCATCACCAACGTTGAGATAATATGTTTGTTTGCACGCTCATTTTCTGCAGTAGCTGTTATAATCAAATCAGGTGCAAACCTGACGCCAGACAGAAAGAGCATATAAGGGAAATGAAGTATAGGACAAATCATTCAGTTTTTGTTGAACACTAACACCAACACCAATATCAACATAAAACTTTCACCGTGTATACAGAGCAAGAAATCATGGCGATGAATAACAAAGACACCTTCTCACCCTACAAGCAAACTACAGCATTCATAAAATAACTGATAGGAAACAACTAACAAATCATTACACCACCCTGAGAAAACAAAGAGATTTAAAATTAGTGGTCCTCTTAGTATAAAATTAAATATAGACATATAACCCACATGTATACACATATCAACCACTCCCTTCCACCACTCCCACGCACTCACATGCACTTAATTCCCATTCTCCACCACCATCTCCTCCCAGTTCCATTCCCTGTAGTCAATGTCACCAATCCTCCCCTCGCAAAACTCGAACTATCACTCGCCCCCCGCCCTCCCTCCTCTGATCATCTGAACATTTAACATATCCCCATTTTACACCCACTCACCCCCCCCCCCCCCAAATCACATACACACATTCACTCATTTCTATCTGCCGCCTATCCCATCAGTCTCCTTTATCTCTTTCTCTCACACGATTTGGCAACAATCACAGCCTATACAGAATGCAAATGCATAAAAATCAAAACTGTTCTCAGTGCATAACACTTGAAGCTACTGTGCCATTTCTCTTCTGAAGTTTTACAAAACTCAGATAAGTGGAAAATCAACAGTACAGCGTCAGAAAAATAGAGTTTACAAAAAGGAAAAAATGGCAAAAGTGAATGTCGAACCAATTAAGGAAAAATCTAGGGTTCGCAGCAAATGTAAACAGGTCAAAACAGCGTGGCTAAATCGTTCCCCAAGGTAATAAGTAAATACTTTTATAATTCATAAACACCAAAATGTAGAGAAATATTATGCATCCATATTTTGAGAATGACCATAGAACATGCTTTGCAAATAAAAGCGAACGAAATACAACAGTTGAAAAATACCCCTTGACTGCAGTAAATTAAGGCAGAAAATTCAGTTATAACTGAACACTGATCTAAATCTTGGAACTGTATTAATACTGACATTTCGTAGGCGACTTTAGTCTATGGTAAAGCTTAAGCGTGCATGCACTTGCGGTTCATCAGTGCTGTGAGTGTTCTCTTCGAAGACACATTCAGGATATTCTTACGGAATACATTGCTTAGAAGTTACTGTTCTTAAGAAGTACACGCCGGTGAGGACACATAGAATACGTTTTCCATTTTCAGTTCAGGATGGTAGCCTATAAATGTTTCTTTGAAGGAGGCCACTATTCTTTCCGAGTATTTGTGTTCATGAGAAAAAAGAATCACTAAATACAGGCACTGCTCAAGTAACGTTAAGTAGTCAAGCAGTAAATATTAACACATATCCAATTTGAACTACCAGCCATTCAAAGTATTTCCGTAATTTACGTAACGAAAGGTGTGTGATTCAGGTTAAAGCACACTATTGTCGCACTTCTTGTATGCGTACCTCACTAGACAAAAAATTAGTCACTCCAGTGCGCACGCACAGATGAATCGTTATGCTTTCGCAGATGGCGCAACGATGGAGTCATGTGTTCAACAGCCTCAGTGTCAGCATAAGGCAGTAGCGATCAGTGAGGAGTTCATGTTTCAAATGGAGATTGTACGTAAACATAGGTAAATGTAAGGACTTGACAAAGTGGCAAAAAAGCAGTACTCGTGTTTGGCCGTGCTCAAGGTCATAAATTTTGAGAAGTTCTGACTTTGTTGGTGTTCCGCGGCGGGCTTTTCAACTTGTTCACAAGCAGTGGTGTAAGAAATGTGTCCATGAAACACGACGTAAGAATGGTGATCGGAAAAGTGGTCCAAATTGTGGGGGCAGGAGACGCTGTTCGCGGCTTCTGAATCTAAACCGCTGCCAAACCCGGCAGGATTTGCTGCAGGCAGTGAGTGAAGGTCCATCCACAACAGAAAGTCCACCGCCCTTCAAGCACATGTCACTAATTTACTGAACAGTCCCTCACCCCCCCCCCCTTATTACATCTCGATTGACCTGCAAAACCACCTGACTTGAAACACACAAGAAATCTGTTGACATCAGCATCCCCGCAATTTGGAAGGAAATGCGCAATTAAATCTTCAGCAAGTGGTTTAACCTGGATACGACGTGCTTGTACACGGAAACCAGGCGGTTCACAAGTACATGGGCGGATTTACACGGTATTAAATGGGGATTGTAGTGATTTCCCTAGGGATGACTAATTTTTTGTGCTGTGAGCTTACATTACGGCATAGATTTCATTCTTGAGACTGTGAGTAGTGGGAGAAATGTAATGGTGTGTTACATGTCGTGTACTAATGTTGAAACTGTCACGGTGAAATTCAGGAAACTGTAGTGAGATCGCTAAGTTAATTACACGGTACGTTTTAATAATACACTTACTCAACTGCCATACTCAACTGCCAGGATAATTCTAAGCAGCCAATGGCATGAAAAACTGAGTAGGTTTATTCGATATGGTAGACACGATTTTCGTAATATTTCATGTTTTCTTTCGTTTTTTTCTTTTTTTTCAAAAGTATCTCATGAAACATCTGATCGCGCAGTTTTCTGTTTTTGATTCAGCAACTCAGGAACACGATAAGCTGCCTCATTCCGTAAACGAACTCATTCCGAATACCTGTTCAAACACTTCCACTAGTGATTTCATGTTTCTGAGAGATTTGAAGCAAAGTTTAACTTCAATTGAACATTACATTTCTCGACATTAAGAGCTAATTACCAGTTTTTCCACCAGACTGATATTTTGTCAATGTGCTACTCGCTATATCTACGATTTTTACTTGGTAACTCATTCAGTCACAGAAATTACTCTCTTTTATCCTGGTCTTACCCCGTATCTTCACGCGGTCGCCATGTTAATGTAGACTTGGCAGTGTTATTGGTAGGGGGAGACCGCATTCCATTTCTGCCGCGAACCCCCCGCCACCATCACCCCCTTTTCCATTGGGCGGTATTTTTGTGCACTATCGGTCTGAGTCTTATCGTATCACATGAAATTGTGAGAACATTTTTCGAAATATCTGTGAATCGGTTAACTGAGATGGTACGATATTCACGTAGTCGCATGTAGGAAACCGCCTAATAACCACATCCAGGCTGGCCAGCTCAGTGGCCCTCATGCTTATTCCGGCGAGTGGATACGATGCGAGGCCGGCGCCCATCCTCAAATCACGGCTATCCGTGAATTTTCGTCACAGGAACACCATAAATTCCAAATTTTGGGGAGAAAGTGAAATATTGCCAGTGTAGATTATGTCGTGACAGATTATGCTCTTTTATTCTCTTGCGACAATAAGCAAAAAAGCGTTTCAAAATGAAATTATCCGTTTCGACCAGACAGTATTCATGATCGTGCTGTTTAAGGGCACGTACTGTAGAAGTGACGTAAGGGTTCTGTAGTGCTGAATGCAGTCTTGAAATGCTTTGTAACTGCTGTCGCAAGTCAAAGAAGAAAAATCCAACCTTAAATATTGACCCTCCTTCGTCGGAATACTAACCCCTGGAATAAGAGGTGAAGAAGGAGAGTACACTGAAAAGCCATGTTAGGAGTTGCGCAAGCATAGTAATGACCCAAGGCAGTTTATAATGAGTACTTGCAACAGAAAAGCACTGTGCCGGTTTTTTCCGTCTCGAAGAAAATTACGGCACATCTAAAAGTGTAAGGTTTTGTATTATTCATTATTTCGGGCTGCTGAGCGGATGCCGGGGCTTGGAACGTCCTCAGGCGGTCCCGCGGCAGCCGGCAGCCATCAAGGAGCAGCTCCCGGACTGCCTGCGCTATGATTAATAGCTGGCTGTCCGCAAGCGGCAACCGGAATGATGTCGAGATTAAGGCGTCAGTTGGGAAGCAATATATCTGGGGAGCAGCGCCGCGCGCCCTAGCGCGGTCAGAGCGTCGCTGCGCCGACGTCGACGTTCCGCTGATCGATGGGTCGCGGCGCCAACTCCGACTCGACGGAATTCGATATCGGACAGCCGCCAGCAACGGATCGACGTCTTATGACGTCGTGCGGCTGCCCAAATATGTCGGTTGTCGGTCATATATCACTTTCTCAGTAATTGGCAGCCACTTCACTCTGGAACGGACGAAATTTTTAATGGCTTTTCTGTACCATTAGCTCCCCACTGTAAAGTAAGCCACTACCACTGCTTCTACTCACCTTTCTCTTCTACAACGTACGGTGAACTTCTATAAGTTCTTCCACGCAGGTGCAGTTTAATGAGATGGACCGCTAGACAGAGCCTGAATCTATTCTGACGTACTCTCACCTTAGAAGAGGACCACGTGCTTGCCAAGCACGTACAGTTGTCTGTTATACAGAGCATTATGTCTGCTTGTGATTTTTAGAAAGAAGAACACAAGTTTAGAGAACATTTCGGAGCGTTTAAACATCAGCTTTCCTCTGTGTTGGTGTGGATCTAAAGAGGATAGGGCAGCGGTCATGGAGGTCAAGATACCATGCCCCCTACCAAAAAACGCATCTTAGTAAACCCATTTAATTTCCACATACATCTACATATCTTAACTGAACTGGGGCTAGGGCTGGGGCTTGTGACTTCCGACTGCTAGGAAATCTGTACAGGAACCAAAGTGGGTGCCAGAAGTAATATCGATTATGAAATTTTTCAACATCTATTCTGAAAAGATGCTCTTCTTGATGAATCTCGAAGAGTTGTAATTAATGGAGTTATCTTCAGCAACTTCACATATGTTGATGACGCTATCTTACTTGCAACCAAGCTGGAAAATGTGTGAGAACGACTAAACACTGTTGCTGAAGAGAGAAACACGAGGAGGTTACGTTTAAAGGTCAGGAAGGCAAAATGGATGGTTATCAGCAGAAACCGAGTTCAGTTTCAGGACACTCTTGCACTTGTTAATGGCAAGACCGAAAGGGTTCAATCATATAAATATTTGGGGTGTCAGATCAACAGTATCTGTTACTTATCTCAAGAAATTCGCTGCAGAAATGAACCGGCCAGAAGTTGTTTCCAGAAAATGAAAATTTCTGTCTATCCGTGACATAAGTATTATATTTCGCGCTCAGCTACTTAAATGCGACGTGTAAGAAACTCTGTGGGGGTTCAGTCATTGGCGCTTAGCGCAGAATGAGGTAAGAAATGTGGGGAATTTGAAATGGACACGTATCGAAAGACATTAAAGATGCAAGGGACTGATAACGTCACAAATGTGGCAATACTGCGGAATATGAACCATAGAAATACTCCGTACTGTCAAGACAAGGAAACACGAATACCTTGCCCGTGTAAAGTAGAACAATAAACACCAGCGCTTGTAACAAATAGTTCCAGTGAAGACTGATGACAGACCTGGTCCAGTACATAGAAGTTTAGCATGGCTACATAACTTATGCTCGTGGTTTGGATTAAGCACAGATTCGCTTTTCAGAAAAGCCGTGGACAAACAGCAGATCACACAATTGCGCGCCAATGTTCTTGGAGGAAGAGGAAGTCAAAGGAGAAGAAGAAAGGAAAGGATAAATAAATTTGGAAACTCCCCAGCTAGTTTTCTAGGAATAAAACACCATGAAAACTAAAAATTTCACATGGGGGAAGTGATTCTAGAACATTTACGTTTGACACAGGATACTTTCCACTTTCTTGTGCACATGATGTGCTTGCGCCCTGACAACTTGAGTAGAATATTCCAACCAGATAAAGGCAACCATTCAGAGGATGACTGTGTCTGCTACCGAAAACAAAACCAACTTGAAGTTACATAATCCAAGACAAAGTGAGGTAGACCTCCACCACTTCAATGAGAAAAATGACGGAAAGACCGACCCTCCGGAAAAAGGTGGATCCAAGGATAGAAGCTGAAGTAATGAATTAAAATTGGTGGCAACGCTGAAACCCGAAGTGAGGTCTCCTGTTTACTAGGGATATGTGATAACCACTGAACCATCCTGCACTATGGCTCAGACAGCTTCACGGGCTTCCCTAGTTCAATGCCGTGACTAACACAAACCGCAATTCACAGCTTAAGCCAATTTTTCCTTTCTTAAATCGTCAGTACTGCCGAGGCTCTCAGATACTGGAACAGCAGCCCAGGATTGCACGTAATGGGTAAATCACTCCTGTACCTCAGGCGTAGGTGATCCATATATCTGACTGAATTACGTTTTCCTGGAGACATGTGAGTCTCGATTTCATCTTCGATAAATACTTATTTATTTAAGAAGGAGAAAATGGGCTGAAGGTATGAATTGAGATTTGTGTTACGGAGTGTATTAAACTAGGATATTCCGTGCAGATGTGTGCGCTAGAATGTAGTAGTGGTATAGCGGTCAGCACAGCTGCCGTAAGCAGTCGGCTTTCGGCCGTGGTAGCACTCCGGGCAGAGCTCCGCTGACGGAGTTGTTTACTTCGGCGGTATTTGTGTTATTTATCGTCCGTAAGTCCTGTTTCCTATGGCGCACTCTTAGCGCCTGGTGACGCGTAAAGTTATATTCCAAGCCGACCATGAGCGACCATGCGATCACGAAATCGAACAATTCATTCGCATAGAGCTACGGCTGGACCCAGAAGAAGTGATAGGTATTGACTTCCCTGTCACCGGCAGCTCCTTCTACATTAAAATGACGACGAAGGAAGCACTCGCTGACGTAATTCGACGGCATGTACACGGACTAAAATTCGAATTTTCTAACGGACATATTGGGGAGGTGACGGCAGATCACGCTGTTCCTGATCTTCAAATAATTCGGGTGTTTGAGCTCCCTTACTAGGTGCCCCCAGAAGTGATCTTTGAAGCCTTCCGACCCCACAGGGAAGGTTGTGGGCCACATGTGGAAAAATGGCAGATATTCACGACACGATCAAGAACGAGCCGTTCAAACACATATCATCTACCGATACGTGATATGCAACCCACCATCATGCATCATGGCCAACCACACACATGGCAGGATGTGGACGGAGACCATGTTAGATCCGATTGTCTCCGTCGCCATTTGCTCCAGATTCTACTTGATGACGCACCTCACAAACGAACAGTCACTTATTTACCAAATATCTACGCCTCGATTGTGTGGAACCCGGATGCATCACTTCAAGATGCACCTGTTCTCCCGTCGGCACTCCCCCTCAGGAATGGTGGTACGGGCGAGACATTTCCGGCACCATCTCCTCTCATGGACATAAGAACCACAACTCTTCAGTGTTCGATGGACTGCCCGTCCACCGTGATGGACATCGAACTGAGTGTGGGGCCTACCTCTGCTTTCCTTCAGATGTGCATGACGTCGGACAACGAACGGTCATATTCTGACATGGAACGGTACCTCCGAAAGCAACGACCACTTCGAAAATGTAAGAACCTACGTCGCCCTCCGATGACACACACCTTCATATGATCATTGTGGTTAGTTAACTAGATACCAGATAGTGATCTCACTTCGAGACTGACGACAGGACTGGCCGCTCCCAACGTCCCATCTGCAGAGTGTCCTTTCCACTGTCTGCGATCCTGCCTGACAATAATAGATCCCCTGGAAGGAGATGTCCCAGATCCAACTGAGGCAGCGTCACTACCCGTAGCCCTCGATGGGCGCGAGAGTTGCTAGCCATTGTTTGCGATCTCCTGGGCTGACGATGTCGACGACGAAGCAGATCAGGATCCTGGCCCACCCACCAGGTGTGCCCCATAGTGGTACCTGACCCAGCTTCCACTCAATGATAGAGGCCACAGTGGCTCTGCCGTATGTTTCACGCAAGCCATACATCTCCTTAGGATCCTGAGTGCCAATAGGGGGACAATAGGTGATGTGCAGCCATCGTCATGTACGAGGCCTACATCTGCTATGTAACTCTGGTTATCCTCTGTGAAACAGGCTCCGTGCAGGGCATTGATGGAATATGGCAATGACGTCAAGGGCGGTCATGTGAGCATAATGGTTTTTTATTACCATATCCTACGTGAGTGCTTCGATGACATTCTCTCCTATTCATCAGGTGATAGCACATCGTGCTAAAGCACGGGTTACTTCAATTGTCAGGCTCTACACCTCATGACTGTATGCCTCACACAACGCCGTCGACGTACCACGTCCTTGCAGAACGCCGGGGTCGTCGTCGAGTTTTCATGCACAACCTCACCAATGCGTTAGAATAACAAGAGCCTGTCGGTGTGGCTGAGCGGTTCTAAGCGCTTCAGTCTGGAACTGCGCGACCAGTACGGTCGCAGGTTCGAATCCTGCCCTGGGCATGGATGTGTGTGTGTCCTTAGCTTAGTTAGGTTTAAGTAGTTCTAAGCTCTCGGAGACTGATGATCTTGGATAAATACTTATTTATTTAAGAAGGAGAAAATGGGCTGAAGGTATGAATTGAGATTTGTGTTACGGAGTGTATTAAACTAGGATATTCCGCGCAGATGTGTGCGCCAGAATGTAGTAGTGGTATAGCGGTCAGCACAGCTGCCGTAAGCAGTCGGCTTTCGGCCGTGGTAGCACTCCGGGCAGAGCTCCGCTGACGGAGTTGTTTACTTCGGCGGTATTTGTGTTATTTATCGTCCGTAAGTACTGTTTCCTATGGCGCACTCTTAGCGCCTGGTGACGCGTAAAGTTATATTCCAAGCCGACCATGAGCGACCATGCGATCACGAAATCGAACAATTCATTCGCATAGAGCTACGGCTGGACCCAGAAGAAGTGATAGGTATTGACTTCCCTGTCACCGGCAGCTCCTTCTACATTAAAATGACGACGAAGGAAGCACTCGCTGACGTAATTCGACGGCATGTACACGGACTAAAATTCGAATTTTCTAACGGACATATTGGGGAGGTGACGGCAGATCACGCTGTTCCTGATCTTCAAATAATTCGGGTGTTTGAGCTCCCTTACTAGGTGCCCCCAGAAGTGATCTTTGAAGCCTTCCGACCCCACAGGGAAGGTTGTGGGCCACATGTGGAAAAATGGCAGATATTCACGACACGATCAAGAACGAGCCGTTCAAACACATATCATCTACTGATACGTGATATGCAACCCACCATCATGCATCATGGCCAACCACACACATGGCAGGATGTGGACGGAGACCATGTTAGATCCGATTGTCTCCGTCGCCATTTGCTCCAGATTCTACTTGATGACGCACCTCACAAACGAACAGTCACTTATTTACCAAATATCTACGCCTCGATTGTGTGGAACCCGGATGCATCACTTCAAGATGCACCTGTTCTCCCGTCGGCACTCCCCCTCAGGAATGGTGGTACGGGCGAGACATTTCCGGCACCATCTCCTCTCATGGACATAAGAACCACAACTCTTCAGTGTTCGATGGACTGCCCGTCCACCGTGATGGACATCGAACTGAGTGTGGGGCCTACCTCTGCTTTCCTTCAGATGTGCATGACGTCGGACAACGAACGGTCATATTCTGACATGGAACGGTACCTCCGAAAGCAACGACCACTTCGAAAATGTAAGAACCTACGTCGCCCTCCGATGACACACACCTTCATATGATCATTGTGGTTAGTTAACTAGATACCAGATAGTGATCTCACTTCGAGACTGACGACAGGACTGGCCGCTCCCAACGTCCCATCTGCAGAGTGTCCTTTCCACTGTCTGCGATCCTGCCTGACAATAATAGATCCCCTGGAAGGAGATGTCCCAGATCCAACTGAGGCAGCGTCACTACCCGTAGCCCTCGATGGGCGCGAGAGTTGCTAGCCATTGTTTGCGATCTCCTGGGCTGACGATGTCGACGACGAAGCAGATCAGGATCCTGGCCCACCCACCAGGTGTGCCCCATAGTGGTACCTGACCCAGCTTCCACTCAATGATAGAGGCCACAGTGGCTCTGCCGTATGTTTCACGCAAGCCATACATCTCCTTAGGATCCTGAGTGCCAATAGGGGGACAATAGGTGATGTGCAGCCATCGTCATGTACGAGGCCTACATCTGCTATGTAACTCTGGCTATCCTCTGTGAAACAGGCTCCGTGCAGGGCATTGATGGAATATGGCAATGACGTCAAGGGCGGTCATGTGGGCATAATGGTTTTTTATTACCATATCCTACGTGAGTGCTTCGATGACATTCTCTCCTATTCATCAGGTGATAGCACATCGTGCTAAAGCACGGGTTACTTCAATTGTCAGGCTCTACACCTCATGACTGTATGTCTCACACAACGCCGTCGACGTACCACGTCCTTGCAGAACGCCGGGGTCGTCGTCGAGTTTTCATGCACAACCTCACCAATGCGTTAGAATAACAAGAGCCTGTCGGTGTGGCTGAGCGGTTCTAAGCGCTTCAGTCTGGAACTGCGCGACCAGTACGGTCGCAGGTTCGAATCCTGCCCTGGGCATGGATGTGTGTGTGTCCTTAGCTTAGTTAGGTTTAAGTAGTTCTAAGCTCTATGAGACTGATGACCTTAGATGTTAAGTCCCATAGTGCTCAGAGCCATTTGAACCATTTGAATAACAATACACTTCGCAATGTGACATTGCTCACACTTTCTAATCCCATTTCCACCTGCTTGATCGCTGCCGTCCTGCATCACCTGACCTTAACTGAGCAGGTAGCGACACTGATCATAATCACCATACCAGAGGAGTTCGCTCTAGACCACAGATGAAGTCCTAATCACCGTCAGGGCGGGCGCTGCCGATACGTCCACCAGGCTTGAAGGCCGCCCATCGAATCTTACAAGTGTTGCTACCTGCTTGGACGTCCCTCTGTCGCGAACTGATGTCCCCAACAACGACGATCCGAGCCACTTTTCTAGTTGAGGTCATTATACCTATCCCTAAAAGTCGTGGGCAGTTGGGGATATGTGATAGTACTGGCCCATCGCTCACTCAAAAGCCAGACGAAAATTTTCACACATTCGTTGGAATCACGACTGACGAAGGGAGTTTGTTACGTTATTTGATGAAACTTCCCTGGGTGAAGGCAACACTATTCTTATGGCCTTTGCCGTTACAGGGATATGATCGCACTTGCCAGGTCGCGATACCTACCTAGTGCGTCGGCGCTATTTGATTATTTATTTATTTATTTATTTATTTTGTCATCGGCCTACTGACTGGTTTGATGCGCCCCCCCACGAATTCCTTTCCTGTGCTAACCTCTTCCTCTCACAGTAGCACTTGCAACCTACGTCCACAATTATTTGCTTGACGTATTCCAATCTCTGTCTTCCTCTACAGTTTTTGCCCTCTACAGCTCCCTCTAGTACCATGGAAGTCATTCCCTCATGTCTTAGCAGATGTCCTATCATCCTGTCCCTTCTCCTTATCAGTGTTTTCCACATATGCGTTTCCTCTCGGATTCTGCGTAGAACCTCCTCATTCCTTACCTTATCAGTCCACCTAATTTTCATCATTCGCCTATAGCACCACATCTCAAATGCTTCGATTCTCTTCTGTTCCGGTTTTCCCACAGTCCATGTTTCACTACCGTACAATGCTGTACTCCAGACGTACATCCTCAGAAATTTCTTCCTCAAATTAAGGCCGGTATTTGATATTAGTAGAATTCTCTTGGCCAGAAATGCCTTTTCTGCCATAGCAAGTCTGCTTTTGATGCCCTCCTTGCTCCGTCCGTCATTGGTTATTTTACTGCCTAGGTAGCAGAATTCCTTAACTTCATTGACTTCGTGACCATCAATCGTGATGTTAAGTTTCTCGCTGTTCTCATTTCTACTACTTCTCATTACCTTCGTCTTTCTCCGATTTACTCTCAAACCATACTGTGTACTCATTAGACTGTTCATTCCGTTCAGCAGATCATTTAATTCTTCTTCACTTTCACTCAGGATAGCAATGTCATCAGCGAATCGTATCATTGATATCCTTTCACCTTGTATTTTAATTCCACTCCTGAACCTTTCTTTTATTTCCATCATTGCTTCCTCGATGTACAGATTGAAGAGTAGGGGCGAAAGGCTACAGCCTTGTCTTACACCCTTCTTAATACGAGCACTTCGTTCTTGATCGTCCACTCTTATAATTCCCTCTTGGTTGTTGTACATATTGTGTATGACCCATCTCTCCCTATAGCTTGCCCCTACTTTTTTCAGAATCTCTAACAGCTTGCACCATTTTATACTGTCGAAAGCTTTTTCCAGGTCGACAAATCCTATGAAAGTGTCTTGATTTTTCTTTAGCCTTGCTTCCATTATTAGCCGTAACGTCAGAATTGCCTCTCTCGTCCCTTTACTTTTCCTACAGCCAAACTGATCGTCACCTAGCGCATTCTCAATTTTCTTTTCCATTCTTCTGTATATTATTCTTGTAAGCAGCTTCGATGCATGAGCTGTTAAGCTGATTGGGCGATAATTCTCGTACTTGTCAGCTCTTGCCGTCTTCGGAATGGTGTGGATGATGCTTTTCCGAAAGTCAGGTGGTATGTCGCCAAACTCATATATTCTACACACCAACGTGAATAGTCGTTTTGTTGCCACTTCCAATTCTGATGGAATGTTATCTATCCCTTCTGCCTTATTTGACCGCCGGCCGCGGTGGTCTAGCGGTTCTAGGCGCTCAGTCCGGAACCGCGCGACTGCTACGGTCGCAGGTTCGAATCCTGCCTCGGGCATGGATGTGTGTGATGTCCTTAGGTTAGTTAGGTTTAAGTAGTTCTAAGTTCTAGGGGACTGATGGCCACAGATGTTAAGTCCCATAGTGCTCAGAGCCGTTTGAACCTTATTAGACCGTAAGTCCTCCAAAGCTCTTTTAAATTCCGATTCTAATACTGGATCCCCTATCTCTTCTAAATCGACTCCTGTTTCTTCTTCTATCACATCAGACAAATCTTCACCCTCATAGAGGCTTTCAATGTATTCTTTCCACCTATCTGCTCTCTCCTCTGCATTTAACAGTGGAATTCCCGTTGCACTCTTAATGTTACCACAGTTGCTTTTAATGTCACCAAAGGTTGTTTTGACTTTCCTGTATGCTGAGTCTGTCCTTCCGACAATCATCTTTTTCGAAGTCTTCACATTTTTCCTGCAGCCATTTCTTCGTAGCTTCCCTGCACTTCCTATTTATTTCATTCCTCAGCGACTTGTACTTCTGTATTCCTGATTTTCCCGGAACATGTTTGTACTTCCTCCTTTCATCAATCAACTGAAATATTTCTTCTGTTACCCATGGTTTCTTCGCAGATACCTTCTTTGTACCTATGTTTTCCTTCCCAACTTCTGTGATGGGCCCTTTTAGAGATGTCCATTCCTCTTCAACTGTACTGCCTACTGCGCTATTCCTTATTGCTGTATCTATAGCGTTAGAGAACTTCAAACGTACCTCGTCATTCCTTAGTACTTCCGTACCCCACTTCTTTGCGTAATGATTCTTCCTGATTATGTCTTGAACTTCAGCCCACTCTTCATCACTACTATATTGTAATCTGAGTCTATATCTGCTCCTGGGTACGCCTTACAATCCAGTATCTGATTTCGGAATCTCTGTCTGACCATGATGTAATCTAATTGAAATCTTCCCGTATCTCCCGGCCTTTTCCAAGTATACCTCTTCCTCTTGTGATTCTTGAACAGGTTATTCGCTATTACTAGCTGAAACTTGTTAGAGAACTCAACTAGTCTTTCTCCTCTTTCATTCCTTGTCCCAAGCCCATATTCTCGTGTAACCTTTTCTTCTACTCCTTCCCCTACAACTGCATTCCAGTCGCCCATGACTATTAGATTTTCGTCCCCCTTTACATACTGCATTACCCTTTCAATATCCTCATACACTTTCTCTATCTGTTCATCTTCAGCTTGCGACGTCGGCATGTATACCTGAACTATCGTTGTCGGTGTTGGTCTGCTGTCGATTCTGATTAGAACAACCTGGTCACTGAACTGTTCACAGTAACACACCCTCTGCCCTACCTTCCTATTCATAACGAATCCTACACCTGTTATACCATTTTCTGCTGCTGTTGATATTACCCGATACTCATCTGACCAGAAATCCTTGTCTTCCTTCCACTTCACTTCACTGATCCCTACTATATCTAGATGAGCCTTTGCATTTCCCTTTTCAGATTTTCTAGTTTCCCTACCACGTTCAAGCTTCTGACATTCCACGCCCCGACTCGTAGAACGTTATCCTTTCGTTGATTATTCAATCTTTTTCTCTTGGTAACCTCCCCCTTGGCAGTCCCCTCCCGGAGATCCGAAAGGGGGACTATTCCGGAATCTTTTGCCAATGGAGAGATCATCATGACACTTCTTCAATTACAGGCCACATGTCCTGTGGATACACGTTACGTGTCTTTAATGCAGTGGTTTCCATTGCCTTCTGCATCCTCATGTCGTTGATCATTGCTGATTCTTCCGCCTTTAGGGGCAATTTTCAACCCCTAGGACAAGAGAGTGCCCTGAACCTCCATCCGCTCCTCCGCCCTCTTTGACAAGGCCGTTGGCAGAATGAGGCTGACTTCTTATGCCGGAAGTCTTCGGCCGCCAATGCTGATTGTTTATCAACCTTTAGGCAGTTTTGATTATGAATCAAAGACGCTACCCCTAGACCACGGGTACCCTATTTGATATCAGTCATATATTCGACCTTGTCGATCACACTTTTTGAAGATGGTTTCCCAGCACCAGCGTTTTCCAGCTCATATAGTAACAGTGGTAATGCACCTCCTATAACGGACATCTCAGCGCGCCTCCAGCGATCGAGCGCTCAATCCGATAGGGTTGCCAACTTTCCACAGTAGTGAATGCTTTTACACTAGAATCCCTACTACAGGGACTTCGCCAAAGCCAGGTGGGCCTGTCATTGTACGGACACTGCTTCTTTTGTATGGTCTGTGCTGACCTCGTCCTCTTCCTACGCAGCGTAGATGACATCCGCGCAGCTCTGACATGGGTGGCGACATAGGGTGAGGCATCGGACAGCTCTATTAACTTTTGCAAATCTCAGGTTCTTGGTGAGGACCTACTCGTGATATGTGTCATTCCTCTAGGTGTGGCCGCCACCATCCGCAGCTTTGGCATTGATTTTACGAACGATCTTCGTTGTTTGGTAGCGAGAAACAGCAGATGTCTCCTCCATTTGCTGGCCTCGTTGATCACTAGCTTATATCTATAGACGCTGTACAGTACGCACGATACGTGAATATCTACACACATCAAATGAAGTTTGTATCATAACGGTTTCCAGAACTCATGAAGATAGACCTTGACTGTGGATATTGTATCACAGACTCGGTCCCCTTGACTGTTCAGAGATGTCACAACCCGCCCAAAGATGTAATCAACCATGCATGAGCAGCGCTTGTTAGACGGAGGGGGTCCGACAGCCTATCAGTTCCAGTCATTCCACCAGGAAGGAGGTACTTGGCTCGTGTTGTCTGTAGTTCAACTATGTCTAGACGGTCAATACCGCTGCTCTATCGCGGCCGCATTGTTATTTTGTGCCAGGAAGGGCTCTCAACAAGAGAAGTGTCCAGGCTTCTCTGAGTGAACCAAAGCGATGTTGTTCGTGCATGGAGGAGATACAGAGAGACAGGAACTGTCGATGACATGCCTCGCTCACGCAGCCCAAGGGCTACAACTGCAGTGGATGACCGTTATCTACGGATTATGGCTCAGAGGAACCTTGACAGCAACCCCACCGTGTTGAATAATGCTTTTCGTGCTGCCACAGGACATCGTGTCACGACTCAAACTGTGCGCAATAGGCTGCATCATGCGCAACTTCACTTCCGACGCCAATGGCGAGGTCCAACTTTGCAACCACGATACCATGCAGCTCGGTACAGATGGTCCCAACAACATGTCGAATGGACCGCTCAGGACTGGCATCACGTTCTGTTCACCGATGAGCGTCGCATGTGCCTTCAACCAGACAATCGTCGGAGACGTGTTTGGGGGCAACCCGGTCAGGCTGAACGCCTTAGACAAACTGTCAAGCAAGTGCAGCAAGGTGGAGGATCCCTGATGTTTTGGGGGTGGCATTATGTGGGGCCGACATACGCCGCTGGTGGTCATGTAAGGCGCCGTAACGGCTGTACGATACGTCAATGCCATCCTCCGACCGATTGTGCAACCATAATGGCAGCGTATTTGCGAGGCATTCGTCTTCATGGACAACAATTCGCGCCCCCATCGTGCACATCTTGTGAATGACTTACTTGAGGATAACGACGTCACTCGACTAGATTGGCCAGAATGTTCTCCAGACATGAACCCTATCCAAAATGCGTGGGATAGATGGACAAGAGCTGGGAGGACGTGACCGACGAACCCCTCTGAGGGATCTACGCCGAACCGCCGTTGATTATTGGGACAATCTGGACCAACAGTGCCTTGATGAACTTGTGGATAGTATGCCACGACGAATATGGGCATGCATCAATGCATGGTACCGGTGTGTACAACAATCTGGACTACCACTTCTGAAGCTCTCGCTGTATGGTGGTACAACATGCAGTGTGTGGTTTTCGTGAGCAATAAAAAGGGCGAAAATGATCTTTATGTCGATCTCTTTTCCAATTTTATGTAGAGGTTCCGGAACTCTACGAGCCGAGGTGATGCAAAACATTTTTTGATGTGTGTATTATGCCTCTCGCATCTCTCACGTGGCACAAGTATTTCTGGTCCGGGTTAAACTCGTCCATCGTATGTCGATAACGATGGGATCATTTGTCTGTACCGGAACGTTACCGATATTCAAATTTCAATGTACCTTCCATACTCTCTCACGTAAGCGTGTTGGGGTTCGCTTATTCCATGTGCAAGATGGGTTACGGCACTTTTTGTTAGCTGTTGCCCCATGAGCCTCACCCGACTGCTTTTACACGAATACTTGCCGGTCTCCATGTGAGCCCTAGTCATTTTATCACAGATTCCACCACTCATTTATCACTTTGGCATATATTTCTGGAATTAAGCTACATCCTCCCAAGAACGGACAAAAACTATACACGACGCAATACAAATCCATTGGCTTGCCAGTCGCGTCGAATGCAAGTTTTCTCACACCATATGTAGTTTTGTACGCAAAGCGGTGCATGCAGACTTGTCCATACCATCACCCAATCCTCCTGTCGTATCACCGTCGATGACAAACGTCAAAAGGTCTCGTTTGCCTCGCATCTGCCTCGCTCACACACCCCTAAGTATTCTCTGTGGTTTCGACCACCAGATGCCCAACGATTCTCATTTGTAAAAAAATTAAACGCCTACAGCTGTCTTTATGTGGATTTATTGTGTAGCTACGAGTTTCGGTGCATCAATGCGCAATATTCAGGCGCATTGAAGCGCCCAGACTGAAAGCAATAACTAAGATCATAAGGAGGGGTGTAGGCGCTCAGTCTCTTACAGTAGTGAACGGCCGTGGTCTCCAAGACCTCCAGTCAAAATACTGTACGTACAAAAACTTGTTTCTCATTTGGTCCGTTGTCTGACGTGTGGAGGCGTGCACAGCGTGTGTTGGCTTTCCTTACTCGACAAACACTTGCTCAGATCTCTTCCAAGACGCTTTTATTCCCGGACATGATTCATTACGGGAGCTGAAGCTTTTAATTGGATGCGCGGCCATACGGTTTGCTATCTTTTTGGCCCTGACCAGAGATCGGAACTGGGTTACTGGACGTACCATAATGATCAACACTGTGCACTTGTTCAAAATCCAAGATACAAGCAGTTCTTTTCAAATTTTCTGTGGAGCGCCGTGACCCGCCATCCACCTGGAATGTCTACGTCATGAGATGCCAATGCTTATTTTGCCGACATGATGCTCTGAACGAATTACAAACGGAATTTCCAAAAAAAATTCGAGAAGACACGTTTGGATGTTCCACCATCTGAAAGCGTGAGGGACTCCTGGAATACTGAGATACAAAAAATATTTAAAAATTAAAATGAAAAAAAGACACCTACACAAATCGTCTCGTTTTCACACCTCCTATGTGTGTTATTTCCCCGTAATTTCTTCATCAGTAATAGGTTAATTGTTTTGGGATAGGCATAGATAGGTGCCAACGCCTACAGAGATGCATTTTTTTAGGACACAATTGGCGGTGCTGGTAGATGTTTTTTGTAGTTTCCCTTTCCTGCTCAGGAAAAAACGAAGTTAGCTCAGTGAGACTGAAACGTCCCCTTAGAAAAATTACGAATGACTGTGCTAGTAAACTTGTACGTTACTTGATACAAAGACAGCTGAGTAAAACTCAACGTACTCAAACAGTTTTCTCTTTACTTATTCTGATCATCACTAAAATGACACACAATATTTTTAGCGCAACGCAGTCTGACTCTCAATAAACCCCACAAAAGGAAGGCCCTGACTAACAATAACCTACACCTTTCATGAATCACTCACCTCACAAAAATCTTCGTTACTCGAACTACTGCAAAACAGTGAGTGCCAATACTGCCAGCTAAATAAAAGATTCTAACTACTGAAGGCACTAACTACAGATAGGCATAGTGAGCAAATGAAAGATTTTGATAGAGAACAAACAATGTATTTACCTTAATAATGTTCAAAAGTCATCATATGTATCTATCAATTAATGACAACCATCTCTACAATTTTCCTTTTTCCAGCGGACACACGTCCAGATCGTCCACTTATAGTAACCTCTCAAAACTCTGCCACCTCTCCCTCCACATCCACCACTGCTGGCGGCTCACCTCCAACTGCCCAACGCTACGCGCTGTTAACATCCAACTGCACAACACTACACAAGCATATATTCCAACAATGAGTCCAACCAGCAGCAGACTGCACACAGCACAGCCAGTGATTTTCATACAGAGCGATACGTGGCGTTACCAGCATAAAAACCTAAACAGCCTACGTACAAGATGAACCAATGCCATACGGAACGGATATGCAGACACGCCGATGTTCGACTCGCATTCGGGCGAAACAGCTTTTTCACTTAAAGCATCAAATTGTATCCGATTTACACCTTCACAATGCGTTATCTAGCGTATTTACTTTTGTTATTGTTACCTTTATTTTTAAAAAAAGTGAGCAGAAAACCTGGGTACGAGTCCCAGTCTTGGTACAATTTATAATTCATTACTTGAGCTTGTATTCTTACCAAAGATAAAGTTGAGACTCATATAGCTATAGGAAAATGTAATTTCAAAGATGGGAATGATTGAAGGAAAAACAGGTTCTCATTTATCCACTCACACATTCACAGCCCGCAGCAGTAGTTCCGTTAGTTGAAATACTGACAATGGCGGGAAAAAAAATGAGTTAACGTCATGATATTTTCGATGTTGTGAAAGTTGTGAGATACTGCTGGTGTTACAGTTCATAAATCAACTGCATGACAACTTGTTTCTCAAATTTTGTAACGAATGCTCTTCAAATTCAGCATTACTGTAAACTGCAGTTCCTTGCAGGTTATTCAAAAGAGATGAGCTGAGCAGTGATGTAAACCATTACAGCAAAACATTTTATACGTTTTATTGTAGTTATTATTATAATCGCAGAAAGCTTAGGTTCTTTAGAAAGGACAGTAGACTAGATATGTGGCTGGGGCAGGAGAGTGTTAATGTAACAACCCTTTCTCGCCGCCAAACGAGAGTGCATTCCATATTCGCGCCCACGAAAGAGTTCCCCTCTGCCGTCGTCAAGTGCCTGATTGCCGCTTACCGGCTGCCAGCAGACTTAGGCTATACACAAGTCTGCTGATGGTTGTGGTGACTAGGTCCCAACCCAAGATTTTACAATCCTATCCAAGTTTTCTCCATGTTCGCGGTATCAGAAGCTGATCACGAACTTGACGTTGGCTCAGCGTCTCGATATTCTACACAGGCGTTTCAGTGTTATCATTTATTTGTAGCCTAAAAAAGAGAGAGTAGCATTCCATTTAGGAAGCGGATAACCACTTTCGTTCTTCAGTGACAACCTTCAGATCTTAGCATAACATGAAAAAATAAAATACAACTAATACACAGTTTACGCCTGAAAACAATTTAAAAAAATGTCATAATGAAAGTATTACTTGAATGGCCGCCGGTGGCCGAGCGGTTCTGGCGCCACAGTCTGGAACCGCGCGACCGCTACAGTCGCAGGTTCGAATCCTTCCTCGGGCATGGATGTGTGTGTTGTCCTTAGGTTAGTTAGGTTTAAGTAGTTCTAAGTTCTAGCGGACTTATGACCTAAGATGTTGAGTCCCATAGTGCTCAGAGCCATTTGAACCATTTGAAGAGTTATCCTGTAAACAGCGATACTGTTCAAATCGGGCTGATGTACAACAGACAAGAATGATGCCTGTGACACAGGAGCCACGTTAGATGTCTCTATTGCAAAGTTTTCGTATTCGTTAATTTAATAGTTGTACAAAAAACAATAAAATTCGAAAATTAAGTAAGTCAGTTATACAGGTTTGTCGGAAACAGTCTGAGAAGTTTGTAAGGGTAGTCCATTAAATTTCGGGCACGCAGCCACGCAAATAAAGTTTCTTCCACTGATATTTCGGCCGCGACGCACTCCGAGGGTGGCCGGACGATACGCGGCCGAAATATCAGTGGAAGAAATTTTATTTGCGCGGCTGACTGCCCGAAATTTAATGGACCATTCATTAATCCGCGAGAAATTGAAAATGCACAGCTTGTAAGGGTGTTACAGGGTAAGTTATGCTGAGAAATAATGTTAAGGTAAAAATTCGATATGTTGCACCGTTTCCTGGTTAACCATTCGGGAGTTACGGGCTCAAATTTAGGTCATCCATCAGAGGTATTCTTTGTCTGGTTTCCCAAAACCGAATTCTTGTTCGATACAAAAATTGGACGTGGGACGGTAGTAATGATCGAACCCGAGCCAGTCACTGAACAGTCTCGTGCGCTGTCATCTACGCTATGAGAACAACTGGCGCCAGTTGTATCTGGTGGGCCTCTTGAATTTGAGCGCGCAACGGTCTGATTGACTAATTTCAATGCTAATTAACGCGGAAACGCAGCATGCATCGAATTTCCCTCTTACCACAGCCTCACCACAGCCACTCGCAACAACCTTACAAGCTTTTCATATTGTTTCTGACAAATCATTATAACGGGTTAGTAAAGTGTATCAACATTACAATGATAAAATTTAAGAAATTTAAGCGGGAATAGAGTGAAATTTTAAAATTGTTGAAAAGAAAACAACTTTAAAACTTAGCTGTATTCATGTTTTAATTTGTTATATTTTATCACTGTAATAATTATACACCTTATGAGCTCACTATGTATTTCACCTAATGCATTCTTCATTTTATTGCATTATGTACAATTATACGAATATGAATAAGCTCACAGTAGCGACATCTTACGTGAGCATGACACAAACATACTATACCTTAGATTGACTTGAACAGTAGCGCTGGTAATAGGACCACTCTGCCTACAGTGTGGTCTAGTTTATATCTCCTTGTAAGTCTTCTAAGCGCTAATTTCCACACTTATGAAAGCAATACTTGTTATTATAGCATATTTCTGTTATTTTTAAATGTAAACTGTCCACTAGCTGAGTTTGATTTTCCCGTGTTGTCCTACAGACCTCAAAATGTTCAAATGTGTGTGAATTTCTAAGGGACCAAACTGCTGAGGTCTCCTACAGATCTGAAGACGGTCATTGATAAACGAAAAGGACCAAACGTTTTTTGATCATTGACGAAAATAAAATTATTCTACACTTCTCGGATCACTGTTTCAATCAGTGACTATGTCGCACGTTGTGAATGACTTTAAGACGACTGATTAAAATCCATTGCCTCTTGGGAAAGCTAACGATAACGTGTTACTTCCCGTAGGGCAGCATTTTACATTAAATGCCCGATTAATAAGTATCCACATGCACATTAACATCCACATCTACATGATTATTCTGCAATTCACAATTAAGTGCCAGGCAGAGGGTTCTTCGAAACTCCTCCAAGCTATTTCCGTACCGGTCCCCTCGCAACTATGCACGGGAAAAACGAACTTTTGGATCTTTCCGTGTGAGCTTTGGTTTCTCTTGTTTTGTTTTGATGAACATTTCTCACTATGTAGGTGGGTGCCAACAGAATATTTTCGCAATCGGAGGCGAATGCTGGTGACTTTAATTTTTACGAAAAGATCCTGCAGCAATGAAAACGTCTTTGTTTTAATGAACGCCCCCCCCCCCCATTTTACGTATCGCATCCGTGCCACTCTCTCCCCTACTTCGTGAAAAATAAATAAATAAATAAAAGAACGAGCTACCCTTCTTCGAACTGTTTCAGTATCCTCCCTAATCTCATCTGATGTGAATCCCACACCACACAGCAGCCTTTTAAGTAGACATGTTGCGCTTTCTTAGTATTCTGTCAATAAATCACAGTCTTTGGTTCGATTTTCCCACAACAATATGTATGTGGTATTCAGATTTAAGTTATTCGTAATTTCAATCCCTAACTATATTGTTGAATTTACAGGCTTTACAGTTGTGTGCTTTATAGAGCTACTGAGATCCACTCATGTGGATGACTTCGCATTTTTCATTATTTAGACTCAATTGATGCATCATGTACTAAGAATCTAAGAGTGTTACTCAGACTGTCTCCTAAGTAGCTTATGTAGATCAGGAACAGCGGAGGGCCTTAACACTTACTTGGGGACCGTTAGATATTACTTCTGCTTCACTCGATGACGTTCTGTCAATTTTTACGAAATGTGATCATTCTGACAGGAAAATGCGACCATTCTGACAGGAAATCACGAACCCAGTCTCACTACTGAGGAATTACTCGATAGGAGGGATATTTTGTTAGAAATCTCTTTTGGTGAACCGCGTCAATAGCTTTTTGGAAATCTAAGACTCTGGAATGAATTTAATATCCCCTATCGACATCACTCATTAATTTCTGAGATTAAAGGCCTAGTTATCTGTCACAAGAATATTGTTTTCTGAATTCGTGTTGACTATTTGTCAATAAAAAGTTTTCTTCGAGGTTATTCATACTGCTCGAACGAAGTATACGTTCCAAAATCCTTCTGTATTTCGTCGTTAGTGATATGGGCCCATAATCTTTCGACGAGCGAACGGTTGTCTATGATTTCTAAGTATGGAGATCTTGTACGAGCATACTTCGAAAGGAATCTGATTGGTATACAGTCCTGGACCAGCGACCTTGCCCTTATTGATCCATGCTGCTTCGCCACACCGAGGATATCTACTTGTAAGTTACTCGTGTTGGCAGTTTTTCTAGATGCGAATTCTGTAATATTTACATCATCTTCTTTGATGAAGAAATTTCGGAAAACCATGTTTAGTAACTCTGTTTCAATGGGACTGTCATCAGTAACATCACCATTGCTATCGGGCATTGGAGATTTCGATTGCGTCTTACAGCTGATGCACTTTATATACGACCAGAATATCTTTGGCTTTTCTGCCAGATTGCGAGACAGAGTTTCGTTGTGGAAACTATTAAAAACATCTCACACTGAAAATCAGGATTTCGAGCTATTGTAAAATGTCGCCAATCTCGGAGATTTCGCTTTCTTTTAAATTTGCCATACTTTTCTCGTTGCTTCTGCACCAGTGTTCTCACCTGTTTTCTCTACCACGGGGCAACAGTACCATCTCTTATTAATTTATTTGGTACATAATTTTCAATTTCCGTCGATACTGTTTCTTTGAATTCAAACGATATCTGATCTTATATTGTTAGATTAGAAGGAGTGAAGGCTCATCGAAAAGTGCCAAGCATATTTTTATCTGCTTTTTGAACATATATACTTTGCGTTTATTTTTGTTGTGTTTGGCTGTTACGGTATTCAGAATCGCTACAACAACATTGTGGTCATTAATCCCTGTATCCATCCTGATGCTACCTATATGGCTCCGTAAATGCTCAGGGATATTTGCTACTGAGAGGTCAAATATGTTTTGCAAACATCAGCGCTTCGAGTGGGTTCCTGAACTAATTGTACAAAATAAGTTTCTGAGAAAGCACTCAGTACGATTCTGGACGACGGTTCTGTCTACTTCCGACTTTAAACATGTATTTTCGGCAACATATCGAGGGTAGATTGAAGTCACTCCCAGTTATAATTGTATGAGTGGGGTACCTATTTGAAATGAAAGTTTTCTTTGAGTTGTTCAATGACTATATGACGTGAGTGGGTGGAGGGGGGTGGGCAGGGGGGGGGCGGTAAATGGAACCATTTATTAGTTTATATTGTTGTCAAGTATAACCTCTACCTATAAAATGTACCTCAACTACACTACAAGGTAAATTACTTTTGACAGCATATAACGACATATCTTGTTTCTCTTGGGCTAGTAAACCTACTTTCACCAGAAGTAATGAATTAATGATGTACCGAGACATTAACGACGATAAAAGGTTTCCTATTTATAGAATATGAATCTAAGGCGTTTCAAAATCTTAAAGAAGGATAATAAATTACAATGACTTTGTGACGCGATCTCCATCATTTGTCTGTCTGCTTCTGATACTTCTTCCGTTATATCTCCCCCTCAAGGCCTTCGTCTGTTAAGATGTATGAATAATTGTGAACACATATAAGTGCGAATAATTATTTATTTCATTCAACTAATGATTCACATTTTATTATTTCTTAACATTAATCTCTTTAATACATTCTTAATAGCTTCCCAAGTGGAAATGTAGGTAAGTCATATTGTATGAGCACCAATAACCGGCTTGGCTTGGGAGATATTCGTTTGGCCGTCATGGCGGCCATCTCATCAAGATAACTATGAAGCTTCATGTCACTTTATTAAAAAAAGGCCGACTTCTCATTGCGAAAAACATTAGTGCCTTTAGATACTACAAACCTTTACGGTCATTAAAATACGAGCCAAGCCATTTATTCCGAAAGAAGAGCGTTTTGTGTCTTATAAATTGTAATCCGTGGTCCTTCTATCAACTTAACTGGTCCGGTCCTGATTAGGGCGAGTAAAAAGCAATAACCTCCGTTTTAGGCTGGACTCACTTTCGGCTTTAGCCAGCTTTCTATACCTATAGCCATTCGAACTTCACTGCTTTCTATTAGTGCTTGGAGCTCTGGTTCATTTCCAACACAGTTACGACAATTTACAGCTACAACACCAACAGTTGCTAGGTCTAGCTTGTTGTGTTTGCCCGGCACCCGTTTAGACAGACGCCCGTTCTGTAGTTTCCTGAGACCCTCTAACCTACAAAACATTCCAGTCCCCTCCACACAGCCTCCGCTATACGTGTAGCCGATTCCTGCGTGTAGTGGACCTCTGATCTCATAGTAAGCGAAACGGGAAACCCTCCACAAGGTGGCGCAAGTTGAGAGGTCACCAACTCAGCTCGCAGCTGAACACAGCAATCACAGTTCTCATCCACACTAAAGATGGCGGAAATATACTGTAGACAGTTAATATACGTGGAACTGTGCCTGATAAATAAAGAAACAATAGAGTTTAGAGGAAATCTAAAATGTCGTTTGTCATGAGAAGCTGTGTCAAAGTCACAGGCGAAAATTTTGTCCTCTGGTGTGCTGCTGCAGTAGCGAGAGCTAGCACCCGTCTCTGGGCTGTAACTACTGCAGTGGCTATTCAAGCACAAAATAAATGCTTGGCGCAATGCGAATAGCGTTGCAATCCAGTACACAGTAGATAAAACGCGGAACTGTGCCTGATAAACAAACAAACATGCACGAAATTAACGAGTTTAAACTAAAGAGCACGATTTCGCCAGATAGAGGGTTTATATACCAAACTTCCCAACAAAGCTCCTGTCTGTATGTGTCTTTGCTCCGTACTGACACAGACCTATTATCGTCATCACGAGAGCCAGCCAGTTACTCAGCTCCTGGAAAGTACACAAGTGCACGCGCACACACACACAGTGAAAGGAGCTCCCATTTCATCCGTCTTCGGCCGAAATCAAGATTGTTAAGTTTTCTTTGGGCACTGCTCGTCTTTTAACACTGTAAAAGTGATCAGTACTTCATATTAAAAGCATATTGTGACAAAAAACATCCCCTTTACTTCAACTGACTTCTTCAGTTACTTGTTGCCTCTTTATGTTAAGTATACATTTATACCGCTCTCCACGCAGCCTGTTGGTCAAGATGACCATTGGTGCCCATCATGTGAATGGTGGCGATTAAAATTCGCTGACATATAACCGAGCGAGGTAGTGCAGGTTTAACACGCTGAACTTCCACTTGGCAAGCAAAAGCTTCGATGGTTCTTTCGACACGGACTGGGTTAATCTCTTCCCCATTCTTCTGCTTGAGTTCCGCCTCTGATGCTGTCGCCGTAGACAAACTGTAAAGCCCTAATCACACTTTCTTTACCCTACTGGCATATTCACAGTAAACTGACTTAATCCTCGTGCCAAGCACACAGCGAATTAAGTGCATCTTACTTTCGTGAGATTTTCATGGAGCCTCGAGTCGCTCGTAGTATATCACGTGTAAAGCCGAGAGCTCACGAAAATATCAGGCTACTGACGATTCAGGATAATAAAATAATATAATATTCCATTAATTTTATGAAACTTTTCGCACTCCGTCAGGTTGGCTGGTACAGCAAACATATAAAGATTATTTTGTAGAAAAATAGTCTTAGGTGCAAGAAGTTTTTTAGTGAAGCGTTTCGCCTTTTTAGAGCATCATCATATTTTCCATACCAAAGACGTAAAGAAAATATAAGTACCAGGGTCATGGCTCTGTCATGAAGACCCCGAAATAAAAATATCAGAGAAGTGTCTACGAACCCTTGCAAAGACAACTTAAGTTTGCTGTTACGTTGTAAAATACGTGTACGTCAAGATCGCACTTAACGGGCGTGTATCCACACAATAAATAAGTCAGAATAAAATCTTTAAAAACGAATAAGTACCGTAGCAGAGGCAAAATGAAAACACGCCTAGGAGAGTGAGTTTTTGTCATGTGTTTTTCCATATTGTTGAGAAAAAGCTGTGAACAGTCTGTCACTCACGTCCTCACTGGTGATTGGGGTTCAGTTCCAAGCGGGGATTCATCACTAATGACAATCATACCTCAGTCAATAACGTTTTAGGGCAAAGACGTGTCATGAGACGTCCTAGACACTGAGGGATACCAATATGACTGTCGCTCGCCATGTGGCGCGACAACCGGCAGGGATGGTCCGGGGAGCCATTTTTTTTCATTTTTGGGGATCCTTTGGTTGTCTTCCGCAGCATCCAGATTCTAGGCCGAAGACATGTCTGGAGACGCCCCAGACAATGATGGGATACCAGCCTGACTGTCGCCTGCCATACGGCTCGACAACCAAGAGCGATAGCCTGGGGTGCAATTTCTTTTCGTAGAAGGACCCTTTGATTGTCATCAGCGGCATCCTTACATCACAGCTTTAAGTCGACGATTTTCTTCGGCTCGTTTTGCTGCCATTCATGGCGAGCCAAGCTGGGCTTGCATTTCAGCAAGATAATTCCCACAGGCTCACACATTGCCAAACCCTATCCTGTCCATCAAGGTCGCCGCATGAACCTTTGAAGTATTATGGGCAGCCCCCCAAACATCTAGAGATTGTGACTACCCCGTGAATTGGACAGAATTTGGCACTATATCCCTCAGGAGGATATCCAACAACTCTGTCAGTCAATGCCAAGCCGAATAACTGTGAAACTTCTACGTTATTTAATTCTGAAACTGCTGAGTGAAACTGAATGCAAGAGTCACTTTGCTGTTTTTTACCATTTCATTTCTGACCTACAAAATTTGCCCCGACAAACACAACTCAAACTTCTCATATTCATTGATTACCCACAGTATTCAAGGATAACGCGATGTGACTGCATTAAAATTAACTCAAAAGAATGGCTCCGAATAAATTAGAAGAAATCCTAACAGTAACTCACACATTTCGTAAGTCACTTACCTCACAGAAAATCTTCATGCAGCAAGCACCAATACAGCCAGCAAAATAAAAGATTCTAACTACTGTAGGCTCTAACTACTAATAGGCCTGTGGTTAGCAAAGCAAAGATTTTGTTGCAGAGGAAACAATGTATTTAGCAAATTTTACCTTAATAATGTGTGACATCCAGTTCAAAAAATATATAATCGTCCGTGACATCCAGTTCCAAAAATTATATAATCGTCAGTAATATTAAATTACCATGACGGACTCGTCCAGACTGTCCGCTCTCGCTAACATTTCAGCACTCTAACCTCCATCACAGCTAACTATTAACTTCCAACTTCCGTCACTGCTGGCTATTTACTTCTAACTCCCATCACTGCTGGCTACTCACCTCCACCTTCGAGTCTGACCAGCCACAGAATCTCCTACAGAGTGCGCATAGCGCTGTCAGTTATTATTGATGCAGTCCATCGCGTTGCCAACATACATATAAACAGGCTACTTACAACTGCTTGCATAAGGGCAAGACGTGGACCAACGCGTTATTAATTTTCGCAATTTTGAAACTGTTTTCTTGAATAAATCACCCAATTTTTCTGAAATTGTAATCATTTGTCTGTCGTTACATGTGCATCACTTATACCTATCTCCGTCACATTCGGATAATTGCTCCTTGGTGCGTTTCTTTCCCTTACAGTGTAACTTTTCGACGACGGGAATATCTGTAAAATGGTCAAAATAAGCTCCTTCTGATCTCATCAGCATTCCATCAAGATTTCTTGGCTGGTTTTCGCTAAGAAGAAACAGGAACATTACTTATCGTAATATACTCGACATCATCCCTTGAGAGAACTAAACTGATACTTTATCCGTATCTCATTCGCAGTTGTTTTATTATTAATTTAGTACAGTGTCACTTATGCATGAAGTCAGTCTTCTCAAAAACAAATTCAGAAAGTTTGGATCGATATGAAGAGTGTCATTGCTTTTTACGAGGATCGCTGCAGCTCAGTTTTATTCTGACGTTTGTTCTAAGATACTGTAAACAAGGCATTAAATAATCTCTGCTTGTATGAAAAAAGGAAATTTTAATATCAACGTATCATCGATGACGAGTCACAAGCTAGTTTTGGTGACGGAGGGGCCTTGTAGTAAACTTTTTCAACGGATCCACAAACTGTTTGGAAAAACTATGGGAAACATCTATGATGAGTCCCAAAATGGGATTAGCATCCGGCTTGCTCATTTCGAAACATGAAGCTCCATGATATGGGAATTTTTTTTTTGCCTAGAAAAAGTAAACTGCGATTCATTGAGTGGACAGGAGTACCCAAACAATAACTGGGCATGGAAATGCCATAATTTAAGTGCATTACAGACTATATAAGTTCACAGGAACAGTATCTCAAACGTGTGTAAAACTGATTACTTGTTGCAGTCACATCGGATATTAGAGGCCATCATCGTCTGGAGACTGGCTGTCTGGAGCATCAAAAGTCATATTCATCGCCGTGAATGGGTAACTAAACAGTCAAATTTATACTGAAAAACAAAGTTTCATGATGACGAATGTGACCTATTTTATTGTGGCCGCCTATTCCGCATCTGAAGATGATCCGTAACGGTTGAAACTGGTTGTGACCACCTGTATAAGTTCATAGCTGCGATTAAAATAAAACATCTGTTTTAATTAATTAATAGTTTCTGTATCTCTCGGAGATGGTATGTTTGCTCTTATAAAACTCCGAAGTTTTCAGTCTTACTTGTTTTGCTGACTGTAAATTAAAGTTCAAATGGTTCAAATGGCTCTCAGCGCTATGGGACTCAACATCTGAGGTCATCAGTTCCCTATAACTTAGAACTACTTAAACCTAACTAACCTAAGGACATCACGCACATCCATGACCGAGACAGGATTCGAACCTGCGACGATAGCGGTCGCGCGGTTCCAGACTGGAGCGCCTAGAACAGCGCGACCACACCGGCCGGCAATTTAAGTTCTTCTAAGTATAACTGTACACGTCAATACTCGCAAACAGCAGCTTCTAGTGCTGTGTTACATAACTTGTTACCAAATGACTGGTAGAAGGTACTTTGTCAGTAATTTGAAAATTTCAATATAGTCGCAATTGCGTACAGAGGAATATGAATGCTAATAGGAGATGAACTCTGTAGTAGTTTCCGAGGGGCTAACAGATAGCGCCTCCTGCTTGCTACACGGCAGCCAGTGTCACCACCTGTATCTCTTCAACGACGTGGTGTTAGCTCGTGGCAGCAAGAGCAAACACAGGACGGACTGCAGACACAATGTGGTCTCTCGATAGCTAATGTCGACAGTGTACACGCCGTTGTGCCGTATACCTTTGTCGATTCTCACCTTTTCTTTTCCCTTCTTTGCTTCTCCATTTTTCTTCCTACTATTCATTACTTTTGGTGTTCTTGTAATAACTTTCGTGCTGCATGAACTATACTATAAACATAATAAATTCTCATAGAGTGTTTTAACTCTTAAGTAAAAATGTGTTTCATGTAAAATGTAAGGATCAGATCCAAAATACAAGAGAGCTGAAAGACATCCCAACAGAAAATATATCCTTAATCAAACTGTTTATTTATGTGCGTCATTTCCTAATCTGTTTCTCACATATTCGAGGAAGCCTGTTCGCAGATTTCACAAGAATTCTCTTCTTCAGCATTTTCTTATTTTTCTTTTTTCTTTTTTTTTTCTTTTAATTCGTTCCAGAGACAACTGCGTAAAGAATCTTACGTGATCAGCTTCAACATTATTGTGAGGGTATGCACTAAGGGCCACACTGATCAAAGGATGACAGCCTGAGACGTTTGAAGAAATCACGTAATATTTCATTGCACAGAAAAATGAATAAATTTAATTTTTAGTAAATGTAAATGAGCCTTGTATCGACTCGTGCTACACCTTGAGTTTAAATTGCATTGGTTTTCCTTTTCTTCCCCTGACATGTTTTTTTGATATGTTGTCTGTCATTAAGTGGCTGCTTGGTTGTCTTTTCACTCTGCTATCGATATCTGCGTTTTTGCTTCCGGGAAACTGCTGTGGAGGAAGTGAGGTCTTTGACCGGTGGTAACTTCGTCTGGTGGCGCGGAAGTAGGGGCGTGGCTCTCAGAGAGTCTGGTGGACACGGGAGGGCAGTGTGGCTCTCCAGCGCTGACCAGGCGTGGTCGGTTGTACCGAGTCGCCACGTGATGTATGTCGGTTGTGTGTAACGAGCGGGTCGAGTTGACGGAAGAGCTCCCCGCGGGTTGGTTGTATACAGAATCGCCCCACGAGTAGTTGCTGTTCATTTCACCGTGCTGGGACGTTAACAAGCTTCTTTAAATCCTCCGTTTCAACACTGGAGTTTAAAAAGGAGACACCTAACATGAAGGAGCGGTCACTACCCGTCAACGTTGCAGAGAAGACGTGAAATCCGCTGTCAGAGCGTGTTGTCGCGCGACCGTGGCGTGTTGGGTACACTGGCGACGCGTGCGTGGTCGGATGTGTGGATCCTTGCCATCGGAGGTCGTGTACTGCCTGTTCGAGCATAATTGCAAGTTAAGTTAGTGGAAGGTTTAATCCTTAAGTAATAAGTTTCCGTAACCAGTGTCTCTTCTGCCTTGTGGCCTCCGGCGATCGGGTTTCCTGTCCCCGGCACCGGTGTAATTGAAGACAGTGATCTTTCCTCCTCCTCTCGTTACTGCCCGATGGGAGGTGTAGTTTTGGTAGTTTAATTGTTTCGCTATTTTGTCGTGTATTATGAGTAAATTCATGCTTCTTGTTGGTTGATCAAGTGGTCGCTCATTCAGGACTGTGTGGAGTAATGTTTCCTTGCACGAGTTTAGCTCTAATCCTGTCAGCAAGTTAAGCCATCTTATTGCATGTTTTCGCTGGTTAAAGTCGGTGCAGTGACCAGCCTGAGAGTGGAAGTTGTGTTTACGGGCGTATTTAAATTGGTCAGTATTCTGCCTATCCTGTGTGGGTGATTTGTGGCCGCCTTACACGGGTCCGTCATATCTGTTATGTTCTAATGATATTCCAGGACACTTTTGTTCAGATACCTTTTAAATTCCTCCATTCCTTTATTGCCATTAATCGTGTCTTTGCTTAGACCGTTGATCTTTTTTTTTTATGGCGGTGTTGGTAGCATCACTACCTCACTGTACTTTATTAACAAAGTTCTGTATTTACTTTAGTGGCCTATTTACTAATGTTCTTTAATTTTTTAAACTGTTGCATTGCTATAAATGACTTGATTGCCGTTAGCGGCTTGTTTTGAAAGCTGTTATTGCCGTACTGTTAGCTTCTGTGCTTTTTTTAATATTATACTGCTGTATTGCTATAAATGATTGGCGTTTTCTTAAGAAATTTTTAAACTGTTGCATTGCTGTAAATTAATTGATTGCCGTTAGCGGCGTGTTTTGAAAGGTTGTTAATTGCCGTCCTGTGACTCCTATTTAAAAAAAATTGTATTGATATAAATGATTCGATTGCCATTAGCGGCGTGTTTAAAAGGCTGTTTATTGCCATACTGCTAGTTTCTGTAAGATATGAATAAAACATTTGTGTGTGAAATTCTCAACTCGACAGTAAACTACTAGAAATTTCGCCCTGTTTCCAACTTGTGGTGTGGCTTGTAGTAACCGTAACCACTCTGTGTGTGTCAGTAAAATACTGCATGTCTCTGACCAACATTTCCCAAACGATATGTTGTTCAAAGCCAGTGTGTTTTTGTTAGTTTTGTTACAGTTTGTGTTTTCTTGTTTTAATTTGTCTATGGCATTGTTAAAATGTTGCACCTGCACAGTTAATTTAGCGGCTATTTCGTTATTGAATGTGCGTTTGTTTGTTGCTACGTACTTTTCCATATACATATTCGTGTGTATTGTATGTGATAAACAATTGTCACTGTGAATGTATGGGAAAGTGGTTACAGTACAAGGGAGGGAGATTGGGGAGGTGATTCTGGGGATGAGGATGTACAGGAGCGCCAGAGGCAGTTTCAGAAAAAGAAATATTAACATTTAACGTTCCAAAGTGCAGATTCCGATTGGGGATGGAAACGAAGCGTCATTATCAGTGGAACATCCTGACATTTGCCTTATGTTATTCCATCTACATCTACATAAACATTTCACAGGCCACCGTACGGTGCGTGGCTGCCTGTTGTTTTGCTCTTCCACTCGCAAACAGAGGGAGGGCTTGGTTCAAATGGCTCTGAGCACTATGGGACTTAACATCTTAGGTCATCAGTCCCCTAGAACTTAGAACTACGTACACCTAACTAACCTAAGGACATCACACACATCCATGCCCGAGGCAGGATTCGAACCTGCGACCGTAGCAGTCTCGCGATTCTGGACTGCGGCGCCTAGAACCGCACGGCCACCACGGCCGGCCAGAGTGAGGGAAAACGACTCTGTCTGTCTCCATGTGAGCCGTAATTTATGGTATCTTCGTCATCCTTATACGAAATGTGCGTTGGTGGCAACGGAATCGGTCTTCAGACTCCTTCAAATGCCGGTGCTCTAAGTTTTCTCAGTAGTGTTCTTCCAAAAGATCGATGCCTTGCTTCCAAGAATTCCAATCTGAGTTCCCGCAGCAACTCCATAATACTTTCGTGTTGTTCGATCTATCGGTTAACAAATCTAGCAGCCTGCCTTTGAAATACTTCGATGTATTCCTTTAATCCGGATCTCAAACATTCGAGCAGTGCCCAAGAAAGGTTCGTAATGGTGTGCTAAATACGGTCTCCTTCACAGATGAACCACACTTTTCCGAAATTCTCCCAATAAACCGACGTCGACCATTCACCTTCCCTACTAAAATACTCACACGCTCATTCCATTATACTTATATCTCTTTGTAACTTTATCCCTAAATATTTAGCCACCATGATTGCAACAAGAAGTAGCCTACTACTAAGGCTGCATTCGAAAATTTCGGGATCGTTTTTCCTACAGATCTGCATTAACTCATATTTTTCTACATTTAGATCAAACTGCCTGTCACTCGTCATACCAACTAGAAATTTAGTCTAAGACAACTTGTACCCCCCTTCAGTCACTCAACGACGACACCTTCCCGAACACCAGAGCATCAGCAGCAAACATCCGCAGATTGTTGCCCACCTTGCCGCCATATCATTTTTGTATACAGAAAACAACAGCGGTCGTACGACACTTCCTAGGGGCACTCCTGACGACACCCTTGTCTCTGATGGTCACTTGCAGTCGAAGAGAAACTACTGGGATCTGTTAGTTAAGAAGCCTTCGCACCAGTCACATATCTGGCAACCAGTCCTGTATGCTCCTACCTTCATTAACAGTCCGCAGAGAGGCACGGTGTCAAACGCTTTTCGTAAATCTAGGAATACGAATTTGCCAGTTCCCTTCATGCTTAGTTTGCAAGGTACCATGTGAGGAAAGGCCAAGCTGAGTTTCGCAACAGCGATGCTTTCTAAATCCGTGCCGATTCATGGACGGAGGCTTTTCCGTCTCAAGGAAATTAATTATATTCGAACTTTAGGGAAACCAACGAAGACGTAAATCTGCATAGCTAGCTGGAAATTTGGAACGCTGCCATTCGGGAGAACAAGGTTAAAAGATTTGTACTCCTATTTAAAACACAAATATAATTAATTTATATCTGTTAGTGTAGCGTCTTTGTTGGCGCACAAAGAGTGAAAAATTCAACCATTTTAATAACTTGTCTGTACAGTTGTGAGCTAACTTTTTGAGTGTAATATAACATGATTTTAAAGAGAAAGCAATTTCTCAGACTATATGGTCTTTTTGTTACACGAAAAATCAAGTCTTTTAATAAATTTCCTTTCAGATAAAAACAAATCTCTTGCTGAGTGCATACAACTCCTGCAACACCAGGCCATACCTGCATGCAATACAACAGGTGATTCGTAATCATGGCCAAGTTTCGTAAAATTCCAGTGTTTAGCAGTTCACTACCTCACTCGGTAGTGGTTGTAAAATAGTATTGCTTTACTTTCAAGAAAATCGTTTTGAAGAAACCGAACAGCTATTATAGACTAAAAGACTGCATAACACAGGACGACGCTAACAATTACAAAATACTCTAATTACAAAAATTACAAACATACCTATAAAATTCTACAAAAATGCTCTCTATTAACATAAATAACTAGTTGCTGACAAGAATAAAATACAGAAGAATGGGAAAAAATCCAGGATGTGTTAGATGACGATCAGTTTCGTTTTAGGAAAGGTAAAGGCACCAGAGAGGCAATTCGGACATTGCGCTTCATAATGGAAGCAAGACTAAAGGAAAATCATGTTTGTAGGATTTTTCGACCTGGAAAAAGGATTCGACTATGTGAAATGGTACAGGATGTTCGAAATTCTGAGAAAAATCGGGGTAACCTATAGGTAAAGACGTTAGTATACAATATGTAAAAGAGGGAATAATAAAAGTGGACTACCAAGAAGAAAGAGCTCGGGTTAGAAAGGGATTAAGATAGGGTTGTAGTCTTTCGCTCCTACTATTCAATCTACACATCGACGAAGCAATGATGGAAAAAAAAGACAGGTGTCAGGAGTGGAATTAAAATTCAAGGTGAAAGGATATTAGTGATAAGATTCGCTGATGACATTGCTATCCTCAATGAAAGCGAATAAAAATTACAAAATCTCCTGAACGGAATGAGCAGTCTAATGAGTACAGAATGTGGATTGACAGTAAATCGAAGAAAGACGAAAGTAATTGGAAGCAGCAGAAATGAGAACAGTGAGAAACTCAATATCAGGATAGATGGTCACGAAGTAGATGAAGTTAATGAATTCTACCACCTAGGCAACAAAATCACCAATGGCAGACGGAGCAAGGAGGACATAAAAAGCAGACTAGCACTGGCAAAATGGGCATTCTTAGGCAAGAGAAGTCTGCTAGTATCAAACATAGGCCTTAATTTGTGGAAGAAATTTCTGAGAATGTACGTTTTGAGCACAGCATTGTATGGTAGTGAAACATGGACTGTGGGGAACCCGTAACAGAAGCAAATCGATGAATTTTAGGTGTGATGCTACAGACTTAGATGTGCTGATAAGGTGAGGAATGAGGAGATTCTGTGCACAATCGGAGAGGAAAGGAATGTATGGAAAACAGTGACAAGAGACGGGACAGGATAATAGGACATCTGCCAAATCATCAGCAAACGACTTCCATGGTATTAGAATTAGTTGTAGAGGGCAAAAACTGTAGAGGAAGACATAGATTTCAGTACATCCAACAAATAATTCAGGACATAGGTTGCAAGTGCAACTCTGAGAGGTTGGCACAGGAGAGGGCTGCATCAAAAGAGTTACAAGACAGATTTAAAAAAAGCAAGATGGTATTAAACTATTAAACTATTAAACGAATTTCCGTATTCAAAATAAAGTCCTGCAGATAGCCTCTCCCACATTCAGAACAGATCTCCTCATCTGAAAAACTCAACTCTTCACACCATGCATCAGATGTGAATGTCCTAGTGCTGCACAACTGACTGTCTAGCAAGCCAACCAGAATTAAACTAAATGCAGAGTCAAGGCTCTTCATCTTTGTCGCAGTGCAGTAAAGGCGAATTATTTACAATAACAGAAAACATGGGAACCTTACAAAACCCTCAACAATGGCGGTCGAAGACTTCCGGCATAAGAAGTCACATTCATTCAGCCAATGGCTTGTCAAAGAGAGCAGAGAAGCGGACAGAAGTTCAGGGTACTCTCTGGCCCTTGCGATAGGAAACAGTTCCTTAAGGCGGAAGAATCGACTATGACCAAGAGTATGAGGCTGTAGAGGGCAATGGAAACCACTACATAAAAGACACATAATGTGCTTCCACAGAACTGGTGGCCTGCAATTGAAAAAGTTTCATGATGATCTCCCTATTATAGAGTTGGGGGTGGGGGTGTGTGGAATGTCAGAATTTCGGAGGTAGTAAGGAAGCTAAATAATCTGAAGAGGTAAATAATGACGCTCAATCTAGATAAAGCAGGGGTCAGTGAAGAATAACGGAAATAAGTCAAGGGTATCACTTCAAACGAGTACAGGGTGATATCAACAGCAGCAGAAAATGGTTTAAGGGAGTTGGAGTCGTTATGAATCGGAAGGAAGTTCAGAGAGTGACTTACTGTGAGCAGGTCGGTATAGGATTGTTCCCATCAAAATCGACAGCAAACCAACACCGAAAATGACAGTGCTGGTATATATGCTGACGTCGCAACCCAAATATAAGAGATGAAGTGTTTGAGGGTATTGATAAGGTAATTCAGTTCGCAAAGGGAGATGAAAATCTAATAGTTGTTGGAGATTGGAATGCGATTGTAGGGGAAGGAGCAGTAAAAAGTGGTACAGATCAATATGGCCTTGGTACTAGAAACAAGAGAGGTGAAAGACTGAGTTCTGCATTAAAATTTCAGCAGGTAATAGTGAAGAATTCAAGAATCACAAGAGGAGGCGATATACCTGGAAAAGGCAGAGAGATAAGGGAAGATTTCAGTTTTGATTACATAATGGTCAGAAAGGTATTTCGAACACAGATACTGGATTATAAGGCGTACAGAGGGACACATGTAGATACAGATCACAATTTAGTTGTGATGAAGAGTAGGTTGAATCCTAAGAGAACAATCAGGAAATATCAACGTGCAAAGGACTGAGATATGGAAGTAATGAGGATGACATTGAGGTTCTCTGAAGCTATAGATAGTGGGATAAGTAATATCTCAGTAGGTAACTCAGCTGAAAATGAATGAAGTTATAATGAAAAATGTAAGTTTGAAGAAACCATGGGTAACAGAAGAAATACTTCATTTGATCGATAAAAGAAGGAAACACAAAAATCCTCAAGGAAATTCAGAAACACAGAAATACAAGACACTTAGGAATGCAATAAATAGGGAGTGCACAAGGGGTTAATACGAAATGGCTGCAAGAAAAACGTGAAGAAATTGAAAAGGAAATGATTGTCAGAAGAACAGGCCCAGCATACAGGAAAGTCAAACACCCATCGATGAAATTAAAAGCAACGGTGGGAACGTTAAGCATGCAATGGTAATTCCACAGTTGAGTATATAGGAGAGAGAAGATAGTTGGAAAGAGTACTCTGAAGGCCTCAATGAGGGGGAATCTTTGTCTGGTGCTGCGACACAAGAAGAAAATTGGAGTCGATATAAAAGACATATGAGATACAGCATTAGAATCAGAATTAAAAAGAGCTTTGGAAGAATTAAGATCGAATAAGGGCGAAGGGATAGATAACATTCTGTCAGAATTTCTGATATCATCGGAAGAAAAGAGAGCAACACTACTATTGACATTGGTGTGTGGACTGTGTGAGTTTGGCGATATACCATCTGACTTTGTGGAAAACGTCAACCACACAATCCTGAAGATAGCAAGAGCAGACAAGTGAGAGAATCATCGTGCAATCAGCTTAACTTCTCACGCATGCAAGTCCTCACAAGGACATTATACGGAAAAGAAACTTGAGGATGTGTCAGATGACGAGGAGTTTGGCATTAGGGAAGTTAAAGTGACCAGAAAGTTCTGACGTTGTGGTTGATATATGAAGCAAGACTGGAGAAAAAAATCAAGACATGTCCATAGGATTTCTAGAACTGGAATTATTCGATGATGTCAAATGGTGGAAGATGTTCGAAATTTTTGAGAAAACTATGAGCTATATGGAAAGAAGGGTAATACACAATATGTGCAAGACAAGAGAAAATAGTAACAATGCAAGACCATGAGCAAAGTGCTCGGATTAAAAAGGTTTTAAGAATGGGATGTAGTCTTTCGCCTCTTCTCTTCAAACTATGTATCTAAGAAGCAATAACAGGAAAAGAAACATTGAATAGTGGAATTAAAATTCAATATGAAAGGGTTTCAACGATAAGATTTGCTGATGACATTGCTTTCTTTAGAGAAACTGAAGGAGGTATACCAAATGGGATGAACAGTCTAATGAGTACAGAACATAGATTGAGAATAAATCGAAGAAAGACTAAAGTAATGAGAAGCACCAGAAATTAGAACAGTAAGGAACTAAACATTGGGATTGGGACTCAGGAAGTAGATTCAATTAGGAATTCTGCAAGCTAGTATGACCGTCACCGGTTTTCAAGTAAGTTACTAATTTGGGCAGCTGGTCACATTTTCACAGCACTTGCCACACGGAGATAGTGACACATTGCAGTGAGAGATGACAGTGGCAGAGTCTGAATAACCAGTTTTTTGAATAATACTTATTTGTTACTCTTCTTTATTGTACGTTGAAGGCTCGTTATCTATTTTTTTTGTATAGTTTTTTATGTTGGTCTGGAGGATGTTTGGTTTCCTTCTGCTAAATCATATGAACAGTGGTGAACATTCTGGTGATTAACGTTTATATTTTCAGTCATATCACTTCACAATACAAATCACTATAACACCTTGTACTCCATCCTCGTACTTCCAACTCGTACAACTGAAATTCGTACAGCTGACTATTCAAAGACAAAGATTTACCTCTCACAACGTCTAGCAAAGAAATTACTGTAACATATCGATATTTTTGTGCAAACTTAGTTGTAGAACATAACATTTCATAAATAGAATACAAATAATCGTTTACCTTTTTTAAGAATTCCATTATCATCGTCGTAATTACATGAAGTGCTTACATACGTTGACATTTATCATTTTCATATAGCTATGTAGTAGTGGATTTCGGGGTTTTGAGTCTTCAGTTCGGGACTGTCATTTCATATGATCGAAATCGGTTTGTACATTTATCTCTACATAACCATTTTTACTACAAGTACCCCTGAAATTTGTTAGGCATAAAATGCAAGAAAAAGTTTGAAACAATATAATAAAACTAATTAGGCTAACAAGATTTGGAGTGTAACAAATCAATATTCACCAGTTCTTCACTACATGATATACAACATTTTGATTACCTTAGCATCATTACTTCATTCAAACGACAACAAGAGCAAAATTTCACTTTACAAAGATCTTTCCTCACAAATTTTTAAAGAAATTTCGAAATCTGATCATTTACCTGTTATGTAGTTCTCAAATTATTACCATACATCCTATAAAATATTTGGGATAAGCAAGAGATTATACAAATAACAGTGATTTTATCATATTGGCATGACAGTAGAAGTAGTGACATGAAAATGTATGTAGACATTTTGAGAAACCCAAGGACACTGTGATCAACAAATGTCTGTTAGCTACCACTACACAAATACACTTTTCTTTATACTTTTTTATATAACAATATTTTCTAATCTGTGTTCAATAAGTGAAATATCATTAACTGGTAATTCCCTATGGCCAAAAGAAAACATCTTAGTCCACATAGAATTATCTGAAGTGCTTTAAAGAAAATATAGAAACTTGGACAGCAAAATTAATGTGCAGTACATAATTAAGAACTTAGTCCTTTTGCTCAGAACACCAGTGAAATATTTTCAACAACAATTTACAGTGTCTTTTACATTTTCACTCATACATACATGTCCTTTATATTGTCTTACATCATCGCCAGGTATGCCAGACTTTCACTGAAGCAAAATTCACTTTACGTACTCCAATACTGTTACTCATGCTCAACATTAACCTCTTATCAACACAGCATACATTCATTTTACCAAATTCCACAGTTGACTCTAATTTACCATCCACAATGGATACCAGAACCTTCTTACTTCCAAATTTAGCTTTCATACAGTACACCTCCATGATATAAAAATACGCTTCAACAAAAATTATTTCTTGCAAGAATTTTTTTATGCATGAAATGGCAGGGGCTTCAAGTGTAGAACTGTCATATCACCTCATTCACAGAAGTTGTGACATAAAATAGGACGGGTCCCCGATAGAATAGAGTAAAAAAGAAAGTGAAGAGCACAGTGGGAGAAGAACCCAGACAAGGAAGAGCTAGAATAGAGTGCACAAGAAATTACAGTAAGAATGGATGCACCAAGCAGGGGAAGGCACCACTTGCCAAGTGGTGTGCCTACCAAAGCCAACAGACCTTCTAACTATTCCATGTGCAAGATAATCAGTTTTATCACTCATTTTGCTTTTAGTCTCTGATTGTTACTAACATTTTGTATTCTTTAGTTTTCGTGTCACATAATAGATTACAGAATAACATATGAAAAATTGCTTTCGAAGCCTTTCAAATTATTTTACAAGATGAGACAACCAGCTCATTCTTACATGTTTTCTTGAAAAAAATTAATTATTTAGTTACTTATGTAAAATATATTTTCTATAAATTATACCAAAAATGCCAATAACACTGAAATTTGCTTGAAAGTATCAATGTCAGTGTTATATTTAAGTGCTTCTTTCACATCTACATAAAGTACACTGATTCACTGGGGCAACATGAAAGTTCCATAGATATACAAAAATAATATTAAACATAAGAAAATCTATCACTGCAAACACAAGTAAATTATACATATTACAAGGTATTGCAGTTATTTTGTGAGAAATGGTGTGGAGCATTCCACACACCGTCCCAAAACTAGAAAACAAGAAATGTCATAGTTTCATTTGATGAAAACTAATTCCAGACATTGAAACAGAATGTTCTAACGGTCATTTTTTAGATTCCAAAGCCTTTTTATACAAATATCATAACTAAAATTGACTTGGTAACGACACAAGTAATAATTCATTGATCTAATATTTTTCTCTTCACATATACCCTTCGTATATCTGATTTTAAACCCTTTTTCCTCATTTTGATCAAAATTTTCGTTACTTCCACCCAGTGGCATCGTAGAAAAAGCCTGAGCAATAATATTGTCTGAACCTTTAACATATTTAGTTTCATGATCAAATTGTTGCAAATACATTCTCCATCTGGTGCGTTTATTGTAATGTACTGGTTGTCTACATTCCTGTGGGTAGCTTAATGCTTTGTGGTCCAAATATACAATTACTTTATGCCCCAACAAATAAGTCCTGCATTTTATAAATGCCCAGTAAACAGATAACAATTGTTTTTGTGTAACTGTGTAAGATTTTTCAAGCTTTAACAGAGTTCTACTTGTAAAGGCAATTGCATCCTGTATGATTTCCCCATTAACTTCCCTTACCTGAAATAGTTTTACTCCCAAATAATAGTCACTATTATCTGAGTAAACACAGGGAGCCCTGAAACTTTGTCCCCTCATAAATTTTTGATACAATCCACGTAAACCATAAAGTGACTCAACTGTTTTCTGCTGCATGGTGCTTGCTTTAATTTTATCAGGATCAGTATCTGCCAAGATTCCTTCCCTAATAATTACATATCCTGAGAATTTTAGTTCAGAGACAGCAAATTTACGTTTTTCAAGTTTCAGAGTCATACCTCTATTCGGACATTTTTCACATAACTCCTTCAACAGTTCGAAATGCTCTTCCCAATTTCCTTCAGTTACAAAAATGTCATCTACATATACAGTGAGTTTTCCTACAAGATCTTAGGCAAGTACCTAACCTAATGCTCTTATAAATTCAACTACAGATGAGTTCAAACCAAAAGGTACTACACACTATTGGTGATGTCTACTTCTGTAAAGAAAGTATATTTATGATATTCAGGAGCTGAATAAAGACGTTTAATCCAAACTAGACCAAATTTTAATGTTTTTAAATCTGTGTAAAAGTTCATCAGTCTTTCCAGGGTGATCTGTTTCTCAGTAAAAATACTTGCACAAATGCCTAGAGTCATGAACCAGTCTCACTTCTCTCTTTTTGAAATAATGACTAATGTATTGTTATATGGGCTAAGACTTCTCTGAATATCTGCTCCCAGTAGCTGAGTGGTCAGCACGACAGAATGTCAATCCTAAGGGCCCAGGTTCGATTCCCAGCTGAGTCGAAAATTTCTCCACTCAGGGAGTGGGTGTTGTGTCCTAATCATCATCATTTCATTCTTATCGACGCGCAAGTCGCCAAAGTGGCGTCAAATCGACACTTGCACGCAACAAACAGTCTACCAAATGGGAGGCCCTAGTCACATGGAATTTTGGTTTTACTTCTCTGAATGATATTAAAGACTTCCATCTTATGCAACTCTTTCTTAACTGGAGCTCTCTTAGTTATACTCCCACAACAAATATTCTAATAGCCATTTTTGATTATCACTTAAACCTTTTGCTTCTGAAATCTCAGTGTCAACAAGTTCTTTAAATTCTGCTTCATCTGTATGTAATTCTGGCATGTCTTTGACAACAAATCCACTGTCTTTTAAACATTGCATATTATTTCTTTTATCCTTCTCATAAGATATAGTTAACTTTGTAAAATTAATACAAATATAATCTTCATCAGGTGCACTGACAATCAACTTCTGCCCTCCACTGTCAGAACTTGCATTCACACTTACTATCCACGTCATTCAGAGGATTAGATCCTCACTGAGATCCTGAATTATTAAAAATCCATGTGCAAAAGTTACTTCCTTAGTTGTAAAAGTTATTAAAGACTGATTTGTAACCACTTTACTATGTCTCCCAGTTGCAACTTTAATCCACACTCCAATTACAGATAATTCTACATGGCCCTCACTACATTTAAATTTTTTACTTCTGGATTCAGACACTCCTGAAATTTGGCTGCCTGTGCCAACAAGACACCTGCCTTCTCATGATCCAATTATGACTTTAATAAATGGACAACAAACATCACTACATTTACCAGTCTTGACATCCTCTTATGACTTTTCATCTTTTATCTCTTCAAAACTAAAGACATCAAAATCATTGTTGTTCTTCGCATTTTCAGTACCTTGACACACTTTTATTTAATGAACACAGACATCATTATCACTGTTGGTGAGAATTTCATTAATCCAGCACACTTACCTGTTTCACTTAGATTAATACTGTGGTAATTATCTTGAAATCGTTTTGCAATAATGTATTTAATTTTATGCCTCCAGTCTGGATATAAAAGTAAACACAGATTTTTATAATTCTACAGCTTACATCTTTCTCGATAGCATCACACTACATACTGTACTTTATACTACATAAAAAACATTCATTCTCATTTATAACATTAAGCAGCTTACTGTCACTGTCATAACTGGTAACTTAATTAGTATGATTATCTATACATGCTGTCTTACTAGTAATTAAATTAAAAGTTTTTTTGCTGTGATATCGTCATTAACATCCCTTAATCATTTAACAGTCTCTTTGGGTACCTCTGCAGCCTCATAGCCATTACTACACACTTCATTGCTTATAAATGCCTTCTTTAAAACAAACAAACTACTTTTCTTCTTCATTACCATATTCATCACTACTTACCGTCTATTAATTCAATTGTGTAACACCACAAACATCATCATTAATCAACATCAACATTCACTACTTCATTACTGTTTACCTTCCCAGTTTCACTTAAGTTTAAGTTCATTAATAAAATATTCGCTTTATTCTTACATGGTTCTTACATTAGTTTCTGAATTCAGAAATCATTACAAATCTCAGTTACTTCAGCATTTAACAAATGATAAGTCTCTATCCAGTTCGAGAATTCTGATAAATTAATTTCTAACTATTGCTGTGGTGCAGGATGAAAACTGTTACCATTTACTCTATTGTGTTCCTTATGACGATAATTATTGCCACTGTGATTAATAAGTTCCCTTCTGTTGTGATTATTACTGTGCCAGTTTTGATTGCTACCTCTTTCAAAATGTGTGTGTCTACTGCAGGTCATTTCCCAATTTTTTTCCAAACTTCTATCTAATTTATCTACATATTTCAAAAACTGGTCTATTGTGTCATCTTATCCACAGACTAGGTCCTACTGTACCTCAGCTGGTAACATCGTTTTTAAAGCATCTGTCTGGGTGAGTTAGTCAAAATTTTTGCTGAAATGAGCTAATTTTTTCAGCTGATTTTTGCAAAACTGTTCTCTGATAATATGTCCCTCCCAGTAATTTGTTCCATTGAAAATTTCACTTTTTATTCTAGCTTGTTCAGTCTCTCACCAAAATTTATCTAAAAATCCTTTCTGAAGATCTGCATCAGTTGTGTCATCCTTAGCATATACATTAGCACAACTTAATGCTTCACCTTCTAGGACCTTCTTAACAAATTTGATTTTCATAATATCAGTCATATTAGACACAAAATTATGTTTGCAATGCACAGAAATTCTACAGGATGTAGACTATCTTCTTCCATAAAATTTTCCACTGGTATGTTGAAAAACATAGTACCAACTTCGTGAATAAGATTTCCATTAACTACATCAATGAACAATTCAACTTTTTTGCACAGGACAGAAACACTAGATTCTAGAGTGCTGGTTTTGTTTTTACTTAATAATACATTTTCTGTGAATTTTCTGTCTACTGCTTCCACCTTTTCGACAAAACTGCTTTCAACAGTTGCCAGTTTGGTGTCAACATTAGTTTCCAATGTCGAAATTCGACTACATTTTTGTTAACATGCACTTTTTCGAATCTTTGACATTATTGACTTCAGTGTTAATTTTAATTCGAATTCCTCTCTTTTTGAACTCAACAGACACTACTTGAACATGTAATCTCGCAATTTCTTGTTCTATATTGTTTAGTTACACTATATTTTTACTGATTTAATCAAATAGTGGTCTGTTGAATGGCCAGATTCTGTGAACTTGTTCTTATTTTCTTGTTTTGATTTTCAACTGGCTCATTAATTTTTACAAACTGGTACTTATTATCTTTAAGCTGTTGAATACTCATTCTATTAACAATGCCAACATGGTAATTATTATTATCACCATTTTAATAATGTACATGAATCATCAGAGCCCTGTTTTTTGTTCTACTGCTTTGTCAATATAGTTTTCCTGTTATTGTTTCACAACACTGCCTATGGATCCAATGCCTATATTACCCTTACCCTCCCCCCAACCCCAACTCTCAGATTTCTGTTCAGTGTCTGTCATTATTAATGGTTGTTCAACAGAACAATTGACCAAAAAATGAAAAAATAAAGAAAATACTTGCAGTAGTTAACTTTGTTTTTGGACTCTGACATTGTTAATTGTCTACCTCACTTCTTATTTTTCATCCTTTTCTTCCTCTTGTTTGAGAATTCCATTTGCTGCTATTGTTGCTGTTTCATAGCTTTAGTTCTTACTTCATTGATTATTCATATAAAATTTTCTCAATGTATATACTTTTAATCTGCAACAGGAATAACAGTCGAACACTGTATTCACATTTCACTTTCAGAGTATCCCAGATGACGCCACCATATTCTGATTGTCACCACTCTCTTATTGCCCAAATGTGATTTACTAATTTCGAAGTAAGTTACTAATTTTTGCAGTTGGTCATATTTTCACAGCATTTGTCACACTGCTGCAAGAGATAGCAATGGTAGGATCTGTATAACATGTTTTATTAATAATATTCATCTTTTCCTCCTCTTCCTTGTAAGTGGGAGGCTTGTTAACCATTGTTTGTATAACTTTTTATGATAGTCTAGAGGATGTTTGTGTTTCTTCTACTAAATCATATGAGCACTGGTGGACTTGCTGGTGGTTAACGCTTATCTTTGCACTCATTTCACTCAACAATACAAATCAATATGATACACATAACTCTTACTCCATCCCAGCTCATGCAACTGACTACTTAAAGACAAAGATTTATGTCTATCAATATTTAAAAAAGAAATTACTACCATACATCCATCAGTTTATGCATAATCATCTTTTGAACATATCACAAGTAAAATACAAAGAATGGTTTATCTTTTCTAAGAAGTTCACAATCACCATTGTAATTGCATTAAGGGATTGGATAAGTTGACATTTAAGCATTTTCGTGTAGCTAGTAGTAATGGATTTCTGGCTTTCGAGTCTATAATTTGGAACCCGCCATTTTATATGATCAAGGATCATTTAGCATATTTATTTCACTAAGATCAGTTTGATTTTACTAGGCAGCAAAATAGCCCAAGACAGACGAAGCAAGCAGGATGTGAAAAACCGAGCGAGGTGGCGCAGTGGTTAGGCACTGGACTCGCATTCGGGAGGACGATGGTTCAATCCCGCGTCCGGCCCTCCTGATTTAGGTTTTCCGTGATTTCCCTAAATCACTCCAGGCAAATGCCGGGATGGTTCCTCTGAAAGGACACGGCCGACTTCCTTCCCCATCCTTCCCTAATCCGATGAGACCGATGACCACGCTGTCTGGTCTCCTTCCCCAAACCAACCAGGATGTGAAAAGCAGACTAGCTCTCAAAAAAATCTCTTTCGTGTCAAAGATAAGTCTACTAGTATCACACACAGGCCTTAATTTGAGGATGAAATTTCTGAGAATGTACCTTTGGACTGCAGCATTGTATGGTAGTGAAACATAGACGCCGGTAAAACCAGAAAAGAAGATATTCGAAGCATTTGAGATTTGGTGCTGCAGAAGAATGTTGAAAATTAGGTGGACTGGTAACGTAAGTAATGAGGAGTTTCTCCACAGGGAATATCGTCAATGGTCTTAGAGGGAGCTGTAGAGGAAGACAGAGATTGGAACGTATCCAGGAAATGATTGAGGGTGTAGGTGCCAAGTGCTTCCCTGAGTTGAAAGTTGGCTCAGGAGAGGTCCCATCAAAAGGTAGAAGACTGTCACTAAAAGAAAAAAAAGTAATGCGAGATTCGTGGCGAATGGGGATTATATTTGGTGTTGCTTAATCGCTTGGATACTCTGGCTCTGTTTTTTGTGTATGCACGACCACATTTTCTGTCAAGCGTGATTGCAGCCTACCTGTCTGGCACTTTAGTTATTCAATCCTCACCAGCCTTCTTTAATCAGTGGTATTTTTGCAGTTAATTTGAATAGTGTTTAACACACTTGTTGTTAACATTAACTGTAAGCTATATGTGTTTTTCTCATTTGTTTTTCTCATTAGTGTTCTGTATTTTATTGGAATAGTGTTCAATTCTTCTTACATATTCGTGTTACAGAACAGATTAGCCATTATTGGATACCTTATTTATGGAATACAGGGACAAACCTAGAAAGGACACTCATTGTATGACTGTTCATGTGGATTTTATTAAATCATTTTGTAATTTATTCCTATATCAGTGTAATAGGTACCTGTCTTTGTAGGATACCTAGTCAGCTGATTCTACTAAATCGACATTACTTGTTATTAGCTGTTTTCTAAACCAGCCATCTGTGTGGTAAGCATCATGCGATTTGTTTATTTGCCTTTTTTGTCGTTTCCACCAACAGGTCTTAGCTCATTCTGTTTGTGTATTTCGTTGGCTACATTAACCGTTTGCCTTGCTCTCGTGTCTTACATTTTAGTTGCATATGATTCAGTGTAACTGATTACCTTAGCGGGAGCACCGTCTCGAGGCGGCCTTTAAGATAATTTGAATCTACTGTTTTGCTTGGCCATCATGCGGTAAAACTCACTATACGACTTACAGCCTACCCGCTTGAGGAGGCGTGTACAGATGTAAGCTTAAGACCCTTCAAAATATTTACTAAGGCATTTCTTGTACTTTAAACAAATTTCATGTAAGTTGTAAAGCACCTTCATCATTTGTCAAGCTTGTTTCCGTGGCCGCCGGCAATCAGTTCAGTTATCGCGTACCTGTCTTAAACATTATGAGATTTGCTTGTAGAGAAATCCTATTTAATTAAGATTACTCCGTGTTGCAGTAAGCTGGTCTTGATGGCCAAGTCATCCGGTTCCTTAACGAAATTTGTATAGTTATTTGTCTAATCAGTAATTGTCTGTTAATTAAATTTGCTGAAACTGCATGATATTATAAATTATTCTGAATTCATCATGGTGGACATTTATCGAAGGGCCTTAAGCTGTTTGTGCAGTTTCCAAGTAAAGTCATATGATGAGGCGTTTATTAGCGATATATATTTGTTGGATACTTTCGGATTGGCTGGTTCATTTTCAAGTTTGTCTGCACTGAAAGTGCCTCATCTTAATAATAAACATCAGAATGGCTATACATGCTTCTTAAAAAATATATAGTCATTTGCTTGATCTATTGATATTCTTGACCTATAATTTTCTGTTAATGAGCAAAGCTATATGACAATTAAAAATTTGGTTGCAGCTGCTTAGTACTTTGAATTATTTTGATAATTTTGTTTTGGCCCGCCAACATGGGGTGATCGTCGTTGTTTTTTAATTGTCATTTTGCTCTCATTCATTTTGAGCAGTGCATTAGATTGTATATTTGCTTACTTCAGGAGTTTTTTTCTTACAATAAACTGCTGTTCAGATATACTTTATTCTGTGGTCTCAGTATCTTACCGCTCTCGAACCCTCTCCGTAGCACTTAAAATACATTAATGGCAAACTCCAGATTACGTAGCTGCTGAATTAAGAATGAGGAAACTATTAGCAATAGCTATATGGGCAAAGCATCAAAGAATATGTGTATGAGAAATAAGAGAAATTGTCTGCTGCAATTGCGTAACAATGCACTGATGCAGCAGTATACAAGGTTGTAGACGTTTAACGACACGTCAATCAACATTAATTTGTTGAAAAATGAAATATCATTGAAATGTGGAAAAGAATATGTCCAGTACGTAAGCGGCTGAATACGTGGATTAAGCGCAGAAGTTCCCTTAACTGAAAGCCGTAGGTGACATGTCGTGTTCTTATTTTACAACTCTAACCACGCAATAGAAGAACAAAGATAGGATAATATTTTAAACGTTACTTAACCATTTTGGTGGCGGAATATTTAAACGATTGCACAGAATAAATAACAGAGTGCGCGGGTCAGCTGGTTGCAACATAACATTGGCGATTTTGATATCAAGACGACAGCTGGAAATTTGACGAATGATTACAGAAATGAGCGGACGCCAACCCCTGGTACCATCCCCGTGCTCCGAATCTGAGACAACAGATTCATATTTACGTCTATAGAAAGTAAGCATGGGTGTGAATGTTGAATGCCATATCTCATGAATGGGGATCGGCGAGACTTCGTCCTTTGTTCAACAACGAACAATGGGGCACTGGATTCAAGCCGTTCGTTTCTTAAAATGCGGATCAGTAGTAGTCACAAACGTTGTTATTCACACAATATGGAGTACTCATACAGCCATAATAAACACAATATGAACATAATTTATTGAAACATCTTACTTCTGTCGACCGTCAGGTAAACGTTGTTAAACGATACGGAAAATATTCATTCGTCAGTAATTTTAGTCCTAACAGTTACACCTATTCCTCTTATCACGTAAATAGCGTTGCATTTACTCAAACCGCAAACCTCTTCATAAATGAGTACATTGTCCTGTTGGTAACGGAATTTCATGTGAACCTGCTATAATGATGTCGTCTCCAATGCAGTGTTGAATCTAAATCTTCCTTATTTCTCTCTGACAACTCTCACCTGATGTCATCTTAGACCGGGCGTTACTGAAAAATATGACGTGGTTACAGCACTGGATTCTAATTCTGGAGGATCAGATGTCAGATCTTCGTCTGGTCATCTTAATTTATCGAAGCAAGATGTAGTACATGGTAACTAACCAAGAGGACAATGTTCTTCTTCCTTCCCATGCAATGAAACACAGTCTTCCTACTTGCCTATCTACACTTGGTGTAATCTTACAGTACGTCAGGGTGGAGGTACGCCATCTCGAGGTCTATGAGGAGGGGGTTTAGACGGCGTGGCCTATCTCATAATAGATCGCTTACCGTCAGCTTTCAACGAAAACAAATGTGCTGCTATTGTTTCGTTATCTGCTCGAAGTACGTGTCAATACCATCACAGTCGGCTTTCCTTCAACTTCTCAACTATAGGTGCCACTTCATATCACCTGTGAATTTCGTCATTGGTCACATACTAATGAATATCAGGCTACATGCCTCCAAAGTATTCTGATTTTTCTGTTGCAGCAAGTCGTTGCCTTGCTTTGTTATTGTGGGCTAACTTTCTGCACCGTTCAAGACATGTGGATGGCCTGCATAGGAGTATATTTTCGATTGGTGACTGGGATCTTATTTCATGAAGCACAGAACAGACATCAGGCATTCATATATCTGATAAGGCTAACGAGCAATGGATCCACCCTCTTCGGTGTGGATGCATAAATATGTCCGACCTCCTGTGGGAATCACTGAGCAGTGAATGGGAGTATAATGGACAGCCAGCCGCTGTGGCCGAGCGGTTCTAGGCGCTTCAGTACGTAACAGCGCTGCTGCTACGGTCGCAGGTTCGAATCCTGCTTCGGGCATGGATGTGTGTGATGTCCTTAGGTTGGTGTGGTTTAAGGAGTTCTAAGTCTACGGGACTGATAACCTCAGATGTTAAGCCCCATAGTGCTGAGAGCCATTTGAACCATTTATAATGGACAGGGACTGCGGATAGGTAGTGCTTGGTGGGAGTGTGGATCGGCCGTGAAGTGTGCCGAGATAGTTCGTGAAGTTGCGGTAACGCTGTGTCACGCATGGAGCCGTGGTTACCGTACCTGCTCAGTAAGCTGCAGATCCCGGGTTCGAATCTCGATCGGGTACACATTTTCGCTCGTCGCCGCTGATGCCGCTTAATGTCACGCTGGAGCTGACAGTAGCAGTATATTGGGTCTCCTTCATACTAAGGGAAGTACGGATTGCTCAACGCCGTTCATCAACGCTTGGATTTGTCACTGAAGTTTGCTCTTGCCTTCAGCATGCAGTACTGTCCTTGGTGCTAATTTTTAAATATGTCTGGTGACTGTGACCTTGTAGCAATAACACATATTTGATGATCAACTACAAAAAGTGGAAAGTATCCAGATTACCCAGCGGCAGAATTCACTCGACTTTTATGTTCGTGATAATACAGCCGACCCAGGTAATTCATGCTCTCGGTGGAAAGACGGAAAGAATGCGCAAAACCAGATAGAGAATAATCCAGTGTGGATGAAGCTACAAGTCTTAAGGGGTAAGGAAGAAAGATATGCAGGTGCTACTCACAGTGCCAGACGCAGGAAAGAATGGTCCTGCACTGATGATACGACATTCCACCCAGGCGCAAGATGGCGGGTAGCTACACGGCACACTTGCAGTACTGGTCGGCTGCGTCCAAGCACTGGCGTTATGCAAATACGGCCACCTCTTATTTGCGGGGAGTGCGTTAGAAGCGTCCGCAGAGCCAGGCGCGCGGCGCTGTCCCCGAGGAGCATGCAGCTAATGAACCACACGCCATTGCAGCGCGCGCCAGGACGCAGTCCGGCTGATAAAGCGTACCCCACCAGGGACGCTGTGCGCCAAACTGTGGGCAACTAAGCCAGCACGCGGAAACGCTAGGGCCTCAAACTGTTAATTAAATAGCATGTCCTCAGCTTTCTCCTTTTTCCTCATCAGAGCGGACTGACGGAGAATACATTGTTAGGTACAGATCTCTTGAAAAATGTACTTCGATACGAAGAAATTTCTGAGTTTTGTACTGTTGTGAATACAAGACGAGAACATTGAAAATCTGTATGAAGTTTCTGCCGCCAGTGAAGCGAATGTTGTAATGTTACGAGTGGCTGGCTCGCAAAGTTCTTGATGCCGGTGAGTGCGTTTAGCGGCGGCTAGAACAGCCTTGGTACGGTGGTTTGCCAGGGTCAAGAGGTCAAGCCGTCGTCACACGGACCGTACAACAGACCCCCAAAGGTGAACGTGAAGAGATTATGAAGCGGGAAAAGCACACTGCGGAGGCTTTCCGAAAGTGCAGAGCAATATGAAGCAGGTCAGGCGAACTGGACCTGCATTTGAACGTATGCCAGTAGAATGGAAGATGTCACCTACATCAGATGCAGGCCACTTCTCTTTTCAGTACAGAGTTGGAGGACGCCATATTGGATTTTAGTTGAAATCCATAAATGTAGTGTTTTGTATTATATCTTACGTCCTTTGAATTTATGTCATTTCGAAGTATCAGCCATTTGAGGATCTCTCGAAACCCCCTCATAATTGGTATGATTTGTTGTAATACAGTAATATTGTGGTGTCACCGCCAGACACCACACTTGCTAGGTGGTAGCTTAAATCGGCCGCGGTCCATTAGTACATGTCGGACCCGCGTGTCGCCACTGTCAGGATCGCAGACCGAGCGCCATCACAAGGCAGGTCTCGAGAGACTTACTAGCACTCGCCCCAGTTGTACGACGACGTTGCTAGCGACTACACTGACGAAGCCTTTCTCTCATTTGCCGAGAGACAGTTAGAATAGCCTTCAGCTAAGTTAATGGCTATGACCTAGCAAGGCGCCATTTGTACCATTGCATGTATCTCAAGATAGTCTCACTTGTATCATCAAGAATGCTGTATACCAAAGGACGATATAAAAGTTAAGTGTTCTAGTAGCTACGTTCTTTTCTTTATCACATTCATTACGAATCCTGTTCCAGACTTAACGCCAGACGGCGTGAGTTGACGCGTGCCCTTTCAGCTACTTCACTGTGGACTGGCTGCCTTAACAGTCCACTACATTGGCGATGCGGATTAATCGGGATCTTGTTCTTTCTCATTGTATTAATTTGCTTGTGTCATGGCTTCGCCACATTCTCCAGATGTACTGTCCGAATTTTATCGCTTGCAGAATCAGCAGACGCAGGCGTTATTGGATGCCCTGGGACAGCTCGTCCAGGGTCAACGTGCGCTGCAAAACGATGCGGCCGCCGCCGCTTCATCGCTACCGCAGCCACAACATGCTGTTGCACCCCCGTTTCGTAGCTTTGATGCCGCCGTTGAAACATGGACTGAATGGTCCCGACAATTTGGATTTCATCTCGCCGCCTACAGAATTCAAGGTAATGAGCGACAGCCGTTTTTGCTTTCGTGTGTAGGTGTGTCCACCTACCGTGTGATAGTGAAATTGTTTCCCCGGCGCGACGCAGGGACTCTGTCCTACGAAGAACTTTTGTCAGCGTTAGATGCCTATTTCAAAGAAACAGTTAATGTAGTTGCAAAACGGTATACGTTCTTCCGTACAAAACGTACGGTCGGTCAAACTAATCGGGAGTGGGTTGCAACTTTGCAAGGACTTACTAGGGACTGTGACTGTGGATTCCCCTATTCAGATACTATGGTGCGTGATGCAATAGCACAGAACGTTTCTGATGTTCGCATACGGGAACAGATTTTGAAACTAGTTAATCCCTCCCTTCAACAAGTGATAGACATATTGGATTTTGAAACTAGTTAATCCCTCCCTTCAACAAGTGATAGACATATTGGATAGGCAAGACACACTTGACTTTGCTCAGGAATCATTTGAAACTTCGCCAGCAGTGTGTCGCATTAACCGGCCTGCCGGGTGCGCTGCGCGGACCTGTAAACAGCCTTTGCGCACGTCCGCACCGCCATGTGTCCCGCGAAAGCAATCAACTGCAGTGAAATCATGCCCGCGGTGTGCAACTAGACATTCGCGTGAGAATTGCCCGTCACGCCAAGCTATTTGCTTTTTCTGTAACAAGAAAGGACATGTTGAAAGTGTTTGCCAGAAGAAGCTCAGATCAGACACTCACAACCATTCCAGGCCCTTTGCTTCGCGCCGGAATCGAACCAAGGACACTCAGGCTCGTGGACCTTCACCCATGGACATTCATGTAGTTAGTGCCACTCCGCCCAGTGTTCCTCTCGCTAACAGTGACTGTGTTCGTCCCACAAAAAGTGTGCGTCGACGTCGACGCAACTCCCGTCACGTCGCACGTGATTCTGTACCGGTGTCTGTTCACGTTGCACAAAACTTGTGTCATTTTACGTTCTTCGTTCTTCTACTGCAGTGAACTTGTTTGGTTTAGATTTATTTCAGTTGTTTAACATGTCTATAGTAAATCAGGCCCTATCAGTGAACGAGACTGTGCCTTCAGCCAGTGTTTCTCGTCTGTGTGACGAATTTGCAGACATTTTTGCACCGGGCCTTGGTTGCGCTAAGAACTATGAAGCACACTTGGAACTGAAAGTGAACGCGCAACCGCAATTTTTCCGAGCGCGTAATGTTCCCCACGCATTGCGTGATGAGGTCGCCAACCGCTACGATATCTTGTATCGGTCCACCGCTAAGCACGGCAACGCTGCTGCGTTGTCCCGTTTGCCTGTTGCTGAGGATAAAGCATTCGATTCTTCCGAACTTGCTTGCATGTTCATTGATTCGGAAACTGATGACGTGGTCGAATCGTTTCCGATTGATTTTCGTCGTCTAGCTACAGCCACAGCTGCTGACCCTGTCCTTGCTACTGTTTTGCGTTTTGTTGCTACGCAGTGGCCCTTGTCAAAGTCACATATCGAGGATCCGTTGGTTCGCCGATTTTTTGCTCACAAGGAGAGACTTTTTGTACGACGTGGTGTTTTGTTGTTGCGTTCTGATAATGATCAGTCTAGGGTCGTGGTCCCACGATCGTTACAGTCCTCTGTCTTAAAGCTTCTGCGCCAAGGACATTGGGGTATAGTGCGAACGAAACAACTTGCTCGTCAGCACTGTACTTGGTTCGGAATCGATGCTGCGATTACGGATATGTGCTCTTCTTGCCTGGCGTGTGCCGAACAACAATCCGCGCCGCCGCGGAAATTCTTTGCATGGCCGAAAGCCACTTCCCCTTGGCAACGCTTGCACATCGATTTTGCTGGCCCATTCTGGAATGCTCGATGGTTGGTTGTGGTCGATTCTTTCAGTAATTTTCCTTTTGTTGTCCGGATGTCTTCCACGACGTCATTTGCCACCATCCAAGCGTTATCTGCTATCTTTTGCATTGAAGGTCTTCCACAGACTATTGTTTCCGACAATGGCCCACAATTCATGTCCGCAGAATTTCAGTCATTCTGCAAGGCCAATGGTATTCAACATCTGACATCCGCGCCGTTTTTGCCACAGTCAAACGGTGCCGCTGAACGATTGGTCCGGACTTTCAAATCACAGATGTTGAAATTGAAAGAGTCGCATTCTCGGGAGGACGCGTTCTTGCTCTTTTTGTCTTCGTATCGCTCTCAGCCCCGCGATGGTCGCTCGCCGGCTGAGTTGCTCCATGGTCGTCCTCATCGAACCTTGATGTCTTTGCCGCATCCGCCGCATCAGGTTTCTGTGCAGCGGCAGACTCCTGCTTTTGCTCCAGGCGACGTTGTATTCTATCGCAACTATCGAGGTTCACGGCGTTGGCTCGCAGGGCGCATTCTTCGCTGCCTCGGCCGCGCGATGTATTTGGTTTTGGGGGCCTCTGGTGAGGTGCGTTGGCATCTCAATCAGCTGCGCCTCTGTCATCGCCTGGGTTCTGCCGCTCCCCGTCTGCTTTCAGCGACGGTGCCGTCCGGTCAGCGCCCTGGGGACCCATCTACTGGCTCGCCTCATCCCCAGGTGTTACCGACGATGCCTTCCATTTTGCCCCATGGCGTCGCGCCGCCGCCGCAGCCGCCGCCGGCGCCGCCCGCAGTGGACGCTTCGCTGCAGCCGCCAAGCGCCTCCCTGGGTCACGCGCCGCCGCTCGCTTCCCGTGACCAGCTGTCCTCCGCCATGGAACTCTTGCCCGCTCCGGACCAGATGTCGTCATCGCGCGTCGGATCCCCCGACGCAATGGAGGTCGACCCTTCGGCCCCTCCTGTCTCATTACGGGCGCATACACCGCGTGTTGACGTGCACCCTGGACTAGGTTTTCAGGCGTTTCCTAGCTCCCCTCGGACCAAATGGCAGGGTGCGGGTGGCACAGCCTCGCCTGTTGTTAGGCTCCCCACCCCATCGCATACGTCAACATGGGGTCCTCCCCACGGCGGGCGGAAGTCTTATCACACGACCGTTCGCCGATTTGCGGGGGAGGAATGTGGTGTCACCGCCAGACACCACACTTGCTAGGTGGTAGCTTAAATCGGCCGCGGTCCATTAGTACATGTCGGACCCGCGTGTCGCCACTGTCAGGATCGCAGACCGAGCGCCACCACAAGGCAGGTCTCGAGAGACTTACTAGCACTCGCCCCAGTTGTACGACGACGTTGCTAGCGACTACACTGACGAAGCCTTTCTCTCATTTGCCGAGAGACAGTTAGAATAACCTTCAGCTAAGTTAGTGGCTACGACCTAGCAAGGCGCCATTTGTACCATTGCATGTATCTCAAGATAGTCTCACTTGTATCATCAAGAATGCTGTATACCAAAGGACGATATAAAAGTTAAGTGTTCTAGTAGCTACGTTCTTTTCTTTATCACATTCATTACGAATCCTGTTCCAGACTTAACGCCAGACGGCGTGAGTTGACGCGTGCCCTTTCGGCTACTTCACTGTGGACTGGCTGCCTTAACAGTCCACTACAAATATCATATTAATAGTATTCTAGATTTTGTAATATAATTTGTGTATTATGAAAGTATCCCGTTTGAAGACAACTGCATAGTTAGGATGCCTCAGAAATGCATTGTTCTTGGTACAATTTGTTATTCTTAAATGTCTGTTAACGTATCAACGATGAAAGACTTAGGAATTTGGTGAAATACGAAAAATGGTGGTATAACAGGGAAGTTCAACGAGCGTTGTGGGTAAAGGTGCCAGTCTGCGGAATTACAAAGTGGCGTGCAACTGATGCGTATCTCGCAAATTCCATCTAATATTACTGAGCGTCGCATTTTCTAAAGTGTTGTGGGATATTCTCATCTATTTAATAGATATGTGTGCTGCAACGTTCCATGTTATGTAAAATACGTGCGCTCTCTTCCAGAAATGAGTTTATTGGCTTTGTTTGATCTGTAATAGCTTACACTACTTGCAGTAAGGTAATCTGCAGTTTCTTTTTCGAGTATACAGACTCTACTAACGAACAGAAACAATGGCAGAGTAGGAATGGCCTTAAGGTCTCACCAAAATTATTGAGGTATATGAAATAATTTTTATCGTATGTGGAAGGCTGCTGTGAATTTTTATCGTACTATTTGTAATGGATCTTTTATAATCTGATGTCCTTACGACTGGACGTGCATATTCCTTTTGCCTCATAACATGTTCATGGACATTGAACTTTCTATTTACATATACTACAGACATAATAACATTTTGAACATAAGGAGACGAGAGGAAATGTGCGTTTTAATAGGTTGAAAGTAGGAATTCTACGCCCGTCTCTTTTCGTATACACATTGTGGACACAGCCGACAGCAGCTGCAGAAGACAGCGCTGCAGTCTTGACAACATATCAGGTTTTACAGTCATACAAAAATATAAACAGCTGTGAACAAATCTCAGTTTACTAAATCATATGGAAAGCGAACCTTAACTACAATTTCACCACATGAGTACGTAGTATGACGTCAGCATGAGTGTCCATTAACTAACAGATCGATACGCTTTACAAACCATAACGTAAATTTAGAAATGTATTGTAGTCTGAGCCCCAGCGTGCTGAGGTGCTGGATGTGCCGATGTGGTCATAAATTGTTCACATTTGTTAAAATGATGTACAAGTGTTCTGGTATGATGCTGCAAACTTAATGCTTCCTCTATGAGCTCGTAGGTTTATGTACGTGAACTTGTTTAAACCGTGAACGGCGGTCATTTGTAAACACATGTATTGAGTAACCGAATATTTAACGATGCGTGCGAAGCGGGGGAGGTTTTTTTTTCCTTACTGGCGAGGATTCATTGGGTAGGGTTGGCGAATGATATTTGGATGGCCAGAGCGCCGCAAGTGCTGATATCACGTTCGGACTTAGTAAATAATTTACGGTGGTCATTAGTTGGACACCTAAAAATAGTTTCTCAGTCGGGATAGAGATTTTCGTGTGTTGTTCAATGATTCTTCTTTTGTGACCACGTGAACTTTTGTCAGTTTTTAAGCACTTTTGTGGAGTCAGTCAATTTTAACGTTTTGCTAAATCTTATTACTTCAAATTGTGTGACGAACTTGATAGGTGTTCGTTGCGATAACATTAACAATTAATTAACTTTACCTTTTGCTGTGAATGTTAGTGATCTTTCTCGCAGACGAGCTTTAATATTTTGGTGCTGTTTATCTCTAGTTAATGCGCGGCTCTGTACTTGTATTTGCGGTTTCTACTGTGTGTAAATTGCCTGCTTGCACTGCGTAACTACACGTACACTACTGGTTTAAGTATTGTTCAAGTGATTCGTCAATTTTGTGTCTATGAGTCCATCATTTACATATACGTACGCAGGTTTTTGAAACGAACGTTTGGACAGAACATTAAATAATCTCGTTTAGTGCACACTTTTGTCCTTACGAATTTCATTGAAATATTTGTTCCTTATTTAGTTTTTCACCTGTTAATTAATTTATTTCGCTAATTTGTCTCTGATAGCAAAAGATTTGTACAATGATTTGCTCCTTGAAGCGACGATGCACGACCGCACCTTACTGATTTCGAGCCATGCTAAGGTCTTATACAATGCATTTTCGACATGGAGATATCACACTCGTCCTCTCGTTATTGAGTTGATTTGTCCAGGGACGAAATAAAATAAATAGCGATCACACTACAGCTGCATTGCGATGTTAGTGGACTTCGTTCACTAATTCATGAACCAAATCCTACGGTTTGAATCGGTATCAATGTGACGTGCTGCCAGAGCCTCTGTATGTACGCAATCGATTCACTTTTATGATGTGTTGTGCAGCCTGCATTAATGAGTTGCCGGAGGTGTATAAAGTTTTGTCATGATACTGAAGCACATGTTGTAGTAAATGACCTGCCTCACTCAAGAGCAGAAAATCTTGCTACGAAAAATCCATCTTATACAAATATATTTTTTTTTAATCAGACGACGTCTGTTAGCCTGGTTTCATACAAAAAGTCAAGCTGAAATGCATCTGGCACCTTCATATGCATTATTCTATAAACCAACCCGCCTTTGGTGTCGTAACTAACTATGTAGTTGAGTGTGTGTGTGTGTGTATGTGTGTGTGTGTGTGTGTGTGTGTGTGTACGTAATACATGGTCCCACGGGGTGACAAGTTTCACGGGGGTCGAGTTTGAGGGCAACCTGAGAATGTAGGTTCGGTTTCTGTCGGCTTTGCTCATGGCGTTATGTAAGCTGCACCCAGCAAAATTGCAGCCAGAAAAGGTCGGGGAAAGCTCCACTAATGTCCCGTGCGATCTCCGTCCGGCAAGTAGGATACTCTCCCGGCAGGTAAGCGCTCTTACGGCTCATTGACACAGTCCTTACCGTACGACAGTGTGTGGCTGTAATAGTGTTTCCAGCAACATTGCTGCGGTGCGCCAATGTCCGGGCCATGTCGCTCACTGTTCAAAATGGTTCAAATGGCTCTTAGCACTATGGGACTTAACTTCTGAGGTCATCAGTCCCCTAGAACTTAGAACTACACTCCTGGAAATTGAAATAAGAACACCGTGAATTCATTGTCCCAGGAAGGGGAAACATTATTGACACATTCCTGGGGTCAGATACATCACATGATCACACTGACAGAACCACAGGCACATAGACACAGGCAACAGAGCATGCACAATGTCGGCACTAGTACAGTGTATATCCACCTTTCGCAGCAATGCAGGCTGCTATTCTCCCATGGAGACGATCGTAGAGATGCTGGATGTAGTCCTGTGGAACGGCTTGCCATGCCATTTCCACCTGGCGCCTCAGTTGGACCAGCGTTCGTGCTGGACGTGCAGACCGCGTGAGACGACGCTTCATCCAGTCCCAAACATGCTCAATGGGGGACAGATCCGGAGATCTTGCTGGCCAGGGTAGTTGACTTACACCTTCTAGAGCACGTTGGGTGGCACGGGATACATGCGGACGTGCATTGTCCTGTTGGAACAGCAAGTTCCCTTGCCGGTCTAGGAATGGTAGAACGATGGGTTCGATGACGGTTTGGATGTACCGTGCACTATTCAGTGTCCCCTCGACGATCACCAGTGGTGTACGGCCAGTGTAGGAGATCGCTCCCCACACCATGATGCCGGGTGTTGGCCCTGTGTGCCTCGGTCGTATGCAGTCCTGATTGTGGCGCTCACCTGCACGGCGCCAAACACGCATACGACCATCATTGGCACCAAGGCAGAAGCGACTCTCATCGCTGAAGACGACACGTCTCCATTCGTCCCTCCATTCACGGCTGTCGCGACACCACTGCAGGCGGGCTGCACGATGTTGGGGCGTGAGCGGAAGGCGGCCTAACGGTGTGCGGGACCGTAGCCCAGCTTCATGGAGACGGTTGCGAATGGTCCTCGCCGATACCCCAGGAGCAACAGTGTCCCTAATTTGCTGGGAAGTGGCGGTGCGGTCCCCTACGGCACTGCGTAGGATCCTACGGTCTTGGCGTGCATCCGTGCGTCGCTGCGGTCCGGTCCCAGGTCGACGGGCACGTGCACCTTCCGCCGACCACTGGCGACAACATCGATGTACTGTGGAGACCTCACGCCCCACGTGTTGAGCAATTCGGCGGTACGTCCACCCGGCCTCCCGCATGCCCACTATACGCCCTCGCTCAAAGTCCGTCAACTGCACATACGGTTCACGTCCACGCTGTCGCGGCATGCTACCAATGTTAAAGACTGCGATGGAGCTCCGTATGCCACGGCAAACTGGCTGACACTGACGGCGGCGGTGCACAAATGCTGCGCAGCTAGCGCCATTCGACGGCCAACACCGCGGTTCCTGGTGTGTCCGCTGTGCCGTGCGTGTGATCATTGCTTGTACAGCCCTCTCGCAGTGTCCGGAGCAAGTATGGTGGGTCTGACACACCGGTGTCAATGTGTTCTTTTTTCCATTTCCAGGAGTGTACTTAAACCTAACTAACCTAAGGACATCACACTGAAACACGTATGTTGTGCGGCAGCGATGCTGAGGCATTGTAGAATCTCTGACCAGAGCAGTTGCGCTCGAAGCGCAGTGCAGTACAGTTGTGTCTCGGTAGCAGTCGCGTAATGTTGTGTGTAGCGAGCAGTCAGCCAGTCTGCAGTAGTCAGTCCTCAGTAGTGCTTGGAGTCGGTTGCTAGCAGTAGCGGAGAGCAGTCGGAGGGCGTCGGCATCGCAATGGTCGAGATTCAGGACGAGGTATAATTTATTTAAATAAATAATCATGCAGCTTTGCGCTCAGCAGATAATGTAACGAACACTCATTGTAATTTAACTTTCAAAAATCGCCCCCAATAATAATTTTGATTTAAAAGCAATTTTAGAGACAATCATTCAAATTTCCTTCCATTTCCTTTTAACAAAGATTTTCAAAAGGTACTTCCAATGCTTTTCGTGCAAGCGCCAGAGAACAATAAGAGCAGAATTTTGACATGCAGTTTCACTAAGGTAAGAAATTTATTCTCGTTTCGCACAGGGCAAACACCGACTTTTCGGTTGAATTGAGTTTAGGTTATCATTACAGTTTCATTATCATGGGATTAGCGTTCATTATTTAATGGGAACTTGTACTTGAGTCAGATAGCGAGCTATTATTTAATTGTCATTATCATTAATATTTTGTGGGAAGCTTACACTTAGCTGTGGCTCCATTACTAATAAATATAGTCTCCTTATAAAATTTCTGTGGGGAGGTTACACTTGGCGACACCCAGTCCAGGATCGTATTTCGTAGAGAATCTTTTGAAAACAGTCAGATATCTGCTCTTATTTCTTAGATATAATTAGGATTTGGCGCAACGCTTTTACTAATCTTGTGACTTTCTTTCTACAGGTCAACGGCAATTCGTTGCTCTGTTGTATTTGTGTGTTGATTTTGCATTGTGCTTATTTGTTTTGTGATTAATTGTGACTATTGTGAAAATGCCGCGAAAGACTGTGAATAGTGTATCGCGAGGTATCATGAATGAAGTTACCGACTTAAACAATTTTACCGATAGGACTGGTGACACGCAGTGTAATGATGACAATGCTGTGTTCACTAACAGTCAGTGCATTCCAATCGCGAATGACGACTTTTACCTTAATGATGAACAAACGAACTCGGTTATGTCTTCTGTTGATTTGACGACAATCAATGACGCGGGACGCTCTATTGTAATGAGCGCTGCCCAGCCTAACACAACCGGTTTACTAAATTCACGTGACGAACAGACAAATTTGTCTAATGAAAATGATCAGTGTACGGAAAGTACGCCGGACTTATTTAATTCCGAAATAATGTCTGAGAGTGTACATGCGACTGACAAACCTTTTTGTGAATCTCAGAATAACCAAATGGTTACGGAAAATGAGGCAATTCCAGATCCAGCATTAATTAGCACAGGGAACAGAAATGATGATTTTATGTCGAATCCAATTATGGCATTTTTGCTGCAAATGAATAAACAACTTAGTGAAAAGCTTGACAGCACTTCCAAACAGTTTAATGAAAAACAAGACAAACTTAGTGAACAGGTCAGACAGCAAAATGAAAAACAAGACAGTCTCAAAGAAGATCTCAAACAACAACTTAGTGAACAGAACGAACAGCTAAATGAAAAATTAGATAACAATTCCAGACAGTTAAGTGAACAAATTAGAGCCGTTGCCGCGCAGTGCCATGACACTAAGGAACAGTTACGCGAGGAAATCGAGGCTTGTTCGCGAAAAAGTAGCGAAGAAATTAAGTCTGTTGCTCAGGAATTAAGGGAATTGCAAACAGCTGCAACAGAAACACTCAGAGACGAAATTAGCGGAGTCGCTAAACAATGCTCTGAAAAAGCTACACAATTACGCGACGAGTTTAAAGCAATGACGGTAGAACTTTCGCGCACAATGGATGAAAAGATTGATGCGAAATTCGAGCAACAGAACACTCAAATTAACGAACGTCTTAGTCTTCACATACAGAACAGTGATACGCGTTTCCGCAAATTTATTGATGATCAAAATAAAGTAAAACGTCAAGTAATGGAAACAATCACCGCTCAGAGACAGGAAGACAAACGTAAGATGTTTGCGAAAGCGAAAACATACGTAGACAACAATATTGCCACAGTTTCGGACAAAATTAATACTGTTGAACAGTCAAACACAGAATTACGTGACGAAATTTCTGATCTTAAATCAAAAACAGACACCTACACAACAGATTTTCAAACAGTGACCGACAGACTCGAACAATTAGAACTAACACAGGATTCCGATGTCGTGAAAGCTGATGTTAGAAAACTGAACGAAACTACACGTAAATTGCAAAACCAGATTAATGCCACTGACACTAAAACCGATGATCAGGTAAAAATACTGACTGAAAAATGTGATGAATTGGCCAGTCGTATTGATGCTATCGAAAATACCAATGACAGTAAATCAGACGATACTTCACCGGTTTCATTTAATCAAACACCTGAATTTCAAAACCTACAACAGACAATTAACGAGATTGATTCGTCTAATAACACATTGCGTCGAAAACTGTCAAGTTTACAACAAGAAGTAACAGAGATGAAAAGTATTTCGGTTAATAACACATCACAGCAGACGCCACTTTGCGAACATTTGTCAGATTCGCGCAACGCGTGTAATTTGGGTAATCTACAAAGAGGACACGACTTAGATTCCGAACAATCACAGTTTAACAGATTCTCTTACAACCATGAACCTGTTTCATCACACAGAGACGACAATTTCGATTACAAACATTTTCTGTCAGTGAGAAAGTTTAAAGTGTTTAAAAACGACAGAACACAGATTCACCCGCTAGATTGGATACAACAATTTAGCTTTGCTTTTCCACCGACTTGGCCTGTAACGCATAAACTTGAATTTATTTGCAGCTTTTTGGAAGGCGAACCGGCAACTCGTATGAGGCCGATCGCGAGGCAATGTTATTCAGTGGAAGAGTTTCAGAATGCGTTTCTATCTGCGTATTGGTCAAAAACGACACAGCGCGGAATTAAAGATCAGTTAATTAGCTTACCAAATTATGAGAACTCCAATTTTCCGAGTGTGACGCAATTTTTTGAGCACATGGTGCAACAGAACCAGTACCTAAGTGAACCGTACAGTGAATCTGCACTCATTCAATTATGTATCTCTAAATTACCAAGGTCATTAAGAGTGTCACTTCTAACGGGTCAGCAAAAAGAAAACATTTCAGCATTCAGAGAGCTATTGCAGCTTTTGGAAGTGCAGCAATCAGATTATTCTTTCGTAAACAAAAATTTTTCATATAACAACCAAGGCCAACAGACGTATAGCAATTACGATCAGGGACGTAATTTCAACAGGAAAAGTAACAGACACTTTAGGAACGACAACCACCAGAACTTTAATAACAGGCAAAATTCTCATTATCAATATCATCAAAATATTCAGCAACAGGAACCACCTTTTAGTAACAATAGACGATTTTCACCACAACAACATGAAAGTCAGCCGGTTAGCGTACCTAACCAACAATGGAATGCACAAGGTCAACCAGGCTTTAATGTTTCACCGCGTGCACGTGTAGTCCCTGATCCAACAAATAGTAACGCACGGCAGCAAGGAAATAACTACGTACAAAGAAGACAGTATTTTAATTCCTATCGCAATGCACCGTATAGGAATGACTATCACGACAGACGTAATAATGACGAGCACAATTATCAACGTACATATAATAACAGTCGATCTTACCAGCAACAAAACCATCAGCAACAACATATTCTAGTAAATGAACCCGACAGTAGGTATCATCCGGAGCGTAACACGTCTGGAAGAAGTAATAGAACTGTTCAAATTGTAGAAATGCCACAACATCCTCCTGATAATAGTAACACATCAGATAGAATCTGACTAGATACCGTACAGGACGCATCTTCCAATAACACAAGCACTAGCTTTGACACGCAAAATGTTGTTCACGAGAATGTAATTACGTTTGACGACATCAGAGACACTCTTTTACAGGAAAGACCAGTTGTTCATAAAACCATTTCACATCCTGTCATCGAAATTAAAATTGGTTCATCGAAATTTTCAGCAGTAATTGATTCTGGATCACCCATGTCAGTCATTAATGAGGAAACTTTTAACGAGTGTAACAAAGAGAATACGTATCCCACATTACCATTAGGCAAAACAAAAGTGAAAGGAGCAGTACCAAGTAAAGGTGTAGACGTTAAATTACAGACACATTTGTCATTTTGTATTGGAGGTCATACTTTTCATTCAAACTTTTGGATTGTTCCCTTGTTGACAACAGACGTTATTTTAGGCATGAACTTTCTGGTACAACACGACGCAGTGGTTGATTTTCAAAATTCTCATTTAATGTTGAAGGACGAAAATGTACAATTGGCTTTAGAGTTTCAGCATTCATTATCTGCGGAAGAACAAACGATTAACCGCACAGAGGTCATTTCCGCAACACGTAACATAGACTGTAATCCCACATTGTTCACAGACACGTACGTACATAACTATAATACTCCAGACGAAACTGACTACGACGTAATGCAAATGATTTCTGATAAAGTTAAACAAAGCAGTGCAAATACAGACGACGAACGAACGCAATTACATAAAATTCTTTTACAACAAGCTTCAGTTTTCGATAACATTCCTGGTACTATGTCCGGCTTTATGTACGAATTTCAAGTCAAACAGCACGACACATTTAAAGCAAAGCATTATCCCATTCCATATATCCACAGAGAACAAGTTAAAAAAAGAGTTGCAGGATATGCTCGATCAAGGAATTATTGAACCAGCAGTTAGTCCGTACATAAACCCACTACATATTGTTAAGAAAAAAGATGGCTCACTTCGCCTCGTACTTGATTCACGTCACATTAATGACATTATTATTAATGAAACAGATCGACCACAGACATTAGAAGAACTACTACAGAAATTTCACGGTACAGCTATTTATTCCACATTAGATTTGAAATCGGGATTTTGGCAAATACAACTTCATCCAAATTGTAGAAAGTATACAGCTTTTCTCTGTTTCGGCGACTGTTATCAGTTTTGCAAATTACCATTCGGCTTAACTATTTCTTCTGCAGCTTTTATTCGCGGTTTGAACACAATACTTCCGACAGAACTTAAGGACAGAATTACGACGTACGTAGATGACATTCTTATCGCAGAAGCTAACTGGACTGAACACAATATGATTCTTGAACGACTGTTGCAAACTTTCCATGCACAAGGACTTACAGTTAACCTTAGTAAATCGCATTTTGGCAAAACTTCAATAAAATTTCTTGGACACGTAATTTCAGCAAAAGGCATTGCGCCTGATCCAGAAAAACTTCAAGCTCTACGTGACATTACTGTTCCTACAACGAAGAAACAATTACGCAGTTTTTTGGGTTTAATTAACTTTTTTCGCAAATTTATTCATCACTCTGCTTTAGACACGCCTAGATTATGCCAATTAACAGGTAAAAATACTATTTGGTCTTGGGATAAACAAGCACATTCTGAATTCGTGAACCTGAAAGATGCTTTGTTGAATGCTCCACTTTTATCGCACCCAGATCTTAGCAGAAATTTTTCTATTGCCACCGACAGTTCCAACACAGCTTTAGGCGTACACATTTTTCAGGAAATTGAAGAAGATGGCTCAATAGTAATTAAAAACATCGCATTTGCAAGCCGCATTTTGTCACCTGCTGAACGAAATTACTCCGTTACAGAACTAGAAACATTATGTGTTGTTTGGGCTTTTACGAGATTTAGGCACTTTCTTTATGGCAGACATACCACCGTTTACACAGACCACAGAGCGATACAATTTTTACTTTCAGCTAAATTCACTCATGACAGACTGAGCAGATGGAAACTTTATTTACAGGAATTTAATTTTACAATAGTTCACATTCCCGGCACACAAAATGTTATAGCAGACGCACTGTCGCGTTCTCTCAGCAACAATCAGGAAGACGTAGCAACCAATTTCTGCAAAGCAAATTTCAGCGTCATGTACATTCAACAAGTCGCATTTGAAAATTTTATTTCATCGTCATTACAGGACATAGCACGAGAGCAAAGTAAAGACAATGTATGGAAAGAAATTAAACACCTTTGGCAAGATAAGAATAATGTTACGATTAGAAACCACTACACTGTACGCAATGACATTCTGTTTCGCCGCTCTCATCCAGACAGTAACAATTGGTTATTATGCATTCCTGAAGAACTGGTTAACAAATTAATCTGGTACACTCATTTAAGCTACGCACATTATGGAGCAAGAAAATGTTTTCTTATACTGAGACAGAACTGTTATTTTACAAACATGGAAAAACGTATACGACGAGTTTTAGCGTCATGTAAAATTTGCCAGAAAGCTAAGTCAGACACCACTTCACACATTCCTCCATTATATCCTATTATACCTGTTAAATTAAGACATATGGCCGCAGTAGACATTTTTGGTCCAATTCCGAGAACTAACAGAGGTTTTTGCTACATCTTTGTCGCTGTTGAACTCACTTCAAAATTTGTTACCTTCACTCCGTTACGTAAAGCTACTGCCAAAACTGTTTCGAAAGCATTTGTGAAGCATTTCTTATTTCATGTAGGGCATGTGATGAAAGTAATTTCAGATAATGGATCACAATTTCGTTCTGCTATATGGACACGCATGTTACGAGCTAGAAACATTTCTCCGATTTATATATATCCAAGTACCACGCTTCTTCGAACCCTTGTGAACGATTAATGAAAGAAATTGGTAAACTGTGTAGAATATACTGCCACAACAGACATGTTAATTGGGACACACACGTACACTCATTCCAAGATGTAATTAATTCCATTCCAAATGAATCCACTATGCTACCTCCGTCTGTTATACTGAAAAACGTTGAACCACCAAACAAAATCAAAGAATTAGTAACATTTCCTACATCTCGTCGATTACGACACCACGAAATAATTGACATTGCGCTGAACAACATCAAACGTGCCGCAGAGCGCCGGAGAAGACAGCAAAAACAGGTTTGTAGACACCGAGATTTTCACGTTGGACAGAAGATATTAGTACGTACACACTATTTATCCAGCAAATTAAAAGGTAAGTGCAGTAAATTTGAACTTCTATACGCAGGTCCATATCGGATTCGCAGCATTCCTCACCCCAATGTTGTACACGTCGAAACTCTGAGAACCAGAAAATCGAAAGGCAACCATCATGTGTCAAACATTAAACCCTTTATCGAATGAAACCACTTTACGATGTAACATGCTATGAGGCCGTTTACACATTTTATGACCACTTATGCAATTATATTCACATGACTAATTACTGATGATTATCGTATTTTTTCTTGGCAAGTGCCCGGCAAGGTAAGGTTAGCAGGTCGCTTTTCTTGTCGTTACACATCAGACCATGCACATTTTTTCAGATGAACTTACACATTTTATGACCACTTATGCAATTATATTGACATTACTAATTACTGATGATTATCGTATTTTTTCTTGGCAAGTGCCCGGCAAGGTAAGGTTAGCAGGTCGCTTTTCTTGTCGTTATACATCAGACCGTGCATATTTTCCAGATGAACTTACACATTTTGTGACCACTTATGCAATTACATTTATGTGACTACCTATTGATGATTATCGTATTTTTTCTTGGCAAGTGCCCGGCAAGGTAAGGTTAGCAGGTCGCTTTTCTTGTCGTTACACACTAGACCGTGCATTTTTTCAGATGAACTTACGCATTTTATGAATAATTATGCAATTCTCTATAATGACGCATTAATTTTATCAAATTCTCTCTCCATTGAAGTCTTTAATTATCGCATCTATTAACTACACTACATATAAGCTGAACACAACGAATGTCACATTTTGTCTTTCTTATGTATGTACGATTGTTTTTATGTTTTGTTTGTATGCACTGTGAACTAGTTAAGGTATAACACACACCATTTGACTTTGACATTTTGCCTTGTGATATCTCAACATCGTGACTGTTTTACATTTTCCTTTTTTGCTGCTGCATTACGATATTCTCTGTACACTTTTTGCCTTTAAACACTGTCTGTGTTTTGAGATATTACGTTTTCTGTCATGTTATGTTGTATGCTTAATTGAGTCACCATTAACCAGTCACTATTTAATGGGTATATGATTTAAATGCAAGACATTAATCTTTGTTCATCAATTTCAGAAATAAATGATGCGTACAGGAAATGAATTAAACAGAAGTGGGAATTTCACCTATGGAATAAACGAAAGAAGATGCAATAAGCTAATGAGGACGAGTAAATGGATCAGAATTAACAAGCATTAACAAGAATATACTATACACATCGCAGAATAGCAGTCTTAACTAATTTTTTCTTTCAGAATACAAAGCGATTGATGCAAGCTGTCAGACAGAACTACACATTTTAGTTTTAAGTGATGAAATATGCTAGGGATTAGGAATAGTTGTGTGATGAATAATGAAATGATTTTTGCAGATGATAATGAATGCTGATAATGAACAATGATGAAGAATATGGTACTATGAATAATGAAGTTTTTGTTTACAGGTGATGATAATGATGGAGTTATGATGATATGAATAATGAAGTTTTTCTTTACAGATGAGGATAATGTTGAAGTTATGTATTTATGCTATGTAGTCATTTAAGTATTTGTTGCAGTTTACTTTGACAGCAGGTGTTATATTGCGTAGTAGGATGACTGAAGGTTTTGGAAAGGACAGCTATGGAACACATTTTTTATACACATTTCACTACCTGTTAATTCGAAGTTCACTACTTTTCAGCATAGTCTGCGTTTCTTCTTTCAGTTCAATAATCCATTTTGTATTTTTCTTTCAGGAGAAGCTTTTTATGATACTTACTAAACTTGTTACCTATTATACCTGTTCTAGTACTTGCATTTTTTTTACCCACTTGTGTCTATCATTTATAAATGTGATAACCTTGCTACAGCTGACTCATGACGAATGACGTTACACAATCTTTTCATTTATAGGAACAACCTAGAAGCAATTTTTTCTCTTATTTCTTCTTGCTTTCCCTTATAATTACCCAAAGCAATGCATTGCTAGCAGAAAAAACAAAATGTATTAACAGTCCCAGATAATGTCGCTAGTTTATGATAATTCTGAATAACACTGATCAGCTCTGAATAGTATGTCACTTGAATAATGACTTCTTAATGATACCAAAACATAATTGCCACTATCTATTGTAATGAGAGTACTTATTATGCCCATGCTTATTAATGCTAATAATGTTTTATACTATTCAATACTTGCTGGCCACTGAGTGCCCATAATTAATGTAACTTATAATGCCCATGCTTATTAATGCTATGACTGTAATTAACTGATTTTTCTAATAATGATTTCTTAATGATATGAATAATACTGAATGATGAATAATGTTTTATACTATTCAATACTTGCTGGCCACTGAGTGCCCATAATTAATATAATTACTTATTATGCCCATGATTATTAAGGCTATGACTGTAATTAACTGATTTTTAATAATGATTTCTTAATGATATGAAGAATACTGAATGATGAATAATGTTTTATACTATTCAATACTTGCTGGCCACTGAGTGCCCATAATTAATATAATTACTTATAATGCCCATGATTATTAATGCTATGATTGTAATTAACATTTTTCTAATGATGATTTCTTAATGATATGAATAATACTGAATGATGACTAATGTTTTATACTATTCAATACTTGCTGGCCACTGAGTGCCTATAATTAAGACTTTTTATGAACATGTTCTGTAATACTACATTCATGGTACAGAAATGTTCAATGACTAGAGTATGGATACCGCAAACTACTTATGTAATCACTAATCAAGACTTGTGTGTTAGTTAATGTCCTTCACCTTCTGACCTAACTACCTGAGATTATTGTAATATCCATTTGTCCTATACATCCTCCTAATCATGGAGCACTATATTTGGTTTTGCACTAATTCTACGTTGGTGTGCCTCTTAAGAGCGTGGTGTTGACACGACATGCTGTCCACCACCGTAAGCGAAGAAGACGTTATTATGGTCCCACTGTTTGGTGTACCTGATATACTGCCAAATGATAGCATGGAATAATACTACGACGTTTCACTGTCTTGATACGCTGATAAATACTTCTGGGAACGGAACTGCAGATTGTATCACTTAGTTGTGATTCTGTGGAAAGATATGGACTTTCAGTGCAGCTGTGTGCAAACTAAAGTGCTACAACCATGATGCAATCCTTTCCTTTCCTATCCTAATAGTGAAAATCATTTTTAACTAACATCATTTATGTTCATGGACTATACATTTTTCTTTCGAATTGTTGAACTCCAGTGCGAGTACACTTATGTCACATGTCGACATGATTTTTTGCTATTATGTTTATTTATTGTGAAAATACTAAAGACATTTTTTGATTTGTTCTGAAATGCAGTATGTGTGCACTCTTGTCATCTATATTGTATATACTTTCGTGATTTGATGATTTTTCTACCCTTGCATTTATTTGTTATAAAAATGTTCAAAAGTTTTCAGTGCATGTGCACTTATGTGAATATGTTTTCAACTGAACTCCAGTGCCTGTGCACTCTTCTCATTTTCAACATGATTTGTATTTTTCTGTACAATTTTATGATTTATGTCATTTGTTACTCATTGTATATATATTTCGTCTTTGCACTTTGTTATCTGTCAAATAATTTGTATATACATTTTTCGGATTTGCTGATATGCTCAGTACTTATATTTTCTCTTGTCTGTAATGTTTTGTAATCAGTGCATGCGCACAACATTTAATTGATGTATTACATCCAAATATTTTGTAAATGTTAATCAATTAAAGGAAAAATTTGTTACGATGGCAAGTCCAAATGACTCACCATCGCTGCCAAATTTTTGCCCCCCCAGTGGAGGGTTATGAAACACGTATGTTGTGCGGCAGCGATGCTGAGGCATTGTAGAATCTCTGACCAGAGCAGTTGCGCTCGAAGCGCAGTGCAGTACAGTTGTGTCTCGGTAGCAGTCGCGTAATGTTGTGTGTAGCGAGCAGTCAGCCAGTCTGCAGTAGTCAGTCCTCAGTAGTGCTTGGAGTCGGTTGCTAGCAGTAGCGGAGAGCAGTCGGAGGGCGTCGGCATCGCAATGGTCGAGATTCAGGACGAGGTATAATTTATTTAAATAAATAATCATGCAGCTTTGCGCTCAGCAGATAATGTAACGAACACTCATTGTAATTTAACTTTCAAAAATCGCCCCCAATAATAATTTTGATTTAAAAGCAATTTTAGAGACAATCATTCAAATTTCCTTCCATTTCCTTTTAACAAAGATTTTCAAAAGGTACTTCCAATGCTTTTCGTGCAAGCGCCAGAGAACAATAAGAGCAGAATTTTGACATGCAGTTTCACTAAGGTAAGAAATTTATTCTCGTTTCGCACAGGGCAAACACCGACTTTTCGGTTGAATTGAGTTTAGGTTATCATTACAGTTTCATTATCATGGGATTAGCGTTCATTATTTAATGGGAACTTGTACTTGAGTCAGATAGCGAGCTATTATTTAATTGTCATTATCATTAATATTTTGTGGGAAGCTTACACTTAGCTGTGGCTCCATTACTAATAAATATAGTCTCCTTATAAAATTTCTGTGGGGAGGTTACAACACATATCCATGCTCGAGGCAGGATTCTAACCTGCGACCGTAGCGGTTGGGCGGTTCCAGACTGTAGCGCTTAGAACCGCTCGGCCACACCGGCCGGATCGCTCTCTGTCATTGACTGTATAAATCATGCTTCCCTTTCACTCTCAACCTTGCTTCCTCATTCTCACGGCGACAGTGCTGCGGTTCCAAGACACATGAAACAGTATTGTTTCGTTCTTAGAGATTAGTTTCGTCTAATCTATTACACGAACCACTTCTCGAAGAATACAGAATCAGCTATAGGCACGTAAATTTGGGCAAACGAGACAACCATGAGATACACGAGCTTGGTACGTGTATCAACGACCAGAGCGATGGGGACATAAAATAATGTATACTTAGAGCTCACTGCTACCGTCTTAGCAGAATATCTGCGGTAGTGAGCCGTAATTTTATTCTACATCGTTTATTCAGACGTCCCAACTTTTAGGAGCTTAATCACACGAGTTGAATGGGCAGAAATTGGCCAACTATTTTTTCTTCTTTTTTTTTTGCGGTCCGCAAGACTCAGCACAACCAGGAGCACCTCCGAAGATGTCCAACGTAGCTTTGTACGAAACGACACGGATATGAGATTTCCATGGACCACGGCCATACAACCCGAAAGAATTCTCGGCAGCTGAAACATCCGGTCCTGAAAGCCTTCATTGTATGATTATCTTCATTACTTTTCACTTACGATAACTCTGGTCGAAGATGTATGGTGTTTATGAAAGTCTTAGTTCTGTTACTATATTTGTGAATGTCAGTAATATACTAACCAGAACATTTGGCTGTTGTTTCTAACTACTTTAATAAATTCTTTGAGTTGCTCCACCAAAGTGTTGCAAATGCCTTGTACCAATAGGCATATCGATGAAAAGTGTACTTTAAAGTTATAAGACTATTTCGGTGTGTCACTTCTTGCAGGTCACAAATATTGTAGAAAAGACGTTTTTAAAAGTTTAAACCAAAAATGATAAGTAATTAATGTTGGCTGACTAGTTTCGAACTTTGTTTTTTTCCTCAAGCCACCTATTACAAAGAAGAAAATCTGTCATAAGTGAATGCTGCATTTTGTGTTTAGTATATGTTTAGTGTGGACAGCTTAAGCGTATCTCAGATATGCGTTAAAAGATGTGTCAGTTTTAGCTGCGCCTTACTGTATTATGCTAATCTGTGTGCATAATGTATATTTGTCATAGTTGTGATACCTTCATTGTCCAGCATGCTATAATCCACGTGACAAAGATATTTTGTATGCAATGGAGAACTGGTTCTCATTGGATTACACTGTTTACCGTAAATATTAACGCAATTTTGACAGCGACGCATTACAGCATTGGCATTGCGTGCCAACATCACTCATAAAATAGACAAAATACAACGATAAAGCCATTCCGACCTTACAAAGTAAAATGCAGAGAATGTAAAGAAGCCTTCGTTGGAGAGACAGACAGAAGTTTAAAACCAGATATAGAGAAAACTAAACACGAGCGAAAACAACCTTTAGCTTTCGGCACTCACGTCTGTGAGAATAAACACTCCACTGAAAACATCACGAGAATTTTCACTAGTTTACATAGTCTGCAAAAGCCAATGAATGGACATTTTAGAAGGGAAAAGATCTACATTCACCCAATTAAGCACCCAAGCTAAATGTTAAATGAACAGAGAGAATTTTGCAGCAATTTTGGCCTCCAAGGAACAGAAGACTGAAGGACAAGGATGAACCACAACGTAGGAAAAATACAGTTTCTCCCTCTTTTATTAAAAAAGTAACGGATCAGATCGGTGAGATTTTACAGAAATGTGACATCAGACCGGTCTGTAGACCTACAAAGAAAATAAGTCAAGTACTTCGATCTGTGAAGGATAAACGCTCTTCTCTGTCGACATGTGGTGTATACAAAAATCCGTGTGCGTGTGGTAAAATTTATACTGAAACTCCCAAGAAGAGCGTAAATACACCGTTAATAGAGCACAAGTCTTGGCCGACTACAGAAAAATAGAGACATCAGGAAACCACGAAATGTTCTGAAACATAAATTTTATCTATAAAGTCAAATTATTATCCACGACTATGTAGAGAAGCCATTGAAATTTACAAGAATCAGTATAATTTTAATAGGAAAGAGGAGGCAATGAAAATTAGCGACATATGTACAGTAGCTCTACAGAACCGCTAGATAATTTTGTCTTTCACAAAACGACAATGGATAGGTAAGTTTTATGTTTGACATGGATTATCTCTGCTCATCATGTGATTCTTCGACCATGCCCCCTTTCCTACAATGTAAATGTCGCTCTCGGACGTCCGACCGGTCAGTCGGCAAGACTAAGCAGAAGAGCGCCTGTGAGGATGTCCAGCGCAGTCCTGAACGATACATCAGGAACAGAAGAGTTTCTTGGACCACGACCTCACATCCCGAAAGGTTTTCCAGCAGCTTCTAACGATGGGTTTCCGCAGTCGACGATCCATGCATGCGCTAATGTTAGCACCAAGACGTCGGCATCTACGACTGAAACGGGCACGTGACCATCGGCACTGGAGGTTGGCGTAGTGGCAGAGCGTTGCATGGTCTCGTGAATACCGATGTCGATACCTTCTTCATCATGCCGATGGGATGGCGTGAATCCGTCTTCTTCCAGCGGAACAGCTCCTTGACATCTGTACTGCGCGAAGGAGATAAACTGGCGGGTCTGCTTTATGCTCTGGGGAGCATTCATGTAGGAATACGTGGGGCTCATGCTAGGCACCATGACGGCTAAACAGCAGACCACGTATATCCCTTCACGACGTTCATGTTTCCCGACGGCAGTGGCATTTTTCAGCAAGATAATGCGCCATGTTACAAGGCCAGAAGTGTATTGGAGTAATTCGACGAAAGTGGCGAGTTCTAATTGATGTTGTGGCCCCCCATAACGCCAGATCTGATTCCGATTGAAGACACCTGAGATGTGATTGAACGCGGCATCAGAGCCCATCGCCTCCCTCCTCGGAATTAACGGGACGTATGTGACTTGCGTGTGCAAATGTGACGCCAACTCTCTCTAGCTACCTACCAAGGCCTCAATGGCTCCATTTCGCGAAACGTCGCCGCTGTTATGCGTACCAAAGGTGGATATACCGGCAATTAAGTAGGCTGATCAATGTATGTATTTCATTGTTTCTGGAGATCATTGACGTTGGTAGGAACTGGTCATAAGTAAAAATTTAGTGATGCCATCAGAGAGAGATAGAGAGAGAGAGAGAGAGAGAGAGAGAGAGAGAGAGAGAGAGGAAAAAACTATCAGAATCATGCTACTCCATATATGAAATGTCGTTTTATACAGGAAGTGGTCATGTTCTGCTATGGATTTTTTCTAATAAACCGACTACCATCACACTTTACCCACAATTTGGACTGGCTAAATGATAATAGTAAATTTTCATATAGGCGCGTTTAAAATCGCCTTGTAAGCATAGGCATATCTGTAATTCAATTTTTAAATTTATTACGTTTGTTTTCTTTTATATTTATTATTTTCTAAATTTATAATTTACTATTTACGCTTGTACGTTTTTTCATATACATATTCAAACACTAGCTAATGACTTTGCTGACTTCATTCACATTTTTGAAGGTAGCAGATTGCTTTCAAACAACCTCTGATGTCACCATCCTCTTCGTATATTTTCGCTAGCCCTTCCCGCCTTTCATCAAGTTTCGTAGATATTGTTTTCTTTAGTTTGCTGACCTCACTAACGCACATACCGAGTTCTCTGCTTCTGTCTTCCTACGCTCGATCACGTCTTTAATTTGAAGATTCAGTTTTCCGAACAAATCATTGATTTTGTTGTGCCAGCCTTCTACAGTGGTGGTGGTACGATGCCGCCATCTGTAGCAGCTTGATCGGGAATTCATCATTTTCCAAGCATCTCTCCACAAAATTGTCGAAAAAGTGAGAAAGCGTGGTGATATCCGATGCTTGTGAATGTATCTTAAGCCAGCCATAGCAGACATCTTCACGACGAAGGAACGCCAGAGCAGGACACTGGCGAATTTGCTGTCTTTTTCTCTGCGCTCGCCAGTAAGTCGCAAGTCTTGCGCTTTCCCCCAGAAAGATTTCTTCGTATGGAAATGTGCAGCCATGCTCTTCAACTGATGGCAGTACAACATTTAGTGCAGAAATTACAGCTGATTCTAAACCAATGGGGACATTTTCTGAATTCCAGTCAACCGGTCGTAGTGGTCGTGCGGTTCTAGGCGCTAGAGTCTGGAACCAGCGACCGCTACGGTCGCAGGTTCGAATCCTGCCTCGGGGATGGATGTGTGTGATGTCCTTAGGTTAGTTAGGTTTAAGTAGTTCTAAGTTCTAGGCGACTGATGACCTCAGAAGTTAAGTCGCATAGTGCTCGGAGCCATTTGAACCAGCCATTTTTTGGTTCCAGCCAGGCGCATTATCCATAACATGGCTGAAAAAACGGATATATGTCTCTTTTCTTTTGTTTGATAGGTATGCAAAGGCCACTTGATAGATATTTGTTTCATATTTTGAAGTCTGCTCTAAATAGCGTATATTTGTAAAAATTGCTTGCTACAGGATTAGAAGGCGTCATCCATAAATAAGTCCTGTTTGGTCTTTAGAGTCTCTCTTCCTGTTTTTCCAGTCAGAATTACGATCCTGCCACCAAAGTGGCGTCAGTTGAGAGAAAACTAGATCCATCATTCATAGTTAGTACCTCCACTTCAAGATCAGCTTCTTGCCGAGTGTCTGGTTCTTTCCGATTTCCGTATAATTTGGCCCGGTGGTTGCAAAATGTCCTCTTTGTCACTTGCTGTTCTGGCAATTCTGTGACAAAATCATACCGTCGATTGTGCAGGTGAACTAACTCTTCGGTATGTATTTTAGAAATCGAAGTCTCTTCCTCTCGTGATTGCTTCTTCGTGTGATTCACAGTATGTTGTATTTCTAAGCGGTGTTCCACATTAAAGCTCGTTTGAACTAAGCACGTTACAGCCTTTGCACTTATATTTTGAACGGCGCCAAATCACAGTACCGTCTGCTTTGGTTCTTTTCGTAATATATAGTGGCCACCTGCGCTTCAGCATGTAGCTTCCAGGAAAACTGGGCGTAAATTTTACAAATTTCTCTTGGGTGCAAATTTCACTGGGTGCAGTCTTCATGTATTCCCGCTCGTTCCTTCCAGGAAGTACCTGGTTGAGCTCGACATTTCATTTAGTATTGCAGTATGATCTTTTCCGGTCGACGCAACTCCCTTCAGCTCGACAGGATCGTGACTTTAGGGTTGACCCTTCGCTACTTTTTCTCGTGTTATGAAGGTCCAGTGGCTGTTTGCACAAAGAGAGACAGTCAAGGGATCTATTGTCGCAAGCCTTTAAAAATGGATGGGAGTAACAGAATAGAAGGATGAGAATTCTCAGTGTGCATTATGCGGTAGCATAAACGACGGGTACTGCAATTTTGCTATGAAACGATATTACAGTGACATGCAGAAGGAATTTAAAGATTTAGTTGATAATGGAAGAGCAGAAAAACTTCAACCTTCGGCAGACTGGATTCATTGTTCTGTACAGCAAAAAGCACTTTGTACTAAATTTGCAGGAATGCAGCGCGTGGAAAATCGGTGGTATGAGCAGTAAAATTTCTGAATTCGTAAGCATTATTCCTCTGTCAGATGCAACAGTTTTCAGCGGAACTACACTCCTGGAAATGGAAAAAAGAACACATTGACACCGGTGTGTCAGACCCACCATACTTGCTCCGGACACTGCGAGAGGGCTGTACAAGCAATGATCACACGCACGGCACAGCGGACACACCAGGAACCGCGGTGTTGGCCGTCGATTGGCGCTAGCTGCGCAGCATTTGTGCACCGCCGCCGTCAGTGGCAGCCAGTTTGCCGTGGCATACGGAGCTCCATCGCAGTCTTTAACACTGGTAGCATGCCGCGACAGCGTGGACGTGAACCGTATGTGCAGTTGACGGACTTTGAGCGAGGGCGAATAGTGGGCATGCGGGAGGCCGGGTGGACGTACCGCCGAATTGCTCAACACGTGGGGCGTGAGGTCTCCACAGTACATCGATGTTGTCGCCAGTGGTCGGCGGAAGGTGCACGTGCCCGTCGACCTGGGACCGGACCGCAGCGACGCACGGATGCACGCCAAGACCGTAGGATCCTACGCAGTGCCGCAGGGGACCGCACCGCCACTTCCCAGCAAATTAGGGACACTGTTGCTCCTGGGGTATCGGCGAGGACCATTCGCAACCGCCTCCATGAAGCTGGGCTACGGTCCCGCACACCGTTAGGCCGTTTTCCGCTCACGCCCCAACATCGTGCAGCCCGCCTCCAGTGGTGTCGCGACAGGCGTGAATGGAGGGACGAATGGAGACGTGTCGTCTTCAGCGATGAGAGTCGCTTCTGCCTTGGTGCCAATGATGGTCGTATGCGTGTTTGGCGCCGTGCAGGTGAGCGCCACAATCAGGACTGCATACGACCGAGGCACACAGGGCCAACACCCGGCATCATGGTGTGGGGAGCGATCTCCTACACTGGCCGTACACCACTGGTGATCGTCGAGGGGACACTGAATAGTGCACGGTACATCCAAACCGTCATCGAACCCATCGTTCTACCATTCCTAGACCGGCAAGGGAACTTGCTGTTCCAACAGGCAATGCACGTCCGCATGTATCCCGTGCCACCCAACGTGCTCTAGAAGGTGTAAGTCAACTACCCTGGCCAGCAAGATCTCCGGATCTGTCCCCCATTGAGCATGTTTGGGACTGGATGAAGCGTCGTCTCACGCGGTCTGCACGTCCAGCACGAACGCTGGTCCAGCTGAGGCGCCAGGTGGAAATGGCATGGCAAGCCGTTCCACAGGACTACATCCAGCATCTCTACGATCGTCTCCATGGGAGAATAGCAGCCTGCATTGCTGCGAAAGGTGGATATACACTGTATTAGTGCCGACATTGTGCATGCTCTGTTGCCTGTGTCTATGTGCCTGTGGTTCTGTCAGTGTGATCATGTGATGTATCTGACCCCAGGAATGTGTCAATAAATTTTCCCCTTCCTGGGACAATGAATTCACGGTGTTCTTATTTCAATTTCCAGGAGTGTAAATAAAGAGAATGGAGACCTTTTATATTACTGCAAAGTATGTTGGTTAAGTCCAGAGGGATTCCTGGAGCTATTCTGCGATTAAAAACTCGCTACTGTTGAATATATGAAGGTAAAAGTAGTGCAACATCCGGAATGAATTGCAGACCTCACATTTTAGTTATAATTGACTGCATACTGTCCACAGTAAGGCATTTCAGGGTGAGAAACATCTTCTTTCTGCTTTGATGGGGATGCGTAGAGAATAAGATCGCGGTAGAGAACAGACACGTTCCCTACACTCACTCCCGTTAAAGGAAACGTGAGGCTGAAGAATTCATTGTGGCCTTGAAAGAATTACAAGAATAGTTTCCTAAGTGTTTTGAGTTTTTTTGATTTTTTTAGTTGAAAGCGCCCTTGTGCATTTGCCGAAGTAACCGATTGACCTGCAAAGTAATTCCGGTTTTAATGAAAAAACCTTTTTATGTTGAAACTGTACAGGATGTCTATTTCGATTGACCTGTTTGTGTGAAAGAGATTTTGTCGATTATGAAACTAAATACGAGTAAGTCACGATTACGTGACAACATGAATGGATTTTTCTCTTTCTGTCCCTAATCCGACAGAGTGTCCCAGATAAATGTTAAGTCACGACTTCAGCGACCCAAAAATAATAAAATAGTACTAATAACTTGGATCTCTGTTGTCGGGAAATGTGAAATTTAAAACTAAGACTTACGCCATGCGACTGCACTGCCATTTAAATGGTCTAACAGGCTTGAAGCTTCAAATGATGTCAGTATCAGCTGTGAAAGCTTACACTTTAGGAATGATATTTGTTGATACAAAAGCCTGCTTCAGAGATGTGTACATTATTTTCAATGTTCTATGATCTATGATTATGCACATTAGTGTAGAAGGTGGGAGCTTGAATGAATGTTAATTTCGAACCTTACGTGAGATTTTACACGTCGTAACAAGTAGATGAATATGTCACCTGACGTATGTCAGTGGTCGTGAGCACATTTGCCTAAGAAAACGTACAGTAGGTAATGCCATAAGGGATGACACTCGAATCGGCGATATTAACACACCAAACACAAACCTGCATGTAAATGAGCAAAAGGTGAAAAAAAGCTGCTGGAAGAAATGTTTTAGTTTGGGGGAAGACGCGAGTTGCGCCGTCACGGCCCGCATACAACGGAAGGTTTCCAAGAGGGATTGGTGAACCGCAGCGAAAGAGACAACAAACGCGCTGGGTGATACAGCTTGCGACAGAAAAATTCTATAGAAAACTGTGTTGGGGAATTTCCAGATGGATACAAACAGACCAGTGACGCAGTTGATCAAGTGAAAGGTCCGTGGTATGGTCATGATGTACACATGTAACCTTTAGGCGTGAGGAGCGGGCACAAAATGTCCGCTTGGCTGAAATAAACTTGGAAGGAGGAAAAGGGGTGATGTTGCGACGTAGTTTAAAGGTAGGCCCCTTGCGATTGGAAGGGGTAGTTTTCAGAAGATGAAAGGAATGCTCCCATTGGTCTGAAAAAGCCATGACGTGAAGCACGAAAGGACACAGGTGGGGGACAGTTCGTTGCGAAAGACACAGTGCCGAAAACTTCGGGGACTCTCCTCTGAACCAGTGTCAAGTGTAGAACAGGGCGCATCACTCTCTGTACGACACCAAAAAAGAAATTCTGTGTGAACACTGCGTTACTTTGACTGACATTCAGCTAGAAATTAGCTGAAGAGTTGTTGGGCTCCAATAGTGGAGAAACGAAACAGCCAGGGAGTTTATTGTTCTTGTGAGTACTGAGAGGGTGTTGAAGCATACATACTGCTCCATCTATGCACGTGTTAATAACCATATTTTCCAGACTAGGGATGAGTACATGTTTCTCACCTAATGAGAAACATAGGACACTTTCAGCTGATAAAATCAGTAAAGATTTTGATTAGCATTTTATGGGGTTTTCAGAGGCCGAGAGCAGCCATGCAGCCGACAGCACGTCACAGCTGAAGCTAAATGCCGCTCGCAGACGCGTAAAATTGTTCGATTGCCAGCTTGCGTTCTCTGTGAACTCGAGCAACCTTATATAATCTTTTGCTCATCTTTTCGCAAAAAATAACCATCCTCCGAAGACTTGACTGTCATCCTAAACCGGAACCGGATGATTTGTGGTAATATCGGCCAACTTCACTGTCTAGAAGTAAGAAAAATCTTCTAGAGAACCTTCTACTTAAATTTGATATTGTTGTGTTCAGTGTTATTTCTGCTAAACAGGACGTAATGCGTTATATTGACAACGAACCTGAACTTGTCATGTCACAACCTACGTAAACTCGTGTGCTTCCTTGACAGTAATAGAGAAATTAAACCAATTTTACAGCGAAACACATATGTGCTCTGTCATGGAGTAAGTGTCCACTCCTGAACCCAAAAAGTAATTCTAGCTACGCAAACGCTTGATGTCTGACGAACGTGAAAAGTAGTGGAGTGTCAGATAATGGAGACCTTGACAGGAAGGCTACTGGTCTGCCAGGATGGCAATTAGTCAAATTAGAAAGAGTAATAAATATTTGGTATTTTAAACTTAAAGTGACTAGCTTACTCAATGTACGTGTCTGCATAGTGGTCAGATTCCTGTAAATGTGTGATCCACCGAGTATTAATGAGTAAAGAAAAGTCTTGTGTTTGGAGGATAACATGACCTTTCTGGAGCGCGAAGATATTCACGGCATTGTTGAGTTGGTTTGAGTACCCACAAACCGTGAACGGCGTTGATAACGATGTGTGAATTGCATAAAAGATTTTCTATGATATTCTGGAGACGTGTCAGGTCATTTATCTTCATTTTGTCTGGAGCTCACTCTCACGTAAATCGTGAAAGACAGAGGTCAGACGATCTGAGTGGCGAACGGACGTAGATGATCGCATATAGGGCAAACTGAAGACCATGATAGGGTAGAAAATAACGTACAACAAAATGTATCGAATTCACGAAACCGATTCAGGTGTCAGTGCAGAGGGAATGGTGACAGTTTCGCGATCGGTATCTCAGGTTGGAACCGCACAAAACCGAACACATGACGGATCTACTGGTTCAGAAGCACAATCAGAGGACGTGCAACCTAGCTACGTTCAACAAAATGTTGTAATTCTGAATCAAACGGGACAGTTTCCTACGGAAGGGATGTGTGTAAGAGCGTGAGCACTGTGCACAGAAGTTAGTGAGACGTCACATGAAAGGCGCGAACGCCATAATTTACACCAAATTGTGACAGATAACGACGGTGAAGAGTCTAATACAGTGTTCGCAATGTTGAAGCACCTCACTGTTGTTGTGAAGCGAACAAGTGAAACGATGAGAGCAGGGTTAGCAGACTCAAAAACCGAAACGGCGAATTTAGAAACCGAAACAAATGCTGCTTTGAATAGTCTCACATTTGAAACCAATGCTGTGTCCGAAAGAGTCCGCAAAGGTCAGCAAAAGGTGCGAACGGAAGTTAACAAACAGGTTACTGAAATCTGGAAAGAGGCGAGAGATGTGGGCGAACTAATTCAATCGCTTTAGGCTGATCAGAAGAGTTGATAATTTAGCACATAAGGCGTATGCTAAGGCGCAACAAATCATGTCAGAGCCGCGTTAAAAATATTCGAAACACTCATCGTAAACATCGTTTCGAAAAATAAGCAGCAGTATGAACAGTTTCGTATAGACCTGAGGCAGTGTATTCAACATACGTCCTCAATTATTTGCTTGACGTATTCCAATCTCTGTCTTCCTCTAAAGTTTTTGCCCTCTACAGCTCCCTCTAGTACCATGGAAGTCATTCCCTCATGTCTTAGCAGATGTCCTATCATCCTGTCCCTTCTCCTTATCAGTGTTTTCCACATATTCCTTTACTCTCCGATTCTCCGTAGAACCTCCTCATTCCTTACCTTATCAGTCCACCTAATTTTCAACATTCGTCTATAGCACCACATCTCAAATGCTTCGATTCTCTTCTGTTCCGGTTTTCCCACAGTCCATGTTTCACTATCATACAATGCTGTACTCCAGAAGTACATCCTCAGAAATTTCTTCCTCAAATTAAGGCCGGTATTTGATATTAGTAGACTTCTCTTGGCCAGAAATGCCTTTTTTGCCACAGCGAGTCTGCTTTTGATGTCCTCCTTGCTCCGTCCGTCATTGGCTATTTTACTGCCTAGGTAACAGAATTCCTTAACTTCATTGACTTCGTGACCATCAACCCTGATGTTAAGTTTCTCGCTGTTCTCATTTCTACTACTTCTCATTACCTTCGTCTTTCTCCGATTTACTCTCAAACCATACTGTGTACTCATTAGACTGTTCATTCCGTTCAGCAGATCATTTAATTCTTCTTCACTTTCACTCAGGATAGCAATGTCATCAGCGAATCGTATCACTCATATCCTTTCACCTTGTATTTTAATTCCACTCCTGAACCTTTCTTTTATTTCCATCATTGCTTCCTCGATGTACAGATTGAAGAGTAGCCTTGTCTTACACCCTTCTTAATACGAGCACTTCGTTCCTGATCGACCACTCTTATTATTCCCTCTTGGTTGTTGTACACATTGTGTATGACCCGTCTCTCCCTATAGCTTACCCCTACTTTTTTCAGAATCTCGAACAGCTTGCACCATTTTATATTGTCGAACGCTTTTTCCAGGTCGACAAATCCTATGAAAGTGTCTTGATTTTTCTTTAGCCTTGCTTCCATTATTAGCCGTAACGTCAGAATTGCCTCTCTCGTCCCTTTACTTTTCCTAAAGCCAAACTGATCGTCACCTAGCGCATTCTCAATTTTCTTTTCCATTCTTCTGTGTATTATTCTTGTAAGCAGCTTCGATGCATGAGCTGTTAAGCTGATTGTGCGATAATTCTCGCACTTGTCAGCTCTTGCCGTTTTCGGAATTGTTTGGATGATGCTTTTCCGAAAGTCAGATGGTATATCGCCAGACTCATATACACTCCTGGAAATGGAAAAAAGAACACATTGACACCGGTGTGTCAGACCTACCATACTTGCTCCGGACACTGCGAGAGGGCTGTACAAGCAATGATCACACGCACGGCACAGCGGACACACCAGGAACCGCGGTGTTGGCCGTCGAATGGCGCTAGCTGCGCAGCATTTGTGCACCGCCGCCGTCAGTGTCAGCCAGTTTGCCGTGGCATACGGAGCTCCATCGCAGTCTTTAACACTGGTAGCATGCCGCGACAGCGTGGACGTGAACCGTATGTGCAGTTGACGGACTTTGAGCGAGGGCGTATAGTGGGCATGCGGGAGGCCGGGTGGACGTACCGCCGAATTGCTCAACACGTGGGGCGTGAAGTCTCCACAGTACATCGCTGTTGTTGCCAGTGGTCGGCGGAAGGTGCACGTGCCCGTCGACCTGGGACCGGACCGCAGCGACGCACAGATGCACGCCAAGACCGTAGGATCCTACGCAGTGCCGTAGGGGACCGCACCGCCACTTCCCAGCAAATTAGGGATACTGTTGCTCCTGGAGTATCGGCGAGGACCATTCGCAACCGTCTCCATGAAGCTGAGCTGCGGTCCCGCACACCGTTAAGCCGTCTTCCGCTCACGCCCCAACATCGTGCAGCCCGCCTCCAGTGGTGTCGCGACAGGCGTGAATGGAGGGACGAATGGAGACGTGTCGTCTTCAGCGATGAGAGTCGCTTCTGCCTTGGTGCCAATGATGGTCGTATGCGTGTTTGGCGCCGTGCAGGTGAGCGCCACAATCAGGACTGCATACGACCGAGGCACACAGGGCCAACACCCGGCATCATAGTGTGGGGAGCGATCTCCTACAATGGCCGTACACCACTGGTGATCATCGAGGGGACACTGAATAGTGCACGGTACATCCAAACCGTCATCGAACCCATCGTTCTACCATTCCTAGACCGCCAAGGGAACTTGCTGTTCCAACAGGACAATGCACGACCGCATGTATCCCGTGCCACCCAACGTGCTCTAGAAGGTGTACGTCAACTACCCTGGCCAGCAAGATCTCCGGATCTGTCCCCCATTGAGCATGTTTGGGACTGGATGAAGCGTCGTCTCACGCGGTCTGCACGTCCAGCACGAACGCTGGTCCAACTGAGGCGCCAGGTGGAAATGGCATGGCAAGCCGTTCCACAGGACTACATCCAGCATCTCTACGATCGTCTCCATGGGAGAATAGCAGCCTGCATTGCTGCGAAAGGTGGATATACACTGTACTAGTGCCGACATTGTGCATGCTCTGTTGCCTGTGTCTATGTGCCTGTGGTTCTGTCAGTGTGATCATGTGATGTATCTGACCCCAGGAATGTGTCAATAAATTTTCCCCTTCCTGGGACAATGAATTCACGGTGTTCTTATTTCAATTTCCAGGAGTGTATTCTACACACCAACGTGAATAGTCGTTTTTGTTGCCACTTCCCCCAATGATTTTAGAAATTCTGATGGAATGTTATCCATCCCTTCTGCCTTATTTGACCGTAAGTCCTCCAAAGCTCTTTTAAATTCCGATTCTAATACTGGATCCCCTATCTCTTCTAAATCGACTCCTGTTTCTTCTTCTATCACATCAGACAAATCTTCACCCTCATAGAGGCTTTCAATGTATTCTTTCCACCTATCTGCTCTCTCCTCTGCATTTAACAGTGGAAATCCCGTTGCACTCTTAATGTTACCGCCGTTGCTTTTAATGTCACCAAAGGTTGTTTTGACTTTCCTGTATGCTGAGTCTGTCCTTCCGACAATCATATCTTTTTCGATGTCTTCACATTTTTCCTGCAGCCATTTCGTCTTAGCTTCCCTGCACTTCCTATTTATTTCATTCCTCAGCGACTTGTATCTCTGTATTCCTGATTTTCCCGGAACGTGTTTGTACTTCCTCCTTTCATCAATCAACTGAAGTATTTCTTCTGTTACTCATGGTTTCTTCGCAGCTACCTCTTTGTACCTATGTTTTCCTTCCCAACTTCGGTGATGGCCCTTTTTAGAGATGTCCATTCCTCTTCAACTGTACTGCCTACTGCGCTATTCCTTATTGCTGTATCTATAGCGTTAGAGAACTTCAACCGTATCTCGTCATTCCTTAGTACCTCCGTATCCCACTTCTTTGCGTATTGATTATTCCTGACTAATGTCTTGAACTTTAGCCTACTCTTCATTACTACTATATTGTGATCTGAGTCTATATCTGCTCCTGGGTACGTCTTACAATCCAGTATCTGATTTCGGAATCTCTGTCTGACCATGATGTAATCTAATTGAAATCTTCCCGTATCTCCCGGCATTTTCCAAGTATACCTCCTCCTCTTGTGATTCTTAAACAGGGTATTCGCTATTACTAGCTGAAACTTGTTACAGAACTCAATTAGTCTTTCTCCTCTTTCATTCCTTGTCCCAAGCCCATATTCTCGTGTAACCTTTTCTTCTACTCCTTCCCCTACAACTGCATTCCAGTCGCCCATGATTATTAGATTTTCGTCCCCCTTTACATGCTGCATTACCTTTCAATATACTCATACACTTTCTGTATCTGTTCATCTTCAGCTTGCGACGTCGGCATGTATACCTGAACTATCGTTGTCGGTGTTGGTCTGCTGTCGATTCTGATTAGAACAACCCGGTCACTGAACTGTTCACAGTAACACACCCTCTGCCCTACCTTCCTATTCATAACGAATCCTACACCTGTTATACCATTTCCTGCTGATGTTGATATTACCCGATACTCATATGACCAGAAATCCTTGTCTTCCTTCCACTTCACTTCACTGACCTTACTATATCTAGACTGAGCATTTGAATTTCCCTTTTCAGATTTACTACTTTTCCTACCACGTTCAAGCTTCTGACATTCCACGCCCCGACTCGTAGAACGTTATCCCTTCGTTGATTATTCAGTCTTTTTCTCATGGTAACCTCCCCCTTGGCAGTCCCCTCCCGGAGATCCGAATGGGGGACTATTCCGGAATCTTTTGCCAATGGAGAGATCATCATGATACTTCTTCAATTTCAGGCCACATGTCCTGTGGAAACACGTTACGTGTCTTTAATGCAGTGGTTTCCATTGCCTTCTGCATCCTCATGTCGTTGATCATTGCTCATTTTCCCACCCCTGGGACAAGAGAGTGCCCTGAACCCCTATCCGCTCCTCCGGTCTCTTTGACAAGGCCGTTGGCAGAATGAGTCTGACTTCTTATGCCGGAAGTCTTCGGCCGCCAATGCTGAAGTAGAGGTGGAAAAAAATTCAGGCGTAACCAGGTTCTTTATGCAATCTTCCGCGTCAGTTGCGGAAACACAAAAAAGTCATGAGATTCCACTTGTATGTCCACAAGATGTTGCTCCAGAATTTTCCGATCCGAAACAGAATCCAATGGAAGGAGTATAGTTGAGACAGGTGAGCGAAGCAGGTAAGATGCGTTCACGGCAGGCCATGGTGCGAGAAGCGTTAACCGCGCGCATATCAAATGAGCGGCTGCCGACCCTCCGAACATAAGCGAATGAGACGATAACAGAGCAGTTTACTGCGCCACACGTATCATATTCTCAATTTACGAGTTACAGTACAACAGGCCATATACCGCAGGTTAATATGAAGCGAGTACGAAGACAAAACACCGATACAGTAACGGGAAATTTGAACGTATCTTCCAGTCCGATACACGAGGAACGGTACGGTTTAGATAACTGCACATAACTGCTTAGATGCGATGCTACATGGGACTCAAATATGTCGTCTCAGGATCCAAATTTGGTAGTGCGAGTAAAGGAAAACATGACGCAATTGAAGGGAATGGAAAATGTTGCGAAACAGAAACGCCATATGGTGCAACAGAAAAACTTGACAGTGATCATGCAAAGGAAACGGGAACGGCTTACAACCCCGCACGTTTATACATCAATTCCAAATCGGTTTACCAGAATATTGGCCACTTAGACGTAAACTTGATTTCATTTGTGGTCATAGGGAAGGCGCAATAGCGGAAACGATGCAAAGAGTCACTGCTGTTAGTAGTATGAACAATTTAAGTCAGCATTCTTGGAGCGATACTGGTCCGCGTAGACCCAAAATAGGATAAAATATGAATTGTTACAGAAGGCGTCATTTGAAAATTCGGGAGAAAAGAAGTCAGTTACTTCTTTGGAAGAAATCACGAAAAAGAATCAGTGTTTAGACAATCCATACAGTGATGGGGAACTGATACGTATGTGCACAATGAAACTGCCCTTGCGTTACCAGCAATCGTTGGTTGGAAGAGCTGGAGATAATATACATGCATTTAAAGGGATGTTGAGAGACATTGAATTCATCTTCAGTGAAGATAACGTGAAGAAACAACGTACAGTGAGAAAAACAACTGGCAGGGGGAATAACAGCAACCGATTGCCCTTTAATAATGCTTAAAATTACAACAGCAATGTTCGGAAAGGTAGTCGTTTTGGGAAGAATAGTAATCACCCATGGGATAATAATAGTTATGGTTTTGGCAACTCACAGACGTTAAACAATAGTTATGGTTTTGGTGATCCGCCGGATTACAATAATGGCTCTGGTTCCAGAAATTATTGTGGTAACTATAATTCATGAAATAATCACCATTGAAACGAAGGAAAAGGTTTAGACGTTTTCCACCACAACACCCAAATTATTCGAGGGGAACTAGAATGCCTAGAATGCAGAAAGTTTGGAAGTTCAAAAATGGTTCAAATGGTTCTGAGCACTATGGGACTTAACATATGTGGTCATCAGTCCCCTAGAACTTAGAACTACTTAAACCTAACTAACCTAACGACATCACACACATCCATGCCCGAGGCAGGATTCGAACCTGCGACCGTAGCAGTCGCGCGGTTCCGGACTGCGCGCCTAGAACCGCTAGACCACCGCGGCCGGCGAAAGTTTGGAAGAATCAGACTTCAGCAGGACAACACACGCGAGATGAACCGGTACAGGAAATTGAGCTGAGGCCACCAAACACTAGTAAAAAACAGAACTGACGAAATGAACGGTACGAAGACCAGCTACAAGAGATTCAATCGCCAATGAAATTGATATTATAATTAAATATGTACATAGACTGAGCTTTGATCAACAAGATTCTAAAGTAGGTTTAGTGGCTGATCAGATACAAATACCTGCATGCTGGGAGACAATTGACTGGAAATCATCAGACGATGTGGAAAAAAAGTTCTCAACAGTTAATGTATGTAACTGTACAAATACTGATGATAACTAAATTGTGGAAGATGTAGTTTATTTATACGAAACCGAGGGATAAATGGTGTGCCAAGAGGATAATGCACTATTGGCAACACTGGTATTGATGCATAAGTCAGATGATATATATAGGACAGGGACTTATGCGGAAAATAATTAATTTCTACCAGTACCCAGAGTACAACATCATCTAGTAAAATTGGCACTGAGCAATTTGAATGCTGTGGCCGGGTGGACAAAACGGCAATCACGAGTATTTTCACTAGGACAAAAAGTACTTGTGAAAACCCACCATCTCTGCAGCAAGAAAAAACATCAAAGCCATAAATTCTTTTCGTTATATAAAGACCCTATGGAGGTAAGTAAAGTGGTTCATGATAATGCAGTCTAATTTATTCACCCAAAAACAGGAAAATCGTTGGGCTTGCATGATGTGAGTCACTTGAAAGTGTATAAAGGGTAAAACAGAAAATATTAACTCCACAAGAAAAATTAGATGTATCAAATTTCCAGATTCCAATGAGAGCAAATTGTAGAACTCAAATACTAGGGAAACTAAGGCAATGCATACAAATAACACTAAAATGAATTGATAACTTTCCCAGTATATCAAAAGGATAGTTGTGAAGGAAGAACAATAAAGTGAAAACTAAAGTAACTCTTCTGCAGAGGAAATGTGTTATGGGGAAAGAGTAGAAAGGAAAGAGAAAAATAGAAATTAGCATGCGAATAGTTTGATGAAATAGTAATAGATTCTCTCTTAAAATGTAGTGTAAGGTAGAAGGAAGTTGATTTTTTGTGGATGAAAGGAAGCCAAGAAATTAGGTGTGTAAAGATAAGAAGGTTGGCTATGAGCACTATGGGACTCAACTGCTGAGGTCATAAGTCCCCTAGAACTTAGAACTACTTAAACCTAAGTAACCTAAGGACAACACACACATCCATGCCCGAGGCAGGATTCGAACCTGCGACCGGAGCGGTCGCGCGGTTCCACACTGTAGCGCCAGAACCGCTCGGCCACCACCGGCCGGCAGATAAGAAGGAAATATTGATTTGTGGTTTGTTCCGTCGAGGGCAGTGAACATTTTGTTGAGGAGATATTTTGGGTAAAGTGAGAAGTATTTATGATTTGTGGAAGTTACCACAAGTTGATATTATAAGGAGATGTGAGGGAAATAGATATAAAAAGAATAATTAGGAGATAACAGTTAAGTGACAGAATTGAGTTATTAAGGAAAGCGAGAAACGTGTCATTTCTTGGAAGGATATAGACAGAGGGATGTGAGTTTATCACAGAGATGATTTCAGTAAGGAAGGATAAGCTAGGGGGAGAAAGTAATATGGAAGTTTACTCTTTAGGAGAAGGAGATATGGATAACTACAACTAATAAAAGTACAAGCTCTAGAAACATGGAATTGGACAGAGGAGAAAGTTTTAAAAGGGAAACAAGAAACAGAGATATATTGTATTTTGAAGTTCTGTTAGAGCTTATGCCGAAAAGAAGAGATTGCAGAGAAAAAGATGCTGGAGTCGGAGTCAAAGTGCGAAGTTTTTATGATAATAAGATGTACCTGTAGTTAGAAAAAAAGGGAGACATACTAACGCACTAACCTTCATCACCATCAATTTTCCTCTTACCACTCACGGTGATGAAGATGAGGAAACCATTACTAATAGAAAAAAGGGGAAAAATAAAATGTACATAGAGAATGGGATAAAAGATGCTGATCTGTTAATATAGATGTAAAGTTATGAAGAGTATAATAAGAAGAATCTTATGTATAGTTTAAATACAGTATGACTGCAAAGTCTCTTAGTCGTTTAGTGTTTGTAAAGCTTGTAATGTATCTTAAGGGAGAAAGGGTTGTGATAAGATACATAGTACTAACATGTAAATTAGGGAAATTTGGTGATGTAAGATGGATGGAAGTGTGCACATTGTTGTATTATACACCATCAAGAACGATGCACCATCATTATAGTCAGCTTGACAGCAGAAGTGAGTTGAGCAGTTAAGCATGGGAGGAAGGAACACTGAGTGTGGGGGCCTGGTACGTCAGCTTTCGAGATGATGAAAGGAAATGCCTTGGTGGAAGCAACAGTTCAAGAGGATAACATCTCTGGGGAAAAGTATGGTGATCTACGATGAATTCTGGATACAGTCAATATGTGCCATGCCGCGATCTTTATTCATGTGGAAGTCATAACAGTTTTGTTAAAGTGATTGGTACTCAGAACTTCTGTCAAAAACTGTTTAGAACAGCATAAGAAGATATGATCGACGTCCACCAAACCGGAATTGAGGTGGACGTGTTACATGACGGGAAAAGCAAGAGAACGATGGAAGTCTGTTGAATCTATCCTCAAGGACAACCTGATACAATAAAGGATACACAACGATTTGAAAGAAAATACCACAAGAATTTATTACACAATTATGAGGTTAAGCAGGTCTCAAATCCCAGTTTCCAATCCAGAGAAGAGCGAATGCACAAGTGAGAAGACACCAAGATTCAACAAGTAAAGAAGATTTTGGTTAGCCCCTTGCCTCTCACTGTCTCGAGGTCCTTGGTTACTGTGAGTCCCACTGTCTCGGGATGCCTGGTTACCGTAAGTTCCCTTGACTCTCAAATGTTTCAGAGCAGCCAAAGTTCGAAATGTTGTCTATTTTTTCTATTGCACATTGCAACCCTGCGTCTGAATGACAATCCGATATGTATTAGTATCTCTGCGCTAATGTTTCCATATTCATTGCGAATTCGCTGCTACATATCTTCGGGGGTTGTTGATACTCTCTTTTAGCCATCCCCCCAGGAAAAACACAGCAGAACTCAAATCGGGTGAAAGTGCGGGCCACGTTTGAGGACCTCCTCGTCCAATCTATCGACCTGGATAGTTTCGATTCATAACTTCTGGAGCTAGTCGTGAATAATGCGCTTAACATTCATCGTGTTGAAACCACATATCCAGTCTCATTTGAAGAGGAACATCGTCCATTAGTATGGGTAAAACGTTAACCACAATGTCCCTGTAAATTTGACTAGTCAGACTACCTTCTATGAAGTATAGGTCAATTACCCGCGTGCCTAAAATACCGCACCAAACGTTGGCACTCCATGGGCGTTGATGTTCAACTTGCCTTACCCATTGGGGATTCTCCACTGACTGATATGCATATTACGTCGGTCCACTTGAACACGATTCGATTTGATTCATCAGAGAAAAGTGTCTGTGAAATGAAATTATTATTGACTGCCAGTTGTTCCTATACCCAGTTGGTGAAATTCAGATGGTTGCGAAAATCGTCACCATGCAGTTCTTGATGCAGCAATAAATGATATGTATGCCATTTGTGTTCATTCAGCATGCGTTGAACACTTCTTTGCGAAATTTCTGAACCTCACTCTATTTGCCGGGAAGTAATGTGAGAATTTGTAGCAACCGCAGCTAAAACATTCACTGTGCTATTTTCGTTTGTCACATGCCGCCGCCGGAGTCTTTCTCTGGGTTTAACACTCTCCGATTTAGTAAGCAGGTGGAGAATACTGTGAAACGTCGTTGCAGACGCAACATTCCTATCGGGGAACAGAGTAGCATAGCTTTCACGAGATTAGTCAGCATTTCTATAAGCCTCAAGGTACACGGCAGTGATATCCAACCTCTTGGCAACCGTTAATATCTTGGAACAATTGCGACGAGATGTGTGGGGCCCGAATAATTGTAGTAATTGCAGTCTGACCGCGGACTGAGCGCATAATCACGATCTGTGCTTCATTTGATTGTCGGAGGTGTCACATGATAGCATTATCAAAAAAGTACTTTGATTGTCTTAATCGTATACGTATTTGTTGAAGATAGTGCCGTTTTGCAACAATTGCCTTCATTTCCATGTTTTCCAATTGAAGCGCCAGCATATATTTTCAGGGATAATCCAAATCCGCAATAAAAAATAGGGGATCCGATTTAAGATTTCAAAGGAAGCTTCCCCTCCCCTCGCTGGGGGTAGTGTAGCAGGGTCGAGCGTTATGTTAACGGGTGTCCCACTTCGAGGTGAACAACGTTTATTATCACTAGTTTATAATCCGATGTGTGTTTCACCAAATATTCCGACAAACAGTTCTAAATGTCTCACACTGTATACATTTTGGTAATTATTAATGTTACTGATATCGCTTCGTCTGCTTGACAGACGAATGTATTAATTCAAGTTTCAGGCACCTGTTAATGCTTGTTACTCCGTCTTAGAGCCACGAGTGACCTACCGGGACCATCCGACCGCCGTGTCATCCTCACTGGAGGATGCGTTTAGGAGGGGCGTGGGGTCAGCACACTGCTCTCCCGGCCATTATGATGGTATTCTTGACCGAAGGCGCTACTATTCGGTCGAGTAGCTCCTCAATTGGCATCACGAGGCTGAGTGCACCCCGAAAAATGGCAACAGCGCATGGCGGCCTGAATGGTCACCCATCCAAGTGCCGACCACGCCCGACAGCGCTTAACTTCGGTGATCTCACGGGAACCGGTGTATCCACTGAGGCAAGGCCGTTGCCTAATGCTTATTACAAAGACTGTTTTTAAAAGGAATAAATCTTTTCTTTAAATTTTCTACTGTACATATTAGCGGAATAACAGACCTCCTAGTTGCTTCGCGGCCGTGTATGTAAATTTACTACTATTAGGCCTAATTCTCTAACTTACTGCACTTGTTTAGTTATTTATTAGTCCTAGAGACTCTTCTGTTATAGACGTATATATTAGTTGTAGTGACAGCTATCTGTGAATGTGTAGCCTATTACAGAAACTGTTGTTTGAGAAAGTTTTTTCAAAAATTTAGAGCCGAACAAGAATTACCTGCTTTTGTAAATCAATAAACTGCCTCTCTGGGAAATAAATAAATGAATTTCTTTCATACATTATTTTATTTTCGCTCAGCACTTTACCAGTCCCAGATTCTAACTCCCTATCAATTCACTTAGGTTAACGGCTAATGCGAATGGAATCTTAAGAACGCCGTACAACATATAATCTTTTGCTTCAAACTATACACCTTTACTGGGGCTAGGTTACAGTTAATGATGGGAATTTAATTGTCGCTCAGTAGTAGTTGAAATAAGAAAGAAATGAGCAGGTGGTTTCAGAATGTTAAAAGAAAATATTAAGTAGATGATTGCGCAGGATAATTATGTGGTCCACAATCAAAGGATTAATCTTGACTTTCGTTTGTTCGGATCACACCAGTTTTATTCCGAATGGTGGTCTCACAAACGTTGTTACGTAACACAATATACAAACAAGGAATGAAAGTGGTTGACTTTGCAGCATAAACAGAGCATTCGCAGGCAGTAGTGATTGTAAACTAAATGCATGGGGCTATGCATCGAGTCACCTATCTGCAACAAAATCCTAAGTTTTAACCTATAGATACGAGTCATTATATAACAATAAAATTCACCTCAGATGGAAAGGTCAATGACTGTTTCACCACTATGATACTTCTGAGTCGTGAACTAGTACACATCGTAATGTTTGTAATTCCCAAGAAACGCTTACGCCCAAGTGTCTCTCTAGCAGTGCAACCCTTATCAAAACCATTCTCCTCGATCAAGCCGCACTCTTCCTGATTAAGAACTTGGTCATGTAATCCACACCTTTATTCAGTTTAGCAACTTACAACTTGATCACAATTAGTAAGAAAACAAATATTATAATATTTACACATTTCAGACTCCCGTGAACATTCGTTTTGTTGATGGGTAGTCCGACATTACGTTATCCAGTATTATACATAACTAGCCCCATAGAAATTTTGTACTCTGCAAACAGTTTTTTTAGGATTCTAGAATACTTGCTCTGTTTTCTTTGGTAAAGTAATTCCGGAAAACCGAGTTTAGTAACTCTGCTTTAGCGCACTGTCATGGGTATCATCATCATTGTTATCACACAGCTACTGACTGCGTCTTGCCGCTGGTCTTTTTTACATACAACTAGAATCACTTTGAATTTTCTGCAGAGTTTTAGATAAAGTTTTATAGGCGAAACTATTAAACGCGTCTTGCACTGAAGTTCGCGTTAAATATCAAGCTTCTGTATAACTTCGCCAATATTGGGGGTTTCGTGTTCTTTTAAATTCGGCTTCCTCTTTTCGTTGCTTCTGCGACACTGTTATGACCTGTTTTGTGCATCATGCTGGGCCAGTACCATTTTTTATTAATTTATTTGGTATGTATCTCAGTTTCCATCGATACCATTTCTTTGAAAACAAATCACATCTGGTCTACGTTATATAGGAAGTAGTGGAAACTGTATCTTAAGAAGGCGTCAACCGAACTTTTACCTGCTTTTTTTTAATATGATGCTCGTAGACTTACTGTTCACAACTGCATCAGCACACATTACCTCCCTATAATCCATTTCATTGCTATTGATTATGTTCCTCTCAGTTCATACTATTTTTAGGACAACCACTGCCTATGCCTCAGATACCATAGTGTTTTTACTGAGGCTATGCCCATATTATTCATATAATTTAATTCACCTTCCTAACTCCTTCAGAATAACTTCTCAGTATACTAACTAGTCAGATCACCTTGTGATCACTAGTTTTATTTTATTTCTCTCCTCTGTTCGCCTTATTCCTTGTATTATAATCATTTTAGTCTCCACATATCTCTACATTACCCTAAATTACATCGACGTTACATACAGCAATTTCCTTTTATAGTCACTCCTCATCCCATTACAACCCTTGCTTGTCCTGTTAGTAGCCTTGTCACTTACCTCTCTGTGGATCAGTTAGTTTCCCGACTGTCTGCCTTGAAAACTGACACCTTTTGGACGTTCTGGTCTAGCTCTTTCTTTCTTATCCGCTTTCTGACTTAAAATTATCTCTCCTACACTAATAATTCCTGATTTTCCCCCTGTTGCCTGTTTCTCCTGTCCCTCTCTTCATCATTGCGCCCGTTTTCAATCATCTCTCCATCTATTTGTATTGCTTCTATTGTGTCCTGCCCAATCGTCCAATATAGGGTGCCCAGGAAGCTGTTTCCTCGGATCGATAGAGAACAATTCAAGCAAATCTCATTATTAGAGTTTATTACAGTAAGTTAAACTGACAATACTTAACTTTGCGTATTCACAAACGAGTGTCTCAAGCAAATGGCGACATACAAATAATCAATGTTCTCCGGTATATAGAATTTCATTGTGAGCAAAACAATACAGTTCATAAGCCACTGCTGTAGCGAAACTTCCTGGCAGATTAAAACTGTGTGCCCGACCGAGACTCGAACTCGGGACCTTTGCCTTTCCGCTGCAGAGTGAAAATCTCATTCTGGCACTGCTGTAGCGTTTGTAAGACGGCTCGTCTTCAACTCCGTCCGCGGCTAGGCGACTCGGTGCTTATATTCTCTACGTGTAGAGGCCGCTTCTGTCTCGGTGTCGTCCTAGAGAGGGGTTTGTCAGCGTACTATTGGCTGACGTCGTCTCACAGGCCTCTCTGTTCTTCCGTTCTTGATCGTCGTGTCGGCACTTGTCCTTACGCCGAAACATTCCTGCCCCGAAATCGACGGATCGTCGTCGTATAGGAAGAGCGACAACGGCGGGGGAGGCAGAAGTTCGGACGTTTCGCTGGACCGGAAGCTGTGGCTACAGGGGAGGTCGAGCTTTTGGTTGTACCCCACCATCCGGCCTTCGCTCTGGCGGAAACGTACCCCGGAAAACGACCAGAAGGATACGTGTCTATATCCTGAGGCCAATAAGATGTAGAAGGCGGCGGATGCTGTGGTGTGGGCTGGTCCAGCTCCATCGGTATGATGTGAGGAGGGGAGGAGGTAAAGGCTCCGTCTCCATCGGGTCGTCCCGCAGTGTCCTCGGGATCCGTGAATATAGTGGAAGAGACACAGAAGGATCACCGTGCCTATGACAGTGGTGAAGTTGATTGTGATGTCGACGCTGCAATCCGTCTGGACCTGAGATGAGATACATGCAAAAGCCAAGTAGGCGGACGATCTCGCCTCGCTCCTACCGTCTGCTGCAATTAAAAACCCTGTAAACCACGATATCATGCACCACCAAGCGATTTTGTGGACTTCCTTCTGCGCTGGAAACTGAGGAAGGTGGAGCAGGTGGAGTAGCGTCCAATGGCGGCGGCCGTGAAGCAATTCCGCCGGCGACGGTCATCTCGTGGGTGCGAATGATAGAAGGCGAGAAACAGTTGCAATGCTTGATCCCTGGTGTGTGCGGTAAGAAGTTTGGCCATCTGCTGCTTGAAGGTTCGGACAAAACGATCCGCTTTGCCGTTTGACTGTGGATGGAACGGTGCAGTAGTTAGATGCAGTATGCCATTTCGTTCACAGAATGTTTCAAATTCATTAGACGTGAACTGAGGGCCGTTGTCTGACACTATGACTTCAGGTAAATCTTCGAGCCAAAAATAAAGGACAAGATCTTAATTGTGTTATGTGACGTTGTTGAGTTCATTGGCACAGCAAAAGGAAACTTGCTGTACGAGTCAACCACAATCGGCTAGCTAGTGTTCCAAAGATATCCCGAAAAGTCTATGTGGCACGTTGCCACGTTGACTGCGACTTAGGCCAAAGAGAGAATTTTTGTGGCGGAGCGGACGTTCCACACATGCGTGGTACTGCGTCGTCATCTGCTCTGTTTGGGTGTCCATACCCTTCCAAGAGCAGTGTCGACGCGGTAACTGTAACACTTCTTATTGCAAAGCTTTAGGGATCAAAACACGTGACCGTCCACTATCATTTTGAACAAGAATCACACCTTCCTCTACAGCGATGCTATGCTGGCATGCAAAACTGGCGCACTGCAGAGTTCTTTATGCTATGCAAGGGACGAAGCTAAAATGTGAGAATGTATGTTAGCAAACTGTTCAAATCTGAATCAGTTTCCATTGCCTGCCCAAGTTTCCTATACTTCAGCGGAGAAGACTGAAGCAATTCAGAATCCTGAGCATCGATGTGACAACAAGATGCAACAGAAGCATTAAAGTCTGTATCAGGGACAATCGGAAGACGTGAAAGTGCGTTCACATTACCATGTTGAGAAGTCGGACGATACACAATCTCGTACTGGTATTGAGACAATAACAAAGCCAATCTTTGCAATTTTTGAGCAGTTCATACAGGAACCGATTTCGTCGGATGAAACAAGGACTGAAATGGCTTGTGATCCGTTACTAAGTAGAATTTTCTGCCATACAAGTAGAGGTGGAATATCGTGACGTCATACGCAATAGCCAAGGCCTCCTTCTCAATTTGTGAGTAGTTACACTGAGCTTTAGACAACACTTTTTAATGCAAAGGCGATAGGCCTGTATTTATCACTAATTCTGTGCGAAAGCTCTGCACCGATTCTGTAAGAGGAAGCGTCAACTTGCAGTGCTACTGGTTTGTTAGGATCAAAGTGAACTAAGCATCTTTCACTGAGCAATACATCTTTAAGTTTTTGAAAAGCTACCCGGCACTCATCTGTCCAAGCATAGGGGACGTTATTGCGACGCAAGCGCTGCAATGGAACTGCAATTTGTGCAGCTTTCAGTATGAGCCAAATATAATAGTTCATTTTTCCTAAGACTGACTGCAATTCTGAGACACTGCGAGGAACTGGCAAATCTTATATGTCTAACAAATGCGACTGTAGAGGATGTACACCTTGACTGTTTATGACATGACCAAGATACTGCAACTCAAGTTAAAAAAAAAAATCACACTTATCTAGTCTATTTAGTCAGGCATCAGATAACACAAGAAACAAAGAAGGCAAATTTTCCATATGTTCTTCAGGTATACGATCTGCTACGACAATATCGTCCAAATATTTTGAACAGTTTGGCACTTGATCAGCCCGCTGTTCCAAATACCGTTGGAAAATGTCGGGTGCGGAACCACTGCCAAAAGGCAAACGCAAGTGTTTAAGCAAACCCAAATGAGTATTCACTAAACACACTTTTTGAGATTCTTCATAGAGCGTATTTGAAGATAAGCGTCGAGCAAACCAATTTTTGAAATGTAGCAACCAGCGCCCAATCTGTTCTTGAGATCCTCTGGGCGTGGCAAAGGGTATGTATCAATCGCAGTTTGCGGACTGACCATAGACTTAAAGTCAACACAGAGGCGGTTCTTAATTGAGCAGTTATTACGTTTTGTGATTACACTTTCTACTTATTTGTAACGTCCGAAAAACACGTAGTTCTTAATCGCGGTAGGGAAACTTGAATGAAAGAACAGCTAGAGAATACATTGCAACAATTATAATGCAAACAATGAGGGGGGGATTTGTTTTGTGCGAGCAGGACTGAATTCCTGACACAGACTTAATACGGACTGAGTTGATAATAGCAGTCTTCATTTTACTAGTCAAAAGAAAATATAATTTTATTGTGTCGATACTTACGCTACACACTCCAAGCAGTCAGCTGTATACGGCTGTGCATCTTTTTTTGTGATGGCAATGGAAAAAATCTACTGACTTACATTCATCGCTGTCAGAGATACTTATTGTGACACTGTCACTGCTGTCATTTAATGAAATGATTACTAGCTATAACAATGTTTTTAAAAATAGCTTCATTATGCTCTTTCTATGATGCGCAGCATATGATCGATGGATTTCTTGTAATCTTCAGGGCTGACATTTAGAACTGCTACGTTGATGAGTGCCTCAGCGCAGATATGAAATTGTGTTGTTATTATTGATGCCAACATAACGTTTAACTAAGTCCACACGCGTTTTGAAGTTCTGAAATGGCATTGATAATGACATAGGTAAATGACTGTACATCTTGATCTATCTGCCAGCTTGTAAATGTCGTATATGGGGAGTTCTGGTATACGAAGAGAGATAGGATCCATCTCTCCCTTCCACGTTTTGATGCCAAAGACAGCTATTTCCTTCTATCTCTTTGCTGTGGTAAGCATCTTTCTTGATAATAGGATTCTGAGAGAATTATGAAGAAAATTTGTCGACGATGCAGACAGGTAGTAGGGAAACCATTTCCTGCAACTGATCTCGCACGGTAGTTCTCTAGCCAAGAAAGCGAAGTCGATCATTTCTACTGACAATGAGTAACATATGACGCACTAGCTTCTGACATTGTTCACTATCACGCAACGCTCAACGAACAATAATAATAACAAGTAAAATATTAACGTTGCAGTTGTAAAAAACAAAACAAACGTAAGAAAAAAATACTGGTTCCACTACAGATCAGCACCCTGCCTGAACCAGTGCGTAGTACAAGCTGGATATGTTGTAGTTGTGGGCGTAAAGGTATAACAACTGCAGGCGATTCTTGAGGCTACAGGTCTTGTAGGGCTGGATGAATGCGAGCGTTCCTTTTTTTGTATTGCGCTGTAGGGGAGCAACACGCTATCTCTTACATACCCAGGTAGCCAGAAAATATGATACGTTTATTAGGTCTGATGAGCAAAATGCACCAACACGGGTTCCTGGAACGGTGTTCAGGATGAAAGGCAGTAATTGACGTTGCACTGGAAGGTTCTTGATTGAATGTCTTTGCGTGGGCATGCTGTTGCGTGTTACCAACTGCACGCTGCTCGAAGTCGGAATGAAGTCAGGAACCTATGAGACAGTGAGCTCGAAGACAGTTGACGTAATGTCTAGTAAGGCAGTAGCTCGAGGACGGTTAAGACAAGGTCCAGCAAGGTGGATACTCGAAGACTGCTGACACACGATTCGGAGAGACTGTAGGTCGAGGGTGGTTAAGATGTAGTCCAGTGAGGTAGTACCTCTAGTGTGGTTAAGATAAGGCCCAACAAGACAAATTCGAGGATGGTCGAGACGAGGATCAGTCAGGAAGTAGATCGAGGATGGTTGAGAAGCGGTCCAGAGAAGCTGTAGTTAGAGGGCAGTTGAGATGAGGACCAATGAGGTGGGTAGCTCCAGAACTCTTGCTAAAAAGTCCAGGCAGCGAGGCGAGAGCTCGAGTGCAAACTCTGATTGGTGGATTGCCAGGCACAGCTGGCGTAAGCCCCCTGTGTCAGCGATAACTGAGTGATTGATGGGCCGCTAAGCGCGGCACTTGTAAGCTCGGAGTGGACCTTGGCTGTGGAGCAGCCGAGCGGTGCCCTAAATATCCGCCTACCTGAAGGACAGAGAATTGATGGCCACGGTAGCAGTGCTGTTTACTCCGACACACCCGACGCTATGGGCTAAGACGACGCCACACGATTTTTGTAGGGTCCTGTTCTGTTTAAAAGAACCTAGGCCGTTTGTTTTGACGCTGGACTGTTTTTGTCGATCTCTGGACGGCAGCTAGCTAGCAGATCTGAGCTGCGGCTATCTTGGTGCATGGCCGTGTGATTGGTTCGCTGCAGCCTGGAGATACATTGCCTTACCTACGACCGTCAACCTACTACTTCCTTCGTAGCTGTCGATCCTCAAGTAATTCTGAACGTCATACAACCAGGATTTCGCAGTGAGGAAGTCACAGTCAGGTGAAACGTAGTAGGAGTAATCTCCTAAATAACAGGCCCATATCGTTAACGTCAATATGGAGCAGGATTTTTGAACATACGTTGTGTTCGAACACTATGAACTTCCTCGAAGAAAACTGTCTATTGAAACACGGTCAACATGGATTTAGAAAACATCGTTCCTGTGAAATACAACTAGCCCTTTATTCACATGAAGTGTTGAGTACTATTGGCAAAGGATTTCAGATCAGTTCCGTATTTCTGGATTTTCGGAAGGCTTTTGACACTGTACCACACAAGCTGCTCGTAGTGAATTTGCGTGCTTATGGAATATCGACTCAGTTATTGGACTGGATTTGTGATTTCCTGTCACAGATGTCACAGTTCCTAGTAATTTATGGAAAGTCGTCGAGTAAAACAGAAGTGATTTCTGGCGTTCCCCAAGGTAGTGTTTTAGGCCCTTTGCTGTTCCTTATCTATATAATTTATTCTGGAGACAATCTGAGCAGCCGTCATCGTTTGTTTTCTGATGACGCTGTCATTTATCGACTAATAAAGTCATCAGAAGATCAGAACAAACTGCAAAACGATTTGGAAAAGATATCTGAATGGTGAGTAAAGTGGCAGTTGACCCTAAATAACGAAAAGTGTGAGGTCGTCCACATGAGTGCTAAAAGGAAATCGTTAAACTTCGGTTACACGATAAGTCACTCTAATCTAAAAGCCGTAAATTCAACTAAATACCTAGGTATTACAATTACGAACAATTTAAATTGGAAGGAACATATAGGAAATGTTGCCCGCATCTCGTGGTCGTGCGGTAGCGTTCTCGCTTCCCACGCCCGGGTTCCCGGGTTCGATTCCCGGCGGGGTCAGGGATTTTCTCTGCCTCGTGATGGCTGGGTGTTGTGTGCTGTCCTTAGGTTAGTTAGGTTTAAGTAGTTCTAAGTTCTAGGGGACTTATGACCACAGCAGTTGAGTCCCATAGTGCTCAGAGCCATTTGAACCATTTTTTTTATAGGAAATGTTGTGGGGAAGGCTAACCGAAGACTGCGTTTTATTGTCAGGACACTTAGAAAATGTAACAGACCTAATAAGGAGACTGCCTACACTACGCTTGTCCGTCCTCGTACCGATTGTGGTCTGCAGATCGTATTTGTGGTTCGCTTTCCCTCTAGTCGTCGGGCGGCGCACTTACGCCGAGTGTTCCGGTTTGAAATGCTTCCGGGCGAGTCTGGAGGACGAGTATGGAACGGACAGTCACCGGGGGACGAAGAGAAGGAAGTCTATTGGAGAAAATGTGTGTGTCACGCGAGCGGTTCTGGGCGCTACAGTCTGGAACCGCGCGACCGCTACGGTCGCAGGTTCGAATCCTGCCTCGGGCATGGATGTGTGTGATGTCCTTAGGTTAGTTAGGTTTAAGTAGTTCTAAGTTCTAGGGGACTGATGACCTCAGCAGTTAAGTCCCATAGTGCTCAGAGCCATTTGAACCATTTTGTGTGTCACGCGCCGGTGTCGGTGACGTGACAGATTAGATCTGAGGGAACCGTTGCAACGGGGGCATCTTTGATTATTTTTAGCTGATTTCATTGCTCTGAAAGGGCACCTCTTTCCTGTTGTCGGACCATATTGTACGTTCTAGTTTGGCGCCGTCAGTGAGCTCTGCTGCTATTTCTCCGGCTCTACGTGGTTCTTCCCTGTTGTGAGTTCGTGCTTTCTGGGCAGTTTGGAACCGCCGTAGTGTAGTCTTTATCGCTTATAGAAACTGATTGTGCCTGCCGCCTCTGTGTTTGCTGAGCGCACTGTGTTCCTTTCCTGAAAATTAACTTTCTTGTTATCCTCAGGTGTGACACAGGTGGACACAGTTTTTATTGTCTGGTTTTAATCATGTTTCTCCTTGGCAAATGTTGCCAGTAGTGAGAATGTGACGGTGGTCATAGGTGCTACTGGTGCTGTCATGAACGTTTGTGATTAATGTGCTCTCTTAACAATTCTTACGATTCTGATCTGCCCAGATCTGTTAGTATTATGGGTGCTCTGTTGGAGGGCCGTGACATTTTCTATGTTGGTACCCTTGGGGGTTGAAAGACGATATTTCTTACCTGATTCTTTGAGCCTGATTCGGTCTACAGTCCGTCTTATACTGATCGCAGTATTATTAATAGAACCAGGACTTGAACCCGGAAGGGAGGTTTAAAACTGTTAAATAAAATCTACTGAAACTTATTTGTAGCTTCGTTATGATAATATACTTATTCTTTGTTCTCGCTAGTGTTTAAATTGTACTATCTTGAAATTCTTAGTTTAATCTGTTGATCGAAGTTTGCTGGGTTTTTTGTACCTTATTCTGGATTGCTTGTTCAGGCAGCTATTTGCTGAAAGTGTGTTCTCGTACTAAATGACCTGTTGGTATTTCTAGTCATCTGATTGTCGCGTAACGCTTATTTCACGAGCTCCCCGGTGTTGCCTGATGGGTCAGCTACGGTTTCTGCAGTCTGTGCGTGCAATTAGTCCAGCCTGACAACGTTGAGCGCACCGGAGGCACGATAGTACTGGACAGCATTTGGGATTCACCGCTAATGTTACCTTGTGCGAAGCAGCTCTACGGTACTAAAAGATAACTTCACTGTGTTTTTACTACTGTTGTTGCTTTTCAAATTGTTTAATAAATTTGAATAACTTGGCAAATAGTGAATGTTGTCATAACATGGGTCCTAGCTATTCCACGAACTTCTGTTAATCCACACTCAGGCTCATAAATTAATAATAATGCTGATACATGGTGAAACAACGAACGCTCTGGTGGGCAGTTTGCAATTTAAATCACCTCAGAGTATGGCCATGCGGTGCATTTGACCTGCGGTCTTCGCACGGTGGCGCTGGCAGCAGTCTACATACGCAGAGGTGTGTTTGTGCATGACAGAGTACGATGCAGCGAGTAAGTGTGCAGACTTTTTCAGACTTGCTAATGGTGACTGTGTGTTGAAAATGGCTCAAAGAACACATATTGATGACTTTATGTGGGGTAGAACACTAGGGCGACTGGAGGCTAGTCAAACATAGCAGGTCGTAGCACAGGCACTCCGTGTGCCACAAATTGCTATCTCAAGTTTATGGCAACAATTCCAGCAAACAGGAAACGTGTCCAGGCGCTACAGTACGGGACGTCCACAGTGTACAACACCACAAGAAGACCGATATCTCACCATGTGCCCGCAGACGGCCACGGAGAACTGCAGGTAGCCTTGCTCGGGACCTTACCGCAGCCACTGGAACAGCTGTCTCCAGACACATAGTCTACAGACGACTGAACACACACGGTTTATTCGCCCGGAGACCTGCAAGGTGCGCAGGTGCATTCCACTGACCCATGATCAAAGCAGAGCCCGTAAAGCCTGGTGTCAAGAACACAGTACATCGTCATTGGAACAGTGGTCCCAGGCTATGTTCACGGACGAGTCCAGGTATAGTCTGAACATTGACTCTCGCCGGGTTTTCATCTGGCTTGAACCAGCAAAAAGATACCAACCCTTAATATCCTTGAAAGAGACCTGTATGGAGATTGTGGTTTGATGGTGTGGGATGGGATTATGAATGGTGCACGTACACCCCTGCATGTCTTTGACAGAGGAACTGTAACAGGTACGGTGTATCGGGACGTCATTTTGCACCAGTACGTCCGCCTTTTCAGGGGTGCAGTGGATCCCACCTTCCTCCTGATGGATGATGAGGCACGGCCCCATCGAGCTGCCATTGTGGAGGAGTACCTCGAAACAGAAGATATCAAGTGAATCGAGTGGCCTGCCTGCTCTGCAGACCTAAACCTCATCGAGTACGTCTGGGATGCTCTTAGTCGATGTATCTCTGCACGTCTTCAAACCCCTACGACACTTCAGGAGCTCCGACAGGCACTGGTGCAAGAATGGGAGCTATACCCCAGCAGCTGCTCGACCACCTGATCCAGAGTATGCCAACCCGTTTTGCTGCATGTGTACGTGTGTATGGTGATGCCCATATTGATGTCGGGGTACATGCGCAGGAAACAGTGGCGTTTTGTAGCACATGTGTTTGGGGACGGTTTTCTCAACATATCACTGTTACCGTGGACTTAAAGATCAGTGTCGTGTGTGTTCCCTATGTGCCTATGCTATTAGCTCCAATTTTGTGTAGTGCCACGTTGCGTGGCACCACATTCTGCAATTATCCTTAATTTATGACCATGAGTGTAGCTTTCTGGGGCTCAATGATATCTCCATTTGCAAAAGACTCCGACTTAGTCCGACCATAAGGTCTCCGGGAGGGGATTGCCAAGGGAGAGGTGACCATGAGAAAAAATTTGAATAACTAACGAAACGATAAAGTATTATGAGACGGGACATGGAATGTCAAGAGTTTCAACGTGGTAGGGAAGCAAGAAAATCTGAAAAAGTAAATTCGGAGTCTCAGTCTACATACAGTCGGGGTCAGTGAAATGGAATGGAAAGAAGACGAGGAATTCTGGTCGAATGAGTATAGGGTGTTATCAACAGCAGCAGAAAATGTAATAACAGGAGTAGGATTCGTTATGAATAGGAAGGTAGGACGCAGTTTGAGTTACTGTGAACAGCTCAGTACCAGGGTTGTTCTCATAAGAATTCGCAGAAAAAGAACACCAGCAAACATATATCTGGTATATATGTCGACATCGCAAGTCGTAAATGAAGAGATAGTGAATGTATATGGTAATACCGAACCGGTAATTCAGTACATAAAGGGAGATGAAAGTCTAAGAGTCATGGAGGATTAGAATGAGTAGAGGAAAGGAACACGGGAGAATATTTACTTGGTACTACGAATGAGAGAGGAGAATGTGTAATTGGATTCTGAAATATATTACAGCAAGTAATATCGAATACTCCGTTCAGGCATCACAAGAGTAGTAGGTATACTTGGCAAAGGTCGGGAGACACAGGGAAGGTTTTGGTTTGGTTACATTATGGTGAGGCATAGAGTCCGAAATCAGGTACTTGATTCTAAGATGTAGCCAGGAGCAGATATAGACTTAGACCTAATTTAGTAGTGAACGGGAATGTGAAGTTTAAGAGACAAGTCAGGAAGAATAAGTGTGCAAGGAAGTGGGATAACAACTACAAAAAATGAGAAGATATGCTTGAAGTTCTCAGAGGCTATAGATACTGCGATAAGGAATCGCTTCGTAGGCAGTTCAAAAAACATGGCTCTGAGCACTATGGGACTTAATATCTAAGCTCATCAGCCCCTAGAACTTAGAACTACTTAAAACTTACTAACCGAAGGACATCACACACATCCATGCCTGAGGCAGGATTCGAACCTGCGACCGTAGCGGTCAGGCGGTTCCAGACTGAAGCGCCTAGAACCGCTTGGCCACACCGGCCAGTGTAGGCAGTTCAGAAGAAGAGGAATGGACCTAAAAAGGACAGTCACAGAAACTGGAAAGAAAACTGTAAGTACAAATAAGGTAACTACGAAGAAACCGTGGGCAACACAGGAAATACTTCAGTTGATAGGTGGAAGAAGGAAGTACAAATATGTTCAGGGAAATTCAGGAATTCAGAAGTACAAGGCGCTGAGGAATGAAACAAATAGGAAGTGCAGGGAAGCTAAGATGAAAAGGCTACATGAAAACTGTGAAGTAATCGAAAAAGAAATGGTTGTCGGAAGGACTGTGTCGGCTTATAGAACAGTCAAACCAACCTTTGATGAAATTAAAGCGAAGGGTCGAAGCACTAAGAGTGCAATATGAATTCCACTGTTAAATGCAGAGGTGATAACAGATAAGTGGAAAGAGTGTATTGAAAGCCTCTTTGGAAAGGGCGACTTGTCGATGACGTGATACAAGTCTATATACAAGAGATAGAGGATCCAGTATTAGAATCACAATTTAAAAGAGCCTTAGAAATTTTAAGGACGAATAACACAAAAGGGATAACATTCCATCAAAATTGCTAAAATCATGGGGGAAGGAGAAAGAAAACTGGCATTCTACGGATCGGAGCGTGGAATGTCAGATCCCTTAATCGGGCAGGTAGGTTAGAAAATTTAAAAAGGGAAAGAGATAGGTTAAAGTTAGATATTGTGGGAATTAGTGACGTTCGGTGGCAGGAGGAACAAGACTTCTGGTCAGGTGAATACAGGGTTATAAATACAAAATCAAATAGGGGTAATGCAGGAGTGGGTTTAATAATGAATAAAAAAATAGGAGTGCGGGTAAGCTATTACAAACAGCATAGTTAACGTATTATAGTGGTCAAGATAGACACGAAGCCCATGCCTACTACAGTAGTACAAGTTTATATGCCAACTAGCTCTGCAGATGACGAAGAAATTGAAGAAATGTATGATGAGATAAAAAAAATTATTCAGGTAGTGAAGGAAGACGAAAATTTAATAGTCATGGGTGACTGGAATTCGACAGTAGGAAAAGGGAGAGAAGGAAACATAGTAGGTGAATATGGATTGGGGCTAAGAAATGAAAGAGGAAGCCGTCTGGTAGAATGTTGCACAGAGCATAACTTAATCATAGCTAAAACTTGGTTCAAGAAAAATAAAAGAAGGTTGTATACATGGAAGAACCCTGGAGATACTAAAACGTATCACATAGGTTATATAATGGTAAGACAGAGATTTAAGAACCAGGTTTTAAATTGACCACAATCTATTGGTTATGAACTGTAGATTAATGGGTGGATACAATATGTACAAGAAACAAGGGGGAATAATAAGAGTGGAAGACAAAGAACAACGTTCTCGGATTGAAAAGGGTGTAAGACGGAGACGTACCCTTTCACCCCTGCTGTTCAATCTATACATCGAAAAGTCAATGATGAAAATAAAATAAAGGTTCAAGTGTGGAATTAAAGTTCAAAGTGAAATGCTGATGGCATTGCTATCGCCAGTGAAAGTGAAGAAGAATTACGGGTCTGCTGAATTGAATGAGCAGTCTTTTGAGTACAGAGTAAGGATTCAGAGTAAATAAAAGAAAAACGAAATCAATGAGAAACAGAAATGAGAACAGCGGGAAACTTAACATCAGGATTGGTGATCACGGAGTAGACGAAGTTAACGAATTCCGCTTCCTAGGCAGGAAAATAGCCCATGAAGGACAGAGGAAGGAGGACATCAAAAGCAGAATAACACTGGCAGAAACGGCGTTCCTGGCCAAGAGAAGTGTGTTAGTTTCAAACAAAGGCCCTAAACTGAGGAGGAAATTTCTTAGAATGTGCCTTTGGAGCACAGCATTTTATGGTAGCGAAACACGGATCGAAGCTTTTGAGAAAAATATTGAAAATTAGGTGGACTGATAAGATAAAGAATGAGGGCGTTATCTGGGGAATCAGAGAATATATGGAAAACACTGCAAGGAGAAGTTACATGATGGCAGGACATTTGTTAAGACATCAGGAAATAATTTCCATTTTATTAGAGAGAGCTGCATAGTGTAAAAACTTAGAGGAACACAGAGATACAGGATGTAGGTTGCAAGTACTACTCCGAGTTGAAGAGGTCGGCACAAGAGAGGGATTCGTGACGAGCCACAGAAAGAAAAGGTCTAGGAGAAGTTGCCTAGACTGCTTCCCAGTGCTTGCTGGGTGGGAAATACCCGCTCATAGGAAAATCCAGTCTGTTTCGTCCTGTTGATTTTTGTGATTTTTCAGCTTCTGTGATGAATGTTATACAACGAACTATAAAGGGTCACCGTGATAGGAAGAAAATAGACTTCTTCGAGAATATGTAATTGTGTGCGCTCTGTTAGCTGAGAGAATGGTGGTTAAGCAGCTCTGTGGTGTCATAATAAAAACTTGCCGTATTCTGTTGTTCAGTTGTGCTGGAATTCTACCTCTGCAATAGGTGCAGATATATTTAACCACGCGTTTTGTAATTGACAGTACTGACACCGTCACGAGCAATTGCAACATTCAATTTACTCAGTACTAGACAAAGAAACGATATTCACTTGGCTAACGCTTTCTTGAGGATTTTACAGAAAGGTGTGCGCTATTCAGCAGGTTTATACTCAATAGGCTTCTAGTTCAACTTAAAAAATTGAGTGATAACTACCAAGTATTCAAACCCAAGTGAAAAGATTTTCTTATGCCATATTACTTCTATTCTATGTAGAATTTCCTGTCGGTTATAGAGAATCATTTTCTGTGATGTCCTTTTTTTTTTTTTTTTGTCATCACTCTACTGACTGGTTTGATGCAGTCCGCCACGAATTCCTTTCCTGTGCTAACCTCTTCATCTCAGAGTAGCACTTGCAACCTACGTCCTCAATTATTTGCTGCATGTATTCCAATCTCTGTCTTCCTCTACAGTTTTTGCCCTCTACAGCTCCCTCTAGTACCATGGAAGTCATTCCCTCATGTCTTAGCAGATATCCTATCATCCTGTCCCTTCTCCTTATCAGTGTTTTCCACATATTCCTTTCCTCTCCGATTCTGCGTAGAACTCCTCATTCCTTACCTTATCAGTCCACCTAATTTTCAACATTCGTCTATGGCACCACATCTCAAATGCTTCGATTCTCTTCTGTTCCGGTTTTCCCCACAGTCCATGTTTCACTACCATACAATGCTGTACTCCAGACGTACATCCTCAGAAATTTCTTCCTCAAATTAAGGCCGGTATTTGATATTAGTAGACTTCTCTTGGCCAGAAATGCCTTTTTTGCCATAGCGAGTCTACTTTTGATGTCCTCCTTGCTCCGTCCGTCATTGGTTATTTTACTGACTAGGTAGCAGAATTCCTTAACTTCATTGACTTCGTGACCATCAATCGTGATGTTAAGTTTCTCGCTGTTCTCATTTCTACTACTTCTCATTACCTTCGTCTTTCTCCGATTTACTCTCAAACCATACTGTGTACTCATTAGACCGTTCATTCCGTTCAGCAGATCATGTGATGTACTACGTATTCTTACTACCTCTCATAGTTTTTATCACGCTTGAGCAATTTTTTAATTCTTTTGTTTTTAAATTTTCTGTTGGCATTTTGTAGACTATATACTGACTCTTTCCATACCAAGTAGCTCGGGGTCGAAAGGTCCTGCTGAGCAAGGTGGCGCAATGGATAGCACACTGTACTCGCAGGTGGGAAGGCGACGCCTCTGCTTCGCTTCTGACCATCTGGACTTAAATTTTTGGATATTTTCCTAAATCGCTCGTTTGAAAGGGCATGGCCAGTTTTCTTCCGCATCCTCGAAACAATCACATATTGAGCTATGTCTCTAATGACGTCGGTGTAGACAGTACGATAAACCCTAATCAATCTCCCTTTCTTCTTTAGAAATGTCCCATGGAACATAATATACAGGGTGGTCCGTGGACTGTGACCGGGCCAAATATCTCACGAAATAAGTGTCAAATGAAAAAACTACAAAGAACGAAACTTTTTAGCTTCAAGGGGGAAACCAGATGGCGCTATGGTTGGCCCGCTAGATAGCGCTGCCATAGGTCAAACGGATATCAACATCGTTTTTTTAAAAATAGGAACCCCAATTTTTTATTACATATTCGTGTAGTACGTAAAGAAATATGAATGTTTTAGTTGGACCACTTTTCGCTTTGTGATAGATGGAGCTGTAATAATCGCAAACACATGGCTCACAATTTTTGACGAACCGTTGGTAACAAGTAGTTTTTTTTTTAATTAAAATACGGAACGTAGATACGTGTGGGCCATGGTATGGAGCTTCGACGACCAATCCACCTGTCATGAAATATTCTATTCAATACCGCTTCAGCCGCACGCGATCTATGTGCCGGACATCCATCATGTTGCAAGTACATCGCCATTCTGTCATACAGTGAAACATCTTGTAGTAACATAGGTAGAACATTACGTAGGAAATCTGCATACATTGCACCATTTACATTCTCATCGATAAAATGGGGGCCAATTATCCTTCCTCCAAGGTCGCTGATGTTCCACCATTCGCAACCATCGTGGATTTTCCGTTGCCCAATAGTGCATATTATGCCGGTTTAGATTACCGCTGTTGGTGAATGACGCTTCGTCGCTAAATAGAACGCGTGCAAAAAAATCAATCATCGTCCTGTAATTTCTCTTGTGCCCAGTGGCAGAACTGTACACGAAGTTCAGAGTCGTCGCCGTACAATTCCTGGTGCATAGAAATATGGTACGGGTGCAATCGATGTTGATGTAGCATTCTCTACACCGACGGTTTTGAGATTCCCTATTCTCGTGAAATTTCTCTGCTACTGATGTGCGGATTAGCCGCGACAGCAGCTAAAACACCTACTTGGGAATTATCATTTGTTGCATGTCGTGGTTGACGTTTCACATGTGGGTGAACACTTCCTGTTTCCTTAAATAAACTATCCGGCGAACGGTCCGTACGCGTGGATGCCCGTTGGGCATTTTGATCACAATAGCCATACATCAACACGATATTGACCTTTTCCGGAATTGGTAAACGGTCCATTTTAACAAGGGTAATGTATCACGAAGCAAATACCGTCCGCACTGGTGGAATTTTACGTGATACCACGTACTTACATGTTTGTGACTATTACAGCGCCATCTATCACAAAGCAAAAAAAAGTGGTCCAACTAAAACATTCATATTTTTTACGTACCACACGAATATGTAATAAGAAATTGGATTTCCTATTTAAAAAAACGCAGTTGATATCCGTTTGATCTATGGCAGCGCCATTTAGCAGGCCAACCATAGCGCCATCTGGTTTCGTTCTTTGTAGTTTTTTCGTATGATGCTTATTTCGTGAGATATTTAGCCCGGTCACTATCAATGGAACACCGTGTATATACAGTACGCCGAATTTTGTAACGAAAAAGCATGAGTCAATCACATGACGCCAAGTTCATTCGCTGACAACATTTTCATATTCACAGTAAAATTTCTTTAATTTGATATTGTCAATGGGGAGATACACGCTCTGTTCAGTTAAAACGCGTGGAGATAAAAATCTTACATCAAGAATGAGATTTTCACTCTACCGACTTGCTCGGTAGAGCACTTGCCCGCGAAAGGCAAAGGTCCCGAGTTCGAGTCTCGGTCCGACACACAGTTTTAATCTGCCAGGAAGTTTCATCTTACATCAAGCTCGCTGATTTTCTTTACTGATTACCGGTTCGGTAATTCGATTGAAAAAAGTCTTATGTCACTTTCTGTAGCCAGTTAAGTACGTGTGATAGTAGTGTGTAATGCTTTGATGTCTCGGAAACTATTAGGTTGAGGATGATAAAAAATGGACTTATTTTCGTGGGTTTTAACAGTTCCATCTGGCCTGGAACTGATCGTGTGATGCTTATCGATTCGTCTTATGAACCGAACCCTTCTTTAAGCTTTTCGAAATCGGTGGCTGACGGGGATTGATGTGTCCGTGTGAGTCGTACAGTTTGAGAATCATTTCCGGAGAGCGTGGCGCCATTGGCGTTGCTAGGATACGCCGCCTCCGGCCTTGTTGCGGGGGGGAAGAGGGTGGGAGACAGAAGGACACGCACCACAAACAGCCGCCGGCACTGGAGCCGACATCGATCGCGACTGGGAGGCCGTCCGCCACTTGTTTGCGGCGCGACCTGCCCCGCCGAGAGCAGCCGTCCTTTCCCAGCCTCCCTCTCGCCGGCCGTGATGCGTCTTCAAGTACCTACAGCGTAGACTCGATTACCAAACACGAGTCAGTAGAACATCATGAGACGTCTGAAGGATGTCGTAGTGGTACAGACCGAGGGCTAGGCGCAGTTAAATAGATGGTGAACAAAACGTAGGGCGAAAGTAACTTTCCCATGGTGTCTCACTGCCAAGTTACATTGCTTTATAAAACTTCGTCCGTACATAGAAATAATGAACAGTATAATAGAGAAAGTGACTGAAAGAAATACGGTATCAGGTGAACAGAAATATCACGTTATTCAAAGACAGATACACTGATGTCACCGCTATTTATTTTGGTTCTTAATAGGGTGTGTGAGAGCAGTCACGTAGCGAACGTAACTGGTGCAAGGGGCACAGAATTTAAGGACACACTCCCCGTCCCCCAATCAGCGCTCGTGGCACTGCTCTTTTATAGGGTACGACACTACTCTTTATTGGCGCTCGTCCCTCCACAAACATATAGTACTATAATATGTGCAATTTACGCTAATAAAATACATTTCTTCCTGAAAATGTTGTTTGTCAAGTAGACCATTTGGCGCCCCTCTGCAAGTGGCGCCTGGGGCGTCGTAGAACCTTTGCACCCCCCCCCCCCCTTCGCCCCCCCCCCCCCCCCGTACAGCAAGATTAGCACGGACAACAATGAATACTAAAGCCACGTGCTCCCATGCTGGACACAAGGAAGTTAAGTTCTTGTGGTATCATAGGTCGTTCCATACTGCCTCCAGCGCATTTGACACTGCTGGGTAGTCGGTGGTGCTGCAGTGTGTCTCCCCAACACATCCCACACATGATCGATGAGATTAAAGTCGGGGGAATGAGCACGCCAGTCCTTCCAAGAGCTGCGCCACCTGTGCAGATCGATAAGGTTGGGCATTTATCCTTTAAAACGTGTACCGTGTTCAAAGATTTGTAGGTCAGTACGCCCTTGCACCACCGCCGACCGATGTGACCGAGCGGTTCTAGGCGCTTCAGTCCGGAACCGCGCTTCTGCTACGGTGGCAGGTTCGAATCCTGTCTCGGGCATGGATGTGTGTGATGTCCTTAGGTTAGTTGGGTTTAAGTAGTTCTAAGTTCTAGGGGACTGATGACCTCAGATGTTAAGTCCCATAGTGCTCAGAGCCATTTAAACCTTGCAATATTATGCCTCCCAATGCCTTATCACCTAGGCCACTAAACGATCATGTTCGACAATGTTTCTGGATGTATTACGCGTGCCCAACTCTTGCGATATAAGGGTACGTCCAGCATTGTCGAACGTGACCGTTGTGTCATTTCTGTTCGACTGATTGCATGTGTCTCCTATTTGCCTTCTGTAACATATTGTAGCATTCTTTCTACGCATGATTCAAGTTTCATCGGGTTATGTTACATGGCGGTGTCCCATCATATGAAAGTTAATTTCATCTTTAAGTTTTTCACATCATTATAAGTTTCATATACTTATTTGTGCCTGTTCCAAAGCGCCTGCCTTTAATCTGTTAGTACCTAGAACGTTTCAAAGTTGATCGGTATTTGTCTGGTCTTGAAATCATCCAAAATCTTCATTTAAGTTATCGAAATGTTGAAGTAACCATTCCGAATAAACTGGGAATCCTGGAACGCGTCAGCTCGTCGGGGTCCGACGTTGCTCAATGAAAAACGGAAAACTGCACGATCAGCTGTTTCTCACACGTTTGTAGGAGGTTCAACAAACACAGTGATCGTTTTTGCAAACCATCGGAACATACTATGGGACAAGAGTCAAAAATCTGTAGTACGTCCATTGAGAAAGGTGGGCTGAAAAATATACGAACCTAAAATTTGCGAACTAAGAAAACAAAAGAGGGGGAAAAAAGGCACGAAGTCGACATATTCAGATCGCACATACCCTCTAAGTTGAAGGAAATTTGGAAAAAACACTTTTAATAAAAAAACTGTCTATATTATTTAACATCCACCATGTAAAAGTCTTCCCCCATGAACCATGGACCTTGCCGTTGGTGGGGAGGCTTGCGTGCCTCAGCGATACAGACGGCCGTATCGTAGGTGCAACCACAACGGAGGGGTATCTGTTGAGAGGCCAGACAAACATGTGGTTCCTGAAGAGGGGCAGCAGCCTTTTCAGTAGTTGCAGGGCCAACAGTCTGGATGATTGACTGATCTGGCCTTGTAACATTAACCAAAACGGCCTTACTGTGCTGGTACTGCGAACGGCTGAAAGCAAGGGGAAACTACAGCCGTAATTTTTCCCGAGGACATGCAGCTTTACTGTATGATTAAATGATGATGGCGTCCTCTTGGGTAAAATATTCCGGAGGTAAGATAGTCCCCCATTCGGATCTCCGGGCGGGGACTACTCAAGAGGACGTCGTTATCAGGAGAAAGAAAACTGGCATTCTACGGATCGGAGCGTGGAATGTCAGATCCCTTAATCGGGCAGGTAGGTTAGAAAATTTAAAAAGGGAAATGGATAGGTTAAAGTTAGATATAGTGGGAATTAGTGAAGTTCGGTGGCAGGAGGAACAAGACTTTTGGTCAGGTGATTACAGGGTTATAAATACAAAATCAAATAGGGGTAATGCAGCAGTAGGTTTAATAATGAATAAACAAATAGGAGTGCGGGTTAGCTGCTACAAACAGCATAGTGAACGCATTATTGTGACCAAGATAGACACAAAGCCCATGCCTACTACAGTAGTACAAGTTTATATGCCAACTAGCTCTGCAGATGATGAAGAAATTGATGAAATGTATGATGAGATAAAAGAAATTATTCAGGTAGTGAAGGGAGACGAAAATTTAATAGTCATGGGTGACTGGAATTCGTCAGTAGGAAAAGGGAGAGAAGGAAACATAGTAGGTGAATATGGATTGGGGGGAAGAAATGAAAGAGGAAGCCGCCTTGTAGAATTTTGCACAGAGCATAATTTAATCATAGCTAACACTTGGTTCAAGAATCATAAAAGAAGGCTGTATACCTGGAAGAATCCTGGAGATACTAATAGGTATCAGATAGATTATATAATGGTAAGACAGAGATTTAGGAACCAGGTTTTAAATTGTAAGACATTTCCAGGGGCAGATGTGGATTCTGACCACAATCTATTGGTTATGAGCTGCAGATTGAAACTGAAGAAACTGCAAAAAGGTGGGAATTTAAGGAGATGGGACCTGGATAAACTGAAAGAACCAGAGGTTGTAGAGAGTTTCAGGGAGAGCATAAGGGAACAATTGACAGGAATGGGGGAAAGAAATACAGTAGAAGAAGAATGGGTAGCTCTGAGGGATGAAGTAGTGAAGGCAGCAGAGGATCAAGTAGGTAAAAAGACGAGGGCTAATAGAAATCCTTGGGTAACAGAAGATATATTGAATTTAATTGATGAAAGGAGAAAATATAAAAATGCAGTAAATGAAGCAGGCAAAAAGGAATACAAACGTCTCACAAATGAGATCGACAGGAAGTGCAAAATGGCTAAGCAGGGATGGCTAGAGGACAAATGTAAGGATGTAGAGGCTTATCTCACAAGGGGTAAGATAGATACTGCCTACAGGAAAATTAAAGAGACCTTTGGAGATAAGAGAACCACTTGTATGAACATCAAGAGCTCAGATGGAAACCCAGTTTTAAGCAAAGAAGGGAAGGCAGAAAGGTGGAAGGAGTATATAGAGGGTTTATTCAAGGGCGATGTACTTGAGGACAGTATTGTGGAAATGGAAGGGGATGTAGATGAAGATGAAATGGGAGATAAGATACTGCGTGAAGAGTTTGTCAGAGCACTGAAAGACCTGAGTCGAAACAAGGCCCCGGGAGTAGACAACATTCCATTAGAATTACTGATGGCCTTGGGAGAGCCAGTCATGACAAAACTCTACCATCTGGTGAGCAAGATGTATGAGACAGGCGAAATACCCACAGACTTCAAGAAGAATATAATAATTCCAATCCCAAAGAAAGCAGGTGTTGACAGATGTGAAAATTACCGAACTATCAGTTTAATAAGTCACAGCTGCAAAATACTAACACGAATTCTTTACAGACGAATGGAAAAACTTGTAGAAGCGGATCTCGGGGAAGATCAGTTTGGATTCCGTAGAAATGTTGGAACACGTGAGGCAATACTAACCTTACGACTTATCTTAGAAGATAGATTAAGAAAAGGCAAACCTACGTTTCTAGCATTAGTAGACTTAGAGAAAGCTTTTGACAACGTTAACTGGAATACTCTCTTTCAAATTCTGAAGGTGGCAGGGGTAAAATACAGAGAGCGAAAGGCTATTTACAATTTGTACAGAAACCAGATGGCAGTTACAAGAGTCGAGGGGCATGAAAGGGAAGCAGTGGTTGGGAAAGGAGTGAGACAGGGTTGTAGCCTCTCCCCGATGTTATTCAATCTGTATATTGAGCAAGCAGTAAAGGAAACAAAAGAAAAATTCGGAGTAGGTATTAAAATTCATGGAGAAGAAGTAAAAACTTTGAGGTTTGCCGATGACATTGTAATTCTGTCAGAGACAGCAAAGGACTTGGAAGAGCAGTTGAACGGAATGGACAGTGTCCTGAAAGGAGGATATAAGATGAACATCAACAAAAGGAAAACGAGGATAATGGAATGTAGTCAAATTAAATCGGGTGATGCTGAGGGGATTAGATTAGGAAATGAGACACTTAAAGTAGTAAAGGAGTTTTGCTATTTAGGGAGTAAAATAACTGATGATGGTCGAAGTAGAGAGGATATAAAATGTAGACTGGCAATGGCAAGGAAAGCGTTTCTGAAGAAGAGAAATTTGTTAACATCGAGTATAGATTTAAGTGTCAGGAAGTCGTTTCTGAAAGTATTTGTATGGAGTGTAGCCATGTATGGAAGTGAAACATGGACGATAACAAGTTTGGACAAGAAGAGAATAGAAGCTTTCGAAATGTGGTGCTACAGAAGAATGCTGAAGATAAGGTGGGTAGATCACGTAACTAATGAGGAGGTATTGAATAGGATTGGGGAGAAGAGAAGTTTGTGGCACAACTTGACTAGAAGAAGGGATAGAGTAGCATGAAGAGCTGCATCAAACCAGTCTCAGGACTGAAGACCACAACAACAACATGTAAAAGTATTGTCGCTAGTAGATTATTATTCGAACTGGTAAAGAATTAATAAAAAGAATGATTTAAATCATTCAAGTTTTCCACACGCGCAACAAGTCTAACAGAATACCAGGAAACTCCTAGGCCGAAACTCGCATACACGCTCACTGGCTTAGGTCAAGGAAGCTGGTAACGCCTCCCCCTCCACCTTTGTTCGCTCCCCATCGATGCACGCCATTGTTCTGTCAGTCGGCATTTTTTCCCTTTCATTCATGTGCGTTTTAATTACTCTCCCAGTCACCATCTAAATTATCATTCTTATCAAGTTCTTACAATTTTTAAGTTATTTTGTGACATTGTGGTGATCGACTGTTGTGCAATCTTAGAAAATCATCACAATACATGTGTTTTATTAACCTACATTCGGTACTCCAAGAGATTTTTCAACAAACAAGTTTCCTGCAGGTGTTTGATTAGGTGTTTCTCACAGGAGAGGTTTAACTTGGTGCTTGAAGTTACGTAGAATAGTTTTTCAAAAGTTGTTAGTCAGTAACTAACAAAAGAAAAGTTCATTTCGGAAATCATCTACCACCACAGTTATAGAGAAGACAATCGTACAACTTGTAAACGTGTTGCATGACAAGTATTGAATAAGAACAAAAAGAAAAAAAACAGATTCTTTTAAACGGAAAATTAAGGACGTAGCAGCTTGCAGTTGCCCTTGAAATGCATTTAGAATGAAACCACCAATTTATGTAAATTCAATATCACTGTGAACTGCGATTACAAAATAAAGAATATACCTGTCGCTAATCTAATGTTTACTGTCTCACTGCCAGTTTAGAGAACAGGAAAATTGGAGGAGTAGACTTGTCAGAACTAATAAACTAGTAATATATTGAAAGAAGGGTACTTGACTGACATTTGACCTTAGACAATATTTAGAAATCCTCGTGTTCATGTTCCAATGTAACTGTTGGAGAAACTGAACCTCTAGTAAAGATGAAGACGGCGCAAACGGAAAAACGTTTTAGTGTCCATTAAGTATTTCTTTACTGCTTTACTAAGCTGTCCTGATGGAGTTTCGGATCGTGATAGTCTGCACTTGCATCAAACGGGTTCCGCGGTTTTGGAGTAAATATCTGTTCTTATTCATTCTTCATTATAGGCAGAAACGAAATAAGCAGCCGAAAATTTAGACATATGGACATGAAATAAATGGGAAAATCCTGTAAATTGTTTATATTACTATGTTGTAAATGTGATAGTCCGTTTTTCAAAGTTACTTTCATTCATTTTTTCGTTAATTTTGAAGGTAATGCACGATTTAAAGACGTTGATGAGTTCAGGTACTGTTCTGACAGCATTTTCTGTGGCTATGATTAGTAACTATTTGGGCCGTTACATCCGAGTGGTGGAAAAAAGAAAAATATTAGAAACCAGTAAAATCACGGAGCTTTGAGAAAACAAAATCCCATCTATAAAAATGTTTCAAATGTTTTATTCCTTTCCTAATGGTTTAACGTGTAGATTTTTGACATTGACCATGTAAATGAGAAAAGGTATAGAAAAAGTTTAGAATTATATTCAAAGTTTGTCTGTAGTCGTTAAGTATTCTAATTATGAAACACTGGTAGAGTACAGTTAGGGTAATTTGCGTTACGTTTACGCAAAATCTAGTTTTTCACGCACATCAGTGTTTATGACGCTGTAACTCCTGAGCTATGTGTCGTGTTGTTGTTGTGGTCTTCAGTCCTGAGACTGGTTTGGTACAACTCTCCATGCTACTCTATCCTGTGCAAGGTTCTTCATCTCCCAGTATCTACTGCAACTTACATCCTTCTGAATCTGCTTAGTGTATTCATCTCTTGGTCTCCTTCTACGATTTTTACCCTCCACGCTGCCCTCCAGTACTAAATTGCTGATCCCTCGATGTCTCAGAACATGTCCTACCAACCGATCCCTTCTTCTAGTCAAGTTGTGCCACAAGCTCCTCTTCTCCCCAATTCTATTCGGTACCTCCTCATTAGTTATGTGATCTACCTATCTAATCTTCAGCATTCTTCTATAGCACCACATTTCGAAAGCTTCTATTCTCTTCTTGTCTAAACTATTTATCGTCCATTTTTCACTTCCATACATGGCTACACTCCATACAAATACTTTCATAAACGAATTCCTGACATTTAAATCTATACTCGATGTTAACAAATTCCTCTTCTTCAGAAACGCTTTCCTTACCATTGTCAGTATACATTTTATATCCTCTCTACTTCGACCACCATCAGTTATTTTGCTCCCCAAACAGCAAAAGTCCTTTACTACTATAAGTTTCCCATTTCCTAATCTAACTCCCTCAGCACCATCCGACTTAATTCGACTACATTCCATTATCCTCGTTTTGCTTTTGTTGATGTTCATCTTATACCCTCCTTTCAAGACACTGTCCATTTCGTTCAACTGCTCTTCCAAGTCCTTTGCTGTCTCTGACAGAATTACAATGTCATCGGCGAACCTCAAAGTTTTTATTTCTTCTCCATGGATTTTAGAACCTACACCGAACGTTTCTTTTGTTTCCTTTATTGCTTGCTCAAATTACAGATTGAATAACATTGGGGATAGGCTACAACCCTATCTCACCCCTTCCCAACCACTGCTTCCCTTTCATACCCCTCGACTCTTATAACTGCATCTGGTTTCTGTACAAATTGTAAATAGCCTTTCGCTCCCTGTATTTTCCCCCTGCCACCTTCAGAATTAGAAAGAGAGTATTCCAATCAACATTGTCAAAAACTTTCTCTAAGCCTACAAATGCTAGAAACATAGGTTTGCCTTTCTTTAATCTTTCTTCTAAGATAAGTCGTAGAGTCAGTATTGCCTCACGTGTTCCAACATGTCTACGGAATCCAAACTGATCTTCCCCGAGGTCGGCTTCTATCAGTTTTTCCATTCGTCTGTAAAGAATTCACGTTAGTAATTTGCAGCTGTGACTTATTAAACTGATAGTTCGGTAATTTTCACACCTGTCGACACCTGCCTTCTTTGTGATTGGAATTATTATATTCTTCTTGAAGTCTGAGGGTATTTCGCCTGTCTCATACATCTTGCTCACCAGATGGAAGAGTTTTGTCAGGACTGGCTCTGCCAAGGCCTTCAGTAGTTCCAATGGAATGTTGTCTAGTCAGGGGGCCTTGTTTCGACTCAGGTGTTTCAGTGCTCTGTCAAACTCTTCACGCAGTATCATATCTCCCATTTCATCTTCATCTACATCCTCTTCCATTTCCATAATATTGTCCTCAAGTACATCGACCTTGTGCAGACCGTCTATATACTACTACCACCTTTCTGATTTCTCTTCTTTGCTTAGAACTGGGTTTTCATCAAAGCTCTTGATGTTCATGCAAGTGGTTCTCCTTTCTCCAAAGGTCTCTTTAATTTTCCGGTAGGCAGTATTTATCTTACCCCTAGTGAGATAAGCCTCTACATCCTCACATTTGTCCTCTAGCCATCCCTGCTTAGCCATTTTGCACTTCCTGTCGATCTCATTTTTGAGACGTTTGTATTCCTTTTTGCCTGCTTCATTTACTGCATTTTTATATTTTCCCCTTTCATCAATTAAATTCAATATATCTTCTGTTACCCAAGGATTTCTACTAGCCCTCGTCTTTTTACCTATTTGATCCTCTGCTGCCTTCACTATTTCATCCCTCAAAGTTACCCATTCTTCTTCTACTGTCTTTCCCCCATTCCTGTCAATTGTTCCCTTACGCTCTCCCTGAATCTCTGTACAACCTCTGGTAGTCAGTTTATCCAAGTCCCATCTCCTTAAATTCTCAACTTTTTGCAGTTTCTTCAGTTTTAATCTACAGTTCATAACCAATAGATTGTGGTCAGAGTCCTCATCTGTCCCTGGAAATGTCTTACAATTTAAAACCTGGTTCCTAAATCTCTGTCTTAGGTAATATAATGTATCTGATATCTTTTAGTATCTCCAGCGTTCTTCCATGTATACAACCTTCTTTTATTTTTCTTAAACCAAGTGTTAGCTATGATGAAGTTATGCTCTGCGCAAAGTTCTACAAGGTGGCTTCCTCTTTCATTTCTTAGCCCCAATCCATATTCACCTACTATGTTTCCTTCCCTCCTTTTTCCTACTCTCGAATTCCAGTCACCCATGACTATTACATTTTCGTCTCCCTTCACCACCTGAATAATTCCTTTTTTCTCATCATACATTTCATCAATTTCTTCGTCGTCGCCAGAGCTAGTTGGCATATAAACTTGTACTACTGTAGTAGGCGTTGGCTTCGTGTCTATCTTGGCCATAATAATGCGGTCACTATGCTGTTTGTAGTAGCTTACCCGTACTACTATTTTTTTTATTTATTATTAAACCTACTGCTGCATTACCCCTATTTGATTTTGTGTTTATAGCTCTATATTCACCTGACCAAAAGTCTTGTTCCTACTGCCACCGAACTTCACTAATTTCCACTATACCTAACTTTAACCTATCCATTTCCCTTTTTAAATTTTCTAACCTACTTGCCCGATTAAGGGATCTGACATTCCACGCTCCGATCCGTAGATCGCCAGTTTTCTTTCTCCTGATAACGACGTCCTCTTGGTTAGTCCCCGCCCGGAGATCCGAATGGGGGACTATTTTGCCTCCGGAAAATTGTACCCAAGAGGACGCCATCATCATTGAATCATACAGTAAAGCTGCATGCTCTCGGGAAAAATTACGGCTGTAGTTTCCCCTTGCTTTCAGCCGTTCGCAGTACCAGAACATCAAGGCCGTTTTGGTTAGTGTTACAAGGCCAGATCAGTCAATAATCCAGACTGTTGCCCCTGCAACTACTGCTATGTGTTGTACAGTGATATAAATGTGCGGATACACTCGGTGGTGTATGTTAATATTACCCGCGAGGGTTAGTAGTAAAGAAGAGAGTTAGTAGTAAAGAAGTAATTAATTAAAACGTCATGTTTGTTGCTAAAGTTTGACTGTATGAACAGCGAAAATGTGGTAAGTGATGAACGTTTCTCCCTTTAGTTAATTTATGACGGGTATGAGCTAGAAACAGTTGGAAGTCGTTAAGTAGTCTCATTGTCAAATACTGGATGAATATAATCCGAGTATCTGAGCTCCGATAGATACAATTGTTTCAAGATATATACACTGTTTTTGACTGTAATACTTGTTCACATTTTAAAAAGGACAGCAGTCAGCAGCAAAATCTATCATTTATTGGAGTAGATCTAGATTTCGACTGTTATAAAAGTTCTAACTTGGCTACACGAGGAAGCTGAACAGCCTGTGTAAATGACCAGCAGACTGCCAGCTAGCGGGAAATGCTGAGCGAGTTGCGGCAAATACGAAGCTATTGCAGCACGGAGGAACGACCGAGAGCCAAAGTCTGCAAGCGAATGACATCATGGAAGCCGTAAGATACCGTTATACTAGACACAAAGTAGAGTTTCATAAGGAAGGCTAGGTACAACGCAACACTTAAGTACTCAGGTGTCGAGTCAGCAGAAAAGAGCCTCTGAAAGGTGAAGTTGCGGAAGTCTGAAGTAACTACTGACAGCGACGCAAAACCAGGACACATGATGTCATAGTCATCCCCACCGCCGCAGAGCGCAAAGGAAGCGCCGACATAAATATCCCACCCTTCTTAATGAATGTCTGATTGATGAGCGCTGATTTCCGCCTGCCTGCTGTGTAGTCTCAGCTCTTGTGTCAGTTGCAGCCATTCGGTGCGAGGGGAGGCAATGGAGGTCGACTTTTGGTACGCCTATCTCCGATCGTATATGGAACCACGGGTCTGTGTCCGTGGACGCTGCTGCTGCCAGCTACAGGGACACAGAGGCCACCATCATCCTGCAGGTCCGCTGGACGCTTCACCTGCGTGACCTGGGCCCCGTCTGACATCCACCTTCGAGTTGGTGGGCCCGATGCTGTTGTTCCTGAGGCTGACACCTTTTCCATTGGCTCTTATTCCCTAAACGGAAACAGAGAACCGACGTCTGTGAGCCAGCGAGTAGTTCAGTTGCGCCTGGAGAGGGACTCCTGAGTGCAAATCTTCTGCATGCAAGAGAGCACTTTGGAAGTTGAAACGTAGAGCTGGAAGCTGCCAGGATCTGTGGGTCGGCGGCCGCCCGTGGCCTACCAGCCGCCATCCAACGCTTTCCCGTGCTGGTGATATTGCAATCCTCCGTACCGCGCTGACAAGACGCTACTCCGCCGGCGCGACTGTGGCGCAGCCCTGTGAAGGACAATCCTGTACTAATAAATGTCTAGTATAGGATGTTTTCTGGATGCTCTCGAGGGTAACCAGGTCCTCACTACCGCATTCTATCCAGCTCTGTCCTGACGACTGTAGAAGTCTGGGACCAAACCCCTATAACAGTCGTCGGTACAGTTAGCAAAGAGTAACATAGGTCCCAACGTCGGAGCATAACAATTGATAAGTGACACAAACCTTTACGTGACTGACACTCAATTCCGAACGTAGCAAGGACAGATAGGAATGGAGATGGTTGTACAATCAGCATTACATCTTAGGCATTCATGCTGCTGACAAGAATAGAGACCAATGGAAAAGAACATCTAGTTCAGAGAGATGAAGATCAGTTTGGTTTACGGAAGGTAAAGGAACAAGAGAGGCAGTTCCGACTTTGTACTTGATAATAGAAGCAGGACTGAACAAAAATCTAGACGTGTACATAGGATTTGTCGATCTAGACGAAGTGTTCGACAGTGTAAAACACGATGTGAGAGATGCAAAGTGAGATACAGGGAAAGACAGGTGCTACATAACATGTAGAAAGACCAAGGGAGTAGAAGTCCTAAAAAGAAGAAAGACGGGGATGTAGTCTTTCGCCCCTACTGTTAAATCTGTACATCGAAGAAGGAATGACGAAGTAAAGGAAAGGTTTGGGGATAGGACTAAAATTCAGAGTGAAAACATATCAGGACATGATAAGCTGATAATGTTGTTATCCTGAGCGAAACTGATGAAGAATTACATGATCTGATGAATGAAAAGCGCAGTGCAGTAAGTACAAAATATGTACTGAGTGTAAACCAGAGAAAGACGAATGTAATGAGAAGCAACAGAAATGAGAAAAGCGAGAAACACAAAATCAGGATTGATGATTACGAAGCGGATGAAGTTAAGGAACTATACCACCTAGACAGCAAAATAGGTCGTGATGGACAATGAGAATAGCGAGAAATTCCACACCAAAACCAGTAATCACGAAGTAGATGAACTTAAGGAATTCTGATACCTAGGCAACAAAATAATCAATGACGGATGGAGGAAGGAGGATATAAAAAGCAGACCAGCACAGGTAAAGAGAGCACTGCCGGCCAAGAGAAGTCTACTGCTATGAAACATAGGCCCCAATCTGAGGAAGAAATTTCTGATAATGTACTTTTGGGGCACAACATTGTATGGTAGGGAACCAAGGACATTGGGAAAACCAAAGCAGAAGAGAATCGAAGCGTTTGAGAAGTGGTACTACAAAGAAATGTTGATAATTTGGTAGGTTGAAAATAAGGAATGAGTTTTCTTCGGTGATTCGGTTAGGAAAGGAACATGTGGAAAACACTGACAACAAGAAGGGACAGGATGAAGGAACAAGTGTTAAAGTACAAGGAAATAACCTCCGTTGTAGTAACGGTAGAGAGTAAAACTTTAATGGGAAGACAGAGATCGGAATACATCCAACAAATAATTGAGGACATAGGGATATGAGATGAAGAGTTTGGCGCAGAACAGAAATTCATGGCAGGTCGCATCAAACCAGTCTGACTCAGAAAAACAAGGAAAACGTTACGTAAGGCTCATTTTCACGGTTTTGCTGTACGATGGGTCAATTTGTTCTAACTTAGTTCTAACATGGTGATGTACGAAGTTTCATGTAGTTTCCACTGTAGGATAACAGAGGACGTTAAACATTTTGTGCTGCGAGATAAAGGTAATACCCTAACATGGGGTCTCTATAATGTCTGACTGATGTGGTGTGAGATTATCCCAACGTAGTAACTGCTTCATTGGTTCACGTGCGTCGAGTCGGATCGTGTTGTGGAAGGTACACAATATTTCAACGAGACAGCCGCTCGTCATCTGCAGGTGCTTCCTGACTCGTTGCTGCAATGGCTCGTCAGAATACACTCTGGTTCGCTAGAAAAGCGCAGGTGACAAGGGGTGGGGCTGTAATGTCATCGTAAACGAATCGCAGAGTACGGCGACATCTCGTTGAAATTTTGTGCAGTTTCGACAAAATGATCCGACGCGGCGATTGTGAAATGATGAAACGTGTCTGACCGACTTTGAAAGTGGGTAGTTGAAAGCATAGCAACCTTTTTTTCTGACATACGAATTTGAGTTACTATTCTTTGGTAAGCTATTCGATCAAAGTGACATGTAGTCTGCACTGTGTGACAGTAGAAGAATACGAACTGTTTGGGTTGCGAGAGTAAGTTAGTACCGTAGTATGGAGGGACATCTGTAATGACTGGCTGACTTTTATACTGGTTTCATCGGTTTTTTTCTTCCCGCCTAAAACAGTCCTAGGTAAGTTAGCATATTACTAAAAAACTTCTAAAATATCAGGTGATTACAATTAGTCCTGTTAACCCCCAATAGCCTAGCGCCTGAAATCATAATGCCTACATTCTTTGTGTATATTATCCGAGAGTTTCAACATGAGCATACCACTGTAACAACTGACGTAAACTTTCTGTACTTTGCTGACATACGTCTTGACAAGTTGCGGGCTGGCATAAACGTGTTACTGAAGTATTTTTGCAGACACTTCAGGCATTGAATTAAGATTGTGACACTGTAAAAGCAATTTGTCTCTTGCAGAACAATATAGATGCGGAAACATTTAATTTGAGACTTCATTTTGCCCAACTCCAAGTGTAGGACTAAACATGAATTGCGTTTTTCTGTAGCTGGTAGTAAATCAGACTCTCCATTTGGGTACTTGCCTCTTTTCATCATATTTAAGCCAACATTTACGTTCTGCATTATAGCTTCACTTAGGTTCATTTTGGTACTTTGCCTCAACTAGGCTTAAAAACTGGAATTCCTGTATGTTCTTAGAAGGTATTTTTTAGCCTCATGTGTTTTGTACTAATTTATACATAAAAGTAGCATGGGGGCATTTAAATTGTGAGTCAGTAATCATGTTTTAGACATTAATTTCGACTGATGTGTATTTGTGTGTATGAAAGTAATCTTGAGACCCTTTACGTAAACACTACATTTTTTGTGTTCCTGACATACACTGAAACGCCAAAGAAACTAGTATAGGCACGCATATTCAAATACAGTGTTATGTACACCGGCAGAATACGGCGCTGCGGTCGGCAACGCCTATGTAAGGCGACAAATGTCTGGTGCAGTTGTTAGATCGGCTACTGCTGCTACACTGAACAGCCAAGGAAATTGGTACACTGTCTAATATCGTGTAGGGCCCCCGTGAGAAAGCGGAAGTGCCGCAACAAGACGTGGCAAAGACTCGACTAATGTCTGAAGTAGTGCGGGAAGGAAATGACACCATGAATCCTGCATGGCTCTCCATAAATCTGTAAGAGTATGAGGGGGTGGAGTCTCTTCTGAACAGCACGTTGCAAGACCTCCCAGACATGCTCAATAATGTTCATTTCTGTGGAGTTCGACGGCCAGTGGAAGTGTTTAAACTCAGAAGAGGACTCCTGGAGTCAATTTGTAGCAATTGTCCTGCTGGAATTGACGATGCATGTCGGAATGCACTATGGACATGAATGGATGCAGGTGATCAGATAGGATGCTTACGTACGTGTCACCTGTCAGAGTCGTGTCTAGACGTATCAGGGGTCCCATATCACTCCAGCTGCACGCGCCCCACACCAGTACAGAGCCTCCAACAGCTTGAAAAGTCCCTTGCTGACATGCAGGGTCTATAGATTTATGAGATTGTCTCCATACCCGTACCCGTCCGTCCGCTCAATACAATCTGAAACGAGTCTCGTTCGACCAGGCAACATGTTTCCAGTCATCAACAGTCCAGTGTCGGTGTTGACGAGTCCAGGCTATGTGTAAAGCTCCGTGTCGTGCTACACGAGTTGGCCTTCGGCTCCGAAAGTCCATATCGATGATGTTTCGTTGAATGGTTCGCACGCTGACACCTTTTGGTGGTCTAGCATTGAAATCTGCAGCAGTTTCCTAAACTGTTGCACTTCTGTCACACTGAACGGTTCTCTTCAGTCGCCGTTGGTCTCGTTCTTGTAGAACCTTTTTCTGGCCGCAGCCGTGTCGAAGATGTGATGTTTTACCGGATTCCTGATATTCACGGTACACTCGTGCTATTATCATACGGGAAAATCCCATTTTTATCGCTACTTCGGAGATGCTGTGTCCCATCGTTCATACGCTGAATATAGCACCACGTTAAAACTCACTTAAATCTTCATAACCTGCAATTGTAGCAGCAGTAACCGACCTAACAACTGCGCCACACACTTGTGACATAGGCGCTGCTGACGGCGGTGTCGTATTCTGCCTGTTTGAACATCTCTGCGTTTGAATGCGCATGCATATTCCAATTTCTTTGGCGCTTCAGTGTACAATGGCAAGTTATCAAGATTTAAGTGAGTTTGAATGTGATGTTATAGTTGGCTCACGAGCGATGGGACACTGCATCTCCGAGGTAGCGATGAAGTGAGGATTTTACCGTGCGACCATTTCATAATTGTACGGTGGATATCAGGAATCCGGTGCTGTTCAGAAGAGATCTCCATCCCCTCGTACTCCTACGGATTTATGGACAGCCTTGCAGGATTCATGGTGTCAGTTCCCTGCAGCACTACTTCAGACATTAGTCGAGTCCATTCCACGCCGTATAGCGGCACTCCTGCGTGATCGCTGAGGGCCCTATATGATATTAGAAGTTGTACAGGTTTCTTTGACTCTTCAGTGTATTTCTACAGATTTTTAGCAGTTCAATTAACACTGCGATACTTGTCAAGTATCACAGAAAAGTTTAGATATTGACATTAGTTTGAGGGTCAATTCTGCCTTATTCCACATATAGGTCTGTAAATGCGATGTCAACAACCTGCTTAGGATGTTATTCATTTGCAACAATTTAATTTGAGAATTCACAAACAATGTTATTGCTCTGGAAAGCTCAATGTGAAATCTGACAAGTATCACAGAAAAACTTAGATATGAAAATACTTAATTGTCCCATGCACCAAGAATGCTACAGAGAAGGAACTCTATACGTTCCCAAATGCTGCTGGATCTGTGCGTTCATTGAATATATATTGCGCATGTGTATGTGAGTGTGTACGTCTGCCTGACGATGAATCTTACGTATTTTAGATGTGTAAACACTGAAAGTTACACCGTTTGTCTGCTTCCTTTGTTTCGATAAATACTTTCGAAAACAGCGCAGAAAATTGCGCTCGATACTTCTTTCTACATGACAAAATTTCACATTATTCGGATATTTTTGAACATGCTTAGATGGCTTTTCTGAGACTGTATTGTGGTTGGCTGTTTTATTTTAATGACTGCTAAAATACTATGCTATGATTGGCTGTTTTGTTTTAATGTCTGGTAAAAATGCTGATTGAGATTAGCTGTTTTGTTTTACTGACAAGGCTGCTATTGGATTAGAGGGATGTCGCTTATCGTCGTCTTGCTATGCGACGTCAGAGGGTGCATTCTGTCCACCTGCCACAGTTCAACCCTCCGTTTGACAAAGCCAAAGGAGTGGCTGACGTGCAGCAGTACTAACAAAGTATGGTTAGTTAACTGCATCTTCTTGAAACTTGGTGGAATAGTTCTTGGAGGAGGGATGGCGGGGGGGGGGGGGTTGGTGAGGGAGGAGGGCGGTAGTTGTTGGACGTTTTGATGTGGCATTCAACTGATAAAGTAGTTTCTAAAGAGCTTCGTTATTTATTTAATTTTAAATCCACAGTTAAAAATTGTGTAATTAGCACTTTAAAATGTAGCACACTCAGAATTTCGAGCTTCAGTTCATCTCAATATTTTAAAATTTAATAATAAATTCTGACATGCACTGCAGAACAACATTTTCGTTTTGTCTGTTTGAAACGTCTGAAGGCTGAAATTACAGTACTAGATTTCATAAGTAAATAGTTTTTAAATATTTTCAACATTTCGCGGCCCTGTCAGCAACTGTATAAATACTAATTTTAATAAACAACAGCCCCAGTTGGAATGATTACCTTGATTCACCCAGTTTTCAGTCGGAATAACCCAACCTTCTTCAGAATAAGAATAGCTACCGTTTGTCCACTTGACGATGTTCACTACGGACAAACGGTAGTTACTTTTATTCTGAAGAAGGTTAGGTTATCCAGACTGAAACCGAGGTAAATCTAGGTAAACATTGCAACTGAGGCTTTTGGTTATTAAAATTAAAATAAATAGTTTCTATCTTCAAACACGATGATGATTTAAAAAGTTTTTACATGATTGTGATCCTCATCAAAGAAAAATTATTGTAACAGTTTATACCAAAGATTTTTGCGAAAGATTAATGTTGTACGGTGATCTGGGACTCGAAACTCAATCCTTGACTTTCGAATTGTCACCCTTAACAGACCAGGCAATTCAGGAACAACTCAACTAAAATTTAGAATGTAGGCGAGAAATGTGCTGACAGAAATGAAGATGAGTCGTGGGTGGCGACTGCGGAGCTCGATTGGTGAGAGTCTAACCTGAGAAGGTCAGGATCCAGGTTCGTGTCCTAGTCAGGAACAGAGCTTTTAACTGTCAGGATATTATTAACAGCTTGTACTTTGGTTTCAGAGTGAGGGATGGCTTCTAGGATGTACATCATTTTCCATCACCTTCAAAAAAGCTGCTTCACTCAAAAGAGGTAATATGACGACCCATGCTGCGGGTATCTTCCTGTCCCACGCCAAGTCTGTGAGTTCCCTACTGATTAGGATAGTGAAGTTTCTAATCTAAGAACACGAACACTTAGGGTAGCGAAATTTGTTTCTTGAGTCTTTTTGTCACACTGCGACACACAGATACAAAAAGCTTAAAATACTGTGTGCCACTAGGTACTAGTAAAAAAATTTTTCACACTGAAATTATAGATCATGTACATGATTCAGTCTCGGCTGTATCACCTCATTTTGTGATCTGGTGTTTTCTCACTCGTTTCGGATACTAATGGGATGAACACGACTCTGTGGCGGCACAGGTATTCTCCGTGGGTACACAGCACTTCTGATAACAATAAAGTACGCGCACGCCGATGAATAACACTACTTCATGGCGTCATGAGCCATCGCACCACCTTAACCAGATTCAGCGATCTCCATCACAAACGCATATGGCAGGAAGAAGCAGGAAATATTTACTGCTGTGTTTGTTGTGTAATTCTCTTTAAACAACAGCCAACGTCGATCATTTCGCCTGTGATTAATAGTGACACAACTACGCAGCACACGTCGAGCACGTTATCGAGTTTACACTGTATAAACATAATCGAACACACTTTCACACACTCTAGTTATTCATTTTTTTTTGCGACGGACTGTTTTTTTTTTTTTTTTCTTTTTCTGTCAACAGTCTTCTGACTGGTTTGATGCGGCCCGTCACAAATACCTCTCTTGTGCTAACCTCTTCGTCTCAGAGTAGCACTTGCAACCTACGTCCTCAATTATTTGCTGGATGTATTCTAATCTCTGTCTTCCTCTACAGTTTTTGCCCTCTACGGGTACCTCTAATACCATGGAAGTCATTCCCTCATGTCTTAACAGATGTCCTATCATCCTGTCCCTTCTCCGTGTCAGTGTTTTCCACGTATTCCTTTCCTCTCAGATTCTGTGCAGAACCTCCTCAATCCTTACCTTATCAGTCCACCTAATTTTCAACATTAGTCTGTAGCACCACATCTCAGATGCTTCGATTCTCTTCTGTTCCGGTTATCCACATTCCATACTTCATTACCATACAATTCTGTACTCCAGACGTACATTCTCAGAAACTTCTTCCTCAAATTAAGGCTGATATTTGATATTAGTAGACTTTTCTTGTCCAGGAATGCCGTTTTTGCTATTGTTTGTCTGCTTTTGATGTCCTCCTTGCTCCGTCCGTCATTGGTTATTTTGTTGCCTAGGTAGCAGAATTCCTTAACTTCATCTACTTCGTGACCATCAATCCTGATGTTAAGTTTCTCGCTGTTCTCATTTCAACTACCTCTCATTACCTTTGTCTTTCTTCGATTTACTCTCAAACCGTACTCTGTACTCATTAGACTGTCCATTCAGTTCAACAGATCATGTAATTCTTCCTCACTTTCACTCAGGAAAGCAATGTTATCAGCGAATCGTATTATTGATATCCTTTCACCTTGTATTTTAATTCCACTCCTGAACCTTTCTTTTATTTCCATCATTGCATCCTCGATGTACAGATTGAAGAGTATGGGCGAAAGGCTTCAGTCTTGTCTTACTCTCTTCTTAATACGAGCACTTCGTTCTTGATCGTCCACTCTTATTATTCCCTCTTGGTTGTTGTACATATTGTATATGACTCATCTTTCCTTATACCTTACCCATACTTTCCTCTGAATTTCGAACATCTTGCACCATTTTACATTGTCGAACGCTTTTCCAGTTCGACAAATCACATGAACGTGTCTTGATTATTCTTTAGTCTTGCTTCCATTATTACCCGCAACGTCAGAACTGCCCGTCTCGTGCCTTTACCTTCATAAAGCTAAACTGATCGTCATCTAGCACCAATTATCGTTTCCATTTTTCTGTATGTTATTCTTGTAAGCAACTTGGATGCATGAGCTATTAGGAGGCCTGTGCGGTGATTCTCGCACTTGTCAGTTCTTGCTATCTTCGGAATTGTGTGGATGATGCTTTTCCGAAAGTCAGATGGTATGTCGCCAGACTCATACATTCTACACACCAACGTGAATAGTCGTTTTGTTGCCACTTCCCTCAATGATTTTAGACATTCTCACGGAATGTTTTCTATCCATTGTGCCTTATTTGATCTTAGATCTTCCAAAGCTCTTTTAAATTCTGATTCTAATTCTCGATCACCTATCTCTCCAAATCGACTCCTGTTTCTTCTTATGTCACATCAGACAAATCTCCCCCCCCCCCCCCCCGCCCATAGAGGCTTTCAATGTATTCTTTCCAACTATCCGCTCTCTCCTCCGCATTTAAAAGTGGAATTCCCGTTGCACTCTTGGTTCTATCACCTTTGCTTTTAGTGTCATCGATGGTTGTTTTGACTTTCTTGCATGCTGAGTCTTTCCTTCCGACAATCATTTCTTTTTCGATATCTCCCATTTCTTCCTACAGCCATTTCGTCTTAGCTTCCCTGTACCACCTATTTATTTCATTCCTCAGCGTCTTTTATATCTCTATTCCTATGTTTCCCGGAACATTTTTGTACTTCCTCCTTTCATCGGTCAATTGGAGTATTTCTTCTGTTACCCATGGTTTCTTTACAGTTACCTTCTTTGCAACTATGTTATTCTTTCCAGTTTCTGTGACTGCTGTTTTTATAGATATCCATTCCTCTTCAACTGTACTGCGTACAGATCTATTTTTTGTTGGGGTATCTACAGCCTTAGAGAACTTCAAGAGTATTTCATCATTCCTTAGTACTTTCGTCTGCCACTTCCTTGCGTATTCATTCTTCCTGACTGATCTCTTATACTTCAGCCAACTCTTCATCACTACTGCATTGTGATCTGAGACTATGTCTGCTCCTGGGTACGGTTTACAATCTACAATCTGATTTCGTGACGTCTGTCTGACCATGACGTAATATAACTGAAATCTTTCCGTATCACCGGGTCTTTTCCAAGTATAGCTCCTCCTCTTGTGATTGTAGAACAGAGTTTTCGCTTTACTAACTGAAATTTATTACAGAACTCCATTCGTCGTTCTCCTCTCTCATGCCTTGTCCCAAGCCGATATTCTCCTGTAATCTTTTTTCTACTCCATCCCATACAACTGCATTCCAGTCCTGCATGACTATTAGATTTTCATCTCCCTTTGCGTATTGTGTTACCCTTTCAGTATCCTCATATACTTTCTCTATCTCATCATCTTCAGCTTGCGATGTCGGCATGTATAACTGAACTATGGTTGTCAGTTTTGGTTTTGTGTCGATTGTGAGAAGAATAACTCTATCACTGAACTGTTCACAGTAACACACTCTCTGACCTCCCTTCCTATTCATAACGAATCCTACTCCGGTTATACCATTTTCTGCTGCTGTTGATATTACCCTATACTCATCTGACCAGAAATCCTTGTCTACCTTCCACTTCACTTCACTGACCCCTACTATATTTAGATCGAACCTTTGTATTTCCCTTTTCAGATTTTCCAGTTTTCGTACCACGTTCAAGCTTCTGACATTGCACGTCCCGACTCGTGTCGGGTAGGTTACAGTACGCTAGTTCGCCCACTGCTTGAATATTGCTCACCAGTGTGGGATCCGTACCAGATAGGGTTGATAGAAGAGATAAGATCCAACGGAGAGCAGCGCGCTTCGTTACAGGATCACTTAGTATTCGCGAAAGCGTTGCGGAGATGATATATAAACTCCAGTGGAAGACTCTGCAGGAGAGACGCTCAGTAGCTCGGTACGGGCTTTTCTTGAAGTTTCGAGAACATACCCTCACCGAGGAGGCAAGCAATATATTGCTCCCTCCTACGTACATCTCGCGAAGAGACCATGAGGACAAAATCAGAGAGATTAGAGCCCACACCGATGCATACCGACAATCTTTCTTTCCACGAACAATACGAGACTGGAATAGAAGGGAGAACCGATATAGGTACTCAAAGTACCCTCCACCACACACCGTCAGGTGGCTTGCGGAGTATGGATGTAGATGTAGATGTAGAACGTTATCCTTCCGTTGATTATTTAATCTTTTTCTCATGTTAACCTCCCCCTTGGTAGTCCCCTCCCGGAGATCCGAACGGGGGGCTATTCCGGAATCTTTTGCCATGATCATCATGGCACTTCTTCAATTACAGGTCACATGTCCTGTGGACACGTTGCATGTCTTTAACGCCGTGGTTTCCATTGCCTTCTGCATCCTCATGAAGTTGATCATTGCTGATTCTTCCGCCTTTAGGGGTAGTAACCCATTCCTAGGACAAGAGAGTGCCCTGAACCTCTGTACGCTCCTCCACCCACTTTTACAAGGCCGTCGGCAGAATGAGAGTGACTTCTTATGCCGGAAGTCTTCGGCTGTTACGTACTGTTACGGAATTAAATTAGAAATTGTTCACATCTAATGGTCCTGACCATGGTTTTCGTAGGGATTCTCTTTGTTGTAAGGCAAATGCGGGACGAGGAAATCCCCTCCTCAACTGTGAGCTCCTCTGCTCCGCAACCAACTCGAAAGGTACTTAGCTAAAGAGACACTTGCTCTAGAATGTGTTGGAATTCGAACAAGTAGATTTACCTTTAGTGATAGAGAATGAAGAAGAATCCTAATGAAACAAACCCATAATTAAAAAGCACCATCAAGTTGCATTTACATTAGCGTACCTCAGTCACCTTTTTCTATTAATTTATTTTAGTCACCAATCTTTTGTACGGTCTTGATTATTATAACCCCGTTTTTCGTCCCTCACGTATTATTTTGCTTCCAAGGTAGCAGAATCTCTCCTTCGCCTACTTGGTGGTCATCACTGTTTATATTAAGTTTATCGCTTATCTCATATTTGCTACATCCCATTACTTTTGTATTTCTTCCATTTACTCTCAATCTTTCTTTCATATCCTTCCATTGAACATGTCCCATAATTATTCTTCACTTTCACTGAGAATGGCAATCTCGTTAGTGAAATCATTGAGATCTATTCACCCTTAGATTTAATCCCGCTCTTGAACCTTTCTTTTATTTCCATCATTGCTCCTTCGATACAGAGACTGAACAGTAGGGGGAAAAACCTACATCCCTTTACACGAGAGCTCCGTTCTTGATCTTATATTCATATGGTTCCCTTTCGGTTTTTGTACATTTTCTTCACTATCCATTTTCGCTATAGCTTACTCCTATTTTTCTCAGAATTTCGAAAATTTTGTACCATTTCGCTTGAACCCTGTTTCCAGGTGTACAGATGCTATGACGAAGTCTGGCTTCCACTATCTACTGCAACATCGCAACGTCAGATCTGCCCCCTGGTGCCCCTACCTTTCTGAAAGTCACCTCCTGGTGCCCCTACCTTTCGGACAGTCAAACTGATCGTCATCTAACAGATCGTCCATTCTGATTTCCGTCCTTCTGCTTATTATTCGCTACTTGTAAAGATGAAAATTGGTTCAAATGGCCCTGAGCATTATGGGACTCAACATCTGAGGTCATCAGGTCCCTAGAACTTAGAACTACTTAAACCTAACTAACCTAAGGACATCACACACACATCCGAGCCCGAGGCAGGATTCGAACCTGCGACGGTAGCGGTCGCGCGGTTCCAGACTGAAGCGCCTAGAACCGCTCGGCCACTCCGGTCGGCTGGAAAGATGAGCCGTAAGCTGATGGTGCAGTAGTTCTCGCAGTTACGTGCCCTTGGTATCTTCGGGAATGTGTTATATACTTTTTCTAGAGTCAGTTAGTATGTCTCCAGATTCGTAGAGTCCACATACCAACTTGAATAGTCATTTAGTTACCACTGCCCCCAAAGATTACATAAATTCCGTAATGGACAATATTAAAAGAAATCATTTTACAGTATTACAGATTATGTGGCTACGATGCCATTGCTAGTAGTGTTGTGTCACTGGTTGTGAACTATAAGAACTGAGCAGTAGTCACCTACTCTGCGTACCAAACATGTCTGTCATTGTTCTCCATGCTCTGTCTCATTCAGGCTTTTCGGAGGGAAGCTGGTGAACACACCAGGCCATTTAGAAATGCAGTACCTTCTACAATACAAATAATTTGCATAAAGTAATATGACGTCGCTCGGCTACAACTCTGCGCAATTAGCAGTTTACCGACTGAACTGATCGACAGAGGTGACGTCAGTTTTTGCTGGATATGCGCTATTCATGAATCAATGATGGAAGGACCTGCTACTGTCACAGTGCATATAGAACGTGGTCAGGAACAGTCTGAAGGAGTGCTGTGCTGAGAATTAATTGTTAAGAAGAAAATTACATTGCGACTTTTTCGAGTTAATTATCACTGAAGCTAGCCAATCAGACTATTGCCCGCGCAAATTAAAGAGGCGCTCCAGATACAATGAGTGTCAGTTCGTCTCATAAGCGCAGATGATAGCGCAGGAGACAGTTGAAGCTTGGGTTCGGCTTCTATCCTTACCACGGTCCCATGTCTAATTCTTGTGTCGCTCTCTTGTTCAATTTTAGGAAACTAAACGAAGGATACGTTTGCGAACACCGTCTCAAGCTTGAATTTGTGCTCGCAACTGTCTGATTGGCTAACTTCAATGCGAAAGCGAGGCGAGTTATCGATATTTTTCTTAACGACTGTTTCTCAGCACAGCGTACACTACAACACCCTACAAGCTTTTTAGGCTGTTCCCGACCAACCTGTATATTTGATTTGCGAAACATGCTGAGGGGGGGGGGGGGGGGGCAGGGGAGGTGTCGGGAAGCGTGGATCAAATTTTGATTGCAGATACCGGAATACCAACGATTGTGGCGTGAATCAGAAATAAGCGGTACGTCGTTCCTCCTGCTCCACTAAGGCGGTATTGTGGAGGTGCTTAGGCGCATGCCTTTGGCCAGAGGGCACGCTCGGCGGCGTTTTTTTTACAGTCACCGTTTCGCCGAGCTGTGCTGGGGCAAAATGGGAGGAGGGGCACGGGTGAGATGGCGGATGTCAGTCACGTCATTTCGACCGCTCACAACGAGGCGCAGTCACAACGGTAAAGTGGCTGAGAAGCTTGTGGCGCATCGGCAATCGCTAATGCGGGACCCTGGCGTGCAGGGAGCAGCGGCTGAGATTGGTGGAAGACGGCTGGGCTTGCAGGTTTGGACAGTGGAGCGGGAGATACGATGACATCTCCGCAATCCTTTGTCAGAAGCCACACAACTGGCGGCTGATGGACTTGGGTTGGTGCCAGGACTGATAAGGGACGTTGACTTACCTCGTCTGAAGTGGCATAGCAGACCAAAGGCATCGCAGTTGCCGCAGTTGGAACTGCGTGGACGGAGCTAGGATGGAGACAGCAACGAGTCGATCGCTCTAGATTGAACTGGAAGTAAGTTATTGTGAGCTGTGGTGCTCGGATATTTAGAATCACGCATGGGCGACGGGGAGCATGGTCGAGAAGTGCTGACACGACAGGACAGAAGGGTGGTCAATGTTTTTACTAGAAACCAAAGGAAGGGTGTTCCACGAGTTAGCCGGCAGCTGTGGCCGAGCGGTTCTAGGCGCCAGAGTCTGGAACCGCGCGACCGCTACGGTCGCAGGTTCGGATCCTGCCTCGGGCATGGATGTGTGTGATGTCCTTAGGTTTGTTAGCTTTAAGTAGTTCTACGTTCTAGTGAACTGATGACCTCAGATGTCAAGTCCCATAGTGCTCGGAGCCATTTGAATCATTTTCCATGAGATATGCAGACAAGGGCTTTGGTTACTGCAAGAGGAAAGGAGCACTATGTGACTGTTTTAGTGGTCAACAGAGATTTTGGACAGCTAGTCGAATTATACACAGTCCAGTCACATTAATTTGACCGTCGCGTATGTTCGACGTCAACGCACAATGACCACTCTCAGACGGCAGATGGCAGCGCTAGCTGTAGAGGGATTTCAAAGCCTGTCGGGAGGACATTGTTGTAACGTCCAAAACGGCGTGAGCTCTGGATTTCGGACCAAGGGTGGGAGCATTTTCGAAACGCTTAAGCCTGTCAACAATTTGCGTGCCACTGTGGTTAAAGTCCTCAACAACCGTTCAGAGGACGTTACCGGGCACGGGACCTCGCGGGAGGCGCATGTTTCATGCACCTGTGCTGACTGCTGTTCATCGGCGACGAAGGCAGGGATTTGTTCTCCACTATCGCAACTGGACGTCCACTGAACGGCCATAGATGACATTTTCAGACGAATCGCATTTTATGCTCTATCGGGTAGTGGTGGTTGGCGTGTACGGCGCGATACGCCTGAAAACAGACACTCTGCAATAATCGTCGGAAGGGTCAAAGTCGGAGAAAGGAGCGGTACGATCTGAGGAATGATCTCGTTATTCTGGAAGGCACACTGGATCAACACAATTATGCATTTCTCCATGGGGACCATGTTAACCATATATTCAGTTTCTTTTCCCTGGCTACGGTGGCATCTATTAGCACGACAGTGCAACTTGCCATTCACCTCGCGGTATACGTGCGTGGCTCGAAGAGCGCGGGATGAATTTATCGAAGACCGTGGCTACCAAACTCTCAGGATTTCATTTCAATGGAGAATCTGTGGGACCACCTTGATAGGACTGTGTGCTCCATGGATCCTCAGCCGAGGAACGTAGCGCAGCTGTCCATGACACTGGAGTTCGCGTGGTTTCAAGTCCCTTTCGGTACCTTCTGGAGCCCCACTTACTCTCTTCCTGCACGCCTCGCAGCGGTCCGCGCCCCGAAAGGTGGTTTTTCAGGCTTTCGATATGTGGTCACATTAATATGCCTGGACAGTGTAAGTAAGTTCTGAGGGATGAGTACAGAGTCGGCGAATTGGGCATGCACGGTGCTTGGATTTTAATGGTAGTTGGTACTTATATTTCGAGTGGCGGGGCCGTGAGCATAGTGCTGTTTTTTTTAATTTTTTTCTTCCAAGCAATAGGTGTGCTTTAATATCTCCTGTGAGAAGAATTCCCTGTGAATTCCGTGCTGATCGTTACACTGATAGCGCGGTTAAGGTTGTATTTATACACATTTGTACAGATATTTACGTAATTGCTGTGATAATAACGCAGGTATGATTACAGATCTTTTTGTATTAATGTTAACAATATGAGTAGTTGGTGGAGGGAGTAATTAGGAGCGATATAGGTGGATTGTATTTGGGAAAAGTCTGAGAGCCACAATTCTGGTTTTGAGATGATTGAGTCCTGATTCTTATTTTTTTATGGGGAAGGGGCCGAGTGCTGTGTGTTGTGTATTGTTTTGTTTCTGTTCCCAGTCCTTTTGTCCATGTGGCGTTATTTAATATCAGATTGTGTTACTATGTACTGATAGAAACGTTTATTTATCTCCATTTGGTTGGTGTCCTAATTCTCAAGGATGAGAGCTGGACTATATAATTGAGTTCACCCTCCTTCATTTGGTGCTTTGTACATTTCTGAATAATGTATTGTTGTTCACTAAATATTTATTACTATAATAAGCCCGCACCTCCTCAACTGCTAGCCCGAACCCCACTACACCTACAGGGTGTTTCAAAAATGACCGGTATATTTGAAACGGCAATAAAAACTAAACGAGCAGCGATAGAAATACACCGTTTGTTGCAATATGCTTGGGACAACAGTACATTTTCAGGCAGACAAACTTTCGAAATTACAGTAGTTACAATTTTCAACAACAGATGGCGCTGCGGTCTGGGAAACTCTATAGTACGATATTTTCCACATATCCACCATGCGTAGCAATAATATGGCGTAGTCTCTGAATGAAATTACCCGAAACCTTTGACAACGTGTCTGGCGGAATGGCTTCACAAGCAGATGAGATGTACTGCTTCAGCTGTTCAATTGTTTCTGGATTCTGGCGGTACACCTGGTCTTTCAAGTGTCCCCACAGAAAGAAGTCACAGGGGTTCATGTCTGGCGAATAGGGAGGCCAATCCACGCCGCCTCCTGTATGTTTCGGATAGCCCAAAGCAATCACACGATCATCGAAATATTCATTCAGGAAATTAAAGACGTCGGCCGTGCGATGTGGCCGGGCACCATCTTTCATAAACCACGAGGTGTTCGCAGTGTCGTTTGTACCGCCACAAATTCACGAAGAATGTCCAGATAGCGTGATGCAGTAATCGTTTCGGATCTGAAAAATGGGCCAATGATTCCTTTGGAAGAAATGGCGGCCCAGACCAGTACTTTTTGAGGATACAGGGACGATGGGACTGCAACATGGGGCTTTTCGGTTCCCCATATGCGCCAGTTCTGTTTATTGACGAAGCCGTCCAGGTAAAAATAAGCTTCGTCAGTAAACCAAATGCTGCCCACATGCATATCGCCGTCATCAATCCTGTGCACTATATCGTTAGCGAATGTCTCTCGTGCAGCAATGGTAGCGGCGCTGAGGGGTTGCCGCGTTTGAATTTTGTATGGATAGAGGTGTAAACTCTGGCGCATGAGACGATACGTGGACGTTGGCGTCATTTGGACCGCAGCTGCAACACGGCGAACGGAAACCCGAGGCCACTGTTGGATCACCTGCTGCACAAGCTGCGCGTTGCCCTCTGTGGTTGCCGTACGCGGTCGCCCTACCTTTCCAGCACGTTCATCCGTCACGTTCCCAGTCCGTTGAAATTTTTCAAACAGATCCTTTATTGTATCGCTTTTCGGTCCTTTGGTTACATTCAACCTCCGTTGAAAACTTCGTCTTGTTGCAACAACACTGTGTTCTAGGCGGTGGAATTCCAACACCAGAAAAATCCTCTGTTCTAAGGAATAAACCATGTTGTCTACAGCACACTTGCACGTTGTGAACAGCACACGCTTACAGCAGAAAGACGACGTACAGAATGGCGCACCCACAGACTGCGTTGTCTTCTATATCTTTCACATCACTTGCAGCGCCATCTGTTGTTGAAAAGTGTAACTACTGTAATTTCGAAAGTTTGTCCGCCTGAAAATGTACTGTTGTCCCAAGCATATTGCAACAAACGGTGTATTTATATCGCTGCTCGTTTAGTTTTTATTGCCGTTTCAAATATACCGGTCATTTTTGAAACACCCTGTACAATCTATGATGCAGGGTAGGAAGTAAACCTAAAGCAAGAGATCGCGTGGGAGGTTTTTATCGAAAGAAAACATGCGTTGGTGAAAATTGTTTCCATTGATCAGGCACGAAATATTGTAGGGAAGCAGGGAGCTGCAGATCGTCTCCCACGCAGGCCGCTTCGCCGGGCAGTGACCTCTGCACTTTGCCACTCAGTGGGTGGCAGTTCTCCGCTGTGCGATGCGCGGAGTTCCAGAGCCTACGTGACGCTGACATTACTGGCTCGTTAAAAAACTTGCATTCTTACTTTTCCTCATCCAGATGTAGTTACTGATTTCAGCTTAGTTACTTGAGGCCAACATCAATTCTTGTATAATACATATCATTCTATGCATTATCACGACTTCTAATAGATGTTGGTACAAGAAATATGGCGGAGGTAACGTACCAACTCAATAGCTGTTTTTTCCTTTTTTCCACATTCCACTTGGACCTTTCGTGGTGTGCGCTGCGTCTAATAAGGATGCATTGGGTGCAAGACTCATGAAAGGAAATTATTTCATAGTTGTCTTGGAAGACAATGGAGGTCTTTCAGAGGACTTTGATGGGCGTGGATTTTAATATTAGTTTAATTAATAACATTGGTCCCATTCCAAACGCTGAAAAGCTTTCGTAACACGGTTTCGGCATTTCAGTCTATGATTTGGTTTAATTGTCTGCTGTAAATGTGGGCGACAGCAGTATAGCTCAAGAGGTTTTTGGAGCTCTCTGCGTACTGTTGTACTACGGATCAGCAATTCCTGTGAAGATCATTGATGGCGAAGATCGTCTATGGTTTTCAGCTGATCTTATTATCTTTGCTCTAGGTCAGCCAGTTTACTTAACAGAGTCTATCTTAGTCGCTTTTGTGGGCCAATTCTATTCTTCCCAACATCGGGGCTACCCTGTTGTCACAAAATGCAGACATATCTTAAAACATAGGTCAACATCTACGAGATATATCCACCAGAAATTCTTACGAAATTAATGGATGACGTATTTTTGAGTCGTTGTTCGCCAATACAGAGTAGAAAATATTATTGGCTAATATATCTCGACTAGGAGCGATGGGTACACCCCAGACTTTTTAAATTATTGCACATAATGATGCGGCTTCATGCGGCGAATCCCATTGTGTGTCGATAAAACAACAATTTTACTAGTTGTCAGTGGAATCCTTCTTAACATCACACGATACAGGTATACGTCTGGTGCATCTACCACAAGCAGAAGGAGATTCTGGTAACCTATCTCCAATATCGCGTTTAGATAGGTGCACTGAACGGAAACTGGTTCTTTAATCTTTTCTTATTTTTGAATCCCTATCGCTTTTCGCTTTACCACATGTTGTCACTTCTTCGTAATTATCTTGAATATTTGCCATTCAAACATTTGTAGTAATAGTTCTTGGAACCAGATCGTTGAATTGTCATTCACATTAACTGCACGTGTCCTCGTGGTCAGTGCATACAGAGTACGGAGTGCAGTAACATGCATGTATCAGCCCATATGATGTCCTTCTTTCGCCTTATGCAACTGCGCGTTGTAGTGGGACTTTGAATTTCGCCGCGCTACACTCGTTCCCTCAGACATAAGTTATACTGTCGCAGCGGTATGAGCGCTCGACGGCAGAGAAAATACTAAAATTGTAACTTTTTTTTTTCTATCCGTCTATTGTCTCTCTGGAGAGCGGAAGCTTAAGGCAGACCTGATCTGATTAAGACGAAAGAACTTATTAATGTGCAGACATTGTGGAAGTTGTTATGAAATTCGGAGGATGGAGAGAAGCAACTACAATAAATTGCATTTAATATCAAGACGGTTTTGTATACATTAGAAATTCCTGGACAATGAAACTTATTGCAAGATTTCGGAGCAGACTTTTCATGCAGAAATGAAGTAGGAGATTTTTGAAGACCTGGACGCCGCACGAAAGAAGACATGTTAACTTGGTAAAGGATGAACTCTTATCCACGCCATTTGCCCCTGTCAGTTACATTCTGTTATTCTCTGTTCTTTTTCAATAATTTTGTAGTGGAAATTGGTTTAACTGTTGCTCAAAAACGCCACAAGGACCACCCCAACAATAGCTTTTCCGAATCACGAAGTCCGATAGCTTTTTTGTAATACGAAGTCCGATTTGCTTTTCATTCTTTCCCTTTTTCACGGTCATTTATGATTTTAAAAAACCCCTTTTTTACTCACGATTTCTTCCCACATTTTCTTTTCTTTTCTTCTCTTTTTTTTCTTTTTTATTAGCCACTACAGCGTTTATTGCCCCATAAGATTCTATATACGAGAAACAACGAGGAATCGCTCTTTTCTTTCACTGCAAATATTCAGTACTCTCTTACCAGGAAGGTGATTGTGATGAAACTATTCTCAGAGTGGACAGATAGCTAAATTTGCTGTCGACGTATTTGTTACTTGTCGCTGTGGACCCAAATGTCCAAATGTCCACAAATGTGGCCTGATACTATCGGTGAGATGTAACCTCATTGCTATACCGTGGTCTCGACAGTAGTTTTCTATTCAACTTTGTATATGCGTGACTGTTCTGTAAGAACGTATACATAAGAAGCTTTAGACCAAAAAAAAAAAAAAAAAAAATCATATGTCCCTGAGCAGAATGACCTTCACCTCCCTGTGATTCATACTCAGCTGTATGCGATTTTTATTTTGAAAATTACACTTCATGGATTATTTATAAATAAATGATGTAGAGAAAGGAATAAAATGTTCATATAAACAAATTAGTACTGAATACTACTTCATGGATTATCAGCTGCAGTTAATTGGTTCATATCACGCACAATAAGTACTCCAGCAACTTATCCAAAGCAAGATGCAGAGCAGGTGCATGATATAAGAATAATTGGAGCCAAAATGCTTTACAGTATACTCTGATAACGCACAGCAAGAAGTAAACCTAATTTAAAAGACATACTTTTTTGCAAAGGTGTAATGTAAAATTTCCATTATTTGTTCCTTCGGTCATAGAAGGATACACCATATGAGATAATGGTTTTTCAGCCCTAGTACTATTGGGAATTTGCACAATGTGTAAACAAAATAGCAGAAAGCAGAACTTGTTATCTTAAGAATGTAATCTGATTATTTGAGCTTCATCCATTTTGTTCTTAGACGTTTTGTGATATCCTCTGCCATCCTTCACTAGATCTTCGTCTCGACATTTTCTTATATCTTTAAATTCGACTCAGGAGTTTCTCGGTTCGTCTACCGTGCACTCGCTTGGCTACACGTCTCCCCCGTCCCCCCACCTCCATCACCCTTCCATTAAAATCATAATTACGGCTTTCACTTCTGTCTGTACCCTTATCCATTCGCTTTCACAATTTAATTTTTTTCTGTAACTACACAGGGAAGAGGCTATAGGCGTCTTTGTACACATGTGTCGCCTATCTAATATCTTCCACATGTGCAACTGTTAGAGAATTACACAAATGTCTGGATGTACCGAAAAGTAGGTCCTCCCACTTGGTTCTGTGTAGAAACTGGAGTTACCGTGACACGTCAGCTTATACACACCAGTATCCACACAAAAGCACTGACTGTGATAAAATCAGTCACTACTGCAATCTCCAGGATTTGATTTTTCTATCATGACAGTTGAAAATTTGGGCCAGTATGTGATGAGTCACCCTGACCAACTAGCACAGACAGTCACGCTTCCATGACCGAATAAAACCTTGAATATCAATTATGTTTCGCCCTTATAATTTATCTGACATCCATACTACATATTTTTCATCTGTCCCGGCATGTGAGATAATGTATTTGGCCAACTATTTATACCTCTCTGTTTGCACGACCTTATGGCGCGTGGCTGGGTAACCGAAGATCGCTCTCCACGTAACAGTCAGGCTGCACTCTGTGGCAATTATATTTCTACAATAAGGACAATTGTAAGTTTGTTTATTCTTTAGCATTTAAGTGTATAGGAGAAGAGAGGATGGGGAGATGACCACTTCGCAACTGCAGAAAAAGGAACATTGTATTTCATGTTGTCGACAGAGCAAATTTTCAAGGAAGCAACTCGAAGCAGTAAAATGCCTTTAAAGCTGCAGGTAAGTACTTCCAAGATAATGTTTCGAAGACAGAATTATAGGGCTTACACAACAGTAACGCACGAATGACGAGGTATAAAAATAAGGGAGGCATGTGCGGCCAAAGAGACGCAAAGAAATTTGTGCACGTAGCTACACTTGTGAAAGGGTATCCTCTGCATTTGTCTGTTCGTAGAAATACAGTTATAAATATTCACTTTTATTAATTTCGTAATATGTCCGAGTTATGAAGAAATGATTCTATTTGTTTTTGTTAATGGTAAATATTACTTTCATTAAGCGAATGCAGTGAAAATTATTACAATACCAGCGCCAGCGGGATCATATTTGCCCGGAAGCAAGCAGCGCTATCTGAAAAAAAAAAAAAACAAAAAACAAAAAAAAACATGTATTCCTGGAAGTTAAATTGATGAGTCCATTGTTAGATGGTATAAAGTCACAAATCACTTAACTGCGTTCTTAATTAGCAGTCCGGGTTAGCCAAATAATTAAAAGCTGCTGTAACTCACCCAATGTCTGGAATACATCATGGACAGTGAGTTGCCATTTCACTAATGATATTGCTAGGTGTGGCCGAGCGGTTCTTGGCGCTTCAGTCTGGAACCGCGCGACCGCTTCCGTCGCAGGTTCGAACCCTACCTCGGGCATGGATGTGTGCGATGTCCTTAGGTTACTTAGGTTTCAGTAGTTCTAAGTTCTAGGGGACTGATGACCTCAGATGTTAAGTCCCATAGTGCTCAGAGCCATTTGAACCATTTGACATTGCTATTCGTACCTGTTGGGATAGATTTTAGCGCCATGTCGACGTCGCGGTCGATAGAGAGGAAGCATAAGCTATGGTGAACAGGAGTGGGCTGGGGCTTTACCGAGAAAGTCATCAGACATTAGCTTAAAATGATTAGGGGAAAGTAGTCTTAATGGCCGCCAGGAATGTGAACATTTTTAGGCGCGAATGCGTATCCAGTTGCTTAATTGTTGTGAGAGGTCTACATGCATATGAAAGAATACTTATTTGTTAGCTTTATATACACTAAGGTGACAAAGGTCATGCGATAGCGATGTGCAAGTATACAGATGGCGGAGTATCGCGTATCCAATATATAAAAGGGCAGTGCATTGGTGGAGCTATCATTTACACACAAGGGATTCATGTGAAAAGGTTTCCAATGTGATTAAGGCCGCACAACGGAAATTAACAGACTTGGAACACGGAATGATAGTTGGAGCCAGACGCACGGGAGTTTCGGAAAGTGTTAAGCAGATGGCCCGCATCTCGTGGTCGTGCGGTAGCGTTCTCGCTTCCCACGCCCGGGTTCCCAGGTTCGATTCCCGGCGGGGTCAGGGATTTTCTCTGCCTCGTGATGGCTGGGTGTTGTGTGCTGTCCTTAGGTTAGTTAGGTTTAAGTAGTTCTCAGTTCTAGGGGACTTATGACCACAGCAGTTGAGTCCCATAGTGCTCAGAGCCATTTGAACCATTTTTTTTGTTAAGCAAATTCAATATTCTGGGATCCATAGTTCCAGGAGTGTGCCGAGATAAACCAATTTCAGACATTACCTCTTACGATGGACAACACAGTTGCCGACGGCCTCCACTTAACGACCGAGAGCAGAGTCGTTTGCGTAGAGTTGTGAGTGCTAATAGACAAGCAACACTACGTGAAATGACATCATAAATCAATGTTGGACGTACAACGAATGCATCCCTTCGGACAGTGCGCCGAAATTTGGCGTTAATGGACTGTGGCAGCAGACGACCGAAATGAATGCCTTTGCTAACTGCACGACACCCCCTGCAGCGCCTCACCTGGGCTAGTGACCTATCGATGGGACCCTTGACGACTGGGGAACTAGTTCTGCTCAGAAGAGTCCAGATTTCAGTTGGTAAGAGCTGATGGTAGGTTCGAGTGTGGCGGAGACCCTACGAATCCATCGACACAAGTTGTCAACGAAACACTGTGCAAACTGATGGAGGCTCGATAATGATGCGGACTGTGTCTTCTGGATATGTTCGACCGCTTGGAGGCCATTTGCAGCCTTTCGTGTACTTCACGTTCGCAAACTACCATGGAATTTTTATGGATGACAATGCGCCATGTCACCAGACTACCACTGTTCGCCATTGGCTTTCTGGACTAATAGAGTGAATGACTTGGCAAAACAGATTACCCTACATAAATCCCATCGAATGCATACGGGACGTAATCGAGAGGTCAGTTCACGCACTAAATCCTGCACCGGCAACTCTTTCCCAATTATAGACAGCTTTAGAGACAGCAGGGGCCTCCAACAGACTGTTGAGCCCATGCAACATCGAGTTTCTGTCCTACGCCGGGCAGAAAGTGGTCCGACACAGTGTTTTGAGGTATTCCATGACTTTTGTCACCTCAGTGTATATATTTAGTTTTTTTGTAATAACTACGTGCATAGCAGTTTAACAGAACTAGGAGAGAAACTGGCAACCTAGCACAGTCCTTGGCTTCTGGTTTCTTTTGGGTTTCGCGGAATGGTGAGGAAACTTCTCATAAAATTACACTATACTATTACTTCCAGCACTGAGGTGTAGCGAGATTGTGGTGAAGATGATGAAGTTCTGCTTAGAAACGGTACAAAATTTTCGCTGAAAAGAGAAAGTTTGACAACCCCATCAAATGACAACAACAACAAATTAAGGAATTAAGTCTTTTTCATTTTACTAGAAGTATTCTCAGTATACCTAGATGCAGCTTAGTATTGTCACGAGGTACGACCAACCCGTTCTCTTTGTTCAATGACGCGATACTGCATGATGTTAACTCATCCGGTCACTTTTGCTACACCTCCCCACACATACCCTTCTGCGTTTTCGCCATGTAGGCCTAAATTACTCTGTCACCTTGTCACCTTCCCCTCACTTATCGACCTTAATGACAGTGAAAAGTTAAACCGCGTGTACCTAATGGGAATTTGGGAAAAGCAATCGTCACCGAAGTTAATTTGTCGGTAAAGAGGGAGGAAAGGGTTACATCTAAATGAAAGGAAAAATGCAAATGAAACTGGTGGAAATTAATTTTGAAAAGGGGTAAAGTTAATAAAGAAAGTAAATGTGCGGCCGTTACGTCAACAATCAACTAGCGGTAATTAGATATTTGAGATTTGGGGGAAATTACGGTCGCCAGTCCTAAGGACAATTACTATAGTAACTGAAAGAGAAAGGTTATTACACATATAATTAGCACTAGAAGCGTGGCAACTGAAGGTTGACACGTGTAGTGTGAAAACTGAAAGTTTGTCAGAAGTAATAAATTTCGCTACACTATGACTTAATTTAGCAAAAGAATTAATAAAACCAGAAAACTGAAAGTTAATTTAGTGACTGAAATTAATAGTGAACTTTGTTTCTGAAGCATATCGAAATTCAGTAAAATACAGTTAGTGTTGGGCTGCCTCAACAATCATTTCAAAAGCTACTTGAATCCACGCAATTTAGAAATAAGAGATTTAACTTCGAACTTGAATTAAATGACTCTGAACAATTAACAATAGTAAAATTTAGTACGTACCAAGCTGAGCTGCAGTCACAGGTAAGCTAAAATATGCTAACAAAACTCGCACTCTTAATTTGTGCTTGTGTAATCTAAATATTGTAGACAGCTATGAATACCTTAACTGAACTTTGAAATTAAAGCAGTGAAATCGAATGATGCTGGCGTTTGAATTTCAACGACACTCGAGTTCATTCCGGAAAAGGAAGGGACCCTGCTTGGTAATGCAATTGGGACAATGAGCAACAAAGGTTCATGCTACGTTGCTGTAATTTTGTGATGCAACAATTTTAAAAGCTGAGGTCTGCCATACAGTTCTAAAACTTTACGTGCTTCCAGTCTTCCTTGTTGCTTGATTGAAGGTTTGAAGCCGTCGATCGAGGAGGTGGCGACAGTCACTCATTGTCGGCCATCACTGTTGCAGAAGCTGGATGCTGGCGCGCCTTCTTCTCGACACGGTCACCATGCGGAACAGGCTCTTGATGTGTGCCAGCTAATGCTTCCCGTCCGCGACACCGTGCTAGAAACTCTTATAGCCAGTCGAGCGCAATTACATGCTGCCCAACCCCGAACGCGCGGCAACTCGCGGGAGCTTCACACAACACACCTGCTCCACTGCACCACCCCAGCCAGACTCCCACTGCCCGCGCTCCACGCGACAGAGTTAACACTACCAAAGATCCTAAACACTTTCGTTCTCCACACGACCTATCGATGTATTCGTTCGATAGTATAGTTTTCCCTAGGTCAGACCCAGCGTAAAAATACAAATAATATTCACAAAACAAACCAATTATACATCGACATAAATGCATATATATACAAATAGTAAAACAATTACAATATACAAAGACACAGAAATGTTATATATTCAGGTAACAAAATAAGGAAAAATTTTATAGTACAATAGATGGAAATAGGAGGATATGCATTTCCGGCGTTACACGTGCCCCACATTGTCTGAGGATGTTCGTGTAACCTAAACAGACTCAGAAAATGTCCAAAAAAAGAAATAGCGGAAATGCATATGGTCAAAACATCAACAAAACTTAGCATTCGTCTAATTAAGCATAAATCAATTTTTGGACCATAATAATTGAGTGGAGACACTCCTAATCTTATTCCACTCCGTCATCTTGGACAAAATGAAACAGGTTGACAACATATTAAAATTCATAGAAAACTTATAAAATGGTTTAGCTATTCTAAGATCATCAAAATTCCTAACAGCATCAAGAAATGGAATACTATTTACAAAATTAATCAGAGTACATTGTCATAAAAACAGGTAGATCAAACTACGCAAATTAATAATTAATTACATAGAATACACATTTTATGTAACCTTTTCATAATTAATAATCTCGACATGAGAGTCCACTTAACGCTAAACAAGAAAATAATATTCAGTTGATCGACAAAAACATAAATATTGACAGCAGAATTCTTTCGCATCAGCTGTCCGGGAAGAAAAACTATTCCGCCTTTCGGTCCGCAAGTACAAAGAATGCCGAGAGCGGCACAAGAGCCGACAGCGGCACCGCCTCGCCAGTGTTGTTGCGCCCTCCTGTGCGGCACGCTTGATCTCACTCGCCTGTCTAACGGCATTTCCAGAACGTCCGTTTCATTGAATTCTTTGGGAAAAACTCACTCCCGAGTAATCTCAAGGGGTCCATTAACACTATCGCAGTGGATAACTCAACACTGTCCATCATCACACGCATGAACTAGCCTGAAACTTAAAACAGCGTCTAAGTACATCGGCAATGACTAGTAAAACACATATTCATGAAATCTTACAGCTAGTTACAAAATCATATTTACATTGCTTAATCTACTGTGACTCAGCTGAAAACTTAAATAGCAGCTTTGATTTTTAAATTGATTAATAATCAGTTACTCTTAAATAATTTAATCAAAATTAATTACGTATTAATTACAACTTCTTTAAAGACCTCTTGGTCAGGCAAAAGCATGGCAACATGGCAAATCCTTAAATCTTACACTCTATATTTATATACTGTACAAATTACCCATTCTGTGGTATTAATCAATACTTGGTTGGTACAATTTCAAGTCTATAATGTTTTGCATACCTAATAGTTTTCCAGAGCTTGGATACTCTAAGCAATAAGCATTTGTGTGAGGTATACCAATGACTTTATATGGTCCATTATAAACAAACTTAAATTTAGAGATTTCGTTGTCTATCTCGCTCGATTTCTCATGAGCTTTTAGAAGTACTAAGTCTCCGATTGCAAACTTAGCAAAACGCGCTTTGGCGTCATGACGACGTATGCGAGCATCGGCTTTTAGCTTCATTACCTCTCGCAAACGATCTTTTTTCACACCAATACTAATGTCAATCCGTGGAGGGAATTTGATTATCTCTTCCAATTCACTTTCTACACTTTTGTCAATGCCGAGATTCCTCACGTTACGGCAGCTCAAATTCATTCCTACGTCAATGTCATCCGGCCAGTTAAAAATGTGTATAGGCTGGTATTGCCTATGCACACCGTCTTCTGCCTCGTCCAAACTAACTACTATTGCTTTATCTTGTGACGTACATGTCAAAGTTTTGCTTTCGCAATTAATCACTGCACGGTACTTTAATAATCAATCTAACCCTATAATTACTTCCGTAGTTAAGTCAGGCACGACGACAAACTCTTGTTCAAATCGTGCCCCACATATCTCGAAGTTGACAGAAATCTGTTTTGTGACCGGTTTACTGGCCTTCCCAGTAGCACCGATAATTTTCACTCCTGTTACTGGCATAACTACGATACCAGGTCTGTCTTTCAGTAACTCAAATATTTTCCCAGATACATCACTCAATTCTGCACCGGTGTCAATCAACACGTTTAGTTGTAGGCCGTGCATATTAACAGACACTACTATCTGTCTACACTTGTCCTCGACTGTTTCTTTATTTTCCCTCAGTAAATCCTCGTCTATATCCAGGTCATTCCAGAAAAAACCATCCGGCTTTGATCCTAAAACCGGCTTATCTGGCGGCTTTTTCAGCCTCTGTTCACATACAGTTTTAATTTCAACACGTTTGTCCTGAGGCTTAGTCTGTAGCTTCGCCCCCAATACCGAAACCTTTTTCTGTAACTCGTCAACTAGTGAGTGTTGCTTTGCTATCAATTCACTAATTGTCACATTCGTTGATTCCTCTTTGGTCAGATTGATCTCATCTGCCAATCTACCTGGAGGAATGTACCCAGTAGTATCTGCAATTACTTCCTCTAGATCTGCGCAACCCACACTGCTATCGTCACCGTATAATGTCAGCTCTAACCTCGCACACGCTGTAATCTACGTGCTTTTCTACCAATAGTGTCCAGCTATCACTAAAATTTTCGTAATATTTCTCCTTAATACTCTCACAATGTTTAAACTGGAGGTTTGCGTCGGATGGGTCTGCTACTTCTACCACTACAGTTTTCGGTATGGTCTGCCGGTTAGGGCCAGAACTTTCCGTTACTACTTCAACATCTAACTGCTGCGGGACGAAACACGACGAAACTTGCTCGTGCTCCCCATTAACATCAACTGTTTCTGGTAAAGTCTGCCGATTAGCGCCAGAACTTTCTATAACTTCACAAACACTATCTTCCTGCGGGACGAGACGCGGCAAATCCTGCCCGCGCTCCCCATAAACACTTCTCCCGTACAGGCCCCTATAATCTCTTAGTTCGTCGTATAAGCGACCGAACTGCCTTAACCAGACCTCATCCCTCTCTGCATCCCCTCGCTCGATGACGGACGTGTTATCTGACATCTGATCTTCTCTCAGCAGTTGCGAATCATTCTTAAAATCAATCTCCAGTTCTGCTGTGGGTGTTACAGCTGCCACTTTATAATCGATTTCCGGAACTCTGCTTAAATTGTTCTCACTGCCAGTGAATGTATTTTCTACTGCCGTGTCTACAGCTGATCTACTACTTGTGGGCGCACTCCTTTCTCCTAACACTGGCACACTCTCCCGCCGTTGATTATTCCATACGGAATTTTCGTAACGACGACACCTCGGTTTTCTACTGTTATTGGGCCGCCAAAATTTCTCCACGCCCGGTCGGCCCCTCCCCGGCGCGGCTAATGGTTTCCCTGTCTCGTCCCAGCAGATACGCTCCCCGGATGCTGCTGAGGCGGTTGATCACACGCTCTGGCGTTATTACTATTCTGCGAAGCCCGTATCACGCTAGTATGATACTGGTTTCCGTCATTCCTATTATTATTTGCATTGTACCGATTGTCATTACGGCGCGAACCACTATTGTTATTGCTGCCAAGATTGCGGTATGCATTATTCCCACAGTTATGATTGTTGTGGTTGCTGTGGTACCCGTTGTTGTTACCACGGCCTCTACCAGTATCGCGATTATTGCGCCAATTGTCCTCGTCCTCAACTCTTTCCAGGAAATCATTGATTGTCCTGTAATTGCTTCCTACGTAGAGTTTTGTATCATCTGGATGCTTCTTGTAGAGTTCCCAGACTATTTCGGATTCCGTGCGGCGATCACGCAAATATTCCAACTTGCGGATCCAGCCCTCACAAAACTCCTTCATCGAACCGCGCGAATTCGCATCGAAAGGCCTCGATACGACAAATTCGCGCCAGACTGCTGTTTTCGCTCTGACCAGTATTCAGCCAGAAACAAATTTTTAAACTCGTCAAAAGTCAGGTTCGTAATGTTGAGGTTTAAGCCCCAACGCTTGGCATCACCAGCCAACACATCAATAATCGCATTAATTTTTCTCTCATTAGTCCATGATCTGGGTAAAACTCTTTCACAATATTTAATGAAATCCGTCGGGTGTTTACCGCCTTTTTTCAAGAGGTCGAACCGCTCCTCTTTCGTCAACAATTCCGAACTATGTGCACAGATTGGCACATAGCTCTGTTTTTCGTCAAGTTTCTTTTCTAATTCGGAAACTCTCGTAATTACTTGGCAAGTGGTTGTCGCAAGCGTTTCTACTTCCCTTTTTTTCTCTTCGCAGGTATTAGCCTGCTTCGTCACTTTAGCATCAACCTCAGACACTAAAGCCTTTAAAGTTCCAACCTTCTGTTGATCCTCTTTTTTCACTAATTGAATTTGTTCCGTCACCTTATTCTCGATGATCGGAGCAACTGCTTCCCCTACACTTTTCTCGATTCTGCTAATTTCGGAATTAAAACGAGTATTTATGATCGCAATTTCCGCCTCAACGCTTACCATATCCTGTTTAAGATTACCGATTTCGGTATTAATTACAACAATATCTTCTTTCATTTTATCAACTTTTGCATTAACAACTCCAACATTGTTGTTAACAACATTAATAGCTTTGTTCTGATTGTCTAGCTTCCATTCAATTTTTTCAGCCTGAGCTTCTTGCTTGGCAGCCTGAGCTTTAATTTCTGCCGATTGACTCTTGATTTCATTAATCAAAACATTCAATAAATCAGTTAAATTCCCGGAAACTACCGGTTTTACTTCCGTAGCGGCTTCCTCTTTAATTGTCCACCCGTATTCGTCATCAAGGGGTTCAGATTTGATTTTCACTTCCGATTCCGAAACATTTTCTAAAGTTTGGAATTCCATTTCTGCTCTTTGTTGCGTTTCGGCGGTCGCGTCTTTCATGCTAGCCGCCTGCCCCTGAACAATGGCTACCGCGGTGCGCGTTTCCCACTGTTCGACCGATTGTTCCGTATCCAAGTCTACCAAATTTTGGTAATTGTTGCCATCACACATTTTAATAATTTTCAATATAAATAACAATTCTCAAATCTAATTAGGATTCCTCCCACTACTTAATCTCGCTGGCGTAACTATCTGTTCGTAACCAGTACTTTGTTACATTTGCACCATACAAAATTCTTGTCCAGAACAACCTCAAATCTGAAGATTGTCCTGTCACGGTCGCCACGTTTAACCTCCCCCTCACTTATCGACCTTAATGACAGTGAAAAGTTAAACCGCGTGTACCTAATGGGAATTTGGGAAAAGCAATCGTCACCGAAGTTAATTTGTCGGTAAAGAGGGAGGAAAGGGTTACATCTAAATGAAAGGAAAAATGCAAATGAAACTGGTGGAAATTAATTTTGAAAAGGGGTAAAGTTAATAAAGAAAGTAAATGTGCGGCCGTTACGTCAACAATCAACTAGCGGTAATTAGATATTTGAGATTTGGGGGAAATTACGGTCGCCAGTCCTAAGGACAATTACTATAGTAACTGAAAAAGAAAGGTTATTACACATATAATTAGCACTAGAAGAGTGGCAACTGAAGGTTGATACGTGTAGTGTGAAAACTGAAAGTTTGTCAGAAGTAATAAATTTCGCTACACTATGACTTAATTTAGCAAAAGAATTAATAAAACCGGAAAACTGAAAGTTAATTTAGTGACTGAAATTAATAGTGAACTTTGTTTCTGAAGCATATCGAAATTCAGTAAAATACAGTTAGTGTTGGGCTGCCTCAACAATCATTTCAAAAGCTACTTGAATCCACGCAATTTAGAAATAAGAGATTTAACTTCGAACTTGAATTAAATGACTCTGAACAATTAACAATAGTAAAATTTAGTACGTACCTAGCTGAGCTGCAGTCACAGGTAAGCTAGAATATGCTAACAAAACTCGCACTCTTAATTTGTGCTTGTGTAATCTAAATATTGTAGACAGCTATGAATACCTTAACTGAACTTTGAAATTAAAGCAGTGAAATCGAATGATGCTGGCGTTTGAATTTCAACGACACTCGAGTTCATTCCGGAAAAGGAAGGGACCCTGCTTGGTAATGCAATTGGGACAATGAGCAACAAAGGTTCATGTTACGTTGCTGTAATTTTGTGATGCAACAATTTTAAAAGCTGAGGTCTGCCATACAGTTCTAAAACTTTACGTGCTTCCAGTCTTCCTTGTTGCTTGTTTGAAGGTTTGAAGCCGTCGATCGAGGAGGTGGCGACAGTCACTCATTGTCGGCCGTCACTGTTGCAGAAGCTGGATGCTGGCGCGCCTTCTTCTCGACACGGTCACCATGCGGAACAGGCTCTTGATGTGTGCCAGCTAATGCTTCCCGTCCGCGACACCGTGCTAGAAACTATTATAGCCAGTCGAGCGCAATTACATGCTGCCCAACCCCGAACGCGCGGCAACTCGCGGGAGCTTCACACAACACACCTGCTCCACTGCACCACCCCAGCCAGACTCCCACTGCCCGCGCTCCACGCGACAGAGTTAACACTACCAAAGATCCTAAACGCTTTTGTTCTCCACACGACCTATCGATGTATTCGTTCGATAGTATAGTTTTCCCTAGGTCAGACCCAGCGTAAAAATACAAACAATATTCACAAAACAAACCAATTATACATCGACATAAATGCATATATATACAAATAGTAAAACAATTACAATATACAAAGACACAGAAATGTTATATATTCGGGTAACAAAAATAAGGAAAAATTTTATAGTACAATAGATGGAAATAGGAGGATATGCATTTCCGGCGTTACAACCTCGAAGTATCAGGATAAAATCAGTTCCGAGGTCTGAACGCAGTCACCGACTTCATGCCTCAGCATCTAATTTGTGCTTAATTATTTACGTTAAACTCAACTCCCTAACTATATATGAAAATAGTAACTGTTCTCGAAAGGACAGATACCAAGCACAGGTATACCTGAGGGATATCAACAATAACTGTCGGTAGCTGGGGGTTTCAGTTAATTATCATTTATTCTAGAGAAGCTGCACGGTCATCAGTGGTATCTGTTCTTTCGAGAACAGTTACTGTCTTCATATATAGTTAAATGGTTACCCGGCCAATGTCCTTCGTCCGTGCGAATGTGCACAGGTTGCCTTAACTCTTACGGGAATCGTCACCTTAGCGTGCGGGAGTAATGAGAGGATGGGCAAAAATCTATTACGAACATTACGTGTGTAAATTGTGGACTGTTGGGAGTGTGGGTCTCACGGGAAGCGTGCAAGGGATAAGTCCCTGCAGTCGCGCTATTCATCTGTGTCCTCGGTGGCTCAAATGGATAGAGCGTCTGCCATGTAACCAGGAGATCCAGGGATCGAGTCCCGGTCATGACACACATTTTCAGCTGTCCCCATCGAGGTATATCAACAACACCTGTCGTCAACTGAGGGTTTCAATTAATTATCATCAACTCCCTAACGCTTCGTTCAAATCATGCACAAGAATATTAGCCATTCATAGCCAATAAATGTCGCTCTCGCCAGACTATAAGCATCCAAAAGAAGCCTTCACACACTTTCAGCGTTGTTCAGTCGTCGGAGTGTTAGAACGAATAGTGTGAGAATATTACCGATGGTGAATATTGAAATGATCGTCGTTACTATGCACATCTACATCGACATCTACATGATTACCTTGTGTTCGCAACTAAGTGCCTGGCAGAGGGTTCACTGAATCACCTTCAAACCTTCCTTACTGTTCCATTCTCGAATGGTGCACCGGGAAAACGAAAACTTAAATCTTTCCGTGTGAGCTCTGATTTCTCTTACATTATTATAATGATAATTTCTTCCTATGTAAGAGTGAGCCAATAAAACATTTTCACACTCTGAGGAGAAAGTTGGCAATTGAAATTTCCTGAGAAAGTCCTGCTGCTGCGAAAAACGACTTGTTTTATTAACTGGCACCCGAATTCGTGTATCATATCCGTGACACAGTCTCCATTCTTTCGCGATGATACAAAACTAGCTGCAATTCCGATGCCGATTCCATACCGCACAGCAACACTATAGAAGATGGGGTGCAACAGCAGTGTATGCAGTCTCTTTAGTATAGCTGTTACATTTTCTAAGTGTTCTGCCAATAAATCGCAGTCTTGAGTTTGTTTTTCCCACAACATTAACAACGTGATTGTTCCAATTTAAGTTATTTGTAATTATAATTTCTAGGTATTTAGTTGAGTTTATACCCTTCAGTTTTATGTGATGTATCGTGTAACCGATATTTAGCAGATTCCTTTTGGTACTAATGTGGATGACTTCACATTTTTTTTTTTGTGATTTAGAGTCAGTTGCCACTTTTTTCACCATACAGATATCTTGTCTAAATCATTTTGCAATTCTTTTTCATCATCTGATGACTTTAAATGGCGATAAATGACAGTATCATTTGCAAACAATCTAAGAGAGCTGCTTAGATTGTATCCTATATCGTTTACGTGGATCAGGAACAACAGGGAGGTCCATAAAACTTCCTTGAGAAACGCCAGATATTACTTCTGCTTTACTTGATGGCATTCCGTCAGTTAGTACGTATTGTGACCTACGAGTACGACACAGCTAAGATTACGAAACGGTTCCTACAGTATTACATTATGTTGTACATTCAATGTTATTTTCAAAGGCGTAGTTATTAACTAATGGATTTCACGTTTAATACAATTCAGTTTAGAATACACTATCCTAAAGTAGCGACAGTAAGATTATCTGCCATTCCAGCTTCTTAAACGAAAATGAAAACATGGCAGTGCTGTTGAAAAGATGAGAAAAGTTCAATCAAATGAAACTGAGGATTTCAGATTGCTAGATATTTATCATTCATGTTTAAGCTAGAGTTTGTGGAGGATCGCTTAGAAGAAGAGTGAGAACCAGCTGACCACGTATTTTACTGATGGTAGTCTTTTCTGTTAGTACACAGATAAGTAACATGGAGTTTATGCAGTCCGATACCACCTACATTTGCATCTACTTGTATACGCTGGAAATTACATTTAAGTGTCTGGTAGACGCATCAAATTAAGTGCTAGAAAATACTGTTAAACGAAAATTCCACATCTGCAACAGTTTAACTTTTCACAAACTTACTGCGGCCATAAAGCTCTGAAAACGTTTCTCTTTGTATAAGATTCTAAGGGCATGGGTTTTTCGGTTTCAGTTTAAGAACGTTTTTGTGACGGCCAGTTATCGATAAAATTCACATGCAGGATGACTAAGTAGCAACAAATATCTTAAATTTGTCCGACAAAAATTCGAGGCACATAATTTACCACACAAAAACAACGCAGAACAACGTCTGTCTCTTACCTTCACATATGGGAGAAGTCTTGAAAAATCCAGACAGTCACATACCACAGAAGAGTGCCACATCAGACCTCACAACAGCAGCGCAAAATACTTCCTGCTTGCGACTGCTGAGACGTTATAACACATTCAAGTACTACATGTCATCTTTGTTGCTATGTAAATTCATAAAATATGTAAAATTGTTAATTTACAATTTAAGTTGCTAGATGTACCAGACGCACCATGTGATTATTACATACAGTAGTGGAGTATGGTTCAGAGACAGAAGAATATGTTCGAAGATGTCGGCTATGAACGTGAGCTTCACGTGACACATGCATGTAACTCAGGTGTTGCGTGATGCAGAAGGTGCAAAAGCCTACATGTAGGTTTCGTGCAGATAGCCATGCGATGCTAGCGAGTAAATCATAGTGCTGGACGTAATTAAAGTTGCGGGACATTTTGAAATTTTTCTCGCGCTCAGGCAGCTAGGTCTCTCACATAACAAAAACGGCCGAAAGAATTAATTCCACACAAAGGATTCTTCGAGCAAAAACGCGTGCTCTCTGTTACAGAGTATCCACGTAAATATAGTTATGAGGATGGGTGCTAACGCTAATTAAAAGAGCACGTCGTTCGCAGCGTTGTGTGATGAACACGAACTCGAGAGGCAGCTCTTTCAGAGTTCTAGCGAGGAGTCTGCGAACAGCGCAGCGCAGTGCAGGTCTGCTGGTGGGAAAGCACGAAACCAAGAGAACTTGTTAAGCTATTCGCAGAAAGTGCACGACCCGTGTAACTGACGACAAGGATTTTCAAGTTGCAGAACGTTTTACCGAGTGACTCACCGGAAGAGATTTCGTAGCGCACTGAAATTCCGCATGATGGTTAGTGAAATCTGCGGGTTTCGCAGAACTCGCACTTCAATAATGTGATCATATTGTATGAAACTTCCTTTTTAGATGTGAGTTCCTCCAGTTCTACAATTTATTATTTTTAAGTTATTTTATTTTTCCGTTGCATGTTTCACGCATGGCTCATTTTCAAGTGGTACGGTATAAAATCAGACAGTTTTATCATGCCCACATGGAAAAAACATGTGACTCTACTTTTTTGTCAATTCATTTTGTGTCCCTTTGGTTTAATATGAGGTGCCCCATTTCGGTAGGCAAATGTTTTAGGTAAGAAAGATGTTTGTCAGATAAATTTTGACTGTTCCAGTACAGCTGCACAGGTAAAAAGCGAGTCAAGTCCTACACTTAAAATCACACGGTGAACGGGTTTTGCTATTTTAATTTTGAGTTAGCCATCTTGCACTTAGTTAACAGTTTTTTATCCATTTCTGTACAGACTTTAAACCGTATTGGCTATTTCATTATCTATTTATTATTAATTTATCTATTCATTCACTCGGAGACCATACTGTCACCGAAGGAAAGATAATAGAGAGAGGGCGAAATAATGAATTCTGATTTCCAAAATTATATCACCGTGGAAGATAGTAATCCCGTCCCTCCTTTCAACCAACGTAAGAACGTCGAAACTGTACATACTGAGATAACGGATCACGGAACAGAAAAGCAACTACAACCGCTTAGTAATGCAAAGGCGTCACGACTAGACGATATACCTGTAAGTTTTTACACAGATTAAGCAGAAGAAATTACTGCCCTTCTAGCAACACTTCTTCATAGGTCACTGGAGCAACGAACGATACCTAACACCTGGAAAAAGTGCAGATCATTCCCGTTTCAAGGAAGGCAGCAGGACAGATCCACACAGCTATAGACTTGCGTGGTTGATGTCATTCTGTTGTAGAATTATGGAACATGTTGTATGTTAATGAACTATGACGTTTTTGGAGAACGAAAATCTCCTCCATAAAAATAAACATGGATTCAGCAAGAAAATATCGTGCGAAACTCAGCTCACTCTGTTACTCCATGAGATCCACAGCGTTGTAGAAAACGGCGCTCAGGTTGATGCTGTGTTTCTTGACTTTCGGAAGGCGTTTGACGCGGCCCCGCTCTGCCGATTAGTGAAAAAATTACGAGCTCATCGAGTGTGTGACCATCTTTTCGATTGGATGCAAGACTACCTGGCGGAGAGAGCTCAACGCGTCTTCATTAACGTAAAATAATCGACAGATGTAAAGATAAAATGCAGAGTGCCGAAGGGGAAGTGATAGGACCGTTTTTGTTTACAATGTATTTAAATGGTCTAGAAGAAAGCGTCGGATGATCTCGACGACTTTTAGCACATGATCGGTTGTCTATAACAAAGTAGCAACGCCAGAAGATAGTATCGATTTGCAGAACGACCTGCAGAGGACTGATGAAAGACACAGGCACTGACAGTTGACCCTGAACGTAAATAAGCCTAACATATTGCATGTAAAACGGAAAAGAAATCCATTATTGCAAAACCAAACTGTTGATGAGAAACTCCGTTGTTGTTGTTGTTGTGGTCTTCAGTCCTGAGACTGGTTTGATGCAGCTCTCCATGCTACTCTATCCTGTGCAAGCTTCTTCATCTCCCAGTACCTACTGCAACCTACATCCTTCTGAATCTGCTTAGTGTATTCATCTCTTGATCTCTCTCTACGATTTTTACCCTCCACGCTACCCTCCAACACTAATCTGGTGATCCCTCGATTCCTCAGAACATGTCCTACCAAACGATCCCTTCTCCTAGTCAAGTTGTGCCACAAACTCCTCTTCTCCCCAATTCTATTCAATACCTCCTCATTAGTTATGTGATCTTCACATCTAATCTTCAGCATTCTTCTGTAGCACCACATTTCGAAAGCTTCTATTCTCTTCTTGTCCAAACTATTTATCGTCCATGTTTCACTTCCATACATGGCTACACTCCATACAAATACTTTCAGAAACGACATCCTGACACTTAAATCTATACTCGATGTTAACAAATTTCTCTTCTTCAGAAACGTTTTCCTTCCCATTGCCAGTCTACATTTTATATCTTCTCTACTTCGCCCATAATCAGTTATTTTGCTCCCCAAATACCAAAACTCCTTTACAACTTTAAGTGTCTGATTTCCTAATCTAATTCCCTCAGCATAACCCGACTTAATTCGACTACATTCTATTAGCCTCGTTTAGATTTGTTGATGTTCATCTTGTATCCTCCTTTCAAGACACTGTCCATTCCGTTTAACTGCTCTTGCAATTCCTTTGCTGTCTCTGACAGAATTACAATGTCATCGGCGAACCTCAAAGTTTTTATTTCTTCTCCATGGATTTTGATACCTACGCCGATTTTTTCTTTTGTTTCCTTTACTGCTGATGTTGAATAACATCGGGGAGAGGCTACAACCCTGTCTCACTCCCTTCCCAACCACTGCTTTCCTCTCATGCCCCTCGACTCTTATAACTGCCATCTGGTTTCTGTACAAATTGTAAATAGCCTCTCGTTCCCTGTATTTTACCCCTGCCATCTTTAGAATTTGAAAGAGAGTATTCCAGTCAACATTGTCAAAATGTTTCTCTAAGTCTACAAATGCTAAAACGCAGGTTTGCCTTTCCTTAATCTTTCTTCTAAGATAGGTCGTAAGGTCTATATTGCTTCACGTGTTCCAGTATTTCTACGGAATCCAAACTGATCTTCCCCGAGGTCGGCTTCTACCAGTTTTTCCATTCGTCTGTAAAGAATTCGTATTAGTATTTTGCAGCTGTCAATTATTAAACTGATAGATCGGTAATTTTCACATCTCTCAAAACCTGCTTTCTTTGGAATGGGATATATTATATTCTGCTTGAAGTATGAGGGTATTTCGCCTGTCTCGTACATCTTGCTCGCCAGATGGTAGAGTTTTGTCAGGACTGGTTCTCACAAGGCCGTCAGTAGTTCTGATGAAACGTTGTCTACTCCCGGGGCCTTGTTTTTGACTCAGGTCTTTCAATGCTCTGTCAAATTCTACACGCAGTATCGTATCACCTATTTCATCTTCATCTACATTCTCTTCCATTTCCATAATATTGTCCTCAAGTACATCGCCCTTGTATAGACCCTCTATATACTCCTTCCACCTTTCTGCTTTCCCTTCTTTGCTTAGAACTGGGTTTCCATCTGAGCTCTTGATATTCATGCAAGTTGTTCTCTATTTTCCAAAGGTATCTTTAGTTTTCCTGTAGGCAGTATCTATCTTACCCCTAGTGAGATAAGCCTCTACATCCTTGCATTTGTCTTCTAGCCATCCCTGCTTAGCCATTTTGCACTTCCTGTCGATCTCATTTTTGAGACGTTTGTATTCCATTTTGCCTGCTTCATTTACTGCATTTTTATATTTTCTCCTTTCGTCAATTAAATTCAATATTTCTTCTGTTACCCAAGGATTTCTACTAGCCCTCGTCTTTTTACCTACTTGATCCTCTGCTGCCTTCACTACTTCATCCCTCAGAGCTACCCATTCGTCTTCTACTGTATTTCTTTCCCCCATTCCTGTCAATTGTTCCCTTATGCTCTCCCTGAAACTCTGTACAACCTCTGGTTTAGTCAGTTTATCCAGTTCCCATCTCCTTAAATTCCCACCTTTTTGCAGTTTCTTCAGTTTTAATCAACAGTTCATAACCAATAGATTGTGGTCAGAGTCCACATCTGCCCCTGGAAATGTCTTACAATTCAAAACCTGGTTCCTAAATCTGTGTCTTACCATTATATAATCTATGTGATACCTTCTAGTATCTCCAGGATTCTGCCATGTATACAACCTTCGTTTATGAATCTTGAACCAAGTGTAAGCTATGGTTAAGTTATGCTCTGTGCAAAATTCTACCACACGGCTTCCTCTTTCATTTCTTACACCCAATCCATATTCACCTACTATGTTGCCTTCTCTCCCTTTTCCTACTCTCGAATTCCAGTCACCCATGACTATTAAATTTTCGTCTCCCTTCACTACCTGAATAATTTCTTGTATCTCATAACAAATTTCATCAATTTCTTCATCATCTGCAGAGCTAGTTGGCATATAAACTTGTACTACTGTAGTAGGTGTGGGCTTCGTGTCTATCTTGGCCACAATAACGCGTTCACTATGCTGTTTGTAGTAGCTTACCCGCACTCCTATTTTGTTATTCATTATTAAACCTACTCCTGCACTACCCCTAATTTATTTTGTATTCATAACCCTGTATTCACTTGACCAAATGTATTGTTCCTCCTGCCACCGAACTTCACTAATTCCCACTATATCTAACTTTAACCTATCTATTTCCCTTTTTAAATTTTCTAACCTACTTGCCCGACTAAGGGGTCTGACAATCCACGCTCCGATCCGTAGAACTCCAGTTTTCTTTCTCCTCATAACTCCTCTTGAGTTGTCCCCGCCCGCAGATCCGAATGGAGGACTATTTTACCTTCGGAATATTTTCCCCAAGAGGAGGCCATCATCATTAAACCATACAGTAAAGCTGCATACCCTAGGGAAAAATTACGGCTGTAGTTTCCCCTTGCTTTCAAACGTTCGCAGTACCAGCACAGCAAGGCCGTTTTGGTTAGTGTTACAAGGCCAGATCAGTCAATCATCCAGACCGTTGCCGTTGCAACTACTGAAAAGGCTGCTGCCCCTCTTCAGGAGTCACACGTTTGTCTGGCCTCTCGACAGATACCCCTCAGTTGTGGTTGCACCTACGGTACCTGTATCGCTGAGGCATTCAAGCCTCACCACCAACGGCAAGGTCCATGGTTCATGGGGAGGAGGGGGCCTGGCTACTTCTCTTGAAATGCTCTCATATTAGCACATGTGTGAATGTTCCCCTGGTAAACCCGATTCGTCCTTCAGGTAGCCCCACAACCAGAACTCACAGGGAGTGAGATCAGATGATCGTGCTGGCTAAGCATTTGGAAACGATCAGCCGATAATTCTGTAATATCCACATGTGTTTCCGAGAATGAGGTCAACCTCACGAGCGATTTGCATTCGGCCCCATCTTGCATGAAAACATTTCAGATCCATGCGTCTCTCTCCCATAGGACGAGTATGACATGCTTGCGAAGCATATCGCAGTAGCGCTGGCGAGTCACACTGCACGTCTTTGATCCTTGAGTGCCAACCTGTTCAAAATAAAACAGCTGGTGATGAATGAAGCCGTGACACGTTCACCATACAGGGGAACTTCAGGCACAGTGACTGGATGTGAAGATCCCCACACTCGGCAATTCTGTGTGCTCACCTCACCTGTCGTCTGTTCATAGGGTGTTCCAGGGCCAGCCCACGTCAACGTCAATTCTTGCGAGAAACCGGAGAGCGAAGTCAACATGTCGTTGTGCATCCCGTGGTGCAAGCTGCTTTACGATATGGATCTTGTATGGATACCACTTGAGACTGGTTCGAAGCACCTTCTGTACAGTGCACCACGAGATGTTCTACTGTCGTGACGACTTGGAATTGTGCTTAGCGTTGTCTGCCATAGCAACAGTGATTTCATCAACTACCTGTAGTGCAACAGGTCGTCGGCCTCTTCCAGGAGCGACGTCCAGTTCTCCAGTTGATTCGAACTTCATGGTGCTCCGCACAGCAGGTGAAGAAAGAGGACTCGTCCGCAATCCTTTCAGCCGACGATATTCTCGAAGTGCTGCTGCAGCATTACTGTTGTTTTGATAATAGAGCGTCACCAATAATGCCCTGCTCCTTCTGTCCACGCTCATGCTGACACGTCAACAAGTGCACTGCGACTGATCAGGTGTGTGGAGCTGTTAATGACGATGACTGATCACGGCAATTGGTGGCCGTAGTTGTAACTGGAAGGTGGCGCTGTGACGCATGGAAATCATGCTACCCATACTCTGGACAGTAATGCTACCAAGATTGGTACTCGTACGGTAGTCTCCGTGTTATAACGTGATAAGTAGGTAAAGATTAATTATAATCACTCGGTATATACTCACATTTACTGGGATATATATATTTTTTACTTCTTCATATTTCATATTATCGATATGACTTCATTCACATATACAACATGGGACTTAATTTAACTACCTTTTATGAAAGTCGACTTTTACTTAATATTATGTAGACCATCTTTTGCTGTAAATCAACTAGGCACAGAGAAGTGCGTCACATTACTTAAATTATCAGTTTTTTTAAATGTAAGCACGTAGTATTTAAACAACCAGGGAATAACAATGGTTTTAATTTTATTCAGGTTCCGCTTGAAAATAGGACATCCTCGAAATCAGTAGCGGAAAAATGAATTAACGCAGAAAATAATTAATCGCGGCTCTGGTTGAGCATAAACATATAAATTAAAAATGCAATTTATACATTTTAAACGAAGCTGCGGAATATCATAAATACAAACATATACTCAAAATAAATTTTAAAAATGTATAATAATTTCGTATTGTTTGTCCTACAAGGTTTAAAATATCCATACAGCGCGTGTGGAAGAATAACTACTGTTTCTTTCAGCGGTACGGTTTGTGTTACCTGCCTGCAGCAATACTGGGGCTGACCCTTTTGCAGATTCATAACGAGCGGTAAGCTCGACCGCGTGTCTCCCTGGCCTTTCTGTTGTCAGCGCTTGATGTCAAGGCGTCGTACCCTATCCGCTATTACATGTACACTTCAGTCTGCTGCTCAGAGTTTGGTGGGACGCATTCACAAACAACAGTTTTAATTCAGGAAAACATTGATGCTAATTTATTTTTCTCCAGGGCTACAACTTATGTTATTTCACACAACTCCTACCTCGAAATCACCGACCTACTATCGTTGCATTTCCAATAGAGCAAAGTTTTATAAGTTTTCTTTATACATAACCAGAACGAAGTCACTTTATTGATCCTTAACGCCAGCGTAACGTACATTAGTCACAGTCTTGCATAGGCGAATGTAATTACCAGCTTGCACTATTTCAAATGGTTCAAATGGCTCTAAGCACTATGGGACTTAACATCTGAGGCCATCAGTTCCCTAGACTTACAATTACTTAAACCTAACTAACCTAAGGACATCACACACATCCATGCCCGAGGCAGGATTCGAACCTGCGACCGTAGCAGCCACGTGTTTCCTGACTGAAGCACCTGGAACCACTCGGCCACCGCAGCCGGCTGTGTAACTATTTCGTTGGGCGGCTGATTGTTAGACCTAGAAATCGCAGCAGCCTTACACATCAGTAGCAAGTTATCCTTGTATTTACTTCTGTAGGGCACGGCGCCGGAGCTAATATGTCTCACTCTATTAATAAAACAATATAATGCTTTACAGTACCAATAACTGGAGAGCATGCGACAGCATGCGCTGCGTAGTATGTTCCAAAATGCGACACCTGAGAACGGGAGTCCCCCGGAGCTCATACCTCGGGTTCTGTTGGTAATAGAAAGGTAGCGTCAACTGTTCTGTACGGCACTTGGCCTAGGAACCATTTGCACACCCAATAGCAGGATCGTATTAGTGTCATTACCCTACGAGGACAATACAGAGTCAAAATGATAATATCACGCTCTTCCTCCTGGACAAGCACTTGGAGTAAATCTGTTCGTTATTTCTACAGTGGATGTGGGGTTATGGTGACACCACCATTTGAAGAACGGTTCCTCAGAAAACGATTTTTATACCATTTTACGTACTGAAACCGAGCTGGAGATTCCAAGACAGCTATACACAGCAAATGGCTGAATTGATAGCGAAATGTTCCTAAGATAACGATCTCGGACAACACCGAAAAATTAATTGACACCATTATCCGTTTCGGAGATTCAGAGAATCAAAGTTACCATACATGTACACGTTAAATCCACATGTAAAATCCGGTATGACATGAAATCTAAATAGCAAATAACCGCAACAAATTGCTCAAATTTTAACGTTATATTCTGTAGGCAATTATCTAGCAGTGCCATACTCCGGTTAGTAAAGATCTTTATTCGTTATCGAGAAACAACCCAAAAACACAGTTTTTTAGGTACCAAAAACGGAGCAGTGGATAATAGCAAAGCTATGCACAGCAAATGAGTGTAATTTTTACGATCTATTTCTAAGATCCAGATCACGAAAATCGTTGAAAATTTTCTTTATATCTTTATCCCTTCCCGAGATACGGAAATTCAGTTACCTTACTTGCACAGGTAAAATACGCACGTAAAATCCGGCGTGACCTGATAACGTAGTTCATAAAGTGACGTAGCATGGCTGGCTCTGAGCACTATGGGACTTGACATCTGAGGTCATCAGTCCCCTAGAACGTAGAACTACGTAAATCTAACTAACCTACGAACATCACACACATCCATGCCCGAGGCAGGATTCGAACCTGCGACCGCAGCTGTCGCGCGGTTCCAGACTAGCGCCTAGAACCGCTCGGTCACAACGGCCGGCGCGTAGCATGGCGAAATGTGATGTAAAGTGTCTTCATTATCATCAGGAGAGTACTGAGGCAAATGCAAAATTTATGTGCATTAAAAATCTGCTGTGAGGTGCAAAATTAGTTTTGCGTTATTTCAATAACAATGTCGAAATTTTACTGATTCATAAATTTCTTTCCATATGAGGGACATGCCCTGCAATAACAGGAAACCAATTTAAAATGCTCCTCTTGAAGCGCAAAAGAGAATAATATGCTTCCGTTGAAATGACTCTGACCCAAAAGTGGGATACCAGCTGCTTCATATTATCTGCCTCAGCACCTCTAAAAGTTTTCCCAAAATTTTTTACATACGAACATTTTGCTCACATTTTTATGCTGAGAGAGTAGGCAGTGGCAATAGGAAGTAATACATATTGGATGATAATAGATTGTGGTGTTGTGTAGAAAGAGCGAATCAGATAACCGCAGTATGAGAGGGCAGTGGAACATAGTTGACAGTGAGAGAACTGTGCTAGGAAAAGAGTGATGGCGGGGAGACGATAGTGACAGTGACAAGAGACAGCAACAGGGAGAAGGAATGAACGAGACAGTAACAGTTAAAGAGCGGAAGAGAGTGAGAGTGAGAGGACAAAGTAGCAGTAAGACAGAACGAAGGAGGCCGTTGCTGTGAGACAAGGAAAGAAGGAAGGGAGATTGAGTTCGAAATCGGCCGTGTCCTTTCAGTTGAACCATACTGTCATTTGCATGGAGCGAAATTTAGGGAAATCAAGGAAAATCTAAATCTGGATGGCCGGACGCAGGTTTGAACCGTTGTCCTTCCTCGTGCGAGTCCAGTGTGCTAACAAATGCACCACCTCACTGGGTGGCTGTGAGAGTGGAGGCAGTGGCAATGAGACAAAAGAGAAAATAACAAACAGTTGGGCTGAAAGAGTGAGTAAGAATAGGCAAGTGGGAGTGGATGGGTATGAGCGAGTTACAGTGGTGACCTAGTGGGTGTGAGCGAGTGAAAGGTGGGAGAACTTATGGGAGTGAGTGGTGAGTTGCATGTTAAAAAGAGGGCGAATATGATCGCATGAGAAAATCTTTGGGAACATTTTTAGAGAAGGTGCCAAGGAAAATAGAATAATGAAGCTGGTACCACACTTTACAATCAGAGGTCTTTAAACAGGAGGATGTCCTTTTCTTTCGCTCCAACAGGAGCATTTTTTCGCTGAAGCTACTCATACTTCAGTGTGTTCAAAAAGTTCGATAATTTCGAAGCATGGGTGAATGAAAACATGTTCCATTTCAAGCTGTCGTACGATTCCAACCCTTGAACAGTACCGAAGCATACTTTTATAAGACTTTTATTATATTTTCAGTCTGGTTGGCATGAAAGTCGTATTGTAAAAGTAATTATGAAATTGCAAAATTTTTGTCTGATGACTCCAATGGACATTTCTCACACATAATAATAGTTATTTTCAGTGACCAGCTGCATATGTAAAGATAACTGTCCATATTTTTATCATCCATGTTTTTTATTTAAGTGTACAGTTGTGCACAGATGTATCCGAACGACCTGAATTAAATTTCACCTGATTCGCTGTGTAACCTACATAACGCAGCTGTCGAGCAGGTCCTCTAATCGCTCCTTGGTACAGTCGTTTGACTACTGAAAATGGCTCCAACAACTCACCACTAGATAACTCGGCTCTGTATAGCAATAACTCGAGATGTAAAGTAATACCACGATACTACAAATATCAGGGAACACCTCATCACAGATAAGACTGTCCTTAAGTCTTGTAAGCTCACATTTATTGCAATAAATGACATACCTAAAATGTTACCACTCTCATTATTACGTCAGATATGTAATGCACGTAGTAAGTTCGTCGTATTCACGACTTCCTCTTCAAAGTAACATACAGTACTTGTTATTTAACACAAAATGACATTAAAAATTTAAGTTATTCACGAGCAATTACTTGAGAATATGTATGAACTTCAAATGACACGACGAACAGTCTCGTTCTGCATAGGGATTCCAACCCAGGTCATGCAGACTAAGATTTTGTGACTGACGGAAACTAACAGTCATTCCTGACTAAGCATACAGAGACTGATATACCTCGATTTTTTACAGTATCAGTTAGCAAGTATCAACTTTAAATTACATAACGTAAACATTTTTAACGGACGCGAATTCCTACCCAGCATCTATTGTTCCTGTTAACGAACTACGAGAGATGTTAAATATTGCTTCTTCACAGGTAACTTACTTGAAATGCCGTGAGGTAAAGCTTTGTGTTGGAAAGGGAATCGAACCGAGAACCTAATCGGATTGTTATCGAAGCACAATCAACTGTGACATATCGGATTTTCTCGGCAGTAGCTAGATGTTTTAACTGAAATGACGAGACAAAACATTAATTTTTTGCTTCCTAGGACTCCAACCCGGAACCTATAGCTGTTATATTCTAGAGAAAACGAACGTTAAATATGGGTTTATTACATCAGCAGCGACATGTGAGCATGTTTGAACTAGAAATAATATGACGAAGAGTTCAGTGCTGACTGGGAATCGAACCCCACACATACCGTTGTTGACTACACACAAGGAGACGTCAGCTACCGAATTTTTTTCCACCAGCAGCTCGGAAAAACATCCTTGAACTTACAGTGAACTCTCAAATAGTCCTGTGTCTCAGTGGGAGTCAAAACCGTCAGATATCGTTAGTGATGACAACGAATGAAAATGCATTAAAAATCAAAATTATTATCCACCAGCAACAAGTGATATCATGCTAGAGCTTGATAGTACATAATGAAAACCTTAGTGCCGGGCCAGCATTCGAACCCATTCACGCACAATATGTGGAGATGTTGAGGAATCTGCAGTTTTGAACAAACAACAAATTGTAGTCGAGCTGTATTATCACGAAGGGGTCAAATTTCGCGTTAATGGCGGTCTGAGTTGCATTCCAAGTTCAGAACCAATTTTATCGACATAAAGAAGCTCAAATAAAAGATGGAGTAAGGGATCTGTGACCCCATATAGCGCTTGTTTCGTCACTAGAAATAAATAACTAGTATAAGAAAAGTTACTGGTGATAGAGTTCCCACATTTCGCCACTCCTGACTTTATTGTGGTTGAACCTTACGTCTACTTGGTAGAGAAGGAATATCATGTTTAATGTGAATTTCAGACCACAATGCCATTATACCTTCTTCACTTGGCGTTGCCAGAAGAGATTAGAATCTGTCCCTCCCTATTGAAAATCTATGGCTGAAGTTGCAATCGAACCCAGACCATCATCATGGGAAGCCGGCCGAAGTGGCCGTGCGGTTAAAGGCGCTGCAGTCTGGAACCGCAAGACCGCTACGGTCGCAGGTTCGAATCCTGCCTCGGGCATGGATGTTTGTGATGTCCTTAGGTTAGTTAGGTTTAACTAGTTCTAAGTTCTAGGGGACTAATGACCTCAGCAGTTGAGTCCCATAGTGCTCAGAGCCATTTGAACCAACCTAAACGGCCCCTTTATCATTACAGGCCCTGGGCGGTGCGACAGCACACTGACAACAGTAATGTGCTTATACTGACAACTTCACTGTTCCTTTTACCTGATTTTGTAATCATTTAAATAAAACAACATGACCTTCCATTGGGAGACATTTCGTCCCCCTTTTCGTCTTGTGAAATCTGTCAGTAAGCTTTTTGCATTCCAACCAGCGAAATGCGGCAGAGTACGGCCGGTAAACGATTCACTAACCACGATTTAGTGCCGTTAAGACGATTTCTTTGAACATTGGCTTAGCTGAAGGAATTTAGTTTCTTCTTAAATCGCCTTATGCAGCAACGTTCACAGATATCTCAAATAGGAAAATCTCTTTATCCAGGTACGAAGGTTGTAAAACAAACTTCCCACAGTTTGTGTCAGGTTGATCTTTTCGTCTGATAGCACTGCGTAAGTAGTTCGTGTAAGAGGTATCACAAGTAGTGTTCCTGTAGCTGTGGGAATCATTGGTTGAAAACGAGTTTAACACCAATGGGTACGACACTGCTATATATTCAAAATGATTATCAATATAAGTCTGATTGCATCCATAAGCCGAGGTGTATATATAATATTGAAGCTAGACTTTGTATCTTTGTCTTCCTTGAGTGGGCATTGGAAGGCGTTGACACACACGTATACAATGAATACTTTGAACGCTATCTTTAACGTTGCTCTCATAAACTAATTTTGATAATTTAATTCTTCTGATTCTTATGCGTTCAATATGTGTTGTAGATACAGTCTTAGAAAAAAAAATTGACCACCGAGACGTTCACGTAAGGTGGACAATACAGTCGTGCTCCCTCTGAAATCTATGTTCGGCAATATTCTCGACCTGGCAACATAGTAGACCGCTACACTTCCCGAAGGAACTCTTGACTGCAGTCAGAATACTTCACTCTTGTCTATGACCGTAGTCTTGAAGTAAAACACGAGACTGGCTAATACGATGTCTGGTAACCAAAAGCACATATTTTTATCCCCCCTTTCTCTCGGTGCTGAAGGTATGAGTATAATTCAAGCAAATCTACAATATATTTCGCTTTCTGTCACATTGGTAATAACAGTTTGGTTCAACAATATTTTAGCGAGAGATTTCTTGGCCGACCATCTGCTTCTGAACACTGCATGTGTCTGAGTTCTTTGGGACCCGTTTGCTGCCTACCGGCGGGGCCCAAGGCACTGCGCCACCTCGCCTTCTGCCGACAATATCTGCTCCACTCCTCACTCTCGATGTGGTAAAATGTTTTAATGTTGTTGAGTGGTGGCCCGTAAAATCTGTCTACGGTTTGTGTTTCACACTCGATAGCAATGGAGGCACAAAACCGTTTTTATCTGATGAGTATTTTATTACACTAGTATGCAATACATCAATGTGGCATGGCATTAATTTCGTTGTGTCTGATCCAGTGCTCTATAATTAAAGCGTCACATCCTGTTCTTTTACCTTTCACAGGAGATTCTTCAAATAATTTATTTTTGCCACTGATTCATATGTGTTGGTCAAGGCACAGAGAGTACGTGTAATGTAATGTATTTGGTTTCTTTCTTTGATTCCCTATGGTAAATGGATGCGAAACATTGTGTCAATACCTTTCGGAACCTGCTGTATAGATACTAAGGCAAATTGCTTGTTTTGAGGTCCATACATTAAATAATGGAGAACTGAACGCTGTTCAAAAGTGATATTTAAAATATTCAATTGGATTTAAGACGACAAAATTGCTCATATTTGAAGCTGCCCAGAGAAAAAGTAAGTAGCTAGAGCCGCCTGTTAGCAAATGTCTGCAGAGAGTTCCTAATTTCTACTGTGGAAACTTAGCATAGATGCCCTGTAGTAACCAAGACGTTCCTTTCCTTCGTACATATCAGCCTGGCATGTGAGTCTTAAATGAAGAACAATATTGAATTTCTTATCGTTGACAGTCGATTCGAATTTCTTCAAAGACACTTGTATTGTGAAGCAGCTTGGCATTCAGAAAGGCGAGATCTATGACCATTAACACAACTTACTGTCAGCTTCAACTTCTGTAGACCTGTTTTCCTCAGTTGCGTGTAATATTACGGTATGTTGATAATTTTTACTTATGGGCCGTCTGATACAAAGAACATTCAGATGTTGGAAGTATGAAGCAACCCATTTCACATTTTAAACACCATAAACTTCGTCCAACAAACATGGAACAAGAAACGAAAATAATGAGAATAAGCAACTATGACAAACATCTTACACAAATACAAGAAAACTTCCACATCCAGACAGCCATAGCAGAAAACAAACATGTGATAAATGAACAAACACACATCAGCACAGGCTCCCTACTACACTTCATAAAGGAAATGATAAGATAACCCCCCCCCCCCCCCCATGAACCATGGATCTTGCCGTTGGTGGGGAGGCTTGCGTGCCTCAGCGATACAGATACCCGTACCGTAGGTACAACCACAACGGAGGGGTATCTGTTGAGAGGCCAGACAAACGTGTGGTTCCTGAAGAGGGGCAGCAGCCTTTTCAGTAGTTGCTAGGGCAACAGTCTGGATGATTGACTGATCTGGCCTTGTAACAATAACCAAAACGGCCTTGCTGTGCTGGTACTGCGAACGGCTGAAAGCAAGGGGAAACTACGGCCGTAATTTTTCCCGAGGGCATGCAGCTTTACTGTATGATTAAATGATGATGGCGTCCTCTTGGGTAAAATTTTCCGGAGGTAAAATAGTCCCCCATTCGGATCTCCGGGCGGGGACTACTCAAGAGGATGTCGTTATCAGGAGAAAGAAAACTGGCGTTCTACGGATCAGAGCGTGCAATGTCAGGTCCCATAATCGGGCAGGTAGGTTAGAAAATTTGAAAAGGGAAATGGATAGGTCAAAGTTAGATATAGTGGGAATTAGTGAAGTTCGGTGGCAGGAGGAACAAGACTTCTGGTCAGGTGACTACAGGGTTATAAACACAAAGTCAAATAGGGGTAATGCAGGAGTAGGTTTAATAATGAATAGGAAAATAGGAACGCGGCTAAGCTACTACAAACAGCTTAGTGAACGCATTATTGTGGCCAAGATAGATACGAAGCCCACACCTACTACAGTAGTACAAGTTTATATGCCAACTAGCTCTGCAGATGACGAAGAAATTGAAGAAATGTATGATGAAATAAAAGAAACTATTCAGATAGTGAAGGGAGAAGAAAATTTAATAGTCATGGGTGACTGGAATTCGAGTGTAGGAAAAGGGAGAGAAGGAAACGTAGTAGGTGAATATGGATTGGGGCAAAGAAATGAAAGAGGAAGCCGCCTGGTAGAATTTTGCACAGAGCACAACTTAATCATAGCTAACACTTGGTTTAAGAATAATGATAGAAGGTTGTATACATGGAAGAACCCTGGAGATACTAAAAGGTATCAGATAGATTATATAATGGTAAGACAGAGATTTAGGAACCAGGTTTTAAATTGTAAGACATTTCCAGGAGCAGATGTGGACTCTGACCACAATCTATTGGTTATGACCTGTAGATTAAAACTGAAGAAAATTCAAAAAGGTGGGAATTTAAGGAGATGGGACCTGGATAAACTGAAAGAACCAGAGGTTGTACAGAGTTTCAGGGAGAGCATAAGGGAACAATTGACAGGAATGGGGGAAAGAAATACAGTAGAAGAAGAATGGGTAGCTTTGAGGGATGAGGTAGTGAAGGCAGCAGAGGATCAAGTAGGTAAAAAGACGAGGGCTAGTAGAAATCCTTGGGTAACAGAAGATATATTGAATTTAATTGATGAAAGGAGAAAATATAAAAATGCAGTAAATGAAGCAGGCAAAAAGGAATACAAACGTCTCAAAAATGAGATCGACAGGAAGTGCAAAATGGCTAAGCAGGGATGGCTAGAGGACAAATGTAAGGATGTAGAGGCTTATCTCACTAGGGGTAAGATAGATACTGCCTACAGGAAAATTAAAGAGACCTTTGGAGATAAGAGAACCACTTGTATGAACATCAAGAGCTCAGATGGAAACTCAGTTCTAAGCAAAGAAGGGAAAGCAGAAAGGTGGAAGGAGTATATAGAGGGTCTATACAAGGGCGATGTACTTGAGGACAATATTATAGAAACGGAAGAGGATGTAGATGAAGATGAAATGGGAGATACGATACTGTGTGAAGAGTTTGACAGAGCACTGAAAGATCTGGGTCGAAACAAGGCCCGCGGAGTAGACAACATTCCATTGGAACTACTGACGGCCTTGGGAGAGCCAGTCCTGACAAAACTCTTCCATCTGGTGAGCAAGATGTATGAAACAGGCGAAATACCCTCAGACTTCAAGAAGAATATAATATATCCAATCCCAAAGAAAGCAGGTGTTAACAGATGTGAGAATTACCGAACAATCAGGTTAATAAGCCATAGCTGCAAAATACTAACACGAATTCTTTACAGACGAATGGAAAAACTAGTAGAAGCCGACCTCGGGGAAGATCAGTTTGGATTCCGTAGAAATACTGGAACACGTGAGGCAATACTGACCTTACGACTTATCTTAGAAGAAAGATTAAGGAAAGGCAAACCTACGTTTCTAGCATTTGTAGACTTAGAGAAAGATTTTGACAATGTTGACTGGAATATTCTCTTTCAAATTCTAAAGATGGCAGGGGTAAAATACAGGGAGCGAAAGGCTATTTACAATTTGTACAGAAACCAGATGGCAGTTATAAGAGTCGAGGGACATGAAAGGGAAGCAGTGGTTGGGAAGGGAGTGAGACAGGTTTGTAGCCTCTCCCCGATGTTATTCAATCTGTATATTGAGCAAGCAGTAAAGGAAACAAATGAAAAATTCGGAGTAGGTATTAAAATCCATGGAGAAGAAATAAAAACTTTGAGGTTCGCCGATGACATTGTAATTCTGTCAGAGACAGCAAGGGACTTGGAAGAGCTGTTGAACGGAATGGATGGTGTCTTGAAGGGAGGATATAAGATGAACATCAACAAAAGCAAAACGAGGATAAAGGAATGTAGTCGAATTAAGTTGGGTGATGTTGAGGGTATTAGATTAGGAAATCAGACACTTAAAGTAGTAAAGGAGTTTTGCTATTTGGGGAGCAAAATAACTGATGATGGTCGAAGTAGAGAGGATATAAAATGTAGACTGGCAATGGCAAGGAAAGCGTTTCTGAGGAAGAGAAATTTGTTAACATCGAGTATAGATTTCAGTGTCAGGAAGTCATTTCTGAAAGTATTTGTATGGAGTGTAGCCATGTATGGAAGTGAAACATGGACGGTAAATAATTTGGACAAGAAGAGAATAGAAGCTTTCGAAATGTGGTGCTACAGAAGAATGTTGAAGATTAGATGGGTAGATCACATAACTAATGAGGAGGTACTGAAGAGGATTGGGGAGAAGAGGAGTTTTTGGCACAACTTGACCAGAAGAAGGGATCGTTTGGTAGGACATGTTCTGAGGCATCAAGGGATCACCAATTTAGTATTGGAGGGCAGCGTGGAGGGTAAAAATCGTAGGGGGAGACCAAGAGATGAATACACTAAGCAGATTCAGAGGGATGTAGGTTGCAGTAGGTACTGGGAGATAAAGAAGCTTGCACAGTATAGAGTAGCATGGAGAGCTGCATCAAACCAGTCTCAGGACTGAAGACCACAACAACAACAACAACAAGAAAAAAAACAGAAAACTTTTCCCCCTTCACCTTCTGGACACACACTCACACACACACACACACACACATACACACAGACAAAAAAAATGTGTAACACCAAAATACACACACACACACACACACACACACACACACTCACACATAAACACACACACAAATACACACACACATACACATAAGCAGAACCCACAAAAAATTATGTATATACCACATCAAAACACACACACACACACACACACACACACACACACACACACAAACGCACACACAAATGCATACACGAACAGAACACAGCTACTTAAATAATTGGGTGTTATTGCATGCATCACTGGCAATATGTTGCCTCTTCTCTTATTGAGATTTTCATATTACCCTGAACACAAGATAAATCTGTATATTCTCGGTGACGAAACATCCCATATTCCATTCATCCTGATCCATTCGTTACATGCATTGGCAGCAATGAGTGAAAGGGAAGCTGTTGCGAGGTGACGAATAACAATAAAAATGGTAGTAACAACGAATCAGTAATCAAGGATGTTACTGCATTACAGACGATTAACAAAATAACCAAGAAAAGCTGAGTGTTTAGTTGGCCCAATGCATAGGTGTTCTTACCACTTCGTTACTGAATTCCGTTCTGGTTGTTTGCAGAGAGAAAAGAAAGTACCCTTTAGTCATACATATCGCTAGTACAACGAGATATTACCTATCAATTATCCTTGCTTTACATCACGAAACGAACATGGCGTCACCGAGCTGATATTTGAAATACATTTCTGTTTTCTCTCTCTGTCTCTCTCTTTTTATTTTTATTTTTTGAGGAGAGCATCGAGAAGTGCGAATAATAAGCAAGTAGGCATATAACCTGTTTACTGTAATTTTCATTGGGTCACATAATGCAAACATACAACTTTTAAGTGTATTATTGCGTTATTCCAGTTTTTGATAGTCTATTCGTGAGCTTTCTTGCATTCAGTGGGGTGAAACCTATCACAGGAGCAAGCAAAACACAAATATTTCTTGCACCATGCGCATTACACAAACGAAAACTCGCTACACTGACGTGTTGTCCGATATATTGCACGGAAAACATATCTGATTCACGTTGCTAAATTTGGATGCGTACCAAGTGTATAAAAGTATATCTTGAAATATGCAGAAAGTCACATGGAGGTATTCGACTGAAACATAGCCATGACCAAGACTGTAACTTGGGTCAACAGCATCGTTGTCTACCACCTTGACAACTCGAACGGTGACAGTGCTCGGCCGGTTACTTACGTTTACTGGTATCAAAGCTACAGCATGAAAGCACAAAAATGTTAATAACCCGAAGATCATTATCTTTGGAACCCATAGAAAGTAAAGCAGTCATCAGTCGGAAGAGTGTTTTGAACACCACAGTGCTTTAATAGGCATGGTCTTGTTGGAGGTGGTATGCCGTTGCTTTCCTCCGACCTTTGAGTTGACTTACCTAGCCGCTTAGTAGGGGAACCTACAGTTTAACGTGGCTTCCGGACCACAGTGCAACTCGCCATTTTTCACATCAACAAACACTGCCTGACGGTAAATATGTGGAAAATGGCCCATATAAATCGTGGGCCTAACGAGGGACTGAACCTGAGACCTTCGTATTCGTTCTCTTGCTCTTTATCACTTTGCCACTATGCAGCTACCACTGTAGTCTCTGCTTGGCATTAAAATTAAGGATCTCTCATTTGTGCCTGCGTTGGTACATGCGTGTCCCTTAGGAGACCTTACTTTTGGGATTACCCTCGTTTAAGTGTGTGTAAACGCCTTCCGGTGCCCACTCAAGGAAGACAAGGATACACAGTCTAGCTTCAATATTATATATACCCCTCGGCTTATGGATGCACTCAGACTTATATTGATAAGCATTTTGAATATATAGCAGTGTCGTACCCATTGGTGTTAAACTCGTTTTCAACCAATGATTCCCACAGCTACAGGAACACTACTTGTGATACCTCTTACACAAACTACTTACGCAGAGCTATCAGACGAAAAGATCAACCTGACACAAACTGTGGGAAGTTTGTTTTACAACCTTCGTACCTGGATAAAGAGCTTTTCCTATTTGAGATATCTGTGAACGTTGCTGCATTAGACGATTTAAGAAGAAACTAAATTCCATTAGCTTAGCCAGTGTTTAAAGTAATCGTCTTAACAGCACTAAATCGTGGTTAGTGAATCGTTTACCGGCCGTACTCTGCCGCATTTCGCTGGTTGGAAGACAAAAAGCTTACTGACAAATTTCACACGAGGAAAAGGGGGACGAAATGTCTCCCACTGGAAGGTCATGTTGTTTTATTTAAATGATTACAAAATAAGATAAAACGAACAGTGCGGTTTGTCAGTATAAGCACATACCGTTGTCAGTATGATGATGCAACGCCCAGGGCTTATAATGCTGATGGTCCCGTTTGAGTCAAGCATACTGTATACAAAAGTGGAAGAGAGAGCACCACTAAATTCTACAATCCGTATGCAATGCATACACACCGAAATTACTGTTACAGTGTACTTATGGGGCCCATTGAGTGAATTGCATATTTACCGGTGAGAAAGAGCACTGGGAAATAGTCTTCGCTGCATTAGGTTACTTAAACTGGTGTCATTCTGAGCTAGAATTTATGGTCAGCGACTAAGTATAAGCCGGCCGCAGAGTCCGAGCGGTTCTAGGCGCTACAGTCTGGAACCGCGCGATCCCTACGGTCGCAAGTTCGAATCCTGTCTCGGGCATGGATGTATGTGATGTCTTTAGGTTAGTCAGGTTTAAGTAGTTCTAAGTTGTAGGGGACTGATGACCTCAGCAGTTAAGTCCTATAGTGCTCAGAACAATTTTGAACTAAGTGTAAGGACAATGAGTCGGATGCGGGTTTTGCAACTGTGATATACTTCCCTACATTATAGAAGAGAATGGTTAGTTTGAACTATAATGCGAAAATTTTGAACTTTGATAATTTAGAATGAAAATCTGTCTGTTTACAGCAAAGGAAAACAATTGATTTTCTAAAACATTCTCTGTCATGCACAACTTGAAACAGGTCACGTCGAACAAAACATATGTAAGAACTGACAGCGACTTATATCGGAAGGCAGTAAGATCCCTTGGCTTTTGGTTTGGCAGTATTCGACAGCCATTTCTAGGCGCAAGTAAATGAAAAAAAGCAGCGCGTTTTTGTTATCAAGTAACCCCTTCATCAATTACTTTAGTTTTAATGTAACCTACGAGTAATTGCTGATGTTTGATATTACCATTGTAAGTAGGCTGTTTAGGTTTTTATGCTGGTAACGCCACGTAGTGCTCTGTATGAAAATCACTGCCAGTGCTGTGTGCAGTCTGTGGCTGGTTGGCATTGTTGGAACATTCGCTATTGTACTGTTGGGCAGGTGGATGTGAATAGCGCGTAGCGTTGCGCAGTTGGAGGTGAGCCGCCAGCAGTGGTGGATGTGGGGAGAGAGATGGCAGAATTTTAAGAGCGGACGATCTGGACGTGTGTCCGCCAGGAAGAGTATATTTTTAATACTGGATATCATAAAATAACTTTTGAACACTATTAAGGTAAATACATTGTTTGTTCTCTATCAAAATCTATCATTTGCTAACTATTCCTATGAGTAGTTAGTGCCTTCAGTAGTTACAATCTTTTATTTAGCTGGCAGAATTGGCGCTTGCTTTATTGCACTAGTTCGACTAACGAAGATATCTGTGAGGTGAGTGATTCATGAAAGGTATAGGTTATTGTTAGTCAGGACCATTCCGTCGTAGAGATTATTGAAAGTCAGATTGTGTGTCCGTTTTCTGATGGTCAGAATAAGTAAAGAGAGAAAGCTGAGCTGTTTGAAAATCAAATAACGTAAGGAGTTTATCAGCAAAGTAATTCACTGATTCTTCTAAGGGGACGTTTCAACATGAAAAGGATTCAGTAGACACGGAAAGAACTTGTTCTTGGGCAATTACCTCTATAATGACCAAAAGGCATTAAATGATCTTCAAGCACATGTGTTCCACCAGCGGTATGAAGAAAATGATAGTAATAATGACGGTAATAATCGATTTATCCGGCAACTTTACACTTCACAGTGCATTTTCTCGAACTAAGAAATTTCCTGAATTAGTGAAAATTTCAGCTTCACATAGAGGCTATGATGTCTAGAAGAGTCTTTACATCCCGTTGACGTGAGAATAGCATAATCTCCGGGTCAGAAGCTTGCTTCTACATAACCATTTAATAGACTCGCATTTTTTTCCGCCGTGACTAATTTTGTATGCTAAGAACATCATCCGTTACAGCACACTCCGGGGGCTGGGAAATGGGGCCACAATGGTCTGGTGGAACGAACTACAATAAGTGAAATGCGTGGGTTCAGGCATTTACTTTTAAGAGGCACAAACAGATTTACTATACCTCTGGTAACCTCAAGAGAAAGACGTTATGATACAGAATCCGCATTAAACATCACGTTCCTTCATTCCCAACTGGACAGAGCCGGTTTGCTTTAGGAAATGACATAGACGGAGGTCATTGTAAACAGAAATACTGTCGCCAGTAAACTTACTTACATTAAAAAATCTTATTTTATTTGATGAACCGATAGCCATTTAAAGGAACAGGGCTTTTATTTTACTTGTACTTGATTGAACTAGAGACGTTGAAAAATTTGGTGCTGGACTGTGATTCGAATTCAAATCTCCCCCTTCAAGGATCTGAATTTCTCGGAACAGTATAGTTCAATCATTTCGTTCCTTTTTCCAAGACTGCAATCTTCTCTAGGCCTCCTCCGAAGGTAAGTATGTGGGTCTGATTCCTGATCCAGTACATTGTGGCCCCATTTCATTTCGAGCCCTATCACATGCACACCGGCCTGCTAGTGAAAATTAACGTGTATTTTTAATGTCTGTTCATGTGTTGCCAACAATTTCTGGTCAACCACGCATACGTCTTACTGTTGGTGAGTATGCAATTGATACTTAAGCTATATTCGTGGACGATAAAGTAGAACGATAGGAGTGCGGTTCGATTGTCACTCGGGCACAAAAATTAGTATCCTTATTTTAGATTCAAACACGTAGGAGCTGGTAAGAAAAACCTATATGGAATATTTGATTTTCTTAGTTAACAATCCGATTATGAGTTGGGTTCGTACCTCCGTCACAGAACTTCACATCATGCACTTCATCTTTAAATGCATACACACTTTGTTACTTCTGAGTGGAGGTATATCAGACAACTTTCGTGGTTAGTTAACAGGGATGAAAGGGTCTTGATAGGACTCCCGGTTTATTACCAAAACTGTCGTCTTTTATTTTCAAGTTTAGATTTGGTTACTGATACTGGCGAAAATTTCAGTAATTAATGATTCTATCTGTCCAAGATGATGATGAATGATTCTTTATGGCTAGTCAGCAATATGATTACGTTAATGCTTGTTCCATAGATCATGAATACAACATTTCGTAAGGATGTAGAATGTGTCATTTTAATAAAAGATACCTTTACATATCGGTATTCAATTTCTTTACAACACTTTTTTACCCTCTCTCTCATTCTTTTTTATCTTTGTTTCTCTATCTCTCTCTCTCACTCTCTCTCACTCTCTCTCTCTCTCACACACACAAACACACACACACACACACACACACACACACACACACATTCTTTTTTTATTTTTATTTGTTTGGGTTGCTTGACTATCGGCGAGGCACGAAAACGTACGTGAAAGTGTTTCTTAGTTTTGAGTACTGTTACGAAAGAAATATAAAATCAACTATGAGAATAACCGATTTATGATGGTTAGTTTGCAGTCAGGTCTGAGTATTATTAGTAATTGCGCGTCCGTAAACCTGCTTACAGAAATGCGAATTAGACGCATAACGTATTCCAGGCCGTAGCAGACGCGTCTTTGAGAGACCAGCTATGGTCACTTCCCAGCCCGCTGTAGAATCACGTCGGTTCGTCTTCTTTTTGCTAGTACTGTGAGATTTGGCAACAAGGCAAAGTATATTTGGCAACTCTGTGATCGACGAGTTACTTCCTGGTGTGCATGGTATTAAGCCTCAAAGTTCACTTGATTTATCCCGTCATTTCCATTGAATAATCTGAGTTACTATCGCTTGAGGTGTAACAAAAGATTGTAAATTTACGGTTTTCAGCCCAGGAAAGTCGTTGCATTTGGAAATCGCAACTAACCTCGTCCTTTAAATAGCGGTTTACGAGTTCTAGCCAATACTGGCCTCGTAAGAGGATTGCACAACACATACCCCTTCGCTAGCTCTATAGTGACATGCTGACCTCTGAAAAAGCGTCGGTTATGGTTCGCGGTTCCATTCTCGCTGAATGCAACGTTTTTATCCCTTCTGTGAAAGAACTACAAGCAGTCAGATCAAACATCGATAAGCGAATCGCAAGAAAATACTTTCAGCTCATAGTGCAATGGTGAAAAACTTACAATGCTGCACAACAGGTAACGCCTCGTTCCGCTGCTGACAAGCAAATTTTGGGTCTCTAGGAATACGTAACTTTATTTATGAAATGCCACATTTGCATACCTGATGAGTATGACACAGCATACCAATTAAACACAAACCAAATCGAAATCTAAGTGAGTAGTATTTTATTAATTCTCGACGATACATGCCCGTTTGTGTACAGACACTCAGTTTTATCAAAGAGACTTTCGTCGTAAGGTTATATGAGGTTATCGTGGGTAGGTTCATTTCATTTCTTATAACGCAGTGCATAATTTTCGTAAGGTTTCTTTCAGTGTTGTTATAACAATTCTAAACATGAGAGAGAAATTAATCATCAACGATATATGCGAATTCCCTGATGTTATCTATGACAGTCTGACAATGCACATGCAGTTTATTGATTATATGCATGTAGAAAACTTGTTCTGAGTTAAAGCTGTCAAACAAGTTTTGAAGAAGAATAAAATGCCACTACCAGACGACAGCTAATGTAGAAAATATTTTTCTGACTATTTTGGCATTATGTCCTCTCCCCATTCATAATACAAAAGCTTCGAGATGCATCTGCTGCCTGGCCATCTATTAAACCCGAAAAGAACAAAATGTCTCATAAATTAGCCCTTGTTCCATATGTGGCTATTTTGGGTTGAGAAGTAAAGGGAATTACGTTCAAAGTTCCATTAAATTGGTAACTTCAGCAGACAGCAGAACTGTGTTGTAAAAAATGTAGCAGCAAATGTAGCAGAACTCGCGACGTTTTACCTATGGTGCGCCACACTTACCGTGAAGCTACTAGCTGTCATATAGCTAGAGTGCCTCCAGAAGTCAACAACAGTTCCTCCAGAACTTCCGCATTCCACAGTGCTGTTTGATAATCCATATGTCCAGATCTAGACTTCTGAGAGACAAACAATTACAGCTTTTTTTTTTTTGCACTGCAGGACGTTTTCAACAAACAGATAGCGCAATAGAGTAGCTTAATTGGAAAAGAACACTCCCTATTTAAATTTCTGCTTCCTGCACTGTTGGAAGTGGCAGTTACATGATTTTATTTCGGTGATTACAAAATAGAGTCGAATGTATGCACTGGGTAGCCGAGGCAGTTAGTTCATGGCGATTCGGTCAACCAAGTAAAGGAAGGTACTGAACATGCTGCAAACCACTACAGGGAGCCTGTGTATCAGAATTCTTATCGAGTCTGCCGCAATGGTGTTATGATAGAAAATGAGTCATACAGAAGAGGCGTTGGTGGTCTCTTGGATTGGTGATAGGTTCCTATGATGATGGTGTGGGTTCGATTCCAACTTCCACCAATGATTTTTATAGGGAAAGAGAACTATTAATCTCTTCTGGCTACGCCAAGTGAAGAAGTTATAATGGCATTGTGGTCTGAAATTCACATTAAACATGTCTACCAAGTAGACGTAAGTTCGAACCACAATAAAGTCAGGAGTGTGCGAAATGTGGGAACTCTATCACCAGTAACCTTTCTTATACTAGTTGTATATTTCTAGTGACGAAACGAACGCTATGTAGGGTCACAGGACCCTTATTCCATCTTTTATTTGAGCTTCTGATGTCGATAAAATTGTAAAATTGGTTCTGAACTTGGAATGCAACTCAGACCGCCCTTAACGCGGAATTTGATCCCTTTGTGAGAATACAGATCGACTACAATTTGTTGTTTGTTCAAAGTTGCAGATTCCTCAACATCTCCACATATTGCGCATGAATGGGTTCGAATGCTGGCCCGTATGGTGGATAATAATTTTGATTTTAAATGCATTATCATTCGTTGTCAACACTAACCATATCTGACGGTTTTGACTCCCAGTGAAACACAGGACAATTTGAGAGATCACTGTAAGTGGAGAAAAATTCGGTAGCTGACGTCTCCTTGTGTGTAGTCAACAACGGTATGTGTGGGGTTCGATTCCCAGTCAGCACTGAACTCTTCGTCATATTTTTTCTAGTTCAAACATGCTCACATGTCGCTGCTGACTTAATAAACCCATATTTAACGTTCGTTTGTTCTAGAATATAACAACGATATGTTCCGGGTTGGAGTCCCGGGAAGCAAAAAATTAATGTTTCGTCTCGTCATTTCAGTTAAAACATCTAGCTACTGCCGAGAAAATCCGATATGTCACAGCTGATTGTGCTTCGATAACAATCCAATTAGGTTCAGGTTTCGAATCCCTGTCCAACACAAAGCTTTAACTCACGGCATTTCAAGTAAGTTACCTGTGAAGAAGCAATATTTAACATCTCTCGTAGTTCGTTAATAGGGACAATAGATGCTGGGTAGGAATTCGCGTCTCAGGAATGACTGTTAGTTTCCGTCAGTCACGAAATCTTAGTCTGCATGACATGGGCTTGAATCCCTATGCAGAACGAGACGGTTCGTCGTGTCATTTGAAGTGCATACATATTCTCAAGTAGCTGCTCGTGAATAACTTAAATTTTTAATGTCATTTTGTTATAAATAACAAGTACTGTACGTTACTTTGAAGAGGAAGTCGTGAGTACTACGAACTTACTACGTGCATTACCTATCTGACGTAATAATGAGAGTGATTACATTTCAGGTATTCATTTCTTGCAGTAAATGTGAGGTTACAAGACTTAAGGACGACCTTATCTGTGATAAGGTGTTCCCTGGTATTTGTAGTATCGTGGTATTACTTTACATCTCGAGTTATTGCTATACAGAGCCGAGTTTTCTAGTGGTGACGTGTTGGATCCATTTTCAATAGTCTAACGACTGTGCCAAGGAGCGATTAGAGGACCTGCTAGACAGCTGCGTTATGTAGGTTGCATGCGAATCAGGCGAAATGCAATTCAGGTCATTCCGATACTTTTGAGCACGACTGTACATGAAATTTAATGTAAATTTGTTTTAATGTTTCCTGTAACCTTAATGTATGTAATTTATATCAAAAGAATACCCTTTGGTCTGGTAGAAAAAGTTTTCGATATGCAAAATTTTGTTATTGTGGAGGCAACAAATGAAAGGAATTTTCGGTGGGGTGACTCAATAGTGTAATGACGTACAGATGAGGAGATGTCGTTTAATCGATGACAGAAGTGATAATTTCATAGAAATCTGGGCACTTTTCTTTGTGGTGAAGGGAAGAAGGTTGCACGTGAAGGAGGGAATTACAATAGGTTGCTTGAAGAGACAGGTTGATTACGTGGATACGAGCAGACACAAAAGGTTCCAGAAACTGTCAGAGCAGCATTGTTGCAGTAAAAAACGATATTTCGAGAATAAATGCTACTTTGTCATTTTGGAAGAAGAAGTGGATTCGCAAAAGGAGGAAATTACAAGCAAAGAAGACACAAGTGGCAATATTTGAAGACCATACAGTTTGGGGATGGATCAGTGCAGCAAGTCAGAAGGTTATCGAAACGTCGAATGTACGAGAACAATTTTTCATCATCACAAAGCGATTGTATAGTGAATTTTCTCAGGCAGTGTACTGAGCGGTTGTCAGCTTTATTTTGGAAAGAGAGAGATATTGACCTACAGCTGTAGTGCAGATGGTGTTGCGAAAAGTGATTATTATGATTATTTGAGATTCGAAAGAGTGAACTGTGAACACAGCTGTATCATTAACGTATTTGAGGACAAATCTGAATGTTAACTGAAAAGCGAGTGTTTGAAATAAAATTCATGTTAGACTACTGAAAAACACCCTTGCATAACATTCATTGTTGTGTGCTTAGTGTCTATATTTCAGTCCCAGCACACCTTTTCCGCACAACTTTTCAAAAAGAATTCAAAGGGTTTGACAGAGTTCTACGGTAGCAATTACGGACTTGTAATACTATGGAAAATGATTTGAACATAAGTGATTTGTACATAAATTGGTTGCAAGCTGTAGCAGATATACTTTATAACCCAAGTTACTTACTACTTAATACCTCCATATGGGCTTTCGGAGCCCAAGACTTACTCGTGTACCCTTGATGACTGCACGACACAACCCTTTAAGCCTCGCCTGGACACGTCAGCACTGACCTTGGACTGATGATGACCGGAATCACGTTACCTGGTCGGACGAGTCTTCTTTCAAATTGTGTCGAGCGGATGGTAGTCGACGAGTATGGAGACAAATTCGTGAATCTATGGACCCTGCGTGCCAGCAGGGGACTTTTCAGACTAGTGGAGACTCTGTAATGGTGTGGGGCTTGTGCTGTTGGAGTGATATGGGATCCCTGATACGTCTAGATACGATTCTGATAGATGACACGTATACGTAAGCATCCTTTCTGATCACCTGCAACCATTGACGTCAGTTGGGCAATTCCAGCAGGACAATGCGACTCTCCCACACGTCTAGAATTGCTGTAGAGTGGCTCCAGGAACACCCTTTTGTGTTTAAATACTTCCGCTGGCCACCAGACTCCCCAAACATGAACATTATTGAGCATATCTGGGATGCCCTGCAACTTGCTGTTCAGAAGAGATCTCCACCCCCTGGTACTGTAATGAGTTATGGACAGCCATGTGGGATTCATGGTGTCAGTTCCATCGAGCACTACTTTAGACATTAGTTGAGCCCATGCCATATCGTGTTGCAGCACTTATGAATGCTCGCGAGATTAGGGAGATGCACCAGTTTCTTTGGCCCTTAGTATTTATTAGAACGTTAGTACTGTATGCAAAAAGTACCAGTTCTGCTTGTATGTTAAGCGAAAGGTCATTCACCCATATAAGAAATAGGAGTGGATACAAATTTGAGCCTTGTAGAACTATTTCTGTAGTTCCTCCCATCACTAGAATTTTCCTCCATTGCGACACTGTTTGAATTGTTCAGCAAAACCTTTTGCATTATGTTCTTTAAGTAGATAAGGCCCACTCGTTGGCATATGTAATCAACTGTCATTGTCTCTATTTCCGCATCTGTTCTAAGAGGTTGTAGGAAGATCATACACTCAAGAAAATAATCGAGTTTCAGATGCACTATTGTTCCTCTCCTTCACCTTTTCCTTCTGCTACACAGATCAACTTCGAAACCCTACAGATGGAATATTTTGCAGGAGTTATTAGTATAGGAGCACTGTCAAAAGGCGTTGTGATGCTCATGAAAAGGTCGTCTTAATGTTTAACTACAAAAACTAATGACTTATTTTTATCAATAGTCTATATTTTACATAAGTCCATAGTCAATGACTGTTATTTTGTAGTTTATTAGCTGTCTGGTGTGCTTAACTTATTTAGATTTTCACACGTTTCTTTTGCACAATTCCTACATCACATAATTTGATTTCACACATTCACACAATCCTATGAATGTTTAAGCATGAGGTTGGCGAATGTTTTTGCACGAAGGTGATGGACTTGAGCTAGATGGATGTGGGCAAGTATTGGATGTACAGCTTCGTTCGTCGTTCCTTGTTGGCTTTGCAATGGTGTGTTGCTGTTGTGGAGGTCCCATAATGGAATGGCGCTGTGAGTGCAGAATCTCGTGGTTTACTGGCTTTGTATGCGTGAAAGTCATCGTCATGTGTCGCTGAAAGCGGTCGTTTTTCGCTGTGATACTTCGCAGACGACTAGATTACAGTAGGATAGGGATTTGGGAAGGTATGTCGTCTATTCTTCACCCATCTTCTTTCTTGGTCTCAATCTTGTGAATCTTCAACTTCTGTTCTTCCTGCTTTTTCTCTGCTTCTTACTTGATTCTTGGTTCTTCTCTGGGCAGGATATGTGAATATTTATTGATAACTAGTCGCTTTAAAGTTCTCCTCTTAGTAACAGTTTGATAAATTGTTTGGACACGTTATTTTTACTTTGTGGAAGTTTTCTTCAGTTTCGTACTGCAGCGTGCTGTTTAATAGCAGTAGTGTGACTTTTACACATACTTTTTTGCCAGTGGTGGCTTGTCCAAGCGGTCTTCTCGTCGGGCAGTTTTTTTTGCTCACTTCGCTGAGTCAGGGCGTCCCAGGGCCCTCTTGGCCTTCTGTGTTCTGTCCCAGCACGGTTCCGCCACTCTGTGGTCCCGCTTAGCAGCAGATTGACTGCACACTTCGGCGACAAGGATCCTCTGTTGGTCTTGCTGTCCTTTCCCTTCTCTCAACGCTTCTGCCTTGTAGGAATCGTGGCTTGCTAATTACGTCATTTTCTTTCTTGATACTTCTCGCGTTGCCACTTGTGGGTCATTGCATCTGGTCCTTGCTGGAGTTTTTACAATGGTTCTTACAAAAAGTTTTACTTATAATCATCTAACATAGTATGTCTAGTACCTACATTGTTTTACGCCTTCTTAAAAAGCTTTACAAATTTCGGTGCCCTTTCCATGTTACAATTCTAAGATATTTTGAGTCTTAACCTCTACAAGAATCCTCAAATTGTTTTTTTTTATTTTTGTGTAGTGTTGTGGTGTATAGCATTTTCGTATTTCATGCTGTTAGACTATCTACGCTTTATCCCTTCACCCTAATCTATGCTGCTATTGGTGTATTTTTGTTTTTTGTTTTTATTGAAACTACTTTCTTTTCCCCACCTTCCACTTTCTTCATTCTTCTTTCTCCTGACGATCCTATCTGCAACATAGACTTGAAATATTGTGCTGATTATTTACCGGTAATAAAATTAATCTTCAAACTTTTTGATATGGCAAACATGGTGAAGTCCTTAGGTTTTGCCTGTTTTTGGGTTCATTAGTTCCACAGCATTATCATGAGCAATTTGGCTAATTATGACAGGTCCGTTGTATGCAGCGTAAAACTTATGTATTTTGTGTTTCTGTTTGCTGGAGAGATGGTGTGTTTTTACAAATACTTTCTGGCGTACTGAGACTGTTCTTTTAATTGCTGTTCTAACTCCTCTTTCTTTTCTTTTAATGGCTGCCTTTCTGATGTTGGAGAGTGCTGTTGCTATGGCTTGTTTGTGCTGTCTACGTGGTACAATAGGAACTCTATCATTTTCTCTGGTTATGTTTGGGGGTTCAATATTTTTAAGTACAGTAACTAAGGGTAGTAGTGTAGTGCTATGTGACATTTCATTTATTACTTCTTGAAAACCTTTAAGGTATATATCCCAAGTGTTATGTCTTTTGCCTGCATATAATTGGCATAAAGTGCCTATGTCATTCGTAGATCGTCCTGCTGGGTTTACGCTAGGTTTGTTTTTATATATGTAGATGGGTTTTATTTTGTGTTGTTTTAACGTGTTCTGCCATTGCACTGGTTTGTATTGTGGGCCATTATCCGAAATTATTCGTTCCACTTGACCTACTTGTCTGAGAAAATCTTGTCTAAATGCTTTACTTATAGCAAGACCAGTTGCCCGTTTTAATGGTGTCAAGGTAAGACATTTAGAAGTAAGTTCCAAAACGACAAATATGAAAATATATCCATTTTTGTGCGTGGGAGGGGCCCCATCAAATCGGTTGCAGCTATTTGTTTTAATTTTTTAGGGATTATTTGAAACATAGGTGGTTTGGTTTGGAAAGTGACGTGTATAGCCCTCATACATTTTTTGCATTTGACTAATACTGTTCTAATTCGTCTTTCCATATTAGGTAAATGGCTTGTTTGTTTTATTTTTTAAAAGCATTTATTTCGTCCAAAGTGGCCATTACTTAAATGTGTATACCATATGTACTTATTAATTAGTTCATCTGGGATATAAATTAACCATTCATTCGTTGCAACATTTCGTCTAAAAAATAAAACATTGTTTTTACGAGATAGTGCTGTTGAATGTCTGAAAAATCCTTACTTCTCCACTTGTGTTTGATTCCTAGTATTTTGGGATCCTTGTCCTGTTCTTTGCCTGTTTTTCAATGCTGTCGTAATGTAGTTTTCGAAAGGTACTTGTTTCATGTAGTACATTGTAAACTGGTCTTCTGCTGCTTCCAAACCTATGTTATTGGATGCACCCTGTGGACATCGTGATAAAGCATCTGCTAATACATTTGCTGGTCCTGGTATGTGTCTAATAGTGAAGTCAAATTCTTGTAGTATTAACATCCATCTGGCTAGCCTCCCATGAGTTTGTTTGTCAGATAACAGAAATTCTAATGCTTTGTGGTCAGAGTATACTTTTGTTTTTCTTCCGAATAGGAAGTATCGAAAACGTTGGAAGCCCCATACAATTGCCAATGCTTCCAGCTCAGTGACTAAATAAATTTTCTCGCTTTTTGTGAGTACACGACTGGCAAATGCAATTGTTCTATATGATCTTAGCCCTGCCTGTTCGTATTCTTGGAATAAAACAACTCCTAAACCAGTTTTCGCGCTATCAGTGGCCATACAAAAATTTTGTGTTAGATCAGGATGTGCTAAAATCGATGCTGCTGTTAGTGCGTTTTTCACTTTTAAAAAATCTTCATTGGCTTGTTGATCCCACACCCATGGTGTGTTTTTTCCAGTCAATGCACATTGGTGTGGTGTTGCGAGAGAGTCGATCGAAATAAATTTTTTATAGAATCCAGTGAGACCTAAAAATCCTCTGAGGGTTTTCTTACTATATGGAGTACATAATTCTTTGATTGCCATTAGTTTTTCTGGGTCGGGCATTACCCATTTCTCTGAAATTATGTGTCCTAGAAATTTGACCTCTCGCCTTCCAAATTTTGATTATGTTATATTTACTGTGACACCATGCTCTTTCATGATCTGTAAAAACTGATTTAATGCATCGTTGTGATGTTCCCAAGAGGGTTCTGCTATAATCACAACATCAAGATTACTTGTTATTTTTTGTAAAATTTCAGGACTGAGTATAGTATTAAATCCCCTAATAAACGCTGCTGATGATATGTTTAAACCAAATGGCAATCGTTTAAATTGGTAACATCTACCGAATACGATAAATGCTGTAAATTTTCTACATACTGGGGCCAATTCTATTTGCCAGAAACTACACCATAAATCAATTGATGAAAATATCTGAGCACCATGGAAGTTTTGTATCAATTCCTCTAATTTTTCTAGGCGATCTGTCTCAGTGATTATGATTGTCTTGATCTGTCTGGAATCAAGCACTAACCTGATGCTCCCATCTCGTTTTTGTACAATATGGAGCAGATTGTTATATGTGGAGGTAGCTGGTTCAATAATATCATCATCTAACATTTTAGATATCTCCTGGAGTACTTTATTCCTATAGCTTAATGGGATTGTATAGGGTGGTACTCTAAATAGTTTGTACTGTTTTACTTCAAACTTGTACTGAAAGTGTTTAATACTGCCAGTCTTAGGTAAAATTACTTCAGCTTTATCTCGTAAAATACCCTCTAATTATCTTTTACTGTGTTCCGAAATACCTTGAACTTCTTGCAATTTTTCGTCGATTTCTTTATGGACTTCTAACATGAGTTGAGGCGATTCCCCCTTTTGTGCATACCATTCTAATTCTTCATCCTCTTTATCTCGCATCATTCTTAATTGTTTGTTTATGACTGGTATTTCTTCTAATTTTAGCTTTTGCTCAAAGAGAAGTGTGGCATTCCCGAATGTTACGCTACCTTTTCCCATATCTATTATCGCTCGTCTCTCATTTAAAAAATCTGCACCTATAATCAAATCTACAGTTAGTTTAGGTATAATCACGAAGTTGGCTTCGAACTTTTGACCTTGGCAAGAAAGAGTTAACCTTGTTTGTCTCGTAACTTCCGCAGCATTGTTTCTAATAGGACCTGTTACTTTAATTTTACATGTTTTCAGAACTGGCAATTCCTCATTGGCATTACGCTGCATGAATAAATTTTCTGAGATCGCGGTCAGTTCACTTCCGCTATCAATTACAATATTGACTAGGATCTGTTTTACCATGGCCTTCACAAATGGTTGAATTTGAAAGGGTTGGTTCTGTTCTTATTTTTCTTGCATCAACGAAACCTCCACTGAATCATACATGAGTCTTTTCAGGACTCTCCCCTGTGAATTCGAACTTCCTATAGGATAAGCTTCGACTGCTACTTCTCTCTCTTTTATTTCCTCTTCTTTATTTCTTCCTTCATTTACGCTTTCTTCAACATCTTCTACTTTTTCCTCATCCTCGTCTATCTTCTCCTTCTTCGTCGCTACTTCCACATAATCGAATTTAATTGCTCCAATTATCGCTTCATAACTTCCTTCATTATATACGTTGGGTTGTGTGCCCTCTAGTAACTTATTTTCAACTTCTGTCGACTGCGCATTTTCCTCATTGAATTCGCTTTGCCTGGTTTCCATCTCAAATAGCTCTGCAATACTCATTACTTCGTCCTTCCCTCCTACAATCGTTGTGCAAGCCTCTGGTAATTCATCTTCCTCGTCAGTATTCTCCCAATTAATTTCGTCCCGACACAGTATTGTTATTTTCCTGACGTCGTTTTCATCTGGTCCTTGAAGATTTGTTTCTTCCTTCTTCTCTTCTTGTGATAAGGTATTTACTTCTCTGTTCAAGGTGCTGCAATTATCCTGGGTCGGTGCGTCATTCTCTTTGGCATGGGCGCTTAGCTGTCAATTCGAACGTATTTCGGGGTTTGGTGGTCTTACCTCCACCTCTTCTATCTGTATTCTCTTTTCCTGCTCAGCTTGTTGATATTGGTTTCTTTGTTGATAATTTGTCGGTGTATTGGCGCTCCAATACCCGTTCTGGTTGTCATTGTTCCCTCTGTAATAGTTGTTGCCGTTCCTGGGTGAATTATAGTTATTGCCATATTATCTTCTAAATCCATAACCGGTTCTTTGTTGAAATCTATTGTCGTTTCTTGGTGCGAAGTTATCACATGGTTCGTAATTATTGTTTCTTCGTACTGTGTCTTGTGGATTCCACTGCTTTTTGCTTTCGTTTTCACGTGCACTTCGTCTTTTTCTTGCGTCACCTTCCGAAAATATAAACTCTAGTTCCCTTAGAATTCCTTTAAATGCTTCGATGTCATTGCCTCCGCGACCTACTAATGATTGCTGGTATTTCAGTGGTAGCTTCATCGCGCATAATTTAATCAACTCTCCGTCACTACATCTAAGCATTGATTTTTCTTTGCCATTAATTCGAAATATTTCACGGGACTCTTCTCTCCTGAATTTTAAAAATATGGGTTCTGTAATAATTCGTACTTCACTCTGTTCTGTGCTTCGCTGGACCAATATCGTGAGAGAAACTTCTCTCTGAAATCTTCGTACGATCGGCATGTCGCTACAACATTCTGCATGGTTTCTGCGACTGATCCTGACAAGTGTGCACATATAAAGTCTAATTTGTGTGCTAGCGTCCAGTGTTCTGGTAATCCTACACGGAATTGATCAATAAAAGTTCGTGGATGTAATGAATTTCCTTCTCGAAAGCGTTGAAATTTTCTGTCTGTGAGGAAATGATCGTTGTCGTACTTCGTCGTAGTTCCATATGAAATTCGCGATTCTTCGCCACTTTTGTTTCTGATCATTTCTCCCGTCGTTCTTTCCGGTTGTGGTAGATCCATTGGATATTGTTCACTGTAACTTTTCGCCTGCCCTTGCGTAGTATCGTTGGAGTGGTACGCAATAATTTTCTTCCATCGGTTGTAAACGTGTAGCTGAATGCATTGCACTGTACTCTTCGTGAACTGGCTTTCCATTGTCGCGTATTGGTTCGGTATCTTGTCTGGCTAACCTTGCCGCTTCATTGTACGATCCAGACTGTCTTGAAACATACATATGTGGTTCTGCATGTGTTTGTGGTGCCATTTGTTCATCAAGAATTTCGAAACGTGTTTGTTGCGGTGCAGGCTGTCTGACGTTAGGTATGTTACTTTCCGCCTGTGATTGGAATCGCAAATGCATGATATTTTCGTTAATTGCTTGTTTTTCCGGTGCTATTACAGATACGGATGTGGTTGCAGACTCAGTACTTGTTCCATCCTGTTCAATACGCTCTTCAGTAGTTTGCAACAACGCTGTTCGCAATTTCTGAAATTGTTGCTTCGTTTGCGCTTCTATTTTGACTATCTTTTCAGCGCTGTTTTCGTGATACGTTTGTGTAACACACTGTTTTCAACAATTTCACGCGCTGTACCTGCTGCTTGTCTAGTAATTACGTTTATCTGTTTCTCTAGTTTCTTTACTGCTCCCTGGGTGTTGTTAGTAATGTTTTGATCTCGTCCTGAATGTCATCACGCAATGTTTGTACGTCCGCTTGTACCTGGTAAATGACAGTTCTCAATTGATTGTGACCTGTTATTAAGTTTCCTATCACTTCTCGAGATTCTTTTGCCTCATCTTCAATATGACTTAGGTGTAACTGATTTTTTTTTGTTTTGTTCTTTAAACTCACGCATTTGTCTCGTGGTTTCTGCAATTTGTTTCGTCGTTTCTGCATTCTGAATTTTAATTTGTTTCGCAATTTCTTTATTTTGTCTTGTCATGGTTTCCATCATTAATTGTAATAATTCTGCCAGATTGGTGGCTCCTATTGCGTTTTCTTCCGACGTCCTACGCTCTGTACTTTCGCCCAATTGTTGGTTTGCAACTGATTGCATTGAACTGTGCGGTGACACGTTTCTGCTCGAATTCCTTGTACTCTGTGTTGAGGGAGCTCTCATTACTTGTACTGTGGGTTCTACGTATTCAAGACGCAAGTTAGAATCCTCATCGGCTGTCTCTCTACTTTCCTGCTCCTCTGTCGTATGCTGACCTAGGTTTTCTGTGCCTTGGCGTACATTATCCTGGTTACGGTGCGTTATCTGTCCTATTTCTCGCGATATTGCATCGACTGTTGTACTGTCCTCTATTCTCTGTCCGTCTTCATGCTGGGTCTCTACCTCAATTCGGTCAAGGTCTCGATCTGCCCTTGCTAATATTTCTGATTCCCTTATTTCCTGTTTTAAAAGCAATACACGCGCCCTACTTCGAGTCAACATGCGCTCATACGATCTCACGCGTTTCATAAACTTTTTGCACACACGACTTGACACTTATTATACCCAAGACTGACAATCCATTCACTTACTTGTTGGGTCATTACCAACTTGTCAGCGATGTATCCGCCACTTGTGCGCTTGCATTGGAGAGAAAATTGTAACAATATTAAAATTCATAACTTAATTATGCTATTGTCTCTGCTAGAATGTCTCACTTTCTATTGAATACTTTATTACTATATATCGCTGCAGCTACTGTTTTCAACTATTTATGCCTTTCAAAAAAAATTATGACGAAAATTTTTTAACAGGATATTTTTGTGTCCTAGTTGGGCATGTGGTCGACCTTCAATCATGGTATTTTACCATCCTGGCAGGGTGGCCACGAAAAGTATAACGTTTCTCATTGGAATGACAGAATTTGTGTAAACGGAGCTTAAGGTTAACATTGAGACCCTGATTGGTCAGTTGAAAACACAGCCAGATAGCTTTTTTTAAACCAACTTCGGTAAATTGTAGTAAGGAGGAGTTTGGAGAGAGTTGCTTACGAGACGGCGAGCTGTATGGAGCTGCGCCGCCTGCCACCCCCTGACGCTGCCTAACCAACGACAAGGTAATGAACGCACGGGATGCCGCATAACAGCGCATAAAGCTTCACTCAGAAATGCAGAAGTCTCATCTGTTACACCCCCTTTTTACGTAATACTAGTGTCGATCGTCAATTAAATCTCATGGTGTTCACATTTGCTACTTGAAGTAAAAATCTAAAACGCGATGATTTTTTTGTTATATAATTATTGAGAAGCCACATCAGCCACTGTAATTCAGGACAAGTTAGATAAGTAATTAAAGATAATTGAGGGTCACTGTACACCATTTTGATAGTTTTCTCTTTTGTGAAACTTAATTTAAACCTAGATTATAGATGTGATATGGCATAGGTCATCCTTCGATCCATTGTAGAACTTGAAAACCCATTCAGGGAATATTTGTTCACATTTTTGTTGAACGCAGTTGGTTTTTATCATCCTGTATTAAAATATTTCCTTTTATCAATAGTGCAATTTATAAAGACTGTTTTTTGAGTGGAATAAAATTTCCAATGGTAAACTTAACTGCTTTTTCGACGTTATTTTACCAGCTAACTAAAAATAGGAATGTCTTGAACCCCTTCCATTAAATTTAGTTAGTATTAAGATTCTTTTACAGGGAGTGCAGTGGAGCTGACGCTGAAATCATTAAGTATTTGATTATATCATCGCTAGTCTCACTGAACTCTTCTGAACTCTACATGTCATGTGTGGTCTGGCGTCTCCTTACCAGCAACAGGTCCCAGGTTCAAACTAGTCAATACCCTAAAAAACACGGAGCGTCGTTGCACGAAAGTGGTAGGGAGACACGACTTAGAACTAACAGACACCACGCAGAATGTTAGAACACACATCCATGCACGAGGCAGGATTCGAACCTGCGACCGTAGCGGTAGCGCGGTTCCAGACTGAAGCACCTAGAACCGCTCGACCACACCGGCCGGCAGCACCAGCATCGAGCTAGCTACGATGTGTGTACTTTATTCCGGAATGACCAAGTATGTTTTCTAACGGTGATCAGTGATTGGCAGCCTTGCAAAGCTTCATGTACGCGCCCAAGTACATATGTTCGGGGTAAGGGATTAACTTACTTTTGGTCCATGATAAACTACAACTTATCATACAACGCCCTGTAAAGATTTCAACTGTCTGTACTGGCTACCGTCTCTCTGTACCGGAACATGCTGTAACCACTCGTATAACTGTTGTGCCACAATATTTCTCACTGCAAATGATCCGTTACTGATATAATGTTCTTGCTACAACTTTAAAGATCCTCTCAAGTAAGAAATGAAATAAAGTATTAATTTTCATAGTTTCTGTTCGGTGCTGGACGTAATACAAAATATCGGTTTTCAGGCAGATTCGAATGTACTCTTGGTATTTATACTCATTGAAACCTTAGCGCTCCGGGATTGTCGTTTAACAGAAACAAGTATCGAAAAAAATTAGTTTGCTATTATTCCACGAGTGAAAGAATGGTGTGTAGTGCTGCCAGAAGTGCCTTTTAGATTTAATTACACCTACATCTAGGTCTACATCTATACTCTCAAAGCCACCCTACAGTGTGTGGCGGAGAGTTCATTGTTTGCTGCTGTCACTTCCCACTTTTTCTGCACCATTTGCAAAGGGTTCAGGGGAAAAATGATTGTTGGAAAGACTCGAATCTCCCTAATTTTACCCCATGATCCTTATCCAAGACGTATGTGGGATGAAGTAATATGTTGCATGACTCTTCTAGAAACGAATACTCTCGGGAAACATAGCGCTGCAGTACGCCTCTCTTGCAGCGTCTGCTACTTGAGTTGGCTCAGCGCCTTCGTGACACAATCACGCTTACCAAATGCACATATAACGAAACGCGTTGGCCTTACTTGGATGTTCTCTGTTTTCTCTATCAGTGTTAGCTTGTACGGTTTCCGGACTGGCGAGTAATACTCAAGTATTGGTCGATGGAGTATTATGTAAGCTGACACCTTTGTAGGTGAACTACGCCTCCTGAGGATTCTTCCGATGAAACTCAGTCTGTCATATACCTTACCTACAATTAGTTCCATATGGTCGTCCCACTTTATATCGCTCAGTGATCAAACTCCTAAATATTTTACTTGCTGCTTCCCCTGATTATTACCCAATCGCGTAATCATACAATAATGGGCAACACGCTACATCAGTTTATGTTGACGATCTATTGGGAATCTATCCATCACTCGTCGATCAGCTGAATATCTTTCCACGGTTCGCAACAATTTTCTAGCGTCGCTTCTTCTGTGTATACGAAGCATCATCCGCGAAGAGCCTCACGGAATTTCCAACGTTTTTAGCTCTGTCATATACAGGGTAGTCCATCTGAAGTTTCGGATGATATTATCTCGAAAACTACACATCGGGTAAAATAATAGTGGGTAAGATAAGTTCGTATAAGCTCAAAGGGGGTCATCAAATGATACTACACGTGACCTAGGCCCTGCCCTCTTGGGTGGGGCGCGGGTCAAATCTTAAATCTTAAATGGAAATCCCCCTTTTTTTTATTGCAGATTCGGATTTTCCACAAAAAAAGTAATCAAGTTTCGTGTGACACATTTTTTTAAACCATTGACAGATGGCTCTGAAATCGAGAAACATTAAAATTGGGGAAGAACTCGGCGATTCATTTAGAATGATCCGAGAAGGACGGATCAAATCGATACAAAATGTGCACCAATTCTTTTATTACCCCAACTTAAGTTATTTTTTTTTACAAAATGTATCGTACCCGCCACACTTTTGATGGAGGGAGGCGGAATGGTATTAAAATCTCGTAATAAACTCTTCATAATTGCATTACCATAGTACCCGTGGTCTAGGGGTAGCGTCTTTGATTTATGATCAAAACGTCTTCGGTCCCGGGTTCGATCCCCGCCACTGCCTAAATTTTGATAAATAATCAGCATTGGTGTCCGAAGACTTCCGGCATAAGAAGTCAGCCTCATTCTGCCAACGGCCTTGTCAAAGAGGGCGGAGGAGCGGATAGAGGTTCAGGGCACTCACTTGTCCTAGGGGTGGGAAATTGCCCCTAAAGGCGGAAGAATCAGCAATGATCAACGACATGAGGATGCAGACGGCAATGGAAACCACTGCATTAAAGACACGTAACGTGTATCCACAGGACATGTGGCCTGTAATTGAAGAAGTGTCATGATGATCTCTCCATTGGCAAAAGATTCCGGAATAGTCCCCCATTCGGATCTCCGGGAGGGGACTGCCAAGGGGGAGGTTACCATGAGAAAATGATTGAATAATCAACGGAAGGATAACGTTCTACGCATCGGGGCGTGGAATGTCAGAAGCTTGAACGTGGTAGGGAAACCAGAAAATCTGACAAGGGAAATGCAAAGGCTCAGTCTAGATATAGTAGGGGTCAGTGAAGTGAAGTGGAAGGAAGACAAGAATTTCTAGTCAGATGAGTATCGGGTAATATCAACAGCAGCAGAAAATGGTATAACAGGTGTAGGATTCGTTATGAATAGGAAGGTAGGGCAGAGGGTATGTTACTGTGAACAGTTCAGCGACTGGGTTGTTCTAATCAGAATCGACAGCAGACCAACACCGACAACGATAGTTCAGGTATACATGCCGACGTCGCAAGCTGAAGATGAACAGATAGAGAAAGTATATGAGGATATTGAAAGGGTAATGCAGTATGTAAAGGGGGACGAAAATCTAATAGTCATGGGCGACTGGAATGCAGTTGTAGGGGAAGGAGTAGAAGAAAAGGTTACAGGAGAATATGGGCTTGGGACAAGGAATGAAAGAGGAGAAAGACTAATTGAGTTCTGTAACAAGTTTCAGCTTGTAATAGCGAATACCTTGTTCAAGAATCACAAGAGGAAGAGGTATACTTGGAAAAGGCCGGGAGATACGGGAAGATTTCAATTAGATACATCATGGTCAGACAGAGATTCCGAAATCATATACTGGATTGTAAGGCGTACCCAGGAGCAGATATTGACTCAGATCACAATATATTAGGGATGAAGAGTAGGCTGAAGTTGAAGACATTAGTCAGGAAGAATCAATACGCAAAGAAAGTGGGATACGGAAGTACTAAGGATTGACGAGATACGTTTGAAGTTCTCTAACGCTATAGATACAGCAATAAGGAATAGCGCAGTAGCCAGTACAGATGAAGAGGAATGGACATCTCTAAAAAGGGCCATCACAGAAGTTTGGAAGGAAAACATAGGTACAAAGAAGGTAGCTGCGAAGAAACCATGGGTAACAGAAGAAATACTTCAGTTGATTGATGAAAGGAGGAAGTACAAACATGTTCCGGGAAAATCAGTAATACAGAAATACAAGTCGCTGAGGAATGAAATAAATAGGAAGTGCAGGGAAGCTAAGACGAAATGGCTGCAGGAAAAATGTGAAGACATCGAAAAAGATATGATTGTCGGAAGGACAGACTCAGCATACAGGAAAGTCAAAACAACCTTTGGTGACATTAAAAGCAACGGTGGTAACATTAAGAGTGCAACGGGAATTCCACTGTTAAATGCAGAGGAGAGAGCAGATAGGTGGAAAGAATACATCGAAAGCTTCTATGAGGGTGAAGATTTGTCTGATGTGATAGAAGAAGAAACAGGAGTCGATTTAGAAGAGATAGGGGGTCCAGTATTAGAATCGGAATTTAAAAGAGCTTTGGAGGACTTACGGTCAAATACGGCAGAAGGGATAGACAACATTCCATCAGAATTTCTAAAATCATTGGGGGAAGTGGCAACAAAACGACTATTCACGTTGGTGTGTCGAATATATGAGTCTGGCGATATACCATCTGACTTTCGGAAAAGTATAATCTACACAATTCCGAAGACGGCTAGAGCTGACAAGTGCGAGAATTATCGCACAATCATCTTAACAGCTCATGCATCGAAGCTGCTTACAAGAATAATATACAGAACAATGGAAAAGAAAATTGAGAATGCGCTAGTTGACGATCAGTTTGGCTTTAGGAAAAGTAAAGGGACGAGAGAGGCAATTCTGACGTTACGGCTAATAATGGAAGCAAGGCTAAAGAAAAATCAAGACACTTTCATAGTATTTGTCGACCTGGAAAAAGCGTTCGACAATATAAAATGGTGCAAGCTGTTCGAGATTCTGAAAAAAGTAGGGGTAAGCTATAGGGAGAGACGGGTCATATACAATATGTACAACAACCAAGAGGGAATAATAAGAGTGGACGATCAAGAACGAAGTGCCCGTATTAAGAAGAGTGTAAGACAAGGCTGTAGTCTTTCGCCCCTACTCTTCAATCTGTACATCGAGGAAGCAATGATGGAAATAAAAGAAAGATTCAGGAGTGGAATTAAAATACAAGGTGAAAGGATATCAATGATACGATTCGCTGATGACATTGCTATTCTGAGTGAAAGTGAAAAAGAATTAAATGATCTGCTGAATGGAATGAACAGTCTAATGAGTACACAGTATGGTTTGAGAGTAAATCGGAGAAAGACGAAGGTAATGAGAAGTAGTAGAAATGAGAACAGCGAGAAACTTAACATCAGGACTGATGGTCACGAAGTCAATGAAGTTAAGGAATTCTGCTACCTAGGCAGTAAAATAACCAATGATGGACGGAGCAAGGAGGACATCAAAAGCAGACTCGCTATGGCAAAAAAGGCATTTATGGCCAAGAGAAGTCTACTAATATCAAATACCGGCCTTAATTTGAGGAAGAAATTTCTGAGGATGTACGTCAGGAGTACAGCATTGTATGGTAGTGAAACATGGACTGTGGGAAAACCGGAACAGAAGAGAATCGAAGCATTTGAGATGTAGTGCTATAGACAAATGTTGAAAATTAGGTGGACTGATAAGGTAAGGAATGAGGTGGTTCTACGCAGAATCGGAGAGGAAAGGAATATGTGGAAAACACTGATAAAGAGAAGGGACAGGATGATAGGACATCTGCTAAGACATGAGGGAACGAGTTCCAAGGTACTAGAGCAGGGCTTCACAACATACGTGCTCGCGGAGCAAGCTGTGAGCAGCAAGGCGCGAGCATGGAGCAGCGCGAGCACGCTACCCCCACTATCGGACCAGAGCGGAGAGTGGGGAGAGTCACGTGGGGTACACAACAGCTGCCGCCAGTCGATGTACATCCGCGGCCACCTGCAGGGATATCACTCACGAATTATTACTGCGACAAATGAAACAAATAAAGGAGAATGTACATGTGCCTCATAATTTTATTAGCTTAGTGTATGTCTCTACCATCTGTAAACACTGAAACTAAAGAATTCCACGACAATCCTATATTTTCAACACTTTCTTCAACACTACTTAAAATATCACCTCCGGTTGTAGTGTTCTTCATGGCTACTACATCGAGGAGCTCCTCCATCACCTGAAGATCTCTATTAACACCTCTAATAAATATGGCAAGCTGCGCTGTTCCAGTGATATCAACACTTTCGTCTAGAGCTAGAGAATACGCCATAAAATCTTTACAGATATTTGCAAACTGGCTCTGGACGTCGTCTGCCATGTCCTGTATGTGACGCATAATGGTCATGTCAGATAATGGCACAATCCGAAACTGTTCAGCTTGAGATAGACACAAATGTTCCGCTGCAACTACAAAACCATCTTTTATTAAATCGCCATCAGTGAAGGGGCGCAGGGATTTTGCTAAAAATAAAGCAATTTTGTAATTCACTCTGGGAGCTGCCTCAGTTGATTTTTCTTCGTCGTCCAGATCTTCTTCGGATAGCTTCCTTTTAAGTTTAATAACTTTCTGTGCACGATCTGGTAAATCACATTTTCCACGTCCGTAGTCTTTCGCGTAGTACGACATATAATGTCGCTGCAAATTAAATTTCGTAAAAGAATTCAGCGTTTTGTGACATACTAATCATTTTGCAACACCATCTTTCTCAGTAAACAGATACAATTCCTCCCAATGGGGGTTGAACTGCGAAAGCATGGTTGGGGTTACACAACGGCGACTTCACATGATTCTTAACCAGCGAAGTGACTGTTATGAGCTGATCGTAGTACTTTAAACGTTACACAGTCGGCGCGAATTCAATAGGCACGCTGCGGCCCTATTCAAACGTGCGCGCGCATTTCCCCTCCCTCCCCTCCCACGCCACTCCGCGACCTTCCAGCTGCTCGCGAGCAGGTGCCTGAGCAGACGCGAGTACTCGTGCTCAAAACCGGCCAGTTGTTAAGCCCTGTACTAGAGGGAGCTGTAGAGGGCAAAAACTGTAGAGGAAGACAGAGATTGGAATACGTCAAGCAAATAATTGAGGAAGTAGGTTGCAAGTGCTACTCTGAGATGAAGAGGTTAGCACAGGAAAGGAATTCGTGGCGGGCCGCATCAAACCAGTCAGTAGACTGCATTACTCATCCGACTGTGGAGCTACCGTGGCCAAACTGCGAACTATATCTCAGTATAAAGGTCGGTGCAAAGCGATCAGACAGCACTTCACGTTCCCATCCTCCACACCTACAAATCCTTAATCCGTCCCATCCTCTGTTACGCCAGTCCTGCCTGGATATCTGCCCCCCCCCCCAAGTTCTATCGGTCCCTCCAGATCCTTGAGCGTCATGCACTCCGCCTTGCCTTCCGTATCCGCCTCCCGTCCCCCACGCGGATCCTCTATGATCTCATTCCTTTCCCCCATCTCCTCCTATTCCTCGAACATATCCGCATCCTCTACACCTCCCGCCGTCTTGAACCCCCTCACCCCCTGGTTGCTCCTCTCCTCTCCCATCCCCGCCCCCTGCCACGTCTTCACCGTTGTGTCCCCCCTACCCTCCATTTCTACACCCTCCATCTCCTTTCCCAAGGTGGCTTCCGTCAACTCCCCCTCCCGGATGATGCCCTCTCTCCCTCCATTTATCCTTCCTATCAACTCTGATCCTCCCTCCCCCTCCTTTCCTCCGTCCTTTCCCTGGGCTCCCTCTTCCTCCCCCTTTCCCTCCTGTGTTTTCTCCCCGCCCATCCTCCCCCTAGGTCCCTTCTCCCCCCCCCCCCCGAGTCCTTTTGCATTCCCCTCCTCTGCCTTCCCCACTCCCTGGCCCGTCTGCTCAGCGCCCCCCACCCCTCTTATGGGTCCTCATTCTCCACTGGCTTCTTTCCCCCCTCCCACCCTTCCCCTTTTCGTCTCCTTCCCCCCCTTTTTTATTTCTCCGTCATCTGTCCTGTTTCCCCCCCACCTGCTCTCGGCTGTGGTATGTCATGTTTGTGCCCACTTTTTAGTGCCGTGTTTAAGTGAGTGTTCAGTGTTGTGCGTCCTTCCACAGTGATGCGAACGGAAATCATGCTGTCGCTGGGTGTGCATTTTATATTTTGCGAACAGAAACCAGACTGTCGCCGTGTTTTTTAACTGTCTGTCTGTTATTTTTCTGCTTCTTGTGTATTTTCTTAGTATCATCAACCCTGTGTTTTATGTTTTAAGTTCTAGAACTTTCTGCCATTTTACCTTTACGTCACCGATTTTATCGCCACCTGTTATTTTTTCCTATCTTCATCTTTTTAACACAACTTCTGTAGGCTGAAGAGCGGCGTAGTACGCTGCTGCCAGCCCGCCCCCTTCGGGGGGAATTGAAATTCAATAAAGAAAAAAAAAAAAAAACTTCACTTTCCACCTGTGAAACATAAACATCAACTGACGAAAGTAAATTATTCTTTAGCGAAACCTCGCTCACTATCCTTCTTCAGAGATTGTTGATATGATGTTAATTTTAGGTGAATGCCATAACAATTACTCTGCAGCTGCGCAATTGTATGCGAATCGTTTTACAAACAGACGACATCCAAGCGCAAACATTATTCGAAATTGCACTCAACGAGCTCGAAATGGATACATGCACCGTCCACCTCGTCATCACGAATACAATGAAAATGATTCTCGTACCCTTAACGTTCTCGCCTGTGTTCAACTGGATCCCGAAATTAGTAGTAGTGCGATTCAGAGACAAACTGGAATACCGAAATCAACTGTTTCGAGGATTTTGAAGAGACATAAATATCAGGCGTATCATATCACACCGACACAGGCATTAAAGCCGGAAGATATGTAAATACGCATGCATTTCTGCCAATGGGCTTTGCAAATGATAAGAGATGACAATGATATTGTTTGGATACATCTTCAACTTTTGTAGTCCTGCCTTCCTCAGTTGCGTGTAATATTACGGTATATTGAATATTCAGTTGCTGTCAGACGGTCCATAAGTAAAAATTATCAATATACCGTAATATTGTTTAGATACATTCACCGATGAAGCCACATTCAAGAACAATGGCGAATTAAATCGTCATGATTGTCATTATTGGTCCCCTGTCAATTCACACTGGCACAGAACCGTTGAGAATTAACAAAAATAGTCGTCAATGGTCTGGTGTGGAATTTTAAACGGTTACTTGGTAGTACCGTATTTTTTTGTCCGAAATGTTACTGGGGAATCTTATTTACAACTTCTCCGCGATGATTTGTTGGAGCTAATGGAAGATGTTGATTTAGAAACTAGGCAACGAATGTGGTTCCAACAGGACGGAGCAGCTCCCCATTACGCAAAAACAATGTGCGGCACATTTTAAAATTACGGTATCCTGGTCGGTGGACAGGACGCGGCGGATCAATTCAGTGGCCTCCACGTTCACAAGACCTAACATCTGCTGATTTTTTCTTGTGGGGTTATTTAAAAAATATTGTTTATGAAAGACAGCCCATAACCCGAAACGATATGGGGCAACGCTTTCGAAAAGCATGTGCAACCATACCACGGCATGTGCTCCTCAAAATTGTGGATAACTTTCGCAGGCGATTGACTAAGCAAATGGGGATAATTTTGAACAATTTCTTCATGGCTAATTTAATTAATTAAGCGCCCGAACTGTGAGAGGGAAGGGGACTCACACCAATGAAGCACCCCATGGGAACATCATTCTACTACGTCAATGTCGTTATTCCTGGGTAACGCTAAAAGTAGGGTACAATACTTTATGTACAAAAATAGCTTAATTTGGCGTAACCAAATAATTGGTGCACATTTTTTATCGATTTGATGTGTCTTTCTCTGATGATTCTAAATAAATCAGAGTTCTCCCAAGATTTTACTTTTTTCTCGATTTAGCGCCACCTGTCAATGGTTTGAAAAAATGTCTCAGACAAAAAAATGGTTCAAATGGCTCTGAGCACTATGGGACTCAACTGCTGTGGTCATAAGTCCCCTAGAACTTAGAACTACTTAAACCTAACTAACCTAAGGACATCACACACATCCATGCCCGAGGCAGGATTCGAACCTGCGACCGTAGCGGTCGTGCAGTTCCAGACTGAAGCGCCTTTAACCGCGCGGCCACTCTGGCCGGCTGTTTCAGACAAAACTTGATTACTTTTTATGGAGAATCCGAATCTGCAATAAAAATGGGGGTTTCCACTTAAGATTTAAAAGTTGCCCCCCGCCTCACCCAAGGGGCGGGGGCTGGGGGGTCACGTGTAGTATCACTTGATGTTCCCTTTCTGCTTACGAACTTGTCTTGCCCAATATTTTTACCCGATGTATAGTTTTCTAGATAATCTCATCCGAAACTTCAGGTGAACCACCCTGTATGTATACAGGGTCGTCCATTGATCGTGACTGGGCCAAATATCTCACGAAATAAGCGTCAAACGAAAAAGCTGCAAAGAATGAAACTTGTTTAGCTTGAAGGGGGACACCATATGGCGCTATGGTTGTTCCGCTAGATGACGCTACCATAGGTGAAACGGATATCAACTGCGTTTTTTTACATAAGAACCCCCATTTTTATTACATATTCGTGTAGTACGCAAAGAAATATGAATGTTTTAGTTGGATAACTATTTTCGCTTTGTGATAGATGGCCCTGTAATAGTCACAAACATATGGCTCACAATTTTAGACGAACAGTTCGTAACAGGTATTTTTTTTAAATTAAAATACAGAACGAAGGAACGTTTGAACATTTTTTTCAGTTGTTCCAATGTGATACATGTACCTTTGTGAACTTATCATTTCTGAGAACGCATGCTGTTACAGCGTGATTACCTGTAAATACCACATTAATGCAATAAATGCTCAAAATGATGCACGTCAACCTCAGTGCATTTCGCAATACGTGTAACGATATTCCTCTCAACAGCGAGTAGTTCGCCTTCTGTAATGTTCGCACATGCACCGACAATGCGCTGGCGCATGTTGTCAGGCGTTGTCGGTGGATCACGATAGTAAATATCCTTCAAGTTTCCCCACAGACAGAAATCCGGAGACGTCAGATGCTGTGAACGTGCGGGCCATGGTATGGTGCTTCGACGACCAATCCAACTGTCATGAAATATGCTATTCAATACCGCTTCAACCGCACGCGAGCTATGTGACGGACATCCATCATGTTGGAAGTACATCGCCATTCTGTCATGCAGTGAAACATCTTGTAGTAACATCGTTAGAACATTACGAAGGAAATCAACATACATTGCACCTTTTAGACTGCCGTCAATAAAATGGGGGCTAATTATCCTTCCTCCCATAATGCCGCACCATACATTAACCCGCCAAGGTCGCTGATGTTCCACTTGTCGCAGCCATTGTGGATTTCCCGTTTCCCAATAGTGCATATTATGCCGGTTTACGTTACCGCTGTTGGTGAATGACACTTCGTCGCTAAATAGAACGCGTGCAAAAAATCTGTCATCGTCCCGTAATTTCTCTTGTGCCCAGTGGCAGAACTGCACACGACGTTCAAAGTCGTAGCCATGCAATTCCGGGTGCATAGAAATATGGTACAGGTGCAATCAATGTTGATGTAGAATTCTCAACACCGACGTTTTTGAGATTCCCGATTCTCGCTCACTTTGTCTGCTACTGATTAGCGGATTAGCCGTGACAGCAGCTAAAACACCTACTTGGGCATCATCAGTTGTTGCAGGTCGTAGCTGACGTTTCACACTTCCTGTTTCCTTAAATAACGTAACTATCTCGCGAAGCAAATACCGTCCGCGATGACAGAATGTTACGTGATACCACGCACTTATACGTTTGTGACTATTAAGCGCCATCTATCACAAAGCGAAAAAATTGGTCCAACTAAAACATTCATATTACTTTACGTACTACACGAATATGTAATAAAAAATGGTGGTTCCCATTTTTAAAAAAGCGGTTGATATCCGTTTGACCTATGGCAGCGCCATCTAGCGGGCCAACCATAGCGCCATCTGGTTTCCCCCTTCAAGCTAGACGAGTTTCGTTCTTTGTAGTTTTTTCGTTTGATGCTTATTTCGTGAGATATTTGGCCCAGGCAGTATCAATGGACCACACTGTATATACACATAGGTATAAGGCACGAAGTTACATCTCCCTCTGTCTCTCTCTCTCTCTCTCTCTCTCTCTCTCTCTCTCTCCTCCTCCCTGTGTGTGTGTGTGTGTGTGTGTGTGTGTGTGTGTGTGTGTGTCCACTGAGAGTAATACGCTTTGTTCTGTTTTCTAGAAACTCTTCAGCTCAGTCGCAAAACTGGTCAGATAATTTGGACGCTCGTTTTTTTTTTTTTTTTCATTAGGGGACTGTGGATCTGTTCGATGACCCTTCTTGAAAACAGAAGTAAATGCTCTTTCTTCCAATCACTAGGAACTCTTTGGTATTCCAGTAACCTACGGTACAATGCTGCTAGAAAAGGGACAAGTTCTTTTGCATTTTCTTTGTAGGTAAGGAATGAGGAGGTTCTACGCTGAATCGGAGAGCAAAGGAATTTGTGGAAAACATTGTTAAAGAGAAGGGACAGGATGATAAGACATCTTTTAAGACGTGAGGGAATGACTTGCATGGTACTAGAGGGAGCTGTAAAGGGGAAGAACTGTAGAGGAAGGCAGAGATTGGAATTCACGAGCAAATAATTGAGGACGTAGGTTGCAAGCGCTACTCTGAGATGAAGAGGTTAGCACAGGAGAGGAATTGGTGGCGGACCGCATCAAACCAGTCAGAAGACTGACGAAAAAAAAAAATGTAGATTCGTAGTAGATTCGTATTGGTATCGCGTCAGCTCCAGTGACCTTTCCTCTGTTGGGCGACAAGTTAGACGAGTTACTTTTCTATCCCATGGTCACTTCTTTGGATGTCTATCATAATGACGTTCGCGCGACACCTTAAAGGAAAGAGTGCATTGCGTTTTTCCTTCGTGACATAGTTTCGGGAAAAGATGTTTAGTATTTCGGCCTCTTTTGTCTCTTGTCCTTATGGCTACAGTGTGTGTCGTTTCGATCCGTTGACTGCTTTAACGTACGACCAAATTTCGTAAGATTTCCTGTCAAGCCGCTGGGTAGAATTTTACTTTCGAATCTGTTGCATGCCTCATGCTTAGCTCTACCTACGCTGATATTGGTTTCGTCCAGTTTTTGCTTGTCCTTGATGCTTCGGGGTCGTTTAAAACTGCTGGGAAGCCACATTTGGTGTTACTGCATCTTTCTAACAATGCTTTCGGACCATGGTGAGTTATTCCCATGCGTCTCAACTTTGCTGGATACGTACCTTTCCAAATATTGTGCAATATTCACTAACTTCGTCCAATAATGCTGAGCACTGTCAGTGATGCGGACGAAATTTTCGTATTGACCACTCAGGACACGTAAAACTTGTTTTTCGTTGCTCTTGATAGGTATAAATATCTTCCTATCTTTCTTTGTCTTCCTGTTTGCCAAATTCCGGTGTGTTCGCCTGATGAACTCAGTTCTTTAAACGTTTTCGGTGATGTTGCAGGCACTATTAAGGAATAGGGACTCTAGAATGTGAAGAAAGAGCTCACTGTTGATTCGAATGTAACGCCAATCAGTGAAATGACGTCAACGGTGGCGGTTCTGTTATGCAGTGGCTACATAAAGCAAGGGCCGTGAAATTCAGAGGGAGTCTCACTGTTTGCTGCGAGGCGGGCAGTGGACGGATCATTAGGCAGAGCGTCCGGCTGATGAAATATGTGGCGCGTGGCGTCCTGTGTTCCGAACGGCTATTTGTTAGCCGCCCACTCGGCTGCATCCAGCGTTCAGTTCCACCGTGCGTAGAGCGGTCCACTTCCAACAGCGCAGCTGCGCCGACCGCGGCGTAGCGTGGCGGGCTGCGGTGCGCATGCGCGAGAAGAAGGCGGCTGCGGTGCTCCTCGCAGGCCTCCGGTCAGGCGGTCCTGCATCAGAAAGTACACCGTATCAGTAACATATTTTGCATATTTCCATTCAATAACATCTTAGGGAGCAATTTTCTGGGGTAACACACCACATAGAAAGTGCAGACTGCATAAAAGAGAGCAGTGAAAACATTGTGTGGTGTTCAACAGAAGCAGCAACTCTTCAAGAGTTAGGCATTCTAGCAGCACCATCACAACACCGTAAAATGGACAGATTTCAGATTTAAAAAAAAAACTGATAATTGTAAAAATTAATAATAAAATAGTAATTTTATTCGATTTCAGGTCTTGTGCCTGACTTTAAACACATAACAATTGTATTCTATTCACTCTCTATGCGTTTTGAAAAGAAATTGTAGTATTAATCTTATTATGTTTTCTATTTATAGGCGTTGAGGTGAATTTCACATGTCAAGATCTGTTTTGGATCTAGGAGAACAAAAAAATATCTCACTAAAAATATATTTAATACAAAAATAAAAAAATTGCACGAATCGTGGTTTTTTATTGTTTTCAAAATAAAAACTCGTATACCCCAAATTACTTTAATGTAGTATTAAGTCAATGAACTTGGTTTGTTTGTTAATACATTAAGTCACTGACATTATGAAAAATGCTGCATTTAAATCTACAAGTCGTACCCCCATAAGAACAAGAGAGCTTGCAAACAACACTTTCTTGTCAAAGAGTGTCTAGAATTTAATCGATCTTTTCTTTTCAGAAAACATGAACATAATCTTAGTCTTAGGAATAATAAGTTGTACATACATACAAGCTAGATGGCTGCTTGCTTTTTCAATATAGTTTATCACAGTATAATCTCCCAGGTTGAGATCAGTGCTAGGTAGTTTTTAATTTCTGCAAAATCCTTGTCTTCTTCTGAGGAAACACTGATTATTATTGTTTCTGTTCATTCCACCAGTTCGAAAACACCTTAAATTAACCGAAACGCGAGCAGATTTTAGAGCACTCAGATTCGGAACTTCATCCAGAGGGTGTCACACAGTGAACCGAACATTAGCTGACTGTGTCTCAACTTTCAAATTTGTAATTTCCCTGGTAGAGTGGCCCTCTGCCAACATAGACATCGAAACTTTTGAATGATATTGACATTCGTCATCCGACAAGATAGCATAGAACTTTTTTGGGAGTTTCGTTCCTATTCACTTCATTGTTTCTGTTAATCCCATTTTAAGGTACATATATTCAGTAGTGAAATTCATCAGAAACAATGCACCACTATTTAACAAGAACACTGAAGACCATACGTACAACGCTACTTGGAAAAAATAACCTTTATTATCCATTGTTAAAGGTATCAGTGGCTCAGAGAGGATTTCAGTATGCAGCAGCAAAAATTTCTGATCATTTACACAATAACATACATTGTCTGACAGGTAGCTAAACAAATTTTCCGTCTAAACTGGAATTCTTGCCGACCGTTGTGGCCGAGCGGTTCTAGGTACTTCAGTCCGGAACCACGCGCTTGCTACGGTAATAGGTTCGAATCCTGCCTGAGGCACGGATGTGTGTGATGTCGGTAAGTTATTGAGTATTTTAAGCCTAGGGGACCGATGACCCCAGAAGCGAAGTTCCCTATTGCTTAGAGCCATTTGAACAATTTTGAAATTCTTTCACCTGCGAGCCTCCTACGATGCGATGGGTGAAAGTTTGTTTAAAATCTTATACCCTATTAAAAACAAATACTAATTTTTAAAGATGCTCGCATGAATAAGGCAAAACAAATACTATATCCATTAATATTAACCTTTAACACATATTCATTTCAAGTAAACTGATTTGTTCCACATTTTTTCGATGAAAAATTCCATAAAATGGTCTATGGAACTACAGTAACTAATAGTACGGGATATTCTAAGTTTTCTTTGCATCCTTTTCGTTTACATACATCCACTTCAACAAGGGAAACATTATGCGGCAGCTAGATGCGCGCCGTCCGATGTAACGCCTTATGTACTCACATTCGGGAAGACGGTGATTGAAATCCCTGTCTGGCCATTCAGCCAACGTTTAAACTGCTTAAGGAAAATGCAGTTTACCTTAGCTATCCTTAACCACTAGAGATCTCCACCGATAAAGATGTCGATCTGTCGCCAAACACTTTATCCCCTTTCTTTGCCTAGTCGCGCGTGCATAGCAGCGTTAAAGGCAGCGTTAAGGCTGGTAGCAATGATAGTGCCCTTACACAGCGTACCACCGCAAGCACACGTCTCATATTCCGCTGTCGCCTGAACCATTTGACAACGAGTGAAAAGAACTAAGTAGTTTCACTTAACAAAAATGGCTCTGAGCACTATGGGACTTAACATCTTAGGTCATCAGTCCCCTAGAACTTAGAACTACTTAAACCTAACAAGGGAACCTCCCCATCGCATCCCCCTCAGATTTAGTTATAAGTTGACACAATGGATAGGCCTTGAAAAACTGAACACAGATCAATCGAGAAAACAGGAAGAAGTAGTGTGGAACTACGAAAAAAATAAGCAAAATAAACAAACTGTGTAGTCCATGAGCAAGATAGGCAACATCATGGGTAATGTGAGCTGAGGAGCACCGTGGTCCCGTGGTTAGCGTTAGCAGCTGCTGAACGAGAGGTCAATGGTTCAAGTCCTCCCTAGGGTAAAAAGTTTAATTTTTTCAATAATCACCTTCGCTCTCCAAAATTACAGGACATGTTCAGATTTGCTTGGACATATGCAGGATTTGACGGTCTACACACGGAAAAATTTGAAAACGTTAAAAACATATGTTTTGACATAGCACAGGGAAAACTGTGCGACTGTGAAACTGTTGCATTCATTTGTTGCAGTTTATGTGACAAACTCTTATGTTTTCATCACTTTTTTGGGAGTGATTATCACATCCACAAGGAAACCTAAATCGGGCAAGATAGAAGAATCTTTTTACCCATTCGCCAAGTGTAGAAGTTAGGTGGGTCGACAACATATTCCTGTCATGTGACGCACATGCCGTCACCAGTGTCGTATAGAATATATCAGACGTGTTTTCCTGTGGAGGAATCGGTTGGCCTATGACCTTGCGATCAAATGTTTTCGGTTGCCATTGGAGAGACACGTCCTTTCGCCTACTAATCACACGGTTTTGCGGTGCGGTCGCAAAACACACACTAAACTTATTACAGTGAACAGAGCCGTCAATGAACGAACAGACGGATCATAACTTTGCGAAAATAAAAAATTAAAATTCTCACTCGAGGGAAGACTTGACCCAATGACCTCTCGTTCCACAGCTGCTCACGCTAACCACGGGACCACGGCGCTCCAAACCACAGATTCTCCTTGATGTTGCATATGTTGCGCATGGACTACTCAGTTTGTATATTTTGTTCATTTTTTTCATAGTTCCACACAACTTCTTCCTGTTTTCTCGATTGATCTGTGTTCAGTTTTCCAAGGCCTATCCACTGTGCCAACTTATAACTAAATCTGAGGGGGGTGCGATGGGGAGGTTCCCTTGTAAGTAACCTAAGGCCATCACACACATCCATGCCCGAGGCAGGATTCAAACCTGCGACCGTAGCAGTCGCGCGGTCCCAGACTGAAGCGCCTAGAACGGCACGGCCACACCGGCCGGCTTCACTTAACATTCAACAGAAATCTTAAATTTTTAGTTATTGCAGTAAAAGAATCATAGATGTCACCAGGGATATCTCTTTTTAGATATATAAAATGGAAGAACCCAAAGGTAAGTCATAGATAAAGCAGGTGGCAGAACTTAATTGAGTAACATAATTCTGGGAATATTCAGTAATTTGATTGGTTACGAGGGTATTCAATAAGTAATGCAACGCTTTTTTCTCTCGGACAGTTTCACATTCAGTGACAGAATACTGGGAATATTCAGTAATTTGGTTGGTTACAAGGGTGTTCAATAAGTAACGCAACACTTTTTCTCTCGGACACTTTCACTTTAAAAAATGCGGAATTTGCTGTGGGATATCATGGAATATTCCCGTTTCAGCTCACGTGGTTTAATGAAGTTCCAGTAGGTGGTGAATGGCGTCTGTAAGGGAGGTGTATTCCAAGCAGAGAGCTGTCATTGAATTTGCTTTTGCGGCAAGCCAGAACATCGCAGATATTCATAGGCGCTTGCAGAATGTCTACGAAGACCTGTTACTGAAGAAAAGCATCGTGAGTCGCTGGCAAGGCGTTTGTCATCATCGAAACATGGTCGCACAAATCCGTCAGGTCTTCCGCATGCGGGCCGGCCGTACACGGCTGTGACTCCTGCAATATTGAAACATACGAACACTCTCATTCGAAGAAAATGAAACGCCTACAGTCGTTCTTAGATGGTATTCATTGCGTAACCACCAGTTTCGGCCCTTCAATGCACCATCTTCAGGCCATAGTTGATGCTGAAGGGGTTACCTCGATCCACATGTACACCGAGCTTTGGTGTCAACCATGGTTGGAGTGGTTGGAGTGCTGACACCAAAGCTTAGAGACAGGCTGCGTAAACCAGTTATGTTGACCACTAATTCGGTGTACATGTGGATCGTGATAACTTCTTCAGCATCAACTATGGCCTGAAGAGAGCGCATTCAATCGCCGGAACTAGTAGCTACACAATAAATAAGATCGTAAGGACGGCTGTATTCGTTTCTTTTTCTTATAATAGTGAACGGCCGTGGTCCCCAAGACCTGCCGTCAAAAGTATGGACACACAAAAACTGTCATTGGAGCTGATCGACGTATCACAATCAAACACCTCACTGAGCAACTGGACGTTCTGCTGCTAGTGGCGGTGCACGCGTCCACCAGTTGGGGCACTCAAAGGTGTGTGCCCGCTGCGTTCCTCGCAGCCTAACAGAAGACCGTTAAGAGCAACGATCAAGCATTTGTGCGGAATTGCTTGCGCGGCTGCCAATGAAAATTTTTGTCGGACATCATCAGAGGCGATGAAATGTGGGTTCATGACTTAGAACCGGAAACAGAAAGGTAATCCTTGAAATGGAGCTTCACCACGACTCCTCAGGAAATTCAAAAACGACTTCAGCGTGTTTGTTATAACAATGCAAACTAAATTGTTCAAGACATCACAAACAAGTCTGCGCACCGAGAGAATCCCACAAATGCTCATTGGACTGCTCTTCCCCATCCAGCCTACAATCCGGGTATGGAACTGCCGGTTTCCAGGTGTCTGGTCCAATGAAGGATGGACTCCGCACGATGCAGTACGTGGATGACGGGGAAGTTATTGAAGCAGGAAGATGCCGGCTCCGACGTCGATCAGCCATTCAGGCCCTCCCAGTATGCTGGCGAAAAGCCGTCGCATTGGATGGAGATTATGTTGGAAAACAGGGGATCGATATACTATATTAGAATCCTGAATAAAACCATTCAGGCCCTCCCAGTATGGTGGCGAAAAGCCGTCGCATTGGATGGAGATTATGTTGGAAAACAGGGGATCGATATACTATATTAGAATCCTGAATAAAACCAAAAACTTTCCATAGATCATTTGAACGATCCTTCTATCCAAATAATGTGGGACGAATCAGTTTTCGCCGAATACATATACAATGGTTTTACGTTATATTTAATTTCTCTGCTACCTGTAGACATTTTATGTTATTGAGAAAATGACTGACACGTTTTTTTAACTTCATATTGAACCACTGAGAGCTTTAATCATGAGTAATAAGGGTCATTTTTCCCTGCAGTGTTGTACCTACAGACCTCACTTTTCCTCCTCTAATTATTATGGATTGTATATGACGAACTTCATTAGTGGATACATGTATTGTGATGGTACAAATGAAATGCCTAACTCCTCGAAAAGGAGCAGATTGCCTTTGTTCGTACGACCCAGTAGAACTACATCTACATCTATTGGATACTCTGCAAATCATTTTTAAGTGCCTGGCAGAGGGTACATCGAACTACGTAATACTCATCGCTTAATTAGTGCGGAATTTTTCTATGTTAGTTACGTTCATTTAGGAACATATTAACCTTTCAAGGAATGAATGTGATTAAACTACTCTATGCTTCATTTTTCCGTAATGGACAGATTCATACTGACGCTATACGGTACTGGGTCCAACTAAGCTTCAGGCACAGTAATGGCAAGACATTTTCGTTGCTCGTTAAGAAAGTCTCATAAATAAGTCGCTGGGGATAGAATTTGGTTGGACGCTGATGGAAGGAGAAGTAGACCTATTACATTTAAGGAGGCGAAATAATTTAGAGAAACACAAAAAGAAAAAGAGGTAAAATATTTGAGCCCCCATTGTAAATGTGCGCTGTGTGGCGTGCGTAATTGCAGTTAATTGATCAATAAAGACGATAATGATATAAATCAGTACCATTTTTAATTTGAGAAGCAACTAAAACGGACGCTTTACTGTAGCAGCGTGGTTTAACACAACCGTGTGATTAGGTGCGGCATCTGTACGAAATGCACGTATAACGAGACAAATTCTTAATATCACATGAGTTTTATATATTGGGATTTGCCACGAATGAATTTTCTTTCTATATGTAGGTTGCAGGATGTGCCACTAAATGGCAACTGAAATGCCGGTATACTTGAGCAACAATTTTAGCACTTTACAACAAACACAAATTTGCTTAAGAAATTCGTAAACTGGTCATGATGCATAAACATTCTGATGTCACTTTACATAGGTACACTAATTCCGTCCATTTATGAGAAATAAATATTGCGATCTACATTATTGAGCTTTGCTGACGACTACTATGCCTCCAGTGCCAATTGCTGGGGCTGTCTACGGCGTCCAAACAGTGATAGCAGCTAGGTGACTGTGCCAGCATGATTTATGCAAAGCACATAACAGAAATCATAAACAGAGCGTCTCCAGCTTGGAAGTATTCATAACGGACTGCCTAACTAAACTACATAGCAGACGCCCCCCACAGAAATGATCTCTCACTTCCACCGAGGACCGGTAAGACTCTGATGTGTCTCTCATTGCGATTGGCCAGTTTCTCCATTGAGTTCGATTATTTTAAAGATTCAATATATTGGGCCTTCAAGCCCCAGTCTGAGACGCAGATTTTCTTTCGTATCACTTAAACACGTGTTTCTGAACATTTTACGTCAAATGGAAGACAACGGCACATTTCGTATCACAGCTTGTTCAGTTGTTGCTGCTATTGTTCTCTATTCCCCATCCTCACATCATGAAGCTTTGCAACCGTCTCTGTGCAAATAGAGCCTTGTTTCATTTGGACAGAATGTTGAGAACAAGGGAAAACGTACACACATGTTGTTCGACAGCCTTCACATATAGGAAAAAGGACATCTTTAAAGGACTAAATAGGTAACAATAAAACGATGTACACTGCGTAACACAGTTAACGGATCAGTTTTGCGAAACCCTGTAATACGCGTCAACTCCCCCCGCTCCACACCCCCCCCCCCCCCCCCAATTCACCTCTTCTTTTGACGCATCTGAGATCGAGGCTCAGAACCGCGACTCCCAGCCTTGAAATCTCTGGGTTTCTTGTTTGTGTGATCGAGGAAAATATTTCAGAGCTCTGCTGCTCAGAATCGACACGAAAAGATACTAGGGGGTGGCATAAAGGCGTCAGTGAAACCAATCCTTTCCTTGGGGCTTTGATTCCCATACATTTAGCGGTCGAAATCGACAGTTCACAGTGTGATGAGCCACAGGCCGATGTTCTGGCACTGCTGATACCCGTCCTCCCTCCCCAATAGTCCAAACACACTCTAAGGAGATAGTGGACCAGCAACGCCATTTAAAGTGATTGCACGTCTTTCAACCGCAGTGAAACCACAATTTTTGCTTTGCTGTACAAAGTGGAACCAGTAGAGACCGTTCAAAACCATTCTACAAAATTTAAACTTCATCCGAAGCAGAAAAAGGGTGCTTATGTTGTTCAGCCCCTCTATTTCGCGCCCTCGTTTGCCGTCGTCACCGAGGGTTGCAATACGGTGCCCACTCCCCCCCCACTCCGATCCCTTGCCCCGTCCCTCAACACCCTCGGCATCAACCACCCGCCTTTAAAGAGAGTTTTCAAAATGTACCTGCACGGAGGCAACCTGTGGCGGAGCCGTAGGTGTTTGGAGACAGACAACTCTTTGACATCCGTCCTATTCGTCATGCCTGCTAGCAGGTACTAGAGGAACAACGTAGCCTCCCTGGAGAAGCCTAGGGCTTCGTCACGGATTGTCTCTGCACAGATATACACTCCTGGAAATGGAAAAAAGAACACATTGACACCGGTGTGTCAGACCCACCATACTTGCTCCGGACACTGCGAGAGGGCTGTACAAGCAATGATCAGACGCACGGCACAGCGGACACACCAGGAACCGCGGTGTTGGCCGTCGAATGGCGCTAGCTGCGCAGCATTTGTGCACCGCCGCCGTCAGTGTCAGCCAGTTTTCCGTGGCATACGGAGCTCCATCGCAGTCTTTAACACTGGTAGCATGCCGCGACAGCGTGGACGTGAACCGTATGTGCAGTTGACGGACTTTGAGCGAGGGCGTATAGTGGGCATGCGGGAGGCCGTACCGCCGAATTGCTCAACACGTGGGGCGTGAGGTCTCCACAGTACATCGATGTTGTCGCCAGTGGTCGGCGGAAGGTGCACGTGCCCGTCGACCTGGGACCGGACCGCAGCGACGCACGGATGCACGCCAAGACCGTAGATCCTACGCAGTGCCGTAGGGGACCGCACCGCCACTTCCCAGCAAATTAGGGACACTGTTGCTCCTGGGGTATCGGCGAGGACCATTCGCAACCGTCTCCATGAAGCTGGGCTACGGTCCCGCACACCGTTAGGCCGTCTTCCGCTCACGCCCCAACATCGTGCAGCCCGCCTCCAGTGGTGTCGCGACAGGCGTGAATGGAGGGACGAATGGAGACGTGTCGTCTTCAGCGATGAGAATCGCTTCTGCCTTGGTGCCAATGATGGTCGTATGCGTGTTTGGCGCCGTGCAGGTGAGCTCCACAATCAGGACTGCATACGACCGAGGCACACAGGGCCAACACCCGGCATCATGGTGTGGGGAGCGATCTCCTACACTGGCCGTACACCACTGGTGATCGTCGAGGGGACACTGAATAGTGCACGGTACATCCAAACCGTCATCGAACCCATCGTTCTACCATTCCTAGACCGGCAAGGGAACTTGCTGTTCCAACGGGACAATGCACGTCCGCATGTATCCCGTGCCACCCAACGTGCTCTAGAAGGTGTAAGTCAACTACCCTGGCCAGCAAGATCTCCGGATCTGTCCCCCATTGAGCATGTTTGGGACTGGATGAAGCGTCGTCTCACGCGGTCTGCACGTCCAGCACGAACGCTGGTCCAACTGAGGCGCCAGGTGGAAATGGCATGGCAAGCCGTTCCACAGGACTACATCCAGCATCTCTACGATCGTCTCCATGGGAGAATAGCAGCCTGCATTGCTTTTGTTGCCTGTGTCTATGTGCCTGTGGTTCTGTCAGTGTGATCATGTGATGTATCTGACCCCAGGAATGTGTCAATAAAGTTTCCCCTTCCTGGGACAATGAATTCACGGTGTTCTTATTTCAATTTCCAGGAGTGTAGTTTTAAAGTGCTCAACAAAGCTGGGCAGTTAGCAACAGGGGTGCTGTCGAACAGTGGGGTCTTGGATTCTTCCAGTTCTATTCACGCAATTTTTTATGACCCCAAATGCATGGGAGACAACGATCCTAGGAGTGTGGGAAGTTACGCGCCTCCTGCGGTCTTTTCGTGTAGATTCTCAGGCAAAGTGTGTCAGAAATGTTTTCCTCGGCCACCCATAAGGAAACTCATAATTTCAACGATGGACGTCGCTGTTCTGACCACCATCACAGAAGCGTCAAAAAAGGGGTTAAATTTTGGTAAGCGGGGTGAGATGACGGGGTGTGAGACGACCTTTCCAGCGCATGGCACGCCCACTGTGGGGTTGGACAGAGTTGTGGTGTCACATCATTAACCAACCTTACACCTTACGTGAACTTCTGGGTTCTGGTCATTTTTTCACAAGTGTCGACACCTTGCTATTTGAAGCGTCGCCGAGCCCGAGAGTGAAGCCGCATGGCGCCACGGTATTGCTTCTTCACAGAGGAAGTTTTTATGCACCTTTGAGCCCCATTTCAAATCTCTACATTGCAGAATAAGACAACTGCGAGGTTTCGAAAAATAATCTTCAACTACATTGCACAGTTTAATGTACTGCTTCGTCGATCCTGTCGAAATAGGTCTGCTTGCGGTCTACAACGTGTGTAGAGTTTTATTAATCTGCCACACGCTTTTGTTTGGCAGAATGAAATGTTTGTGTTTCGAGCGCCTCTTCAGTACAGAGTCATTACAAACATCTTAGCCAGTACGCCTACCAGACAGGTTGTTTATAAACAGATAGGAGCATGGCTGCTTAGAGTGGAGACCAGTTGTGAAGAACTATATAATTCTGATCAGTGATAATGAAATAACATTTAAAGTATAATAACTGATCGCTGTGGCCTCCAGCAGGCATAACATCAAAGGTTATGAAGTAAGAGATATTATTTGCCGCTTTAAACACATGCAATACATCTGGTAGACGTTGTGCATGGTTTAATTTAGTTTTCTCGTTGCTTTATGAAGACGTAGTAATATGAGACACAAAAAGTGTTCATAGTCAGATTATAAAATTGTGCGCTCGGACTTCTCAGCATGATTCCACACATACTAGCAATACCAAACTGTATGTTACAAAATTTCGTCCTGCACATTTTTCCGACAGTAACTGGGCGTTAAAGATGCTCAAACTGCAACACTGTAATTGTAGTGGACTGTTAAGGCAGCCAGTCCACAGTGAAGTAGCCGAAAGGGCACGCGTCAACTCACGCCGTCTGGCGTTAAGCCTGGAACAGGATTCGTAATGAATGTGATAAAGAAAAGAACGTAGCTACTAGAACACTTAACTTTTATATCGTCCTTTGGTATACAGCATTCTTGATGATACAAGTGAGACTATCTTGAGATACATGCAATGGTACAAATGGCGCCTTGCTAGGTCGTAGCCATTAACTTAGCTGAAGGCTATTCTAACTGTCTCTCGGCAAATGAGAGAAAGGCTTCGTCAGTGTAGTCGCTAGCAATGTCGTCGTACAACTGGGGCGAGTGCTAGTCCGTCTCTCGAGACCTGCCGTGTGGTGGCGCTCGGTCTGCGATCACTGCCAGTGGCGACACGCGGGTCCGACATGTACTAATGGACCGCGGCCGATTTAAGCTACCACCTAGCAAGTGTGGTGTCTAGCGGTGACACCACATTCCTCCCCCGCAAATCGGCGAACGGTCGTGTGATAAGGCTTCCACCCGCCGTGGGGAGGACCCATGTTGACGTACGCGATGAGGTGGGGAGCCTAACAACAGGCGAGGCTGTGCCACCCGCACCCGGCCATTCGGTCCGAGGGGAGCTAGGAAACGCCTGAAAACCTAGTCCAGGGTGCACGTCAACATGCGGTGTATGCGCCCGTAATGAGACAGAAGGGGCCGAAGGGTCGACCTCCATTGCGTCGGGGTATCCGACGCGCGATGACGCTATGTGGTCCGGAGCGGGCAAGAGTTCCATGGTGGTGGACAGCTGGTCACGGGAAGCGGACGGCGGCGCGTGACCCAGTGCGGCGCTTGGCGGCTGCAGCGACGCGTCCACTGCGGGCGGCGGCTGCGGCGGCTGCGGCGGCGGCGCGACGCCATGGGGCAAAATGGAAGGCATCGTCGGTAACACCTGGGGATGAGGCGAGCCAGTAGATGGGTCCCCAGGGCGCTGACCGGACGGCACCGTCGCTGAAAGCAGACGGGGAGCGGCAGAACCCGGGCGACGACAGAGGCGCAGCTGATTGAGATGCCGACGCACCTCACCAGAGGCCCCCAAAACCAAATACATCACGCGGCCGAGGCAGCGAAGAATGCGCCCTGCGAGCCAACGCCGTGAACCTCGATAGTTGCGATAAAATACAACGTCGTCAGGAGCAAAAGCAGGAGTCTGCCGCTGCACAGGAACCTGATGCGGCGGATGCAGCAAAGACATCAAGGTTCGATGAGGACGACCATGGAGCAACTCAGCTGGCGAGCGACCATCGCGGGGCTGAGAGTGATATGAGGACAAAAAGAGCAATAACGCGTCCTCCCGAGAATGCGACTCTTTCAACTTCAACATCTGTGACTTGAAAGTCCGGACCAACCGTTCAGCGGCACCGTTTGACTGAGGCGAAAACGGCGTGGATGTCAGATGTTGAATACCATTGGCCTTGCAGAATGACTGAAATTCTGCGGATATGAATTGTGGGCCATTGTCGGAAACAATAGTCTGCGGAAGACCTTCAATGCAAAAAATAGCGGACAACGCTTGGATTGTGGCAGAAGACGTCGTAGAAGACAGCCGGACAACAAAAGGAAAATTACTGAAGGAATCGACAACAACCAACCATCGAGCATTCCAGAATGGACCGGAAAAATCTATGTGCAAGCGTTGCCAAGGGGAAGTGGCTTTCGGCCATGCAAAGAATTTCCGCGGCGGTGCGGATTGTTGTTCGGCACACGCCATGCAAGAAGAGCACATATTCGTAATCGCAGCATCGATTCCGAACCAAGTACAGTGCTGACGAGCAAGTTGTTTCGTACGCACTGTACCCCAATGTCCTTGGTGAAGAAGCGTTAAGACAGAGGACTGTAACGAACGTGGGACCACGACCCTAGACTGATCATTATCAGAACGCAACAACAAAACACCACGTCGTACAAAAAGTCTCTCCTTGTGAGCAAAAAATCGGCGAACCAACGGATCCTGGATCCGTGACTTCGACAAGGGCCATTGCGTAGCAACAAAACGCAAAACAGTAGCAAGGACAGGGTCAGCAGCTGTGGCTGTAGCTACACGACGAAAATCAATCGGAAACGATTCGACCACGTCATCGGTTTCCGAGTCAATGAACATGCAAGCAAGTTCGGAAGAATCGAATGCTTTATCCTCAGCAACAGGCAAACGGGACAACGCATCAGCGTTGCCGTGCTTAGCAGTGGACCGAAACAAGATATTGTAGCGGTTGGCGACCTCATAACGCAATGCGTGGGGAACATTGCGCGCTCGGAAAAATTTCGGTTGCGCGTTTACTTTGAGTTCCAAATGTGCTGCATAGTTCTTAGCGCAACCAAGGCCCGGTGCAAAAATGTCTGCAAATTCTTCATATAGACTAGAAACACTGGCTGAAGGCACAGTCTCGTTCACTGATAGGAGCTGATTGACTATAGACAAGTTAAACAACTGAAATAAATCTAAGCCAAACAAGTTCACTGCAGTAGAAGAACGAAGAACGTAAAATGACACAAGTTTTGTTTGTTCCTTGTATGTAGCAAGAAGAGTGCACTGTCCTAACACAGATATAGCTTTGCAGGAATAACTATTTAACTGAACACGTGCAGCACGCAACGGAGGTTTGCCCAGTTGTTTGTACGTGGCGTGATTGAGCAATGAAACTGCAGCTCCGGTATCGAGCTGGAACGGTATCACTTGTCCGGCAAAGTCCAAATCTACAAAAAGTTTATTGTCCTGCTGACGACAAGAGCGACTGTTTTGTGCAACGTGAACTAACAGTGGTACAGAATCACGTGCGACGTGACGGGATTTGCGTCGACGTCGACGCACACGTTTTGTGGGACGAACACAGTCACTGTTAGCGAGAGGAACACTGGGCGGAGTGGCACTAACTACATGAATGTCCATGGGCAAAGGTTCACGAGCCTGAGTGTCCTTGGTGCGATTCCGGCGCGAAGCAAAGGGCCGGGAATGGTTGCGATTGTCTGATCTGAGCTTTTTCTGGCAAACACTTTGAACATGTCCTTTCTTGTTACAGAAAAAGCAAATAGCCTGGCGTGACGGACAATTCTCACGCGAATGTCTAGTTGCACACCGCGGGCATGATTTCACTGCATTTGCTTGCTTGCGCGGGACACGTGTCGGCGCGGACGTGCGCGAGGGCAGGTTAGCGTTCCGTGCAGCGGGCCCGGCGGGCCGGTTAATGTGACACACGGCTGGCGAAGTTGCAAATGATTCCTGAGCAAAGTCAAGTGTGTCTTGTCTATCCAATATGTCTATCACTTGTTGAAGGGAGGGATTTACTAGTTTCAAAATCTGTTCCCGTATGCGAACATCAGAAACGTTCTGTGCTATTGCATCACGCACCATAGTATCTGAATAAGGGAGTCCACAGTCACATTCAAACGCACAATCCCTAGTAAGTCCTTGCAAAGTTACAACCCACTCCCTATTAGTCTGACCGGCCGTACGTTTTGTACGAAAGAACGTATACCGTTTTGCAACGACATTGACTGTTTCCTTGAAATAGGTATCTAAAGCTGACAAAATTTCTTCGTAGGACAGAGTTACTACGTCGCGTCGGGGAAACAATTTCACCATCACACGGTAGGTGGACACACCTACACACGAAAACAAACACGGCTGCCGCTCATTACCTTGAATTCTGTAGGCGGCGAGATGAAATCCAAATTGTCGGGACCATTCAGTCCACGTTTCTTGGGTTGAATCAAAATTACGGAAGGACGGTGCAACTGCGTTTTGTGGCTGCGGTAGCGATGAAGCGGCGGCGGCCACATCGTTTTGCAGCGCACGTTGACCCTGGACGAGCTGTCCCAGGGCATCCAATAACGCCTGCGTCTGCTGATTCTGCAAGCGATAAAATTCGGACAGTACATCTGGAGAATGTGGCGAAGCCATGACACAAGCAAATTAATACAATACGAACGCTAAAGTCCCTTTTAAGACTCGTCGCCAATGTAGTGGACTGACAAGGCAGCCAGTCCACAGAGACGGGTGGCCGAAAGGGCACACGTACACACATGCCGACTGGCGTTAAGTCTGGAACAGGATTCGTAATGAATGTGATAAAGAAAAGAACGTAGCTACTAGAACACTTAACTTTTATATCGTCCTTTGGTATACAGCATTCTTGATGATACAAGTGAGACTATCTTGAGATACATGCAATGGTACAAATGGCGCCTTGCTAGGTCGTAGCCATTAACTTAGCTGAAGGCTATTCTAACTGTCTCTCGGCAAATGAGAGAAAGGCTTCGTCAGTGTAGTCGCTAGCAACGTCGTCGTACAACTGGGGCGAGTGCTAGTCCGTCTCTCGAGACCTGCCGTGTGGTGGCGCTCGGTCTGCGATCACTGCCAGTGGCGACACGCGGGTCCGACATGTACTAATGGACCGCGGCCGATTTAAGCTACCACCTAGCAAGTGTGGTGTCTAGCGGTGACACCACAGTAATCACGTGCACGGTAATTACCTCTGCCTGGAAAAATAAATAGTGGTCTCCAGTTGGTACAGTGGCTAGCGTTATGAGTCACCACGCCGGAAATCAAGGATTCGATTCTGGATGGAGGCGTATTTGTTTTTATTTGACAAAATTCATCGTGCCATGTAATATTGTAGAGTAATACTGTAGTATACACCGGTTCTTAAGCCACACTTATCCGACAGTTACATAGCACTGTGTTTTGTAACGATGAACGTAACAAAAACCTGGACAGACAAGTCAGAAATAGACGGTTGAAACAACTGATCTGTCATAGGACAGAATAGCTACAAAAAAGAATATTAATTTCGAGATACTAAAGGTGATTGCACTGCTAAATAACTCAACATCTAGTAGTTATTTATGCTGCATGCAATGCGTCCACTCAGGTGTAACACATTAGCAACCAGTGACAATAATACTTTCCGTATTAATGACTGCACGAAGTTTACAAAAGAATAAGCTGACCTCAGAACACATGCTCAAAGCGACCCACCTGCAGGTACAAACACTGCGCGACCAACTGGATAATACAAGTCTGGAATCTTCGCAGCATGGCTGCATCCACAGATACAAGATCAGCATGAACGCGCGCTATCAGTTCTTCCACATGTGTCGGGGGAGTGGAATACACATGCTCCTCCAAGCATCCCCACAAGAATAAATCCAAAGGATTTAGGTCAGGTGAAATCAGGGGCCGTACAACTGCCCCTCCCCACCTGAGCCATTTCCCTGGAAATGTTCTCTCTAAATACCGTGGCACATTAATTACAAAGTGTGGAGAGGCATCATCATGTTGGAACCATTACCTCTGCCGAACATGAAGTGGAACATCTTCCAGTGCTTCAGGCAAGTAGTTCAAGAGGAATACATGATAACTTCCTACAGTCAAGCAGGTACCTAAACTTCTGCCTCCCAATATTCCATATCAGACATTGATGCCGAATCGTACTTGGTATCCACTGTCGTGAGTGGTGTGCAGATTAACGTGACACCAATAATGGGCACTGTGCATATTGAAGACACCCTCACGAGTGAACACTGGTTCATCCGACCATATTACAATGAACTTGTGGTCCTCGTGGCTTTCTGTCGTTGCTGAAACCATTCACAGAATTGCATCCGCAGACGGCGGTCAGCAAGGTGCAGTTGTTGCGTTAAAGAATAATGATAGGGATGCAGCCCATGCTCGTGGAGTACGTCAATGACCGTGCATTGCGAGACACGCGGGGCCTTGCTACTCTACGGGTACTTCGCTGGATTTCCTGGTGTATGATCTCCGGAATAGCTTCCTCAGCAACTGGAGTACGACTAGTCTGTGGACGAACTCTGTCACGCGATAGTGGAGGGACAGAAGCTGTCTCCTGATATTCAGCGTTTGTGTATGCCCTGCGTGTGCCACACTGTTTTAGAATAACACAAGAAGAAAATAAGATTTGCATACTAATGTACATGGAGCAATTACACCGTTTTCCTAACGGTAATGGATATGATATTTCCACATTTCCATCAATGATGATAATATTAACAATAATAATAATAATAATAATAACGCATAAAAATATTTAGTAAACAGCAGGCGCTTGTCAGACTCCATGTTCAAAAGCATAATTAGTGGTTTCCGGTGACAATACGTACAAATTGTAACCGAGTTAGGAAATCATTTGCAAAAGACGTTGCTAGACAAACTGGTGACGTAAGACCTTAACGAAATATGATGGACCTGAACATGGCAAGAATAATAGTTGGTACTAATCGATGGGACCATCCGGGGAGGGTGACCAGGAAACAGGACTGGAATCTAGTAGAGACAGTAGTGAGAAACAATTACGTCCACAGTGTGCAAAAGGCATCGTTAAAAGCTGACTAGTAGATACGATTGAGCTTCCATTTCTGTGTTCGTAATAGGTAAATGCAAATGTTTTACAGAAGACACACTGTAATGGACGTATACCGAATAAGACATCGGATACTGTACCACGCAGACTACATTTAGCATATAGAAACAATACGCCTTGACCCAGCACCGACCCCTCGATCTCTTCCACGGTAATCCGAAACGCTAGACACTGTACCAACTGCACAGCGTTGTAACGATATGGTGACAGAGGTGGCTATCGCGTTAGTAATTTCACTTTTGCACATTGACAATCATTAACGTCCATTTACTGCCGGAAATATGCGAAGAACGAATTGTATTGATAGTATAGAGGATGCAGAAGGCTATGGAAACCACTGCATTAAAAACACATAACATATATCCATAAGACATGTGGCTTCTAATTGAAAAAGTGTGATAGTGATCTCCTCATTTTCAAAAGACTCCGGAATATCCCCCATTCGGACCACCGGGAGAGGACTGCCAAGGGGGAAGTGACCACGAGAAAGATTGAATAATCGATCAAAGAATAACGTTCCACGAGTCGGGGCATGGAATGTCAGAAGCTTGAACATGGTAGGGAAACTAGAAAATCTGAAAAGGGAAATTCAAAGTCTCAATCTAGATACAATAGGGGTCTGTGAAGTGAAATGGAAAGAAGACAAGGATTTCTGGTCAGATGAGTATAGTGTAATATCAACACCAGCAGAAAATGGTATAACAGGACAAGGACTCATTATATTCGTTATAAATAGGAGGATAGGCAGACACTGATTTACTGTGAACAGTTCAGTGATAAGGTTGTTCTGATCAGAAAAGACAGCAAACCAACATCAACGATAGTACAGGTACACATGCGCTCATCGAAAGCTGTAGATGAAGAGATTGAGAAAGTATGTGAGGATACTGAAAAGGTAATACATTACGTAAAAGGAGATGAAAATCTAATAGTCATGGGGGATTGGAATGCAGTTGTAGGGGGAAGAGTTGAAGGAAAGGTTCCAGGAGAATTTGGGCTTGGGACAAGGTGTGAAAGGAGTCAAAGATTAATTGAGTTCTGTAATAACTTTTAGCTAGTAATAGTGAATATTCTGTTCAAGAATCACAAGAGGAGGAGGTAAACTTGGAAAAGGCCGGGTGATAGTGGGTAGCGGGAATTTTAGTTAGATTACATCATGGTCAGACAGTGATTTCGAAATCAGATATTAAATTGTAAGGGGTATTCAGGAAAAAATATTGACTCAGATCACAATTTAGTGGTGCTGAAGAATAGGCTGAAGTTTAAGAAATTAATCAGCAAGAATCAATATGCAAAGAAGTGGGATTCGGAAGTACTCAAGAATGATGAGAAACGCTTGAAGTTCTCTAAAGCTGTAGATACAGAAATGACGACTAGCTCAGTAAACAGTACAGTTGAAGAGGTATGGACATCTCTGAAAAGGGCAGTCACAGAAGTTGGAAAGAAAAAATAGGTACAAAGAAGGTAACTGCGAAGAAATCATGGGTAACAGAAGAAATAGTGCAGTATGAAACAAATAGGAAGTGCAGTGAAGCTAAGACGAAATGGCTGCATGAAAAATGTGAAAACCTAGGAAAAGAAATTATGTCGGAAGGACTGATTCAGCATATACGAAAATCAAAACAACCTTCGGTGACATTAAAAGCAACGGTGGTAACATTAAGAGTGCAACTAAACGACTCCTCACGTTAACGCATAGAATGTATGAGTCTAGAAACATATCATCTGACTTTCGGGAAAATATGATCCACAAAATTCCGAAGACCGCAAGAGCTGACAAGAGTGAGAACTATCACACAATTCGCTTAATAGCTCATGCTTCCAAGCTGCTGACAATAACAATATACAGAAGCATGGAAAAGAAAGCTGATGGTGTGTTAGATGACTATCAGTTTGGCATCAGGAAAAGCAAAGGCACCAGAAAGGCGATTCTGTCGTTGGGGTAACAATGGAAGCAAGACTAAAGAAAAATCAAGACGCGTTACAGGATTTGTCGACCTGGAAAAAGCATTCGACAGTGTAAAATGGTGCAAGATGCTCGAAAATCTGAGAAAAACAGGGGTAAGTTCTAGTGAGAGACGGGTAATATAAAATTTATACAGAGCCAAGAGGGAATAATAAGAGTGGACGACTAAGAACGGAGCGCACAGATGAAAAAGGGTGTAAGACAGGGATGTAGTCTTTTGCCGCTACTATCCAGTCTATACATCGAAGAATCAACGATGTAAATGAAAGAAGTGTAATTAAAATTCATGGCGAAAGGATATCAATGATACGATTCGCTGATAACATTCCTACCCTGAGTGAAAGTGAAGAAAAATTACATGATCTGCTGAATGGAATGAATAGTCTAAGGAGTACAGAATATGGATTGAGAGTAGATCGAAAAAAGGTGAAATTAATGAGAAGTTGAAAGGGTACAGTACTGCCCGACATTGAAAATAGGTATAACATACTTCATTATTCTTGTCAGAACAACACATTTTTTTGTAAAAATAACTCAATTTCAATTAATACAGCGAAGCCGGATAGCAGTGTGGGAAAGAATGACAATTTATTTATTTTATTTATCACATGTGCACTCCCACAAAATAAATCCCTACATCCAGTTTGGTGAGATCTGTGAAATGAATGCATGTATGGTCGTCTGCTAACCACAGATAGTGAATGTGAATATATGATCATCTTTGAGACGATCCTTTGGCCACTTTTGGTGGGACCAAAGAGATGAAATTTACCTGAGCTTTGAGCGCCTGAAATGGGGCTGAGCAATACGGTAGCAAGGTGCTCCCCCACTTCGACAGAGGTGCAAGAGGACCTGAAGAACGGCCATGTTTCGGCACTCTGCCGCTGGATCTTGTGCTGTTAAGACCTGTCTTAGTTGTGCTCCGTAAAGACAAAAGAGTGGAGACATGGTTCAAAAAAATGGCTCTGAGCACTATGGGACTTAACATCTATGGTCATCAGTCCCCTAGAACTTAGAACTACTTAAACCTAACGACATCACACAACACCCAGTCATCACGAGGTAGAGAAAATCCCTGACCCCGCAGGGAATAGAACCCGGGACCCCGTGCTCGGGAAGCGAGAACGCTACCGCGAGACCACGAGCTGCGGATGGAGACATGGTATGCATGTGGAATATTTAAGAGTAGTTTGAAATAATAATTTCTCTATTTCAGGAACTTTTGTGGGGAGAATTAAATGTCAGGCAGGTAATATTAATAGGATCATAGTAATCTTCGGAAGTGACCAACGGTCACAATGACACCATGTGTAGTAATAAGTTGAAACACTTCCGTGTGCTTAAGTTAAGCTGAATTACTAGCGTGTGTACTATAAGTTGAAATATTTAAGAAATAGCGTGTGCAGGACTTGAAATTAGAGGCGAGTACTTCCACGTGGTGAGTACTGTGTGAGTCTCAATTTGTGTATGAGACAAAGGATAAAGAGAAGTACTCGTGCATGGTATCAGTTGAGGACTCATGTGTGTGATGAATATGTTCTTAATATTACTTTGCGAGATATGTTTCCGTGTGACGCTTGATTCAAACTATAACACTCTGAGAGAGAAACAAGGTGAGTCAGCCGTCTATCCAGCAACGCCACTTGGCTTGCATTGCACAGGAAGACGTCCATATATCTCCAGAGTTCATAGTAGGAAAGTATAATTACGAAGTGGGGCAGTGTCATGTGAAACTGGGATAAATATTAATTGAAGTGGGAAAGTTGAAAGTGATAGTGTTGTGACTATTTATTGTATTGTATTCCATGTTTTAGTGTGGTGTATGTCATGTAATTTGGGTATGTGTGGTTTGCATGGGAGAGTAGCAAGGTAGTTTCAGGGGTAGTGGGTTATGCTTGTTCCTTCTGTACCGCTCGGTCTGGAGGAAAGTTTCATGATGAAGATTGTGAGAGTTGAAGTGTGAGATATAATAAAAGATCCACCATCCTATCCAGAAAGTGCACTGTAGCGTTAAATAATTACGAGACCATAAGGTAGAGAATCACCAATGTAAAGCCATGCCCACTGGGCGGAATTTCTCATGTGTTATTGTTGTAGGTTATAGAATTTGTGTGTTTAGGTTATAGAATTTATCGGATTAAATAAGATAGTGAAAAGAAAAAGATTGGTGGCCTTTTCCCTCGAATTGTATGTTGTCATAATATCCAGAATTTATAATGTGTGCGCCACTCATATTCAGTGCGATGCCCACGTGTTGATAAAAGCCGTTAAATAAAAAAAAAATAAAAGAAAATGTGGTGTTGCCAGTGCGTAGTGAACAGTCAGAGTACTGTAAATTTCTGATAGTCAGATGTGCGTTTCCGTTGCGTATTATTCATACAGGAGGGTAATTTGTAACTTAATTGTGAGTACAAGAGTTCATATTACTCGATAAATGAATCCACTCGCTTGGCAGACCACTCATCTTGCAGGCCTGACTGCTTGATGCCACAGTATGAACAAGGAATGTGGGTGCCTCTCATAATTTCGACCCTGCCAGGATATTTTGCCAGGATATTCTGCTGTTAGGGTTTGCTGGTAAGATTTTTTTTAATGGAATGTATTGTGATAGCGCTAAGAAGTAAAAATTTTTTTGTTTGCATTTTCTTTCTGGATTGGTGAGGATCTTTTACTTTTTTATGTAATTAATTGCTATATCGCCCAAGGCTGGAAGATCGTTGTATAATTTTTTTTGCGTAATGTCCGTAGTAACTAGGTCGCAGTCGAAAAGTATAGTCACCATGGAGAATAGTGATTCTGGCGTGAACGTAGCAGTGCAGAAGGAAGTAAGTGTCAACCTTGGGTTAATGAGGGAGAACGGCAAACACACGGAAGGGGCTGAATTGTTCAGCGGACCGCGGCTAGGTGATCCTTTAAGCGGCGGGCTTTGTCCACAATCGGGGGCTTTTCCCGACAATGCGGGCGAGCCGGGACTAGGTCAGGTATGCAGTGAAGGTGCAGCTACCCTTGGCGAAGCTACGGTTTCTCAGGCGAACGAGGTGAGCGCACCGAAAGTAGCAAATGACAATGTGCTACTGCAGTTTTTACAGAGGATGGATAAAGATAATAAGGAGAGAGATAGGGAGAATAAGGAAAGATTGGAAGCGATGGATAGACATAATAAGGAAAGATTGGAAGCGATGGATAGGGAGACTAAGGAAAGATTGGAAGCAAATAAGGAAAGATTGGAGGCAAATAAGGAGAGATTGGAGGCAATGGATAAGGGAAATAAAGAGGCAATGAGGAAGCTACACACAGTTATCGATGAGCGTCTGTCCGCAGTTAATAATCGGTTAGATGAGGGGGAGAAGAATCTGGATGCATTGAAGCAAGTATGTGATGCCGTGAAAGAAAAAGCCAATAATTTGGAGGTACGAATAAGTGCAATAGAGAGTGATATTACAGAACGTAGGTACGTGTTGCCGGATGAGCAAATCAAAGAGATAGTAGAGGACTTACTTGCAGATAAACAAGGGGCATTAGACAGTGTGGAAGCTCAAGTCACCCAGCAGGAAGTGGCGCTAAATAAACACAGGGATGAAGTTGTGGAGGTAGTGGTCAGAATGAATACGATTAACGCAGATATAGAAAAGATCAGTATAAGAGGCGAAACAGGCTCTGACAGTACGCAGCGAGAGGTTTATGCCGACCAGGAGGAGATACAATCACTATTACAGTTTAAAGAAGCACAATTAGAAACAAATAGGAAGCACAGGGAAGAACTAGCACAGTTGCAATTAGCGTGTAGAAGCAAAGGTGAAACACCACCAGGTAGACTGCAGAGGGAGAGTGAGATAAATTCAAAAAACGAAAATAGGCAGAAAGAGGAAGACGAACTCAGAGAGTTAGAAGAACGGTTGTGTCGGATAAAACAGGTGGCAAACCCAACTGGGTATAGTCCAAGGTCGGAAAACATAAATGCGGAAGAAGAATGTAGGAGGCACTTCGTGTCGGTACAAACGTACACTTGTTTTCCGGATCCTGATAATTTCCAACATCCATGCCAGTGGCTGTCTCAATTTCAAGATTCATTACCTTCGTCGTGGGGACTGCTCCTGAAAATGAAGTTTGTGGTCGGTTGGGGAAGGAGACCAGACAGCGTGGTCATCTGTCTCATCGGATTGGGGAAGGATGGGGAAGGAAGTCGGCCGTGCCCTTTCAGAGGAACCATCCCGGCATTTGCCTGGAGTGATTTAGGGAAATCACGGAAAACCTAAATCAGGATGGCCGGACGCAGGATTGAACCGTCGTCCTCCCGAATGCTAGTCCAGTGTCTAACCACTGCGCCACCTCGCTCGGTTGAAGTTCGTGTGTAACCATTTGAGGGACGAGGCTAGAGCGAAAATGCAGGAAGTTATTAAAGACTGTAGTAGCTACAAGATGTTTTGTGACAAGTTTTTAAATGAATTCTGGTCGAAAAGTAAGCAGGACCAGGTTGAGCAAAGCATATTGATGATGCCAAATTGTAACGAAGGTAGTATAAGAGATCCAGTGGCGTGCTATCAGGAAATGCTGAGACGAAATAGGTATTTGGATGTGCCATACGAACCTGGGGAGCTCATTAGGATCTGTATAACGAAGTTGCCAGTGAAATTGCGCAGAGATATAGCGATAGCAGGCAGAGGCTTAGACGATTCCGCGTCATTTCAGCACTTGTTACAGGAACTGGGTAATGAGAGCAATATTGTGAACGGCGATACGACTCATAGGTCAGACAGAGTGGAGGATAGGAACGGCAGAAACTATCAGAATGACAGGAGAGCATGGAATCAGAGGAATGACGGAAATGGAAGATGGCGAGGAAATAGGGGGCAGAATTCATGGGGATATCGACCGGCAAACAGGGAAAATAGAAGATGGGACAGAGATGGAAGAAGAAGGGAAAATGAAAATGATGGGCGAAGAGAGGATAGGCAGTCATTGGGTTCACGACAGGACAATCACTGTCACATTGACAGAGGGACAAGAAGGTGACTACATGATAGGCGGGTACAAACCAGGACTATTAGTGATGTAAATATTAGGTATATCGATTACGGAAAACTAAGGGAGAATCTGTTAGAGGAGGTAGGAGATGCGGGGAGTGAAGTCCACCCAATAATTAGCGTAGAAATAAATAATATGATCGTACCTTGTGTCATCGTCACAGGCAGTGTAATGAGTGTTTTGAGGGAAGATGTGTTTAAGTGTTGTAGTCTTACAAAACCATGGCCAACGTTGCCATTGCAAAGGACAACAGTGAGAGGGGCAGTTACAAGAAAGGGAATTGAGGTGAAGTTACAAGCGCAGGTAGACTTTGTGTGCCAGGCGAAGAGGTTTAGTGCAGTGTTCATGATTGTGTCATCTCTAACTGTTGAAGGGATATTAGGCGTTAATTTTTTGAACCAATATAAAGCAGTCGTTAACATGAGAAATGGTTCGATGGAGTTGAAACGAGATTCGGAGGAAATTACATTAAGATTCGACGATTCCTTATATGCTAAAGATAACGCATACTTAGCATTATGTCTGGCGGTAAAGTCCGGTAGACAGGCACAGAATACGGGGTTTGAACAAGAGAAGAAGTAAATTCATAAATGTTTGGAGGAGGAGATCAGGGAGAAAATCTGGCATTTACGAGGGACCACGGTCTACGGGGAATTGCAGAAAATTTTATACGAGAATAGAAAGGTATTTAAACATGCTGCGGGTACAATAAGAAATTTTGTGTATAGATTCAAGGTCAAGCCTCATAAACAGTTTAGGGCCCAAGTGTACCCGATAGCTATTGTGTACAAAGAAAGAGTGGAAGCTGAGATTGAAAGCATGCTACAACAAGGGATTATCGAATCAGCATCCAGTCCGTACAACAGCCCTTTTGCTTGTGTTGAAAAAAAGGATGGATCAATTAGATTAGTTTTGGACGCAAGAAGGATTAATAAGATAATAGAGCCAGAGACAGATTGGCCGCTGACACTTGACGAATTGCTACAAAAGTTCCTCGGGATCAGAGTTCTCAGCTCAGTTGATTTGAGAATGAGTTTCTGGCAGGTGGAGTTAGATAGGGAGTGTAGAAAATACACTGCTTTCTTGTGCTACGGGAAATCGTATCAGTTCCGGAAACTACCATTTGGGTTAAATGTATCATCCGCGGCATTTATCAGAGCGCTAAATACTGTCATTCCTAATGAAATAAAAGATAAGGTAACACAGTACGTGGATGATGTCCTGATAGCCGAAATAAACTGGGAAGTCCACAATAGAACATTAAGCATATTGCTCGGTGCACTGGAGAGACATGGGGTAACCGTGAATTTGGGAAAGTCAGAATTTGGACGAAAAGAAATCGAGTTTCTAGGTCACATTGTGACACCAGAGGGAATAAGACCAAATCCAGACAAACTCGAAGCAATCAGGGATTTTCCGCTGCCGAGAACAAAACGTCAGCTACGGGGTTATTTAGGATTAATCAATTTTTACAGGAGGTTCATTCAGATTGGGGGTGCAGCGACACCCAGACAATGTCAGCTGACTGGAAAGAAAACGGTATGGAATTGGGACCCTGTCGCGCAGGAAGAATATGAGGCGTTAAAGAAGGCACTGCTATCGGCACCTCTTCTCGGGCATCCAGACCTAGGGAAAGAGTTTTGTATGGCCACGGACAGTTCCCGTAGTGGACTTGGGGTAACATTGTTCCAAGAGCAAGAGCAAGGAGGAGAAGTAATACAACAACCTATTTCATTTGCGAGCCGAGTGCTTAGCAAAGCTGAGAGAAATTACACGGTAACTGAGCTTGAAGCTTTGGCAATAGTATGGGGTTTTAGTAAGTTTAGATACTATTTGTATGGGAGGCATACTAAAATCTATACTGACCACAAGTCACTACAGTTTCTGATGTCGGCCAAACTTAACCATAAACGACTCGCTAGGTGGGCACTCTATTTACAGGAATTTCAGTTTTCGGTCATTTATATTCCTAGGCCACAGAATATAGTGGCAGATGCGTTGTCAAGGAACCCAGTAGGTCATGGTCAATGCTTTGATGAGGAGGTAAACGAGAACAGATATGATATATTGTATATGCAGGGCGTGCAGTTCGAGAAATACGTAGGGGCGGTACTCACAAATATCGCGAAAGAGCAGGATAAAGACGCGTCATGGAGAATGGTGAAGGACAGAGTTAGAGCGAACTTAGATGCCAATATAGCGCGCTTATATACAATTCAGAACAGGGTCCTTTTCTACCGTAGAAATCCGAACACACAGGACTGGGTGTTGTGTATACCAAAAGAAATAGTCAACAAGCCGATCTGGTACACGCACCTAAGTTACGGGCATTACGGGGCAAGGAAATGCTGTAAGAAGTTAAGGGAATCAGTTTATTTCATTAGTTTGGAGAGGAGGATCAAGAACATGCTTGGTAGTTGCAAATTGTGCCAGAAGCCAAAATCGTTAACTACGAGGGCAGTTCAATAAGTAATGCAACACACTTTTTTTCTGAAACAGGGGTTGTTTTATTCAGCATTGAAATACACCAGGTTATTCCCCAATCTTTTAGCTACACAACACTATTTTTCAACGTAATCTCCATTCAATGCTACGGCCTTACGCCACCTTGAAATGAGGGCCTGTATGCCTGCACGGTACCATTCCACTGGTCGATGTCGGAGCCAACGTCGTACTGCATCAATAACTTCTTCATCATCCGCGTAGTGCCTCCCACGGATTGCGTCCTTCATTGGGCCAAACATATGGAAATCCGACGGTGCGAGATCGGGGCTGTAGGTTGCATGAGGAAGAACAGTCCACTGAAGTTTTGTGAGCTCCTCTCGGGTGCGAAGACTTGTGTGAGGTCTTGCGTTGTCATGAAGAAGGAGAAGTTCGTTCAGATTTTTGTGCCTACGAACACGCTGAAGTCGTTTCTTCGATTTCTGAAGAGTAGCACAATACACTTCAGAGTTGATCGTTTGACCATGGGGAAGGACATCGAACAGAATAACCCCTTCAGCGTCCCAGAAGACTGTAACCATGACTTTACCAGCTGAGGGTATGGCTTTAAACTTTTTCTTGGTAGGGGAGTGGGTGTGGCGCCACTCCATTGATTGCCGTTTTGTTTCAGTTTCGAAGTAATGAACCCATGTTTCATCGCCTGTAACAATCTTTGACAAGAAATTGTCACCCTCAGCCACATGACGAGCAAGCAATTCCGCACAGATGGTTCTCCTTTGCTCTTTATGGTGTTCGGTTAGACAACGAGGGACCCAGCGGGAACAAACCTTTGAATATCCCAACTGGTGAACAATTGTAACAGCACTACCAACAGAGATGTCAAGTTGAGCACTGAGTTGTTTGATGGTGATCCGTCGATCATCTCGAACGAGTGTGTTCGCACGCTCCGCCATTGCAGGAGTCACAGCTGTGCACGGCCGGCCCGCACGCGGGAGATCAGACAGTCTTGCTTGACCTTGCGGCGATGATGACACACGCTTTGCCCAACGACTCACCGTGCTTTTGTCCACTGCCAAATCACCGTAGACATTCTGCAAGCGCCTATGAATATCTGAGATGCCCTGGTTTTCCGCCAAAAGAAACTCGATCACTGCCCGTTGTTTGCAACGCACATCCGTTACAGACGCCATTTTAACAGCTCCGTACAGCGCTGCCACCTGTCGGAAGTCAATGAAACTATACGAGACGAAGCGGGAATGTTTGAAAATATTCCACAAGAAATTTCCGATTTTTTCAACCAAAATTGGCCGAGAAAAAAAATGTGTTGCATTACTTATTGAACTGCCCTTGTATCTCATGCAAAGCACCACTTTTTCCGATAGTGCCAGGTAGATTGAGGGAATTCGGAGCAACAGATTTGTTTGGCCCGCTACCTAAGTCAGTGCAGGGATATTGATATGTTTTAGTAGCAGTGCAATTGGTGTCAAAGTATGTGACATTTACCGCATTGAAACGTGCGACGGGAAGGACAGTGGCAGCAGCGATCGTTAAAAACTTTTTGCGAGAAGTAGGAACTGTAGAAAAGTTCATAGCTGACAATGGACCACAATATAGATCCAGACAATGGCTAACGACACTGAAGAGAAGAAGGATAAAACCGGTGTTCATATCCCGATACCATGCAGCAAGTAACCCCAGTGAAAGAGTGGTAAAAGAACTGGGAAAGTTGTGTAAGATCTATTGCCATAGGCAACATAGAAGTTGGAGTATTTTTCTCAAAGATTTTCAGGACATCCTCAATGAGCTACCACATGGAGCAACTGGTTTATCACCAATTACGGTACTAAAGAATGAACTACCACCAGATCGAGTCAGGGAGCTGGTAGATTTTCCGCGATCAGGAAAGCAGAGGCACACAGAAATTGTCAAGGTTGCGATAGAGCGTATTAAGAAAGCAGCTAAGGATAGGCAGGAGAAACAGAAAGGAAAGATCCGTAAGATTGAATTGGCAGTAGGAGACAAGGTTCTAATTAAAACTCATCGATTATCAAAGAAGCACAGATTCCTAACTAGCAAATTCTTTACAGTGTATAGTGGACCATTCAGAGTGAGGCGGATTGTCCATGAAAATGCTGTACCGTTTGAGACGATCAAGGGAAAACAATCTCGTGGGCTTCATCACATTTCTAACATCAAATTATGGAAAAGTTAAGGATAGATCGAAAGTAGGCAATTTATGGTAGATAGTCAGTGTATTTATTTGTTGTGTGTAACTTTGTGCAGGGTCAAATCGAACATAAGAATTTTCAGGCGGGATATCAGGAAGTACGACGGAGTAGACTGGTCGAATGAGTCATGAACAGGAGTCGACAGAGTGGTGTATGTACGTATTTTTTGTCATATGAATAAGGATCAAGCAGAAACGACGTGATGATTAATGAGTGGATAAAGATGGTAGATAGAGAAGCGACGTGATAAATAGTAGTGGATAAAGGTGATATTTAAGGAGATAAGCGACGTGAAGCAGTGTGATTAATAAAGAGAGATTCGACGTGATGAAACAGTGGTGAATGAAGGTGAGTAGAATTAATAATGTGGAGATGTCTTAGATGTATGTTACAGAGAGGTCTGTGTATGCTGCAATCGAGATTGATGCGAATGGCGAAGGAAGACCAGGAAATGATGGAGTAATGGAAGGACGGAGAGCCGAAATACGAATGAAGAGATGAAGACAACTGCACAACGTGAAGGGACATAAAGGGAGTATGAGATCCAGATGGTGAACGTTGTGAAATACTGACGTAAGATGTAATATAAGTGTAAATCAAATTCTTACCATAACACTTGCAATATGAAAAAAATAACTTTTGTTGTTGTTGTTGAAGCCTGGTACCAGTATAACTAATCAAAACGGTACCAAGAATGTGTACAGTTATTTTGCAGGATGAATAATTTGTGTATTTTTTGTTCTTAGATGAAATGTCGCAATTCTAAAGTGATATTTAGCAGGATGAATAGTCGGTAAAGTGAATGCGGAGGTAAGCCAATGAAGACAGGTGCCAGAGTGAAAGGACGAATTCGGAGACTGGAATGCTATCTCCGAAACAGCTTCATGTGTTATGTGGTTGAGTATAAGGGAGCAAAGGTATGGTATATTGTCGTGAGTGTGGTGGTGTTAAGGTTAGCTGACTTCTAAACCTATTCTGTTAGTGTATTAATGGATTGAATGAGAAGGAAAATGTGATGTCGGTGAGTGAGAGTCGTAGAGTAGTGTGATCAATGCGCACACTCCTGTAAAGGGGATGCTACCGATCCATAACTAAAACATTATTGTGTTATTGTTTGATTTGGATGAACCTCGATGGCAGGTCAGGATCTGACATCATGTGGGTGGTACATACATGTCCTAGAAATGTTGTTATATATAATAAAAAGGTAAAATATATAAGGAGATACTAATTTCAGTCTAGATTTAGAGTCATCAGTTTCTAAAATGTTTATTGGGTTAGGATGTTAAAGTAGTTTACTATTTAATAACATGTGGTAGGTAATTGTGAGCTGTGTAGATTATTTCTTATTTTTTTGTTAGAACACTTTCAAGGGGTATTAATTTCAGTCTGTCACAAGCACAAAGGTTCATTGTATATTGTAGAATCAACAGTTTCTAATATTTTCTCTGTGACAGGATGTTAGAGTAGTCTACTACTTGATATTGTAATTATGAGCTGAATAGATTGTTTCTTATTCCTTTTGTTTTTTTTTACACTTTCATGTTTTGTATGAGGGATGACAGGTACAATGAATAGCACAAGTGTGGGCTGTATATAGAAAAGGGATCAATGTTGATGTTGTATGTGTAGAAAACTAGGGTGTATGATTTTACGTTTTTTAGAACAAAGATTCTTTTATTACCAGTGTATCTAATAGGTCATACATGTAATCAATGAGTATTTAAATAATGTAAGAACATCCTTTTGTCTGTAATGTTGCGAGATGCAAGGAAGGGTCTGACTGATTGGGTGTCGTAGCGCTGAGGTGCTATGCAGAACACACCCATACCGCTAGCAGGGCCAGGCTGACGTCGGCATGGGAGAGGCGACGGAGCCGCGGCACTCCCCACTCCACTGCCGGTCGGGGTACACTCCACGCACCCGCTACAGCAGGTCAACAGCATGGGGCGACACGCGCGTACCACTGGCCATTCATAAGTTCCGCCACCCTTACGACTGGGGAAAGTATCCCGCGGAGGCAACAGCGGGTGGTTTCTTCTGCTCAACGCCGGCCACGGTGGTCTAGCGGTTCTAGGCGCTCAGTCCGGAACCGCGCGACTGCTACGGTTGCAGGTTCGAATCCTGCCTCGGGCATGGATGTGTGTGATGTCCTTAGGTTAGTTAGGTTTAAGTAGTTCCAAGTTCTAGGGGACTAATGACCACAGATGTTAAGTCCCATAGTGCTCAGAGCCATTTGAACCATCTTCTGCTCAACGGCTCGCGCGGCGGCGCCACGGCAGAATGAACGACGCGCGGCAGAGTCCGGCAGGCATTTTTTACCAGCATCTATTAACTAGTACTGGACTGTGGAGCCGTGAAACAAGATTACTGCTCGTATGTCTCCATAAGGTGGAAAGTGAAGGACCGGTGTTCCCACGTTGTGAGTGGTGGAAAAGATTTTGGTCTTTAGCAGACAGGACGATTGTTTTGTTTGTCTCGACCACTGAACAGTGGGATCCATAATCCTTTGGCAGTGACTGGTTAAGTGTGCTTTGTGAATTGCATGTGGGACGCTTGGTATTCTTAAAGAGGACAGTTGTCGTTTGGTGACTAATTATTGTATGAATGCAAGAAACTGGAGTGGGACATTGACATTTGCGGTTGTAGTAGGAGACATTTCTTGAATTGGTGCGGGAATAAGTGCTGTTTGTTGGAACTTACGACTTTTAATTACACCATGAACTGAAAGGACAGAACTGTGGGTAATAGTAGTTGTAGGGCCATTTCTGGACGACCAGATTCGTAGGGATGGTACTCTGAGAGTGACTATGACATTTGTGTTTAATGTGAGATACAGTTTACTGTTCAGTGCGTGTTCAAAATACCGATTTGAGTGACTTAAAGACTTTCGTCCGGGTAACCATGGGAGAGCTTTGACACCGAGACAGTGTTTCTAGGGAACCTGTCAGCAACTTTTTTGACCCCAAGAAAATCACAGAATGAAATGTTTCCGTGTGACTCGCAAGATAGGAAATAATGTTTGTACTTGTAATTGTGTAAATTTTTTTTATATGTTTCATTCCTAAAGGGACAGCAAGTGTAATTGTATTCCATTAACATTTGTGTTTAGAATAGTTAGTGTGTTTTTTTGTTTGTTCTGGGTTATCAAGTACACGTAACATGTTTATTAGAATATTTGGTACAATGATGCTTTAATTATTAGCCAGTGGCGTAATACTAACGTAGTGGCTCTTGTTGCATAGGTCAGTAAGGTTGTCACAGGGGACAAGAGTTTGCATTGCACAACAAATATCGGAATTAACTGCTGCATTTTGATGTCGTGGACTGTAATGATCTTGTTGGTGTGTTGACTGAAGCCACTTATTTTCAATATCACAGTGGTGATATTTCACATTAAAGTGTAACGAAGGCTAGTCGAAATGCAAGTTCTTGTCGTCTAAATGTGTAACAATAGAGAAATGAGCAGTAGAGTAAGATACGAGAGCTACTGGTGGATTCAAGCAATTATTGCTAACTATTTATTGTGTGTGTTGATCAACGTTGATGGACTGACTAGCTCAGCAGCAGGTATTTGTACTGGTGGACAAGGATAAGGTTAAACTCACAGTCGAGTAGTGGTGGTAATTGCTTAAGTGATGATAGTTAATGAGGTATGACATGATCTCTTAGATTGACTATATTACGTAACCAGTATGTAACTTGAGGTATATTTCATTGTTTTTTTTTTTGTCTCAGTTTAATTTCTCTGTAGGTTCGATGTACATTTTAGAGTAATGGTATGGAGCCTGATATTCTACATGTAACTAGTGTACGCAATTTTTTTCTTTTGTTGATTTTGTTTTGTATTTAGACATTGCCATGTAAAGATTATTACAACGCAATTTATGAATGTCAGATTACTTGTTCTGTGTTCAGACGGTGAACTATTTAAAATTTAATGAGTACAATTAGTATTTTTTTATTTGTTTTAGAATTATTGAAGTTCAGATTACTCCTAAAAATAACGGAGATCTCGGTAACTAAGCCAATTTTTATCTCACCACAATTTTTTATTTGTATGATGTGATGATTTATTTGTCATTTGGATTGTTGTAAATATGTATGTGTACGTTACTCCGGATTGTGGAGAGTACAATAATGCAACAACTGTGTCAATAATTTGGTAAAGTAACAGCATTTGGTCGTCTATTTGAGGTCATCAGGGGCTAAGGTCGCCTCCTGGTTATTTTGATGACTTGCTACGTTTGTTCCAATACAGCTTTCTTAAAAAAATGTTCGGAACTACCCTCGCATTGCAAGGATAGTACCGTACCATTTTTTTCTGCATGGGTAGCCGGTGGTGAAAGGAAACAGTACCGCCCGACATTGAAAATAGGTACAACATACTTCATTATTCTTGTCAGAACAACACATTTTTTGTAAAAATAACTCAATTTCAATTAATACAGCAAAGCCGGATACCAGTGTGGGAAAGAATGACAATTTATTTATTTCATCTATCACATGTGCACTCCCACAAAATAAATCCCTACATCCAGTTTGGTGAGATCTGTGAAATGAATGCATGTATGGCCGTCTGCTAACCACAGATAGTGAATATGAATATATGATCATCTTTGAGACGATCCTTTGGCCACCTTTGGTGGGACCAAAGAGATGAAATTTACCTGAGCTTTGAGCGCCTGAAATGTGGCTGAGCAATACGGTAGCAAGGTGCTCCCCCACTTCGACAGAGGTGCGAGAGGACCTGAAGAACGGCCATGTTTCGGCACTCTGCCGCTGGATCTTGTGCTGTTAAGACCTGTCTTAGTTGTGCTCCGTAAAGACAAAAGAGTGGAGACATGGTATGCATGTGGAATATTTAAGAGTAGTTTGAAATAATAATTTCTCTATTTCAGGAACTTTTGTGGGGAGAATTAAATGTCAGGCAGGTAATATTAATGGGATCGTAGTAAACGTTCGGAAGTGACCAACGGTCACAATGAAACCACGTGTAGTAATAAGTTGAAATACTTCCGTGCACTTAAGTTAAGCTGAATTACTAGCGTGTGTACTATTGTTGTTGTTGTGGTCTTCAGTCCTGAGACTGGTTTGATGCAGCTCTCCATGCTACTCTATCCTGTGCAAGCTTCTTCATCTCCCAGTACCTACTGCAACCTACATCCTTCTGAATCTGCTTAGTGTATTGATCTCTTGGTCTCCCTCTACGATTTTTACCCTCCACGCTGCCCTCCAATGCTAAATTTGTGATCCCTTGATGCCTCAAAACATGTCCTACCAACCGATCCCTTCTTTTAGTCAAGTTGTGCCACAAACTTCTCTTCTCCCCAATCCTATTCAATACCTCCTCATTAGTTACGTGATCTACCCACCTTATCTTCAGCATTCTTCTGTAGCACCACATTTCGAAAGCTTCTATTCCCTTCTTGTCCAAACTAGTTATCGTCCATGTCTCACTTCCATACATGGCTACATTCCATACAAATACTTTCAGAAACGACTTCCTGACACCTAAATCTATACTCGATGTTAACAAATTTCTCTTCTTGAGAAACGCTTTCCTTGCCATTGCCAGTCTACATTTTATATCCTCTCTACTTCGACCATCATCGGTTATTTTACTCCCTAAATAGCAAAACTCCTTTACTACTTTAAGTGTCTCATTTCCTAATCTAATTCCCTCAGCATCACCCGATTTAATTTGACTACATTCCATTATCCTCGTTTTGCTTTTGTTGATGTTCATCTTATATCCTCCTTTCAAGACATTGTCCATTCCGTTCAACTGCTCTTCCAAGTCCTTTGCTGTCTCTGACAGAATTACAATGTCATCGGCGAACCTCAAAGTTTTTACTTCTTCTCCATGAATTTTAATACCTACTCCGAATTTTTCTTTTGTTTCCTTTACTGCTTGCTCAATATACAGATTGAATAACATCGGGGAGAGGCTACAACCCTGTCTCACTCCTTTCCCAACCACTGCTTCCCTTTCATGCCCCTCGACTCTTATAACTGCCATCTGGTTTCTGTACAAATTGTAAATAGCCTTTCGCTCCCTGTATTTTACCCCTGCCACCTTCAGAATTTGAAAGAGAGTATTCCAGTCAACATTGTCAAAAGCTTTCTCTAAGTCTACAAATGCTAGAAACGTAGGTTTGCCTTTTCTTAATCTTTCTTCCAAGATAAGTCGTAAGGTCAGTATTGCCTCACGTGTTCCAACATTTCTACGGAATCCAAACTGATCTTCCCCGAGGTCGGCTTCTACCAGTTTTTCCATTCGTCTGTAAAGAATTCGCGTAAGTATTTTGCAGCTGTGACTTATTAAACTGATAGTTCGGTAATTTTCACATCTGTCAACACCTGCTTTCTTTGGGATTGGAATTATTATATTCTTCTGGAAGTCTGAGGGTATTTCACCTGTCTCATACATCGTGCTCACTAGACGGTAGAGTTTTGTCATGACTGGCTCTCCCGAGGCCATCAGTAGTTCTAATGGAATGTTGTCTACTCCCGGGGCCTTGTTTCGACTCAGGTCTTTCAGTGCTCTGTCAAACTCTTCACGCAGTATCTTATCTCCCATTTCGTCTTCATCTACATCCTCTTCCATTTCCATAATATTGTCCTCGAGTACATCTCCCTTGTATAAACCCTCTATATACTCCTTCCACCTTTCTGCCTTCCCTTCTTTGCTTAGAACTGGGTTTCCATCTGAGCTCTTGATATTCATACAAGTGGTTCTCTTCTCTCCAAAGGTCTCTTTAATTTTCCTGTAGGCAGTATCTATCTTACCCCTAGTGAGACAAGCCTCTACATCCTTACATTTGTCCTCTAGCCATCCCTGCTTAGCCATTTTGCACTTCCTGTCGATTTCATTTTTGAGACGTTTGTATTCCTTTTTGCCTGCTTCATTTACTGCATTTTTATATTTTCTCCTTTCATCAATTAAACTCAATATTTCTTCTGTTACCCAAGGATTTCTATTAGCCCTCGTCTTTTTACCTACTTGATCGTCTGCTGCCTTGACCACTTCATCCCTCAGAGCTACCCATTCTTCTTCTACTGTATTTCTTTCCCCCATTCCTGTCAATTGTCCCCTTATGCTCTCCCTGAAACTCTCTACAACCTCTGGTTCTTTCAGTTTATCCAGGTCCCATCTCCTTCAATTCCCACCTTTTTGCAGTTTCTTCAGTTTCAATCTGCAGTTCATAACCAATAGATTGTGGTCAGAATCCACATCTGCCCCAGGAAATGTCTTACAATTTAAAACCTGGTCCCTAAATCTCTGTCTTACCATTATATAATCTATCTGAAACCTGTCAGTATCTCCTGGCTTCTTCCATGTATACAGCCTCCTTTCATGATTCTTGAACCAAGTGTTAGCTATGATTAAGTTATGCTCTGTGCAAAATTCTACAAGGCGGCTTCCTCTTTCATTCCTTCCCCCCAATCCATATTCACCTACTATGTTTCCTTCTCTCCCTTTTCCTACTGACGAATTCCAGTCACCCATGACTATTAAATTTTCGTCTCCCTTCACTACCTGAATAATTTCTTTTATCTCGTCATACATTTCATCTATTTCTTCATCATCTGCAGAGCTAGTTGGCATATAAACTTGTACTACTGTAGTAGGCATGGGCTTTGTGTCTATCTTGGCCACAATAATGCGTTCACTATGCTGTTTGTAGTAGCTAACCCGCACTCCTATTTTTTATTCATTATTAAACCTACTCCTGCATTACCCCTATTTGATTTTGTATTTATAACCCTGTAATCACCTGACCAAAAGTCTTGTTCCTCCTGCCACCGAACTTCACTAATTCCCACTATATCTAACTTTAACCTATCCATTTCCCTTTTCAAATTTTCTAACCTACCTGCCCGATTAAGTGATCTGACATTCCACGCTCCGATCCGTAGAACGCCAGTTTTCTTTCTCCTGATAACGACGTCCTCTTGAGCAGTCCCCGCCCGGAGATCCGAATGGGGGACTATTTTACCTCCGGAATATTTTACCCAAGAGGACGCCATCATCATTTAATCATACAGTAGAGCTGCATGTCCTCGGGAAAAATTACGGCTGTAGTTTCCCCTTGCTTTCAGCCGTTCGCAGTACCAGCACAGCAAGGCCGTTTTGGTTAATGTTACAAGGCCAGATCAGTCAATCATCCAGACTGTTGCCCCTGCAACTACTGAAAAGGCTGCTGCCCCTCTTCAGGAACCACATGTTTGTCTGGCCTCTCAACAGATACCCCTCCGTTGTGGTTGCACCTACGGTACGGCCATCTGTATCGCTGAGGCACGCAAGCCTCCCCACCAACGGCAAGGTCCATGGTTCATGGGGGGGGGTGTGTACTATAAGTTGAAATATTTAAGAAATAGCGTGTGCAGGACTTGAAATTAGAGGCGAGTACTTCCACGTGGTGAGTACTGTGTGAGACTCAATCTGTGTATGAGACAAAGGATAAAGAGAAGTACTCGTGCATGGTATCAGTTGAGGACTCATGTGTGTGATGATGTTTCCGTGTGACGCTTGATTCAAACTATAACACTCTGAGAGAGAAACAAGGTGAGTCAGCCGTCTATCCAGCAACACCACTTGGCTTGCATTGCACAGGAAGACGTCCATATATCTCCAGAGTTCATAGTAGGAAAGTATAATTACGAAGTGGGGCATTGTCGTGTGAAACTGGGATAAATATTAATTGAAGTGGGAGAGTTGAAAGTGATAGTGTTGTGACTATTTATTGTATTGTATTCCATGTTGTAGTGTGGTGTATGTCATGTAATTTGGGTATGTGTGGTTTGCATGGGAGAGTAGCAAGGTAGTTTCGGGGGTAGTGGGTTATGCTTGTTCCTTCTGTACCGCTCGGTCTGGAGGAAAGTTTCGTGATGATGATTGTGAGAGTCGAAGTGTGAGATATAATAAAAGATCCACCATCCTATCCAGAAAGTGCACTGTAGCGTTAAATAATTACGAGACCATAAGGTAGAGAATCACCAATGTAAAGCCATGCCCACTGGGCGGAATTTCTCATGTGTTATTGTTGTAGGTTATAGAATTTGTGTGTTTAGGTTATAGAATTTATCGGAATAAATAAGATAGTGAAAAGAAAAAGATTGGTGGCCTTTTCCTTCGAATTGTATGTTGTCATAATATCCAGAATTTATAATGTGTGCGCCACTCATATTCAGTGCGATGCCCACGTGTTGATAAAAGCCGTTAAATAAAAAAAAAAAAGAAAATGTGGTGTTGCCAGTGCGTAGTGAACAGTCAGAGTACTGTAAATTTCTGATAGTCAGATGTGCGTTTCCGTTGCGTATTATTCATACAGGAGGGTAATTTGTAACTTAATTGTGAGTACGAGAGTTCATATTACTCGATAAATGAATCCACTCGCTTGGCAGACCACTCATCTTGCAGGCCTGACTGCTTGATGGCACAGTATGAGCAAGGCATGTGGGTGCCTCTCAAAGTATCAGAAATGAGAACAGCGAGAAACTTAACATCATGATTGACGGTCACGAAGTAGATTAGTTAAGGAATTCTGCTACCTAGTCAGCAAAATAAACAATGACGGACGGAGCAAGCAGGATATCAGAAGCAGACTAGCACTGGCAAAAAGGGCATTCCTGGCCAAGGGAAGTCTACTAGTATCAATTACAGGCCTTAATTAGAGGAAGGAATTTCTGAGAAGGTACGTTTGGAGCACAGCACTGAGTTGTAGTGATACATGGACTATGGGAAAACAGGAACACAAAAGAATCGAAGCATTTGAGATGTGGTGTTACAGACGAATTTTGAGAACTAGGTAAACTGTAAGGTAAGGGATGAAGAGGTTCTGCGTAGAATAGGAGAGGAACATAATATGTGGAAAACACTGATAATTAGGAGGGACAGCATGATAGAACATCTGTAAAGACATAATTTCCTTTATACTAGAGGGAGCTGTAGAGGTCAAAATGTGTAGAGGAAGACAGAGATTGGAATACATCCGGAAAATAATTGAGGTCGTCGATTGCAAGTACTGGTCTGAGATGAAGAGGATGGCACAGGAGAGGAATTCATAGCAGGTCGCACCAAACCAGTCAAAAGACCGATGACTTAATAAAAGAAAAAAACAAGAAACAGTGTATGAGGAATCGAGCTGCGAGGTCAGAGTGCTCAAATTTTTGTTCCCCCTGTACGTGTTGAGAACGAAAACATAGTCCAAGTAAGCTGTATCCCTTTTATTATCCGTCTGATTGGGTAATTTCAACCGTGGGTCATTTTCAAGCACGTTTTTTAGGCTCCCTAATGACCTACACGAATAACAAGAAGAATACAGCCTATTTAGGTCATATTTTCAATCTGAAAACACGTTAAGACTGGGGATCCACTCAAAAATAAAATTTTGAAATGATTATACATTACTTAAACTGTGAAAATTACCTACTCCCAGACATTTAAGACTGTTTAAGGTTTCCCCTGGTTCTTCAGACTGCAGCGATTTTTTGTAGCTGAAAGCATTGGAGGTCAATAGAGTACACAACAATGGTTCAAATGGCTCTGAGCACTAAGGGACTTAACATCTGAGGTCATCAGTCCCCTAGAACTTAGAACTACTTAAACCTAACTAACCTAGAGACATCACACACATCCATGCCCGAGGCACGATTGGAACCTGCGACCTGCCCAGAACCGCCGGCCAATGGAGCACACATTTAAGTGGTTTACTCGAATCAATTTACTTTTAAAAACGCAACTTATTATAATATTTGCTACAAATTATATCCGCAGAAGTGCTTATAACCGTAGTAAAGCTTTAACAAATGTCGGTTTCTATAGTTTTCCAAGGTCATACGCTACAAAGTACTAAATGCTGAACTACATACATCTAAATGGCATTATTTAACAATAGAGCAAACTGAGTTGCACGAAGATATCTACAGAAGCAAGATGATGAATTCAAGACCTAGCGGTGAAAGACTGTTTGCAAGGTGAAATTCAGCTTTGTCCTTGCCCTGTCCTTGTAGTTAACGCAGACGGAAGTCTTACAATGCTTCGTCTAGTCAACATAAACTTCATACATCAAATACATCTTTGTTTGCCAAATCTGAATTGTAGGCCTGCGTTCTTTTCTTGTGAAAGGGGTTTCTTCTTTCTTCGCAAATGCCCCTCCCATGTGTAGTTTCACACGTACAAGAGACTTGAATGTTAGTTGCTACTAGCCGCCAGTCATGGCGTCGTTCTACGTTAGATAAACAGTAGCTGAGGTACCCACGTCACTAGCCGCTTTTCGGCACAGTTCGCAGGTCCATCACAGAAGTAGCAACGTTAGCGTCCTCCTATACATTTCCGAATCGTACCAACGGAGACGCAGCAGTAATGTATACTTATTTTACTTTTTCGTGTCCGTAAAATTTCGTTTAAAGCTTTTCATCCTAATATCGGCCCATACCCAGCACATCACTCTCGTCAGACCATAGGTCGTCAGCGGTACACCTCGTGGGACAGATGTTACATTGTAGAACATTATCCAAGTCATGGACTTAATCAAAGACGCATTTGTTGGCTACTTCATCTTTGAAGCACCATTTAATTAGATTTGTTTTGCCACAGCCGTTGTGATGCATTTCAGTGCTCTCCAAATTTTCCATCTTGATGTATTGTCACTGGGTATTTTTTGTGACGGCAAATTTTTCTCAGCATTAAGAAATCTCTTGGGGGATTTCGCATGAAACACTGTGTAAGGTGTGAGCCTCATTGAAATTCTCTTAAAATTTCTCTGTATGCTCATGTACAATTCTTCGGAATTCAGGATCTGAGAATAGTGCAGCTTTTCATAGCTTCACATGTGATGTGGGTTTCATTCATCCTTTTGGCCGTTTGAATGTGTCATTTGGACCAGTACAGACTTCTTTGGCATGTGCAAACCTGAATCATACGATGCATGCATAATTTGCTGTGGAAAAGCAAAATGCTTCGGAATCTCCAGAAGTATTCATATTAGTATAAGTTTCACTAATACAAGTGGAAACCAGCAGGTATTAGACATTCCTGCCAGCTTACTGGAAAAAGTCATAGTGAGCCGACGTTCTTAACCTACGAAAGGCGCAGAAATATATACAAGATGGCAGTGACCGTTGCAAAAATTTGATGTAATGATAAAATGATAAACAATGCAAAGAACCAAAAGTGGTAGAGTCTGGGACGTTATTCAACAGGAAACGGAGAAAGACATACGAAACAATAATTACGTGTAGATACGATACGGAAGTAGAGCAATAAATTACCGACACCAGCTAGGAAACTTTGTCAATCAGTATTTTTCAAGTATTGCAGAGACGTTATAAACTACTGGCCATTAAAATTGCTACATCAAGAAGAAATGCAGATGATAAACGGGTATTCATTGGACAAATATATTATACTAGAACTGACATGTGATTACATTTTCACGCAATTTGGGTGCTTAGATCTTGAGAAATCAGTACCCAGAGGAACCACCTCTGCCCATAATAACGGCCTTGATACGCCTGTGAATTGAGTCAAACAGAGCTTGGATGGGGTGTACAGGTACAGCTGCCCATGCAGCTTCAATACGATACCACAGCTCATCAAGAGTAGTGACTGGCGTATTCTAACGAGCCAGTTGCTCGACCACCATTGACGTTTTCAATTGGTGATAGATCTGGAGAATGTGCTGGCCAGGGCAGCAGTCGAATATTTTCTGTATCCAGAAAGTCCCGTACATGACCTGCAACATGCGGTCGTGCATTATCCTGCTGAAATGTAGGGTTTCGCAGGGATCGAATGAAGGGTAGAGCCACGGGTCGTATCACATCTGAATTGTAACGTCCACTGTTCAAAGTGCCGTCAATGCGAACAAGAGGTGACCGAGACGTGTAACCAATGGCACCCCATACCATCACCCCGGGTGATACGCCAGTATGGCGATGATGAATACGTGCTTTCAATGTGCGTTCACCGCGATGTCGCCAAAGACGGATGCGATCATCGTGATGCTGTAAACAGAACCTGGATTCATCCCAAAAAATTACGTTTTGCCAATAGTGTAGCCAGGTTCGTCGTTGAGTACACCATCGTAGGCGCTCCTGTCTGTGATGCAGCGTCAATGGTAACCGCAGCCATGATCTCCGAGCTGATAGTCCACGCTACTGCAAACGTCGTCGAACTGTTCGTGCAGATGGTTGTTGTCTTGCAAACGTCCCCATCTGTTGACTAAGGGATCGAGACGTGGCTGCACGATCCGTTACAGCCATGCGGATAAGATGCCTGTCATCTCGACTGCTAGTGATACGAGGCCGTTGGGATTCAGCACGGCTTTCCGTATTACCCTCCTGAACCCACCAATTCCATATTCTGCTAACAGTCATTGGACCTCGACCAACGCGAGCAACAGTGTCGCGATACGATAAACCGCAATCGCGATATGATACAATCCGACCTTCATCAAAGTGGGAAACGTGATGGTACTTATTTCTCCTCCTTGCACGAGGCATCACAACAGCGTTTCACCGGGCAACGGCGGTCAACTGCTGCTTATGTATGAGAAATCTGTTGGAAACTTTCCTCATGTCAGCACGTTGTAGGTGTCGCGACCGGCGACAACCTTGTGTGAATGCTCTGAAAAGCTAATAATTTGCATATCACAGCATCTTCCTCCTGTCGGTTAAATTTCGCGTCTGTAGCACGTTATCTTCGTGGTGTAGCAATTTTAATGGCCAGTAGTGTAATAAAAAATGCCAGAAAACGTACAGGGTGGTCAGCAACCAAATGAAAAGCTTGTAAAGCTGTTGCAGTTAGGATATGCTCAGAAAGAAAATAAATTCGATACTTTGCGACGTTTCTGAGTTAATTAGCATTGACGTTAGTCTATCAGGGCGTTGCGCGCTCAAGTTCCAGCATCCCACCAGAGACGATGTCGCAAACTTCGTTGCCGGCATTTGTGGCCGAGTGGTTCTAGGCGCTTCAGTCTGGAACCGCGTGACAGCTACGGTCGCAGGTTCGTATCCGGCCTCGGGCGTGGATATGTGTGATGTCCTTAGTTTAGTTAAATTTAAGTAGTTCTAGGGGACTGATGACCTGATGACCTCATATGTTGAGACCCATAGTGCTCAGAGCCATTTGAACCATTTGTACTTCGTTTGGTTTCCTAAAACCTTACAAGAGAGCAATACAAAAATTGGACGTGAGACATTAGTAAGGACTGAAATTGAGCCAAAGGCTGAGCAGTCTCACGCGCTATCATTTACACTATGAGAACAACTGACGGTAGTAACAGCATGAGGCAGGCCATTTGAATTTGCGCGCTTAACAGCCTGACTGGCTAACTTCAATGCTGCCTAACTCGGAAGCATCGCAACGCATCGACAGTTTTGTTAGCTATTATGACTCAGCACAAACATTTATTTCTAACACCCTTACAAGTTTTTCAGACTGTTTCTGAGCACCAAGTATAGCTCTTGTAATTAGTGAGGGCTGAAGTACAATGATATCATTACCAAGTACACAGAACATGAAGTCAGTATAAGAATATAATGAGAATAGAAAACAGCAGTTGTGCGACGAGAGGGAGAGCGTAGCTGTAGATGTACAGGGTGGTTATAATTAAACTTTCACTATCAGAATCCTCCCACGCGAAAATAGTGATCGTAGGACAATTCGTCTTTATAGAAACAATTGTTAGGACATGCAGAAAAGAAATAATGAATAAACCATTCAATGAAAAAGATTTTAATTTCCACACGAGCGGGTAACATTTGCTAATTCCGTACCACGTTTACGTTCCAGGTTACAAAGATTGCTCTACGTGATGGCCAACTGCATCCACGACAGCCTGGTACCGCTAGAGATACCATTTCACATTGTTTCACTGCACTTTTCGAACAGAGGACCATGAAATATTTAGCTGTCGTGACACTGCTTGAAGATCGCTCATTATGCCCAGCATTCTCAGCCACAACAAAAGTATCTTTTTCAACAGTTTGGGCGTAGACGGCGGTGGGTCTCTCGCCAGTTAAGAAAAAATTTCGAATCATGTTCTTCAAGCACAGTAAAGGAAGAGCGCGTATTCCTTTACTACATTGATACTCGGGAAAAGAATCGGCAATGCAGCTGTTGTTTTGATAAAACAGATTGAAGAGTAACGCCCTGCTCACCTTGTCCAAACATATGTTGACTGTCTGAACAGAAATATAGACTGATGCTTGTGTTTCAGCCTTATGTCGCCGTACCAGTACCGGCGTCTAACGGCAAGTTCTAATATCAATGCTACTGAGAACCAAACTCCTGCAGCGCACGGTCTGGACATCATTGCTATAGAACCGGGTCCCGTACGGTAAACAGTTTTCTGTCCACACTGACTAAAGTAGTGAAAGTTTAATTATAACCACACTCTGGAAGCGGAAAATTCTATAACAAAGCGGCTAACTGGCGTTGGAACTGACGGCTGGCATAGAGGGCAGTGGCCATTATTCTGGCATGGGTGGATATACACTCCTGGAAATTGAAATAAGAACACCGTGAATTCATTGTCCCAGGAAGGGGAAACTTTATTGACACATTCCTGGGGTCAGATACATCACATGATCACACTGACAGAACCACAGGCACATAGACACAGGCAACAGAGCATGCACAATGTCGGCACTAGTACAGTGTATATCCACCTTTCGCAACAATGCAGGCTGCTATTCTCCCATGGAGACGATCGTAGAGATGCTGGATGTAGTCCTGTGGAACGGCTTGCCATGCCATTTCCACCTGGCGCCTCAGTTGGACCAGCGTTCGTGCTGGACGTGCAAACCGCATGAGACGACGCTTCATCCAGTCCCAAACATGCTCAATGGGGGACAGATCCGGAGATCTTGCTGGCCAGGGTAGTTGACTTACACCTTCTAGAGCACGTTGGGTGGCACGGGATACATGCGGACGTGCATTGTCCTGTTGGAACAGCAAGTTCCCTTGCCGGTCTAGGAATGGTAGAACGATGGGTTCGATGACGGTTTGGATGTACCGTGCACTATTCAGTGTCCCCTCGACGATCACCAGTGGTGTACGGCCAGTGTAGGAGATCGCTTCCCACACCATGATGCCGGGTGTTGGCCCTGTGTGCCTCGGTCGTATGCAGTCCTGATTGTGGGGCTCACCTGCACGGCACCAAACATGCATACGACCATCATTGGCACCAAGGCAGAAGCGACTCTCATCGCTGAAGACGACACGTCTCCATTCGTCCCTCCATTCACGCCTGTCTCGACACCACTGATGGCGGGCTGCACGATGTTGGGGCGTGAGCGGAAGACGGCCTAACGGTGTGCGGGACCGTAGCCCAGCTTCATGGAGACGGTTGCGAATGGTCCTCGCCGATACCCCAGGAGCAACAGTGTCCCTAATTTGCTGGGAAGTGGCGGTGCGGTCCCCTACGGCACTGCGTAGGATCCTACGGTCTTGGCGTGCATCCGTGCGTCGCTGCGGTCCGGTCCCAGGTCGACGGGCACGTGCACCTTCCGCCGACCACTGGCGACAACATCGATGTACTGTGGAGACCTCACGCCCCACGTGTTGAGCAATTCGGCGGTACGTCCACCCGGCCTCCCGCATGCCCACTATACGCCCTCGCTCAAAGTCCGTCAACTGCACATACCGTTCACGTCCACGCTGTCGCGGCATGCTACCAGTGTTAAAGACTGCGATGGAGCTCCGTATGCCACGGCAAACTGGCTGACACTGACGGCGGCGGTGCACAAATGCTGCGCAGCTAGCGCCATTCGACGGCCAACACCGCGGTTCCTGGTGTGTCCGCTGTGCCGTGCGTGTGATCATTGCTTGTACAGCCCTCTCACAGTGTCCGGAGCAAGTATGGTGGGTCTGACACACCGGTGTCAATGTGTTCTTTTTTCCATTTCCAGGAGTGTAGATCGGCAACGCACAGCGTCTTGCCGCAGACAAGAAGAGATATGTTTGATACAATCCATTTGGTGCTTGTTGGCACTGAAACATTATTATGATGGAAGTAGGTGACTATTCAGTGGTGATGAAGGAAGGTGGTGAGGTACCTTTCAGAAATAGAACGTAATTTATCAGTGATTCCAACTACGAGTCAGTTACCGATTTTGACAATGATCGTTTGAAAAACTTTAGTAATTCGGGATAGTCTTCCACCAACTAGGGTGAAGAAAATGAACATAAAAGAAGATAAACAACTGTCAAATGTAGTTTGTTGCCGATTAAGGAGAAAGAAACGGGAAATAGCGTGAGAGGAAATCAGACCGGGAAGCATGCACAGAAATGTTTGATGTACTAATGTGTAGATGAACAAAAATTTAAGTAATGTGAAGTAAAATACTGATCAACAGGCTTCTATCGTCAGTAGTTTTTTTAGCGTTCTCAGTATTAAAGCTGACCTACAGCCTGTCAACATAAGCGATTTGCCTAGTGATCTCAGAAATAAAACTAATCAACGATCATGTAACTGCAGTTACAATCTTTAAATTCGGTTTCTCAAACAGAGATGATACGCAAAAATGTCGCAGATAATGTAAAAAGCGAACTAAAAGAGGGAATTAAAATGTTAGCTCATAAAATTAAACAACAAAAATATGAACTGAATCCAAATGCGCAACATACGGATAAGAAAACACTGCTGTCGAATCTGATTCTAGAAGCACACATGAAGCTTCAGAATGCAAAATTTGTGTTGAAAGTGATAAATACACTGATGAGTCTAAACATCGTGACCACCTGCTTAGTAGTTTGTTTGTCCATCTTTGGAATAAAATACAGTACATAGCTGATTCTGCGTATCAGGGATCCGACAGTTTGTTGATAGGTTTGTGGAGGTATGTGGGATTAGATGTCTACGCAGAGGTCACGCAATTTGAGTAAGTAACGGACTGCTGATTTGTGTACGCTGTAATGGCGCCCGATAGCGACCCCCATAGTATTTACATCAAACAAATTTGGTCGCCAAGAGAGCAACGCCAGTTCACTATAACGCTCCTCAAACCACTGTAGTAAGGTTCTGGCTCCTAGACGCGAACAGCCACACTCTGAAACATCGGAGAAGACATCAAACAAGAAGAGATGCAGATTGTTCGCAGCTGTTTTCGATTACTACCACAGGTCCCATGCAAGGGTAGCAGAATGTCTCCCATAGCCTAATATTGCTCCCACCGGCCAGCGTTCGCGACGCGCTGCACGTTTCCAGCCGCCGTTTGCCTCGATGACGGCGTTTGTGGAGACGACCATCGACCTATTGTAGCAAAAATGTGACTCAACCGAAGAGACGAGCCGTTTCCATTGATCGACGGTCGAGTCCCAATGGCCCTGTGGCCACTGTAGTCATAATTGGACCATCATGTGAACACGCTGGAACGGACTGCTGCGAAGCTCCATGTTCAACAATGCACGATGAACGCTATGCTCCGAAACACTTGTGGGTGGATCAGAATTGTGCTCTTTCGGCTCTTTCGGAAAAGATACCACGAATCACCATATATCTCACTTTACGGAGCAAAGAACCCCTCGAATCTCACTTTCTGCGAAGAGTCTGGAGTCCAACCATTTAAAGCCTAGTCCTGTCCTTCTACCTCTTTCCGTAGATGCTCACGACTGTAGCACATGAACACTCGATCAGCTTCGCCATTTCCGGTATACTAGTTCGCAGGCTCTGCGTAATAATAATCTGCCCTTTTTCAGAGTCGCTTATCTGAATGGATTTTTCCATCTGTAGTCCATATCTTCACTAGGATGATCCCCCGTCTTTGTCTGCTCCGCTTAAATACTTTTGCTACCGCGTCACGTGCCTGCAACCCCACCAAGCAGCATCCGGCTTAGCGGTGCCCAGTCAGTATAATGTTTTTGCTCGTCAGTGTATGAACAGTTTGAAAAAACTGTGTCTTCTCACGTTGATATGGTGGATACTAACGTAAGAACAGCTGAATAATCAAGATGTTCTACTTTTGCTTCTGCTTCCTAGCGCCTTCCCACTGAAACGGGGTCCGCTTTTTGAGTCAGTGCATGCCATTTCTTATAGTCTAACGCTTCCTGTGGTTTTATCCTTCTTGGTCTTAGGTCTGCATTTATAGTGTACAGCCGCCATAATTTTCGTCTTCCACGCCGACTCAGGTCTTCGATAGCGATACGACAGGCTGAGCTGGTTCCTGAAATGAACAGTGCCGATATGGTGTGTCCATACCAATGAAGTCTTCAGTCTTGCATCTTCTCATTCATTGGGGCCACTGCAGTTAATTGCCGATTCACTGTGTTGTCAATAGGGTCGAGCAGAGAAAGGGCTAATAATCTTCTAAATATTCGCATTTCCGGGAAATGCTGTGAGAGTTCTGCACTTCTAGGTGTGGGCCGACATCGGTACCAATTAAGGCAACTGGTCTCATCGCTGCGCGGTATTAATTTTAGACGGATATGGATACCCTTTTCACAAAGATCACCAGTGATGGGCATCCAGGTCGGTTTGCTTCTTGCTAGCAACTATAGCCACCACTCTGTGGTCGAGAACCTAGACATCAGAATGATCCGTCAGGGTGAGAGGAATTACATTAATTTGAATAGTTCCAAGAGATGGAATAGTTTCTAAGTGGTTGTTTAAGGGGTGGCCAAATATTTGCAGACGATTGTAGATGTTTGGAGTTTCCATATACTCGATGGTATCTGCCGAAAGCATCACGTCATCAGCGTGTAGCATCATCTTTGGCACACACTTTTGTAAGTTGTGCGTTATAGTATCCATTACGGTTACAAAGCGCAGCGGAGGTAGATCTTTAATGAAAGCCTACTGTCACAGGGAAAATCTAAGTGAATCCTGCTGCTGGTGCTTTTTTACAGCATTTTCATTCAATTTACATTTATAACAGACAGTTTATAACATTTGATCCATCCAATGTATCCTGTATTATGGAGTGACCGACAGTTTATTTGATTAAATACTTTAAAATTTCTAGAAGCAAGGACATGCGGCATTATTGCTACTGAACAGTATGATACCTCGTAAAATTTAAGAGAGCATTTTTTTAGGAATAGTGAGGTTGCCAAAATGAAATGGAATTGAAAGGTAGATTCTGTGTCGCGGAAAAGTTGAGTCGTAGAGAAGACAGTGTAAAAACGTTTTCATTAGAGTATGTTACAATTCTGTCGCACTTAATCAATAAATTAGAGCCACAGCAAATTATCGTAGGTACAGACGCGAAGATGTCTATGATCTGGAGAAACAAAGTTATCACAGCCTACACGGGTGACAGTGGAAAATTTATTAACTATCTAGAAAGTGAGAAGAAATGTATGCACGAATAGGAGCAGGAGACCCGGAATTTTAGGAGCGATGGTGATGCATATAAGAGACGAAATGATAATATCTACAGAAAGGATGTATTCGTGAACAAGCACGGTAACAGGGGGACAAGAAGTTTGCACTATGTTTGAGCCGTGGGGGAGTCGTTGACTCCAGTGATTCTCTTATGTAGTAGGAGCAGCAATCCCGCTCTTCTGGCATGCGCGTTTTGTCTTTGGTTTTCGTCTTCTGGCCGCTATTTAAGCGTGACGCTTCCGGCTGTGGCTGCTCCGGGACCCTACTGGTCGTACTTGCTCGTTGCTTTGGCATATGTTGTATTGGCGAGTCTTGGAGCGACCGTTGGTTGCTCGCGGCGCTGTGCTATGATTTGAGGAGTGTGTCGGCGGCGGGCTAGTGGTGATGGTCTCCAGTGCACTAGCAATTGTGTACATTGTACTACCTGATGCTGGATGCCTATGTATGCCATGTGGATTCTCGTCATTTGCTGCTACTAACGGTGGGCACCTGCCATTTCTTTCAAGTTGTGTTTTGTGATCAATCTGATCGTAATTTGTGTTCACAGCCGGAAACAGTGATTTGTATGTGATTTACCCCGCTGTGCCAGGAATAAAAAATTCACTCGTGGTTCCGGTATACGTTGAGTAGTGGTGCTAAGAGTGTAAAACACTGCTCAGTAGTTGTGTGACTAGTGTGAAAGTTACACAAGTCATTCTAGGATAGTGCGCCGGCCTTGTTTAGTGGTAAGACAGCGTTACTTGAGTATCTTACGGTGTCTTGTATTACGGGTTTTAATGCTCTTGGTTCGGCAGGCTGTTAAACGCTCCAGACTTGATGCTTGTTATTGCAGTCTTCCTGTAAGAGTAAGGAATTATGAACTGTAAGAAGTGAATGCTATTTGTTTGAGGGCTTGCATGTGTTAGGGTATTAAATTTAAAGGGGGGAGCATAACTCTGAAATACGAGGGTTGGTGTTGCGTCCTTTGGTTTGGTTGTCTGTCCTTTTCTTTAAAAAAAAAATGTTACAGTGTACTACGAGCGGCGGGCACAATCAGTTCCGGATTGACCAATACAGGGGGCGGTGCCTTGATGGAAATATGTTCGGATGGCGTTAGCTCGGCCAGCTACGTCTTGGTCACACTCGGCGCTACTTGGCTGTATCTTGTTAGATTCGCTGCTCGCCCCAGTAGTTGACAAAAGTTGAGTATTCTCCCTGGAGATTCCTCTCGTTAATGTGTTCGAGCTGCGCCAAAGTGCGCCCACTGTTCCTAGTAGTTTGGCCACTCTTGGTTTAGGGTCGATCATCCGTTGGGCTGTGCCCGCTGTTGCGTGGAACTTAAACTGACTATTAAGATAGCTGTCTTTTCTACCTAAATATTGTTGTTATACTTGAAGGGGATTTCACAAATGAGTTCAGTGGGATAAGTCACTATATAATTGGTGGAATTCCGTGTTCTATGATCTGTTTATTGTTCTAAGATTTTACTCTTTTACTGAAAATTTGTTATTTAATATTCTGTACTGTTGCTTCTTTTACAAATAGGGATTTCATCCCGGTAAATTCTTCTTAAATTTGTGGGCTTGTCATCTATATTTATCTGGGACTATTTTTTATTTAGTTAAAAGGAAGGATCTTTATTTAACTTGTTTCATTTCGTATAATCTTACAAAGACTGTATAAGGTTTTTAAATCATATTTGTTATTATTGGCTATTGAAGGCCAGTTTGTAAAACATTTTGTAAAATTGTTTTGGGGGATATGTGTAATAAACCTTTATGAACTGCAAGTCTGTGTTTGCGCTTTCTTGTGAATCGCGTCCCAGTGTTACAAAACCAGGACACAGTAATTGAGAGCAATGAACTGCTTACAGATCAACCCACCATTACGTGACAAAGCAGATATAGTCAACGTGAACGTGGCTTAGAAGTCCTTCTTACGTACATGTCGTGTATTGTAGGCATGGGTCAAGAAGACTCCTCCAACGTGGCTGCTTGTTCCACGACTGCCTCTTCCAGCCACAGACGGTTTACAAAAGGAATTCCTGTATAAATTGTACTTTGTAACGCCGGAAATGCATATCCTCCTATTTCCATCTATTGCACTATTTTTTTCCTTATTTTGTTACCTGAAGATATAACATTTCTGTGTCTTTGTATATTGTAATTGTTTTACTATTTGTATATATATGCATTTATGTCGATTTATAATTGGTTTGTTTTGTGAATATTATTTGTATTTATACGCTGGGTCTTGCCTAGGGAAAACTATGCTATCGAACGAATAGGTCGATAGGTCGTGTGGAGAACCAGAATGTTTAGGATCTTTGGTAGTGTTAACTCTGCCGCGTGGAGCGCGGGCAGAGCAGAGTCTGGCGGGAGTAGTGCGGTTGAGCAGGTGTGTTGTGTGACGCTCCCGCGAGTTGCCGCGCTTTCGGGGTTTAGCAGTATGTAATTGCGCTCGACTGGCTATAATAGTTTCTAGCACGGTGCGCGGATGGGAAGCATTAGCTGGCACACATCAAGAGCCCGTTTCGCCTGGTGACCGTGTCGAGAAGAAGGCGCGCCAGCATCCAGCTTCTGCAACAGCGACGGCCGACAATGAGTGACTGTCGCCACCTCCTCGATCGACGACTTCAAACCTTCAATCAACCAACAAGGAAGACTAAAAGCACGTAAGGTTTCAGAACTGTATGGCAGACCTCTGCTTTTAAAATTGTTGCATCACAAAATTACAGCAACTTGGCATGAACCTTTGTTGCTCATTGTCCCAATTGCATTGCCAAGCAGGGTCCCTTCCTTTTCCGAAATGAACCCGAGTGTCGTTGGAATTCAAACGCCAGCATTAAAATAATATAATTCAATTTCACTGCCTTAATTTCAAAGTTCAGTTAAAGTATTCATAGCTGGCTACAATATTTAGACTACACGAGCACAAATTAAGAGTGCGAGTGTTGTTAGCATATTTTAGCTTACCTGTGACTGCAGCTCAGCTTGGTACGTACTAAATTTTACTATTGTTAATTGTTCAGAATCATTTAATTCAAGTTCGAAGTTAAATCTCTTATTTCTAAATAGCGTAGATTCAAGTAGCTTTTGAAATGATTATTGAGGTAGCCCAAGACTAACTGTATTTTACTGAATTTCGATATGCTTCAGAAACAAAGTTCACTATTAATTTCAATCACTAAACTAACTTTCAATTTTCCAGTTTTATTAATTCTTTTGCTAAATTAAGTCAGGGTGTAGCGAAATTTATGACTTCAGACAAACATTCAGTTTTCACACAACACGTGTCAACCTTCAGTTGCCACGCTTTTAGTGCTAATTACATGTGCAATAACCTTTCTTTTTCAGTTATTATAGTAATTGTCCATGGGACTGGCGACCGTAATTTTCCCCAAATCTCAAATATCTAATTACCGCTCGTTAATTGTTAATGTAACGGCTGCACATTTACTTTCTTTATTAACTTTACCCCATTTCAAAATTAATTTCCACCAGTTTCATTTGCCTTTTTTCCTTTCATTCAGATGTAACCCTTTCCTCCCTCTTTACCGACATATTAACTTTGGTGACGATTGCTTTTCCCAAATTTCCATTAGGTATACGCGGTTTAATTTTTCACTGTCATTAAGGTCGATAAGTGAGGGGGAGGTTACACGTGGCGACCGTGACAGGACTCGAACCTGAAATCTTCGGATTTGAGGTTGTTCTGGACACGAATTTTGCATTGTGCAAATCTCGTAACAAACTACTGGTTACGAAATGGTCGATACGTCAGCGAGAATATTAGTGTGAGGAATCCTAATTAGATTTGAGATTTGGCATTTATATTGAAAATTATTAAAATGAGTGAAGGCAACAATTGCCAAAATTTGGTAGACTTGGACACGGAACAATCGGTCGAACAGTGGGAAACGCGCACCGCGGTACCCATTGTTCAGGGGCAGGCGGCTAGCATGAAAGACGCGACCGCCGAAACGCAACAGAGAGCAGAAATGGAATTCCAAACTTTAGAAAATGTTACGGAATCGGAAGTGAAAATCAAATCTGAATCCCTTGATGACGAATACGGGGGGACAATTAAAGAGGAAGCCGCTACGGAAGTAAAACCGGTAATTTCCGGGAATTTAACTGATTTATTGAATGTTTTGATTAACGAAATCAAGAGTCAATCGGCAGAAATTAAAGCTCAGTCTGCCAAGCAAGAAGCTCAGGCTGCTAAGCAAGAAGCTCAAGCTGCCAAGCAAGAAGCTCAGTCTGAAAAAATTGAACGAATGCTAGACAATCAGAACAAAGCTATTAATGTTGTTAACAACAATGTTGGAGTTGTTAACACAAAAGTTGATAAAATCAAAGAAGATATTGTTATGATTAATACCGAAATCGGTAATCTCAAACAGGAAATGATAGGAGTTCAGGCGGAAATTGCGAGCATAAATACTCGTTTTTATTCCGAAATTAGCAGAATCGAGAAAAGTGTAGGAGAAGCAGTTGCTCCGATCATCGAGAATAAGGTGACGGAACAAATTCAATTAGTGAAAAAAGAGGATCAAAAGAAGGTGGAAACTTTAAAGGCTTTAGTATCCGAAGTAGATACCAAAGTGACGAAGCAGGCTAATACCCGTGAAGAGAAAAAAATGGAAGTAGAAACGCTTGCGACAACCACTTGCCAAGTAATTACGAGAGTGTCGGAATTAGAAAAGAAACTTGGCGAAAAACAGAGCTATGTGCCAATCTGTGCACATAGTTCGGAATTGTTGACGAAAGAGGAGCGGTTCGACCCCTTGAAAAAAGGCGGTATACACGCGACGGATTTCATTAAAAATTGTGAAAGAGTTTTACCCAGATCATGGACTAATGAGAGAAAAATTAATGCGGTTATTGATGTGTTGGCTGGCGATGCCAAGCGTTGGGGCTTAAACCTCAACATTATGAACCTGACTTTTGACGAGTTTAAAAATTTATTTCTGGCTGAATACTGGTCAGAGCAAAAACAGCAAAGTGTCTGGCGCGAATTTGTCGTATCGAGGCCTTTCGATGCGAATTCGTGCGGCTCGATGAAGGAGTTTTGTGAGGGCTGGATCCGCAAGTTGGAATATTTGAGTGATCGCCGCACGGAATCCGAAATAGTCTGGGAACTCTACAAGAAGCTTCCAGATGATACAAAACGCTACGTAGGAAGCAATTACAGGACAATCAATGATTTCCTGGAAAGAGTTGAGGACGAGGACAATTGGCGCAATAATCGCGACAGTGGTAGAGGCAGTGGTAACAACAACGTGTATCACAACAATGATAACCATGGGAATAGTGCATACCGCAATCTTGGCAGCAATAACAATAGTGGTTCGGGTCGTACTGACAATTGGTACAATGCAAATAATAACAGGAATGACGGAAACCAGTATCATACTAGCGTGATACGGGCTTCGCAGAATAGTAATAACGCCAGAGGGTGTGATCAGCCGCCTCAGCAGCATCTGGGGAGCGTATCTGCTGGGACGAGACAGGGGACCATTAGCCGCGCCGGTGAGGGGCCGCCCGGGCGTGGAGAAATTTTGGAGGCCCAATAACAAGAGAAAACCCAGGTGTCGTCGTTATGAAAATTCCGTATGGAATAAGGAACGGCGGGAGAGTGTGCCAGTGTTAGGAGAAAGGAGTGCGCCCACAAGTAGTAGAACAGCTGTAAACACGGCAGTAGAAAATACATTCACTGTCAGTGAGAACAATTTAAGCAGTGTTCCGGAAATCGAGTATAAAGTGGCAGCTGTAACACCCACAGCGGAACTGGAGATTGAGTTTAAGAATGATTCGCAAGTGTTGAGAGAAGATCAGATGTCGGATAAAACGTCCGTCATCGCGCGAGGGGATGCAGAGAGGGATGAGGTCTGGTTAAGGCAGTTCGGTCGCTTATACGACGAACTAAGAGATTATAGGGGTCTGTATGGGAGAAGTGTTTATGGGGAGCGCGTGCAGGATTTGCCGCGTCTCGTCCCACAGGAAGATAATGTTTGTGAAATGATAGAAAGTTCTGGCCCTAACCGGCAGACTTTACCAGAAACAGTAGATGTTAATGGGGAGCACGAGCAAGATTCGTCGTGTTTCGTCCCGCAGGAGTTAGATGTTGAAGTAGTAACGGAAAGTTCTGGCCCTAACCGGCAGACTTTACCGAAAGTTATAGTGGTAGAAGTAGCCGACCCATCCGACGCAAACCTCCAGTTTAAACATTGCGAGAATATCAAGGAGAAAGATTACGAAAATTTTAGTGATAGCCGGACACGATTGGTAGAAAAGCACATAGGTTACAGCGTGTATGAGGTTAGAGTTGACATTATACGGTCAGACGATAGCAGTGTGGGTTGCGCAGATCTAGAGGAAGTAATTGCAGGTACTACTGGGCACATTCCTCCAGGTACATTGCCAGATGAGATCAATCTGACCAAAGAGGAATCAACTAAGGTGAGAATTAATGAACTGATAGCAAAGCAACACTCACTAGTTGACGAGTTACAGGAAAAGGTATCGGTATTGGAGGCGAAGCTGCAGACTAAGCCTCAGGACAAACGTGTTGAAATTAAAACTGTATGTGAACAGAGGCTGAAAAGGCCGCCAGATAAGCCGGATTTGGGATCAAAGCCGGATGGTTTTTTCTGGAATGACCTGGATATAGACGAGGATTTACTGTGGGAAAATAAAGAAACAGTCGAGGACAAGTGTAGACAGATAGTGTCTGTTAATACGCACGACCTACAACTAAACGTGTTGATTGACACTGGTGCAGAATTGAGTGCTGTATCTGGGAAAATATTTGAGTTACTGAAAGACGGACCTGGTATCGTAGTTATGCCAGTAACAGGAGTGAAAATTATCGGTGCTACTGGGAAGGCCAGTAAACCGGTCACAAAACAGATTTTTGTCAACTTTGAGAAATGTGGGGCACGATTTGAACAAGAGTTTGTCGTCGTGCCAGACTTAACTACGGAAGTAATTATCGGGTTAGACTGGCTATTAAAGTGCCGTGCAGTGATTAATTGCGAAAGCAAAACTTTGACATGTACGTCACAAGATAAAACAATAGTATTTAGTTTTGACGAGGCAGGAGACGGTGTGCATAGGCAATACCAGCCAATACACATTGTTGACTGGCCGAATGCCTTAGACGTAGACTTGAATTTGTACTGTAACGTGAGGAATCTACGGATTGACATTAGTATTGGTGTGAAAAAAGATCGTTTGTGAGAGATAATGAAGCTAAAAGCCGACGCTCGCATACGTCTTCATGACGCTAAAGCTCGTTTTGCTAAGTTTGCAATCGGAGACTTATTACTTGTAAAAGCTCGTGAGAAATCGAGCGAGATAGACAATGAAATCTCTAAATTTAAGTTTGTTTATAATGGACCATATAAAGTCATTGGTATACCTCACACAAATGCTCATTACTTAGAGTATCCAAGCTCTGGAAAACTATTAGGTATACGGAATATTGTAGACTTGAAATTGTACCAACCTAGGATCGATTAATACCACACAATGGGTAATTTGTACAGTATGTAAATATAGAGTGTAAGATTTAAACGATTTGCTAGATTGCCATGCTTTTGCCTGACCAAGAGGACATTAAAGAAGTTGTAATTAATAAGTAATTAATTTTTACTAAATGATTTAAGAGAAACTGATTATTAATCTACTGAAAAATCCAAGCTGCTAGTTTAAGTTTTCAGCTGAGTCACAGTATATTAAGGAATGGAAATGTGATTTTGTAACAAGCTGTAAGATTCATGAATATGTGTTTTACTAGTCATTGCCGATGTACTTAGACGCTGTTTTAAGTTTCAGGCTAGTACTTGTGTGATGATGGACAGTGTTGAGTTATCCACTGTGATAGTGTTAATGGACTCCTTGAGATTACTCGGGAGTGGGTTTTTCCGAATTCAGTGAAACGGACGTTCTGGAAATGCCATTACAAAGGCGAGTGAGATCAAGCGTGCCGCACAGGCGGGCGCAACAATACTGGTGAGGCGGAGCCGCTGTCGGCTCTTGTGCCGCTGTCGGCATTCTTTGTACTTGCGGGTACGGAAGGCGGTTTTTCTTCCCGGACAGCTGATGTGAAAGAATTCTGTTGTCAATATTTATGTTTTTGTCGATCTGCTGTAAATTATTTTCTTGTTTAAGCGTTAGGTGGGCTCTCATCACGAGAATAATAATTATGAAAAGGTTACATAAAAATGTGTATAATATGTAATTAATAATTAATTTGCGTATTTTGATCTACCTGTTTTTATGATCATGTACTCTGATTAATTTTGTAAATAGTAGTACATTTCTTGATACTGTTAGGAATTTTGATGATTATAGAATAGCTAAACCATTTTCTATGTTTTCTATGAAATTCAATATGTTGTCAACCTGTTTTTCTTTTGTGAAAGATGACAGAGTGGAATAAGATTAGGAGTGTCTCCACTCAATTATTATGGTCTAAAATTGGTTTATGGATAATCAGCCTAATGCTAAAATTTCTTGATGTTTTCAGCATATGCATTTCCGCTGTTATTTTTTCCTTTTTGGGACATTTTCTGAGTCTGTTTAGGTTACACGAACATCCTCAGACAATGTGGGGCACGTGTAACGCCGGAATGCATATTCTCCTATTTCCATCTATTGTACTATTTTTTTCTTTATTTTGTTACCTGAAGATATAACATTTCTGTGTCTTTGTATATTGTAATTGGTTTACTATTTGTATATATATGCATTTATGTCGATTTATAATTGGTTTGTTTTGTGAATATTATTTGTATTTATACGCTGGGTCTTGCCTAGGGAAAACTATGCTATCGAACGAATACGTCGATAGGTCGTGTGGAGAACCAGAATGCTTAAGATCTTTGGTAGTGTTAACTCTGCCGCGTGGAGCGCGGGGAGAGCAGAGTCTGGCGGGAGTAGTGCGGTTGAGCAGGTGTGTTGTGTGACGCTCCCGCGAGTTGCCGCGCTTTCGGGGTTTAGCAGCATGTAATTGCGCTCGACTGGCTATAATAGTTTCTAGCACGGTGTCGCGGATGGGAAGCATTAGCTGGCACACATCAAGAGCCCGTTTCGCCTGGTGACCGTGTCGAGAAGAAGGCGCGCCAGCATCCAGCTTCTGCAACAGCGACGGCCGACAATGAGTGACTGTCGCCACCTCCTCGATCGACGACTTCAAACCTTCAATCAACCAACAAGGAAGACTAAAAGCACGTAAGGTTTCAGAACTGTATGGCAGACCTCTGCTTTTAAAATTGTTGCATCACAAAATTACAGCAACTTAGCATGAACCTTTGTTGCTCATTGTCCCAATTGCATTGCCAAGCAGGGTCCCTTCCTTTTCCGAAATGAACCCGAGTGTCGTTGGAATTCAAACGCCAGCATTAAAATAATATAATTCAATTTCACTGCCTTAATTTCAAAGTTCAGTTAAAGTATTCATAGCTGGCTACAATATTTAGACTACACGAGCACAAATTAAGAGTGCGAGTTTTGTTAGCATATTTTAGCTTACCTGTGACTGCAGCTCAGCTTGGTACGTACTAAATTTTACTATTGTTAATTGTTCAGAATCATTTAATTCAAATTCGAAGTTAAATCTCTTATTTCTAAATAGCGTAGATTCAAGTAGCTTTTGAAATGACTGTTGAGGTAGCCCAAGACTAACTGTATTCTACTGAATTTCGATATGCTTCAGAAACAAAGTTCACTATTAATTTCAATCACTAAACTAACTTTCAATTTTCCAGTTTTATTAATTCTTTTGCTAAATTAAGTCAGGGTGTAGCGAAATTTATGACTTCAGACAAACATTCAGTTTTCACACAACACGTGTCAACCTTCAGTTGCCACGCTTTTAGTGCTAATTACATGTGCAATAACCTTTCTTTTTCAGTTATTATAGTAATTGTCCATGGGACTGGCGACCGTAATTTTCCCCAAATCTCAAATATCTAATTACCGCTCGTTAATTGTTAATGTAACGGCCGCACATTTACTTTCTTTATTAACTTTACCCCATTTCAAAATTAATTTCCACCAGTTTCATTTGCCTTTTTTCCTTTCATTCAGATGTAACCCTTTCCTCCCTCTTTACCGACAGATTAACTTCGGTGACGATTGCTTTTCCCAAATTTCCTTTAGGTACACGCGGTTTAATTTTTCACTGTCATTAAGGTCGATAAGTGAGGGGGAGGTTACAACTTCCATGGTGAAAATCGAGTAGGAAGGAAATGAAAGCAATTTTCATCTACAAGTCGTCTCCATTTTCTACAGACATAAAACTTACGACGCCCCAGCACATTTAACTATGGAAATATGAGTACTGCTAAATCTGGAATTTGGTTATTACTGATTAGGTGCAGTAGAGTGTGTTTACGAGATCAACTTGTTGGCCTGATTTAACGTTCCCTGATTCTCTGCTTTTGGGGCTTGTCAATAGCAAGATGTAAATTATTCCAAAGGCATCGAAGCCGGGAGGTTTTGTAGAATCAGTAATACGTTAAAACCTGTACGTGCCATTAAAGCGGCTACCTTCGTATTGTTTTCCAGCTTCACTCCCAGGAGCCTGTAACACAGTAATTCCGTTTTTTCTTTACTCAGAATGCCAGTACAAACTGCTACTAGCCGTCCCTGTAGTTTCCGACACTGTACGTACATTGTGCTAGTATGTTTCCGTGAAATAATGAACTTTAATATTAATGAGGGAGGAAATATTCAGCATCAGACATTTGTCTGCAAGGGGAAGAGAGCTACGTGGTTAGAGTTTAAAATCATCAGATCGTGGGTGAATAGTCTGGAATATTTCCGAAAAAGTCTGAAGTATTTCTTGGGGCTGTGGAATGTGACACTTCTGGTATTTATCCATACGTTGCTCGGCTGCCTGGGTACTATTCAACAGAAATAAGCCATGTGTTAATCTTACAATTGCCCACTGGCCTCTCTCTCGCATCGTCTTTTACAATATAATTACCAAACTCTACTAACATTTAACACGAAACAGCTATACTCGAGATACAAATTACACAGATCTTGATGAGGAGATGGCAATGGGTATGTAAAAAAAATAAATTTTGCGTCTTTCTCTTCTGGGCGTCCCAGTGGCGTATAACTTGTCTATCGCCTACACAAGAAGCTGTGGCACTCGTATTGTTCCCATAATATCAACGGCTGCGGCGTCCTCAGCTGCTAAGCCGTCCGCGAGCTCCGCCTGGGGGCTGCTGGATCGCATCGGCTTTCAGTTGTCTCCTGAGACCGCCGACCGTCGCAGCCCCTTATCCCACTCCCCACTCTCTTCTTACCTGCCCGACCCCGCTGGAAGGACGGCCGCTGAGATAGGCTAACTCCACCCATGTCGATTGCTTCGTCTTCACATCTGACACAGTGGCCGCATCTCTGGATTATCAGCTTCCTAAGAAAATATGTTTCTCATAACGCGAAATTAAGTGAACTCAAAACCTGGAAAACGTTTTAATAAATAAATATCACATATACATGTACATAGAAAGGGGAGGGGGGGCGGGTTATATTTACGAGGACTTATTTTCGGAATTTTATAAAATATTTTCGGTTACATTTATCGTGTTTAAAATTGTGTAGTCTTATGACATGGTTATTATAGTACATCTTGGTATGTATACTTCTAACTCAACGTGCAAGATAATCTTATACACGTTCAAGTCGAGGGCTTAGACGTGCCCCGGGTATAGGGAAAGTTCACGCAGCTATGATGGACGTCTACGCATAAATAACACAATAATGAGCAAACAAACACATTAACAAAATTTTGAAAATGTGTTTTATTGACAGTAAACAAATTTACAGGCTTGCTTACACCAATTAATATGGCAAAATATAAAGAATTACTTGCAGTAAAAATTTTCTTGGTCACCTTTCAGCCTGTTAGCGTGGCATGCATAGAAGTTTCAGTGATAGTTAACGGTCCATTTATCATCATTGTCTGAGCTGCTATTTATCCACATAAAAATAATGTTTTTCCTGTAGGACAAGTCTCATGACGCACTAGACCTAATCTTGATTTCCTCGTGATGAGTTGTATCGTTTCAACCAGTAAACACAACCTCAATTTCCATCATTTTCATGAGACTCCTGTAGGTTATAAGAGAAAGGATAAGAACTGGGTGGGACTTTCAATGCTGTTGAATAGACGATTTAGAAGGACTACTTAGTCAGAGGAGATTGAGAGGAAGGACGAGTTACAAGATGACAGACGACATAAACGGAAGCGGAAACTTTGAGGATCTGGAGAGGATGACAGAGACGGAAGAGCATGGATAGTTACCATGTCTTTGGGCAGAACAATGATGATGACATCACAAATAGGCCTACCGAAGTTTTCCCTTGTTCTTGCTTTTAGCAATTCCTTGCCCTTACCAATTCTTGGTCTCATAGAATTAATTCTTTCTGCTTCAGATTCATTACGTTCAAGTAATTTTCTGAGCAATTTAAACATTTTATTCTCCTGTGCCTTTACTTTTTTAGATTTTTCTTCCTACTCCTGTTCTCTTAAAGTTTCTTTTCTTACCTGAGTATCAGTTACGACGGCAACGCAAAATAGTGCGTAAACGTGCCACAAAAGAAATGTGTAGATGTTCCCCATAGCCATGTTTGAATTAGTATCGCAATTACAGTAGTCATCTTCAGGCTTTCAAATTTTATAAATGTACGATGCAAAGTACAATTATCTCCTGCAAATGAACGTTTATTTACCTATTCACAGTTCTAAAAGGAGTGTTTCCATCGAAATTCGATATTTCCATAACAAAATTTGCTCACCTCGCACAAAAACACATTTACCTTCTTCGAGTTAATATCACTCATCTGTAGCCGTAAAGTTTATGTGAGAGCCCTTAGTAGATGTAGTACTAGTCTTCCATCGTCGGTAGTTCTCTAGCGAGAATAGTTCCCGAGAAAAGTGATCTGTGTCAACGTGCGCCTTGCGTAAACGTGCCCCGTTCTGCTCTACAATTTTTTCTTTATTGTGCTTTCGGTTCTCTGCTGTAGAAAGAGAGATCGAGTTGAACTTACGTTTTGGCTTTATGCTCCAGCCATACTATTTATAACGCTTATTACAGACGTTTACAAAAGTTTTGAGATAGTAGAGGTGAAATTTAGAACGTCTTGATATAAGGAACCTACAGCCGGAAATGTGAAAGTTTCTATTGCCACTACTTCATCCTCTACAATCTCCCAAATTTTTAAAACGTCACTCAGCTACACTCTGTATACTGAACCTATATTAAAGTTTCAGATATTTAAAACGACTTGTATTCTTGGCTACAACTGTACTGTAAGTTAAAAGGCTCTTATTGTTCTTACACTTGATGCCGATTTACCAAAATAAACAGAAACTCAGCTGAAAACTCTATAGCCTACTTACTCTTCGCAATATATCTCTTCTATGACGTGTGCTCTTTACCACAGCTCCGCCAACACATAAAACGCTGGTATTAAAGCTCTTTACGTTCAATCGACAACTAGGTGCGCTGATAAACCATTTTATTATTACTACCCTGTCTCATGTCTTCCCTTGCTAATAAGGCCATTAAACCTACACTCACAAAGACTCACATTCATACCACATAGCTGAATTTAAAATAAAAAATGATAAAATACAATAATAACAAATAGTTGAACAAATAAAGATTTCAGTGCTGTGTACTGACAATCCTTGTGGTTAAATTTAAGCATAACCATGAAAATATCCGAATTCCCCAACATGGTGTTACGGTTAGTAATAATGAATATTTGAAGAAATAATGATGTCGGTGTTGAATACTGACAATGTCTTTGGTTACATTTAAGCAGAACAATGAACATCGCTTTTACTATACGAATTCCCCAATATGAAGTTACAATTATTCTTAATCTGTTGTAAATTACTAGATCAAAGTTAAAATTCTGCTTATTTTGTAACGAAGTCCCAGTCATGAAGTTACAATTAATCGTATGCTTGCTCTGTTACGAATCTACAGTTTTCCTGAGTTCATTTAATTGTATTTACAGTTTACAATCTACGTATTTCACAGTGTCTGGATACTACAATGCAATGACCCTAAGATATGCGTGCAAGTCTGATGGAACAGACACTGCTGAAGATCTACAGCCGTGTGAAATAGAAGAGATGTATTCGAAAATTTCGAATACCATTTAACGTCGCATTTACAGCATTTTAGTGAAGCATGAAAATTTGTGCTGGATAGGGACTCGAACCAGAATTACCTGTTTAACGGTAGCGGTCGCCTAAACCACTTTAGCTATCTGTACAAACCTCACGAACCGATCCAGACTCCCCATATGTCAACATGTTCACATCCCTTAGTCCTCGCAGGCACAAGCACTCGTGCAATGACATCGTTCTCCCCCCCTCTCCTCTATGGCCAGTGTCGTTCCGTCGGGAGGCTCTGGGACACCAGTGGTGTGCAACAAGCTCACCCCCTCCCCTCCCCCCGCTCTCCCCCTCCCACACACACACTTGAGGAATTGTAATTTTTATAATTCGTCTGCGTGTGTGCCACCATTTGCTGTCTGTGCTTTGTCCACTATGGATCGCCGCAAACAGCAGCAGCAAACAGCCAGACAGAAGCAGTATTTGCCAGTTATTTTTGTTATTAACAAAAGTCAATTTGCGTGAGAGCTATACCTAATGAGGTACTGCTTCCACGTAAGACTTAGAGACCAGTGGGTATTATTACGGATGCACTGACTTATTATGACAGATTAATAACGTTATTTTGAGGTTGCTAGGGTGCTGGTAGAGTCACAACAATCTATTAAATTTAGAGGCATTATGAGAGAGCTGGTTGGTGGCCAGAATCCTATAGGACTCACTTTATGTAATATCGGTGGCCACCGTACCCTGTGGTGCCATCAATAAGTGTAGGGGACAGTATGCACGATATGTGGCAGGCAACGCACCTGGCAATCGACTGCCATGAATATGCGCAGCTGGCGGAGAAGAAAGAAGTAGCAACTAGAGGGAATTTACGATGTGTATATATTGTAAATTGACGTAAATATGTCCTATAACCTTTTTTAAAAAAATTGTTCAACCCCATAATCCAATAACAGCACACTCACTCACGCACACACACACATATACACACAAACACACACTCACATACACACGTACACACACACACACACACACACACACACGAGTGTGATGCATCGAGTACTCTAATTGGCATTCACTTGCTCGTTCACGGGGTGTCGACAGTAGAAATGTATAGTGAGGTTACGCTACAATTAACTTAACGGACCCAAACATATATCTAAAACATACAAGAGTTATTAAATTTATTGACCTGTATTGTGCATTGTCAATTGCAGCTGACGGATTGTGCCGTTGGTGTCACTATGTAGGGGCGTACTATGAATTTGTCGAGTATTTGCACAACAACAGTGTAAATATGGACCAAGTGAAGCAATGCATTAATACTTGTACTCCCTCTGTAGCAAAACGTTTAAGTGTCGAACCTATGAAGTTCGTAGAGGGCGAGATCATGAGCAATACTCCAATGGGTATATTCGCATCTATTGAACTCCGTGCAGTGCTATCTGAATTTAAGGCTTATACAAGATAATTTCTTATTTGATAGTGTGCTACAATGCAGTGAGGAATGTAATTAAATATAATTTGTTAATAAATAAATAAATATTATCTACAAAATAAATTGTTGTTATTTCCACCAAGTCTTATTCCAGCTACTAAACTACTTACTGACGAATCTGTGTGCTAGCTATTCAATTCTAGCTTAACAAACTAAATTCTGAGTTAAAATAGCACTTTCTTTAAACATACGCTAAGTGAACACTAAGCGTACTATTGAGGTGCTGACTTCCCCACTGCCTGTCCTACCGTTCGTCTTTGCATTAGAATTCACGACACCGCAAGAGGGTGATAGGTACAAAGTACACAGAGAATTTGTAAATACTGTTTTTGTTGGCATTTATACGTGCATCGGTAGAAATCGTTGTCATTGTAAGATACTTCAGCGGTATAGAAAATGATGCCTTCAAAGCATAGTCTGCAAAATCCGAATCTTTTACGAATAATAACACTAATACACACTGAAGCTCAAAAGAAACTGGTATAGGCGTGCGTATTCAAATACCGTGATAAGTAAACAGGCAGAATACAGCGCTGCGGTCAGCAACGCCAATATAAGACAACAAGTGTCTGGCGCAGTTGATAGATCCATTACTGCTGCTACAATGGCAAGCTATCAAGATTTAAGTGAGTTTGAACGTGGTATTATCGTCGATACGAGCGATGAGACACAGCATCTCCGACGAAGCGATGTAGTGGTGATTTTCCGGCACGACTATTCTACAAGTGTACCGTGATATTAGGAATCCGGTAAAACATCAGATCTCCAACATCACTGCTGCCGGAAAAAGGTCCTCAAGAACGGGACCAACGACAACTGAAGAGAATCGTTCAACGTGACACAAGAGCAACGCTTCCGCAGATTGCTGCAGAATTCAGTGCTAGACCATCAACAAGTGCCAGCGTGCGAACCATTCAACGAAACATCAACGATACGGCCATTCGGATCCGAAGGCCCACTCGTGTACTCTTGATGACTGCCTCCCTTTGCCCCAACAACACCAACATAGGAATGTTGATGACTGGAAAGATGTTGTCTGGTCGGATGTCTCATTTCAAATTGTATCGAACGGATGGAGTATACACGTATGCAGACAACCTCATGAATCCATGGACCCTGCATGTCAGCTGTGGACTGTTCAAGCTGGTGGAGTCTCTGTAATGGTGTGGGTTGGTTCAAATGGCTCTGAGCACTATGGGACTTAACATCTGAGGTCATCAGTCCCCTAGAACTTAGAAATACTTAAACCTAACCAACCTAAGGACATCACACACATCCAAGCCCGAGGCAGGATTCAAACCTACTACTGTAGCGGCCGCGCGGTTCCAAACTGAAGCGCCTAGAACCGCTCGGCCACAACGGCCGGAAATGGTGTGGGGCGTGTGCAGTTGGAGTGATATGGGACCCCTGATACGTCTAGATACCATTCTGACAGGTGACACGTACGTAAGAATCTTGTCTGATCGCCTGTGTCCAGCCCTGTCCATTGTGCATTCCGACTGTCTTGGGCAATTCCAGAGTAACAATGCGACCCACCACACACACAGAATTGTTACAGAGTGGCTCCAGGAACACTCTTCCGAGTTTAAACACTTCCGCTGGCAACTGAAATCCCCAGGCATGAACATTATTGAGTATATTTGGGATGCCTTGGAACCTGCTGTTCAGAAGAGATCTCCGCCCCCTTGTATTTTTTACGGATTTATGGAGAGCCCTGCAGGATTCATGGTCTCAGTTCCCTCCAGTACTATTTCAGACATTAGTCGAGTCCATGCCACATCGTGTTGCGCCACTTCTGCGTGATTGTGGTGGCAGGTGTACCAATTTCTTTGGCTTTTCAGTGTATAGCAAAACTAGCTTGTACAGAGAGGTTGTAATTAAACTTTCGCTGCTTGAGCCAGTGTATACGAAAACTACTTCCCGTAAGGCTATGCAGCTTCATAGGAATGATGTTCAGACTGCACTGCATGATTTGCATTGTTAGTGGTGTTAGTGTCATGCATTGCCATTAGGCGCCGGTACTGGCATGGCGAACTACGGTTAAATCACAAGCGTCAGTGTGCATTGCAGTTGCAGACAGTCAACGCTGATTCGAAAAACGTCAGCAGAGCTTTACTCGTGAAGCTGTTTTATCACGGCAACAGTGCAGTTGGTCTTGGCGAGTATCGACACATTAAAGGAGTACGATATGGTTCTCTCTCCCCTCTGCGATTGAAGAACATGATTCGGGAGTTAGAATTAACTGGCGGCTTGAGAATTGATACTCGTTGATGCCACATATTTCGCCACAAGTTGTTGAAGACGTTACTCTTGCCTTGGCTGAGAATGTTGGCCACAATGTGTGATCTTTAATCAGTGCACGAGCTGTGTCGCGATAGTTGAACATTCCATGGTGCACCGTTGTGCAGGGCAACAGTAGAGCAACCTCTAGTGCGATTCCAGACTGTCGTAGATCCAGATGATCATCACACTGTGCAACATTGTAATCTGGAACGTAAACATAGTTCACAATTAACAAGAGACACCCTCTCATGCGGAAATTAAAATGTGTTCCTTTCAACGTTTTGTAAGTAGCCTGTTTGTATGTTGGCAGCGCTATAGACTATATTAATATCGTTGACAGCACTCTGCGCCCTAGGCAAGAGACTCTGTGGTTGGACGAACTAGCAGTTAGCGAGTGGATAGAGAAGTGTATGGATATGTTTTTCTTAGTGGAGACTCTGTGTTGGTAGGGCATGCATTGTAAAGTGAGACGCAAGGAAGTGTAAAATGAGGATGGAAGTTGTTGGTAATGTTTGGGGTGTGGAATTGTTGACAACTATATAATTTTTAGAACTGGATGTCAAATGAATAAGGTAAATTTTTCTACATACATTGTTTGCTCTTCAACAAAATCTTTCTTTTGCTAAACATATACCTCCTACTAGTTAGAGTCTATAGTAGTTAGAATCTTTTTATTTAGCTAGCTGTAGTTGCTGTTTGCTGTAATTTCTGTAGTTCGTGTTATGAAGAATTTCTGTGAGGTAAATGACTTATAAAAGAATGGGGTTCGTAATTGAAATGAGTTTAGGCAATTAACTGAGTTGGAGGTAGTTTCATATTTCTTTAATTTCGTATTTTCTGGAACTTTGATTATTGTTAGGATTTCTTGCAATTCAAGGTCATTCTTTTGTGTTAATTATTGGAAATCATTTTGTCACTGTATAGCAGTCAGATTGCGTTGGGCTTCTATATTGGGCGCAACGAATTAATAGGTTAGGTTGAGTAGTCTTTGTCGGGGATAATTCTGTATGTCAGTGTTTAAATGATAAAAATAAGTAAAGGCATAGTTTCAGTTTTATTCGTCATTTCTCTTCCGCATGTACATAAAAATGGTTCTTCAAAGATTCATTGTCCCACGATCACTCGTTTGTCATGTGGGCTTTCTCAAGCAGCGAAATTTAAATTATAACAACCCAGCAGGTCAATATTATGAGAAACATATTTTTCAAAGTTATTTGCAATAATAAATTGCTCATATATGCATAGAGACATATTTTATCAACTGGAAGATACTGTAATAATCTAATTACATGACACTGCATGTCCACACACGGCAGCAATGTCTACTTCTATCATCTGCATAAGTATTAGACGGATACAACCTGAATTTGTCTTATATAGGGGAATAACAACTGTGCTCTAGGGGGAGTGTCTTTCACTAGTAATAAAAACGTTTTCGGTCCCGCGTTCGAACCCCACCACCGCTAAACATTTCAGTAAAAATCATCAACAATGGCGTTCGAAAGTTTGCGGCATAAGAAGTCACATTCATTCTGCCAACGACCTTGTCAAAGAGGGCGGAGAAGCGGACAGAGGTGCAGGGCACTCTCTTGTCCTTTGGATGGGAAACTCCCCTTAAACGTTCAACGGCATGAGGACACAGAAGGCAATGGAATCGACTGCGTTAAAGATACATAGCGTGTGTGTAATGGAAAACTATCATGACCTTCCATTGACAAAAGAATGGACTAGTCTCCAGTCATATCGTTGGGAGCGGACTGCCAGACTGAGGTGACTACGAAAAAAAGGTTAAATAATCAACGAAAGAATAACATTCTACGAAGCGGGACTTGGAATGTCAGTAGTTTGAACACCGTAGGGAAGCTAGAAAATCTGAAAAAGGAAATGCTAAGGCTCACTACAAACATGGTGGGTATATTTGGAAAAGACCAAGAGATATAGGAAGATTTCAGTTAGATTACACCATGGTGAGGCAGATATTCCGAAATCAGATACTGGGTTATAAGACGTAGCCTGGATTAGGTATCAACTCAGATCACAATTTAGTAGTAATGAAGTGTAGGCTGAAGTTCAAGAGGCTAGTCAGGAAAAATCAAAGCGCAAAGAAGTGTGATACCAAAGTACTAAGAGTGATATATGCTTGAAGTTCTCTGAGGCTACAGATACTGCGATAAGGAATTGTTCACTAGGTAGGTCCATTGAAGACGAATGGACACCTCTAAAAAAGGTAATATCGAAGTTGTAAAGAAAAATACAGGTACATAAAGGACATAGAAGTAACTACGAATAAACTATGGGTGACGAAGAAATACTTCAACTGATCGACGAAAAAAGTAACTAAAATAACTTTGACGGAAATTAAGGAATACAGAAATATATATCACCCGTCGTCTAGCGGACGCCGACACAGTAGCTCGGCGACTACGGTCGGAGGGTTAGCTGTTCTCTCTAATAAAAAAAAAAAAAAAAAAAAAAAAAAGCAAGAAAACTGAGTGACTCGATCGACCGTGAGCTTGGACGGGTGTCACGGGGCGTCCGGCCCGAACAAATGCAAGCAACAATAACGAACAAAATGAAATCAACATAAAGGGGACAGTGTCTTTGATTCATAATCAAAACGATCGAAACTCACCACCGCTTAAATTCTGATTAATAATAAGCGCTGGTGGCCAAAGATTTCCGCCATAAGAAGTCACCATTATTCTGCCAACTGCCTTCTCAAACAGGGCGGAGGAGCAGGCAGAGATTCAAGACATTCCCTTGCCCTTGGGGTGGGAAAATGCCCGTAAATGCACTAGAATCAGCAATGATCAACGGCATGAAGATGCAGAACGCAATGGAAAACACTGCATTAAAGACACACAAAGGGTATCCACAGGTCATGTTGCCTGTAATTGAAAAAGTGTCATGATGATTTCGCCATTGGCAAAAGATTCCGGAATAGTCCCCCATTCGGATCTCCGGTAGGCGGCTTCCAAGGGGAGGTGACTATGAGAAAAGAGAATGAGTAATCAACGAAAGGATAACAATCTACGAGTCTGAGCGTGGAATGTCAGAAGCTTGAACGTGGTAGGGGAACTAGAAGATCTCAAAAGGGAAATGCAAATGCTCAGTTTAGATACAGTAGGGGTCAGTCAAGTGAAATGAAGAGAAGACAAGGATTTATGGACAGGTGAGTATTGGGGAACATCAACAGCAGCAGAAAATGATATATCGGAAGTAGGATTCGTCATGAATTGGAAGGTAGGCCACAGAGTGTGTTACTGTGGAAAGTTCAGCGATAGGGTTATTCTTCTCACAATCGACACAAAACCAAAACATACAACCATAGTTCAGGTATACATGCCGACATCGCAAGCTGAAGATAAAGAGACAGATGAAGAGGGATGTACATCTATAAAAACAGCAGTCACAGAAACTGGAAAGAATAACATACGTGCAAAGAAGGTAACTGTAAAGAAACCATGGATAACAGAAGGAGTATTTAAGCTGTTCGATGAAAGAAGGAAGTACAAAAATTTTCAGGTAAATTATGAATTAAGAAATACAAGTCGCTGAGGAATAAAGTAAGTAGGAGATGCAGGGAAGCTAAGACAAAATGGCTGCTTGGAAAACGTGAAGAAACAGAAAAAGAAATTACTGTCGGAAGGACTGTCTCAGCATATACGAAAGTCAAAACGACCTTCGGTGAAATTAAAATCAAGGATAGTAACATTTAGAGTGCAACGGGAATTCCACTGTTCAATGCAAAAGAGAGAGCGAGTAGGAGGATAGTGTAAATTGAAGGCCTCTATGAGGGGGAATATGTGTATGCTATGACAGAAGAAACAACAGTATTCAGTTCAGAAGACATAGGGGATGCAGTATTAGAATCAGAATTTAAAACAGCTTTGTAGGACCTAAGATCAATTAAGGCTGAAGGGATCGATAACATTTCATCAGAATTACTAATACATTAAGGGTGTAGAATGTATGAGTCTGGTAACACAACCTCTGACTTTCGGAAAAATATCACCCACACAATTCCGAAGACTGCAAGAGCTGACCAGGGCGAGAATTATCACACAATCAGCTTCACAGCCCATGCATCCAGGCTGCTGACAAGACTAATATACAGAATAATGGAAAAGAAAATTGAGGATGTGTTAGATGAGGATCAGTTTGGCTTTAGGAAAGGTAAAGCCACCAGGCAGGCGATTCTTACGCTGTTGTTGATAATGGAAGCAAGACTAAAGAACAATCAAGACACGTTCATGATATGTCGATCTAGAAAAAATCGATCGACAATGTGAAATGGTTCAAGATGTTCGAAATTCTGAGAAAAATAGCGGTAAGCTATAGGAGGAGACGCGAAATACACAATATGTACAAGAACCAAGACGGAATAATAAGAGTGGACGACCAAGAACGAAATTCTCAGATTAAAAAGGGTGTAAGACAGGGATAAACTCTTTCGCCCCTACTATTCAATCTGTAGATCGATGAAGCGACGATGGAAATAAAATAAGGTTTCAGGAGTGGAACTAAACTTCAAGATTAAGGGGTATCGATGGTACGATTCGCTGATGAAATTGCTATCCTGAGTAAGAGTGAAGAAGAATTGCATGATCTGCTGAATGGATTAGACATTCTAATGAGTACAAATATGGACTGAGAGTAAATCTAAGAAAGACGTAAGTAATGAGAAGTAGCAGGAATGGGAACAGAGAGATACTTAACATCAGGATTGATGGTCACGGAGTAGATGAAGTTAAAGAACTCTGATAACTAGGCAGGAAAAAAAGAACAACTACGGACGGAGCAAGGAGGACACCAGTGGCAGACTAGCACTGGCAAAAAGCACACTCCTGACCAAGAGAAGTCTACTAGTATCTAACATAGGCCTTAATTTGAGGTAAAAGTTTCTGAGAATATACGTTTGGCACACAGCATTGTATAATAGTGAAACATGGATTGTGGGAAAACCGGAACAGAAGAGAATGTGAGAGTATTATCCACAATTAGCTTAATAGCTAATGCATCTAAATTGCTGGTAAAAATAAATATAGAATAATGGAAAAGAACTTTGGGGATGTGTTAGATGTCGATCAGTTTGGATTTAGGAAGGGTAAGGGTACCAGAGACACATTTCAGACGATGCGATTGATGAAGGAAGCAAGAATAAAAAAAAATAAAGACAGCTTCGCAGGGTTTGTCGACATGGAAAAAACATTCGACAATCAGAGACGGTGCAAGATTTTCGAAAATCTCAGTAAAATAGAAGTAACCTATACGGAAATGAGGGTAATATTCAATATGTGCAAGAACCAAGAGGGATCAATAAAAGTTGAAGACCAAGAACGAAGTGCTCGGATTAACATGTGTGTAACCAACACGGAAATGAAAGAAAGGTTCCAGAATGTAATTAAAATTCAAGTTGAAAGGATATCAATGAAAAGATTCGTTGATGACTTTGATACCCTCAGTGAACGTGAAGAAGTAGTACAGGATCTGCTGAATAGAATGAACAGTCTAACGAGTACAGATTGAGAGTCATTCGAAGAAAGGCGAAAGTAACTAGAAGTAGCAGAAATGAGAGCAATGAGAAACTTAACATCAGTATTTGTGATTCAAGTTAAGGGATTTGGTACCTAGTCAACAAAATAACTGATGATGGACGAAGCAAGGAGAACACTGAAAGCAGATGAGCACTGGCAGAAAGAGTATTACTGCTCAAAAGAACTCTATTAGTATCAAACATATGTCTTCATTTCAGAACGAAATTTGTGTGAATCTACATTTAAATCATAGGATTTCATGGTAGTGAAACACGGTCTGAGGGATGACTGAAACAGAAGAGATTCGAACATATTGCGATGTGTTGCTACAGAAGAATGTTGGAAAATAGTTGGTCTGATAAGGTAAGAAATGATGAGGTTCTCCCCAGAATCGGCGAGGAAGGAATATACGCTAATCACTGATAAGAACAAGGGGCAAGATGAGGGGACATCTTTCAAGACATCAAGGTATATCTTCCATGGTATTGGATGGAACTGTAGAGGGTGAAAACAGTAGACAATGAAAAAGATTGGAATACATCGAGAATATAATTGAGGACTTGAGTTGCAAGTGCTACCCAGAAATGAAGTAGTCAGCGGGTGAGAGTAATTCGTGGCAGGCCGCATCAAACCGGCCAGAAGACTGACGAGTAAAAAAAAAAAAGAGTTGCATAAAGCGGTCGTGATATAAATACCACTTGCAAATATGAAAAAAAAATACATAGTGCTACCTTTGAGTAGTAGAGTACCTCCAACCATAGGAAATCCATGCTGAGACAAATACTCCAGCTCGCAGTGGTTTGCAGCATCATATGTGGAGCACTGTGAATGTGTAAGGATACCTAACCATCTACAATATAGTAGCTTTAAATAGAAAACGTTAGCGAGCACAAGTGAATGTGACTGTTTCTGGATCAGAGAGATCTAGGCCATCCATCTGTAACGTAATAATCTACGTCCTCAGTGAGTGGCGTTTATTTCGGCGATATATGGTATAGTACTGAAACGCCTCCATTCACTAGTCTGAATGGCGTTGTGCTGATTCAGACATCTATTGATAATATTACTGCTTAATAGATATATACCATATCATAAAATTTCGCGAGGGGGACGAGGGGTAGAACTGGATATAGTTTCATCCATGACCTTGGTTACGAAATTCATTTATTTGCTTTACTCACCTTGCTTAACAGGAAACAGAGAGAACTGTAATATTCCCAGACCAATTTTAAAGTGCTATTTGTGGAGCTTGTATACTGCAAAGGAAGAAAACTACCGCGAGACTGCTACGGTCGCAGGTTCGAATCCTGCCTCGGGCATGGGTGTGTGTGATGTCCTTAGGTTAGTTAGGCTTAAGTAGTTCTAAGTTCTAGGGGACTTATGACCTAAGATGTTGAGTCCCATAGTGCTCAGAGCCATTTGAACCATTTTTTGAAGAAAACTGCTTGTGTCAAAAATACTATCACTGTAGATGCTGTTGACTTCCAACATACAACAAATGAGGAAATGGAAGACTCACATTTAACGCATGCATTAATGAGTCCGCATGGATAGACTACCGCACCCGCCTCGTCCTGGAAGCAAATCTTACAGAGACAAGTCCTCTCACCTGCATTCTCTTCGGATGACACTGCTGTTTTCGGAATATTTGTTCTAAGTTTAATATTGTGCATCTACTTTACCGTAATTATAGCATTTGTCGTTCCATAGACATTATCCACAAAATAATTCCCTTTGCAAGAATCAGGGAAATGCCCTTGGAAGCCCACAGAGTTGAGAATGGATCATCCATTTCGTGCCAATGCTTCAGACTTACACAGGCATGAACACACAATTTCATTACCATTGCTGCTGTGAAGTGCTCCACTTCACGTAGTCTGTCCGGTCGCTGTTTAATAGTGAAAGGATGTTGACCTCGCCTCCAGCGTCTTGTATTTCATCCACACCCAGTCCTTGCACAATTTCAGCTCAACTGTTTGAAGATTTCGGTCCTGTAGCTGGCTGTGGACGTATTTCTGTTCTGCGCATGGCGAGAAGAAGAAACACATTTCGAGGACATAAGTCTACATCCTACATGTCTTGTACGTTTACATTGGACTTTCGAATGCTGTGAATTTATGTTATCGGTTGCACATGATGTAGCAGAGTATTTGTTCAGTGTAACATGTCGATTAGGTGTCAACATGCCCAAACTACAAATCTCTACTTATCAGAACCTGTTGATATGAAATAGTAATGTGTAAAGCAATGTCGATCCCTCAACGCACCTAGCCTTTGAAGAATACTAGAGAACGATCATGCCAGGAGATGAGTTTAAGTGTATACACTCAGCAGTATTTTGCTCAGACTTATATACTTTGTCACATATTCAGTAAACTAGTTACATGTTTCTATGTTAGAAACGTAAGTTCGACATTGAAGTTTAGCAACAGTGGTATGTGCATCCAAATGAAACATAAATTGATTTCCTGCCCAAGTATCACCATCTTTATATGTAGTCTTAACTGAAATGCTGTTGATCTTATGAGGAAATGTTGCTGTGTTAAGTCATTTCTTAGACCAAATGCTGCTCCATATTGTAGAGTTATTGGCAGCATCATCACATGTAGACTGTCCATTTCTACTTCAGACACTCATGTGGATTACTATTAGATCACTATTGTGGACAGACATCGGCTTCAGCATCAAGAAAATGCATGTTCAAAGTAGCGAACTGTGTTATTGTGTCACATCTATATATTTTCAGTTAAATATGAGGTTCATTAAGGCTTAGATTCGACACTTGTTAAACCGCTCCAGTGTTACCAGCAGATGTGTATGATCAGTCCAAGAGCTATGTACACGTACAGTAGTATTTGACTCATTATGTTAGAAATGTGCTATTCTGCACATTCAGTACACAAGGTTACGTGTTGAGAAATAAAACACAAAGTTTAACAATTAGGCTATAGAGTACAACGGATATAAGTGAAGATATTTTTAAATGTACTACCTTGATATATACACACATCAATGTACTGGTTGTTTTCTCTGTATAAAACAGTTTTCTGTATCAAACATGTGACAAACTTTACTACCTGATGTTTCCAAAATGGTTGTAACTGCAAAACACCACGTGGACGCCACCTGTCAGTGTAGACTTGCCGTTTTGCGTCTACACACCCACGCTTCAGCACCTGACTTGCTGCCCAGGGAAAATAAGCATTAATAGCTTGCTCTAGCCACATGTGCTTGGAGTCACTATCCAATATAAAAACATACGACTCTGTTTCATTATTAGATTGAAAATAATGTAAATACTGATGTAATGTTGTTCGGTAGATCGTCCTCAGTTACCAATACTAGAGACTAAGTCCCGTTCAAGGTCACCCGCATTAAGATGCGAAACACGCATTGAGATGCGAAACGTGCATTAAGATGCGAAACATGCAAGTCATGGCCTCACGGTCAGTGAGGTCACCTTCTCAGGGTGATTAGGCAATTAAATGATTGTTATGCTGTTTGGGCGATTAGCTTTGTTTTGGAGTGGGGTTGGCGGGTGGGTTTCGCACATTAATGCATGTTTCGCATCTTAATACGTGTTTCGCATCTTAATACGGGTGACCTTGAACAGGACTTAGTCTCTGACGCGGCTGCTGCAACACACAATCTCTAGTTTTACTTAGATCGTGTTGCAGAATAATTCACTTCCGGTTGCGCAATACGCGCTGATAAGGGACTGTTTGCGGCCGTTGCCGTTAATTTTTGTGGAGCAGCCGCATTGCATCTGGATGTTAGGGTTATGTATTAGAGCGTCAATAGAATAAAACCTCAAAGTCCTTCTCAGACGCACAGCCGAAGGCCTTCCTAGAAAATGGCCTCACATGCTCGTTACACATGCACACACACACACACACACACACACACACACACACACACATATATATATATATATATATATATATATATATATATATATATCCTCATCCTTCCAAATACAAAGAAAATTGTAATTATTCCGCAGTGAAGCTAAGTTTATCAATACCACATACAGCCTCATAACTCGTGTGGTGGTAGCGTAGTGTAGCAGTAGAAAGAGCTCCAAAGCAAGTAGCTCTATAAATACTGCTCTCTCATAAGGTGTAGATATTTTTTCTCTTTAGGTGCCTATAACTCTTCATTTATAGATAGTGATGAAAGCCTTGTGAGAGGCTTCAAATAAATGTCTCCACCACCACTGCTATTCATCTTCTTCTGCCTCAAAATATAAATTATGCTCTAGCACTGTAATATTACTACACTTACAAACAATTGTGTAAACTCAGATTTCGTCAGTTGACACTTACTAGCAAGCCCTCTGCGCTGTTGGTGGCTATGCAACTAATAGTTATATTGTTGAGACCATCTCCAGTATGTATAACAAGAAAACAAATGATGGAAATACAGCCACAGCGCATACTCAACTTTCTTTAATCATATGAAAGTAGTCAGAGGCATACATGTAATTTCATGTACCCAAATCGTGCAATAGCGCTCTTAGCACTAATTAGAGTGCAACATATGCTGTTTTTTACAGCTTCATGCATAGATGTAGTAACAAGAACTCAAATCACGCCATGATGTTCACACTACTGAGAGACTGCACATGTGTGGTCTTCACAGCACCTATGATACCATGTTCGGCAGCTGTTTGGAATTAACTGGCCACTGGCTACATGTATATGGCTAACACGAATATCCACAGGTGTATTTCACCCGTGCTGCTGTCCAGTACATAAAGTTTATCCGAAGAGAGATTTATGGACATGCAGTGAAAGCTAGCTTGTGACTGGTTATTACATCGGTCTGTAGCAATAGCTCATTGAAAGATAAATTAACTTCGAAGAATTTATATGATATATGATGCACATAAACATGTCCAATGAAATACATCCAAGGTGCAGGAAAATATTTCCCAAACTACAGCTTCCATCACTACCACTCTCAACACTCCCACCGCTACATGGACATTCCATGCTAGTTGACACTCTGTTGAGCTCCATTTTTGCAGCCACGGCTTATATACTGGAACTAAATGCAGTTCATGAATTAATCGAAGTAGGAATTACCTCTACTATTGCACGCCCTTAAATAACGTTATATCACAGAAGAAATATTGAGACCTCCCTGCAGCACTGTGGAGGCTATTAATATCGTAAAGTAACCACATTCTAGAATTAATATTATCCTGTTTGAAGGTGATAATTAGGTTTTGTAATATCAGAACAACATGCAATCTGCATCCAGACAGGCGATAAAATAATGAGAAACATGACAACATGTGGGGAAGGAAACAAGTATTTTAATCCATGTTTAAAAACGACGAGTTTTCATTATGGACAATGATTCATGGAAAATATTCCATGCAGCATGATGTTGCCAGAAAACCTACAGTAATTCTTTACTTCGGAAGTGTATTAAGGGCTTCCTGTTTCGAGCAGTTGTTCTCATATAATTGTCCCAATATTTACTGCTTCAAGGTGTTGACTGATGGCTACATGTGGTATCTGACACTCATCATCAAGGCTAGTGACATCTCTATGTGTGTGCAACATGGTTGGTGAGCCAAAATAGGCAGAGGACGCAGCGCTTCGCCAAATGCAGAATATCCTTGTGCTGTACAATCTCCGTGTTTATTCATAATTATGCACTGAGATGTGATGTTCATGTATGCAGAACATACGTCTTCGAGTATTGCCATCTACAGTGGGTAGGTTAGCTGGCTGTCTTGGCAGGAGAAGTGATCATGACGTCGACGACGCATGTCCTCTGGGTTTTGCAGGGGTGCTGCATGACAGAAGGAATCACATTGTAGGTACATAGATTGTAGGTACATAGATGTTTTTTTTCTGTAGGTACCGCTTTTCTGTGTGAGGATATAATAGACTGGTGTTTGTTGTGGTCTGTGGTGCATACAGACAATGCATCGACTCTTTGACGGGTAGTAAACGTTCGTCTTTCTTCGTAGTGGAGGCAGTGACCCTAGTAATGTTATCTTAATGTGAGACAGGTAATTCTGCCATTTTTTACCTTTAAATTTGGTCAATTCCGCCATATTTTACAGCTGGTTATACTTGACAGTGTCGACATATGGATATGCTAAGGTCATTTTCAGTGCTGCATTGCAGAGTGCAGTAGTACATTATCACCTTTATTGTATGTCTAGGATAAATACTATAGTTATAAATCGAAGATTAACACACAAAACAGACCAACTGTATGGTGCAAGATGCGATACAACAGTGTCTCCATTTCCTCATTAAATAATTAAAACTGTAGACTGGTAGAAATAGTTTCGGACAGCGTTTTTTTTTTTTTTTTTTTTTTTTCTTAAGGCCTACAGTACGATTCGACTAGTAGACTGGATGTCCTGACAAGCTGGGCTTATCAAAAGTATTTAGTGAATACGTTTAGCAATGACCAACCTGATAGAAACGCATGTGCGTCAGGGTAGGTTTAAACTTTCAGAAATGCTGGTTCAGTCGAATATTTAACCTAGATGTGCACTAGAGGCAGTGCAATATGTGTTTCTTCTTAGTAATGGTTACGATATTGTACTCAGAGTGGATTTCTTATAACAAATATAATACCCTAATCCAGTCACTACATGACACAGATGTGGAATGGAGAACAAACTGCCTAAGAACAGTGGAGACCTATAGCCACTGGCAGAGAACAACAGTGTATGATTGATAAATAATTCAGAGTTCTCATATACTTTTGATAACAGGCTTCCTGTGGCACTCTGAATTGGGCTTCTTCTTCTCAGCAATGGATGCATTTACACAGTTGACGGATACACTCATATCTACATACAGCGCTCAGTTTCTTTGGGTGGTTCATCTACATTTTGGCGTATCTTACCAAACTGAACAATTTCCATTCTTTGCGACCTATCACTTTACCAATGTTACAAACAGTTGTACCAGTTCCCAGATTTGGCGCTACTTCACAAACATTTTAAAGCCTGTGCTTTCATGTAATTTCTATTTATTTATTTAGAGTATAGCAGTTAAATACATTTCATAACTGGATCACGTTAATTTACATTACATAGCATTACATATATTCACAGACAAACAGTTGTACCAGTTTCCAGATTTGGCGCTACTTCACAAACATTTTAAAGCCTGTGCTTTCATGTAATTTCTATTTATTTATTTAGAGTATAGCAGTTAAATACATTTCAGAACTGGATCACGTTAATTTACTTTACATAGCATTACATATATTCACAGACAAATATCTAGTCCTTGTATCTATTCAACGGATTTTTGGATGCCAAGATGAATTTTTCAAAGTCCCCACTGAACGTTCTGGCACAGCATTCTTCTCTGATGAGTTGGGTCTGCTTTGGCGCGCCGCAGTCCCATGCTGGCGAAGACAGCAACCCGATTTGAAGAGTGAGTCAGCTCATCTTCCATGCCCAGTTCTTAGTCGGTTCATAGTTGATTAGATTTTGCGGGGCTGATCAAACCCAAGAATTGCCACAGTAATACAAAGCATTAGATGGCAAGTTTTTGGGTTATTTTGGAGCCATTCTCTTCTCCAAGAGTTGATGTCAGCTCCAGTGAGGCTGTCTAGAGCAAGAGGAGGATGTCTTGAACGAAGCCTCTTGATATTTTAGGTATATTGATGTGGACCGGTAGTTCAAGGTTTGCTCTTATCTTGTTGTATTCCTTGACCAAGGCTGCTTCACGTCGCATTTTTGGGTGTGGTATATGACTTATGGCAGGTAGCCATATATTAGGTGTAGAACTAACAGTTCCTGAAATAATGCACATAGTCTTGTTAAGTTCAAAATCGATTTTGTTCACATGGCTACTGTTTAGCCACACTGGTGCACAGTGTTCCGATGTAGAGTATACCAGGCTCAGCGCAAAAGGTTCTCAGGGTTGTTGCCATTGATCACTAGGTGGTTCCGCAGCATTTATGGATGAGGTTGTTTCTTATTCCCACCTTGGCAGCTGTTTTTGTAAGGTGTGACTTAAATGGCAAGGTTCCGTCTAACGTGACCCCTAGCTTGGCTCCTTGTTGTGGTTGAGGCGTGTGTCGTCAAAGTATACTTCCAGAGCTCTGCAAGCTTCTCTGCCGTTTTGATGGAAGCAAGTTACTTATGTCTGCGTGGCATTAGGCCTAATCCTCCATTTACGGAAGTATGCTGCCAGTTGAGACCGATTGGACGTCTGGGTTTCTTCCATGTATCAAAATCGGTGTGCCCTGTTGCTACGGCCCAGTCATCGGCGTACCAAATTTCGTATAAGCTGTTTCTGGCATGTCAGCAATGTATAGGCTTGAAAAGCAGTGCGGCTAATACGGAGCCTTGAGGTAAATAATTTTGAAGGAATTTCTACCTACTGACTAGGCCTAGATATCTTCGGAAATGATGTTGCATGAATATTTAGTGTCAACACTGGTTACTGATTTTAGTTTTCTAAGTTCATATTTAATTCATATTGTTGTCTCTCGGTGGTTTTTTCCCTTTAGATGTTTCAACAATGTGCAAAGCAATTTTGTTAGGTGTTGTGGGCTTTTCTTCTCGAGTGATACGGCTGGCTCCTCCTAGTTTTGGAAGCAGGGACCATGCTATTCTGCTGGATGCTTTAAAGTCCATAGCTTGAGTAGTTTTCATCCACTTCTGTCGTCGTGCAGTATCAAGACTGTGTTTGAGGTCACCTGCTATTTCTCTATAACCCCTGCTTTGGTAGTCATTATACAGCTCCCCAAATTTCTTGTCCCAGACCGAAATGAATTCTTTGAAGTATCCTCTAGATATGTGCTTTTTTGCTGTACTGATTAATGTTACCAAAAATCTTTTATAGCTATAAGCAGATGGAGGGATCCATACCAAGCATTTATCGAGGTCATCAGAGTAAGCTTCCCAGTCCGCTTCTCGTACGTTCCGTTTGGGTCGAGAAGTTGAGGTTATCAGTGGAATACTTGTGCCGATTTCTACTAGGACTGGACGGTGTTGACTACGATCGAAACCTGGCAAAACATTTCGGCTTGTGTTGGCCAGATGGTAATTTTCATCAGCTGTGACAAAGCATAGGTCTGGGTCGTACTTTCGTTTCCAAGCTGCTGATCTGAAGGAACCTAGATGTTTAGCTTCTACCCAGTTTGCTAAGGCTTCACTATTTGTGTTAGTTGTTCTGTTTCGCCGTTGTTGTGGTGGCTGCTAAAGTCCCCTACAAAGTCCGCTGGATGGCGGTGTGATTGGAGAACATCTGCTGGCCATGCGGATCCTGGTGCATGCTGTCCATGTGTAGAATGGGGAAGGCGCGTAATCTGTCTGACCGAGAGCATATTGTGACGCCCTGGAGGCTCGGCTCGAGCATACCGGAAATTGCACGACTGTTCGGGTGCTCGAGGAGTGCTGTGGTGAGTCTTCAGCATGTGGCAAAACATAGGTGAAATCATGTCTAGACGTCGTGGCGTTGGGCGGCCACCCCTCATTATAGATGTTAGACGTCATAGGTGGGGCAGACTGGTAGAAAAGGAAAGACGGCGAACTGTGGAGGAACTAACATTAGACTTTAATGTTGGGCAGAGTACTAGCGTCCCTAAACACATAGTGCAACGAACGCTCTGAACGACTGATCTCCTCAGCCGACAACCCATGCATGTACCAATGTTAACACCAAGACGTAGACTGAAACGGGCACATGATCATTGGCACTGAACTTGGGGCTGTGGCAGAGCGTGCATGGTCTGACGAAAGGTGATACCTTCTTCATCACGCAGATAAGAGGACGTGAATCCGTCGCCTTCCAGAGGGGAAAAGCTCCTTGACACCTGAACTGTAGGACGGAGACAAGCTGGCGGCAGCTGCATTATGTTCAGAGGAAAATTCACATGGACATCCAAGGGTCCCGTGAAGTTCGTTCAAAACACCATGACGGCCAATAAGTATCATACACTGATTGCAGAATGTGTACACACCTTCATGACAGTCATGTTTCCCGACAGCAATGGCATTTTTCGACAGGATAATGCGCCATGTCGTAAGGCAAGTTTGTGATGGAGTGGTTCAGGGAACACAGTGGGGGGTTCCAGTTGACGTGCTGGCCCCCCAACTCGCCAGATCTGAACCCGATCGAACATATCTCGGATTTGATTGAATGTGACATAGCTTATTGTTCCTCCCTCCCCCCTTCCCCAGAATTTATGGTAATTAGGTGACCTGTGTCTGCAGATGTGCTGACAACTCTCTCCAGTTACCTACCAAGGCCTCATTGCTTCCATGTCATGATGCATCGCCATGATGCGTCGCCCCCGTGCCAAAGGTGGACATATTGGCTATTAGGTAGGGCTATTAGGAAGGAAGGTAGTCATAATGTTCTGGCTGATTATTGTATACACATCGTAAACTACCTCTAGGTATCATTTCTTTTTCCTTCACCGACCCAGCTTCGCAAATTCACGGCAGTTACTAAGGTGTCCTCACTTGCCACATACCACGCAATCCTGCCCCCCCCCCCCCTCCCAATATATTGATGGAACTCCAGCATACGGTGGCCATCCAGATTACACAGTATGCATCTTATGTGATACAGGCTGCCAACTACCTCTCTCATATTGCCTCTAAATTTAATCTATTGTTGTGGAGTTATTACGAGGGCTATTCCGAAAGTAAGGTCCGATCGGTCACGAAATGGAAACGACTATGAAAATCCGATAAAGCTTTGCACAGATGTGTTGGGTAGTGTCTCTAGTATAACCCCAGTTTGCATCACGTCGCTCTTCTCATTTCTGAGCTCGCAGTGAGTGCGTAAAGATGTCTAGAAAATAGTGTCTGCCGCCAAGTACGGGGGCCTGGTGAGAAATTTCCCCTGAAGCTATGCAGCTAACATTACATAACTGTCGTGCTGTTTCGTCTTCAAGACAATTCGCAGCCGCATTCTGCAGGGGCAATGAAGATGCTCCTGCATCGTTTTCAAATGGAAATGTGAGATTACCCACAATACAGCCCGTAATTGTCTCCCTCTGAGTTTCAGCTCAGGTCACATGAACCGCTGGTTATGAAGACAACATTTCGGCACAAGACAACGAGCCGTAGGCCAGCGTAGAGAATTGGCGGAGAGCACTGGCGGCTGCCTTCTATAGCGAGGGTATGGGAAAGTTGGTACAACGCTACGATACACGTCTAAGTCGGGTCGGCGACTATGGAGATAAGTAGCTGCAAGGTGTATCTAACTGTTGCAAATAAAACATTTTTGATTTTTACCGTGGTTTCCATTTCGCGACCTATCGGACCTTACTTTCGGAATAGCCCTCGTGGCACTCCAGTAACCTCACAGTTACATCATTAATTTATCACAGTAGGTCAGTGCATTTATAAAAATACACACTGAACAGTTCTCTAAGTATTGCATGGAAGCTACCACTCTAATGGAAATTAAATTTATTAATAACAAAAAGAAGGAACTGACAACTAGTATCAGGCTTCTTTCGTCTGGCTGCTGGCGCCTCTTCGTACTGGACGAAGTACAGACAGCACGCGCAATCGAATTAGAAAAGTTAAAGTGATTACGTAGGCTTTCCCGGCGTAATAAGTCTTTAAAGTCTCTTCGGGTTTGCTGCCGGATCCTAAAATCAACTTGACTCGATATTTCGGCGATCCAACTGGTCGCCATCTTCAGGAAAATGCTGCTTCTGCTGATGAGTCCCGCTAAGAACTGACGCTAGATTGCAAATCGACGTCCTATATAGGCCACCGTTCAGTACACGGCGCATGCGCCGCCCATCACAGTTTCTGCCTTCAAAGACAGGGAGGTGGCGCCGCCCTTAGTGAAACACTGCTGGAAACGGTATATCGCACTCAGGGCCGCACCGAAGAACGTTCAGTTTTGATACGAGATAGTACAGGATTCCACGTCTTGCTAAGAGGCAATCCATTGTCTCTGTTGATTAAATTATCAGCCAACCTAATTTCAATCGCCTCTTTATAGACACTGTTCCAAAAACCGAAAATGTTGGCAACTACCACAGTGTCATCAAATTTCATACTGTGTCCCTCATTTAAGCAGTGTTCTGCTACTGCCGATTTTTCCGGATGTTGCACAGAAGTCACACTTAGAATGTCATCCAGGGGACTAAGTTGTCGGAGCATGGTTGAGAACTGAGCTATTTACCAATTATATGAAAACACATTTTGAACTGCTGTTGAGACCTCGAACGTTCAGTCAATATTTGCGATTGTGCTTCGGCGTCAGACGATTTCAGAGCTCTAGTCTGCACTCCTTGTTCAGTGCTAATCGGACAGCTACGTCTCTAATTAAAGAATCAGCATAAGAGACACCACATCTTGTACATTGAAACTTTGCAACTAAGTGCGAGGCTTTGAAAATCCTCCATAAAGGATGCATAAGACTGGTCGCTATGCTTCCCATATTGGTTAAACTGCAATAAAGGTGACACAATATAAATTTTATAGCAGACTATTCGCTCAAAAGACTGCACATTTCAATAAATCAGAATAGTTTACGGTCCGTGTGTGTACACAGCTTTTGAACTCTACCATAAGGCCTACTACTGGCGCCAAGGTATCATAAAGACTACTACTACTATTACTACTACTATTACTATTACTACTGATAAGTAACAAAGAGCTCTGGACTACAGTCTCTGATATGTTTTTTACCTAGAAATATAGAGTACCGTTCTACAGTGTCGTCAAACACAGCAAACTGTAGAGGCAGAGACGAAGGTAGCTCACAAGTGCTCGACACACAGGCTGCATGGATTTCGGATGACCTCCACATTCTACTTTATCAGCTCCGGCATCTGTCCAAGCTGTAGTTGTTATTGTAAGTATACCTGTTCCTCCTGTTGTTCCTGACAAAACTCCGGAAATCAGTCCATCACTGCGAGATATTTCTCACGTGAAAGTCAGCTTCTTCGCCATTTTTGTAACTTACTACCTATAACTTATGAGGGAGTGTCATTGGGCGGTTTCTCTAGAAAACACTAAGAGGCTGAAAAGGCGAAAGGAAGACGCAAACCGTAAAGAGATTCGAAGGGCAAACCAAGAGGAATTGAAACGGGAAGCCAACAGTCGTGGAGAGCATACGAACGAAATCTGTATAGCCTCGTTGCCTATGCTGTTAGAGGGTCTTGCCGAAGGAGGCGGTGTCCACGCCACGTGCGGTGCGGCCGCGAAACCACAAAATTCTGGTAGGCCAGCGCTGGTGCGTTTATTTCGATATCGATGTCCGAAGCTGACGACGACTCCAAAACTCGTGATGTTTTGTCGCAGGCTCGCTCGCGTAGTGATTCCTTAGGAACTTTCGGAAATTAGGTTTATATCCTGTATATAGACTTGCCGTGGCAGTAATTGATCAAATGCAACCATTTCCATGAGAGGGGCAAATAGCGTAACATACGTACTTCTGTAGCACCTATTTACTATTGCCAAAACAGAAACCAAATTCAAGCTTCAGGTACTTCCGAAACCTGCCGAAATTTAGCTGTCGCGACCATTGCCACGGAAAAAAAGAAAATGTAATACCACCTAATGAGGTGTAAGTTTACATCTTGTGTTACTTGTCAGTTTTGGTCACGGACTCCCTTCTTAGAAAAAAATACGTCGTTCATCCCTTCTCTAATTTAACCATGCTAACGCTTTACTGCAATAAGTAGCATAATTCACAGCTACCGTTACATAGAGACAAATTACGCACCGTGTCTCAGCAGACATTCAGCTACTGTGGAAAGTAAGAATGTGTAAACATCATTGATGAGAAGAATAATGATTTATTTGCCTTGTCGGCGTGAGTTAGGGGCGCGGGTGATGTGAAATATACTCGCAGCCACCAGTGACGAATTTATGGCCATGATTCGCCCGTCAGATCGCTGAGAAATTGTCGCTATCTAATCCCCCTGCTTCCACTCGCAACGTTCAAACTTATTTCTAATATTCTTCCAACGAGAACTCTCCACACCCGGGAGGTAATATAGTTCGTCCCTGTAAGTACTTCGTATGTTTACACGAAAACTTCTTAAAATACAGGTCGTCTCATGGTATCCTCAAACGCTAAATGCAAAATAGCCAGCACTGCCCACTTGCCTGAGTTCCCATGTAAGAAAATTACTTTCGAACTGATGCATTACGTTCGTCATCAGAAAGTTTATTCTTGACGCCTGTGGGGAGAGAGTTGGAAGTTATAACATTTTTCAGACCTTCGCCTCTGGCCAGTCTTGTAATAGAAGTTTCAGATATATTTTCTTATGACATTCTGAGACAACGGTATTCAGTTATGTGCGCCGCTAGCTTTTACCTGAAATTACGAAAATTACTCTGGGGGAATAAGGTCTTTCCAAATGCGGAAAATGGTTCCATGATACAACATAGTTACCAACCTGGGTACCTATTCAAATTTAAAAGTGTTGCTATCGAGAAAATATTGTGAATGCGGTATTAGAGCCTGGGCGTTACATTCTTACTGCACTACACACTACTGATCACCAAGTCAAATCAAGTGTTGCCGAAAACCAGTTACAAGATGAAAACAATATGTAATAGAAGCTATTGGCAACTAGCATGAACTTTCATTTCAAGGACGTGCGAAACAGTTAATCGCATTAAGGATACATAGCTCATGTGCGAATATCATGTGTTCCATTTATATTATATTCAAATTTTGAAAGTTTTGCAATCTGACAAAAACTTGTATTTATCGGTCCCTGTATAACATTATTGTCCTACTATGTAACAATGATCAGTAAATGAAATCTAATTAGAAAGTATTATGAAGACCCAACTACAAGTTAAAAACATGCTTAAATAGAACCCATTAGCAAGTAACACAAATTTCCATTTTCAAGGCTGGGAAAATGGTTAAGTCATCAAACCTGGAGTGGGCGCGTGGGGTACACCTGTCACACAGCGGTTTCACAATGTGATTATTTCCGTTCCGTTTAAAGTTGCAGCTTTCCCACTCTCAGTACCTCTCAAATGGGTGCACTGTTGAAGATCCGTTTACAGGTAACGTCAGTTAGACAGCTAAACAGAGAGCAGCAGGACGTAGAAGTGAGTTGGGGTACAACTGTCCACCACGCGCCTATCTACGTAACAATTTCTTAAGGTAGGTGTTTTCTTTTTTTTTAACATTTTTCATACTAAATTCGTTGTAAGTACAATATCTAAAATTTTTATTAATCTGAATAAAATAGCTATATTAACTAAAGTGATTGCTTATGCAGTCTTCAACATGTACTTTTTATTTTAGTTATGTCAGATCCGGAAAAAATGAGTGGATGTGTCTTCCGACCCTGAAGTGTGGATGAGGTGGCTCGAAGAAGATGCAGAGAGTGATGAGAATGACGTATTTGATTCTGAAGAATCTGATTCAAATGATCAACTAATGGGAAGCGAATATGATACTGAAACTGAACAATCTGGAGATGAATACAATAATAACAAAGGTGAGTCTAGTATTTCCTATCATCTTTGGGAGGAAAGTAAAACAAAATGGTCTAAGTCTTTCCTAAAAGAAACGTGAGAAGAAGGTCAGAGAATATAATAACTCATCTACCTGGCCTCAAGATGCAAGCATCAGCAATACTTTCTGAAGATATTAGATCTTTTCTGAGTTAACAAAATTATAGTTCATTGCACAAATATTTATGTAAGAAATTTCGGAGACAGAGAGATGCTAGATTCACTGATGAGACTGAAATAAAAGCACTTTTTGGAATACTCTACCTGATAGGAACCCTAAGAAGTTCTGGAAAAACACTAGCATGATCTAACTCTAGAGGACTCACCGTAACATTACTAGTGACAACTGGTTCAGCAGTATATCACCAGCTAAGAAGCTACTAGAACACAAGGGACTGATATACGTTCGAACACTCCGGAAAAACAAGAAGGAAATCTGCATCGAGTTTATACCTGATAAGCAAATACCACAATATCCTTCTTTGTTTGGCTTCCAAGAGAATTATACGCTAGTTTGATACTGCCCTAAAGATAATCAAGCTGTTCTCTTGATATCTACATTACATAAAGAAGATACCATTGCTAAAGATCAAGAGATTCACTGAAACCAGAAATTGTAACTTTTTACAATCTGACAAAGATTGGAGTTGGTTTACTTATTTGATTAACTAATTCAAAAAAAGATGTGTCGCGAAACACTCGTAGGTTGTTTTCATTATTTATATGATGTTTCTGCATGAACGCACTGTGCATGTACCGAGCAAAGTCTAGAATACCTAAATCATTGAAAAGAATGGAGTTTCAGAGAGGTTGACCTGTAGAAATGACGAAACCTCAAATTCAGGACAGATCTGCTGTCCCTCAAATTGCCATTGAATTACTACGGCGTGCACGTGTTCTTTTGGGCATAAATTCAACAGTTACAGAATCCTAGAGAAGGTTTCAAAGGACGTAGATACAAGTGTGGAAGGCAGAAAGACAACTAGAAAATGGTGTCATGAATGTAAAAGGTGGATGTTTTTGCCTCATTTGTACACCGTATGTGTTAACTGTCCCTGAAATAAGTTACTGAAATATTTTTTTTGGAAATTTGTGTGTTATTTCCATCCCTACACATATAAAAACATAGAAAAAGCAACTAAAGAACATTTGATAATCATTCCAATGAGTAATTAAGAAACATAAATGGGGGAAGGAATCCCCCACGGGCCTAACCCTGTGACGATACAGCACGCTCCTACTGCGGGGTTAAAGGGACTCCGTTTATTTGCAAGCAACACGTTTTCCGTCGTAGAAGACCTCCTTCCCTTCAAGGTACTAGACGGTGCACGACCAGCGAAGTATGGCTTAATTGCCCATATGCTATGCAACTAATTCTACAAAAATACAGAATTTTACTCATCATAAGACTCTGCAACTTAAAAATAAACAATATCCTGCAAAAGGCTTAAATATGTTACACAGCACTTAAATGTTTAGAATTCTTAATAATTAAAAACGTAGCTAAAACCACATCATATCTCACAATTACAAAAACGGTAGAAAATGGCGAAAACTGCTTATGGCGGTTTCTAACGCGCACTTCTTTATGTTATTCTAAAAGCAGTCAGTGGATTGAAACGATGAACGGGAAATATCGTGTGTTCCTAGGCACATTATCTTCCAGGTATTACACTCTCCCCTAATTCTTCGACTGGTCCAAAGAGGTGACATTGGCACGTAGAAAAATCTGATGAGTATAATGCACGCACCAGACAAATGTCAAACGTAATTGTCACAACTACAGAGTGGGCCGTATGGCCGCTACACTTTCATGTAGCAAAAGAAGATCGGATAACAGATATGTACATCGTTTAGACTGCAGGTCGAACATCGGTAAATCTGGAAAAATTTACTGTTGGTACTGGGTTCTCGCGAGGTGTACTGCTCCAAGGTACGTTTTTCGTCACAGGTCAGTAGCTGATGTCTGTTTGTAGGTATTTTGTTTGGGCAACGAGAAGAATGATGTCATTCGATTCTCGCTCTTCTCGTTTCTGGTTAGTGGCAGTAGGTCCAGATTTCATGCCAGTTGTAAGTTATTGGCAGGAAGGCCCAACCTTCTTAGCCATCGCATCGCAGAAGTTGTTCACACGCACCAAAACACTGTTGCTTCAATTCAACAGTCAGCTGCCACAGCCGTCTTTTTGCAAGCACTTGGTAACATAGCGGTACTTCATGCACATTATGATGTGCTAACCCCTGGCTAAAGTCATGTCGTCATAATCATCAGTTTCCATGAAAATGTCTTGAACAGCTGCAGCGTCGTCTGCACACACGGTGCGACGCGCCGGATCCAGACGAGACCATCGGCCGCTGGTGTCACTCTGCGGCGAGGCAGGTTAAAAGTCGCGTTGCGTTCTGTATTTGTTTGACCACTGTCTTTCGTCGTACTGTGCACTACAAAAAGTTCCATCTACCTCAGTACGCCGTCTGGTCACCAGCCCGATTCTCTGCATACATGGATACTGTTCAGACGATGTTAAAAGCAGCGTTGAAGTAAAACATCGTCAATACCTACGTTTCCAAAGTCCGCGTAAACTCTGGTAGCAAGCTATCCTGTAATATCTTATAACGATTTTCTGGTGGAGGGCGATTGCTTCATTCTTATAGAAAAAATGTCAAAATTCCGCAACAAGTTCTTTATTTCTTTAGGTTCAAAATTAAAGAACTAGCCATCACCCCGTACTTATTTAAACGACTAATATCAATGTCCTCAGCTCAAGGTTCATACAACCCAGTATACATGCGAGACAACCAGAAATGTACTTGAGTTCGACCCCAATTATTACGTGATCTGCATCAATGCTCTGCTATAATATATGAGTTTCACATTCGGCCTTTTTTTCAGATTTATAATAAAGAAACTGCTCGCCTACTATTCCATAGATGAATATGGAATATGCCATGCGGAATTCTACAAAGGCCGAAAGTTCACACGCGTTTATCTTTCCAACTAAACATTTCACAAAGCTCAAATTTTCACAACCTGTCCGTAAATGCAACTACTTTCACGGCAATACCATTCCCACGCGAAATACCAGTAACTTCTTCACTTTACTCATAACGTAGACGGACACTTCCAACATGACCTGTACGTCCGACACCTAGCCAACGACTCCTTCGAGTTCTATCTCGCGCCAAAACTGTCCTACACCAATCAATATTCATAGATGCGTTTACGTCACTTCATGATGCAAATCTCAATAAAATGTTTAACAAAACCAAAGGAAAAGAGAACTAATCATGAAATGACTTTAGAAAATCATTACTCTGCAGATGGCTATTATGGCTGACTTCTTACAAAACCAAGTAGCCTTGGACATACGTCACCAGCAAGGTAGGGGAAATTACAGCTTTCATTGCAACTGCTTGTTCAAAATTTCCCATGACATAGTTACATAATGTTTAACATCAGATAATACTGAATCCTTACATATGTCCCACATATACACTCTCACTCACTCTCATTTATTCACACAACAAAACAAATAATTGTTAAATACATATTAATCCTTTCTGAATTCTATGTTACGAAAATGAAAAATAGTGAACGTTTTTAATTATAAAAAATCTAAATAAACTGTTATGCTCTTTAATGAACTTCAGTAATAATTCCAAATGATACTAAAAGACAAACTGCTATGAATCCTAACTGACTTTTATAAGTGTCGTTTTTTGGTGTTTTAAGTAATTGTCTCTAAATCTGAGAATATCTCAGCTAAATAGCTGAGATTTCAATACAAGCTTTCCTTTTAACAAAATTGATTAATATTTAATACTGTTTATTTAGATTCTTAGGGCTTGAATATTCTGTCGCTCGAAGTAACACGTGCTGCCCTTCCCACAGCTAGGCTAGCGACAGGTGTGTATTGACTCACGACATTGCAACCCCATTTGCAAAGTTCCGAGTAATTAAATAAAAATAGCATCACCGTACTGCACCTTCATTCAGTCGTGAGATTCAACAGTTTTCCCACTTTCGAAACGCAGAGAAGGAGAACGCAGCTGATGAGACAAGTCGCCAGTGGGCTGGCCATGTCACCAGGCGTTACGGGAGCACTGCCACATGGTACCAGTCATTTTCACATGATTCACCAGTATGACACAATAAAAGTTAAACTGTTGTAAGCATAGCTTCTCTGTGTGTCCCTCAATACTGCTCCTGCATTCCAGGCACCTATCGGGTTCCAAAATGGTACCCGAAAATGGTAAAATTGTTCGTGGGCGCACTACTCACAGAGCTACGGAACACACCACAACCTTATTGAAGGCCAACTTTTGTTGTGGTTAAGAGCATCGCGCGGTCTCACATACCGTGAGAATGTCACATTGTTTAAGACTTCCATTCAAGACGAGACACAAGATCAGCGTAGGTTCGGAAAAATGTTGTGCGAACACTACAGAAACAATAAACATGTACGCCAGTTCTCACAAAAACACATTGGCAAGTAATTTTAGCTGGCTTATTTGAAGCACGCTTCCACGGTATAATTTAGGAGTGTATATTGAAACTCAGTTAGCAATGATCTATGATAGAGTAATGAATATGGCCATGACTTTTAGTACATGTATTGCATGTGTTCTTTCGTGTCTTGATCAAATTTGTTAGGTTGTTTTGACTGTAAATGGCATGTAATTTCACCGTAGGCAGTCACTTATAATTTAAAATGCGTTCACAATGGTGTGTGAGCAACAAGGGATTTGTAATATTCCTGGTACATAGTAGCTAACATTCGATACACAATTTGGTGGGGGATTTTAATCTAAAACCTATTATGGGTGTTAGGGCACTGTATTACACTAGGAATAACTAGGCTAACGCATTTCGAGGTGCTATAATATATGGCGCCATGTCACAAATACTGTCCAGAAGAATTAACATATGTAATGTGTATGCTTCGCCGGCGATGGGCGAGGCATGACAGAATCTCTGACCAGAGAGTAGTTTATTGTTAGTTGTTGCTTGTCGCGAGTCTGCAGTAGTAGTCAGTCGACAGTAGTAGTCAGTCGGATACAGTAGTAGTCGGTCGGCTTTAGTAGCGAGTGGACAGTAGTAGTCTGCGGGAGTCGGCATGCGTCGGCTGTGTGCTCTGCTCGCGACTCTGGTCAGGACTCTGGAGGATGAGTATTGTTGTAGAAGGTAAAGAAGCAGCCTTGCGCATAATTAATAATGTACGTTAATTGTAATTTAATTTGTTAAAAAAAATGCCCCAATAATATTTTTCATAATATAAAGTAACTCTTTTAAAGAAACGCATTCATTTCAATTTCCATTGCATTATCATTGCCTCCAAGAATCAAAAAATATATATACGCCAGCATTGCACGAAGCTGTGTCGGAGAATTTATAATTAAGAGCAGATATGATTGCAGTTTTATTGAGGTAACAATTTTTGCTTTTTTTATTCAGAATACAGGGCCGAAGGTCAGCGCTGCTGTCCTTATAAAATATACCAGATATTATTATTTCTGTTGGGAGGTTACATTTGGTTCATGGTTCATTATTTAATTAGTATTATTGTGGGTTTATGGTCAATTATCATTCATAAATTTTTTTGTGGGGAGGTTACGCTTGGTTCCATTTTCAATTATCATTTTTCAATATCCTGTGGGGAGGTTACACTTGGCGACATCCGGCCAAGATCGTATTTCTTTGTGAGTCTTCTGAGAAGTAGTCATATATCTGCTCTTATTTACTTAAATGTAGTTTGCATTTGGCGCAACGCATTTACTAATTTGTCACTCTTTCTTCCACAGATCATCGGCAATTTGTTGCTTTTTGCTATAATTGTGTTTGTTGCATTTTTCATTGTCTGTGTTTCATTTGTGAATAATTTTGTTTTGTGAAAAATGCCGCGAAAAACTGTTAACAGTACATCGCGATGTACAATGAGTGATATAGCCGACTCGAATAATTTGACCGATAGTACTTGCGACACGCAGTGTAATGATGACAATCCTCCATTTACAGAAAATCAGTGCGTACCAACCACTTGTAATGATTTTGATCGTAGTGATGAACAAATAAATTCAATTGTGTCGTCTGTTAATTTAACGACACTTGATGACGCGGGACGTTCTGTTACAATGAACGCTGCCCAGCTTGACACACCCGGTTTGCAAAATTTACGTAACGAACAGACAAATTTTTCTGACGAAAATGAACAGTGTAATCAGAGTACGACAGATTCATTTAATTCCGGTGTAGTGACCAACAGTGCACATCCGATTGGCAAACCTTTTCAAAAATTACAGAATGACCAAATGGTTACACAAAACGTGACAATTGCAGGTACGCCATCAAACAACACAGAGAATAGAGTAGGTAATATTGGCTTGGAACAAATTATGGCATTATTGCTACAAATGAATGAAGATGTCAAACGTCGGAATGAAATGCTAGATAACCATATTAAACAACTTAATGAATCGTACAAACAACTCAATGAAAAATACGATGACAATCCTTCAAATACAGACAATCAGTGCCTACCGACCACTAGTAATGATTCTAATGCTAATGAGGAATAAACAAATTCAATTGTGTCCTCTGTTAATTTGACGACAATTGATGACGCGGCACGTTCTGTTACAATGAACGCTGCCCAGTTTGACACACCCGGTTTGCAAAACTTACGTAACGAACAGATAAATTTTTCCTACGAAAATGAGCAGTGTAATCAGAATACGTCATATTTATTTAATTCCGGTGTAGTGAACAACAGTGCACATCCAAGTGGCGAAGCTTTTCAAGAATCAGAGAATGACCAACTGGTTACACAAAACGCGACAAAAGCAGATACACCATTACACAGCACCGAGGATAGAGTAGGTAATACTGCCTTGGATCAATTAATTGCATTATTTCTACAATACAAGAAAGAACAAGAAGACCTTCTCAAACAGCAAATTATTGAAAACAATAAAAAACAAGACGACAATTACAAACTACTCAATGAATCGAACAAACAAATTCATGAAAGTCTCAAATAGCGGAATGAAATACTAGATAATCATTTCAAACAACCTACTGAATCGCGCAAACAATTTAATGAAAGTTTCAAACAGTCAAATGAAAAACACGACAACCTTAATGAACAGAATAAACAACTTAGTGAACAGATTACAGCCGTTACCGTGCAATGTGATGATACTAAAGAACAATTACGTGACGAAATTAAGGTTTGTGCGAGTAACAGTAGTGAAGAAATTAGATCTGTTGCACGTGAATTAAGTAATACAGATGCAGCGACAACAGAATCAGTTAGAGATGAAATTAGTGCGGTCGCTGAACAATGTTCTGAAAACGCAACACATTTACGCGACGAGTTTAATTTAAAGTCACCAGGACTTTCACATACGGTGGATACGGAAGTCGATAAGAAATGTGAACAGCAGAACAGCCAAATTGAGGAACGTATCAAAGTAACAGAAATGAAAAATGTTTCAGTCACTAACACGTCACAGCATACGGCACATTCTGATCATTTGTCACACTCACACAGCCAGTGTAACTTAGGTAATTTACAGAGACTACGGGAGTTAAAATCTGAAAAGATACAGACAAACAGATTCTTATGTAATCGTGAACCTGTTCACACATTCAGTGACGAGAACGTTGATTATAAGCAATTTGTATGCGTAAGAAAATCTAAAGTGTTTAATAATGACAGAGCACAGGTACACGCTTTGAACTTGATACGTCGATTTATTTTTGTACTTTCACCGCCATTACCTGTAATGCAGAAACTAGAATTAGCATGGATACAACAATTTACTTTTGATTTTTCACTGGCATTGCCTGTAACACAAAAGCTAAAGTTTATTTGCAGTGCGTAATTGACCTCAGGGGATTCATTACGCTTTAATGAATATGTGCCGTAGCGTGCACAGGGCCCCGAGCCGTAGTAGTGCTGTTTCATCTTTAGTTTTCTGCACTGCTGCCTTCTCTTCTACTATCCTTTATATCTATCAAAACAGCTCTTCAACTATTGCTCTACCTAGGATTAAGAAAAGTGTAAAGAAAACCCGATATGACAAATTTTACCGAAAGTGATAATTTTTTATTAGACGCTCAGGGAACAACAACCACCAGAACTTTAATAACAGGCAAAATTTTTAATCATCAGTATGTGTAAAAAAATTATCAGCAACAGGAACCACATTTTAGTAATAATAGAGGTATTTCTTCACAACAGCAACAAAACCAACCGGTTAGCATACCTAACCAACAATGCAGTCTACAAGGTCAACCAAGCTTTAATGTTTCGCCGCTTACACGTATAGAGTCGACCTCAACAAATAGTAACGCACAGCAACAAGGGAATCAGTACGTACAGAAAACACACCATTTCAATTCCTATCGCAATGCACCGTATAGAAATGACTATCACGACAGACGTAAAAATAATGAGCACAATTTTCAGCGTACATTTAATAACAATCTACCTAATCAGCAGCAAGAAGATCAGCAACAACATATTACCATGAATGAACCAGACAGTAGGTATCATCCAGAGCGTAAGACGTCAGGAAGAAATAACAGAACAGTACAAATAGTTGAAATGCCACAGCATCCTCCCGAAAATAATAACACGTCAGATAGAATTTGACCAGATACAGTACAGGTTGCATCTTCCAGTAACGCAAGCAATACTTCTGACACGCAGAATCTTGTTCATGAGAATGTTATTTGAAACATGCTTTGTTGAATGCACCACTTTTATCGTACCCAGATCTTACCAGAAATTTTTCCGTTGCCACCGACAGTTCTAACACCGCTTTAGACGTACATATTTTTCAGGAAATTGAAGAAGACGGTTGTACAGTAATTAAAAACATCGGTTTTGCAAGTCGCATTCTGTCACATGCTGAACGAAATTATTCTGTTACAGAACTTGAAACATTATGTGTTGTATGGGCCTTTACCAGATTTAGGCATTTTCTTTATGGAAGACATACGACCGTTTACACAGACCACAAAGCGATACAATTTTTACTTTCGTCTAAATTTACACACGACAGATTAAGTAGATGGAAACTTTATTTGCAGGAATTTAATTTTACAATTGTTCACATTCCTGGTACACAAAATATTGTAGCAGATGCACTATCCCGTTCTCTCAGCAACAATCAGCAAGACATCGCAACCAATTTCTGCAAAGCAAATTTCAGCGTCATGTACATTCAACAAGTTGCATTTTAAAACTTCATTTCGTCGTCATTACAAGACATAGCACAAGAGCAGAGTAAAAACAACGTATGGAAAGAGATTAAACACCTTTGGCAAGATAGGAATAATGTTACCATTAGAAACCACTACACCATACGCAATAATATTCTGTTTCGCCGCTCTCATCCTGACAGCAACAGTTGGTTATTATGCATTCCTGACGAACTTGTTAACAAATTAATCTGCTATACTCATTCAAGTTACGCACATTACGGAGCTAGAAAATGTTTTCTTATACTGAGACAGAACTGTTATTTTACCAACATGGAGAAACGTATTCGACGAGTTTTTGCGTCATGTAAAATCTGCCAGAAAGCTAAATCAGACACGACTTCACATATTCCTCCATTACATCCCATTGTACCTATTAAATTAAGACACATGGCCGCTGTAGACATTTTTGGTCCGATTCCCAAAACTAATAGAGGTTTTTGCTACATCTTTGTCGCTGTTGAACTCACTTCAAAATTTGTTACCTTCACTCCGTTACGCAAAGCTACTGCTAAAACTGTTTCGAAAGCATTTATAAAACATTTTCTATTTCATGTAGGGCATGTGTTGAAAGTAATTTCCGACAATGGATCACAGTTTCGATCTGCTATATGGACACGTATGTTACAAGCTAGAAACATTTCTCCGATCTATATATCCAAATACCATGCTTCTTCGAACCCTTGTGAACGATTAATGAAAGAAATTGGTAAACTGTGTAGAATTTACTGCCATAAAAAACATATTGATTGGGACACACACATACTCTCATTCCAAGATGTAATTAATTCGACACCGAATGAATCTACTATGCTATCTCCGTCTATTATACTGAAAAATGTTGAACCACCTAATAAAATTAAAGAATTAGTAACCTTTCCTACATCTCGTCGACTTCGACATCATGAAATAATTGACATTGCGCTGAACAACATCAAACGTGCCGCAGAGCGCCGGAGAAGACAGCAACAACAGGTTTGTATACGCCGTTACTTTCACATTGGACAGAAGATATTAGTACGTACACACTATTTATCCAATAGAGGAAAAGGTAGGTGCAGTAAATTTGAACTTCTATACGCAGGTCCATATCGGATTCGCAGCATTCCTCACCCCAATGTAGTACACGTCGAAACTTTGAGAACCAGAAAACCAAAGGGAACCACCACGTATCCAACATAAAACCTTTTATTGAATGAACATAGTTTATGATTTATCACACTGTAATGCCATTTCCTAATTTTTTTATGACCACTTATGCAATTATATTCACATGAACACTTACTGATGATTATCGCATTTTTTCTTGGCAAGTGCCCGGCAAGGTAAGGTTAGCAGGTCGCTCTTCTTGTCGTTACACATCAGACCGTGCATATTTTTCCAGATGAACTTACACATTTTATGACCACTCATGCAATTATATTTATGTGACTACTTACTGATGATTATCGCATTTTTTCTTGGCAAGTGCCCGGAAAGGTAAGGTTAGCAGGTCGCTTTTCTTGTCGTTACACATCAGACCGTGCATATTTTCCATTTTTTTATGTATGGATGATTGTTTTCCTGTTTTGTTTGTATGCACTATGAAATATTTAAGATATAACAAACACCAGTTGACTTTAACATTTTGCCTTATGATATCTCAACATCGTGACTATTTTACATTTTTTTTTGCTGCTACATTGTGATACACTATGTACATTTTTGCTTCTGAACACTGTCGATGTTTTTGACATATTACGTTTTCTGTCATGCTATGCTGTATGCTCAATTATGTTACTATAAACCAGTTTTTATCTAATGGGTATATGAATTAAATGCAAGACATTAATCTTTGTTCATCATTTTCAGAAAGAAATAACGTGTAAACGAAAGAAATTAAACAGAAATGGGAATTTCACCTTCGGAATGAACGAAATGAGATGCAATACTTCGTGACGAAGAGTAAATGGATCAGAATTAACTAGCATTAACAAGAATATACTATACACATCGTATGATAGCAGTCTTAACTAATTTTTTCTTTCAGAATACGAGGCGATTGATGCAGGCTGTCAGGCAGAACTACACATCTTAGTTTTAGTGATGAAATATGCTAGAAATAAGGAATAGTTGTATAATGAATAATGAAGTGACTTTTTTGCAGATGATAATGAATGGTGATGAATAATGATGAAGAATGTGCTACTATGGATAATGAAGTTTTTCTTTACAGGTGATGATAATAATGGAGTTATGGTGATATGGATAATGAAGTTTTTCTTTGCAGATGAATATAATGATGTTTATATATTTGCTGTTAGTTAAGAGATGCTATGTAGTTATTTAAGTATTTGTTGCAGTTCGTTTTGACAGTATGTCTTATATCGCATGGTATGATGACTGAAGGTTTTGGAAAGGACAGCTAGAGAACATATACATTTTATACACATTTCACTACCTGTTAATTCGAAGTTCACTACTTTTCAGCATAATATGCGTTTCTTCTTTCAGTTTCATAATCCATTTTGTATATTTTGCAGGAGAAATTATTCATGAAATTAATGTGGTATAAATAGTTGTTTATTAAACCTATGTCGTTTTTGAATGTGATCACATATACTCTCCTTGTTTCATAACCTTGCTACAGCTGACTCATGACGAATGACGTTACCCATCTTCAATTGCAGCAATAACTCAAAAACAAACAAAGGAATTACCAGTCCCAAATAATGCTACTAGTTTAAGAGAGTTCTGAGTAATACTGATCAGCTCTGAATAGTATGTCACTTCAATAATGACTTCTGAATAATACAAAAAAAAAAAATGCTTTGTAGCTGGCCAATGAATGCCACTGATTACTGTAATAAGATGACCTATGATGCCAATGATTACTATAATTAGATTAATTGTGTATAAATGGTATGCCAATAATTAACTCATTTTGAATAATGACTTGTGAATAATACAAAAAAAATGCTTTGTAGCTGGCCAATGAATGCCACTGATTATTGTAATAAGATGACCTATGATGCCAATGATTACTATAATTAGATTAATTATGTATAAATGTTATGCCAATAATTAACTCATTTTGAATGATGACTTCTGAAGAATACAAAAAAAAAGCTTTGTAACTGGCCAATGAATGCCACTGATTACTGTAATAAGATGACCCAATGATTACTATAATTAGGTGAATTATGTTAATACTATGCCATTCATTAGCTTCTGTTTTGAATGATGACTTCTGATGGTTTATAACTGGGCAATGAGTGCCAATAATTACTATATTCAGATAATTTTATGAACATTATTCTGTAATACTACATACATGGTACAGAAATGTTCAGTAACTGGGCGATGAGTGCCACCAATTACTCAAATCAGTTGTTAGACTAGTGTAATTCTCAATGAAGACTACTATGTGACTTAATGTCCTTCACCTTCTGACCTAATTACCAGAAATTACTGCAATATCCGTGTGTCCTGTCTATCCTCATTATCATGGAGCACTATATTTGCCTCCCTGACAGTCCGTCCTCTCCTCTCCTTCTCTTCTTCCACCTCCCCTTCCTACCCCACTTTTTTGTCCGCCACCTTCTAATCCACCCGTCAGACCATCTTCTCCTCCCCCTCTTCTCTATCTCCTCTCTATCCACCAATTTCTCCCCCTTTCTCTGTCAAACTTCCAGTCGCTCCTCTCTCTCTCCCTCTCTTCACATCTTCCCACCCCCTCTGTCTGTCCCTTTCCTCTTTCTATGTCCATTTACTAACATCCCTCTGTCCATCGCCTCTTTCCCCTCCGACCTTGAGTCTTCTGTTTTGTTATTGCAAATCCAGTTTCCGTAGCACTGTACTAATCATAACCCAATAAGCCATAAATGCAACTTTTCTGCTGGCTGACAGTGTTCCCCTACAGGGTGATTATAACTAAAGTTAAGATTTCAAACCGCTGTAGAAACAACACCAATGGTCAGAATGACGTCAAATTGCAACGGAATATTATCGGAGAAGGGGGGACAAGTATGGAAGAAGAAAAATGAATAGTTACAAAAAGTAGCAATAGATTGCAGTGTAAGTATCGTAATTTAATAGTTGTCGACTATAAATGACAAATGAGTTATAGAATAATGCCTAAGGTGTACGTTCGACACTAAACAAACTGTACTACTCAGTGTGCATGGGTGTACAGGTGTGATACTCTTAGTTACGTAATCCCTTCGACCACGGCTAGGTTATATCACATTTGATGGCAAAAATCGGTTTTTAATTGTCCTGGGGTCAAAAACCATCGATTTTTAGTTCTCCTGAGGACAAAAACCGCATAAAAAGAATCAATAAAAATCAAATCGGATTATTAATTTCTGTGTGACTGGCGAAAAACATGTTGAATACCCTGTCCACCCGTTTTCTGCAGCAAGTTGAAGTCGAGAAACAGCATGTTCCACAACTGATCGAAGTGTTTCCGGGATCATGTTCAGAATGCGTTGCGCAATGCGGGCCTTCAGTGCAGCTAAGTTTGCAATCGGAACACTGAACACATCGTTCTGATAGAATCACAGGCAGAAGTCACACGGATTAAGATCAGGTGATCGGGACGGCCAGGCTGTACAGAAATGGCGGCTGATAAATGACGCGCAGAGTGTCCGCGTGGTTGTAGGCGCCCTGTCATCGACTCCCGCCGGCATAAGTTATTTTAAGTTAAATGAGTGTGTAAGTCTAGGGACCGATTACCTCAGTAGTTTGGTCCCTTAGACATTCACACATATTTCAAAATTTTCGCTGATAATTCTAGCATTTCCGAAATGGCGCTTCAGCAGCTGCTTAACTAGGTTTGCAATGTGCGGAGGTGCGCCATCTTGCATAAAAATGGTCCCATCCACACATCCACGCTGTTCGAGAGCAGGAATGATGTGGTTGCGCAAAAGACACTCATAGCGCGTACCAGTGACGGTACAGTGCCGTAAACCCGCACCACACAGTGACCTTTTCAGGATGAGGTGGTACTGGTTGACTTGTGTGTGGATTTCCCTTTGCCCATATTCGACAATTCTGTGTACTGACATATCCTGTCGGATGGAAGTGGGCTTCGTCTGTTCGCAAAATCTTCCACGGCCAATCGAATCGTTCAAAAATGGTTCAAATGGCTCTGAGCACTATGCGACTTAACTTCTGAGGTAATCAGTCACCTAGAAAGAACTAATTAAACCTAACTAACCTAAGAACATCACACACATCCATGCCAGAGGCAGGATTCGAACCTGCGACCGTAGCGGTCGCTCGGCTCCAGACTGCAGCGCCTAGAACCGCACGGCCACTCCTGCCGGCCACGGCCAATCATTGTCCACTTCCATGCGAGTAAGAGATTCTAAGGCAAAGGTCTCTCTTGATGAAAAAAAATGTTCAAATGTGTGTGAAATCTTATGGGGTTTAACTGGTAAGGTTATCAGTCCCTAAGCTTACACACTACTTAACATAAATTATCCTAAGGACAAACACACACACCCATGCCCGAGGGAGGACTCGAACCTCCGTCGGTATCAGTCGCACAGTCCATGACTGCAGCGCCACAGACCCCTCGGCTAATAACGCGCGGCGCTTCCACTGACGTCGAATCCATTCCTTTCCTCCCTCTACTAGGTTGCACACCATAATAATTCGTCTTTTCGAATTTCCGAATCATTTTCTCCAGACCCATGGCAGTCATCGGACCTTTTTTTTAAACCCTTCAGTATCCGGAACTTCTGCAGTGCGACGTGTGCACAGTCATTATTCTCTTGTAATGCAGCTTTAGAAGCAGAGCGCGATCCTGCATTAAGACAGTCATAGCGAACGTCGCACACGCGAAAGGAGGAAAAGCCGTGTACCCGGCGTGTTTATACCAAATTCAATGGGTCGTGCGGATGATAGGTGTTTTCATTTACGTATTCTGACATACACGGCGCCATCTATTGATCTATTTTCGCTTTTTTTTCTTCTGCCATACGTTTTTCCGCTTCTCCGATAACATTCCACTGCAATTTGACGTCATTCTGACCAGTGGTTTTACTTCTACAGCGTTTTGAAATTTTGACTTTAGTTAACTATGTCTGTTCACTATAGTACTGCATAACAATTTGAAGTAAATCGTACTAGACGTCTCGGAGATTTTTGGTAAAAACTTTTCCGCTTAATACATTGTTTGATATACGATATACACTCCTGGAAATTGAAATAAGAACACCGTGAATTCATTGTCCCAGGAAGGGGAAACTTTATTGACACATTCCTGGGGTCAGATACATCACATGATCACACTGACAGAACCACAGGCACATAGACACAGGCAACAGAGCATGCACAATGTCGGCACTAGTACAGTGTATATCCACCTTTCGCAGCAATGCAGGCTGCTATTCTCCCATGGAGACGATCGTAGAGATGCTGGATGTAGTCCTGTGGAACGGCTTGCCATGCCATTTCCACCTGGCGCCTCAGTTGGACCAGCGTTCGTGCTGGACGTGCAGACCGCGTGAGACGACGCTTCATCCAGTCCCAAACATGCTCAATGGGGGACAGATCCGGAGATCTTGCTGGCCAGGGTAGTTGACTTACACCTTCTAGAGCACGTTGGGTGGCACGGGATACATGCGGACGTGCATTGTCCTGTTGGAACAGCAAGTTCCCTTGCCGGTCTAGGAATGGTAGAACGATGGGTTCGGTGACGGTTTGGATGTACCGTGCACTATTCAGTGTCCCCTCGACGATCACCAGTGGTGTACGGCCAGTGTAGGAGATCGCTCCCCACACCATGATGCCGGGTGTTGGCCCTGTGTGCCTCGGTCGTATGCAGTCCTGATTGTGGCGCTCACCTGCACGGCGCCAAACACGCATACGACCATCATTGGCACCAAGGCAGAAGCGACTCTCATCGCTGAAGACGACACGTCTCCATTCGTCCCTCCATTCACGCCTGTCGCGACACCACTGGAGGCGGGCTGCACGATGTTGAGGCGTGAGCGAAAGACGGCCTAACGGTGTGCGGGACCGTAGCCCAGCTTCATGGAGACGGTTGCGAATGGTCCTCGTCGATACCCCAGGAGCAACAGTGTCCCTAATTTGCTGGGAAGTGGCGGTGCGGTCCCCTACGGCACTGCGTAGGATCCTACGGTCTTGGCGTGCATCCGTGCGTCGCTGCGGTCCGGTCCCAGGTCGACGGGCACGTGCACCTTCCGCCGACCACTGGCGACAACATCGATGTACTGTGGAGACCTCACGCCCCACGTGTTGAGCAATTCGGCGGTACGTCCACCCGGCCTCCCGCATGCCCACTATACGCCCTCGCTCAAAGTCCGTCAACTGCACATACGGTTCACGTCCACGCTGTCGCGGCATGCTACCAGTGTTAAAGACTGCGATGGAGCTCCGTATGCCACGGCAAACTGGCTGACACTGACGGCGGCGGTGCACAAATGCTGCGCAGCTAGCGCCATTCGACGGCCAACACCGCGGTTCCTGGTGTGTCCGCTGTGCCGTGCGTGTGATCATTGCTTGTACAGCCCTCTCGCAGTGTCCGGAGCAAGTATGGTGGGTCTGACACACCGGTGTCAATGTGTTCTTTTTTCCATTTCCAGGAGTGTATATTTAAAACAGCTGTATAAAAACATGCACATATTCGACGGCAGCGTTGCGTAAAAATTTTAAGGCAATCAATGAAGAAATTTCGTAGATTTATGGTTTTGTACAAATGAACATTTACATTTTTATTTATTTATATGTAAATGTTCGTCTGTTCAAAACTGTAAATCTCCAGAAGTTCTTCGTCGGTTAATTTGAACTCCAATTACGCATTCTAATACGTTCTTATTTTATATACTTACTGGAGGGCCATTGATAAATAATTATATTTGTACTATATAAGGGATTTTTTTTAGCAAAACTCTCGTGTTCGTTTGTTCAGAATCTTAAATCTCCGAAAGTTCCTCACTGATGCCTTTGAAATTTTAACACAATGTTGCTTTCCAATACATACCTACTAGAATATGTACATATGGCACTCTAGTAGGTATATAAAAGCAGACTCGTATTCGTCTTTTCAAAACAAAGAATGTGCCCTTGCAGGAGATAATATGTTATCTTGAAACAGGCGAAGTGAGAGGAGTGTATCTACATAAGGATCTCAAGAAATGCTTCTAGTACAATGAGAGGACAGTGTCAACACTGATAATAGTTCATTTCACATATGGTTTTCCTATCAAGTAAATACACACATAAAAACGAACTGAAGGCGGTTTACACTCTCCACTAATCGTACTACTAGTATTGCTTGAGATCCTTATGAGGATGCAATCTTCTCGTCTTACCTGTTTCAGAATACTTAATTTCTCTTGTTTTCATATAAGCAGCTTCGCCATTTAACGCCAGTTGAGTTCTAGGTATTGCGAGACAATACTGCTACAGAATTTCGAACCTTGGGGTGTAACTATTTACTGGTCTCCGTACTGTTAAGAGAACTTGTGGTAATTTTCAGAGCATGAAGTTTATTATACGATTAACAGTGCTACAAATGTCTGTTGCAACGATTCTTAAGGGTATATTAGTTTAAAAACTATTTTTAACTCACTCTTACAACATATATTAGATGGCTTCGCACTTTGGAATTTTAAACATATTCTGATAATTACTTACGCTTTTTTTGTCGTGTTGGGAAAGTAACAGTAGATATCTATCTTGCTCGCACATTTAATGAACTGAAATGTCCCCAAGCCTGATGTCTCAACAGTATAAGTTTCTGATCTCACACAGCGGGAATGCACATGAACCGTTTGTCAGGCATTGGATCATGACGTTAAAATGGTACTTCCTCACGTATCACATAATGGTTCATAAGTTTCACAGACGGATTTGTAGCTAGCTGTTGTTTAACATTGTGCAATGTGAATCCTGAGACTATAGACTGCCTATGTTTTTACAGATGTCAGCGTAGTATTTCTCATAATACAGCATTTCCTCTAAATATTTGGGTAAGCGAGATACTGTGTCCACAACCACGTTATCCTTGCCCTTCAAGTATATAGGTTCAAACCTGCATTCCTTATAATATTAAAGACAATATGACCAGATGAGCTTGCAGCAGCTTGCAACCTAATAATAATTTTTGCCTGATGTTCACAAAACACTTATGTATGATTGCCTGCCTGCTAGGTAATAACAAAATTTTTTGAATGCTCATACAACTGATAGGGCTTTTACTTCTGTTGCCGAATATTCTCTGCCACAGGTGATAGCGGAGGCTATTTATTATCGTGTTGTATTTGGAACAATCATACAACAATTCCAAAAAGTGATATGTCATTACCTACACAAAACTCTTGTGACATATCTGGATGGTAGAGCATACTTTAATTCACTAACGTTTTACTTATTTGCTCAAATTTACAGTGGTAATTGTTTACCAATAACCAGGGGACTTGACTTCGTAACAGTTTTGACATAGTGGCCCTGATTTTTTTCTTTATCAGGAAGTGTCCCATACAGACGTGTTATATGGCCGAAAAGTTTATCTGCTCTCACCCGAATTTTCATTTCTGAATGTTAGCTGTGACACCAACCTCCAGGAATCTAGCTAACACTCTCTCAGTGACATTAGTATGGTCTTCTCATATTTACTTTACTGGTAGAAGATCACCAACAAACAGTGCTATCGTGTCCTGCAGTTCCAGACCAAACATGGAAACGAATGAGGCAATAAATATACTTGCAGCGATATATAGACTGAATGGTAAGACTCTTATGACTCTAAAGTGATAGCTGCAACGAGCACAGAGGGATGCAGTGCACTTTTGCAATTCCTCATCCAAGGAAATCTGCCTGTACGAACACTAGCTAACAAAAGTTAAGCATATTACTACACGAAAATTTTTGATTTGTTCTTACAGGTGTGATAGATCACCTTATTAATGTCGCTTGAACGAGTGACAAGACGAACACTGCCATCAGACTTAGACACAGCTAATAGCGGGCTACAATACTGACTTAGACGATTCTGTAATATTTGCCACTCCAGTATTTATTTCCTCATAGATGGCTGGTCGTTTGGCCAAGAGGTGAAACAGGAGGTATATCAGCGGGTGTCATGTGGTACAAAATTTAGGTGGCATTCATATCCTCTGGTAGAACCTGGCCAATTTCTTGCTAAGCTTGTTACCTGCTCTCGATTTAAGTCTGTAGACCACCCTACTTTTTCTACTATCTGTTCTTGTGGATCAGTCACAGTGGTAAATAGCAATAGCTGCATACCTACTACATCAGCGGTCCTCTTGCTCATCATTCTCATTTTCTGGCAATATTTACTGCCCAGCTTCGGATTTTAACAAATCTGTCTGTACCTTGCTTCCGTTAATAGCAGTGTAGCATTGTCTCTTAGGAAAGCCAATCACTCTTTCTTGGAGAAATTCTATGCGTAAGATGCAATCGAGAGTTAAAAATTCTACCACTAAAAATGTCCACAGTACAGCTGCATTTCCTAGCATGATACGGGATATTGCTTACATATGCTTCGAATCCTTCCCCCTCCCCCCCTTTGAACCATGGACCTTGCCTTTGGTGGGGTGGTTCGCGTACCTCAGCGATACAGAGAGCCGCGCCGTAGGTGGAACCACAACGGAGATGGTTCACATACCTCAGCGATACAGAGAGCCGAACTGTAGGTACAAGCACAACACAGGCGTATCTGTTGAGAGGCCAGACAACCCTGTGGTTCCTGAAGAGGGGCAGTAGCCTTTTCATTAGTTGAAGAGGCAACAGTCTGGATGATTGGCTGATCTGGCCTTGTAACACCAACCAAAACGGTCTTGCTGTGCTGGTACTGCGAACGGATGAACGCAAGGGGGAACTACAGCCGTAACTTTTTCCGACGGCATGTAGCTGTACTCTATGGTTAAATAATGATGGCATCCTCTTGGGTAAAATGTTCCAGAAGTGAAACGGTCCCCCATTCAGATCTCCGGGCGGGGACTGCTCAGGAGGACGGCGTTATCAGGACAAACACAACTAGCGTTCCACGGATCGGAGGGTGGAATATTGAATCCCTTAATCGGGAAGGTAGGTTAGAAAATTTGAAACGGGAAATTGATAGATTAACGTTAGATATAGAGGGAATTAGCGAAGTTCGGTGGCAGGATGGACAGGACTTCTGGTCAGGTGAATATACGATTATAAATACAAAATCAAATGGAGGTAATGCAGGAGTAGGTTTAATAATGGATAAAAAAAAAAACAGGAACGCGGATGACCTACTATGTAAGCACGGTGAACGCATTATCGTAGCTAAGATAGACACGAAGCCCACACCCACCACAGTAGTACAAGTTTATATGCCAACTAGTTCCACAGATGAGGAGGAGATTGAGGAAATGTATGATGAAATAAAAGAAATTATTCGTATGCATTACTCTCTTTCAAATTCTAAAGATTGTAGGGTGAAATACAGGGAGCGAATGGCTATTTACAATTTTTACAAAAACCAGATGGCAGGTATAAGAGTCGAGGGGCACGAAAGGTAAGCAGTGGCTGAGAAGGAGTGAGACAGCATTGTAGCCTAACCCCGATGATATTAAATCAGTGTACTGAGCAAGCAGAAAAGAAGAATTTGGAGTAGGAATTAAAGTCTAAGGAGAAGAAATAAAAACTTTGATTTGCCGATGGCACTGTAATTCTGTCAGAGACAGCAAAGGAGTTGGAAGAGCAGTTGAACGGAATGGACAGTATCTTGCAAGGAGGATATAAGATGAACATCAACAAAAGCAAATCGAGGATACTGGAATGCAGTCGAATTAAATCCGGTGATGCTAAGGGAATTAGATTAGGAAACGGGACACTTAAAGTAGTATATGAGTTCTGGTATTTGGAAAGCAAAGATACTGATGATGGTCGAAGTAGGGACGATACAAAATGTAGACTGGCAATGGCAAGAAAAGCGTTTCTGAAGAAGAGAAATTTGTTAACATCGAGTACAGATTAAAGTGTCAGGAAGGTGTTTCTGAAAGTATTCGTATGGAGTGTTGCCATGTATGGAAGTGAAGAAAGGACGATAAACAGTTTAGACAAGAAGAGAATAAAAGCTTTTGAAATGTGGTGCTACAGAAAAATGCTGAAAATTAGATGGGTGGATGAGGAGCTACTGAATAAAATTGGGGAGAATAGAAATTTGTGGCACACCTGACTAGAAGAAGGGATCGGTGGGTAGGACACATTCTGAGGCCTCAAGGGATAACCATTTAGTACTGGAGGGAAACGTGGAGGGTAAAAATCGTACAGGGAGACCAACAGACGAATACACTAAGCAGATTCAGAAGTATGTAGGTTGCATTAGTTACTCGGAGATGAAGAGACTTGCGCAGGATATAGTAGCATAGAGAGCTGCATCAAACCAGTCTCAGGACTGAAGACCACAACAACAACAACAACAACAGCAACAACAAAATGCTTTGAATGCTGACTGTGAGGCTGTCACACGTCTGTTAGTGCACTTCTCGCCATCAGAAAACAACTTATCCCTAAAGTCATTACTATGTTTGTAGAGGATCAGTTGGATACGTTTATCACAGCCTCCGTTTCAACCCTCGATCGCCACATCTGGGCTTATTCCAGCTGTTGGTCGTTTTCCGGTTTCGATGCAGACGGACAGCTAACAGCGTCTGGCACATCGCTAATCTCATCTATGTTACGCCAGTTCTCATTACCCGGATTATTTTGTGAGTGTGGCTGCCACTGACAATTACCGGTGCATTACCTGTTGTCGTTATGTCTTTGTTTGCGTCTTTTTGTATGAATGTTGTAATTATTAGGATTACTGTTGTTTTTGTCATTCTGTCGGGCCTCCAGTATAGTCTGCGTCGTGTTACGATTAACATAAAGTTTTGTTCTGAATTCAGACTCTATTCCTGGCCATTAAATTTGCTATTAATATACCCTCCTTTGCGTCCTCTTTAATGACATCTAGGCTATGGAATACAATACTGAGAGGAATTTCTCTAAGTTAGATTCTAGCATTGCATGGGCGTCATACCCGGGGTTGGGGTGGCCGCGGGAGAGGAAAAAATATGGTGTAATCATGAGTTTTTCTTCCAATAAGATGGAAGGTTTTTTAACTTGTTCGGAACTCGAACTTTTAATGGCTATTTACAAGTCGCCATTCGTTTTCCAAAATATTAAAATTACTGCATATCTCCAGGCCTTGCCACACCCCCCCCCCCCACCCCCTCCATACCAACTGACTATCGTATGGATGTCCTAGCTGCACTGAAATAAGTGTTGCCCTTCTGTATACGGGTAACTAGGCCTTTCACATCCGTAGCATATTCCTGTGTGACTCTAGATTTTTCCCGACAATTTGTTTTGTTAATATATTTCTCAAGGTGTTTTCTAAGATTGAAATTCAGTGTCTGGAACAGTTTGGGATAAAAATTTCTTTGTGAAGCCATTCCCATACTCCAGCAGACCAGTACTTTTCCAGAAAAGCCTCTCGAATTCTTCGTACAAGTTTGTGGAGCATCAGCTGGCGCAGTGCGATTGTTGTTTTAGTCTGGTGCGAAAGTTATAAATTGCCTGTGGCACATTAAATTTTTCCCTAAAGTGATCGTATTTATCAGCATTGCAGCTCCGGCATTGTATAGCGACTTGCGCAACTATTCCACAGATGCTTAATATCGTCCACGCTGCAAACGATTTAACCTTGATTCGGAAACACATAATCTCTCTCATTCCGGTTAGTTGCCTTTTTACATCATCGATTTGTTCACGGGCAGCTACCTTCGGCAACTCAAAACCTTAATCTATTCTTTCCGTTGTATTACGTAAAACAATTCCAGTTTGACTGTGCACCGCCCTACTTTACTAACGACTTCTTGAAACATCGTTCCTATATCTCGATCAGTTTGTGTACTATTCTAAGATATTCAAGCATTACTTTTTTTCTTCAAATTGCTGCCGTTATTGTTTAAATTTTTCTGTCAGTGATTTTTCCTGTTCTGCCTCCATATTGTTTACTCTCGTGGTTAACACTCGGATGGTCCTGGATAATGCCCGTTATGTACGTGTAGCATTGTAAAGTTTAGCGGATCGCATATTTAACGCATTTGATTAAGCGAGCCGCTAACACACCTTACTTTGCAGCGTTTCAGTTTCGGACTCGTTAGTATCCTGATTCTGAGACATTTTTACCTGATTTCGCGACAACTTTGTGAACTAAGATGACATGGACCTTTGATTCTGTGATATTGCTTACTGATTCGTTGATCCTGCTGATTCTGTGACATTTCCTTCATCATTAACGGTACAGTTTCTAAGGCTTGCTCAAGTATCGCGATGGGATTTGTCTGTGGATTTTATTGGGGTGTGGATTCCAATGCAGAACCGAATTCGATGATATCATTCTCGCACGATTACATTGCTGTTTCTCTGAGATTGAGTTTTTACCATATCCCAATATACTTCCGGTCTAGTAAATAAAACACCTATTTTGCAAATACACAGAATATTAATTCACAGTACTTTTCTACGCTCTAGTAACAAGAATGGTTGCCACATGACACGTTTGCAAAAAGCAATCTAACGACATCAGAAATAATTGTTGTCATAACGCGCTATTTAGCCGCAAAAATTCGTCACTGAATATAACTTGGGGAGAGCGGGGCTAGAAGTTACCGAGGTAAGTTGTTCCGACTGAAAAAGTCCGCGAGGGAAAGAGATACGATATAAACACGTCGTGAAATGAAGCGCCACAGTGCACCGACGGCAGCCATCGTAAACAGGCTAGAGGTCCCCGGAACACCGGAACGTCATTACGTGTGTGTGTGAAATCTTATGGGACTTAACTACTAAGGTCATCAGTCCCTAAGCTTACACACTACTTAACCTAAATTATCCTAAGGACAAATACGCACACCCATGCCCGAAGGAGGACTCGAACCTCCGCTGGGACCAGCCGCACAGTCCATGACTGCAGCGCCTGAGACCGCTCGGATAAAATCCCGCGCGGCGACATTACGTGCGTCGCTGGTTCACGTAAGTAAATGTTATCGTATTTGGTATTTTTGATCTGTCTCACGAATTTTAACGAGTAGCCTTTAGTGTTTCAGTGTTTTATTGTAAGAATTTATCTACTGTTTTGGTACACAATGCGTAAATTACCTATGTTTCGGAACTTAACCAATATTTTGCTTTTATTTCAACATGCTTGATTGGAGCTAGATGTTCCGTTTCTCGGGGGTACTTTGTGACCTCGGAACAACTAGCCCCAATTATTGATGCGCCAGGGCCATCAGGGGTTGTTGATCTGCCTGCATCTTCTGGTGTCATAGAAGAACAACTCAGAGATCAAGTCCTTCTCCCCAGAAGCAGTGCGTCCTTTTCCGATGGCACCGCCAAGGATTGGAACAAACAAGAGACGTCTTAGAAAATCCGCTATTTCAACCGATACTCCAGTAAAACAAACTTTAGCAGAAGAGCAAAGCAAGAAAAGGAAAATGAACATGAACAATGAAAAACTAAGAAAAAATAAAGGGAAAGGTGAAACACCACAAGGAAATGGAAAAGGAAAAGGCGAAGGGCAGGCGAAGTCCGTTAAACGACATGTTTTACAAACTTGTAGTGAAATGTCTGAGAGTGAAGAGGACAGTTCTAAGTATTATTGTCTAGTGTGCTGTGAAAGTTACTCTAATTCACGTTCTGGGGAAGAATGAGTTCGGTGTCAAGAATGTACGAATTGGGCCCATTCAAAATGTAGACAGAATCAAGCCTTATTAACTTAGCTAAGCCTTAACTGTGATTGTGATGTATCTTCTGATGATTAATTAATTATTTGTATATATGTTTTCTGCTTATGACGGCAACATGATAGATGTTGTCAGCCTATGACAAGGCCAATATAATGGAAGACTGAATTATCAAGGCTGAGTAGTTACAATTTATTTGGGAAGCTGTTAATTACTAAAGGGTTAATAACTCTTTAAGCAAAATTATAGTTATTTGTTATATAACATACCTGATGATTCGCTAACATTTTTGATTATTACTTAAATAAACATACATGGTTTAATTTTTTTTTTATTTCACATATAATAGCTTTAACAAATATGTTAAGAACTTACCCGGCTTGTTAACAATTTGCCACAGGGCGAGGTAAGTTGTTACTTTACGACTTTAGATATTAAAACGTTGTTACTAAAAAAATCTCAAAACAAATGACCCAAATAAATCGAAGTTACATATATTAGTTAATTTCGATTGCATCGCATGAATACTAAAACCAAGTATTCTTAACGAATTTTGAGATTAAATAAAAATCGGAACTTGTAGCCCCGCTCTCCCCTATACGTACTGCCTACTCATATGGAGTTTTAGTTATGCTAAGCAATTACCTGCTTGCAGTTTAGTCTGTATGAAAAATTGGAATTTAAATTTGCAGATTTTCCACTCTATAGGTGAATACCTTTCTCCTCTCTGTGTATAGTCTCTTGAATGATTTACGCTCGTATGTCCAATTATTTTGAGACATGAAAGCGAAATCACATACATATATGTTCAAACAGATAATTCCCTACAATTTTCATCTTGATCGTCGGTCGCCACTTAATAATAGAGCTTGCTAGACAGTATTATAAAATTACAAGAACAGCAGTAGCAGTGCTTTATTTCCGAGCGCTAATATTGAGTTCGACAGTAACAGTCGTCGTATCTGGTTCCAACTGGTACAGGACAAGCTTTCTGATTATTGTAGGACTTAATCCGAATACTCTGAATGGTTAAATTTGACACGTACATCAGGTTGTTCCAACAACAAAATAAAAATTAGTCTCAATACCGACTCCAGATAAGATCACAAAACTTCCATTTAATTTTTAATTAATTGCGGAGAAACTGCTATTAGTATTTCTTAAGTTCTTCAGTGATAAGAATAGGGAAATAATTCACAGCAAAAAGTATAATGTTTTAAAGGTATCTCAGCGGGCTTTGGTACCTGGTGCGTCGAGAAGCGCTGAACAACTGCCTCAGCGACAGCTGCCGCAGGAGAATGCATCTTTAATATGCCAGGGAAGGAAAAGCACGAAGACAATGACAAGAGACTGTCCGAAGAGATCAGTGTGTGATACAGAGTTTTCAGATGTAACGTTGGAGCCCATACTAGAGAAGTTTTTTGACGGGGACGACGTAAGCGGACTGTCAGCATTTGCAGATAAGGCGTTGTTCGTTGTTAGCTCTGATCCTAGAAGAATTAAGGGAGACAAACGTAATGGAGCCTTCCATGAACTTAGAGCATGGTGTCGAAGAGTCAACTTGTCGCTACCACCTCGCAGAACGACGTACTTCCTGCCGAAAGATAATCCAAAGATGAAATTTAACGATGTAACGCTTAAAAGAATCTGGGGGTACTCCTCAACGGACGTCGTAGGTTTCCAAATCATATTGAGTAGACAGGCAGAAAAGATAAAAACGTGATGCCACAATTTTCGAATTACCTTGAAAACAAAGCATACCAGCAATCTCCATTAACATGAGCCTTAGAATATGGTGCGAGCGGTTGGGTTCGAAGCTTTCAAATTGTGTAACCAGTTTCTTTACTCGGAAGCCTTCAACGAGAAGTGCTACCAAGATTAATGGGTACCTACTGCACTACTCGGAATCATGCATTTTTAGTGGTTCTAGGAAATCAGGAAAAGAAACTATTTTACATGAAAACTAATTTAAGAACTGCAAATAAGTACTTAATAAACTCCACTATATAAACACGAGTTCAGTGAAGTTATGTTGTTTACTCAAGAAAAAGAACAAGAAAAAAATTCTGGGGGTTTGCAGTCTGTTGGTAAACTGAGAAGCAAGCGGGGCTCGTGCTGGGGAATGGCGTTTCCCGGAAGAACGCTACAGCTGCCTTACAGCATGACTGAGAATCAATTTCCACTCTAGCACTGTAGAACAGCGCGCAGATATTTACGGAGATTCTGTCCATATGCGTTTCTTGGATTAGTATTTATAGTACGCAGACCTAAAGTTTATATTAGGGGTTGAAAATATCGCTTCAGTTGTAAATTTCCTTTATTATCACAACCGGTTTCGGGCTCTCATAAGCCCATCCTCAGGTGTCGCAATTGTACTGTGGCCCCCTAGCGCCGCGGGGGACGGGGGCCACAGCACAGTTGCGACACCTGAGGAGGGGCTTATAAGAGCCCGAAACCGTTCGTGATAATAAAGGAAATATACAACTGAAGCGGTATTTTCAACCTCTAGTATAATGCTCAGTTGCGGGTGTTCTTCCAACACGATTGTTTGAATTTTATGTAGTGTTGATGCACTATGTGAAAAATTAACACTCCCAGGGCCTGTCTGTCTACTGCGTCACTAGTGATTCTTAAGATTGAGTGGGGAAGAGTCAGTATAACATTACGAAACACCCTGTAGTTTAATCTTGTGACGTAGTGGGGCAGAAAGCGTGGGGCATCGGCTGCTCGCTCTTCAGTTTGCAGACCTACGAAGAGTTGAAGTGCGTGGCCACAATCCGGCGACGTATCTAGCCTCGCGCTTGTACCCACCTTTCGCTCTCCATCCTGTTACTCCTCCAGAACACAATTTTCCCGTAATACGGCTCTCTTGCACTTAAATCTGCTACAAAAATTTAATAGTTTTTCAGAACCCACTTCTTTAACGGTATACGTTTATACATTAATAGTACAAGTATAACATTAAAGCACTATTTCTTTAATCGGCTATTTTTCTATTCCATACAACGCGGTAACTATTACAACTCGAGAAAAAATGAATAAGACCTTATTTTGTAAGAAATTTAATGTAGTGTAATTTTGTACTGGGAAGCGTTTTCGCTATAAGCAGCGTTATTCGATACTGTTCAAGCAAACATACAAATGTGATCTTTAAAACCCCGACACCCATCACTTTTTCCTAATTTTGTTCACTAAATGTAATATATTTAAACATAGATAGGTAATCTACAATTATTATGAGTATACGGTTTATGCAGTAATATGACATATACTTAATTTTTCAGCCCCAAAGTAAGAATTCTGTAATTTCCACGTCAATGTAGAGTTTCATGTGCAAAACAGTTAGTCCTTGAAGAGATGAACGTTATGAAATCTCTTGCAAGGCTAGCTATAGCTTTTCGTAAGGTATTTTGTGTTTAATTCAGCTAATTAATGAAGTTCCCTTAATTAACCTGATTACTATCAAGCTATTAAATCTTTAACTGATGTCGCACTGATGGATTTAGTACACCATTTTTCCATTTGCTACTCCACGTTTGGCTATGAAGATTCGACCAAAATCTTCCCTTAGTTCACCAATTAATTTTTTCTTAATTATACCGATTACTTTAAAGCAGTATTTTTTATTTTTTTGCGAAACTAGACCTCACACTGGTCAGTCTGATAAACCATTGTCCATTTCCCACTTTTCGCTTGGTTATGAAACTTCGGACAGTAATTTTCCCTCAAATCACTAATTAAGTTTTTCTTAGTTACCCTGCTCCCGAGCAGTTAACTATTTCACCGAAAAGCTGAAGCTAACGCTGGTCAGACTTACACCCTATTGTCCATCTCCCACTCTTGATTTGGTTATCAAGATTCGGAACAAATCTGGGGAGTCTTGTTTTCTCTCCGTTCATATATTTGACGACAATATGTCTCGTCAGTGATGAAATCATTAAAGATGGCGCACAAGTCCCAGTTCAACAAGGGAACATACGATGGATACCGCCGTAATGAATTTACGACCAACCATCCAGGGTACGAGTGAGCCAGTTTCTAAATGAGCCGTGGTCTACGGGTAATGTCTTCGATTAGTAATTACAACACCATTAGTCTCTGGCTCGAATGTCACCACTGCTTACATTTTGATTAAAAATTATCAGCAGTGCGGCCGAAAACTTCTGTCATGAGAAGTCATCCTCATTCTGCCATTGCCCTCACCAAAGAGGGTGAAGGAGCGGACAGATGTTCAGGGTACAGCCTTGCCCTAGGATGGGAAACTGCCCTAAAATGCGGAAGAATCACCAATGGTCAACGGCAGGTGGATGCAGAAGGCAATGGAAACCACAGCATTAAAGACACATAATATGTATCCACATGACATGTGGCCTGTAAATGAAAAAGTATCGCGAGATAGGAAAAAGATTCTGGAGTAGGCTTCCATTCGGATCTGGGAACTTCCAACGCGGTGGTGATCATGAGAAGAAGAGTAAATAATAAAAGGATAGCGTTCTACAAGTAGAGCCGAGGAATTTTTATTTTTTTTTATTTTTGGTAAGCTCCTATGGGACCAAACCGCTGAGGTCATCGGTCCCTAGGCTTACACACTACCTAATCTACACTACTGGCCATTAAAATTGCTACACCACGAAGATGACGTACTACAGACGCGAAATTTAACTGACAGGAAGAAGATGCTGTGATATGTAAATGATAAGCTTTCCAGAGCATTCACACAAGGTTGGCGCAGGTGGCGACACCTGCAACGTGCTGACATGAGGGAAGTTTCCAACCGATTTCTCATACGCAAACAGCAGTTGACCGGCGCTGCCTGGTGAGACGTTGTTGTGATGCCACGTGTAAGGAGGAGAAATGCGTAGCATCACGTTTCCGACTTTGATAAAGGTCGGATTGTAGCCTATCGCGATTGCGGTTTATCGTATCGCGACATTGCTGCTCGCATTGGTCGAGATCCAATGACTGTTAACAGAATATGGAATCGGTGGGTTCAGGAGGGTAATACGGAACGCTGCGATGGATCCCAACGGCCTCGTATCACTAGCAGTCGAGATGACAGGCATCTTATCCGCATGGCTGTAACGCATCGTGCAGCCTCGTCTCGATCCCTGAGTCAACAGATGGGGACGTTTGCAAGACAACAACCATCTGCACAAACAGTTTGACGACGTTTGCAGCAGCATGGACTATCATCACGGAGACCATGGCTGCAATTACCCTTGACGCTGCATCACAGACAGGAGCGCCTGCGATGGTGTACTCAACGACAAACCTGGGTGCACGGATGGCAAAACGTCATTTTTTCGGACGAATCCAGGTTCTGTTTACAGCGCCATGATGGTCGAATCCGTGTTTGACGACATCGCGGTGTACGCACATTGGAAGCGTGTATTCGTCATCGCCATACTGGCGTATCATCCGGCGTGATGGTATGGGGTGCCATTGGTTACACGTTTCGGTCACCTCTTGTTCGCATTGACGGAACTTTGAACAGTGGATGCTAAATTTCAGATGTGTTACGACCCGTGGCTCTACCCTTCATTCGATCCCTGCGAAACCCTACATTTTAGGAGGATAATGCACGACCGCATGTTGCCGGTCCTGTACGGGCCTTTCTGGATACAGAAAAAGTTCGACTGCTGTCCTGGCCAGCACATTCTGCAGATCTATCATCAATTGAAAACGTCTGGTCAATGGTGGCCGAGCAACTGGCTCGTCCCAATATGCCAGGCACTACTCTTGATGAACTATGGTATCGTGTTGAAGCTGCATGGGCAGCTGTACCTGTACACGTCATCCAAGCTCTGTTTGACTCAATGCCCAGGCGCATCAAGGCCGTTATTACGGCCAGAGGTGGTTGTTCTGGGTACTGATTTCTCAGGATCTATGCACCCAAATTGCGTGAAAATGTAAGTTCTAGTATACATATTTGTCCAATGAATACTCGTTTATCTTCTGCATTTCTTCGTAGTGTAGCAATTTTAATTGCCAGTAGTGTAACTTAAACTAACTTACGGTAAGGACAACACACACTCACACCCATGCCCGAGAGAGGACTCGAACCTCCGACGCGGGGAGCCGCGCGAACCGTGGCAAGGCACATCAGGCAGCACGGGAACCCCGAACGGCCCGAGCCGAGGAATGTCGAAAGTTCGAGTGTGGTATGGAGACTAGAAAATCTGGAAAGGGTAATGCTAAGGCTCAATCTAGATGTAATGGGTATTAGTGAAGTGAAATGGAAAGAAGAGAATCATTTCTGGTCAAACTAATATAGGATAATGTCAACAGCAGCAGAAAATGGTACTAGGGGAGTGGGATTTATTACGAATAAGAAAGTAGAACAGAGAGCGAGTTACTGTGAACAGTTCAGTGATAGGGTTTTTCTCATCAGAATCGACAGCAACCGACACCGACAACAATAATTCAGTTATACATCCCGACCTCTCAAGCAGAAGACGAAGAGGTAGAGAAAGTACCTGAGGACACTGAAAGGGTAATTCAGTACGTAAAGGGGAATAAATATCTAATAGCCGTGAGAGACTGGAATGCGATTGTAGGAGAAAGAGTAGAAGAAAGTATTACGGAAAAATATGGGCTTTTTACTGGGAATGACAGAGGAGAAAATCTAATTGAGTTCCGCAATAAATTTCGGCTAATAATAGTAAATACTCTGTAGAAGAATGACAAGAGGAGGAGGTATACTTGGAAAAGGTCCCGTGATACAGGAAGACTTCAGCTACATTACATCATGGTCAGACAGAGATCCGGAAATCAGATATCTATTGTAAGGCGTTCGCATGGGCTGATATTGACACAGAGCCCAATTTAGCACTTATAAAGAGTACGGTGAAGTTTGAGAGACTAGCCAGGAAGAATCAACGCGCAAAGAAGTGGGATACAGAAGTACTAAGGAATGAAGAGTGTAACAGGTCCTTTTATTTATTTTATTGTTCCCGCTCGTTCGGGATCTGAATAGCAGCCCAAATTTAGATAATTAATTAATGTGACCGTGTACCTAATGGGCTGGCAATCGGATTGGACTGCTCAGGGGATGTTACATTCCGTATAGTCCTTCGCAAATACTGTAATAAGTACTGTTTGGTGGTAAGAAGGACACAACATAGTTTCACAAACAAGATCTATATTCTTAGCAAAAGCACAAAATAAGGAGACAGCCACTGCCTTCGTCAATACACTGTTAATGATGGCTAATCTCAGCACAGGTTTCTTTAGTTATTCTTAATCGTCACACGCAACATCCAATCACTGTAATCCAGGTAATGCCGGCGCGGTAGACGCGGAAGTTCAATAGCGGCACTTAATATCACTGAAATCACTCTGTAATTAAACTTTCTCACTTTTCCGTATAATACTAACACAAAGGGGTTAAACCGCGGCGATGGCCACTCCCTTTGTCGATAAATTACATTAATTCAACTGCTGGCTTCTGCACAGCTCTGCCCGCCTCGCGGGAACCTACCACACCCTGACTCGGCACTCTCCACACTCTAACTGCTCTCTGCCCAGTTCTTCCCGCCTCGCGGGAATCTACCCAAGCAGCACTCGGCACTCCGGTGAACCCCCTCTAGCTCTCGCGACCTGTACACACCCTACTCGATAGTTGCCCTGTCGACCTGTGTGAGTGTAAACTTAGTAGTAAGAGCCTGCGGACCCCTTACATCCCCGCCCTCAAAAACTTCTTTTGAACCGCAGGCGAAAAAGAATCGGCAAGGGATTTAAAAACATAGTTACATTTGAACAAAACATGCAATACAAATCATTAATGAATTTACAATTTTTCAAAATAATCCTGGACTCCGGTAGTGGGCTGCCTCCACAACAATTTCTACAAAAGGTTATTACATCACATAAATAGCATTGTCCAAAATTACAATTTTTTCATCTCAACCAGCAATAGTCCTCTATAGTCCAATATCAAAATGATAACACACACAGCATATATACTCAAAAATTATTACCTAAACACAGAACATATGAATACTACACTAACGTTTAGCTAGTACAGGTTTTATATTCATCCTTAGATAATTTTCGACATTAAATATGCAACTCTAATTATAATACATCACAAAACACAATGTAAATAAACCCTTCCCTCTTTCAAATGTCCATTTTACAGCTACGTGTCCTAACCATGTCTTAGCAGGTTTACTCAGGTCCTGGTAGCCCTCACTCTTGGCCGGACCTCACCTGGAGTGTCCTTCGGTTTTTCGATTCCTCCGCCTCTTCCTCGGAAATCAGACGAATGATTAACATGAATCCTTGGGTCATTACTCCCTTCTCTGTTTCGATCATTAGCTCGATTGTGTTCCTGTGATCTAATAGACTCCAACTGCTCCAGTATCTTCATTAAGGCCTCTCTACCTTTAATTAGGCTCCTGGATACGGTTCCTCGCCTTTTCTGATTCAATCTTCTTTTTATTGCAGATACCATTACGTTGTCACTCAGGGGTTGTTCCAACATCTCGTTCCATTCCCACAAATGTTTGGCAAATTCTTCCGACGTTCCTTTCCAATTATTAAGTGGTCTGCATCGTAGTGGGTCCTCAAGTGCTGCACACTGACGACTTTTGGGCCAGCATTTCTTCAATAATCCTCCTCCAAACTGATCATAATTAGTAGTCCCTTTCTTCCTCTTGATTCCACAAGTGAAGTCCTCACCTTCGATTACAACCCACTGGTCATCTTCTTCTCGCTGCACGGCTATAGCATTTCTCGGATTGACTGCCAATTGGTTTTGCTCCTCTCCTATCTCCTCAACCACATCGTTGCATTGTTTCTGCATCTGTGTCACCTCGGTGATCTTTCTCCCAATTCGGTTCTAGTTTCTTCAACATCGTCTTCTATCTTCTCTGTTAATTTTCCTTCCACCTTCTCCACATCTCCCTGGACTTGGTCTATGCTCTTCTGTAGCTTCTTTTCTCTCTCGTCGATGTCCATCTTCAGTCGTTCTTGCAACTCCTGCATTTCCTTCTTCAAATTATATTCCATCTTCATTTGTGATGTTTTGATCTCTTGTAAATCTTCCTTTAGTGATTCTCTCGATTCTTGTGAATTCCTCTCTAACGATGCGTTAGTTTCTTGTAAACGCTTCTCTAACGATGCGTTAGTTTCTTGTAAACGCTTCTCTAACGATTCTCTTGTTTATTGTGAACTCTTCACTAACGGTTCTTGTAAATCTTCCTTTAATGATTCGTTATTTTTTTGTATACGCTTCTCTAACGATGCGTTATTTTTCTCTACTGTTTCGTTAGTCTTCTTTATCAAGTCTATCAACATCGACCACCTATCAGCATCCTCTGAAACTGACCTAGCTCTCATCGCTTGTCCCGGTGTCTCGGAATAATTAGTTGAATGTGCTAGTGGGCTATCCAATGACACTCCATAATCACTGAATCCTGAATCATCTCTATCTTCCTGTCCTATCCCTTTGCTTTCAACTACTGCCTCACAGACTTGCTTATCTTCAGAAGACATGTTTGGTTTATATTTAATGCCCAGGCAAGTAATACAAAATAACCTCCAATAACCCAAAACACTCCTAATTACCATGAAACTAATCAAACAGTACCTGCAATTCTTTCAGTTAAGTCCCAAAATGATACTATATGCATGAGTACCGAACATCACAACTCTCAAACCTATTAATTTCCAATAACAATTTTCACATATACAATTTATATAAAAAAATGTTTTAAATAAGATATCATAACACTCACAAAATCTATAAATGCAAAATTACCCAAAACAATTACCATTTATACAGTGCAGTGCGCATAAGTAAGCATGCTATACTTCAGAGTATGTTTCGCAACTTTTCTGAAATTACTGCTATTGAGCACTTTTCCTAATGCAAAATCAGTTAAAAACTGTTTATTTATCGCGAAGACTGCACACTGCAATTTACTGTCATGTTAACCCGTCGTCTTCACTCACCAACCGACGTTACCGCGAGTCGCGATGTTTTGACGTTTGAGATGGGCGTGGCTGTGCCGCCGCTGGAGCTCGCGTGAAGTTGAAGATCAGCTGCAAGGCGACGTAGTTCCCCGTCGGCCGCTCCGTGGCGCTGTAGTCGGGCGTCGTTCGTAGTTCGGCCGCTAGATGCCGGGACTACGCTCGTTGTCTCGAAGTTGCGTCGCTCGCCGTGGTGTCGTGTGAAATCACCTCGCGGGTCGAAGCTCTTTGGTGCAACTGCTACACTGGTCTACGTGACGTCACTCACTAGTTGCGTCGCCACAATACATTATCGTCAGCATACCAGGTTATGGGTCCACACGAAACCGTCCGATTTTCACCGTTCAAAAGGCAATTTCGGTCAACATATTACCACAAAACACCTTTCTAACAACTTGTATGACGAAATCTTGGCTCATTTTCCTATTTTACTGTTCACACGTGTCTCTCTTTAGTGTCCACTTTTCACAGTTTTTCGCGCGGATTTTCGCATTTGCACTTTACAACACAGTTTATTGACGCTATTGCTCTATTTAATATGGCCAGAAAAACAGGTTAGTCACAATCGTAAGATATTATTACTTCGTATTGTTCAAAAATGCACTGTTCCTTATCGCGATTTTAACGTTGCAAAATATTTTCTTGCTTTAAGCACGGTAAATTACCTATTGTTCATTACGACTCGTCCGAAAATTGCACTTGTCCTGTCACGGTCGCCAAGGGTGTAACAGGTCCTTTTATTTATTTTATTGTTCCCGCTTGTTCGGGATCTGAATAGCAGCCCAAATTTAGATAATTAATTAATGTGACCGTGTACCTAATGGGCTGGCAATCGGATTGGACTGCTCAGGGGATGTTACATTCCGTATTGTCCTTCGCAAATACTGTAATAAGTACTGTTTGGTGGTAAGAAGGACACAACATAGTTTCACAAACAAGATCTATATTCTTAGCAAAAGCACAAAATAAGGAGACAGCCACTGCCTTCGTCAATACACTGTTAGTGATGGCTAATCTCAGCACAGGTTTCTTTAGTTATTCTTAATCGTCACACGCAACATCCAATCACTGTAATCCAGGTAATGCCGGCGCGGTAGACGCGGAAGTTCAATAGCGGCACTTAATATCACTGAAATCACTCTGTAATTAAACTTTCTCACTTTTCCGTATAATACTAACACAAAGGGGTTAAACCGCGGCGATGGCCACTCCCTTTGTCGATAAATTACATTAATTCAACTGCTGGCTTCTGCACAGCTCTGCCCGCCTCGCGGGAACCTACCACACCCTGACTCGGCACTCTCCACACTCTAACTGCTCTCCGCCCAGTTCTTCCCGCCTCGCGGGAATCTACCCAAGCAGCACTCGGCACTCCGGTGAACCCCCCTAGCTCTCGCGACCTGTACACACCCTACTCGATAGTTGCCCTGTCGACCTGTGTGAGTGTAAATTTAGTAGTAAGGGCCTGCAGACCCCTTACAAGAGGTACGCTTGAAGTTTTTTGAAGCTATAGATACTGCAATAATGAATAGTTCAGTTGGCAGTTCAGCTGAAGAGGGATGGCCGTCTCCAAATGGGGCACAGACACAAGTTGGTGAGAAAAACGTAGGTACAGGGAAGATAACTGCTAAGAAACATTGTGAGCAGAAGAAATAATTGAGTTAATCGATGGAAGAAGGAAGTACAGAAAAGTGTTGTGTTAGTTCGTTGGTTGGTTGGTTTGTAGATTAATGGGACTAAACTGCTAGATTATCAATCTGTACTCAGGAATACAGAAATACAGATCACTTTGGAGAGAAATAATAGTGAAGTACAGGGACGGTAAGGCGACATGGCTACATGAAAAATTCGAAAAAGAAATAAAAAGTCAACACAGCTTTCCGTGAAATTAAAAGCAAGGGCATCAACGTTAAGAGCTCAATGGGAATCTGCCGTTAGATGCAGAGGAGAGAGCGGATAGGTGAAAGAGAACGTTGAGAGCCTCTATGAGGGGGAGGACTTACCTGATAATGTGACAGAACCAGAAACAGCGTCGATAGCGAATAAGTAGGGGCTCTAGTATTAGGATGAGAATTTAGAAGAGCTTTAGAATACTTGAAATCAAATACGGCAGTAGAGGAAAGGAACATACGAGGAACAGAGACAAGAAAAGGGACACAATGATAAAAGGATGATAGGACGTCTCTCAAGAAAGCAGGGAATAACTTCCATGGTAGTAGGTGGAGCTGTGGAGCATAAGAACTGTATAGAAAGACAGATATTGGGATACATCCAGCTAGTAAAATTGGGGACGTAGATTACAACTGGTACTCTGAGATGGAATGATTGGCATAGACGAGAAATTCGTGGCGGGATGCAGCAAATGAGTAAAAAAAAAAAAAAAAACAGCTTGGGAGTGGAGAGGGTAATACACCAGTTGGCTGAGTGGGGATAAACACCCCTGTCTTTCCAAACATGAGTCGAGTGTCATAGCCGCTGCGTAGCCTCGCTCGGTTCAAAATGCTGAATGCTCTCCTGCGGTCATTATAGAGACTTGCAGATGTCGCAGTAGTTTCTTCGTACTTCTCACTGTAGTCGCTAGGTAAGTCTCGAAGTCTGGAAAGAACGAAACCTTTGAAATTAGTTTCAACTGTTGAGAACCGCAACAGCTGCATCAAAATGATTTATTGATCACGAATAAGTCCATTACATCATAGTCACATCTTCAGGTAACGAGTTGTTGATCTTTCAGTAAATGATGTGCTTAATATCTCCGTAATGGTAAATAATGAAAAATCCCTGTCTTCTTGCACAAAACTAACATCATAAAGTCACATTATTTCACCCTTAGCAAGCAGAAAGAAGTTTTCGCTGCATCTTGTAACTTACTACTGTCACCTACATCTCGAGTTAGGTGTACAGGTGCAGACTTACCCATATGTGTCTATTAATAATATCGCAGGTTAAATTTTTAGATCACTTTGGAAAAACATATTTGTTTTATCTTTACCCAGCATGTAGCTATGCATATGAGACTTGACCTTATGCATTAATTTTGAGACCTGCTAGTGATTGGGACACAAAAATACCCGATGGAGTGCTGAAAAATAATGTTTCCGAATTTATTATGTGAAAACTATTAAAGCTTTTTAAACAAAATTAATTTTATTGATACTCTACATCTTTATTCCTCAGGATAACATATTTATGTCTCAACACAGTCTCTCTGGGGAAGATCACAGTTCTCCCAACGAGGGACCACTTTGTTGATATCGCCACTGTAGAATGACTGACTTTGTTGACGGAGCCACAGCGTCATATCTGCTTGTACAGCTTCACCCGTATCAATGTCCAGTCTTCTAAAGTGTCTAAGTTTTGGGAACAGTCGAATATCGGGTGAGGCCAGGTCGGGGCTGCATGGAGGATGATCGATGGCGGTGAACCCAAGGCGTTGGATTGTTGCAGATGTCGCAGCGCTCGTGTGTAGTCCAGCGTTGACATGTTGAAGGAGAGGGTAGTCTATGTGTGGACGAGCTCTTCGTATTCGTGCTTTCTGTTTTCTGAGAGTGTCGCACTACCTTGCAGAGTTTACGGTTGTGCCTTTAGTAATGTATTCCAAATGCATCACATCGTGCACACTCCAGAACACTGTGAGCACGACTATGCTCGCTGATGACATGGTCTTGAACTCTTTTGGCGTCGGCGATACTCTCTGGGGAACTCCATTAATACTCTTTTGTGTTCGGGGTCAGAACGATGAGCCCAGCTTTCGTCACGTGTCGCAATGACTTAAGGAAACGCTTCACACCCACGTTGGGAACGCAAAAAAAAAAAAAAATTGTTGACAAATAACCACTCTTCCCTGTTTCATGTCAGGTGTGAGCATTCGAGGCACCCACCTTGCACACAGTTTTCTGTACCGCAGTTCCGCAGTTGTGGGCTATCAACGCTCTCGTGATATGTCACACTTATGTGAGCGCTGTGTCTATGTTATCCGCCGATTTTCTCTGATGAGTTCATGAACTCGATTCCGATGAGTTTTGTCGGTTGACGTCCGCGATCGTCCACTCCAAGTTGTCACACAGATTGAGGTTAGCACCTCCGTTTTCTTCATTACGAGTGCCGCGCGTGATTAGCCGAGCGGTCTGGGGCCTCTAGGCGCTGCAGTCATGGAGTGTGCGGCTAGGTCCCGGCGGAGGCACGAGTCTTCCCTAGGGCATGTGTGTGTGTGTGTGTGTTTGTTCTTAGGATAATTTAGGTTTATTAGTCTGTAAGCTTAGGGACTGATGACCTTAGCAGTTAAGTCCCATAAGATTTCACATACATTGGAACATTTTGAAAATTATGAGCGAGAATAACGCAACACCGCAAATTACTGATGTCGATAAAATCAGCACGGTTCACAGCTGTCATTCTTCTATGTATTTCAATTGGAGGCACGTTTTCTGCGGTTAGAAAATCGGCTACGGCACTCTGTTCCCCACGCACCGACACAGTTACGTTACACACAAAAATGTCACACGCCACGCAATTAGTAGACTTCTAGCGGCAGAAGATCGGAAGTTGCGTCAGCGAAGCGGGGTAGTCGTCTGAGTAACATGTACACATGTAATATGCAGCAGATATTGAGAACAGAACAAAAAAAAATCGGAGGAATTAATTTTCAGCACGTCCTCGTAATTTTTGTCTTGCCTCAGTACTGTGACTGAAAACTTAAGCGTACAGCTACAAGGATGCAGACAGTTCTATCGAAAATAGATGGACGCCGACAGAGTATAATGCAGGCTTTCTAGGACACTCAGGACGCACTGAAGACATTTGTCAGTAACAGCAACGTACTTCACAGAATTAACTTTCGAAATTAAAAAGTTATCAATTGATTTACGCACTTATTCCAGCAAACGTCGTTGAGAACTCGGGTAACATTTATTAGTTGCCACGCGGTGCTTAATTAAAGAAACGCGTCGGAAGTACTTGATGTAGTTCGTCGCAGTCCTCTCTCGTAAGAGGAAACTGACATTTCCCAGCATGAACTTTTGACGGGTTATGTAGTTCAAAATGGTTCAAATGGCTCTGAGCACTATGGGACTTAACTGCTGAGGTCATCAGTTCCCTAGAACTTAGAACTACTTAAACCTAACGAACCTAACGACATCACGCACATCCATGCCCGAGGCAGGATTCGAACCTGCGACCGTAGCGGTCGCGCGTTTCCAGACTGTAGGGCCTAGAAACGCTCGGCCACCTCGGCCGGTTTATGCAGTTCATCAGTGTTGTCTACAAGGATAATCCACCCCCATGAATTGTTTATCTTCACGTCCGATACAATTCGAGACTCAATTCTATTTCCCTCCACAAGGATGAAAGAGAGCTTCAGTCATGTTGAAACTGGCTATGAGAGTTCTGGCGTTAGTCCAAAATAATTTTAAACTTTGGTAATGCATAATACAACCCCATTGCATTAAAGACTATGCCACACCATGTGGCGAGACTTGTTGTATCCTGCCTACTCGTCTAAGATTGGGTGTCAAGGAAACCTGCTTCTCGGATCGCTAGGAAAACAATTCAATCAAATTGTATTAATGAGTTTGTATTAAAGACAATAAATGACAGTACTTTGAGAAATACAGGTGTGTCGCAAGCAAAGGGCGTCATGAAATATAACCAATATATTTCAGTATAACGATTCCAACACAAGTGAAGTAATACAGTTGATGCTTCTAAACAGGCCGCTGGTCTTAACGCTTCTGTCGAACTCGTAGAACTGGCCCGCGGCCAGCCAGGTGCAGTGCATATGTTCTCCTCGCGTAGAGGGCGCTGCAGTCGTGTTGTCGTCCTCGAGAGGGGTCTGCCCGAGTGCAATTGGCGGACGTCTTCTTCACAGCCATCCATGCTCTAACGTTCCCGACCGGCGTACCCAAGCTCAACTTCACGTCGGAACAAGACTTGTATACAAATGTAATTTGTGACTAGTGGGAAGTCATTTGGACCTAAATCTGGAGATCAGTGGGCATGAGGGACCAATTTTAATTCTAATGCGTTGAATTTGTGACGGTACGTCACATAAATGGACATTTGGAGAAAGGGAAAGGAAGTTTTTGTTATGAGACGTGTGAATTATAAATTATTTCAAGACTGTGTACGTGTGCGCGATGTATAACAAATAGTAAAGAACGTAAGTTATTATTATCAAAACACAAATATCGATGTAATTAACAAAACACAGTTTTTTTGGTATAATCTCTGTGTTACCTAGGCCATGAAGATCAGAGACAATGCTTTGATTGAATTATCTCTCCTGTTTTGTTTCGCCTGGCGGTAGGCCGCCATTGTAGTGCTATCTGATAATTAACGTAAGTTTTATCTATATTTTTGAAAAAATACAATAGAAATTGTTATTGGAAACTGTGTATTATTGACTTAGTTGTCACCTCGTATGACCGCAACCATTAATTATAATTAACAAAATTTTTACAGAACTTCATAGTGCAGGGAGCTCATCTCCCCTATCAGGATTTAGTCGGCCATTACGCTGACTGTATTATTTAATTAAAATTTCATATAATATTAAATGCGAGAGACTTCCCAATTTTGATCTTTCATTAATTTCGAAGTTAAAATTAATTTCAGTTACCAAAATTCACAGCATTGAATGAGTTCCGTATGTTTCATTTTGGCCGTCTAACGACAGACGAGATTCTCTCCAGATTTGCCTTGCAAATAATGAATGAGAAATATTGAAAATCATTACATTCCGCAATATCTCAGTTAATCTTTATGTAATTTGGTACATAAATAAGCAGTAGTCCCTGAGACCCATATTAATAATTACAGTTTGCGTAAGAAAACGCATATTTTCTTTTCTAAATGGCAGCGCTCACGCCAACTATTTATTAGAAGGCGGTGAGTCGCGCGCTGTGTTTAAAAAATATTATATCGTACGTACTTCGGGGCAGCCGATGTCCGTACGAGTGTTATCGCGGTATAAGTTAATTAAAAGTCTCATGCTAGCACACAATATTTAAAACCACCCCAACTAAAATCATAGAATATATAATTATAAAAATAGAAATATACACTTATACCGTGATAACTTTTCACTTTATCTCATTTAATCTGAAAGGAAGTGCGTCATCCACACGAAAGGGTACCTTTTTGCTGGCTGATCTTTGTCGTTTTTCTCGTATTTCAGATAAAAACAAACCTGTTTTAAGTAACTAATGAGTCTTATAAATTGGTAACTTGACACCAAAAAGAAACTGCCATTGTCTTACCAACTGATAAAAATTTGCTATTTTTTGAATATTGAGTGATATTTCAGTTAGAACATGCACTGACTGATGCAGGTTCTACCCGTACTCACGAGCCAGTAAAAAGTGTTCTACGAATTTCGATTAATCATTGCGCTGAAATATTTCCTTATGAGATTTTAAATAGGACAGCTGTCGCAGAATGCATTTCTAGTTTTCCGTGTAGGATATCATGTGCTTGTTCAGTTGAAATGCCTGCAGCATTAGCTTCCTCTTGCATTTTCGCTGAGCGATCTTACATTGCGAAGCCGCGAAATTTTTCAACGATCTCCACCATATTTATATGAATTGTGTGACAATACTTTTGTTTCCCGTGCTTCTGTGGCGTAATTTAAACTCGTCAGTGCTACAGTGAATGGTTATCGTAGTTTTGATGTGTCCTGCAGACCCTTCTTACAAATGAAAATGTTAAATGGTACTACGAATATCTGTTTGCCCTGATATTTACGAAACTTACCAAATGACTTCCGCGTACCTAGTGACTACCCTGGCTACTAAGAAACAGACGTAAATAAATAAATGAAACCTTTTACTATAAATCGTCTTTGGCATGGAAGGCAGAAGCTACCCGTCTTACCAAGAGCGCTACCCACATTGTTTTAACTCATCTTCTTGCCACTGTTAACGATTTGGGTAGCTCCAGTACACATCCACAAAGGGTGTGATGTGGTATAAATGATATTCCATTTAATATTGGCTTAGCGAACCTAAACAGGACAAAGTTTCCACTCAATCCACTGGCGGTGTACGATGAGATACGTAAAAAAAATTCTTAAAATTTTAATACGCTTTAGATGGCTTCACTAGGCAGTGAGTTTATCCAGAAATCAGCATACCTTTCACATGAGCTTTGCTAAAGCTTTCCGTTGCAGCGAACCAATGCATACCAATGCTGCCGCTATGGAACGTGCGGGAGCGGCGTGCCTGCTGAAACTCGCTAACGTTCGAAACAGAAAATAAAACGTAAAATATAAATAAAGCGAACGAGAAACGGAATGGACAACGGGCGCCACGAGCCCTTTCACAACCCAACTCAGATACCAGTGACTGTTTTATGAAGGCATGTCTGTTTGTTGGAACTCCAAGCATATTGATCGGTCCACCAAGAGACTCGAGCAGAACAAAGCGGTTACAAATGTTACTTTCCTACAAAATAACGTGACGACAACAATAACTGGGGAATGAATAAACTTCCTTGATTACAAATATTTCGTTCAAATTGCCGTTGAGATAAACGTGATATTAGGGTGAATGTTGTAATCACCAGGAATCCTAATGTTGTTCTTGTGTACAATGGTACTGTGTTTCGCAGAGACTACTTTCGCACACATTTTCTTACAGGACTGACGATACTTTAGAAAGAGAATATCTTGCGCACACACTTTTCCGCTCAGTGTGAACACGATTTTGTATAACGTGAGGCATTGGTGATTAACGAAACTAATCCTGTAATTTCTGAAACTTTTCCGGCATATTTCTTCTTCTAATAATATCCGAGTGTGCAACCGAATCCCGTCGACATTCTCCCACGATATTTCGATAGAGAGATGTCTGGCCATCTTCAGGTAAGCAGACAAACACCACATTCGCACTAAACTTCGTACACGCCCGGTTTTTTCAGCTGTAAGATGACTTTAATTAATACAACCAGGACCGAGGACCTCGCTGGAAAGCGGAAGACAACCTTAATTTTATTTTACCTAAGCAATTAGTCTGTTGCTCAGGAAAATATAATCAGGATTGTCTCTCGCTTCCAGCGCAGAGCTTGGCACTGGTTAAAACTGTAAAAGACTATTGGCAACTAAATAAAGCGGGCATTTACAAAATTGCCTGCGAGTGCGGTGCTGCATATGTAAGCCAGACGACACTAACTGTTCAGGAACATTGTACAGAATACGAAAGATACACCCATCTCCGGCAACCGTTAAAATCGGCAATAGCAGAACACTGTATTTCCATGGGACACTCAATGGAATACAACAGAACAAGAAATTTTAATTTTTGGGATTCAGTAATCAATGAATTGGTGGAAATACATCTTGCCGATAACTTTGTAAATCGTGACAACGGCTTTCAACGGGATAAAAATTGGAATCCTGTAATTAAAATTATCCAGTCACAGCGGAATCGACGGCGTCATTGGATACTCAATGATTAGACCATCTCTCACTTCCTCCACCGAGGGCAGCACACACAGCTTGGCTATTCCGCACATGTTATTAACTGACGCAGACGCCGAAAGACAGCACATTCCGCGTGCGTGAGAATCCGCATTAATACCGTGAATGCAAGTGGGGTGTTCAGTAGTTATTAGAAGAAACTGATTCTGCCACCGTTTTCGCAGTCGTGTCCCATGTAAATACGAATTCATCGGGATTTTAACTAAACTGCTTGGCGTTGGTAGATGAAAATATGTATTATAAATAAATACTAGTTCTTTCTGTATATAGGAACCGAAACTGGATTGAGAAAAGCTGTTGCAAGTCGGAATTTATGCAAAGACTGAGTGTAGTCTGATTTTTTAACCACTACATCGTTCATTTCTTTAAGGTCATACCTCGCTAACAGGAAACAAAGGGTGTCAGTGCAAGGGACTGCCGGCCGGAGTGGCCGAGCGGTTATAGGCGCTACAGTCTGGAACCGCGCGACCACTGGGATCGCAGGTTCGAATCCTGCCTCGGGCATGGATGTGTGTGATGTCCGTAGGTTAGTTAGGTTTAAGTAGTTCTAAGTTCTAGGGGACTGATGGCCTCAGAAGTTAAGTCTCATAGTGCTCAGAGCCATTTGAACCACTTTTTTGCAAGGGACTAGTGAATTAGGTCATCAGTCATCATCAGAATGGAAAGAAATTACATGTGGTGTCCCACAAGGATCCATCTTAGGGCTGTTGCTTTTTCTTGTGTACATTAATGATCTCTGATCAGTTACATTGCCAGAAGCAGAGTTCGTTTTGACTGCAGATGACACAAGTACTGCAATAAATAGTATGTCGAGTGTAGTTCTATAAAGATATCCTAATGATGTTTTCATGGATATTAATAAATGGTTTAAAGGCAACTCACTGACATTAAACTTCGAAAAGACTCACTATATGCAATTCAGAACCCGTAAGAGGTTTCCACCCAGCATATGCATAAAGTATGGAGAGGAGCAGATAGAAGAGGCTGACACTCTTAAATTCCTGGGATTACAACTTGATAATGAATTCAGTTGGGAGGAGCACACCACAGAACAGCAGAAACGCCTTAACAAATCTGTATTTGCAATTCGAGTGTTAGCTGACATAGTTGACATAAAAATGAAAAAGCTTGCATACTTTGCCTACTTTCATTCCATAATGTCATATGGTATAATATTTCGGGGTAACTCTTCAAGTCAAACAAAAGTTTTCAGAGTCCAAAAGCATGTAATACGTATTATTTGTGGAGTTAATTCACGGACGTCCTGTAGAAACCTCTTCAAAGAACTGGGTATACTAACCACTGTCTCTCAGTATATTTACTCCTTAATGAAATTTGTCCTAAATAATGTATCTCTTTTTCCAACAAACAGCTCAGTTTATACATACAATACCAGGAACAAAAATGGTCTGCACAAGGACTTAAAAGCACTTACTTTAGTTCAAAAAGGGGTCCACTACTCAGGAGCACTCATCTTCAATAATTTTCCAGCAAACATAAAAAATTTAGTTACAAATAAAGATCAGTTTAAAAGGAGCCTGAAAGACTTACTAGTGGCCAACTCCTTCTACTCCACTGACGAATTTTTTAATAGAAACAAATGATGTATTGTAGATATTCATACTACTAGTATTGTTATTTCAGCGTAAAAAAAATTGACATGTTCCACATCCTCGAGGATCTCCTCAGTATGGATGGAACGAAAAACTAATCTAATCTAATCTCACTCACCTCGGTTAATCAGATATTTGATGAATGCTACAAACCGATATAAAGATTTATACACAACGTTTGCGTTATAATGAGAAGATTCTATGGACGAGCATTGTTAATGCATCTAAAGAGTTAGCTGTCACAAATTACTTAAACAACCACCTCCCACACAAACACACACACACACATACACACACACACACACACACACACACACACACACACACACACACACACACACACACACACGGAACACACAACAACGCACCACTAAAGTCATTAACACGCAACAAACCAACCAATAAAGAGAAGAAGATGGAAGAATGGAGACTAACATAACTACACTAAAGAAACAGAAATACGTAATGCATATATGTCCACTTGTTGTCAAAATACAAAAGGCGTCCGATGGCAGTCTGATAGTTTCTGCAGTCCCCCTACGCCATGAGTCAGTAATAAGTCCAACTGTCTCCTTGGAGCTGTCGGAATCTGTAATTTTTCCACATCCTCCGCGCACAATGCATTCTAAGATATTGTTACCACCGTATTCCAGGACCCTCTCGAGCATAACACTGCACGTCGAGAGTGAGGATCAGAAATCTGGCAACTTACAATACTTTCTCTCAAGGAAAACTTCGTCCTGTCGTCCCATTTGTCTTATTTCCTAAACGTCAGTTGTATCGGATAGAAAGATAAACGTAAGAAGGACAAATGTTTCGTAAATGAAAATAAGAAGAATTAGAGTTCATCTTCCTTTCGACTACAGGATTATTAGAAACGAAACACAACCCGGTTTGGAGAAGGATAGGGAAGGAAACGACCGTATCGTGTCAGGGCAGCGATTCTGGTTTTTGTCTTAAGCAAATTTATAAAAACTACAGAAAATCTGCTAAATCTCGGCGCCCATGTGGAAGCTGGAACCACCGCCCTCCCAGCGTTTTACCTTTATACTGCCTTGCTCGATTACATAGGTAACAAACACTCTTCTTCACTACTTATAACAGCTAGCTTGTTATTAGCGAAAATAAAGGCAATGATATTTAGAACTGTATTAAGAACATCACTCTCTTACTAGCAAACGCTCATACATTAGTAGCTCATTTAAGATCTATAAAGTAGATTGGGTGATTCGAACCATTCGAAACTATTTTAATGTCTGTCTAAAACCACCACCAACAAGAGCTGTTTTACGGTGAAATCAACTATCAATGGAGTTAACTGGTTACACTCAGACAAAAACTGAGTGGTTTATACGCTGTCCAGTTACACTGATTTGACCACCTGTGAAAAGCATGGACAACCACGTTTTGTATCGCAGTCTGATGCGAGATGTGCAGTAAAAGTGTCAGTGAGGTTCTGGAAGGTACCGACAGGAACATGGAGCCCTGCCGACTCCAGTGCAGTGGCCAGTTGTACTGCATTTCTCAGTTGAGGACCCTTAGACTATCGACTAGGTTTATATTCGTATATGGGGACTTCCGTGAAAAGGCGAGTACAGTAAACTCCGTTTAGGGATTGACTTGGTCTCCAAGGATAGATGCATAGCGAACCGGACAATCGGGAGTTATAGAAAAAGGGAAGGACTAGGCCCACAAAGCAACTGGTTATTATTTCATGCAAATAACAATTTATTAACAAGTTAAAATTTAACTTAAGATGAAAGAAATGAATACTGCAATTTAAATATTAAGGCCACAGTTTGGAGAAATATAACTTGCATTTAATAATAATAACAAGAAAAGGGCCATATACGTAAGAGTTCAGGTGAAGTTTGCAATTTAAAAGTTAAGGCCACAGTTTGGAGAAATATGACTAGAAGATTACACTTTTCAGCCTACTGTTGTCAACCGAAGCCACACTTAATACTCGTCTAAGGTGTCGGCGCCGTACGGATGCAAGAGGTGCCTTGAGATGGTAATTTTTAAACAAACAGTTGAATGGCGTATCCGGCACATCGGTCCAGGATGAAGCGTATGAACCAGGCTGCGAACAACGTGAAGCGGCAGTCCACGGCCACAAAGTTGCCCCTTTCCACAGCCGCAGGCCCGCACTAGCTGGTGGACGCGACGAAGGCTGACCTCACCAAACCGACCGACATGCCCCACAAACCACTTGTCCGACGCCCAATTCCCTGTGTCGGATGGATGTGGCTTTCGCAGACCAACTTGGCTCAAACAGCCCAACTCATATCTCACATAGGAACCCAATGTCACAAACAAATCAGCTCTCACGTGTAACTACGCTTCCCACCCAGAGACACACCACACCGCCAGCACTTCCTCCTAGCCCGAGTTCGACCAGAGAAGCTAACTGAACAAATAGTAAATCGATAGCAAACTCGAGCCAATGGCGGCAGACAAGACCCAAGCGAAGTAACATATGGCGCCACGGCTCAGACTCCTGCCCTCAAACACACACCAGTCAGCGAGGCAGCATCCGGGCCGAATCAGCTGGTAGGGTTGACTTTCCTGGCGTGCATCATGAAGGTCCTACTGGTGGTCAGATGTTTGATTAGCAGGTTGATCAGCGCCAAAACCCTCAAAATCAGGCGTGATCCTAGGAAACGTGAAACGAACTTTCCTGGAACCCCCCCCCCCCCTCCTGGATGTCCACATTGCTGATGTAGACCAGATCACCCAGCTTCCCCTGCAATGGGCGCCTATTTCGGTTATACAGCTGCGCCTGACGGCAATGGACCATGTGTTAGATCGCGCACGCTGCCAATTTTCCCTAAGGACCTCAGGCGTGATAGAAATGGGTACGAGGTCGTTAATTTTCCACAGATTAGCCAGATGAGAGCTGACAGGGTAAGCAAACAGGAGGGCAGCAGGGGTTGCCTTGGTAGCCTCGTATTTCGCGGAATTAAAGGCCAAGTTCAGCCACAGTAAGCTAGTCTCCCGCTTGCTAGGGGACTTAGATAATAAGTGATTAATGCCCGCTTTACGTCGTGGTTCATCCTTTCGGTGACTGATGCCTGAAGGTAGTACGGGTAGTGGTATGTGTTTAATCCCGTTGCCGAAACAAAATTGTCCAAATGTCCTCGAGACAAATGTGGGAGAGTATTACTAACCAATGTCTGCGGAGGTCCAAACCAACAAAAAATGTTTGTTAGATGGGCAATAGTTACCGCCGCTGTCATCCTCCAACTTGGAATCAACTAAGCCAACCTAGAAAAGGCATCTACGACCACTAGGCTAGGTTTCCTTTGTTGGTGCGTGGAAGTGGCCCGACGTAATCGATAAAGAGCTTATTCAGCAGATGTTCTTCTAGTTGCGATTGTACCAATCCCTTGGGAGACGCGTTGCCGGGTTTACTCATCTTAAAATGTTGCCACTCCGTAACTAACCGTCTGATTTCCCTGTAAAGCGTCGGCCAAACAAGATGCTGTTTCACTTTTTCAAGGGTTTTATGTAATCCCAAATGTAAAATTAAAACAATTATAGCCCTCGTTCGCGAAAATGAAGTCTTTTTTGACCTAGGTTTCGGTCAGTTCTAAGACTGCCTTCGTCAGAAATAAAACATTTAAAACTGGCATGTCACGTATAAGATAAATATGAAGCGATAACGCTTTAGTCACAAAATATTAAAACAGAAAACATAGAAGGTAGGTCACTAAGGGCTGCACCACATGTCGAGCTGCGATAGCGTCAGACTGAGGCGTCCGCGTTACCAATTGCGGGCACGTGAACGTTATACCAAAAGTGCCATCTAGTAGCCGCAAATACAAACCGGCTACTTAACATTCCAAATATACACAGGCGAGATGTTTAATACTTGAAGTAAGAGGCAATATTTCATCTGACAGCAGCAGACATGGTAACAATTTGTCTACATAAGAGCTTAGAAGTACAGTTTAAAGTCTGAATAACGTCATTACAGAATTACAAAGGGAGCTGAATAACTCAGCGAGTATAAAAACGGTATAACATGAAATGTAGTTAATATGAACCATTTAATGAACAAACAGTTATGAATGGACTTAGATAGAAGAAATATTTCGGTAACTGTACAAAGGAACACGAAATCAAATATCAGGTAACGGCTTTATATTGTTGAAGAAGGTTTTATTACTTATTGTAGCTGCTCATCGAGAATGAGGCCATCATTTCGAGAAATATGTTTAAAAATTTCTAATTCTTCGAGAACATCTAATCTACGCCTTTCTTCTCAGTGTGCAAAATGATGACAGGCCATAAGATATCCAATTAAATTCATATAAGTTCCATTCGGAGCAGACGGTGGTCAGATGTTTAGACTCTTCAGTCAATGGTATCTAGTGGTATGCCTGATTTATGTCAAGTACAGCGAACCAACAAGAGCCGGAGAAACACATAAAATAGTTTCAGAGGTCGGGTAAGGGGACTGACTCTAGGATTATCTTCTTATTTAGTAACCAGTGATCGACTACTGGGCGGAAATCCTGCCCCTGGGCTTTGGGAACCAAGAAAATGGGCGAGGCGTAACGGGACGTAGACGGTCTGATGACACCATCCCTCAACAAGCCGTCAAGTTTCTGCTGCAGAATCTTCATTTTCGGTGGTGAAAGTCGGTAGAGAGACTGTGGGACCGGTGCATCACGGCTCAAACGAATGTGATATTTAATGATATTAGTCATTCCTATTTTTTCACCAACAAGGGAACCTCCCCATCGCACACCACTCAGATTTAGTTGTAAGTTGGCACAGTGGATAGGCCTTGAAAAACTGAACACAGACCAATCGAGAAAACAGGAAGAAGTTCTGTGGAACCGTGAAAAAAATAGTAAAATATTCAAACTGAGTAGTCCATATGTAGGATAGTTATGCAACATCAGGGAAAATGCCAGCGCAGCAGCGCCGTGGTCCCGTGGTTAGCGTGAGTAGCTGCAGAACGGGAGGTCCTTGGTTCAAGTCTTCCCTCGCCTGAAAATTTTACTTTCTTTATTTTCGCAAAGTTATGATCTATTCGTTCGTTCATTGATGTTTCTGTTTACTGCAATAATTTTAGTGTCTGTGTTTTGCTACCGCACCGCAAAACCGTGCGATTAGTAGAAGAAAGGACGTGCCTCTCCACTGGGAACCGAAAACATTTGATCGCAAGGTCATAGGTCTACCGATTCCTCCACGGGAAAACACGTCTGATATATTCTATACGACACTGGTGACGGCGTGTGCGTCACATGACAGGAATATGTTGTCGACCCACCTAACTTGTACACTTAGCGAATGGGTAAAAAGATTCTTCTACCTTGCCCGATTTAGGTTTTCTTGTAGATGTGACAATCACTCCCAAAATAGTGATGAAAACATAAGAGTTTGTCACATAAACTGAAAATAAAAAATTAAAATTTTAAGTCGAAGGAAGACTTGAACCTAGAACCTCTCGTTTCGTAGCTGCTCTCGCTAACCACAGGACCACGGCGCACCTAGACTCCCAGTCTCCTTGATGTTGCCTATCTTGGCATGGACTACTAAGTTTGTATATTTTACTAATTTTTTTCATAGTTCCACACAACTTCTTCCTGTTTTCTCGACTGATCTGTGTTCAGTTTTTCAAGGTCTATCCAATGTGCCAACTTATAACTAAATATGAGGGGGGTGCGATGGGGAGGTTCCCTTGTAAGTATGTCAAGAAACTGTGCTAACAACTTTAACAACTGCTCATCGCATTCATGTGGAAGATGGTCAACCTCAAATCGACTGTTGGTACTATTTACATAGTCCGTAGCTCGTGGTCTCACAGTAGCGTTCCCGCTTCCCGAGTACGGGGTCCCGGTTCGATTCCTGGCGTGGTCAGGGATTTTCACCTGCCTCGCGATGACTGGCTGTTGTTGTGTCATCTGCAACATTCATCCCCATTACGGTCGGAGGAAGGCAATGACAAACCACCTACACTAGGACCTTGCCTAGTACAGCAGTGCAGGTCTCGAGAAACCACTCATAGTTGAGGAAAGAAACAGAACTGCCCGATTCGAACGAGCCACACAGTGGTTCATGGCCAATCCTGGCGCAAATAAACAGAGAAGTGCAGCCGGAGACGGCGCGAATTCGAGCGCACCACAGGCCGCACCTTCGGCGGATGCGAGTTCCCCTCCCGGGTGCCCGGCGTCATTTATCAGGACGAGGTGGAGGAGCGACCGGATATTACCGTACTTGATGGTCACGGGCACCACAGGTGAAACACGCCTCCCCATTGCTCGCACTCGTTTGCGAAACTTTATCGCTAAAGTCGGTTCCTAGTCTAACAGGGCGTGGCTCACATCAACAGAAATAGCCAGCTGCTCATCAGCGAACGAGGGAACCTTAACGGAACTGATGAGCTTCTGCATGTCCCGGACGTTGGTCGGACGGAGAGAAAAGACTAGTCGAGACCTGTCCTCAGGTTTGAGGCCCTCTAAAATGTTAGGAACCATTTCAGATTCCGACACTTCCAAGTCTAAGGCATCCATTGCCCCGCGGAACCAATCTACACGCTAAGGTAATATTTCCTTAGCACTCTGAACGCGTCAGTAATACCTACCCTCGAGTTCTTTACGCATTCAGGATGAGAGTTCTTCCCATACTACCAGCTGCCAAAATGGACCTATCGCAAACTGTTCTTTTAACGCGTCAGGGAAGAGCAGACTCAACCTATCACTAGTCAACAGGTAAAGTGAGTATCGCAGGATGTAGGACCCCTAAAGCACCGTCCTGTAGATCTGTTCGCACTAGCAAACACAATAATTGCTGAATGTTGGCCAAAGTTTCAACAGACAGTCTATTAACGTTATTAAATAAACACGTGACCAGATTATGCAACAGGGCAAAACTCGTGCTCAACCAATAACTCGCACCATAAGTTCAAATGGCTCTGAGCACTATGGGACGTAACATCTGAGGTCATCAATCCCCTAGAACTTAGAACTAATTAAACCTAACTAACCTAAGGACATCACACACATTCATGCCCGATGCAGGATTCGAACCTGCGACCGTAGCGGTCATGCGGTTCCAGACTGAAGCGCCTAGAACCACTCGGCCACACCGGCCGGCTGCTCCATAAGTACCTGCTCCGCGGCCTACTGCTTGACTGCCCGAAGAGCTCTCTGAACTAACGGCCTCCCCTCCCCCCCCCCCCCTTTCTAATCCCAACGACGCAGCTTGCTCCTCCAATTCTACCAACACCTCAGTACACTGAGCGAGGCGTGACGATTCTACTGAAGTAAGATGTAATAACTTAAGATCTTTCATCCTGTTCCCTTAATGCACTAACTGGACGCGAATTCGCCCGACCTGCTTACCGGTGGGCTGACACTCCTGCAGAAAGGCAGCATTCAGCCTGAGTTGTTTCATCGCTGCGAAAACAGTATCAAGGGCTTCTCCTACCTCGACAATGGTGTCCGCGGTGATCGAAAGCGGAGTCGTTAACGCTCCTGCAGCCCACCTGGCAATTCGGGCACACTTCCCTGAGCGTCCCACCACAGATATTGAGTTCGTATTGAAGTTGATCCTTTTTTAGGAGGTCAATACTGGAGCAGCCTCTCGGTTCCATGGTGCGACACCGTTACTGAAAAACGTAAGCAATAATTAAACAACAGTTGAAAACATCAAACCAGACTAGAAGTAAACACCATGAAACAATAACCAAGAACACTCCCACACTGATAAAAGAACATCAACACGCTCTGCTACCAGTTGTGAACCAGACAATTGGGAGTTAAGAAAAACAGGATGGATCAGGACCACAAATCATCTTGACATTATTTCATGCAAATAACAATTTATTGGTAAGTTAACATTGAAATTAAATTCAAAGAAATAAATACTGCAATTTCAATCTTAAGGTCATATTTTAAAAGAAATATAACAAGTATTTACTAATAATATATAAATGCCACAGTTTGGAAAAATGTAACATGTTTTTAACATAAATAGTAAGAAATTTGCAATTTAAATCTTAATTCCACACTTTAGAGAAATATACCTTTTTTTTAATAATAATAACAAGAAAAGGGCCAGATACATATAAGTTCTGGTGAAATTTGCAATTTCAATCTTAAGGCCACAGTTTGGAGAAATATGACTACAAGGTTACTTTTTCAGACTACTGTACACTGACGAAGCCACACTTAATACTCATCTTGCGTAAGGTGTCAGCGTTGCATGGATGCAAGAAGTGACTTGAGATGGTAATTTTTAATCAAACATTCGGATGCCGTATCCGGCATATTGGTCCAGGGTGAAGCAGATGAACCACGCTGCGAGCAACATGAAGCGGCAGTCTATACAACCTGATGATTGGCGGTGTCACTAACCAACGATCAGACGGCTACAAAGTTGCCCCTTTCCGCAGTCGGAGGCCCGCACTAGCTGGCGGACGCGATGGAGGCAGCAGACTGCACCAACCGACCGACATGTCCCTCAGACCACTTGTCCAAGAGCTAATTTCCTGTGTCGGATGGATGCGGCTTTTGCGCAACAGCTTTGCTCAAACAGCCCAACTCAGCTCTCACATAGGAACCTGATGTCACAAACAATTTGGCTCTCACGTTCAACTCTGCTGTCTCAGAGCAGCTGTCTTCTCACCCACAGACATACCACCCATCTAGCACTTCCTCCTAGGCTGACTTCGACCAAAGATATTTCATCGTCATCATTTATTGCATTAACGGTCCTTTAGGGCGTACAGCAGAAGAACAACAGGAAAAAATACATTACAAAGTCAAAAACCCCAATAAAAGGAATGTGTGTCAGTCACAAGAGAGGAGGTATTTCCCGTAGATCTTTACTCCATCTTTTCGGCCTCTAGGATCATTCTCCACCGCCATCGGTTCCACTTCTTGAAGGACCAAATATGCTTACTGAACAAATACACTAAGTGATCAAAAGTATCCGGACACCTGGCTGGAAATGACTTGAAAAGATCGTGGCGTTCTCTATCGGCAATACTGGAATTCAGTATGGTGTTACGACCGTCTTCAACTGTTAGCAGTCTCTGTCAGTCAACAGACGAAGTCAGCTTGTACGCTTTTTTGCTGTACATGTCCCTTCACGTCTCCATTTCACTATCAAATCGGAAACAGACGACCTAGGTATGTTAAGCAGTGTGGAAATGTCGCGTACAGACGTATGATACAAGTGATAACCAGTCACCTGATCACGTTCGAAGTCCATGAGTTTCGTGGTGTGAGCCATTCTGCTCTCTCACGATGTCTAATGACTATTGAGGTCGCTCATATGGAGTACCTGGCAGTAGGTGGAAACACAATGCTCCTAATATGAAAAACGTATGTTTCTGGGGGTGTCCAGATACTTTTGATCGCATAGTGTAGTAAATCGATAGCAAACCTAAGCCAGTGGCGCTGGAAAAGACCCAAGCGAAATAAAATAAAGCGCCAAGGCTGACATGGTTGTGTTGAGGGACTGTGGCTTTATGGAGGACGAAATCACCCAGGGAATGCTACGAAAATATTCCCAGATCACAACTCCCCAACAGTTATTGGAGGGTCTTTGCTTTCAGACATTTCACATTGCACACGCTCTAAACACGCCTCTGGTTGGTAATAAGTGAATGCTATGTTTGCACTGTGTGCTCGATTCCACTTAGTGCGCATAACGCACTGTGAACCCAACCAGTAAGGAAATGTGCAATTACTCACCAAGGGTTTGGACTCCAGAAGAATAGCTGCCATCAATGTTCCTAAAATATTCCAGTGAGTTAGGAATGGGACATCTATCTTAGAATAGACAACAACTATTCCTTGTAGTTGTATTTGCTGTTATCAGTTTTGCACATGTTGCGTCATTAGAATGCACAAGAGCAATTTCAGGTATCGCCTGTTCAGACAAGGGGATCCTGGTATTAAATTTCTTAAATAACATCAAATATAAAAGATCAATAATATTACAAAATTCAGGATAGTTAATTATTTTAACTTAGAGAAAGACCCTCTGGTGGAAGACTAGCCTAATGTCGAGCTAACAAATTTTATTCTTTCCCCACAAATGTTAATCAAACGTGGCCATCGAGCGCATGGAGGAAATACGTTAATTTCGGGAAATACTACAAGGAGGACAGGTCTTCCTACTTTGAGCTTCGTCTCGCTGGAGTAAAAAATGGCTTCTGTAACGACATTTACATTTAATGGCGTGCTACGTTCTACACCTTGTGTTGCACGGCGTCGTCGGCTTGGCTGTTGCCGTATGTCGTTGGATCTGTAAATCTATCAAAATCCGATACTGAGCCTAGCCGATTCTATATCAGCAAACTTGCCCCACATTTTCCTGGGGCGAATAACGTTAACTTCACCCTAATCTGCTTCTAAAGGCCGGCCGAAGTGGCCGTGCGGTTAAAGGCGCTGCAGTCGGGAACCGCAAGACCGCTACGGTCGCAGGTTCGAATCCTGCCTCGGGCATGGATGTTTGTGATGTCCTTAGGTTAGTTAGGTTTAACTAGTTCTAAGTTCTAGAGGACTAATGACCTCAGCAGTTGAGTCCCATAGTGCTCAGAGCCATTTGAACCATTTGCTTCTAAAGACTAAGCACACGCACAAGCCTGGCGCGCCATGTATTACTTCGCCATCGCCGTTCTCGCAAGAATTTAACTATACTGACACTCTTCGTTCTCCGCTTAGGGGATTTACGATAAGAATTCAGCAGGTCTTGACTGAAGTTTGGAGCTGGGTGAACAAAGTAACCAATATATCTCCTTTCCCTGTCATCACGTCAGAGGGGGATGCCATCCGACCACACTCAGTGACGTCTCAAGGGAAAGTGCTCGTCCCGCTGGGCAGTTGCGCGTCTCCTCAACTTAGCTTCCTTTCCCTCTACAGTGGGGTTGGACACTGGATGGGACAGCCAATGGCAGTCCCTCTTTCATTTCTAGTAGCCGTGGCTGCCCAATCAGCAAATGGGTTAATAAGTTCAAAAATGGTTCAAATGGCTCTGAGCACTCTGAGACTTAGCATCTGAGGTCATCAGTCCCCTAGAACTTGGAACTACTTAAACCTAACAAACCTAAGGACATCATACACATCCATGCCCGAGGCAGGATTCGAACCTGCGACCGTAGACGTCGCGCGGTTCCAGTCTGTAGCAACTAGAAGCGCTCGGCCACCACGGCCGGCCTGGCTTAATAACTATAGTGCCGTATAATTGGCTGTCTTTCAAGTGAATAGTCAGGTCTGTTACCACCTCTACCCCCCTTCTTATTAACACTTCATCAACCACAAGAGTGGAAAGTTACGTCCTCACGCGCCGCTCACGTGATATACTGTACTTCCCCCAGTTTTCTGCCCTGCCCATCACCTGCGCTTGACCTGCGACTCTGCAGGCTATTCTTTTCAAAAATGTTCAAATGTGTGTGAAATGTTATGGGACTTAACTGCTAAGGTCATCAGTCCCTAAGCTTACACACTACTTAACTTAAATTATCCTACGGACAGACACACACACCCATGCCCGAGGGAGGACTCGAACCTCCGCCGGGACCAGCCGCACAGTCCATGACTGCAGCGCCTCAGACCGCTCGGCTAATCCTGCGCGGCGGCTATTCTGTCACAGCGTGGCTAACTAAAACTGGCTTCTCCTCCAGTGATGCTTACATCGTGTTTCTTCCTAACTTCAATATGCAAATTTATGTAAGGGAGTTATTCTCGTCATTCTCGATGCCACGTGTATTAAACCTCACACAAGTGAAATATACACACAAAAATCCGTCCCACGCTGCTAAACCAGTGTCTTGCAACACTATAAACGACACGTGAAACTGAGGTATCCGACATGTAAGGTGTCCAAAATCCAGACGCCTTACAACGCCAACTGCCATCTGTCCGATGGAGCATAAAGCATTATTCATCTTAAAATGGCACCTGTAGGGACTCAATGAACGTCCAGCTGCGGTACTGGCATGCAAATTTCAGCATTCGTCGCCGATGAACAGCAGTCAGCATGGGTGAACGAACCAGGCGGCTGGTGCGAAGGACCACATGCAGCAACGTTCGCTGAAAGGTCGTGGACGAGACACTGTTGGTAGCCCCATGGTTCATCCAGGAGGTCAGTTGGTCAAACGTTTCACGTCTATTCGCCTGTACACATCACGGCAGCTGTTGTTCAACCCTGTCATCTACAGCCCGTAGTACACAACGGTTGCCTATGCGTCTGTTTTGGATAGTACAATTTCTCCATGCAAGGTACCGTTTAATCGCGGCGGCAAGCGAACAGTTTACAGACTTGGCCATTTCGGAAATGCTTCCACACTTCACCCGAAAGCCAATGAACGTGCCCTTCTGAATGTCAGATAAATCGCTGCGTTTCCGTATTACGATAACAATTCCACTGTTTCCGCGTCTCCTCGACGCGATTTATTTGCCCTCCACTGCTAGTGCTGCCATTTTCCGTCTGTGAGTGGTTACTTCTCGTTGACATAGAACGTAAACGGTGGTCGAATTAATGTGACTGGACCGTGTAATTCTCCCTAGAGCCGGCCGGAGTGGTCGAGCGGTTCTAGGCACTACAGTCTGGAACCGCGCGACCGCTACGGTCGCAGGTTCGAATCCTGCCTCGGGCATGGATGTGTGTGATGTCCTTAGGTTAGTCAGGTTTAACTAGTTCTAAGTTATAGGGGACTGATGACCTGAGAAGTTAAGTCCCATAGTGCTCAGAGCCATTTGAACCTTCTTTTTTTTGGCCCTAGAGTCAAACACGAACACCAGCAGTAAAATGCCTGGGGTGGCAGTTTGAGAAATCTTAACAGCGTTATTTTCTCTCAATAACAGTACCAACTTCATGAATACACAATATGTTTAGTATCTGTGACAGAGCTCTTGGAGGTCGTCGTCTCTTTCATGCTACAAGGTAACAATAAATACATTGAATCGGATACTGTAATCTCAAAAAAAAAAAAAAAAAAAAAAATGGCTCTGAGTACTATGGGACTCAACTGCTGAGGTCATAAGTCCCCTAGAACTTAGAACTACTTAAACCTAACTAACCTAGGGACAACACACACATCCATGCCCGAGGCAGGATTCGAACCTGCGACCGTAGCGGTCGCGCGGTTCCAGACTGTAGCACCAGAACCGCTCGGCCACCAGCGGCCGGCTGTAATCTCAAGCTATCCTTTTCGTCATGATGTAAAATACAGAATTTGTGCCATTATATCCTGATCACGAATTAGTATTTCCGTTTTATTGTTCAGCTAAAACTCCGTACTACAGTTCAATAATAAAGAAACTATATTGTGGATTGCTGACATGGCTCCTAATGTACAGTCGCACTGTGCGTGTAAACATTAAATGTAGCGGACGTTTGCTGCAGTTGTGCTGCCCATATAGTAGCCGGCTTCCGTTCTCTAAAAAAAGGATTTATTGCCCGCTAATAATTGCAACCGTTCGCTCAAAACAAGAGACGTGATTTCATAATGGGCTAAACATAATAAACGCAACCAAAACTTGTTTATCACGGCTGCTGATAATGCAGACGTTTTCAGTGAAAGTTTTTGTTCGTATTCCAACCGCTGCCTTTGAACAACGGCGTGATGAAAGGATTTTGATAGCTTTGTCGGACACTAGAGGAGAGTATTACAGTTTATGCTTTATCGCTTAATACGCACTTCACGTATTTAGTTGGACAAATCACCATTTGTTGACTGAAAATTTTTCTCTGAAGCTGAATATCATTACCGCAATAGAGTACGTAAATGCTACAGGTTAATTGAGTTAACAATAGCTTTCTAACAGACATTTCATGTAAAGAGCGGATTTGTGTGAGGTATGGAATCAATTATTTATTAACAGACACAGATCTGCTTTCATTTTTTGAGAGGAACAGATCTACTTTCTTCACTATCAAGGGTCCTCAAAAACAATTTTCCATTTTTGGGACACGTCCACATTATGTCCCACATAACAGTGGCAGTCCTGTTGGTCAGTGACTACAGCGTGTTGTCACAACAGGCGTTCACATAAATTACTTCCGAACGGCTTTCAGCAAACATATTTAGATCATCAAATACTGTGGTCTTTAGCAGAGTGCCTGATGCAGGTCGGCGCTCCTATAAAATAAACAGCGAAACTCAGCACCAAGAGAAATTACTAGGTTATAAGGCTCATTGAATTATTTAAAACAGTCAAGTTTTTATCTGAAATAAATGAAAATCAACAAGTAAATAGGTACACATTGGTCAGGATGACACACGTCTTTCAGCAACAATAGAAAAGTTACCGAATTTTTCAATAAAGTCTTAGGAAGTCATAAGTCAATATTCACCGTAGCCCTAGTGCCAGCGGAGATTCGAAGAAAAATCTACGTATCTGCAGTTACTAATAAATCACGTGTCTGTCTGGAGAACAGCAATACATTAATCATGTTACATTGAACTCTTTCCGTGTTCATCGTTGTGAGCACTTCAAATTGTTCGGCTCTGTGTAAGTGTGTGTGTATGTGTGATTTCTTCTGTCGTTTAAATTGTACTGCTCTTTATAGTCGGCGTGGGAGGATGCATGTGTGCGTGTACGAATCTGTGTGTGTGTGTGTGTGTGTGTGGTATTGGGGGGTAGGGGGAGGGCGATGGCACGTTGTCTTAAAGAAATTTGTTCTGTAGAAGCAATTACAAATTATTGAGTTATTAGTCCCAAAAAATGAAAAGGTTTAATAGTAATACACTAAACTAGAGATTTTGGTCAGTATTCAGTGGTGAGAGCGATTTACATTTCAACTGCTTACTAATTCCTCTCTATCAACACTAGGAAAGTGCAGAGTTCGTCCCGAAAGTGTTTTTCGTCTTTCTGAGTCCTGACGTAAAAAAAAGAGGCTTTATCTGATTGTGCTGGAGCCCACTCAATCTCCAGACGCAAACATCTAGATAAGGTATTCGATTCTCCAGACTTGTTTGCCCTCTCAGCATCCCTTTCCTAACAGAGCTAAGTTAAGAATCACAGCCTCTAAAACAAGCAGGCTCCTCTTACGAGAATAAGTATGTTAATACATCAATTTCAACACTGTGATATGCACTAGGAAAGAAAATACTGTTATTGGTCCTTTGTCTTATTTGGGAAAAAATAAGCAATCGAGATTTTATGGAAATAAAGCCCTGAATAGTTCTGAGTAGTGTACGTGGTAATATAAGAGAACAAGTTTGCACGTTGAATTATTTAGTCCGTGTTATCTGACAAAATGAATACATTCAGACGGCTATAAGCGACACACATTCAAGAATCAGGAACTGGATTTCTTCGAGTTTTGAAGGGATGTGTGAGGTTAGTCTCAGAAGTAGATTTCTTTTAGAGCAGCTCGACACACGTAACCTAGGAAAAAAAAAAAAAGAAAATGCTCGGAAAAGATACACTTAGTTTCAAAATCAGCCGAGAAATCAACCAGAGTCTGGAAGTAAAGTGTGATGTATTACGACAGTTAAACTGATGACGTATGCCTTATCGCGTGAAACAAAATATTCGATTACCTTCACTTCTTTTTTCTTTGAGAAAATTTAATCCTGATATTTCTAATGTATCTCAACATTCATCTCAAACGCAGTCATTTCTCGGCTTTCGGAGGAGCAGAAATTAGCAAAACAATCTAGAAAAAATGAACCCGAATTCAACGGCCGTGTCACTGAAAATTGTTCACTAAATCCTACAGCAAACGTAATGAAACTATAAGCTGACCACGGAGGGGCATCACTCTGTCGCTCGAATCTGTCGGTCAGTATTGTCGCCTACTGATTGTACGGAGAAACACCTGGGATGGAAGCGAGTTCACGTGTAAAATACCTTTACATATAACCGAAGGATCATTCTTATTTTTAGTAGTGCGAAGGCGCAGAACTGTCATCTTGAGCTTCAGAAAGACAGATTTTATTAAAAAGTGCCGGTAAAGTTTGCTAATGCCGTTTCTAGTGTTTCACTGTCCTCTGATAACGCACATCGTTAAGTGGCAGGTGTTACGGCAACATACGTCCTAGTTATCCTTTTCCATTAATCCTCTAACGACAGACGTGTAACAAAGACATTGATAATGGAGTCGTTTTATGATGGATTATCCCAATACGTATCATGTATATCTAAATTCACTCAATCGAGTACCGACAGCGTTGTTTTGATGAAACCACTTGCCCTTGTCGTTTATCTTGGACCGTTTGAGGTATTCCTCGAAATATAATGAATTCGACTTCGAAGGAGTGTGCGAATATAACTTCAACTACTACATGCATTTCGATATTTATCCAACGGCCTTCACGCAGCGTTAACACCGGTTACCGCCAGATCACCGAAGTTAAGTGCTGTTGAGCTGGGCTATCACTTGGATGGGTGACCATCCGGTCTGGTGAACGCTGTTGGCAAGTGGGGTGCACTCAACCCTTGTGAGGAAAACTGAGAAGTAACTTGATTGAGAATTCGCGTCTGAAATCACGTAAACTGACATACGACCGGGAGACCGTTGTGCGGACCACAAGCCCCTCCATATCCGCATCCACTAACTCCTTTGGACTGAAGATGACACGGCGCTTGGTCGGTACCGTTGGGTTTTCATGGCCTGTTCGAGTGGAGTTTAGTTTTATTTTGATATTTGACGATGGAGACTACGAAGAAATATTTCGCTATTGTATGGGTGTATTGATCATATCACGCGTTTTTTTATTGACATTCCTGTCTTAATACTGCATTTCTTGACGTTCTACTGTGTTTGAGAGAAATCCTCCTGCTGAAGGAACGACTAACAGACTACGGTAAATCTAAAAAGCCTGCTGAACAATGCTCTACTGCTTCTGCAGTTACTGGCTGTTCTATCTATTAGTACTTGTCAGGCGTCCTTTGGACTCATTTACGACTTTATTTTACTCATTACATCTTTAATATTTCGGGATTATTCGCAAGCGGTCGGCATCTGAACTGTCACAGACCCCTATTTTTATAGTTATGCTCGGTCTATTTCTACTCAGTATTCTGAATCTTGTGCAGACTTCATTACTTCGAAATAGATGCCACAGCCGTTGCTTGATTATGCTCAGGGCTGTGTTTACGCAGAGACCAGGTAGGCTTGTGCATACGGCACCGATGGACGTAAATGACCACTTGTATATACTGTAGACTTGGCCAAACACACACACACAAAATAAGGAACTGCATGTAAACAAATGGTTCAAATGGCTCTGAGCACTATGGGACTCAACTGCTGAGGTCATTAGTCCCCTAGAACTTAGAACTAGTTAAACCTAACTAACCTAAGGACATCACAAACATCCATGCCCGAGGCAGGATTCGAACCTGCGACCGTAGCGGTCTTGCGGTTCCAGACTGCAGCGCCTTTAACCGCACGGCCACTTCGGCCGGCCTGCATGTAAACACAAGAGTCCGCAAGCGTGGGGGACAAAAGTGACTACAGAGTCTTTAATCATATATTGAGTGGATAGCCATCAGTTCTCTGGGACATTATAACTTTTTGAGCCACTTACAAAATTTAGTTCTTATGACATGAAATGTCTTGAAAACGACCAACTGATTTATAAAAAAATGGTAATTGTAGATCCTCGCCCACCTTCAAAACTTCTGCGGACGCCCATGCACGTAATATGAGAAAAAGGAATACAATCCAGAAGTCAGTAGCAGTGTCTCTAGCGTAAAGTACATTGTGTTGTGAGGATACATTCCGCTAAGAAAGACTAAGAACTTTAATAAACAGACGCGGCTATGGGGGAGTATCCTGTTATGATGTGAGGATCAGGCGTGGTTGAGTTGGCATGCATGTTTTGTTTTGACAGCTGAAGGAGCTGTAGAGGCCACGCTGGGAATGAGCTCAGTGAGCCCTATGGTAGTCGCGGATTTGTTATTAGATAGCTTTGGACCTCAGCGACTGGCAGACACCTTGCGTTTTAGATTTACTGGATCTGAGAACAGAGAGACAGGGTAAATGCATGCACCGGGGTGTCATCGGAAAAACGAACGGCCCCGTCGTTCGCAATGGGAGTGGAGAGGGGAACTGCCCTGGTTGAACTCAGTGACTAACATAAATATTAAACAAGCCTAACTTCAATAAAAACTGGATCCCACTAGCAACGAATAAGCTAGTAGCATAGTTATACAGACAAAAATAAAGCAAGTGCGTAGATAAAAACGCTACCTCGATCGGAAAAGCAGTTTTTAAGTTGTACAAAACATTCTCGGACATCTTGCCGCGTCAGTTCCACGTAAAAGCTCGAGCTTTCGATGATCACCTCCACCGTCTCTGTCGGTCAGTTGCTTCTGACGAAGACGAAGAAGCTCTCGATAGCTCGAGGTTTCACGCGGAACTGACGCGGCAAGATGTCCGACGACGTTTCATACTAAAGTGCCTTCGAGGAAGATTTCGTTATTTAGTGCTAAAAGTTTTGTATCTAAAATGAACTTGCAAAATTAATATCTAGACAATGTCTTGTGCGATTTTCACTAATTATGTGTTCACGTTTAGGTGTCGTTGAGTGCTAAAAGTATCATAGTAGATTTCGTATAAACACTCCAGATTTTAAATCTGCCTCGTGATGACTGGATGTTGTGTGATGTCCTTAGGTTAGTTAGGTTTAAGTAGTTCTAAGTTCTAGGGGACTGATGACCATAGATGTTAAGTCCCATAGTGCTCAGAACCATTTGAACCATTTCTTTCTTTTTTAAATTACAGGATGGAATATACATTCCATGCCTAAAACCTTGAATTTCCACTGAAAAATAAATAAATCTTTGAAATTAGCGGAAGCATTATGATGTAAAAATATATAGGAATGTATGAACGTACTTACTCTTAGTTTTACTTGTTTATATTTGTTAGAAACAAAATGCCGTAGAGCAGAGTTTACCATAACAAAATCGATATTCGTGTTACTGAACAAAATATTTGACTTCGGAAAAAAATAAAGAACAGAAATGGAAATACGAGGAAATATGCGTGTAAAGTGATGAACGAGGCGGTTTTTTTTTACATAGGAACCGTCAGAATTAAATTAAAACAACTAGGTATGTCGTAGCAATTTTATGTTTACATGAAAGCCTTTACTTTAATCTGCATTTACACATGACTGTCACTAGTATTAAGGCACAGCCAGCCTTTGAATGTCATTCTTGCAGAAATCTGCAGCCAGACTAGGCAATAAGTGCATAAAACACAATTGGTGACACTTGAGAAAACTCATCACATACGTCGAAATTGTAAAACGTCTGTTCTCTCTCACTTTTTCGTCAACTTTTCGCTCCAAATCATCACTAGTAACCGCTTCCTTCCTCAACGTGCACTGCTCTGGAAGGCAGAAACGTATCAGCTTGACTCACAACAGACCGAGAGTTTAAATACCCTGCAGTAAGCTGGTTCTCAGTCAGTTGCAATCATTCGAAATTGAGTACTAGTAGAGGCAACATACACGCACGAGAGTCTACAAGCCACGTCTTGATAGTGTCTGAAATTTTCAAAGTGTTTAAACGGGGACTTGTGATATTATCGTGTGACGATAGCAAATGCTTTGAAAACGTTTCGGTTTGTGAACTTCGAATAATTAGCATTAGGCGAACTAGTCTGAACTCTGAAACTTTATCGTGAATGTGTTACGAGTGATCTGAACTTGAAATTTTATCTTATTCGCATTCGTGGAACTTTAAAGAATACGCCAAATGAACTTTGATTTATTTTTCGAGATTATTCCGGTAGTTTATTCGATATTTATGGTGAGATACTGCTCTAGTTTCGTTTACGCCCTCGAACCGTCATATTCTGTTTCAGCAATAAACCATCATTAACAGCTTACAGTGATAAAGAAAAGTTAATAAACCAAGTTTTTCGTTAAATCCTAAAATACTGTGAGTTGTCACGTTATTTGTGATTGCAAATTCCTGTCTGCGTACAATGAAGAGTCAAAACATGATGACCACCTGCTTAATAACTTATTTGTCCGCCTTTGGAACGAAATGCGTCACTGATTCTGCGGATCAGGGATCGGACAGTTAGTTAGTAGGTTTGTGGAGGTATGTGGGATTAGATGTCTACGCACAGGTCATGTGATTTCGGTAAATAACGAGCCACTGATCTGCGTACAAGGTGATGGCGCCCGATAGCGAGCCGGATGGATTCCATAGGACTACATCAGGCGAATTTGGACCCCAAGACATCGAAGTGAGTTTACCATAATACTCCTAAAACCATTGTAGCACGGTTCTGGCTCCGACACCCGGATAATTACGAGGTGTGGCTGGAAAAAAACCGGACTAGTACTGGTGAAACAATAAAACGAATGCAATAAGGCTGAAAGTCGCGTGGCCTGTCACGTGACTCTCGCTCCGCCTACTGCTCGAGTTTCATCTGCCTCCTGCACTCAGTCTGCCCGTGGCGTCTGTTTTAAGTAGTTGACGTTTTGTCTGTGCGTCGGAAAATGTTGAGTGTACAGAAAGAACAGCGTGTTAACATCAAATTTTGTTTCAAACTAGGAAAATCTGCAAGTGAAACGTTTGTAATGTTACAACAAGCGTACGGCGATGATTGTTTATCGCGAACACAAGTGTTTGAGTGGTTTAAACGATTTAAAGATGGCCGCGAAGACACCAGTGATGACACTCGCACTGGCAGACCATTGTCAGCAAAAACTGATGCAAACATTGAAAAAATCGGTAAACTTGTTCGACACTTTCCTTGTCAACTCCTGTTAACTCAGACACTGCTCTGATTGTTAAACGGCGATCTTGTCGAACAAGTTCACCGATTTTTTCAATGTTTGCATCAGTTTTTGCTGACAATGGTCTGCCAGTGCGAGTGTCATCACTGGTGTCTTCGCGGCCATCTTTAAATCGTTTAAACCACTCAAACACTTGCGTTCGCGATAAACAATCATCGCCGTACACTTGTTGTAACATTACAAACGTTTCACTTGCAGATTTTCCTAGTTTGAAACAAAATTTGATGTTAACACGCTGTTCTTTCTGTACACTCAACATTTTCCGACGCACAGACAAAACGTCAACCACTTAAAACAGACGCCACGGGCAGACTGAGTGCAGGAGGCAGATGAAACTCGAGCAGTAGGCGGAGCGAGAGTCACGTGACAGGCCACGCGACTTTCAGCCTTATTGCATTCGTTTTATTGTTTCACCAGTACTAGTCCGGTTTTTTTCTAGCCACACCTCGTACACTGCTGAAAGATGACATCGCCGTCGGAGAAGACATCAAACATGAATGCATCCAGGCGGTTCGAAGGTGCCATCGTCTTCAGTCACTACCAAATGTCTCATGCAAGGGCAGCAATGTCTCTCATAGCATAATACTTCTCCCACCACCTTTCATCCGTGGCGCGCCGCACGTTTGGAGCCGCAGTTCATCTCGATGACGGCGTTTGTTTAGACGCCCATCCACACAGTGATTTGCCCGAAGAGCAGACACGTTTTCACTGACCAACACTCGCATCCCGATGGCCCAGTGCCCACTGAAATCGTAGTTGACGATTTCACTAAGGTAACATGTGAACCAGTAGGGGCTGAATGCTGCGGAGCTTCGTGTTCAAAAATGTACAATAAACGGTTGGCTCCGAAACGCTTGTGCGTGCACTAGCATTCTATTCTTTCGGCAGAGATGCCACAGATCACCATCTCTCCTACTTTACAGAGTAGCGAAGCCTCAGAACCCGACGTTCTGTCAAGAGTCGTGGACGTCCAACCATTTAGCGCCTAGTGGTAGTTTCACTGTCCTACCTCTTTCCGAAGACCCTCACGACACTAGCACGTGTACATTCGACCAGCTTCGCCATTTTTGAGATACTCATTCACAGGCTATGCGTAATGATAATCTAACCTTTGTCAAATAGCTTATCTCAGTGACAATTCCCATTTGCAGCCCACATCATCGCTAGGGTGATCCCCCTTCGGTGTCCGCTCCGCTCACATACATTTGTTAACGCGTCACGTGACCGCAACGCCACCAGGCAGCAGCATCCAACGTCGCGGTGGGCAGTAGTCTAATGTTTTGGCTGATCAGTGTATTGTTAAACATAGCGACTAGATTCCCAGGGTAAAGAGACAGATACGTTTGCTTGGCCCATAGTCTTCAGTGTAGCCAAATCTAAAAAATAAAAATAAATAAATAAAAAGCATTCAGATGTCCAACGAACGGCGATTTGCAGTTATCTCTCAATTTATATTTCATGCAGACGCACGTGGGGGCTCACGACCTTAAATCAACAGAATAATTCCTAGGCAACATCAATTTGTTTCCAAGCAACACATGGGTAGCAGCATAATTGTAAATACACTACTGGCCATTACAATTGCTACACCACGAAGATGACGTGCTACAGACCCAAAATTTAACCGACAGAAAGAAGATGCTGTGATATGCCAATGATTAACTTTTCAGAGCATTCACACAAGGTTGGCGCCGGTGGCGACACCTACAACGTGCTGACATGAGGAAAGTTTCCAACCGATTTCTCATACACAAACAGCAGTTGACCGGCGTTGCCTGGTGAAACGTTGGTGTGATGCCTCGTGTAAGGAGGAGAAATGGTACCATCACGTTTGCGACTTTGATAACTTGTCGGATTGTAGCCTATCGCGATTGCGGTTTATCGTATCGCGACATTACTGCTCGCGTTGGTCGAGATCCAATGACTGTTAGCAGAATATGGAATCGGTGGGTTCGGGAGGGTAATACGGAACGCCGTGCTGGATCCCAACGGCCTCGTATCACTAGCAGTTGAGATGACAGGCATCTTATCCGCATGGCTGTAACGGATCGTGCAGCCACGTCTCGATCCCTGAGCCAACAGATGGGGACGTTTGCAAGACAACAATCAACTGCACGAACAATTCGACGACGTTTGCAGCAGCATGGACTATCAGCTCTGAGACCGTGGCTGCTGTTACCCTTGATGCTGCATCACAGACAGGAGCGCCTGGGTGCACGAATGGCAAAACGTCATTTTTTCGAATGAATCCAGGTTCTGTTTACAGCATCATGATGGTCGCATCCGTGTTTGGCGACATCGCGGCCAACGCACATTGGAAGCGTGTATTCGTCATCGCCATACTGGCTTATCACCCGGCGTGATGGTATGGCGTGCCATTGGTTACACGTCTCGGTCACCTCTTGTTGGCATTGACGGCACTTTGAACAGTGGACGTTACAATTCAGATGTGTTACGACCCGTGGCTCTACCCTTCATTCGATCCCTGCGAAACCCTACATTTTAGGAGGATAATGCACGACCGCATGTTGCCGGTCCTGTACGGGCCTTTCTGGATATAGAAAATGTTCGACTGCTGCCCTGGTCAGCACATTCTCCAGATCTCTCGCCCAATTGTAAACGTCTGGTAAATGGTGGCCGAGCTACTGGCTCGTCACAGTATGCCAGTCACTACTCTTGATGAACTGTGGTAAAGTGTTGAAGCTGCATGGGCAGCTGTACCTGTACACGCCATCCAAGCTCTATTTGACTCAATGCCCAGGCGTATCAGTGCCGTTATTACGGCCAGAGGTGGTTGTTCTGGGTACTGATTTCTCAGGATCTATGCACCCAAATTGTGTGAAATGTAATCACATGTCGGTTCTAGTATAAAAATTTGTCCAATGAATACCCGTTTATCACCTGCATTTCTTCTTGTACCAATTTTAATGGCCAGTAGTGTAACATTCGTGTGGTCGCAGTTTTGAGTTGGAGCCGGCCGAAGTGGCCGCGCGGTTCTGGCGCTGCAGTCCGGAACCGCGAGACCGCTACGGTCGCAGGTTCGAATCCTGCCTCGGGCATGGATGTGTGTGATGTCCTTAGGTTAGTTAGGTTTAACTAGTTCTAAGTTCTAGGGGACTAATGACCTCAGCAGTTGAGTCCCATGGTGCTCAGAGCCATTTTTTTTTTTTTGAGTTGGACGGTGACTGTTAATGACGCTGGTCATAACCGCCTTATAGCTGTGGTTTACGTCACTTTATATACAAGATGACAATGCTTTGATTGTCAGTTGTAGTGATGGCTCGTGTTAACAGTTTATCTCTTTTCTTCGAAATTAGGCTACCTATGACATGTTTACTTTAAATAATTGCATTGCGGGAAATATTTTTGTAGTATGAAACCTTAAAAATTTTCCTAGGCAACAAAAAATTTTATAAGCTCTAAATTCTTCGAATGCCAAAAGGAATGAGAGGAAAGGGCGGCTGGAGGAGGGTGACGAATGCAGGATGTGAGGGGACGGGAAGCTGCCGAAACGTCTCTCGCGTAGGTCGCTGTCGTCTGTAATGTCATCCTTTCAGGCACGCATAGTTGTCAAGATACAAGCAAAGCTACTGCGAGAATTTCATAAGACGATTGTGTGGTCCATTGGTAAATGACTTTTTCTGTCAATAAATGGTAGAAACGCAACGTGGTCCTCATCCAGATTTCGTTACTCGTGAGACTTCTAGGATATTTGTTAGCCGAGGTACATATGGTAGTAAATATCCTTCGCAAGGACGGAGGGAGGGCTAGTCCATCTTCAGTCATGCCCCGAATGTGGTAGTCCTTCAGTGCAGCCTGCGCCCTTCAAAAGAGGGACTTTAATAGTAAATTATATCTCAAACGGTTCTCTTAAAGACACAACCGCAGGAGTCTTCTCTATATACAATAATTAGAAGGTAGTTCACTCTTCGTCATCTGCTGCATGTCTTCGCTTGCAGCACAAAGAATGAAACACCGTCAAGGACAAAGCTATTTTATTGACAAGTGGCGTGGCATGCGGGCTTTCAAATAACTAGGCACCCACCGACACAGATTTGAAATGTTAAAAGTTTTGGCTCGTTTCGTTGTCTAGGGCTGGGATACGTAGTTGCCGCATTACAGGCAAAATACTGCTGAGTCTACAATATACGATAAGAGTACACACATGAATCGAATGGTCGAAGGTTTCTATCACTCGCCAATTGCGAATTATGAAGGTAACTTATAAATTTATAAACGAAAGTTTGCAATTAAATAAAATCTGCAGGTACTATCTTAACGACTTTAAATGATGAGTACGATAGTAGAAGTACTTTTGAAAATGTGGCATATTTCTGCAAAACACTTATTGGTGTCTATGGACCAGCAATTAAATAAAATATAAGTTGAATAACAAGGAAACAATAGATTCCTACAGTACGTAATTTGTTATGAACAACAACACAGCTCGCGAGATATTCACTTCTAAACCCACACTATCTCTTCACTGTAGAAGCCACGGAAATCTCAGCCGGCCGCGGTGGCCGAGCGGTTCTAGGCGCTTCAGTCCATGTCCGCCTCGGGCATGGATGTGTGTGATGTCCTTAGGTTAGTTAGGTTTAAGTAGTTCTAAGTCTAGGGGACTGATGACCTCAGATGTTAAGTCCCATAGTGCTCAGAGCCATTTGAACCATGTTTTTTTTTTTTTTTTTTTTAAATCTCACAAGATCACAAGTCGGCACTCCGAAGTATATCTGTCTTTCGCGACCACGCGCAAACCGCTCCACTTTCCAAGTCTTTCGTGCGTCCGACGCGCCGTCGCGTCCAGCACCTCCCGTTTCCAGTGCCGTACTCCTCACAAGGGAACATTCCCAGCGCACCCCCCTCAGATTTAGTTATAAGTTTGCACAGTGGATAGGACTTGAAAATCCGAACACAGATCAATCGAGAAAACAGGAAGAAGTTGTGTGGAACTATGAAAAATATACGCAAAATATACAAACTGAGTAGTCCATGCGCAAGATAGGCAACAACAAGGATAAAGTGAGCACAGGAGCACCGTGATCCCGTGGTTAGCGTGAGCAGCTGCGGAACGAGAGGTCCTTAGTTCAAGTCTTCCCTCGAGTGGAAAGTTTAATTTTTTATTTTCAGACAATTATTATCTGTCCGTCCGTCCGTTCGATGCGAGGTAACTGCGCCTTAGTATGATGACGCTACAGCTAAACAAACATCGAAACACATGACGTCAGTCGACTGCAGCGCACGGAAGAGAGAGTATTCCTGCTAACGAGGCTCCCTGGCTGGCAGTTGACTATTCGCTACTTTGGACGAGAGTGCATTAAATACGTGAGATGCATTCCGTGGGCAATACGAATCCAGCAACTATAGCTCGCGACTTCAATAACAATGTCAATGAATATTTTCCGAACTGTAAGGCATCGTAAAGTTCCTTAAGGGATCGAACCATTGTCGAACATTTATATGATTATTTCCTACATTTGTTGGTAAACAGTACGTGTGGTGATGATTGTCTGAAAATAAAAAATTAAACGACTCTCTCGAGGGAAGATTTGATCCAAGGACCTCTAGTTCGGCGGCTGCTCCCGCTAACCAGACGACCACGGCGCTCCCGAGCTCACACCCTCCTTGATGTTGATTATCTTGTGCATGGACTACTCAGTTTGTATATTTTGCTTATTTTTTTCATAGTTCGACACAACTTCTTCCTGTTTTCTCGATTGATCTGTGTTCAGTTTTTCAAGGCCTATCCACTGTGCCAACTTATAAATAAATCTTAGGAGGGTGGGATGGGGAGGTTCCCTTGTCAGAACTGCCGCACTGCCAGAACTACCTCGTGTCCTCTCCGGAAACGATGCTCCCAACTTGTCTCCCCATTCACGAGTGCTGTGATTGGCTAGAGAGCTCGCGCCATGTCTTCAAAACAACGCACCCACACACATATTTAAGCACATACGAAATATTGGATTTACAATGAAATACTTGAAATTAAATAAATATTCCTACGGCTGGACCATAACACTCTCTAACACACATTATTAAATGCATAAATAATCATATATCAAAAGAAAAGAAGCAAAATGTAGGCCAGGAGCTTAATGTCTGTGTGCTTTCTAAAACACAGTAAATAGTTGACCAGTTTCTTCATGAATAGTATATATCGGATATAAACAAAGACATAGATGAATAAATATATACATAAACATGCTGCTACCATTGTTTCGTGTAACTGTGGAGAACTTACGGCCTGACGCGATCGATAGTAATCGGCCACTTTGACCTCCAATAACTCATGTACTATTTAATTACATGCCTGTAATTCACACCAATTTAGGTTTATACTAATAGCTTTCTAAAGACACGGCAATCGACAAAACCGGATGAAGCGTTTATATTTTGGAAATTTGTTGCTGGATGTTACTTGTATAATTTACCGTCAGATACTAAACTTTAAACTAATAAAGATATTGAAAATCTGATTGCACCATCAGAATCGTCGTGCAAATAATAGAAATCTTTTTGACGTTTCATGATTCATCTGGCTACTATTAATTTCTATACGAACTGTGAAATGTCTCCCATGATGGTTTCACAAAGTCCGCCATCTTTGGCACTCTCAGCATACACATCGCCTTCATCGACACAAGGCACCGTCCTCATCACAGCGGAATTCCCAGCCACGCGGCTGGGTGAACCACGTGCTGCGCCCGTTGTGAGGCACCACGCGGTTGCTAACGAGCTCGGCCTTGCCACGCAGCCCCGAGCGGGGGCCGCCAACTCTGAACCTAGAATATATCCAGGGCGCCGCAACTCACCCGTTACCTCACAGGCAGGTACTTCATCGTTGTAGGATGATGTGATAACAAATTGAATCCTTGAAATAAGAAAGACTCTAAGTGCCAAAAGCATGAATGGGAGGAAAATGAGTTTTAAGTAAACTAGGAAATTAATGGTCACAATTGTATTAATATTGTTTTTTATTTGAAAGGTTAGCATAGTATCTACATAGGTTCCAAAGGAAATTAAAAACAATGTGTTGTAATAGTACGAAAACCTTATGCATGAAGGAATGTGGCCAAACATCAGCTACTAAATAACCGTAGTAGTGTACAAAATTAAAGACAGTTGCAGGTTTTCGCCATGAATTTTAAACTTACTGAAAGTGAAAATGCAATAAAGGGCTATAAGTAACACAGTTCAGTACTCAGCGGAAAGAGAGTAAGAGTTCATTCTCTTTTTGTAAAACTCTATGTGGTCATTATTTGTTTATTTGTCAGGTACTGCACCATTTCAAACAAATCTTTCTTCTTTTGTTCACAGACGTAGCTTGTAACATGCAGGGTATGTAGCAGCATTTTCTTGACATCTTGTGCAGCTTTTCTCAAAATAGGGATACCTTCCAAGGCCTCAATTTGATTAAAGCTTCGCCTGGTCTGAACTATATGACGCTTATGTTTGTCTAATCACAGTCATTGTATTTGGGTATCTTTAGATTTGTTGTGTTTATAGTAGAGTCTTCTACTCCCTTGAAATCTAGGTAGTCAGATTCATTCATGTTACTGATGATAACTGACATCATTTGTCTTGATCGCTGTATCATGTCCTTTACATCTTGTGGAACAACACATTTGGTGACTCAAGAATAAACATTCTGTCCACCTACAGTACAGGTTAGCGATCAGTAATGTGACTTATCTTTTGTGCTGGATAATATCTTAGAATAGATTTATGACTTGGACTTATCTATTCATTCCCTCCATTTTTCAGCTTTTTCCTCAATGCTGCCACAGTATCTTCTGCTTTAATTTGTTGCTTCTTTCCGTCTTGACATTTTATCTAATGCAGGAGTAAGTTCATGGAACGCAGAGCCTTTCATAAGTTAACGGCATTGGTTGCTAAACGGCATGCCATTTGGTAACTGTATTTGGTAGTACACTTTTAGTGGCAATTTGAGCTCAGATGGTAGAGCACTTGCCCGCGAAAGGCAAAGGTCCCGAGTTCGAGTCTCGGTCGGGCACACAGTTTTAATCTGCCAGGAAGTTTCCTATTCTGCATTCATTTCTGAACTCTCGTGAGCAGGTAGATTTCATTACTATGCTGTCGGACAGCTACAATGACTTTCAGTTTATAATGAATTATCAAGATCATCTAAAAAGTTTCATTATTTTGAAACCATGAAAAAGTAAGCGCGCAAAAGAAACAGCTATAAACCTGCTGGACATTTACCAGCTTTCGGTGCTCCTGTAATGTCGCATTCCGATAACGGACGATAATTTGTAAACTCCGTATCAACTGAAGTACACACTATGTGAAATGATATTAACATCTTTCATGGTAAGCCAAGACACATTCAGTGCCAGTGTTCGGTGCAAGGGCGAATCGGGACAATGAAGAAATGTTGGGTGCATGGGTGGAGCAACATCAGACTTCAAACTGGCCTATCGGGTTGCAATTCATTGAGCTTCGGAAAAATCGCGCTCTCCATTCAGCTAAGGATTTTTTCATAACATAGGACGACATTTAAAAAAAGACTACTATAAAATGTTGTAAAATTAATAGTGTCTTTGTGCAAGGTGCAGCCTTCACAGCTTTATTAATTTGTAGAAACTGGTTGATTGCCGTATGAAGTTATATTTGGATGTTCTGCTGGAGTTGTGTTGCTATCGCCAGGAATTCCTTATGACGAATTCCTAACGTGCGTAGAGAAGAGGATATTGAGACTGTTTGATAATCGTGGAGAGGAGAATGAGCGAGTAGAAAACTAAAATAGAGCAGACGTAGATGATACGCCAACTGAAAAATAAAATAGAGCAGACATAGATGATACAAAACTGTCATTACAAATGCAATTTTTAATCGCCTTATATTTTATTTGCGTTGCGATATATGTTGAAATGTATTGCACTAACATACAAATTTTGCGGTCCTAATTTTTTAAGGTTGACTGTTCCAAAATATTCGCATGCTGTAAATGATTCAGCTGGTATTGACAAACTTCTTATTGATGACAGAAGGAAGAAAATTAGCGTCGAATGCAAAAAGTTCAAAGAATGTTTGCAGAAAGAAGTAAATAAAATGATGAGAGCGTCATCGACAAAATTTCCTCCAAATAACAAAGAACAACTGTACGCGTTTCCATACTAGGCTGTACTGTGTTTGAGGGTCTCCTGGAAACCTATTTGCTGTGATAATAGAAGTTGAGAAAGGCATGTATAGGCTCTGTAAGTACAGATTTCAATATAAATTCTTTTTAAAACGCATAATGCGCATAAGGAACTCATAGTTATAGCACTTTTGGCATTAATGTATGCATGGAGTAAGTTTGAAAATAATTTCAATCATAGAACCTTCAGTTCACAATACAGAATATTCTACAATAACTTTATGAGAAATATACATAGGTTGTACTACGTTTAATTATTCAGGAATTCCATGAAAATCTATTCATTGTTATTTTATTGTTTTAGGTACTCCTTGAGATATATTAAGGCATAAATTACCAGATCAGAAATCAACTCCTGTACTGAAAAAGTTTTTGGAGTTGGAGGAAACAGAGTCGGCAAAAAGTAGAGAAATAAGTGTACGAAAATCAGCTTTGCTAACAGTGTATCATTATCACAGGCTTTTCGGATAACTTGTTGCAAAAGTGACTAAAAAGGCAGTAAGTGATAATGTGGTGCACTCTATGTTTTATGTTATTCAATCTATCATGGAAGTCAGTGTCGTGAAAACAACTAAAAAAAATTGCAATGGTAGTTTGTGTTTAGAAAACAAAATTCGCTTACAATATGCTATATACATAAAAAAGAAAGTATTGTGGTTGAAAGTTTTTTAAATAAAATATGCTATATACCCAAAAAAAGCAATTTTTAAAAGAAGCAGACTGCTTTATTTTGGTACAAGGTTTTTTGTGCTTTATTTATCAACACTGCTCAATAGCAAATGTTAAGCAATTTCAATTTCATGTATATAAGAATTTCCTACGCTATTTGGTCTCTTACAAAAATACCCGGCCATTAACGTTAATGGTCAGATGTATAGAGGAGTAATAGGGTGCGACGTTACTTTCAGAGAGATGACGTTATTTCGTTCTTTACTTCGTTGTCCATAACATATACAAGTACAATTTCATTCTGCGCGTAGAACTGTATACTTCTTTTGTAGTATCAATGTAATGTGCCATAGAGTGAATAAATAAGTATGCACCTCTTTTACACACTTCAAGGACACGGCTATGCATTTCTGATGTTTCTCAGAAGCTCAACCATTCCATTTTTGGACATCACGCCACTCGTGGAACACAGATCCCTCATAAGCTACATAAAGCTTGCGTTTCTTTCTCCCATCTCCGCTCTTTGAAAAGCTGACATCATTTCCCCATTTTGATGCGTCTAAAAAGTATTTATTTTCCACTTTTTTATGGTGATCACCAGTTTCCGTACAGGCTTGATGCAGTCCACCTCTGCCAACCGTCTCAGAGTAGCACCTTCACCCTCCATCCTCTATTATTTGTTGACTGTATTCCAATCTCTGTCTTCCTCTACAGATTTTACCCTCTCCAGCTACTTCTGACACAATGGACGCTATTCCCTGATGTCTTAACACACGGCCTGTGATCCTATTCTCTCTTCTTGTCAGTGTTTTCCATATATTCCTTTTCTCGCCAATACTCTGGAGAACCTCTTCGTTCCTCAGCTTATCAGTCCACCTAATTTTCAACATTTTTCTCTGACACCAAATCGCAACTTCATCGATTCTCTTCTGTTCCAGTTTTTCCACTGTCCCTGTTTCATTACTATACATTACTGTGCTCCAAACACACATTCTCGAAATTTCTTCCCCAAATTAATGCCTATGCTGGAAGCCAGTATACTTCTCTTGGCCAGGAGTACACTATTTTACAGTACTACTTTGCTTTTTATGGCCTCCTTAATCTGACATTCATGGAGTATTTTTCCGTTTAGGTAGTAGAATTCCTTAATTTCTTCAGCTCATGATCGCCAGTCCTGATATTAAGTTTCCCCCTGTTCTCATTTCTGCTACTTCTCATTACTTTCGTCTTTCTTCGATATAGCCTCACTCCATACACTGTTCTCATTAGACTTTTCATTCCACACAGCAAATCCTGTAATTCTTCTTCACTTCCATAGAGGATAGCAATGTCATCAACGTATCGTATCACTGATATCCTACGCCTTGAATTTTAATCCCACTCTTGAACCTATTTATTACTTTCGTCATTGCTTCTTCGCTGTATAGATTCGACAACACGGGTGAAATACTAAAAAAAAAGGTTCAAATGGCTCTGAACACTATGGGACTTAACATATGTGGTCATCAGTCCCCTAGAACTTAGAACTACTTAAACCTAACCAACCTAAGGACATCACACACATCCATGCCCAAGGCAGGATTCGAACCTGCGACCGTAGCAGTCGCGCGGTTCCGGACTGAGCGCCTAGAACCGCATGACCACCACGGCCGGCGGCGAAATACTACATCGTTGTTTTCACCGTTTTTAATCCGAGCTCTACGTTCTTGGGCTTCCACTCTTATTCTCGCACTTGTCGGCTTTTTCAGTCTTCGGAATTGTCCGGATGATGTTTCCCGAAAGTCAGTTCTAATACCCGATACCCTCTCTCTTCTCTACCCACTCCTCTTTCTTCTTCTGTTACGTCATTAGACGAGTTTTCCCACTCATAGAGACCTTCAAAGTACTCTTTCTATCTATCTCCTCTCTTCCTTGCGTTTTCAGTGGAATTAACAGTGCAATCTTCATGTTTACAGCTTTGCTTTTAATTTCACCGAAGGTATGTTTGACTTTTTTGTATGCTGAGTCAGTTCTTCCGACAATCACTTCTTTTTCGATTTCTCCACATTTTTCATGCAGCCGTTTCTTCTTAACTTTCCTGCACTTCTTACTTACATCAATCCTAACTGACTTGGATATCTGTATTTATGAATGTCCTTGTACTTCTGTTTTTCTTTCCTATTCATGTGAATGCCGTTTCTAGGGAACCCATTCCTCTTGAAGTGCCTACAGAGCTATTCCTTATCGCAGTGTCTGTAGCCTCAGAAAACTGCAAGCGTATCTCTTCGTTCCTTATCCCACTTCTTTGAGCATTGATACTTCCTGACTAGTCCCTTGAACTTCAACCTACTCTTCATCGCAAGTAAATTGTGATCTGAGTCTATATCTGCTCCTGGGTTCGCCTCACAATCCAGCATCTGATTTCGGAATCTCTGCCCGACCATGATGTAATCTAACTGAAATCTTCCCGTATCTTCATTCACTTTTCATGTATAGCTACTTTTGTGATTCTTGGTGTGTTAGCCAGTAATAACTACAATTTATTGCAGAAATCAGTTCTTTCTCCTCCCCCATTCCTGCTACTTTTTCTTCATTTCCTTCTCCTACTACCGCGCTCTAATCCCCTGCAATTAATATGTTATCTTCTCCCTTTACCTACTGAATTACGCGATCAGTACCTACACTTTTTACACCTATTTATCTTCCACTTGCGACGTTGGCATACCTAGCTAAACTATCCTTGTTGGCATTGGTTTGCTGATGTTTACGCTATCAGTAAACTCTTTGCACTTCAAATGGTTCAAATGGCTCTGAGCACTATGGGACTTAACAGCTGAGGTCATCAGTCCCCTAGAATTTAGAACTACTTAAACCTAACTAACCTAAGGACGTCACACACATCCATGCCCGAGGCAGGATTCGAACCTGCGACCGTAGCGGTCGCGCGGTTCCAGACTGTAGCGCGTAGAACCGCTCGGCCACACCGGCCGGCAAACTCTTTGCAGTAACCACTCTCTACCCCACTTTCCTATTCATAACGAATCTTGTTCCAGTTATACCATTTTCTGCTGCTGTTGATGTTACCTGTTATTCTTTGATCAGATATCCTTCTTTTCATTTCACTTTATTTATTTATTTTATTTATTGATTTATTTAACCTGGCAAGATTAGGGCCATCAGGCCCTCTCTTACATCTAACCAGGCATTCTACTTATTTTACATTCATATGTTTTAGTAGGCATGTTAAACTACATCTAGTGTAACCTCCCCACAACATATTCTATTAATAACTATATTTATTAGTAATGGTGCCACAGCTAAGTGTGACGTTCCCACAGAAATTTTAAAAACAATATTTATTAGAAATGGAGCCACAGCTAAGTGTGACCTTCCCACAGAAATTTTAATGGCAAAGACAATTAAATGAAAGCTCGCTATCTGACTCAAGTACAAGTTCCCATTAAATAATGAACGCTAATCCCATGATAATGAAACTGTAATGATAACCTAAACTCAATTCAACCGAAAAGTCGGTGTTTGCCCTGTGCGAAACGAGAATAAATTTCTTACCTTAGTGAAACTGCATGTCAAAATTCTGCTCTTATTGTTCTCTTGCGCTTGCATGAAAAGCATTGGAAGTACCTTTTAAAAATCTTTGTTAAAAGGAAATGGAAGGAAATTTGAATGATTGTCTCTAAAATTGCTTTTAAATCAAAATTATTATTGGGGGCGATTTTTGAAAGTTAAATTACAATGAGTGTTCGTTACATTATCAGATGAGCGCAAAGCTGCATGGTTATTTATTTAAATAAATTATACCTCGTCCTGAATCTCGACCATTGTGATGCCGACGCCCGCCGACTGCTCTCCGCTACTGCTAGCAACCGACTCCAAGCACTACTGAGGACTGACTACTGCAGACTGACTGACTGCTCGCTACTGCGAGTCGAGCGCAACTGCTCTGGTCAGAGATTCTACAATGTCTCAGCATCGCTGCCGCACAACATACGTGTTTCATAACCCTCCACTGGGGGGGCAAAAATTTGGCAGCGATGGTGAGTCATTTGGACTTGCCATCGTAACAAATTTTTCCTTTAATTAACAAAATATTTAGATGTATCACATGAATTAAATGTTGTGCGCATGCACCGATTACAAAACATTACAGACAAGACAAAATATAAGTACAAAACAAATCAGGAAAGATGTATATACAAATTATTTGACAGATAACAAAGTGTACACACACTAAAAAATTCTTTAGCAGTTTCATAACAGGCAAAAAAAAAAAAAATCATGTTGACAAGTGTCATGAGTGCACATGCACTGCAGTGGAGAACATATCAGTAAAAGACGAAATGTATATACAAGAGTAACAAATGACATAAATCATAAAAGGTATACAGAATGAACACAAATCATATCGAAAATTGAGAAGAGTGCACAGGCACTGTAGTTCAGTTGAAAACATATTCACATAAGTGCACATGCACTGAAAACTTTTGAACATTTTTATAACAAATAAACGCAAGAGTAGAAAAAATCATCAAATCACAAAAAGTATATAGATGACAAGAGTGCACACATACTGCACTTCAAAACAAATCGAAAATGTCTTTAGTATTTTGACAACAAATGGCAAAAATCATGTCGACAAGTGACACAAGTGTACTCGCACTAGAGTTCAACAAATCGAGAAAAAATGTATATGCCATGAACATAAATGGTGTTAGTAAAAAAATGATTTTCACTATTAGGATAGGAAAGGAAGGATTGCATCATGGTTGTAGCACTTTAGTTTGCACATAGCTGCACTGAAAGTCCATATCTTTCCACAGAATCACAACTAAGTGATACAATCTGCAGTTCCGTTCCCAGAAGTATTTATCAGCTTATCAAGACAGTGAAACGTCGTAGTAGTATTCCATACTATCATTTGGCAGTATACCAGGTACACCAAACAGTGGGACCAGAATAACGTCTTCATCGGTTACGGTGGTGGATAGCATGTCGTGTCAACACCACGCTCTTAAGAGGCGGCACACAGTGCTCCATAACAAAGTCTTGATTAGTGATTACATAAGTAGTTTCTTCGCCTACAGTGGTGGACAGCATGTCGTGTCAACACCACGCTTTTAAGAGGCGGCACACCAACGTAGAATTAGTGCAAAAACCAAATATAGTGCTCCATGATAATGAGGATGGACAAGACAAATGGATGTTACAATAATTTCAGGTAGTTAGGTCAGAAGGTGAAGGACATTAACTAACACACAAGTCTTGATTAGTGATTACATAAGTAGTTTGCGGTATCCATACTCTAGTCATTGAACATTTCTGTACCATGAATGTAGTATTACAGAAAAATGTTCATTAATTAATTTAAAGACAAGAGTGGTAATCAATCGCCATCAAGTATTGAGTATTACAAAACATTTTTCCTCATTCAAATGACATATTTACAAGTAACTATTAACACTCAGTGGCCTAGCAACTTTCGATTAGTACAAAATATTTATCATCATTCAGTATTAATATGGGAAGTCATCATTGAAAACACTAACAAAACGTTAAGTTACATTAATTATTGGCACTCAGTGGCCAGCAAGTATTGAATAGTATAAAACATTATTCATCATTCAGTATTCTTCATATCATTAAGAAATCATTATTAGAAAAATCAGTTAACTACAGTCATAGCATTAATAAGCATGGGCATTATAAGTTACATTAATTATGGGCACTCAGTGGCCAGCAAGTATTGAATAGTATAAAACATTATTCATCATTCAGTATTCTTCATATCATTAAGAAATCATTATTAAAAATCAGTTAATTACAGTCATAGCCTTAATAATCATGGGCATAATAAGTAATTACATTAATTATGGGCACTCAGTGGCCAGCAAGTATTGAATAGTATAAAACATTATTCATCATTCAGTATTATTCATATCATTAAGAAATCATTATTAGAAAAATCAGTTAATTACAGTCATAGCATTAATAAGCATGGGCATTATAAGTTACATTAATTATGGGCACTCAGTGGCCAGCAAGTACTGAATAGTACAAAACATTAGTAGCATTAATAAGCATGGGCATAATAAGTAATTACATTAATTATGGGCACTCAGTGGCCAGCAAGTACTGAATAGTACAAAACATTAGTAGCATTAATAAGCATGGGCATAATAAGTACTCTCATTACAATAGATAGTGTCAATTATGTTTTGGTATCATTAAGAAGTCATTATTCAAGTGACATACTATTCAGAGCTGATCAGTGTTATTCAGAATTATCATAAACTAGTGACATTATCTGGGACTGTTAATACATTTTGTTTTTTCTGCTAGCAATGCATTGCTTTGGGTAATTATAAGGGAAAGCAAGAAGAAATAAGAGAAAAAATTGCTTCTAGGTTGTTCCTATAAATGAAAAGATTGTGTAACGTCATTCGTCATGAGTCAGCTGTAGCAAGGTTATCACATTTATAAATGATAGACACAAGTGGGTAAGAAAAATGCAAGTACTAGAACAGGTATAATAAGTAACAAGTTTAGTAACTATCATAAAAAGCTTTTCCTGAAAGAAAAATACAAAATGGATTATTGAACTGAAAGAAGAAACGCAGACTATGCTGAAAAGTAGTGAACTTCGAATTAACAGGTAGTGAAATGTGTATAAAAAATGTGTTCCATAGCTGTCCTTTCCAAAACCTTCAGTCATCCTACTACGCAATATAACACCTGCTGTCAAAGTAAACTGCAACAAATACTTAAATAACTACATAGCATAAATACATAACTTCAACATTATCCTCATCTGTAAAGAAAAACTTCATTATTCATATCATCATAACTCCATCATTATCATCACCTGTAAACAAAAACTTCATTATTCATAGTACCATATTCTTCATCATTGTTCATTATCAGCATTCATTATCATCTGCAAAAATCATTTCATTATTCATCACACAACTATTCCTAATCCCTAGCATATTTCATCACTTAAAACTAAAATGTGTAGTTCTGTCTGACAGCTTGCATCAATCGCTTTGTATTCTGAAAGAAAAAATTAGTTAAGACTGCTATTCTGCGATGTGTATAATATATTCTGGTTAATGCTTGTTAATTCTGATCCATTTACTCGTCCTCATTAGCTTATTGCATCTTCTTTCGTTTATTCCGTAGGTGAAATTCCCACTTCTGTTTAATTCATTTCCTTTACGCATCATTTATTTCTGAAATTGATGAACAAAGATTAATGTCTTGCATTTAAATCATATACCCTTTAAATAGTGACTGGTTAATGGTGACTCAATTAAGCATACAACATAACATGACAGAAAACGTAATATCTCAAAGCACAGACAGTGTTTAAAGGCAAAAAGTGTACAGAGAATATGGTAATGCAGCAGCAAAAAAGAAAAATGTAAAACAGTCACGATGTTGAGATGTCACAAGGCAAAATGTCAAAGTCAAATGGTGTGTGTTATACCTTAACTAGTTCACAGTGCATACAAACAAAACATGAAAACAATCGTACATACATAAGAAAGACAAAATGTGACATTCGTTGTGTTCAGCTTATATGTAGTGTAGTTAATAGATGCGATAATTAAAGACTTCAATGGAGAGAGAATTTGATAAAATTAATGCGTCATTATAGAGAATTGCATAATTATTCATAAAATGCGTAAGTTCATCTGAAAAAAATGCACGGTCTAGTGTGTAACGACAAGAAGAGCGACCTGCTAACCTTACCTTGCCGGGCACTTGCCAAGAAAAAAATACGATAATCATCAATAGGTAGTCACATAAATGTAATTGCATAAGTGGTCACAAAATGTGTAAGTTCATCTGGAAAATGTGCACGGTCTGATGTGTAACGACAAGAAGAGCGACCTGCTAACCTTACCTTGCCGGGCACTTGCCAAGAAAAAATACGATAATCATCAATAGGTAGTCACATAAATGTAATTGCATAAGTGGTCACAAAATGTGTAAGTTCATCTGGAAAATATGCACGGTCTGATGTGTAACGACAAGAAAAGCGACCTGCTAACCTTACCTTGCCGGGCACTTGCCAAGAAAAAATACGATAATCATCAGTAATTAGTCATGTGAATATAATTGCATAAGTGGTCATAAAATGTGTAAACGGCCTCATAGCATGTTACATCGTAAAGTGGTTTCATTCGATAAAGGGTTTAATGTTTGACACATGATGGTTGCCTTTCGATTTTCTGGTTCTCAGAGTTTCGACGTGTACAACATTGGGGTGAGGAATGCTGCGAATCCGATATGGACCTGCGTATAGAAGTTCAAATTTATTGCACTTACCTTTTAATTTGCTGGATAAATAGTGTGTACGTACTAATATCTTCTGTCCAACGTGAAAATCTCGGTGTCTACAAACCTGTTTTTGCTGTCTTCTCCGGCGCTCTGCGGCACGTTTGATGTTGTTCAGCGCAATGTCAATTATTTCGTGGTGTCGTAATCGACGAGATGTAGGAAATGTTACTAATTCTTTGATTTTGTTTGGTGGTTCAACGTTTTTCAGTATAACAGACGGAGGTAGCATAGTGGATTCATTTGGAATGGAATTAATTACATCTTGAAATGAGTGTACGTGTGTGTCCCAATTAACATGTCTTTTGTGGCAGTATATTCTACACAGTTTACCAATTTCTTTCATTAGTCGTTCACAAGGGTTCGAAGAGGCGTGGTACTTGGATATATAAATCGGAGAAATGTTTCTAGCTCGTAACATGCGTGTCCATATGACAGAACGAAATTGTGATCCATTGTCAGAAATTACTTTCATCACATGCCCTACATGAAATAAGAAATGCTTTACAAATGCTTTCGAAACAGTTTTAGCAGTAGCTTTGCGTAACGGAGTGAAGGTAACAAATTTTGAAGTGAGTTCAACAGCGACAAAGATGTAGCAAAAACCTCTATTAGTTCTCGGAATTGGACCAAAAATGTCTACTGCGGCCATATGTCTTAATTTAACAGGTACAATGGGATATAATGGAGGAATGTGTGAAGTGGTGTCAGACTTAGCTTTCTGGCAAATTTTACATGACGCTAAAACTCGTCGTATACGTTTTTCCATGTTGGCAAAATAACAGTTCTGTCTCAGTATAAGAAAACATTTTCTGGATCCGTAATGTGCATAACTTAAATGAGTGTACCAGATTAATTTGTTAACAAGTTCGTCCGGAATGCATAATAACCAATTGCTGCTGTCTGGATGAGTGCGGCGAAACAGAATGTCATTGCGTACAGTGTAGTGGTTCCTAATCGTAACATTATTCTTATCTTGCCAAAGGTGTTTAATTTCTTTCCACACATTGTCTTTGCTTTGCTCTCGTGCTATGTCCTGTAATGACGATGAAATAAAATTTTCAAATGCTACTTGCTGAATGTACATGACGCTGAAATTTACTTTGCAGAAGTTGGTTGCTACGTCTTGCTGATTGTTGCTGAGAGAACGAGAAAGTGCGTCTGCTATTACATTTTGTGTGCCGGGAATGTGAACAATCGTAAAATTAAATTCCTGTAAATACAGTTTCCATCTACTTAGTCTGTCGTGAGTAAATTTAGCTGAAAGTAAAAATTGTATAGCTCTGTGATCTGTGTAAACGGTGGTATGTCTGCCATAAAGAAAGTGCCGAAATCTCGTAAAAGCCCATACAACACATAATGTTTCTAGTTCAGTAACGGAATAATTTCGTTCAGCAGGTGACAAAATGCGGCTTGCAAATGCGATGTTTTTAATTACTGTTGAGCCATCTTCTTCAATTTCCTGGAAAATATGTACGCCTAAAGCAGTGTTAGAACTGTCGGTGGTAATGGAAAAATTTCTGGTAAGATCTGGGTGCGATAAAAGTGGAGCATTCAACAAAGCATGTTTTAGGTTCATAAATTCAGAATGTGCTTGCTTATCCCATGACCAAATAGTATTTTTACCTGTTAATTGGCATAATCTAGGTGTATCTAAAGCAGAGTGATGAATAAATTTACGAAAAAAGTTAATTAAGCCCAAAAAACTGCGTAATTGTTTCTTTGTTGTAGGAACAGTAATGTCACGTAGAGCTTGAAGTTTTTCTGGATCAGGCGCAATGCCTTCTGCTGAAATTACGTGTCCAAGAAATTTTATAGACGTTTTGCCAAAATGCGATTTACTGAGATTAACTGTGAGTCCTTGAGCGTGAAAAGTTTGCAATAGTCGTTCTAAAATCAGATTGTGTTCACACCAGTTAGCTTCTGCGATAAGAATGTCGTCTACGTACGTCGTAATTCTGTCTTTCAGTTCTGTCGGAAGTATTGTGTTCAAACCGCGAATAAAAGCTGCAGAGGAAATAGTTAACCCGAATGGTAATTTGCAAAACTGATAACAGTCACCAAAACAGAGAAATGCTGTGTACTTTCTACAATTCGGATGAAGTTGAACTTGCCAAAATCCCGATTTCAGATCTAATGTGGAATAAATAGCTGTACCGTGAAATTTCTGTAGCAGTTCTTCTAATGTCTGTGGTCGATCTGTTTCATTAATAATAATGTCATTAATGTGACGTGAATCAAGTACGAGGCGAAGTGAGCCATCTTTTTTCTTAACAATATGCAGCGGGTTTATGTACGGGCTAACTGCTGGTTCAATAATTCCTTGATCGAGCATATCCTGCAATTCTTTTTTAACTTGTTCTCTGTGGATATATGGAATGGGATAATGCTTAGCTTTAAATGTGTCGTGCTGTTTGACTTGAAATTCATACATAAAGCCGGACATAGTACCAGGAATGTTATCGAAAACTGGAGCTTGCTCTGAAAGAATTTTGTGTAATTGCGTTCTTTCGTCATCTGTATTTGCACTGCTTTGTTTAACCTTATCGGAAATCATCTGCATTACGTCGTAGTCAGCTTCGCCTGGAGTATTATAGTTATGTACGTACGTGTCGGTGAACAATGCGGAATTACAGTTTATGTTACGTGTTGCGGAAATGACCTCTGTGCAGTTAATTGTTTGTTCTTCTGCAGATAGTGAATGTTGAAATTCTAAAGCTAATTGCACATTTTCATCTTTTAACATTAAATAAGAATTTTGGAAATCAACCACTGCGTCGTGTTGTACGAGAAAATTAGTACCTAAAATTACGTCTGTTGTCAATAAAGGAACAATCCAAAAATTTGAGTGAAAAATATGACCTCCAATACAAAATGATAAATGCGTCTGTAATTTCACATCCACTCCTTTACTCGATACTGCTCCTTTCACTTTCGTTTTGCCTAAAGGAAATGTAGGATAAATATTCTCTTTGTTACACTCGTTGAAAGTTTCCTCATTAATGACTGACATAGGTGAGCCAGAATCAATTACTGCTGAAAATTTCGATGAACCTATTTTAATTTCGATGACAGGATGTGAAATGATTTTCTGAATAACTGGTTTTTCCTGCAAAAGAGTGTCTCTGATGTCGTCAAACGTAATTACATTCTCGTGAACAACATTTTGCGTGTCAAAACTAGTGCTTGTGTTATTGGAAGATGCGTCCTGTACGGTATCTAGTCAGATTCTATCTGACGTGTTATTATTTTCTGGATGACGTTGTGGCATTTCTACAATTTGAACAGTTCTATTACTTCTTCCAGACGCATTACGCTCTGGATGATACCTACTGTCGGGTTCATTCATTAGAATATGTTCTTGCGGATGATTTTGCTGTTGGTAAGATCGACTGTTATTGTATGTACGCTGAAAATTGTGCTCATCGTTTTTACGTCTGTCATGATACTCATTCCTATACGGTGCATTGCGATAGGAATTGAAATACTGTCTTCTTTGTACGTAGTTGTTTCCTTGCTGCCGTGCGTTACTATTTGTTGGATCTGGGATTACACGTGCACGCGGTGAAACATTAAAGCCTGGTTGACCTTGTGCATTCCATTGTTGGTTAGGTACGCTAACCGGCTGACTTTCATGTTGTTGTGGCGGAAAACGTCTATTGTTACTAAAAGGTGGTTCCTGTTGCTGAATATTTTGATGATATTGATAATGAGAATTTTGCCTGTTATTAAAGTTCTGGTGGTTGTCGTTCCTAAAGTGTCTGTTACTTTTCCTGTTGAAATTACGTCCCTGATCGTAATTACTGTAAGTTTGTTGACTTTGATTACTATACGAAAAATTTTTGTTTACAAAAGAATAATCAGATTGCTGCACTTCTAAAAGCTGCAATAGCTCTCTGAATGCTGAAATGTTTTCTTTTTGCTGACCCGTTAGAAGTGACACTCTTAATGATCGTGGTAATTTAGAGATACATAATTGAATAAGTGCAGATTCACTATAAGGTTCACTCAGGTACTCGTTCTGTTGCACCATGTGCTCAAAAAATTGCGTCACACTCGGAAAATTGGAGTTCTCATAATTTGGTAAGCTAATTAACTGATCTTTAATTCCGCGCTGTGTCGTTTTTGACCAATACGCAGATAGAAACGCATTCTGAAACTCTTCCACTGAATAACATTGCCTCGCGATCGGCCTCATACGAGTTGCCGGTTCGCCTTCCAAAAAACTGCAAATAAATTCAAGTTTATGCGTAACGGGCCAAGTCGGTGGAAAAGCAAAGCTAAACTGTTGTATCCAATCTAGCGGGTGAATCTGTGTTCTGTCGTTTTTAAATACTTTAAACTTTCTCACTGACAGAAAATGTTTGTAATCGAAATTATCGTCTCTGTGTGATGGAACAGGTTCATGGTTGTAGGAGAATCTGTTGAACTGTGATTGTTCGGACTCTAAGTCTCGTACTCTCTGTAGATTACCCAAATTACACGCGTTGCGCGAGTCTGGCAAATGTTCGAAAAGTGGCGTCTGCTGTGCTGTGTTATTAACTGAAGTGTTTTTCATCTCTGTTACCTCCTGCTGTAAACTTGACAATTTTCTACGCAAGGTGTTATTAGACGAATCGATCTCATTAATTGTCTGCTGTAAATTTTGAAATTCAGGTGTTTGGTTGAATGAAACCGGTGAAGTATCGTCTGATTTATTGTCATTAGTGCTTTCGATGACGTCAATACGACTGGCCAATTCATCACATTTTTCAGTCAGTATTTTTACCTGATCATCGGTTTTAGTGTCATTGGCATTAATCTGGTTTTGCAATTTACGTGTAGTTTCGTTCAGTTTTTTAACATCAGCTTTCACGACATCGGAATCCTGTGTTAGTTCTAATTGTTCGAGTCTGTCGGTCACTGTTTGAAAATCTGTTATGTATGTGTCTGTTTTCGATTTCAGATCAGAAATTTCGTCACGTAATTCTGTGTTTGACTGTTCGATGGTATTAATTTTGTCCGAAACTGTGGCAATATTATTGTCTACATACGTTTTTGCCTTCGCAAACATTTTACGTTTGTCTTCTTGTCTCTGTGCAGTGATTGTTTCCATTACCTGGCGTTTTACTTTATTTTGATCATCAATAAATTTACGAAAACGCGTATTACTGTTTTCTATGTGAAGACTAAGACGTTCGTTAATTTGTGTGTTCTGTTGTTCGAATTTTGCGTCAATCTTTTCATCCATTGTGCGCGAAAGTTCTACCGTCATTGCTTTAAACTCGTCGCGTAATTGTGTAGCTTTTTCAGAGCATTGTTTAGCGACTGTACTGATTTCCGCTCTAAGTGTTTCTGTTGCAGCTGTTTGCAATTCCCTTAATTCCTGAGCAACAGACTTAATTTCTTCGCTACTTTTTCGTGAACAAGCCTCAATTTCCTCGCGTAACTGTTCCTTAGTGTCATGACATTGTGCGGCAACGGCTCTAATTTGTTCACTTAACTGTCTGGAATTGTTATCTAATTTTTCATTTAAGTGTTGTTTGAGATTTTCACTCTGTTGTTTGGACTCTTCCTTATTTTGTAGCAATATTGCCATAATTTGACCCAATGTAACATTATCTACTCCATTCACTGTGTTGTTTAATGGTGGATCTGGAATTGTCGCATTTTGTGTGACCATTTGGTCATTCTGAGTTTCACAAAGAGGTTTGTCAGTCGGATGTACACTGTCAGACACTATTTCGGAATTAAATAAATCCGGCGTACTCTGTGTATCCTGTTCATTTTCATTAGACAAATTTGTCTGTTCGTCATGTGAATTTAGTAATCCGGTTGTGTTAAGCTGGGCAGCGCTCATTACAATAGGGCGCCCCTCGTCATCGATTGTCGTCAAATCAACAGAAAACACAATCGAGTTCGTTTGTTCATCATTAAAGTCTACATCATTAGAGGTTGGAACACATTGATTGTCAGTGAACGCAGGATTGTCATCATTACACTGCGTGTCACTAGTACTATTGGTGAAGTTATTTAATTCGGTCATTTCGTTCATAATACCTCGCGATACACTATTCACAGTCTTTCGCGGCATTTTCACAATAGTCACAATTATTCACAAAACAAATAAGCACAAAGCAAAAGCAACACACAAATACAACAAAGCAAAGAATTGCCGATGATCTAAGGAGAGAAAGTCACAAATTAGTAAAAGCGTTGCGCCAAATTCTAATTATATTTAAGCAAATAAGAGCAGATATCTGACTGTTTTTCAAAAGATTCTCACGAAATACGATCCTGGACCGGGTGTCGCCAAGTGTAACCTCCCCACAGAAAATTCTAAAAGACAATATTTATTAGAAATGGTGCCATAGCTAAGTATAAACTCCCACAAGAATATTAATGGCAAAGACAATTAAATGAAAGCTCGCTATCTGACTCAAGTACAAGTTCCCATTAAATAATGAACGCTAATCCCATGATAATGAAACTGTAATGATAACCTAAACTCAATTCAACCGAAAAGTCGGTGTTTGCCCTGTGCGAAACGAGAATAAATTTCTTACCTTAGTGAAACTGCATGTCAAAATTCTGCTCTTATTGTTCTCTTGCGCTTGCATGAAAAGCATTGGAAGTACCTTTTAAAAATCTTTGTTAAAAGGAAATGGAAGGAAATTTGAATGATTGTCTCTAAAATTGCTTTTAAATCAAAATTATTATTGGGGGCGATTTTTGAAAGTTAAATTACAATGAGTGTTCGTTACATTATCAGATGAGCGCAAAGCTGCATGGTTATTTATTTAAATAAATTATACCTCGTCCTGAATCTCGACCATTGTGATGCCGACGCCCGCCGACTGCTCTCCGCTACTGCTAGCAACCGACTCCAAGCACTACTGAGGACTGACTACTGCAGACTGACTGACTGCTCGCTACTGCGAGTCGAGCGCAACTGCTCTGGTCAGAGATTCTACAATGTCTCAGCATCGCTGCCGCACAACATACGTGTTTCACTAGTACAAAAAGTGAAATAAACAATTTGAAAGGTACACCTGGAAAAATACATACATATAGAGTTTATATTCTTAGATCACAAGTACTGTTATAATTAGACATTATTGAACAGACAGATTTGAGATAGGAGTGCTGGCAGCAGGGAGTATGAGGGAGACTCATGGTGAAGTGGGGAGAAGAATAGAGAGACATGATGAAACATAATTAAGGAAATATAAAGGAAAAGAATATTGCGTGGCTAATAGACATAGATGAAGAGGAAGGCATCTCAGGAGCAACTTAGGAGACGCTAGCTTTGCTATTTGACAGATGAGGGGCTTGTCCTTGTACATTAATTTTGTGGAGAACTTTATAAGGATGATAGTAGGAAATGCTTCAACTTCTTCTTAAAAGCAGCAGGAGATTGAATTTTGCGCAAGGTAAGGGGCAGTTTGTTCCAGAGGCGGACAGCGGCAACTGAGAAGGAGTTTGCAAAAGTTTTTGTTTTGTGAGTGGGCACAGTTAGGATACCAAATAAGAGTGACCTCGTGTTTCGATTATGATGACATGACAGGTTTTTAATCTCTGAAGCAAGGTACTGGGGTGTTTGCGCCTCGAGGAGTCGGTGGAGTAGACATAGAGTGTGGTAGTCGCGCAATTTGTCCGGCCGCAGCCACCCTAGCTGGGAGTATGAAGCACTAACATGATCGTATCGGCGAATGTTGCAGGTGTAACGCACACAGGCATTCATGGTTAGCTCTAGCCGTCTTTTGTTGTCACTGCTCATGCCTTGTTGAATCACATCACAATAGTGGAGGTTCGGTAGAACGAGTGCTTGCACGAGCTGGCGTTTCAAGTCCTGTGGAAATATGTTCCGAAACTTTTTGAGAGCATAGAGACAAGCAGTCGTCTTTCGGCACACTGCGACTGTATTCTCCGCCCAGTTGAGATGCTCATCCAAAGTTACACCCAAGTTCTTCACTGTTTTCTGATATGGTATTGGAGTACCGTCGAGCAGAATAGGAGGTAGCCGTTCGCGGAAATCTGAACTTATTAATTTCTGATGGGCTATTAAGATTACTTGCGTCTTTTTTGCATTTAGTTTAAGCCCCAGGTTTTTCGCCCATGTCACTACTGAAGACAGATCATCATTCATCTGAGCGATTGCAGTGTTTACATCTTCAGGTCTGACGCTTAGGTAGAGCTGGAGGTCGTCGGCATAGAAATGATATTTACAGGAGGACAGAACCGATGAAATATCGTTGACATATAAAGAAAACAAAAGTGGTCCTAAGACTGATCCTTGTGGCACTCCCGAGGAAACATGTTTCCAGGAAGATTTTTCATTTACGCAGACAACACATTGCTGTCTGTCTTTTAAGTAGCTTTCAAACCATCTCATTGCACTTTCAGAGAAATTAAGCTGTTGCATTTTTCTGAGCATTATGTCAAAGTTAACAGTGTCAAAAGCTTTGCTGAAGTCCAGTAGCGTCAATATTGTTGCCTTTCGATTGTCGATGGCATATTTCAGGTCATCAGTTACTTTAATTAGAGCAGTGTTTGTGCTGTGATGTTTACGGAAACCGGATTGAAATTTGTCATATAGGCTGAATTCATGCAAGTGTTCAGTCATTTGGTCATGAACAATATATTCAAGTGCTTTGGAAACAGCAGGCAGTATGCTAATTGGTCGGTACTCACTAGGCAGTTGCGGGTTTTCGATCTTAGGGATGGGTCGAATTAGGCTTCTTTTCCATGCAGTGGGATGTATTCCGTTCATGAGGGAAAAATTAAATATGTCAGTTATGACAGGCACTAAGATATCGGCAACATTCTTAATCATGGTTATACCGATACTGTCGTTGCCTACTGCATCAGAAGAGATTCTCATTATTGCTTTTCTTGCCGTATTTGTTGTTACATGTTTTAGATGGAAGGTATCGTTGTTAGTTATCCTGTTTAGGGATTCTTGTGGACGGTAATTATCAGCTGTGCTGGTATTCAGAGGTGCAGAGAAGAATTCATTTAATTCGTTAGCTGACACATGAAAAGTGGTTTCCGATTTTGCCTTTCCGACCCCCAAGCTACGGAGATTCTTCCATAGAGTCGTGGGCGTCAGATCGCTGCATAAAAGGGAGCGAGCGTGCCTGATTTTAGCATTGCGAATGCATTGTTTCACTCTGTTCCGTAGCTTTCTATATTCTTCGAAACGCTCGGGTTTCGGATCTGCCTTGAAACGCCTGTGGGCAGCATCCCTATTAGTCATCATCTGACGTAATTCAGCTGTCAGCCATGGAGCAGGAGATTTTCTTACACGGATTGTGCGCACAGGTGCATGTTTGTCATAGAGGGCAGTGAGTTTATCACCAAGTTCATTAATTTTGCCGTCGATTGTGGGTTTTCTGATTATTTGATGCCATGAGATTTCTGAGCAATCGGCTGTTAGAGCGTCAAGGTCAATACGTTTCATGTTCCTACAAGTTATGTAACGCGATTTGATCCTTGGGGGCTGCACAGAGTAGGCCAGGAATATTACATCATGTGCTGAGAGGCCAGGGGCCGATGTTTGACCAACATCTCTTACTTTGTCAGTCTGTTTCGTTGCGATTACGTCTATAAGAGTATGACTGTGCGCCGTATGGTGTGTAGGTTGTAATGGAAGAATGTTCATGCTATTGCAACTAAACAGTCTTCTTAGGTTTATTGCGGAGGGAGTGTCTCTTAGCAGGTCTATGTTCAAGTCACCCATTACGATGACATGTTCGTATTGACACTGAAGTGAATGTAATTCCGACTGGAAGGAACTCATTGAGCTTATTTTTGGCGGCTTGTACACGACGCCAGTCAAGAATTTCCGACTTTGTATATTTATTTCAATGAACATGAATTCAGCCTCTTTTTCTTCAGCAGGATTTGACGTACATAAGACTTTCGCTTTGAGATCTGTTCGTATATACGCGCCGACCCCGCCACCTCGCTTTTTTGATCTGTCTGCCCTAAGAAATGTGTACCCTGGGAGATGAATAGATGCAGAGGATATGTGTGGTTTCAACCACGTTTCGGATAAGAGGATTACGTGGTAGTTTAGTTGGTTGAAGAGGAGGCTAAGTTCTTCGTAATGTGCAGGTAAAGACTGGATGTTGCAGTGAGCTGCTAAAAGCTCTGACGCGTTCCGCTGAGCAGCCTGAACTAGGGTGGCAGACTGGTTTGTCCCTTTGTTAGGCACTACCTGCCGCGAGGGGCACTGGCCGCTGCTTCCGCCAAGTGACTTTATTGACCCCCATTGCCCCATTGCCTCCACATTGCGTGTATGGGCAGTGTGTGTGTCTATGTGTGTGTGTTTATGTTTTTGTGTGGATTTGTACTGTAGCTTATCAAAGGCTTTATTACGAAAGCTAGCACGTTTTCTGTGTCTTTTGTGTATACCTGTTAACGATTCAACTTTTCTGCAAAAAGAAATTTTAGATGCCCTTCCGATATAGCGGTCACTAATTTGTGTGGTGAGATATTTGTTTTATCGATGTTTATTAACAGGTACAGTAAAACATGAAGATGAACTAGTACTCCAGCAGCAACTGAGCAGCGCTGCCGCATGGGGATAGCAGTCATCGCGGTCCATGACATTCCTGTTGCCGCTGGAGTGTTGATAGTTCTCCTGTTTTCACGTTTGGACAACACGAATATTGTACTAGACCAATAACAGACTGCCGTATCGGACGGGCATTTAAGATTCCACTTTAAAGATCATATTGTTTGTAGTGGGAAACAGGCTGATGCTTTCCGTAAATGCTGGTCGTCACATGATACAAATGGTGAACAGTACTGTATTTGTTTGGGCTAACTCCAGCTAGACGTTGAAAAAACGAAATTGCAAATGTCTGTGGAACGCACGAGAAAATGCGCCTGACGTCTCTTACTAGAGACACTCAGTATAATATTCTCAGATAAATACTTTTCAAAAATAATCCGTGAGTCTACATAAATGACTGCTCTATCCACTTGCTTCTCGACTTCTCCAGAAGCACCAGTTATAAGTTAAGGTGCAAGGGGCACCGTAACAGGAAAGTGCCCAGTGCGCATGCGCAACTTGAGTAGCCAAATCCTTGAGGGCCCTCGTTGTTAGCATGATAAGTGGACTAACGTCATCAGTTCCGGCTGTACTATCGCCGCCTACAAGCTGCTGCAACTTATCCTGGCTCTCTGGTTAATTGGACCCGATGACCAGCACCAGTGAATGCTTGCGAAATTAATGCCGACCCGAAAGGCTATTCTAAAGAGTCACGCAGCCATTCAGTAATTATACATGGAATGTTTCGCTTAGGCGAAATGAGATTTTTCTTAATGAAGCTTGCACTGCACAGGTTCAAATGGCTCTGAGCACTATGGGACTCAACTGCTGAGGTCATTAGTCCCCTAGAACTTAGAACTAGTTAAACCTAACTAACCTAAGGACATCACAAACATCCATGCCCGAGGCAGGATTCGAACCTGCGACCGGAGCGGTCTTGCGGTTCCAGACTGCAGCGCCTTTAACCGCACGGCCACTTCGGCCGGCACTGCACAGGGAACAGCGCGTTGTAATGTAAGTTAAATCTATAAACAAGATTGCACCTCGAGCCTCTCCATTTCTACACTCTTGGGACAAACGTTATCGAAACTTAAAACTCAGAAATCGAATACTAGTTCTACACATTTTTCTGGCCAGTGTCACGCGACCGTTTCTCTGGAAACGGTCTCATAACACATTTAAATTCGTAATGAAAGCCCCTTTTAATAAAAAATTCATCGAAATCGAGGAATAAGATAACCACGGTATTAACGATTGTCAGCAATTGACAAATTTAACCTTAGTTTTCATTTATTCTTGATTCAGATTTGCATGTTTTACATAAGTGAGAGGATACTGAAAGCATTCTGGGTAGGGCAAAAGTAGATGAGCTGCCAGGAGAGTAGAAGTATGTCACCTCACTCGGAGCCATTTCGCAGGACGCTGCCAACGGAGCGGACGGCTCTTTGAACTTGCCGCACTGGGACAGCCAAGCATCACGGACGATCACAGACAACAACTCCTAAGGCACAGGAGCCCCCTGCCAAAAAGCAGTTTACAGCCCCAGAGAATGAGAGGAGAAGAAACATTTCAGCAGGAGGCACTTCTGTGCACAAAAACAGAAAGCTACTTTTTTCTCCATAAAGTACCAGGCGCCAGAGATAGACAACCTGAAAATGAAATTGAAACCCATGTTTTGGGCCTTTGGAAGTGTGAGATGCCATTGGACGTGTTGACTTAACGCAAACTAAATGCCGGCTGGTGCGGCCGTGCGGTTCTAGGCGCTTCAACCTGGAACCGCGTGACCGCTACGGTCGCAGGTTCGAATCCTGCCTCGGGCGTGGATGTGTGTGATGTCCTTGGGTTAGTTAGGTTTAAGTAGTTCTAAGTTCTAGGGGAATGATGAGCTCAGAAGTTAAGTCCCATAGTGCTCAGAGCCATTTGAACCATTTTTGAACAAACTAAATATTTACTCGATATAAGAATCACAGGGATTGGTTCACGTAAATAATCAATAAAAGAGACAAAGAAGTCTGATTGTGCCACCGAGAACTAGAGAGATGGAGAGAGTGTTAGTCGTTTTCTTTCTAAATTGTTAGAAGGCACTTTACTGGTTAAATGAAGAGAGGATAGCCCAGGGAATGACAGTAGCGAGTCATAAGGAGCAATTCGATCGACTGGTACTTGGAACACCAAAGCGCAAGCAATCTGAATACAGTAAGAGACCCGAAAAGCTGCAGTGCAAATTTCCCAGACAGAAAACAATTCGATCAGGACTCACTTTTCTTCTTCATCTACTTCATTGTCAACTTCACCTATAAATTTACCGAGAGGGACCACAGGCCTGGGGACTCAGAGAAAATTCGAACTGATCTGCACTTTGCCATTGGCGGTGGTCCCTGGTGCCGCCAATGACTGATTTTGCAGTCGCTTCAGCGCCCATCTGCTACACTACGGCGAGATCAAGTTGCACTGTGAGACGATGTGCGAGGAAATCAAAGCCATTTAATAACATTTTGACCACCTGAAACATCACTTTGAAGACTTTCACGTTTTACTCTCAACTCCGACCATGAGTATGAAGTTTTCCCTTCTGTAGTACTATTTGGCTTACATCTGACTTCACGACAGTCACTGGACACTTCACTATTGCAGTTAATTCACTTGCGAGATTACTGCAGCCTTTCCTGCAGCCCTTTTGTCAGATATGCCAGAGTGTTCTATTTTAGTATTTTCATTTTTTGTCTATTATGCATAACTTCGCCAGAATCAATAAAAGTATTTGGTATTCTTTTCTCAATAAATAGTTGTAGGACTCCTATTTCAATATTTTTAAAGGTCATTAATTAGTTAATGTCAGAGACATTTTTACATAAACAACCACACCCGAACGACTTATAGCATCAGCAATTAACAAATATGGTATCCATCCAGAACAAAGAGTAGCCATTGTTAATTACTCGTTTAAAATGTACCGCGCCATTTCTCCTGACATCTTTATGACTCTACAGGTTGCATTAACATTTGATCGCCAATCTTGTCATGCACTTCTTTCACCGTCTTCGACCCCACCTCAACTGAGGTGCATGTTTCTTAGCCATGGAGAACGAATAAGTCAAATCCCTGTAACTTCTGCCAGTTTTCGATAAATTTCCAATGACTAAAGATGCACAGAATTAAAAAGTTAATGGTAACATAGTTTCCAAGTTTATGCAGCTGAAGACAGACCACACGCCCATTAATAAAACCGTTAAATTACTGTGACGATCAACTTGATACGTTACAGATCAATAACAAAAAACAAAACCTAACACAACTCCTTTTCTATTTTTTTTTCAATTTTCTTTTATTAAGTTAATATTTCTAGAGGATTTCGCTTGACAGTGTGGCACCACTTTCTATCTACGTATTGAACGTCATTCTAAACCTGCAATAAAATAGTATCTTCGTCGGTCTTCGTCATAGTAGCATTGTGTTTCGTGTTAAGCGGTTTCCGTATCGTTTGTTTGTATAGAACTGGGAGAAATTCAAATAGCGTCCTAGAAAACTTGGAATTGCAACCGCAGGCGTATATCAGGTTACCGTGTGCTAATACGAAAATCGAATGCACTCTGCGTGCACTCACCTATCGCAGTTTACGGTGAGTTATTATAAACAACCGCTTGTGGAAGCTTGTTTATTGCCTACCTATTAGTTCGAATGGAAAATGTTATTTCAGAAAATACTGCGGCATTTTACCTCTGTTTATATACCCTATGAGAGCGTGGAAACTTGCTCACCCTACCTGTTAGCAGCGGCAGCAAACTGAGTCTCTGTGTAACCACCACGCTAATATCTGATTATTTGGCTTTTGGGCAGCACAGTACGCGACAAAAAATGGTTCAAATGGTTCTGAGCAGTATGGGACTTAACATCTGAGGTCATCAGTCGCTTAGAACTTAGAACTACTTAAACCTAACTAACCTAAGGACATCACACACATCCATACCCGAGGCAGGATTCGAACCTGCGACCGTAGCGGTCGCGCGGTTCCAGTCTGAAGCGCCTAGAACCACTCGGCCACACCGGCCGGCCGTACGCGACAGTAAACTGTGAATTCCGGATCGTTCTTAATCTTTCAAATATGCTACAAAAGATGCTGCGCAGTACAAATAGTCTCATGTATTTCAAAAATAACTTTTACTCTAGGTAGTTAAGTGTTTTGTGGTAGTATGATTTCCAAACGTCTCTAAACAATATCCTATAATCAAAATTCCTGTGTTCACAAGCTGCTATTAAATGATGTTCTTGACGTTTTATGTAGCAACAGCTGTACAATCTTATCTATGAGTAAGTTAGGTAAGTACCATAAATAAATAAAATACCCCAACGGATATAATCAGTACATCCAAAAAGTCGCAAACAGATGAAGTGGCGTCAGAAGAAAGGAAGCAAAGTCGAGTATGCCGAAGTCGCTAGGAACCGAGCACTAGCTCAGCCGCAGGACTGGGAGAAGGAAACATACCACTTCAAGTTGAAAGGCTCACTTTGCCATTCGTTCATTGCAACTTTTGTAAACTATGAGAAACCTAAAGAAGTACAGCCTCAGTTCATACTCTAGTGTTTCCATGTCTGTGTGAAATACTGAATAAAAATTTTAAGTCCATGGGAGCCTATTTTTAGTACACAAGGACAATGTTCCTACCGATGAAGTAAACTGTGTGAGTGCATGATGCTTGTTGGGTTTGTCTGACGTCATGAAGTGATAATCGCAAAGCAGCACGCCCAGAGGACGTTCGCGTGCTGCTTGTCGCCATCGAACTCTGAGGAAGGCCAAAAAATTAACGTGAGGTGCCCTGGAGCAGTATAGCGTCATATCGCACAGACAGTTCACTGTCGTGTAATGTCTGCAGAACGAGTGGTGACGGGAAGGACTCAGAACAACTCGCTTGGATCACAATGTTTATTTGTAATCAGGTTATTCACTTCAGTGATAATATCCATCTTCAGACCGGAGTAAACACGTGTTGACTCAGGTTTGAAGTTGGTCATTACCGACCGAAATTAATAACCGATTACATACAAACATTGTGATCCAAGACTGGAATTGTAATAAAACAGATATTTTCCTGGATCTTGAGTATACCACAACTTGAAAACTGATAACAGAAGTGCGACAAGAAGGCACCGGTTGTTCTGGAAGGACTATACCACAGGGCAATCACAGGATTGTTCCACTGTCTCTCAAGGATAGATAGGTGACAACAGCTCAAATCTACGCAGAGATTACGTGCAGAATGTCATCGCGAAACGGCGGGAACAGGTTATCGGAAGTGTGGTTAAAATCTTGAGTTGCCACGTGTCGTTTACTACTGACTTCAGACCACAGACAACACAGACCTGCGTAGTGTGGAGTCAGCGTCAACTACCACACTGGCCTTCTTTGGTTTTCACGATGAGTGTCGCATGGGTTTGTGATGGCCAGATCACGCCAACTGTGTCTGCAGACGGCCAGGAGAAAGGTAATATGCAGCAGTGATTACTGAGACTCACACCTCAGCATATCGTAGTATCATGGTATGTGGAGCTGTAGGATGTGGGAAAAGGACTAACTTGGTAATTGTTCAAGGAAAGTTGAATGTGGCAAGGATGATGAGCTTGGTTGCCATACCCTAAACTCCCTCGCTACTATGGACGTTTATACACGTCCTGCTATGTCGCTCCCCATGTGCTGTGAACATATATACGCTTGCTGCTTGGGTTTTCCTACAGTGCTACAGATGTCTCTATGCCTCTTGAGCCGCATGCGTCTCATGGCTGTGGACGAGATATATCCATATCTCGGTGAACAAAAAGTATCTATATCTACATCTACATCCATACTCCACAAGCCACCTGAAGGTGTGTGGCGGAAGGTACCTTGAGTACGTCTATCGGTTCTCCCTTCTATTCCAGTCGGTATGCCTATGTGTGGGTTCTAATCTCTCTGATTTTATCCTCATGGTCTCTTCGCGAGATATACGAAGGAGGGAGCAATATATTGCTTGGCTCCTCGGTGAAGGTAAGTTCTCGAAACTTCAACAAAAGCCCGTACCGAGCTACTGAGCGTCTCTCCTGCAGAGTCTTCCACTGGAGTTTATCTATCATCTCCGTAACGCTTTCGCGATTACTATATCATCCAGTAACGAAGCGCGCTGCTCTCTGTTGGATCTTCTCTATCTCTTCTATCAACCCTATCTGGTACGAATCCCACACTGGTGAGCAATATTCAAGCAGTTGGCGGACAAGTGTACTGAAACCTATTTCCTTTGTTTTCGGATTGCATTTCCTTAGGATTCTTCCAATGAATCTCAGTCTGGCATCTGCTTTACCGACGATCAACTTTATATGATCATTCCGTTTTAAATCACTCCTAATGCCTACTCCCAGATAATTTATGGAATTAACTGCTTCCAGTTGCTGACCTGCTATATTGTAGCTAAATGATAAAGGATCTTTCTTTCTATGTATTTGCAGCACATTAAACTTGTCTGCATTGAGATTCATTTGAAATTCCCTGCATCATGCGTCAATTCGTTGCAGATCCTCCGGCATTTCAGTACAATTTTCCATTGTTACAACCTCTCGATATACTACAGCGTCATCCGCAAAAAGCCTCAGTGAACTTCCGATGTTATCCTCAAGGTCATTTATGTATATCGTGAATAGCAACGGTCCTACGACACTCGCCTGCGGCACACCTGAAATCACTCTTACTTCAGAAGACTTCTCTCCATTGAGAATGATATGCTGCGTTCTGTTATCTAGGAACGCTTCAATCCAATCACACAATTGGTCTGATAGTCCATATGCTCTTACTTTGTTCATTAAACGACTGTGGGGACTGTATCGAACGCCTTGCGGAAGTCAAGAAACACGGCATCTACCTGGGAACCCGTGTCTATGGCCCTCTGAGTCTCGTGGACGAATAGCGCGAGCTGGGTTTCACACGACCGTCTTTTGCGAAACCCGTGCTGATTCCTACAGAGTAGATTTCTAGTCTCCAGGAAAGTCATTATACTCTAACATAATACGTGTTCCAAAATTCTACAACTGATCAACGTTAGAAATATAGGTCTATAGTTCTGCACATCTGTTCGACGTCCCTTCTTGAAAATGGGGATGACCTGTGCCCTTTTCCAATCCTTTGGAACGCTACGCTCTTCTAGAGACCTACGGTAAACCGCTGCAAGAAGGGGCGCAAGTTCCTTCGCGTATTCTGTGTAAAATCGAACTGGTATCCCATCAGGTCCAGCGACCTGTCCTCTTTTGAGCGATTTTAATTGTTTCTCTATCCCTCTGTCGTCTATTTCGATTTCTACCATTTTGTCATCTGTGCGACAATCAAGAGAAGGAACTACAGTGCAGTCATTCTCCGTGAAACAGCTTTGGAAAAAGACATATAGTATTTCGGCCTTTAGTCTGCCATCCTCGGCTTCAGTATCATGTTGGTCACAAAATTGTCTGGACATTTTGTTTTGATCCATCTACCGCTTTGACATAAGACCAAAATTTCTTAGGATTTTCTGCCAAGTAAGTACATAGAACTTTACTTTCGAATTCATTGAACGCCTCTCGCATAGCCCTCCTCACACTCCAATTCGCTTCGCGTAATTTTTGTTTGTCTGCAAGGCTTTGGCTATGTTTATGTTTGCAGTGAAGTTCCCTTTGCTTCCACAGCAGTTTTCTAACTCGGTTGTTGTACCACGGTGGCTCTTTTCCATCTCTTACGATCTTGCTTGGCACATAGGCATCTAATGCGTATTGTACGATGGTTTTGAACATTGTCCACTGATCCTCAGCACTATTTGTACTTGAGACAAAACTTTTGTGTTGAACCGTCAAGTACTCTGAAATCTGCTTTTTGTCACTTTTGCTAAACAGAAAAATCTTCCTACCTTTTTTAATATTTCTATATACGGCTGAAATCATCGATGTAGTAACCGCTTTATGATTGCTGATTCCCTGTTCTGCGTTAACTGTTTCAAATAGTTCGGGTCTGTTTGTCAGCAGAAGGTCTAATATGTTATCGCCACGAGTCGGTTCTCTGTTTAATTGCTCAAGGTAGTTTTCAGATAATGCACTTAAAAAAATTTCACTGGATTCTTTGTCCCAGCCAACCGTTATAAACGTTTGAGTCTCCCAGTCTATATCCGGCAAATTAAAATCTCCACCCAGAACTATAACATGGTCGGAAAATCTACTCGTAATATTTTCCAAATTTTCCTTCGGGTACTCTGCCACAACAGCTGCTGAGCCAGACGGCCTATAGAGACATCCAATTACCATGTTTGAGCCTGCTTTAACCGTATCCTTCACTAAAATTATTTCACATTTCGGACATTTTGTCATACAACATATAAGCTTCATAGCATACTAACATTTGCAAGAACTCTTTTCGATATTCTGAATCGTTTCTGAGAGACGACGATACATGATTTTCGGTGTGCAAGGACGTGAATGGGCGCGTCGTGTGCGACCATCTGTCGAATTAAAGACCAGTAATTCGAGAACAAAATCGTACATCGTTCTGCTCTAAAATTTAAATAAAATTTAAATAATTTGTCTACATTTAACTAGCTAAAATCAACCATACGCAAAGTTCATGTAATGCGTTTTCACTTCTACAAAAATCTTTAAAATTTCGGAAAGTGTTTTAATTAATTTAATGCAGCACGGTAATTATAGGATACAAGCAAATGAAATTCAGTTATTTATTGAGCGAAGACGTCAGACTATATGACGTACAAAAATCTGATGTTTTCAACTAATAGTTTTCTCAAAATCGGGTAAGTGTTTCATGAGCCGCGAGCTAAAATCAGCTATACGCAAAGCTTACGCAATGCGTTTCTACGTCTGCATAGTCTTTAAAATTATGTGCAATGTTTTATTTAATGTCATACAGCGTAGTTAATATGATGGACAACGTAAAGAAATTCAGTTCTTTATCGAGTGAGTGCACTTTGTGCAAAAATCAGGTATTTTCACCTAATAGTTGTTGCAAAATTGGATGATAAGTACTTCTTATCGGGTGAAAGACCGTCTCTCGCCACAGGTACCAGCATTTGGCAAAGAGTACAGCCATAACAATAGCCTCCCTCAGCATGAGACGTAGGGAACATGCCTCTAGCAGCGAAGATGTTTAAATTTTTAGACAACGTAGTTGCATGGAGATATCAGCGATTGGTTTACTTATGATCAATTAATCAAAATGACAGTTACAATCCTATTATTTTTTTTGTTGCCAACCGGTTTCAACCCACGATGGGGTCATCTTCAAGGCAATTTACACCATTTGGTCGCTCGCTGGAGTCGTCACCCTCCCTGTGCACGGTTGGTAACTCGACGACTCCAGCGAGCGACCAAATGGTGTAAATTGCCCTGAAGATGACCCCATCGTGGGTTGAAACCGGTTGGCAACAAAATAAATAATGCGATTGTGACTGTCATTTTGATTAATTGAGCGAAGATGTTAATGGTCAGCGCGTAAATTGCAAAACTCCAGCAGGATAACGCAAGATCGCGATACATCACAGATGTCATTGACTGGTCTGGCCGGTTCTCTAATTAGTCATTCATAGAGCACGTCATGTGTGTGGTTACAAGAGCTGTATTTTCATACTAGTTGCCAGCCACCAGTCCTCATGCACTGACCCTGCGTGTGTTTCAGACATGAATAGAAATACCCCCAGATGACATTCGGAGGCTGTACTTCCATGTCACAACGAGTATAAGTGTACAACTGTTCAGTCGTGGGAATCAGACCTCACACTAATTTTGGCGATGAACATCAGTTCAGAACGAAATGGTAAATTAATAGTTTAATATCCGTTATGTAACGAACATATCAAAAAAATTTCATAAGTATTGGTGTGGTACTCCTGTTACCGTCAGTGTATCTATACAGAAAGTTTCACCTACCGCACAAGCACTGTGTTCCTCTTTGCGGAACTGGCCGGAGTGACCAAACGGCTCTAGGTGCTACAGTCTGGATCCGTGCGACCGCTATGGTCGCAGGTTCGAATCCTGCTTCGGGCATGGATTTGTGTGATGTCCTTAGGTTAGTTAGGTTTAAATCGTTCTAAGTTCTAGGGGACTGATGACCTCAGCAGTTAAGTCCCACAGTGCTCAGAGCCATTTGAACCATTCTGAACCTCTTTGCGGTGCCGGAGAGGCAGGCTTTTTTCGCCGCGTAGCGCTCCAGTCGGCTCCGCACACAGATGAGCAAGCAGCGTCATTGGCGACAAAGGGTAATCCGTTACGCCACCACGCACTTCTGAATTATATGTCTCCATCGTCTGCTTGCAGAACTGTGCATAAACTGAAACCGAAACTAGTGGTATAAACCGATTGACCATTTCAGATACTGTTGCTCTGGGTCAACACTGCTACTGCCTGTTGCAGTCTGTGCTTGGCAGAGATATTGATTACGAAATGCTCGTTTGCTGATGACGCAAGGTGGCATTTATCGGGGTGCGTGATCTCGCAAAACAATCGTCTTGGAGCTATGAAAATTCTCATCAGTTCCATCAAGAGAACAGTGGTGTACAGTTAGTGCAAACGAATCACTGGGCAGATCTTTCTTTTCAAAAATAATACCTTCTGACATGTATGTGAACTGCAATCATTTTTGAGACAACTAGCGAAAAGATCTACGGTAGATTCATACAGGACAATTAACTGTGTACATGGCCAATGCGTTCATGACAATTTGGCAACGTACCTTTAATGAATTACACTTCTTGAAGCTACTCGTCACCTCTCTATGGTCTAGGACTAGCGTCGTTCACTACTAATCAAAAGTTTATGGGTACTGGATTTCTATCCAAACAACTTAATGAAGACTCCCTGCGTATGGAGTCACACTCACCTGCCAATGTCCTTGTCAAAGAGGAAGGATGAGCAGACAGTGTTTCAGGGAGTCTCTTGCTCTTGGTATGGAGTAACTGCCCCTAAAAGATGCAAGAACCAACCACGATCTACGTCATGAAGATGCAGAACTTCATGGAAACACTGCATTAAGGACGCAATATGTCTATGCGCAGGACACGTGACCTGTAATCGAAGATGCGTCACGATGATCATTCCATTTACCAAAGCTTTCGATTTCATCCCCCATTTGGATCTCTGAAAAAGAAATGTCAAGGGGCGAGGTAGCCGTGAGAGGAAATTGAGTAACCAGCGTAAGAGTAAGTTTTTACGAGTCAGAGCGTGGGATGTGAGATCATTGAACGTTGTAGGGTAGCTAGAAGATCTGAAAAGGAAAATGCAATAACTCAGTCTTGATACAATAGGGATCAGTTAAATGTGAAGATAAAAATTTCTCGCTAGACGAATATAGGGTAACATCAACAGCAGCATAAATGGTATAACAATAGATTTTGCTATGAATAGCAAGGTGGGTCAGAGAGTGTGTTACAGTGAACAGTTCAGTGATAGTGCTGTTCTCATCAGGACTAACAGGAAAGTAAAGCGAAAGAAGTTCAGACACACCCGCCTGCGCTGTGGCGGCTCACTCAGATGTGATCTTCCAACGAACACAGAATCTTTGGTCGGCCGCCGTACGAAGAATGCAGCTGACGACCGGGAAGCGAGGTGAGGTGGCTCGAAACATACAAGTCGTACTCGACTTGCAGCCCACAATAAATGTTTTTATTAAACACGATGCAAAACGAAATAATGTCATATATCGTCACATGTACTGCATAATTCAGATATAAACGTGTATCGAGTGATATGTTAAGTGGTAGTGTCGACTAATACTTCAATGGAAATTTTCCTAACTCCCCCCTCTCCCAGATACGTTCCACGCTTTATAATGGAAACAAGCCTGCCAAAATCAAAACACATTCATAGCATACGTCGATCTGGAAAAAGCGTTTGTTCATATAAAATACGGCAATACTATCGAAATTCTAAGGAAAATGAGAGTAGGCCATAGAAAAAGACGATTAAAATACCAAACATACGTAAAACAAGAGGGAACAATAAGAACATAAGACCAAGACTTAAGTTCTAGCATTGAGAGGAGTGCAAGGCAGGGATGCAGTCTTTCACCCCTATTGTTAAATTTATACATCGAAGAACCAATGACAGAAATAAAAAGTAGGTGCAGGAATAGGGTTAAATATCGTGGTGAAAGAATGTCAATGACAAATTTGCTGATGACATGCCCATCTTGAGCGAAACTGTAAAATAACCAAAAGACGTGTTCAGTGGAATGAGCATTTAACGCGTACGGAATATGGATTGAGTGTAAACCGAAGAAAGATGGCACTTATGACTATCTGCGGGAGTGAGGTTAGTAACAAAATTTTTATAAAAATTGGGGACGACGAAGTCAGTGAAGTAAACGAATTGCGCTACATTGGGAGCAAAAACACATAACAGAGAAATTAGGAGGAAATAAAAAGTACACACTCGTGGGCAAAGCCGGCATTGTTGGCCAATGTAATTCTACATCGGGTTTGCTTTGAGGATGACATTTGAAGCACAGCATTATATGGAGTGAACCATGGACTGTGGAAAGCGTAATAAAAGGGAATCGATCTGTTTGAGCTATGGTGCTATAGAAGGATGTTGGAAAACACATACCGTCCTAGGAACGGAGCGGTGTGTAATGGTTACGCTATGGGTAGTCCCGCCTTCCATTACGACAGTATCCCTGTTCGCAGAGATGCACGCATTCATTCTCGTTTTCACGGACGCCCAGACATGCTTTCGTACGACGACTGGCCCCGCATATTACCCGATCTTAGTCCTATGGAGGAAGTCTAACACTAGCTGGGAAAGCGGCTGAAACATATTGATCAACATTCCCGCAAAACCGTAGCTCTAGGCATCTAATTCTCAACGAGTTTCTTCAGCGTGATACGGCACATCAGAAGAAAATTATGATCTCTCTTTATCACCAGTTCGAGACCATTATGTGCGATATAGACTGTGTTAGAAAGTAGATGGTACCCTGAGGGTGACTAATTAGTGGATCCCAAATGCAGCGCTGTCTTCTACATCTTCACGTTGAGTGTACTGTAGACGCTCCAGTCGTCCAATGTGTCAACATCCATGTTCACAAACCTGCACGGATATGTTTCTAGTTCGACTAATGTTCAGAAATCTTATTGCTCCTTGACTAGCTTGCTAAATCACTCTATCTTTTTCCTAAAGAATAAGTCTGGGACTATTTCGAATAACGGATAAAAGGTAGCGACCGATACCTCACAATTCAGTAGCTCTATGCGTTCTTCTAATCAGTGGAAGGCACTAACTGCATATTGAATACCCGAAGAAACGTGTTGTCTCTCTTCCTCGGCGAAACGCCATTATCACGGTTACAGACGGTGCTACACAGTGTATTTGCGTCATGTTTGCTGGGAGCGCTTTTTCTTTTTGTCCGCCGTATGGCGGATGTTCATGCATGTTCTGCAACTGTAATACTGATTCTGAATAAGTATACCAGAACCAGTTGCAGTTTCGTTTATATTTTAAAAACCACGACCGGTGTTGACCCTAAAGTGATTATGCAATGGTTATAAGTGAGACGTCCAGAAAGAGTGATTTCGAATAAGATACCAACACCAGTTGCAGTTTCATTTAAAAAAAAAAAGACCGGATTTGGGGCCCAAAGTTATTATCCAGTGGTAATAAGTCAGACGTGGTGAGAGGAAGTCTCACGTATAACCGATGAATAAAGGCATAGGGCCCTGAAAAGTTGTGGTTTTTAAAATAAAGAGAAAAGTTCAACTGGTGCTGGCATTACATTCGACACTAATTTCATAATAAATAATGTGTGTGAAATCTTATGGGACTTAACTGCTAAGGTCATCAGTCCCTAAGCTTACACACTACTTAATCTAAATTATCCTAAGGACAAACACACACACCCATGCCCGAGGGAGGACTCGAACCTCCGCCGGGACAAGCCGCACAGTCCATGACTGCAGCGCCTCAGACCACTCGGCTAATCCCGCGCGGCACACTAATTTCATACCCGGTTTGTCAATATAAAGCAGCTAAACGGGACACATTTCTCACTGTGATTTAATTCGCTCCTCCTTGCTGTAATAAACGTGGCGCATTTTAGACTACTGACGGCAGCCAGTATCGGACAGTTTCCACCAATATGCAGTGACTGGAGTTCACGCACTGTCTGGCCCGAATGTATGTTATGTATTACCAAATACTGTAATTTCACACACCTGAAGATGGAATTTGAAAATCTCGAAACCGATCGTGGTTTAAATAAATATTAGTAAAACTGCAGCTGATCTCCCGAAATTAATTAAAAATGCAATAGTGGTTTGACACGTCAGTTGGCTAATTGCATTAAGAGGAATGGTCGGAGGAAAATGGCAAGGGGGAGGCCTGATGTGTGGTTACATTGCGAGGCAAGGTTTGGAACTGGTAGAGCGGATAAATATCGGTGAAGTAAAGACATTTGATGTTATAGTGTAGAAGTTCACAGAATGAGGGTGACTTATACGCTGGGACCAATCTTGATTTACAGTCGAGGATCTACTTCGTTTTCCATACCTGCCTGGAGGTTAGAGATATGGGATGCAGTATTAGAACCAGAATTTGGAGCAGCTCTGGAATGCTTAAAATCAAATAAGGCACAAAAGACAGATAACATTCCACCGAAATTTCTAATGTCAGTGATGGAGATGGCAACTAAACATTGGTGCGTAGAATGTAAGACACTGCCGATATACCATGAGACTTTCGGAAGAACACCATCCACACAATGCCCAAGATTGCAAGAATCGACAAGTGCGGAAATTATGGCACAATCAGCTTAATAGCTGATCCTGCACATTGCTGACAAGAAAGGAGCGGTAAATTGAGGGTCTGTTAGATGACGACCAGTTAGGCTTTGGAGCAAGTAAAGGTACCAGAGAGGTAGTTATGACGTTACGGTTGATAATGGAAGCAAGACTGAAGAAAAATAGGGACACTTTCAGATGATGTGTCGTCTTGGAAAAAGCGTTCACCAGTGTCAACTGGTGCAAGATGTTTGATCTTCTGAGACAAATAGTGCTAAGCTATAATAAAAGATGGGTAATACCTGTATAATAAACAATAAGAGTGGAAGATCAAGAACGAAGTACACGGATTAAACTGTCAGACAGAGATGTAGTCCTTCGCTCCTGCTGATGAATCTGTTCTTCGAAGAAGCAATGATAAAAATAGAAGGATGGTTCAATAGTAGGGTTAAAATTCTACGTGAAAGGGCATTAATGTTAAGATTCGCTCATGACATTGCTATTCTCATGAAAGTTAAGAAGAATTACATGAAGTGGTGAAAGGAACGCGCAGTCTCATGAGTACAGAATATGGACTGATAGTAAATCGGAGGAAGGAGACACTAATGAGAAGCAGCAGAAATAAGAACAACGAGAAACTTAGCCACGTTACTGGTGATCACGAGGTGGACAAAGTTATGGTATTCTGCTACCTAGCCAGCAAAGTAACCCATTACGCCCGGAGTAAAGAGGACATAAAAAGCAGACTATCACGAGAAAAAGGGCATTCCTGGCCAAGAGAACTATACTAATATGAAACATAACTCTAATTTTAGAAAGAAATTTGTGAGAATGGACTTTTGGAGTGCAACATTGTATGGTAGTGAGACATGGACTGTGGGAGGACCAGAACACAAGAGAATAGAAGCACGTGAGATGTGGTGCTGCAAAACAATATTCAAATTTAGGTTGACAGATAAGATAAGGAATGAGGAAGTTGTCCGGAGAAACGACGAGGAAAGGAATGTATGGAAAACACTGACAAGAAGAGGAGACAGGATGGTAGCATACCTGTTTAGACTCGAGTAAAAACTTCCATTGTGCTAGAGGGAACTACACTTTGTGATAAAAAACCATACGTTTTTCATATTAGGTGCATTGTGCTGCCACCTACTGACAGTTACTCCATATCAGCGACCTCCGTAGACATTAGACATCGTGAGAGAGCAGAATGGCGAGCTCCACGAAACTCACGGACATCGAACGTGGTCAGGTGATTGGGTGTCACTTTTGTCATACGTCTGTACGCGAGATTTCCACACTCCTAAACATCCTTACGTCCACTGTTCCCGTTGTGATAGTGAAGTGGAAACGTGAGGGGACACGTACAGCACAAATGTGTACAGGCTGACCTTGTCTGTTGGCTGACAGAGACTGCCGACGGTTGAAGACAATCGTAATGTGTAATAGGTAGACATCTATCCAGACCATCACACAGGAATTCCAAACTGCATAAGGATCCACTGAAAGTACTATGATAGTTAGGCAGGAGGTGAAAAAACTTTGATTGCATGGTCGAGGGGCTGCTCATAAGCCACACATCAAGGCGGTAAACGCCAAACGACGCCTTGCTAGGTGTAAGGAGCGTAAACATTGGACGATTGAACAGTGGAGAAACGTTGTTTGGAGTGACGAATCACTGCATCCAATGTGCGATCCGATGGCGGGGTGTGGGTATGGCGAATGCCCGGTGAACCTCATCAGCCAGCGTGTGTAGTGAAAACAGTAATATTCGGAGGCGGTGGTGTTACGGCGTGGTCGTGTTTTTCATGGAGGGGTCTTACACTCCTTGTTGTTTCGCGTGGCACTATCATAGCACAGGCCTACACTGATATTTTAAGCACCTTCTTGCTTCTCACTGTTGAAGAGCAATTCGGGGACGGCGATTGCATCTTTCAACACGATCGAGCACCTGTTCATAATGCACGACCTGTGGCGGAGTGGTTAGATGACAATAACTTATCTGTAATGGACTGTCCTGCACACAGTCCTGACCTGAGACCACCTTTGGGATGTTTTGGAACGCCGGCTTCGTGCCAGGCTTCACCGACTGACATCGATACCTCTGTGCAGTGGATCATTCCGTGAAGAATGTGCTGCCATTCCCCAAGAAACCTTCCAGCACCTGATTGAACGTATTCCTGCGAGAGTGGAAGCTTTCATCGAGGCTAAGGGTGGGCCAACACCATATCGAATTGGAGCATTATCGATGGAGGGTGCCGCGAACTTTTAAGTGTCCGGATACTTTTGATCACATAGTGTATGGAGGACAAAAACTGCAGAGGGAGACAGAGATTTGGATACATCGAGCATGTAATTGAAGGCATAGGTTGCAAATGCTACTCTGAGATGAAAAGAATGACACAGGAGAGAAACTCGTGAAGAGCCACATCAAACAAGTCAGAATAGTAATGGGTAAGAAAAATATAGGCTGCAGAGCGGCTAACAAACGTGAAGCAAGCCGGTGGTCAGGTATAGGTGTGCTGGGAGAGCGGCGAGCTGCGAGGCCGTCGCCGTCAGCGGGAGCTGTCACCGGCTATCGGCAGCAGAGCTGCGGGCTGTCCGCCATGGAGAGGCGTCCTGCCGGCGATAGCTGCCCGTCCGCCGCCTGCCATTGAGCCTAATGAAAGCGCCGGCAGGTGAATAATGCGGCAGGCCGGGTGATTTATCAGCACATCACTCGCTGGAACGGCGCGGTGCGGCCCAGCACAGCCCAGGCCAGCGCTCCTAGCGCGCTCCGACACCTCTTTCTGGCGCGGCTGGCGGTGGCGGACGCCCCGACAGGTGGACGACACATCCGGTCGCTGCTGACGCACCTCACAACAGCTGTCGTTGCACTACCTCTCACAAGAATTATCGGAGATGGCACTAGTGCCTTTTTTGTGCGTTTACGTACATTTCCTTTACTCACTCGTATATACTCTGATGAAAGGAAGACACACTGCTGAGATGTAAAAATGATCATACAGTGTATACTGGTGGACTGTGTTAGGTTAAGGATTTCAGTTCGAATATTTGTGTGGTGACGCTGTTGTGGTCTTCAGCCTGAAGCCTGATCTAACTCATTTCTTCACACAACTCTATTATGTGTAACCTATTTCATTTCCAAAGAACTACTATAATCTACATCTATTGTAACACACTTGCTCAGTTCACTCCTTGACCTCCCAATTTCTTTTTTTACCCCCATATTTTCCTCGATTGCCAAATTCATGATACCCTGATACTTCAGGATGTCTTATTACGTGATCTCTTCTTTTAGCCAAGTTGTCCCATAAACTTATTTTTTTCGCAATTCTATTCGGTACATTCTCATTTGTGACTCGATCAACCATCTAACCTACAAGATTCTTCTGGAGCATTATATTTAGGAAGCTTTTATTCTCTTCCTGTTTAGTTCGCAGCCGGTGGTCTAGTTTCTTGCGTTGCTGCCTCTGGAACACGGTGTCCCGGGTTCAATTCCCGACCGGGTTGGCTATTTTCTCCGCCTGGGGACTGGGTGTTTGTTGTGTCCTCATCACTTCGTCATCATTCGTGCAAGTGGCGAGACTGAACTGTGTAAAGATTGGGACTTTGTACGGGCGTTGATAACCGTTCAGTAAAGCCCCCCACAAACCAAACATCATCATCTTCTTGTTTATACAGCTTATCGTCCATGTCTCATTTCCATACAAGGCTACACTCCACACAGCCACCTAAGGAAGGAGATCCTAACATTTAAATTTGTATTAAACCTTAACAAATTCCTCTTTTTCATAAATGCTTTCCTTGATATAGCTAGAACATCGCCAGTTACCTTGCTGCCCAAGCGGCAAATCTGGCCTATTATTTTTAGGGTCTCATCGCTAAATTAATTCCCTTAGTATCACCCGATCTGTTTTGACTACATGGAATCACCCTTGTTTGGCTTTCATGTTAGACTTATATTCTTCCTTCAAGACACGGCACATTCCAACCAGCTCATCTTCCAAGTCCTTTATAGTCTCTGACAGAATTACAATGTCATCCGCAAATATCGACGTTTCTATTTCTTCTCCCTGAACTTCAATTTCTACTCCAAATTTTTCTTTTTTTTTTCTTTCCTACTTGCTCAGTGTACAGATTGACTAACACGTAGGATAGGCAACAAACCTGTCTCACTCCTTTCTCAACCACTGCTTCGCTTTTTTCGCTTTGTGTTTTGTTCCTGTCTCCTTCACAATTTTAATGACCGTATTCCACTCAACATTTTCAAAAGCTTAGTATACATGTACAGGTGCTATAAACGTAGGTTTGCGTTTCTTCAACACATTTTCTGAGATACTTTGTAGGGTCAGTATTATCTCGCATGTTCCCAGTTTTCTCTCGAGACGAAACAAATCTTCCCCGAGTATGACATCCACCAGTTAATAACTCATGTCAGTATGTTGCAACCATGGTTTATTATGATGATAATTTCCTAGTATTCGCGCTTGCCAGCATCTACTTTCTTACGAAGCAGAATTGTTTTCATGAAAACATCAATAAAACATCATGATTGTGTGCACATCCCAAAATAATACAACAATAATGTGCCTATTCTATTGGTGAAAGACTGACATGGTCTTGTACTTGTTATACAGAGACGAAAGGAACTTTGGCAGCGCAATGTGATTGGAGTACAGCAGTGAGTCTCGTTACCCAGTGACGAATGGTGTCTCAGCGGCGCCGACTGAATTCGTTTGAGAGTCGGATGGTTAATGTCTCCAAGCGAAAGCAGTGCGTGTCCTTCAGCAATGAGACTATTACAAAATATAAAAGAAACAATTCTTAAGAACATAGTAATATAGACATACACTTTAAGCGATGCAGAATTCCGTAACTTCATCTACCAGATGATCATCAATCCTGATGTTAAATTTCTCGCTGTTCTCATATCTCTTGCTTCTCATTAATTTCGTCGTTCTTCGATTTACACTCGATCCATATTATGTACTGATTAGACCGTTCATTCGGTTCAACATATCCTGTAACTCTTCTTCACATTCATTGAAGACAGCAATGTCATCAGGGAACCTTAACATTGCTATCCTTTCATCTTGAATTCTAATCCCATTCTTGAGCTTTCTTTTATTTTCGTCATTGCTTCGACTGAACGGCAAGGCCGAAACACTCCATCCTTGTTAACACCCTATTTAATCCGAGCACTTTTTTCTTGGTCGTGCACTCTTATTGTCCCCCCCCCCCCCGCCTTAATTCTTGTGCGTATTGCATATTAACCGTCTTTCCTTCCAGATTGTCCCTATTTTTCTCAAGATTTCGAATATCTTGTACCATTTTACATTGTCGAACGCTTTTAGCAGGTCGTCAAATCATACGTATGTGTCTTGATTTTTTTTTTCATTTTGCTGGCTTTACCTTTCCTGAAGTCAAACAGTCCTCAATTTTCTTCTCTGTTCTTCGGTATATTTTCTTGTCAGCAACTTGGATACATAAAGTGTTACGCAGACTCTGCAATAATTCTCACACTTTTCGGGTATTGCAGCACTGGGAATTATGTGGGTGATGTTTTCTGGAAAGTCTGATGGTATGTCACCACACTCATACATTCTACACACCACCGAGAATAATCTCTTTGTTGCCACTTCCCCCAATGACTTCTTCAATTCAGATGGACTGTCACCTATCCCTATCGGAATTTAGAAGAGCTCTGGAAGACTTAAAATCAAATAAATCTTCCAAAGCTCTTCTAAATTCCGATTTTAATACCATGTCCCCTATCTCTTCCCTGTCGACTCCTGTTCCTTCCTCTATCACGTAGTCAGACAATTCATCCCCTTCATAGAGGCGTGGAGTTCTTCTTGTACTCTTAATGTCAGCGCTCTTCCTTTTAATTTCACAGAAGGTTGTTTTGACTTTTATGTGTGCTAAGTCAGTCCTTCCGACAATTATTTCTTTTTCGATTTCTTCACGCTTTTCATGTAGTCATTTCGCCTTAGCTTTCCTGCACTCAATATGTCTTTCATTCCTAAGCGACATGTGATTCTGTATTCGTGTATTTCCCTGAACTTTTTTGTACTTCCTTCTTTCGCCAATCAATTATGTTTCGACATTATCTTTGTATCTCACACTTTCATGAATGTTCTATTGTGAAAACTGAACTATTACCTTGGTATAGTTGTAACTACTGCTGGCTGATGGTGTCCGTCTTTCAGTGCTTTTCTTTTATATTAAGGACTTATATTTGTATGTCGAACCCTTTTTCTTGTTCTGCTGTTGAAATTGCAATTATGTTAACAAATCAAATAGTTCAAATGGCTCTAAGCATTATGGGACTTAACATCCGAGGTCATCAGTCTCCTAGACTTACAATTACTTAAACCTAACTAACCTAAAGACATCACCCACATCCATGCCCGAGGCAGGATTCGAACCTGCTACCGTATCACCAGCGCGGTTCCGGACTGAAGCACCTAGAACAGTTCGGCCACAGCGAATTATGTTAACATGTTGTTTTTGCAACTACTGTTGGCTGTATGGTCTTCGCAGCCCAAAGCAAAAGATGAATAAGTAAATAACAAAGAAATAAATAAAATCGTTTCTTACTTCATCACTCCTTATAATTTTTAGCAGTCTTCTGAAACACCGTGTTGTGATGATGGAAGAAAGATACGCAGTGGGCATGATTCGGACAGTGACTTAAGATTAAATAAATTACAGAAAATAAGTAACAAAAGGAGATTTTTATTGGGATAGGAAGTGATATCAAGTGGGGAGTCTTCAGTAAGAGTTAAGGGGCTGAACCCGGTAGCTCGTCTCATGAGAATAGGTTAAGCTGACAGTGAGAGGCTGCAAAGAGTCACACCTGAAGTTTAGAAAAGAACGACATTTCTTCCGAGCTTGAGATTACAGTAGTTTATTATTTTGAATATAGTTTATTGTCCTATATAATCGTATAAATTTAAAACGAAACGACCGGTTTCGGACCGCATCGAACGTTTTCACGTCATAAAATATTGCTGGTGGTTCAGTCCCTCCTCTGTGGAAACTACGTCGTAATTCACTCAGATTGACACGTGGGATTGAACCATGTTGGGTCTGAGCGTCGGCCTGTATTTTATGATCTGGGGATAGCCGATGTCGGCCGAAACCGGTCATTTTATTATAAATGAAATGGAACCTGAAATTTAGGTACTGGTGCGATATAGGCGTCTGAGAGTGGAGCAAATGGTCGCTGAAACGTTTGTTCTGGGCTAGATAAGTAGTTCAAGACAGAGCTCACCGTTCAATGAAGAGTGGAAATATCGAACGTTTTAAGTCTCATCCATTAACAAAGCGCGTTTTCAGTGTTTCTCTGTTCTCAGTATCCTGTTGAATGTGCCTAGGCTTGTACCAAGCGTCAAATCATGGCGAAAATGTTCCATTCATTACTTTTGACTGATGGTCTTTGTGCCAAACATTACTTTACTTTTAAGTTTCCTGTCTCATGCGCCAACGTATCCTCCATGTAGTTTTCAGTGATGATTCCGCTTAGCTTAGGATGAAATGGGTGAGTAGGTGACTGGGCACAACTTTTTGAGCTGCGACAGAGGTTTTGGAGTTATAGAGAAACGGAGATAGGTAAGCAAGGCGTTTGTTTCGCAAAATTCACACAAGGTTGTCGAGTCGGTTAAACCTCTGAACTCATTACATGTAACTCCAAATCACGCCCTGCTGAAACGTTGTTGTGAATTCATACGCGTAAGATCTTCAAATGCAGTACGATCAAAGTGTCTCATATTCGTCCATCTCAAGTAGCTATTAAAAATTCGTACTCTGAAACAGAAGAAAGGAAAAGTGTCAATGTATTCAAAACCAGGAAGACAATAGCTAATTTATACCATTCTGTACATCATGTGAAAGACCAGCCATCTTGCTGCAAAACGGAAAGACTTGCTGACAAAGTTATCCACTTCTATCTTAATGTTACAGGCCTACCTGTTATTGAAGTACACAGCCAATCATTTGCAAATTTTTATTTGTTTTTAGACTTGATCAAGGTTTCGATACCGCGAAGAGTACCTTCTTCACAAGGAGTTACTTCGAGAAGTTACTTCGACTACGTTACCCCTCATGAGCTGAAATGAAGTGGATGTAACATATTTTACGTAATATAATCCAAGTAAAGCCTTGTTCTTCTGAAGAAGATCCACTTAACGGAATCGAAACCTGGGTAAGTGTAAAAATAAATAAAAAATTGACAACTGAATGGCTGCGTACTTCATCAACTGAAAACTTAGTCATAGTTGCTAACAGCCATGTTCAAGAATGTAAAATCACAGGAACTTGTACAGCAAGCTTTGCAACTTCTGAGGCCAAGAATGGAGTTCTGAAAGAAATAGAGTCAATATTGAAAACCTCTTTTCTGCAGCTTTATTTGATTATTCCCTTCTAAAAATTTTTAAAGTTGTGAGAAAATTTTCTGTTGAGCACAGTTCTACTAGTTTATACATCACTGCTATACTTCTGTACTTGCATCATCACAAATAAAACGTAATGTTTCAGTATTACTGGTACTTGACACAAAAACTACCTTATTTGCAATTAGAGCCAGTTTCTTCGTATGGCACCTAGAACGTTCTTAACAGATTATTTATTTTCTAAGTTTCTTCTTTACTGTTTGCAGTATGAGGAGAGCAGCATAATTCTATGTTATAAAAACACTTTGATTTTTTGGATTCAAATAAGTTACATAGGAGAGTGTTGTCCATTTGTAGACGTCTCAAACTTCCGCTTTTAGGCAGCCCCGAAGTAGCCGCATAACAAAATCAGAAACCAGATGCATTTTAATTATACCCTGAAATAGAAGTTACTGGAAACAAAAACAAGTTTCCATTTTCAAGACCTGTAAAATAGTTAACGCATTAAAAGAACTCAGTCCATCTGTAAGTACCAGTGTGACATCAGTAGGCATTACAGTCCTGATACCGACCTGATCGCAAGCTCACTTCTGGTGTCAATTTACTCCTGAGGCAATTGGCCTTCTTATCTTCGCAGTCATGGGAAACCCCCAAACCCACAACCTCCAAGGTAATCCCCGCATATTCGGAAATTGCACGTGGTACATTTACGGTCGCTGAAGAACTGTGATATTTGTGCCTCAAATAAGTATGCTGGCCATTTTCCGTTGTTAAAAAAGGCGGGAAAAGCCTTCCCTTCCCCCTTCTCGTAGCTAGGCCCGTTAAGAATCAATTATCCCCCCCCCCCTGCTTTATGACCAGAGCAGCTTCATATGCCTCGTCATTTGTCTATTGTATCACCAGAGTGTGGACCAGTTTTGTTTGGGGTTAGATTGTGGTATATAATAATGTTGACATAACAATTAATTTCGTTACCAGTAATTTTCAACTAATTACTTCGTTCTTTTCCTTTTAGGCAACTGCATGAGCCTAATAATTTATACACTACAGTGAGAATATTAGGTTTCTTTGGGATAATGTTGTGGGTATTTTTTGTACACAGTAATGTGTATGTAAGAAAAACATTTCTTGTTAATTAACAAAAACTAGTAAAGAAGAAGAACCTGTGTGATAATTTAACAATTAATCATTATTTTCTGATTTTTTTATGAATCAGCTTTATATTCAGTTCTTTTTTTACGACAATAACCTTTTTTCTATATTCACCTGCCACTCGATTACATGATAAATAAAGATTTGTACATGAGAAACGAGATAATAATAATACTGACGGATTGGTAAAACAAGCAGCAGATGAAGAAAAAACCATGTGCGTACAAATGGCTCAAAATGGTTCAAATGGCTCTGAGCACTATGGGATTTACCTTCTGAGGTCATCAGACCCCTAGAACTTAGAACTACTTAAACCTAACTAACCTAAGGACATCACACACATCCATGCCCGAGGCAGGATTCGAACCGTAGCGGTCGCACGGTTCCAGACTGTAGCGCCTAGAACCGCTCGTCCACTCCGGCCGGCCATGTGCGTACAGACACACACACACACACACACACACACACACACACACACACACACACAAATATATACATATGCACATGACGTGTGCATTTAGCCAATACAGGCACGTATACCGACACACACCAATGAAAACCGGTTGACACTATTAACCCCACCTAAACTTGTGCACACATCGGCTATTTACAAGTAAATACCCATCTGCCCTCGACCAACGAAGTGAATAGTGTATTGGCTTCTGTCTCGGGTTCTTCGGCCGACGTTCATCTAATGATTTTTCTGACGTTTCGCCAGCACGAGTGGCTGGTATTGTCAAAGCTTCACCCTCCATTGCCGGTGGTGAACTGGAGGCGAGCTCGCGGCCGCAGACTATGTGTACCTGGCGCGCCAACGTCCGAGGGCTTCTCCGCGGTCATTTCCGGTGCGGTTCTCCTCTCCTACCTGCGACGGTCGTTCGCTGCAGTACGGGAAGCCAGGATCCGTTTACCTTAAGGCTTTCCTCTTTCTTGTTGAAACTGTTCGCGTGATTTTGTATTTCTACAGCTTCTCTGAACAAGCGCGTGTGATAGTGCTTCTCTACAGCTAGAACTTCCGTGTCGGCGAATTTTATAACGTGGTCGGTCCCATTCAGTGCGTGCTCTGCCAAGGCCGATTTCTCCACCTGCCCCAACCTGCAATGTCGCTTGTGCTCTTTGATCCTGGTGTTAATTGATCGTCCAGTCATTCCGACATAAACTTTTCCGCATGTGCATGGTATACGGTATATTCCCGACCTTGCAAGTGGGTCTCTTTTCTCCTTCGCCGATCTAAGACACTCTTTGATCTTCCTTGTCGGTTTGAAAATCGTCTTTACGCCATGTTTGCGCAATGTACGGCCGATTCTGTCCGTCACTCTGGGAATGTGTGGCAGAAAGGCCGTACCCGACATTTCTTTTTCTGGTTCCTTACTTCGCCGAGTGTTGGGCTCTTGTTACACTTCTAATGTAATTTGTGGAGTACCCATTGCTCCTCAGAACAGTTTCCAGGTGTTGCATTTCTCGTTTGAGGTGTTGCGGCTCACATATTCGTCCTGCTCTCGTTACGAGGTAGTTGAAGCTAGGCGCATGGTACATTCCATTTTGGAAATCGTTTAGGACTCCAATATCCCAAGATCCACAGTGTCAGGAGAGTGCGGAGGACACCAAATGCCGAGCATACCAAATTTCAGGCATTACCTCTCAACACAAAGCAGTGGCCAACGGCCTTCTCTTAACTACTGAGTGCAGCGGCGTTTGCGTATCGTTGCCAGTGCTGACAAACAAGCAACACTGCTCGAAATAACAACAGAACTCAATGTAGGATGTATGACGAACATTGAAAGATGTGTGCTAAGGTCTGATCAGGATAGATCCGGAAAATAAAGTCGATAGTTGCCAACCGCGCGAGTAGGAGGATGTTTGATGGTTAAGAGAGCCAGGCGCGGGCAGTAAGAAACTCGGTCGTCGAAGCTGGGTGCCTGCAGGAAGCAGACGTGTGGTTACAGCTTTAAGGTAGGATCCGCGCTACGCATTTTTCAGGTTGTACGCTGAGCAAACCATAGCACGTTAATGGGAGAAGCTATAAAATGATTTCAAAATGGTTTTTGTTAGATAATGTTCAGACTTAGGATTTGTATGTCCAAATTTTGACGCAGTAAGCGTTTTGTAAAATTTTTGTAAGAGGGATTCATGCTGCAAAAATGTTGGAAATGATAGTTTTTGTATAAGACTTAAATTTTTAACATTGTGTTTAAATCTAACAGCCTGAATCATAATCCACATCCGTTGGTTGTACGGAATATGAAAATGAGTAGTAAAGTAAAATTACCCACCTAATGAAAGAACATAAAGAAAATGAGGCCTCCATGCAACATATATGTGCAGTTCATGGTCTGAAGTCGATTTTGGTATAACTAAACTTATCAGGGTAAAGCTATTTCAAATAACTAATTTTATGCCATTGCACAACTGGCATATTCAAGTCAAGACATAATTTCATTAAGTAAACATCAGGGCCAAAAGTTAATTTTTCAGTACCATCTGAATGCCATTGCACAAACGGCATTATTCTCTTAGACTTGATTGCTGAGTCAAATACATGTTTCATTACTGGCAAAATGGAGGAGAGCACGAAACAAGTTCGCAGACGCAGTCAGATGCAGGTTTGTTGAATAATTATTTTGGAAGAATTTTATCTCTGATACTTTCACTAATTAGAAAGGAAACAATTTTGGGTTAGATACTTTCGCGTTTAAAAATAATTTTGGACATGATACTTTTAATGTATCCATGAAGACAGCGAAATTTGGCATTTATGGAGAATGGCGGGAACACAAATCGAAAACTGTGGCCTAGTCAAATGAGTCCCTATTTCAGTTGGTAAGAGCTAACAGTAGGGTTCGAGTGTGATGAGACCTGTTAAGTAGTTTTAAGTTCTAGGGGACTGATGACCTCAGCAGTTAAGTCCCATAGTGCTCAGAGCCATTTGAGACCTCCTGAAGCCGTGGACCCAAGTTGTCAACAAGGCGCTGTGCAAAAACTGGTGGTGGCCGCTTAACAGTGAGGGCTGCGTTTACGTGCAGTGGACTAATCCTCTGGTCCAACTGAATCAACCATTGACTGGAAATAGTTATGTTCAGCTACTTGGATATAATTTGCAGCCATTCATTGACTTCATGTTCCGAAAAAACGACGGCATTTTTATGGATAACAGTGGGCCATGTCACTGGGTCACAAATGTTTGGGACTGGTTTGAAGAACATGCTAGAGAATTTGAATGAATGATTTGGCTACCCAGATCGCCCGACATGAATCCCATCAAACATCTATAGGACATTACTGCGAGCTCAGTTCATGGACAGAATTCTCCACTGGCAACACTTTCTCATTTATTGATCGGTGTAGGGGCAACATGGCTCTATATTTCTGCAGAGGACTTCCAACGAGTTGTTGAGGCCATGACATAAACAGCTACAGCACTTCGCCAGCAGGAGGAGGTCTGACACGATGACTTTTGTCACCTCAGTGTAATCTTGCTAGAGAATGCAGCAATGCCTGGCGAGATAGTGTCATTGACACTCTCTGTTAAATCTAGATATTCGAATGGATAGATACCCTTCTTCATCACAAGCTGAAACGTTGAATCACTGCAATATGGAGCTCTAGTCATGTACATGCCCTCTGGACAGAAAGCAACTTTCTGAAGAGGCACGTGCATTACGTGTGTGAATCCCTGAAGCTTAATGTAATGTTCTTAACTACTCGCTTGGGTAATGAAATGTATTTTTCGATGGTATGAGGCAGGACACTATTCCTTTCACTTCTAAAACCGATATCACCCTACTGCTCAAGAAGGAAGTGAACATCATATCTGCTCAAACAATTGTGAAACGTAACAGGTATGTGTGACGGAACTGGGTATTTCATGTTGCATGCATTGTGTGGTGCACAGCATAATTTTCCTGTCAGTCGACAATAGTCTGTGTGTGGTTTCCCCACCTCTGTCCAAGGACAGTCTACAGGTATGACAGTCAACGGCTGTTCATGAAAGGCATAATTTCTGTGAGTCTGTCACAGGAATTTCATCAACACTCCTTGCAAGTTGTTTGAGCTCAGATAGCAACCATCTCGCAGGATTTTCTGTGATGTATGAAATGAAACTGTTAAGACTTTAGTCATATGAACTTACAACATGACACTTAGCTGCATATGGTACCTGTCATTATATGAAGGTTGGGTCACCTTCACAATGTGCCACAGTAGCTAGCAAGTAATTGAAATCTGTGTAAACTACAAATAGGCAACGCTGATGGTGGTGGGTACTCTTAAAACATTGAGAACTTGTTTGCCTTGATAGGCATTACGTCACGCACCAGTTCCTGAGTAAAGATATCAGTTACATGCTTTGCTAAATACTCGCATGTAGTAAATGAGTAGAGCCATCTATGACAAAAATGCTCTACACTATGATCTCTTGACGACTGGGTGAAAAATAGGTGGGCCGTGATGCGAGCTGACATCCAAAAGATGTTCGAGCTCACATGCGGTTCCTCTTCGTCGAAATGTCTTGGCTCAAGCTCGTCTAGGAGTTGAACCGCCCGTGTCGCATTGCACGCCCTAAATTAGACACTTGTGTTCCTTTGGGCAAATAGTCTGGCTGATGGCAAGTTTGAGAAATTGTGTGAGACATCCAAAGTTAATATAACATATAATAACAGTATAATAATATCTGGAGATAAATTAACGACCCATAAATGATGTAGGCCCCACAGTTGCGATTTGGTTAGAATAATGTTTATTAAGAAAGAAAACTAATAGTGAAAGTGGTCGTATTTAGAGTTGCTGTTACACTCGAGAGCATTTCCATTTGGGACAATTCGATCATTCACAATCTCATCGCGAAATACATGACCAATGCTCCACCTCGTTATCTACCAGGCGCGTGGCTGCTCAGCGCCCATAGACTAGGTCCAGCGATACCACACAACGCAAAATGTTCTAAGTCGTTTCACTTGTTAGCTACCTAAAGACCGACCGGCCGCTTTCGCTTCTCCACCAGCACACCAGCACTGTCCCTCTGCTCGGCTCCGGCCGCGTCTCCCGCGTGCTGAACATCGTTGCTCAACTGACTAGTGCTGTTCCCTTCACTGAAGCTGCCCATCTGATGGCTACATATTATTCTACATTATTTTACATTTTAACGCATTTAAATAATCAAAGCTTGACCACTTTTACGTTCTAAGTAAAGTAACAATAATATCCATTACATTATAATCGTTAAATTCTTTCACATAAAGCCAATACAATTTCTCTCTTAGTTTTGAATGCCACGGCCAGGAGCCTTGCACCAAAGTGTTTTCTGATAAATAAATAAAGATCAACAGTAACTATTTTGCACTAAGCTTTACAACAAATATTCTGTTGCCTAATGATTCAATAAGGTGTCATGCTGTCATCGTTCATTGTGTTTTGTCTGGAGGAAATGATGATCTGCTTCACTGAAAATACTGATAATTTAAATTTACTATATCTTTTAAACACATAAAGCTACAGGGTTGATATTTAAACATTTCTCATGTTAATGATGCGCTTTTATAGGAAATTTTGATCTTTAAGATCGACAAAAGCGTTCAGATTTTAGTATTCAGGTCTTTGTTACAAAACTTGTTAATTTCACTTTAACAGAAAATCCTAAACTATTATAGATATGATCAATGTTCAACTTTTATTGGGACCACCACGCAAATTTAAGAAAGCTGGTAGATTAAAATTACTGCGGCTTCATTCCCTGTATTACTGCAGAATTAAATAGTTTTTATAATTTTTTTCCTTTATGGCCAATCTTAGGTCCTCCATATTTAACACTGCTACGCCTCCCTGGCCGCAAACAGCTCCTACGGGGTTTCCCTATGACGCAGGTTCTCATCTCTCTCGTACACTACAGCGCTTAGGCCTGATCAGCCTGGTCTCCTTCAGCACAATAGACGCCTGTGAATTTCCCCATCTCGTGGCGAATCTGCACTCTTTGTGTCACACGGTCCTGGACGACACGATTCGTTTCACAATTCCTGGAAGGCTGTCTCTTTCCGCCATATACACTCCTGGAAATGGAAAAAAGAACACATTGACACCGGTGTGTCAGACCCACCATACTTGCTCCGGACACTGCGAGAGGGCTGTACAAGCAATGATCACACGCACGGCACAGCGGACACACCAGGAACCGCGGTGTTGGCCGTCGAATGGCGCTAGCTGCGCAGCATTTGTGCACCGCCGCCGTCAGTGTCAGCCAGTTTGCCGTGGCATACGGAGCTCCATCGCAGTCTTTAACACTGGTAGCATGCAGCGACAGCGTGGACGTGAACCGTATGTGCAGTTGACGGACTTTGAGCGAGGGCGTATAGTGGGCATGCGGGAGGCCGGGTGGACGTACCGCCGAATTGCTCAACACGTGGGGCGTGAGGTCTCCACAGTACATCGATGTTGTCGCCAGTGGTCGGCGGAAGGTGCACGTGCCCGTCGACCTGGGACCGGACCGCAGCGACGCACGGATGCACGCCAAGACCGTAGGATCCTACGCAGTGCCGTAGGGGACCGCACCGCCACTGCCCAGCAAATTAGGGACACTGTTGCTCCTGGGGTATCGGCGAGGACCATTCGCAACCGTCTCCATGAAGCTGGGCTACGGTCCCGCACACCGTTAGGCCGTCTTCCGCTCACGCCCCAACATCGTGCAGCCCGCCTCCAGTGGTGTCGCGACAGGCGTGAATGGAGGGACGAATGGAGACGTGTCGTCTTCAGTGATGAGAGTCGCTTCTGCCTTGGTGCCAATGATGGTCGTATGCGTGTTTGGCGCCGTGCAGGGGAGCGCCACAATCAGGACTGCATACGACCGAGGCACACAGGGCCAACACCCGGCATCATGGTGTGGGGAGCGATCTCCTACACTGGCCGTACACCACTGGTGATCGTCGAGGGGACAATGAATAGTGCACGGTACATCCAAACCGTCATCGAACCCATCGTTCTACCATTCCTAGACCGGCAAGGGAACTTGCTGTTCCAACAGGACAATGCACGTCCGCATGTATCCCGTGCCACCCAACGTGCTCTAGAAGGTGTAAGTCAACTACCCTGGCCAGCAAGATCTCCGGATCTGTCCCCCATTGAGCATGTTTGGGAGTGGATGAAGCGTCGTCTCACGCGGTCTGCACGTCCAGCACGAACGCTGGTCCAACTGAGACGCCAGGTGGAAATGGCATGGCAAGCCGTTCCACAGGACTACATCCAGCATCTCTACGATCGTCTCCATGGGAGAATAGCAGCCTGCATTGCTACGAAAGGTGGATATACACTGTACTAGTGCCGACATTGTGCATGCTCTGTTGCCTGTGTCTATGTGCCTGTGGTTCTGTCAGTGTGATCATGTGATGTATCTGACCCCAGGAATGTGTCAATAAAGTTTCCCCTTCCTGGGACAATGAATTCACGGTGTTCTTATTTCAATTTCCAGGAGTGTACTTAAATGAGAGCGAAATGCTCATTAACTCACACACCTCTACTTCATAACATGTTGGCGTGCCATATATTTTATGAAGTATCACCTAAATTTACAAGACACAAATCCATAATACAGTAACTTAAATATCCTAATCGCCAGATCAATAGTGTTATTATTTGTAGTAGTGTTGATGCAGCAAGCTTTAAATTTAAAGAAACTTATATCTAACGTAATTTATGGATTGCGGCTTATTAACTAAATGTCAAATAAAACTATAGGTTTACCAAAATCGACTGCCTATTGAAACGCCGCAGAAGTATCAGCGCCACTGTGCTCACTTTTACAGAACTTTTTCGTCACAACGAAGTCTTCAGCGCCGCCCCACAGAATCGGAGCTGGGTACCCCCGCCGAAATTCAGTATGACTCTGCATTCCATCACCATCGTTTTGCGAGGAAAAATCTGTTGAAATTCGAATCGGGTGTAGATACCAGAAAACAAACGCTTTCCGAAACCACCCACGATCTGCACTGAACACTTCCTCCAATGGAATCGATACAGGCCGGCCGAAGTGGCCGTGCGGTTAAAGGCGCTGCAGTCTGGAACCGCAAGACCGCTACGGTCGCAGGTTCGAATCCTGCCTCGGGCATGGATGTTTGTGATGTCCTTAGGTTAGTTAGGTTTAACTAGTTCTAAGTTCTAGGGGACTAATGACCTCAGCAGTTGAGTCCCATAGTGCTCAGAGCCATTTTTTTTGAATCGATACAGACAGATCTAAACTACACAGAAAACAATTGATTTACAGCGTTTCCAAGATGCTCGTAAATTCTTCAATGATTCTGACACGTTATTCTGTTTCGCATTTTCGCACAGTCGACGACTCACTTGCAAATGAACACTGACGGCGCTAATTGATACGCGTGGGGCGGCAGACCGCGGGTGTTAGCAGTTGCGACCAGAGAGGACCGCCGCCGCCGCTGTCGGCGTTGATCTCTTCTGGCCGCGTCGGTCTGCGGCGGCTGCGGGGAACCGCCCGTGATTGACGGGACGTGCGCGGCGGTCGCAACAGGAATAGCGGCGGCGGCGGCGGCGGCGGCGGCGGCGGGGTGGGAACGGGCAGCGTGATTACGTCGTGCAGCCGCGCCCCGCTCTTCACCGCATATTTGCGTGCAATTATGCCACAATCAAATAAACATTAGCTAGAATTGCAAATTTCGGATAATTCCGGTAGGTATTACAATTAATTACAGCGCTCGACAACAGCGCGCGCACTGGATTCGGCGGCTCTATCACTAAAGTCAGCTCGGCGGACGCCTGCGGCTGCAAAGCCGCAACTATAGTGGGGCACCGTAGTAAACCGCCGCTTGTCCACTGGACTCGCCACTACGTTATGCCCAACAGCTCTGTCTGTCACAGCTGTTCAACGACAATTTGCTAAGGATACGTACAAAACCATTTGTCCTCACAGATCATTCTACCGTAATACTGACACAGTTGAACGATCTAGTAGATGTCGTTTGTAGTTATTCGCAAATTAGGAAGATATTTACTGGGAGGTTGGTTGGTTGATATTGGGGAAGAGACCAAACAGCGAGGTCATCGATCCCATCGGGCCGGCCGCGGTGGTCTAGCGGTTCTAGGCGCTCAGTCCGGAGCCGCGCGACTGCTACGGTCGCAGGTTCGAATCCTGCCTCGGGCATGGATGTGAGTGATGTCCTTAGGTTAGTTAGGTTTAAGTAGTTCTAAGTTCTAGGGGACTGATGACCATAGATGTTAAGTCCCATAGTGCTCAGAGCCATTTGAACCATTTTTTGATCCCATCGGATGAAGGAAGGAAGGAAATCAGCCGTGCCCTTTCAAAGGAGCCATCCCAGTATTTGCCTCAAACGATTTACGGGAATCACGGAAAACCTAAATCAGGATGGCCGGACGCGGTTTGAACCGCAGTCCTCCCGAGTGCGAATCCAGTGCGCTAGCAACTGCGCCACGTCGCTCGGTATATTTACTGGGAGGTCATGTTTATACTGCTGTTATGAAGATTTGTTACGAACACTTACGAATTATTAGAAATGAGCGCATAACTAGCAGCTAGTAATCTCACATAAATAATCGTAACCTAATACATGCAAATACACGAAGAAATTAAAATAATGAATCGTATGGCGTTGGAAGAAGTATCTAGAAGGGAAACTGGACGGAATGGATAATGTCTTTAAAAGATATAAGGTGAACATCAAAAAAGGTAAAATAAGTGTCATGTAATCGAATTAGATCAAGCGGGGCTGAAGGAACTGGATTAGGAAATAAGAAACTACAAGTAGTAGATGAGATTTGTATTTTGGCAGTAAAATAACTCGCAAGGGCCAACATAGTGGATATTAAATTGTAGTTTGGCATTGGCAAGAAAATTTCCTAGTATATAATATAAACTTAAGTGCAACAAAGTCTTCTACGAAGGTATAACCAAAGGACTTACTTTGTTCAATGCACCGGTTTTAGTCAAATCACCGGAGTAAAGTCGGGTGGGACACGCGTTTAGACGCGTAACCGCGTGAGTCCGTTGGCTCTTATCCCATTGCTTTAGGGCAGAGTGAGGGACAGGTGTTGGCATGAAGCTCCTGATCACCTGCCTCAGCGCCAGTTACCTGTAATGAATTCCAAACCGCTACACAGTATCACATGAGGGAAAGGCATGTGGCAGAGTTGATGACGATCCGTCCGTCGGATAGGGACTTGACGGTCGGCGGTCCCCGTTGGTGCTGTTTGGGAGGAGCAGGCAACGTGCTGGCACCGTATTCCACCCTCTCCCTTCACTCATAATCATCCCACACGAATGTGACACCACGCTACACCTTGCCTTTGCAGTCATCTACACTTAGCAGATACACTTAAACACAGAACTCGCACAATTCGTGGAAGACAGGTTTCAGGATACGCGAAACATAGAAAAGCCTTTCGATTCAGGAAGCTGAGCCTGCCCCTCGGAGGATTGCAGCCAAAAATGCCATATGATTTTACATATTTCTGAAGGAATTTGTGGGAGTATAGATTTGTACAGACATGCAAATGGAAGATAAACAGTTCATATAAGAAGAGAATACAAGTTGTGCAAGATTCTGCTTCAGAAGAACGCTGAACGTTAGATGGGTGTGTCTAATAACGAACAAGGACATACTGAATCGAACCGGGAAAAAAGAAATTTATGGCTCAAACTTCAATAAAAGAAGGGCTCGATTGAAAGTACACACCCTGAAGCAGCAAGGACTGTTCAGTTTGTCAATGGAAGGTAAAAAAATGTAGAGGGAGACCTAGGCATGAAGCAGGTAAACGGATGGATATTACGCTAGTTATTCAGAGATGAAGAGGCTTGCACAGAGTTAACTAGCTTGGAAACCTGAATCAAACCAGCCTTCAGACTGCAACAACAACAACAACAACAGGGCGTTGCTGGCTGGGACAAATTCAAATGGCTCTGAGCACTATGGGACTCAACTTCTGAGGTCATCAGTCCTCTAGAACTTAGAACTACTTAAACCTAACTAACCTAAGAACATCACACAAATCCATGCCCGAGGCAGGATTCGAACCTCTCTGAGAAGATACAGACCCTCTTAGATGTCTATTTGTACAGCAACATCAATACTGACCCCACCAAGAAGGTAAAGAACAACACCAGGACGCTTCTCGAGGACTCGGATTCACAAGAGGTGAATAAAGAAACTGTGACCACGGGGATCTGTACAGCCTAGACATGATGGACTCCCTAAAGTCAACAACGATGTTGTGCTGTTACGCCCCACTATCAGTAATATTAGGGCTCCAACATATTTGCTAGAAAAATACATAAAAGACGTACTAACTCTTATGCGGAGAAATGTTCGCATCATTTTCGCAAATCGGTGGATTCTGTGAAACGACTCAACAACTTCAGGTTGAAGTTCTCATATACGCAAATGAACTATGACGCAGTTTCACTGTTCAGTAGGGTACCTCTACGAGAGTCATTTGAACTCATTAGTCACAAATTTGACGGGAAAGCCTCCGGCATTTTCAGGAATCTCCTGACCTCCACGTATTTTCTGTTTAATGGAGAATACCATTAACAAACGGAGTCGCAGTTGGTAGTCCACAATCTCCTGTGGTTTCGGATTTGTGTATGTAGCGCTTCGAGGTCACCAAAATAAAAACCTATTTTCTTTTTCCGTTGTGAGGACCACACGTTCGTCATTTGGCCCCAAGAAAGCGACAACCTCCATTACTTCCTCACACATCCGAACTCCATTCAGCCGGCCGAAGTGGCCGAGCGCTTCTAGGCGCTACAGTCTGGAACCGCGCGAGCGCTACGGTCGCAGGTTCGATTCCTGCCTCGGGCATGGATGTGTGTAATGTCCTTAGGTTAGTGAGGTTTAAGTAGTTCTAAGTTCTAGGGGACTGATGACCTCAGAAGTTAAGTCCCATAGTGCTCAGAGCCATTTGAACCATTTGAACTCCATTCATCCCAACATCAGATATGGAGACCGAAGCAGAAAGAAGACTACATTACTTGACGTCATCATCAAGAGAAGAGTTGATGGCACCCTAGCCCATGGCGTGTATGGTGTGTATCGGAATAAAAAGCACACTGATTTGTTCTTGCACGCAGACAGATGCAACCACCCAGCGTATAGGAGTGGGGTACTAAAAACTCTAATATACAGAGCGTGCACCATCACAGATGGAGAGAGACTTCTCTAGGAACTGCAATATCTCAGAATTAAAATTCGTAAAATAAAACAGTTAACGGAATTGCAGATTAGGCGCGCTTTGTACCTCTCCACTAGAGTACAGCCTGTGGAGAGGGACAAAGTCACGACGAAAGAGGCAGCCACTGTATTTTTTACCATGCACTGTCTTTTACCTGCCCAATAAAACGCAGGACTCATTGGGCATAGTAAAAGATGACCTTGATTTACGTAAGGCTGTGATATAGTAGATTCCATGACACTGAGGCGAGACTTATACTGGGCAAACAATGTGCACCTTCGAACATCGATGCGAAGAACACCGGCAGCACACTCACGTAAAGCATCCCAAAATGTCGTTGGTGGCAGAACACTGTTTGCCCGAGACACATTTGATGGATATGACTGCAATGAGATATTATCAGGAACTTCAAATACTGAGACAGTTTCGTTAGAGAAGCCATCAAAATACGCACTAGGGACAATCTCATCAACTGGGATGCGGACCAGCACTGGGTCTTAATAAGAAGCCATTAAGCAAACAAAACGCTCTGGCGGCCAGTTCCGACCGACATTACCGCAACCGGGGAGTGCTGCCAAACATCGCTGCCCACAGACGCCGATGCGACGGCTACCTCCGCCACCGACAAGCGCCCTTGAGTGTGGAACATGTGCATAACGGCTCACAGGAGTAGGGGACATAAGACAGACATGCGCCTCGAGGAGGTCACTTCGTCAGCACGCCTGACGATAGCAACAAGTCAGATGCCCGTCGGACATTATCAACCAGCAATGCACATGTGAACAGTTCGATCAATGAAAGAGGTTGTCCACAGAACCTGAGAATGAAGGGACATTTGGAAAGCGCCGACGAGAAGGACAGGACAATAGGTCATGTGTTGATACACCACTATATGATACCCATGTACTAGAGGGAGCTGTAGAGGGAAAAAACTGTATGAGAAGACCGGGGTTGGAGTACGCCCAACAAGTAGCTGAACAACTCACAGACGGGATATAATTTGGCCGTGCACCTGCTGGAGGTCGGTTGGTCAGCACTCCTGATGGTGGCAACACGTCTGATCGCCGAAATATTGTGCTCATGGTGCACGTCACTATGAACTGGCAAGTAAGCACTGGAACTGTCAGAATGTTTTTTTTGAATCTACAAATCTACCCTTTCGATGTCAGAAGTTGAGAAAATCAAAACAACAAAACTAATCTCCTTCTAGTGTATCATTTGCTAATCTATTTTCCGCTGTGTCACCTGATTAAATTCCTTTACTTTCCATTACCCTTGTTTTATTTTTGTTGATGTTGATCTTATAACCTTTTTTCGAGACACTATCAATTCCGTTCAGCTGTTTTTCAGAAACCTCCGGTACCTCTGAATATGTCGGCAAATCTCATTGGGTTTTATTTCTTATTCCTGAACTTTAATTCCGTTTCTAAATTTCTCCTCGGCTTCTTTTACCGCTTGATCTATGAGCAAACCGAGTGACATCGGGGATGTCAGAAGCTGATGTAGTTGCGACTTTTATATCTGCGATTGCCAATGCTGATTCCTAAGACATGAACTGTAGTAAACTCTTTCGTTATATACGTTCCCTGTCTTGTAAATAAGAGTCTGGTAAACTGCAGTCGGTCTTCTGATATCTTTAACGACGGAAAAATTAATGCCGAAACCCGGGAGATTTCCACGATTTCTGTCGTCATACCACGATTTTTTAAACGCACTTGACGTGGCTATATCAGGAAAAGCTCACTGCAGTGATTTGTCATGCCAGGCAACAAACACTTCCGACGACGTCTGCCTGCGTACACAGGCAAGTTTATCTGAATTATCACAAAACACATTCTGTAGTGCCATTTGCAACCGAAGTGAATTCCATTATTGCGTGCTATACCACTATTGTGGCTTACCGGTTGGCGCCATAACGGACTGTCAGGTCTTGCACTATGCCTATCGCTTGTATACGTCTTTTAGTTGTTATCAGGCTACGTTCTGCGTTAACGCCCCCAAACAGTTGCGTTCACCTCACGATGTCTGACACGAAAAACGCCGTTAGTAATAATCAGCTGCAGCGACTGAAAAAGAGTACGGGCGAGAGCAACACACTATCCCACCTGAAGATTATGAATATTCTAAACGTAGATTACAGGAATTATTGTTTACATTAAGAGAGCTTGATGAAAAATACACAATCTTCTCGGTGACATTGATTACGATGCTGACCGGTCCAAATGTGACGAATGTATGGACTCAGCCAAGAGCACTATTTTACCAAGTCACGAGGTATAGAAAAGAAACTGATTAATTGCATGTCTGAGGCTATCATCACTGGTAAACAACATGCCACGACTGCCACTTCAAGTTTTCAACCACCTAATACCAGACTTCCCACTATAAAAACATGGGTTATTTTCTTAGGACGTTGAGAATTGGGCTCGTTTTTTTCAACAGTTCCAGAAATTGATTGACCAGAATCTTACGATTTCCATTGTTCAGTAATATATATTTTTGCGTGGGAACTTAGGAGAGCCAGAGCAATTAGCTAATGGTACCGCTGTGATCTCTGAGACATATGAAGAAACCAGGAAAATCCTCACAGTACGCTATGGAGACAAGAATAGAATTACACAAGATCAGAAACAAACCTCAACCAATTTTATGTCTTTTGCGAAAAACGTGGCCACTGACCCAAGAACGTCAAAAATTACTAACGTCACTGGACGTTTTCAATGCCTAAACAGAGGGCATAAAGTGTCAAATAGAGGGAAGAAGGGCAGGCCATTTCGTAAAAAACCGCATTATAAGTTAATATACGTCAAAGTTACGACGTGTAGTATGTCAGCAGCAGAGAGAAGGGTCACTTGTGTTGCTAAAATAGACGTAACTACGCCAAGCTTCACATTCTTGCAGACAGTTCAAGTGCTCATCGTAGGACCAATAGGACTAAGTAAACCTACTGGATGTGTGATAGACAACGGAAGCCTTGTATCCTTCCCCATCCACTGGCATCGTCTTGCCAATTTCGAAGATAGAGGAGTGTGGACTAATTCTGCGACTAATATCAGCTCTTGTGAAAGAGATCACCACTTCGCCCGCTCCCCCCACCCCCCTCCCCTTCACCACAGTTCCAGAAGATATGACGAACGTGGCACATGTCCACACCGCAGTGAGCTTATCCTCAGACAGATTCCGAAGAGAATATGTCCGTTGAGCTTGTAATTGGTAGTGATCATTACTGGTCACCGATAGTCTACCAATAGACATTTTTAAGTCCGTTGTTCTGCTTCCCAACATACTCGGTTGGATCCTCAGTGGGATCAGACATGCAGTGCGTACGAAGTTAGCCTTTGCTGACTTCGAACATCAGGCTCACATACCACCAGATGACCGAATGGGAACCGTTTTGGGTTCTAGAGGCAACTGGCATTCTTCCCACAGTGATACTGTGAAGACCAATAAAGATTTAGTCCTCTTCCTAAAATTTCAGGCATTTTATCTTGTGCGTAATCACCGAAGAGTTGTTCGTCTGTTTAACAAAGAAAAAATTATTCTATATTCTACTAACTGACTGAACGCGGCAAGTAGATTCGTAGTTTACATAAAAAAATGTATCAGCAACGGTTCTTTAAAGAACGCTTACCACCGTCTTGGGTTGGACTAGATTACAAAGAACTACGCTCCTCTTAAAACCAAATAACACCTTGTTTTACCTTCCGTGTCACTCAGTTAAGAAAGAGAAGCGTGGTAAAATAAAACGGAGGATCGTTTGCAACAACACTTCAGAGATGGGACGAAATATTCTGCAACAAATACTTGCTGTTCTGTTACGGTTCCGATTGCACCCTGTGGCTATTATTAGCGATATTACACAAGAACTTCTGCAACTTGTCTTGCACGAAGATGACAGGAATGTTACAAGAATTCTGTGGCACAACGTTTTTTATGCTTGTCAAGGAAACTGTCATACTACGAACGAAGTAACGACTTTTGTTTTCCCCAGACTTCCATTCGGCCTGACATGCGGTCCATTCCTGCTAAATGCTTAAAGAACACGCTTCTAGACACGAGACTGTATTTCCTGTCACCGAGCAGATATTCAGCAACAGTACTTTCGGATGACTTTGCGTTTAGCGCAGATAACGATGGTGAAGCTGTCGCTATGTATTATAAACTAAGGGCCCTCATGAAATTATTGAACTTTCAATTAACGAAATGGGCCACTGCTTCTAATCAGCTGTATGACATATGCAGAACCGAAGGCTGACAGACTAATGGCAGTGGACAGCGTATACATTACTGCGGTACATCATTGTCGATAAAGCCACAGCAAAAGTAACTGGCGGACCTACTATTACAAGGATACTATTGCAGACTGGAGGTAAATTTTGCGACGCACTACACAATTCTCTCCCGTGTCAATCATGGCGGACATATTATTCCAAGAAATAGAGAAGTAGGTAAATTGACTGGAATGAATTGCTACCCAGCGATCTGGCAAAGTGGTGGAATACTTAGATGCTCACATTACCTTCATTGTCTTACATTCGTATCCCGCTAAAGATATGAATTACTAAAATTCATACTGTTTACATTCAAGTATTTTGGATTAACATTTGAATATGTCACTAGTGAGCAACCACACCTAATATTCCTTGATGGGTAACATCACGAGACTCATCAGCGACCACCTCAGAGACCCATCGCTTCCTCCCAAAAACCGAAAGCACTTGGAAGTTCATAGCATCACGGGCATCTTGGTGGTCGAGAATGTTGGCAGAAGAGCAACAGATATCACGTTCGGTTCAACCAATTGCTCTCCTAACCCCCCCCCCCCGTTCTTGGCCCGTTCCTCACCCCCCCCCCCCCCCCCCCCCCCGCTCTTGGCCCGTTGGAAGTTGACCGGGACGGGAAGGACGTTGGAAATAGGCGTAGTCAAGACATATGTACTACGACTGGTAATGCCGATTCCTGAGATACACATGAATTGAAAATTCTTTTGTAGTATATATTATGTGGCTTGGTGGCTTGTAAATAAAGAGTTGTGTTAGTCTGCAAATCGCTGGCTACTACCATCATTCACGACAGGAGATACCCTACAACTTTGTCTCATACCCTTCTCAACCAACGCTGCCCTGCCATGTCCTTGGACTCTTATAATTTCTTTATAGAGTTTGGTTTCTGTACGCATTATAAATAATCCCTGCGATTCATCTATGCTAACTTCAGAATTTCGAAGTGTGCATTCCTGTCCAGATTTCAAAAGGCTTCTACAAATCTACAAATGCTATAAAAATAGGTTTACCGTTTTTTTTATATTCTAAGAAATGCTGTCGGTACAGTGTTTTCTCGCGTGGTCCTAGATACCTCGAGCTGAAATTGAGCTCCCGGAGATTAATTTCTATCAGCTATCCCATTCTTTAATTTCATGGTTTCTACCATGTTATTAAACTGTTGGGTCGTTAAAAATCACATTTGTTAGTACCTGCGTTATCTACAGTTACATATAATGCACTCTTCTTAAACTCTGGAAGAATTCGTCCGCTTGTATACCAAGTACAATAGTTTTGCCACAGATTTCTCTCTCTATGAGGACTGAGGACATATTCCTCACAATTAGACGAAGAAATTACGTTATACAGGGTGCGGCGCTTAAATCTGGACAAATTTAAATTTGAATATCCCACCATATAGTAGTTCCGCCGGAGGTCGCGATTGGAGTTCTTGAGAACCATAGACATCTAGTAACCAGTCAGAACCTCAAAATGGCCGAGATGTCACGGACAAGTGCAGAGTAGCACCGCGATTGTCAAACATCTTCGTGTTGGGTGTTCGCCCACCGGAATAGTTCGAGTCTTGAGGTACCCGAGATCAACTGTTTACGATATTGTGGCCATGTAAAATGTTTCGGAGAAGTCTGGGATTCACGTGCTAGGTGTTCGTCCAGTGAAGGCGATATCATGGCGTCACATTTCTTTGAAAAGGGACAAACTGTCACAAATGAAGTTAATCTGCAAGTTTTGACGAATGTCGTGAAATCGTCGGCAGCAACTGTGGCCTCGCGGAGACAGTATGTCCTTCAACAAGGCCGTGCACCGGCTCGGCTCACACGAGCCGTTTAGTCCAAAACTGGATAACGGATAACGCTGACATGTTACGGTCAAAGGAGATCTGGCCCCCGAATAGCCCCAATTTGAACCCCCTCGTCTACTATGTTTGGAGTGTAGTCGAAAGAGTTACCGATAAGACGAGGCACCCTAATGTCGCGTCTCTACGCACCGCTATCGATGCAGCATTCGCGAATGTGGACAGCGCTACTTCAAAGAGTGCATGCGATAGCTTCAGGACAAGATTGGAGACAGTCATTTTTGCTGAAGGGGGTTTTATCGACTAATGTTCCTTCTGGAAGATACCGCTGCTTATCTGTAAAAGGATTTTCGTTTTCATTTGTATTTTGTTTTAATAAATTTGCTTTTCAAAAAAATGTTTCATTTGTCCGAATTAAGGGCCGCACCCCATATGAACGTGGGTTCGGAAACGGTCTATTTACATGTTACAGCTCATTTTCTCCAACGCATTTCAAAGAGATCAAATTGTAAATTTTGACAATTGGCATGCATGGGCGGACATCAAGCCTTATGTAACTTTTGAAGGAAGTCATCAAAATAGATTTTCTGTCAGTGTTTGGGCCTCACTTAATTCAACCCAGGCTCGACGGATATTATCATAATTTCGTAGAGGATGTTCTACCTGATCCGTTAGTAGATGTGCCTCTAGCTGTGCAACAGAACGTGCGCACCATGCATGACGAAGCAACTCCTCATGTTAGTGTTAATATCCGTCGGCTTTTAAATAACAGATTCGGTGACATTTAGATAGTAGATATGGACCAATTGCCTGGCCTCCACGCTCTTCCGACCTAAACCTACTATACTATTAATCTGTGTGGCGTTTGAAAGCTCTTGTATATGGAACCCAAATACAAGATGTTCAGAGTCTCCATGCCCGTATTATGGAATGCTGTGAAACCATAAGAAGTACTCCAGGGATACATCAGAGCACCCGAGATTCGCTACAACGGTCGATTGATTAATGTATCGGTGCCCACGGAGGCCATATTAAACATTCACTTTGAGAAAGAGTTCCATGCGGTATGCAGGTGCATTCTGTTGGTGTGTGTTTCCCACGATTAATGAGTTGGAGAAAATGAGTTGTAAGATGGCAAGAAAGCGTCTCCAGACCCATGTTCATACAATATAGCTTCTTCTTCTACGTATGAGGAATGTGTCCTGAAATTTGTTCCGTTCATTTTCGTTACACGCTCTATACCCCCTCTATACCACCTGCCGTCTGTGAGTGGTTATTGCACGTTGATGTCGAACACAGGTGGTGGGCACCTTAATGTGACTGGACCGTGTAGAACAAAGTAAAGCCATTGTCTACTAGGCAGATGTTTCTTTCCCAGCGTTCATGACTCTAAAACTAAACTAAACTTAACTCCGTCCGAAAAGGCCATGGAAAGCCCAACGGTGCCGACCGGTCGCCGTGTCATCCTCAGCCCACAGGCGTCACTGGATGCGGATACGGAGGGGAATTTCGTCAGCACACCGGTCTCCCGGTCGTATGTCAGTTTGCGAGACCGGAGCCGCTACTTCTGAGTCAAGTAGCTCCTCAGAATGCCTCACAAGGGCTGAGTGCACCCCGCTTGCCAACAGCGCTCGGCAGACCGGATGGTCACCCATCCAAGTGCTGGCCCAGCCCGACAGCGCTTAACTTCGGTATCTGACGGGAGCCGGTGTTACCACTGCGGGAAAGGCCGTTGGCCACATATTCACTCTACAGTTGAGTAATTAGGATGTAGTATGGATCCTGTGGTTGTGTAACACGAGTCTGTACAAGGAATATGCAGCGGCGACAAACGCTTGCGTGTTTTCAGTCATCAGCAGCTGAGATGGGAGTTTGCTTGGCAGAGCAGCGCCACCGGCACACTGCGGGAGGAGAGCCCAGACGGCAGGGCGCGGCCGCCTCCGACTCGGGGCCCTGGTGGAGCCCCGCGACGTCATTAGGCGGTGCGGCGCTATTCATGTATACAGCGGCGGCGCCTCATTTCGTCGGCGTGTCTGGGCGGGCCATCAGCAGGGGCCTCGCGCAGCCGCCGGACATCACGCAAATCCGGCCGGCGCCGCTCCGTTTTGTGTACGGCGCCCCGTCGCACCTTGGATCTGTCCTGTCCGTCAGCGTCGAGGGAGCTCAGTGGATCGCGCTGTATCCACCCAGTCACTGTCCTTGCTGAGGCACTTAAGGGTTTCACTTCGGGCAACACGTGACCCGTTAAAGACACATTATCCGATGAAACGTGTCCAGACACCTATTAGTGAACGTTGAATGGGTTATTTCCATCCTATGCCGTTATGACGGTATTACATACCCAGAAGCGGAGCGGGAACTGGGTCCAATAACTGCAGGGTGGCCTTTTAAAACATTTCTTACTTATCCAATCAATTATATAAACATTCAAAAAACGGTAAACTTAAGGCACTCCTTCGGAAAAAAAAGAGGTTCAAATGGCTCTGAGTACTATGGGACTTAACATCTGAGGTCATCAGTCCCCTAGAACTTAGAACTACTTAAACCTAACTAACCTAAGGACATCACACACATCCATGCCCGAGGCAGGATTCGAACCTCCGACCGTAGCGGTAACGCGGTTCCCGACTGAAGCGCCTAGAACCGCACGGCCCCACCGGCCGGCGGACCATCAATCAAATCCTTACCTTTCTACAATTACTGTTCTGTACACAATATCTAACTTTAATGAATGTTATAATCTTCTCAAGTGTCCGCCCCCAGTAGCTGAGTGGCCAGCGCGACAGAATTTCAAGGTTCGATTCACGGCTGGGTCAGAGATTTTCTCCGCTCATGGACTGGGTGTTGTGTTGTCATAGTCATCATCATTTCATCCTCTTTCGACGCGCAAGTCGCCGAACTGGCGTCAAATCGGAATACTTGCACCTGGCGAACGGTCTACCCGACGGGAGGCCCTAGTCACACGACATTTGTTTATTTATCTTCCCAAGTCATCTTGATCCACTGCTACTCTACAATCAACGGGAATGGATACCATAGCTGTACACAGGGTAACGGTCCACAGAATCCGCCAGAAACGGGCCGACATGAGTAATACAAACTATGTCTAATGTTACTTATAATCCGTCTTGATTGCAAAATATTTTTATTCATATGACCGGTTTCGGTTCATTCAGAACCATCTTCAGATATGATATTTCAGTTACAGGAGTAACTCGTCCAAATCCAGCAACTTTCACATGATGTGACGTAGCATGTGAAAGTTGCTGGATTTGGACGAGTTATTCCTGTAACTGAAATATCAGATCTGAAGATGGTTCTGAATGAACCGCCGGTCATATGAATAAAAAAATTTTGCAATCAAGACGGATTATAAGTAACATTATACAGTCACTGATTGCTGCTATCCCATCAGGCATTATGTCTGTTTTTGCAAAACAAACTATGTCGCTGTAAGCTGATCTCAAAGGGAAACCGTATTAAAACCTGACCGCAGAAACATTTAATACCAACTTCATGTGATATAGTCCCTGCACATCCGCTTTAACATTGTTACATAAAACAATGAAATTAAAGATTCCCCAGTTAAAAATTAGGCAATGGCCTTGCCGCAGTGGATACACCGGTTCCCATGAGATCATCGAAGCGCTGTCGGGCATGACCGGCACTTGGATGGGTGACCATCCAGCCGCCAAGCGCTGTTGCCATTTTTCCGGATGCACTCAGCCTCGTGATGCCAATTGAGGAGCTACTCGACCGAATAGTAGTGGCTCCGGTCATAACGACCGGGAGAGCAGTGTGGTGATCACATCCACATCCTCAACTGAGGATGACACGGCTGTCGGATGGTTCCGATGGACTACTTGTGGCTTGAAGACGGAGTGCAGTTCAGAATTAGTACATGAGAGTGTAAAGTTGAATTCGGAAACAAAGCTGACTACCAATGAATCAGCCACTAATAGAAAACATAAGCTGCACTAAGATTTATTGCATTCGTCAGATAACAAAATCTCACGGGCAAGTGGCAGCGCTAGATTTCAGCTTCTAGGCACAGTTCTCGGTAACTTTTTGCAGCACAGTGACAAATAGTTTGGCACAAGAGCCAATAAAAGATCCGGTGAACTAACTCATCTGTAGTACAAATAATAAAACGAGTTTTGTGCGAGCTTATTTACACCGAAGTTCTTGCGGGCGCACAGATAGCAGGCCGACAATATGCCAAAAGCACCACAGCAATAGCATGCGCTAGCCACAAGAAACTAGCGTAAAAAACTCGAGATTTCGACAGCTGTCTTCGCCATTACCTCTGGAGTTGAAATCAGACAGCCCGTGTTGGCCCGGTGTTCTGCTGATACAAGTGTAATAGTAGCCTCTGGAACTTTCCAGAGAGGGCCGGAGTGACACACGCGCGGAAGCCAATCTGGGCAGCTCTTAGCGGCTCCGTCCCAACGCGGCACCAACCGATATCACATGGTGTAAGCGGCCGGCGCCAAGTTTGAAACTGCCGCTCCCATGTCCCTACAAGCGTGAAGCCTATGTTTCGTTCAATTTCCAAAGCCAGCCCCCATGCTCTACGAAGAGCGTACTTCTGATCTCCGTTAAAACTGTTGTTGTTTATTGTAATTTCGGCAGCTTCTTTGATAACACAATCCCAGTATGATGAGGTCTGAGACAGAACTCTCGCTTCTTATATTATTTCTTGTCAATATTCAGCCACCGACGGCTTCTCAAGTTCTCTTTGTCTTCCTGAATGCTCTGCACAACGCTCGGCAAGTGTGCAAGAGGTTTGACATACGTCAGTACTACCACATTCACAGGGGACACCACATGGCCAGGAACTCGAAGACCTATGTTGTGTTTAACGGGGTGTAACATATCTCTTACGGTGGAGGCGAGGACAGAACACTGGTCTCAGGACATGTCTCTTCACCACCCGCCCTGTGTTGCTAGTACTTGCTCAACAGTATAGGACCGAGAGAAGTGGTGAATTGGTTAGCACAATAGATCCGCATTCAGGAGGACGACGATTTAAACCAGCCTCCGTCCATCCAGATTTAGGTTTTCCGTAATTTCCCTAAATCGCTCCAGGCAAATGCCGGGGTGGTTCCTTTGAAAGGGCGCGGCCGATTTTCTTCCTACTCCTCGACATAATCCGAGCTTGTGCTCCGTTTCTAATGACCTCGATGTCGATGGGACGTTAAACCTAATCTTCCTTCCTTCCTTCTTCCACAGTATAGAGGGAATGAAGTTGCCTTGGCCTCTTCCTCCAACTCACGAGCTATCTTTCGTCGGTGGCACTTGAAAGCCTTAGCAATCTCTCCCTTGCTGTAATTATTTCCCTGAACACGCGCTTCAAATGCTGAAATTCGGACTACAGGTGGCCGTCGTCAGATATAATCTTTGCCCTGCGTATTGACGTGCTCGGTACCGCTTTCTTGTGTACGGAATGGCGTAAGCTGTCGGTATTTAAGTACCCGTCAGTGTGCGTAGATTTCCTGTGTACTGAACGATCCAGCTGACCTCCTACGATCTTTTAACTAAAATATTCAAGAACGGAAGCTTGCCATCCCTCTCCAACTCGACATTAAATTTAATGTTGGGATGGACACTGTTCATGTGGTCGCCGAACTACTGCAGTGCGTTTCCGCCATGAGACCGTATCAAGACGGCGTCGTCAACAAACCGTAGGTAGCAAAATGGTTGCAACTCCACACGACCTAGAACTTGCTCCTCAAAGTGCTACATGAAAAAGTTCGCGAATGCTGGAGACAGTTTGGATATTGTGGCTGTGCCGTATGTAATCTCATAACTTAGTATTTTATTAATCTTCGGCAGCTGTAGTCGTATATAGTGAAATAATAAGCAACCAGTTGCATAGAAGAAATTTAATTTCTTTAGAAGGTTATACCTATCGCATTGTTTGCGAGCGCCAATAATGAAGCGTATACAGCAAAATGCCCTGGGCATGTAATTCACAGTAACTGCACAAAATTAAATTTCCTGACTATGACATTTTGCTGTGTGCTCTTTATTAATGACATTCGCAAATAATGCAATAGTATAACCTTCTGTCTGAAAATGTTACAGAAATTAAATTTCTTTTATGCAACTGGTTGCTTATTATTTCATCATCTCATAATATTCGTTGGGGTACAAAAGTACGTTGTTATTAAGTCCACTGCCAGGAGAGATACAATAAACATTAATAATGTGTACCAAATCCTCACACATACCGTTTCCACTACATCTGCACAGTTCAATTGTGTAGTATCGGAGCTTTAAATCATTAGCGTAATTATAACCACCCACCACGTATATACACTGAAGAACCAAAGAAACTGGTACACCTGCCTAATATCGTGTAGGGCCCCCGCGAGCACGCAGAAGTGGCGCAACGTGACGTGTGGCATGGACTCGACTAAGGTCTGAAGTAGTGCTGGAGTACGAGGAGGTGGAGATCTCTTCTAAAAAGCACGTTGCAAGGCATCTCACATATGCTCAATAACGTTCAAATCTGCGGAGTTTGGCGGCCAGCGGAAGTGTGTTCCTGGACCAACTCTATAAGCAATTCTGGACGTGTGGCGTGTCGCATTGTCTTGCTGGAATTGTCCAAGTCCGTCGGAATGTACAATGGACACGAATGGATGCAGGTGATCAGACAGGATGCTTACGTACGTGTCACCCGTCAGAGTCGTATCTAGATGTATCAGGGGTCCCATATCACTCCAACTGCACAGGCCTCACACCATTGCAACGCCTTCACCAGTTTGAACAGTCCCCTGCTGACATGCAGAGTCCATGCATTCATGAGGTTTTCTCCATACCCGCACACGTTCATCCGTTCGATACAATTTGAAACGAGACTCATCCGACCAGGCAACATGTTTGTACTCATCATCAGTCCAATGTCGGTGCTGACGGGCCCATGCGAGGCGTAGAACTTTGTGTCTTCAAGGGTACATAGCGGCCTTCGGCGACGAAAGCACAGTCCGCTCCATTAGCTGCACGGTAAGCGCGTTGGAATGCCACGCTCGGGGGACCGGGTTCGATTCCCGGCTGGGGTGGGAGATTTTCTCCCCTGAGGGACTGGGTGTTGTTCTGTCCTCATCATCATTTCTTCCTCATTGTCGACGTACAAGTCGCCCAATGTGGCGTCGTACCCAATAAGACTTGCTGTTGGCGGCCGAGCTTCCCGCTTGGGAAGTCCCAGCCACTAACGCCAGACAAGTATTTACATTTTCACAAAAGCTCATATCGCTGATGTTTCGTTGAACGGTTCGCAAGCTGACTCGTGTTGATGGCCCAGCATTGAAATATGCAGTAATTTGGGGAAGGGTTGCACTTCTGTCACGTTTAACGATTCTCTTCAAACATTGTTGTTTCCGATCTTGCAGGATCCTTTTCCGGCCTCAGCGATCTCGGAGATTTGATGTTTTATACCGGATTCCTGATATTCGCGGTACACTGTTGAAATGGTCGTACGGGAAAATCCCCACTTCATCGCTACCTCGGAGATGCTGTGTCCCACCGCTCGTGGGCCGACTATAACACCGCGTTAAAACTCGCTTAAATTTTGATAACCTGCCATTGAAGCTGCAGTAACGGTCTAATAACTGCGCCAGACACTTGTTGTCTTACACAGGCGTTTCATTCCGCAGTGCCGCCTTCTGCCTGTTTCCATATCTCTGTATTTAAATACGCTTGCCTATGCCAGTTTATTTGGCACTTCAGTGTAAAATGATGCTTCCAACAGATAGGGCGTACCATCCGTCAGCCCTTTTAACAGCTGTTCATTATATCATACCGATCACTGCTACTGGTCGCTCATGTGTTTCTGATAGTTCGCATCAACTGATCTCATCCAGTCCTTCTGTCCCCCAACCACCGCCTCCTGACGGTGCTCACGTCGGGCGAGCCCGCACAACGCGAATATGTGCCAGCCCCTCGACAGAAGCACATATGTGCCAGATTATCGCACAACAGCTTGCACCCTCTGGCGATACTTTCAATGAGGTTTGTGAACATCTGTGGAGGAATGGCAGACCATTCTTCCTCAACGACCAAAACCAGAGAAGATAGTTATGATGGACACTAGAGTCTGGAGGGAAGTCGACGGGGTAACTCATCCCATAGGTATTCCATTCTATAACAGCTCAGGACTGTGGACGAGCCAGCCCTTTACAGGAATGTTACCGTCCGAAAACCATTGCATCACCGATTCTGCGTGTGACAGGGCTCATTGTCATGCTAGTACAGTCATCGACTCTGAACTTATACTCTACATTACACAGTACACAATGCTCCAAAACATGTTCATATCTTTCGGTAGTTAGCGTTTCCTTAAGCGAAGTAAGGTGCCACACCATAACCATTAAAAACACTCCCATATCATAATACAGCTTCCTCTGTATTTCACTGTTCGCATTATGGTTCATGGCAGGTGACGTTCTCCAGCCTTTCCTCTACATCTACCCGTCCTTTGGATTGCCGCTGGTATAGCGTGACTCATCACTCCAAATAACTCGTTTCCAGTCAATCGCTGTCCAGCGGAGCCACTCTTTACAAGACCTCGAGTGCAGACTGGCATTGACTACAAAAATATTTGGCTTATGAGGAGCTAGTGAACTATTTTATCCCATTATTTTTAAGTCCTTATGCACAGTCATGTGGACTGTGGACTGGCACTTCAGTGGGAGGAGGGGGGGGGGGGTGATGTCTGATTGCTTCCATTGACTTCACGGGAATTTTTATTACCACCCTCCGCAATGCTCTAAGGTCGGCGTCCGTCTTGGTTTAGCTGTGGTAGTTCCTTCGCGTTTCCACTTCACAGTCACATCACAAACCACCGACTTGGGCAGCTATAGAACGGTCAGTGGATTTGTTACTCAAGCAACATCCGATGACTAGTCCACGTTCGAATTCACTGTATTATCCTTACGATATGTCCAGCTCTTACTGCTTTTTTTACTGACCACACGATGCTCCTTGCCTCACGTTATAAAGGCGGGTCTCCTATTGTGACATCTAGTGGTTAATTCCGCCTTACGTAGGGGTTTCCGGATTAGGAATCTAAAAGGGTATTCGCGATCAGTTGCTCCAACACCATTCACCTGTAATACAAACTGAAACTAACTGGGTCACCAACAGCATTACATAACGTTTACCCCGTGAGAAAATGATGTTATTCGAAATAAGAATCATCAGGCCTTTCTGTTTCGCATACCCGCCATCCTTTCATAGGATCGGCCGACTGCAAGGGTATCAACGCCAGATGATTGGTAATAGTAAGCAAAATCACAAGGACTCCGCTAAGGATGACTTATATCTAGCCGGCCGTGGTGGCCGAGCGGTTCTAGGCGCTGCAGTCTGGAACTGCGGGACTGCTACGGTCGCAGGTTCGAATCCTGCCTCGGACATAGATGTGTGTGATGTCCTTAGGTTAGTTAGGTTTAAGTAGTTCTAAGTTCTAGGGGACTGATGACCTCAGAGCCATTTGAACCATTTGAACTTATATCTAACTCACACAAGGATGGCGGTGCACACTGGAATACAGTGATAACAAAAAATCCCAGAAGAATCTTAAAGGGGAAGAGTCTAAGAGCTAAGAAGAACACGCCAATATAAACTAAAAATGCAACTCCTTTATTTGTCTTCGCTAACTTCTGTCTCCATAACCCCATCCACTTGTAAGTGTGCAGCTTACCTATGTCTCACCAAGACGCTTAGAAACCCGAGTCCCTCCTGAAAGCTATTTATATAACAGAGAACTTCGTGTCCTCTAGTCCAGTACAGAACAACATTCGTCTCTCCTTCACTGTCAATCTGAAGTTCCTTTGGTATTGGTACGTTAATCTTATTCTCACATACATCTCTAATACTAGACAAAAGTGTCTATACATTTATCTTGATGGCTATGTACAGGAATATGGTAATCTTATTGGCCGCAGACTGAAACTTGACTGTAGACTGGTACAGACAAATGTAGAACTCGTACAGACTGTTGCAGACAAATTCAGACTGGTACAGACTGGTGCAGACAAATGCAGACTCACTAATGGGAGGTCTGTACACTCGTTATAATACCTCGCGCGTTCATGTATCACTGCGCGAGTGTGATCCGCGAGGAGAAAAGATTCTACGTTAGCAGCAATCTCATTGGCTGCGTTACATATTAATACGCGGATCGGCGGAAGCAGAATTTGGTCCGTCTCTATGGCAGCGCCATCTCGTAGTGCGGAGACGGACGAGCGCTGCGCCTGCGCTGTTGTGCTTAGAGGGGCGCGCTCTAGTGGGAAAGTTGTGTACGCGCTGACTACGCGGAACTATGTACAGAACAGACAGGCTTACTTTAGGATCAGGCGTACCTTACGCTCTTGCACCTGCATGTGTAGGTAAACCTGTCTTCCATCTTCCCCGTTTCGCTGTACATTACACACATCATTCACCAGGAACTATTAGGCAGTGAATTGTTATTCTCCCTGCAACCGCGGTGCGGCCACTTTCCGCAACAGGTTTCCCCCATCGGCTTTTGGTCAAAGAATGGTAGGTTCAGAATGCAAACATTCCAATTAAGGTCCCCGCTAAATTAACCATAACATGTTTTCGTAACCATATTAGCTATCCTGTCAGAGATATCACCTATGTTTATTCAAGTGTAAATATGCTCTAAGTACTCAGGTTTGAGACAATCCTTCCGCCTACTTAATACGAGCGCTCGCATTAAGTCCGACGATCTCATCGCCGCTGTACCACTGTTTGTAACACCATACAGGATATCTCAGGAGAAGGGTCAACATTCAGGGATATGACAGGAACGATCATCCAAAGCAAAACGGTCTCGTAAACGTAGGCTCTAAAACTGAATAACTTAGGAGATTGAGCACTTCTTCATCTTCGATGAAGCCTAACGAAACTATTATGCAAGTTTTTTAATTTCTATACTTTGAGAGGTTGTACTTTGGATCAGAACAAGACAACCATCTCCAATAACAAATGGTCTCTAAACTGCACACCTTAAGGGCTATGAGCATTTATTCATCTTCGCTATTATTAAAGACATCTCTTCTATTGAACAAACGCTCGTAATTCTTAAAGTACGCATTTTAGAGCCCTTGTTTGCGAGACTCTTTTGCTTAGAATGACCGTTCCTATGATACGGTATCCCTGATTACTGGTCATTCCTCCAGAGAAACCCTGTATAGGAGAAGCAGAGCCGGGCACGGTTACCAAATGAAGAGGGAACGCAAGTATCTACGTTAAAATACCGTTTATCGCACTCACCAAAATCAATTTTAATGCAGAGGCTGTTGAACCACTTGTGAAACTGCTCAAACTCGTGCGTCGCTCTATAATAACTCACTCAAGTCTTCATGTAACGGTTTAAACCTCACTTTCCGGTAACACTGAATCACGTTACAAGTTTTTCGAACAAGTGTGGTTAACCTGTCGCGCATCCGGCACAAGCATCTGCCTCAGTCGCAGCCGGTCGCATAAAATACTCCGCATCCGGCATGCAGGTACCTCAGCAAAGCCATTCTCCCCACCTGGAAACGCCGCCCGTTGTTACCGCTATTCTACACAGTTACCAGGCAACTGCATCCTACGCATTTATCCAAGGCAAAGCTTAGAGGCTTACATTTCATGGCTAATTGGTGATATTTCTAACCAAATTCATAGATCCGTTGAGCGAAGTATATTTCGTCTCCCTATAGTGTGACACTAAAAGATCGGGAGAATTTCGTATAATAACAAGAATATTTATTTGCTATAATGGCACATTCGTTTTCCGTTACTGTGTAACAGTAGTCGTAATATGGGTCTATGCCAAAATATTTAAGGATTGTTATTGTTACAACATTAATTTCCGAGCCTCTGGCGCTCATTATAAGGCGTCAAGAAGTTGAGATCACTTAAATGTTATAGCTTATATGTTCAGTTGATTTATACGCCATGACGCCTGATGACGTGCACAAATGACTAGGAGAACATCGCTGATAAATTAATATTATAACTATAATAGTTCTTAAACTTTGTGACTGCTTGCAGCAATTACTGGCAAACACTAACATAATTACATGGCCAAGATTTAAATACACTAAACGAAATTGAAGCGTGATACATTATTTAATGCTTTTGTTATTAACTCCTTGTGGTTAGATCTGCATAAAACAATCATTGCGTTCCCAAGACGAGAGAATGACAGAAATTGGATAGTGTTGTTCGTTAGGTGCGGAAGTATTCCTGGATAATTTTAAACTCATATAATTCCGTTCATATTGGCTTCTTCTCAGTAACATGGTGCTGATTATATGTCTGAATTTGCAAGGATAATTTTGGTATGATATCGTTGGCAGTTAGGAATACCCAGGTAAGGGCAGATATGTGGTTTTAGCGAAGTAGTCAGTAGGAACAGTCACTTAGGTTTCATAGGGACGCCCATTAAAGATAGAAACAGGAAATACTGCCTCTACAACAGGGAGCAATTATCTTGCTGGGACGGAGTATTTAAATAAGACACGGAGGGATCACTCAACCTCACTTTTATCAATTTACGGGGAGGGTAACATATAAAAAGCACACGACATGTATAGTCAGTGTCTTTCACAATGGATGTCATGATAATTACCATGTTGGCGGACGCCTTGTACCGAGAGTTCGCGCGAATAAACTCACTAATGCAGAAAGTGGTTTTTTTTCTTTTCAGTCGCAGAGACAGCAATCGCCTTCTTAATTTAAGTCATCGTAAGATAAACCACTAGATGCTACAGTGTACTGCAATGAGACCTTACCTCTGAATGCAGTAAGATATTAACCAGTAACTCCCTCCCCCCTTATCATCAACATAAGCACCCACACAAATTTTAGAATGAAAACAAATTGTCTCTGAACGCTTTCGTTTTCAAAATGATGAAAGATAAATGATATTCTGTTTTGTAAGTGTTCCATTAAGCCATGATCTAGTGAGTCAGTGTGACAACTGGTAATGCCTATTTGTAACAATCTTTTTCTCTAAAATCATGAAGGAAATCTGAGTGCTACCTAAGACTCTTTCTCATAAAAGAAAGCTTTCATTGACGTTAGACACTTGTTACAAAACATGCCTCCTGTGCAACACTGCTCTTCTTAGCGACACTTGCTTCAGCTCCCCATTTAAAATTAACCTAATTAAACTGTGTGCATTATAATTAGGCCTACTGTTTCTAAATCATTTGATTTCTGGTCTCCATACTTCTGAACTGGTAGAAATTGGAAGACTTCAGGCTACCAGCGCTTCGTCTGAACACTGCCACTAACACTAATAATAATGCATTGTGGACCCAGCAGCAGTGCTGTAGTCATTAAATAGGTACTGTTGTGTTGTTCTGTCAGTTAGTTCGTTTATTGCAGCAAAGTGAATAGTGAATTAATTTTTTGGAACTATGTACAACTCAGAGTAAACATTTTCATGTGATAGCTAAGCATATGTGATGTGTATGACTGCATTTTACTATCAAAGATGCATCGTACATTATATGTATGTAGTGGGTGGAGTGTCTGAGGACGATGTTCATACAGTCGCTTCGGAAGCTGTAAACTCCACCACTTTGCGTCACATATCAATGTTGGTATTTAAAAAGAAACTGGAACTTACCTAGTTATGTTACAGTCTCACGAAACAGTGATAAAAGCAACGATCTCTCAAAAATACAACACAACAGTTTGTTTTTAGATTTGGGAACCACTGGTCTACCGACTAAGTATCACGTGCCACATCCATCACTCAAGAATATGATATACGGAGTGGTCAGAAAGATTCTGAAAAGCTTTTAAGGGAGTTGCAGAGGAGAATGCGCTGGGAAATAATTTTTAAGAAAAAATTCGACGGTTGCACTGCAGCGAGTTATTTAGCATTGAAGCTAGCCAATCAGGTCGTTGTCCGCAAAAATTCAAGCACTTTCAACGCTCTAAGTTGCGGTAATGCACAGACATCTGTGGTCCTGTGAATTAACACTTGATCAAATGCTCATCACAAGTTAAAAGTGATAAATTTAAGCGAATTGAGCAAAAGCTACGTTTCTTCGAGGAAACCAAACGAAGAAAACGTTTGGCAACAATATCTCTGGCAGGCTGTTTGAATTCGCGCGCGCAACGACGTAACTGTTCAGCTTCAATGCTGTTTAAATCGGGGACTGAAGATCGTTTCGATTTTTTTCCTAAACAGTTATTTCCCAGCATACGCGGTAATACCATTACAAGCTTTTCAGACTGTTTGTGATATGCCTTTATAATGTTTCCTAGATTGAGACCTCTGCCAATCACTGTCAACCGCGAAACAATTATAGTTGTTAGTCTGAAGACTGGTTTGATGCAGCTGTCCACATTAGACTCTCTTGTTCAAGCACTGCTTGCTGTGCTCAAGCTTAGATGCCCCTCTGTGGCTTCAATCTCCCCTCATGCTTCTCTCCATTGCCAAGATGCCCATTCCATGATGCTTCAGGATTTGTTCTATCAACCTCTTCCTTCGCTTATCTGCGTTGTGTCGTAAAGGCTTTTTCTTCCACTTCAATTAAATATTCAACGTCTATTCATCCATTCTGTGTATCATTCAGCATTCTATGGTAAAAACCATATTTCTAAATATTCTACTCTTTTTTAGTTTGGTCTGTTTGTTGCCGACAATTCCAAATGTGTTACACTCCAGTGACATACTTTCAGTAAGAACTTCCTAACGCTTAAGTCTATATTCGAAGGTAACGACTTTTTTTCTTTTTAAGGACACTTTTTCTTACTACTGAAACTCTACGTGTGATATTTTCTTTAATTCTTTCGTCAACATTAATTTTGTTGCTCAAATACTGCCGTTGCCAGAACCTCACTTCTTAACATAAACCCTCAGCTCCACACTACGTACTTCGATTACACTCGGTTGCACTTCTTTCACTTCATTCAGCGTAATTTGAAAACGCTGTCGATTGTGTTCAACCAATCTTCCAAGCCTGTAAACGTCTCTGACTGAAATACAATATCGTCGCCACGTCTAAAAATTCTTATCTCTTCCCGTTTAAATGTTAATTCGCTTTGCTAATTTCTCCTTATTCTCCTTTACTGCTTGTTCTACGTACAGGCTGAAAAACATGATGACTAGTATGTAAGAGATGTTTCACTCGGTTTTTTGTCACTATTCCCTATCCTCTGACAGTTATTACTTCAGACCGGTTGCGAAGGGACGGGCAAAAATAAAAGCGAAAACTATCATAAATATGTGCGCTTTCCCACTGTTCATGTACGTAACTGGAGGAGAAGGAGAACGAGGAGGAAGAGTTTATTGTTTAACGTCCTGTCGACAACAAAGTCATTAGAGACGGAGCACAAGTTCGGATCGTGGAAGGTTGGAGAAGGAAAGCGGCCGCACCTTTTGTATCATCCCGGAATTTGCCTTAAGTAGGATGGCCGGACGCGGGTTTGAACCGTCGTCCTCCCGAATGCGAATCAAGTGTGCTAAACACTGCGATGTTCCGCTCCTTATGTAACTGGAAAGAATACTTAATTATAGGCCCTTTCATACAAGAATGGCAGGTCCACCTCTGTTACATTCGATTTATTCATTAGGACCTGTTAAGAAGAGGACCGTTAACATAAAAGAGCGGAAGTGAAACCAACTCCTTTTCATTTTTTACAAGAACTCTAACTAATCACCTGTCTGTGGAAGAGGAGGACAAGGATTACGAAAACATCATTGCATGGCCAATCGTCTAACGTAATTTTCGGACAAATGACTGATCTTATTGTACTACGAGAACAATTTAAGAGTGCAAGACGAACAGGGGTACGCTACAAGGATCCGTCTGGCTATCAGCTTACCTACATGCATCCAAGTGGCTGAATTCGAAAAGGGCACATCTGTCGAATTGCGTCGACTTCACTCGCGAACGCTCGGGAGTGGCATTACAACGCTATTGAAACAAAACTGAGAAAGAAAGGATCACCGTAGGGCCCTATCGAAAAGGTATGCTACATTCAGATGTCTACCCAGTACCACACTTGTTGAATGACAAAGAAACCTCTTTACCGATCGACAAATTACAAATACAAGTTGACGGGAGTAATACTGGATCAGCATTTAATCATTTTCAGCTACAAATTTAAAAATTAATCACTATTGGAATCTATTTAACATCATGAGCTAAATGAAAAACTCTTTGGTTCAAAAATTGTTCAAATGGCTCTGAGCACTATGGGACTCAACTGCTGTGGTTATCAGTCCCCTAGAACTTAGAACTACTTAAACCTAACTAACCTAAGGACATCACACACATCCATGCCCGAGGCAGGATTCGAACCTGCGACCGTAGCAGTCGCACGGTTCCGGACTGCGCGCCTAGAACCGCGAGACCACCGCGGCCGGCAAAACTCTTTGGTATTATGAGCAATTAGTCACAGAGAACCGTTGAATTAATTATGAAAATTAAGTTCGCTAACTATCTTAAATACTAGAGAACAATATTTAAATAATTTATGTTGAAGAAGAAACAATATGGCGGTTTTTTCTTTTTTAAAAAAAACTTTATTGGTACAATACAATACAATGAAAATTATACAAAATAACACTTTTCTTTCTTTCTTTCTTTCTTTCTTTCCTTCGCTTAGGCCATAGTCCCGCAGCGATCGCAGGGTCGGCGTGGTTACAACGGATTTGACAGTGTGAGTTTTAGGGATGGTCGGATGCCGTTCCTGCTGCCACCCCATACCCCCCAGGAAGGAATCAGTGTACCCCAACTGTCTGCGTCGAGTGTAAATCGTGGAAGAATGCGGACGTGTTTCAAATGCCTGCGACGTTTGTAACTGAGGCTGAACGTGGGGACCAGCCCGGTATTCACCTATCGGGATGTGGAAAACCGCCTAAAAACCACATCCACGCTGGCTGGCACACCGGCCCTCGTCGTTAATCCACATGGAGGATTCGATCCGGTGCCGGCGCGCCTACCCGAGTCCAGGAAACAACGCGTTAGCGCTCTGGGCTACTCTAGCAGGTTTATACAAAATAACCCACCACATAAACTAATTAGTTGGAATTTAATTATTACAATAACAAATGCAGCTTGCAGTTGGTAGCTAATACTATTGCTATGAAATCTCTCAATCTAAATGCTAGTCTATTTGCAGCGTTACAGGTGTGCCAGTTGTTTGTGGCCTGCCCACCGAGGTAACCCCAGTGGGCGTGCCCCTGGTACTGGGCTGACCCTAATTCAAAAATGGTTCAAATGGCTCTGAGTACTATGGGACTTAAATTCTGAGTTCATCAGTCCCATAGAACTTAGAACTACTTAAATCTAACTACCCTAAGGACATCACTTACATCCATGCCCGAGGCTGGATTCGAACCTGCGACCGTATCGGTCGCGCGGTTCCAGACTGTAGTGCCTAGAACCACTCCGCCACATCGGCCGGCGCTGACCCTAATTACTTCGAGTCGCTGCAGTCCCTAATCGAGTTAGTGTTGTTAGTTCATATCTACATTCTAATTTATACTTCTAATACCTAATATGTAAATGGAAGTGCTGTATCAGGCAGATATATTTTTGATACACCTGCCTCCCTGATCCTGAAGCTCGGCGGATCTCGGTCGTAACGGCGACCGGCCATTCCGCGACCGGCGGCACTGGGCAGCTGCACCTCATCCTTTATCGATTTTTGTCCATTGACCATTCTGGTCCCTAATGAATTCCCTCAGGTTCTTCCGTGGTATCTAGTTTGCTAGTGTGTTTACGACATGATAGGTACCAGCACACCGTAATAGGGAATAGGTGTCTCGATTCTGTAGTTGATGTCTCAGTTCAGTCGCTACGTCGTCGTACATTGGACACATAAATGACGTGGTCGGGTGTGCTGTCTTGAGCGGAACAGTCACACGCTGGTCTAGCCCGTTTCCCAAATCGACATAAGTATGTCGGCTATGGTCCATGCCCTGTAAGGAAGTGCAGCAGATCCCTACTCGGCTCGAAGTAACCCATCTCTAGTCGCTCCTTATTATCACGCAGCAGTTGAAGTACCCTTTGCCCCGTTTCCTTATTCTCTCGTGACTCCTGCCATAGCTCCTCCTCCAAACTGCAGTTCACCCGACAATCGTAACAGAGGCCCACTAGCCATCTGTGGTCATAATCACGAAGAGGTAGTCTAATTTAAGGGACAAAATATCAGAAATCACGAAAAGCACTATTTAAACACATTTAACAGTGACAGATTGGAAAATTTACAAGTAAATAACCTCTACATTCTTAGGGACCTAAGCTTCAGTGGTCATTCATACTGCGCAGGAGAAAAAACGTACCTATGCAATTTTGCTCCAACTGTCCCCAAGGAGAGAGTGAACATTTTTTTCTTGTAGTGCTTCTCATTCCCACACGCGGAAACTCAAGATCACCGCGAAACATACGATCGCGTGCCGACATCTGCAATATATGGGCGCTTTGGCTATTTGGCAAGCGATCCCCCATTCTCTTCATAAAGCCAAAAATAAAAAGTCGACAGCCGCGAGGGATTAGCCGAGCGGTCTGAGGCGCTGCAGTCACGGACTGTGAGGCTTGTCCCGGCGGAGGTTCGAGTCCTCCCTCGGGCATGGGTGTGTATGTTTGTCCTTAGGACACTTTAGGAAAGTAGTGTGTAAGCTTAGGGACTGATGACCTTAGCAGTTAAGTCCCATAAGATTTCACACACACAAAAAGTTGACATCCACTGCAAACCGGCGGAATTATAAAAGTTGCTATCCGACTGTTACAATTACTGTTACCTTAATAGCATGAAGCGAGTTTGATAAACGTGTCACTAACCGACAGGTGTCCGGCAGTGTTAAGTGCCCCTTATGAAATGAGGTCTTAATTCGGCTGACGCGTTGCAAGGTTTGTATATAAGCTACCGGTAAGGCATTTTCTAAATTTATAACTATAGTGTTCTCTTTGGAAAGAACAACATTTCTCCCGAAAGGATACCACAATGATCGTTTTTAGGACAACGTGACGGATCGTAAGGCATCTGCAGTGGGCATACGAAATGATGAAGCATGTGGTGTTGAAGACCATGCAGACCTCACCTGGCGAGTTGCAGTCTGGTGGAAGGAAGCGATACGACGAGAAAAACTTTTCTAGAGCCTGATCGCGCATTGGCAGGAGCGCAGCTTGCCAATTTGCGTCTTGAAAGTGCGCACAAAATGTTCGGCTTCTCCACTGGATTGTGGACGAAACAGAGGTGACGTGATGTGCTGGATGTCATTGGCCTGCGAAAATAGGCGAAAGTCGTTAAATTGCGGTTTATTGCCGGAGACAATGACTTCGGGCAACAGTCCAAGACAAAAGATTAAAATGTTGTCCAACACCTTACTGCTATGTAAAATATACTACAGTGGGACGCAAAAGGAGAAATTATACGCATCCCCCACCAGCAATTCCAAACTGGTGCGACAAAATTTACATGAAGACTTTGTATTGGTTCCGTTTGTCGAGGCCAATCCAAAAGAATATTGGGACGGAGAGGACTGATGTTCCGCACAGACTGCGCAGTAGATGGTGAAAATTTCAGTTTGCGCATTAACAGCGAGTCGCATACATTGGCGCTGAGCTAACTGCTTGGTATACATCACTCCCCAGTGGCCCTGGTAGAGCAATTGTAGCACCTGCTGCTGAAGGACTGAGTAAATATTACTCTCGCTTTGTCATTCCCCGTGTGGAGGTGGGAAACACACATTGTAAGAGGTCCGAGCAGATGTAATTTCGATGTATTGCTCATGCGCTGCCTGCGATATGCAAGGTATAAGAGAATCTCTGACCAGAGAGCAGTGTTGACTGCAGTAGGAACTGTGTAGCTGTAGCAGTAAGTTGTTGCTAGTCTGTAGTCTGTAGTCTGCTCTGGTCTGGTCTAGCGTATCGTGTTGGCTGGGCCGGTCGCGGTGCAGCGATGCCGGAGCCTGAGTATTATTGTATAAGGTAAAAAGCAGCCTCGCGCATATGTAGTAATGTCATCTCAAGTCCCATGTAAATGTTTTAAAAATCTCGTAATAATAATCTTTCTCATAAAAAGTAACTTTTAACAACCATTCATTTCAATTTAAAGATTTTACGAATTTCTCCCATCCATGATCATTGCGATTGTTGCAAAAGAAAAATCAGTTGCTCCCTTTCATAAATGACAAATCTATCGGCCAGCATTGCACAGGGCTGTGCCAGAAAAATTTATTGCAAGAGCAGATATATATGCGTTGTCCGGCGACTTCATTGAGGTAACAATTTTTCTTTTTTTTTATTCAGAATGATCTTTGAGGGCCATGACGCAGCACTGCTGACGTCCAAAATTTACCAGGTTAAATTCACAGTCAATTATTGAAAAATTATAAGTGAGCGACAATTTAATTGAGAGGTTAGTTACATTGTATTATTTTTTTGTTGGCACGTTACACTGAAATTAAACGACCTGATTATAATTTTTACTGTTGAGAAGTTTAGGAAGTTTTCTGTTTTGAGGTTAAAATGTGAATAAAAATATTTTGTGGGGAAGTTACACTTGGCGACAACCGGCCAGGATCGTATTTTCTTTGTGAATTTCTGAAAAGTACTCATATGTCTGCTCTTATTTACTTAAATGTAGTTTGCATCTGGGGCAACGCATTTAATAACTTGTCACTTTTCTTTCACAGATCATCGGCAATTTATTGCTCTTTGTTGTAATTGTGTTTGTTCCATTTCGCTTTGTCTTTGTTTCATTTTGTGCTTAATTTTGATTTGTGAAAAATGTCGCGAAAAGCTGTTAACAGTACATCGCGATGTGCAATTGAAGACGCGGCACGTTCCGTTACAATGAACGCTGCCCAGTTTGACACACCTAATTTGCAAAATTTACGTAGCGAACAGATAATTGTTTCTAACGAAGGTGAACAATGTAGTCAGTATACGTCAGATTTATTTGATTCCGATGTAGTGACCAACAGTGCACGTCCTGTTGGCAAACCTTTACGCGAGTGAGACAATGACCTAATGGTTACCGGGACACAAAACGCGACAAATGCAGATACACCAACACAAACATAGAAAATAGAGCCGCTAATTTTGGCTGGGATCGAGTTATAGCATTAATGCTACAACTTAATGAAAATCTCAAACAACAAATTAATGAAAATAATGAAAAACAAGACAACAATAACAAACAAATCAACGAAAATCTCAAACAGTCTAAGAAAGAACAAGACGACAATTTGAAACAACTTAATGAAAAACAAGACAACCTTAATGAAAATTTCAAACAGTTGAATGAAAAACACGACAACCTAAATGAACAGAACAAACAACTTAGTGAACAGATTGCAGACGTTGCCGCGCAATGTCATGATACTAAAGAACAATTACGTGAGGAAATTAAGGCCTGTGCTAGGAATAGCAGTGAAGAAATTAGATCTATGGCACAAGAATTAAGTAATACACATGCAGCCGCAACTAAATTACTTAGAGACGAAATTAGTGCAGTCGCTAAACAATGTTCCGAAAACGCAACACAGTTAGGCGACGAGTTTAAATTAATGTCAGCAGAACTTTCACGCACGCTGGATGCGAAAGTAGACGCGAAATTTGACCAACAGAACAGACAAATTGACGAACGTTTTAATCACCACTTACAAAGCAGTGAAACGCGTTACCGTAAATTTATACAGGAACAGAATAAAGTTAAGCAACAAGTCATGGAAACAATTACTGCACAGGGACAGGAAGATAAGCGTAAATTGTTTACGAAAGCAAAAACATACGTAGACAACAATATTGTTACAGTATCGGACGAAATCAAACAGTTGAACACCGAATTTCATGATGAAATCTCCGATATTAAAACAAAAACAGACACACACACATTAGACTTTCAGAGAATGACCACAGACTTGAAAAGTTGGAACTAATACAGGATCCCGATGCCATCAAAGCAGATGTTAAGAAACTGAACAAAACCACACGTAAAATACAAAAACAAATTAATGCTTGTGACACTAAAAACGACGATCACGTAAAAGCACTGACTGAAAAATATGATGAATTGGCCAGTCGTATTGACGTTATCGAAAGTAATAATGACACCAAATCAGACGATGCGTCACCTGTTTCGTTTAATCAAACACCCGAATTCCAAAATTTACAGCAGACGATCAGTGAGATAGGTTCCTCCAATAATACATTAAGTAGAAAATTGTCATCTTTACAGCAAGAAGTGACGGAGATGAAAAATATTTCAGCCTTTAACACATCACAGCATACGCCACTTTCCGAACATTTGTCAGACTCACACAGCCAGTATAATTTAGGTAATTTACAGAGAGTACGTGAGTTAGATTCCGAACAGTCACAGACAAATAGATTCTCATACAATCCTTAACCTGTTCAGACATACAGAGACGATAATTTTGATTACAAGCACTTTCTGTCCGTGAGAAAATTTAAAGTATTTAAAAATGACAGAACACAGATTCACCCCTTGGATTGGATACAACAATTTAGCTTTGCTTTTCCACCAACTTGGCCCGTAACACACGAACTTGAATTTATTTGCAGTTTTTTTGGAAGGCGAACCGGCAACTCGTATGAGACCGATCGCGAGACAATGCTATTCAGTAGAAGAATTTCAGAATGCTTTTCTGTCAGCGTATTGGTCGAAGACGACACAGCGCGTAAGCAAGGATCAATTAATTAGTTTACCGAATTATGAGAACTCAAATTTTCCCACTGTCACGCAATTTTTTGAACACGTGGTCCAACAAAACCAGTACTTAAGTGAGCCATACAGTGAATCTGCTCTTATCCAATTATGTATTTCTAAATTACCACGATCGTTAAGAGTATCACTTTTAACGGGTCAGCAGAAAGAATATATTTCGGCATTCGGAGATCTGTTACAGCTTTTGGAAGTTCAGCAATCAGACTATTCTTTCATAAACAAAAATTTTTCACATCATAACCAAGGCCAACCAACATACAGTAATTACGATCAGCCACGCTATTTCAATAGCAAAGCTAATAGACGCTCCAGGAACGACAACCACCACAACTTTAAAACAGTCAAAATTTTAATTAGCAGTATCGTCAAAATTATCAGCAACAGCAAACGCCTTTTGGCTACAATAGAGGGTTCTCCCCACAACAACAACAAAACCCACCGGTTAGCATACCTAGCGAACAATGTAATGTGCAAGGTCAACCAAGCTTTAATGTTTCGCCGCCTACACGTATAGCGTCGGCTCCTCCAAATAATAACGCACAGCAACAAGGAAATCAGTACGTACAGAAAACACATCATTTCAATTCGTAAGCAACGCGCCGTATAGAAATGATTATCATGACAGACGTAAAAGTAATGAGCACAATTTTCAGCGTACAGTCGGTCTTACCAGCAGCATAATCAATCACAACAACAGATTATCATGACTGAACGAGACAGTCGGTATCACCCCGAACGTAATACGTCAGGGAGAAATAACAGAACAGTACAAATAGTCGAGATGCCACAGCATCCTCCCGCAAATAACAGCACGTCAGAAAGAATTTGACTAGATACAGTGCAGAATGAATCTTCCAGCATCGCAAGCAATACTTTTGACACGCAGAATCTTGTTCACGAAAATGTTATTACTTTTGACGACATCCGAGACACACTTTTGCATGAAAAACCTGTTATTCAAAAAACCATTTCCCACCCTGTCATTGAAGTAAAGATTGGATCATCCAAATTTTCAGCAGTAATCGATTCTGGATCACCTATGTCAGTTATAAATGAGGAAACTTTCAACGAATGTAACAAAGAGAATACCTATCCTACGTTACCATTAGGCAAAATTAAAGTAAAAGGAGCAGTATCTAGTAAAGGAGTACATGTAAAATTGCAGACACACTCATCATTTTGTATTGCAGGTCATAACTTTCACTCAAATTTTTGGGTTGTTCCCTTATTGGCAACAGGCGTTATTTTAGGTACGAATTTTCTGGTACAACACGACGCAATTATTGACTTTCAAAATTCCTATTTAATGTTAAAGGATGAAAATGTACAACTGGCATTAGAATTTCAGCACTCTTTATCTGTAGAAGAACAAACAATTAATCGTACAGAGGTCATTTCTGCATCACGTAACATAGACTGTCATTCCACATTGTTCACAGATATGTACGTACACAACTATAATACTCCAGACGAAGCCGACTATGACGTTATGCAAATGATTTCTGATAAAGTTAAACAGAGCAGTGCAAATAGAGACGACGAACGCACGCAACTACGCAAAATTCTTTTACAGCAAGCTCCAGTTTTTGACAACATCCCTGGTACTATGTCCGGTTTTATGTATGAATTTCAAGTTAAACAGCACGACACATTGAAAGCCAAACATTATCCTATTCCATACATTCACAGAGATCAAGTTAAGTAAGAATTGCAAGCTATGCTTGACCAAGGAATTATTGAACCGGCAGTTAGTCCGTACATAAACCCGCTCCATATTGTTAAGAAAAAGGATGGCTCACTTCGGCTCGTATTTGATTCGCGTCACATCAATGACATTATTATTAATGCAACAGATCGCCCACAGACACTAGAAGAACTTCTACAGAAATTTCATGGTACTGCTATTTATTCCACGTTAGATTTGAAATCGGGATTTTGGCAAATTCAGCTCCATCCGAACTGCAGAAAGTACACAGCTTTTCCCTGTTTTGGTGACTGTTATCAATTTTGTAAATTACCGTTCGGTGTAACAATTTCTTCAGCAGCGTTTATTCGCGGTTTGAATACTACCGACAGAACTAAAAGACAGAATCACAACGTATGTAGACGACATTCTTATTGCAGAAGCTAACTGGTCTGAACACAATCTGATTCTTGTACAACTGTTGCAAACTTTTCGTGCACAAGGACTCACAGTTAATCTTAGCAAATCGCACTTTGGCAAAACTTCTCTAAAATTTCTTGGACATGTAATTTCAGCAGAAGGCATTGCGCCTGACACGGAAAAACTTCAAGCTTTACGTGACATTACTGTTCCTACGACGAAGAAACAACTACGCAGCTTTTTGGGTTTAATTAACTTTTTTCGTAAATTTATTCATTACTCTGCTTTAGGCACCCCTAGATTATGTCAATTGAGTGGTAAAACACTATTTGGTCCTGGGATAGCCAAGCACAGTCTGAATTTCTCAATCTGAAACAAGCTTTGTAGAATGCACCACTTTTATCACATCCAGACCTTACTAGAAATTTTTCCATTGCCACCGACAGTTCTAACACCGCTTTAGGCGTACACATTTTTCAGGAAATTGAAGAAGATGGTACTACAGTAATTAAAAACATCGCCTTTGCGAGTCGCATTCTGTCACCTACTGAACGCAATTATTCTGTTACAGAACTTGAAACATTATGTGTTGTCTGGGTATTTACAAGATTTCGGCATTTTCTTTATGGAAGACACACTACCGTTAACACAGATCATAGAGCTATACAGTTTTTACTTTCCGCTAAATTTACACACGACAGATTAAGCAAATGGAAACTTTATTTACAGGCATTTAATTTTACAATTGTTCACATTCCCGGTTCGCAAAATATTGTAGCAGACGCACTATCCCGTTCTCTCAGCAACAATCAGCAAGACATCGCAACGAACTTCTGCCAAGCAAATTTTAGCGTCATGTATATTCAACAAGTTGCATTTGAAAATTTCATTTCGTCGTCATTACGAGACATACCACAAGAGCAGAGCAAAGACAACGTATGGAAAGAAATTAAACACCTTTGGCAAGATAGGAATAATGTTACCATAAGAAACCATTACACTGTACGCAATAACATTCTGTTTCGCCGCTCTCACCCTGACAGCAACAATTGGTTATTATGCATTCCTGACGAACTTGTTAACAAATTAATTTGGTATACTCATTTAAGTTACGCACATTACGGAGCCAGAAAATGTTTTCTTATACTGAGACAGAACTGTTATTTTGCCAACATGGAGAAACGTATTCAACGAGTTTTAGCGTCATGTAAAATCTGCCAGAAATCTAAGTCAGACACGACTTCACATATTCCTCCGTTACATCCCATTGTACCTGTTAAATTGAGACACATGGCCGCTGTAGACATTTTTGATCCGATTCCCAGATCTAATAGAGGTTTTTGTTACATCTTTGTCGCTGTTGAACTCACTTCGAAATTTGTTACCTTCACTCCGCTACGCAAAGCTCTGCTAAATCTGTTTCGAAAGCATTTGTAAAACATTTTCTATTTCATGAAGGGCATGTATTGAAAGTAATTTCCGACAATGGACCACAGTTTCGATCTGCTATATGGACACGTATGTTACGAGCAAGAAACATTTCTCCGATCTATATATCCAGGTACCACGCTTCTTCGAACCCTTGTGAACGTCTAATGAAAGAAATTGGTAAACTGTGTAGAATATACTGCCATAAAAAACATATTGATTGGGATACACACATACTGTCATTCCAGGATGTAATTAACTCGATACCAAATAATCTACTATGCTATCTCCGACTGTTATATTGAAAAATGTTGAACCACCTAACAAAATTAAAGAATTAGTATCCTTTCCTACATCTCGTCGACTACGACACCATGAAGTAATTGACATTGCGCTGAAAAACATCAAACGTGCCGCTGAGCCCCGGAGAAGACAGCAAAAACAGGTTTGTACACGCCGTGACTTTCACGTTGGACAGAAGATATTAGTACGTACACACTATTTATCTAACAGAGGAAAGAGTAGATGCAGTAAATTTGAGCTTCTATACGCAGGTCCATATCGAATTTGCAGCATTCCTCACCCCAATGTAGTACACGTCGAAACTTTGAGAACCAGAAAAAGCAAAGGGCAATCACCATGTCTCCAATATTAAACCCTTTATTGAATGAACATACTTTATGATTTATCACAGTGTAATGCAACTTCCTGATTTTTATATGACCACTTATGCAATTATATTTATATGAACACCTAGTGATGATTTTCATATTTTTTCTTGGCAAGTGCCCGGCAAGGTAAGGTTAGCAGGTCGCTTTTCTTGTCGTTATATATCAGAGCGTGCACATTTTTTCCATTTTTAGTGTATGTATGATTGTTTTCCTATTTTGTTTGTATGCACTACGAAATCTTTAAGATATAACAAACACCGGTTGACTTTGACATTTTTCCTTATGATATCTCAACATCGTGACTATTTTACATTTTTTTTGCCACTACATTATGATACTGTGTGTACATTTTTTGCACTTGAAAACTGTCTATGTTTTTGACCTAATACGTTTTCTGTCATGCTATGCTGTATGCTTAATTATGTCACTAGAAACAAGTTTTTTATTTAATGAGTATATGATCTAAATGCAAGATATTAATCCTTATTCATCATTTTTAGAAAGCAATAACGTGTAAAAGAAATAAATTAAACAAACCGCAGTGGATTACTATGAAATGGAAATTTCACCTTCGGAATGAACGAAAGAAAATGTAATACCTTGTGATGAAGAGTACACGGATCAGAATTAACAAGCATTAACAAGAATATACCATACACATCGTGTGATAGCAGTCTTAACTAATTATTTCTCTTTCAGAATACGATGTGATTGATGCAGGCTGTCAGACAGAACTACACATCTTAGTTTTAGTGATGAAATATGCTAGAAATAAGAAACTCTATACTATGAATAGTTGTATGAAGTAAATGGTAATATGAATAATGAATAATGAAGTGTCTTTTTTGCAGATGATAATGAATGATGATGAATAGTTGTATGAAGAATATGCTAATATGAATAATGAAGTTTTTCTTTGCAGGTGATGATAGTAATGAAGTAAATGGTAATATGAATAATGAAGCTTTTCTTTGCAGGTGAGGATAATGATGAAGTTTATATATTTACTGTTAGTTAAGAAATGCTATGTAGTTATTTAAGTATTTGTTGCAGTTCGTTTTGACAGTATGTCTTATGTCGCATGGTATAATGACTGAATGTTTTGGAAAGGACAGCTAGAGTACATACATATTGAGTACACGTTTCATTACCTGTTAATTCGAAGTTCACTACTTTTCAGCATAATATGCGTTTCTTCTATCAGCTCAATAATCCATTTTGTATTTTTTCTAGGAGAAGCTATTCATGAAATTAATGTGCTATAAGCAATTAGTCATTAAACCTGTTCAAGTACTTGCATTTTTTTTACCCATTTGTGTGTGTCATTCATGAATGTGATCACATATACTCTATTTGTTTCATAGCCTTGCTACAGTTGTCTCATGACGAATGACGTTACAAAACCTTATTTCCAGCAATAAGCCAAAAGCAAATATTTTCATGCCCCAGCAATTAATTATCGATCTCAACGCAATGCATTGCTAGCACAAAAAAAAAAATTACGTCCCAACTATTACCAGTATACAACCAAATAATGCTACTAGTTTAAGATGTATTTATAGTTCTAAATGTAATGCAAATTTCTCAGATGTATTGAATCTATTATATCTATGTATTATTGGACCACAGACCTTGAGTAATAGTTACAGTGTGTTACATTTTAAATATGTCCTATGTCACTTGAATGATGAGTTCTGAGTAATAATGCATAAATGCAATGCCAATAATTTCTGTAAATAATATTTTGTTATACTCTATAAATGCTATGCCAATAATTAACACTCATTTTGAATGATGACTTCTGAATAATACTGAATAATGTTTTATAAAATTATATGAATACTTTGTAACTGACCAATGAATGCCACTGTTTCTTATATTTTAAATTTGTCTTATGTCACTTACATGATATCATATATGAATACCAGTAGCTTAATGCTACACACATTAACTCTTGTTTTGAATGATGACTTCTGAACAATGGATAAAAATGGTTTGTAACTGGCCAGTGAGTGCCAATGATTACTACAATTAGATGAATTATGTAAATGCTATGCCATTAATTAACTCTTGTTTTGAATGATAACTTCTCAACAATGCATAAAAATTGTTTGTAACAGGCCAATGAATTCCAATGATTACTATAATTAGATGAATTATGTAAATGCTATGCCATTAATTAACTCTTGCTTTGAATGACCACTTCTGAATAATGCATAAAAATGCTTTGTAACTGGCCAATGAGTGCCAATGTTTACTGTAATCAAATGACTTATGAATAATGTTGTGTAATACTCCATACATAGTACAGAAATGTTTAGTAACTAGGCAATGAGTGCCGACAATTACTCAAATCGGTTGATAGACTACTGTAATTCTCAATGATGACTAGCATAAGACCTAATGTCCTTTACCTTCTGACCTAATTACCAGAAATTACTGCAATATCCGTTTGTCCTGTCCATCCTCATGATCATGGAGCACTATATTTGGTTTTTGCACTAATTCTACGTTGGTGAAAGATTATGGATTCTACAAGAATGTGCTGGTGACACATCATGCTGTCCACCACCTTGAACGATGGAGATGTTATTATGGTCCTACTGTTTGGTGTACCTAATGTACTACCAAAATGATAACATTGAATATTAATACAACATTTCAGTGTCTTGGCTACACTGATTAATACTTCAGGGAAGAGAACTTCAGATTGTCTCACTTGGTGTTGTGCTTCTGTAGAAAGATATGGACTTTCAGTGCAGCTACGTGCAACCTACTGTGCTACAACCATGATGCAATCCTTCCCTTTCCTTTCCTAGTTCTTGTAAAATGGTAAAAAAACATACAGTGTGTGTGGACTTTTTGTCATTTGTTATTTGTTTTGTACTCATTGCGTATACATTTTGTCATTGCTTGATATGTTCTATACTCAGTGCATGTGCACTCTATTTCATTTCATGTTCTGCACTTATATATGTATATACTCTGTGACTGTAAACTTAGTTAATTAAGTAGATTATAGAAAAATTTGTTGCTCATGGCAAGTCCAATTGACTCACCATCGCTGCCAAATTTTTGCCCCCCCCCCCCAGTGGAGGGTTATGTAAGAGGTCCGAGCAGATGTAATTTCGATGTATTGCTCATGCGCTGCCTGCGATATGCAAGGTATAAGAGAATCTCTGACCAGAGAGCAGTGTTGACTGCAGTAGGAACTGTGTAGCTGTAGCAGCAAGTTGTTGCTAGTCTGTAGTCTGTAGTCTGCTCTGGTCTGGTCTAGTGTATCGTGTTGGCTGGGCCGGTCGCGGTGCAGCGATGCCGGAGCCTGAGTATTATTGTATAAGGTAAAAAGCAGCCTCGCGCATATGTAGTAATTTCATCTCAAGTCCCATGTAAATGTTTTAAAAATCTCGTAATAATAATCTTTCTCATAAAAAGTAACTTTTAACAACCATTCATTTCAATTTAAAGAATTTACGAATTTCTCCCATCCATGATCATTGCGATTGTTGCAAAAGAAAAATCAGTTGCTCCCTTTCATAAATGACAAATCTATCGGCCAGCATTGCACAGGGCTGTGCCAGAAAAATTTATTGCAAGAGCAGATATATATGCGTTATCCGGCGACTTCATTGAGGTAACAATTTTCATTTTTTTTATTCAGAATGATCTTTGAGGGCCATGACGCAGCACTGCTGACGTCCAAAATTTACCAGGTTAAATTCACAGTCAATTATTGAAAAATTATAAGTGAGCGACAATTTAATTGAGAGGTTAGTTACATTGTATTATTACCAGGTTACTGAATTTATTTTATTTTTTTTTTGTTGCGACGTTACACTGAATGTGAACGACATAATTATAATTTTTACTGTTGAGAAGTTTAGGAATTTTTCTGTTTTGAGGTTAAAATGTGAATAAAAAGATTTTGTGGGGAGGTTACAACATATGCGCAGAAATAGTGTGCCGATGCTCCAACTAACGGCGTACCAAAGGGCGGTATGCCTCGTTCACACACTGACGCCACCAATTGGTGACATACTGCGGAATAACACGAAGAGCTGGGATAGATGCAGATTCAAGCGCGGTAGTCGACGGAAATGCCATGAAATGTGTCGAAATCCAGGAAATGTATATGAAAAAAGGTATCTTCGGATGAATCAAAGGTGGAATTGGTATCCACCAGTAACTGAGACAGCAACTCAGCGTTGCAATGCTGAGCTGTGGGTCTGTACAGAAGCTCATACTGGTAACTGGATAACGACAAGGCTCACCGCTGCAGCTTTTGCCTTGTCCGTGGTGGCTCAGGCTTGGAGGGGCTGAACAGAGCCGTCAGCGGCCTGCGTTTTGTAAAAAGATGAAAGTGCCACTAAGAAAAATACTGATGAAATTTTGTTACTGGTTAAATAATGGAGAGCGCCTCTTTTTACACATGACTATAGTTACCCTGGGGTTTGTTTTTGAGTAGAAGTCAATGGTTCTCTCGGGAGGACCTGTCTTGTTAGAAGGCACCGCCACAGACCCATATAACGACGCGTCCACTGGCTTCTTTGGATCCAAACGAATCCAGATAGCGAGCGTTGAAAAGGGCAGCCTTAAGACGCTGAAAAGCTTAGCAATCATTCTTAGACAACAAAAACGGAATACATTTCTAGTACAACATATTCAGCGGGGCAGCAGTCTGTGCAGCGTTAGAGGCAAATTTGATATAATATGTTAGTTTGCCGATCAGCGCAAGCCGCTGGCGGTGGGAAATTTTCGATGACTGACAAATACGATGTGTTGGATTAATATACTGAGCATTAATGACAAGACCCAGCTGTTCGGTCACCGTGTGGAAAAATGAACGCTGTGCCTTGTTAAAGCTGAGGCATGCTTCTGAAAGCACTATTAATAGACACTGCCAGCGGATGCAAAAACCATTGAAAAACGGCGCTAGCCTATGCACTGCCAAATGGAGGGCATTGAAATTGGAACGTCCGTAAGTGATGAAGAAAATAGATTGGAGAACTTAAAGTTTTATTTTGAAAAGAAGCGGCCCTCTCCCAATATGTCCATTATTTCTTTGGGTCGAGGCAGGGAAAGGAGTCCAAACCCTGTCTGACAATTGTAGATCTGAAATTTCCACACAGATGTAATCCGCCCGACAGCATTTTTGTAACAAGCAGTGCGGGTGCCCAGATGCCCACTGTCTTTCGGAAACAAATTGAATTACTCCAGTGTCTTGTCATTTTCGTAATTCCTGTACGACTAGATCACGAATGGCACGTTGGTAGGCCTAGCACAATAAAACCTTGGCAGAGCATTATCCTTAAATATTATATGAACCCAGAAATTCTCCACTTTCCTAACTCCTTATTAAAATAACTGACTGTACTTATTACACAATTCGTTGACACTGCCTTGAGGCACTGCAGCATTCACTTGCAAGACATTATCTTGAATATTAATATCAAACAAAAGTATCATGCCAAAAATATTCAGGCTGTCCCTGGAACACAGTACATAAAAACACATTTCTGGTTATGTTGCCAGACATTGTCGGTTGGCTTGTAACACCTAAAACAGGAATATTATGTCCATTATACTCTTTGCATGAGGCATGACATCGCATGAGGCTGCTGCAACCATGGACTGCCTAAAAACTCATAAATAATTCTTTTCAGTAATGTGACTGAAGCTGCTACATCTAAATGCATTTTCATTGAGCCCTGAGCCGGTCGTAAATGTGCATATCGTATTGTAGTGGTAACTTCTGTCACCGAATGTATCAGGATGATCGGATGTTGCGGGAAGAGGTAGAAGGCACCATATTAAGAGTCGTCCGAACTTTCCAAATGATTTATTTGTTTCCACTACAGTGCCCTGTTCACCTCGGTCCACGTCACAGTGTCCCGCAATCCTGAGGCCACTGCCCCAGCGACCCAGTGCATCGCGCTGCTGTGTGTCGGCCTTGTAGGGCCGCGTCGTCAGGGCTGCGCCGGCAGCCGACTCGGCGATCTTCTTCCCCGTTGACTCAGCGTTGCTCCGCTGGGAGCCACTGAGCAGCCTGCTGCGTCCTTCCCCACTGACATAGCTGAGATCACGGCGATCACAAGCACCAGCGATCGGCGTCCGAATCTGCGGCCCTCGCCTCGGGATGCCTCTGGCGTGTGTTGGGGCCCAAGACGACTGCCTGCAGTAGCTAGCCAAAGAGTGGCCCACCTCTGGCAGGCTGGCTACGGACCCCGCATCGGCCTTAGGGGGGCGAACCAGCGACCCACCGTAGACTGTAACACTGGCGCCCCATCTGCTGCTGCGTGTAGCTGGTGGTGTGATACGCCCTGCCGTCCAGGAGAGCTGCCACACTTGAATGAATCTCGTTAGAAGCCCTCACCTATTTATAAGCAGCTGTGTGCCTCTGTTTTGCTAACGCACTGCTCCATGTCACGTACTCCAACACCTATGTTGCGCTAGTGGGCCCCTTCTGCCTGTAACTTGCGCCGTGTCAACTGCTGCGTTTACTCTTTTCAGCGGTTCAACTGCCCTGTGGCCTCCATTCTACTTCGCAACCGCTGGTCAGTGTAACTTACTGTCAACAGGCCCGCACCTGACTGTAATTTGTGTGCTAAGAAATGTTGCCCCGAATCTAACTTTCCTATCTTAAACTGTGGTGCTGCTACATTATATTCAACTAACGAATCAATACTGGAAGCTTCGATCTGAATGAAGTTTGAGTTACTGATGGTGTCACTTGCAGAAGCTCGGTTAAAGGCGCTGCAGTCTGGACCCGCAAGACCGCTACGGTCGCAGGTTCGAATCCTGCCTCGGGCATGGATGTTTGTGATGTCCTTAGGTTAGTTAGGTTTAACTAGTTCTAAGTTCTAGGGGACTAATGACCTCAGCAGTTGAGTCCAATAGTGCTCAGAGCCATTTGAACCATTTATTTTGCAGAAGCTCGGCGGATATGACACTGACTTTCATTGAGGAAAACTCCAAAAATGAATCTTACTGCCGCCTGGTATGGCGTTGTCGTAACCACATGGATTGAATATGGCCCCGTTTGCCACATGTGAAACACTTGGCCTTCCTGTATGGGCACTGTTGATGGTCGTGCACACTGAAGCAATACGTATGAGAATACCTAGCATTAGACTGAATGTTGTGTGCACACGGGGTGACTTACTATTCGTTAAACTAGGCCCTGAATGAAGCGTGTCCTCTGATTGATGAGTCTGATGAGTGGACTGTGTTGCACAGTGGTGACTGCCGAAATGGCTAAAGCTTGCAAGCCATTTTCTGCCACATCTATAATGTCCTTTGAATCTAAAACGGAGATTACAATTTTCAGATTAGGATTAGGTATTTTGCCGATTTTCGGCACGATTGTGTTCCGGCCGCGAGTGTTAAGGTCGTTATTGGCCTCGCCAAAGATACTGGGGCGTCGAGTTGGAGGCGAGTGGCCCTCTGGCGACGAGGAATAGAAGATTATTAGACAGTACCGAGCAAGGACAGAACGGCAGAGTGTTGAGTTCCGTATGGTCCGAATTGTTCATTTAATAATTTTGGCACTCTGTGGTTGTGGACAGATGGTGAAACCGAGACGCTTAGGAATCCAACGCTGCTGTGGAACGATAAGCAGTGGGCTCTGCAATTCTATCGACGCAATTACGGCGAGCTGTGGTCGGTGTCGTTTGTGGGTGTTTTGCCACGGCAAATAAACAAGACAGCGTGGGCCCAACCTGAACACGCTGTGCTGTAGCATGTTCGTCCACAATAAGGATGTCGTGATATTGGAGAAGAAAGCAGTGGAATACGGTACGTGTATTAACCTTCAGTGACTTCGGCGGTGTTAGTTTGCTTAACTGTGTGGACAGTGAGCAGTAACTGTCACTTTTCAAAGGAACTGACGAGTGTGTAAAGGTGTGGCCAATGCCGGATGGGCGTTGTCATAAAGTTATTATATTTCTTATTTGTGAACATAATTTTGTTATCAGGATTACAGGATCTGAAACACAATGTTTTTATATCTGTGCGTTAAATGAAAGCTAATTTTGAAGTTTGAAAGGTACCTTTCTACCATTACGATTCCGTGAGTTTTTATTTGGAAGTGACGTTGTTTCCTACTGTTATTGGTTGAGAATTTATTACCCAAAGGAACAGTTATTTAATCAGTCTTTTATGAAGTGTTTTAAGATTCGTTGTTTTTGGTGAACTATTAAATGTAAATTAGTAATGTTGTGTAAGCAGTTATTGAAGGCACCCATCTCTATTAGCCAATCAACCATGGCCAGTTGCGAACGGGAATTGATGTAACATTAGGGTACTAGAGACTATTTATTAAGTTGTGGCAACGCTAATCTTGTTGTTTGTTGTTATTGTTGAAGTGTTTAGTCGCCCATAAATTAAATAATAATTCTGCATAGTATCTCTAAAATGGCAGCGCGACTGCGTGTTTCAAACAGATTTTTTGTAACAGCATCACGAAGCATAGCATCATTGCATGGAAGTCCACAAGACCACTTGAATTTATCATGTCTGTTAAGACCCGGGCATTCGTCTACTCACTGATGGTTTGATTGGTCTGGTTGCTTCCTTAATCGAAAAAACTGGTAACGAGGAGCTGTGACATGGACCTGACATTTAAACAGTCACTCTGATAATCACTGCACGAGAGTTCGGGAATAATTTAAGGCACAAACGCAATACTTAGGCACCCGCAAAAGCAACAAAACAAGCTTAGCGCTGGGTACCTTGAATGTTGTAAGCAGAGAAGTGCACCTCGAGTTGCACGCGGTGTTCGACCCAGTTCTCTTGGAGGCCGACATGCTCTCGAAACTTGGGTGCAGAAGTAGTTTGTTGCGACACAGCTGCCGTAGTTAGTATATGCATCAATTGAGTGGCTCTCTGCAGTAGTAGTTGAATCTGCTGTCCCTGTAACTGAATAGCCTTTGTCAAGTTGCAGGACTGGAGCAGACATGATTCTTCAAAAAGAGCATGCAACCACATTAACCAACGGCGTTACTTGTTGGTGAAAGTTCACAGAACCGTAGGTTTCTAAAGAACTCGACGCCAGTGTTGTGTCAAAAGGAAAATGAATATCGACAGCCATCATTTTATTAACTTTTTTTTAACTACTGGTTTCGATGCCTCATTGGCAACATCTTCAGGCCCCTTTACACGTAGCTACAAAAGTAATCTAAATCACTAATTTCAACTGGTTGTTGTAGATTTCTAAAACTTCTCTGTAGACGTGGACACTCCACACCTCTAACGTTACAGGTGTGGGGAGCCCACGTCCACAAAGAACTTTTAGAAATCTACAGAAGCCAGTTAAAATTAGTGATCCCTATAATAGTACAGACGTTAAGATGACATATATAGCTAAGAGATGGCTGTTGGTATTCATTGCCCTTGACCAACCGCTGTCCCATTCCATTTACACATGAAGGAACTACAGAATGATGTGTCATTTCTAGAGGTAAGGGGCGTCCAGTCCCACAACAGTAAAGAAAGGTAGCACACGTCTAAAGAAACTATTTATTGATGAAGATAAACACTTAACTTGTATAGTAGATGTTGCCCGTATGTGGGACAGTACAGCAATGAGCGTAAATCCACTGTTATCACAAAACTCAGTATCCAGTTCACTGGCAGTACGGTACAGTAATGCGGCAGAAACACTCTTCCTATAATACACGGACATTACTTTGGCCACTCTTATTGACACACTCGAGCAGCTCCGTGGTACAAGTCTCATTGCCGAACACAGGCTGAACATAGAGTTCTGAGGCCGACCAGCTGGCGGCGGAGGCACTGCAAGACTTACTTGTAGGTATGGCCCTCGGCCACGTCTTGGTTGTTCACACCGGCTGACTGCTACGCATCTAGTGGTGTCTGTGGTGGTGCCAGCCTTGAGTTTCACGATGCGAGATATCGATGACACCACAGATTCTAAGCCCTGTTTCCGTCAAATACGCTTAACAGGACTCAGAAACGCATCTGTTATAGTTTCGTATTTTCCTAAACGTGTTTCATCACATTTGCGGACGTTTGTTGATATACATTCGAAATACACCGAAGAGCTAAAGAAACTGGTACACCTGCCTAATATCGTGCATGGCCCCCGAGAGCACGCGGAAGTGCCGCAACACGACATGGCATGGACTCGACTGATGCCTGAATTAGTGCTGGAGGGAACTGACGCGATGAATCCTGCAGGGCCGTCCATACATCCGTAGGAGTACGAGAGGGTGGCGATCTCTTCTGAACAGCAAGTTCTAAGGCATTCCAGATATGCTCAATAATGTTCATGTCTGGGGGGTTTTGTGGCCATCGGAAGTGTTTAAACCCAGAAGAGTGTTTTTGGAGTATGTAGAAATTCTGGAAGTGTGGGGTGTCGTCGTATTGTCCTGCTGGAATGCACAATGGTCATGAATGGATGCAGGTGATCAGACAGGATGCTACGTACGTGTCACCTGTCAGAGTCGTATTTAGACGTATCGGGGGTCCCATATCACTCCAACTGCACACACCCCACACTATTACAGAACCTCCACCAATGTGAACAGTCCCCTACTGACACTCATGGTCCATGGATTTATGAAGTTTTCTCCGTACATGTACATGTCTATCCGCTCGATACAATTTGAAATGAGACTCTCCCGACCAGGCAACATGTTTTCAATCATCAACAGTCCGATGTTGGTGTTGCCGGGTCCAAGCGAGGCGTAAAGCTTTGTGTCGTGCAGTCGTCAAGGGTACACGAGTGGGCCTTTGGCTCAGAAAGCCCATACCGATGATGTTTCGTTGAATGGTTCGAACGCTGACACTTGCTGATGTCCCAGAATTGAAACCTGCAGCAATTTGTGAAAGGGTTGCCTGTCTGTCACGCTGAACGAGTATCTTCAGTCGTTGCAGTTTCCGTTCTTTCAAGATGTTTTTCGGGTTGCAGCGATGTCGGAGATTTGATGTTTTAGCGGATTGCTGATATTCATGATACACTCGTGAAATGGTCATACGGGAAAATCGCAACCTCGCAGATACTTTGTCCCATCGCTCGTGCGCCGACTATAATACCACGTTCAGACTCAAATCTTGGTAACCTGCCGTTGTAGCAGCAGTAACCGATCTAACAATTAAGCCGGGTACGTGTCTTATATAGGCGTTGCCGACCGCAGCACCGTGTTCTACCTGTTTACATATATCTGTATTTGAATACGCATCTCTATACTAATTTTTTGGCACTTTAGTGTGTAATGTATGAAACTGTAATAATAAGGAAGTCCATAGGGAGTGTCATTGTGCTATTTAATTCGTTGTTGAGTGATTGTTTATTTGGATATACAGGGGGTTTCAAAATACCTTTTACAGGTTTCTTGAGAAGATTTAGTAAATAAAGTCTTGATAAGGGAACCATGTATGGAAATAATCCGTTAAGATGTAAATAAGCTCGATGAAAGGATTATTTTCAAATCTCCAGCTTCATAGTAAGCACGCAGTGCATACAAGCTGCTCTGACTTGTGTGCTCTACAGGAGCCTACAGTATGGGGCAGTGTTTCGAGTGGTCAGGGTATGGTTCTCTTCTACGCGTGGAAGTACATCCTCTTCAAATCTGTGTCCATGTATAACGGTACAGCCTTCCGCAGAACTCACATGAAATGTCCGATACTCCTTCTTTTCTTATATGCATCCGGATAGTTATCGGACACTCCGTGCTTCCTAGGGCTTGTATGTGTGTCTTTATACGTATCATTCTGTCCTATTTGATAAAGAACTTGATATTAATTGCGAAGGCATGTGGAATGTTCTGGAAGGACGTGCGTTGTCGTGATTAACAGTGGATTGTTGTCATTGATAAAATTATGTACATATACTAAATTAAGTAACTAATCAAGAAATTGAAGTAATAACTAGTGACTGCAGATATAGTAGCATGAAAAATCAATGCTTCTAATTAACAAAATGGTAATCTAAAAATCCAGTAACAGAAGACCTCACTATCATGAGAAACAGCTTAAAAGTTATTATAAAGCGATGTATTTTCATTTGTTATTTATTTTTATGTCTTCTTATCCAATTAATATTCTTTGTAATCATATTTCTAATTAACTTTCAATTGTTTACATCTCACAGTTTTCCAGTTTCCAGAATGTGAGGCACTTTATGTATGTAATCGGATAAAACACGAGCTCTGTACTACCACTGGATGTTAGTAACCAAATCCAAATTGTAATTAATTACGTAACTAAAATAATACGAGAGACATTGTTGTAATTAAAGTTCAGAATAGTTTTCTTATGGAAAACTAAAGATATTACTATAAAAGATTGTCACTGAATATTGTATTTTATACCTTATTCGAATGTAATATCAGTTTCTATACGTTTTGTAAATTTTAATTGTAACATCAAAATTGTACAAAATTAATAATGCTTTATTTTGGAAGTTATTGTTAAAATTCCATATAAAGCTATGCAGTGATGCTGCGACGAGTTGGTTTTGAAGTTACTTTTGGAAGGCAAAGCGATCAGTGAAGTCTGTTCGTGTTTTGTTTACATGAGGGGTGTGCAGTTCGGAGGTCAATTAATGTGAATACATTTTGCGAAGCATGAAAATTTCGCATTCATCAATAGACCAGGCAGAAGAAACTTAAGCAATATTCAACAAGAATCGTGGCTAATGTACTAGATTCTTGCAGCCATTTTGGTAGTCGGACGAAAATTATACGTGATGTCATAATTACAATGCGGACTTACGACAGCGCCGTCTTCTCAGTTTGAGTGTGTGTACCGTGAAGCGGGTACACTTGAAACTTATTTTACTTTCAAACGGTACATTTCCAGGCGTGGGTGTAGTGCTAAAGGCCGGCCGATGTGGCCGAGCGGTTCTAGGCGCGTCAGTCTGGAACCGCGAGACCGGTACGGTCGCAGGTTCGAATCCTACCTCGGGCATGGATGTGCGTGATGTCCTTAGGTTAATTAGGTTTAAGTAGTTATAAGTTCTAGGGGACTGCTGACCTCAGATGTTAAGTCCCATAGTGCTCAGAGCCATTTGAACCATTTTTGTAGTACTAAAACTCTGTCTAACTTTCACCCATTGCCCCTAGAAGGATTTGTGAAACACTCAGTACTTGCTATATAGGTGAGTCGTAAACATCCGAACATTTTCTCAACGGTTGCTTCTTTTCGTAAAGACTGGGACTGTGTTTATTAAATAACATCTTTCCTAAATGAAGCAACAGTAAGCAAAATGCTTAGTATGCAGGAAAGGATTTATTACTCATGAAAATTTAACTTTTCGCTAAGCACGCTGCTTATTGTTTAAAAAAGACGTTATTAGATAAATATGATCACCTTCAACATTATGTTTAGGTAAATTCAGACAGCTAAATTTATTCTTATTAGACTGGAGACTATGTTATTCACATGTCATGAGGGACTGCAGAACCTCTTGACGCTTCTGAACCGTCAGACAATCCATAGTAGAAGCAGCGGGTCGTGGGCCGTTTTGCTTTATATGTATCAAGGAATTGGAGCTGAATATGAAAATTGCTTAAAACTTTTTACTGCGTTCGTCCGATTCATTTTCCATTATGCATGCCGTCAAGTGTAAATGATTTAGCAAACAGGGTGGTCGATGACATTCGCTCTGAAAATAAAAAATAAGGATTATCGCTTAGTGAAAAAAAAAATGTACACAGCACAGAGTTTATGATACGAAACTCGTGTAGTAGCATACCACAAGCTGATGAAATAAATGAGGGAAGAGAAGATTTTAAATCCGTAAAGTTGAGGAAACATAAATACCGCTGGTCGTAACGTTCCATGTCTTCTTCAGAAACTGTGAGATGTTCTATTCGTCAAAAGGTCAACCTTTGCAGTCTTTGACACTGCATCTAAAATGAGTTGTTCAATTTGATTATTTTTAACCGTTTTACGTCCTGTGGATCATATTTTATCTGCAAACCTGTGCACATGCTCCAACAGAATATTGTTAACACTGTAAACGGCGAACAGAACGAGTTGCGGTATAAGTTTAAAAACTCGGCTTAGCGGACTGTACAAGTATCTCGTAAGTGTGGTTCTCAAATCACTACACATGCTCTTATTTAAAAGTAATTACAGTATTTACTCAGTGAATATCACTTTCTTAACTACTTTTCCGAAAGGCACGCACTAAAATGTTTAGGTGCTGAACCCAAGAATTTTTCTTATTTATTTTTTTTTCACCGCGTGAAATGGTGCAGCTTCTAAGGCTCTGAAGTTACATTTGGTGAGAGCGGTGTTGAAATTACCTTCCGTTTCTCTAAATTGAGCTATTTTTTCCCCGCATTACTTAGGGCAAATGTCGGGCTCCTTGATTTGAAACTAATAAGAGAGGTTTCCTACCCCACATCGTCCATTGCCAGGTCTGCTAGTTGTGATTGATGCGACATTTAGCTCTAATATTCCTTCTTTTTCTCCCAGATTTTTAACCTTTCATTGATACGTTTAACAATGGTAAACTGCCTTTATTCTGCACAGGAGCTGTCAGGGTGCCTACAGCCTGTTGTACCACGAATCAGTACATGCTACACTGTTGCCAACTTTTATTTCTGTGTGTCCTAGAAGAAATTACAACAATTCCTTCAGATATGTCTGTGCACTAATTCGTTTCATGAGCAAGCAATTACAGCTCAGATGATACAACGGTAACTGAGGAATGAGACCACCTTGTTTTACTTGCCCGAAAAGACATTTGGGTGAAATGATGTTTTAAACGTGACTCGTTTTTGCTCGGAAAGAGCAAACCTTCGCTAAAATCAATTTGGCGGCGTCTAAGATACCTCAGACCCCATGGGCAGAACAACAACGAACAGTGTACGTGTTACTGCGGGAGGGCGGGCATTTTCGCATATTCCTGTTAACTTTGTATTTCCGATGCAGTAACTTCGTTGTCGATGACCGTAAACTATTATGATGTGATGGAGCCCAATTCGGTTGAAATTGTGTTACTGGAGACAATTACAACTACCCGCAAATGGCAAGCAGTACACGAGATGACATCTTCAATGCGCTGATATTGCTTGGGAAATCTCATTGAAAATATCCTATTTGCATGACGTCTTTTTGTGATTTTTATTGTAATAAAGGATTTGAAAATCAATGCCTTATATATTTTTCACAAGCACAGATGTGCTTGCAGGGAAATAGGACATGCGTACTTGCGCTCAGCCGGCCGAAGTGGCCGTGCGGTTAAAGGCGCTGCAGTCTGGAACCGCAAGACCGCTACGGTCGCAGGTTCAAATCCTGCCTCGGGCATGGATGTTTGTGATGTCCTTAGGTTAGTTAGGTTTAACTAGTTCTAAGTTCTAGGGGACTAATGACCTCAGCAGTTGAGTCCCATAGTGCTCAGAGCCATTTGAACCATTTTGAACTTGCGCTCACTAATAGCTTTGGAGCAGAAACATATTTTACGAGAATATTTATGCACCCATGATTCACATTCCCAGCATATGACAGGAAATTTACATCGTTGTAAACATATGAATTAAATCATAATGTGTTCAACCATAAAAGTTATATACTTGTTAATGCAAGGTGGACCGTAACAGTCTGGAAAGCTTGTAAGTGTGTTGAGGGATAGGTTGTACTCAGAAATAACTGTTAAGAGAAAGATTCGGTAAGTCGCGCCGTTTCCGACTTAATTAGAACTGAAGCTCGCCAAGCCGGTCGTTGTGGCCGAGCGGTTCTAGGCGCTCCAGTCTGGAACCGCGCGACCGCTACGGTTGCAGGTTCGAATCCTGCCTCGAGCATGGATGTGTGTGTTGTCCTTAGGTTTAAGAAGTTCTAAGCTCTAGGGGACTGATGACCTCAGATGTTAAGTCCCATAATGCTCAGAACCATTTGAACCATTTGAACCATTTGAAGTCCGCCAAACAGGCCGTTGCGCACGCAAATTCAAGGGGCTCACAAGATACAATTAGTGTCAGTTGTTTTCATGTTGTAGATGATAGCGCACAAGACTGTTCGGCCTTTGCTCAAGTTCTATCTTTTCTACCGTCCCATGTCCAATATTTGTTTCGCTCTATTATTCATTTTAGGGGACCAAACGAAGAACAATTTTGGTGACACCGCCTCTGCCGGGACGCTTGAATTTGCAAGTGCAGTGGCCTGATTGGTTAGCTTCAATGCAGTTTCTCGATTTTTTTAAACAATTATCTCTCAGCACAACCCACCCTGCAACACCCTTTCAAGATTTGAAGACTGTTTCTGACCACCCTGTATAGTGACACATCATTCGGTCATAAGTAGCGTCTCTATTCTGGCAGGTAGTTTTTGTCCACTAAGCAGTAGCCACTATAGTAAATATATAGTCGAGTGGTATCACAGAGAGGTGTAAACGATATAATCGGTGTCCTAATTTGCGAAACAGTCACGTAGGAGGTAGTCAATCAGTTGTAGTGAACGGAAGAGCAGTCAGAACAGTCCGTTGTTAAAGCGGAGGAGGAACATGGTGACCAGAAACTTCTGTCGCATATACAGGGTGGCGCAGGGAAACGGGAAATTTCGAAATAACGTCATTTACATGAATAAATTAATAAAACTAGTAATTTATTAAAGAAAGTGAATGTATTCAGTATGCCATTATTCAGGACGTCTTTACAATCAAAATGTCCAAAAGTGTCTCTTTACTTTTTAAAGATGACATCGGAAAGATGTGCTCCCATTCGGCGTTCGCACTCTAACAGCCTGTTATGAAAACTCTGGAATGCGCGGGGTAGCAAATCTTGGGGTATGGCAGTGATTTCGTTTTCAATGTTCTCCTTCAGTTCATGGATTGTTGCAGGACGTGTACGGTAGACCTTGCCTTTAAGATATCCCCACAGGAAGAAGTCGCACACACTAAGATCAGGGGATCTCGCAGGCCATGCAATGTCACCGTTGCGTGGAATAATGCGTCTTCCAAACAATTGACGAACTGCTGCCATCGATTGTCGAGCAGTGTGTGACGTGGCTCCGTCCTGCTGAAACCACATGTTTTCGACGTTAAGATTAAGCTCGTACAGTCTCGGTGTAAAGAATGTTTGAAGCATTTCAACATATCCTGCGGATGTTACTGTCACTGCACTACCATCCTCACGTTCAAAAAAATAAGGGCCGATAACACCATGACATGATACAGCACACCATATTGTGACCTTGGCGCTATGTAGTGGTCGCTGGTGAAACTCACAAGGATTGTCCTGTGCCCACTAACGAAAATTCTGTCTGTTCACGAATCCGTCCAGGTGGAAATGGGCTTCATCTGATATCCATAAGTTACCAAGGAAATTCGCGTCCTCGTTGATTTTAGCCAATATCTGGCTACTAAACTCCATACGTGACGCTGGGTCTCGTTCATGTAAGTGTTGCTCAATCTGCAACTTATAGGGATGGAAGTCTAATTCGTGCAGTATTCTTCGTAAGCTTCGTCGCTTAATCCCTAGCGAAGATGCATGCTGTCGAACGGAGCGGCGAGGACTTCTCTCGATTGCAGCTCTAGCAGCCGCAATGTTCTCTGGGGTACGTACCGTTGGAATGCCACCTGGAGGTGTCTTTTTCAAGGCAGATCCTGTTTCTTCAAAATTACGCACCCACGTTGTAATCGCAAGCACAGATGGGACACGTCCATGACGTCCAAGCTGGTAATGCTATCGAAATATTCTCTGCGCGGCAGTCGCACTATCACCATTTTTGTAAAACGCTCTCACAGCTACTGCACGTTCCGCACCAGTCCAATTCTCCATGATTACTAAATGGCAATGCGTTCACATCAATTGTGCAAAGCTTCGAACATCTGCCGGTGCTACAGTGCTGCCAACTGTAACGTTCAAAATTTCAAGTTCCCCTGCGCAACCCTTTTCAATGTTCGTGCAGGGATACTTGGTAGTAGAGTAGTAGAGCTCCCCTTTGTTGGTACGATAAGTGGTACTTATTGTAGCAGAAGTTTCTGATTAAAAGCCGAGCGTTTTGCATAGAGTCTGCATAAAGAAAATGTTCCTGCTTATTTGTCCCGTAGAGCATGGTACTTCTAGCAAGAGCCTTAACTATTACATTGCCTCAGATACCTTGTTGCCCCTTTATCCATAAGCATGGTTATTTCCTTGTTACAGCTCCGCACTTCTTCAACACGATCTATAATCTAGCACACCAAGTACACGTCGGTATTATTATTAACATGAGTCTGTATGAGCAGCAGTGCTTATCGCTCTTCTGCCTCAATGATGATTGTGTTTTTTAAGTCTCAGAATATTTAAGTCTCTCTGGTATTGCAATGAGCTCCGCTGTAAGTACAGAGGCTTCCAGAGGGGGCTGTAATTGATCTCTAGGACGTGTCTGTTAGTCATAATATATAATGACAATGTATTCTGACGTACGTGAGTGCAAAGAAGGTGCACATGTTCCCACCCACTAAAAGAAATCCTTTGAAAGCTTAGTGCTCATATTACATTCCTTTTCCTTCCCGTGCAAATGTCTACATCTGTTGTATTCCTGTGATCTATCAGGAAACAGCGATGGGCAGAAACTATTGTAATTCGGCTACACAGTGGTCAATTTTCATAAAAGATACATGCTAGCGGTGGAAGTGTCTTTGTAAACCAGCGCTTACTAAGGAAGCATTTCTTGGACGACTCCGAATCTTCGAAAACAAAAGGTTTTGTCCAAACTGTGCTCGTTTGACTAGATATTTGAACGTAATGCACTGTGTTTTGAGTTCAACTAGAGGGTCATTCGCTTCGAGAAGAACAATATTCGCAGGGTTGGCTGCAGAGCACTCGATCGTCTTATTCAGCAACCAGCAAGGGTAGAATCAGTCATGAAAGGCAAAAGTCGCCCAACAGGCCTGATTAGCATACGATACACGCTGAGGTACCTTAAGTAATTGTATAGCGATATGCATATATACAGGTGACGGTAGTATCGCATTGACAAGGTATAAAAAATCAGTGCATTGGCGAAACTGTCATTTGTGCTCAGGTTATTCATGCGAAGAGGATTCTGACGTGATTATGGCCGCACAAGTGATGTTAACAGACTTTGAACGCGGAATGGTAGTTGCAGCTAGATGCAAGGGACATTCCATTTCGCAAATCGTTAGGGAATTCAATATTGCAAGATCCATAGTGTCAATAGTTTCCGGAGAATACGAAGTTTCGGGCATTGCTTCTAATCACGGGCAATGCAGTGGCCGGCGGCCTTCACTTAAAGGGAGGTTTACAATCTTTTGGTTCAAAAAATCGGTTTTCTTTTAAATTGCATTTTTGGATGCATAAAAGTGTTTAGAAACCACCCCTGAAACGGTTTTTTTCCGAATACGGAACGGAAATGTTTGTTACTCGCGGCTGAACAAAAAAATGCACCTACTTGAAATCGGCCTTTTCACGCATCCGTTTTTTTCTTTCAGTGGACGAGTTATTGTTCCGGCCCTTGGAAGGAAACACACAAAATTCAGCTGAAAGTTTGAACGCGTGTGTTTGTAAGTTAGCCCCCAAGCATTTGCATTATGGTGAGAAGACTGTGAATGCGACTTTCCTGGCAGTGAGCAGCTTCAACGAAGGGTATTCAGCAATTATGAAGACTGTGACAACGATGGACGTCACCCTGGGACTCTCTCTATTCGACGAAGTTCGCCAAGCATTCGGACGACCACCGGAATCAAGCGGCCGAAAACCGCTTGTCACCGGTCGTACTAGCGGCTCTGGAGCAGCGCAGGATGGCCCAGATCGACCAGAACTCCCACTATGAGGAAGAGGAAGGTCTAGTTTATGGACCCGGAATAGCAAATTGAACGTAAGTTGCATAATATTGCATTTATATGTAGTCAAAATTTCAAACGCATTTTTCTCGAAATGACTTTTTTTTATCGTGCAGTATGGTAACTTCAAATCTACTGAATCGATTGGCATGATTATTTGTTTACGACGAAGCTAACTAAATTGTCTAGGAGTTGTACCACTTTTATTCCGATCCATCAACTATAATTATTTTTACTTGGCAGACGAAGTCGAAACATCGATGAAAGAAACCCTTTTTTTTCAAACGGCCGCCATTTTGTTTCCTATGCTCCAAATAACTTAAGAGAGGTACGAATCCTAAAGAATCTTACATACTTCTCTAACGTGAACTCAATTTTGATATCAGATGAGCCGGCTGACCTGTGACATACCGCGCGTGGAGGACTACATCGAAATTTTGTTTCGTTCCGACGGCACTTCCGCCTTTGCTCTTCGAGATTTCCGGTCGAAAAAGTTCCAGTTTGTAGAGGAAATGTCAATAAACATTTTGACCAAATTTGACATTGACATCTATAACACATCCCGAGAAAAAAATTCTCAAAGAACATGCGTCTTTCGGGCCAAAGATAGTAAACCTCCCCTTAAATACCGAGAGCAATAGCGTTTGTGTAGAGTTGTCCGTACTAACAGACAAGCAACACTGTGTGAGTCCGCAGCTCGTGGTCGTGCGGTAGCGTTCTCGCTTCCCACGCCCGGGTTCCCGGGTTCGATTCCCGGCGGGGTCAGGGATTTTCTCTGCCTCGTGATGACTGGGTGTTGTGTGATGTCCTTAGGTTTAAGTAGTTCTAAGTTCTAGGGGACTGATGACCGTAGCTGTTAAGTCCCATAGTGCTCAGAGCCATTTGAACCACTGTGTGAAATAACCGTAGAAATCAATGTGGGACATACTACAAACACTTCCGCTACGACAATGCAGCAAATTGTGACGTTAAAGGTTTGTAATAGCAACGACCGACACGAGTGCCTTTGCTAGCAACACGACATCGCCTGCAGCGCTTATCCGGGGCCCGTGACCATATCGATAGGAACCTAGACGACTGTAAAACCGTGGTCCGATCAGATGAGTCCGATTTTGGTTGGTGAGAGCTGACAATAGGGCTCGAGTGTGGCGCAGACCTCACGAAGACGAGCACACAGGTTGTAAACAAGACACTGAGCAAGCTGATGGTGGCTCCATAATTGTGTGGACTGTGTTTGCATTGAATGAACTGGGTCCTCTGATCTAACTGAACGAATCATTGACTGGAAATGGTTATGTTCGGCTACTTCGAGACCATTTGCTGCCATTAATGGACTTCATGTTCCCAAAAACGATTGATTCTTTTTGGATAATAATGCACCATGACACAGGGCTAGAATTGCTCACGATTGATTTGAAGAAGATTCTTGACATTTCAAGCGACTAGTTTGGCAACCCAGATCGGCCGACATTAATCCCATCGAACATTTATGGGACATGACCGAGAGGTCAGTTAGTGCACCGGTAACACTTTCGCATTTGTGCCATGCTGTAGAGGCAGCACTGTTCAGTATTTCTGCAGGGGACTTCCAACGACTTGCTGAGTTCGTGCCAAGTCGAGTTGTTCCACTACGCCGGTCAAGTATCTCTTGACTTTTTCACCTCACTGTAGAGTAACATTTACTCTTGGGTCGACACCTGAGCAACCGCCCGTAATTGAACGTACAATGTCAACTGCGTTTACACTTTATTGCAGAATTTACTTCATATGCGCGGACCAGGCAATGGTATCTGACGAATTGTTCTACCGAGATATGAAAATGATCCAGTAACGTTTTTCTATGCCGAAAGTATATTTTGCTGGTGCATATCAAAGGAGTTAAAAAGCAACCAGTCTTGAAAATTCTCAGGAGAGAGAGAGACATCTGAAGTCGACATTTCACGAGGCTCTCGCTTGTAGTGTAGAAGCATAACTAGTCTGCATATTGTATGATTTTTCCGCAGTCCTGAAGAAATATATGTAGATCTGCAATGCACAATTAAAATAATAACGGTGATAAGGTGGACCCTGCGTTAGGCCCTTGCTGGTGTATCACTGCCCTCTGCATGCCTCTTGATGTATAACTGATGCTCTGTTGCTCAGTAAATGATATAGATAGTGTGATAAACGTACTTGGTACATCAAGGTTCTTTACCTGTTGTACTAATCATGGGAGAAGGACGCAGTCACAAGCATTGACGAGGTCGGTGTAAACAACAACCAAATACTTTGTAACTCCCTACCTCGGGGAGGTTGACCGAAGATGGGGTAACTGACGCTTGACATCATGAATTGGAGAGAGATACGAATAGCACACGGTACTACGAGTAGACCATCGTGGGAAATTTAAGTCAATATTTTTGTGACCTGGTTGGCTGCCACGATAAAAGATAGATGAAATACCATCGGGCCAGCGTATTTAAACTGACATTTACTGATATATAATTACCTTTTGTATATAATAATATAGGAAAACCTCCCCATACTAAGTTAACAGTAAACAGTCTAAACTTCACATTCTTTTCAATTTTTTGAGAACATTTGGATCAGATGCGCGCTGAATGACCGTCGAGTGAAGCGGTTCGCACTGCCGGAGTTCAGCTACAAGCAATAAGCCAGCAGTTGCAAGTAAACGGGTGGAACAGTACGTTTGCTACCGTCGACGTCAGTTGCGCTCGAGCAGCGGAGGCGTGCACATTACTGGTGCAGCGCGCTACCAGTGCTTGGCCAGAAGAGGAGCTGCGAAGTCGTGCTCGGACTGTGGCATGGCGCAGAGCGAATAGTCGTACGTCGTTATTACAACACAGTAAAACAATCGTGTTCTCGCGCCTCAGAATGGGCAGAAAAAACCAGAAGAAGAAAGCATCCCAGAGAAGCTTTCGACACCGCAACCCACTAGGAATGCGGAATGGGAGCGCGACGAACGTCATGCACCTGTCTCCCTTCTGTACATCCAGTACAGAGATATGTATGATATCATAGCCAACGGTTGCAGGGAAGAGTAGGCGTTGAGTCCCTTGACAGCTGCAGGCAGCGAGCGTGGCCGACCTCCGCGCACTGAAGAGCGCTGTGGCCGCCTACATAGTTGACCCACCTGCTGTGAAGAAGATGGACTCGCCGAAACAGCACGAGAAGCTATCCAAGGCTCTGATCAGGGGGCCGCCTTGGATCTGTGATGAGGAGATGGTCCAAGAGGGGCTGTCACGTGCCAGACTCCAGGGTGCCACTATTAAGCTGCACAATGGGGCGAATAAGAAGAGGCCGCTGCGGTACCTCATCGTAGTGGAAACTGCGACGGATGGCAGCGACATCTTTGGGATAAGGAAGCTCTTAGGCTCTCCTGTAACCGCCGAAGCTCTCCCCCAAGGCATGGACCCTAAGCCACAGAGCATCAGGTGCCAAGCTGAAGGGCATGTGGCTAAATACTGCCGCAACTCGCCGGCGCGCACGACACCCGCTCTTGTGACAGACGACGAGATGAGGCGCCAACCTGAGCTCGCTGCGGTGGGCCACGTGTGGCAAACTGGCGTGCTGCCCGGCTTTCGCCAGCGACGGCTGCGCTTGAGACGAGGCGAAAACCGAGAAGACGCGACGACGGCCCCGTAAGCGCCGCCGAACAAAGACGCAACAGAGAGGTGAGAAGACGGATCCCACTGCCCACAGGCGCAGGAATAGCGCACCACCGACAGAGGCGAGGGGAACCGGCCGCCAGCGGTAGTACAGCAGGCGACGCAAGTGCAGGAGATGCGCGCCACGCTGGCGGCCGCGACAGAGGAGGCGACTGCGGCCTTCAAAGCCGCCACGGACGCAGACAGGGCAGCTTTTAACGCCACTATGTCTGCAGAGACGGAGGAGGCATGCAGCCAACGGCGGAAATTGCTCTCGCAGCTGGCGCACGACATCTGCGCGGATGCCACAGGTGAAGACACCTGCTTCCGCTCCCCGCTCCCCTTATGGAACAGCCGGCGGAAAATCACAGCGCGACGAACACGCCGAAGAAAAACAGGGGTGCCCCCGCAAGATCACCTAAGCCTATCGGTTCCGAGCAGCTCTGCTCTGAAGAGTGGGCCACCTGACCGATTAGGACGCTCAAGGGTATCGCCCGATACACGGGAAGACTCAACCACGGCCCTCACTGAGCGTTCAACGCAGCCAACGAGTGAGGAGTGGTGCCACAACGCGACCATACATCTCTGAGAGCTTGGCTTCGACGCTCGCCCACTAGACACCGATGGGCGACCTGGGCCTTCCCCTGCGCCTGGTCAACACTGACGCAGCGCTCGCAGTCCAAACAGCAGCACACCGTGTTGCAGCGCCGCAACGGACTGATCTCTTATGACGACCATGTGGCTTGAGATGCTATCCGATTGCATGATACGCTTTTTTAACTTAACCCATCCTTGTATGACCTGTCGCAGTCAGCAAGATACCGCTACTGCTGTTACTACCCGACCTACCTATCACAGAGGTTTTTTTACCACGGCGCTTGCCTTTTTTTCCCTCTGTCCTTCAAACCGCTTCCTTTCGTTCAACTTTCGATCCAATCTATCTCCAGATGATCGCGTATTAATGGTTAACCTTAACCAGACGTACGCAAACATCGCAGCACCCACACCCTGCGATACCTCACTGAAGTGAAAACCAAAACATTTTGTGTTGGCTATCATGCCAGTGTGGGCGTGGAGGGGCTCCATCTCTTTTCTTCAAAAAAAAAAGAACGTTTACTACAATTTAAGTTTACAAGTATTATATTTGTGACTGATAAGAGTGATTAATTGCTTCACGCGTAAATCTTGTACGCGAAATTTTTAATCACACAATTTCTGTGATGAATTTTCTGTTTTATCTGATGAAAAGTGAAGAATAAGAAATAGATAGCATCTAAATAAACTTCATAATTTATAATCTGAGTAGTGGTCTAGGGGTAGCGTCTTCGATTAGTAATCGAAACGTCATCGGTACCGTGTTCGGAACCCACCACCGCTGAAATTATGATTAATAATCAACATTAGTGGCCGAAGACTTTCAGCATAAGAAGTCACCCTCATTCTGCCAACGGCCTCGTCAAAGACGGTGGGCCGGCCGGAGTGGCCGAGCGGTTCTAGGCGCTACAGTATGGAACCGCGCGACCGCTACGGTCGAAGGTTCGAATCCTGCCTCGGGCATGGATGTGTGTGATGTCCTTAGGTTAGTTAGGTTTAAGTAGTTCCAAGTTCTAGGGGACTGATGACCTCAGCAGTTAAGTCCCCATAGTGCTCAGAGCCATTTAGCCAAAGAGGGTGGAGGGGCCGACAGTAGTTCAAGGCACTCTCTCGTCCTTGGGGTGGGAAACTACCCCTAAAAGCGGAAGAATCACCAAAGATCAATGGCATGAGGAAGCAAAAGACAAAGGAAACTACCGAATTAAGAAACATAACGTGTAGCCACACGACATGTGGCCTGTAATTGAAAAAGTGTCATGATGTCTCTGCATGGTGAAAGATTCCGGATTAGTCCCCATTCTGATCTTCGAGAGGAGACTGCCAATGGGGAGGTAACCATGAGAAAAAGACTCAGTAACCAACGAAAGCATAACGTTCTAAGAGTCGGGGCGTGGAATGTCAGAAGCTTGAAGGTGGTAGGGAAGCTAGAAAATCTGAAAAGGGGAAACAAAGAGACTCAATGTAGGTACAGCAAGGGTCAGTGAAGTGAAATGGAAAGAATACAAGGATTTTTCGTCAGGTGAGTGAAGGGCAGTATTAACAGCAGCAGAAAATGGTATAAGAGGAGTATAATTCGTTATGAATAGGATGAGAGTGAGCCGTTCAGAGATAGGGTTCTTCTTATCAGAACCGACAGAAAACCAGCACCAGCAACTATAGTTCAGGTATATATGCCGATGTAGCAAGCTGAAGCTGTAGAGACAGAGAAAGTGTACGAGGATATTGAAAGGGTAGTTCAGAACGTAAAGGGAGATGAAAATCTAAAAGTCATGGGGGACTGGAATGCAGTAGTAGGGGAAGGAGTATAAGAAAAGGTTACAGGAGAATATGGTATGGGTTTGGAACATGGAATGACAGAGCAGAAAGATTAACTGGTTCTGCATTAAATTTCAACGTTTTCTTTTTTTCATCAGTCTTCTGAGTGGTTTGATGCGACCCGCCACGAATTCCTCACCTGTGCCAACATCTTCATCTCAGAGTAGCACATCAACCTACATCCTCAATTATTTGCTGGATGTATTCCAATCTCTGTCTTCCTCTACCGTTTTTGCCCTCTACAGCTCCCTCTAGTACCATGGAAATCATTCCCTCATGTCTCAACAGATGTTCCTATAAACCTATCCCTTCTCCTTGTCAGTGTTTTCCACATATCCCTTTCCGATTCTGCGCAGAACTTCCTCATTCCTTACCTTTCAACTGGTAACAGCGAATGCTCTGGTCAAGAATCACAAGAGCACGAGCTATCCTTGGAAAAGGTCGGGTGACAAGGAAAGATTTCAGTTGGATTGCATCACGTTCAGACAGAGATTCCGAAATTAGATCCTAGATTGTAAGGAGTACCCAGGAGCAAATACACTATGTGATCAAAAGTATCCGGTCGTCCCCAAAAACATACGTTTTTTATATTAGGCGCATTGTGCTGCCACCTGTTGCCAGGTACTCCATGTCAGCGACCTCAGTAGTAATTACACATCGTGAGAGAGCAGAATGGGCGCTCCGCGGAACTCACGGACTTCGGACGTGGTCAAATGGTTCAAAGGGCTCTGAGCACTATGAGACTTAACATCTGAGGTCATCAGTCCACTAGAACTTAGAACTACTTAAACCTAACTAACCTAAGGATATCACACACATCCATGACCGAGCCATGATTCGAACCTGCGACCGTAGGGGTCACGCGCTTCCAGACTGAAGTGCCTAGAACCGCTCGGCCACAACGGCAGGCGGACGTGGTCAGGTGATTGGGTGTCACTTGTGTCACACGTCTGTACGCGAGATTTCCACACTCCAAAACGTCCCTAGGTACACTGTTTCCGATGTGATAGTGAAGTGGAAACGTCAAGAGAAACGTACGGCACTAAAAAGTACAGGCCGACCTCGTCTGTTGACTGACAGACATCCCACAGTTGAAAAGGGTCGTAATAAGTAATAGGCAGACATCTATCCGGACCATCACACAGGAATTTCAAACTGCTCTAGGATCCACTGCAAGTACTACGATAATTAGGCAGGAGGTAGGAAAACTTGGATTTCATGGTCGAGCGGGTGCTCAGAAGCGACACATCAGGCCGGTAACTGCTAAACGACGCCTCGCTTTGTGTAAGTAGCTTAAATATTGGACGATTGAACAGTGTTGAAACGTTGTGTGGAGTGACGAATCACGGTACACAATGTGGCGATCCGATGACAGGGTGTGGGTACGGCGACTGCCCGGTGAACGTCATCTACCAGCATGTGTAGTGTCAACAGTTGCCGGTCGGTGTGGCCGTGCGGTTCTAGGCACTTCAGTCTGGAACCGAGTGACCGCTACGGTCGCAGGTTCGAATCCTGCCTCGGGCATGGATGTGTGTGATGTCCTTAGGTTAGTTAGGTTTAAGTAGTTCTAAGTTCTAGGGGACTGATGACCACAGATGTTAAGTCCCATAGTGCTCAGAGCCATTGTGTGTGTGTTTTTTTTTTTTTTTTCAACAGTAATATTCGGAGGCGGTGGTGTTATGATGTGGTCGTGTTTTTCATCCTGGGGGCTTGCACCCCTTGTTGTTTTGCGTGGCACAGCACAAGCGTACATCGATGTTTTAAGCACCATCTTGCTTCCCACTGTTGAGCAATTCGAGGATGGCGATTGCATCGTTCAACACGATCGAGCACCTGTTCATAATGCACGGCCTGTGGCGGAGTGGTTACATGACATCCCTGTAACGAAATGGGCTGCACGGAGTTCTGACCTGAATCCTATAGAACACCTTTGAGATGTTCTGGATCGCCGACTTCGTGCCAGCTCTCTCACCGACCGACATCGATGCCTCTCCTCGGTGCAGCACTTCGTGAAGAGTGGGCTGCCATTCCCCAAGAAAACTTCCAGCATGTGACTGAACGTATGCCTGCGAGAGTGGAATCGGTCATCAAGGCTAAGGGTGAGCCAACATCATACTGAATTCAGCATTACCGATGGAGGGAGCCACGAAATTGTAAGTCATTTTCAGTCGGGTGTCCGGATACTTTTGAGCACATAGTGTACAGACTCAGATCACACTATTATAGTGATGAAGAGTAGGCTGAAGTTAAAGAGATTAGTCAGGAAGAATCAATATGCAAAGAAGTGCAATGCGGAAGTACTAAGGAGTGGCGAGATACTTTCGAAAAAATACCTTCCATATTATTTCGCAGACTGCAAGGGTTGACAATTGCAAGAATTATCGCACAATCAGCTTAACAGCTCATGCATCCAAGTTGCTGAAAGGAATAATATACAAATTTTTCAACATTTTTTTTTCAGAACGCACCTCAGAGTTTGGTTGTTACTCCAATGAGGAGTTGATCGATGTCTTTTCCGCTCTCTGTTCATTGGAATGTCCTACTCCGAAAAACTATGCATTGATATGTGGCGACTTTCCGCTCCCTCCTCCTCACGACGTCAGTTTCCGACTATAGTATTAAAAAAACATTTAATTAATTTAAAAAATGAAATAAAATGAAAATCATCATTGATGTACTTTGTACCTCTACTCCAAGTTCGCTACGCTTTCCTTGGTTACTGCGGGAGGGAACGGGACAGGGTGGCCAGGCCTCAGTTTGCGACCCCTGCCCACTTCGCCCTCAGCCCTTCCTTTTGGCGAGAGGAAGTTTTTTTTTGTTTTTTTGTTTTTTTTTTAAGAAAAGGAAAAAAAACTGAACAGGAGACCTGTGCTGTATCCCTCCTATCCGATCATATTCTACTTCCAGCCGCAGGATGAAACACAGGCATGTTGTCTGTTCTTTCAGACATCTCCGAAAGTACAGAAACCACTCATGGGTTATTTAACTGAAAACACATCGACTTTAGCACTCACTGTTTATTGCAATACAAATTCCTACTAGTCTCTGAGAAAAATTGTAGTCTTATCACTGTTACAATAACAGTTTGACAAAAAGTATGTCCAACATTTACATTCATACCGGTTCGCTATAGCTACACACAACGGCCTTTAGACAAAAGTACTTACGGCCTCTTTAAGAAGTTTGTAAACTCAGCAGACGATGCGTGGCACCGATGAAAAATACGGTCACCCAGACATTGTGGAAACTGCACTACTAAACCAAATTACTCTCATCATTGGTGGCTTGTTCGCCGTTGGCATGCATCGTCTGCTTCTTAAAGAGGCCGTAAGCACTTTTGTCTAAAGGCCGTTGTGTGTAGCTATAGCGACCCGGTAAAAACAATACTCCGACACCATTTTCCTTGCAAAAAAGGTAAGACTTAAGTGAATAAATGAGAACTATGGTTGTCAATTAGTACCAAGCAGGGATGGTCTATGGTCTTTGGAACATCGAACATGTGATAAATAATGCTACATGTATTTCAAGAAGCTAGGTTCTGTCGGTCACACTGAGGGAAGAAAAAAAGAAAAAAAAAACATCGCATAGACGTTTGCGGTTTAAAATCAGTGCAGGACACAACTGACTTACGTAAAAAATATTTTGTGTATTATGATCTAGACTTTCGTTATGTTGGAGCTATGAAAGATTATTGGAGTTGGCCATGTGGTACGACGAACCCCTATTACATATTAGAATTATTGTAGTTCATTTACGAAAACGAGCCAGCCGGAGTGGCCGAGCCGTTCTAGGCGTCACAGTCTGGAACGGCGCGACCGCTACGGTCGCAGGTTCGAATGCTACCTCGGGCATGGATGTGCGTGATGTCCTTAGGTTAGTTAGGTTTAAGTAGTTCTATGTTCTAGGGGACTGATGGCCGCAGAAGTTAAGTCCCATAGTGCTCAGAGCCATTTGAACCTTTTTTTTTACGAAAACGTTTCAAAAATTTATCGCTGTATACAGTGTCCAATCAATTCTTAATCAGTGGACTTTAATCGTTGTACGTACTTGTCTTGGAGAACACTATAGGCTCCTTTTATTTTCACTGATAAGAAAACATAAAATGTGTATCCTTCCTAGCTCCACAACTCTTCTGAAGCGTTTGTGGCAAGACGGTGATATTGTTGCCTCCAACCTCTTTGGTCGTTGGCATATTCCAAGGTAATTTTACCGAAATAATATCAACTGGTCATCGTGCCCCCAGGAACAATTTGCTCCGGTCTCCTCTACAATGCCCATCTCACACAACGAAAAATGTGTTACATATTTAAGATTTCGTAGTTGCACCCCTCCAACCATCAGGTGGAGAGGCACGGGGTCAACACTTGGTATCGCCGGATAGTGTTTTTAAAAATATTGAACACGTATTTTTCCGTGTTTTAGTCCTATGCGTAGTTTGAGGTATTTCATCTCAAGGTAAATAACTCAAGATATGAGAATGCAGTTGTCGTGCGCGATTCGAACAAGACGCTCTATAGGTGTGGAACTCGACTGTCCAAACTGGAGCTTGCGGTAAAGCTGTTTCCCGTACAAAACTCCGCTGAAAGAAACTTCTTGACAAGCAGTGCTAGCCCCCCAGACGACGCCAGTGAGCGGAGCCCCTGGAGTCCGTTCCTGGGGGAAGAAATTGGTGTCGCGAGGCTGGCGAGAACACAGCGCGAGATATTTCCGGAGCGGCCGTTACTGGGCGATGTGCTGCGAATGCAATGAGGCGCGCGCGCGTAGCCGAAAGCGTCGAGGGGCGCTCCGGCCTCTGTGGCAGCGGAGCCAGTGGGCTCTCTAATACCACGCCCCACTTAACACATCAGCTCAAGCTTTGGAGTCTGTATCTGAAATGTTTCTTTCATAGTCTGAAGGAATTAGTAAGCCTCCTTAAATATTTTCTCGACACTGAAAAGCGTAAAACAAACACTACGAAAAAAGAAGAAACCTGAATGACATGAACTGAAGTTACGAAAATTTTGGTGACTAAAATATTGGCATCGGCTGCGCAGATTTTATTCGAAACTTATTACCAAATTGTTGTAAGTGCGTGTAGCCTGTATTATCGCATACTGGACGCATTCGGTTCAATATTAGTCGGTGTTTTCCGTCGATACTGGGGCGGAATTGCACAAGATAGAACAAGGTTTCAGTACATTGAGTACTTTATATGGGACTGTCCGCGCGTTTACCTAGATTAGAGCTCTCTTCCGGCAAATGAGTCTGTTGTTTTCTCGTTTGTACACTGAAGAGCCAAAGAAATTGGCACCCCTGCCTAATATCGCGGAGGGCCCCCACGAGCACGCAGAAGTGCCGCCACACGACGTGGCATAGACTCGACTAATATCTGCAGTAGTGCTGGAAGGAAATGACACCGTGAATCCCGCAGGGCTGTCCATAAATCCGTAAGAGTACGACGCGGTGGAGATCTCTTTTGAACAGCACTTTGGAAGGCATCCCAAATATGCTCAATAATGTTCATGTCTGGGGAGTTTAGTGGCCAGCGGAAGTGTTTATACTCATAAAAGTGTTCCTGGAGCCACTCCGTAGCAATTATGTGCGTGTGGGGTGTCGCATTGTCCCATGTCTGTCGGAATGCACAATGACCATAAATGGATGCACGTGAACAGACAGGGTTCTTACGTACGTGTCACCTGTCAGAGTCGTATCTAGATGTATGAGGGGTCCCATTTCAGTCCAACTGCACACGCTCACACCGTTACAGACCACCCACCAGCTTGAATCATCCCCTGCTGAAATCCATGATCCATGGATTCATGAGGTTGTCTCCATACCCGTACACGTCCATCCGCTCTATATAATTTGAAACGAGACTCGTCCGACCAGGCAACATGTTTCCAGTCATCAACAGTCCAATTTCGGTGTTGAGCGGCCCAGGAGTGGCGTAAGGATTTGTGTCGTGCAATCATCAAGAGTACATGAGTGGCCTTCGGCTCCGAAAGCCCATGTCGATGATGTTTCGTTGAATGGTTCTCACGCTGACACTTGATGATGGCCAAGCATTGCAATATGCAGCAGTTTATGGAAGGGATGCAATTCTGACACGTTCAACGATTTCATTCAGTCGTCGTTGGTCCCCTTCTTGCAGGATCTATTCTCGACTTCAGCGATGTCGGAGATTTGATGTTTTACCGGATTCCTGATGTTCACGGTACATTCATGAAAAGGTCGTAACGGAAAATACCCGCTTCATCGCTATCTCGGAGATGCTGTGACCCAAAATTCGTGCGCCAACTGTAACACCACGTTGAGACTCACTTAAATCTTGATAACCTGCCACTGTAGCAGCAGTAACCGATCTAACAACTGCGCCTGACACTAGTTCTCTTATATAGGCTTTTCCAACCGCAGCGCCGTTTTCTGCTTGTTTACGTATCTCTGTATTTGAATACGCATGCCTATACCTCTTTGGCGCTTCAGTGTACAAGGATCTGCCCACAGAGAACAATCAACTGATGAACACACAGTCAACAAACACAACTCTTTATTTATTAATGATAGAACACTTATCTTAAATTTACCGTCTGCGCAGGCCGGAGTGGCCGAGCGGCTCTAGGCGCTACGGTCTGGAACCGCGCGACCGCTACGGTCGCAGGTTCGAATCCTGCCTCGGGCATGGACGTGTGTGATGTCCTTAGGTTAGTTAGGTTTAAGTAGTTCTACGTTCTAGGGGACTGATGACCTCAGATGTTAAGTCCCATAGTGCTCAGAGCCATTTGAACCATTTTTACCGTCTGCAGTGACTGAAGTATCAAGAGTGGGATTAAATATATACAACTCTTGGTTGACACACGGACAAAGACATGCAGCCGATGACAATGGGTTTTGAGAAGTAGCAAATCTGTACCCATGTTAACTCTTGTCCACAGAACACAGCACTCAATGTAAATCAGTGCGACGTAAGCCGAGTACAGCGAGGATCGAACTACTCCATACACTGGGAGTACAAGTAGAACCCGCTTGCTTGTCTGACGCGGTGGTATTTCACAACCGCTACGCTGTGGTGGCGCCTGTCAAATCAAGGAGGCGTGGCTCAAGCGTCGTCTGGGTCGGTACCGCGTCGACGTGCAACTTCTTTGCGGTGATCGACTGATGGAGTGGAGTTATCGATGATCGACGACACCAGAGAGTCTCCAACAGCAGCATGTACCAAAACCTTGAATAATACACCGTCGGCTAGTGTCAGATGTTCAGAAGAGACTCTGCCCTGATCAGGAGACAAGTTACTTTACTGTCGCTTCATAAGGCACCCCTCCGTAAGTGTGTATCTAAGCGAATGTTGAAAAAATGATACGTTTATATGTATATATGTTTTCCACTAGCGATCGTCTCCATCTTTCTCCTTCATTTTTTTTAGCCCTTATAGATGTTCGTTCTTAGTTTTGGTACATATGTTATTAACCCTGCACTCTAAAATACACGGTCTAATGAAAAGCATCCGGACCCTTATTAGTACACGAAAATATGTGGTATGTCTACCCTTCGCCTGTATCATGGCTTAGACTCTGCTGTTGACACACTCAATGTGTTGTGTGGATGTCTGTCGAGGAATGGCAGCTCCTGCTTCATCAAGATAATAAACCAGAGAAGGGACTGATTTGGAGCGAAATCTACATTATAACTCATCCCAAAGGTCTTTTATTTGCTTCAGATCTGGGCTCTGGACCCTCACTGAGGTTGCTTTACGGCAAGACGTGTCGTCATGCTGATACGAACACTCATCGTCTCCGAAGTGCTCCTCTGCTGTACGCAGTAGGCAACGCTGTACAATGTGTTCATATAGCCGGCCGCTGCGGAGGAGCGTTTCTATGCGCTTCAGTCCGGAACCGCGATGCTACTACGGTCGCAGGTTTGAATCCTGCCTCGGGCATGGGTGTGTGTGATGTCCTTAGGTTAGTTATGTTTAAATAGTTCTAAGTCTAGGGGACTGATGACCTCAGATGTTAAGTCCCATAGTGAATAGAGCCATTTTTTTCTGTTCATATACTTCCAGACTCAGCGTTTCCTTAAGCGCAATAAGGGGACCACATTCTATCTATGAAAACATCCCCATACTCTAACACTACCTTCTCCATATCTCACTGTTGGCACTGCACATGACAGAGGTAACGTTCTCCAAGCAATCGTCAAACCCAAATCCTTCAGGGTACAGCGAGATTCATTATTGCCAGTCATACGTTTCCAGTCATATACTGCCTAATGCGTCACTCTTTACAGCATCGTAAGCGTCTGTTAGCATTGACTATAGAAATTATTGGCTTATTCATTTCACCTTTCTACGGGCAGTCATTGTGCTACCTGGACTCGTACTCTCTGTCCGTCAGTACATGATGTCTGCCTGATCCTCGTTTAGCTGCGGTTGTTGCTTCGTGCATCCTCTTCATAAACACAACAGTCCACTTGGGCAGCTTTCGCAGGGCGAAAACATTCCTGATGGATTTTTTATTCGGTTGGCAACCAATGGACAGTCCACGTTTGATGTCAATGAGTTCTCCTGATGGACATCTCGTGACATCTACCGGTCAATTTCATGTTGCATAGGTGAGTCCGGATACTTTTAATCAAACAGTGTACTTAGGCCATACACAGGATAGAAAGACTTAAAGGAAATAGTAAACCCAAGGTGGGAAAAATAGAAATTTGTGCTTATGTGGTGAGCAAAATGCAAGTAAGCTAGTGAGCCAAAGGTTTTACTCTCGCTTCAAATACATGTGGAATGGGAGCAGAATGACTGCTGTAATCAGTCTGATATTGCCATCACAGTACCTGCAGGTGAGTCACAAACATTATTATATTCTATAATGGGTTGTACAAGTGTTTTGCCACCTATCTCCATTTACATTTATTGTACTTTCGCAGTACTCCACTAGTGTACTAAACTCATTGACATTGTGGCAACAGCATACTACTTTTTTGTTTTGTGTTTATATTTATGAACATTTAAGTAAGATGTCTATCCTTTTATCACTTTGAAATCTTACGTACATTGTTTCTGAACAGTATTTATTTACGTGTAACCTCATCACCGGTGAAAATTCTGACGTTACTATTAATATTGCTCCCAAAATTCCTCCCTGGGGCATGCCGAAAAATGCTTCTACATCTACCCCCTCCCTATCAAGAAATCCTTAGCGTAGTCATAAATTTCGTGTGGTACCCCATATGATCGTTATTTCGTTAATAATATATGCAAATATATGAATCTTGTTCGTGATAAACCCATTGATGTATGTGTCGGATTTGTGAGGTAATGGAGAAGTTTGCAGGTTCTTCACGCGAAACAAATGTTTCGTAAAGTACAAACGTTAAATCTTGGCAGCAACGGTAGCAGCAGTAGTAAACAGAGAGAAAGTCTGCCTGCAAAAGCAAAAGTCGTTAAATTTGTGGTCTTCTCTTATTTACTATAGCTTTACCATTATATAACCTAAAAGAGAAAGAAAATTTGAAAGGGCTTGTGTTGAACTCTGCACAACTGACATGAGGCTTTTCGATGCCCACGAGGTAAAATAGTTAGCTCTTGGTGCAGTCAGTATTGTTGTTTCTTCTGTAGCTTTCAGCACAAAGTAACTGCCGCCGTAAATCACCACATTCTGTAACAAACTGCCTGTATGTGACTACGATGCCAAGACACATGTCGGAGTTCTGCTACGTGTGCTCACTTGTATCGAAATACTGCGCGGGATACCACACACACTGTATACGATGACACCATCCAGGACTCTGGGGCATACTACTTCCTTTGTAACTTCCCACTGACATACTGCTATTGTAAGTCGAGTGTTTAATACTCCTCGCATGGCTTGGCATTTACTCGTTTCACGAAAGACCGCAAGCTTCTATGTATGGCAGTGCAGAACAGCCAGTTCTAGAAACCGTTTCCTCGTCCGTGATAGTACAATGGACATGCTAGTCGAAGAGCCCTGGCAATATTTACAACAAAACTGGGCAGCGGGTTGTCCAGATGTCAATAAACTAAATACTATTCAAGACTCTGCTGGCATTATTATAGAGAGCACTCCTGAAAAGTGTATGTTTCTGTTAGTGTGGGATTCACCTCAGCGTAGCGCTTACAACCTACGTCCTCGTTTATTTGATCGATGCATTCTCGGTTTACCTCTACAGCTCTTACACTATACAGCTACCTCTAGTACCATGGACGTTACTCGGTGATGTCTCAACAGCTTTCCTAACATCCCGTCCCTTCTTCTTCTCAATGTTAGGTTTGGTGGAATTTATTATTACTTATTTTTCTCCTACGAGGTGTGACAATAAAGTAATGAGACTGATGTGAAAAAAAAGTTGCTTACCGTTTTAGTCAAGTTTAGTGTTGTCTCCTTCAAAGTAGTTCCCTTTTGGCTCTACACACTTTTTCCAGTGCTTCTGCCATTGATGGTAACATTTCTGGAACTCATCTTCTGTAATATCCTCCAAGACCCTCGTCACAGCTTTTTGGACATCTTCTGTTCTTTGAAAATGGTGTCCCTTGACCGCCGTTTTGACTCTTGGAAATAGAAAAAAGTGGCACGGAGCGATACCTGGTGAATAAGGTGGCTGTTATAGTACTGAAATTTGTTTTGAGGTTAAAAATTTCTGCGCTGACAGAGCAGTATGGGATGGCGCATTATCGTAATGCAGAATCCAATTATCAACAATGTTGGCACGGACACGAAGAACTCTTTTACGAAGTCTTTCTAAAATTTCTTTGTAGGAATATTGGTTAACTGTTTGTGCAGGAGGCAGCCACTCTTTATGAACAATTCCCTTGGAATTAAAGAAGCACATAAGCATGCATTTCACTTTTGACTTTGACATGTGAGCGTTTTTGGGTCTGGTTGAACCTTTTGAGCACCATTGCGAACTTTGGTGTTTTGTCATTGGATCGTACTGAAAAAAAAACAACTTTCATCACCAGTGATAACACGGGTCAACAATTTTGGATTGATTTCCGTTTGCTCTAACAGATCGGCTGCCCATTTTTCCGTATTTCTCGCTGATGTGGTGTGAGATTTTTGGGGACCATTTTTGCACAAATCTTTCTCATACCAAGATCTTCAGTTATTATTAGACGAACCAATTCTCGATTGATGTTCAGTTCTTCAGCAGTCATTTTCACGGATAATCTTCGATCAGATCGTATGAGTTCACGCACCCTGGCCAAGTTGACATCCGTCCGTGAGGTTGATGGTCGTCCACTGCGGTCTTCATCTTCAACATTCGTTCTGCCTTAACTAAACATTTTATGCCAACGAAAAACTTGAGCTCATGACATAACCTCCTCTCCAAAAGTCTTCTGAAGCTTACCATAAGCTGTCGTCGCGTTTTCACCCAATTTAATGCAAAAAGAAATGGCATACTGTTGTGCAATATTATGCGGTTCCATTTCCGTGACGAGAGACACAAACACGTGTTAACTTATTACAGCACAACTCACGACTGAGCAGTTGCATCGATATGCCGCTTGGACTAGAAGCAGCTTATAGACCAAGGTCAAAGATATTACGCCTACATAGGCCTGCAGGGTTGCCACATCAGTCTCATTACTTTACTGTCGCACCTCGTGCAACGCTTCCCACGCCCGCGTTCCCGGGTTCGATTCCCGGCGGGGTCAGGGATTTTCTCTGCCTCGTGATGACTGGGTGTTGTGTGATGTCCTTAGGTTAGTTAGGTTTAAGTAGTTCTAAGTTCTAGGGGACTGATGACCATAGATGTTAAGTCCCATAGTGCTCAGAGCCATATGAACCATTTTGAACCTCGTGCAAATTTGGAAAAATTATTCATGGACAACCGCAATACCCTTTTGTGTGTATAATATTGTACACACTAAAGGACGTCCACAGACAGTCATCAGCTGAGTGATGGTACCTGAGATAGGTTCAAACAATATTTGTTAAATCATTGAGTTTTACCAAAGGCTCCAGGTAATCTCACAGATGTTATAACCACTGCGCCACCTGTCCGGCGAATGCTACTCCACTGGTTTTCGCCAGAACTTGAGATTAAATTAGCAACACCATGTCTCATATCAAGTTTTCTTACAAACATGATGGAGATCGCTTACAGAGGTGCTAAAACGGTGGTTGAAATCAGGGATGTTTTGGCTAGTGACAGTAAGCAACATACAACGTCGAATCAGAAAATTTTCTGAATGTAATGATAAGGGGCACTGGAAAACAAACGAGCTGGAAACTGTGAAATGAAAACCGCTGACGGGATCGTAATGCCTTTGCTCACGGACCCTATAAGAGCGCCGAGGCCCTAAACTCGCCACTATAGGGACGTATGTCGACGACAGAGAGAGCACGTGTACGCTTCAACCGTCCACTGCACTTATTATTGCTGAAAGAAAGAAACGGGGTCTTAAAAAGATGAATGGGGTGTAGGGCGTTTCCTCAGAGCTGAAGACTTTGAGGAACGAAAATTCATCAAGTATATCTCAAGTGCATGGAGAGTGAAAGAAACTTCTCTACTTCCAGTAGCAGTTTATCAAAATCAAATGGCTCTAAGCACTATGGGACTTAACATCTGAGGTCATCAGTCATCCTAGACTTAGAACTACTTAAACCTAACTGACCTAAGGACATCACATACATCCATGCCCGAGGCAGGATTCGAAACTGCGACCGTAGCAGCAGCGCGGTTCCGGACTGAAGCGCCTAGAACTGCTCGGCCACAGCGGCCAGCTGCAGTTTATCGAGGTGTCTGGAACAATGAAGGTTTCATAGCGACTTGAGAAAAGTGCAGCCCATTCCCGTTTTCAAGAAGGATCGTAGGACAGATGCAGATAATTATAGGCCTACATTATCGGCAGCAGTCTGTTGTATGATTATACATATATTTTTAAGCTCATGTGTTTTGACGTTTTCCGAGAACGAAGGCCTTCTCTGTAAAAATCAACATGGATTCCGCAAACGGAGAGCTTGCAATGTTCCTCCGTGAGATCCACAGCGCAGTAGACATCGGCGTGCAGGTAGACGCCGTGTGCCTTGACCCCAAGGAAGGCATTTGACACCATCCCGCACTGCCGTTTAGTGAAAAAAAAGTACAAGCTGACCAACTATGGGACCAGATTTGTGACTGGATTCAAGACTTATTTGCAGATAGAATTCAGCAATCGCTCTCAACAAAGCAAATGTAAAGGTCCAAGTTGCTACACCAAGCAGGTGTAAAAGAATGTGCTCAACGGAAAATAATAAACGGTAAAATGAAGATTTGGCCCTGTCTGACTACCCCCTGAAGCAGATCATAAAATCTCTTACTTCTATAAATTACTATCTAACCATAAATGGATGATGAAGGCAATTATTACTACTAAATGACAAACGTTGTTCCTGGTTATGTATTTATTTTAGATTAAAAAACCTTTATATTAAAAAGTTCACATTTCCTAAGTAAAATTACTAAACAATTGCCCAACTCTGCCCCTTATTATGACTGCGCGGTCTAATATCAATAACGCGAAATGACTGACATCATCTACGTATCCAGCACAAAAAGACAATATTTTCAAAGATGATCTACCGTGATGTGGAACCTCAGTGGAAATAAACTAACGTGATCAGAGCTATTTAGATTTTAAAGCCCTAATAAGCCGAAGGTAATTTCGGGGATACCCCAATGAAGTCTGATAGGACCATTACCGCTTACAATGCGTACAAATGAAATAGTAGAACGCGTCGAAAGCTCTTTAAGGTTGTTTGCAGATGACACGGCTGTCTACAAAAAGGTAGCAACGCCAGAAGACTGTAACGATCTGCGGAAGCACCTACAGAGGACTGATGAATAGTGCAGAAATTGGCAGTTGACCCTGAAAGTAATTACTTGTAAAATATTGCTCATACAAATGAAAAGAAATCTACTGCTGTACAACTACACTACCGGTGACACACAAATTGCTCGAAATAGTAACTGCCGTAATGTACACTATGTGATCAAAAGTATCCGGACACCCCCGAAAAACATACGTATTTCATATTAAGTACATTGTGCTGCAACCTACTGCCAGGTACTCCATATCAGCGACTTCAGTAGTTATTAGACATTGTGAGAGAGCAGAATGGGGCGCTCCGCGGAACTCACGAACTTCGAACGTGGTCAGGTGATTGGGTGTCACTTGTGTCATACGTCTGTACGCGAGATTTCCACACTCCCAAACATCCCTTGGTCCACTGTTTCCGATGTGATAGTGAAGTGGAAACTTGAAGGGACAGTAAGGCAGAATAGCGTGCACTCCGACCTCGTCTGTTGACTGCCAGAGACCGCCGACAGTTGAAGAGGGTAGAAATGTGTGATAGGCAGACTCTTCAAACCATCACATAGGAATTCCAAACTGCATCAGGATCCACTGCAAGTGCTATGATAGTTATGCAGGAGGTGAGAAAACTTGGATCTCATGGTCGAGCGGCTGCTCATAAGCCACACATCACGCCGGTAAATGTCAAACAACGTCACGCTTGGTGTAAGGAGCTTACACATTGGATGATTGAACACTAAAGCAGTGGAGTACAAGGCACTTGTTCGACCGATTCTTGAGTACGGTTGCCGGCCGGGCTGGTCGAGCGGTTCTAGGTGCTACAGTCTGGAACCGCGCGACCGCTACGGTCGCAGGTTCGAATCCTGCCTCGGGCATGGATGTGTGTGATGTCCTTAGGTTAGCTAGGTTTAAGTAGTTCTAAGTTCTAGGGGACTGATGACCTCAGAAATTAAGTCCCATAGTGCTCAGAGCCATTTTTTAGTACTGTTCATCAGTCTAGGGCCCTTACCATGTAACACTGATAGAAGACACAGAGGAGATCCAACGAAGAGCGGCTCTTTTCGCCACCAGATCGTTTACTTGGCATGAGGGCTACCGGAGATGCTCAACAAACACTAGTGACAGACACTACAAGAGAGCCATTGTGCCTCACAGAGATATTTACTGCTGAAACTTCGAGAGAAGGCTTTCAACGAAGACTCGAACAACATATTATTTCCTCCCACACACGTCTCGCTAAATGACCACAATGAGAAAACTCGAAAAATTAAAGCTAATACAGAGGCTTACCGACCATCACTTTTCTCAAGCGCCATTCGCGAATGGAACAGAGAAGGGTGGTTCAGTTAGTGCTACCACAAGTATCCTGCGCTACAAGTCGTCAGGTGGCTTGCGGACTATTGATATCGATGCAGAACACTGCATGTCTGTTGCAAGGGTCAAATTGTGACACAAGCGATACGGGGAAGGACGGATTCCACTGGCCAATGACGCCACACCGCATTACCGACACCATTGTCCAGCCGTTGGATGCCCTCATTATTGAGAACCGGCGTGTTACGTTCGCAGTCATTGCCCCAGTTGCCGAACTGAGCGTCGGAACAGTATCGGACCTACAGTGCTCACTGTACATGAATTTCCGCTCCTCGCAATCCCTCCGCTGTCAGAAAACGCGCTACACCTCTTTTCTCATCATCTGAATCCCCAGTCTCCCTGGTTTCAGTACTACTGAGTGCTGTGGGTGGTCGACGCATGCACGTTTTTGGTTTGTCGTCGCGTAGGTCAGCGTCCATTTCCCTTTAGCGCCAAATGTTGGGCCTCAGCTTTCTCTGTTGGAAATGACATTACGATTCCTTCAGTGGTTGTCATTTTACAGACTCCAGATCGTTTCTTTTTGAATGTTTCTTAAAGACAGCACCAGGGCTCAGATCTGTCATCTACAAGAACAAACTTATTTCCCGCGTACCGTATTGCAAAATGTGCACTGTATTGCAATAGGGAGGAAGGGGGAAGGCCTCTATTAATACAGTATATTGAACGAACTATTTAAGTATTGTATCTGTTGTTGCAGCGCCGGCCGAAGTGGCCGTGCGGTTAAAGGCGCTGCAGTCTGGAACCGCAAGACCGCTACGGTCGCAGGTTCGAATCCTGCCTCGGGCATGGATGTTTGTGATGTCCGTAGGTTTTTAGGTTTCACTAGTTCTAAGTTCTAGGGGACTAATGACCTCAGCAGTTGAGTCCCATAGTGCTCAGAGCCATTTGAACCATTTTTTGTTGTTGCAGCGTTTTCCTCGCTGCCGGTGGAGTAATTACGTTGTGAAGCGAAATCACGTGCGTTGCCTTTTATCTATGCCGCGTGTCATACGATAGCTAACGTTTGAGGCATATTAAGCTATGTCGTGCTCTATATGTTACATTACGACCCAGTTAATGCGTACTAAATAAACGCGGAATACTGTTAGCTATACAGCACAGCTTTATTGTCTCTGGTCTAGCATTACATGCAATGAGACAAAGAGCTGCTGATGTATTGTCTACACGTGTGATGTCGAAAACTATGCAAGTATTGTAGGACTGTTTTATTGTGAGATTTTATATCACGGCTGATTAATTTATCTCTTATATTTGTCTACTGTGTGTTGATTCTTACAAAAAAGAAAATAGCAACAAAGGCGCTGCTGATAAAGCTATTTATTTACACAAACAGCCCCGTTAGCGGTTTCTAACCGACAGGTTGATTTTCAGACAGCTGTTCACATCTGGGTACACATTTGTTGAAGTTTATAGTAGTTTTCGGCTCTTTGCTCTCCTCGTGGTGAATGATTCATAGAATGGTGTTGCCCTACAGTAAAAACTAATGTTAGAAACCTGTTTAAACTAACTAGTCGTAATAACGGTCGGCCACAATGTGAACGAATCTAAGGTTAGCTTGTTGTAGTTATGCTTTATTTGTATTTGCGAAGTACTATTGAGTATATGAAGCACTTATTTAACTTTTACAGATGTACATAGCATGAAGCACTTCACGCACGCACGCACACACACACATACACACACACACACACACACACACACACACACACACACGCAGTCACCGTTTTTACCATATAGTAAAATGTATGAAAATATGGCGAAATCATAAATAAAACAGTCACAAGGAACTTCTCGGGATTTGCGTTGTTAATACTGTTCGTTTCATGATTTATCTTTAGGTGTGAGTAGTGATGCGGTGACACAGGGTTGAAACACATGCATCAGTGTGCATTACAGTTCCAGACAGTCAACATGGGTCTGGACAAGTGAGCAGGGCTTGCTGTTCCTGGCGGCGATTGACGCATTAAAGAATACGGAGAGGTCATCTTTCCACACCAGGAATGAAGAACGTGATTCTGGAGTTCGAATTAAAAGATAATTTGCGAATTGCTCTTGGGAGAATCCGACAACCAACTGCACCCCGAATTGTTGGATAATGTACTGTTGCCAGGGCTGAGAACGCTGGATGCAATATACAGTGTCACACTAGCTGTACCTTCCACCGTCCACCATTCTTTCGGGCAGCAGTAGTGCAGTTCCAGACTGTCATGGTTGCAGAGGGTCATCACGTTGTGTGACGCTTGTAACCTGGTAAGCAAACATGGTACGCATTTAATAAATGTTATCCTCTCATGTTCGTTATTTCTAGTCTTCATGTTCTTACAAATGTTTGCACAATATTCCATTGCCCTACGATTATTCGTCTTTTTTTATTTTTTATTTTTTTATTTTATTTTATTTTATTTTTTTTGTGGGGGCCCTCTCGAGTAGCGTAAGTTAAATTATAATCTTCCCATTCTTTCTGGAGTGGATCAGAATTATCCTGGTAAATCCCTTCAGTATTTTCTAGTCATTTAGATTACATATTCCGAATGAGTCCCACTTAAGGGATGAATGGTTCAAATGGCTCTGAGCACTATGGGACTTAACATCTGTGGTCATCATTCCCCTAGAACTTAGAACTACTTAAACCTAACTAACCTAAGGACATCACACACATCCATGCCCGAGGCAGGATTCGAACCTGCGACCGTAGCAGTCGCGCGGTTCCGGACTGAGCGCCTAGAACCGCTAGACCACCGCGGCCGGCTTTAAGGGATGAGATAAAGGTAGCAAAATTATTTCTTTGAGTCCAGGAAACTCGTTATAACAGAAACTGCAAATTACTTAGCCATATACGTTGCGAATTCCTCGCCTTAGCCATCACTGGGACAGTAAGTAAAGGGTGGCTAGTATAGATGTAGCTTAGCTGTAAAGTGTTTACATTTCAACGGTAAGAGTGCGTTAGTTCTAATCTGGATGAACACAAGATTTTTACCTATTCTCTGGAACAGCCACTAGTAGCCAGATTGGTAATCAGTTAAGAAATCTTAGGACAAATTTTCCCCGTAAATTTTTCCCTACCTTGATTCCGTACACTGTAGATCTAAAGGTGAAAAACTTGTTAATCCTTCCTTTTCTGTTTCTTTCAGTTGTATTGATTTTTTTTATCCACTGCCCCTGTTGCTACGTTTGCATACTTTTGTCTTGAAAGGTTACTTAATTATGAATGTGGACTGAACTCAGAGACAGGCCGTTTCGAAGTCTAAAGTGCGTATTATCCCAGTAATTCGAGATACTTTGTTTTATTACAAAAGATTTTCTATAACCTTATTATGATAGGTTGCTAATGGCCTTGCCGCAGTGGTAACACCGTCAGATCACCGAAGTCGTCGGGCTGGCCTAGCACTTGGATGGGTGACCGAGCGCTGTGGGCAAGCGGGGTGTACTCAGCCTCTCTGAGGAGCTACTTGACTGAGAAGTAGCGGCTCCGATCACGAAAAGTGACAACAACCAAGAGAGCGGTGTGCCGACCACACTCCCCTCCACATCCGCATCAAGTGACGCCTATAGGCTGAGTATGACACGGCAGTCGGTCAGTCCCGTTAGGGTACTGTGCAGATTAAACGCAGACTATACCAATTACGTTTTATCTTCTGTTTAATTGAACCTGATGTAATGCTTATTCGATTATTTGTGTGCGCGGTTTGAAATCACAGCATATTTTACATTAGTTTTTACTAGTTGCTAATTTTGTATATTAAGATAAAGGCTCTTCGATTGTCTTAAGTAAAGGAAGAATACGAAAGTAATTCTCTTACTAAGAAATAGTTGTATTTTCATATTTCATGAAAGTGTTTTGGTACGAACAGTTCGATTCGTTGACACAGAGCTGGACGCGTGCCAGTGAGTTAATATTATATACTTGTACATACAGTTTTAAGATAGTCAAAGACATGACCAACAAAGATCAAAAAGGAAGAGTATGGCGTTCTTTCGGCGCGGCATCGACTTGCGGTTATCATAGAGAATTTTATTTAATGGCTGTTTCTTGGAATAGAAAGTGAGAGCAAGAATAATTATGTTCAAACAAGGCATAGAAGACAAAAATAATATCAGTCAGATGTCTAGCGCAAAATCAGACTTATTAGAGAACTTCTCAAGTCTGTCCTGTGGAAGGAGTGCCCCTACAAGACCGGTTAGTAAAACGAGACAGCCAGATCAAAAGGTTCTATAAAGTCAGCAACCGTAGAAAGGCAGATATTTTCGTAGAGAACAAGAGGTCACTTCTAGAGGGGCCGTACCGGGGAGAAGATCGTGTCCGTGGAAGATGAGCCGCTGCCTTGGTTCAAAAAAAGGTTCAAATGGCTCTGAGCACTATGGGCCTTAACATCTGAGGTCATCAGTCCCCTAGAACTTAGAACTACTTAAACCTAACTAACCTAACGACATCACACACATCCATGCCCGGGGCAGGATTCGAACCTGCGACAGTAGCGGTCGCGCGATTCCAGACTGAAGCGCCTAGAACCGCTCGGCCACTGAGGCCGGCTCGCTGCTTTGGATGGCGGTTCCCCGCACCACTGGAGCAACGTGTAGTGTGCAGGTAAAGTCTCCTCGAGTATCAACACAGGCCCTGGTGCAGTTTTTCATCTGATTTTTCTCACTTTCAACGATATGCTATTGGTTTTTGTCATCATGGATTGAAATTGCAGCATTTGTGTCCATAAAACTTTTGCATGACCAGTCCAAATAATAGAGCTTTCATGCTGGATTAGATCGACGGACACAAGATCACGTCTAGGCCTGCAATATGCCCTTTGATCCAAAGCATTTAAACGGGACCCTTTCCCATTAATGTGAATGTTTACTCTTTAGGGAAATAACTGAGCAACATTAATCATTCAGCTACTAGCTGACAAACCCAGCATGGCTCGTTCAAGTATTAGTTTTGGAAATTTTCTTTTAGAAACTCAGGCAAAAAAATGAAGTGTGTAGTGTAATATTGAAAAAATTTCGTATCCATACGTTCGTGAAAACACATTTGAATTTGAGAAACAGTTTCTGTACACTAAACGCAGATACTTCGCGTGCCCAAAAAGCGATTTTGTAAGCGTCTCTAGAGCAACGCCTCTTCGTAGCTGTAGACACGTCTGTTTTTTTCCTGAAGTTGTTTGTAATTTGCAGGTGAAAGCTGTCAAAAGCACTGTCAGGTGTCAGGGACTTCCGTAAGTTGACTAGACTGTGGGAGTGTCTTAGCGGTAGATAATAACGGCATTAAAACCTCATTCGGGATGCGGCATGTTATTACGCAGCCCAGTGTTCATGACGTGGTACTATGTGTGGTACAATGATATAATTTTGTACGTGCACTCAGTGGTATATGTGATACTGTCTGCAAAGGTGTTGCGCAAAGAGTTTGTAGCAAAGAAGTAGTAACTTTAAAGGCTATGCACAACGCCGCAGGTTTTCACGCATCTCAATATCTCCTGAACAGTATATGGTACCATGACACAATTTTGGGGATTACTGAAGTATGGAATACTATCCCTCAGCTTTGACCAACGACGTCAGAATTTACCGGAGAGGATGGATTGCAAGAGCTAACAGCAATGAGGAAAGTTGAGAAGCAAAGGAATCCAAAACAGACAAAACAGATGGTAGACATATATCACGTACATTCATATTTCGAACATAATGTTAAGTATATTGCTTCTTTGAGTTCTAGTATCCCATTCTCAAAAAATGGTTCAAATGGCTCTGAGCACTATGGGACTTAACAGCTATGGTCATCAGTCCCCTAGAACTTAGAACTACTTAAACCTAACTAACCTAAGGACACCACACAACACCCAGTCATCACGAGGCAGAGAAAATCCCTGACCCCGCCGGGAATCGAACCCGGGAACCCGGGCGTGGGAAGCGAGAACGCTACCGCACGACTATCCCATTCTCAAATTTATCTATATAGCTCAGCTAAAGAATGGGATAAAGCGCAAAAAGAAAGAAAAAGGAAATGGAAAGAAGTAACGTTAGCATGAACTAATTCAGTTGTGACATACATGAATGTATGAGTTGTATCCAGAACCTCAGTTGGTCTATACAGGTCAACCGCAGTGCGGGATAAATATTTAAAGTATGTCGACATTTTCGCATTCGCTGGCACTAGTATCCTAAGTTAAACATCGTGAAGGCAAAAAGGAAAAAGATAACGACGTACGTAATACTTGTAATCCACACTTCAGTTGACATATTTGTGTCCCACACCTTAGTTGACCTATATTAGTCAACTGAAGTATGGTATGGAAATTTTTTTTCGCCTTTGATACTAATAGTAAAGACTGAAAATTTTCATAGTAGTACTAGAGACGGCGAAAAAAAATTGTATCCTGTACTCCCGCTGATCTACATAGGTCAACTGAAGAATAGGTTTGGTTGGGTTGATTTGGGTGAGGAGACCAAACTGCGAGGTCATTGGTCTCATCGGATTAGGGAAGGATGGGGAAGGAAATCGACAGTGCCCTTTCAAAGGAACCATCCCGACATTTGCCCGAAGCGATTTAGGGAAATCACGGAAAACCTAAATCAGGATGGCCGGACGTGGGATTGAACCGTCGTCCTCCCGAATGCGAGCCCAGTGTGCCACCTCGCTCGGTTGAAGAATAGGATACTGGTGCTAGCGAAGTCGAAAAACTTGACATATGTAAAATTTGTATCCTGTACTTCAGTTGACCTGTGTAGGTCAATTTTTCGCATGTCAACCTTTCCGCCTTCGTTAATACTAGTATCGACTGAAAGATATCGTAGTAATGCTAGTGCTACCGAAGACGAAAAAAAAGGAGAAAACTGTAAAATTTGTATTACCTACTGCTTTTGATGAATCCTGCTTCAAGTTTTTCATATTAATAGGAGTAGGTAAATCCATAACTACAAACGAAAATCAAAAAGTAAAAACTGTCGAGAATGAAAAACAATTGTTCCAAAATATCTCAAAATCAGAAAGAATGAAAAAGTACCTAATGAATTGGAACGAACAAGTGCTTTAAATTAACAGGAGCGACAAAGACAGTTCACAATGTTTAGCCCTGTCTGTTAAGAACACACACACACACACACACACACATATATATATATATATATATATATATATATATATATATATATGAGGGCAGTTCAATAAGTAATGCAACATATTTTTTTTTTTTCTGAAACAGGGGTTGTTTTATTCAGCATTGAAATACACCAGGTTATTCCCCAATCTTTTAGCTACACAACACTATTTTTCAACGCAATCTCCATTCAATGCTACGGCCTTACGCCACCTTGAAATGAGGGCCTGTATGCCTGCACGGTACCATTCCACTGGTCGATGTCGGAGCCAACGTCGTACTGCATCAATAACTTCTTCATCATCCGCGTAGTGCCTCTCACGGATTGCGTCCTTCATTGGGCCAAACATATGGAAATCCGACGGTGCGAGATCGGGGCTGTAGGGTGCATGAGGAAGAACAGTCCACTGAAGTTTTGTGAGCTCCTCTCGTGTGCGAAGACTTGTGTGAGGTCTTGCGTTGTCATGAAGAAGGAGAAGTTCGTTCAGATTTTTGTGCCTACGAACACGCTGAAGTCGTTTCTTCAATTTCTGAAGAGTAGCACAATACACTTCAGAGTTGATCGTTTGACCATGGGGAAGGACATCGAACAGAATAACCCCTTCAGCGTCCCAGAAGACTGTAACCATGACTTTACCGGCTGAGGGTATGGCTTTAAACTTTTTCTTGGTAGGGGAGTGGGTGTGGCGCCACTCCATTGATTGCCGTTTTGTTTCAGGTTCGAAGTGATGAACCCATGTTTCATCGCCTGTAACAATCTTTGACAAGAAATTGTCACCCTCAGCCACATGACGAGCAAGCAATCCCGCACAGATAGTTCTCCTTTGCTCTTTATGGTGTTCGGTTAGACAACGAGGGACCCAGCGGGAACAAACCTTTGAATATCCCAACTGGTGAACAATTGTGACAGCACTACCAACAGAGATGTCAAGTTGAGCACTGAGTTGTTTGATGGTGATCCGTCGATCATCTCGAACGAGTGTGTTCGCACGCTCCGCCATTGCAGGAGTCACAGCTGTGCACGGCCGGCCCCCACGCGGGAGATCAGACAGTCTTGCTTGACCTTGCGGCGATGATGACACACGCTTTGCCCAACGACTCACCGTGCTTTTGTCCACTGCCTGATCACCGTAGACATTCTGCAAGCGCCTATGAATATCTGAGATGCCCTGGTTTTCCGCCAAAAGAAACTCGATCACTGCCCGTTGTTTGCAACGCACATCCGTTACAGACGCCATTTTAACAGCTCCGTACAGCGCTACCACCTGTCGGAAGTCAATGAAACTATACGAGACGAAGCGGGAATGTTTGAAAATATTCCACAAGAAATTTCCGGTTTTTTCAACAAAAATTGGCCGAGAAAAAAATGTGTTGCATTACTTATTGAACTGCCCTCGTATATACGGTGCGAAAAGAAAGACATTAATGTCTGTCAAGAAACTAAGACGTCATTGGTCAAAGCCGACGGACTGTATCTCATTCTTCAGTTGATCGTAATTGTGTATGTGCATTTAGCGGTATATGTGGATACAAGTCAGGCATGATGCGGCAGCATTGTTTCTCATGTCATATCTCCTGAACAATGGTAGGTGGTTCTTACCCATCCAGCTACTGTTGCTTGATAGTACGGCATGTTTAGTTGAAATCGGTCCAGTGGTTTAGGAGGAGTTGCTGAACATACACACATACATACCAATACTTCTATGTATGGTTTTCAGCCAGCTGTACAGATACAGTCTGTCGACATAGTAAATGACACTTGCGCTGTAAAGTTATCTCAGCGGAGACGGAAAGAGGAATACTGCTACAAATGTGCGTATTCTTAGCTTCATGTGATTTAAAAGAGCATCACGCTTTGAATCACTGGACCCTCATTCTACAGGCGACTTAGTAACTCTTTTGTTGCATAAATCCATAGAGTTTTCAATCTCTGAATGCTGATGTGCTTAATGAGTGTAGATAAGATTTTTTCATCAAATATTTTTCCCTTGTGTGTCCAAGTAGAAGCATTACATTTCAATTACTGCGGAAGTTGTGAAATCTTACGTGCTACTTCGACCACGCTCGAGAAAAGACTACTTCACGTACAGCTTTCTTCGCGGAATACGCCTTCTGACGGTAACGCAGAGAGCATTCACACGTTAATCTGTTTCATGTGTCTTCTGACACAGCAGTTCGTCCCGCGGACTCGTTCAGGAGACCCGACACTTCGCGCTGCACCGCACAGGCGCGCTGCTGGAGGCCCAATCCGCCGAAATGGTGTTTTTGCAGGAGGGCTTTCTGCTGCAGCGTTTTACGATTCCAATTATTTATTTTCGGCTTAACGCTTCGTTTTCTCTCTTCTTTCTTACAGTGTCCCTTTTTTCTGTATTTTCTTTTCAACTGAAAAATCTCGAACTTCTTAATGAATTCACCCGTGCCCACTCGTCTGCCAAAATCTGCATTGGAAATAAGCCTTGCTATCAACTTTTACAACGATATTTCGCATCTTTAAACGTTTAACGGAAAAAAGTGTTTTTAAAAATCGTTTTCTGTTAGTCTATCGTGTCACTGTCATAACAGTAAAGATATTATAAAATGAAAATTTTTCTCTGTGTTGGAGTGTATGTACACTGTTTGGTGATAACAGGGATCTAGCACACCGAGAACTAAGTCCACGTCTTTTGGTTTTTGGTGACTACAGTTTAACTGTGCTCATTTGAAGGCTATGTAATACAGTGGAGAGCAGGTTCTTTCCAAAACAGGTTTTTTTTTTTGCGAATTCGACATTTTTTATGTCCACAGAGTCAACAGGTTTTTGTCATCTCTAAAGCTAGAATTTAATACATACAGGTATGAAATTCAAATACTTGCACCACAATATTACTTTTTTGTTATTTGCAATTCTTAGAGTGTTACAAAGACTCGTACAATGCAATGTAAACACGTTTAAACTGAAATACCTATTGATATTGCTTCCTGAGTATACTGCACTGCTTCCCAACTTTTTAACATCGTTTTTGCCTCTGTGAGACAATAAGAAATAGAGGGCACCACAGTAAAGTGAGCATTACATATACCGTTACATTTCTTAAGTTACGAGTAAACCTTATTCTGTTCATTATTAAACTTTGTTTTCATTTCCGACTTTTTCTTCCTTTCCGGCACTAACACTTAGTTTTGCTGGCTGTCGCCGAATCCATTTGTAACAGTGCTCCAAAAATTGAAAACTGGGCAATAACGACAGCGAGTTCTTTTGATCGACGTGTGGCTTTTTAATCTCAATCCGATTTCCAGTAGTATTTTGGAACATATATTGCGTTCCAACATTATGGACTACCTCGAAGAAGACGATTTATTGACAACCAGTCAGCACGGATTCAGAAAATATTACGACTAACTCTCTATTCACACCAAGTTATGAGTTCTGCTAACGGGGGACCTCAAATTGATTCTATGTAGCTAGCTTTCCAGAAGACGTTTGATACCGTTCCCCTTTAGCAACTTCTATTCAAATTGCGTACCTTCAGATCATCGTCTCAGTTGTAATACCGAATTCTTGACATCGTGTCAGAAAGGTCACAGTTCGCAGGACTAGGAGCGATATCTGGCGTTCGCCAAGGAAGTGTTATAGGCTTCCTGCTGTTTCTAATCAATATAAACGATTAGAAGACAATCTGAGCAGCCCTCTTACAAGGGAGACTCCCCATCGCAACTCCTCAGATATAGTGATAAGATGGCCCAGTTGGTAGACGGCCAAAAGCTGAACACTCGTCCTGTTTCCTTTCTTTTTTTCCCACAACATTATGATCTGTCCGTCCGGTCATTTAAATGTTTGTTCGTTTTCTGTAGTTTCGGCAATTGTCATACTACACATTGGTTATAGAACGTGAGTCATGTGGTAAGAATGCATTACCGTCTGAAGTAAATGTGATGAATAGTGAGAGCAGGCGAGATACCACACAGACGTCTCACAGAAATGAAAACAGTAAATAAACGTGTGCGAGCTAAGGACGAAGTAAGGAAGTAAGGAGGACGTAAGAAGCAAACTGGCACAGACAAAATGGGCATTCCTGGCCAAGAGAAGTCTACTGGTATCAAACAATGGCCTTAATTTCAGAAAATTTTTTATGATGTACGTTTAGAGCACAGTATTGTATGGTCGTGTATTATCGAGAGCGGGAAAACCGGAACAGAGGAAAATCGAAGCTCTTGAAATGTGGTGCTACAGGAGAGTGTTGAAAATTATGTGGACTCTTAAGACAAGAAGTGATGAGGTTCTCCACAGAGTCGGTGTAGAAAGGAACATACGGCAAACAATAACAAGAAGAAAGGAAGGGATAATAGGATGTGTTATGACATCAGGAAACAACCTCCATAGTACTAGAGCGACCTGCAGAGAGTAAAAATGGCGAGGAAAGACAGGGATTTGTATGCATCCAACAAATGACGTAGGGCGCAAGCGGTACTCTGTACTCTGAGATAAAGAGGTTAGCGCAAGAGACTGATGACTCAAAAAGAAAGTTTCCCACCTAGCGATCCTGTGTCTGGAAAAAAATCGCACAATCTTCCTCCTGCACAGCCAGTCTGCCACCGATTCCGCGCAGCGATGTCTCGTACTTTCATTCAGTGGGAACGCCGCACACTGGCGACATCGATCCGTCTCCCACGCAATGTTGGGGTGCGATTTCTTCCTTGCGGCCTCCTCCCTTACATTTGTGAAATCTTGTGCTGACATTCCTCTTGCGAAAGTAATATCCGTTTACACTTCTTGCACTAAGGCTTCCTACAGTTCTGTGAATGTGACGAGGCTGATAACATCTATAACATCCGGTTTCAGTACTAGAGATATATTTCTTCTCTCTGGGTCTGGTCACTACGTAAGCCAAAGCTGTTGCAGCTTCTGCAGCATCGTTTAAAGTACTTGGAAACTCCAAGTGCAATTTAAGCGACATCTCGGCAGGAAAACTCCGCAAAAATGCATCTAGCGTCTTTTTTTCTGCCTCCTGCAGGATAGCCCTATTAGCGTTTTCACCATGTGTTAATTAAAATGTGTCAAAATGTATCTTCCTAATACGACCCACAGACCCTTCCACCGACTCCACCTTTCTTGGAGTTGCTCCCCATGCTATATGGATGCGTTCTCCTGCCAATTGAAAAAAACATGCGTTTTTAACCATCAGCTGCTTATTTTGAAACTTACGTGTCTACTTGTTTTGGTCACGGACCGTCTTCACAGGACGTCTGTCAACAATGAAACGAAACCGTGATGTACAGAAAAATAATGTAACTCAACAAGAATGTGAGCGTAACATTTCCATATGTACTTACAAGGTGAAAACAGGTTAGGTAAAAGCACTTCATGTTCCTTTTAGGCTGATACAACCACAAATCTGTAGTAGTGAGAATCCAGAACCAATAGTCAAATACAGCTCTTCAGTAATAACAAACACGCTTCACAGTGATTAACTTGAAAGGTACGAAAAATCGTGGAGGAACATGTACACACGAAACAAGCAAAAACATTCGTCTGTAGCGTACCATCATATATGATACATCTCCTGGTTATAAAGGCGTAACTTTTTGACAAAGAACTTCCTGTCAGTTGCAATGAGTTAAGTAGTAGAACCTCTCTATAGCCGGTCTTTGATAAGATAAGTAGAAAACTAGTGACAGTTAAAGTCATCGGGGTTGACATTACTGTATAAAAAGGGAATAAAAAGCCATCGTAACAGAGGAACGTAGTAACCCAACAAGTGTGACTATGCATACATCATACGCAGGATGTATATACAGTCTTTTCAGAATGAAATTACGATCTACAGCGGAATGTGGGTTGATATGAAATTGCCTGGCCGATTAAAACTGTGCTGGACCGAAAGGCGAACTCGGGACCTTTGCCTTTTGCGGGCAAGAGCTCTACTGTACCATCTGAGCTACCCAAGCACGACTCACAACTTGTTCTCAGAGCTTTAATTTCATCAGTACCTCGTTTCATACCTTCCAGACATCACAGGAACTCTCCTACAGATACCCCAGAACTACCACTTCTGGAAGAGAGAATATTGCGGAATGTTGGTCCGACAAATATTTTTAATCTGCCAGGAAGTTTTGTATCTTTTCAGTTTCGATGTTGATAGACGTCCTGTGAGGATGGTCCATGACGAAAAGCGGTGGACATACAGGTTTCAAAATAAACAGCTGATGGTTAAAACGTATTTTTTTCAATTACTTTACGACTGTTGGCTATCACCTAAGTTAAACATTAAAGTTCCTGCAAAGTCTGGAAACAATAAGCATTACACAACTTTTCGTGACACGTCATGTATGAAGTAGTATTCGCTGCTAATTTCAATCGAGTCATAATTAAAAATTACTAGTTGTTCTAATTCCCTAACTTTTCAGCTGTAAATAAATTGTATTAAAATATCCGCCCCACATTTACTGTGGAAGTGGTGCACACCTAGGAAATGTGGGAATACGTTAGGAATTGACTGTTCCCTTCGTTTCCCCCTTAGCCTTCCTGGCACAATTTATTAGCTCGCACTTGTCCTAACTTATCCAGGAAATGCTGAATTGCTTCTTGAATTTGAATTGAATTTGTGGTAAATCCTATGGGATCAAACTGCTGAGGTCATCGATCGCGAAGCTTACACACTACTTAATCTAACTTAAGCTAAACCCATGCCCGAGGGAGGACTCGAACCTCCGACGGGAGCAGCCGAATTGCTTCTTAAGTTTACACTTTTTCACTCACTGCCTTTCTGCTCACCCATGACCACCGGAAGCGTACAATGTACTGGAGATAAGAAAAACAGAATGACATGAAACAAGCACACAGACCCATACGGAAAAACCCTACAGCCAGCATTAATTTGTACATTGTGGCTGAACACCACTGCTGCACTACCATTACCATTGCTGGCCTTCTTCGGTCAATGATTCCAACCTCGAACAGCTCTTCTGACACCGCTTGTGGGCGTGGGTTCGAATCCCACTATTGACTCCATCTTGGTGAAGATGGCAAAGAGGTTCAGAAAATGCAGTCAGTCAATGCTTGACAGTACGATATACTGACTTCACTCTTAGAGAGGCATAGAAGATGCGCGCCCACCTGGGGCGGGCGTCAGACCTGAGATCTGGACGGACTGGCATAGACGCGGCCGTGTCAACGCCTCTCGCCCAGGAGGCTCAGCGTCGACCTTGCTCAGCATCGCATTCCAAGCTTCTTCCCAATACTGTGAGTTTGTGTCGTTCCATTTCTTTCATTTGTCGTTATCTTGGTCACATACCAAGAAAGATATGGGAATTGTTAAATCTGTACTGGAGTGTGCTCTGGTATGAAACTTCGAGGCAGATTAAAACTGTGTGCCGGACACAGAGTCGAACTCGGGACCTTTGCCTTTCGCGGGAAAGTGCTCTTCCGAAAGTGAGCTTCCGAAGCAAGTTTTCAAGGTAGGAGACGAGGTACTGGCTGAATTGAAGCTGTCAGGACGGGTAGTGAGCCGTGCTTGGGTGGCTCAGTCACCTCAGTCTGCCTTCGGCAGGGCAACAGTGCGGACTGCGCTCGTCCATCCACGCCGCTGCGCGCGCAGAGTGTTTACTTCCCCATCATCGCGCTTCTCAATCGAAGAAGCTATAATGGCCAACTCTTACAGGAAGAACACTCTGAAGTTCACCTTCTAAAATGAATAAGCACGACCCAAAGCACTGGCCGTCGAACGCTTCCTACGCGAAGATATGAAGATCTCCCGTGACGATCTCATCGGCATACACCTATCGATCATTAGAAGCGTCGTTTATATTCATATGACTTACGACGCTGCCTGCAACGAGATTATTCAACGGCTGCGACATGGACTAAAATTTCGGCACTACGACGGCAACGCCGGGCCTATGGATGTCGACCATGCAGGACTTGGCCTACGAACGATCTGTGTATTCGAAGTGCCTTTCGAAGTGAACCAAGATGACGTCATCTCGGCTCTAAGCCCGTAAGGAAAAGTCCAGAGGCATGTAGCCGAGACATGGGCACAGTTTATCACATATCCGGTGCTTAATGGTGCGAGACAAGTCCGAATAGATCTAAAGCGGCACGTCTCTTCGTACATTTCTATCGGCGGCTGCTCTGCGGTGGTCATTTACGACGGACAACCTCGAAAGGTTGTGTCAAAGAAGGCCACGCCCGTAATGAATGCCTGCAACGCCGCATCACACAACTACGGCACCACGATACCAGCCCGAACGAACCACAACCGCCCTTCCAATCACCTATGCGGTGACACTGCACGTCCAGCCCTCACAAGACGCAGTTCATGAGCTTCTCTCTGGACCGATACACCTGGAGGCGTCCCAGCGCCTTACCATCGACAGTGCCGCCCGCGAACATGACTTGCAGCCGGACACACCCACGCTAGAGGATCACAAGGATACCAGCGAGAGTTTTATGGAGACTGAAGACCGCATCATAGCACCCGCGGCTTTTGTACCGGAACGACGCGAATCTCTTCCTTCCCCAGACACCGAAACACTTTGCCGGAAGCAAAAGTCACCCAAACGACGAAGAAAACCACTGATCCCCCACCGCAGGACGAAGATATGGAACATAACGGTGACGGAGTACACAATAACTCTTTCTCCTCTGTCACGGAGACACGCACTCACAAGACGGTAAGCCGTCCAACAGAGATAGAGAGCAAGCCCCGCGCCCGGAAGCCATGGAACGTAGCACGCCCGTCGTCACCGACGCAACTGAGCCGACTCGGCCACCGTTGGCACCTCTCACCGTTGTTGAAACTGACGGACATTTTTCATGGACGGATGACACTGATTTCCCACCTCCACCCGATGCGGAAATGAGATCTCTTCCTCCATTAGACCAACACTAAACTGAGGGATGTTTTTACGGCGACTCCTGCGACTTCTATGGACTTCCAGAATTCACCACGACAAACTTCAGCAGCTACGAACCTATCGACAGCACGGATCCCCCATCAGATATACCGAATAGCTACCATCAACACTAATAATATCGGATCCCACGGTAAACTTCAACTGCTCCGTGACACGCTGAGCGCAGCGGACATCGACATCGCCCTGTTACAAGAACTGAGGACAGGAAGTTGGTCCTGGTGTTATGGATACGAAACGTACGCCGCCCCGGGAGCTATGGAACACACAGGCGCAGCCATCCATTCCGATGTCGCATATCTCGCAACGGCTCGAGGGGTGGCCATAACAGTTGCAGGAATCAAAATCATAAATCTCTACGCCCAATTGGATGCTGATACACGGAGGGATCGCTCCCAGTTCTACACAGCAGATATCACGCCTTTATTCCTCTGCACATACGATCATCTCATCGTTGGTGGAGATTTCAACTGTGTTCTCGAGCTTACAGACCAATACAATCATTTCAACATATGTCCGGAACTTCGCTTCGTCATCTGCCGCCTTCGTCTCCTCGACATTTGGGGAGTGGTACACGGCGACCGCCCGGGGCATACACACATCACGAGCCACTCCGCCAGCCGACTCGATAGAATATACATCTCTGACGCTCTAAAATCCGTTCTCATCGACGTGTAACTTTGGCCGCCTGCCTTTACGGATAATGACATCTACACCTGTGCCATGAACCTACGTAGGCAATCTATATGGCGCAATGCTGGACCTTGGAAATTCAACGTCACGCTACTGCACGATCCTGAATGTCGACAACATGTCACCGACACGTGGCACACTTGTGTTCAACGCATCATGCGTTACGAGACCACACTGCAATTGTGGTTACTGTGCGCCAAACCGGCCATCCGACGCACCTTGATACACTATGGCATATCCAAAGCCAGGTGGAATACCACACAACGGGAGCCCATGGATCATCCTACATCCCCGGATCGTCTAAAAGAAGGTCAGCTCATCAAGGCAAAGATTTTAACCTTGACCAGATGCCGTCTAGAGAGAGCCACTGTACGAGCACGCAGCCAAGATAGGATCAACGGAGAAGAACCTTCTATGCATCATATTGTTCAAAATGTTCGTCGAGGCAGACAGGCTTTATTAACAACTTTACATTTACCTGATGGACGACGGCTGACATCGCAAGCTACCATTGCGGATGCCTTCACAACGCACTACAAACGTTTCTATCAAGAACTACCTGCCGGTGCAGAGGTCATTGCTGACGTTGCCCAGGAGATACATTGTACACTAAACGCCGCGGCTGCAACCTCCTGACTATGGAAGTGACCACCGACGACGTCCATGGCGCTGTGGCCAAAGGATCACTGAATCGGTCTCCCGGCCCGGATGGTTTACCTCTCGAATTTTGAAGAACCTTCCAAGATTTGATGTTGCCACGATGGAGAGACATGCACCAACGTCCATAGAAGGCTTACTCGTACCAGTCCCGAAACATGTAGGAGGAACACGACACGATAGTTATCGGCCGATCACGTTACTAAATTCCGACTTCAAGATTTTCACACGCCTTCTGTTTGTGCGACTCAAACATGTATTACATGACACTGCTTCCCACGAACAGGCATCCTTAGGCGGCGATCGTAATATACAGACAGCCCTCAGTGAATATCGAGATGTGATCGCTGTGGCAACACACTTGCGACTGCCAGGCGCTTTAATCTTCGTCGACCTCAAACAAGCGTTGGACCACGTCAATCATGCGTTCCTCAACGCAGTGAAGGACCGGATGGCGATTCCGCCGGCGTTCAGGCAAGTGATTATGCGGCTCCTTCGTGGGGTAACGTCCACGCTTCTCTTCAACGGCAGACTTACACATACGGATTGAACGCTCAGTACGGCAGGGATGGTGTGTAGCCTCCCCACAAAATATTGAATAAATAATAATAATGAATATGATTCTAATTTTAGTGTAACCTCAGAACAAAACTAGTTCCCATTTATAATCTCCGTACAGAAATGCATTCACATTTAATGTACCCACAAAATACTTTTCTCATCTAATGTAAACTTGAAACAAAAAAAATTCATAAACCTCGTAATAAAAAATAAGCTCCGTAACCTGGTAAATTTTGGACGACAGCAGTGCTGCGTCATGGCCCTGTAAGATCGTTCTGAATAAAAAAGCAAAAATTCTTACCTTAATAAAGTCGCCAACTTTTTCCGGCACAGCTCTGTGCAATGCTGGCCGATAGATTTGTCATTTATGAAAGGAGGCAACTGATCTTTCTTTTGCAACAATCGGAATGATCATGGATTGGAGAAATTAGTAAATTCTTTAAATTGAAATGAATGCTTATCAAAATTTACTTTATATGACAAAGATTATTATTAGGACATTTTTTAAAAGATTTACATGGGAGTTCATATAATATTACTAGATATGCGCGAGGCTGCTTTTTACCTTATACAATAATACTCAGGCTCCGGCATCGCTGCACCGCGACCGGCCAGCCAACACGATACACTATACCAGACCAGAGCAGACTCCAGACTAGCGTAGACTAGCGCAGAATAGCAACAACTTACTGCTACAGCTACACAGTTCGTACTAACACTGCTCTCTGGTCAGCGATTCTCTTATACCTTGCATATCGCAGGCAGCGCATGAGCAATACACCGAAATTACTTCTGCTCGGACCTCTTACAGGTGGCCTCGATCTGGTTAACGTGAGAGCCAGGACTATGCTCCGGTTATGGAAAAGCCTAAATACTAGTTTTACTGGAATATTGGCCACCGAGCTCACACCTGTTTCGAGACGCCCACCGACGTCTTCGGCACACATCCCACTTCCGACGTCGCACATCGGCCGTTTCTTTTTGGAATACAGCTACATATGCATCGAGCTCCCCAGGACCAGGAAGACGACCACCCGCGACATCTGCCGCCTTCTCCAAAAGTCCCCACCCCGAAACCCCATCAAAGCACGTCACCTCCAGGCTTCATGGCCTACAGTTTGGAAAACGATCCACAAACCATACCACACCATTGACACCATCGCGACGTGGTACCTTCTCGTCAAGCGAAAATATACTACAAGACAGAAACTGCATTGCATCGCCCTGGTCGACTCACCCCTATGCCCCAACTGCAATGTCGAAGACACAGATTTACATCGCTTCGAGCGTGGGCCTTCAGCAGCCGTCTGGACCCTTGTACAGAAGACTGTGGCTCTCTACCTCCGAGTACCCCCACATCACGTTCACGTTTCTCCTACCATGATGATCTATCCTGATATGACCTGCTTTCTATTGTCTAAGTGGCACGTAATCACATGGATCAGTGGCATGGCTATCAACTACCTCTTCCGGGACATCTAAATCTACGTGACTACTCTGCAATTCACATTTAAGTCCTTGGCAGAGGGTTCATCGAACCACAATCATACTATCTCTCTACCATTCCACTCCCGAACAGCGCGCGGGAAAAACGAACACCTAAACCTTTCTGTTCGAGCTCTGGTTCCTCTAATTGTTTTGAACAAGTATTTTTGCCAACATATCGAGGGAAGGGTGAAGTCCCCACCAACTATAACCGTATGAGTGGGGTATTTATTTGTTACGAGATTCAAATTTTCTCTGAACTGTTCAGCAACTATATCATCGGAGTCTGGGGGTCGGTAGAAGGAGCCCATTATTAACTTAGTTCGGCTGTTAAGTATAACCTCCACCGATACCAATTCGCATGGAGTATCTACTTCGACTTCACTACAAGATAAACCACTACTGACAGACACAAACACTCCACCACCAATTCTGCCTAATCTATCTTTCCTGAACACCGTCTGAGAATTCGTAAAAATTTCTGCAGAACTTATTTCAGGCTTTAGCCAGCTTTCTGTACCTATAACGATTTCAGCCTCTGTGCTTTCTATTAGCGCTTGTAGCTCAGGGACTTTCCCAGTACAACTACAACAATTTACAGTTCCGACTGTTCCTTGATCCAAGCACGTCCTGTATTTGCCATCCACCCTTCGAGATTGCAGCCCACATCGTACTTTCCCGAGGCCTTCTAACCTAAAAAAACCGCCCAGTCCACGCCACACAGCCTCCGCTACCCGTGTAGCCGCCAGCTGAGTGTAGTGAACTCCTGACCTATTCAGCGGAACCCGAAACCCCACCACTCTATGGCGCAAGTCAAGGAATCTGCAGCCAACACGGTCGCAAAACCGTCTGAGCCTCTGATTCAGACCCTCCACCCGGCTCTGCACCAAAGGTCCGCAGTCGGTTCTGTCAACGATGCTGCAGATGGTGAGCTCTGCCTTCATCTCGTAAGCAAGACCGGCAGCCTTCACCAAATGAGATAGCCGCTGGACGACATCGTCGACCCGGCGGACTTTTGGACACGCCTCCAAGTACATCAACACACCCTTTACTGACATCGACAGTATCGGGATACTTTCGCGAACTATTTACAGAGTATTTTCGCCACCTCTTCTCGGAGCCTGAATCTCAACGAAACGTGCCAGCCAAGACTGGACGGTCCCACGTTCCCCTTCTGATGTTCAATGATAGAATGGACATTGTTCTGATGGCGCGCCAAAGTGGAGCATGACGCGGAAAGTATTCCTAATTTCTTTCACTTCTCTTTTTTCCTCATCTCCTAAGGTTTTTTTTCCTTACATATGTTTATCCTTTTCACGCATAGCTCCCTACCTGGAGTATATTTGTTTTCTTTCTCCTGTACTCCCGCATAAAAATAAAATGAAATAAGCAGTTAGTTTGCGCCGATGGTGAGACTGTAAACTTATTTACGTCTACATAAAAAGAAGGATGTTGCGAAAACACACGTATTTATGTTTTACGTTTTTAAGGAATATTGTGTTATTTTATGAAGAACGTTGTCTTTTATTTTCATACACTAGAGGTTTTTATTTGTTTTCTCAGTACCTACAAATTATTGCTCATGTAGTAGGTGTTTATTCCTTTCGTTCTCTACAAGGAACACATTTAAAAAAGTCCTTAGAGCACTTGCCCGCGAAAGGGAAAAGGTCCCGAGTTCGAGTCTCGGTCCGGCACACGTTTTAAATCTGCGATGAAGTTTCAACTGTTCTGGTGACTTTCGTCTCAAATAGAATTCGTATAGTTGTTTGGTTCAAATGGCTCTGAGCACTAGGGGACTTAACATCTGAGATCATCAGTCCCCTAGAACTTAGAACTACTTAAAACTAACTAACCTAAGGACATCACACACATCCATGCCCGAGGCAGGATTCGAACCTGTGACCGTAGCAGTCACGCGGTTCCGGACTGAAGCTCCTAGAAGCGCTCGGCCACCGCGGCCGGCTGCGTAGTTGCGATGAAATACTTAGAAGCAGATGTTCCTTCAGCAAGGAGCACCTTCCTCCATTCAACGAATTACTGATGGAGCGCCTCTTCACCTAAAGGGGAAAGTTTAACCTTGCTTACATTTTGGTGGCACTTTTGGCGCTCATTCTGATCGAACTACTGCTCGTCTAGACAGAAGAAGTGTAGACGCTGGATTAAAGTAACGGAGTGTGTGCACTGGCTATTCTACTTATGAGAAAAGGTCAAGGAAACAAGTTCAAGTGATGGAGGAAAACATTGGAAGAGGCCAAACATGTTAACTTGGTTAAATTAATTGCAACACGAATTGCCTACAGGCTGTCAGTTCATATTACAGTCTTTGAAAATCGTCTAATACCAATATCTGCGTGGTGTTGAACTTAATAACGTGGAATCTGCGGGAAATACATGACTGGACATAAATGCAGGTGCTAGGCAAGCCTGCAGACGGAACTCTCGTGTTGACCACACACAGAACCTGTCCAGTATCCTCAATACGTTGAAAGTGTCAGTCGTAATACTCACAGTGTCCTGTGTAGCTGTGAGTTCATTGTGTTGGGGCTAAGTGAATTCGAGCGTGGGCAGTTTGTTGGTACTCGTATGATGGACGCTTTTGTAACCAACGTAGTCGAAGTGTTTGGTGTTTCAAGAGGCACCGTGTCGAAGATTCGTACCGCGTAAAGAGAAAGCGGAAAACACCATCCGTTAAGTCACAACGCGGACGAAAGTGTATGTTTGGTAATCGTGACAGACATCTACTTCCGCATCTGTACTGTGCAGTCCACATTGTGGTGTGTGGCGGAGGGTACTTCGTGTACCACTGTCGGTTTCCGCCTTTCCCGATCTAGTGGTGGTGGTGGTGGTTAGTGTTTAACGTCCCGTCGACAACGAGGTCATTAGAGACGGAGCGCAAGCTCGGGTTAGGGAAGGACTGGGAAGGAAATCGGCCGTGCCCTTTCAAAGGAACCATCCCGGCATTTGCCTGAGATTTAGGGAAATCACGGAAAACCTAAATCAGGATGGCCGGAGACGGGATTGAACCGTCGTCCTCCCGAATGCGAGTCCAGTGTGCTAACCACTGCGCCACCTCGCTCGGTTCCCGATCTAGTTGCGAATAGTTCGCGGGAAGAACGATTGCCGGTGATTCTCCGCGTGCGCAAGAATCTCTTCTTCGTCAGGTAAATTTAACAAGAAGCAGTATATTCGTATCTTCTACGAACGTACGCCGCTGGATCTTTTAACAGAAAACCACACTGTGATACACAACGCCTCGCTTGCGTAAGAGGTATGTAACCAAAAATAAGACGACAGCTGCAAAAGTCACTGCAGCACTGAATGTCGCTCTCGCGAGCCGCTTCAGCACCAAAACAACACGGAGAGAATACCATAAGCTGGGTATTCTAGGGCGAGTACGGCAACGGCCTTGCCGCAGTGCATACACCTGTAGCCGTCAGATCACCGAATTTAAGCTCTGCCGGGCGTGGCCGGCACATAGATGGCTGACCATCTGGGCCGCCATGCGCTGTTGCCATTTTTCGAAGTGCACTCAGCCTCGTGATGCCAATTGAGGAGCTACTCGACCGAATAGTAGCTGCTCCGGTCAAAGAAAAGCATCATAACGACGGGGAGAGCGGTGTGCTGACCACACGCTCGTCCTATTCGCATCCTCAACTGAGCATGACACGGCAGTCGGATGCTCCTGATGGGCCACTTGTGGCCTGAAGACGGCGTGCTTCAGTATAGGGCAAATGAAACTCCAAAACCACAAATCAGTGATGCAAATGCACGTAACAGGGAAACGTGGGGCTGAAGTTATAAAACATGTGTTTCACACTGTTTGCAAATCCGGGCCGGGTTCACATGTAACCTTCAAATGGTTCTAATGGCTCTGAGCACTACGGGACTTAACTTCTGAGATCATCAGTCTACTAGAACTTAGAACTACTTAAACCTAACTAACCTAAGGCCATCACACACATCCATGCCCGAGGCAGGATTCGAACCTGCGACCGTAGTGGTCGCGCGGTTCCAGACTGTAGCGCCTAGAACCGCCCGGTCACTCCGGCCGGCTCACGTGTAACGTACACTGCGCCAGGCAGACTGCTTGCCGCCAAGACAGAAACATGGGAGAGGGTTCGATGATCATCTGGGCGCCTGTGTCGTGGTATTCTAAGGGTCCCTTGAATGCCTTGAATGCTTTGTAAGGTCACATTGCTGCCAAGGATTATGTGATCATTTTAAGTGATCATGTTGATACCATGGTACAATGTTTTCTACCTAATGGTGATACTGTTCTAAAGTGACAGGGCCCTTGCTCACACAGCTCGCTTCGTCCAGGACTAGTTTTGCGAGCATGAGGATGAATTTTCGCGTCTCCCCTGACGAGCACAATCACGAGATCTCAATATTATTGAGCCTTCGGATTGGAGAGAATAGTGCGTGATAGTTATCCATCTCTATCGTCGTTACCTGAACTTTCCACTGTTTTGCAGGAAGTATGTTGTGCCGGCCGGGGTGGCCGAGCGGTTCTAGGCGCTGCAGTCTGGAACCGCGCGACCACTACGGTGGCAGGTTCGAATCCTGCCTCGGGCAAGGATGTGTGTGATGTCCTTAGGTTAGTTAGGTTTAAGTAGTTCTAAATTCTAGGGGACTGATGACCTTAGAAGTAAAGTCCCATAGAAGTCAGAGCCATTTAAACCATTTTTGAAGTATGGTGTAAGAGTCCCTTGAAATCCACAGGATACCTCTACTTATCCATTAAATGACGACTGGAAGCTGTTATGAACGCCAATAGTTTCCTACAGCATATAAGGCTTTGAGTTTCCGTATTTTTGTTCACCCCCCCGTATATTTATAAAAGTCTCCATAGGTAATACAGAGCGGAAAACGAGCCGACAGAAGTGTTCCTCGTGCTCGTACTCAGTTCTTTCAGGTGTCAGATTCCCTGCTAAGTTTTACTTCTCGAAGAAATCAGTATCGGCTTCACTGTAGATCACTACTGGAAGAGTATAGAATTCCAGCTCTTTCTCAGAGAATTTCGAGACACCAGCTAACATGCAACAGAGGGCGGAAAGTACTTCAGGGAACAGCAGATAATTCAGACAGTTGCTGGTCCCAGATATCTCGTAGCAGACATGGCGAACACGGAAGTCCCGCGCACAAAACTTTCGAGTTCCGATCGTCGAAGAAACTTTTGCATCTCAAAAGTTAGAGCCCTTCCACTGAATAGGGGTTGTTCGTCAAATAGACAGACTGACAGTTACTACCCAAATACATTTTTGTGATACGTTTTTATTGTTCCTCCTACCGACAAAGCGTAAAACCAAAAGAAGGCAAGATCATTTGCATTAGCTGAACTGCTGTATAATATTAACTAGTATAACATTGAGAAAAGTAGAAAGAAAACTTGATCAGGTGTTAGGTTTGGTTTAAGGAAGGATAAAGGCTTAAGGGAAGCAATGACTGGCGGCCGCGGTGGCCGTGCGGTTCTAAGCGCTCCAGTCCGGAACCGCGGGACTGCTACGGTCGCAGGTTCGAATCCTGCCTCAGGCATGGATGTGTGTGATGTCCTTAGATTAGTTAGGTTTAAGCAGTTCTAGGTTCTAGGGGACTGATGACCTCAGATGTTAAGTACCATAGTGCTCAGAGCCATTTTTGAAGCAATGCCAACTTTGGTGCTGTAATCCAAGGTGTCGTGTCAGTGGACCAACAGAAAATCACGACGATGCAGCGCAAGAAATACCGGTTAACAAAATGCAGAGACTGTGAGGTAATCTATAAATCAACGAGAAACCAAATGAAGGTGGCAAAAGAGAAAGAAAAATAAATGCAAGTTCTTGTGGAGAAGAGTGTTTGGCAAGATCGCCGTTTATCGTCGCTTTCGTTTAGCATATATGTCAAAGCAGCACTGAACGAAGTTGATAAAATGTTCAGCCTGGGGAATTAAACTGTACGCCACAAAGGTATCAATAGTAAGTTATGTAGACGAATGGCTGAAAAAAATGATCAAAGAAGCAAGTTGGTGGAAACGATGAAGCTGTAGGTTTAGCCAAACAAAGTTGGTCCACAATTGACAAGAAGTAGCAAAAGAAGTAGAATTTTTTATAGCAGAAGACGAGGAAAGAAGTTAACTAAATGTTTAGAAGAAGAATTAAACTGCTCGCCGATCAGAATTACACAAGATGTCCGAAGAAACGAAGCCACCGAAAGTAAACTGGCTCAAGTGAATGTGAACGTTTTTAATAAAAGAACTTCACACGTGTTAAATATTATATTGACAAGGAACTGAGGAAGAAATTCCTATAAATGTACGTCTGCGGGATGTAAGTGATGCTTGGACCAAGACGAATTCGGAGAGGAATAAAATGGAAGAATTTCAAATGTGCTGCTGTTGAAAAATACGAAAAATCAAGCGAACACATTATAGACGAATGCCAAGATCCTTTCAAAAGTTATGTCTTGCATGATATCCTTGACACCTTTTCCTCTCTAAGCACACCGTTAAGATTAGTAAAATGCAATTAATCTTTAAAACCTTTAATTTTCCTTAGATTTTCAATGGTATTTACCTTCACACATTTTATTATTCCGCGTTTTATTATTTTATTATGACGTGATCTGTAACAATATTAAATGGTAATTAGTGACATTTTATCCGTCCTGAACCAATCTCAGAAGTATGTGCGGCATTCGTATTGGTTTCCAAGAATAGTGAGAAGAGTTTGAGGTAACTGTCTATGGAACGTAGAATTAGCAAATCTTTCCTTTTTTTAAGTAATAAGTACTCGTATTTCGTACACTGTTTTGCATATTCTAGTCCTGTTCTGCCTCTGGTATTTATCCCCTTTGCCGCTCCTTCGAGCACCTACTTAAATATTGCTGCGTGTAGAAACTATGTCCAACTAAATGGTTCAAATGGCTCTGAGCACTATGGGACTTAACATCTGAGGTCATCATTCCCCTAGAACTTAGAACTACTTAAACCTAACTAACCTAAAGACATCATACACATCCATGCCCGAGGCAGGATTCGAACCTGCGACCGTGGCAGTCCCGCGGTTTCAGACTGCAGCGCCTAGAACCGCACGGCCACCGCGGCCGGTTTATGTCCCTTCATCCGTTACGGGTCTACCATGTACTTCTTTCCTTCTCCATTCTTTTCACTGCGTTTTCTTTTCGTACATTACATGTCCACTCTTTTTATTATGTTTCTTTGAGCTCATCGCATAGCAGATGCTTTCAGTTTTTTCTTCTCTGCATTTCACTCTGATATAATGCGGCACTCTAGAAGTGCACCTTAAGGAAACTTTTCCTCACTTCTATATCAGTATCAGACACAAGCACTATTCTCTTAATGAAGAAACTTTTCTTCATCTGTATTAATTTACGTCTGATAACTCCCTTGGATTGGCACTGCTGCATCATCTTGCTTACAGCACAGAGTTCTTTGATTCTCTGGAGTACTGTGTTGTTCCCCGTCTAATATTAAACAACTCGTTATTCTACTTTCTCCTATTGTTGATCGCCAAGAAGAATCCACTAAATTTAGCCGTTCACGGGTTTATAAGGTAGGCTGCGACAGCTATGAGGAACTATACAGAACAGACACGACGAAATTTCAAATGACATAAAACATAACCTTTCAGTCCTACAATCTGCTTAGAATGGCTGTTAAATTTTTGCAAGAAATAGGAATTTCGACATATATGATTAAAAATTACGAACAGACTGACCTAAAAGGCAAAATAGAAATACATGGAAAATTACACCAGTATTCTAGTAACCCTAGAGAAATTAAGCTCATTCCTTCGTTTTACATGTTTCGAAAAAAATAAGAGAAATGAAATTATGTAATCTGCGGTATAAACAATTTATTCGTAATTTATAGATGTAAAGCATATCGCCCTTCCAGGTTATAAATACCAAAATTTGTATACTGAGTGCCTCAGTCATATAAAAGGATAATTACAGTAATGTTACCATTTGAACGTGATAAGAAAACGAATATAAATGAAGCAAGTAAAGTAATGTGAAAAAGTAGCGATTACATTAGCTATTACAACATACTGTTCACTAGAGATAAGAACACCGTAAAATGTAATTTCTCTCGTGAAATGCAGATGCCGCTGAAGATGAGGATGCCCTCGATAACAGTCTCGAAATATTATAAAAATTAAAGAAATGTTTGTTGGGCAGCTTAGGTACTTTGTCTTTGTTTGATTTATCCTAAAACAAATTTCTTAACCTTCTTTTCAACATGTCGCCTACGTCTTCTTTACATCCGATCAGCGAGCCATGGCACTGGTATCCCTTCGCGTCGTGTTCACCTGTCCTCAGCTTCCATTCTCGTTGTTGTTGCGTGGTATATACGTGTCTTATAGACTGCTGACAACTTTCAATGTGCGATTGAGATGAATTTCCTTCCTATCCATTCATCCCAAGTAGTGTATACTCAAATCATGGACCATCATTGTCTCCGTCTCTCTTACTGTACCTGTTCACTTTCTCCTCAGCCCCATCCTGAGCCATTTAAAAAAAAGGCCCACACATCTTCTCAAACACTCGGAATACCTTCGTCAGTTTATACACCCAATTGTATTCTTTATCCTCGAGAGCCCTGATCTATTGCCTCACCACCTATCTTTGTCACAGGTATCATTTATGGTGTCGACACATCCTATTAACTACAATATAACGTACCTCATTCATTCCAAATCAGTGCTGCAACTCATCTTTCAACTCCATAACTGGAATCCCATCCGCCTCCTACCACCGACATCCCATTGCTTAACCTCGTCACATTCTTTCTCTTTTTTTTTTATATCACTATCCTATCCAGTCTCACCTGCCTCAAAATTCCTAGCGTAGAAAATGTAGTCAGGGGACTGCAGTACCACCACCCTTACAGATTTTGAAGGCCGTACACGCCAGTTCTTCAAGTTCCGATCATCACCCTTATGCCTACCATCGTATATACCGGGTGATCAAAAAGTCAGTATAAATTTGAAAACTTAATAAACCACGGAATAATGTAGATAGAGAGGTAAAAATTGACACGCATGCTTAGAATGACATGGGGTTTTATTAGAACCAACGCGTGAAAGATCTCTTGCTCGCGTCGTTTGGTGATGATCGTGTGCTCAGCCGCCACTTTCGTCATGCTTGGCCTCCCAGGTCCCCAGACCTCAGTCCGTGCGATTATTGGCTTTGGGGTTACCTGAAGTCGCAAGTGTATCGTGATCTACCGACATCTCTAGGGATGCTGAAAGACAACATCCGACGCCAATTGCTCACCATAACTCCGGACATGCTTTACAGTGCTGTTCACAGCATTATTCCTCGACTACAGCTATTGTTGAGGAATGATGGTGGACATATTGAGCATTTCCTGTAAAGAAACATCATCATTGCTTTGTCTTACTTTGTTACGCTAATTATTGCTATTCTGATCAGATGAAGCGCCATGTGTCGGACATTTTTTGGATGTTTGCATTCTTTTGGTTCTAATAAAACCCCATGCCATTCCAAGCATGTGTGTCAATCTGTGCCTCTCTATCTACATTATTCCGTGATTTATTCAGTTTTCAAATTTATACTGACTTTTTGATCACCCGGTACTTTTACTGATATTCATTGTTTCAGGCAAAGGCTGAAGAGCTGTAACATGACCACTTCCAGCTTTTGTCTCTGCTTTGAGAATGTAAATAATAAGTAAAGAAAGAAAAAATAAAGGCTGGGCACATAACCAGGTAGCTGTAGGTCGACTGGACAATTAACAGTATTTCCAGTCACCATACATTTTAGAATTATTGATTACGTTTTATAAGATACTAGCGAGACAATCCTCATCAGAATGCTACATTATTAATAATGAAACGCATATATTCAATTCTAAATATTCAAACATATCGTCATTTATTTAATCACTACAAAGAAAACTGGCGTCGATGTAGAAAAATCTACCGTAATCTGTTGCATTCTGAGCAGCACAAATTAGCCCCGGTTCCCTGGGGGCTATTCTTGTGTGTTGGAGACTGGAGCGTGTCGTGTAAGCGGATTATGTCTTCTGGCCGAGAAGGCACGAATGCCAGCGCAATGCGATTACAGTTGCACTGTGGTGGTTGCTGATAGTGGGGTGATGCTAACACTTAAGAAATGCAATAAAAGATGTTCTCTGAGACGTTTCTATCGATATCCTTCAGCCTTCTGCTCACGCAGAGCCTAGGAAAATAACATTACATGACACTGCGCCCGTTAGCATATAATCAGCCATTCCTACTAACGTTTATGAATGGAATGAGACTAAAGCTTAATATAGGGTCGAGTGAAAGTAAGTTCTTCTGCGCTCTTTACTATTGATCCGAATAAACAAATAAAGAAGGGGGTGTGCTCAAGACGAATGGGGCTAACATTCTCTTTGACCATCGTCACTCAAGCATGTACAGTAAATGAAGGGACCGTTGTTTCAACAGAATACGGAGAGATTATTAGCCGCACTTTTGTTTCGATTCAAAATGCTACAGTGCCGATGAGATATTGTTGTAATCTTATAACTTTTGGCGTTACTAACGTGCTAACTGAGCCTAGATCCTACTGAACAGTGACGTTAGTTCGGATAAATGAAATAATACTTAAATGTTTTTGCACCTGTCTGCAGCATAACAGCGGATAAATGCTCCTGCACAGCACGAAATAGGCGAATGTGTTCCACTTTAATTGAAAAGTGGCTAACCTGCTGTCTCAATCTTCAACATGCCTGACTCACCAAAAAGTTTGGCCTGTCAGCATATTCGTGCTCTTTAGCCAGTCTCTCTTTGAAGTTACGTCTCCGTTCAAACCATTTACCTCTCCTGCCACTGTCTATCTGTGTCTCCCTCCCACTGTCTCCTTTCTCTCCCACTGATTTACAGTATATCCCACAGGCATTGTCTCCCCTCTCACTTACACTGTCTTCATTTCCCCCTTTTTCCGTCAGTGTCTTCACTATACCTCAGCACCTCAGAAAATCCTAGAAGGTCCAACTTATTTTTTCACCTATACACTGAAAGGTGGCTACACTGAGCCACAGCGACAGAGATCGCTAGAGAGCATTGTTCCGCCGCCTCCACGGCAGTCATTATTGAGATGTGCTAGAAGTCAGTGCTTGGGGAGAGCTCGTAGTAGTCAGTTCGTGTTGAGATGTGCTTGCTGAGATGTGATACTGAAAAATTCTTGTTGAGATGTTGTAATAGCGAATCGGTGTGGAGATATATTGTAATTATGAGAGTGATTTTGGTCAATATATGAAGGTAACGAAACTTGATTTATTTTTCATTATTTCCATGTTTTAAATAATGTGTCATAACAGGTTCAGTCAACAAAGCATCTGGCTTGTGTTCTTGGATTAGAGTGTAATTGTGGTTCTCTTGAGTAATTATGGTATTCGTATTTTCTTTAATTAATTCAGTATAAATGGTATTTAAAATTCTTGTGTTTTGAAGAAGAACCGTGCCAGATGTGTACGTTGAGTCATACTTCCACACACAGAACAGTTACTCTTGTGCTTGTTGTTGCGTTGGTTTTATAGTTGCTGGGGGCTTAATTAATTAACTGTGTTAATGAAAATTTCCATTTCATTCTTTGTTATTGTTCTAAGCAGTCAGATTGCGTAATAATAATAGTCAGGGCCAACCGGTACGAGACTTCGTTATCGGACAAACAGCTACTAAAGCAAAAAAAAAAATTAAAATTATTTGCATTCATAATTTTATTAAGCCCCCATGCACGTGGCGACCACTGCTTCGGATCGTCCCTTGGAATTCTTCTGATTGTAAAAATAGTGGACAGTAGCATTGTTGTTGTAATTTGTAGTTTAGTAATTGTAGTCTATTTTGCATGTGTAGATTTGATAATTGTCATTCTTATAATGGTATTTTTTCTCTGAATTTGATTTGTTGTCTTGTATACGCGTTTGACGACTTAATGCAATTATTTCAATTGTTCGTTAATCGTGATTGAGGGAAAATTTCATGTGAATGGTATTGTTGGTGATAAAGTCTTATTGTGTATAATTTTCGTACAGTGACGAGTTTTGTATATTTTGTAAATGATTACGCGATCAATGAAAAAGACAAAAATGATGAATAGTGAGAAAGACGAAATTGTTAACATGGCGAACTCGCCAACAGAGGAAAACACTGTGATGAATAATGAAGTGGAAAACAATGTAATAAGTCGGGAAAATAGCCCGCAACCATTTCAAAATTTTTCTCAATCAGAAAATTCACAGAATACGAGATTAACGATAGAAGATTCTGAAATAGTATAGAACACAGATAGCTTTACAGCTATGACGAAGGAAACTGGTTTTGCGGGAAATGTTAGGGGCGAAAGGAGTTTCGAATCAGTTACTATGGAGCAGTTGATGAGTGCTATATTAAAAATGGAAACACGGTTAGACTCACAAATGGAAACACGGATGGAAACAATGGGATCTCGGTTAGACTCACAAATGGGAACAATGGGATCTCGGTTAGACTCACAAATGGAAACAATGGAAACACGGTTAGACTCACTGGGATCACAGTTGGGATCACAAATAGGAACAATTAAAACAGAGATGGAAACAATGGAAACACGGTTTGACTCACGAATAGGGACATGTTTCAAAAATATGAAAGATGAATTAAAGAAAGAAATTAGAGAAGAAGTACAACCGATTTTGAATTCTCACAATAATAGATTAATTGCAGTAGAGATTAGACAAAGGGAACAAGATAGAGAACAGGAAGAAAGAGATCGCGTGATAGTACAGAAATTTTCAGAGTTAAATTTACAACGTGCACACGATAAGGAGGAGATATTTGAGAGAATCGAGGAATCCGTACCAAATGACAGAATAAATAATCTAACACAACAATATGAACAGTTAACTACCAAATGTGTCAACACTGAAACCCGAGTCGCAACACTTACGGAAGACGTAAGTAAACAGAAAGAAAAAATAGGTGACTTATCGGAAAGAGTTGAGGAGATTTCAGATAAATTGACAAATCTTAGTTTAAATGGGGATAGAGATTCAGATGATACAGCTCCATTACCATTTGCAGAAACCGAAGAGTACCAGAACATAAATAAGCATGTTGAAAATCAGGGAAAATTTAATGAACGCGTTAAAAAGGAATTTGAGGCATTACGAATGCAAGTCAAACAAATCGAAGGCGAAATCGTATTAAAAGACAGTAAAAGAAATTTAGAATCACAGATACCAGAGGGGTTTGAAGTAGATAATTTGTTTCATTTACGGGATGCTACAAGAGAGCGCCAGGCGCGCGAACTTGACAATAATCGACATTGGGACTGGGACAGACGCGGTAGGTCTTTGTCGCCGCGAGGCGGAAGCTTTGATTGTAAACACTTCTTGACTGTTCGGAAATTTAAGATCTTCCGCAATTCTAAGAATAACATACATCCATGTTCATGGTTGGATCGATTTACGTGCGCACTTCCGCCAGATTTGCCACTGAGTCACAAACTGAAATTTATGTGCAGCTATTAATGTCCTCAGGGGATTCACTATACTAAGTGAATATGTGCCGTAGCGCTCACAAGGCCCCGAGCTGTAGTGGTGCTATTTCCCTTTTAGTTTTCTGCACCGCTGCCTACTCTTTCACTATTCTTTGCATCTATAAAAACAACTCTTCTACTATCCATCTATCTAGACAGTAGGTAAAAAATAACCAGATTTGACTGTTTTACCCAAAAGTGACTTCGGAAATTACCATTTGAACTTACTATATTTTCTGCAGCATTCATTCGTAATTTAAACGAAATTTTACCTGATTATTTTCGTGACAATATTACTTCATATGTTGACGATATTCTTATTGCTAAACGTTCTTGGAGTGAGCATAACATTTCGGAAATCACTATTTGGACTTACTGTATCTTCAGCAGCATTCATTCGTAGCTTAAATGAAATTTTACCTGTTTATCTTCGTGACAATATTACTTTATATGTTGACGACATTCTTATTGCTAAACATTCTTGGAGTGAGCACAACAAAATTTTGGATTCATTATTACGTATTTTTGCAAGAGTTGGCATTACAGTGAACTTAGAAAAAAATCTGAATTTGGTCGTTCTCAGGTGAAATTTCTCGGTCACATTATTTCTACAGAAGGTATTCTTCCTGATCCAGAGAAGCTAGACGCTATTCGTAATTATGCTGTTCCTACCACAAAACGTGATGTTCGTAGTTTCCTTGGTGTCTGTAATTTTCTTAGACGCTTTGTTAGATTGGATGATTGGCCACACCTCATTTACACATTTCAGTTATGCGCACTTTGGTCCCAGAAAATGCTTTCATAAATTACGAGAAAATTGCTACTTCAGTAATATGGAAAAACGTATTCGATCTGTTCTTGCCAAATGCAAATTATGTCAAAAGGCTAAGCCGCCAACAGTTTCTCACAGAGCACCGTTGTTTCCTATCATTCCAGCGAAATTAAAGGAGATGGCTGCAGTCGATTTGTTCGGTCCAGTGGTTCGTTCTACTAATGGTTTTGCGTATATTTTCGTAGCAGTGGAATTAACATCAAAATATGTGTGTTTTACACCTTTACGCAAAGCAACAGCTCGTTCAGTATCTAATGCTTTCATCAAACATTTTCTTAAGGAAGTTGGTCATGTTGATAAGGTTATATCAGATAATGGATCACAGTTTCGCTCTAAAATTTGGCTTCGTACTCTACGGCGTCGTAAAATTAAACCAATTTTCATTTCACTTTTTCACCCTCAATCTAATCCTTCAGAGAGATGGATGAAGGAAATCAATAAATTGTGTCGTCTTTATTGTCATCAGAATCACAGAACGTGGGATCAGTATCTTCATCTTTTTCAAAACATTCTGAATGAACTTCCTAATGATTCAACTTCTTTACCGCCTCTATTGATATTAAAAAATAAAGTACCAACAAATCGCATTTCTGAAATCGTTCCTTTTCCGCCTTCACGAAAACTGCGGCATTCTGAAGTTGTGAACCTGGCCCTACGAAATATTGCGTCTGCGGCTGCAAGAAGAGAGAAATCAGCGAAACGTCCTGGTCGTTTAAAAATCTTGTCAGTTGGCCAGAAGGTGTTAATTAAGTCTCACCGTTTGTCTCATAAAGGAAAAGGATTGTGTCGCAAATTTTTTCTGCTTTATAACGGTCCATATAGAGTTCGCAAAATTATTCATGATAACACTGTTGAAGTAGAAACTCTTAAATCTCGGCGCTCTAAGGGAATACATCATATATCGAACGTAAAAATTTTTGTGGAATGACATACTTTTGAGAAACCAACAGCTACATGTAAACACGAAGAGAGTACAAGGATACCGCGCTGTGTTTTGGCGGCGGCACATACTTAAAGCAACAGTCAAGTCGGCGCGCCGCACAAGGCAGTCGTTGACCGCAAACAATCGCTTCCTACGTCACGCGCCTACAGCTGATCGAGCGCTCAGTGCGAATGCACTGACAGACGTAAACAAATACACAGTCTAATTTCTCCGAATAAATTCTGTATAAAGCTATGATGACTTCATAAATTATGTTATTAACGTTCAGTATTTTTCAGGATACGATTGTGTAAAATATTTAAGACCTTCAGGTAAATTCTGTGCGTGTCCGACGTTAAGACGACTTGCTTTGGAGAAAATTTCAGGAAGAATGTAATTTCGAAAAAAAAAGGTAATAAACTAAAAAGGGTAACTATTAATTGAGTTTATTTTTCAGGTAACATAATTCCATTTAGGTACGTACTTTAGACGTAATTTGCTGCTCGCGATTACGTGATTCATACTTTGTGCTAAATTTCGTGTTCTATGAATTTACTTGTGAAGCGACGTGCTTGTGTACATTAGCTGATTTTGACAATTATTGATTAATGAACAGTGTTATTACTTGTGTATATTATGCATCGCTTGGCTGCTATGCTTTTTCACTGATGTCATATTTTTTAATCATGTGCCTGCTGTGCTTATTTATTTAAATTATAATTGTCACCTGATTAATTGTGCTGATGTGGTTAGATATGTAAGTTATACTTTGTGATTTATCTGCTTGCGCCTTCATGGGTACTTATTAAGATTACATATGAACATTTATTTGCTTATGTCGATGTGATGCTAATGACCTGTTTATTGTGTAAGGCATGTTTGCTGCTGTGCGTATGGATTGCATATTTACACATTTCTGTTTTGTTGTCATAACTACTCTTCAATTTAGTATATAGAAATGCTGATATACTGTGTACGAACATAGAGTTTAGGTTACACTGTGGTATTAATTATAGATTGTTCGCTTGGCAGAGCCTCGTTGTAGGAATTGTGCTGCATCCACTTGTTGACATTCTGTTGTCTACTGGTATATTTACTCGCTATTGCATGTTTTGCTTACGCTCAGTGCCTTATATTTTTAAGATAAGAAAATGAACTGCTATAATTCGACGAACGACATTAGTACAAGAAAGTCATAGAAGTCACATGAGCTGAGGTTTTATGGAAGCTGTATAAATTTATGCTAACAGGAAGGAAGCTAACGACATGACATACCAAAACTAGGTTTAGACCATTGACAGTATTACACTGCATTTTTCGTGAGCAATTGAAATAGGAAATGACACTTGACACAAAAAATACTCCACATGTTTGCTTCTGCTATGATTCTTGAAGTGGTGTACACACTGTGAAATATTATGATCATTCACACTCCGTAATCGTACTTAATTACTGAGAGTTATTCGAACTAAAGTCTGTTAGAGGTCATGTATGCATTTCTTTTATTTAATGATGGACAAGGAACCAAAATGTATCTTATAATTTATAATGAGTAGAAAATTTGGGTCAGATGGATTACACAGAGGTTGTGTGTGGACACTGTGTCTTCGGATTGTATGGGATGATGAATTGAAGTTGCACTAGGATTTTGTCTGTACTTGTTCGAGGAGACTGACTAGAGGAAAGAGTTGTTATGGAAGTGAAATGATATTGGTGCTGAGGTTTATATGTATCGACGTATTATTGAGGTATTGAGATTAGGTGAAGTTGATGATTATTGGAGTTTTGGTGGATAAGAGGTAAAGTAAATGAGGAGCATATTGTTTTGTTGGTTTATATGGAACAAGGAGGATGAAGATGGCAGACTAGAACACTAAAGTGGAAGGAAGATTGTCTATACACACACTTGTTAAATCACTAAGCAGTATATACTTTTTTTTGAGAGAGGAAGCATGTGCATATCTTGGCTCACTGACAGTTGTTCAGCAACCGTACATTTTGATCTGGCTTGGCAAACATTGGTCTTGACATGATGACTATGACATTGACTAACTATTATTGACTGTTATACTTTGCTGCCACTACTACTTGATACACATGATGAACATAAAATTTTGACAGAATTGCATTTACACAGTTAACACTATTCAATTACACAGTAGCACTAATGTGGATGAAAGATGAGTGAGTGTGTTTTGTGTGTTTTCCTTTTATAATCCCAGAGAAGTGATCCCAACCTATCTCCTAAATATTATTTCACTTGTTTGTTGTGGCTTGCACTGACACCCATAAATATTATAGGTTAACTGTTATTGTGTACTGTAATAGTTAATGTGACAATTACCTGATATCATTTGTGTGTTTATTATGATTTGTATGTTTAGTGTAAGAGCATTGATAATAATTTGTTAAAGAAATTGTATGTGCATTCAAACTATTGTTCATGACTGAACTGTCTCAGTAGTTATGGTGAATAGTATGGACTGTTACTTGCACTTTTTCTACATGATTGGTGCCACAAGGACATGTTTAATTTCTGCTGATGAACTGTGTGATAAGTGATTGTAAAAATTATGGACTGTTACTTGTACCTTTTCTACAATATTGGTGCCACTAGGACATGTTTAATTTCTGCTTATAAACTCTGATGAACAGTGTGATCAGTGACAGTGTATTTTATGGAACTGCTTCTGCTGAGAAATGTGACTTGTTGCTGTGTGTACCTGCTCAACATTGCGGGTACCACTGATGGACTGCTTCTACTGAAATGATGTTGCTTCTTGCTGTCTGCACCTGCTCAACACTGCTGGGTGCCACTGACGGATTGCTTCTACTGAAATGAAGTCACCTGTTGCTGTGTGCACCTGCTCAACATTGCTGGGTGCCACTGATGGATTGCTTCTACTGAAATGAAGTCACCCGTTGCTGTGTGCACCTCATCAACATTGCTGGTGCCACTAATGGACTGCTTCTACTGAAATGGTGTTACTTGTTGGTGTCTGCACCTGCTCAACATTGCTGGGTGCCACTGATGGATTGCTTCTACTGAAATGAAGTCACCTGTTGCTGTGTGCACCTGATCAACATTGCTGGTGCCACTAATGTACTGCTTCTACTGAAATGGTGTTACTTGTTGGTGTCTGCACCTGCTCAACATTGCTGGGTGCCACTGATGGATTGCTTCTACTGAAATGAAGTCACCTGTTGCTGTGTGCACCTGATCAACATTGCTGGTGCCACTAATGGACTGCTTCTACTGAAATGGTGTTACTTGTTGCTGTGTGCACCTGCTCAACATTGCTGGGTGCCACTGATGGATTGCTTCTACTGAAATGAAGTCACCTGTTGCTGTGTGCACCTGATCAACATTGCTGGTGCCACTAATGGACTGCTTCTACTGAATTGGTGTTACTTGTTGGTGTCTGCACCTGCTCAACATTGCTGGGTGCCACTGATGGATTGCTTCTACTGAAATGAAGTCACCTGTTGCTGTGTGCACCTGATCAACATTGCTGGTGCCACTAATGGACTGCTTCTACTGAAATGGTGTTACTTGTTGCTGTGTGCACCTGCTCAACATTGCTGGGTGCCACTGATGGATTGCTTCTACTGAAATGAAGTCACCTGTTGCTGTGTGCACCTGATCAACATTGCTGGTGCCACTAATGGACTGCTTCTACTGAAATGGTGTTACTTGTTGGTGTCTGCACCTACTCAACATTGCGGGGTGCTACTGCTGGAACTGTCAACTACTTATTCTTGAGCTATGGAAAGCGTTTATGTGAATATTTGATAAACTGATTTTTTGTGTATTACTGTTTGTGAAAAGCTATGAGACTCTTACCTGCACATATTCGTCATTGCTGACGCTATTGATTGAACTGTTTAACCACATAATACTTGTGTAAACTTATGTAAAGTCACATGTATGAAAGAAATTGTATTGCTTACTGTATTTTATATATTAGGTTATTGAAAGGTCAGTGCAAAGCCAAAATTTTATCTAGTTATATGATATTTACGTATTAATATTATCTTTTATTTTTGTCTGTATTTTTTGACGAATTTGGTGGTATTTTCACCACCAATGCTGGCAAAAATACCATCAAATTCTAGCCGTGGAGGAAGGGCATATGAAAGGTGGCTACACTGAGCCACAGCGACAGAGATCGCTAGAGAGCATTGTTCCGCCGCCTCCACGGCAGTCATTATTGAGATGTGCTAGAAGTCAGTGCTTGGGGAGAGCTCGTAGTAGTCAGTTCGTGTTGAGATGTGCTTGCTGAGATGTGATACTGAAAAATTCTTGTTGAGATGTTGTAATAGCGAATCGGTGTGGAGATATATTGTAATTATGAGAGTGATTTTGGTCAATATATGAAGGTAACGAAACTTGATTTATTTTTCATTATTTCCATGTTTTAAATAATGTGTCATAACAGGTTCAGTCAACAAAGCATCTGGCTTGTGTTCTTGGATTAGAGTGTAATTGTGGTTCTCTTGAGTAATTATGGTATTCGTATTTTCTTTAATTAATTCAGTATAAATGGTATTTGAAATTCTTGTGTTTTGAAGAAGAACCGTGCCAGATGTGTACGTTGAGTCATACTTCCACACACAGAACAGTTACTCTTGTGCTTGTTGTTGCGTTGGTTTTATAGTTGCTGGGGGCTTAATTAATTAACTGTGTTAATGAAAATTTCCATTTCATTCTTTGTTATTGTTCTAAGCAGTCAGATTGCGTAATAATAATAGTCAGGGCCAACCGGTACGAGACTTCGTTATCGGACAAACAGCTACTAAAGCAAAAAAAAAAAATAAAATTATTTGCATTCATAATTTTATTAAGCCCCCATGCAACACACTTGTTTTAAATTTCGGTCCGAAATGTCCTGCTTGTTCGCCGGATTGCGAGGGTCCAGACCCCACCACATCTTCTCCCCCCTCCCCCCTCCTCGTCGGCAAGCCTATGTATGGTTCCCAGTCAACTATTTCTTTCGTGTACACAATCTTGTTGGCTCTCACTGCTGTTGTCTTCATTAATCTTTCATTCTCTTTCACAGCGCTTTCTCTCTCCCACGATCAGAACCTCTTTCTCTCCCACCGCCATATTTTTCTTTTACTCTGAGCACAAAAGAACGCGAATATGTTCGTATGCCAAAATTTTTGGTGAAGAAAATGGAATGAGCATTGAGACAGCTAGTTCCCCACTTTTTGATGTGAGTCTCTTAAAGAGGAATAAATTCGCTTTTTTATTTTATTTTATTTTTTATTTTTTTTCTCTCCAAGGAGCATTTTTCGGCTGGTACCCTTCCTTTCCCTGTTGCATCAGAGCGTGCTGCTTTTATAAAACGAATTCTGTAGTTCAGTGAAGTTTTGATTGCTTATTTGTATCCTTCGACAAATTTATGTACTTTGAGATACGGATACAACAAATAAGTACGCGTTATATAAGGTTAACACAAAATCTTTTGCTTTACGTTTTTTCTGGATGTGTTTTCCATCTACCTGAATTCATGGAAAACACCCAACATGATTTGTATCTTAAAAGAGTAAAAATGTTATTAGAAATATTTTACTGAATTTTCAGGCTTTCCAGCTTTACATAATTCTTGGCAGTCATTTACTTGTTGTCATGCATATTAAGAGCCTTTTTAGCTCATTATTTGTCACTGTAGTACCATTCTGCGCATATTTGTATATGTGTAAAGTACTCGTTATACACAGAAAGAGTGTCATAAAGCTGACTAAAAATAGGTGACCTCAGAACCGTTCAAATGACTGTAGAACCACTGTCATGTGTTCACTACACCAGTTAAAACTACATTTTCGCCTCAGACCGGATATTACGTGCATATTTTGCATGCATGAGTACGGAAAATTTGAAACTCTGGATCTCGTTAAAGGATAAAAATATCGAAAACAGTTACAAGGTTCTCTCAAATATCACCTTAAGGACACACGGTGAAAATTTCGAAGGTTTGCCGTGAACAGAAATTACCGAAGTGGCCATCCCCACAACTGTTTTCGTACCCAGAAATCATTATTGATCAATATTTCTTCACGGACCGCCCCTGAGCAAATTGTGCTTTTAAAAGCCGCCTAAGGTTAGCCCTAGACCGCACCTAATGAAAAAAATGTCTACATTTTTACTGTGGGTATACTTAGGATCGCTACCGAGATACGACCACCTGAAAAACCACATTACCGCGCGCGGTTTTTTAGAATTTGCTGGTACAGGAATGTCATCCACGGATCGATTACAAATGTGGGTCCACATGACAAAACGTGTGGTAATACAATAATGAGGACCTATATAAACAATATTAAAGATGTATATTGTCTATATTTTGTTTCTATACTTTTGTTACCCTGTAAGTTCCAGTAGGTTCATCAGTGTTAAATGCTTCTGCAGAGGAATTTTTCAATTTCTTCTCCGCTCTCGTTCACTCACAGTGACCTGCCTTGAGGCTACACGATTTTCTTCCTCGCATTAATTACCGCACACTGTGCCCTGCGTGACAAGCGCAGCGATGTCATCATTGATTTTTAACCTTGTCTCGTGTCACTACCAACATAAACAAGTGTTCACAGAGAAGTTAGTGTGACTTATCTTTTAGGATGGCTGCTTTTCTTGTTATCTCATGTGGGTATTAGGAATTGGACCACCACAAAAGTAAGTATTGAAGTGTTTTCCTTTTCTTTTTAAATCCCAGCTAAACATTAAGCACCGTAATGACGATGAAGTTCTTACGTCGTATTGTAAGCACGTAATTTTACGAGAGACACCTAACGTCTTGGAAAGCGTGTGCATTTTCCCGCTTCCTGTCCATCTTCCACCGACAGGATGGAAACTGTTGATCGTTGTTTAAACATCGTTAATAACGTGGAGATTGGTGACGCCAATATTCCAAGCGACTCTCTCGCATTTAAGATAATTTATTGCACAGTAGTGGGAATTTAGAACTTAGTAACGGTCGTTAGTATGTATTTCCGGTACACCACTTTACATAAGATGAGAGGCAGTTCATCCATGGACGACGAACCTTAATAAAGGGGCGCTTTGAGTTGCTATCCGCTGAGATTATGTTTGCTTGGAATGAACAGGTAGGGCCGATGTTTTCGGTATGGGTAGTAGCACACGTCTGCGGTCACTGTCAGGGCTGGGGGAATCGCTTTCAGCGGGGTCACACACAAGGCGCAATTTATTAATTCCTCTGGGGCGGCACAGATTTTTATTGGCTGCCGCTGCAGGGCGGTGAGCCGCGAAGCTGTAACGGCTGTGGCGGCTCACCCTCGGCTTCCCCTCCCCTCCCCTCCCCGCCCCGCCCCACCCCTCCCCGACTATACCGAACCGTCCCCTCCCCGGAACGACCTCTCCTCAACCAGCAGCCGACACACGGACTCTCATAGCCTTTTCTCGTCAGGTTCTGGTCTCTAAGCGGACAAAGTGGAATTTCGAGAATACAAAAAAACAAGTTGGTGTGCAAAAGGATAGAAGAGGTAACTTTCCGTGTGACTATTTCCATTCAGAAATGCACAGTAAATCAAGGGAGTGATGTTTCGACAGAGTATCGAACGATTATTTGGCCCATTATTCCATTAAATTGATATGTAAACTCCATTTTTGAGAATGTACGTCTGGAGTACGGGATTCTATGGGAGTGAATCATGGACAGTGGAAAAATACCAATAACAAGAAAGCCGAAACGTTTGTTGATACTGTGTTCCGGAAGGATGAAGAAAATTATTTGGACTAACCGGATAAGAAATAAGAAGGTAAGAAAAAATTTACGCTTCAAATCAAATCTAAAGACAGTGACAAAAATAAGGGCTAACCGCGCCGTTAGTAATATGGGACACTTTCAATCTCATTAGAATAGTAACAATCAGGGGATAGGTTCAGCAGTCTAATGAGAAGTTTTCTGTGCTTATGTTGACACCTTCCATTTTGGTGTCTATTTTGTCTTCATTGTAACTGTTTTGTGCCAAGAGGATGTAGTGGGACGAGAAATTGAAGCGTCACCCATCCACCAGTGTCAGCCCAGCTTGCAGGTGAATATAAGTTTAATTTAGTGTTTTGTTTATGTATTTTGTAATATTTGTAATGGTTGTGAATTGTCTAAAGTTTTGTATTTATTTTTATGTTTCATGTACGGAGAGGGCGGCGCAACGAACGGAGACAGCATCTTCACTGCCGGGACCAGAGAGAAAGTTGCTGGCCACTATACGTCGCGGGTCGACAGCCAAAGAGCAACAGAAGATCCTGAAACCGAGTTGTTGCGTCGAGCTTCCAAAAACTTGAAAAATAAGAATTTGTAGCGTTTCCACAACAATGACGTCATAGAAAGTTTAATCATGTTGTAAATGTTCAGTCCTATCTTGTCAAGGCTCAGGTTCACGTCTATATGTAGGAAGATAATAAACTAGTGGATGCTACTAAAGTTTAAATACGTGTTCCGAGAATTTATTTATGAAGAATTATGTTAATGAATTACTAATTTATTTGACAAGATTATTAATTTTGACAACGTTCAACGCGAGTTTGAGTCTTGAAAGTTTATTCAATGTGGTTTTAATATTTATTAAAGCAGATAACTTGCATTAATATAATTTCTGAGAAGAAACAAACGACATCTAAATTGAAAAAAGTTTGCGCAAACCAGTTGGACTGAGTGTCGTAATTCTGCGCATACGACTCAAATGATGATGTTTTAATTACAGTTTCGTTCAAGAACCATTCAGATACAATTTTAAAAAGAATTTAAATAATTTTGAAGTGTTTGTAACTGACGTAGGTGACGAAGTCTGCACATGGTCATATGTCAAAAGAAAATCATTTATACAAAACTTACGTCGTTACACTACAAGGACTGTGGTGCTCTCGCATAGAGTGTAGGGATTTCTTTGTAATCAGGTCGATGAGGCACAGAAAGGACACTGTACCATACACATAAACATGGCGTTATTAAAAACGTAACACAAAACTGTTCGACTCTCCTGTAACACTATAGTACACATTTCAGGTACCGCCGGTGACGTATCTCCTCTTGTTGGAACTGACAGTAAATGTATGGAAATAGAATGGAGATGCACACCGGTCACGTAGTCAACCGTTTTCAGTTGAAGGTTTGTCTGAGTACATTGAACCCCAACAAAGGGAAGGTCGATTTGGCACATCTATAGCGAATTTAAGTTATCAGAACAGGTGCAGAAATGGTTCCTCATTTACAAAACATGGCATGCAGTACCGCACTACTTCTGTTGTTTACAGCCAGTCCTTGATTGAAAACTATATCATCATTACTTTCTTTTAGTGTGTTTGGGAAAGCTGTGATGCTACACAGATAGACGAACTGTACAGAGAAAAATATCTGTATGAGAACCCGTCTTCCCGACAGATGTTTTGTCGTCTTGTTGTGACGCTTCAGGAAACGGAAGTTTCAACCCAAGGCAACATAATCGTCATAGAATTCGCACGGACGAAGCTGCAGGAGTTACTGATCTTCCTTCTGTTGCAATGAATTCACACATATGTACACGATTGCTTGAACGGGTAATTGGCATGTATATAACAAGTGTACGTCGTGTTCTACCACTTCGACATTCCCATGTCTATTATGTACACTTAGAGAAAGAATAGCATGGGAGTTATTTCCAGAATCACATACAGTTCTTTCAGTGGGCAGAGCGGAAAATCCTCGCCAAGCACAACACAATTTCTTCTCCGCGGCATTTTTTTTTAACCAATGAACGTACCATCTCAAACAAAGAGCAGTTAAATACAAGGAGCATCCATTATTAAATACTAGGAACATTCATTATCTGAAACTTCTGGGCAGATTAAAACTGTGTCCTGGATCGGGACTCGAAGTCGGATTCGAACATGGTTTTAATCCTGATATGGTAGATAGTTTTACTCTGCCACGAAGTTTCGTAACAACTCACACTCAGCTACAAAGTGAAAATTCATTCTCAGAACATGCATTGTTTAGACAAGTGGAACACTAGCATTACTGAGAGTCACTGTGCGGTGTGATACTACGGTTGTGCCGCAAATAATTTCCTGGCCACGGTTGAGTAAAACTACGTCTCCCTCCACCGCTAATACAGAAGACTACAGAAACGAGGCAGTTCATTCCAGCCAGTGATTACTTGAGGGGCTGTCACCTGATATGAGAAGTACTGTCCCTGAGGCACGGAGCAGTTACCACATAGCCTGGCACAGCAGAGGAAACAGAGTCGTGATATTGGTGACACAGTGGACAAGCAGAGCTGCTGTAGTGTAACCACCTCATTGCTTGTCCGTCCCCGGTAGCTGAGTTGTCAGCGCGACAGAATGTCAATCCTAAGGGCCCGGGTTCGATTCCCGGCTGGGTCGGAGATTTTCTCCGCTCAGGGACTGGGTGTTGTGTGGTCCTAATCACCATCATTTCATCCCCATCGACGCACAAGTCGCCGAAGTGGCGTCAAATCGTAAGACTTGCACCCGGCTATTGGTCTACCCGACGGGAGGCCCTAGTCACACGACATTAATTAAAACCTCATTGCTTCACTTCCAAGCTATGGTCGAGTTATGGGTTACATAATAGAAACAGCCATTTTAGCAAAACAAGGAAGGGTCAAACCCATATAAGTACTCATTTATAGTCAAATATACACTCCTGGAAATGGAAAAAAGAACACATTGACACCGGTGTGTCAGACCCACCATACTTGCTCCGGACACTGCGAGAGGGCTGTACAAGCAATGATCACACGCACGGCACAGCGGACACACCAGGAACCGCGGTGTTGGCCGTCGAATGGCGCTAGCTGCGCAGCATTTGTGCACCGCCGCCGTCAGTGTCAGCCAGTTTGCCGTGGCATACGGAGCTCCATCGCAGTCTTTAACACTGGTAGCATGCCGCGACAGCGTGGACGTGAACCGTACGTGCAGTTGACGGACTTTGAGCGAGGGCGTATAGTGGGCATGCGGGAGGCCGGGTGGACGTACCGCCGAATTGCTCAACACGTGGGGCGTGAGGTCTCCACAGTACATCGATGTTGTCGCCAGTGGTCGGCGGAAGGTGCACGTGCCCGTCGACCTGGGACCGGACCGCAGCGACGCACGGATGCACGCCAAGACCGTAGGATCCTACGCAGTGCCGTAGGGGACCGCACCGCCACTTCTCAGCAAATTAGGGACACTGTTGCTCCTGGGGTATCGGCGAGGACCATTCGCAACCGTCTCCATGAAGCTGGGCTACGGTCCCGCACACCGTTAGGCCGTCTTCCGCTCACGCCCCAACATCGTGCAGCCCGCCTCCAGTGGTGTCGCGACAGGCGTGAATGGAGGGACGAATGGAGACGTGTCGTCTTCAGCGATGAGAGTCGCTTCTGCCTTGGTGCCAATGATGGTCGTATGCGTGTTTGGCGCCGTGCAGGTGAGCGCCACAATCAAGACTGCATACGACCGAGGCACACAGGGCTAACAACCGGCATCATGGTCTGGAGAGCGATCTCCTACACTGGCCGTACACCACTGGTGATCGTCGAGGGGACACTGAATAGTGCACGGTACATCCAAACCGTCATCTAACCCATCGTTCTACCATTCCTAGACCGGCAAGGGAACTTGCTGTTCCAACAGGACAATGCACGTCCGCATGTATCCCGTGCCACCCAACGTGCTCTAGAAGGTGTAAGTCAACTACCCTGGCCAGCAAGATCTCCGGATCTGTCCCCCATTGAGCATGTTTGGGACTGGATGAAGCGTCGTCTCACGCGGTCTGCACGTCCAGCACGAACGCTGGTCCAACTGAGGCGCCAGGTGGAAATGGCATGGCAAGCCGTTCCACAGGACTACATCCAGCATCTCTACGATCGTCTCCATGGGAGAATAGCAGCCTGCATTGCTGCGAAAGGTGGATATACACTGTACTAGTGCCGACATTGTGCATGCTCTGTTGCCTGTGTCTATGTGCCTGTGGTTCTGTCAGTGTGATCATGTGATGTATCTGACCCCAGGAATGTGTCAGTAAAGTTTCCCCTTCCTGGGACAATGAATTCACGGTGTTCTTATTTCAATTTCCAGGAGTGTACTTTAGTGTGGCAGCCACTAGTTGTTTACCTACAACAATCTCCGAGCCCATATGTGCACACGGATCAATAAGTTTCCACCTCTGTTGCTAGCTGTGGTTCTATATCTCGCACTGAGTCCAGTGCTCTATGGCCTCCGAACGTTGGGCTACCTGTAGGCGTACGTCATCCCTTGTCGGCCTCCTGCCTTGGACCTCTACAGTTTGAGCCTGTGGCTCTGCCACATTCAGCCGCCATTTCGCGTGTGGTAACTTCTTGCTACCTGCCTCTGCTCGTGTGGACAGACACTGCAGCTGATGCAACCCGTATACGCTCGGTCCACTGTGTGATTCTGCGCGCCCCGTCCTACATTGTCAGGCAGTCTTCAGTCAGCAACTGGAGCCGCCGACCCTTGTTAAAATCAGCATCCGTGCATAATCGCTGCCGTCATCACATACCAGCCACACTAAGCTGTAAGTTGTAAGACAGCCCGCTGGCCACCGGATCTCCCCACGGGCTGTGTACAGCTTATGGCCTGGGAGAGTTGATTTCTCCGAGTATCATCATGATTACTGTAGTTGGTGAACATCTAAATGTTTTAACAATGACGTTTTCGTGACAACGCGTCTAACAACAGCCAGGAATTGACTCATCGCCGGCCAGTGTGGCCGAGCGGTTCTAGGCGCTTCCGTCTGGAACCGCGCTACCGCTACGGTCGCAGGTTCGAATCCTGTCTCGAGGATGGATGTGTGTGATGTCCTTAGGTTTAAGTAGTTCTGAGTTCTAGGGGATGATGTCCTTAGACGTTAAGTCCCATAGTACTCAGAGCCATTTGAACCATTGACTCATCACTCTATTGTACCACATCACTGGAGAGGCCAACCACCCCAGATCTAATGACTGCAATGATTGACCTTTATTTTATGAATAATAACCAAAACAACAGGGCACATCAAAAATTTTTCACGCGAGTACTACCATTAAAAAGCAGATTGCTTGTGTCGAATCAACAGAACTAGTATATAATATCTTTTATGCCCGTTGTCTTCTGAGTCGAAGGTTTACTACTAGATGGAACCGTCGTGGAGGAACTGTAGACTAACGAAATGTGCATATGACATTTGTGGCCAGGTTCCCTCTTCTGTGGAACTCGGCCGCCTGATGCATGTCTTTTTATCTGACGCCACTTCGGCGACTTGTGCGTCGATGATGAAGAAATGGTGATGAGAACAACACACACACCCAGTCCCCAGGGAAGAAAATGCACAACCTGGCCGGGATTTGGACCTAGGGCCACGTGGTCGAGAGTCAGCAACGCTAAGCACAAGACCACAAGCTGCTGACAGCTGTGGAGTGGCAGGCCCTGTCTCTCGATTTAACTCATGTAGACCTTTTTCTTTAGGCATCCATAAAATAAAACGTTGTGTATCGCGGCATTTCCACAACTCCAGTGAACAAGTGGAACGTGTCACACATGCTTGAAACTCACTTCTACAGGCAACAATGCCTTAGAACGCATGGATCAATGTATATCTCTATACATTAATACACCTTTGAGTTCCTATGAATGTTCAGTCCACCGGCCGGGGTGGCCGAGCGGTACTAGGCGCTACAGTCGGCAACCGCGCGACCGCTACGGTCGCAGGTTCTAATCCTGCATCGGGCATTGGTGTGTGTGATGTCCTTAGATTAGTTAGGTTTAAGTAGTTCTAAGTTCTAGGGGAATGGTGACCTCAGAAGTTAAGTCCCATAGCGCTCAGAGACATCTGAACCAATGTTCAGTGCGTTTTAGAATCCACACATTAAAGTACTACAAAATTGTATTACAAGTCCCCGTTTCTATTATTTATGAAGGTGATGATTTTCGTACAGATCCTGAGGAGCGGAAACTGATGCCAAATAAATAGAATATCAAATGTGCTATTTAAAGAAAAAGAAACAAAACAAACAACCTACCGCAGCAAAGTTACATGGAAGGCAATCACATCCGTTAATGCTCCCATGGCAGTTAAACAACATTTGCTAGAGATATTATTGTTTGGTTCCGGACAGAAAGGTATTTGGGGTATCAAGATATATGGGACACCCTGTGCTAACCTGTGTTATTTGTTGACATACACGACATTCACTGTAAACTATTACAGAATCCGTTTCACTATTACCCTGCTCACTGTAGGTGAAAAGGTTAAGGATGCAGGGATCTGGGAGTGGTAAACAAAAGGGCCCCGACTCAGCAGAAAAATTAAAGAACTTTATTTTAGTACCAGAAATTTACGTAACGGACACACCGATTATCTCGGCATTTTTATTAACATAATAAGATTACTGCACTGTAACGGCCCCAACATTGAAACGTAGAGGGTTTATAAATTAACCTTTAATGTGAAAAGAGTTAATAACTTATATAAATGTTTTATACAGCACTGAGTACAGTATATCTTCAAGTTTTATTTCCGCCTAACACTCTTAGTTCCAGACGTTTCCGCTAGATGGTGTGTGCGAATGAGTTACTCTAACAGTCACCATGGTGTTGTTTAATGGCTTCACCGGTGCAAAGCCTGCGCAGTGTTGTTTGACGTTTCATGAATCCAAATCCTCTATTGTAGTTCAGAGACAGTTCAGGACTAAACACAGCAAGCCACCACAACAAAGACGAACTGTTATTAATTGGTACAATGGTTTCACCAAAACTGGCCGTCTATCACATAGAACGCTGAGTCAACCGTAACTGGCATATCGTAGCTAGACATGCTTGAACATTATCTATAGCAAAAGAATTTATTTTCTAGCAAGATGCCGCGACACCACGTTATCATCGTGAAGTTGTCGCATATCTCTATAGGAACGTGCCGACTTGGTGTGGACTTGGTGAAACAATATCCTGTCCACCATGACCACCTGATTTAATACCAACGGACTTGTGTGTATGTGGTTACATTAAAGACAGAGTGTTTGTTCCTCCACTTCTCGGTAACTTCGACGAACTGCGACAACAGATAACACAAGCAGTTTCTACCATACATCAAGACTTGCTTCATAGGATTTGGCAGGAAACTGATTATAGAAGGGACATTAGTCGTGTTAAAGGTAGCAACATTGAACATTTGCAAATAAAACTTGAAAATATAGTGCATTCGGTACTGTATCAAACACATCTGTTAGTTACTTACATTTTTCACAATTAAAGGTTACTTTTGTATAACTAATTTGTAAACACCCTTTATTACAAAGCCGCCGATAATGAACAATATGAAGAAATTATTTAAAGGCGCCAAAAACAGGCTCAGTCTACTTACCAGAAATTATTCTTAAAGCGCCAGGAATGCAAAATAGTTTCAGAGGTGCCAATAAGTAACAGTACCAAGAATGATTTAAATTCCCCCAAAACAGATCAGACCATTTATCAAAACTATTTTAAAAATGTCAGAAAAACAAAATAGTTTCAGTGGCGCCAATAAGTAACACACTCAAGAATTATTTGAATGCTCTCCAAAAGCAATTTATACAACTTATCAGAAATTATTTTAAAAATACCAGTAATAGAAAATTATTTAAATTAAAACGCAAGGGCTCGGCCTGAAAAACTTGGTCGGAAGACTGTATTTACATTCAGCTTAGGGAGCGAGAGGCCGCTGCATTAATTCTGCATGGATGAAATACATTTTGGTTTTAGAGTTATAAAACGGAAAATCTTCAGTATACCAGGATGGCCGAACGTCTCTGGGCAGAAATATCATGGCAGAATGTTATGGGATCCGGCTGCAAACCCGAAAATTACTGGAAGAAGGAATACGCCGGGAAAATTTCAGAAGTTACAACAACGTTTACTTAAATAAAATAGCATCTTAAAAAAATACTTGTAATTTAAGATACGGTACGAGTTCTGAATCCTTTTCCTCTTACCACACAAAAACGCAAATGAATTTACCAAAATACCGAGCGCCAGCTCAGACGATTAAGCACGAAAACAGCCTAATGTAGGGTGCTGATCAGACAGTATGTAGTTACAGTTACTAGAAACACCCAAGGCGCGCACAACTTACAACTTGCAGCGCTTTCTGGAACTTTTAAACACGGAAATACTTAAATGCTGAGGCAGCCGAACTCACGCCAGTACCGTCAACAATGAATCGCACAAAAAAGTTCATTTCCTCGTCCCCAACTAAGATGTAGTAGAGCAGGCGGGATCTCACCATTAACTTTGATGATAACCGGCACAGACGTCTAGCAGTAAGTACATCTCAGTGAAGTAATTTCGCTGTGGAACCAGAAGTAGCCTCCTCCATGGAAATGCTGCAAAGCAACAAGTGTCGCTGAGGAACAGACGTGTCCCTTTGCCACTACCCATCACATACACCCCTCCGGACAGGAAATCTTACCGTCCTTGCAAGGTAACACTTACCCCTGTCCTGGTCAATCCTAGTGTACTCGTGGCTGCCAGTCGACTGCGCCAAATTTTACTGTCCAAGCCATTCTCTCGTTTCCTTCCTTTTTTTAGCGCTTGCGAGCCGTCTCTCACCCGCCCACTCAGAACCAACGCGCTCTCACGGCGTGCCGAAAAAGGAACTCCAATTCAAGGTGTCGCGTAAGCTTACTCAAAATACTATTATTATACTATAGTGAACTTTCTGATGCGTTCGTATCGGTGTATTTTGAGTAAGATTACGCGACACCTTTAATTGGAGTTCCTGTTTTGGCACGCCGCGGGAGCGCGTTGGTTCTAAATGGGAGGGTGAAAGTTTGACTGAGCACTGAAAGACCTAAGTCGAAACAAGGCCCCGGAAGTAGATAACATTCCATTAGAAATACTGATAGCCTTGGGAGAACCAGCCCGTGGCAAAATTCTACCATCTGGTGAGTAAGATGTATCAGACAGGCGAAATACCCTCAGACTTCAAGAAGAATATAATAATTCCAATCCCAAAGAAAGTAGGTGTTGGCAGATATGAAAATTACCGAACGATCAGTTTAATAAGTAACGGCTGGAAAATACTAAACGAATTCCTTACAGACGAATGGGAAACTGGTAGAAGCAGACTTCGGGGAAGATCAGTTTGGATTCCGTAGAAACGTCGGAACCCGTTAGGCAATACTGACCCTATGTCTTATGTGAGAAGGCAAACCAACGTTTCTAGCATTTGTAGACTTAGAGAAAGCTTTTGACGATGCTGACTGGAATACTCATTTTTCAATTCTGAAGGTGGCAGAGGTCAAATACAGGGAGTGAAAGGCTATTTACAATTCGTACAGAAACCAGATGACAGTTATCAGAGTCGAGGGGCATGAAAGGGAAACAGTGGTTGAGAAGGGAAAAAGACAGGGTTGTAGCCTATGCCCAGTGTTTTTGTTCAAATGTGTGTGAAATCTTATGAGACTTAACTGCTAAGGTCATCAGTCCCTAAGCTTACACACTACTTAACCTAAATTATCCTAAAGACAAACACAGATACCCATGCCCGAGGGAGGACTCGAACTTCCTCTGGGACCAGCCGCACAGTCCATGACTGCAGCACCCTAGACCGCTCGCCCCAATGTTTTTCAATCTGTATATCTAGCAAGAAGTAAAGGAAACAAAGAAAAATTTGGAGTAGGAATTAATATCCATGAAGAAGAAATAAAAGCTTTGAGGTTTTCCGATGACACTGTAATTCTGTCAGAGACAGCAAAGGACCTGGAAGAGCAGTTGGACGGAATAAACAGCGTCTTGGAAGAAGGAACATCAGCAAAAGAAAACGAAGATAATGGCAAGTGCTCGAGTTAAATCACGTGATGATGAGGAAATTGGATTAGAAAATTAGACACTTAAAGTAGTACGTGAGTTTTGCTATTTGGGGAGCGAAATAACTGATGATGCTCGAAGTAGAGAGGATATAAAATGTAGATTGGCTATGGCAAGGAAAGCTTTTCTGAAAAAGAGAAATTTGTTAACATCGTGTATAGATTTAAGTGTCAGAAAGTCTCTTCTGAAAATATTTGTAGAGAGTGTAGCCATGTATGGAAGTGAAACATGGACGATAAATAGTTTAGACAAGAGGAGAATAGAAGCTTTCGAAATGTGGTGCTACAGAAGAATGACGAAGATAAGATGGGTGTATCACGTAGCTAATGAGGAGGTACTGAACAGGATTGGGGAGAAGTTTGTGGCACAACTTGACAAGAAGTAGGGATCGGTTGGTAGGACACGTTCTGAGGGATCAAGGGATCACCAATTTAGTTGGAGGGAAGGGTGGAGGGTAAAAATCGTAGAGGGAGTCCAAGAGATGAATACACTCAACAGCTTCAGGAGGATGTAGATCGCAGTAGCTACTCGGAGATGTAGAAGCTTGCACAGATTAGAATAGCATTGAGAGCTGCATCAAACCAGTCTCTGGACTGAAGACTGTAAGGTGTCAGCCAAATCCAACACCTTCCATGAAAACCCTGACATGATAAGCAAATCCGGTAGTATGTCACATAGCTCCGAATAAATCGTGACATTAAATTAACCAAAGTAATATGAGTAACGAGTGAGCAAATGCAATACCACAGACTAACACAAGAATGCCTAAATGCATGTCATACCTTCCCACCGTGAGACAGACGCAGTTCTGAGGGGAGAAACGAGAACAGAAGCCGAGAGCAGAACCGTGTTATGCTGGAAGGCCCTACGATAAGGGACAGACACCCACGTCGCCAGCTAACCGCTAGGACCACCCCAGCCGCAAGTTTTAGCGTGAGACTTTTTCTCATCTCTGTTACGTCAGGACCACCCCCTAGCCCATGTTAAAGGATAGAGCCCTCCAGCCTAACAGTATAGATCTTACAATAACACTAAAAGGACCACACCAGCTGCAAGTTTTAACGTGAGACTTTTTCGCGTCTCTGTTATGTTGAAAACTTTAAAAACTTTGCCCCACCACGAAAAGTATAACGTTTCTCATTGGATAGACAGAATTTTTGTAGGCAGAGCTTAAGGTGAACATTGAGACCCTGATTGGTCAGATGAAAACACAGCCAGATAGTTTTTTTAAACCAACTTCGGTAAATTGTAGTAAGGAGATGTTAGGGGGGAGTTGCTTCCGAGACGGCGAGGTGAGTGGAGCCTGTGCTTCCCGCCGCCCCCTGACGAACACCGACAAGGTAATGAACGCACGTGATGCCGCATAACAGCGCATAAAGCTTCGCTCATAACTGCAGAAGTCTCATCTGTTACACCCCCTTTTTGCGTAATACTAGTGTCGATCGTCAATTAAAGCTCATGGTGTTCACATTTGCCACTTGAAGTAAAAATCTGAAACGCGATGATTTTTATGTTATATAGTTACTGAGAAGCCACATCAGCCACTGTAATTTACGACAAGTTAGATAAGTAATTAAAGATAATTGAGGGTCACTGTAGACCATTTTGATAGTTTTCTCTCTTGTGAAACTTAATTTAAACCTAGATTATAGATGTGATATGGCATAGGTCATCCTTCGATCCATTGTAGAACTTGGAAACCCACTCAGGGAATATTCGTTCACATTTTTGTTGAACACAGTTGGTTTTTATCATCCTGTATTAAAACATTTCCTTTTATCAATAGTGCAATTTATAAACAATGATTTGTGAGTGGAATAAAATTTCCAATGGTAAAACTGCTTTTTCGACGTTATTTTACCAGCTAACTAAAAATAGGAAAGCCTTGATCCCCTTCCACTAAATTTAGTTAGTATTAAGATTCTTTTACAGGGAGTGCAGTGGAGCTGACGCTGAAATCATTAAGTATTTTGTTATATCATCGCTAGTCTCACTGAACTCTTCTGAACTCTACATGTCATGTGTGGTCTGGCTTCTCCTTACGAGCAACAGGTCCCAGGTTCAAACTAGTCAATTCCCTAAAAAACACACTCAGAGCATTGTTGTGTGAAAGTGGCAGGGAGACACGATATAGAACAAACAGACACCACGCAAAATGTTAGATAATGGCGACCCTGCCAGGATGGTAAAATACCATGATTGAGGGTCGCCCACATGCGTAACTATGTCAGAAAAATATCCTATTAAAAATTTTTCGTAATAAAAAAAATTTTTTTTTGAAAGGCATAAATAGTTGAAAACAGTAGCTGCAGCGATAGATAGTGAGACATTCTAGCAGAAACAATAGCATAATTAAGTTATCAATTGTAAAAATTGTTAGAATTAAGTTTTCTCCTCAATGCAAGCGCACAGGTGGTGGATGCATCGTTGACAAGTTGGTTCTGACCCAACAAGTAAGTGAATCGTTTGTCAAGTCGTGTATGCAAAAAGTTTATGAAACGCGTGAGATCGTATGAGCGCATGTTGGCGCGAAGTAGGGCGCGTGAATTGCTTTTAAAACAGAAAATAAGGGATTCGGAAAGATTAGCAATGGCAGATCGAGACCTTGACCGAATTGAGGTAGAGACCCAGCATGAAAATGGACAGAGAATAGAGGACAGTACAACAGACGATGCAGTATCGAGAGAAATAGGACATATAACGCACCATAACGAGGATAATGTACGTCAAGGCATAGAAAACGTAAGTCAGCATACGACAGAGGAGCAGGAAAGTAGAGAGACAGTCGATGAGGATTCTAACTTGCGTCATGAATACGTAGAACCCATAGTAGAAGTAATCAGAGCTCCCTAACCACAGAGTACACGGAATGCGAGCAGAAACGTGTCACAGCACAGTTCAATGCAATAAGTTGCGAACCAACACTTGGGCGAAAACACAGAGCTTAGGACGTCGGAAGAAAACGCAATAGGACCCACCAATCTGGCAGAATTATTACAACAAATTACGGAAACCATGACAAGACAAAATAAAGAAATTGCGAACCAAATTAAAATTCAGAATGCAGAAACTACGAGACAAATGCGTGAGATTAAAGAACAAATCAAAAAAATTCAGTTACACCTAAGTCGTATTGAAGACGAGGCAAAAGAATCTCGAGAAGTGATTGGAAACTTAATAACAGGTCACAATCAATTGAGAACAGACATTGACAAGGTACAAGCGGACGTACAAACATTGCGTAATGACATTCAGGACGAGATCAAAACATTACGTAACAACACCCAGGGAGAAGTCAAGAAACTAGAGAAACAGATAAACGAAATTACTAGACAAGCAGCAGGTACAGCGCGTGAAGTTGTTGAAAACAGTGTGTTACACAAACGTATCACTAAAGCAGCGCTGAAAAGATATGATAACCGCATAGTCAAAATAGAAGAGCAAACGAAGCGACAATTTCAGAAATTGCGCACAGAGTTGTTGCAAACCATTGAAGAGCGTAGTGAACAGGACCGAACAAGCACACAGTCTGCAACAACATCCGTATCTGTAACAGCACCGCAAAAACAAGCAATTAACGGAAGATATCATGCATTTGCGATTCCAATCACAGGAGGAAAGTAACATACGGGATAATGGAAAGCCAGGTCGCGAAGAGTACAGTGCAATGCATTCAGCTACACGTTCACAACCGATGGAAGAAAATTATTGCGTACCACTCCAACGATACTACGCAAGGGCAGGCGAAAAGTTACAGTGAACAATATCCAATGGATCTACCACAACCGGAAAGAACGACGGGAGAAATGATCAGAAACAAAAGTGGCGAAGAATCGCGAATTTCATTTGGAACTATGACGAAGTACGACAACGATCATTTCCTCACAGACAGAAAATTTCAACACTTTCAAGAAGGAAATTCATTACATCCACGAACTTTTATTGATCAATTCCGTGTAGGATTACCAGAACACTGGACGCTAGCACACAAATTAGACTTTATATGTGCACACTTGTCAGGATCAGTCGCAGAAACCATGCAGAATGTTGCAGCGACATGCCGATCGTACGAAGATTTCAGAGAGAAGTTTCTCTCACGATATTGGTCCAGCGAAGCACAGAAGAGAGGGAAGTACGAATTATTATAGAACCCATATTTTGAAAATTCAGGAGAGAAGAGTCCCGTGAAATTTTTCGAATTAGTGGCAAAGAAAAATCAATGCTTAGATGTACCATACAGTGACGGAGAGTTGATTAAATTATGCGCGATGAAGCTACCACTGAAATACCAGCAATCATTAGTAGGTCGCGGAGGCAATGACGTCGAAGCATTTAAAGGTATTCTAAGAGAACTAGAGTTCATATTTTCGGAAGATGACGCAAGAAAAAGACGAAGCGCATGTGAAAACGAAAGCAAAAAGCAGTGGAATCCACAAGACACAGTACGAAGAAACAATAATTACGAACCATGTGATAACTTCGCACCAAGAAACGACAATAGATTTCAACAAAGAACCGGTTATGGATTCAGAAGAGAATATGGCAATAACTATAATTCACCCAGGAACGGCAACAACTATTGCAGAGGGAATAACGACAACCGGAACGGGTACTGGAGAACCAATAGACCGACAAATTATCAACATAGAAACCACTATCAACAAGCTGAACAAGAAAAGAGAATACAGATAGATGAGGTGGAGGTAAGACCACGAAACCCCGATAAACTTTCGAATTGACAGCTAAGCGCCCATGCCAAAGAGAATGGCGCACCGACCCAGGACAATTGCAGCACCTTGAACAGAGAAATAAAAATCTTATCACGAGAAGAGAAGAAGGAAGAAAGAAATCCGCAGGGACCAGATGAAAACGAAGACAGGAAAATAACAATATCGTGTTGGGACGAAATTAATTGGGACAATACTGACGAGGAAGATGAATTACCAGAGGCATGCACAACGAATGTAGGAGGAAAGGATGAAGTAATGAGTATTGCAGAGCTATTTGAGATGGAAACCAGGGAAAGCGAATTCAATGAGGATAATGCGCAGTCGACAGAAGTTGAAAATAAGTTACGAGCGGGCACACAACCCAACGTATATAATGAAGGAAGTTATGAAGCGATAATTAGAGCATTTAGATGCGATTATGTGGAAGTAGCGACGAAGAAGGAGAAGATAGACGAGGATGAGGAAAAAGTAGAGGATGTTGAAGAAAGCGTAAATGAAGGAAGAAATAGAGAAGAGGAAATAAAAGAGAGAGAAGTAGCAGTCGAAGCTTATCCTACAGAAACTTCGAATTCACAAGGGAAATTCCTAAAAAGACTCATGTATGATTCAGTGGAAGATTCTTTGATGCAGGAAGAAGAAGAACAAAACCAACCCTTTCAAATTCAACCAACTGTGAAGGCCATGGTAAAGCATATCCCAGTCAATATTGTAATTGATAGCGGAAGTGAACTGACTGCGATCTCAGAAAATTTATTCATTCAGTGTAATGCCAATGAGGAATTGCCAATTCTGAAAACACGCAAGATTAAAGTAAGAGGTCCTATTAGAAACAATGCTGCGGAAGTTATGAGACAAACAAGGTTAACTCTTTCGTGTCAAGGTCAAAAGATTGAAGCCAACTTCGTGATTATACCTAAACTAGCTGTAGATTTGATTATAGGTGCAGATTTTTTAAATGAGAGATGAGCGATAATAGATATGGGGAAAGGTAGCGTAACATTCGGGAATGTCACACTTCTCTTTGAGCAAAAGCTAAAATTAGAAGAAATACCAGTTATAAACCAACAATTAAGAATGATGTGAGATAAAGAGGATGAAGAATTAGAATGGTATGCACAAAAGGGGGAATCGCCTCAACTCATGTTAGAAGTCCATAAAGAAATCGACGAAAAATTGCAAGAAGATCAAGGTATTTCGGAACACAGTAAAAGAGAATTAGAGGGTATTTTACGAGATAAATCAGAGGTATTTTTACCTAAGACTGGCAGTATTAAACACTTTCAGTACAAGTTTGAAGATTAATTTTATTACTGGTAAATAATCAGCACAATATTTCAAGATTATGTTGCAGATAGTATCATCAGGAGAAAGAAGAATGAAGAGAGAGGAAGGTGCGAAAAGGAAAGTAGTTTCAATAAAAACAAAAACAAAAATAACACCAATAGTACCATAGATTAAGGTGAAGGGATAAAGCGTAGATAGTCTAACAGCATGAAATACTAAAATGCTATACACCACGACACTACTCAAAAGATAAAAAAACGAATTTGAGGATTTTTGTAGAAGTTAAGACTCAAAATATCTTAGAATTGTAACATGGAAAGGGCGCCGAAATTTGTAAAGCTTTTTAAGAAGGCGTAAAACAATGTAGGTACTAGACATATGTTAGATGATTATAAGTAAAACTTTTTGTAAGAACCATTGTAAAAACTCCAGCAAAGACCAGATGCAATGACCCACAAGTTGCAATGCGAGAAGTATCAGGAAAGAAAAGGACGTAATTAGCAAGACACGATTCCTACAAGGCAGAAGCGTTGAGAGAAGGGAAAGGACAGCGAGACCAACAGAGGGCTCTTGTATCGGAAGTCGGCAATAAATCCGCCCACTAAGCAGAACCCTGCTGGGACAGAAGATGGAACCACAGAGTGGCGGATCATGGAAGGGAATGGTGCAGGGACTGACAAGCAAACACCGGACTTTCAACGCTCGTAAACCCCAGGACGCACCCACTCAGCGGAGCGAGCAAAAAACGGCCCGACGAGAAGGCCGCTTGGGCAAGCCACCACTGGCAAAAAAATATGTGTAAAAGTCACACTACTGCTATTAAACAGCATGCTGATGCATGAAACTGAAGAAAACTTCCACAAAGTAAAAATGACACATCCAAACAATTTATCAAACTGTTACTAGGAGCTGAACTTCAAATCGAGTAGTTATCAATAAATATTTCCATATCCTGCTGAGAGAAGAACCAAGAAGCAAGTAAGAAGCAGAGAAAAAGCAGGAAGAACAGAAGTTGAAGATTCGCAAGATTGAGACCAAGAAAGAAGATGGGTGAAGAATAGACGACATACCTTCCCAAATCCCTATACTATTGTAAACTAGTCGTCTGCAAAGTATTACAACGAAAAACGACCGCTTTCAGCGACACATAACGATGACTGTCACGCATACAAAGCCAGTAAACCACGAGATTCTGCACTCACAGCTCCATTCCATTATGGGACCTCCACAACAGCAACACACACTTGCAAAGCCAACAAGGAACGACAAACGAAGCTGTACGTCGAATACTTGCACACATCCATCAATTCCATCACCTTCGTGCAAAAAAACATTCGCCAACCTCATGCTTAAACATTCATAGGATTGTGTGAATGTGTGAAACCAAATTATGTGATGTAGGAATTGTGCAAAAGAAACGTGTGAAAAAATAAATAAGTTAAGCACACCAGACAGCTAATGAACTACAAAATAACAGTCATTGACTATGGACTTAAGTAAAAAATAGACTATCGATAAAAATAAGTCATTAGTCCGGAAATGAACAGTACACAAAGAACAAAAGTAAGGCATAATGAAAACTAAAACTACATGCCACCTATTTTCTCCTCATAAAAATAACAGAATAACTATATTTTACTTATTTTCTCCTTATAAAAACAAAGAATAAAAAATTATCTTGTTGGATGTTTTCCCTTTTTTTTAAACATTTGTACCATTTGTTAGGATAATATCTCAATACTTGTGTATGTATATTTTTTGTCAAAGCAATTCTTGCAAATAATTCTTATTTATTAGTGTAACAATGTTGAAATGAGTGTCTAGAAACAAAAACATTTTACTTGTACATGATATTTAGATAATGTGTTAGGAATAGATTTTACATAATTACTACATTTATAAAAACAATATTTCTAAGAAAATCGATGTGAAAGACTCCTCACTTTCGATAACAAACTTCACAATTAAATAAAGTAAGAAAATAATTAAAAAATAATAATTATAATAGAATAAAAATATTCTTCCCTTGTCAATATAAACATATTTTTGATAATAATGTGGAAGTATGTAAAAATATAAATTAGTAATACAAACTAGCATAGAACAGAATAATGTGGCTGAACAGTAGGCAACAAAATTTAGATAACAGAATAATTTTTGACTGGCTTAGACAACGATTCAATCATTGCCTAACTTCAGTACAAAAATTAAGTTCAAACGGTGGTGATATGTAAGGTGTCAGGCAAATCCAACACCTTCCATGAAAACCCTGACATGATAAGCAAATCCAGTAGTATGTCACATAGCTCCAAATAAATCGTGACATTAAATTAACCAAAGTAATATGAGTAACGAGTGAGCAAATGCAATACCACAGACTAACACAAGAATGCCTAAATGCATGTCATACCTTCCCACCGTGAGACAGACGCAGTTCTGAGGGGAGAAACGAGAACAGAAGCCGAGAGCAGAACCGTGTTATGCTGGAAGGCCCTACGATAAGGGACAGACACCCACGTCGCCAGCTAACCGCTAGGACCACCCCAGCCGCAAGTTTTAGCGTGAGACTTTTTCTCATCTCTGTTACGTCAAGACCACCCCCCAGCCCATGTTAAAAGATAGAGCCCTCCAGCCGAACAGTATAGATCTTACAATAACACTAAAATGACCACACCAGCTGCAAGTTTTAATGTGAGACTTTTTCGTGTCTCTGTTACGTTGAAAACTTTAAAAACATTGCCCCACCACGAAAAGTATAACGTTTCTCATTGGATAGACAGAATTTTTGTAGGCAGAGCTTAAGGTGAACATTGAGACCCTGATTGGTCAGATGAAAACACAGCCAGAAAGTTTTTTTTAAACCAACTTCGGTAAATTGTAGTAAGGAGAAGTTAGGGGGGAGTTGCTTCCGAGACGGCGAGGTGAGTGGAGCCTGTGCTTCCCGCCGCCCCCTGACGAACACCGACAAGGTAATGAACGCACGCGATGCCGCATAACAGCGCATAAAGCTTCACTCATAACTGCAGAAGTCTCATCTGTTACACCCTCTTTTTGCGTAATACTAGTGTCGATCGTCAATTAAAGCTCATGGTGTTTACATTTGCCACTTGAAGTAAAAATCTGAAACGCTATGATTTTTATGTTATATAGTTATTGAGAAGCCATATCAGCCACTGTAATTTACGACAAGTTAGATAAGTAATTAAAGATAATTGAGGGTCACTGTAGACCATTTTGATAGTTTTCTCTCTTGTGAAACTTAATTTAAACCTAGATTATAGATGTGATATGGCATAGGTCATCCTTCGATCTATTGTAGAACTTTGAAACCCACTCAGGGAATATTCGTTCACATTTTTGTTGAACGCAGTTGGTTTTTATCATCCTGTATTAAAACATTTCCATTTATCAATAGTGCAATTTATAAACAATGATATGTGAGTAGAATAAAATTTCCAATGGTAAACGTAACTGCTTTTTCGACGTTATTTTACCAGCTAACTAAAAATAGGAAAGCCTTGGACCCCTTCCACTAAATTTAGTTAGTATTAAGATTCTTTTACAGGGAGTGCAATGGAGCTGACGCTGAAACATTAAGTAATTTGTTATATCATCGCTAGTCTCACTGAACTCTTCTGAACTCTACATGTCATGTGTGGTCTGGCGTCTCCTTACGAGCAACAGTTCCCAGGTTCAAACTAGTCAATTCCCTAAAAAACACGCTCAGAGCGTCGTTGCGCGAAAGTGGTGTGGAGACACGATATAGAACAAACAGACACCACGCAGAATGTTAGAAGACCACGACAACTACATAGATAAATAAATACAATTTATGCTAGTACTTAACGTAGTGCCCTTGAGTGTTGGCGTAAAACAGCAGCATCTGTTATAGGTCAGGAGTAATGCACTCTGAAAGCACTAGACAAAAGTTCATGAGCAGGCCCCTTTCATCCAAAATAACACAAACTGAAGTCTATAGAAAGCTGAAGGTTCAGGCATAGTTTTATGTGCTACAGCACCTGTGAATTGTGTAATCTTTTCCTCTCCATGTTACTGGCTTCACTTATCTTACTGAGCATTTAATTTTAGGAACCAAAATATTCATGTAGTATGCTCGTTGCGCTAACATGGTACAGCTACGATTACACACATACAACAGTGCAGAATAAATGCGACGCCAAGTAGCGGAGATCGACAAACTGCTACCGCTACAATGCGAAATGGCACGAAGTAGGCGTATCGTCTCTCTCCTCTATCGTGCAAACTGTGTACGAATTCTGCTATTTCGGAAGCAAAATAATGCATCACGGGCGAAGGAAGCACAATATGAGATACAAACTAGCAAACGCAAAGAGAACGTCCCTCTCTGAAAAAAGTTCAGCAGTGTCAAACATGTCGTAACTTGAGAAAGAAACTACCGAGAATTTTCGTCATAAGGACAGTGTTATACAGAACTGAAGCTTGCTGTATGGGAAAATCGGAAAAGAAGACATGTGGTGCTGCGCGATGCTGAAAATTAAGATAGAAAAGATGTCCTCCACAAAAGTAGGAAATGACATTATATGATAGGCTACATGGTAAGACGTCAGTGAAGCAATGTGTGGCGTGGAGCCTTATTTCGCCCCTGTGTAGAATCTGTATATCGGGAGAATGATTCATGAGTGCACAGAGACATTCAAGAAACAGTCCAAGAGAATGTTTCTGTGAATTGTTCGTTTATTTCTTCAAGGATTTTTTGTTTATTTATGTTTGTACAGTTTTGTATATGCTTGCAGTGGTGTGAATGATGCGTGAATGTGGGGTAAGTAAATATGTAGATCATTGTTCTACTGATGAACGTTGTGACACGGGGAATTTTGTATCATAATATGTTAAGTAAGTCTGTGGTAAAAGGAAAGCTAACTCGAGTGCAAATAAAAATAGTTAATAACATACAGTATAAATAAAATATCAGAATGTTAAATATTTATTTCGGAAAAAAGTACAGTTCGAAAGCGTGTTGTTTGTTGGTTGGTTAGTCATGAAAAGCGCTGATTAACGCAGGAGAATAATGGTTTTCTATTGGCCTTCAAGAAAACTGACCAGTCAGAACGGAGTATTCTTCGCGCGTTTTTTCTCTTGGAGATACAGAATGCGCACAGTAGTCTAAATAGTCGGAGACCAGCCTTTCAATGGTACAGTCGTGTGCAGTATGAGCTGCGAAGGAAGTTATAATTTGCTGGTTTTAGTTGTGCTACATGTTTCAAAAGTGTTTTAAAGTGAAGGTGTTTTTTAGAAACTACAGATTTTTTAAGTAACTTTGTGCAGGAGGAAAGCCAGCAATTCCGCGTGGCACGCTGAGTAGATCGGTGATCAAAAACTTGAATGTGTTAAGTTTAGTACGGCCTTGGCAGTGAACGTGTACATTATCAGGGTTCATAATATACCGAATTTTTGCCAGTATTTCCACGTGTCACTCAAAATTAAGATCTCTTCCCGATACTTGGAATAGTTACGTTGTATGCAGCCTGGTGAGAGTGGCAGTACGGTAGATTTTCGGCTCGGCTTTCCTACCGGCGATCTGCTGCAACGATTTCACAGGTAGCTACAGGTAATGGACGAAAGGAACCGTGCCGCCGCCATTGGTCATAGAAGTAGCCGCAAGCGAACATGAAAGGGAAAGCAAAGTTTAGAAATCACAAGATAAATGAATTTGACCATTGTTTGAAGATTCTACTGTGAGATGAAGAAACTGACACAAGAAAGGAAATCGTGGCTTGGCGCATCAAATCAGCGGGAGGACTGATGAAGAAATGCAAGGAGATTTCATAGCACTGCTAGCAAAAAGTGGTGAGTACGGTTAAATCGCATTCTTGACACATGATATTCTTGGATCTCACATTGTTTGACTTCCCAAAGAAAGCGAGGACACGACGCAGATTGAGGATTCATGTTTTCCATTCGTCTGAGAGGAGGGGTACGCGGTAAGAGTGAATCAGGACTATCCTACATACAGTTTCGGCTGCACATGCGAGGTTCTTCTAGATTCCCAGGAAGGGCCACAGGTAGGGTTCAGTGACGCCGGGCAGACAACTGTGTCAAATCGGAAGCCAGGAAACTCCACACTACACACACAACTGTCACGACACCAAATCAGTCGTCTCGAGCCGAGGAGCTGAAGGCAGAGGAGCTACTGTGCTAGGGGCCATCTGATTTCAGTAGTCAAAATTTGAACAACTGAATACAAGCCCTAAACGAAAGCTGAAAAGAAACAACTGAACCTGAAGGAAACAACTGAACACAATTTCAACAAAACGTCCTAAACGAAAGGCGGGAAAACGCCGTAAGTGGGATGAAGACTGTGAACAGACAACAAAATTGCGACACGAGGTATTCAGAACATGGAACAGCAACAAATCAAAAAATGCACCTAATACGTTCCTGTCAATTAGAAAAGCAGCATAAAAGTTAATCAGACAGACAATATGAAAACAGTAAGTGGTATTGAAGACGACTTCCATAAACACAAAACTAAGATTGTTTAGAAAGTATTTAAAATGATCTAAATGGGAACCAGCCGCAGAATCTTAGCTTTAACAAGGAAAATGGACAGCTGGAATTTAACAACCGATACCTGCAGAGAACTTGGTAAATATTTTTAAAAAAGTTCTAAATTTCCCTGAGCCCACAGAAGGGTTTACACCAGAAATTCGCCTACTGCTAGTCCAGATTTACAAGCACAAAATGAAAAGGAAATTGTTAGACAACTTAGAGTCTAAAAAATATCGAAGCGTTTAATGAAGATGGAATTCGGCAGCTGGCCAATGAAACCTTAAAAGAAACTGCATTCATCATGCTAAACTTTTCGGGAAAATATGGGATGATTGGAATAATGCATTGATACATCCATTAGATAAGAGAGGAAACATTATTGATGATTATAAAGGTATTTCTCTTCTTCCCTCCCACAAAAAATTCAGTTTCACTGTATGCTGTGCCGAGTTCTAAAAGCATAATTGACGAATAACATGCTGGTTATAGACCAAATAGTTGTTGCCTTGACCTAATTTAAGTTCTCAAACTCTGAGACATCAAAAACTATAATAAGAATGGAGATTGTACTATGATAAATTAAAAAGCTTATCAGTCAGTAGTCTGAATATCTGTATTCCATATTATGAAATAACAATGTCTGTATCTCAAAATCATTGCAATTATTAGCGAAAAACCGAAACGTAAAGAATCTAAGATGAAACTATAGAAAGAAATTGCAATCTTTATAAAACTGAAACAGGAGTGAGATAAGGTGATGGACTCTCTCCACTGCTTTTCAGCTACGTCATAGAAAAACTAATCCAAGACAGGCAGAAACTAAAATCGTGACTTAAAACTGACAAATCAATCGAATTAAGAAGAAGTAGTAGAAGGACAAATTGCTTACCTTTTGTAGACAACCTGTCGATTCTATGCCCGGACACTGAGACAGCACAAAAGCAATCAGAAATTCTGAAGGGAACAGTGGAAAAAGTGGGACTACAAATATCATTTGCGCTCCATCGCTTAGTCATCGGTAGCGAGAGGCTACACCTTTGGCAGATGCTAAGCAACCTCCCTCCTGGCGACGAGAGAGAGGTCGCTAAGCAACCTCTTTCCAGGCGACTGGAGAGAGATATGCGCGCGATGGGCCGCGGTGACATAATATCGATCTGCTTTGGGTCAATTAAGTGTGGTATTGTTGAGTTATTGGGTTCTTTTGGCAGCACTTAGCTTTTGGCGTGTTCGTGTTTAACAAGTGTCTGCCACGGTAAGCTCAAGTTTTTTGGTCTGTTGACGACATTTACGTGTGCTAGGCGAGGTAAAGTGTTAAGCATGAATCAGTTAAATCTTTCGGGCTCTAATTCATTACTACCTTTTGTAATCTGTTGTTTGTTTGTTTTAAAATGTTTAAATTGAAAAATCATTTTTGAGTGTAAATTTTATTTGGCAAGTGATTATTTTTTGCGTAATGTGAGCATTTGCTTGACATTTACGATTATTGAAAAGATACTCTTGAATCTGTAGAGCAGGCTTTGTTCGAAGTTAAGTATTTTGAGACCATATCATATGAGTGTGTCAGTAAGAACAAACAGCCCGCCCTGTTAGCCGAGCGGTCCAACGCACGGCTTTCCGGAGTGGGAAGGAGCGCCTGGTCCCCTGCACGAATCCGCCCGGCGGACTTGTGTCGAGGTCCAGTGAGCCAGCCAGTTTGTGGATGGTTTTTAGGCGGTTTTCCATCTGCATCGGCGAATTCGGGCTGGTTCCCCTTATTCCGCCTCAGCTACACTATGTCGACTATTGCTGCGCAAACAAGTTCTCCACGTACGCGTACGCCACTATTACTCTACACGCAAACATAGAGGTTACATTCGTCTGGTGTGAGACGTTTCCTGGGGGGGTCCACCGGGGGCCGAACCGCAAAATAACCGTGGGTTCGGTGTGGGGTGGCGGAGGGGTGGACTGCGGTAGTCGTCGTGGGGATGTGGACCACTGCGGCTGTGGCGGGGACGGAGCCTCTCCGTCGTTTCTAGGTCCCCGGTTAACATACAGTACAATACACACAAGAGCAAACAGCGCGCACTCATATAACTGATTCGGCTCAATGGGCAATGAGTACTCCATCTTCAGTGCGGATGCATAATTACGTTCGACCCCGTGTGGGTATCCCAAAATAACCAGCACTGAGGATATGGACGGAGACTGCGGGTAGGTGGCCCTCGGTGAGAATGTGGGTCGGCCGGGAGCCGATTAACACTGTGTCCGGATGGTGCAGTGGCAATAGAAACTGCATATTAAGCGCTAGATCCCCGGTTTGAATCTCACTCCGCCACACATTTTCACTCGCATTAAGTCCCGATGCATCTTCCTTTCTTCCCTCTCCACCCTCAATTTACGTTCTGAGAGCACTTTTTCGTACAATATCTGCGGCCCCAGTTTTCTTAATCGTTACTGTAAGTTGTATTACGCCCACTTGTTTATAAAGTCATGGTCATGACGGCTCACTGGTTGAGCTTGGCCGCTTCTTAAACCTTCTTGAATGTTACTTCTCGTCATATGTCTAATGTAATTTTTTTTCTCTGCTTTAGTATTGTTTGCTGATGTAGAGTGGACCAGGGGTAGCAAAGTCTACAAATAATTAAAGACTACAAATAATTAAATTCACCTGTACGTACCTCCTGTAATCATGTTTTTGATATCTCAAAGTTTCTAAATCTTGCTCATTTGCTTGATACTCTTTCAATAGAGAAATTTTTTGTTGAGTTATTATTACCCACTAAGTGGCATTCTCAGACTTCTAACTTTTTAAAAATTCTTTCAAATGAGAGTCATTCATTCTCCTGACATACATGGCATTTCGTAATAAAAAAAAGCGAAGCGAAATATCTGAATTTTTAAGGTAATTAATTTTAATTGATGTGTACAAGTAAATGTCTTTTCTGGTGCAAAATGTCGATTTTACTTCCCAGCGTCTTACTGCTGTCAGCTCTCCGCTAGCTGCCCCATTCAAAAACCGAGACACAAGTCTAGCAATAAACTTATAATAAAAATCCTAAAACTTAATTACAGGAACATCGAGTGAGTGCATCTTTTCAAGTATTTTGGTGAAACGATTCAAGAGGCCTGGAAAAAAAATGGTTACAAAATTCGTTGCCACAAAATGAAAACAGCTTTCAGATCCATAAAAGATATCTACAATGAAAATGTATATCAAAATACGAAAAAGTGACACAGTAGACACAGTCATCAAACCGGTGTGTGTTTACGTGGCTGAAACATTCATTTTAAACAAAACGAGAGACAGTGAAGAAATCCAAAAATGAGACCAAGAAGTAATCAGGAAACTTTTATGTCTAAATAATACCGAAGAAGGAAACTACGGACTAAGATCAAATAAAGGAATTGAAAAATACTGCAACATTTATTCAAAGATGAAGAGAAACAGGCTCGCATTCCACCACACCTGTCGCATTAACTAGCAACATTATGTAACTGTACGAAAATCATAGTAAAGTTAAAAACGAACAAAAAAATAGATTGGTGGAGTTGGAGAAGACCAAAACGAAGGAGAAATAACACGACTAGATGCACCAGACACGAAATTTTATGCAGAAAATTTAAAAAGAAGCAAACTGAATTCTGCGAATGTGGTTGCTGTACATCATGTGTTCCAGTAAGACCCACGTCCCGACGTCAAGATAACAAAAACTAATGAACGTATGTTTTCATGTTACAGTATAAGTGTTGAAGTACTATAACAGTAAACTACAACACCTAATCATTCACATTTTATCGACCCTTCCAGTTTCTACGTATAAATGTGCGCGTTTGTAGGTATGTATTTGGGAAGATGAAAAAAATTCTCAGAACTAAATGTGCTGGAAAATATCTGGAAACTATGGATCCAAAGCTAATACCTGTGGTTTTAGATTACTTTTACATCTCATCCTTTTCCCACTTCCACCCCCAACCATGTGCCAAGGAGTGAAATGTCACCAGAACCGTCAATCCAACAAAGCGATTTTGTAGTACAAACAAAACAGGAAAGTAAAACCTCCTCGGTACTATCAATAAAAGCTTTTTCGGTTATAAAAAAGTAGCAACTGCGGTCGATATATCCGGGTAATACAATGTCTTTTAGTGTAGTTTTGTGGGAAATCTTGGATGCAAACAAAATAAGCAGTTTTCTCAAAAAAAGTCTTTTCAGAAATAATTCACCTGAATCACAGCTACAGAAACACTACGATGTTTTCACATTTCTTAAGTTAGCTGAAGTAGTTACAGAAAAGTTGTGCTACATGGAGGCAGACGCGTCGCAATTAGTGTCATCAAGCTAAGTATGCTCGTCTGTACAATGGCAGGAGCACATATAAACAAAACCAGGCGAAGATGGAAGATGGAGTTCTCCTACAACTGTTCGCTGCTGAGTTACAGATGAAGACGGTGAGAGCTGGAGGCACAGAGAGTGAAAGAGAAAAAGAGAAAGGTAGAGAGAGAGAAAGAGAGAGAGAGAGAGAGAGAGAGAGAGACGTAGACAGAGGGAGAGAGAAGGAAGGGAAGAGAGAGAGGAGTGTGTGAGGCGGAAGGCTCACTTCACAGCAACCTCAGCGTTAAGTTCTGAGAGAGCTCGCAAAACAACAAGTGATAACTTTAACTTAGTGCTTTGTCGGCTACATTAGAGTGAAATGAAACACAGCTGAGTGACTCGAGGGCTCTCGAGGCTGTTCAGAGGCTCCACACAGAGAAAGCCCAGCTCCGGAGCTCCGTACAAGACCCTCGAAAGAGCGGACAGCGCCGCAGAAGCACAAAGCGAGCTCTTGGCATCTTCTCCGTTATAGTTTCGCTGAAAATTTTCTGAAGGGTTTTTCGTTCCGTAGCCTAAAGCGCTATCTTTCAGCACTAATTAGAAAGTAAACATTTCCCAGTTCACTGGGGATGGGAAAGCATTATCATGTACAGAGACAGATTAATACCTTTATTATGGCCTTTACTGTTAGCTGAGTATTCTACCTATATGGTTAGAAATTATATTACTGTGCTATTGTCATTGTCAATAACATTATTATCATCATCATCTGCATCACAGATGGAAAGCATAATAAATTTTGGTACCAAATTACACACCAGCTGTCACTCCTGTGAGGCACCAGCGATTTTTCTGCTTTATTTCTTAACTTATTTCTATTGCATTTTTTAAATACAGGGTGTTTCAAAAATGACCGGTATATTTGAAACGGCAATAAAACCTAAACGAGCAGCGATAGAAATACACCGTTTGTTGCAATATGCTTGGGACAACAGTACATTTTCAGGCAGACAAACTTTCGAAATTACAGTAGTTACAATTTTCAACAACAGATGGCGCTGCGGTCTGGGAAACTCTATAGTACGATATTTTCCACATATCCACCATGCGTAGCAATAATATGGCGTAGTCTCTGAATGAAATTACCCGAAACCTTTGACAACGTGTCTGGCGGAATGGTTTCACATGCAGATGAGATGTACTGCTTCAGCTGTTCAATTGTTTCTGGATTCTGGCGGTACACCTGGTCTTTCAAGTGTCCCCACAGAAAGAAGTCACAGGGGTTCATGTCTGGCGAATAGGGAGGCCAATCCACGCCGCCTCCTGTATGTTTCGGATAGCCCAAAGCAATCACACGATCATCGAAATATTCATTCAGGAAATTAAAGACGTCGGCCGTGCGATGTGGCCGGGCACCATCTTGCATAAACCACGAGGTGTTCGCAGTGTCGTCTAAGGCAGTTTGTACCGCCACAAATTCACGAAGAATGTCCAGATAGCGTGATGCAGTAATCGTTTCGGATCTGAAAAATGGGCCAATGATTCCTTTGGAAGAAATGGCGGCCCAGACCAGTACTTTTTGAGGATGCAGGGCGATGGGACTGCAACATGGGGCTTTTCGGTTCCCCATATGCGCCAGTTCTGTTTATTGACGAAGCCGTCCAGGTAAAAATAAGCTTCGTCAGTAAACCAAATGCTGCCCACATGCATATCGCCGTCATCAATCCTGTGCACTATATCGTTAGCGAATGTCTCTCGTGCAGCAATGGTAGCGGCGCTGAGGGGTTGCCGCGTTTGAATTTTGTACGGATAGAGGTGTAAACTCTAGCGCATGAGACAATACGTGGACGTTGGCGTCATTTGGACCGCAGCTGCAACACGGCGAACGGAAACCCGAGGCCGCTGTTGGATCACCTGCTGCACTAGCTGCGCGTTGCCCTCTGTGGTTGCCGTACACGGTCGCCCTACCTTTCCAGCACGTTCATCCGTCACGTTCCCAGTCTGTTGAAATTTTTCAAACAGATCCTTTATTGTATCGCTTTTCGGTCCTTTGGTTACATTAAACCTCCGTTGAAAACTTCGTCGTGTTGCAACAACACTGTGTTCTAGGTGGTGGAATTCCAACACCAGAAAAATCCTCTGTTCTAAGAAATAAACCATGTTGTCTACAGCACACTTGCACGTTGTGAACAGCACACGCTTACAGCAGAAAGACGACGTACAGAATGGCGCACCTACAGACTGCGTTGTCTTCTATATCTTTCACATCACTTGCAGCGCCATCTGTTGTTGAAAATTGTAACTACTGTAATTTCGAAAGTTTGTCCGCCTGAAAATGTACTGTTGTCCCAAGCATATTGCAACAAACGGTGTATTTCTATCGCTGCTCGTTTAGGTTTTATTGCCATTTCAAATATACCGGTCATTTTTGAAACACCCTGTATGTCGGTGGAATCATCCTAAACAAAGACTGTTCACGGATATTTCATAAGACGTCAAATGCCAAAAATAAAATTGGTTGTATTTAACTGAAAAATAGATGCGGAAAAGTACAATTTCGGCAATATTTCATTTGCAATGTGAACATAAATGTTCTGTGTAGATAATGTCGTACAGAGCACACCATGACCAGCTTTTGTTTGAGCATTCCCCACTTACAAGTCACAAGCACCAAAATTTTTAAAGGTCTTAAGAACACCAGAGATAGAGCAGCTACGGTGGACACCCAGTATATTTCTTCTTGTGTCGATCTCGCGCTACTACTGATCAGTTACCTATTACCGTGTTGAAATATGAGAACTGACAACTACTTATTGATAAGCTTTTACAGAACGTTCGAAGCAATATCTTGAAGACATCTAGTACGATGATGAAGGGTTGGGAATTCAAGGCTATTTTGAAACCGAGCAAGGGATGGAAGAAAATAATAAAGGACCAACAACCACACGAGAAGAATTTGAACTAGCACCTAAGGCGCTAAAGGACAACAAAGCAACAGGACCGGACGAAATACCAACAGATCGTGTTAGAGGAAAGGACAAAAAAATGAAATAAGTACTGTACAATTCTACTGTAAGAAGCTATTACAATTTCAAAATCCCAGAAGAGTTTACTAAAAGCAGGACTGTCACCTTACCGAGGAAAGGAAATGTCACTGAGTATTCAAACTACAGATGACCTAACATTGCTGTTGCACGCGTCAAAAATATTGATCAGTGTAATTTTTCTTTTGTTTTTTTGTGTCACCAGTCTTCTGAATAGTTTCATGCGGCCTGCCGGAAATTCCTCTCCTGTCACATCCTCTTCATCTCAGAGTAGCATTTGCGACCTACGACCTCAATTATTTGCCGGATGTATTCCAATCTCTGTCTTCCTCTACAGTTTTTGCCCTCTACAACTCATTCTTTCACCATGGAAGTCATTCCATGATGACTTAATAGATGTTCTATCATCCTCTCCCTTCACCTTGTCAGTGATTTCCATATATCCCTTTCCTCTCGATTCCGCGCAGAACAGTTCACCTAATTTTCAACATTCGTCTGTTGCACCACATCTCAAATGCTTCGATTCTCCTCCGCCCCGGTTTTCCCACAGTCCATGTTTGACTACCATACAATGCTGTGCACCAAACGTAAATTTTTAGAAATTTCTTCCTCAAATTAAGACCTATGTTTGATACTAGTAAACTTCCCTTAGTCAGGAATGCCCTTTTTGCCAGTGCTAGTTTCCTTTTGATGTTCTCCTTGTTCTGACCCTCACTGGTTATTTTGCTGCCTAGGTAGCAGAATTCCTTAACTTAATTTATTTCGTGACCATCCATCCTGATGTTAAGTTTCTCGCTGTTCTCATTTCTGCTACTTCTCATTACTTTCGCCTTTCTTCGATTTACTCTCAGTCCATATTCTGTACTCATTAGACTGTTCATTTCATTCAGCAGATCATGTAACTCTTCTTCACTTTCATTCATGATAGTAATGTGATCAACGAATCGTATCACTGATATCCTATCACCTTGAATTTTAATTCCACTCCTGAACCTTTCTTTTATTTCCACCATTGCTTCCTCGATGTACAGACAGAACAGTAGCGGCGAAAGGCTTCATTCGTGTCTTACACCCTTTTTAATACGAGTACTTCGTTCATGGTCGTCCACTCTTATTATTCCGCCTTGGCTGTTGTACATGTTGAATATGTCCCGTCTCTCCCTATACCTCACCCCTACTTTTCTCAGAATTTCGAACATCTTGCACAATTTTACATTGTCGAACGCTTTTTCCAGGTTGACAAATCCTATGAACATGACTTGATTTTTCCTTAGCGTTGCTTCTGTCATCAACCGCAACGTCCGAATTTCCTTTCTGCCACCTTTACCTTCCCTAAAGCCAAACTGATCGTCATCTAACTCATCCTCAATTTTCTTTTCCATTCTTCTGTGTATTATTCTTGTCAGCAACTTGGATGCATGAGATGTTAAGCAGATCGTGCGATAATTCTCGCACTTGTAAACTCTTGCAGTTTTCGGAATTGTGTGGGTGAAATTTTGAGAATGTCAGATGATACCTACCCAGAATCATACATTGTACAGACCAACATGAGTAGTCGTTACATTGGCGCTTCCCCCATGATATTAGAAATTCTGGTGGAAAGTTATCTATCCCTTTTGACTTATTTCTTCTTAAGTAATCCAAAGCTCTCTCTTGACCCCTGTCTCTTCTAAATCAACTGCTGTTTCCTTTTCTTTCACGTCAGACAAATCTTTTCCCTCATAGAGACCTTTAGTGTAGTCTTTCCACCCATCCGCCCTCTCCTCTGCATTTTGTAACGGGTTCCCCGTTGCACTCTTAATGTTAACACCCTTGCTTTTAATTTCACCGAAAGGTTGTTTTGACTTTCCTAACTTCGAACCATAATTTCTTTTTCTATTTCTTCCCATTTTTCATGCAGCAATTTCGTGCTAGCTTCCCTACACTTCCTATTTATTTCATTCCTCAGTTACTTGTATTTCTGTATTTGTGAATTTGCTTGAAAATTTTTGTACTCCTTTCTTTCATCGATCAACTGAAGTATTTCTTCTGTCACCCACGGTTTCTTCGCAGTTACCTTCTTTGTACCAATGCTGTACTGCCTACTGAGCTATTCCTTATTACTGTATTTATAGCCTCAGACAACTTCAAGCTTGCCTTGTGATTCCTTAGTACTTCCGTATCCCACTTCGCTGCGTATTGATTCTTCCTGATTTCTTACGCTTCAGCCTACTCTTTATCACTATTACATTGTGAACTGAGTCTATATCTGCTCCTGGGTACGCCTTACAATCCAGTACCTGGTTTCGGAATCTCTGCCTTACCATGATGTAATCTAACTGAATTCTTCCCGTATCACCCGGCCTTTTCAAAGTATATCTCCTCTTCTTGTGATTCTTGAACAGAGTAATCGCTGTATTAGCTGAAATTTATTACAGAACTCAATTAGCTTTTCTCTTCCCCCATGCCTTGTCCCAAACTCATATTCTCATGCAAACTTTCATTCTACTCTTTCCCCTAAAACTGCATTCCAGTCCCCCATGACTATTAAATTTTCATCTCCATTTACGTACTGTATTACCCCTTCAACATCATGCCGCGCTGGGTAGCCGTGCGGTCAAGGGGCGCCTTGTCACCGTTCGCGCGGCTGCCCCCATTGGAGGTTCGAGGCCTCCCTCGGGCTTGGGTGTGTGTGTTATCCTTCGCGTAAGTTAGTTTAAGTTAGGTTAAATAGCGCGTAAGCCTAGGGACCAATGATCTCAGCAGTTTGGTGCCGTAGTCCTTACCACAAATTTCCAATCTTTTTTTCAATATCATCGTATACTTCCTCTATCTTTTCATCTTCAGCCTGCGACGTCGGCATGTATACTTGATCTATCGTTGTCGGTCTTGGTTTGCCGTCGATTCTGATAACAACAATTCTATCACTGAACTGTTCACAGTATCACACTCTTTGCCCTACCTTACTATTCATAACTAATGCAGTGGTTTTCATTGCCTGCTGCATCCTCATGCTGTTGATCATTGATGATTCTTCCACCTTTGTTTTTGTTGGATATTTGATGTGCATTAATGTGGAAAATGAAGATGTTGCACGTCTTGTTGGATACTTGGCAACGAGTTTCATAAGCTCAGAATTTGAGTTTCCCGCCGAAATTTGGGCTTCCAATGCTATAAGTTCGGAAAAAAAACAGCCAAATGCATTTCATAAGGCTTTCGACCTTAATTTTCAGAGTCCACATCGATACATTTATCATTCTGTTGACGCTGTCGTTCAAACGCAGACGATCACCTACATTAAAATGAACTGTAGAGATAGAAGTCACGCGTCTAGCAATGAAAAGGTAAAACATGTGGAGTATATATTAATTTTAAACCAGAGGAATTAACTGTGACTCGTTTATTATTGAAACATTGTTTCTTATTATTATCATAAGGAATGAAAATGATACCCATGTCTTTTTAAAGATCTTAACTAGTGTCCCATCATGGATTCAAGTACTTGAACAATAATTTTTAACCATACCAATGGCAGGTGTAGCTTAGCCATCACAGAGAGCACTAAGCCTGCGAAAATGGGAATGAAAATGGCATAGTTTGAACTTCACTTGTTTCCCTGCGTGTGCAGTAGACTTGACTAAAAAATTTACCATCACGAAAAGTTTCCCTATTTAGAAAAGTGAAAGCGCGTGCATTTGACCACTACAAGAGCAGATAAAATTTTGTATCTGTGCGCAGTCCAGATTACACGATGGCATGAATGGTTGGGAGACACAGAAGGGCAGGCTCAGGTGCCTAAATGGAAAGGTTTTCCCCGTTCTCCGCGTCCTTTGGCACCTTTCTTTCGGAGAATATGAGTGAAGGGAGAGGGTGAAACCAGCATATAGCGTCACCCTCTCGAATAGCACCATGGGGGCCGTCGCGCTTAACGCATGTTCTCATTTCATGAGACACTGTGGAGAAGGTTGAAATCAAATGCGGGACACTGGCACAAAGACTGGTGGTCAGGGACATAACGCCACCATCTCTCACGTCCTCCGCCGTACGGCAAAGAGAAAATTGCAAACAGGAAGCAGCGTACCTGGGCGGTCACCTTTCCAAATGCTGACCGTGCCCGACGATGCTTAGCTACAGTGATCTGATGGGAACCGGTGTTGTTTCTATTTTCATTATTTTTTATTTTTCTTATATTCACTTTCGTCGGCGTCGGCTTCGTCGGTCACTGATTAATCATAACCAAATAAAGTAAATGTTTTTTTCCAAGTGGACGTAAAATTCTTGTTATCAGTCCTCTGCTGTATAATGCTTCTCTTCTTCCCGGTTAGATATTCCACAGAATATATAATAAATAAATGTTTCGGTCTCTTCGACTTCGGCTTCCTCAGCCATAAATTGAAACTTAGCCAGATTAGAATACTCCCCAAACTGGACGCAAGCTTCTTTACACCGGGCTCATGTGGTGTAATGCTTCACTTCCTCCAACGTTTCACATAACAGATAATAACATAAATAAGGTAACGTTTCAGATACTCCGTGTTCCTTTAAACGGAAATTAGCTCTTTCGTATGCTTGGTTTACGATAATACAGGAATAATAAAGAACTTCTTAAACAGATCTTTGTATGTTGGACATTGGAGTAAGTTACCGGTGTCCAGCCGGCAAGTATTGTACAAAGTCGCATATAGATATGACGGTATAGTACACATATTGTCCGATAAGCCAGGCGTAACTATTATTCTTTGCAGTAGGATAGAAACCCCAGTCAGGGTGTAATGTGTGTGAAGTTGTTACGTTGGATGTACTAGTCCAACTTTTTTCTTGTGCGGGATCATATTTCTCTGCAAGTTAGTCAACGAGATGACATTTATCGCAGTATGGCGTCGGTCAGAGTTTGACTTTATGTAATTTATCGTCGGTGGAGATGATCTCATTTACAGCTTCGTACCTGACTGCGGTAACTTAAAACGGAAGCACTTGGTTATGGATATTGTTCCATATATTCTTCGAATGAGAGCCTTGACATTTCGCCTGGATCTGGCGAACGTCCTGTCTTTTTGTTATTTCAAGGTACAAACCCTTCGTTTTTCGACTCTGAAAGTCTACGTCTCCGTAACTTGATTCCAAGAAATAATTTCGAACATGGGTTAGGTTGTTGTTTACATGATCTACATACGTCGATAGTGTTCTAGCTTCTGGATCTAGACAAACAGATAGGTATTATTGTGGTGTCACCGCCAGAAACCACACTTGCTAGGTGGTAGCCTGTAAATCGGCGGCGGTCCGTTAGTATACGTCGGACCCGCGTGTCGCCACTATCAGTGATTGCAGACGAGCGCCGCCACACGGCAGGTCTAATCTAGAGAGACTCCCAGCACTCGCCCCAGTTGGACAGCCGACTTTGCTAGCGATGGTTCACTGTCTACATACGCTCTCATTTGCAGAGACGTCAGTTTAGCATAGCCTTCAGCTACGTCATTTGCTACGACCTACCAAGGCGCCATATTCAGTTACTGTGAATGTATTCTGAACAGATAACATTGTGAATCATGTACCGTCAAGAGCGACGTTCGTCATTAATGGATTAAATTTAAGTATCAAACTAATTACGTCCGCTTTTTGAATTCTAATTCCTTGTCATGTTCCAGGCCTCACGTCAGTATAGTCCTTCCCTCCTCACGCCAGCCTGCGTGAGCTAAAACGCATGCATTTCGGCCTTCAGTAGTAACACGGTGTTGGCTCTTCTGCCAACGCAACAATTATCCTGTCGTGGTTGCTTTGTTACATTTTGTTTGTCGCATGATGAATGATGTTCGTTCATTGCGAGTGAATATTTTGAACGCCGCGTCCTCCTTGGAGGCGCACTAACGTTGCAGTCACGGAAGGAGGTCTGAAGATTTACCCGCTCCAAATAAAGTAACATACTACGGCTAAGATCCTATCAGCTATTTTAGAAGATAAGAGTAAAACTATAGCTGTGTGATACATTTTAGACAATACGTAGTAGATGTTGATAAAATCTGCTCCTTGGAATCTGTCCAATGATCTAAAGAAGGTGTTTTCCATTGCGGCAGGATCTTCTCATGAAATTTTAATTACCAACATTCTCCTAAGAGAGTGAAAATGTATTATTGGCTCCCACCTATGTAGGGAGGAATGATCATAATAAAATAAGAGAAATCATAGCTCACACAGAAAGATTTAAGTGCTCGTATTTTGCTCCCGCTCTTCGAGAGTGGAACTGGAGAGAAAACCTTGAAGGTGGTTCGATGAACCCTCTGCAAGGCACTTAATTGTGAATTGTAGAGAAATTCTGTAAATGTATATGTGCACTGTGTTCTTTAAGCCTAAATATGAACGTCCAATTAATGTTGCACATACACAATGTATTTTCTGTGATTTTAAGCTCTAGTAGTGTCCGTTTCTTAGTTTCGTGGAGACATCTAGGTTGTTCTGTGAGTGGCTGATGGTGTGACATCAAGGTTCCGGGCATTTGAGTGTTGACTTCAGCATCACTAACGCTAGTGTATTAATCTACACCCTGCCGTGCGGCGCCCATGGCTTCTGGCTTATTAACGATGAGGCTGCAGTTGATGGCGTATGCATGACACACTGTCTTAGCGTTCAGTGTTAGGATACCATGTAGCTTTACGTGGAACCTCCCGACTAGCAACTCAATGCCAGTTACATACAGTGTTAGCATAGAGGACAGCCTAGTCATGCCTCTCACTGAAGCTCCACAGACGCGGTTAACTGTCCACGTACTTCGGATTTCGAATATGTGTTACTTATCGACTCATGAATCATGTTACTGGTTCAAATGGTTCTGAGCACTATGGGACTTAACATCTATGGTCATCAGTCCCCTAGTACTTAGAACTACTTAAACCTAACTAACCTAAGGACAGCACACAACACCCAGCCATCACGAGGCAGAGAAAATCCCTGACCCCGCCGGGAATCGAACCCGGGCGTGGGAAGCGAGAACGCTACCGCACGACCACGAGATGCGGGCAATAATGTTACTGACTTACTCATTTTATCCCATACTAAACATCGTATTTAATAAGAACTTTTGGCTGATTCTGTCAAAGCTTTCTCAAAAACCAAAAAGAAAACTGAGAGCTTGCTTTTACTGATCAACTTAAGGTGTGTAATATCCCTATACTCCGCCAGAACGTATGCCATCGACCTTCCAGTGTCTGGAAGCGCATGATTTTATTTTTTAATCTGCATGTGGCAAGTGCGTTATCGACCACACGCTTCCTCTACGAGCCTCTTCCATTCGTTTCTGTTCAGTGCATTTTTCGTCCATCTGGTGTTGATGTTCATTCTAGCTGTGTCCTCCCGGATGTTATCTCGCCACCTTGGCGATGTGATGCTGCCACTCTACGAACTGCTGCACTGGCACTGGTGTATAGCGCTGCAGAATACTGTGACCCAGTCTGGAGCAGAAGCCCGCACGCCAAAAAAGTGGATGTACAACTAATTGCCACTCTGAGAACCGTCACTGGCACTCTCATGCCAACCCCAGTTGAGTGGCTTCCGGTGCTGCAAACATCGCTCCTGCTTCCATGCGTAGAGAGAAAGCAACCCAGGACATAGTAGAAAAAATTGAAGCAAACCCAAGGCTACCCATCCTTGCCGACATGGGAGGACCCACGAGACTCGAGTCCAGGAAACCTATCGTCTGGGGCAGAACATTGGGCACAGAGGTTCTCGATGCTGAATGGAAGAATGCATGGCAGGGTCTGAGAAGAGGCGTCGTGGAAAACCATCACCTAATCCACGACCCAACCAAAAGGGTTGAAGGCTTCAATCTCAACAGGAAATACTGGTCGGCTCTAAACAGGTTTCGCACGGGAGTTGGACGATGCAGACAGCACACAACCAAATGGGGTTTTGCAGACGATTCGTGTTGTGACTGTGGCGAGGTACAAACAATAGACCATCTTCTGATTTGTAATATTCATGGTTTCAGAGACGGCTCTCTGAAGTCGCTCCACAAGTTAACGGACAATGCCAGGAAATGGCTCCTAAATTTTAATGTTACTGTGTAATTAATTGTCTTCAGTTTATGTGATTTTTGTTCCATTTAATGTAATAATGTAGTTTCCCTGACGTAATTGTAATGTAATAACTCATATAATTTGTTTCCACATTGTAAGTTCCAAACGTTTATTGTGATTTATATTAATCTTATCTGATCCTTGTAAAATGTATCTGGCAGATCGAATGAGCAATAAATCTATTGTGGTGTCGAATGCTATTTTAGATAGTCTATTTTCCGTCGTTCTCAGTCCCGAGAATACCTTAAAATTTTCAGTTTCTCCTACAGTTGTCTTTAGATGAAAGAAAGTTCTGTATATACAGATTTCAACTAATCTGGTTAACTTTAATGGTATATCAGATTCCCTCATTATATTTAGTAGTATCTATCGGTGAAAACTATCGTAAGCCTTTTTTGAAATCTAGAAATAATATGTGTACATCTACAATGAATTCCTGCCAACTCAGTTATTTCTCTTATAGTGAGTAAAGGATGTAATGTGGATCTATATCTGCTGAAACTGCATTGGTAATCACCAATTATTTCTTCAGTTATTGGGATCGATCTGTTTAACAAGCAATTCGATAGGACCTTATAATTGACATCTAATAAAGCAGTTCCTTTGTAGTTATCGCACACAAGATATCACTCTTCTTGGATACTGGGCACATAATTGCAGTTTTCCGGTCTGAGGGTATAACTTCTGTCTCCAAAATTATTTCTATTGAAGACTGTAGCTCTAATTAAAGCTGCTGTCCTCCATTCTTTGATAACTCGGCGTATATCTGGTATTCACTACAAACCTTGTTAGTCATCAGTTTCTTTATTGCTTGCCTGTGGCTTAGTACAGTTGGGAAGTTGTGAAAAGTATTTCTTCCGGAAGTTGTGAAAAGTATTTCTTCCGTCTCTTTTTGTATTTCACTCTTTTTGGTCATCATTTTCTGCTGCTGATCCATTATAAACTGTTCCGTTATAGAAATTTACCATCTGTGATGCCTGAAATTACCCTCTGCTACGGTAATCATAGTGTTGTATTATTCCCTTTTCTCTTGTCTTAGGGCTCGTTGTGTTTCCTGGTGTATTTTATGGTATCTTGCCTTCTGTATCATACTGTTCCCCTCAGGAAGTGCTTGATGTGGTCCTAAAACTATTGCCTTTCCTGTCCTCGATTACAAGAGCAAATATCTTAAAATCTGCATTAAGAAGTAATGGGTCTGTAGTGCCTCACCATATTCCCACCCGGTGCATTGGGCATGAGAACAATCACGCTCTCACTGAAGGATGCCGGTAATTCGTTAATGAACGAGATCTCATTATACATGTTGGTTAGTTCCATACCAATGACGTGCCAGAAGGACGTATAAAGTTCAAGTGACGAACCATCCGTTCCGGTTGCCTTAGTACGCGGCGCGTGCTTGTTTGTTATTTTGACTTCTAAGTCAGTAATTTGTTCTAAAATACTGGCATTATCTACGTCAATTAACTTAGTTGTGACATCGAATAAATTTCCTCTTCTGCCTCAATCTGATTTTATGGTTAGGAGTATAGGTTTCCAAAACAGTTTAAAACGTAATGTTGTAGTGGTCGTTGATCGCTGCAAGCGTTACCTCGCTCACCTTTAATGTCGGTTGTTAGTTCTTGTTTCGCTCTGCTGCTTTCTCGAATGATATGAAAAACCGACGCTCTTTCACTGTGGACATCGCTTGCATTAGAAGCGCCTACTATCTCTTTCGTGTCTGACTGAATATTCAAGGATATCGTTTTGGCTTTGACACGTTCAGTTCGAACAATATTGTTCGAGGGTTGATCGTATTCTTATATAACTCCCTTAAGCAGGTAAAATAAAATACTATTGTCTTCTTCGTCTAGCAGCTTTCCGTCTGGCATATTGATTACAGTTTTCCATATCTGTGTGTTGGCATATTTAATGCACCAAACCACCCGTTGTTGATGTCGGGGTTGGAGTCGAACGCATTTGTTCCATGTGTCAGTCGTGTCACCTCGTAAAACTTCGACATTGGGAGGCAACAGGGCAAAAGATTTAACTGCTACACTCAACTACAGAGCCAAGTCTTCTGTTGTGCTTGTCTGAACCATATGTGATAGTCGCAGTGGTCTGAGAAACTGACAGGCAATACTTCGTAGTTGCTCACCAAGCGGGAAGGTCTGGCGTACAGTAAAAACGGTCCAATCAATTAGTCTACGTATCACTGACGAAGATACGTCTTTGGGAGTTCAGTACTTGTCCAGGTGTATTTCCGTTAAAACTTTAAGTTAACCACAATAATTAACACTCTAGCTGTTGCGCCTATGTATAAGGTGCACCAATAACAAATATATTGTCTTATACAGTTCCAATGTTTCTTTACAATTGTGAGCCAGTACCTATTACTTCATTATTGTTTCTGGTTACGAAGTAATAAGTGGTGTTGTCATATGTCCAAGTAAGCAACAGCTATATAAAATAAACAGCGAACTAGGTAAGAAGAAATTTATGATCCGTATAAGAGAATGACCGGATAGTTATCTAGAGATAATCAGTAATTAAATAAGTAGTTGGCAGGGATCTAACGCAACTACACTGTTTATTGCTTCAAGCGGGTAACACTTGAAAGCAACGCACTGATATAAGGAGAATTTTATTTTATTAGTGTGTAATTAAACAGTACTTTAGCTTAAATAATCTAAGTTTATTTCATCACTAATTAAACAAAGAGAAAACTGATTTTGTTGATACAAGTTTACCTTGGTAATGCGAAGCTATTCTTTACATGTGCACAAAATGCGCTGCTCGCCCACTCAGGTTATCAAAAAAGGCATGCCTACTCGAGGGTTAGGTTAAAATCGGGAATTTGGTCTCTCCGTAAAACGCAATTGAAATCGCCCACTAAAATTGTACTCCAGTTTGAACTTCTGGTAAGATGGACCAGTTCTTCCCAGTAAAGCGAACTTCTATTGTGTCTACCACTGATACCTGATCGTCGATGTTAACCTAGAGAAGGTCTTGTATCTGAAGCGTAGTGTCTCGACCGTTTTCTAGTAGAGCTTTCATTTCTTGTTGTTCGCCGTGTCATACCAATACCATACTTCTACTTAATTATCCAGTATTAAAGTTCGCGTGGTACGTGAAGTTCTGAACTCAAATATCAGTCAACCAAAAGAAGCTCAATGAAACTCTCAAAAATTCGCGATAAAATCGACTCTCAAGTTTCTGACTGTGTTTAATACCCCAGGGTCGGTTTTTGGACAAGCAGTGTAAGTCTGTGCAAGATTGCCTCCTTGCCATGTTGTCGCACTACGTTCGGTTCCCAGCAGTTCGCAAGTTTTAAACGAAGGTGCGTTTTCTCGAGCATTTCAGTGAAGCGTAAGATACTCAAAGAAAGATAAAATCACTATCAGTCGAGACTGGTTGGAGTGTCGTTTCGGTCATAATTTTTTTCTCTTTGAAACGTTCACTTCGAACACCTACATCATTTATATGTACAATTCATCAAACATATGCTAATTCCAGATATTTAAGTGTAAATTTTTATGAAAAACGCACGATTCCTAATTTCTAATTACACACTGCACACAAAAATTTAGTTTTCATTCCAAATACAAATTCTAAATTGTCGATCTTTTTAAAATATAGTTATTAAGATAGTTTAAATTGGAAAAAGATGTAAACATTATTTTTGTCCCATCTTCATATATTGTGGGCTTCGCGTAAATCCTACAGAACATGTATCTTGGCTTAAAAATCTGAATCAGGCAGGAATTGAACCCAGGTCCCAAATGTCACAAGCGAGCACTATACAACTCTGTTTTATTTATTTATTTAGCCTGTCGACCAATTAATGAAAATGCCACTAAGACACGCTGCTTGTCGAATAAATGATCTTACTTTTGCGTATTAAAGAAATATCGGAAAATTTTAAAGTCGATTCCTTTGAGATTTTTGAAAGCTACATCGAACGGTTGCGGCAGATTTGTATTTGCCACGTACCATATACATAAAAAATTTCAAAAGTCCAATTGCCTTGTAGTCTCGTTGCTCGCTGTACACACCTTTCGCTGCGCACACCTCCTTGAAGCATTGGTCTGTCAATATCCACAGCAAAAAGTAATGTTTCAAAGCTTGTTCTCTTCTGGCCCGTACCAGCCTATCGATATTGGAAGTTGTAATTATGTAATCCTATATTGAAGTCAGTACTTGTAATCCTCCATGTTCTCGGACCGTATAATGGGTTGACCCGGAGGGTATTGGTGGTTTGTATCCATCGTTTCTTCTTGTACTTCTTCAGGTCTGGAGGTCACAATATCCTCTGTTGCTTCCCTCCTCCCTCGGCCTTTGAATCCGCTGAGTCGGTATCTTCTGTTTTTAAAGATCTTTATTGCTTTTTGACGCTTCCGTCCTACATATAGGATTTCTTCTTCTGTCTGTGTCCTCATCTTTTGCATTTTGCATTTTTTTCCGAAGAGTCGAAGTAATAAACCTTGTTTATCGCCCGTTACCGTCGCTTCGGCTTGAGCTGACAGTTTGGCCGTAATTTTCAGTAGTGGGGATTTGTTCTGAGGGATCCATATTTTTGCAAGAATATTGTGTTTCGGGATGACATGAAGTTGTGGATGGATTCAGCGGTTGGAGCTGCGGCGAAGCTTGCTCTGCACTTGATAGTGGTAATGGTCGTAGTAGTTTCAGTAGTAATTGTTGTTGTTGTTGATGATGATGATGGCTCCGAGCCTATTCGGTCTCGGTTGTTTGCTCAGTCATCAGACCGCTGTTTTCCTCTTGGTTATTAGCCCTGAATTCGCTGCTGACAGTGGGCTCAAAAATCTCATATCTGTTTTTAATTTGGGGTTGCACTCCAAGTTTCCCCACAAAGCAAGGCTGATATTTTATATTTTGTCGTGGCAGAGAGCTCAAAAATGGTTGTACTAACGTTCCGTGTGTTGCACCCAAGTATGGGGAGACTGTACAGAACACGTGAAGCGTTTAAAACATCTTAATTTTTCTCTACTTTTTATCAAAAGCGTCTCATAAGCATACAAGGAGCTCCAAACAGTGACCTTTGCTACATGTTGCACAGACGCCATCCAAATGCCATAAACGTCAGTATGGAACACTATTATCTGCCCTGAGTTTTGAAAATAGTCTTGTATTCCTGTTCAACTTACATTCCACCGAGCAATAATATCAAATATACTGCAAACACTTCATGTCGAACTATCACGAATTAATATATATATATATATATATATATATATATATATATATATATATATATATATATATATATATAGAGAGAGAGAGAGAGAGAGAGAGAGAGAGAGCTTTTCAAGAGTGAGAGAACTGGTGGAATCAATTTAAAATTGTAGCAGACAAAAATAGCTCAGAAGCACCGGCAGATATTCCCGGAAAACCTTGGCTTACTTCGTTTAACAGAACCACAACTTCAAGAACATTGTTAATACAGATGATATTTAACCAAGGTTAATCTCCTGGTCAATCGCAGCGCATCGATGTTATTGACTTCTCATAATGTGAAGATAATGGAACATCAACTGAAGATCTAAATCATTACCTAATTTTTGTGTGAATTTAATATATCGATTTAAACATAACAGTATAATCAGGAAAAGGAAATTTTATAGTTTTATTGCGTAGTGAGTGGAAATGCGAAGAGGGCTGTCTGATATGGCCATGTGAAAAAAATAAGAAAAATAAAATTTGATAACTACTTTTCTTTTTGTACGGTCCGCCTACTGTTCCAGCGCGACATTACGTCTCTGTATAGACTAAAACCAGTTTTATATTTTACACAATATGCTGAGCATTTTGCGAACGCAGTTTCAGTGTTCGCTTTCGCTAATACTCAGTACTCAACATATGTATTGTTTCGTTGTAATTCCCCGTAAGCACACCTTGTTCCCGGATGTAGAACGCCGATTTGTGATTTTTTCAGATTTTCATTTTGAAATATACATAACACTTCCATTTAGGTACATCATGATCCCTTGAATTGCCAGCTTTTGCAAATGAATACGTTTTGCATAGCATTCTGATGGGATTGGTAACGTACTTAGTTTCTGTAATTTTGTTTGGGAGTGCAATGCTACGCAAAAAGCGAAGTTTTGCTATACCGGGGATATTGTGACAGAGCTGTAGTCATTCTGTGAATGACTACAGCTGATAATGTCGAGTCTGTTCTGGGAAACTGTAATGTATTTGGGGCAGGCGTTCGTCATAGGGGTGTTGGCAGAACCGGTAAATTGACGTATTACCTTTCTTGTATTGTTTATATGAAACAGAGAGCTGTGCGACCTACCGATTTGACCAAATTATTTGAAGGTTACATGCAGTATTTATACAAAGCAACTCAAAAGAATAAGCTGGATCTAGCATTCGGGAAAGATTCAAAAATGACTCATGTAAGTTCCTCAGACATTTTTAACAGAAGCTCATAGAAACAAAAATATAGAGAATGGGAGTACTGCCAGAGAATGAAGTCGACACCGGGCCAAGGACGAAGTGGACTGCAGACATAAAATAAATGCACGTGGAAAATATCAGAGCTGCTCTGAAACTCTGAAGACTGAAACATAATAGCTTTGTGTGATTCGGTGGTGTTCATTCGCACTTAATATACGTGTGACACAGGGTATGAATTCCTTTGCCACGGCATCCGTAACCGACTACCTTGAGATATGGAATAAATTGTCCGACGTGAATGTTTAGTTCGTTGTTGATTGTATCTACAATATCCCTCCTCATACAGCAAAGAGTTGTCGTCATTCAGTAACTGCAAAATTAGATCGGGGAAGTTTCATTGGCTAGTAGTTATTGTAGAAGTAGATGTAGACACCAAACTACGTTACAGCTCGCATTTCGACATTGAAAACACAGCCGTAGGTGAGAGAGGCAGAATAGGAGATAAAATCCTAGGACCGGTCTTGGATCAATCGTACCTCGCGAGGTAAATTTCTCTGACCATTAGTTATTTATCGCAAAATAGAATATGACCCTCTGCTCGTTGCATAATTTACAGCCCAGCTGTCTGTGCCTTCTTGTATGTATTCTTACCATCAAGCCAAAGAGATGAGTTTGAAGTTTCACTTTGAGAAGGTGACTGCATATTCCAGGTACTAGGAAACGTAAAGTAGTCCATGACTGTATCGTTGCCCGATCGTAGCTGGTGTGAGCTTTAATAAGGACAAAGACAACTGATAGGAAATCAGAAACATACTTTTATTTAAGACATAATACCGAACTTGTCACAAACATGAAAATCTATGAACATTGAAATACTGATTGCAACACTTATTTACAGTGATGACATTATTATACTGAATATGCGCAGCAGTTACATATTGCCTAATACTCTCTTTGTTTGTTATTACTTATGAAAAATACGTCAGCTACCCCACAAACAACTTCGTTAATGGACTGAAAGAACTGTATGCTATAATGCACCTTTTACTGTAGCCGCAAAAGCAATATTATCGGTTATGGACTTCTGTGTAATAAATTCTGGTATCATTTCAATTAAGATGTTGGACAACTTATGACAGTTACGCTAGATGAACATTAAGAGAACTGCATATGTAAAAGTACAAAGACTTTATAAAAAATTATCTCTGCAAACCTCTTAAATATTACTAGTCTTCGCTCTAAGAAGTAGTAATTTCTTTTGTGTAAGTAAAAAGCGACTTTAATTTGTTTCCTTTTTCTCATTTTGGCAGCAGCACGACAGAGATGCAAGTGCGTCCTTTGTAAACTTTTGTCAATAATAATTCGATCAACCTGTTCCGAAAATGTGTTTTATTTTTTGAAATGATCAGTTTTCAGTTTCCTACGTTAGTTGTACGAAGAAAGTTATTTTTGGCCGTTTAATTTAATTTGGATGTGAATTGTTCAGTGCTGTAACGGTAGAGCACCATAACAGCTTTACCGTTAGATCTTTTGAAATTCAAACCTTCATTTTTATACGAACTCTTATTAGCTTATTACAAGCTACTTTCCTTTGTGTTAATACTAATTACATTCATGATTATTCACCATCAAGCGCGCCGGCATTTAATGTTCATTTTTAAGCGGTAAATTCAATAAGTTTGATTTTATTCAAAACTAAATTATCACCATTTATAATAACTTAAACTATTAAAGGCAGCAACTTTGTCTTCCCATTTCTTTACCAACCCTGAAGTAGCTTCCCTTTCTTTAAGACTTTGTGATAGACATAAAATCTTCAATTCTCTATCTAGGGAATATCTAGTTGTATTATTGTTGTAATAGCATGGCAAACAAAGAACACTGAACAACTCATCTGAAAATATAACCGTGGCCAGTAATCGTTTATATCATTCACCATGTTTAAAGCGCAACTAGAATCTAACACCACGGTAGTTCGGGACAGAGAAACGTCGCGAATGATCTGGTCATACATTTTACAAACATGGAGGCATCGTAAAACGTCGTGGGTGATCGAAGCGCTATACTGTCGGAAGTAGCATGCGAAGGGGTAGAGCATATGTTCTTTTCGCTAGTCACCATATATTTTGTCATCCGTACACCTTACATTACCTACACAACGCTGTAGCACATCTGTAGCAGTCGCTTTCTTCAGATGTGAGATCAGTGCCTGTCTCGCACTGGTGGTGAAACTTTAATAAGGTGAAGTCGATCACCTGACTATCCAGACACCGCAGACTGCGTCAGCTGCTGTAGGCAGGGACAGCTGTACAGGGACCACGTTGATGAAGTCACGACCACGCTCTTCATGCACATAAATAAAAACAGTTACATATACATTAGTCTTTTTTGTTTTGATCTGAAGCACATTGGCCCAGAATTCAGTAAAAATAAATAGAACGCATCTCCCGGTTTTGACCAAGGTTTCGGAAAGATTTCTTTGGTTGTAAGGCAAATGCCAGAAGTGCAGCTAACTCTCAATATAGAAAAATGTAAGTTAGTCAGTAGGAAAAACAAACATGTAATGTAGCGATATGAAATGGGACGAGCATGTGAGATTTGTGGCAGGAAAGGCAAATGTTTACTTGGAGGAGTTTAGTAAATTATGGTTCATCTGTAAGGGAGACCATATATGGGACGCTATTGCAACCCGTTCTTGAGAACTTGTCGAGTCTCTGGGATTTGCGTCAGGTCGATTGAAGGAATACATCGAAGAAATTCAGAAGCGGACTGCTACATTTGTTACCGGTAGTTTCGAACAACACACAAGCGTTACGGAGATGCTCGAAAACTCAAATGGGAATCCCTGGAGCGAAGGCGACGTTCATTTCGAGGAAACCTATTGCGAAAAGTTAGAGAACCTGCATTTGAAGCTGACTGCCGCCAACATACATTTCGCGTAAGGACCACGAAGATAAGATACGAGAAATTAGGGCTCGTACGGAGGCATATAGGCAGACATTTCTCGCTCGTTCTACCCGCGTGTGGACCAGGGATGGAAACGACTAGTAGTGCTACAGGGTACCCTCCGCCACGCATCGCTCGATAGCGTGAAGATTATGTATGTAGATGCAGATCTTTATAGAAACACCTCGAAGCAAGGTGTCGAAACATCTTCTTCTCGAGAAAACATTAAGCTCGTAACGAATAGAAATCTAGGCTAGGATATTTCGCTATGTCTCTCTCGTAATAAAGGAATTCGATATTCAATAATTTAAACCAAAATATGAAACAAGAGAGCACAGGTATCAACAAGAGTGCTGCAGCTCTAAAATGCTTCGCGTATGTTAACAAACTAAGCGTGACGACTGGCATACAATGTGAGCGCTAATCCTCATATCAGTCTAACAGTTAAACGGATCAGCCCTTGCATAACGGTTTTTCATCAGAAGCCAGTTTCAACGAAGTCGGTATATTGACAGCGGACGTCTGAGGCCAACAGAAATGTATCTTATTTCTTGGCGCAGGTAACGCTGCAGCCCGCGGCTCTAGTTGAGGATTCCCACAGAGAGGGCTCGTATCTCTTCCGTTGCGTATCGACTCTTGTTCCTTCCCCCTGCTGAGTGACGTGAAAAAAATACTTAAGAAGACGTTACTCTGACATCGGATGCACTCCTTAGCAACACAAACTTGACAGCCGTTGAAACTTCAGATCTTAAGAAATCGTAATAGCTGAATTGTTCGTAAAGCTTTGTTCTGTAAAACCACAGAGATATCGAATGTCATGTCGAATATGGGAGTGTACGGAGACTATCGGAAACCGAAACAATATCCGTCTTACGTCTACTCCATGGCAGCAGTCGAAACGAAATTTGTTCTCAGTGTGAATAAAAAGGAAAACGTTAATAGCTGTTCAGCAGTTGTTATGTTACGGACTTATTTATCTACCTTTTCCCTCAAAGTTATTGAAAAATGGCTATTTCAGGATAGACTTCAGTCCGTCTGAGAACCGTAGATAAACCTGTTAACGAAAGTCTAAGAACATAACGTCGTTGTTTAAGATTCGGGCACTCAAGTATAGCGTCTTGTTTAGTCAGATAATACATTTAAGACAGTGGTTCTCATTCTGGAGGTAATTGCAGCTGTGTTCCGGTCATAAAACTAAATGATTTTTAAAAGCGCATTAGTATTTTTACGATTTCCTAAAATGTGATATGATTACATATGTTACCACTAAATACGTATTTTTTTTCAAATACTAACGATAACGTGTGACACGATGTGGCGGAGGTTACAGCTAGGTAAGCGAATATATGAACATCACCCTCCGCACGCAGTCCACCCACTAAACACGTACTTTGTACATTTCACAATGCATCTATGAAAGTGAATGTGAGGCATATACTTCACATATGCTTAAGTACCTCATGAAAAGGCCATCTCCGTGTTGTGGTAGTTCTAGCAGTAGACCATAAATTGCTTCATCATTCAATTCGCAGCAATAAACGAACTAATTCACAATAAAACACCACAATAATAGTTTAACGGCTACTGTCTGCTCTAGGGCCTTCACAGTTTAATTCTTAAGTTTATATGATGATGATTATTAGTATTATTAGTGGAAGTGGTCAAACACAAAGCATTGACAGCCTGAAGTCTTCCAATTTGTACTAGCTCTCCAAAGTGTAGAGCACATAGTTTAACTTGGTTGATTTTAAAAGGGGGTGCAGTGTGAAGCAAATGACGCTAGGGAGAGGGGTGGTGCAGAGATTTCTTTGTGAGAAGGAGTTGTAATTAGCATTACCAATGCATTGCGAATTTCCCCAACATTCTATGGTATAAATGATGTTAGAACCAAACAATACCAACTTTCTCACTTTCTCTTCAGTTCGTGATTTAACAAAAGACCCACAAAAAGTAAATATCAGTTATCTTTCGTCACTTTAGAAATGACAGTGTTGAAAGAAATTCTTTTTCATTTTAAAGTTTAATGAGATTCTAAAGTTGATACCGGTGGTTAGAGTGGGGAGGAGGGGAGAGGGGATTACTAATATCTGATTGCACTCAAGGGTAATGTTCTCAGGTAGCTCAGCAACCACTGACGAAGACGATCTCAAAATGTGTACGCACTTCACAAACTTACAGAGATACTGAAACGATGACTTCAAGAAAGAAACGTCTGTGTGTTAAGTGACAATGTACTTTGCTGTATAGTTCATGTATAAATACTTATAATTGCTCTTTACCAAGTCAGGTCAAGGCATGAGGAGTATTTCGATGTGGAAATGTGCGAAGTACTTTAAAAATAGTCATGGATAAAATAAAGACAGTACTTTTATCACAGGCAAAGGACAGGTAAAACCTAGGAAAACGGTGGGATTGGTTCCCAAATATGTGAGTGGCTCGAAGACTTCTTAAGTAATAGAACCCAGTACGTTGTCCTCGATGGTGAGTGTTCATCGGAGGTGATCATCTGGAGTGCCCCAGGGAAGTGTGGTAGGTCCGCTGTTGTTTTCTATCAACATAAATGATCTTTTGGATAGGGTGGATAGCAATGTGCGGCTGTTTGCTGATGATGCTGTGGTGTACGGGAAGGTGTCGTCGTTGAGTGACTGTAGGAGGATACAAGATGACTTGGACAGGATTTGTGATTGGTGTAAAGAATGGCAGCTAACTCTAAATATAGATAAATGTAAATTAATACAGATGAATAGGAAAAAGAATCCCGCAATGTTTGAATACTCCATTAGTAGTGTAGCGGTTGACAGAGTCACGTCGATTAAATATTTGGACGTAACATTGCAGAGCGATATGAAGTGGGACAAGCATGTAATGGCAGTTGTGGGGAAGGCGGATAGTCGTCTTCGGTTCATTGGGAGAATTTTGGGAAGATGTGGTTCATCTGTAAAGGAGACCGCTTATAAAACACTAATACGACCTATTCTTCAGTACTGATCGAGCGTTTGGGATCCCTATCAGGTCGGATTGAGGGAGGACATAGAAGCAATTCAGAGGCGGACTGCTAGATTTGTTACTGGTAGGTTTTATCATCACGCGAGTGTTACGGAAATGCTTCAGGAACTCAGGTAAGAGTCTCTGGAGGAAAGGAGGCGTTGTTTTCGTGAATCGCTACTGAAGAAATTTAGAGAACCCGCATTTGAGGCTGACTGCAATACAATTTTACTGTCGCGGAAAGACCACAAAGATAAGATAAGAGAGATTATGGCTTGTTCAGAGGCATATAGGCAGTCATTTTTCCCTTGTTCTGTTTGGGAGTGGAGCAGGGAGATAAGATGCTAGGTGTGGTACGAGGTACCCTCCGCCACGGACCGTATGGTGGATTGCGGAATATGTATGTAAATGTAGATGTAGATGTTCTATCTCAAATAGAACGAAACAGGAGAGATGAGAATAACAATTTTTCAGCGCCGTTTTATGGAAAGCGAAGGTTGTACATAATTATGAAGTGCAGCGCCAGCGAAGAAGAAAGTTTTGTAACTACAAATGAAAGCAAAGTATTGTAGATCATCCACAGAATTTATTTCGTTAACCGGCTTTCGGCATACAAGGCCATCTTCGGAAGTGACGACGATTGTCAGTTAAAGTCTCAAGATGGCCTTGTAAGCCAAAAACCGGTTAACGAAATAAATCAGTAGGGTAGAACATACATAGCATTGTGCTTTTCATTCATCAATCGTAATAACACAATAAAGAAACTGGCTGGCGCAACCTGGGGTGTTGAGGCTTCCACTCTAAGGACTGCAGCTCTGACAATGGTATACCCAGTAGCTCAATACTGTGGCCCATCCATCTGAATGAATCAATCAGAATTATTACGGGTACACTGAAACCCACACCGATCCCTTGGCTGCACACGATCAGTGACATTCCACCACCTGAATTGCGACGCCAAGAAGCAACGGATCGAGAATGGAGGAAGATGCATCACCCCGACCACCCCCAAGACCTTCCTAAACATACAGTCTTAAATGACAGCCTTCCAGACCGCTTGATATCACGCACTCCATTTGACCATGGAGAAGAGTGGTGCAGGAGGTGGAATGCTGCAACAACAAAACATCAGGGTGTTCAAGATCCATCTGCCAGTCTACCAGAATTTGACGTGAAAAGAAGTGAGTGGACGCAGCTGAACAGGATAAGGACCAGTCACGCGAAGTGCAATTTTCTGATGCCCAAGTAGCGTCTCCGGAACTCTACAGCCTGTGATTGTAGTGCCAAGAACAAACCGTTCAGCATATTATCAGAGCCTGTCCTCCAAGAAAGTACCTAGGACCATTCAGTGATTTTCCTAACGCTGCTTCCTCTGTATCAACTGGCTTCATTCAACAGATGTTGAACTTTCACTAGATGTATCTGTTTTAATTAACAGTCTTAATTTTATAGTTTAAATGCCCTCCTTATTCAGTTATTAACTTTATGAATTTGAACACATTAACTTTGTGTCTAAATTCTTAAATCTATAATTGTGAAATATTCGGACTTCCCAGTATTTGCTGTTGCCGGCATATGATAAATAAATAAACTATAAATATATGAAGTTGTTCTACGAAGAAGCGACAGAAGAACCGATAAGATTAGCAAACTTTGACTGAAGAAAGGGCAAGCCATGCCACGAACTGGAACAGAAACGGAAATTTTCCCAGTTACCCTTAAGGACATCGGTTTTCGCTTGGAAATAGAATCAGCTTGGCAAAGCAAATTTCATGTTGTTGTTGTGGTCTTCAGTCCTGAGACTGGTTTGATGCAGCTCTCCATGCTACTCTATCCTGTGCAAGCTTCTTCATCTCCCAGTACCTACTGCAACCTACATCCTTCTGAATCTGCTTAGAGTATTCATCTCTTGGTCTCCCTCTACGATTTTTACCCACCACGCTGCCCTCCAATGCTAAATTTGTGATCCCTTGATGCCTCAAAACATGTCCTACCAACCGATCCCTTCTTCTAGTCAAGTTGTGCCACAAACTTCTCTTCTCCCCAATCCTATTCAATACCTCCTCATTAGTTACGTGATCTACCCACCTTATCTTCAGCATTCTTCTGTAGCACCACATTTCGAAAGCTTCTATTCTCTTCTTGTCCAAACTGGTTATCGTCCATGTTTCACTTCCATACATGGCTACACTCCATACAAATACTTTCAGAAACGACTTCCTGACACTTAAATCTATACTCGATGTTAACAAATTTCTCTTCTTCAGAAACGATTTCCTTGCCATTGCCAGTCTACATTTTATATCCTCTCTACTTCGACCATCATCAGTTATTTTACTCCCTAAATAGCAAAACTCCTTTACTACTTTAAGTGTCTCATTTCCTAATCTAATCCCCTCAGATCACCAGATTTAATTTGACTACATTCCATTATCCTCGTTTTGCTTTTGTTGATGTTCATCTTATATCCTCCTTTCAAGACACTGTCCATTCCGTTCAACTGCTCTTCCAAGTCCTTTGCTGTCTCTGACAGAATTACAATGTCATCGGCGAACCTCAAAGTTTTTACTTCTTCTCCATGAATTTTAATACCTACTCCGAATTTTTCTTTTGTTTCCTTTACTGCTTGCTCAATATACAGTTTGAATAACATCGGGGAGAGGCTACAACCCTGTCTCACTCCTTTCCCAACCACTGCTTCCCTTCCATGCCCCTCGACTCTTATAACTGCCATCTGGATTCTGTACAAATTGTAAATAGCCTTTCGCTCCCTGTATTTTACCCCTGCCACCTTCAGAATTTGAAAGAGAGTATTCCAGTTAACGTTGTCAAAAGCTTTCACTAAGTCTACAAATGCTAGAAAGGTAGGTTTGCCTTTTCTTAATCTTTCTTCTAAGATAAGTCGTAAGGTTAGTATTGCCTCACGTGTTCCAACATTTCTACGGAATCCAAACTGATCTTCCCCGAGGTCCGCTTCTACCAGTTTTTCCATTCGTCTGTAAAGAATTCGCGTTAGTATTTTGCAGCTGTGACTTATTAAACTGATAGTTCGGTAATTTTCACATCTGTCAACACCTGCTTTCTTTGGTATTGGAATTATTATATTCTTCTTGAAGTCTGTGGATATTTCGCCTGTCTCATACATCTTGCTCACCAGATGATAGAGTTTTGTCATGACTGGCTCTCCCAAGGCCATCAGTAGTTCTAATGGAATGCTGTCTACTCCCGGGGCCTTGTTTCGACTCAGGTCTTTCAGTGCTCTGTCAAACTCTTCACGCAGTATCTTATCTCCCATTTCATCTTCATCTACATCCTCTTCCATTTCCATAATACTGTCCTCAAGTACATCGCCCTTGTATAAACCCTCTACATACTCCTTCCACCTTTCTGCCTTCCCTTCTTTGCCTAGAACTGGGTTGCCATCTGAGCTCTTGATATTCATACAAGTGGTTCTCTTCTCTCCAAAGGTCTCTTTAATTTTCCTGTAGGCAGTATCTATCTTACCCCTAGTGATACAAGCCTCTACATCCTTACATTTGTCCTCTAGCCATCCCTGCTTAGCCATTTTGCACTTTCTGTCGATCTCATTTTTGAGACGTTTGTATTCCCTTTTGCCTGCTTCATTTACTGCATTTTTATATTTTCTCCTTTCATCAATTAAATTCAATATTTCTTCTGTTACCCAAGGATTTCTATTAGCCCTCGTCTTTTTACCTACTTGATCGTCTGCTGCCTTCACTACTTCATCCCTCAGAGCTACCCATTCTTCTTCTACTGTATTTCTTTCCCCCATTCCTGTCAATTGTTCCCTTATGCTCTCCCTGAAACTTTCTACAACCTCTGGTTCTTTCAGTTTATCCAGGTCCCATCTCCTTAAATTCCCACCTTTTTGCAGTTTCTTCAGTTTCAATCTGCAGTTCATAACCAATAGATTGTGGTCAGAATCCACATCTGCCCCTGGAAATGTCTTACAATTTAAATCCTGGTTCCTAAATCTCTGTCTTACCATTATATAGTCTATCTGATACCTATTAGTATCTCCAGGATTCTTCCAGGTATACAACCTGCTTTTATGATTCTTGAACCAAGTGTTAGCTATGATTAAGTTATGCTCTGTGCAAAATTCTACAAGGCGGCTTCCTCTTTCATTTCTTCCCCCCAATCCATATTCACCTACTATGTTTCCTTCTCTCCCTTTTCCTACTGACGAATTCCAGTCACCCATGACTATTAAATTTTCGTCTCCCTTCACTACCTGAATAATTTCTTTTATCTCGTCATACATTTCATCAATTTCTTCATCATCTGCAGAGCTAGTTGGCATATAAACTTGTACTGCTGTAGTAGGCATGGGCTTTGTGTCTATCTTGGCCACAATAATGAGTTCACTATGCTGTTTGTAGTAGCTAACCCCCACTCCTATTTTTTTATTCATTATTAAACCTACTCCTGCATTACCCCTATTTGATTTTGTATTTATAACCCTGTATTCACCTGACCAAAAGTCTTGTTCCTCCTGCCACCGAACTTCACTAATTCCCACTATATCTAACTTTAACCTATCCATTTCCCTTTTTAAATTTTCTAACCTACCTGCCAGATTAAGGGATCTGACATTCCACGCTCCGATCCGTAGAATGCCAGTTTTCTTTCTCCTGATAACGACGTCCTCTTGAGTAGTCCCCGCCCGGAGATCCGAATGGGGGACTATTTTACCTCCGGAATATTTTATCCAAGAGGACGCCATCATCATTTAATCATACAGTAAAGTTGCATGTCCTCGGGAAAAATTACGGCTCTAGTTTCCCCTTGCTTTCAGCCGTTTGCAGTACCAGCACATCAAGGCCGTTTTGGTTAATGTTACAAGGCCAGATCAGTCAATCATCCAGACTGTTGCCCCTACAACTACTGAAAATGCTGCTGCCCTTCTTCAGGAACCACATGTTTGTCTGGCCTCTCAACAGATACCCCTCCGTTGTGGTTGAACCTACGGTACGGCCATCTGTGTCGCTGAGGCACGCAAGCCTCCCCACCAACGGCAAGGTCCATGGTTCATGGGGGAAGGCAAATTTCATAATGAACATTTATACAGGTAGAATAAATTGACCAATTAGATTGATATATAGAGTAAGGCAATGGTGGTCGTTCATGAAGTGAAAGGAGTTAATATTAAATGGAGACTTCCAGTTGAGCACTTCTTCAGTACCACCACCTTTTATTCTCAGCAGCTCTCGCGGAAAGACTGGGACAAAAAGTCATGGCCTCCTATCACCACATTCACTAACGTGAACAGTGCAATATGACAAGTATGCAAGTATGGAAGAGGGATAGAGCTCAAGGACCGAAATAAAGAGACAATGGGAAGTATAATTAATATATGATATTTAACCAAATGATAATTAATTTGTACACAATCTGATTTTTGCGTGGCATATTCGTAAACATAGTACACAGAAATTATTATTTTAGTTTCAAATTCATATTCAAATTCAAATTGCTTTAAGCTCTATGGGACTCAACATCTGAGGTCATCAGTCTCCAAGACTTAGAACTACTTAAACCTAACTAACCTAAGGACATCACACACACCCATGCCCGAGGCTGGATTCGAATCCGCGACCGTAGAAGCAGCTCGGTTCCGGACTGAAGCGCCTAGAACCGCTCAGCCACAACGGCCGGCTTTGTTTCATAACGTAACTTTAATAAACATTTATTCAGTCCAACCCCCAAAAAGACTCAGTGTGACAGCTTAGTTACATCTGGTAACGTGAATGATCATTGATTGGTGATGATGCTCTTGGTAGCACTTTTGCATTCAACCGCATTTAGGAACAGATTTTTACTGATATATTACATTAAAACTGCAGCTCAACACGTCTGAATGTCGTATTAATGGTTGATTAAGTTGCAGTAAATCAGTTACTTATGCTTCGAGAGCTTAATTCGAAATTTGACCCATTTTAATGGCATCAGAGAGTTTATCAAGGAGGGATACGCTGTGAAACGCAATCAGTCAAAGACATTGCTGTTAAACACACTAATTCAGTACGGCCCGGGCACACCTGCAGGCAAGTATCAGCATCTAGGTACCAACTCATTTATACAGCTGGAAAGCCACTAACGAACCTTCGCCCACTCTTCGTCTGGTAACGATTTGCATTAAAGTGCATCAGTATAATTCCGTCTTGCAGTGCTTTATATGTCTGAAAGTTATAAACCAAGAAAGGCGTGCTGAGGATAATATCAGAACAACGGGCATATCATTGATTTTAAATCTTACTGTGTGATGAAAACATGTTAGTTATTTTGATGTAAAAGCTTTGATTAAATTGTAAACTAAGTGAGAGTAATTAGGAAGGGACTTCTAAAAGTAAGTTCCAAAGGAAGTTCCACATATCGCCCCACGTTAAAAATATTGCGCAAACGAGCGGCGCATTGTCAGAAGAGAACACATGTCATGGGTTTCCCGGACAGGCAGTTCTACTGCGCTGCGGTTAACAGATGCATCAGAGTGGGATTGAAATGGCGCAGCAACTGGAAACGTACTCTGAAGCTGAAATGTGCGGAACGGTACAATTCTTGCTGCCAAGACGTCTAAACGGCACACAGATTTACAGTGTAATTCTGACTGTGTATGGACCAAACGCAACGTCGCGTCCAGGAGTAGGGAAATGGCGTCCAGAATCCGACAAAGCCGCGCGTGATAACCGTGCGGTCTAGGACGTCTTGTCACACTTCGTGCGGCTGCCCCCGTCGGAGGTTCGAGTCCTCTCTCGGGTATGGGTGTGTGTGTTGTCCTTAATGTAAGTTAGTTTAAGTTAGATTAAATAGTTCGCAAGCCTAGGGACCGATGACCTCAGCAGTTTGGTCCCATAGTCCTTACTACAAATTTCCAGCACGACAAAAACTATGTACACTCCTCGAAATGGAAAAAAGAACACATTGACACCGGTGTGTCAGACCCACCATACTTGCTCCGGACACTGCGAGAGGGCTGTACAAGCAATGATCACACGCACGGCACAGCGGACACACCAGGAACCGCGGTGTTGGCCGTTGAATGGCGCTAGCTGCGCAGCATTTGTGCACCGCCGCCGTCAGTGTCAGCCAGTTTGCCGTGGCATACGGAGCTCCATCGCAGTCTTTAACACTGGTAGCATGCCGCGACAGCGTGGACGTGAACCGTATGTGCAGTTGACGGACTTTGAGCGAGGGCGTATAGTGGGCATGCGGGAGGCCGGGTGGACGTACCGCCGAATTGCCTAACATGTGGGGCGTGAGGTCTCCACAGTACATCGATGTTGTCGCCAGTGGTCGGCGGAAGGTGCACGTGCCCGTCGACCTGGGACCGGACCGCAGCGACGCACGGATGCACGCCAAGACCGTAGGATCCTACGCAGTGCCGTAGGGGACCGCACCGCCACTTCCCAGCAAATTAGGGACACTGTTGCTCCTGGGGTATCGGCGAGGACCATTCGCAACCGTCTCCATGAAGCTGGGCTACGGTCCCGCACACCGTTAGGCCGTCTTCCGCTCATGCCCCAACATCGTGCAGCCCGCCTCCAGTGGTGTCGCGACAGGCGTGAATGGAGGGACGAATGGAGACGTGTCGTCTTCAGCGATGAGAGTCGCTTCTGCCTTGGTGCCAATGATGGTCGTATGCGTGTTTGGCGCCGTGCAGGTGAGCGCCACAATCAGGACTGCATACGACCGAGGCACACAGGGCCAACACCCGGCATCATGGTGTGGGGAGCGATCTCCTACACTGGCCGTACACCACTGGTGATCGTCGAGGGGACACTGAATAGTGCACGGTGCATCCAAACCGTCATCGAACCCATCGTTCTACCATTCCTAGATCGGCAAGGGAACTTGCTGTTCCAACAGGACAATGCACGTCCGCATGTATCCCGTGCCACCCAACGTGCTCTAGAAGGTGTAAGTCAACTACCCTGGCCAGCAAGATCTCCGGATCTGTCCCCCATTGAGCATGTTTGGGACTGGATGAAGCGTCGTCTCACGCGGTCTGCACGTCCAGCACGAACGCTGGTGCAACTGAGGCGCCAGGTGGAAATGGCATGGCAAGCCGTTCCACAGGACTACATCCAGCATCTCTACGATCGTCTCCATGGGAGAATAGCAGCCTGCATTGCTGCGAAAGGTGGATATACACTGTACTAGTGCCGACATTGTGCATGCTCTGTTGCCTGTGTCTATGTGCCTGTGGTTCTGTCAGTGTGATCATGTGATGTATCTGACCCCAGGAATGTGTCAATAAAGTTTCCCCTTCCTGGGACAATGAATTCACGGTGTTCTTATTTCAATTTCCAGGAGTGTATAAAAGAGGGGGATGCTGGTCGGGAAGGAAGGCCAACGAAATCGAGCACTTACGACAACGTCCAGGCAATCGAGGATCTGATTCGCAGCAGTCGCAGATTTCCCTACGATGTGTAAGTTCACACAGCGGTTCTCGAATTACTCCGTGACCAGGGAGAGAAATTCCATCGTCGACGGATCGAACGTCTGGTAAAACGTTTCGATCGTTGTTTACAAACACTTGATTGTTGTGGTGAAAAATAGTCATGTATCTGTGTCACTGTGAAGCGCAATGCTGCATTCAGTAAACGTTTCTTGGCCTGACGTAATTCTTTGGAACTTCGTTCTTGAAGTTCCCTCCTACAAACAATTATACGGCCTAAAATGAGGTACAACGTGGATACAAAGTCAGTTACGATGCATTTTAATTACATTCCTGCTTCAGCTTGAGACACTAATTACTTAGTTAATTTCAAATGCCGCATTCAGATGCTTCAATTAGTCTACCACACAGCAGATTCTCTTGTTTCAGTACACTAACGGTTAATGATATCGACGATCTGGATAGCATGACATATTATCGTGAAAATTGATTGTCCAAACATGTCTAACGAAGTTAGTAGCGAAATGGCGTAGTAGTTTAGCTGCAGAATCTACTGTTACACTATCAAATGTCTCAGCCAGTACGCAGTTCCATTTTGCTAAATCCAGCTACTCTTCGACCTCCGTTCATATAACATTTCTGTGCTAATATGAATCATGGAAAATAATCTTTTGATCTCAGAGACCGATCCGATAGCTGAATGGTTGCCGGCACGGTAGCTCAGCGTGTTTGGTCAGAGGGTTAGCGACCATCTGTAACAAAAGCTGAGTGAACGGATCAACGAAGAACCTAAGCGGTTGTCATCGGACGTCCGCTCCGAACAAATTCAACGAACAATAGAGAGCAGAATGAGACCAAAAAAAAAAAAAAAATGGTCAGCGCGACGGAATGCCATTCCAAGGGGCCAGGCTTCGATTCCCGGTTGTGCCGGAGATTTTCTCCGCTCCGGGACTCAGTGTTGTCTTCATCATCTCCATCTAATTCAATGTGGTGGCGATAGGAAGGGCATCAGGTAACTCCTTAAATTAACCATGCCAAATTCGACCATAACCATGCCGAACCTGCGAAAATGCTGGACAAAGGCACAAGCAAAAGAAGAAAGAGTCTTTTGATCTCAGGGTAATAATTATGACCTACGCCCTCAGTTATTTGCCGGATGTATTCCAGACTCTGTCTTCCTCTACAGTTTTACCTTCTGCAGATTCCTCTTGTACCATGCGAGTTATTCCCTGATGTCTTAAGACATATCCTGTCATCCTGTCCCTTCTTCTTGTCGATGTTTTCCATATTCTCATTTACCCTCCCATTCTGCGGAGAACCTTCTCATTCCTTTCTTTATCATTCCACATAACTTTCAACGTTCTTCTGTGGCACCAATCTCAAATGTTTAGATTCTATTCTATCCCGGTTTTCCATCAGGCCATGTTTCACTACCATACAATGCTGTGCTTCACGCATACATGCTTCGAAATTTCTCCCTTCGTTTAAGGCTATGTTTGATACTGCCAACAGTCTCTTCGTTAGGGTGTCCATTTTGTCAGTGCTAGTCGACTTTTTACGTCCTCGTTGCACCATCCGTCGCGGGTTATTTTGCTTCCAATGTAGCAGAATTCCCAACTTCATATACTTCGTGAACACCAGTTTGATATTAAGTCCTCATTTCTGTTACTTCACATTACTTTCGCATTCTTTCGATAATCTGCACTCATTACGCTGTTCAAACCATTGAATACATCCTGTAAGTCTTCTTCACTTCCACTGAAGACAGCAATTTCATCAGAGAAACTTATCATTGACATCCTTTTATCTTAAATTAATTCGCCTCTCGAATCTTTCTTTTATTTACGTAATTGCTTCTCGATTTCTAGATTGAACAGTAGGGCGAAAGACTACATCTATGTCTTAAACCCTTTTCAAACCTAGGTTCATGGTCGTCCACTCTTATTGTTCCTCCTTGGTTCTTGTAAATACTGTGTATTAATCGTCTTTCCCTATAGCTTACCTCTATTTTTTCAGAATATGAAAGGTCTTGCCTCATTTCACATTTCACATTTCCAGTTCGAGAAACCCTGTCAACCTGTCTTTATTTTTCTGCATTCTTGTTTCCATTTATTAAGTACAACGGTAGAACTGCCTCCCTACTGCCTTTACCTTTCGTAAAGGCAAATAGATCTACTTCTAACAGATACACTAATTTCTTTTCCATTTTCTTTACATTTTCCTTGTCAGCAACTTGGATGCATGAACTACTAAGATAATGTGCGACAATTCTAGCACTTGTCCACTCTTGGAATCTTCGCAAAGCTGCACAGGTCTCCGGTCATACCTTATAAGTGGTACCACTGATAATAATCGGAAGCAGTAAACTGTACTCATTGCATACCGCTGGTTTCTGAAACCTATCAGAGCCCCGGAACTGAGCACGTCTTTCTTCTTTCTGGCGAGAGCATTGTCTTGGTCTCAACGTCAACAATGCCTATGCGCTTTTATGTGAATTAGGGAGTCGTCGTTCGGATTTCGTATGGTGCATAGATGTAAGGACCTACACAACGTTTAAAAAAGCGTTAATTGATCTATGACGAAGCAATTCTACGAGAGGTGTTCAGTGGGTAATGCAACGCCTTTTTTCTCAGCCAGTTTCTGTTGAAAAAATGTGGAATTTGTTGTGGTACATCGTAGGACATTTCCGCCTCAGCCCCTACAGTTTCATGAAATTCCGATAGGTCGCGGCGCTATATGTTGTAAGATGGCAAGAACTATGCCCCTTACATGAAGTCATTAAATATCACCTAACTCACATTGAGCGAACAGTAGAGCTGAACAAAAATGACTGACAAGGTACAATGCATCTTGTAGAGGGTATACTATGGACATATTGAAATAATTAATGTCGGGTGATGGTTTTAAAGTAATTCACACAACATGAAATCTTTGTGCAAATCCGTCGATTTACTGGAGGCTAGTTTATCCCAGGGAAGTATTCAGAATTGACCATGGCCGGCTGGGGAGCGAAGAAGGGAAGTGACAACAGGCAGCTTAGGGTGGCTCAAGCTCTGAGAAAGCGGTAACGAGGTGCGGCCTCCAGCTGCCTTAAGACGAGTGACAGTGAGTAGGTGGTTGACCCAATGCTGGTGTACCGGGAAGCAGACGGAGAACTTGTATGCCTGTTGATAAATGTCCGTCGTCCCGTTTTCAGTGAAACATGCGATAAAGCCGCGCAAAGCTATGGTGGAGCAGTCAACAGAGGCCAAAATATGCGTGTTCGTGACTGTAGCAACTTCACACTGAATTCACGGTCCACAGAGTCTGAAGTAATCAGGTGAGGAGCGACAGAATGAAATACGCCGGCCTCCGATGGGAACGTAGGACCAAGGAATTTGAAGTACTCTCCTGGAAGTCAGAATTCCGGAAAAATTGGTGTTTTGTGCAGACGCTAACCTTGATGGGTGGCCTGGGAGGAGCTAAATAGCAGACGTTGAGAGGCTGGGAAATTTTGTGGTAATTTGTTCACTTCCCAGAGCAGGCATTGGTCGGCGCTGGGAAGCGACGCATAATTAACGCGTCTTGCGCTGCAATTGGCGTAAGTGATTTTACTGGAGGGGAAACTGAGGTGAAGAGTGGACTGGGAGAAGTCTCCGTAGTGGTCTTCCGTTCCCAGCTTGCCTGCGAGAGAGTGAGCATCTCTGCAGTTTAAGACTTAGCAAACGGAACGATTGAGCTTGGAGATAGAAAGTTTTTGTTCAGCTATGTACTGAGCAAGATAGCTAGAAGTGAATAGACGAGCGCAGCCTTGCAGCGCCACGAGGTCGGCCGACGGCCGCATAACGACGCCGCCCCGCCACGCTGAATTCGCTGATACTGCGCCCGCTCCGGCCACTGACTAATTTGTTGGATCAAGTCGGCGAAGTTTCCATGAGGGTTTCATGGGCCGTGTATGTAGAATTCTTCTCGCACTTCGCATTACGCCTGGGTCAGTCGATAGGAATTACTTTTGATTCATCGCGCTTTACTCCACGCAAACGCAATTTATTGCCACTGCCTGTCAGGAGAGTCATGTAATGTGATGATTGAAAGTCGTGAGTTAAATAAATCTGTGCTAATCGACTGCATCTGTTTTCAATCAAGTAGTTGAAATCCCAAGTCACTTTCTTAATTAATTTTAGGTTCAACATTTGTATCTGGTGTTCAATAGCTGAATATAACATCAATGTGCACCCCTTTTTAATTAAAAGGGATCAATTCTGAATCAATTAATGTGAACACTGCCACCGCAGTTCAATCAGGAGTCATAAGGCCTTATTGCCCGCATCTCGTGGTCGTGCGGTAGCGTTCTCGCTTCCCACGCCCGGGTTCCCGGGTTCGATTCCCGGCGGGGTCAGGGATTTTCTCTGCCTCGTCATGGCTGGGTGTTGTGTGCTGTCCTTAGGTTAGTTAGGTTTAAGTAGTTCTAAGTTCTAGGGGACTTATGACCACAGCAGTTGAGTCCCATAGTGCTCAGAGCCATTTGAACCATAAGGCCTTATTACTTTCTTTGCGTTATCCGACATTGCGGCAGTTTTGCGCTCTCTGTTGATCTGTTAGTCAATTACCTGGGGTGAACACGCACCAAAACCAGAGAAGTGACGGGTGTGGTGTAACAATGTAACCTTCAAAAGGCGTCTGTCACGAGTGTGCTTTCCAAGCAGTGATCTGTCATCGAGTTTCTTGTGGCGGAAAACCAGAGCATCGGAGATATTAATAGGCCCTTGCAGAATGTGTACGGAGACTTAGCTGTGAGCAGAAGCACAGTGAATCGTTGGACGAGGTGTCTGTCAGCATCACAAGAAGGTAGCACAAACCTGTCCAATCTCCAAAGTGGCGGCTGTTCGCACGCAGCTTTGACTTGTGCAATGTTCCAACATTGGGACATTTTCATTCGATGTTATCGACGGACCACAGTCAATCACTTCGCTGCTCAATTGGACGTTTCTCTTGGAAGTGCTGACACGTTTGTCCACCATTGGCGATTCTCAGAGGTGTGTGCCGGCGGGGTTCCTCGCCACCAAACAGAAGACTATAGAAAACAGCGGAGGACAATATGTGCTGAATTGCTTGCTCGTTACGAGGGTAATAGTGACAATATTTTGTCAAACATCGTCACAGGTGGTGGAATGAGGGGCTCATCACAAGAAACGGGGAGTGACGCCACACCGCCTCTCCTCCGAAGGAAAACTTCGAAGCGTCACATACAGCCGGTAACATCACGGCAGTGGTCTTCCGATACTCTGAAAGGGGTACTCTGATGTCCTCCCTGATGGTGCAACGATCAACTCTGAAATAGTGTGCTACACTCAAGAAATTGAAGAAACGACTTCAGTGTGTTCGTCAAAACAAAAATACAAACGAACTTCTCATTCTCTACGCGTCACACAAGTCAGCGCACCCGAGAGGGGCTCACAAAACTTCATTGGACTGTTCTTATCTACCGAGCATTCCTTAACTTACACCCTCCGACTTCCATCTGTTTGGCCCAATCAAGGATGCACTCCGCGGCATGCAACACGTGGATGATGAGCAGGTTATTGATGTAGCAAAACGTTGGCTCCGACGTCGCCCAGTAGTGTAGTACAAAGCGGGTGTACAGGTCCTCCCAGTTAGATGACGTAAGGCTGTCGCAGTGAACGAAGCTCATATTGAAAGATAGTGTTTTGTACTCAAAAGAGAGACTAATAATATGGTGTAATCTTAAATAAAACCAAACTAGCTCAGAACGTTACTCATTGAACGCCACTAGTAGTATTCAGTATTAATGCGGCGCTGCCGTTCGAGGAAAGTGTTGGTTACTTTTGGCAGGAGCGGTTTCACAGGCTGCCGCCTATCACGCCTCGAACTGGCTGTGGCTATGCGGCGGCTCCTCTCGGACGCATCCCATCCGCCTGCAGGCCTGGCTTATGGCCCGCTGTGGCTGCTAATGGAATTCTGCCGTCGGGCCTCCACGACCGAGACATTTTTCGCTTTTCTTTGTTTACGCAGCGGCCGCGACTGCAGATGGCCGCCCCGTCTCCCTTTATTTGACCTCGCTCTGCTGGCGATATGGCCCGCCGGGCCCCGCCCGCTGCCTGCTGCTGTCTGGTGTATCCACAACAGAAGCAGACGCTGAAATTTGTCTCCCGGACAGTGGCCACAAAGCGACGCAAAGAGATGTTTTGCAGATCTTGGACACGTAATATTTCAGATGCGCTCGTGTGCCGCTGTGTTTGTTTCACTAGCATGAATACATCTCTCTTGAGGACATTCCCCTTCCATAAGATGTCTCCAACGTTTTGGGTCAAATTGAAGTAGATGATAGTGGGTCCATAAGCGATTACACTGCGATAGGGAGCCAATGGTCGAAAATGCCTATATATTGGGTTATCGACATACACAGCACCGGGCAAGGTGGCACAGTAATTAGTGCACTTCACTTGCATTCTGGAGGACGACGGTTCCAACCCGCGTCCGGCCATCCAAATTTAGGTTTTCCATGATTTCCTTAAGTCGCTTCTGGCAAATGCTGGGATGGTTGCTTTGAAAAGGGATGGCCAAGTTCCTTCTCCGTCCTTCTCTAGTCCGAGCTTGTGCTTCGTGTGTAATGATCTCGTAGTAGCAGGAAGTTAAGCACTAATCTCTAGCAGCTGTTGAAAGTGACGACGCACAGTCTCAATGCTTGTATGGCAAGTGCACAAAAAGTTCTGCCGCACTTTCTCAAAGATCTCTGGTGTCTATTTTACCTGGAGGCAGGCACGTCCACATCCATTACTATGGATGTTTCGCACAAACATCTTGACGTATGCCCAGAGGAAAAATGTCCAAAGCTGTGATATCCAGCGATAACGCTGGCCATGGGACAAGACTTCCCTTCCAATGCAACAGTATAAAAATTTGGAAATTTGTGGTAAGTTCTTACGGGACCAAACTGCTGAGGTCAGCGGTCCCGAAGCTTACACACAATTTAATCTAACTTACGGTAAGGACAACACACACACTTATGCCCGAGGGAGGACTCGAAGCTCCGACTGGGGAAGCTGCGTGAACCGTAAAAAGACGTCCTAGACCACGCGGTTACACCGCGCGGATCTAACAGTGAGTGTATGTGTTGTACAGGTGTTGGCGGACATTAACAGTGAAGTGGGACGGTTGGCCGCCGTGTTGAAACCGCACCCTCTCATGGACAACAAGGGGTGCAATGTCCAAGAACTGTGGCAGCAAATACCGCAGGGACAACGATGTGGGTGATGTGTGGATTGTCCTCACTACAGCCATTGCTGTTGCGGCTGTTGAAAACATCATCACGGGTGAATGAGGTTCCATCCGTAAACTAAACAAACTGTGACAATTCGGCACTACAGCAGTGTAGTGGATAACCCACTGAGAGAAGTAAGCGCGGTGCTCGAAAACCGTTGGTTCCAGTGCTTGCACACATTCTTTATGGTAGGGTGGGATAGTACCTGTTCCACCAGTACTCCCCACACTGTATCGTCGAAGAGCGCATTTCACGGGCAAGTTGACGGTTGCTCACTGCCTGGGGGTCAGCCACAATCAAACATCATCTTCTCAAAGACTCAGTTCAGGCATGTCTTTGGCGGGAATCTTGGCCGGCCTGCTGTGGCATGGACGATCTTCTCCGTCATAATTTGGTATCCATTGAGATTAAGATCTTCCAGTTAGGATGGACACCTGTTACGAAAGCTTTCTCTGTACATTCGTGCTCCTTTCCGGTCACTAGATCCTCTCGCACCATACATTAAGTGCATGATTGCAAACTCTCGTGACGCGTCATGCGCTATACACAGTAACACAGCTCTCCATGTGTAATACCGAAAATGCAGATAAAGTGCCTTCTGTACCATCCAAAATTTTCGCCGTTTAATATTACATGCATAAAAAATTCTCATACTAATACTTCTGAAGAGAATTGAAGAGAAGGTGGAGGATATGATGAGTGAAGAACAGTTTGGTTTCAGAAGGGGACTGAGAACAAGAGAGGCGATTCTCACAATGAGACTCGTTGTCGAAAAGCAATTACAGAAAAACAAACCAACTTTTATTGCCTTTGTAGACATGGAAAAGGCATCTGATAACGTTATCTGGCAAGAGATCTTAAGAGCACGAAGGAAAGTGGAATAAAGTATAAAGAAATCCGTGTGATACTCAGTTTCTATAAGAATGAGGTGACAGTGATTAGGAAGTGTCACCAGGAACAAGAAGCAAATATTACAAAAGGGGTAAAACAAGGATGTGCTCTCTCCCCACTTATACTCAATGCTTACATCTAGGAAGCTATAGACCAAGTTTGCGAAACTACTGAGGTGGGGATCAAAACTAATGGGCAGAAGATAGACATGCCACGTCATGTAGATGATATTGCTATACTCACGGAGACAAAACAAGAGCCGGCCGGTATGGCCGAGCGGTTCTAGGCGCTTCATTCTGGAACCGTTCGACCGCTACGGACGTAGGTTCGAATCCTGCCTCGGGCATGGATGTGTGTGATGTGCTTAGGTTAGTTAGGTTTAAGTAGTTCTAAGTTCTAGGGGACTGTTGACCTCAGATGTTAAGTCCCATAGTGCTCAGAGCCTTTTGAACCATTTTTTGAACAAAACAAGATCTAGAGGACGTCCCCAGAACAATGGAAAAAATTCTATGCAATCAGTATGGAATGAGAATAAACAATAAAAAGACTAAAGTGATGGTATGCAGTACAGGAGAAGAATATGAACTTCTGGGAATGAGAATTGGATGAGAGGAGCTGGAAGTGATAGAGGAATTGACTTACTGGGAAGCAAAATCACAAGGGATGGTAGAAACCGGAAAGAAATTGCGAGCAGAATGCAAAAGGCCAAAATTGCATTAAATCGGAGAAGGAACTTACCCACCAGCAACAACATCAGTCTGAAAATAAGGAAACTTATAACGAAAGGTTTCGTTTGGATTGTGGCCCTATACGGATGTGAAACTTGGACAATTGGAAGAGAAGAGAGAAGACGGCTAGAGGCCCTGGAGATGTGGTGCTATAGAAGGATGATGATCAGCTGGAGACACAAAGTAACAAATGAAGAGATGCTTAGAAGAATACAGGAAACCAGATCTCTGTGGAGGCACATCCAAACAAGAAGAGACAAACTTGTAGGGCACATCCGACGACACAACAACATCATTGGAACAACAGCAGAAAGAGCTATTGAGGGAAGGAACCGGCGGGGGCGACGAAGGATATCATACATGCAACAGATCATACGTGGAAATGAAGAGGGAGGCAGACAGAAGAGAAGAATGGCGCTCTGCTGCAAACCAACCTCAGGGTTGAACACTAAAAGACGAATATCTGTTGATAACTTGTACTGTACTTCTCATTCTGAATCTGTAAGCTTTATTACAGAGACTATATTTAATACGTAATAGATGTAACAGTGTATTTGTGTCTGAATGTATATAATTGATCGTAATTATAATGAAAATACCGTAAATTGCTGGGTAATAGTAGAGCGAACTTTTTTTGTATGTACTGATAGCAACGACGTAATGGCAATAATTGTGCCGTTGTTTATCTTTGCCTATGGAGAGTCTCTGTAGCGCTAGGAGCAGAGAGCAGGCAGAGCAGCTTGAGTGACGAAAGAGTGCGATAACTGTTTGTTGGGCGCTCCCGCAGATGTGGTGTGCAGCTATGATCGCACCAGTGTAGGAGCGCCTGATTCGTCAACCGGCGAGTACTGAGAGCACGGCAGGAGTGGACAGGCGGAGGAAGCTGCTGTCCTAACTGTTGCCTGTCTCGTAATTATCCGTGGCTCTGGAGACGACTCCGGATTCTCAAACGGCAGCATTAGCATCAGCGGTGGGTCAGCATTGTGGTCGGCTACATTCTTCGTCGAGCGCACAGCTACAACATCGTACCGTTAACTGACAGATTTACTACTGTAGAGGTTTTACCCAATTGAGTTTCTTTCACGAAGTATGACTAACTTGAATAATAACCTGCAATAGTTAAAACTTGCAGGGTTCCTGTGTTGTCATTATCCTCAGACATTATTACTAGGAAGGGTCCCTCTCCTTTCCATGCAATCACCGAGTGTAGTAAGAATATGAAAATCCATTAACCATTTACTGCTAGTTTTGTGTATTTGCTAATGACCATTTTCAGTCTAAGTTTTCTGCCTCAGTAACTGTTCCTTCTCGTATTTCATAACAGAGTTTGAACTAATTTGCAATTTGAGTATTAACTTCATTCATTTAAATTAACATAAGATTTAACTGGCAAAACTAATAACTAAAGATACACCACAAATTGAGCGCGCGCAATTTTATCTATTCTGTATTTAACTTAGCGAGTGACTTCTGCTGCATTGGAATGTATTTTATTGTTGTTATTTCAAAAGTAAAATCAGTTGCTCATTTGCTTAAACTAAATTCAATTCAATCTTTCAATAATAAAAAGTAAATTAATTGCTTTTTTCTAAATTTTGCATTAGGTTACGTTGAAGTTACTGAAAGTCTTTTTTTATGTTTCAGTTAAGCCAGTTATTTTATTTACTTGACTATCAAAATTTCGTATTTCAGAATAAGTAATTACAGTCTCAGTGTTTTCTAATTCATTTACGTATTTTCTTGTGAACTGTTGTCACTGCCACGCCAGTGATTATTTGCTTCAATTTCACTGCCATTACTTTTGTTAAGATTCTGATGAGTGATGGCCCTGGCGGGCTGGCTACCGTTTAAGTATCCCCTTTATAGCTAATCAGTGTTTTAACTGTATTCCAGTAATTTTTGCAGGACATGTTACGTGGAACACATTCCGCGTCCTCATGTATCATACTGATATTTTTCAGCAGGACAACGCCAGTCCAGACGCGGCACTGTCTGCTCGATGCTAGGATACTCCTTGTCCAGCGAGATCTTCGTAACTGCTCCCAGCAGAACATGAGCGGGACCAGTTCGCAAGTCAACACCATCCCATTCCCTATATCCAGGGTACCAAGGGTCAGCTGAATTTCTTGTCGGCCAGTTTGATTCAAGAGAGAATACAATAGGTTTATTACGACCCTCCCAATCGAATACGTGTATTAATCCAGGGCAGAGGGAATGCAACACATACTGCCAACTTCATTGTATATTTGATTCAATTTTGTAAGAACTGAACAAACATGACATATCACCTCCACCCGTGAAGTCCGTTTCGCTTCCTCTTCCTATTGTGGATGTTGCATTTTTTTCCCTTTTTTTCAGGCAGTGTACGTCGACCAACCTGTCGAGATATCCTTTTCTATTGTGTGTGTCATTAGGTAGGGCTACGCAGCAGTAATTGCTGCATGGCAGAAGAAGGAGGTACTAGTTGCAAGTAGGTTGTAGGAACGCTGTGATTTATCGGCCGACGTACAAATTGTATATCGGTAGGCCTTTTCGGCAACCGACAGACCGATTTTGCTTGTTCGGCGGACGGTAGGGTGTGCCCACCCGCTAGCGGAACATGCATCCTCCACTCGCTCCCCCCCCCCCCCCCCCCCCCCCCCCGGACCTTCTACCATACATACAAACACACACACATACACACACACACATGCACACACACACCATAGATTACAGCCAGACGTCACCGTAATTTCTCTGTGGTGGAGAAAGACGGACTGAAGGACGGCTTCGCAGTGGGAAGCCCATTAGCTCCAGATATAGTCAACGTGTTTATGGAGTATAAGGACGTTGTTCTGGTTACGGGTCCTCCGAAGTCTACTTGCATTTAACGTTAAATCGATGGCACATTGATTGTATGACGTCATGGACGAGAGCTCTTGGACCACATGAGTAACATTCACGGTGGAGATGTCTTGGTATTATTTCAAGTCCTTTCCCGGCGAAACGCAAACGAATTTCTCACTCCCAGTGTTTATCTAAAACACCCACACGGACTGGTATCTGGAGCGAACACCGCCCAGCACACAAACGTTCTGTTCCGAGGACCTAAGTGCATCGAATGGAAAGAACCGAGCTACTTAAGAAAAGTGTGCAAAGATCAACAAATTTGGCAAGCTATTTCACCTAAGACTCATAAGCAGAATGCCCCCTCGGAGGACACCAATATATTTGCGTTTGTTACGTCCTCTGGCTCAGTAAGATGGAAGATTAACCGATTCCAAAAGAAGCACAAAGTCTATTCAGTCTTCGGTTACCCGGCAAAATTCGTGAGGTATATGAAAGATGAGTAGGTCTCAGAAAGCTAGTATTACACAGAACACCTTGTGGGTGTGGGCAGTTTTATACCGAGCAGATCGTGCGCGCTGTTGGGTAGCGCTGTATAGAACACGAGAGATGTTCCCGGCTACGGCATCGTGAGTAATCAACGGTAGCAGACAATAAGTTACAAAACGGTCACCGGAATGCATTCGACCACACATCTATGGTTAAACACACAAATGGTTTGTCGGAGAGCATTATGAAAGAAGTGATCGAGAGGAAAAATTCTGACAACACTCTCAATAAAGACGGCAGTTTACGGTTGGACACAATTTTGGACTCGGTCATCAGAAGGTTGAATTGGATGCGGCGGTCTTGCATCTACATCATGCTCCGCAAGCCACTTACCGGTGTGTAGTAAAGGGTACATCTGGTACCACTAACTGATCCTCCCGTCTTCCGATCTCGAATGTCGCCTATACAGAATGATTGTCGGTAGGTCTCTGTATTAGCTCTAATGTATTGAAAACTGTCGTCCTGGTCATTTCGAGAGATGTATGTGGAGAAAAGTAACACGTTGTGTTACTCTTTCCGGAAGTGGTCTCTGTCTCTCTCTCTCTCTCTCTCGAAATTCGTGATGCTCAACGCCTCTCTTGTATGTAAGTCCGTCACAGAAGTTTGTTGAGAATCTCTGTACCGCTCTCGTGCCGACTGAACGATCCAGAGAAAAGTACCACTCTTCTTTGGATCTTATCTCTTCTATCAGTCCTAAGGACGTCAAGTTGATGAACACTACTCAAGAATCAGTCGAACACTGTGCCGCGTGACTGGACACCGGTGACGTCAGATGCGGTAACGCTGCCGTATAAGGACGGCAGCAGCATCCACACGTCAATCACAACTTACCAATGGTTAATGAGCACTCGGGATAAGGCTCGTGCATATTAAACCAGCTGAAGCGACTGGAAGCTTGAGAGAATTTTATTTATAATTGTGACTGGCAAAAAACAGCGAAGGCTGTCAATATTTTAGCTTGCTTCCATGTGTCATTCACTCGAGAATAACATCAAAATGAAACAAAAGTAGGGCCTTTTATGAGTGGCATCATAACATGAGGATTGGGGTTACCGCTCCAGACGATCAGTAGCTGAGCGTGCTGAACAAGTGTTTGATTAGAAATTTACGATGCTTTAAGTACAACAGGAGATGATAGGGAAGCGTGTTTACGGCGCGTAGTGACTTACCGCACGTGGCGCGAACGAAGCTACAGATAATACCCAACTTAACCAGCACCTACTGCCACCCAAAAGCTTTAAAAAAAACCTCACATGAACGTATCGTGTATGTCAGTCACCTTCGGCAGGTTTGCACTTGTGTCGGGCATTTCGGAACCGATAAACTGAAGATGAATATGCATTTGATAGTAACGTGTTCCTCAACATTTAATGAACCTACTAAAAGATTATCAGACTGAGAGAAGGTGATCGATCTATTTCCATCAAGTGTCTTGCAAGACATATACCATGTAACATGTTCTCGGGCGACTGTTCTTGTCAGATTGCTTTAGGAACTTTTGGATTTCCAACATTTCTTTGCCACTCAGTTGCTTCCCCGACGAGAATAACGGAGAACATTGTAGCAAATTTGGGATGTTGTGCCAAAACTATGCATGAAATTTTTCGAGACCATTTAACACATATTTGTAGTAGTTGATTCGCTGTAAATCCACTGTTCATTGATCTATGTCATTTGAGCTTAAAAAGAATATTTAAGAAGTACTACATTTTAGAAAATTGAGCAACATTAAATTTCCTCCAAGAAAGGTCTTGTTTGATTTTTCCCTAAGACTAACAGTTCCCGCATTTCAGGGGTGGGAAAATCGCAGATTACTATTAATAACTTTTTATTGGTGTAAAATTATAATTATTGTTAAATTAATTTGGGTAAGAACAAATATTAAATATGTGTCTCAAGTCTAAGTGCCGTAGAGTAGGTTTAAGGGCTAAATTGTGTTCTGGCGTGTAACAGGATGGATGGGGATAGGGGCTGGAAGCACAAGGGAAGGTACGTTGCCAGATCCCTCCTTCATAATTGTGTAAACTGAAGAATAACTTGTGTGATTCCTACATCTATCTACCTCTCTACGTCACAAGAAGCATCTACAATCTGTTACGCTAAGTTCACCCAATTCTTGACACCAGGCCTTATGAATCATTGGACACAGACGTCCACGGGTGGTACTTATTTTCCACAAAATGAGAAACATTGTACTGAAAGCAGATGTGAGTTACTAATAATACTAATGCAAGAAACGTGGATTGACAGAATCTGTGAAAATGTCTGCCCATTGTTCTACACTACTTGAGGTGAAACTGATTCTTAGTCATCTAGTATGGCAGCTGTATAATTCTTCCGAGAAAGACAAATTCCCCACCACGAGCGCTGGTCACTTTTCATTTTACAAACAAACTATATCCCCCAGAACTTTCTGTTCAGTTCTCTCATGTGAGTAGCCAAAGTTACTTCACTCAGCTAGTGTTTAAATAGAGGAGTTGTTTTAAGTTTATTGAGTACTTAGTTGTAGTTCTTAATTGAGCTTCTGTATAATGTAAAGAAGCTTAACAACTGGAACTCTCAATGTCTACCACACTGAAGAGCCTTTCCCAACTGTGAAAACCTGTCAGTAAGCATTCGACAACGCCGATTTCATTGTCTGCACCGTCACTCCTTGGAATACTTTTCCCAACTTGACCGGTGTCAAATGTGTAATGCGGCAGAATAAATGGTCGGATTCACACATTACATGAGACCTTTACAAACTGCAATGAGAAGGTGAGGATGACACCTAACGTAAATCGATAGTTATGAGAACATTTCCCTATCAATATGTAATGCAAAAAGGGATGACAGTCAATCGACAGTAATTAACACACCATTCCTATACAATGCATGTCTTTGAGCAGAGGGTAGAACAGGGAACGCGAGTCGAGTCGCTTTTAGTTTTTAAAAGCCAGCTCCACAACAGCATAGTGAAACTGCACTGTGGGAGCTACGCCGGCAACCACTTAAAGGGGTGGCAGGGAAGGGGACAGCGACCCCAGGCCAGGCGATTCAAGCTGGAGGGCCGCCTGTAGTGAGGGCATTGGTACAAAAGCAGAGAAGAAGCTTTAGAAAACTGCATTTCGAAATTCCAATGGGATATGAACAAAAGCAAGAGACGCATTTTCGTTCAGCGAGTGCGACACATGGAAAGGTCAATGTAGTTTAGGTGTCTGGAACGGGCACAAAACGTCTGATTGGCGGAAAATCACTAGAAAGGAGAAAACTACTGAAGTTTCGATGCAGTTTGATAGAATGGACGTTGCGATTGGTACAGGGTGTTTCCACAAAATCAGAGGAATGCTCCTATTGGTAGAGAAAAGCCTTGACGTGAAAAAGGAACCCAAGTGGGGGGAGGCAGTTCTGCCATGAGTACGACAAGAGAGAAATTTTGTGAGGGACTCTTCTCTGAACTGGCGTCAAGTGCAGAACAGAGCGCTTAACACTGTGTACAGCACAGAGAAGAAATTCGTGTCGACACTGTGTTCACAGTGGCGCACTCCAGCTAAAAGTAGCTGAAGCAACGTTTAGCTCCAACTGTGGAGAAAAGAACCAGCCAAATTAGTTAATTGTTCTTGCAAGAACTGAGAGGGCACTATAATATGCACGCTGCTCCAACCATGCACAGTTATATCGCCACACAATAAGACTAAGGCTGAGTACATGTTTTCTCGCATAACGAGAAACATAGGGAAAGCTTCTGCTGGAAAGTTCAGCAAAGGCCAGATTAGTTTTGTAAGGATTTCAGTGGGAGAGAGCGGCCTTGCAGACAGCAGCACGTCGCAGATTAAGGTAAATACTGCATGCAGACGTGTAAACTTTGTTGGTTCACCAACTTGCGTCCACTATAAACTCGAGCGGCCTTGGGTAATCTTGCGTTCAAATTTGTCACTTGACTAACGATCCACCGTAGACTGGATTGTCATCCTGAATAGTACCGCACTTTGAACCGGAATCTGAGGATTTTCTTACAAGGGAACCTCCCCATCGCACCCCCCTCAGATTTAGTTATAAGTTGGCACAGTGGATAGGCCTTGAAAAACTGAACACAGATCAATCGAGAAAACAGGAAGAAGTTGTGTGCAACTACGAAAAAATAAGCAAAATATACAAGCTGAGTAGTCCATGCGGAAGACAGGCAATATCAGGGCTCATCGGATCTCCGAAGCGCCATGGTCCCGTGGTTAGCGTGAGCAGCTGCGGAACGAGAGGTCCTTGGTTCAAGTCTTCCATCGAGTGAAAAGTTTAATTTTTTGTTTCCAGTTTATGTGACAAACTCTTATGTTTTCATCACTTTTTGGGGAGTGATTATCACATCCTCAAGAAAACCGAAATCGGGTAAGGTAGAAGAACCTTATTACCCATTCGCCAAGTGTACAAGTTAGGTGGGTCGAGAACATATTCCTGTCATGTGACGCACATGCCGTCACCAGTGTCGTATAGAATATATCAGACGCGTTTTCCTGTGGTGGAATCGGTTGATCTATGACCTTGGGATCAAATGTTTTTGTTTCCCATTGGAGAGGCACGTCCTTTCGTCTACTAATCGCACGGTTTACCGGTGCGGTCGCAAAACACAGACACTAAACTTATTACAGTGAACAGAGACGTCAATGAACGAACGGACACATCATAACTTTGCGAAAATAAAGAAATTAAACTTTTGACTGGAGGGAAGACTTGAACCACGGACCTCTCATTCCGCAGCTGCTCACGCTAACCACGGGACCACGGCGCGTCTGAGCGCTATTAACCTTGATGTTGCCTATCTTGCACATGGACTAATCAGTTTGTATATTTTGCGTAATTTTTCATAGTTCCACACAACTTGTTCCTGTTTTATCGATTGATCTGTGTTCAGTTTTTCAAGGCGTATCCAGTGTGCCAACTTATAACTAAATCTGAGGGGTGCGATGGGGAGGTTCCCTTGTTAGTACTGACCAACATCATAACGTATGTGTAGGAGCAATTTTGTAAAGAAACGTCAAATAAAACTTTCATATTGTTGTGCTTAGGATTAAAGTAAACAAACTACCAAGTAAACTTTCATAATATTGTTCTTAAGATCAATGTTCTTTCAGAGAGTTAATATTTAACTTTATTGTGTATAAACGTATTTCACTTTTTGATGTTGGTGAGATGCGTTATCCATTGCGCTGTTTTTATGTTGGCGAGTTGAAAACTGTGTGGAAAGCTGTAATGGGGTGAGAAATATTGCGATATTAAACATGTCATTTGACCTCACACAGTTGTTCTCAATTCAAGAATAAGAAAAAAATAACCCCGCAACCTTTACAAATACATCATCCTGGCATTAGCTCTCCCAACATCTGAAGAGGCCCAGAGGCTTAAATTGTCTCCCTCTGCAACAGAAGGAGGTCACCTAGCTGCTATGGAACTTCAGATATGGAACGTAAGTAATGAATTACATCAGACATATTCACATCCATCTTACAAGATGCTACATTTACCCACACTTACCACCTCCAGCACTACATAGGTTGAGAGGTGGCATGAGCCCCCTCTCACATTTCTATCTTACGATTTTCCTCTCTAATTGCATGCAGTGAAAAGTTGCTATTCCTTCACACGTGAGCTTCCCACGCAGCGTCTCTCGTCACCCGGGTGGTCCGGTGACAGGCGGGCTACACTGATCTTGAAAGGGTAAGCCGACGGGTGTGAGGGAGTCAAGTGAATGCTTTCCAGACACCGACATTGTAGAATAGCGGCAGACACGCTCGGAGGGGCCTGAAGTAGCGGCTGGGCTAGAGGTTCCGTTACTTCGCAGAAACTTACCGAAAACACTTTCTGGCGGGCTACCAGCGAGTCGTGGGAATGACTTGTGTACCCAGGCAGTTATGGCGAGCAAATTCCCGCGCTTTCTGCAAAATCACAACTGTGATTGGCTTGCTCAGGACATAGCTACGTGACATAGCAAAGTCGGCGCAGAAATTGGCGCCAAGAATCTTCATTGGTGGAATGGTAGTGCTCCGGCAATAGAGTGGAATTTTCCGCCGGTTTTCGAGTTGCTGATTGGAATGGTTAACCACGGCCACTGTCGTGGGGGCGGGAATGTTCTGTGTTTGGTTTGTATGGGTGCTCTTGTGGGTAGTCGGCTCTCGCCTTTCAGTCGTAGTAGGTTACAACACTGAGCTCTCGCTGCTCTGGACAGCCTGCCTTCCATTGGCTGTCTAATATACTTTTATTTGATTGTAACTGTTTAACGAAGTTGCTGAAGTTTCGACTTCATCGTAACTTTCCGAGTACAGTTGGCAATTGAGCGTTCTGCGTACAAGCGACCTATGTCGTCTGTCTTGGGCAGTTTTGGCTAAAGTTGACTGTATCGGAGTTACTGTGTGACTTCGCTTGTGAAAATCAATCACTGTACCGTCAGTGATAGTGTGGCGAGCCTAATTCGTCTCCCTCAGAGGCGCGTTTGTATTGATAGGAAGTCTTTAGTCTGGAACAACCAGACCAGGACAATTTGTTTCGGGCTATACTCGCGACATTATCATCACCACGACGGGACGTCGAAACAACCAGCCATTGCTTCCAGTACGCCAGATCGTGTCCTTGCAGCTAAGAAGACAGCTTGGTAATGTATATCCGCAGCACCAGCAGAGCAGGCATTTTTGCTAGGCGATAATCAGAGCTCAGCAGAGCGCGCCTGTTCGTCTTTTCTAACTTTGCTCTGTCTTGGGTGTTCATTGTCTGAGTTCTCACTAATGTAGCAGCAATTAATGTTGGGTTAGCTGTGTGTCTCTCTTATGATTCGAGCTGCAAGGAATTGGCTCCACATACCACTTCGTCATAAACGTCACAATCTAGTTTAGGGACAACTTCACCTTTACAGCGTTTATTTGTGTATCCAATTTGAGCCAATTTGATGTATTGTAAATGTTTCATGTGTTTTTGTTTATTATTTTGTGTTTAGTCTTAATAAATCATATTGTTATTTTGGACAGAACTTTCATTCTGTTAATCGGTAGAGCAACCCTATCATTTCTCATTACGTTAATGAAACCTTCCTTTATTTAACTTATTTATCAAATTAAATTATTGCAGGTGCCAAACTCTTTTCTACTCCACTTGCAGGGTTGATTACAGTCAGTTCGCGTATATTTTTAATACATGTGCCACAGCAAAAGTCGGAGTTAGAATAGGGGGGGCTTAGAGCATCATTTACATATGTAGATTCTAGAAGAATTTAGTGTTAAATACACTGCTAATCCCGGTACCTCGCATAAAATGGCGACCCTTAGCCTCGGATATTTCCTGTGAATCACTGATAAGCTAACAGTGTTCTTAGTAGGAACATTCAAATTTTTTTCTCTACTTTTCTTTAATGATTAGTACCCAAGTTCTTTTTCTTGTAATTCCGAGATTAGTTTTTATTAGCGGCGCTTGATTTCAGTTTTTGTTTCCAGTGTATATATTTTTTTGTTTGTTCATTGTTTTTTGTGTTTCTTTGATGTGGTGTCACTGTGTGAATCACTGGCTCCGACACCAGTGCAAGGATTGGTAGTGACAGTGCATACACCCCTGTGTTTCGTGCTGGAAGAAAGCCATAGAGCGAGATGGAGATTACGAGGAAAAATAGGGTGTGCAGATAAAACTCCATTCCTTGGAGTTTGCAATTCTTATTATGTTCAATAAAGAAGTGTTGAAGATAAAAAAAATATGGTGTATTACTTTCTGGCAACCCGCATGTATGAGGGCAGTCAAATGAAAACGTGATAGATGGGAAAAAGAAAGTAAACTTTTTTTTTCAATAGTAATCGTAATAACTGTTACTACACTTATCCCACTGTGAAACAAGATGGTGATGCCTTCATGAAAATTTTTTACCTTTGCTTACGGAAACATTATTGTATCCAGGCATGCACCTCTACATCAGAAGCAAGTTGAAGGCCACGAATATCTTCCTTTAGTGCTCCAGATTTATGGAAATCTGATGGGGAGAGTTCGGAACTATGTGGAGAATGTATAGGAGCTTTCGAGTGAAACTTCTGTAGTGTAATCCAAAAGGCATCATTCTGTTGCGGGGAAATGCCCGCCCGAAACTTGCCGAGGTTGTTACGACTACACTGCAGTATTGCTCTGGGAAATCCTTGCATGTCCTCCACACTGTTCTGATCCCTCCCATGCGATATCCATATTTTTGATGCCATGAAGAAAGGCATTCGTGGCAATCGATTTGCTTTGGAGGAAGTGGTGGAACCCTGTGTACCATCATGGTTCCATAAGGAAACGCCAAGATTTTTCCATTAAGGCATTGACTGTCTCGTCTCCAATGGTTTAACTGTTCTAACAGTTATGGTGATTACTTTTGAAACAGTAAACAGTTTACTCACTTATTTCCTACTGTCACGTTTTCATTTGAAGGCCCCTTATTGTAGAGTAATTATCAGTTTATTAAATGAGTATTTATTTGCAGTTGTTAAGTGAGCCTCTTTGTAAAATACGTTCCTTTAAGACATGGCTGTGAAGTGTTTAATTTGTAAGTGTAATGTTGTTGGTGACCTTGCAAGGTGCCGGGGCTAGCAGTGTATTTAACACTAAAATTTTCTAGAATATACGTATGTAAATGATGCTCTAAGCCCCCCCTATTCTAACTCCGACTTTTGCTGTTGCACATGTATTAAAAATATACGCGAACTGACTGTAATCAACCCTGCAAGTGGAGTAGAAAAGAGTTTGGCACCTGCAATAATTTAATTTGATAAATAAGTTAAATAAAGGAAGGTTTCATTAACGTAGTGAGAAATGATAGGGTTGCTCTACCGATTAACAGAATGAAAGTTCTGTCCAAAATAACAATATGATTTATTAAGACTAAACACAAAATAATAAACAAAAACACATGAAACATTTACAATACATCAAATTGGCTCAAATTGGATACACAAATAAACGCTGTGAAGGTGAAGTTGTCCCTAAACTAGATTGTGACGTTTATGACGAAGTGGTATGTGGAGCCAATTCCTTGCAGCTCGAATCATAAGAGAGACACACAGCTAACCCAACATTAATTGCTGCTACATTAGTGAGAACTCAGACAATGAACACCCAAGACAGAGCAAAGTTAGAAAAGACGAACAGGCGCGCTCTGCTGAGCTCTGATTATCGCCTAGCAAAAATGCCTGCTTTGCTGGTGCTGCAGATATACATTACCAAGCTGTCTTCTTAGCTGCAAGGACACGATCTGGCGTACTGGAAGCAATGGCTGGTTGTTTTGACGTCCCGTCGTGGTGATGATAATGTCGCGAGTATAGCCCGAAACAAATTGTCCTGGTCTGGTTGTTCCAGACTAAAGACTTCCTATCAATACAAACGCGCCTCTGAGGGAGACGAAGAAGGCTCGCCACACTACCACTGACGGTACAGTGATTGATTTTCACAAGCGAAGTCACACAGTAACTCTGATACAGTCAACTTTAGCCAAAACTGCCCAAGACAGACGACATAGGTCGCTTGTACGCAGAACGCTCAATTGCCAACTGTACTCGGAAAGTTACGATGAAGCCGAAACTTCAGCAACTTCGTTAAACAGTTACGATCAAATAAAAGTATATTAGACAGCCAACGGAAGGCTGGCTGTCCAGAGCAGCGAGAGCTCGGTGTTGTAACCTACTTCGACTGATAGGCGAGAGCCGACTACCCACAAGAGCACCCGTACAAACCAAACACAGAACATTCCCGCCCCCACGACAGTGGCCGTGGTTAACCATTCCAATCAGCAACTCGAAAACCGGCGGAAAATTCCACTCTATTGCCGGAGCACTACCATTCCACCAATGAAGATTCTTGGCGCCAATTTCTGCGCCGACTTTGCTATGTCACGTAGCTATGTCCTGAGCAAGCCAATCACAGTTGTGATTTTGCAGAAAGCGCGGGAATTTGCTCGCCATAACTGCCTGGGTACACAAGTCATTCCCACGACTCGCTGGTAGCCCGCCAGAAAGTGGTTTCGCTAAGTTTCTGCGAAGTAACGGAACCTCTAGCCCAGCCGCTACTTCAGGCCCCTCCGAGCGTGTCTGCCGCTATTCTACAATGTCGGCGTCTGGAAAGCATTTACTCGACTCCCTCACACCCGTTGGCTTACCCTTTCAAGATCCGTAGAGCCCGCCTGTTACCGGACCACCCGGGTGACAAGAGACGCTGTGTGGGAAGCCCGCGTGTGAAGGAATAGCAACTTTTCACTGCATGCAATTAGAGAGGAAAATCGTAAGATAGAAATATGAGAGGGGGCTCATGCCACCTCTCATAGCCCCTACGCCATTTTAGATTGTAATTGGTGAGCGGTTGGCTCACTTAGGAGCAAGGTAGTGAGTCAATCGCCCAAGAACAATCTTGCAAACTGACTCCACATGCCGCACTCTATAAAAAAAAAAATCACTGCAACTGAAAAATGCAGCTCATTGAGGGAGAATTATTTATGATGTAGCCAACTTCACCTTCTTAATATGTACCTCTAACACTCACATCACACATCCATACCCAGGGAGCCCCTTCCAAACACCGATTCACACAGACACTCATGCTCTAAATATGGCCCGGGCATGTGAGCCAAATATGGAGGAGTTTATTCTTTACAATCAGAGTTGGAGTGCTCCGCAATTAAATGCCCAAGATGTTACAACAATTTGAATCATTAAACTAACCTGAACTCACTCACACATGATACTATTTAAGTTAACAATCTCTTTGTGAGCTTTCAGAGTCTAATCGCAACCTCAGATCCATTCTGTCTCCCTGAAGCAAGAATAACCTTTACAAAATGTTCCCTTAACTGATGGTCCATTCAAAATACCAGTGGTGGTATCTGCTTCAGTTTATGGGGACTTCAGGCACACTGTTTGCATACACACAACAATAAATACAAAATACAAAAAAAAAAAAAACATGGTGTGGAGAACAATACAGTATTTTCTAATTTGTGCGCCCTACTCTATCACTTACATAAGAATTACAGTGTAAAACACAAACACATACAAGGTATAACATACATTACAAAAACAACCCTAGAGAAAGAAATTTAAGAAAAAAAAACAAGGTTCATGGGGCGTCAAGTTGTGCTTGCACATTGCACAATGTTCACGACTGTGCTGAGAATGAGGCACTAAACCACATTGTTAGAAATATTCGACGCACTTCACAAATTCGTTAGTTTCTCTGAGGGGGTTGGTATGTTGAGTCATATGCATTGATGCACGTGGTTCCATGTCTTGAGCATCGGAGGGGGGCTTTTGGGATGGGGCCACAGTACTGACATCACATAGGGCTAAACGTTGTTGCAACAGCAAAAGGGAGTGCTGGAGCATCTGTAGTATGCTGTTGAGATTGCAGTCAGACCAACGCATATGATAACGGCAGTACGGTAGGAAGACATAGGCTCTCCTCATGTCGATTAAATGTCTCTGAGGCCTACTAGTTGGGATGCATCACTAGTCCAGATCTCTTCTCTCCCTGGACAGTACTTTACGTTTCCCAATATTGAAGTTTGACGGGGGATGATGGCATGTGGAGTGACTCCACAAGTGTGTGACGTCATCCAGACAGGATCGAACTAGGAGCGACAATTGCTACAACTGCTCTCTAATAGAGAGGAGAAGTTAGAAATGAGACAATTCATTTGTTAGAGTTTGTGGCACGATACTGCTTTGTGTATGTAGATCGGCCAATGCTAGTGAGTTGTAAGAACCCAAACAGGTGAATACATAGCGTCCCTTTCTGTCCTGAGGCACATGAGGCGCAGGTTCTGACACCATATGTGATCTTCTTCGTGTACTCACGACAACGTGGTCTGACGCAGCGAATCCCTCCAAACGGCTGCCGCATCCGGAGAGCTAGCTGGCTGTTGCATGCTGGTCGCGTGTCAGTGTCAACGGCCAGCCACATTTTCGCTTGTGGCCCGGCGAGGGCTGTCTGCCGCCTAATCCCTCAGGTATACGGCCCGGTGACTGTCAGCTTGTAGGACCGGACGCTGCCGCACCCTTCTCATCAGGTGGCGCGCTGACGCTCCCCTTCTTGCAGATAGCCGATGACCTCTTGTTTTCTTTTGCTCCGGCCGGCCTCTGCATTGCCACGATTCCCGTCATCTGCACAGTTCTGACAAAAATCTTATGCCTAACTTTTTCCCATGACCTTCTATGTTATAATAAATTTACATAATGACACATTGATGGTCTGTCATTTCAGACACTCTTATTTTAATTTTATAGTTATTAATCTATGGCTATCAATATAACAAAATCTTGGTGTATCTAACCTAGACATGGAAATAATTTATCTGTATATTTATGTAAAGCACGATCTCCATACTGTACATGATGTGTGACAACTGATGCTATGTATTGGATGAACAACAAAATGTGTGGGCCCGCACTAATATTACTATTAATTATATAGATCGACAGTAGACATGCTCAAGAATTAACTACCATTTGCCAACGATCTACATTCTATGTCTTTTAATTAAATTATGTTGTTATGAGGGTCTAAGTTTTACTGCGCTATAAAGAACATGCAACTATTCTACATTCGCTCGCCCGTCGTCCCTACATCTCGGGTCTGTGGTTTGGTGACCTGAAAAATAGCATCCCAACAGGCGCGCGCCAAACACTTGTGGTAGAAAACCACCACAATATTAAGGATCTAGTTATTGTTAAATCCTAAAGTTTAAATTATCCTAGTGTATGGTACTCTCCCTCTCTCTTTTCTCTCTCTCTCTCTCTCTTTTATTTTATTTTATGTTATTTTATTTTATTTATTTATTTAGTTATTTATTTATTTTTTTACCTTATACAACACTCTTACAAAATTCCTGTTACGCTGAGATGTCTCGCTGCTCGCTGCTATTGACGACAGTGATGTGCGCGCCGTACGACATGGCCTCCGAGTTCTCACTACGCCTCACTGAAACTCCAGAGACAGGGTTAGCCATGGCTATACAAGACAATAAATTTATAGTTGCAACTTCTTTTTCTATGTGATGCGGGTATCGCGATCAAAGCGCCCCTTTCCAGAGGCAATGTAATATGACCAAGCCAGGACTGGTTCCTGTTGAGGATTCCGTCGCCCACCACACACCAGCTACACAGTATGTCACCAATCTCCAAGTATAATTCCTTGGTTATTCATCTGTGACAGTCACAAGCAGCACGCTAAATCCCCAACCAGCACATTGGCATGGTAGGCTCTATGCCCGCATTTCTACCGTCTAGGGCACCATTGAAGTCAAACGCTCAAAGGTTCACACCGACTTTCAAGACAACGACGCTGGCGCATCACTGTAAAAACTATACTGCCCATATTCATCCTCGAAATCCCGCAATATACCACAATCTTGCAGTGCTCTGACGCGTGCCTGCAAGCATTGGTATGAACGTCTCACGAACTGGTTGTGGCCGCTATGGAGCGTATCACGACTTCTCAGAACGCTTCTAAGAGCACGTTCTTGTATGCCCCCGTTTGTGCGACATCTCCTCACTCATCATTATCCCTCAACATGGACACCAGACAGGGAAGGACAAAAACATTGCTCATGGAATGGTAGTGTCTCCTACTCCATCGACATTGGAAGTCGCGAACTTAAACAAAAAAGGATAGCAGCAGTAAATTCTTATGCGAGACAACGCAGCGTATTAATACTTTAGCAATCTTAATCTATTAATGCAACGATTATTGTTCCCTGAAGAAAGGTTCATATATTTGCCTATTCTACTATGCACACCACTTACACTACTACTATTCCACGAACTCCTTTATGTGAGAGATGTGGTGGAGTCCTATGGACTTCTTTCCTTTTAGCGTCTCCAATTCATAAGCATTGTGGTGAGCTGCTCTCCTCATACGGTACGGGCCGTTGTAAACAGAATAGAATTTTTGGCATTTCATTTTTTGTTTGTTAGAGAGTCGGAAGGACTTCACGAGCACCCTTTGTCCAATTTGAAAGTGTCGTAGACGAGCTCCCCGGTCGGCACGTCTCTTCCTGGCCTCTGCTGCAGCCCGTATCCTCTTGAGAGCAAAATCCACTATGGCTCGGTGCTGCGTTCGCGCCCTTGGTGGGAAGTTTACGAGTTCGGTTATCAAGTCCTTAGGAATCCGGTTTTTCAGTACTGTAATGGGTGCCAATTTTGTTATCCCATGGGGTGCCTCATTGATCACCTCCTGGAAGTCTTTAAGGAAAACGTCCCATGTCGTGTGCTGTTTGTTACATTACAACCGGCACAAGTTTCCGAGTTCCTTAATAACCCATTCTGCAGCATTCGAGCTCGGATGGTGTGAAGATATAAAAATGGGATCAATTTTACATCCACGCAACGTCTCCTTCCATGTTTTTGACTTAAACTGTGGCCCGTTATCAGAAATAATTCTACTCACATGACCAACCTGTGGTAGGAAATCCCGGATTAGGGCCCGCGACAGTTTGTCCTGTCGCCCTCTTCAGTGGCGTAAAGGTAACGTATTTGGACGTTAGTTCAACAAACACTAATACGTAAGTATATCCTCTTCTTGTTCTTGGCAAAGGCCCCATCAAATCTGTTGCCGCTATTTGTCTTAATTTGCTCGGTACGATTGGGTACAATGGTGCCTGCATGCTCACAGTGGTGTGCTTAACCTTTTGGCAGTCTTTACACACCGACAGTACCCTCCGAATTCGACGCTCCATGTTTCGAAAGTAACACATGGTCCTTAGCTTGAGATTGCACTTGCGTGGTCCGAAGTGTCCATAGCTGAGGTGAGTATGCCATATAATCTTGTTTATTAGGTGTTCAGGGATGCATACCCCCCATTCAGTGTCATTGGCATAATTTCGGTGGAAAATTATGCCTTTCCGCAAGAGGTAGAACTGCCTGATGGTGGCGTGTCTTCTGTCTATCCATTTCTGTTTCAATAACACGAGGGCAGGGTCCTTGTCATGCTCCTTCTTGATGTCCTGCATACTACACGTAATAAAATTTTCAAAGGCTACTTTCTGCATATAGAAAAGGCAGTAGTGATTTTCCTCCAGATCTTCTTCCACGCTGTGCTCAAATCCGATCGGTGATCGCGATAAGGCGTCTGCAATAATGTTCTGACTGCTGCGGATATATTCTATCGAAAAGTTGTACTGCTGCAGATATGATGCCCACCTAATGAGCCGCCTGTGATTAAACTTTGCAGTCATCAGGAACTCGAGTGCCTTGTGGTCTGTGTAGACCCTCGTCTTGCGACCAAACAGAAGGTATCTGAATATTTCAAACGCCCATACAATGGCCAGCGCCTCTAACTCGGTTACTGACTAATTCCTCTCACTCTTGGATAGTACTCTGCTACCAAACGCTATTGTCTTCCACACCCTGTTTCCTTCATGTACATAGTCTTGGAACACCATAACACCCAGACCTGAGTATGAACTGTCCGTTACTATGCAAAGCTCTTCTGCTAAATTAGGGTGTGAGAGGATGGGTGCTTGTAATAATGCGAATTTTAATGCTTTCCGTTCGGATTCGGCTGCCTCATCCCATTCCCAAGGAATCTTCTTTCCTGTAAGTTGATGCAACCTACGACTGCTCTGAGTTTTGACATGTATAAAGCGGTTGTAAAAATTTATGATCCCCAAGAACCCCCTTAACTGCTTCTTTGTCGTAGGAATGGGAAACTTTTCAATCGCTTCGATCTTTTCGGGATTTGGCGCAATGCCCTCACCCGTGATGATGTGTCCTAGAAATTTGACAGAGAACGTCCCAAAATTCGATTTTTCGATATTGATAGTCACTCCGTATTCCTTGAATGTCGCAAGGAGTTCACCGAGGACCGCATTGTGCTCTCCCCAAGATTTCTCCGCGATCAGCAAATCGTCCACATAGCTGGTGACATGACGTTTCAAATTATCGCTTAGTACGCCGTCCAGCCCTCGAATGAATGCGGCAGACGAAATGTTCAAACCAAATGGTAGACGACGAAATCGGTAACATCTTCCAAATGCTAAAAAGGCTGTGTACTGTCTGCAATTTGGATGGAGCTCGATCTGCCAGAAACTCGATTTTAGATCAACTGATGAGAAGATTGATATTCCATGGAAGTTTTGTAAGAGTTCCTCTAATCGTTCCGGTCTGTCTGTTTCGGGTTCTATTATGGTATTAATTTGTCGCGAGTCTAAGACGAAACGAATACTACCATCTGCCTTCTCGACTACTCTTAACGGGTTATTATAGGCTGAAGCCGTAGGTTCTATTATTCCTTCACTCAACATTCGCGTAATTTCAGCTGCTACTTTCTGTCGATATGCCAAGGGGATTGGATAGAGTGGCACACGAAACTGGTTGTGCGGACGTACACGAAATTCATATTGGAAATTTTTTGTTGATCCTGTCTTGGGAATGAAGACCTCCGCATGTTCTACTAGTAATTTATGAAGTTCTTTGCGGTGGTCGCACCTTATATTCTTTATTGCTTCCACTTTTTCTCCTATTTTCTCCTTTATTTCTCCCATTATTCCGACTTCATTCTCATCCGTGTCCTCTCCCCTACCCGCAACGTCGACCTGTTCTTCCTTTCTGTCTTTCAGACACGCATAGTTTATCCGTACACAGTTAGACGGTAGTTGAGCTGGGATTAGCTGGTCGTAGAACTTAATGTGGACGGGATTCCCTTTCCTCAAAACCACTTCACCTCGTCCTAGATCAACTATCGCTTCATGTTCATTTAGGAAGTCCGTTCCTATTATCATGTCGATCGCCAGATTTGGCACGATCCAGAAGTTAGACTCTATTTTGTGTCCTTGGCAGGAGAATTCCAGTCTTGTTTGTTGGGTGACCTCCGTACATTTACCCGCTAATGCCCCTTTTATTTTGGTTTTCTTAACCGATAGGACAAGCCAGTCCATCTCCTGAGAGCACGTCTTGTATGCTGCCTCAGATATTGCTGTTATGTAGCTTCCACTATCTATTATCGCATTCATACTCTTTTCAGCTATTGCTACTGTGATAAGAGGCTGCCGATCCTGTCGAGGAGTTGTTTTATGTTCTTCGAGGAGGATTTCTGATAAATCTTCGTAATGTATCATCCGTAGTTGGCCAGGTCCGAGATTACGTACGAAATTCCGGCGGCTTGTGTTCGTACTAGTCTGGCGTCAATCCCTTGTTAAGCTCCCCCTCCTCTAACGTGCATTAGGATTTGCGGGTCTAGTTTCAATCTCCTGGTTCCACTGTTGTCCTTGGTTTCGCTCTTTCCAATTACGGTCACTGTGTGAATCACCCCCTCATCGTTCTAAAATGCCCCAACCAACTGAAAGTCCAGTGGGGCTAGATCAGGTGTGTCAGCTTTGACAGACGTGGATATCTCCGCTGCAAATCGTGTAACTCCACCAAACCGCCTTCTAATGACGTCTCCCTATGTGCTCAGCGACTAACTGTACTTCTCTCGACAGCAGATGCTCCGTAGACTTGGCACAAGCGTTTGTGAATGTTCCCCACAGTTTCTTTCCCCGCTGTGAGAAATTCAATGACGGCACGTTGCTTGTAACTTACGTCACCTACAGACGCCATTTTGAAAATGTACTGCAACTACGTTATCTGTCGGAAGTGACGGAAACTTGGCGCGCTGACTCGGAAGATTTGAAATAACACATACGCAACGTTTCGCATTCGTACCATTGTTTTCGACTAAGAAAAAAAATGCGGTGCAATACTTTCTGGGCAACCATCGCATAAATACGAGCTCAGTTAAGTTTACAATCTACTCTCATTAGGTTACTGGACACGAAATGCTGGAGAGGTATAGTTTGTAAGCTGAAAAGCGAGCAGCGCTCGTGGCGGGGGAAGTTGCTTTTGCCGGAAGAACGACACAGCTGCCATGCTGGATGACTAAAAATCGGTTTCCCATCTAGCAGCGTAGAACAGCGTGCAGAGATTTACCTCGAATCTGTCCATATGCGTTTCTTGCACCAGTATTACTAGTAACTCCTATCTGTATCCCCAGTAGTGATAACGTATTTCGTCGAAAATAAACATCACCCACTCATGTCTGTACACCGTATCGCCAGTGAATTATAAGGCGCAATGCGGAGGCCTTGTACAACTTTTGAAACACCCTGTTGTTGCTTCTTGTGAAGTAGTGAGGTAGATAGAGTGGCGCACTTCAGTCTGCAGGGGTATGAAGGCTAGAAGAGCATGACCACAATTCGGCGACCTACGTTCCCTTACACTTTTGTCTTCCATTCCCCCCTCAACATGTTACTCCTCCAGAACACATTTATTTCTTAATATGGCTCTACTGCATTCAGACGTGGTACGCACATTTAATATTTGTTCTTAAGCAACTTCATTTCATACCATTAAAACACTATTTTTAATAATCTGCGATTTTTCTCTCCCCTGCAATGCAGAAAGTATTAACCCTACAGAAAAAATTTTGACGTTTTTGGAGGAAATGTAATGTAGTTCAATTTTCTGCCAGGAAAACTATTCGACAGAAGCCGTGGTTTTCTAATTACTCAATAAAAACATAAACATGTGATCTTTAACGGCCCCCTATCCTCCCGCCACGCCTGCATCAATATGTTCACACTCCACCGGTCAGGATTTATAATATGTTGTTCATGGAACTCCCTCCTATCACTGTAAAAACTTTGCGACAACACGTTCCCCATATTTTCTTTTGTGGACTATAGTAATTACAACATATGGTTCAAATGGCTCTGAGCACTATGCGACTTAACTTCTGAGGTCATCAGTCGCCTAGAACTTAGAACTAATTAAACCTAACTAACCTAAGGACATCACACACATCCATGCCCGAGGCAGGATTCGAACCTGCGACCGTAGCGGTCGCTCGGCTCCAGACTGTAGCGCCAAGAACCGCACGGCCACTCCGGCCGACTTACAACATTGCTGTAGTGCTTTATTTATAGCCCTACTGCAAACTAAAATTACCCGAAATTTGCGCCTTTTGAAGTTGAATAGTAAGTTAATTTAAATGGCTGGAATTGGTGGTATGAATACTGACTTGACTTTTTCTGTACCGTTCAATATTTCCGCTGGTATGATATAGCTCAGAAACTTTTTTTCAGCGTAACAGGAGGAACACTGTAAGGCTTTAGGAAATTTCTGACGAAGTTTACGGTTTCATCACTGTATAGGATTTAGGTTTTTCTTCCACTGGTATGATATTCTGTATTCTCTGATTTGTATTATGGAATTGTAACGTTGTTGCTTTATTTTGCTATGTAATCGGTGCTAATAGACAATAAAAGCAGGTTAAAAGCTGTGAGCTGTCTGGAGAAGTTAACCGTGCATTACTGCGGAACTGTTTCACCAGGTATCTAGTCTAGGTTTACCAAATTACCAAACAGACTAACATTAATTATAATCTTTTAATAGTCATACAACAACCGGTAATATTTATATAAAAAAAGAGAACTTAAATAAAAAGAAAGAAATCATTTTATATTTGGAAATTTATTTTAAGATTGATCATTGAAATTTCAGCATATTAAACTCGATTCATAACTAAGCTGGTGCTTTATTTATGATTGTGAAAATGTGAGATTGTAATCTTACGGAACACATCAAATATGGAGCCAAGATTGGGAGACTGCATACAACACTGCATTCATAAAATAACACACGAAGAACGTTGAAACATATGCAAGAGGAAATTAACCACAACCAACCGATTCAATTTTCACCCAAAGAAATTACGTTCGTAGCACAATCCTGTCCGTCATGTAATTACCACACACTGGTATACTAAATTCATACTAACTCTCTGTGAAATCTTCCCAAGAAGAATAGCTGAGGGCTACTTTGATGATTACACCACATGCTTCACGTGGTCAACTTGGTTTACACAAAGCGTATAACTCCACAATAATTTTGATAATTAAAATAAATTAGATCGAAAAGCAATTTACAAAAGAAAAACCTCGAACTGGTTACTAACGTCTTACTATTAACCTGATGGGTCAAACAGTTATATAAGCACGTGGTACTGGTCTCGCAAAGTACACCCCACGTGGGTTGAACATAAAGAAAAGTTGCTATATTGAAAAATATTGTCAAGACGAGACGTTATAATCACACAAGCATTCGCATTTAAGATTGATCTTAGTTAGAGTTACTGATCAACACGTGGTTCCACTTTACTCACAAAGTAGTGACAAAGCAACTACCGGAAAATAATCTGAACTTCACACGAGAATTACACTGCGCTGCAATTTAACATAACATTAGATATTTTAGAGCTAAACCTGAAATAAAGGTGATTAAATTTTCAGTTAGGCTGAATTTAAGAAATCCATTGTCCTACGGACTTAGCAGACACGCGCTTAGCCGGAGATTATACCGCTTCAGACGCTCGCCACGGACAGACTGACTGGTCCCTTCCTGAGGGGTGGCTCACAAATACAAACGGAAGTGGCCAGAGGGGCAGCTTCCTATACCAACAAGACAACGGACGGACAGGACCATACTAAGGATAGAAACCTCTTTGCTTTTAGAAAGCGTAGCTACCTGTTCCGACGTTGGTCCTACTGTTCTCTGGCAGACAGCCTTGTCTGCTACCCTCAAGCATGCAACTAGAAATACATTTGCTCATTCATCCTCTCACACAGAAGGGAAGGGGGATGACAGTATCTTATCATATACAGTATATACAAGAAAGCGGATGTAGGTTCCGTATGAGACTGTGTGACATGAATTACATATAAAATGTGTTTTAAAGTGTAGTAGTGTGACAGATCGTTATTGTTTATGTGTAAAAGTAACATGTTTCACTGCTCAGTCTCCTCCCAGATAGTCAGAAACACCACAGTAAATTTAGAATAGGAATTTATGCCGTAAATGACAACAGATTTAAGAAATTAAACATGAAAGGAATCCAACAGAGACCTTTCAGAATTAATTCATTTTCTTGTTCCTAAAATTGTTTGCTCACGCAAACGTACCGTCCCTTTCTTGAAGAGTTCTTCCCCTGCCTTGTCTATGTGGCACGATTTAGCCGGGGTGTGCATCAGTGCCATTTGTGTCCTTTCCAATATGTATTTTGTTTATTCGAGACTATTTCAGAACATTCGAGAACATTCGTTACTTTTAGAGAATATTCGTAAAAGTTCGAGAACATTGTAGAAATATTTCTTTTGTCCTGATGACCGCCATAATGTGATGGCGATAACTCACATCTCCGCAACGACAACAGCTACCGCCAGACGACCACTATAGGACACAATGAGGAAAGCAGAGGCAGTACAAGGCACAAAAAGCAGTGATTGGCGGTGGCTGGTTTTGGAGGTATCGTCAACTTCACCCAGAAACACTTTAATATGCCTATACCGGCTGCATCATAATTAATGGTGTAAACGCGTAAAGTTTGAAGTACACGATACTAGAAACAAAAAGTTTCACTGAACACTGGTCCGCAAACGAACTATTTGCGATATAATTGTGACTTTGTGGTGATTCTTTGCACACACCACATCCCGATCCGTGGTGTGATCTTTGTTTATATTTTCGAGACTTTGAGTTGTAAACAGAATGGATACGACAGTGCAGTACACATTCGGAGTGCCACTTATGTCGGATGTTTACGGAGCGTCGGTTGTGTTGTAAGGGTATTGGTGGTGAAATGAAACATTACAGTAGCAGGGAGTATGCGGGTATAAACTTCATCTATGGCAGGGTTCACGGCAATGCACGGGAGGCCGTGGGCTTGTACCAAGTAGCATACTCTGTCCAAAGGTAGCCCATGAATCGAATGTTTACAATGGTACGTCAACGTCTCCAACAAACTGGTAGCTTTACGGAAGCTGCGGCAGTGGGTAGGCCTGCAAGAATTACACCTGTGCTTGAAGATGTGGTGCTGGAAACAGTCGAACTCTCCAGGAATCTCGACAAGAAGACTTGCCCCACAAATTCCTCGAATGAACCACAGTAGTGTTTTGAGAAAAATGCATCGCAGTACAACGTATCCGTAATACCTCCATTGAGTTCAGTATCTTAGTGAGGTAGACTTTGTTCCTGGATTAACGTTCTGTCAGTGGATGCAACGATAAGCTGTGGACAATTTTACGTTTGGCAGTAACAAGGTTGACTTGTGGTGGTGTGTTTCATTATCAGAGTTTGAAGTCATCCTGGCAATAACCCACAATATATGTATGAGTCACCTCATCAGCGACGTTTATTGTTGTGTGTATGATAAGAAGTATTAGCTGATCGTCTTACTGGCCCGTAAATATTGACAAACAGACTCATCGGACGGAATTACCTTCGGTTTGTGCAAAATCATCGTGCAGGATTGTTTGAGGACGTCCCTTAGAGGAACGTCAGGCATTGTGTTATACGCATGACTGAGCACCGGCACATTTTGCTGCGGTAGTTGAGACGACGTCTAAGACGCCGAAAAGGCCAAAGAAGAATTGGGAGGGGAGGAACGGCACAGTGGCCTCCAAAATCACCTGGTCTGAAACCCAAGGATTTCTGTTTGTGGAGTCTTCTTTAATCTGCAGTGTAGGTCACATATTACAGAAGTTTATCTCATATAATAGAATAATATAATAAACATAACTGTAGCTACTAGAATACTTTTAGAAAGGAGTTTGATGTGTAACCTTCTCATTGGTCCACAGAGATCTTTTTCTTTAATTTATGTTTCTATGACTGGCACCTGAAGTTATGCTGTGGTCTTCTGTTATATGGAGAAATAAATAAATTTCTTCTGCATGTATCCCTTTGCGTACGCACTGCGATGATAAAGGGCCGGCCGTTGTGACAGAGCGGTTCTAGGCGCTTCAGTCCGAAACCACGCTGCCGCTACGGTCGCAGGTTCGAATCCTGCCTCGAGCATGGACGTGTGTGATGTTAGGGTTAGTTAGGTTTAAGTAGTTCTAAGTTTATTTATTATTTTATTTTATTTATTTATTTATTTAACCTGATCAGATTAGGGCCATCAGGCCCTCTCTTACATCGGACCAGTGTTCCACATATGCAGTATTTCACACATCAGAGTTACATCATGAACATAGTTTAAATGAGAAAATTAGCTTACTCTAGTGACAATATGAATAAAGAATAGTGACTAAGACCAAATAAAGTAAATGCGGAAGTATTTTTACAACAGTTGCTATACATACAGATTATGATAAAAGCAATAATAACAGTAAAACAAAAAATCAAATAATAATGATAAACATGACTAAGACCTAATAAAGTAAATGCTGGCAGTATTTTTACATCAGGTGCTATACATACAGATTATGGTGAAAGCAATAATAATAACAGTACAAAAAATCAAATAATAATGACAAACATGAGAAAGATTGGCAATAGTAATGAATGTTTGTGCAGATGTACATTAATATCTTGGTGTGTAAAGTAGATGTATACTAGTATAGCGAGTTTTGGGTAAGGGAGATTTGAGGAGGGGGAAAGAGGGAAGTAATGAGGTGAAGTGCACTCATGTACAGAGGAAGGCATTACTGTTGCTTAAGTAGATACGTCATTAACTGGTTTTTGAAGCCGGTTATGTTTTTAAGTTCTCTAACATAACGAGGGAGGTTATTCCAGAGTCGGGTTCCCGCTACTGTAAAGGACTTGGAGAAGGTGACTGAGCGATGCAGTGGAACGGAGAGGATTTTATTATGATGGGAACGTGTGTTTCTGTCTTGTTGTTCCGACATGAGTGTTAGGGACGAGGAGAGATATGAGGGACAGTGTACATTTATAAGGCAGTAGATGAGACAGAGTGTATGGAAATCTCTGCGTTTGTCTGCACGCAGCCAGGACAATTTTGCATATGCTGATGAAATGTGATCAAAAAGTCGAACGTCACAGATATATCGGACGCAGGCATTCGTGACCAGTTCTAGTCGTCGGGAATTTTCCTGAGAGAGGCCTCGTAGGATAATATCGCTGTAGTCAATGATTGGGAGTACAAGCGGTTGTACTAATTTCTTTTTCAGATCGAAAGGGAAGAGTTTTTTATATTTTTGTAGGACATGAAGGGATGCTGATGCTTTTTTGCACACTGCAGTTACGTGCTCTGTCCAATTTAGATTTTCATCTATTATTACTCCCAAACTCTTTGCTGAGGGAGAGAAGTTAATATTTGTTCCATTTAGGATAAGAGGTGGTACGGATTCCCGATGTTTTGGGCTAATGAGCTTAAAGTGACCAACAAGTACCGCTTGGGTTTTAGATGGGTTTAGTTTTAGACCTATGTCCTGTGCTCATTTTGACAGTGCATCGAGGTCAGTATTGAAATTTTCAATAGCTTTCTTGAGATTGCTTGGTTTCGCACTTAGATATAACTGAAGGTCATCAGCATACATATGGTATTTGCAATAGGTCAGGACCGATGACACATCATTGACATAAAGAGAGAAGAGTATAGGACCTAATACTGAGCCTTGGGGAACGCCTGACACTGCCTGCCGCCATTGTGATTTTATATTCCCAGACAGGACGCGTTGCTGACGAGACGTCATGTATGAGCGAAACCATTGCACTGCGCTTGGTGAGAAATTCAGACCACTAAGTTTGGCTAGTAAGATGTCGAAGCCGACAGTATCAAATGCTTTGCTGAAATCTAAGAAGCAAATGATAGTCGCTTCATGTCTGTCCATGGCAAGTTTCAGGTCATCTGTCACCTTTATCAGAGCGGATGTTGTGTTCGATGTTTACGGAAACCTGATTGGTATTCGTCTAGTAGGTTGTTAGTAGTTAGGTAGTTGGTGAGCTGGTCATGAACTATATATTCTAAGGCCTTTGATAGTGCAGGAAGAAGGCAGATGGGGCGGTAGTCAGAGGGTGCTGTGGCGATGTCCTTTTTAGGCAGTGGCTTAATGTGTCCCAGTTTCCAGGCCTCAGGGAAAACACTTGTGATTAATGAATCGTTGAAAATGTCTGTTATGGAGGGCAGTAGTTTGTCAATAATAAGTTTTACCATCTGGATAGTGATACCATCATGTCCAGTAGATGCTGATCTAATCCGCATTATGGCTTTCTTGACAGTACTGCAAGTGACGTGCTGTAGATAGAATTTTTCTTTGCTACAGTCGTTCATCCCAACAAAGTAATCAATGATTCTCTGTTTTTTTTGCGGATCAATTTTGGTTGCAGGTAATGTGAAGAATCGGTTTAGTTCTTCAGCTGGGACCATGGGATTTTCTGCAACTTTTATTTTGCCTAAACCGAGACTACGGAGATTTTTCCACAGGATAGCTGGTCTACATCTATTGTCAGCTAATGTACGGGCATGTCTAAGCTTAGCGTTTCTCACCGCTTGACTGACTTTGTTTCGTTTCTGCTTGTATACAGCGTGATTTTCAGGTGTACGGTGTATCATGTATGCTCGATGTGCAGCATCTCTGAGATTCATGAGCTGTTTTAGTTCATCAGTCAGCCAAGGTGCAGGTTGCCTTTTTACTTTTTTGGTCTTTATTGGAGCATATTTGTCATATAGTTGAGTAATTTTGTTAGTGAAATCGTGGAGTTTGTCGTTTATGTCCATGAGGGGAGTAGAGGTCATCCCCCAAACTATTTCTTGTGCCTCAGTTTCGAGTTCAGGCAAATTTATGCGTTTGAGGTCTCGGTATGTAGACAGTTTTTGTTTCTTTCTAGGGAATTCTAGTGAATACATCACGGAAATGATGTCATGGGCAGACATGCCAGGCGCAGATATTTGAGAGGTGCGGAATACTCTGTTCGGAGATTTCGTTGCGAATATATCTATGAAAGTGTGACTGGTAGTCGTGTGATGAGTAGGTGCCAGCTGAAGTAGCGTCATATTTGAGGAAGAAAGCATCCTCTTAAATTTCCCAGTGGAAGGACTATTGCACAGAAAATTAATGTTAGTGTCACCAGCTATAATTACATGTTCATATGACGATTCGAGACTAGAGAGGGCAGTTTCGAAGCAGGCGAACCCTCCTACTTTAGGAGGTTTGTAAAGGACACATATTAAGCACTTTCTGTTAAGTGATTTGATCTCTATGAACATATATTCCACTTGTTTATCTGCATTGTTGTCGGATGTGTGTAGTACTGTAGGTGACAAATCAGAGCGTATGTACGCCCCTACTCCGCCCCCTCGTCTGTTGCATCTGTCGTTCCTGAGAAAGATATAACCATCTAGGTTTACGGAAATTGTAGGAATACTTGGTTTGAGCCAAGTATCTGACAAAAGTATTACGTGTATATCAGCAGTTTGAAATATATATTTGAACTCGTCGAAGTGAGCTGGCAGAGACTGGACATTTGCATGTGCAATATGCAGCTTGGTGCGTTCGGGTGTTGATTGCCCGAGGAGGCTGCCGATCGATGTTTGCGGGTCGTGGTTGGCGGTGACAAGAGGGTCTGGCATGAGGAATGCGGAAAGCGTGTGAAGGAGAGGGGGATGAGGGAGTGTCCTCCCAGTTCTGTGCAGTGAAAGCGGCCGGGAGGGGGAGGGGGTAGGTCCCTGGGGAGACAACGGGATCTGCGGCCAAGTTCAGCGAGGTCTGCAACGGTTCTGGAAGTAGCCGTGGGCTGGCAGGGGAAGGAATTTCGCTAAACACAACGGGAGTAATCTGCACGTTATGACAAAGTGTGATATTAATTGCACTTATGAGGATAACAACTAAAGTATGATGGTGGTTGCTAATTAAGGATGGAAGTGAGACTACCTTATTTAATAATTAACAAAATTACATGAGAAAAACAATTAAAAATGAAAATAGTTATGTGGAGAAACGAAAAGTTGATAATACGGATAATAACAAATATTACACGAGAAAAAATAATTAGAGATAAAAGAAAATAGTTATTTAGAGAAACGAACAATTTGATAACACATTAGTTACGATATGGTTGACAGTGTAAACAAAATAAACATACCGGTTAGTGGCAGCAAGATTAGACATGATTTAGCTTCTAAAGCACAGGCTTTCGAGTTCATTAACACTGCAAATTGTTTTCTTTCCGTTTTCGGTCTTAACCATTATCCTGCCGTCATTTGTCCATACGTTATGTAGCCCAAATTTCGAAATCGCGCTCTTCAAAATGTTTAGTCTTTCAGAGGTCAGATCCTCACGTACTGTCAGACCCGACTTCGCGAGATTCTTCTTTGCTCTGAAGATTTCAGATGTTTTCCTATACGACATAAACTTCACTATTGTAGGTCTTGGTTTTGTAGAACCTGGCGACTTACGACCCACTCTATGACTTCTGTCGATGTCACTCAGAGTCACCTGCACGCCTAGCTTTTCTTGGACAAGGTTTATCACAAGTTCATCTGTGTTCTCATCTAGGGGACTGATGACCTCAGATGTTAAGTCCCATAGTGCTCACAGCCATTTGAACCATTTTTTTGCGATGATAAATCCCTAAGAAAGGCAATTGACTCGTTTCAACGACGGTTGTCCTCCGACCTCATTGACAATCGGTACAAATATCCCAATATGCCAAACAAAAATAAGAGGCATAAGCCGTAATAAATATTAATCTCTTGGAAAACTTGAAGCAGATCACAAAACTGACGATGTCACAATCCAGGAGGGCCACACGTCAGACGACCAGCAATTCTAATCCAGGGGCAAAATATCAGGGTACAAACTTGCCGCTTCCATCAACCACCCACAATATGGAAACGCTGAATGCTCGAGAGCTGAAGTTGTATATATCTCGACTACTCACTCTCTCTCAGCCCAAGGAATTTTCAGTTACACAGTGAAAGTGAAAGCAGTAACTTTTGTGAATATATAGAGGTCTCCGAACACAAGATGGCATACAGACAAGCTCCCCACTTTTTCACACCTTTGTATTTAACTTGAACTCCCATACCCTGAATTGGAGTTACAAAATGGTTCAAATGGCTCTGAGCACTATGGGACTTAACATCTGAGGTCATCAGTACCATAGAACTTAGAACTACTTAAACCTAACTAACCTAAGTACATCACACACATCCATGCCCGAGGCAGGATTCGAAACTGCGATCGTAGCGGTCGAGAACCGCTCTGCCACACCGGCCGGCTTTGGAGCAACAACTAAAGCGATGAAGACTGGAAGAAAGCAGAACTGAAGTTTCTTCTACGACGCAAAATGAAAGTCAACCTTCCACTCTGCGAGATGGAATAGAGGGTACAACCTGGATCGTATTTTCATATTCACCATCTCCAGCAGAACCAATGCTCCTAGAGAAGACCCTCGCCGCTTCTAAAAGCACCACATGGACCAGTGATCACCGTCATAGGCACAAATGTTCCTATAACCCACATACTTCCTCTCACCACATGGAATTATAGAAAAGCCAAATGACAACAGTTTAACACACAATTAGACCATGATACTATGATGTATTCCAATCTCTGTCTGCTTCTACAGCTTTTATCCTCTACAGCTCCCTCAACTACCATGATGCCTTAAAAGATGTCCTGTCATCCTGTTCCTTCTTCTTATCAGTGTTCTCCACATATTTCTTTCTTCGATTCTGCGGAGAACCTCCTCATTCATTACTTTCTCTGTCCATCTAATTTTCAATATTTTTCTGTAGTACCACATTTCAAATGCTTCGATTCTCCTCTTTTACGATTTTCTCACAGTCCATGTTTCACTACCATGCAATGCTGTGCTCCAAACGTACATTCTCATTCCTTGCTCTCTCTATCATGAGTTATTTTGCCGCTTAGGTAGCAGAATTCCATAACTTCATCTGCCTCGTCATCCCCAATGCTATTGTTAACTTTATCACTGTTCACATTTCTACTATTTCTCACTCATTTCGTCTTTCTTTCGTTTACTCACAATCAATATTCCGTACTCATTAGACTGTCCATTCCATTCAACAAATCGTGTAATTCTTCTTCACTCTCACTCGTGATAGCAATCGGTCATATAGAACCAAAAGCTAAAAACTATTCCTGGATCACTGCACTGGTTATTATCATAGCAAAAAATCACGCACCCCGTGGTTGCAGAAAATATATCCATGTTGGAGCGAGGAATGTAAGGAGCTGCGCCCCGAATATGAAAGAAAGGCAGAACCAGATGGTGGAGTACAGCTCTTAGAGGTACTAACCAACAACAGAATATCCAGATGGAAGGAAACATCTGAGAATTTGAATTTCACCCGCAACAACGGAATGACTGGCAGCTTTCCCAGACAATTAGATTCGTGATGTACAACCGGTACAAAGCAGGGCTGCATTTCCGGAGCGGAAGCCATAGCTAAAAGAATAAAACCGCTCTCAAAGCCGACGATCGACAAAAAGCACTAAAGGCACGGTACTTACCAGCTCAATGAAGTCAGTAACAAGCACTACCAATTATGCACCTTATCCAAGCCAAACAACTGGACGATGTCCTGAAAAAAGTGAAGTCTCAGAAAACAGCTATTATGACAATATATTCCCCGAATTTGTAAAAGGTACTGGCCCCAAAGCGCACTGGTCGCTTGTTTATTTTTACAGCGACGTAATTACGACGCAAAAACTTCCACCTCTGTTTAAAATAGCAAAATTATAGTTATTGCCGAACCAGGGAAAGATGCTGTGCTCTCTTAAAGCTACAGTCCAATCGCTCTCCATGGCGTGTGTCACAAGGTACTGGAAAGAGAACTCTGCGCGAGACTCTTCCCTGGAAAGTGGCTCCCATCGAACAGTTCGGCTCTAAGCTAGAGGAAATTGTTGCGACCAACTACTGTATCTTTCTTATGGTAATCTGTAGCACTGAGGATTACCGTGGCGTTCCCCTTGTCAGCAGGTAAAACAACTAGATCTTCATCCTTCTGCAACAATTTCAGTCCTTGTCTCTCCTCTCTGCTGATGTTTGACTTAGGCGGCTTGGATGTCGCTAATAGTAGCAAGCCTTACGTCATCCGCTGCTTCTTGAGGAAGATGACGAACTGCTTGTTCCACTCCACTAATGATCTCAACCACCGGTAACTTACGTGGAGCTGGGGCAAAGTCCAATCCTTTACTGAGAGCCGAGATGGTAGCTTCATCAAGTTCCTTGTCAGAGAAGTTGATAACAGTGCGGTGAATGCCGTTGGACCCAGTAGTTCCTTGATCACGGTTAAGCCGCTCAAATTTATCAGCCTGTTTCGCCGTAGTCCTGCTTAGCAGGACTACGGCAACTACTGTATCTGACAACTCACGTAGAAAATGACTTTCAGAAGAAGCTCAGAAAAGTGGTCTCTTTCATTGACTTCACTTGCGACTACGAAACGGTCTTTAAGGACGCCCTGTTGGTAGAACTCTACAACCCAGTTCCCTAAAAAGCTTTTCTCCAGCTTGTGACCGAAAAAAAGCAGTGACAGAACCTTTCAAGTAATGTTAAACGGAAGGAAACACAAGGGTCGAAGCCTGCAGAACGGCTTTCGTCCGGACTCCGTCCTGGCCCGACTTATTTTTCAAAATCTACCCATTGATGTCCCAGCCATAACGTCACGAAAGTTTATGTATTTTGGTGATATAACCATAGTCATACAAAGGACGCATTTAGCCAAAACAGAGAACACACTCATTCAAAACCTCTAAATAATAGATCAATATTTTAGAAAATGTGGACGTAATGCAAATCTGAATGGAACAGAAGTTTCAGCCTTGCGTCTAAATAGCATACAAGCCTATGAGCGACTCAGAATATACTACGAAGGAGCCATCTTAAGGCACAGTACGTACCGTAAATATCTAGGAGTAACCCTCGATACGTCTTTGTCCTATAAAATACCTACGGAAAATGTCTCTCAAGGGGTGGCCACGATGTTGGGATCATACATATACTTCAAACTTTGTACAATATTAGTAAGCCATTAAAGCAACATACTGTGTAAGTAGTAAGGGGCAGTACTCTGGCAATTCCGAGAAAATCGCAAGAGAAGTTTTGCGCTTCCACTGTGTACCGGATATATCTGTGCGTAGGAGATGTTGTAACCTCTCAACAGGTTATTATTCCGTAACCTCGCAATAATAACCTACTGCAGCCGACACTTCTCTTATTGCAGCCGACACTGCTCTCTGATCTGCGATTCTATTATAGCTTACATATCGCAGGGAGCGCGTAAGCAATCGATCGAAATTACATCTGCTCGAGTGCGCTAGCAATAAATTCCTTAGCCATGGACCTCTTACAATGTCTATTAGAGTTCCTGGCGGTCACGTGGGTTCCGGCACGGTAGCTCAGTGTGTTCGGTCAGAGGACTAACTACCATCTGAAAAAAAAAATACTGAGTTAATTGATCAACGATGAACTTCAACAAGAGTCATGGGGCGTCCGTCCCGAACAGAGAGAGCGAACAATAACGAACAAAATGAGACTAGAAAAAAGAGAAAGTGTTTAGCTATGGAAGACGAACGTGTATGAGGCGACCGTTCAGCTCTAACTCAAACATGTGTTTTAATCTAGGTTTTTTTTTATCAATGGTCATATTTAATTTATGTGACAGTGTTTAGCTATGGAAGACGAACGTGTATGAGGCGACCGTTCAGCTCTAACTCAAACATGTGTTTTAATCTAGGTTTTTTTTATCAATGGTCATATTTAATTTATGTGACATTTGAGAGCTAATAAAATAAAAAAAAACAATGTGTGTGTGCATGAAATTTTAGCGAATTTCAGGTTATTTGAGGATTTATTATTTTTAGTTAAATTTAATTGTTAGAACAAATATATTTATAACTATCGACAAGTACATGAAGAAACGCATAGTGTTATCCTGAAAATGTAGGCCTGTGGAAAAGAGAAACTATTCGATCACGTGACAGAGTGATTAAAGTTGCGTGAGTGAAGCACCTGGTGATATGATGACTGTATGCCAAGAACGTGGGATGGTGCATCAGGCATATCTGAACATGTTAAGGTTTTAGCTTTTAACTCTTGGCTAATACTGCAACATTGTGTACAACCGTTTCTTCGTTAGCAGATTTCGAATGGTATCGATCTGTGGACGTTTCCCGTAACTTCCAGAACCAGGGTGTACCCCAGGACAATGTGCGATGTTGGGTATATGTAACAAATTGTAACGCCTGTGATGTGAATAAGTATGGTGCAATGTCCAAAGCAACATGCACTGAGGCTGCAGCTGCAATGAAAGACATGAGATGTATTAGCAGTTGCGAATATGAACCACATGCAGCAGTATAATGGAATGAGATATTGAAACACCGTGCTGGCCCGGCACGAATTTTCATTCTTGTCATTCGTTATATAGCGGGAAGTGCTCCCCTTTTTCAACTGCGAATACATTTCATGTCTTGGCTAGTTGTGTCCGAGAAGAGAGGCAGATGCAAAACGCTGAAAATAAATGAAAGGGTCGCACTTACTGTGAGAAGTGTAATGCGCACTTTCGAATCGAGAAAAAAAGAACTGTTTTCTGAATTTCCTCAAGGATTTAGAGCTGTAGGGTTCAAAGGTATCAAATTCTTAATTGTTTTCATTTCAGAAAATCTGTAAATGAGATTTACTTCACCTGTACCCTTAAATTCCTACTGTAACAAATGTATAACACTACAATCTAGAACATGTAAGTATGTTTTCTTGTATTTATACCAAATTATGTTTATTGTGAATTTTAAATAAAACAAAATGGTAGTTAAAAATTGTTACGTACATTGCTTAATAATTCTCACAAACTCAGATGAAGTTAACAGTTATCACGTGGGAAAGCTGAAGTAAAAACATTTACCCTGGAGAAGGGAAACTTCATTATCTGGAGCAGCTGGGTTTTGAATAAGGTTATGGTGCCTGTTCTCGAGTTTGAATGAAACGCCTGATTATTGTGTGAGATGTTGAACTTAGGTGGCGATGTCTTTCGCGATGGGGTCCTGGAATGGAAAGTTCACAGTTAACTTTATATCTACATTTAAGTTTGATCTTAATTAAGGAAAAGGAAGAGATACATGTTATTGGCGTGCCAGCCGTCGGCGCCCTTTTTGTATGTCCATCCTCTTGACAGGAGATCTTGGGGTCGACGGCTGTCGTAAGTAATAGTAATTGTTAGGAAATGAAATGCCTATATCCGTCCTTATGATTTTATTTATTTTGTAGCTACCAGTTTCGGTGATTCAATGCGCAATCTTCAGGCTGTAGTTGATGCTGAAAGGGTTGATACGATACCTCTATATACCGCATTAGTGGCCAACATACGTGGATACGGCGTTATGACAGATAGTCTGCCTAACCAGTTATGTTGGCCACTGATGTGGTATATACAGGGATCGTGTCAACTCCTACAGCATCAACTACAGCCTGAAGATGGCGCATTGATGCGCCGAAACTCGTAGCTATGAAATAAATAAAATCATAAGGACAGCTATATGCATTTCATTTTCTCAAAGTAGCCGTCACAAGTCGCCGTGCCCGCCTCTCCTGAGTTCGCTGTAGTATGTGGTGCCGCCGAGTTGCAGCTGTGGTTTACCTGACACATCGCGGGAGTTGCCGTCTTGATGGAGTCTAAAAACTGGAAGGGTCAACTTCGCCTCGCCCTCCCTGAAGCACGTCGCCTGCTTACACTGACGCAGCTTGTCGACTTGATCGATATCTGTGACAGTGGCGGCCACCATCACGCTTGTCATTGGTGTCCTGGCCGATAACCATGGTAAAGAAAGCCTAAACGACGTGGCTGATGTGTCTCTGCGGCCGTTGTGCTGCTTATGTTACCATGAAGCAAGCAATGTTTACAGTATTGTAGATCCTAGAAATTGCTGTAGAAGAACACATTTTGGTCGGTGTGAAAGTGGTTGAGTTATGACGTTTTCTCTTCTGGTAAATTAGACTGGCAGTGTTATCTGTGTGCCTTGCAGAATCGTTATCCAGGCACGTTCTTCATAAACTGAGTGTATGGTTATGTACTGTGCAGTTAAAACTTTTCATTTTTAAAAGGGGTGCGTTCTCAAAATCGTTTATGTTGTGTACTAGCATGCAAACCTGCGTCATAAATTTATATCACAGTTTCTTTTGGTCAGAAGTAAGTGTTCGATATTCTGCCTCGTCATAATAGTGTGAGACATTATTTTTAGTTAAGAATTCTGAAATTCTGCCTTATTATTGAGTGAGAAGTTATTTGAAATATTCGCAAATTCGTTATTATTATTGCGTGAGGGATCATCACTGTGGTATCAACGTTCGATACCACACTTGTTAGGGGTTGCAGTTATCGACCGCGGTGTGTACTAGTATCGCTGGACTGGCGAGTCGAGACTAGAGCCCCTAGCGTCACTCCGCTGCTTGCAACGAGTCTCTAGCATGCGCTCGACCACTCTTGCTCGGGATGTCAAGTAGGAAAATAGCATAGCCTTCAGCTGATAGGAAGCAACCTCTAACAAGGCGCTTAGTTAAAGTATGGCCTATGTGATGCCACTATAGCTCTCTGTTTGTAATTATATTCCTCCTCACTATGAACACTCCTGTACCACCAATTAAGCACAATATATTATTTTTTTACTAACGACTTCTAATTATTTTAGTCGTTGTAGACCATGCAGACAGATGCTGCATGCAGACAAACCTGCTGCATAAGCAAAAAAGAGACTTGTATGTTTCTATTTAGCACTGACCACCAGTCATTCACATTGGCGACGATTCGTTCGCCGTCCCCTTAACAATAAACTTTCTGAGAATGTTGAGATTTTAAAACTTTTGAAAATTATCTTTACGAAATGTTTGTTGACTTTTAATATTGTAATAAATGGATGTTGTCTTAAATGTCACACCCACTTCATCCTACCCTTTTCACTCGCCACTTGCTGAAACTGTAACAACTGGAAAAAGACGTAGATAGTGAGTTAATACAGACTGGTCTGGGATGTAGGAACTGCTCCGTGCCCGGTGTATGCTTCACTCCGCGACGTCAGCGAGGCCACCTACCTTCATCTCTGCTCCGACGCCAACGGCCGAGGCGTACTCTGGAAGCTGCGAGCGGCGCCAGGCCGCAGAGGGAAATTTATCGGCGAGGGTTGTCGGCCTTGTCGAGAGGCGCGCGGGCCAGCGCACAGGGATTTGCGGCCTTCCGGCAGGTCGGCGATTAAACGCCGCCGGCTGCGCCTGGCTGCCCGCGAGCGCCGGACACCGGCCTACCACCTACCAGCCACCAGCCACCAGCCACCAGCCACCGGCGACCACGTTTTAAGCGGGAGACAAATGCGGGACCGGGGGCCGGGGTTTCCGGCAGGCGCCGCCGCTGCGCGGTCAGCAAGCTGGAAGCCTCTCACTGCCACAGAAAACGAAAGCGAAGCACTCAGCAGGACACAAGGTGGCGTTTGAATACGATACGGCTTCTGGCGGAGGAGACGGAAACAACGCTCAAACCTTTATCTATAGTATATTACAATTACACAAATAAAAACTTTGTAATGGAATACATTTTCAAGCGAAGTAAAAAGTATAAAATAATTTCACATACCCAATTATAGATTTCTGATCCCATACAGATAGATCTAAAAATGTCTGCTTGTGAATTTTTGACAGCTATGAAGATACTTGTAGAGTTTAAAAAGAAACGTGTGGGTCACGTCCAAAGCACTGAGGGGAAAAGATAAGTACTGTGTCAACCAAGTATGAAAAAGAAGTAATACGTAGACTAGGTGTGAAAGGGCAGTGCACAGGCGCATCTGTCATTTGTACGCAGGTGATTCACGTGGAAACGTTTCCGACGCGATTGTGGTCGGACGACGGGAGTCAACAAACAAATGGCTCTGAGCTCTATGGCACTTGACTTGTGAGGTCATCAGTCCCCTAGAACTTAGAACTACTTAAACCTAACTAACCTAAGCACATCACACACATCCATGCCCGAGGCAGGACTCGAACCTGCGATCGTAGCGGTCGCGCGGTTCCAGACTGTAGCGCCTAGAACCGCTCGGCCACACCGGCCGGCAGGAGTCAAAAGACTTAACACGAAATAGTAGTTGTTACAAGACGCATGGAACATTCCATTTCGGAAATCTTTAGGGAATTCAATGTCTCAGGAATGTGCCCAGAACAGAAAATTTCAGGCAGTACCTTTCATCACGATAACGCAGTGGCCGAAGGCCTTCGCTTAACGCCCGAGAGCAGCGGCGTTTGTCTAGAGTTGTCAGTACTAGCAGACAACCAACGTGAAACCACCATAGTAATCAATGTCGGACGTATCCGTTAGAACAGTGCGGCGAAATAAGGCGTTAATGGGCTATGGAAGCAAACGACCGACGCGAGTGCCTTTTCTAACAGTATGACGTCACCTGCAGCTACTCTCCTGGGTTGGTGACCATATCGACTGGAACCCAGACGCCTGTAAAACCGTGACCTGGTCAGATGAGTCCCAGTTTCAGTTGGTAAGAGCCGGTGGCAGTGTTCGACCGTGGCGCAGACCCCACGAACCCATCGACGCAAGTTGTTAAACGAGGCACTGCGCAAGTTTGTGGTGGCTGCATAATAGTGTTGACGGCGTTTACATGGAACGGATTGGTTCCGTCGGTCCTATTGAAACGATGATTGACTGGAAACGCTTATGTTCGGCTACCTGCCACGCAAGGATTTCATGTTCCCAAACGGCGATGAAAATTTTATGGATGACAATACGTCCTGTCACCGGGATACAACTATTCATGATTGGTTTCAAGAACATTCTGAACAACTGAAGAGAATGATTTAGCCACTCAGATCTCCAGACATGAATCTCATCGAAGGTTTATGGGACATAATCGAGAGTTCGCTTAGTGCACAAAATCCTGCACCGGCGAAACTTCCGCAGTTATGGACGGCAGTAGAGGCAGTATTGCTCACTATTTATGGACGGACTTCCAACGACTTGTTGCCACGTCACATCGATTTGCTGCACTACACCCTGGAAAAGAAGGTTCGACACCAATTAGGTGGTGTTCCATAGCTTTTTGTCACCTCAGGTAGATAACTGATGCACGAAAAGCACACCTAAGTCACTAACAACTATATTGCACTGCAAATGATACTGAGTACGATATTTCTCAGCCACAGTTACCAGATACTCTCGGTACTCATTATTCTGTATTATCATTTCATGTGTTAGAATTTGTTCGTTTAGATAATGATTTTCTGCTTTATATCCCTGTGTGTCTATGACATTTTTCGAACGATTTAAAACTTTTGGATGAGACAATAACAGAGACACGTGGTAAATTTCAAGTTTATTCCAGTTTCTCTCCGCCGGAGTCAAACAATATACTGCTTCCTCCTATACAAATCTCGTGAAAAGACCAGGGCGGTAAAAAATAGAGGTATTCAAGCTCACACAGGGGTGTACCAGCAATCACTCTTACTACAAAGCGCTCACGACTGGAACATGAAAACCGGAGTATAACAGTGCTACCACCCGCACACAACAGACAAAAAAAAAAGAGTTGATATTGCATTATCATCCAGTGATGATCTGTGTTGAAAGTTTCAAGCCTATAACACAGCAGCACGTTATATTAAAATCAGTTGAAGAATTTGTATCGACCACACATACAGACAGAGAAACATAGTATCCTCCACCACATTCCGCACACGAAAGCGAGTTAATATTGTGGGTGCCGTCCAGCTCTGACGTATGTTGAAAGTTCCAAGTATCTAGCTCATCGGGAACCAGTTGCCGAATTTGTACCGAAGAGACTATTATATTTGCAAGTCCAGGGACAATGGTAAAAAACGAAGCAAATTCGTGTATGCAGAGTAGGAAGAACAGTACACGATTAAATTTTTAGGTGATTTTGGGGCTATGCATGGTGCGGAATTTTGCACTGAGCTGTCACTGCTCCAGGCTTTCTTGGTACTTATAGAAGGAAGGCCCGAGACACGGCCAACTGACTCGGCTCATACTGAGCACATCGCTCGTGTGAAACCAGAAATGATACACTTTAAGATGTTATGGCTCAACCCTTCGCATTTTTGAGAAAATGGATCTTACAGATATTGGGATCTTGCTGTTGTGGCCTTCAGGCCAGAGACTGGTCTAATGCAGGTCTCCATGCTATCTGTCCCGTGCAACCTTCTTCATCTCCCAGTACCTAATGCAACCTGCATCCTTCTGTATCTGCTTAGTGTATTCATCTCTTGCTCTCCCTCTACGACTTTTACCCTCCACACTGCCCTCCAATACTAAATTGGTAATCCCTTGATGCCTCAGAACATGTCCTACAAACCGATCCCTTCTTCTAGTCAAATTGTGCCAGAAATTTCTCTTCTCCCCAATTCTATTCAGTACGTTCTCATTACTTATGTGAGCTACCCATCTAATCTCAGCATTCTTCTGTAGCACCACATTTCGAAAGCTTTTATTCTCTTCTTGTCCAAAATATTTATCGTCATTGTTTCACTTTCATACATGGATACACTCCATACAAATACTTTCAGATACTACTTCCTGACACTTAAATCTATACTTGATGTTAACAATTTCCTCTTCTTCAGAAACGCTTTCCTTGCCGTTGCCAGTCTACATTTTATATCCTTTCTACTTCAACCGTCATCAGTTACTTTGCTCCCCAAATAGCAAAACTCATCTACTACTTTAAGTGTATCATTTCCTAATCTAATTCCCTCAGCATTACCCGATTTCATTCGACTACATTCCATTATCCTCGTCTTGCTTTTGTTGATGTTCATCTTATATCCTCCTTTCAAGACACTGTCCATTCCGTTCAACTGCTCTCCCAGGTCCTTTGCTGTCTCTGACAGAATTACAATGTCTTCACGAAACCTCAAAGTTTTTATTTATTCTCAATGGATTTTAATTTCTACTCCGAAGTTTTCATTTGTTTCCTTTAGTGCTTGCTCAATATACAGATTGAATAACATCTGGGTAAGCTACAACCCTGTCTCACTCCCTTCCCAACCACTGCTTCTCTTTCATGCCCCTCGATTCTTATAACTGCGATCTGGTTTCTGTATAAATTGTAAATAGCCTTTCGCTCCCTATATTTTACCCCTGCCACCGTCAGAATTTGAAATAGAGTATTCCAGTCAACATTGTCAAAAGCTCTCTCTAAGTCTGCAAATGCTAGAAACGTAGGTTTGCCTTTCCTTAATCTATCTTCTACGACAAGTCGTAGGGTCAGTATTGCCTCACGTGTTCCAACGTTTCTACGGAATCCAAGCTGATCTTCCCCGACGACGGTTTCTACCAGTTTTTCCATTCGTCTGTAAAGATTTCTTGTTACTATTCTGCTGCCGTGACTTATTAAACTGATAGTTCGGTAATTTTCACATCTGTAACACCTGTTTTCTTTGGGATTGGAATTATTATATTCTTCTTGAAGTCTGAGGGTATTTCGCTTGTCTCATACATCTTGCTCACCAGATGGTAGAGTTTTGTCAGGGCTGGCTCTCCCAAGGCTATCAGTATTTCTAATGGAATGTTCTGTACTCCCGGGGCCTTGTTCAGACTTAGGTCTTTTAGTGCTCTGTCAAACTCTTCACGCAGTATCGTATCTCCCATTTCATCTTCATCTGCATCCTCTTTCGTTTCCATAATATTATCCTGAAGTACATCCCCTTGTATAGACCCTCTATATACTCCTTCCACCTTTCCGCTTTCCCTTTTTTGCCTAGAACTGGGTTTCCATCTGAGCTCTTGATATTCATACAAATGGTTCTCTTTTCTCCAAAGGTCTCTTTAATTTACCTGTAGGCGGTATCTACCTTACCTCTAGCGATACATGCCTCTACATCCTTACATTTGTCCTCTAACCCTCTCTGCTCAGCCAATTTGCACTTCCTGTCGATTTGTATTGCTTTTTGCCTCCTTCATTTACTGCGTTTTTATATTTTTTTTCTTTCATCATGTAAATTCAATAAATCTTCCGTTACCCAAGTATTTCTACTAGTCCTCGTCTTTTTACCTACTTGATCCTCTGCTGCCTTCACTATTTCATCTCTCAAAGCTACCCGTTCTTCTTCTACTGTATTTATTTGGCCCGTTCTTGAAAATCGTTCCCTAATGCTCTCTCTGAAACTCTCCACAACCTCTGGTTCTTTCAATTTATCTAGGTCCCATCTCCTTAAATTCCCACCTTTTTGCAGTTTCTTCAGTTTTAATCTACATTTCATAACCGGCAGATTGTGGTCCGAGTCCACATTTGTCCCTGGAAATGTCTTACAACTTTAAACCTGATTCCTAAATCTCTGTCTTACCATTATATAATCTATCTGAAACCTTCTAGTGTCTTTAAGCCTCTTCCATGTATACAACCTTCTTTCATGATTCTTGAACCTAGTGTTAGCTATGATTAAGTTATACTCTGTGTAAAATTCTACGAGGCGGCTTCCTCTTTCATTCCTTACCCCCATTCCTTATTCACATGGTACCTTTCCTTCTCTTCCTTTCACTAGTATCGAATTCCAGTCACCCGTGACTATTAAATTTTCGTCTCCCTTCTCTATCTGAATAATTTCTTTTATCTCATCATACATTTCATCAAGCTCTTCGTCATCTGCTGAGGTAGCTGGTATATAAACTTGTACTACTGTGGTAGGCGTGGGCTTCGTGTCTGTCTTTGCTACAATAATGCGTTCACCATGCTGTTTGTAGTAGCCTGTCCTAGCACCTATTTTTTATTCATTATTAAACTTACTCCTGCAGTACCCCTATTTGATTTTGTGTTTATAACCCTGTATTCACCTGACCAAAAGTCTTGTTCCTCCTGTCACCGAACTTCATTAATTCCCACTATATCTAACTTTAACCTATCCATCTCCCTTTTTAAATTTTCTGACCTGCCTACCCGATTAAGGGATCTGACTTCCACGCTCCGATAGGTAGAACGCCAGTTTTCTTTCTCCTGATAACGACGTCCTCCTGAGTAGTCCCCGTCCGTAGATCCGAATGGGGGACTATTTGACCTCCGAAATATTTTACCCAAGAGGACGCCATCATCATTTAACCATACAGTAAAGCGGCATGCACTCGGGAAAAATTACAGCCGTAGTTTCCCCTTGCTTTAAGACGTTCGCAGTACCAACACAGAAAGGCTGATTTGGTTAATGTCAGCTCAGTCAATCATCCAGACTGTTGCCCCTGCAACTACTAATGGGGGCATTCGAGATCTTATAGACGTTGAAAATTGAGAATTTTTCGTAATCATATATGAAGGTCGCAAACGTATATTTTCCTACAAATCGAGGAAAGAAACTCTTAAGGCTGTACCTTATGTATCCATTAGGTACACACTGGTGAGCGAAGGAAGTGCGTCAGATTCTTGAACGAAATGTGATTTTTTTAATGTGGTTTTTTGTTATTCAGTTTTGTAGTAATAGGAGAGTTATTAAGGACAGTAAAACAATAACTAATAATAACAAGACACGCAAATAGACATGCTCTCAAACGACTTTGATTGGTAAAGAACTAAAATTTTAATCCTGGTCGTCTAACAACGACTGTCTCTCACTCTGTTACAAGCCCTCACTTTCCTTCGAACATCTACATGGCTGGAACTTTGCTTAAAAACATTCAAAGCGAATATACTAGCGGCATCAAGAACATCTAATGAATGCTATCTTCATGCAACTGTTTTGTTCCTTCTCAAGATCTAGCGAAAAACAGACTTCGTTTACATTTAAAATATTTGTTTTTCGGGAACTGATTTTTATGCGTCCTGGACGTATAATATCACCTGGAAAATCGGTGCTGACAGATGATCATGAATTATGCTATGAATCGTTACTGTGTCCGCGCAGTTGGGCAAACCCGCTGGTTTTCCAGAAAAACATTGCAATTTTCGAGCCTCAAAATGAAATGCTGCCCTGTGCCTGACTGTAAACAAGCATTGCATTTGTGTGGTCCTGCATGACAGCTTCCCAGCAGTCTTATTCAGAATTGTTTTCATACAATGAGGTTTAAAATTTCAGCTCTTTACTGATCAAAGGAGTTTGAAAAAATTTATATACCTATCCTATAACTATTCCTTATCGATTTACTAACCTTACCTTACGTCCTACTCCTACTAATCTCGATATGCAAAAGGAACTACAAAAAAAGCTGCAGAATTCGTTTGGGTATCGGACACTGGTTCTCCGCTCCTTAGCCAAATGCCTTGGTCACTACGCCTGTGGCGTTTTCCTTCACCATGGTGTACCTTATAGGTATGTAAGGTGCAGTTCTAAAAGTTCTTTCCTCGATTTCTAGAAAAACAGGCATTTTTATTTGACGTTGAAAAGTGCTCAATTTTCAATAATCTGTCGACTCTATCAGTTTTGAGACGATTGCCCGTCATGAAATTTAGGAGTGGTTTTCTCAAAAATGTAGGAGTTTTCTGCCTTAATACCTCAGCATTTTTCATTTTACACTGTGCACAAGCGACCTGCCACGTATGAATCTGTCGGGCGTGTCTGAAGCCTTCCCCTTTCTAGTAGAACTGAGCTTGGATCACATATAAACGTAACGGTACCTTATTCAATGCAGCTTTATCTCTTTAATGCCCTCTGTCCAAGAAGCTTTATTCTTGGCATATAAGAGGTGCCAACGCCGCAATTGTGGTGGGAGCCTGACCTAACAGATCTAAACAATTATATCTTCGTCGTTATGTCACAAACCATAATGGAGCAACAGCTATAAATCAAGTGTTCAAGAAATTCTCCGGAATATTTTGAAAGAGAAATAAGCGAGCGCAAAGTTTCTCCAGCTCACCTCGACTCCCAGACAGGAACACTGACATGTGGACACCTACCACAACTTAACTCAAATTCAAATCCGTGCACAATATGTTACGTAACTAGTTTTTCCGAAACTGTCCTGTAACCAGTATAAAGCCAGAACCCAATTACCCATTAGATTAGATAAATGAACAACAATGAGGAATGAAATACTTATTTGTACCGGTGATAATAATATATACTCTTAATATACATTTTTATTCGTATTTGCATAGTTTATACAAGTATGAAGCCATATTGATTATATATCCATAAACCATAGACCTTGGCGTTGGTGGGGAAGCTTGCGTGCCTCAGCGATACAGGTGGCCATACCGTAGGTGCAACGATAACTGAGGGGTATGTATTGAGAGGCCAGACAAACTTGTGGTTCCTGAAGAGGGGCAGCAGCCTTTTCAGTAGTTGCAGGGGCAACAATCTGGATGATTGTCTGATCTGGCCTTGTAACACTAACCAAAACGGCCTTACTGTGCTAGTACTGCGAACGGCTGAAAGCAAGGGAAACTACAGCTGTAATTTTTCCCGATGGTATGCAGCTTTACTGTATGGTTAAATGATGATGGCGTCCTCTTGGGTAAAATATTTCGGAGGTCAAATAGTCCCCCATTCGGATCTACGGACGGGGACTACTCAGGAGGACGTCGTTATCAGGAGAAAGAAAACTGGCGTTCTAAGGATCGGAGCGTGGAATGTCAGATCCCTTAATCGGGCCGGTAGGTTAGAAAATTTAAAAAGGGAAATGGATAGGTTAAAGTTAGATATAGTGGGAATTAGTGAAGTTCGATGGAAGGAGGAACACGACTTCTGGTCAGGTGACTACAGGGTTATAAACACAAAATCAAATAGGGGTAATGCACGAGTAGGTTTAATAATGAATAGGAAAACAGGAATGCGGTTAACTACTACAAACGGCATAGTGAACGCATTATTGTGGCCCAGATAGATATGAAGCCCACGGCTACTACAGTAGTACAAGTTTATATGCCAACTATCTCTGCAGATGATGAAGAAATTGATGAAATGTATGATGAGATAAAAGAAATTATTCAGATAGTGAAGGGAGACGAAAATTTAATAGTCATGGGTGACTGGAATTCGAGAGTAGGAAAAGGGAGAGAAGGAGACATAGTAAATGAATATGGATTGGGGGTAAGTAATGAAAGAGGAAGCCGTCTGGTAGGATTTTGCACAGAGCATAACTTAATCATAGATAACACTTGGTTCAAGAATCATAAAAGAAGGTTGGATACATGGAAGAATTCTGGAGAAGGTATCAGATAGATTATATAATAGTAAGACAGAGATTTAGGAACAAGGTTTTAAACTGTTAAAACTGAAGAAACTGCAAGAAGGTGGGAATTTAAGGAGATGGGACCTGGATAAACTGACTAAACCAGAGGTTGTTCAGAGTTTCAGGGAGAGCATAAGGAAACAATTGACAGGAGTGGGGGAAAGAAATACAGTAGAAGAAGAATGGGTAGCTCTGAGGGATGAAGTAGTGAAGGCAGCAGACGATCAAGTAGGTAAAAAGACGAGGGCTAGTAGAAATCCTTGGGTAACGGAACAAATATTGAATTTATTGATGAAAGGAGAAAATATAAAAATGCAGTAAATGAAGCAGGCAAAAAAGAATACAAACGTCTCAAAAATGAGATCGACAGGAAGGACACGTGTAAGGATGTAGATGCTTATCTCACTAGGGGTAGATACTGCCTACAGGAAAATTAAAGAGACCTTTGGAGAAAAGAGAACCATTTGTATGAATATCAAGAGCTCAGATGGAAACCCAGTTCTATGCAAAGAAGGGAAAGCAGAAAGATGGAAGTATATAGAGGGTCTATACAAGGGCGATGTACTTGAGGACAATATTATGGAAACAGAAGAGGATGTAGATGAAGATGAAATAGGAGATACGATACTGCGTGATGTCTTTGACAGAGCACTGAAAGACCTGAGTCGAAACAAGGCCCCCGGAGTAGACAACATTCCATTAGAACTACTGACGGCCTTGGGAGAGCCGGTCACGACAAAACTGTACCATCTGGTGAGCCGTATGTACGAGACAGGCGAAATACCCTCAGACTTCAAGAAGAATACAATAATTCCAATCCCAAAGAAAGCAGATGTTTAGAGATGTGAAAATTACCGAACTATCACTTTAATAAGTCACAGCTGCAAAATACTATTGCGAATTCTTTAGAGACGAATGGAAGAACTGGTAGATGCCGACCTCAGGGTAGATCAGTTTGGATTCCGTACAAATGTTGGAACACGTGAGGCAATACTTACCCTACGACTTATCTTAGAAGAAAGATTAAGAAAAGGCAAACCTACGTTTCTAGCATTTGTTGACTTAGAGAAAGCTTTTGACAATGTTGACTGGAATACTCTCTTTCAAATTCTGAAGGTGGCAGGGGTAAAATACAGGGAGTGAAAGGCTATTTAGAAGTTATACAGAAACCAGATGGCAGGTATAAGAGTCGAGGGGCACGAAAGGGAAGCAGTGGATGGTAAGGGAGTGAGATAGGGTTGTAGCTTATCCCAGATGTTATTCATTCTGTATATTGAGCAAGCAGCAAAAGGAAACAACAGAAAAATCGGAGTAAGTAATAAAATCCATGGAGAATAAATAAAAACTTTGAGGTTCGCCGATGACATTGTAGTTCTGTCAGAGATAGCATAAGACTTGGAATAGCAGTTGAACGGAATGGACAATGTCTTGAAAGGAGGATATAAGATGAACATCAACAAAAGCAAAACGAGGATAATGGAATGTAGTCGAATTAAGTCGGGTGATGCTGAGGGAATTAGATTGATGAGTTTTGCTATTTGGGAAGCTAAGTAACTGATGACGGTTGAAGTAGAAAGGATAGAAAATGTAGACTGGCAACGGCAAGGAAAGCGTTTCTGAAGAAGAGAAATTTGTTAACATCAAGTATAGATTTAAGTGTCAGGAAGTAGTATCTGAAAGTATTTGTATGGAGTGTAGCCATGCATGGAAATGAAACATGGACGATAAATAGTTTGGACAAGAAGAGAATAGTAGCTTTCGAAACGTGGTGCTACAGAAGAATGCAGAAGATTAGATGGGTAGATCGTATAACTAATGACGAAGTATTGAATAGAATTGGGGAGAAGAGGATTTTGTGGCACAACTTGACAAAAAGAAGGAACCGGTTGGTAGGACGTGTTCTGAAGCATCAAGGGAACTCAAATTTATCATTGGAAGGTAGCGTGGAGGGTAAAAATCGTAGAGGGAGACCAAGAGCTGAAAAAACTTAGCAGATCAGAAGGATGTAGGTAGGTTGCAGTAAGTACTTGGAGATGAAGAAGCTTGCACAGGATAGAGTAGCACGGAGAGCTGCATCAAATCAGTCTCAGGACCGAAGACCACAACAACAACAACATCATTTTAAAACTGAGAAAACCACAGTTATAATAGTTGTACATGACTGATTGGCAATTCAGCTACAACAGATTGTTGGACTTTTCATCCGCTGTTTGCTGTATGAACTGTCAATCAATCATGTATAACCATTTATATTAGCTGCCAGCCCTCGGACAAGCAGCAAGGCTCCATAGCTGGATGGAGAGACCACCTCAGGGTTGACTCTAAGAAGGGCACCCCAGATGGGCCTCAGGTTAATGCCACTTGTTTGACCAGACTTTCCTTTCGAGTTGCCGCACCTGCACGCCTGCCACCCTACTTGCAACATAGCTACGATGTCCCATGGCGTGAGCCTCCAGCAGCTACTGTTTTACGACTTCAAGGTGGAAAGAGCAAAGTGCTGTGTTTACCGAACTCCAGGCACCACACCAATGTAAACAAAACGGAGAAAGCTGTGTTTCTTTGCGACCCACTTGATGCCACAGACAATTAATGAATCTGGTGTGAGAGCCCGCAGTTTGAGACCTCTTGGTAATCGGTCCAAAAAAACAAACAATTTAAGCAGCCGGGATCGTCTGATGCAAATGAACTAGCTTCCCGTAATTTATTACAAACTGTGCCCCTTGTGACAGGAAATCAAGAAATCAGCAACACAAATATAATCCATATTCACGAAATTTGATAGGAAGTCGCTTGTGAGAAACGGTGTGAAACGCCTTCTGGAAATGTAAACCTATGGAATTATTTTGACTTCCCCTGTCGATAGCACTCGTTACTTCACGAGAACAAATAGCTAGTTGTGGTTGACAAGCACGACGTTTTCTGAATACGTCTTGCTATTTGTCAGTACTTCGCTTTCTTCGGATAATTCGCCATGTTCGAGTACAGTAGTGTTAAAAATCATAATGCAAATTGACCTTAGTGATGTTGTTGTTGTTGTGGTCTTCAGTCCTGAGACTGGTTTGATGCAGCTCTCCATGCTACTCTATCCTGTGCAAGCTTCTTCATCTCCCAGTACCTACTGCAACCTACATCCTTCTGAATCTGCTTAGTGTATTGATCTCTTGGTCTCCCTCTACGATTTTTACCCTCCACGCTGCCCTCCAATGCTAAATTTGTGATCCCTTGATGCCTCAAAACATGTCCTACCAACCGATCCCTTCTTCTAGTCAAGTTGTGCCACAAACTTCTCTTCTCTCCAATCCTATTCAATACCTCCTCATTAGTTACGTGATCTACCCACCTTATCTTCAGCATTCTTCTGTAGCACCACATTTCGAAAGCTTCTATTCTCTTCTTGTCCAAACTAGTTATCGTCCATGTCTCACTTCCATACATGGCTACACTCCATACAAATACTTTCAGAAACGACTTCCTGACACCTAAATCTATACTCGATGTTAACAAATTTCTCTTCTTGAGAAACGCTTTCCTTGCCATTGCCAGTCTACATTTTATATCCTCTCTACTTCGACCATCATCGGTTATTTTACTCCCTAAATAGGAAAACTCCTTTACTACTTTAAGTGTCTCATTTCCTAATCTAATTCCCTCAGCATCACCCGACTTAATTTGACTACATTCCATTATCCTCGTTTTGCTTTTGTTGATGTTCATCTTATATCCTCCTTTCAAGACACTGTCCATTCCATTCAACTGCTCTTCCAAGTCCTTTGCTGTCTCTGACAGAATTACAATGTCATCGGCGAACCTCAAAGTTTTTACTTCTTCTCCATGAATTTTAATACCTACTCCGAATTTTTCTTTTGTTTCCTTTACTGCTTGCTCAATATACAGATTGAATAACATCGGGGAGAGGCTACAACCCTGTCTCACTCCTTTCCCAACCACTGCTTCCCTTTCATGCCCCTCGACTCTTATAACTGCCATCTGGTTTCTGTACAAATTGTAAATAGCCTTTCGCTCCCTGTATTTTACCCCTGCCACCTTCAGAATTTGAAAGAGAGTATTCCAGTCAACATTGTCAAAAGCTTTCTCTAAGTCTACAAATGCTAGAAACGTAGGTTTGCCTTTTCTTAATCTTTCTTCCAAGATAAGTCGTAAGGTCAGTATTGCCTCACGTGTTCCAACATTCCTACGGAATCCAAACTGATCTTCCCCGAGGTCAGCTTCTACCAGTTTTTCCATTCGTCTGTAAAGAATTCGTGTTAGTATTTTGCAGCTGTGACTTATTAAACTGATAGTTCGGTAATTTTCACATCTGTCAACACCTGCTTTCTTTGGGATTGGAATTATTATATTCTTCTTGAAGTCTGAGGGTATTTCGCCTGTCTCATACATCGTGCTCACCAGATGGTAGAGTTTTGTCATGACTGGCTCTCCCGAGGCCATCAGTAGTTCTAGTGGAATGTTGTCTACTCCCGGGGCCTTGTTTCGACTCAGGTCTTTCAGTGCTCTGTCAAACTCTTCACGCAGTATCTTATCTCCCATTTCATCTTCATCTACATCCTCTTCCATTTCCATAATATTGTCCTCAAGAACATCTCCCTTGTATAAACCCTCTATATACTCCTTCCACCTTTCTACCTTCCCTTCTTTGCTTAGAACTGGGTTTCCATCTGAGCTCTTGATATTCATACAAGTGGTTCTCTTCTCTCCAAAGGTCTCTTTAATTTTCCTGTAGGCAGTATCTATCTTACCCCTAGTGAGACAAGCCTCTACATCCTTACATTTGTCCTCTAGCCATCCCTGCTTAGCCATTTTGCACTTCCTGTCGATCTCATTTTTGAGACGTTTGTATTCCTTTTTGCGTGCTTCATTTACTGCATTTTTATATTTTCTCCTTTCATCAATTAAATTCAATATTTCTTCTGTTACCCAAGGATTTCTATTAGCCCTCGTCTTTTTACCTACTTGATCGTCTGCTGCCTTCACCACTTCATCCCTCAGAGCTACCCATTCTTCTTCTACTGTATTTCTTTCCCCCATTCCTGTCAATTGTTCCCTTATGCTCTCCCTGAAACTCTCTACAACCTCTGGTTCTTTCAGTTTATCCAGGTCCCATCTCCTTAAATTCCCACCTTTTTGCAGTTTCTTCAGTTTCAATCTGCAGTTCATAACCAATAGATTGTGGTCAGAATCCACATCTGCCCCAGGAAATGTCTTACAATTTAAAACCTGGTTCCTAAATCTCTGTCTTACCATTATATAATCTATCTGAAACCTGTCAGTATCTCCTGGCTTCTTCCATGTATACAGCCTCCTTTCATGATTCTTGAACCAAGTGTTAGCTATGATTAAGTTATGCTCTGTGCAAAATTCTACAAGGCGGCTTCCTCTTTCATTCCTTCCCCCCAATCCATATTCACCTACTATGTTTCCTTCTCTCCCTTTTCCTACTGACGAATTCCAGTCACCCATGACTATTAAATTTTCGTCTCCCTTCACTACCTGAATAATTTCTTTTATCTCGTCATACATTTCATCTATTTCTTCATCATCTGCAGAGCTAGTTGGCATATATACTTGTACTACTGTAGTAGGCATGGGCTTTGTGTCTATCTTGGCCACAATAATGCGTTCACTATGCTGTTTGTAGTAGCTAACCCGCACTCCTATTTTTTTATTCATTATTAAACCTACTCCTGCATTACCCCTATTTGATTTTGTATTTATAACCCTGTAATCACCTGACCAAAAGTCTTGTTCCTCCTGCCACCGAACTTCACTAATTCCCACTATATCTAACTTTAACCTATCCATTTCCCTTTTTAAATTTTCTAACCTACCTGCCCGATTAAGGGATCTGACATTCCACGCTCCGATCCGTAGAACGCCAGTTTTCTTTCTCCTGATAACGACGTCCTCTTGAGTAGTCCCCGCCCGGAGATCCGAATGGGGGACTATTTTACCTCCGGAATATTTTACCCAAGAGGACGCCATCATCATTTAATCATACAGTAGAGCTGCATGTCCTCGGGAAAAATTACGGCTGTAGTTTCCCCTTGCTTTCAGCCGTTCGCAGTACCAGCACAGCAAGGCCGTTTTGGTTAATGTTACAAGGCCAGATCAGTCAATCATCCAGACTGTTGCCCCTGCAACTACTGAAAAGGCTGCTGCCCCTCTTCAGGAACCACATGTTTGTCTGGCCTCTCAACAGATACCCCTCCGTTGTGGTTGCACCTACGGTACGGCCATCTGTATCGCTGAGGCACGCAAGCCTCCCCACCAACGGCAAGGTCCATGGTTCATGGGGGGACCTTAGTGATATGGATCTGTAATTCTGCAGATTAATTCTTCTCTCTTTCTTGGTGATTGGAGTGACTTCTACAACTTCTCAGTCTTTGTGTATGGATATTTGTACGAACAACATATCACATACGAGTCCTAAGTATGGAGTCATTGTATCAGCATACTTTAAAAGGAATTTGACATATTCAACCTGGATCGGCAGGCTTGCCTTTATGCAGTGTTTTAAGCTGCTTCGCAACACCGAGCATATTCACTTTTAAGTTACACCCCCCTCCCTCCCCCCCTCCCCCCCCCATTTTGGAAATTGGTCTCGATTCGAATTTTGGAATATTTACTTCGTCTTCTTTTGTGAAGGAATTTCGGAACGTAATGTTTATTAACTCTGGTTTAGTGGCACCGTCATCAATAACATCACCATTGTTATTGCGCAGTGAAGGTATTGATTTCGTCATGCCGCTGTTGTATTTACACACGACCAGAATATCTTTGGGTTCCTGCCAAATTTCTAGAGATTATTTCATTGTGAAAACTATTAAAAGCATCCCGTATTGAAGATCGTACCGAATTCCGAGCTTCTCTGAAACGTCAGCAGTCTTAAGGATTGTGCGTTCTTTTTAGTTTCGCATGGTTTTTTCGTTGCATCTGCAGAAGTGTTGTGACTTTCTATATACTATGGAGGGTCAGTACCATTTTCTATTAATTTATTTGGTATATGTCTTTCAATTTACACCGATTCTATTCGTTTGAATTTAAACCACTTATATAGTCAGATTGGAAGGTGTGGAACCGTCCGTTAGGAAGGCGTCAAGAGAATTTTTATCTACTTTTTTAAGTAGATGTATTTTGCATTTACTTTTAGTGGGTTTGGAAGTTACGTATTCAGTCTAGCTACAGCAACCTTGTGGTCACGTATCTCTGCCATGATGTTCTCTGTTCGGTCAGAATTATTTGTTGCTATGATGTTAAGTAAGTTTTCGTAACCATCTACACTGTGACTGGGCTTCTGAAGTAAATGTTCAAAATAATTTTTAGATAAAGCATTCAGCACAATTTCGGACGACGTTTTATCCCGAGCACCGGCTTTAAACAACTATTTTCGCAAATATGTCGAGGGTAGTTTGAAGTCACCACCAACTATAACTGTATGAGTTGGGTACGCATTTGAAATGAATCTACAGTTTTCTTTGAACTGTTCAACAACTATCGTCTGAACCGGTGCGTCGATAAATGGAACCAATTATTAATTTATTCCGGTTGTCAGATATAATGTCTGTCCATATTAGCTTACAGAAGCTATCTACTTCAGTTTCACTATAAGGTAAGCTATTTGTCATAGCGATAAACACCCCACCACCAACTGTACCCACTGAACACGGTTCGACCTTTTGTAAAAAGTTCGGCTGAACCTATTTCCGGCTTTCGCTTTATAACGATTTGAGATTCAGTACTTTCTATTAGAGTTTGGAGTTCTGGTCCTTCCCAACATAGCTACAACAGTTTACAAACTACAGTATTGACTGTTGTTATGTCTACCATCTTCCTGTGTTCGTCCTGCACTTTCTGCACTAGACCGTCAAACCGTCCAGTCCCCACAACACAGTCACTGCTACCAGTGTAACTACTTCCTGTATGTAGTGGACGTCTGATCTATTTTAGTGGAACCCAGAAACCCAGCACCCCACGGCGCAACGTACGCGGTTGCAGAACTATCTGAGACTCTGATTCAGTTCCTCCATTCGACTCTACACCAAAGGATCGCAGTTGGTTCTGTCGACGTTGCTACAGATGGTGAGCTTCGCCTTTATCTCACAAGCAAGACTGTCAGTCTTTACCACTTCAGCTAGCCACAGAAACCAAAGAGAAACTCTTCCAGTCCAAAACGACACGCATCGTTTGTACTAACATCAGCCACGACCTCCAGTTAGCTGCAAACTGTGCTCTCCATGGCACCTGGAAAAACCCATTCCACATCAGGGATGACTCCTCCCAGTATGCACACAGAGTACACACTGACGAAATTTAAAATAAATCTCTTCTTATGAGAAGCTGTGTTTTATCACGGTAGTCTGATGTGCTGCTGCTGCTACTGTTACGAGAACTACCACTGACTCATTCAATTCTCGGCATTCGACCCTTCGCCTTCTACGCGGCCGTATCTGCAAGGGCCCCATTATGCGCCTAACAATGGAGCTCTCAAGTACCAGAATTTCCACCCTCTGTGATTGCCCATACTTGTGGGCCGAAAGGCTTCTTGGGGAACAGGACACACAATTTCATCTGGCTCTGGGATCTTGTCAGCCACAGCCAGTGCCTCTCGATAATGGATGACGAGTCAACCTCAGTGAGGTTAGCATTTGGGGTCTCCACAGTAGTGGAGCGATCGAGGGTCACCTCTTGCATAGCCCTCTCTGGCCTCTCACATTTATTCCCAATGGGTAACAGCCTCAAGCCTTGTGACAAAAGCCATCACCCCCTGGAGCTGTGAGCAAGGGGTCAGCAGCTTGCCTCACATCTGAATACAGCGATCACAGTTCCTACCCATACCAGAGACGGCCTGATAAATACACAGACACGCATGAAATATGGAAGCTAATGAACACTGATGAAATTTAAAATAAGTCTCTCCTTATGAGAAACTGTGTCGTCTGAGTATTCTGATGCGCTGCTGCTGCTACTATGAGTACCACACTGACTCATTCGATTTTCGGCATTCGACTCTTCACCTTCTTGACGTTTGGGAGCCTTTACCATCAGACTTGTCCATTGGCTGGCTACCATCTCGGAGCCGATGAGTTGACATACTTAGAAAAAATTCGAGATGATGTGAACTCAGCCGCATACGGGAGTTTTGGTGTGTCACCAATGACTGATTCTGCAAGTGCTTCAGGTTCCACCTACAGATCCACACGGTCAGAACAAGCCACGACAGCGAGATGATCCCTACGGACGGTAAACTCTTTCTTCTAAAATTTCAGTAGCCTCAGGCTTCACTCGGAAGGCTTCAGAAGGTTGGTTGGTTGTTTCGGGGAAGGAGACCAGACAGCGACGTCATGGGTCTCATCGGATTAGGGAAGGACGGGGAAGGAAGTCGGACGTGCCCTTTGAAAGGAATCATCCCGGCATTTGCCTGGAGCGATTTAGGGAAATCACGGAAAACGTAAATCAGGATGGCCGGACGCGGGATTGAACCGTCGTCCTCCCGAATGTGAGTCCAGTGTCTAACCACTGCGCCACCTCGCTCGGTGGCTTCAGAAGGCTTTCAGATAAGAATGACCAGTTTGTTTTCAACTCCAGTCACGGGTGAAACACATTCCATTCTCTATTGCTCTCTGCCTTTCATACTAACATCACGGCAATCGTGGTACATTTTCGCGAACGCAATTACTCCTTTTTACAGGTGATTATTAGAATCTTACCCCAGACCGTTTTGTTAGATGTGCCGATGTTTTAGTTTAGAATTATTACTGTTTATCAGATAATTTTTGAGTCATTTTAATGTAATAAACAGAATTAATTGTGATTCTTGTTGCTTTGTAGTCATTGCATTGCTAAATCATTATTTTGGAAGGGACATAATCAATTCATACCAGACAACAGGGCCAGTTAACATACTTTCAGATTAGACAACCTTATTCCTACTTGCAGATCCTTTTCTGGAAAAGAAAACCGCAGGTGACGAGATTCGGTGTTATCAACACGAACCTACGGTGAAACGACAAAGCGCAGAAATTCACGTGAAGCACCAACACGATGGCGGCATAGCCGACGTTCATGCCATTATAGACGCGCGAGTTGACAAACATCCCAAAGAATAACGTGTCTGACATTTCACAGGCTTACATGAACGTTCTGTGCGTCATACTCAAATAGGGGGACACTACGTAGAGCATCTTACACACAGGAAGAACCATATTATCATTTCTCTATTTATGATTAGTCTCGAAAGTACAAAGTGTTTTACTTTGTCGAAATATGACGCCAGGGAGACGGCGAAGATACATCACAACAACCACGCCGAAACTGTGAGGGAAGCTGTCCAAATTACCTGGTGAAAGAAACAAAATGACTATTGTAGACAGTATTAGCGAGTCATATACAGAAATAGTGTTGTGAGGTAACGAGCGAATTGTGACGCCCTGAAAATATTCTAAGTTCGGAGTTGGCGTGGCCGCACGGGCCGCTCGGACAGTTCGTATAGAAATTAATAGTAGCCAGAGGAATCATGAAACCTTTAAAAGAAACATGTACATTGCCATTATCTACATTACGATTCTTTTGGTGTAATCAGATTTTCAATATCTTTATTAGTTTAAAGTTAAGTATCTGACGGTCAATTATACAAGTAACACCCAGCAATAAATTTCCAAAACCTAAATGCTTCATCCGATTTCGTCGATCGGCGTGTCTTTAGAAAGCTATTAGTGTAAACCTAAATTAGTATAAGTTATAGGCATGTAACTTGAATAGTACATGAGTTATTGGAGGTCAAAGTGGCCGATTACTATCGATCGCGTCAGGCCATAAGTACTCCACAGTCACACGAAAAAACGGTAGCAGCTTGCTTAAAAATATATTTATTCGTCTATGTCTTTGTTTATATCCGATATATACTATTCATGAACAAATTGGTTAATATTTACTGTGTTTTAGAAAGCACAAAGGCATTAGGCTACTGGCCTACCTTTTGTTGCTATTCCTTTGATATAAGTTTACTTAATTTGTTAAGTATTTAATAATGTGTGTTAGAGCGTCTTTATGGTAGAGCTGTAGGAATATTTATTTAATTTCAAGTTATTTAAATGTAGATCCAGTATTTAGTGCGTGTTTCAATATGTTTGTGAGTGTACGTTGGCTTGGAGACACGGTGGGAGCACTCTAGCCAATCACAGCACTCGTTGCCAAGAGAGACTTACGGAGGTTGGGGCGGAGCATCGTTTCCGGAGAGGACACGAGGTAGTTCTGAGCAGTACGGCACAGGACAGGGAGTGTCCAGGGCACTGCAGTGATGGATGCAGAGTCGCAGGAAAGACTTGGAGTGGAGCAGTTTGCGAGTGGTCACCGGAGATAGAAACATTTCGTAGTGCCGACTTGTGAGATTTCCGTGGCTTCTGCAGTGAAGACGTAGTACGTGTTTGGAAGTGAATATCTCGTGAGTTATGTTGTTGTTCATAACTAATTACGTGAATTAGGAATCAATTGTTTCCCTGTTATTCAACTTGCATTTTATTTTATTGCTGGAGCATCGACACCAATTAGTGTTTTACAGAAATATACCACATTCTCAAAAGTACTTCTACTTTCGTGCTCATCATTTAAAGTCGTTAAGATAGTACCTGCAGATTTTATTTAAATGCAATATTTCATTTATAATCGTCTTTGTTACGTTCTAAATTCGCAATTGCCGAGTGATAGGAACCTTCGACCATTCGATTCATGTGTATATTGTAGACTCAGAAGTATTTGGTTTGTAATGTGGCAACTACGTATCCCAGGCCCTAGACGACGAAACCAACCGAGCGAGGTAGCGCTGTGGTAGCGCACTATACTCGCATTCGGGAGGACGACGGTACAATCCCGCGTCCGGTCATCCTGATTTAGGTTTTCCGTGATTTCCCTAAATCGCTCCAGGCAAATGCTGAGATGGTTCCTTTGAAAGGGCACGGCCGACTTCCTTCCCCATCCTTCCGTAATCCGATGACCTCGCTGTTTGGTCTCTTCCCACAACCAACCAACCAACGACGAAACCAGCCAAAACTTTTAATATTTCAACTCTGAGTCTGTAGATGCGTAGTTGAGGGCCACACACCACATCATTTCATTTTTATTATTTGAAAGCCCGCAGTATGTGCTACATTGTCCGTCGACACGATCGTGCAATTATCTTTACATAGATTGTATGTTTCTATAATGTAAGTAACAAATATGGTAGTTACTTCGAAATGAAGAACAAAGTGATCGCAACTAGCAATATTAACAATAGCTTATCGTATTATGCAAACTTTCTTAAACAGTCATTCCGATTCACACGATTCGTGGGTTTGCTGACACTTCAAACAGGAGTGTTATATTGGCGAATTCCTCCATTATAAAGTTAATGAAGTGACTGAACTCGTCTATGTGTTTTGGAGAATGTGCTATGGAGCTGTTTAGCAGCAACCGTTATTGTACTGCACGTGAGTCTTGTGTTCCTCGTAACAAGACACTGCTGCTAGCGGAGTTATCTGGGAAAAAAACCTTAGCGAGCCCTGAAAATGGGAAGAAAATATAGTCTCCTGTAAAACTCTTTTCTAAAAGATACAAGTGTAGTACAGTTCCTTCTTAACATACTAATCATCAAAAACGACAAGTAGCATACCGTGGAGTAAAGATTGGATACCCAGTGTTACAAACTTCGAATTGCGTCCTATGCCTGTCCCGTGCTCTTCTCAGGATTAGAGATAGACACGACTCTTAAACAGAGCCTATGGCGGCCGGTGACTGCTTCCGCGCTGCAGTTCCACTCGCCGCCAGGTCAAGGCGCCGGCATGTCAACACCGTGCGTCTTCGCAGTACACCAAGCGCCGACTGACTACTCGTAATGCTCCGTGCGCTGTCTTCCCTGTGTCACTGACCCCGACCGAGTTTCACCTCGCGAACCGCGGCCGTCTAAACAGAGGACGCTAGCCAACTAGGACGCCGCAAAGTGCGTAACTTCGACAGTGAAACTATCCAGCCAAGAGCATCGCAGAAGTCTCGGCTCAATTTCCGTCTCTTAAATATAGTGTTGTTCACCGTACGCAAGCTTTCAGGATCTAACAGTGAATAATTCTGAAAGTAGGGGCTGTTCTGTAGACGTTACTACTTCCGTTGCTTCTTTTTTAAAAGAATGAACGTGGCGATAGGGGTGGTAGAAATTAAAACGTCTGTCTGTCTTCCGACTCCCAATTAAAAGGGCCATTTGACGTTACCCGCGAATCTTCTGGTGTCCTGACTGTGGCTAGCATCGGACCTCATCTCATCTATCAGAGGTTTCTGATAATTAATTTAGGATTTGAGATGAAGAGGAAAGGAATTCGTGGCGGGCCGCATCAGACCAGTCAGTAGACTGATGACCAAAAAAAAAAGAGGCAACAGGGGAACTCTACAGATCAGAAACCATACAAATCTCGTAAAATCTTGCATATTGCAACCCAGAAAGAGTCCGCCGACAAAAAAAGATACTGTAGCCATCCTAATCAGAGTGACGGTTCAGATTTTTTCCAAGCCACAAGGTCCGATCTCACGGTTCCGAGGTTGGGTCTCCTGGAGTGGTGACAGTTGAGCGAAAATGGGGGGAGAGACTGGTGTCCCTTTACAACGAAGAAGCCGTGCAGTGGAATTCAAAGTAACGGCTCGAACAGCCCTTGTGACTGTTCGCAAAATAGCAAATTGCTAGGACTATTTAAGCCATGACTCGGAAAATTACTCCACCTCCACGAGACAACGGGTCTCTGGTTAGGCAATCCTGTGCTAATGTCTCACTGCCATGGAATATTAGTTTGTTATGGTTACATTGAAGATTAGTTTAATTGATTTTCTGAATATTAATCGGCGTTTATGATACACCAAATGATTCCTCATTTTGTGTATAGTTTGAATATACCGTCAGGAAAGTGATATATATTTTGTTACCAAACCCCACCCGTTGGCTGGGCTGCTACAGGCGGGATAGTGGCCACGGCGGGTGTGCGTCTAGCTGTCCTGAGAGTAACCCTGTCCCTCTCATGTAACTGGACATGGTATCCCACCAGGTGTAACATGACGTCACACGCCATGACGTCCTGTTGAGTAGTGATCCTGGCCCACTGGTTCGGTAAGCCATGTGACGCGAATGATGCAGAAGTTTCAGAGTAGTTGGCGTCCAGAACTGGAATAGTGTTGGTAGACAGGTGGACTAACCATCAGTGGTGGCTTCAGTCCTGGATGCTGGTTTGTGCTCATTTGTGGCTAGAGACCAGTGGTCATCCCATCAGGTATCAAGAGGGTGACCAGTACTCGAACAATCTCACACAAGATGTCAAGATGTACTAGTATGCGAGGTAACATCCCATAGATGTTTGGGACCACATGCGGTTCCTCTTCTTCGAAATGTCTTTGCTCAGACTCGTCTAGGAGTTGAACCGCATATGTCGCATTACACGCCATTTGGTTAAATTGTCTAGCTGATGGCAAGTTTGCGAAATACAAAGTTACCATAACGTATAATAACAGTAACAATAATATCGGGAACTACATTAACGACCCATAAGTGATGTAGGCCACTCAGTTGCGATTTGGTTAGAATAATGTTTATTCAGTAACCAAACTAATAGCGAAAGTGGTCGTATTTAGAGTTGCTGCTACACTCGAGCGCATATCCATTTGACACAGTTCGATCATTCACAATCTCATCGCGAAACGCAAGTCCGATACTCCACCACGCCATTTACATAAGAGGTTTGAGTTCACACCAGGCGCGCGGCTGCTCACTGCTCAGAGACTAAGTCCCGCGATACCACACAACGGGAAATTCACTTCCTAGCTACCTAAAGACCGACTGTCCGCTTTCGTGGCTCAAACCGAACTGTACTCTTTGGTGTCTCCAGCCGAACTGTCCGCTTTCGCGTATGCACCAGCACTGTCTCTGCCCGTCTCCGGCCGCGTTTCCACCGCGTGCCGAACACCTTCGCTCAACTGACTATGGCAGTTTCCCTTCCTAGGGCCGTCCATCTGATTGGCTACAGCTTATTCCACATTATTTTACATTTTAACATATTTAAATAATCAAAAATTGACCACTTTTACGTTCTAAATAAAGTAATAATAATATCCATTACATAATCAAAACTTGACTACTTCCACGTTCTAAATAAAGTAAGAATAATATCCATCACATAATAAATGTTAAATTCTTTTACATAAAACCAATACAATATCCTTCTTAAATTTGAATGTCACAGCCAGCAGCCTCGCACCAATGTGCTTTCTGATCAATAAATAAAGAACAAAAGTAAGTATTATACATTAAACTTTGCAACAAATATTGTTACCAAATGCTTCAGTAAGCTGTGATGCTGCCATAGTTCAATGTTTTTCATGTGGAGGAAATGATGAACTGATGCTTAACCGAAAATACTAATAAATTTACTATATCTTTTAAACACAAAGTTACAGAGTTGATATTTACAACATCTGTAATTTTAATGATGCGCTTTTTTATGAAATGTCGATCGTTAAGATCGACCAAATGCGTTCAGATTTTAGCATTCATGCCTTTGTTACAAAACTTGTTAATTTCACTTTAATAGTAAATCCTAAATAATTATAGTTATGATCAATATTCAAGTTTTATTGGGATCACAATGAAATTTTATGGTGGATGGCAGATTAAAATTACTGTGGCTTCATTCCCTGCACTACAACAGTATTAAATAGTTTTCATAAATATTTCCCTTTATGGCCGATCTTAGGTCCGCCATATTTAACAATGTTACGTCTCCTTGGCCATAAATGCCTTCTACAGGGTTTTCCTATGACGTAGGTTCTCGTCTGTCTCACTCGCACATTACAGCGCTTAGGCCTCAACAGACAATAGACGCCTGTGAGTTTCCCCATCTCGTGGTGAATCTGTGCTTTTGTGGCATCCGGTCGCGAACGACAGGGTTAGTTTCACAATTCCTCAAGGCTGACTCTTTCGGCCATATCCTTAAATATCGTTAACTCCCAAGTAAAATAACTTATTAAATAATGTAATGTCACACTGTTGACTCATATCTCACTATCAGTCACTGCATACACTATACACACATTGTTTCATAACACTTCACTCACAAACACACAAACACACACACTGGTGATCACTGGGCCATTTTCTGTACCGCAACTTCCCATTTGCTATCCTGAAAAACTGAGTCAGCATCCCTCTGTAATGAGTGCGATGTTGAGCTTAGAAAGAGGAGGAGGTGTTAGTATTGTGCTATGCATAGCTTTGGGGCAAGATTTTATAGAAAAGGAAAAAGAAGGGAAAAAGCAGTGTGAAGGTGTTATGTGGAATGTTGGGTGTCTTATAATCATTATTATTATTTATTTGTATAACTCTTTTTACCAAACCCCAACCCTGTTCTATCTAAGTAATCCTTCAATGCATAAAATTAGCTGTGTTTTAAAATGAGTATATTTTTGCAATTTCTTTAGTCACTTTTGGTAATTTATGGTACAATTTGTTTCATTTTTGAAACTGCTGTTTTGAGTTTTATGTTTATTTTTTTTTTCGTAAATGTAAGTTGAATGTAGCTCATACAATATAGTAATCAGGGAATCGAGTGTGAACAATATGAATGCCATCGATCCTACCGACTTACTCGCTCTAGGCTAGCGGGGTAGAGTATTTATGGCGTTGAGGAGCAGCTTTGCTACGTGACGTCATTTTCAGTAACAGAATCGGTTTCGCCCATTGTGAGTGGTCAGTGATCTTCAGGTTTGCTGTATTTGCGTAATCAGTTTGTTTCAGTATCATAACTGCTTCATCAAATCCCTGATACGCATTTCCCACCGTCAACTTGAGTGCATCTGTGCACTCTTACGAGAACATCTGTTCCTTGAGGGCCCCTGCGTGTTTGATATGACAGCAGCGTCAGTGATGGTTCCAAGCAGTTCATCTGGAGTATTCATCTGTTTGCCCACCTCAGACGTCATCCAACCTCATAAACAGAATTATAATAGCGTTCGGTCTGGCGAACTTGCTGGCCATTGTTACACCATCCAAGCGATTAGGCTAAGTGTGGTTGAGATATTACCTGATAACTGTTAAAAGTTGGAGTTGGTCTGATAAAATTAACGAGTTCAGCGGAATAGTTTAATAGCAGAAAGACATCCTAGCGAAGAGTTTGAAAGCAACGAGGGAGTTTCGGCTGGAAAAAAGCTTCAAGGAGGATGGGTGGGTAAAAAAAGTAGCTGCGTGTTTAGAATGTTTATAGCTGACGTTTTTTCGATTACGGTTTCGTCAGAGTTTAAAACTTGCAAGTCGTTAGTAAAAATGTCAATCACACAGCTGTGAAACGCAGGAAAACGTGGCTAAACCATTAATACGAATGCATTGGTTCGTACTTACGTTCTTAGCGTTTTTCCACAAGTTTAATAAACGCGACTGATACGCATAACAGAGTTTAGTCATCAGTACTATATTCCCCTTCACTATTTACAAAAATTTGCTAACTCTGTGGTAACTTTTCGTTCACGTGACTGTAGAAATCACGTGGCTTTGAAACGAAATACTCGTCGAGCCATGTTCGGAGCGCACTTTTATCCGTATAGGAAGTTCCTTGAAGGTTGTTCGATAGAGAACTGAAAGGTGGAACCTAAGGGAACAGGATGGGGTGAATGAGATGGCTGCAGAGTATTTCCTGAACCAACTCCTGCACAGTTTTTCTTTGTCGGTCTATTAGAATGCGGGCAGGGATTATCGTGGAGTAGCACGACATCCATGCATTCGTCCTGGTCGTTGCTCTTTGACTGCATCTGCAAGACGTCTCCGTTGTTGACAATGAATGTCGCCAGTGACGGTTACACTTCGGTAAAGCATTTCACAGTACACCACACAATAGCTGCTCCACCAGATGCGTAACATTATTCCTTTCGTGGATGCACGTAGATCATTGCACGGGGAGTTGCTGCTTTGTTCAGGCTCACCCATTTCTTAATTTTCCTTATGTTAGTATAAAGGCACCATTTCTCGTCACCAGTAACGATACAGGATAGGAATGGTCGGCGTTGTTCACAAGTCAACTGACGACCAGCAAGCAAAAATGTACATATGACCACCCGCTCATTTTTGTGATTTTGGCTTGGAGCGTGCGGTACCCATACAGCCGATTGTTGAACCTCCCCATTTGCATACAAATGTCGCAAGATGTTGGAATCATCACAGTTCATCACATTTGCCAGTTCCCGAGTACACTGACTGGATTGTACTGGATTAATACTTTTGAAACCATCTTCATCAAACCCCGAAGATCTTCTGAACGTGAAGAGTAACTAATGTCAAAACAATCCTCCATAAAACGAGAAAACCATTTTCTAGTAGTGCACTGTCCAATGGCATTATCCGCAAACCCGGCGCAAATATTACTCGCTGCCTCCGTTGCTGTTAACACTCTACTGAACTCAGACAGGAGGATGTGTCGGAAATACTCCAATAACTCTAATCAGGGCTCTATTCCGTAGCGCCCACCGCTCTACTCACTATCTCCTAGTGACAAAATGACAATATGAAAATTAAAATAGGAACACTGAACTGCAAATAAGAAATGACATTCGATAAATAAACCAATAGCAACTAAAACATTAATACCCAGAACAAAAAAGCAATGATTTTAGACAGAGGTGACAAAAGTCATGGGATAACTCCTAATATCGTTCGTACCTACTTTTTCTCGGTGTATTCCAGCAATTCGACGTGGCATGGAATCATCAAGCCTTTAGAAGGCACCTGAAGAAATATTAATCCTAGTTGCTTCTGTAGCAGTCTATAATTGCGAAAGTGTTGCCGGCACAAGAGATCGTGTTTGTGAACTGACCGCTCAATTATGTCCCATAAATGTCCGATGGGATTCATGTCCAGCGATGTGGGTGGCCGAATAACTGGCTCGAATTGTCCACAATGTTCTCCAGCCAAATTAAGAAATGTGGGCCCGAGGCATGGTGCACTGTCATCCACAAAAATTCCATTGTTGTCTGGGAACATGACATCCATGAATGGGTGCAAATTGTCTCCAGATAGTCGAACATAACGATTTCTAGTTAATGATAGGTTCAGTTAAACCAGAGGACCCAGTCAATTTCGTGTTAACTCAGCCCACACCATTACGGAGCGAGCACCTCCTTGCACAGTGCCTTTGTGACAGCCTGGGTCCATAACTTCGTGGGGTCTGCGCTACTCAGGGACACTACTATCAGCTCTTACCATTAAAATCGGGAGTCATCTGACCGGTCCAGGGTTCTCCAGTCGTCTGGGGTCTAACGGACATGGTCACGACCCCAAGAGAGACGCTGCAAGCGATGTCGTGCTGTTAGCAAAGGTTCTCGTGGCCTATTACCACAGCCCACTATCACTAAATTTCGCCGTACTGTCCTAACGAATATGTTCCTTGCGCGTCCGACACTGATTTCATTTCACGCAGTGCTGCGGCTCTGTTAGGCTTCATAATTCCATGCAAACGCCGCTGCTTTCATTATTTAAATAAAGGCCGTCGGCCATAGCGCTGTCTGTGGTGAGAGATAATACCTAACGTACGGTATTCTCGGAACCTCTTGACACTGTAGATCTCAGAATGTTGAATTCCGGACGATGTCCGAAATGGAATGTTCTATACAACTAGTTCCAACAACCACTCCGCGTTCAGAGTCTGTTAATTCCCATAGTGTGGCCATAACCAAGTCGGAAATCTTTTACACATGAATTACCTGAGTACATCTCCACTTTGAGCCCTGTGTACGCGATATTACCTCCATATGTATATGTGCACGTCGCTATCCCATGACTTGTCACCTCACTGTATGCTCCTACCCCAAAAAACTTAACGTTGTAGGGAACCCGATGTCTCCCACCCGAAAAATGGATAAGATTAAAGAGCAACACTAAATAGTGGGCAATACATGAAGAAACGTTAGAGGCGACAGTGCTTGTGAGCCAAGGGGTGATAACATTGGTAACTTCGCTCTTTTGTAGCACAAATTATGACAAGCCTCTTTTCCAGGCCACCGATACAACACAAGGCAATAAACTGAAGCGATAATGCCGTGACCAACTGTACGGGAGCACAGAAGGCGAATCCGTTTGCTGCAAGTGTGAAGACAGGAGCATCGCAGCATAGCTCTCAAGTTTTCCCCGAGTTTACAATATACGTCCACTATAGCATCGATATGCCAGTCCTGAAATGAAGTAAAGTGTATGTGCCAGCACAGACGAACGAGCTGTCGAAATTACGAACGCGTTAATTTGAGTGGTCACCGGGAAATCCCAGCCATTTGCCGCGATGATGGATGCGGCGCTGGGCTGAATGGCAGCGAGCGCAGGTTTGCGGGATTGCTCGTAAATCTGCGGCCACGCCGCCCGTCCTCCTGATTAATGCCGACGTGCGGCCTCCGCGCGAAGAATTAACCCATCTCGTAATTAACTTCGCTAGCCAGGCGGCGAGCAACACCGCTGACGTGCACCGCTTTCAGTTTTTAATGCGCAGTGTTTCTCCGGTAGCGACACAGAATGCTGCTTAACCTCATTAGGACCTAGAAGCCTAGTGACGGTGTTTGTATCAGTGGTTGTGGATAAAAACCTCGTCGAGAGAACAAGAAATGCCTCAGGACAAGTTCGCAACACGTTAGACTTTTCAGTAATGTTCCAAGGCGCACACGAATGAGCTTCTCTATTGTAATACCCTGAATGTTTCAGTAGAGATGTCTGTTTTTCAAGAAAGACAAGCTACTGTTACCAACGGATGCCAGCAACTGTCGTGTAACCTCGAAATGTTTGAGTGTAAGCACTCCATCAGCACAGCCAGAATTGGAAGAATCGCTCAAGAGTACGTGTGATTGACACGAAAGAGAAAATAATACGAAAGGTACTCCGATCTCCAAACAACTGGCAGTCAAGCAAGAAAATAGTAGCTGTCTTTAGGCCCTCTCGTCAGCTCACTGCCTGTTTCTTTCTCGCTAGTTAAGTTGAGTAATCTATGTGTATTTGTAACATCTAGCTGTACTAATATTATGGCTCGGGGTTTAGAATTATAATACATTTTCTCGGTGAAAATAAGCTGACCATTTACATCAATTTTAACTATATTTACATTAAGTAACAATATTTTCAGATATTCACATCTGCAGAAGGAATTACCGAAAAAATATGGTTTCTATTTGTTTTAATAAAGTTTCTACTGTTCCTGTGTATTTTCAATTCATACGAAATGTGGGTAATCATTACTGTGGATGCAAAAATCTTCTTCAAAATGCGTAACCTTCGACTGTAAAGTAATGTTGTTAGCGTTTCGTTAGTGAATCCACAAAATGTTACCTCTTATTAACAAGTTCTTCATCAAATAAGAAAGGCCATTGTTAGTGTACCGAGTTTTTTAAATACCTGTCTGAGTTTAAGTTTTGATAAGTAGAGACGGATTCCCAGCAACTTTGATCATAGCGTTCCTTACATCCTGTTATATTTAAGAATTCCATGCATTGATATAACTTCTGACAAATTAGCTAGGCTGTTCAAAAACATAGATGTAAAAATAACAATCTGTACTAAGAACACCTTTAATAGAAAGCTTCCTCACAATATACGAGGGTTGGAACTTAAAGAGTGGCAACTATTTATTCACAACAGAAACAAAAGAGTTACATATTTTCACTTCTTACTGTCGTTCAAAGTAGTCACCAGCGTTGTGTAGAACCCGTCGCCAGCGATGTGGAAGGCGTACTATACCGCTGAGTCATCAGTCTTCTTCCTGGTCTCATTGAGCCATGCTGCAGCTCACATTGGTGCTGTTCGTAGGTTTCCGCCCTATGTTGGATGCCAGACGGTATCGTTTAGTTGACATGGTTGCGGTTGTTTGTCTTCTTCTCGTGTTGACTGGCGCCACTCGGTTCGCAAGCGTTGCTTGTCCGCTAGTGGCAGCAGCGGTGGTTATCGATATGTAGTAACTGTTGCCCTATCTTTGGAGCGACGTCATTGTTTTTCCGGAGCTTGTGAGTGGGCCAGTTCGGTTGGGGACTGAAGAGGAGCCAGGTCGGCGCAGTGCGAGAACACGCCGGGACTGCTGGCGTCACACATGGACTGCTGGATGGAAGGGCTGTGGTCACGAGGGTGCACGACCTCGTCATAAAGCGGATCCAGCAAGCTTTCAGATGAGTGCATTTGAATCCAGGTAGAGAAACTTCCACCATTCTGATATCTCGCGATTCTCAGGTGACTTGGGTTCGTGTTGCTGCCCGTAGTGTCGCCGAGGCGAAGAGCAGCGAGTGGAGTGCTTGGGGAAGGCGGATCTGATTAGCTTTCCTCGACTTCTTATTATTGTTTACTGCGTTCAACGAGTTACAATTTGTTAAGTTCAACCAGCGGTAATTTTTCTAGTCTGGTGGCGACTAACGCTCCAGTTACCTGTCCTGGGGGCCGACTGGTGATTCTTCTACTCTGAAGGTAGTGATTTCTTCCTCGTTCTGGGCGCTCTAAGCACAGTATTCTGGGGACGGAGTACAGGCCGCCGATTCCGGCTTTGGCGTATTGTTCCATCGTTGCCTTGGGTTTATCGGACGTCAGGTAGCTTCAGCAAGATTATCATTAGTCATTCGTTAGACTGCCACTAGTCTGGGTTGCGATCTTGTGAAGTGGATGCAATTCTTGGCTGCCTATCTCATCGCTCGGTAAAGTGTTTGTTGCTGGACCTTCTCAGAGGTCGATTCCTGAAGCACCGTCTGTGGCCCTTTGCTTCTTGTAAGACGTGTGTGTTTTAAGAGGAGGTCTGATGGCCAGTTGTTCAGTGTAACGCTCCTTTTGTCCACGCCTCCTGCAGGTATAATCTGCATCAGTACCCTTTAAGGAACTCATGCACTGGTCCTTGTGCTTTATGGGCAGGACTGGTTTACGATTGTGCACGGGGCCGTGATCAGTTACTATTGGTTGCCTTTTACAGCTACACACAATTTATTTTAAACCAGTAATTCCACACTCAACAATAAATAAAAATACCACACGTTGTTAATGAAGGTATAAACAACTGTGTTAATAATAGTGTTCTCAGTTAGTTACAATTTAGCAAATCACTATTAGTTACAGATACTAGTGTTTGTCTCATGTCACCGACACAGGAAGACTGTCCTCTCGGAACAACCTTAGAAACGCTCCTTGAGGACAGGGTTGTCAGTGCAACATTTCAGAGTGGAGGCAGCGGATGTTCAGTCTCCAAGAAACGCCGCCGAGATGCCATGCGTTTAGCGAATCGGGAGTATGCTAAATTGTCCCATTACGTTGTTCTAGCCTCCCACCGGTTCACCAGACAAGTTTCTGAACAGAATACAGCGGAAATTTCGACAGTTTTGCCCGTCGGTTTGCCTGACCAGTCGTAAGGCGCTCTTTTGAAAAAAAAAAAAATGGGTGGGGAGGGGGGGGGCAGGGGTCATCTGCCGTCCTCAGTCCTGTCAGGCCACCAGCCAGGTTTAAAAGCAAGATCAACGGGAAGTTTCCAAGCCTCTACAGGGAGAAATAAGAGTATATACCGTGGTCATTGCTGGTTCATGTGCACGTACAATTCACCCCACATTATGAGAAGAGATATGAGACAGGTTCCTGCTGTGGAACGCTAAACTAATGAGCAAAACAAAAATAAGGATATGGATCCCAACGAATGCTTCTTTCAGCTGTGAAACATATAAATCAAGTAGGAGAAAAGTAATCCACCAGGCTGATTGAAAGTAAGCTCAATATTACACACAATATGATGGTGTGTTGAAAATGCTAAGGCTCTGATTTTTTTATGTGAAAACTCTGAAGGATTTTTACATAAAACTTACGTTATTAACGTTCTATATATTTGCAGCTCTCTGCCTCTAGAGGCTCCGAATGGTAGCGTGTTACATGGCGGTATGTAATGTAACAATGTCGGTGGTCGAGAACGGCGTGCTGCGATCGAGTTTAGAATTCGAAGAGTTCGCACACACTTGGAGCACCCTCTTCTCCAGCATGACAATGGCCAGACCACACAAGAGCGCTGCGACACCTGCAGCAATCCTACGTCTTAGGTTCACTGGCATCGGTCAGCCTCCGTAAAGTCCCGACTTGGCCTCAGCCGTTCTTCATCTGTTTCCACAACTTAAACAACACTTTCAAGGGCTTCACTTTGATAGTGATGAAGCTGTGCGAGCAGAGGTGAGGCTGTGGCACCGCCAACACCGAGTCACACTTTGTACACGCCGCCAAGTCACACTTTGTACAGTTATAGTGTCGCCAAACTGATCTCTCGTTGGGAGAAATACGTACGTTGCCTTGGTCATTATGTTGAGGAATAAAGACATGTCAGTAGCGTTTGTTTTATTTAAAAAGCTTGGAGAGTTTTAGTATAAAAATTTCGCAGGCATTACTTTTCAGCGTGCCCTTGTAATTACATGATACAGGGCTGAAGCAGGCATCTCCCGATATTCTCCCTCTGCCTGGGACCAACACTCATGCTCATAAATTAAGTATAATTGCAGAATGTGGTGCCACACAACATGTTACTACACAAAACTGGCGCTAATAGCAGAGGCACATAGGGAACACACACGACATAGATCTGTAAGTCCACGGTATTGGAGATAACTTGAGAAAACTGTCCCGAAACACATGTGCTACAAAAGGCCACTGTTTTCTGCACATGATCCCGACATCAATATGGAATATCATCACCATACACATGTACACAGGCCGCACAACGGGTTCGCATACTCTGGATCAGGTGGTCGAGCAGCTGCTGGGGTACAGCCTCCCATTCTGGCGCCTGTGCCTGTCGGAGCACCTGAAGTGTCATAGGGGTTTGAAGACGTACAGCAATACGTCGACCGAGAGCATCCCAGACATGCTCGATGGTGTTTAGGTCTGGAGAACGGGCAGGCCGCTCCATTAGCCTGATATCTTCTGTTTCAAGGTACTCCACCACGACGGCAGCTCGGTGGGGCCGTGCTTTATCAGCCATCAGGAGGAAGGTGGCACCCACTGCACCCCTGAAGAGGCGGACATTCTGGTGCAAAATGACGTCCCGATACACCTGACCTGTTACAGTTCCTCTGACAACGACATGCAGGGGTGTACGTGCACTAATCATAATCCCACCCCACAACATCAAACCACACCTCCATACAGGTCCCTTTCAAGGACATTATGGGGTAGGTATCTGGTTCCGGGTTCACGCCAAATGAAAACCCGGCGAGAATCACTGCTCAGACTATACCTGCACTCGTCCGTGAACATAACCTGGGACCACTGTTCCAATGACCATGTACTGTGTTCTTGACACCTGGCTTTACGGGCTCTCCTGTGACCAGGGGTCAGTGGAATGCACCTTGTAGGTCTCCGAGCTAATTAACCATGTCTATTCAGTCGTCTGTAGACTGTGTGTCTGGAGACAACTGTTACAGTGGTTGCGGTGAGGTCCCGAGCAAGGCTACCCGCTGTACTCCGTGGCCGTCTGCGGGCATTGATGGTGAGATCTAGGACTTCTTGAGGAGTCGTACACTGTGAAATCCCGTACTGTAGCGCCTGGACACGTTTCCTGTCTACTGGAATCGTTGCCATGATCTTGAGATCAGACTTTGTGGCACACGGAGGGCCCGTGCTACGACCTGCTGTGTTTGACCTGCCTCCAGTCGCCCTAGTATTCTACCCCTCATAACGTCATCAATATATATTCTTTGAGCCATTTTCAACACATAGTCACCATTAGCACGCCTGAAAACGTCTGCACACTTACTCGATGCACCGTACTCTGACGCACCAACACACCTCTGCGTAAGTGCCCGCATCTCGTGGTCGTGCGGTACTCAGGATATGTCCTATCAACCAATCCCCTCTTTTAGTCAAGTTATGCCACGAATTACTTTTCTGCCTATTTTGATTTAGTGTCTTGAAATCAGTAAATCAATCTACTCAACTAATCTTCAAAATTCTTTTATAGCACCACATTTCAAAAACCTATATTTTTTTCTTGTCTGAATCGTTTATCGTCCATTTTTCGTTCCCATACTAGACTATACTCCTGACAGATACTCGTACTTTCAGAAAAGATTTCTAACGATACAATTAATGCTGCCTATTAGCATATATCTTTCTTTTTACAAGTAATCTGTGGATAGTATCACTGTACGAAGTGTGCCACATCTCTGCTCGCACCGCTTCGTCACTATCAAAGTGAAGTCCTCGAAAGTGTTCTTTAATTTTTGGAAACAGATTAAAAACGGCTGAGGCCACGTCGGGACTTCGCGGAGGCTGATCGGTGGCAGTGAACCCAAGGCGTCGGATCTTTGAAGGTGTCGCAGTGCTCGTGTGTGGTCTGGCATTGTCGTCCTGAAGGATAGGGTGTTCAATGTGTGGACGAACTCTTCGAATTCTAAACTCGATCGCAGCACGTTGTTCCTCACACACCGATATAGTTACGTTACAAACCACTAGCGGCAGAGTGTAGCAAATACTCGTATGTAGACAGAACAATAAATATACGGAATGTTAATAACGTTTGTTTCATTTAAAAAAACTTTAAGAGTTTTCACATAAAAAATTCGGAGGCATTACTTTTCAGCACTCCGTCGTGTATTGACTGATTTGTTAACTTATCATAGTATTTCTTTTGTTTGAAGAGTGTTCCAACATAATCTTCAGAAAGAAATTATAATTTCTAAAACACGTGTCCGATAAAAACCAATCTTGCTCTATATTTTGATAATTGGAAAACGAGACACTAAACATCTTTCTGAGCGTCTTCAGATAAATGTAATTTCACGAAGTAATATAGTCGACGGTTACTAGCCGTCTTCATTCTGTCTCTCCGCATTTGTTTTACTTACAAACAGGGTGTTTGAAACAAGTGCCAGGTATTCACATATGAGGTGGCGTGGGCCAAAACTAGAAGAAAAGTTCCTATAATGATACGTCTGGAAACCAACATCGGTTGATATACAGTCATATTTGTCCTCTCAAGTCCGCAGCTCGTGGTCGTGCGGTACCGTTCTCGCTTCCCGCGCCCGGGTTCCCGGGTTCGATTCCCGGCGGGGTCAGGGATTTTCTCTGCCTCGTGATGGCTGGGTGTTGTGTGCTGTCCTTATGTTAGGTTTAAGTAGTTCTAAGTTCTAGGGGACTGATGACCATAGATGTTAAGTCCCAATGTTCTCAGAGCCATTCGAACCATTTTTTTTTTGTCCTCTCATTCCTATCTGACTCTTTCTCACGCAGTAGTAGGAATGTAGTGCTTCTTTACAGTGAATCACACATTCTCTCAAATACACATGGCTCAATTTGGACTGCGTGAAATGCATTGGTCATTCGCTGTTGTAATGTCTGCACGTCGTCGATGTATAGGACATACAATAGTGCCTTTAATGCATCCATAGTCAAACATCCAACGAATTCAGTTCAGGTGGGAGGGAGGGCATGTTACGGGAACTCTTTCACCAATCCATCACCCATAAGACGTGACCGTGAGCCACTGTAGCATGGTCCATAGAAAATGAGGTGGTGCGCCGTCGTCCATAAGCCACAGCCGTCGTCTTTCTACAAGGATAACATTCTTCGAGAGTGCTGGTAATTCATTGCGCAGAGAACCAACAGTAAGGTGGCGTACATCTCCGAATACCGCACATTACTCACCACAAGTAAAATAACCCATTTCTCAACAGATGTTGGTTCCAAGTCATGTAACATCGTAGGAACTTTTCTTCTAGTTTTGAGAAACACTATCTGCTGCAGGAATACTATACACTTTTCTTTAAATAAGAAGAAGAGAATTGAATGGCAGAGAAAAGGAAGGCAGGCGCACGATATTAAAAGGAGCGACATAGATGCGTAGCTACAACATAAGACTGTACCGCAAAGAGAATTCTAAAGGTGCTTATTGGTTCAAATGGCTCTGAGCACTATGGGACTTAACATCTGTGGTCATCAGTCCCCTAGAACTTAGAACTACTTAAATCTAACTAATCTAAGGACATCACACACATCCATGCCCAAGGCAGGATTCGAACCTGCGACCGTGGCAGTCGCGCGATTCCGGACTGAGCGCCTAGAACCGCTAGACCACCGCGGCCGGCAAAGGTGCTTATTCACCAGTATATCTCAAATGGCTGATGACGATGCTAACAAGGATGTAAATATAGAGGTGTGTGTTGGGGATAGGCTAACCCTTGGCGTAAACATGCGTTATTTCTGCCTTCATTTGAATAAATATGGTTCGTTATGATTTTAAGCATGATTTTACTGTATAGAATATAAATTCCCCCCATTGAACCATGGACCTTGCCGTTGGTGGGGAGGCTTGCGTGCCTCAGCGATACAGATGGCCGTACCGTAGGTGCAACCACAACGGAGGGGTATCTGTTGAGAGGCCAGACAAACATGTGGTTCCTGAAGAGGGGCAGCAGCCTTTTCAGTAGTTGCAGGGGCAACAGTCTGGATGATTGACTGATCTGGCCTTGTAACATTAACCAAAACGGCCTTGCTGTGCTGGTACTGCGAACGGCTGAAAGCAAGGGGAAACTAGAGCCGTAATTTTTCCCGAGGACATGCAGCTTTACTGTATGATTAAATGATGATGGTGTCCTCTTGGGTAAAATATTCCGGAGGTAAAATAGTCCCCCATTCGGATCTCCGGGCGGGGATACTCAAGGGGACGTCATTATCAGGAGAAAGAAAACTGGCGTTCTACGGATCGGAGCGTGGAATGTCAGATCCCTTAATCGGGCAGGTAGGTTAGAAAATTTAAAAAGGGAAATGGATACGTTAAAGTTAGATATAGTGGGAATTAGTGAGGTTCGGTGGCAGGAGGAACAAGACTTTTGGTCAGGTGAATACAGGGTTATAAATACAAAATCAAATAGGGGTAATGCAGGAGTAGGTTTCATAATGAATAAAAAAATAGGAGTGCGGGTTACCTACTACAAGCAGCATAGTGAACGCATTATTTTGGCCAAGATAGACACAAAGCTAATGCCTACTACAGTAGTACAAGTTTATATGCCAACTAGCTCTGCAGATGATGAAGAAATTGAAGAAATGTATGACGAGATAAAAGAAATTATTCAGGTGGTGAAGGGAGACAGAAATTTAATAGTCATGGGTGACTGGAATTCGTCAGTAGGAAAAGGGAGAGAAGGAAACATAGTAGGTGAATATGGATTGGGGGGAAGAAATGGAAGAGGAAGCCGCCTTGTAAAATTTTGCACAGAGCATAACTTAATCATAGCTAACACTTGGTTCAAGAATCATAAAAGAAGGTTGTATACCTGGAAGAATCCTGGAGATACTAAAAGGTATCAAATAGATTATATAATGGTAAGACAGAGATTTAGAAACCAGGTTTTAAATTGTAAGACATTTCCAGGGGCAGATGTGGATTCTGACCACAATCTATTGGTTATGAACTGCAGATTGAAACTGAAGAAACTGCAAAAAGGTGGGAATTTAAGGAGATGGGACCTGGATAAACTGAAAGAACCAGAGGCTGTAGAGAGTTTCAGGGAGAGCATAAGGGAACAATTGACAGGAATGGGGGAAAGAAATACAGTAGAAGAAGAATGGGTAGCTCTGAGGGATGAAGTAGTGAACGCAGCAGACGATCAAGTAGGTAAAAAGGCGAGGGCTAATAGAAATCCTTGGGTAACAGAAGAAATATTGAATTTAATTGATGAAAGGAGAAAATATAGAAATGCAGTGAATGAAGCAGGCAAAAAGGAATACAAACGTCTCAAAAATGAGATCGACAGGAAGCCCAAAATGGCTAAGCAGGGATGGCTAGAGGACAAATGTAAGGATGTAGAGGCTTGTCTCACTAGGGGTAAGATAGATACTGCCTACAGGAAAAATAAAGAGACCTTTGGAGAGAAGAGAACCACTTGTATGAATATCAAGAGCTCAGATGGAAACCCAGTTCTAAGCAAAGAAGGGAAGGCAGAGAGGTGGAAGGAGTATATAGAGGGTTTATACAAGGGCGATGTACTTGAGGACAATATAATGGAAATGGAAGAGGATGTAGATGAAGACGAAATGGGGGATAAGATACTGCGTGAAGAGTTTGACAGAACACTGAAAGACCTGAGTCGAAACAAGGCCCCGGGAGTAGACAACATTCCATTAGAACTACTGATGGCCTTGGGAGAGCCAGTCATGACAAAACTCTACCATCTGGTGAGCAAGATGTATGAGACAGGCGAAATACCCTCAGACTTCAAGAAGAACATAATAATTCCAATCCCAAAGAAAGCAGGTGTCGACAGATGTGAAAATTACCGAACTATCAGTTTAATAAGTCACAGCTTCAAAATACTAACGCGAATTCTTTACAGACGAATGGAAAAATTGGTAGAAGCGGACCTCGGGGAAGATCAGTTTGGATTCCGTAGAAATGTTGGAACACTTGAGGCAATACTAACCTCACGACTTATCTTAGAAGAAAGATTAAGAAAAGGCAAACCTACGTTTCTAGCATTTGTAGACTTAGAGAAAGCTTTTGACAATGTTAACTGGAATACTCTCTTTCAAATTCTGAAGGTGGCAGGGGTAAAATACAGGGATCGAAAGGCTATTTACAATTTGTACAGACACCAGATGGCAGTTATAAGAGTCGAGGGGCATGAAAGGGAAGCAGTGGTTGGGAAAGGACAGGGTTGTAGCCTCTCCCCGATGTTATTCAATCTGTATATTGAACAAGCAGTAAAGGAAACAAAGGAAAAATTCGGAGTAGGTATTAAAATTCATGGAGAAGAAGTAAAAACTTTGAGGTTTGCCGATGACATTGTAATTCTGTCAGAGACAGCAAAGGACTTGGAAGAGCAGTTGAACGGAATGGACAGTGTCTTGAAAGGAGGATATAAGATGAACATCACCAAAAGCAAAACGAGGATAATGGAATGTAGTCAAATTAAAATGGGGTGATGCTGAGGGAATTAGATTAGGAAATGAGACACTTAAAGTAGTAAAGGAGTTTTGCTATTTAGGGAGTAAAATAACTGATGATGGTCGAAGTAGAGAGGATATAAAATGTAGACTGGCAATGGCAAGGAAAGCGTTTCTGAAGAAGAGAAATTTGTTAACATCGAGTATAAATTTAACAGTGTGGAGGGTAAAAATCGTAGAGGTAGACCAAGAGATGAATACACTAAGCAGATTCAGAAGGATGTAGGCTGCAGTAGGTACTGGAAGATGAAGAAGATTGCACAGGATAGAGTAGCATGGAGAGCTGCATCAAACCAGTCTGAGGACTGAAGACCACAACAACAACAACAACAAACAATATAATTTAGCTGCTTAGGTATTCCGTCCTCTTCTAAAATTTGCTACAATTGCTTCCAACGAATGTACTATAGTTGCGGAAATTTTAAGTACGCCTCGAACATTTAATGAAGAAAGACGGCAGTGTTTTTCTTAATACCCTAGATGTTTCCAATGAATGTAACAATGTTAAAGCTTTCTCATAAAGTCTCCAATACTTTACGGAAGTTCTTCACTGATTGCTAATAAATTTCCTTATATCTAAATTTGTTCGAAACTTTGGACATCGTTTCAGCCAGAGTGGGGCGGAATAGGCGGAGCTGTGCCGCCTCGCCGAAGTTTCCACCTCATTTAACTTTTCTTTAGACCGAATGTTTCGCATTTGCAAACTATTTGAGAAGGGTCTCTCGAACGAGGGAACACTTTTAATGCATTAAGCAGAAGATATAAGCGTGCTACTAAATCTTGTAAGGTACTTTGTGAGCCTATTAAGCCCAAGTCCTTTGGCTTAAGTTTTTCTGAAGTTCCTATGTTTACAGAGCACACATTTTTCCTGTCGACCGCGCCTTAGAGTTTTCGGTTAAGCTAAATTCGACCACTCTTACGAAAAGTAGACAAAAAACGACGTTGCTTCGTGGCTGCACTAAGGTCGATGCAGTGTCCTTTAACTTCCGTTAAGAAGTTCTACACTGATGGTTACGAAACAAAATACCTGCTTACGAACTGTTCTTACTGTTAAGAAACTAGGCTAGGAACATAAAAACCTGTCGCTTCACCATATCTTGGCAATCTGAAGCAGCTCGCTGATGGAAGTTTGCTAGAATCGTTCTTATTCCGATAAACGTAGTGTAGGTAAATTAAACTATGAAAAATAAGGATCCATATATGAGAAACAATTAAAAGAAGCGTATTTGAATGTACGTAGTTGAGAAGGGCTCATATGTTTCATTACGTGGTCACGTTGTCAACATCCGCGTAAAGTATATGTAGAGAAAGCTTTCGATGGTGCTGTCTAAAGTAAGTTCTGAAATTCTTGCGTAGCAGATTCTACGCAAGGTAGCAGCTTCCAGTGACTACAAGAGACAAATGACATGAAAGGGAATCGGTAATTGAGAAGTGAGTGAGAAAGGCTAATTCAATCTCTACATTAACGAAACAGTAAAACAAAAGTACAGGGAATTTGGAACATGAATTAATGTACAGAGAGGAGAAATAACTTTAAAGTTGTCGGTGACGTAGTTATTCTGGCACATGCGGAAAAAGACTTTCAGTATCTGTTCATATACATCTACATTTATACTCCGCAAGCCACCCAACGGTGTGTGGCGGAGGGCACTTTACGTGCCACTGTCATTACCTCCCTTTCCTTTTCCAGTCGCGTATGGTTTGCGGGAAGAACGACTGCCGGAAAGCCTCCGTGCGCGCTCGAATCTCTCTAATTTTACATTCGTGATCTCCTCGGGAGGTATAAGTAGGGGGAAGCAATATATTCGATACCTCATCCAGAAACGCACCCTCTCGAAACCTGGACAGCAAGCTACACCGCGTTGCAGAGCGCCTCTCTTGCAGAGTCTGCCACTTGAGTTTGCTAACCATCTCCGTAACGCTATCACGCTTACCAAGGATCCCTGTGACGAAATGCGCAGCTCGTCTTTGTATTATTGAACGGAATGGATAGTCCATTAAAAAGAGGTTATATGAGGAACAAGAACAAAAATTAAACGAGGATAATGGAGTGAAATCGCATTCAGTCAAATTATGCTGGGAGACATTATATGTTGCTGATGTATATTCGTATTTGGGCACTAATATAACTGACGTCAGCCGACGTAGATACGATTTAAAATGCAGCCTGACGTTAGCAATAAAGGCCGTTCAGGAAAATAGAAATAACGTATAATATCATTTTCATTGTTAAGAATTTTTTTTCAGAAAGTGTTTGTAGCCTTATATGGAAGTGAACTATCTACAGTAAACAGTTTGGACGAGAAGGGAATAGAAGATTTTGGAATGTGGTGCAGAAGAAGAATGCTAAAGATTGGAAAAATTAGATAACTAATGAAGAAATACTGAATAAAATAGTGAATAGCAGGAGTTAATGGCATAACTAGACTAACAAAACCTATCAGTCCGAGGCACTATGATGTAATGAGTTTCCTAGCGGATGGAAAGTTGGTAACAGCAAATTGACGTTGTTTTGTGATATGCATAGAAGCCGAAGCATGCGCCACGGTGAGAGAACACAATAATGAAAGAGGACAGCATTAAGGGGAGGTTTACTATCTTTGCTTCAAAAGATCGATTTTTTTAATTGCATTTTTGGACCCGTGAAAGCGTTTGTTATTCGCGGTTGAAAAAAAAAATACACCTGCCTGAAATCGGCCTTTTACACGCACCAGTTTTTTTAGGGAATTTCGACTTTGTAGCCGCGAAAAATTATTCTATGTGCTTGCCCATGACTAAAACTGATAACGTGATCAAGCAGCTCACGACTTACTACGGCTTGGCAATCCGACGGCATGCCAATTCGGTGGAACAAATGAAGAAGGCAATGTGGGCAACGTATTTCGACAAGTGTTCGACGGATGACCACCCACTACACCAAAATTGTCCGGCAGGGGAAACTAGTTAGTGCAAGTGGCGCACTGCAGAGACTATCGGACATCTGGACGAATATCAAAACGACCAGCCGCTCTCCAAAGAAGTTCAAAAAGTGATTCATCCGATCTACGAGGCCCTTTCGGAGGACGAGTTATAGTACCGGTGCTTGGGAGGAAACACACAAAATTCAAATGAAAGTTTGAACGCATGTGTTTGGAAGTTAGTCCCCAAGCATTTGCATTCTGGTAGGAAGACTGTGGAGATTGCGACTTTCCTGGCAGTGAGCAGCTTCAACGAAGGGTATTCAGCAATTCTGAAGACCATGACAACGATGGATGTCACCCTGGGACTCTATTCGACACAGTTCGCCAAGAATTCGGACTACCACCGGATTCAAGCGGCCGAAAACCGCTTGTCGCCGGCCGTACAAGCGAATCTGGAGCAGCGCAGGATGACCCAGATCGATTCGAACGCCCTCTATGAGGAAGACGAAGGACTAGTTTATGGACCCGGAATAGCAGACTGAACGTAAGTTGCATAATATTGCATTTATGGTTCAAATGACTCTGAGCACTATGGGACTTAACATCTGAGGTCATCAGTCCCCTAGAACTAAGAACTACTTAAACGTATCTAACCTAAGGCCAGCACACACATCCATGCCCGAGGCAGGATTCGAATCTGCAACCGTAGCGGTCGCGCGGTTCCAGACTGTAGCGCCTAGAACAGCTCGGCCACTGCGGCCGGCTTATTGCATTTATATGTGGTCAAAACTTCAAACGTTTTTCTCGAAATGACTTTTTTTAAATGTTATCTTCAAATCTACTGAACCGATTGGCATGATTCTTTCTTTCCAACGAAGCTAACTAAATTGTCTAGGAACTGTACCACTTTTATTCCGATCCATCAACTACAAATATTTTTACTTGGCCGACGAAGTCGAAAATTTTTTTTCAAATAGCCACCATTTTGTTTCCTGTGGTCCAAATAACTTAAGCGGGGTACAACTCTTAAGGAATCTGATATACTTCGCTAAAGTCAACTAAATTTTGATTTCAGACGAGCCGGCTGACCTGTGACATACCGCGCGTGGAGGTCTACATCGAAATTTTGTTTCGCTCCGACAGCAATTCCGCCTTTGCTCTCTGACATTTCCGGTAGATCAAAATCAAATTTGTAGATGAAATATCAATAAACATTTTGACCAAATTTGACACTGGTATCTATAACACATAACGAGAAAAAAATTCTCAAAGAACATGCTTTCTTCGGGCCAACGATAGTAAACCTCCCTAAAATCAATTATTTATTGCTTTGTTCAATTCGTACTTCTCGATGTCTTGAAATGATGGGAGCACGTTTCCTGTAATCTGCAAATATTGATAATATTATGTAAACGCCTTTTGCAGTTTACAAAGCGCAGCGACACACACAAGAACTGGAGCATGAATCTCAGGGGAGAATGGCAGCAGTTGAACTCCTCTTTTTAAACCATAGCGAACGATGAAGCAGAGCAAATATTTCGGTAGCCGAGATTAGCGTATTAAAACGGTTCGCTCGCACGCACCTGATCCTTCGCTTTGCCGCGAGCGCCCGCGATGAAAAATGCGAGCAGGCTGCCACCAATAACGGAGGGCGGTACGCTCGCTGCACGGCTGGTCCGCCCTCTGCGCCCTAAGACGGCACATCAATCCTCACCTTTTGCTTCACGCAGTCAGGCCAGTTGCTATCCGATACTGTTACTGCCATGACAGTAGCGTAGCTACCAGAGACTGTACGCCCACAGTAGCCCGGAGCTGCATGTGAGGGCAGCTGGAAGCGGCTCTAACGAACTTTGCCTATTTGTCTGTTCCATGCGTTCCCTGTGGGACATGCCAAATTAGCATTTAGCGCGCATAGCGGACAGCTCTTTACAGATTTAGACACTATGACAACAGCCTCGCAGTACATGTACGAGGAGCGTTCAGTACATCTACATCTACATGATTACTCTGCAATTCACATTTAAGTGCTTGGCAGAGGGTTCATCGAACCACAATCATACTATCTCCCTACCATTCCACTCCCGAACAGATTGTATACCTAATCGGTATACAATCTGGACCTGAAGACTTTCCCGTATCAAGCGATTTCAGTTGCTTCGCAACCCCTAAGGTATCTACTTCTAAGAAACTCATGCTAGCAGCTGTTCGTGTTTCAAATTCTGGAATATTCCATTCGTCTTCCTGGTGAAGGAATTTCCGAAAACTGCGTTCAATAACTCCGCTTTAGCGGCACAGTCATCGGTAACAGTACCATCGGCACTGCGCAGCAAAGGTATTGACTGCGTCTTGCCGCTTGTGTACTTTACATACGACCACAATTTCTTCGGATTTTCTACCAAACTTCAGTAAGTAAAGGAACACTTTTTTCTGAATGCAGGTTGGTTTTATTCAGGATTCCAGTATACCTTATTACTCCCCACTCTTTTGGCTACGAAACCCTATTTTTCCACATAATCTCCGTTCAATGTGACACACTTATACCACGTTACTAGGTCATGGATGCCCTACTGGTCGACGTCGGAGTCAACGTCTTGCTGCATCAATAACCTCACCATCATCCACGTACTGCTTCCAGAGGAGTGCCTCCTTCATTGGGCCAAATCTGGAGGTGGGAGATCCAGTCTGTAGTGTGGATGAAGTTTTGTGAGCTCTTCTCGGGTACAAAGACCTGTGTTGTCTTCGAGGAGTTCGTTTGCATTCATGTGGCGACTGCTGGACCATGAGAGGGGTCATCAATCAGAATAACCTTTTTTGTGTCCCAGAAGGCTGTCGCCAATAATTTACTGGCGGAGGGCTCGTCTTTTAACTTATTCTTCTTACAAGGGAACCTCCCTATCGCACCCCCCTCAGATTTAGTTATAAGTTGGCACAGTGGATAGGCCTTGAAAAACTGAACACAGATCAATCGAGAAAACAGGAAGAAGTTGTGTGGAACTATGAAAAAAATTAGTAAAATATACAAACTGAGTAGTCCATCCGAAGATAGGCAACATCAAGGACAATGAGAGTCAAGGAGCGCCGTGGTCCCGTGGTTAGCGAGAGCAGCTACGGAACGAGAGGTCCTCGAGTGAAAGGTTTGATTTTTTGTTTTCAGTATGTGACAAATTCTTCACTTTTTTGGGAGTGATTATCACATCCACAAGAAAACCTAAATCGGGCAAGGTAGAAGAATCTTTTTACCCATTCGCTAAGTGTACAAGTTAGGTGGGCCGACAACATATTCCTGTCATGTGACGCACATGCCGTCACCAGTGTCGTATAGAATATATCAGACGTGTTTTCCTGTGGAGGAATCAGTTGATCTATGACCTTGCGATCAAATGTTTTCGGTTCCCATTGGAGAGTCACGTCCTTTCGTCTACTAAACGCACGGTTTTGCGGTGAGACCGCAAAACACAGACACTAAACTTATTACAGTGAACAGAGACGTCAATGAACGAACGGACAGATCATAACTTCGCGAAAATAAACAAAGTAAAATTTTCAGTCGAGGGAGGACTTGAACCAAGGACCTCTCGTTCCGCAGCTACTCACGGTAACCACGAGACCACGATGCTCCTGCGCTCATATTCTCCTTGATGTTGCCTATGTTCGTATGGACTACTCAGTTTGTATATTTTATTAATTTTTTTCATAGTTCCACAGAACTTCTTCCTGTTTTCTCGATTGATCTGTGTTCAGTTTTTCAAGGCCTATCCACTGTGCCAGCTTATAACTAAATCTGAGGGGGGTGCGATGGGGAGGTTCCCTTGTTGGGAGAGGTGGGAGAGGTGGTGTAGCGCCACTCCATGGATTGCCGTTTTGTCTTCGGTTCGAAGTGATAAACCCATGTTTCATTCCCTGCACTGATGTTCGACCTAAAATTGTCACGATTAGCTTCGTAACGCGCAAGCAATCCCGCACAGATGGTACATTCGTTGCTCTTCATGGCCTTCCGTTAGGGGACGGGGAACATAGCGGGAACACGCCGTGAAGTGTCGCACCTGGTGGATCAGTGTATCAGCACTACCATCAGAGGCCTCAAATTGAGCAGAAGATGTTCCACTGTGATCTGCCCATCAGCTCGAATTGAAGTGTCTTCACATTCCGACATCGCAGGAGTCACAGCTGTGTGTGGCCCGTCGGCACGCGGGAGAGCCAACGGATTTGTGTGACTTAACTGCAATGAAAAGACACCTCACCCAACGACTCACCGTGCTTTTGTCTCCGTAGACATTCTGAAACGCCTACTAGTATTTGTGATGCTCTGGTTCTCCGTCAAAGAAATTCAATGAAAGCTCTCTCCTTGGAGGGCATCTCCGTTACAGACGCCATTTTCAAGGCTACGTATAGGGTGGACACCTATCGGAATATCTTGAAACTCTAGGGGATGAAGCACGAATATTCCACGACGTTGTTATTAAAAGCCAATAACAATTCGAAAGCACCAGCAGCAATCATGAAATAGAAGTTTTAAGGAAAAATAATTTACTGCATCTATTCCTCAGCCTTAGTGCGGTGCAGCTGTAAAAATCTTTGACCACCTACCCATTAGTGTAATAAAATTAACTTCAAACACAAAATCGTATCGGCTTTCCCACTTCCACACATCTCTCACTGTGTAGTAGTATGGTGGGCGTGTTTATGAGAGGTACAAAGAGAATGAACATAATTGGTAACAAATCACTGCGCAAATGTAAAAAATTAAAAAAAAGAAGAGAGGGAGAGAGGGATAAAAACCGGTTAAGTACAAATCCTTATAAATATGTTACAAAAATGGTAACTTAGCATACCACGTAAGTGATTTTTCGTTACGAAAGTGTACAATAAATGTAAAACTGGCTTGCTCACACTGGTACAACGAACGTAAAGACAAAAGTAAAACTCTCATGATGTATCGCTACAATGTAACACACTTCGATGAAAGTTGGGTCATACGTATGGTGAAAAGGACTGCTAGTGTAGTACAGAAGGTAACTGGAAGAAATGCAGAAATTTTAATCCAAGACAAGAAGTACACTAAGACAACGCAATTTATAATGGTTCTCAGGGCATTACAAAAGATGTGACATCGCCTTTCACACCTATAAGGTGTGTCATCACCAAGGGCGGCAATGCATGTCTGCAACATGCCCCCATGTTGCCCATAAGTTTGGTAGGGGTCCTTGTGGTAGGGCGTTCCATTCCTCAACCAACGTGGCTGTAAACTGCTAGAAGGTCGTTGATACATGTAAATGTGCAGTTATACGTCTCCACAACACATCCCATGTGTTCTCAATGGAACTGAATCAGGGAACAGGCAGGACAGTCCATTTTCCGAATATTATCTCGTTCAAAGGGACAGTTCGATGAGGTCACTTATTGTCATTCACGAGAACCAAATCAGATCTGAATGCACCCCCCCCCCCCAACAAATGCACATGGGAAAGGAGTACAGTTTCAAAAAAATGGCTCTGAGCACTATGGGACTCAACTGCTGAGGTCATTAGTCCCCTAGAACTTAGAACTAGTTAAACCTAACTAACCTAAGGACATCACAAACATCCATGCCCGAGGCAGGATTCGAACCTGCGACCGTAGCGGTCTTGCGGTTCCAGACTGCAGCGCCTTTAACCGCACGGCCACTTCGACCGGCAGTACAGTTTCATAATAATATCAAGCGGTGAGTATGTTCAAAGATTTTGATGTCTGTAAGCCCACGCAACGGTATACCTCTCCACACCATAACACCTCGACTATCAAAACAATCATTTTCGATAATGCTCGATGTACCCCCATATGGCGAGAGGTGGCAACATGTAATGATTTCAGGAACATTATTGAACGAATAGATATGGAAACTAAGTTTTTTTCAACGAAATCCTTCCATACGAAGTTCTCAAGTCACTTGCCGCCTCTGATTCTGATAAAATTCCAAGCTTTCAAATCCCCCCCCCCCCTCCTATAATCACCGTCGTCAGGGACTAAAACTGTCGTGAACTGGGAAGGTTCCCTCTTCTATACCCACAGAACGGTATCCGATTCGATGGATTAGGACTACATCACGATGGCCTAGCGAGGCCCACAAGAAAGGCAGGCCGTGGCGCGTACATCAAAGCATGTGACACTGCAAGTCTTAGGAGGGCTTGATACCGACTCCAGCGTATAGCGAGTAACTACTGTGTTTCAGAGAAGTTTAATAATCCATGACAGTGCGTCTAAATGAATGCAGGCTTTCGATAGCACACGACGCAGTTAATAACTAAAGTGGGTACCTTTTCAAATACATACAGAGACGAGCGCCCGCGAAGTGTGCCGACACACCGACTAGTTTAACGTCACCTGTTCGTTGCGAGAGCCGTATATCTCGTGGGCAAGGGCGCGAACAGAAGTGGCACGATGTACGTCCACTGATTTTGGGTGTGCTCTCTATCGTATCTCACAGAACCATCCATCTTATCTGGTGGTGAGCTGCGAGAAGTTTTCCTCTATGTTTTTTCCCTATCAGTGGCACGGTCCCATGCATTGCTGAGTGCATAACCCGTTTAATAAGTCTAATTTCAACTACTACTCTTATCATCGAGTCCAAATAGTTCGACTCACGAGCAAGTATTCTCGTTTGTTCAAAATCTTGAGCTGATTTGACAAACTGTGCTCTGTCACTGGTGATTTGTCCAAATGCCTATATTTAAGATGACGTTGATGCTCAATGCAAACCATCCATGATGCCGATTCTCGTAACTTCTACTGTGCTTCAGATGTGCTCTAAGTCTCCAGCCTTTCTTCTCTCCTTTATCTCCTGTACACCACTGATATGCCCAGACCGTCCCCACCTATCTATCTCCTTCAATATGCTGATGACACTGCCTCCCTTACCCTCTATCTTACCCTTCACGGTCCCACCCAGACCAGTTTACCACTTGGTACAACCAGTGGCTCCTTTGGATCAATCCTCCAAAAACACAAGCAATCATCATAGGATGCACCACCCCCTCCAACTGGCTCCAAGATTTCTACCTCACAATCTATTACCACCCTATCCAGCTTTCCCCCACCTTGAAATACCTTGGCATCACTCTTGAATGTCACCTCACCTGGATACCCTGTCTCCTTACCATCCAACGCAACGCCAGAATAGACTCCGCCTCCCTGAAGCTCCTCTCTGGCTGGGCATCGGGATTGCATTGTTCCAATATCCTTCATACTTACAAATCGTTGATCACTCCCATCCTTTGTTATGCCAGTGTTGCCTGGATCTCTGCCCCTCCTAAATTCTATAAAGCCCTTCAAATATTTGAATGCCATGCACTCTGCCTCGCTTTTCACCTCCATCTCCCATCCCCATGAGGATTCTCTATGATCTCATCCCTTTCCCAGATCTCCTTTACATTGAGCACATTCATATCCTTTACACCATTGGCAGACTCTATCCCCATCAACCCCTGGTGCCTCCTTTCTTATCCACTCCACTCCAACACCTTTATCGATGTGTCCCACGCTCTCTGCATCGCAACACCCTCCATCTCCTTTCCCAAAGAAACTTTCAGTGTCTCCCAGATGATGAGCTTCGCTCCGATATTTAACCTTCCTTCCGACTCTGACCATAGTCTTGCTCTCCCATCCTCAATAGGGCTCCCTTCCTCTCCCTCCTCCTTTACTGTTTCCTCCCTGTTACCCACTGTCTTCCTCGCTTCTTCTCTCCCAGGCTTTGCGCTCCTTCCTGGATTTCTCCCTTCCCCACCAACCCTGTCTCCTGTATCTCGGTATGGTACACCCCCCCCCCCCCTTTCGGCGTTTCCTGCCCCCTTTCCTCCACTGGCCGTCCTCTTTCCCTCCTCTCTGGTCTCCCCTGCCTTGGCAGGTCCTTCCAGTTTTAATGCTGTTTACTCTCCGTCGCCTTTTGGTGCCTGTCATTTGTGATACTTAACTGCAGTGTGTTTTAAGTGTCATCGCTAGTGTGGCTTGTAATTTTGCAGACATCGGTTTTTATCGTTTTCTCGGTGCCGCCAATATTTCTGTACCACACCTTCGTCGAGTGTGATTTTATGTACTTATAGACTTTATGCAAATGTCCCTCACTAATCTCCTCCTCCCACATGGTGCAGAAGTATGAAATTACAATAAAGGAAAAAAAAACTCGACGCAACGATCGACAAACGTCCAAATAAGCTGCCCCGTTTAACTCTTGCCACACTCGCAAGGAACTCTTGGTCCGATATTACAGCTGAATCCCACACTGCTCCAAAGTAATTGGGACCGAGCACTGTTCGCTTTAGTGGAAAATAGGAACTGGTGAATTTCATGAATAATTTCAACGTATTGACTTGTTATGGCACAAATTAAGTGTGGGGACATCTGCTAGCGACCTTCGACGATCTATAGCGCAGACATCCTACTTAGTCCTCTCCCTCCCGCGTTCCTAACACACTATTGCAAATTTATTGTTAAACTTTGTTCTGTGAATATTTAGTTACTTTTCCCAAGTCACTGCGCCTCTTTTATGTTCGTATTCCTTGTCAACTGTTAAGGAATAAACATGGCAAGTAAAGGAATTCGTTCTTCGTGTACCTTAAAAGAAAAACCTGAAGTGTTGAAAAGACTGGATAAGGGTAGAAAGTGCTACTAAATTATCACTCGAATATGGTGTCGGAAAAGCAAAAATTACTGACTGGAGAGAAGTCGCGTTAAAATTGCGCAGTTTTGATCTGATTCAAATTAAATGACTCTTACAAAGCGGCAAAAAGCTTTACGAGGCCTTATTCTTGTGGTTCGCTCCAGAAAGGCAGAAAAGAATCCCCAATTCTGGTCCTTAGGTAAAAGAAAAGGCGCTTCAACTGAACAAACGTAGGGATGGTGACTTTTCATTCCCGCTAGTTGTGGTTTTTTGGATCTTTGAAAGAAAAGACACGGAATTAAACAGCTCACGATTGCTGGGAAGAGGCTGTCAGCTGACAACGAGGCAGCTGCCAGTTACGCAAAAGAATTGAAAGACCTGGTTTCTTCTCAAAATTGCTCACAGAAGCAAGTTTACAACGCGGATGAAACCGGACTGGATTTTAAGGTTTTGCTTATAAAAATTCTTGCTTTGAAAGAAGAGATGTGTACCCCATGATTTGAAATGGACCAACAATGCCTGACTGTCTTAGCTTGCAGCAATGCCTCGCCAACAAACTTCCGCTGATGGTAATAGGTAAATCGTCGAAACCAAGAGCGCTCAAAAACATGAAGTGCAGCTCAGTGCTTGTATATTATAAGAACCAAAAAAATGCTTGGATGCATTGTTGGAGCATCAATTTGTCCAAAAGGGACTGCGTTCAATAGAGCAATTGAATTAGCTCATTGTGCTCTGCTGTTTATAGACAATGCTCCGTCCCACCCAGAAGAAACGAAACTTGTTTGAGGATACATCAAAGCAGTTTTCTGCCACTGTATGTGACTTCAATTCTTTGGCCTATTGACCAGACTGTTTTGCAGATAATAAAACAAAAATGCAGAAAAATGCTGCTTCGCACCTTACTTGATGAGGATGAGAATGAAATCACAACCGTGCGAAAACTTAAGAAAAGTGCAGTAGAAGTTTTTGATACGTGGTACTTACTGGAATTACGGAAAACGTGGAAGGGAGGACCCACCAATAAAACCTGCTTTTCACACGACCTGTTTAACAACATATAACCATAATTCTTTTAACAAAATGAACAAATTTGCAAAATTCGTTTCACCCTTAACCTTAAGTTGAATAAGGTTTTGCAACAGAAATCAAAACAGCAAACAATATGACAGTGATTACAAGACGGCCGGACCTGCAGCCCGCCCCTTATCAAGTGAAACAGCGGTGTTTACTACGGCGCTGGACACAGTCTGTCTTATTGAATGCCCTTCTGCAACACGCGAAACTACATAAGCACCATTGATTAAAAGAGTCATTCAGTTACTCAAAACAAATGACGTAACTTTTAATTTGAAAGCTGTAGGTCGAAAGATTCAGGGTTAGTATGCGCACCTGTGCTCAAAGGTTAAACAGATTAGAAAATAATATGACAATGATAAGGCTTACTTCAAACAAACCAACCTCTTAATTTCAATCCGCAATCAAGATGCGACTGGGTCCCAACCCCTTCCATGTGACAATTTTATTTTGACTAAAGCCCAGGTGACAGTTTACTGTTAATATTTTGAAATTTAAACTGTCAGTTATTAAGGCCGCTCTGAAGGAATGTCTTAAAACATTATTTGTGAACACTTGCCGGCCGTGGTGGCCGAGCGGTTCTAGGCGCTTCAGTCTGAAACCGGGCGAGCGCTACGGTCGCAGGTTCGAATGCTGCCTCGGGCATGGATGTGTGTGATGTCCTTAGGCTAGCTAGTTAGGTTTAAGTAGTTCTAAGTTCTAGGGGACTGATGACCTCAGAAGTTAAGTCCCATAGTGCTAAGAGCCATTTGAACCATTTGTGAACACTTATTACAAGTGAACTCACTCGACGGAAATGCACTAATAATGACGCGGTCTTTCAAACATCGCAACGAACAGCTTAGTACAACAGGTTGTTCAGATTATAACTAACGACTGAGAAATGCAATTACAATCAAAGAACAGAACCGGTTAACTTGTAAATCTAATCACAAGGTCCCTCTTTCTTTAACGGCAAGCTGTGGCCTTAGTACAATTGTTCGGGCTGTATTTACGACCAGGAGCTGATTCATTAGAACATTAATGATTGGGTACAAACCATAAAATAATAAGGAGGGCAGGTGACATGAAACAAATCACCACAAGGATTACAGAATGTTACTACCCTTTAAGAGCAAACAGTTCCATGGGGCCACGGTGCCTGGCAGTGGTTACAGAGTGGTGGCGATGAAAGTCAGGCAGAAGAGGGCAGCCAGGCCACGAGCGGTCGTCCGACACGAATGTTACCACGGGATGTCGGCCCGCTGCTTGTAGTCGACGCTGACCCTGGTTAAGCACTCCGGTATCTTCGCTCTGCGCAGGCAATCCTCGCGCTGCTCGTGGCTTCGGCCGCTCGGACCGCGTAACCACCTCTTATCGCGACGCTACCGCCAATCCCCAAACTTTGTACCTCCCTCTCGGGCTAGCGAACCCCGTAGATATCTCTCTCTCTCTATTCGTTTAGTCGGTTCCGACTCTTCGTGACCCCATGAACCAAATCACGCCACTTTTTCCTGTCTTTCACTTTCTCCCGTAGACCTTCCAGGTTGGAATACATTGCTTCTGTGATGCCATCGATCCATCTCATCCTCTGACGTCCTCTTCTTCTATTTCCTTCAATCTTCCCCAGCATTAATGTTTTTTCCAGCGAGGCATGCCTTCGCATTGTGTGTTTTAACATTAGACCTTCCAGGGAGAAATCTGGTTTAATTTGCTCCAATATTGATCTGTTGGTTCTCTTTGCAGTCCATGGAACTCTAAGAAGTTTCCTCCAACACCACAATTCGAAGGAGTCAATTCTTCGCCGTTCGGCCCTTTCTAATGGTTCAGGTCTCACATCCATACATCACAACTGGAAAGACCATAGCCCTCACAATACGGATCTTTGTTGCTAGTGTTATATCTCTGGACCTTATAACCTTGTCATGGTTTGACATCGCCTGTCTACCGAGCAACAGGCGTCTCCGGATTTCAAACCCCGTAGATATATCGGCAAGCAAAGGCCTTGTAAGCGCACAACTCACAGATACCAACTCTTCTTCATAGATATTGGCAATGGGGCCGCAATAGGGATAGTCGATAGTACATCTGAAACAGTGGCGCCAGACAGAGCAGTCTACTAAGTCACTGGCGCCACGGCTCAGTTGTTATTTACTGATCGGCTGAAGCATGGGATAACACCACTAAATGCACATTACAAAGATCATGTAAAACTGTCTGACCAAAATTGGAATTTATTCAAACAACTTTTACACCAGTGAAAGACAATGACCTTCTTCCACTAGTGAAGGAAACCTCTGCCTGCGAAGCCACAGAAGCAGTCTGTGTTGACGAGTGGACTACTGTCGACGACAATGGTCGACGACCAGGAGTATGGAGACGAAGACGTCGTACAAATGATGCAAGGCTCATCCGCTCTGATCGGTTCGGAGGCAAGAGAGGAGGATATGAACACTCAAACTCAGCTCATACCACACACAGACGCGGCAATTGCTCTTCACCTCGCCTTACACTATGTCGAACAGCACGCTTCGTCAGCACCAAATGATGTTACGTTCATGCTGCGATGGCGAAACATTACGTTCTCAAGTCGATTCAGTGCTCTTCGTCAGGAACAAAATGACTGACTTTACTTAAGTGTGTGGGTGTTCACTATTTTTGGTGTTTAGCAGTGATTAAAATGGTTCTACAAAACTGTATAAATGGAGCAGACATATACTGTAAACAGCTTTCATTCAAACCAGGAGTTTTCATCAAGTTAAGCCTTTATTGTCTCTATTTAACTTCTTTGTACAACAATAAATGGAATTTTTTCACGGACGTCTTTTAAATATTTTCTGCTCTTAAGTTAAAAAAATCGGTATTTTTCCTGAACTCTGTTTGGTATAGGCGGATTTTCGAAACAGCGGGGTCCGGAATAGCGAGACTCTACTGTATCTTTAACCTGTCGCAACATTTCTTTAATTTTTCTGAGTTTCTGGAAGAGTGGTCTGATACCTGGTCTGTTTAGGACTGCACGTATCTTGGTAGTTCTTGTAATGCAGTATGGAAGCTGGGCTGTGTGTTGGTCCGACTTGTTTCAACGGCGTCGCGTCTTCGTTTTCTCAATAGCTTTGATCTAATGTAACGGACAAATACCAGTTCCTTCACAAAACCGTCTTCAGATGCTTGGTCTCGGAACCGAAGTGGTCCATGTGCGAAATAATTCTGGCTATGCGTACTGAGGTAATGAGAATATCTCGCTTCTGAGCCGGGTGGTGAAAGCTGCGCCCTTTGAGATGCGGATATCTATACGTCGGTTTTCTGAACGCAGAATGGCCGAGTCTCCATTTGCTTTCCGTTCGATCAACACATCTAAAATTAAAGAATTGTTGCGACCGATTAATGATAATTTCGGCCTGAGAATGCCGGTAGTTTGTAACATTCCTTGCGAATGTGGCAAGCGTTACGTGGGCCAGTCCATACGGACGGTCGCCGATCGTTGGGTCGAGCTTCAGCGTCGGTGGCAGAACACAGCCTGTTAAAAGTAAGCACAATATTTAGTTTGAACAAAAGAGAATACTGGCTCACGCATCGAACTACTGGGACACTGATCAGAGAAGGAGTAGAAGTTACACTTGGTGAAGACAACGTCAATAGAGGCATCGGTTATGCACTTAGCAATGAATGTAAGTGTGCAGCTGAGGAAAAATCACAGAGGAATACTTCTAGCTGTTCACTGCCTTACGTGATGGATGTCGCTGCGAGCAACGCTAGATAGAGAGCTCAAGCAAAGTCTATGGGCATAGAGGGCGCCACTTTCGTACCTGTACCTTATTTATCTCCTATCCCACCAGATCAACACCCGCAACCCTGTCACTTTTTTCATCTCTTGATCTCGAAAAAGCATATGATCGTATACAGCATTTTGGCCTCCTTTTTAAGCTCCAGACCTACGCACTTCCACAAGTTATGTCTGTCTTAACAGCACAATTTTTCTCTAACCGCCCATCTTATACCACAGTCAGCAGCCCGTGTCTTCTCAGTGCAGCAGGTGTACGCCAAGGTCCCGTACTCTCTCCTCTCGCGTATGTCCTCTACACCACTGATATACCAAAGCCCCCTCTCCTTATTCATTCCGTCCAGTACGCCGATGACACTGCATTTCTCGCCCTCTACCCTACCCTCCAGAAAGCTCAAAGATGCCTCCAGCTCCATATCATTCAATTCACCTCCTGGTGCAACCAATCCGTCTAAGATTTATAGGACAAACCACCCACAGGTTCCGTCCCCTGGAATGTTACCGTACCATTTACAACCATCCTACCCAGTTAACTAACACCCTCAAATATTCCAGATTAACACTTGATCACTGACTAACATGAGAGACCCATCTATTAACCACTGAACAGACTTACATTACTAAAGCTACTGATCGGCCGAACATGGAGATTCCACCCTTCCACAAACCTTCAGACATATAAATCCCTGATTCGTCCCATCCTCTGCTATGCAAACGTGGCATGGACTTCTATTTCTCCCGCGCTTTATCACGCTCTTATGCATTACCCTAACTGCTGCATTCCCGTGATACCAATCTTCCTGACAGTCTAGGCCAACTCATTACTTTATTCACTTATGTGTCTACCTTAATCAGTCAACACTCTGGCTTTTTACTTTTTTAACTTCTTCAACTATCGCTCTGTATTTTATTTTTCGTGAAACATTCATCTGGCATTGCATCTGTGTCAATCTTTTAATTAATGAACAGATCTGTCTTTTATATTTTAAATTATGCAACTGAGTCTCTTTTTATTATGTCAAACATTCAATTTGTCGATTGTAGTGTCTAACTTTACGCTATGCCTTTCCAACGTTTTATTGTCCTATGGCCGAAAAGCAGCCACCCCACACCCACATGGGATGAGGTGAATTACATGACAAAGAAAGAAAAAATTTACGACGATCTCTGGAGACGCTATATCCACCCATATTCCGACCAAGACCATTTATTCTCACTAACCCACCCTCCTTCCATAAGCCCTACTCCTCTTCTGAAAATCTTATCGTACGTACCATTCCTTGTTGCAAAGTTATGACCAGGATACATTCAGAAGCCACTGGCAAGTACAAAGACACTTCAGGAATTTATTAAATTATAAAAAAAAAAAGCTGGAACTAGCGCCAGCCATGCACCAGACTCGACGCTACACTCCCCATTAACACATCCAAGTATTGGAAAGCCTTCCATCGACTCACTGGCAATAACTCCACATCTTACTACCTGCTTCTTCACGGTAATCATCTCTTACCTGACAACCTAAGAAAAGCTTACCATTTTGCCTCCTATCAGCCTGACGTCTTCACTATTCCTGAAGACCCAGATTTTGATTACTTACTTTTCCCTACCATTCACACAAATAACGCTGCCCCACCACTGGCTCCCAGCTTCCAGCTCCTCAACATCAAACCAGAAAGACAATGAAATATAACAATTACAGCAAGCGACATAAAACAAGAACTCTACATAAAACGCAACACTTCTCCCAGTCAGAACTGCATTACTTACTGTCACTTCAAAGAATAACAGCTCTCCTCTCTCATCACCTTTGGAATCCCTTACACCCTATCCTTTCCACAGGTTACTATCATCAACAACGGAAAACACCAAAAATCCTACTTTTGCGCGAACCTCACAAACCTCCTACTGATACCTCCTCCTAAGGCCCAATCTGTCTCACCTCAGTGTTTGGCATCGTCCTCAAATCCGTCCTGTCCTACTGCATCCTTCAACACTTGAACCACCCCAACCTTATTTCCACTAACCAGTGTGGCTTCCGCTGCCATTTCTTCTCTTGATGACCACCTCCTCCACGTCACCAATCTCCTATCCCACCAACTCAACTCCTGTAAATCCGCAGTTTTGCCTCCCTGGACATAGAAAAAGCCTACGACTGAATATGGCATACTACCCAGACGCATACACAACATGAAATGTAGCATCAAGCATTGGCCTTATTGCATTCTTCCTATCTAATTGTCTATTCTTTGTCGCTATTAACAATACTAATTTGTGTACCTTCATTCCCACTGCAGTAGTGCCTCAAGACTCTGTCCTCTCTTTTCTCCTTTAACTCCTCTATACTGCTGATATGACCAAACTATCCCCTCCAGTCTACCTCCTGCATTATGCTGATGCCACAGCTTTCCTCGGCCTCTACCCTACACTCCAGAAATCACAACAATTCCTCCAAATCTACCTCAGACCGTTTACCTCCTGGTGTAACCACTGGCTCTTCAAGACCAACCCCTCCAAAGCCCAGTCAGTAACTATAAGGCAAACCACCAGCACCTACTGCCTCCATTACTTCTGCGTTACCATTTACAACCATCTAGCCAGCTAACTGACATTCTAAAATATCCAGGGTTAGCTCTGGACCAGCAAATACTATGGAAACCTCACCTTCCTACCATCCAACAGAAAGCTCACTACAGACTAAAGCTACTGTATCTACTAATGGGTCGATCTTGGGGATTACACCCCTCCACAAAATCCTAATCTTATCGCTCCTCTGTTAAGCAAATGCTACATGCTCTAAGTTCTGTAAGTCCCTCTAAATCCTCAAATGTCATGTACTTCGTTTTGCTTTCCACAACTGTTTATCATCTCCCACTTGGATCCCACCACTCCTCATCCACATCAAACTGCACTGAATCTCCCTCACTGTCTACAAACTAGATTCCAATCCCCCACTGTCTCCCTCTAATCACCAGTTCTGGTATGCCACTGCTCCTTCACCATCACATCACTCCATACTTAGTCCTACAAACACTCCATATGCTATCCCAACGCAGCTTCAACCTACCAAATTTTACTCTTCCCCACCCATCCTACTCCACATCATGGCTACTCTCTCCGTTCCCTCACCACGCATCCACATCCCTTTTCTGTTGCAATCGCTTCCCTATCCACACAACACACTACCCCCCACCGTTTGTCATCCCCACTGGCTGTACTTCCAATTACCGTGCTCAGCTTCTAGCTCTCATCTCCCTAGTTTTCGTATCAAACACATACCTATCTTTCTACTCACACTCCTCAACCATATGGAATGTATTCGCTCCTCTGGCAATACTTCTCATCCTAGTTCAGGCCCTTCAGATTTTTATCAGAAGAATTTTCTCCTTCCTGCGATGTATTTTTAAAATGTATATATATATATATATATATATTTCCTTTTTTTCATAACCCAATTTTTTTTTGTATATCTCAACGTAAATTTTCTTTTATTTCACTTGGCTCAAGAGCTGAGAAATGTACCTCTGATAGACAGTATTAGTCCCAGACGACGATAATGGAAGGTATCATCGAAAGCTTGGAATTTTATGCACCAAGTGAAGAGAGAAATTTTTATGTATGATCGATAATATTTTCACATCTGGCTCATGGCTCATCATCAGAAGTACAATCTCTAACTGTGTCTCTCTCTCTGACTCTCTCTTTAAGTTTTAATTCATTAAGACAATAATATTATAATATACGACAATCGGAATGAAGGGAATACAGTTTACGCCAATAGCTGACACCACCAATAGGTGATAACTTCAGTGGCCGACATACCCAGCGGCTTCATTGTGGTCATTTGAGAACGATGTTCAGTGGAGAAAGAAGGTAACTGGAAGCAATTATTAGCAGTGGGAAGAATGATGGCCACTGGAGAATACTGGTCATTGGAGAGATTCATGGTCAAAAGGGAATGATTGCCAGCAAAATTGTAATGAAGGAACAGACATTGCAAAGACTGGCAAACCAAAGATAATACTAAGGTTGAAAACGTTTGTTTCATTAATCCTGTTGTGGAAATGCAGGGGGCATAGACACTGGCATGCAGAAGTTTTAATCGGTCCTGGAGATGTGAGACCGAGGCGTTTAGGGCGATCGCTCGCGATAGTCTAGAAATCTAGATTCGAGTCATGTCTGGTACAAATTTTCATATGTCACCAATGGGTATGATTTCCATGCCTGATACAGATGACGTCAAAGATATTCGCAACTACGACAAAATTTCGTAAGAAAATATTTACTGGCACGTGGAGGATGTAGCTGCATAACAAAGGTCTCTGAGACTTCTAGGAAGTCTCAATATTCTGGACTGACTCCTGACGATCTATGGATGGAGCAAATATTGGGCGCCGACTCAACAACGTAAAATGTCAGTTCACGTGCATAAACGAGCGAAAATACCCTACACCCACATTTCGATGGAATTATTCCATTGACCTGATTTGTGGCGCTTCCTGTCAGTCAACAGTAAACAAAAATGGTTCAAATGGCTATGAGCACTATGGGACTTAAAATCTGAGGTCATTAGTCCCCTAGAACTTAGAACTACTTTACCCTAACTAACCTAAGGATGTCACACACATCTATGCTTGAGGCAGCATTCTAGCCTAGACTGAAGCGTCTAGAACCGCTCGGCTACACCGGCCGGCGAGAGTAAACATTCGTAAAATAAATTCCAGCACATAATATCAGTGAAATCCTGCATCGTTAGGAGTTCAAGTTAAACTCTTGTATATCTTTCTAAATTATCTCAACTGAAAGAGACAATATAATTGAGATTGTGATGTCACAGCTTAAGACGGACCACTGAGCAACCGAGTAGGTAAGAGGTTATGTTACTTCATCCATCTCGTCCTTAAGTCTTGCTGAGCAGTTTGACAGAGCTAATCTAAAAATAATGATCCTTTGACCTATTTTGGATTTTGATGAAACCAATTAACTTCTACAACAGCTCCCTCTGAATCCGAACCTGGGAATGATGCATGTAAAAAAAAATGCATTCCCAGTTCGAAACCTGTTTGCTCCTCTCCGGAGGTTTGGCTGAAGAGCATATTCTCCAAGAGAGACACCTTCTTTCATAGGTTGTGAATAAAAGACGACAAGAAGCTGCACATTAACACGTAAAGAAGAAGTAACTAGTTTTAAACGTAAAAACCTATAAGAATTGACTAATTGTGATAGAGAGTCGATTAAGCAAATGTTTTAAATTTGTGTATTAAATCAGTCAAACAAGCCAGCTTGTAATTTGTTGCCACGCAAGATTCTGTTAAACAACCGTCGTAACTAAATAAAAAATAATACATTCTAATATCTTATTAATTCTTAATTTGCTAATTTTTTTGCTTTCTATAAAGTAATGGTGTCGAGCGTACATGCTGCTAGCAGCGGATATTAATTCAAAATCGGCATTCCGGAAGGCCTCAAATAATGTGCATTCGCAAAGAAGAAGTTCTCTGAGCTACTTATTGTAGTACGTGCTTCATATATATGAAGAAGTAATTGCTTAATTTGTACATTATTACTGCTAATGTTGTGTAACTGATGTGAATTTGTTAGATAACTACGATGTCGAATTTCAGTCAGTAATTTTCGTACAAAGAGCTGAGAGAATTCATTCGTATTCTTGCAGGGGGAGGTAAAATATCGACTATTTATACCAAATAGAGGGAAAGCCGAGAAGTATTATTCGTTAAGCTACAATGCGGACGTAATTAGTAATCGTGACAGTTGGTCATTGAAGAGGATTGCGACAAAACATCAGAGGACGATAGCCGAAGAAGTTACTGCAGAACTGTATTTAGCACCCTGTCAGCACCAAAACAACCGAAGAGAACTCCATAAGCTAAGAATTGTAGGGCGATCTGGAATTCCAAAACCACGACCAGTAATGCAAATGCCCGTAATAGGAAAACACGGTGTTGAAGCCACAAATCCTGGCTTATGGAGCAATAGCAGAATGTGATTTGGATCAATGAGTGTTCTTCCACACTGTTTCCTACTTATGAGCAAATTTAAGTCCCAATAATAAGACATGGCGGGAGTTCGGCGATGAGTTCAACAGCCAAATTGCAGTATTCCACGTGCCCCACGGGTACTCTGCAAGTTCGCTTTACTGCCAGCGACTGGGATGATCAGGCCAATCCATTCGTATAGTGTTTGTTCCCTAGTGGTGACGCTGTGTTCCAAGATGCCAAGACTCCTGTTCATACTGTTGGCAACGTCCAGGACTTTTTTTGTAAGCACAATGGATAGCTGCATCTCCCCGGGCAACCACATTTACCATATCTCAATATTTTGAGTCTTTGGGGTCTAACTATAGATAAATGTGAGTGATTGCTATTCATCTCCATCGTCATTATCCGATCTTGCCACTATTCTACAGGAGAAATGGTATATGATTCCTTTGAAAACCGCAGAGGACGTGTATTTATCCTTTCCGTGACGGCTGGAATCTGTTCTGAAGCTAACGGTTTTCCTACACCGCATTGGGCGTGGTAAGATGTTATGTCTTCGGCGTCTCCTTGTTTTAGTCCTCCCCCTGTACATTATACAATTAATTCATAATTCCACAAATGAGTAATTAAGGCCAACGAAACTGTTGTATAGGCTTTATATTTTATCAGCTATAGCTTGTGAAGTGCCTACTCGCAACCGATGACCGCAGGTTTTGAGTTCAAGCGCTCATTAAGAACCTATTTGTTAATGAAACCAGTACACCATTTCAGTGCTGAGGCCGCGCGGTTTGGCGTCCCATATCCCGCTAGAGGTTCGAATCCTCTCTCGGGCTTTGGTGTGTGTTTGTTGTTCTTAGCATAAGTTAGTTAAGTAGTGTGTAAGTCTAGGGACCGATGACCTCAGCTGTTTGGTCCCTTAGGAATTCACACACATTCGAACATTTCAGAACCCAGAATGCAATTACATCAATACGACGTTCCTACGGTTATAAATTCCACTGAAACTGTAACAACAATTAATATGAATCGTCGGATACTTTTCCGTTTAGCGCCAGATAAAACGTCTCCACCGAAAATCTTTACTTCGTCCTTCTATTTTAAATTGCTCCAGACGAACTCTCAGCACAAACTAATTAAAACAATATTACTTATAAACTGAAAAGCGCTTCAAGTGTCGTGCATGGTTATCGCTAAAATTCTAATAGTAAGAATGTTTATTCCGGGCAGACAGATTTTTCTTTGTTAATATTCGAACGCCGGCGAAATTTCTCTGTGCAAACGAGCCATGAACACACTATTTTTCGACACGTCGCTGATCGCCAACATTACAACAAAAGCAACGCCTTCCCTACCACACAATGACGTACCAAAACAGTACAAATACCGGCAAATACAGGGTTGTTCGTGTCTCAGCGGTATCAGAAGGCTGCTACAAGACATACAGAAAAATGACTCGTAGCAGTAGAAAGTGCATTTTCCCATATTCGATTCGTAATACACGCCGTGATGTAACTGCATTAGGGATAGATGTGTCATAACATCTAGGCCAGTAGTCGTCAAACGTTTTTTTGCTTAAGAGCCAATACTGAACTAGTGACATGTGACTTCAGGCCACATATTTACCGATATTATTATTGATATCTATCGATAATATTATTATAATTGATGTAATGTAACAATATTAATAATCATAACCCCCAAAAAAGCTATCTATAGTAAGGGTGCAATAAGTTGGCTACTTGCCCCAGGTACCGGCCCTTAAAAGCGGCACCTTTTGGAAGACTTGGTATCAACTGTTCTCTGTACCTCCCACCACCACCATTTACGCCAGTTGTGATACTGCAACTGCGGACGATGTATTGTTGTGTTGCCTGTGTCAGTGGATTATTTTACTGACATTTAAATGAATAATGCAGCATGTGACCTGATCAATAATGTTTACTACGGATTTTGAATGTCTCTTTTCTTCTACTAGATGCATTGTATTGCAACAGCCTAAATTTAATTTCACAGAGTGGTGTTGTGTGATGTCCTTAGGTTAGTTAGGTTTAAGTAGTTCTAAGTTCTAGGGGACTGATGACCATAGATGTTAAGTCACATAGTGCTCAGAGCCATTTGAACCATTTCACAGAGTGGGATGGCGCAGTGTTTAGCACAATGGTCTCACATTCGTCAAGATGGCGCTTCAAATCCCCATCGGAACACCCAGATTTAGGGTTTTCAGAATTTACCTACATCGTTATAGGAAAATGCCAGGATGGTTCCTTTGAAAAGGCACAGCTGACTTCCTTCGCCATACTTGAAACATTATATGCCTTTTGCATTGTCTCTACTGACCTCGATGACGACGGGACGTTAAAACCTAATCTCCATTCCTTCCTTAATTTATTTCAATATTCCTTGTAACAATTGCGTACCGCATTTGAAGGTGACCAGGACTGTAACGTACAATAGCGATTCCATATTACTACCGTGTCAAAATTTATTCCACAGATGCTGATCGGTACCAGTCGCACAAGCCTGTGAGTTTGCTGGAAGACAGAGCAAAACATTCCCCTACTCACATCCTCAGACACCGCAGTGGCCGCGCGACTTACCTCTCTGTGTCAAAGCGGCTATATTTACTTACCTCACAGCAGAATTCACCAACGTCAACTAAAATTAAGCACATCTTAAAATATTACTGTCTCTGTAAACATTTCTCTACGCCTACATCTACATGCATACTCCGCTAGCTAGCCACCTGCAAACAGAGGGAAGAACTAATGTCTACATGCCTCTGTACGAGCCCTACTTTCTCTTATATTGCTATACTTCTTTTATCTTGGCGGCTCGCGCATGGCCGCCAAGACGCGGGAGATTGCTGTGTTGCCAGTTGCACGCTCCAAGAGAAGCAGCGCCATAGTATAGTATAGTTCGCAAACTTACGTTTAGGGGGGAGCGCGCAGTTTATGAAGTAAAGCCACCACTGCCGCATTAACCCTTTCGCTGCTTCAGAGACGTGCTCCCCGCATTCCGCGCTGTGCGCGATTTTGTCATCACTGAACTGCTCGCCTGTGCAGACACATGATATTCCGACTGCTTTGACACACTTATCATTCGATTTCACAAAAACCATTTAGCCCAAAAATTTGATTTTTACACATCTTCTTGCCTGATACCTTCCCCCCATAAATGACTTAATTTTGTTTCGATGTTCAACGCAGTTATTGTTCAGCATTAAATGTAGTAAACCATTGCACAGCGTATACATTCCGTATGGTCGATTTTAGTTGCCACTAGAAATTCCAAAAAATTACATTCAGACGAATAAAATTCATGAAGTAAGACACTTCGATATTGATTTTAAATAAAGAAAATTTTAAGCACAGAACAAAATTTGAACTCGGAACCTTTTGCTTAGCAGCCAAACACTTTAACCGTTACGCTAACGCAGCTCGTTTTTTTTATAATCTCTTTTTTTTTTTTTTTTTTTTTGCATCTGCTCGGGGCGGACGTCGTAACACATCCGTTTAAGTTCGTTGTTGATCGATTTACTCCAGTGATGGAGATCACTGATTAACTCAGTTCTTTTATTACAGAGGGCAGCTAACCTTCTGACCGAACTCGCTGAGCTACCGTGCCGGCATCTCGTCGTTCAACAGATATCTGGGAGTACTTTAAAAAGTCACGCAAAATACCGGCATAACACTGTTGGTATGACTATGAATTATTCACGTTTCGTCGAAAGCACGATAGGAAATATACAATTATCGCTGTTCTTTATTGCGAAAAAGCGCTTGGTGAGAATGAATTTCCTTGCTATCTCCTTAATTAGGAGGCTTATTGCTTGTTTGGTTTAATTAATAGAATATGAAGCAGTTGGTATAAAGAATGCTTTCTCCAAACTTTCTTTTATAGAATGTCTGCTATCAAATCAATTGTTCAATTACTTTATGTATGACTGAACGTTTCTAAAACTGACGACACTTGTCCATGCTCAGCACTGCAGTCTAGCTCTGGCAACATCGTTCTCTGTTCATTGGCTGACTGTGTTTTGTGACGTCAGATGCGCAGAACGAACCGAACTCGGCCGCCGTCGTAAATGACGCGCACTTCAGTTCATACGCAAAGTCCGCAGCTCGTGGTCTTGCTGTAACGTTCTCGCTTCCCGCGCACGGGGTCCCGGGTTCGATTCCCGGCGGGGTCAGGGATTTTCTCTGCTTCGTAATGACTGGGTGTTGTGTGTTCTTCATCATCATTTCAGCATCATTGACTCGCAAGTCGCCGAAGTGGCGTCAACTAATACGGCGGCCGAACTTCCCCGCATGGGGCCTCCCGGCCAACAATGCCATACGATCATTTCATTACATACGCGAAATGTACATTGGTGGCAGTAGAGACGACCACAGTGAACTTCAAATGACGATTCTCTAAACTTCCTCATCAGTTTTACGCGAAAGAACATTACATTCCCTCCATTAATTTCCATTCCATTCCACACTGCATCTCTGTCATACTAACGTCTTCGTCGAACTGTTAACAAACCTAGCAGCACGCCTCTGAATTTCTTCAATGTCTCCGTTCAATACGACGTTGTGGTGATCCCTATACTCGTTCAATACTCAAGAATGGGTCGCACTACTACTTTGTATACAGTCTCCTTTATTCAAAATGGTTCAAATGGCTCTGAGCACTATGGGACTCAACATCTGTGGTCATAAGTCCCCTAGAACTTAGAACTACTTCAACCTAACTAACCGAGGCAGGATTCGAACCTGCGACCGTAGCAGTCGCGCGGTTCCTGACTGAGCGCCTAGAACCGCTAGACCACCGCGGCCGGCAGTCTCCTTTATTGATGAGCTAAAATTCTCCCATAAAGCAGAAGTCGACCATTCGCCATTTGGTTGTTACTGAGCAGGAGAACTACACTCTTATCAGCTCATAACGTTAGTTGATGTTTTTTGAATCGGCTGGTATTTGCTACATGGATATTATTAAAAACATGACTGAGTACCGTGCGCCGCACGAATAGATTATTCGGGCTGCACGCGCTCCGCGGACCGTAGTTTGACGAGTACTGTTCTACACAAACCATGCGCTTAGTGGCGGATTAGTTCGCGACTGCTAATACGCAAGACAATGACTAGATCTCCAAAGGGCACTACGGTTGCGACTTCGATGAATGGCACACAAGTATTGTCGTTTGTCGCAACACAAAGGGTGGCCATAATGAGTAAGTTTGAGTTTGAAAGTTGGAGAGGTGCTGGTATGTGTCTATTTTCTGTACGTCTTAATCAAGTAGTAACACTGTTTTTTATTCATTATCTACGTAAGACAATACGGCTGTTAAAGTCTTGACATCCTCTAGAAACTTTTTCGTGGAGTGTGAGGACATTAACGGGACTGACAACATTGCGAGCAATATGGCAACGCTGTGGTGTTCTACTTGTGCAAACCAGTTAGTATATTCCTTCTAGATGCTCACTGATTTTCAGATCCGTCCAGCCATCACGTGATTTTTGAGCGCGCCGTCAGTGAAGTTGTGATTTTTTGTTGTTGTGTATTACCAAAATGGAACAGTGGAATTTAGAGAAACGTTATACCACCAATTAAATGCTTATTTGACACTGCAATTGTGAAGCCATTGTCACAGTACATAAAGTTTTTCTTTCAGATGGCTCTGAGCACTATGGGACTTAACGTCTGAGGTCATCAGTCCCCTACAACTTAGAACTACTTAACTACGGACACAACACACACCCATGCCCGAGGCAGGATTCGAACCTGCGACCGCAGCGGTCACGCGGTTCCAGACTGTAGCTCCTAGAACCGCTCGGCCACTCCAGTAAATTTTTCTTTAAAAAAGGAAGGGGTTACATTGCCGTTTTCAACGAACTACGTCATCAATCGCTAATGTAAAACATCAGTTGGAGAATGTATAATGGGAATTATGACCATACATCTGACAACAACTCCCATTATACGTATATTCTCCAAGTGATGTTTTACATTTGAAAATGACGACATATATTGTTGAAACTGGTAATGTGACCCCATCCTCTTTTTTTAAAGAAAAATTTTATGCACTGGATTCACTATTTCAGTGTCAAGACACACTCCTTTACGACAATTTTGTCGGAATACAGAAGTTATGTCATCAGGTTTCGTGTTAAACTTGGGGAATCCGCGAGTGTGATCTTTGAGAAGTTGAAATAGGCCTGTGGGGTACGTTTCTTACCAAATGCAGAAGTTTTTCGCTGGCACAAATCATTTTTGGAAGGCCGAGAAAACATGGAAGATGAGCCTCGCTCAGGGAGACCTTTAACTTCAAAAAACGACAAAAACGACGAATTTGTGCGTGGTCTTGTAAGATCAGACCGACATTTAAGAATACGAATGATGGGTGACCGGTTAAACACTTTCACTGTACATCAAATTTTGACCCAAGTTTTGCGCATACTATATGTTTGTGCCAAAATAGTGTCGAAAAACCTTACAACTGAGCAGAGGGGCACTCGAGGAAATATGTGCATTGATCTTCTTGAGATGACTGCCAATGGCCACGAATGGTACAGTCGTGTGATTACAGGTGATGAATGCTGTATTTTTTAGTACGATCCTGCGACAAAGCGGCGAAGTGAAGAGTGGGACACTGAGATATCTCGTAGACAGAAAAAACTCCAGTGGGCAAACCTAAGATCAAAACAATGCTGACGGACTTCTTTGACAGTACAGGTATCATATAAAGTTGATCGTCGGTAAAGCAGATGCCAAACTGAGATTCATTGGAAGAATCCTAAGGAAATGCAATCCGAAAACAAAGGAAGTGGGTTACAGTACGCTTGTTCGCCCACTGCTTGAGTACTGCTCACCAGTGTGAGATCCGTACCAGATAGGGTTGATAGAAGAGATAGAGAAGATCCAACGGAGAGCAGTGCGCTTCGTTAAAAGATCATTTAGTAATCGCGAAAGCGTTACGGAGATGACAGATAAACTCCAGTGGAAGACTCTGCAAGAGAGACGCTCAGTAGCTCGATACGGGCTTTTGTTGAAGTTTCGAGAACATACCTTCACCGAGGAGTCAAGCAGTGTATTGCTTTCTCCTACGTATATCTCGCGAAGAGACCATCAGGATAAAATCAGAGAGATTAGAGCCCACGCAGAGGCATACCGACAATCTTTCTTTCCACGAACAATAGGAGACTGGAATAGAGGGGAGAACCGATAGAGGTACTCAAGGTACCCTCCGCCACACATCGTCAGGTGACATGCGGAGTATGGATGTAGATGTAGATGTAGAGGTATCGTGCTTAAAGGATTTTTTTCATCCAGGACAAACTGTCAACCACGTGTTTTACAAGTATGTCCTTCAAAGTTTCAGGAAAAGGGTGAAACGAGAGAGACTGGACATTGCAGACATCTGGATGTTGTATCATGACAACGCCTCGTGTCACACAGCTACTTCCATCACGGAATTCTTGATCTCAAGAGGCATTCCTGTTGTACCACAACCCCCTCCCCCCACCCCCTCATTCATCGTGAGCCCTTGTGATCTTTTTTTTCTTTTCCGAAATTGAAAAATCTCTTAAAAGGAAGTCATTGTGGGACTCCGGAGAACTTTCAAAAGAATGTGATCCTACCTGCTGAAGTCTTTCAGCGCCGCTACTAAGACTGGTAACAACGATTCCGCCTGTGTATTAGCTCCCGAAAGGTACTACTTCGAAGTGGACGACATTGTTGTTTGGAAAAAAAAAAAAAAAAAAGAAAACATTTTGCCACATAAAAGTCAGTGTCATTACTTTTCTCATACACCTCGTATTTCAACTGTAACAAAGGCGGCTCGAGGGAACCGCTGTTGTACACCGTTAGGCGAGATGTGGACTGCGGGTGGGGACGGATCTGCTGACCGCGCTCGCTCGCCGTTTCCCGGGAACTTTCACCTTTGCACGGGACGCTCGGTCCATAACGAGCGCGGCTTGGCGCACAGTAGCTGCGTAATTCACTAATTACAGGCGGAGCAACATGGCGGCGCTGGCAGCGCGGCGCGGGCGGCTCGGTCCGCGGCGGCGGCGCGACCGCAGCTGGCAGCGGCCCTGCGGGCATTTGCCAGAGCTGGCGGCCGCGGGGCCCGGCACAGCGGCGCCCGGGATTAATCGCCGGCGACGTGCGCCGCGGAGGCGCAGACGAGTGCGTCGCAATTAATTCAGCTCAGGCCCGCGCTGTCGGCGCACGCACACACTGCGCACAGCAGCGGCGGAGGGGTGTGCCCTGAGCCGAGGGGGTGTGCGCAGCCACTGTGCGGAGGAACAGTGCGACACCACGTATTACTCGTTGTGCGTCGGTATGGTCTAACTTTGAAATTATCTGCAAATTATATATTTTGACGCGGAAACTCTGTGTTTAGTCGAATTACTTTCTTTCCTGGTTATGTGTATCATTACGAATGACTGACTACTTCTAAGCAGAGCCAGCCAGCGAATTTTCTCTTTTCTACTTGCGGAAATAGACGTGCTGTTCCAGAGAAAGAGTGACTGATACATTTTCCATCTTTGTAGACGTTATAGTGATGTCAGTGGCAATGGGGATAAATTTTTCTTTTTGTTTTAGTGGGGCACACCAACAAATTCCTCTCCATTTCAGAATAGCACTTGTACCCCAAGTCTTCAGTTATTTTTGGATGAATTCCAGTCTCTGTCTTCCACCACCGTTCTTACCCTCTACAGCTGCCTCTAGTATCATGAAAGTTATTGCCTGATGTCTTAACAATGCCCTGTCATCCTGTCCCTTCTTCTCGTCATTGTTTCCTTCGACGATTCTGAACGAAACCTGTTGATCTTTTATGTCGTCTGTCCTCTTCATTTTCAGCATCCTTTTACAGCACCACGTCTCATACGCTTCGATTCTCTTCTTTTCCCTTCCCAGCTACGGTATGCAGTAATAATTTTGTAATCACAACAGTTTCAGACAATATAACAACATCGAACTATAGCCAACAGCTTAATCTCACACCGGATAGACAACAAGTATGAAAAACACAATTTATATTGGCTCAAATGGCTCTGAGCACTATGGGACTCAACTGCTGAGGTCATTAGTCCCCTAGAACTTAGAACTAGTTAAACCTAACTAACCTAAGGACATCACAAACATCCATGCCCGAGGCAGGATTCGAACCTGCGACCGTAGCGGTCTTGCGGTTCCAGACTGCAGCGCCTTTAACCGCACGGCCACTTCGGCCGGCACAATTTATATTGGCGGAATGAAATAACATATAATAAACCATGAAGGTACACGGACTGGCAACGGAATCGGTAAAGTGTATTACTATGATTTAGTTAGATTACGCCACAGCCTCACCATGCTGTATCAGATCAGATGTGTAATAATGACGTCATCTGTCTACTGTGCAACACATCTCTTCTACTAAACAAATGTTCATTGCTCTTGAGGTATGCATTTTAGGGCCCACTTTTACTATGACTTTTTTGCTCCTAGTATCGTGTACTTTCAAGTGTATGCGTTTACGCCTTTAATTATGGTACACTCTGTAAAATACAATCAGACCACTCGGCAGCTTTGCCGTTCCTTCTCGATTCAAGTTCATTTAAATCCGACCCTGTTCCACCAATGGAAGTGTACCATCGTGTTTTTTCAGTTCAACTCTTGGTGACACAATGATGCCAGGAATTGCAATTATGAGTGCCACTCAAGGGAACAAGTCATTCTTATCCCGCGCTTAGCAGTAGTAGTACCAGAAGGTCTGTTCCACGCTTCCTATCTGATTTCCAGTTGTATTTTCTGAGAGTACAGAAGGACCACTTGCTATACTGAAGCCCAACCATGTCTCGAATGGCAGCCGGCCATAGCTGGTGTTGAGCTTTCGCGGTCCAGCTGATATGCTCAATCCACGCTGTCTCTCTGACTCCACAGCGCTCTTAGGCTTATCCAGAGTCCGTAGGCCTATATTTCCGCCAGCGTAACCCACCGGCTAGCTTGCTTCGCCGGGCCTCCTCTCTGCCAGTGACGGCTGCTGCCGGTTCTGTGACTACATTGGTCCGCGTCCACAGCGGCAGCTCCGCGGGCCAGCCAAGCCTGCGCAAAACACGCTCAGACGGCTTACCGTACCAAATCCAGGATCTGCACCGAAAGCTGTCTGCCGCACATCACAGCCCACAGTCTAAGGCTCCAAGATGCTGCTGATGTGGGCGAACCTGCTCCGATCTTCAGACTTAATCCGCTCTGCTGCTACGGAACTCGGCGCCTCGCAGCGGTGCTGCCCTCGTCGACAGAACTGCGCGCTCTCAGGCGTGCCAGAGCGCACGAGCTGCACTGACGCCAAGAGTTAGGCGCGAGGGCATTCAAGCGTGCCAAAATGACTATTCCACGGCACATTTCTCTATAGATGCAGATGGATAACTGTGAAAAACCACCTATAATTCATAATACAGAAATCCAGGAAAAGCACAGAATGTGGGTTCAGAGAGCAGTGGCAGAATTATTTATTGCGTCACCTTGTATACTTAAACACTTTTGTTACAATCATTGAACGTCTTAGGTAAACTGACTTGATTTCCCTCAGTTTCCAGAGGATGCAAATATACACAATAATTCGTATTAATTACATTTTATTGTCTTGGTTTATTTCTGTATATTGAGTTGTTATTTACATTTTCACAAAAAAATTGTTCAAATGGCTCTGAGCACTATGGGACTTAACATCTGAGGTCATCAGTCCCCTAGAACTCAGAACTACTTATACCTAACTAACCTAAGGACATCACAGACATTCATGCCCGAGGCAGGATTTGAACTTGTGACCGTAGCAGCAGCACGGTTCCTGACTGAAGCGCTGCTCTGTCACAGCGGCCGGCTACATACACAGTTTCAGCATCTAAATCCATTATTGTAATACTTGATTGGTCCTTGATGTTCCATTATCACCGATTTGCATCGTGTACGCACTGACGACTACAAGAGCACAGGAGCCGACGGTGTGAAGAGAAATTAAGAACCGCCGAAATAGACATAAGCAGACGCCAGATGTGGCAAATAACCCGGAAGCGGAAGGCCCAGGCCATAGAAAATAAGACACTCCACGGCGAGAACGGTCTAGTATACGATGAGCAACACAAGGCGGAAAATGACAGGAGTCACAACTCCGAATTCACGTCATCTATGAAATACGAATCCAGTGACGGCCAATACTGCTTTCCCTCGTGTCGCTCAACCATATTCCTGCTTGTGGTGCTGCTCTGCCACCCCTTTAGTTTTAAATTAGGATTACCGCTTTTAGAGCTTGATTTGTTTACAACATGAAGGTAATTATGGGAAGTGGCTCTAAGGCAGTTACTTTTCGTCAATGGCCTATTGAAAGGAATCTTTATCACCTGAAGATGCGTCTTGTAGTGGCACGAAATCGGTCGTGACTTTTGATAAAAAGCCAATGTGGATAATTTCTTTCAAAATGTGGAAGTTTGGTTGCGGTTGCCCACAATTTAAAATAAGATGCTCGATATTAAAAAAGCGTTTGACTACGCCTTGTACGATGGTCTTATCTACAAATTCGATCGATGAGGCTGCTCAGAACACTGGTCCAGTCAGACGCATCTGATTGTTGCAGGAGTCACGCAAAGTTCGGTGCTAGGCAAAGTTCGATGTTAGGATCCGTCCCATACACCATTTACACCACAGAAATCCCCAAGCAAGACGGGGGTGAAATAGCCCTATGTTCTGATGGCACTGCCATTTACAAAAGCAGCAGGAATCTATTATTCACATACCGGTAACTACTGGAACATATAGACAATGGTGTAATGTTTGGAAGGTAAAACTTAATCCCACCAAATGCCATGCCATTTGCTTTACGATAAGAATTAAGCTTCCCGACCGGCAACTCACGGCTGATGGACGAGACCTACGCTGCCGTGGCTCAGTGACGTACCGGGGCCTCGAAATTGACAGACGCCTAACACGACGCGAACATTTAACCAAAGCAACGAATAAAGGTGGCAGTCTCCTGTACCAGCTGTGTCCTCTCTTGAAGGGTGAGCGAGTGTGCCGGGACTTAACTCCAGTTCACTGCTACTAGCGCCACGTCACCATAACGCGCCTGTGCGTAGCATACGTGTATTGCTCCGTAATAAGGATAAAATTAAAAATTAAAGTAGCTTTTCCAAACTTTGGCCATATACTGTATGCTTCTTTAAACTGTCAAACCTCAGTGTGATCACATGAATGTTTCCCTAAATACATAGTTTTAGATAAAAAACAGGTGGCGCTAAATAAAAATGCAAGAATTTGGCCAGAACGTGCAAATGTATGAAAAAAATCAACTATTACAAGTTTCAACTAGATCAGAACAATACTTCGATCCAAATCGGAGAATTTTCGTAAAATCGAAGGCGCTAATCATTAGGCTTAGAAAGATGAACATTCGTAAGAAGTGTCAGTTTGAAAAACCTTACCTATGTGACCTCACTGAGGGACCTCTAATATTTTTCGGGTAATTTACTGAAAACTAAATTTGCAACAAAAATGTCCTTATTTGCAATAGCAGTTATGTTAATTTTAAGAAATTATGATTAGAACACGTGATTAAACCCATTAAATAATAAAGATAAAACAAGTTTCAATACTCTGATGGAAATAACAATGAATACAATGTATCTTAAAGTTGTAGTTCAGGGGTCATCTTCTACCGTAAAATTCTACACGGCAAAATTTAAATGCAGGCAAGATAAATCTTTTTGAGCGATTGTAGCCAACTTGATTCCATTTATACAAAAATTACGAAGATTCTAAATTAATACACAACAGTGTTATAAAATATTATTTGTCCCAGAAAGAGGCCATTTAGAAGCTACTGCCGGGGCACAGAGCAGATGACTGCAGGTGTTCCCTTGGTCGTCCGCTGCGCCCATGTATAGATACAGCCCGAGAGGCAGCGATCACATAGCTTCGCACCCAGCTATCATAAGGTCGACGTCAGTCAAACGCCGGCTTACTCGCTGCCTCGGGTGACGTCACAGCCAGACTGCATCTAAGCGCATGTTTTCGGTAGAAATAGGAAGTGAGTTCGCGAGGACTGTACACCGTCCTGGACCGCTTAGATTTCGCGGAAGTAACTGTATGCATGCCGCCCGTAATGTTAATAAAACCGCGTGGCAAGTGGTGAGATTATTTTCCACTTTTGCGGCGAGAAATTGACTTAAATTATTAGAAGCCAGGGCGAAAAACCATATATTGGGTACTTACAGTAAAGGTCTCCTGTGAACTGCTCATAGTGCCATTTATGATAGACATGTCAATGTTATTATTATTGTCAGGAATATTATTACGTTGTGCATGTGAAAGTTTATCAAATATATCAGTCAGTTAGAACTTAAAACTTTCATTTATAATCATAGTTCCTGACACCGCTGAGCAAACAGAGAGTAGAAACATTTCTTTCAGGGAACAAAAGAAGAATGTAGACTTTCAGGTGGAAACTATTATCAATATGTTATTCATCGCTTTCTGGGTGACCACAAAATAGTTTTCAGGAGCTCGTAGAAAACGGCGAACAATATTCCCTATTTCTTACTATTAACCCGCTGCCCCTCACAGGCGATGGAAATTCTTCCTCTGGTGTCATCTAATACTTCTGGTAATCCTGTACGGCTGGGAAGTGTGATCTGTAGCGCCAGATACAACCCTAAGAAGCCTACAGCACCTCGAGAACAAAGCCTTCCGTATCACTTCAGGTTCTGACAGGTACGTCTCAAAACACACACATACGAGACCTGTTGAATTAGCCCATCACATACACGCCCGTAAAGAATAAATTAAATTTTATGAAAAAAACGAAGATGTCACCCCATTTCCTCATACAACATTTAGGCCAAGAAGCACTTGTAGCATCTCACAAAGTTCCAGAATTAACACTTAGGCACCACTTTAGGGAGTAATGACATGTGCAAGCACTAAATCCAAACATTTACGTTAAACATACACACACACTTCTCCACTTCCCATTTTCCTAAACCCTAAGCGCGTTATAAAATCAGACGTGCGTAGTCCAGTGGCGCTTCAGAATTCAAACCCAGACATTGCCTCGTCGTAGGCGATGAGAGGATTAATTCCTATGAAGTCGCACGCGCACAGGAGTCACAAACAGTTGCTGTCTGTTCAGTGGCTTCTTTTTCGCTACAGCATTTCCGATAACCTTCCAACAGTTCTAAATAGGAACGAGATCAGACTTATTTTCTGGCCATTATAAGCTTTCAACTCTATTCTGTCTAACGAGAGTTTTTACCCGAAATGTAGAAATACGTAACAATTAAGTTGGTACACCACCTGTTTCACGCTTGATACAAAGAGTGATCACGTGACTTATCTTCAAAGTTCTGTGGCAAGGAGCACAATCATCCTAGAACATTTGTTTCCAACCTTTCTGAGATCATTACCCCTGATTGCAATCAGATGTTAGACGTTACCCCACTCCTCCCCCCTCCTTCCGCCATCATCAGCATTAGTGCCCACCTAAACTGTAGAATGAAAGACATTTCCTTGAACACCTACGTTTTTAAGGTAATGAATAATTAATAATATACAGTTTTTTAGGTGTTTTGTTAAGAACGAACTAAAGAGCCATTGAGACAATTGGTACTGCTTACTTCCAACGACCTTTCTTTTATGCAATGTTGCAGCAATTCTCATTGCATTGCATGCGCTGCCTAAAATTACTCCTCAGAAAAGTGAGCTAACTATCTACATTGAGGGTAGACTTCCTCTGTACCACTCACCTTGTGACTGACCCATTTACAATCAACAACTTATGCAGTACGTTTATTGCCTGTGAATCAGTTGAGTGCTGGACTCCTTCCTTGTGAACTGGCAGAAGTTGGAAGACTTCGGGTTGCTAATGCTTTGTACCTGACCACTTCCACCAATAATTATAATTACAATAATACTGTGTAGACCCTAAATCGGTGTAAGAGCATTACATAGTTTCTGTTGTATCGTATTGTCAATTAGTTCGTTTATTTATTGCAAAGTGAGTAGTGAAGCAATTGCTGGAGTTATTGTAGGAACTACGTACAACTCAGAGAAGTCATTTTCATGAGACATTTCAGCGCATGTGATATATATGTCTCCGTTTTAGTATCATAACTGCATGATACTTAGTACACGGTATGCGCAGTAGGTGAACTATGTAAGATGATCATACATTTCCATTGACTATGCCATTTGTGTAGTCCAGACGACCTAATCCGTGGGTAGGAATGGATCCCCAGACTTTCTGTTGTTTGACTGTTTCTGTTATACAAAAAGGCAAAAATTCATCACGCACTCTGCGACGCCCGGACGCTTTGCCGTCGGAACGATGGGAAGTAATATTAGACACAACTGAAAAGATTAGTTCGTTTCACATCTCCGGCGTACATGTCGCAGGCGGTTCTGCCCATTCAGACGCAGCAATAAAGGCTTTGTGGGATGGAGCTCCACGCCTATCGCACTTGGTCAGTCGGTACAGGGACAGTTTATGCTAGTTGTGTATGGCGCTGGAATTATCGTCCGATGACATCCCAGATGTGTTCGAGTGGAGTTGTAAGGTCCAGCTTGTCCAGCACGCAGACAGGTTGGTTTCAGGCCCCCAACTGGCCTCCTTCTAACCAACAGATGGCCATCACTGACACCGAAGCAGAAACAGCTTTCCTCAGAAATACAACAGACCTTCACACTATCTCCAACGATCTCTTGCTTGACAAAACTGAAGTTGCATATGGCCTTGGTTTGGGGTCACTGGAACGCACGCTACAGAGAGTCTGGCTCGGATCTATGTTCGAAGCAATCGATTTGCAACGGTTCGTTGTGTCACTGTGGTGCCCACAACAGTTCAAATTGCTGCTGTAGAAGCAATACAATTCGCCGGTTCCATATGCCGAATACGATGATCTTCCCTCTCGGTAGTGCTACGTGGTCGTCCAGAGCCCGCACGTGGTCGTCCGCAGCTCGGTCGTACATTCCCGTGACAATCGTTGCAATCAGTCATGTACAGTGGCTACATTCGTCACAAGTCTTTCCGCAATATCGCAGAAGGAGCATCCAGCTATTCAACGACCTCATCCAAAGTTATTGGGGTGTTGATATTTGCGTCTTTGTCAACCTTAAAAGCATTCTTTACTGGCATCAACTCACCACGTCCACTCTCAAAATAGTTACTGCATGTCCATCTATTGCTCGTGCCTTGTCCCACGGTGACGCAGGATCGGCCATGGTTAGTCGGATTTGGCATATTAATTTTAAGGGGTGGCCAGATGCCCTTCCTGTCGCCACAAGATACACTCCTGGAAATGGAAAAAAGAACACATTGACACCGGTGTGTCAGACCCACCATACTTGCTCCGGACACTGCGAGAGGGCTGTACAAGCAATGATCACACGCACGGCACAGCGGACACACCAGGAACCGCGGTGTTGGCCGTCGAATGGCGCTAGCTGCGCAGCATTTGTGCACCGCCGCCGTCAGTGTCAGCCAGTTTGCCCTGGCATACGGAGCTCCATCGCAGTCTTTAACACTGGTAGCATGCCGCGACAGCGTGGACGTGAACCGTATGTGCAGTTGACGGACTTTGAGCGAGGGCGTATAGTGGGCATGCGGGAGGCCGGGCGGACGGTACGCCGAATTACTCAACACGTGGGGCGTGAGGTCTCCACAGTACATCGATGTTGTCGCCAGTGGTCGGCGGAAGGTGCACGTGCCCGTCGACCTGGGACCGGACCGCAGCGACGCACGGATGCACGCCAAGACCGTAGGATTCTACGCAGTGCCGTAGGGGACCGCACCGCCACTTCCCAGCAAATTAGGGACACTGTTGCTCCTGGGGTATCGGCGAGGACCATTCGCAACCGTCTCCATGAAGCTGGGCTACGGTCCCGCACACCATTAGGCCGTCTTCCGCTCACGCCCCAACATCGTGCAGCCCGCCTCCAGTGGTGTCGCGACAGGCGTGAATGGAGGGACGAATGGAGACGTGTCGTCTTCAGCGATGAGAGTCGCTTCTGCCTTGGTGCCAATGATGGTCGTATGCGTGTTTGGCGCCGTGCAGGTGAGCGCCACAATCAGGACTGCATACGACCGAGGCACACAGGGCCAACACCCGGCATCATGGTGTGGGGAGCGATCTCCTACACTGGCCGTACACCACTGGTGATCGTCGAGGGGACACTGAATAGTGCACGGTACATCCAAACCGTCATCGAACCCATCGTTCTACCATTCCTAGACCGGCAAGGGAACTTGCCGTTCCAACAGGACAATGCACGTCCGCATGTATCCCGTGCCACCCAACGTGCTCTAGAAGGTGTAAGTCAACTACCCTGGCCAGCAAGATCTCCGGATCTGTCCCCCATTGAGCATGTTTGGGACTGGATGAAGCGTCGTCTCACGCGGTCTGCACGTCCAGCACGAACGCTGGTCCAACTGAGGCGCCAGGTGGAAATGGCATGGCAAGCCGTTCCACAGGACTACATCCAGCATCTCTACGATCGTCTCCATGGGAGAATAGCAGCCTGCATTGCTGCGAAAGGTGGATATACACTGTACTAGTGCCGACATTGTGCATGCTCTGTTGCCTGTGTCTATGTGCCTGTGGTTCTGTCAGTGTGATCATGTGCTGTATCTGACCCCAGGAATGTGTCAATAAAGTTTCCCCTTCCTGGGACAATGAATTCACGGTGTTCTTATTTCAATTTCCAGGAGTGTAGTTGCAGCATGTACTTAAGACAAACCTCGGTCTAAGGCGCTGCAGTCATGGACTGTGCGGCTGGTCCCTACGGAGGTTCGAGTCCTCCCTCGGGCATGGGTGTGTGGTTTTGTCCTTAGGATAATTTAGGTTAAGTAGTGTGTAAGCTTCGGGACTGATGACCTTAGAAGTTAAGTCCCATAAGATTTCACACACATTTGAACATTTTTATGACAAACCTTATTTACATATTTTGAGTGGCGCTACCAGCGCAGCCATTATGCCACTGGCTAGAAATCTGAACAGCTTCCATCTTTCAGATGCAGGAACACGGTTACCATCTTTGATTTATGTTGCACATCTCCTTCTTGCTGTCGCGATTTTTCTTCCGTCTGTGTCTTTTGTTACCTTTCTGTCATGCATTATCTTCGAGTGTTGAGAAACGTGTACTGAATGGTTATCCATCTAATTGGAGCTAAAGCTCACATCAGTGAATAGCAGGTGCAATCATTTGCTAACACCTTACACTAATGTTTCATGAAGCATACTGGCTACATCTTAATGTCTACATTGCTAGTGGATTTTCGCATTCTCTTAACGCATGTTACGTAATGTTAATTTACGAGTCCACCTCAAATGTCAGTTTTGTTCGTGAAGTGTTACCGTTCATGAGTTGTAATTTACCTGCATTTATTTTAGTTTTCCTGAGGTCCCGTCTATCCTTGTTCATGAGTTGCAATTTACCTGCATTTATTTTAGTTTTCCTCAGATCCCGTCTATCCTCGTTCATGAGTTGCGATTTACCTGCATTCATTTTCGTTTTCTCAGAGCCCACCTGTCCTAGCCTTATAAACCTACAACAGCCGGTACTTTGCATGCGATCCCGTGTAGCTGTTCTTTCCTTTCCACGTATCTAAGCTTTTTGATCGCCCGCAGTTTTCAGCTGTACCTGACAAGTTCCCACGTGTAGTACATTTCCTTGACTCAGAATCGATTCGTCTGTTTTCGAATGCTGAATTAATAGGCTTGTAGTTTAATAAGTGCCAACGGCCTTGCCGCAGTGGCAACACCGGTTCCCGTCATATCACCGAAGTTAACCGCTGTTGGGCTGGCCTAACACTTGGATGGGTGACCATCCGGTGTGTCGAGCGCCGTTAGCAAGCGAGGTGCACTCAGCCCTTGTGAGGCAAACTGAGGAGCTACTTGACTGAAAAGTAGCGGCTCCGGTCTCGTAAACTGACATACGGCCGGGAGAGCGGTGTGCTGACCACGCGCCCTTCCATTTCCGCATCCAGTGATGCCTGTGGGCTGAGGATGACACGACGATCGGTCGGTACCGTTGGGCCTTGCAAGGCCTCTGGGGACAAGAGTGAGTTTAATAAGTGGCGTAGTCTCTTTAGCTTGTCTTTAAACATGTTCTTATAGATTTGCACTTTATGCAGACTGTATTCACAACTGCACCGCACGGATTGTTCGAATAAGAAATACTCGCAATTAATGTTTTCAGATACATGTTCAAATTTTAGGGCTCAACTCTGCAGGCATTACTTAGATAAGAATAACTTGATCAACACAACAACAGCTAACTAACAATTGGGTTGAAATGCCAGGACTCAATAAGGACTAACATAAACTATAGAAGAAACAGTTACATTAAAATTAGTTTATCCTGCTGGAATATACTACATGATATAAAAAGTAAAAAAGTAATCTTACAAATCACCAAAATCCCGTATCGTACATTTTTCCTGTTTCGATCGTGAAATTAAAACAGATTGTAGTGGAGGTAAATTGTAGTACGTTCAGTAGTATTTCCAACAGTAGTTAGCATTTTCGTTAGCCTTCGACTTCGCGTTCCTTATTTTCCGTTCAAGATTCCTTGAACTGTTGTTGTGGATGTGACGTATTTGGTCGCTAAGTAACCTCACTGAAGCGTGGCTATTAGGCATCACGCACTGAAGAATTATACGTCTAGAACGAAATTATCACTCTGCAGCTGAGTATGCACTACTGATATGAAACTTCATGGCAGATTAAAAACGTGTGCGAACCGAGGCTCGAAATCGGGAACTTTGCCTTTCGCAGGCAAGTGCTCTATCAATTAAGCAACCTAAGCACAACTCACGACCCCTCGTCACAGCTTTACTTCCGCCAGTACCTCCTCTCCTACGTTCCAGACTTCACAGAAGCTGTCCTGGAAACTTGCAGAACTCGCACTCCTAGAAGAAAGGAAATTGCGGAGGCGGAGACATGGCTTTGCCAGAGCCTGGGGGACGTTTACAAAATGAAATTTTCGCACTGGAATGAAGTATGCGCTGTCATGGAACTTCCTGGAGGATTAAAACTATGTGCCGGAGCGAGACTCGAACTCAGGACCTTTGCCTTTCGCGGAAAAGTGCTGTACCAACTTTTTTGCTTTGTTCTCATTTTGTTCGTTAATGGCCGTTGTATTTGTTCTGGGCAGACGTCCCATGAAGCTTGTTCAATTTAACTGTTGCTCCATTAACTCAGGTTCTTTTTTTTTTTTCAGAGGCCAGCTAACCATCTGACCGAACACGTGGAGATACCGTGCCGGGTACCAACTGAGCTACTCAAACACGATTTAAGATCTGTCTGTATCCAACATGTGGACTCTCCCCCTTGATAATCCCTTTTTAGGCAACTGGGAGAAGTTTTATATGCATCTGCCGTGGAGTAAAATTCACGCAGACGCCCTGTAACTGCCTTACTGAGTCAGTGAACTTTACGAGATGCGTGTACGGACGTGATATTTGTGGTTCAGTATTTTCTTCCTACAATATAAACATCACTATGAGAAGGGCAACCATATTTCGTTGTGTCTGATCATACTCTAATGTATTGTTTATTCGCTAACGTTGGATATTGTTAACTCATACAGGATGACGTTACAAAATTTCAGGGATGATGGAGGGAGGGGTGGTGGTAGATGTACCAGTTTGTGGTAAGGGGCAGGGTACGGAAACGACGGAATCTAAAATTATGAGCGAAACTCGTTCTGAGTCCTCTGACAGTGAAATACATCCACCGGTATTGTTGCTGCTAGAGCCCTTATATATATTGAACGTTTTTTTTTTTCTTGTTTTGGCCCGTACTACCTCCTCCAGAAATACGGGAACGAAACAGATTGCAATGGATGAGATGTGTTTCACCGTATCGAAGATCAACAAGTGAGCTTAGTTCTTAAGGTATGTACATAGGAGCCATTGTCTACCACACTTTTCTTCCTGTTTTGGTCCGTACCACCCACACTGAATGTTTCCTACCCTGCAGTCTTAGCAACAACAGTACTGGTGCGCGTAATCCATTGGCAGGGGTATCATAACGATTTTCCCTTGTAACTTTCCACTCAGTCGTTTCCAGAACTTGATGCATTTTCCCTACTCCAGTATCCCTGAAAGTTAGTAACATCATCACGGAATCACCCTTTATATGCTATCAGCTGAAAGACTATCGGATTTTGTTGACTGAAACCGAAATAAACAAGAGGCTATATACATGGATTGTTGTGTGGAATACATATACTGTCATATATTTTCTGTACTATTTGCGGACTCAGGAGTATATAACCACACCAAGAGATACACACGACTTTAATGTCAAATTAGTGACTTTTGACGGCAGCAAAGTAACACAATATTATCTTTTTTTTTTGTTGTAGCTTAAGAACAGAATACGACGTAGAACTTAAATGAAACTATGAGTCTTGTATTGGCTGAAACGGGGCAACCTGTTAACATCATCAATTTTATCCCCTCCGGAAATTAATGAAAAAACTGCACGCTCATCTGAGCCTTCCAGACAGATGAAATCTATTTTAGGTGCATCCATTCTTGCTATTATGAATGGCGGGACTACAAACTATATCAATGTAATAAATATCGAAACAGTCGTCAGCTGTAAGTTCAACTCCAGTTTATTTACAGGCTACCGGTCTGGGCGATATCCGCCATCATCAGGTCTTCTGTTCTAGATCGTGGCTGAATTTTTCAGTGACAAAGTGTATGTACGTCATATATGAAAAATTAATCAGTCTTCCCATCTGTTTATGTACCCAAAACTTCAGCACATGTCACCAGCTACAACACAACACAATTGAAAAATCCAGCCACTATCTAGAACAGAAAGCCTACTAAAGGGCCAATATATTGCCGAAACCAAAAGCCTGTAAAATGAATTGGAGATGAATTTATAGCTGAAGGCATTTTTCATATTTATTATATGTAAAACTATGTGCCACATAGGAGCTTGAATTGAACCTTTGAAGTTTTTGAGCGAAGCATTTACAGCATGTGCCACACAGGCAGGACACATAGTCTACGATGAAAGACCCAAGTTTGCATGACAAATACGTAGGGACCTGTCTTCTATTCCCACTCTTGCTCAATTACAATGCCAGTCTGTTGCTAAGCCCTTCACTGCCATAACTCTTTTCCCGCTGATGCAGTTCTGGAACGCACGTCCCATAGAGTCTGCAATTAACGGTAATTAACGTCACTAGGAGATAGAAGCATTGGGGGATGTTGCTGTGATGGCTCTCAAGAGCGACTGTTACTGTCACTGACAGCCAATGATGTTTCAGCGTGGCATTTCCGAGTATACGTTGTAACTGTACTGCATTTGACTCCTGCTGATGATTGCCCTGTTTGTTATTGCGACGTAAGCGGATCGGCGTAGGTATTGCATGTGCAGCTACATTTGATAGTGCGAAAGAGGAGACCGGCAGTTGGCAGCACTGTTACCAGCTTTCAACGGAGAAGCGCAAACGGCTGCTGGAGGCACCGACGATACGTGAGTGAAAATAAAAGCTCTCTATAGCGCTGCGGAGACACTGAGGTGTTGCCACAGAGACGTACACAATATGGCGTTACGTGACTGATGCGTGAAGCTGCGGCGCCAAGTTCACTTCAACTGTCAGTGCTCTTCATTCACCGTACAGACTACAGGATGAAATATCTTTCTGGCTAACAGACTGCAGCGACGAGAGGGCGCTTTTCCGGCGTGCAGCTAACCGCACTTGACAGGGCTCTGCCAATTAGAGTTGTAAAAGTAAGTAAGTTACTAGCTATTGTTGAGACACAAAATCGATACAAAGTATTCGTTACTCGTTGCTTTCGTTACTGTATGTCGGTACGTACAAATGTCTTTTTGGAATTTATTATGAGCTCTTCTCTGTCCGAGTGTGAGTGTCGACAAAAATCGACTTTGCTTTACTTCCTGGCTCTTCTCCGAAAAAAAAAAAAATATTATTACCTTCTTTTCCACTACATGACCAATGTACTACCCACTGTATTAAATCATCATTGCAGTGAACTCACGTGAATTATACACTGAAGAGCCAAACAATTATCGTGTAGGACCCCGCGAACACGCAGAAGTACCGCAGTACGTCGTGGCACGGACTCGTCTAATGTCTGAAGCAGTGCTGGAGGGAACTGACACCGTGTATCCTGTGGGACTGTTCATAAATCCGTAAGAGAGGGTCGATATCTCTTCTGAACAGCACGTTGCAAGACATCCCAGATGAGCTGAATAATGTCTGTGTCTGGGGAGTTTGGTGGCCAGCGGAGATCTTTAAACTCACAAGAGTGTTCCTGTAGCCTCTCTGTATCAATTCTGGACGTGTGGGGTGTCGCATCGTAATGCTGGAATAGCCCAAGTCTGTCGGAATGCACTATGGACATGAATGGAAACAGATCAGACAGGATGCTTACGTACGTGTCACCTGTCATAGTCGTATCTAGACGTATGAGGGGTTCCATATCACTCCAGCTGCACACGCCCCACAACATTACAGAGCCTCCAACAGCTCGAACAGTCCCCTGCTGACATGCAGGGTCCATGCATTCATGAGGTTGTCTCCATACCCGTACTCGTCCATCCGCTCGATACAATTTGAAACGAGACTCATCCGACCAGCCAACATGTTTCTAGTCATCAACCGTACAGCGGCGTTGTTGACAGGCCCAGGCAGGGGACAAAGCTTTCTGTCGTGCAGTCATCAAGGATACACGAGTGGGTCTTCGGCTCTGAAAGCCCATATCGATGATGTTTTGTTGAATGGTTGGCACGGTGACACTTGTTGATCGCTCATCATTGAAATCTGCTGCAATTTGCTGAAGGGTTGCACTTCTGTCACGTTGAACAATTCTCTTCAGTCGACGTTGGTCCAGTTGTCACAGGATCATTTTCCGGCAGCAGCGATGTTGGAGATTTGATTCATGATATTCACAGTACACTCGCGAAATCGTCGTACGGGAAAATCCCCACTTCATCGCTACTTCGGAGATGCTGTGTCCCATGCCTCGTGCGCCGACTGTAATACCACGTTCAAACTCACTTAAATCTGGATAACCTGCCATTGCAGCAGCAGTGAGCAATCTAACAACTACGCCAGACACTTGTCTTATACAGGCGTTGCCGACCGCAGCGCCGTATTCTGCCAGTTTACGTATCTCTGTACTTGAAAACGCATGCCTTTATCAGTTTCTTTGGTGCTTCAATGTATAACGAGTTATCTAAAGTAGAACTACTCTCCACTTAGATTACAATTTAATTTAAAAATCGAACTGAACACATTTAAGAAACGTAGGTAGGACGAATTAATTTACGTAGGATACACTCAGTTCCCTAAAAAGCCTCTGATGCCATCTACAGCCCGTGCACCGAGTTTTAAATCAGGGCACTAAGTAAAAGTATCCGTGAGTAAGGAATTGGAGGCCTGTTATTATTACGTATTCGGCCTCAGCCGAACACGAACTAGATGCAAGGAAGAAAACATGGAGACCACCAAAATATAGACAGTACTCTGTGTCACTAGCGATTTGGCCAACTGAGAATAAGAATTCGGAAACTACTGCTTGGGCACGAACTCCATGAGGGGAAAAGGAGGTGCGATTAGAGATAGTTTCGTCTCTCCGTATAAGCTGAAGATCACGAAATAGAGGAATACAAAAACTATAGGATTTACTCCACTCGGCACGAACAGCGTGCGAAAACAAAACAAGCGAGTGACGCAACATTTCAGGCACTAACGAAACGGTACCTTGAGTGTCGTGGCTTACTTGCAAGCTAGTAACGAATACGTACGGTACCCAACAACTTTGCTGCCTATCCGTGCAAAACAGGAAACACGTTGAAAATGCGGCACTCCAGAAAAATCTACGATTCGCTAGCAGTTGCCCCGTATCAGTCAGTTCACTGAAACGTCAATGACGAAGTTTTTCTATGCGAAGTATGGTGGACCGCTGGACAGTATAATTCTTTTGTGGTGGTCGTTCCTGGAACGAGCTCTCTACACTGTATCATTACCGATCCATCTTGAACCAAGCGTGGTTAACGGACTGGGCTTTCATGCGAATCTATTACATAAAACTCATACTTGCACTTTCCGTGATTTGTGTAACAACTTTAACCAAACGGTGGGACGGTTCCATTGAAACAGACAGTATCAAGTCTTGTCTACCCTTCTCGTCCCCTAGCTTGTGCACTGTCTGTTCAAATGGTTCAAATGGCTCTGAGCACTATGGGACTCAACTGCTGAGGTCATTAGTCCCCTAGAACTTAGAACTAGTTAAACCTAACTATCCTAAGGACATCACAAACATCCATGCCCGAGGCAGGATTCGAACCTGCGACCGTAGCGGTCTTGCGGTTCCAGACTGCAGCGCCTTTAACCGCACGGCCACTTCGGCCGGCTCACTGTCTGTTAAGACCTAGTCGTCGAAGAGACATGAAACCATGAACTTAACTTCCATCTAAGCCCACAGGCGTCGGTACCTTTCTCCTTCTGTGATTCTGCCACGGGAAAAGTTAGATTTTTAACCTGACAGGATTCGTATTATTCTCTGTAAATTTTATTTTTAATGTAATTCTGTAGACTGTGACTATACATACTACCCGACAAAAGAAGTGAAGCACCTGTCACATATTGCCGAATGGCAGTGTAACTTCGTGCACGGATACACACAATGTGATCAAAAGTATCCGGACACCTGGCTGAAAATGACTTACAAGTTCGTGGCGCCCTCCATCCGCAATGCTTAAATTCAGTATGGTATTGGCCCACCTTTAGCCTTGATGCCAGCTTCCACTCTCGCATTCATACGTTCAATCAGGTGTTAGACGGTTTCATGGGGAATAGCACCCATTCTTCACGGAGTGCTGCACTGAGAAGATTTATCGATGTCGGTCGGTGAGGCTTGGCACGAAGTCGGCGTTTCAATACATCCCAAAGGTGTTCTATGGGATTCAGGTCAGGACTCGGTGCAGGACAGTCCATTACAGGTATGTTATTGTCGTGTAACCACTCCGCCATAGGCCGTACATTATGAACAGGTGCTCGATCGTTTTAAAAGATGCTGTCGCCATCCCCGAATTGCTTTTCAACAGTGGGAAGCAAGGAGGTGCTTAAAACATCAATGTAGGCCTGTGCTGTGATAGTGCCACGCAAAACAACAAGGCGTGCAAGCCCCCTCCATGAAGAACGCGACCACACCATAACATCACCGCCTCCGTATTGTACTATTGGCACTACACACGCTGGCATCTGACGTTCACCGGGCATTTTCTATAACCACACCCTGCCATCGGATCGCCACGTTGTGTTCCGTGATTCGTACTCCACATAACGTTTTTCCACTGTTCAATCGTCAAATGTTTACGCTCCTTACACCAAGCGAGGCGTCGTTTGGAATTTACTAGCGTGATGTGTGCCTTATGAGCAGCTGCTCGACCATGAAGACCAAGTTTTCTCACCTACCGCCTAAATGTAATAGTACTTGCAGTGGATCCTGATGCAGTTTGGAATTTCTGTGTGATGGTCTGGATAGATGTCCGCCTATTACACATTACGACCCTATTCAACTGTAGGCGGTCTCTGTCAGTCCACAGACGAGGTGGGTCTGTACTCTTTTGTGCTGTACGTGTCTCTTCACTTTTCCACTTCACTATCACATCGGGAACAGAGCACCTAGGGATGTTTAGGAGCGTGGAAATCTCGCGTACAGACGTATGACATAAGTGACATCCAGTCACGTGACCACGTTCGAAGTCTGTGAGTTCCGCGGAGCGCCCCATTCTGTTCTCTCACGATGTGTAATGACTACTGAGGTCGATAATATGGAGTACCTGGCAATAGGTGGCAGCACAATGCACCTAATATGAAAAACCTATGCTTTTGGGGGTGTCCCGATACTTTTGATTAGATTTTCGATCATGGCGCCAGGTAGAGCTTTCACCAGAATACGTTAGAATCCTTCGGGTTAACGTTGTTACCAGGGCTGATAGGGGAGTGAACTGTTTCAGATGTTGAGTGCTCACTGTGAGGAACACGAAGATAACGAGTAATCAAAATGGCTCTCAGCACTATGCGACTTAACTTCTGAGGTCATCAGTCGCCTAGAACTTAGAACTAATTAAACCTAACTAACCTAAGGACATCACACACATCCATGCCCGAGGCAGGATTCGAACCTGCGACCGTAGCGGTCGCTCGGCTCCAGACTGTAGCACCTAGAACCGCTCGGCCACTCCGGCCGGCTGATAACGAGTAATCCCGTGAAACAGTATTGTTAGTACCTGACGGAGTTTGGAAATGGTCTTACTGTCGGTCCCCACTCAGCTGGCTGCTCGGATCGTGAAATATCCAGATTTTTGGAGAATTCTGATTCGGCAGTTCCAGAACTGGGACTGTGTGGGTATGTACATGTGTCGGTCAATCACGTCTGACCACTGCAAATGTGTTTCGTAGCATTGTGCACCAAGCATATAGTACCACCTTCACATCCACATCTCCCATCCGAGAACACGTAATGGGTGCCCTGGAACATTCTGGGTCACCCATACCATTGGCCGGAGCCAAGCAGCCGCCTGACGAGGGCATTACCGTTCCATGCGTAGACTGCCGTCAGCACCACTACACAAACAACTGCGTTTGGATTGGTGCCGTGACTCGGATTCGGACACTGCTAATGTATCATGTCAAACTGTGTTCAGCGGTGAACAGCAGTTGTGCACTTCCCACAGGACAATCGTCAGTGAGTGGGAAGCAGACACTGCTGATGGATGGTGTTTAGTTGTGTTCAGAGGTGAACAGCAGTTGTACACTACCCCAGAGGACAATCGTCGGTGAGTATGGAGGTGACATGCGAAGAGATCTCGTTCTTCCAATTCCTTGGAGAGATGCAGCAGTGTTATTTTGGCAGCCTGGTAGGGAGCCATGGGTATAGTGGCTGAGGGAACACTGACAGCACAACGGTACGTCATTGTCATCCTGAAACCTCACGTGTTAGCTCTCATCCATCACTATTGTGGTGCCATTTTCAACAGGGTAATGCTCGTCCACGTGCGCCATCTTTATCTCTCTCAACCTGTGCCCAGCAAGATCCCATAGATGTCCCTGATAAAACATGTGTCGGATCAGCTATGATGTCAGCGTAGTCCAATATATCATCTTGATGTTGAAGCTCTTTTTTTTGTTTACTTTAACATACATATGTTTTTGGATTGGCTCCTCGTTTATAAAAAAAAATTTTTTTTTTATCGCAAACATACTTCACTGCAGTTGCAGCATCTTCACTGGGTTTTTATTTTATGGATGTTACACGTAAAGAATGTTCTTTACTGCTTATACACAAGTAAACATTAGTTTTTAAATCATAATTACAAATTTTTGAAGAATACCATCGGTTATGTATTCACACCTTTTTACCACATGGTACGGTCTTCCTGAGGTATTATGTTTTTATAGTGCCCGTTTTCTTTCACAGTTTGAGCAACCATATGCAATATAATGTAGACAAATTATTGAAGCAAAAATTACAATTTGGAAACTATTATGGTTATGTCTGAAATTAATTAATTCTATGTGGAAGGTTATGTGAGTCTGTATGTGTGTCTATTTACATTACGTTTCACTTGCGTTTTCTTTTTTCCTTATCTTTACCGCGAAGTTCCGCACACTGAGCAGTCACTGTCACTGTTTCACTGTTTACCAGCTGTAAAAACAAGATGGCGTACAGTGGAACAGTTGAAGATGTTCCTGGTGGTTGTTTTGAAGCTTTCAGAGGTGAATGTGCCGTTTTGTGTGTGTGTGTGTGTGTGTGTGTGTGTGTGTGTGTGTGTGTGTGTGTGAAAGAGAGAGAGAGAGAGAGAGAAGGATTGAGGATTTTTAATACATTTTTCCTTTTCAGTTTTATGTGTGTGTGATGGTGAAGGATAATAAGGGGGGGGGGGGTTCTATGGGTCTACTTCTTCTTCTTCCAGTGGCACTACAACCTGGGGTGGGACTTGGCCTCCTCAATAATTTACTGCCATTCCTCTCTGGACTTAGCAGTGGATCTCTAGTTACGGCAACCGCCTCAGGCAGCGTCCTATCCAATTTCGTCACTCCATCTCAACCTAGGTCGTCCTCTTGCTCTTATTCCTCCAGGTTCACTGCAACAGGCGTTCCTTGTGGGATCTGTCTCATTGAGTCCCATTACACGTCCAGCTCACCTCAGTCTACACAGCTTTATGAACTTAACCACATTATCCTCCTTACAGCAGTCGTAAATTTCGTCATTCCTTCGCCTTCTCCAGGTTCCATTTTCATATACGGGTCCAAAAATCCTTCTCAGTATACTTCTTTCAGGTGATCTCAGTTTGTTTTCACCCTGCTTTGTAATTGTCCATGTTTCTGAGACATAAGTATGTACTGAGCATATCAGTGCATTATAAAGTCGGCACTTATTCCCTCGTGATAGAAGCTTGGATTTAAAATGTCCCAACATTCCAAAGAAGCATCGGTTAGAATCACTTATGCAGGCCTTAATTTCAGTGAAGGTGGTGCCATTTGCTTCTATCTTAGAGCCCATATAGGTGAAACATTCCACTCACTCAATTGTCATTCCATCAAGGTTTATTGGGGCTATAAGGGTTGGTTAGTGCCAATATATATATATATATATATATATATATATATATATATATATATATATATATATATATACTTCGTCTTTCCATCATTAATTCTCAGGTAAATCGTCTCTGCACTCAGTTTTAGAGCTGAAAATACATTTTGTAGATCTCTAACTGTTCTGCTCAATAAATGCAAGTCATCTGCATATCCCAACTTTTGTACAGACTTATAGTGGATAATTCTTCTTGTCTGAATACCCGATTTGCGCACCACTTTTTCAGGTGCCAGGTTGAAAAGTAGGCAGGAAAGCCCATCTCCTTGCCTTAGCCCAGTTCGAGAGGGAAACTGAGGCGATAGCCCCTGTAGTTGCTGCATTCAAATAGATCTCTTTTCTTATGCACCAGACACACTGTCCCTACATTCCATTCTGCTAGTAACTATTCCTTTTCCCAGATGCGACACACAGTCTTGTAGATCCTACGATTTAGCTCAACTCCCCCTGCTTTCAGTAGTTCAGATATTATATTGTCAGTCCCTGGTGCTTTATTGTTCTTCAATCGGGCAATTGCTTTCTTCTCTTTGGGAAGGGACTATGGCGTCATCTTCTGGAGGGACTGTCATATCTTCAATAGAGTACTCTCAAGCATTCAACAGTTCACTGAACTACTCTACCCAACGCTCCAATACCTGTTGATCATCGGTTAGTAGTGTCCCATTTTTACTTTTACACAGGTTGGTGCGTAGCTTAAATGCTCTTATTTCACTATTTATTTTCTGATGAAATTTTCTAACATTATTTTTTTCCAGTTGTGTCCAGTTCTCCAATCTGCTTTCTTTCCTAGTCCCTTCTCTTTCTCCGATGCAATTTTCTCTCTTCTTTCCTTCTATCCTGATAATTTCTTACCGCTAGACGCGTATATGATTTCTCAAGCATTCTCCTGTATGCCAGACTTTTCTCCTGACTTATTCTCTTACATTCTTCATCAAACCAGGAATTCCTCTGTTGTTTACCTTCTTTCCCTAACACTTTTTCTGCTGCTTTAATGACTACATTTCTGCAAGCGTTCCATTCCTGATCCAGATTGTCACTTACGCTAGGGGTGTATGATGCAAGATTCTCAGCTACCTTCTCAGAGTACGTTTTAGAAATGTCTTCATTTTTCAGCTTCAATACCATATACCTACTTCGAGATGTTCGTTTTACTTTTCTTGCATTGGATATTCGAGCACTTAGTTTTTCAGTTACAAGGTAGTGGTCTGAATCTACATTAAATCCTCTGTAAGTGTGTAAATCTAGTAAGTTTAAGGAATGCGTACCATCAATAATTACATAATCAATTTGGTAGAAGGTACGCTGATCAAGGCTACACCACGTTGCTTTATGAATCCTTTTGTGTGGGAGCTTAGCACTACCTACAGCCATGTTAACTTACAGTGCAAACTGAATGACTCTGTGTCCATTGTCATTTGTGTATTCATGAAGGCTGTGCTAACCAATTGCAGGGAGGTAATGGTCTTCTTTACCAATCTGTGAATTGAGGTATCCAATAATTATTTTAATGTCGTACACAGGGCATATGTCGTAAGTACTCTCGAGGTTCTCAAAGAAGGTGTCTTTATCCTGGTCATCTGATATTTCTGTGGATGCATGTACATTGATCAGTGAGTAGTTTGAGAATCAGGACTTCAATCTCATTTGCGAGATTCTCGATATTATTCCAGTGAATACACTCACTAGGTGCTTAAATTTTTGTCTTACCGTGAACCCTGTACCAAATTCATGGTGTCTCTTTGGACCTTGCTAGAAAATTATCCAGCTTCCCATATCAAGCACTCCGTGTTCAGCCCATCGCATTTCCTGTAGGGCAATTATGCCTGCCTTGGTTTCATTGAGTTGATCTATCAGTGACATCAGGGTCCCCGCCCTGTATAGCGATTGTAAGTTCCATCTTCCAATAAAGACATCAGTTTTTCGTTTTCGTTTGCCTTTAACAGTGCCATGTCGTCGTACATATATCCGTTTGGCTTCTTTACTTTGAGGTTTCTGAACAAGGATTTTTTTACAGGAAGGGTTTGTTAGCCGCTTTCCCAACTCCCAACTTGGAGGACCAGGATTTCTACGAGGTTTACTCCTTTAGGGAAGCTGGCTTCACTACGCCTATAGAGCCCTCCCTGCCCTATGTTGTGGGACACATTTTGTCGGGCTCCTTTGTCAAGATCAACCCTGTCTGTATCTACGATACCGCCGACACAGCTCTTGACTTCATCAGAGCAGGCAACCCCCCCCCCCCCCCCCCAACCCTGGCTCTGAAGGTGCCTTCGATATGACAGTATCCCCTGGGAGGCGTTATATATGTTGGTGTTATCTAACAATTCTTTGAGGGCAGAGACCAGAGATCCATTGCAGAGAACTGTGTTTTCATTTATTAATTGTTTTCCTTCAACTATGGCTTTTTGTATTTGCAGTTTTCTTCAATTATTATATTTTATGGAGGGCTGCTGCTGCATTTGAGAATTTTCCAGTCAGTATTGATGTCTGTTGGGCTGTGTTTCTTGTCCATACGGTGTTCAGCAAATGTGGAATGACAGCCGTTATTTTTTAATGATCTTCTGTGTTCTGTGTATCTGGTATTAAATGATCTGCTTGTCTGTCCTACATAAAATAAAATTCATCATAGAAACCGAAAACTTCAAAATGGTAAATTTCCTTGACATCACAACATACAGGCACAACAACCAACACCAGTCCTCCAGATTCAGGAAAGTGACCACCACCAGCACAGCTATTCACAAACATTCTAATCACCCAACTGCACCCAAACTAACTGGTTTCCGATATGTGCTGCACATGATACCAATACTACTGATAAACTGACCCACAAGATTAGAAAGGACACCCCAACGCACAAAAACAAAAGGCTTCTCACCAACGTACAAACACACAAAACGGATATATGTGCACAAATTAACAAGAACATCCACAACAACAAACAAGTAGTTCCCTGTTACTTACAACAATAAAGCGGCCCACATAATAGGCAACACACTCAAAAAACAAGGGCTAAAAACAGCCTACAGGACAGACAACTCAACACAGAGAAAACTAAGGACAACCAGCACAAGCACAGACAAACACATCTGGTATGTACCAAGGAACATGTCAGGACTGCAAAGCAGTTTTTATAGGACAGACAAGCAGAAACCTTACTACCAGATACACAGAACAAAGAAGAGCATTAAAAATTAACAGCTGCCATTCCAAATCTGCTGAACACTCATGTACAAGAAACATAGCCCAACAGATATCAATACTGACTTGAAATTTCTCAAATGCAGCTGCAGCCCCCCCGCACAACGCGATAATCGATTACATATTCGCGCTAGGCGCCCGAATTACTGCCACGATTCAAATTCTACACTTCTTTCTTCAGGGTAATGGAGGTCAGAGCTAAAGTTACGATGGTGGCTGACTTCTGCACCAATCTTCATAAACAAGCAACACAAAGCGGAGAAGTCAATAGCCTGGGTAAAAGTGCCTTGGAGAGCGTATAGCCGCTACTTTTACTACTAAGGTTGAGTGCGTCCACTGTCCAGAAATAGTTCTTGCCGCCCACCTAACCAGGAAGGATGCGCGGCTTCTAAGCAGTGCTTTTAAGTCTGCTGTTCCGTTATGGCGCCTTTTTGGGGGGTACTGAGAAAAAAATTTTGTTTTTGCACGACAGCGTGGCTACGAAACATTTTTAAACGAACCAGCTTTTTTTTTCTTTTACCTCTATACGGCTTTATGAGACTTCTTTACCAACACACTTGCTGGTATCTAAAATTAATTCTGACCTTATCATCCGATGCTCCTTTACTTGACAACACATCGACAAGTCTATATACAAGGTGTTACAAAAAGGTACGGCCAAACTTTCAGGAAACATTCCTCACACACAAAGAAAGGAAATATGTTATGTGAACATGTGTCCGGAAACGCTTACTTTCCAAGTTAGAGCTCATTTTATTGCTTCTCTTCAAATCACATTAATCATGGAATGGAAACACACAGCAACAGAACGTACCAGCGTGACTTCAAACTCTTTGTTACAGGAAATGTTCAAAATGTCCTCCGTTAGCGAGGATACATGCATCCACCCTCCGTCGCATGGAATCCCTGATGCGCTGATGCAGCCCTGGAGAATGGCGTATTGTATCACAGCCGTCCACAATACGAGCACGAAGAGTCTCTACATTTGGTACCGGGGTTGCGTAGACAAGAGCTTTCAAATGCCCCCATAAGTGAAAGTCAAGAGGGTTGAGGTCAGGAGAGCGTGGAGGCCGTGGAATTGGTCCGCCTCTACTAATCCATCGGTCACCGAATCTGTTGTTGAGAAGCGTACGAACACTTCGACTGAAATGTGCAGGAGCTCCATCGTGCATGAACCACATGTTGTATCGTACTTGTAAAGGCAAATGTTATAGCAGCACAGGTAGAGTATCCCGTATGAAATCATGATAACGTGCTCCATTGAGCGTAGGTGGAAGAACATGGGGCCCAATCCAGACATCACCAACAATGCCTGCCCAAACGTTCACAGAAAATCTGTGTTGATGACGCGATTGCACAATTCCGTGCGGATTCTCGTCAACTGGCGGTGAATCGAGGAAGTACGGTACATACTGACGAAACTAAAATGAGCTCTAACGTGGAAATTAAGCTTTTACGGACACATGTCCACATAACATCTTTTTTTTATTTGTGTGTGAGGAATGTTTCCTGAAAGTTTGGCCGTACCTTTTTGTAACACCCTGTATATCTCTAGTAAAGTTGATTTGGCAGGTAAATTTGCGTATTAAGTTTCCCAGCTGGCTTGACATGCACGGAATTGACCCGCGGTCGTTGGACTTGCAATTTCGCCTTTTGTCTGAATTTTCGGTTAAATTAATTGATTAAATTTGTACTCTCTCTTTGCATGTGCTGGACATAAAGGTCAATAGTAACTCTTCACGTGTTTGGGAGGCATTATGGAATAGTCTGTGGTTTACAGTTTCAACAGTGAGGTGTAAAGCAGAGATTTCCAGTCTTCTCAGTTCGTATGACTCGCTCTCCCGACAATGCCTGTCGATGTTCGTCACATTTGTATTGAACTACAGAAGTTTTTGGAGAAGTGAATGTTTTTTCGAGAAAGCTTATAAACATTATACCAGATCATTGTCGTCGACGGACCGTTTCAATATCGTAACTAATATCATTTTGTAATATGGCGCTCTGTTTCCAGCAATAGCTACCAGGCAGAAAAATTGTCAAGTCACCCTTGGGTAAACATTTAAAGTATGAAATGAATCGGTTACTGCGCTCTAGTCTCGCTGTTAGAAGCTAGCAAGACAGCAAAAAAGTATTTGTAATTACCTCTATCTTACGAAAAATGGCAGAGCGAAAAATAGAACAGGCAGTAGACAAAAGTAAAACATACTTAGTGATGAGATTCCGTTTCCTGCTGCAGTAGCATATAAGCCGACACGAAACTTTAATAGTTTCTCTCCTGCAGGGAGAGGAACAAATTGAATTGCTCAGTTCCTCAGCTACTCACCATTTCATTCTGCTGTACTCCATTACAACTGTTTGGCTTAACAGCTCTTCATAACACAGTCTCATTTCTAGACACTATAAATTCCGTTGTATTGACCTTGCCGTCTTTGACGGAATTACGTCATCAGGAAACATCAAAGGTTTTATTTATTCCCCCTGAAACTTAATTTCTTTACCAAATTTCCCCTTGCTTTCTTTACTCCACCTTCCACTGCAGTGAAACTCCAATGAATGGCAGGATTCACCATCTTAATTTCTGAACCAGTTTTTAGCCACATAAATACTGGTTGCGTCTACAAAGAGGGTTTACCGTTTCATGTTATTCTTTTCCATCGTCTTGTTGGAGATTTGAGGGGATGTCACTGCTTTTATATAAATGCACGACATCTGGAATCCTATGGCTAAGAAGGATGTTGACGAATGTTATATATTTGTCGAGCAGTTCTACAACATGATATTTATTACACAGACTAAAGTATTTTGTAATATGAGAGTGAGAAAACAGTAACAATTTACTGAAATGATCTAAAAAAGTACAACTCATATTTATGTCCTGGTGATCACTGGACTAGGCTAAAAAAGACATAACTTATGCTTGCCTAATATACGAGGGTTGGAACTTAAATAGTGGCAACTATTTATTCGCAATCGATACAAAAGAGTTACATGTTTGCACGTGTTACTGTTCTTCAAAGTAGTCACCAGTGTTGCGTAGAACCCGTTGCAAGCGATGTGGAAGGCGTAGTATACCGTTAGCAGAGGCTGTTCTGTTAATGGTGCGAATGGAGCCGTCTACTGCCTGTCGAATCTCTGAAGCGAATGCCACGAAGTGGTTCCTTCATCTTGGGAATCAAATCATAGTCACAAGGACTTGAGTCCGGGGAGTATGGTGGACTGTACAGTACTTCCCAGTCCAATCGACCGGACAGAGCAGCCACAACTTGCGCTGTATGCGACCGCGCATTGTCGTGCATAATGATGGGTGGGTTGCGCAGAAAGTGTCGCTGCTTCTGTAGAAAAGCTGGTCGCCGGTGACGCTCCAAAAACGAACAGTAATACTGTGCACTGACGGTCTGCCGTGGAGGAACATAATGTGTTAGGATAACACCATCATAGTCGTAAACGATTAACACCATAACTTTCACTATCCTGGAGCTCTGGCGTACTTTCACGGCGACCCATAATGACGCCATTCGTTGGATTGGAGTTTCAGTTTTGGCTCGTACGATGTGGCCCATGTCTCATCCAGTGTTACGATACGGCGTAAGAAAGCTTCTCATTCGTGCTCATAGGGCTCCAAGTGCGTCTGAGCAGTGTCGTAACGCATCCATTTCTGCATTTCCGTCAAGTCATGAGGAACCCATCGTGAAGCAATTTTTCGCATGCCCAGACGTTCCTTCAGGCTCTTCAGGCTGCGAAGCACAGTCGTATGCGCTAATCCGGTTATGTGGGCGAGCTCACGAATCGTATGGCGTCGATCACTGTCCACAAACGCGGCAACAGCATGCACTTCTTCAGGACGACCTGTCCCATGCATGTCTGCCACCTTTGTTGAATGCTTTTACCCAACGTGCCACTGTTCTGTACGGCAATGGCGATTTCCCGCACGCCTCTTGAAGACCTTGATGACACTGTCGTGGTGTACGACCTCTGGTACATTCAATCTTGTTCCAGCTCCGTTGTTCCTGATTCGAAAACGTAGTTACACCGTTACGTTAGACCGCTCGCCCCCAAGTGATTGTTTCCCTCGATTGTTCACACGCCAGTGACATGGAGACGGGCGCGTCCATGTGCTCGGAGATAAGGTAGGTATGTCAACAACATGTGCTATCAGCGACAATAGTAGATTCCATGGCATAGTGTCTCCACAGCAGTGTTGCCACTATTTAAGTTCCAACCCTCGTATATAGGCGCATGTCATTATCTCCAACAATGATTTCCGTCTGTGTACGTGTTATTCTCCCATTTTTGCAATGTCATTTTGATAACTTTGCTCAATGCGGGTGAAATTTTAATCTTAACGGTAACATTAGATATCACGTAGGCGTCCTTAGAAGACAACGTGTGGCTGAGAACACTGCGGTAATGGTGCAAAATGAAAGTTTCTCTGCTTATGACCGATTAACATCCTGTAATGTAGAAGTGGTTTTCACCGCATGTGATGAATGTGGCCTGTTTTTCACAGGTCGCTCAGTATTTTGTCAGTACCGTTTTAAAATGCCGTTACTCGAAATGTACTTGACTAACTTCACAAAAACTTTCTTCTGTAACGCAGTCAACTTCTATAAGCAGCAAGTTCAGTAACTTTTATTCTGTGAGTGGCATATCACAAAACTGATCTGCTGCCAGGATCATTATCCGGTGCGCACCGCGTTACCAGTATTACCGACAAACTAAGAATTATTAGACCAAAGCAAATAAAGAGCCTTGCTATTTATATTCAGAGTAATTAAACTTAATGAAAATTGATAGCCCCGGAGCTTTACAGGGCAAAGCACTAATTGCAAGATGCGCTGTGCCTTGCAGTATTTAATCTGCACAGAGAACTAATTAAATCTTCTTATCTCGCTCTTCAAATTATTCTTACTTTTTTTTACTAACTACGTCGACTCCACAGCAATAATTTGGGTTATCGCCTTTTATTTCTTTCCATTTTCCAACATTATTCCATTAAGAAAACGATTTGCCTGTCGGACTACAGCCAGCGCTTACACGTTGTGTCTGTTATTTGGATTGCCAGTTCTGTTAAGTTTACGTGTTCATTTAGAAAAGCGGTAACAATAAATAATCAAATAAAACGATGTTGCTTATTACCACTTAGTTAGTTTTTGATCTTGTTATCGGAAAGGGTGTAACGCAAAATTATCTGAATGTAATCATTCATCACCAGTATCATTTATTCATTTTCGTCTCAACACTGATTCATCATTAGTCGATTTACATAATTCTGACGAGTGCTTTGACCTCATTTCTCCATTCATATCTCAAGTAACTGTATCTTCAACATAACATCTCCATCCACAGCGAGCATTACGTTTTCTTAATACAATGTGAGGAGGAAGGCCGGTCATCTTCTTCGCCTGAGCCAAACATCTATATGCTGTTCCTCCTAGTTGCCTATTGCCTTCAAAATGAAAGATAGTCATTTCCAAATTATTCTCTCGTCTTCCAAAAATATACCCAAGGACTTTGTAACTTCGTATTATCATTTTCTCTTCTTTACTTGTTTCGATAACACTATTTCTGGAGCAAATTAACCGTACCGTCAGTGGGTTTACTTGCGTGCCTCAGAAATATGGATAGCCGTACAGTAGGTGTAACCACAACGCAGGAGAATTTGTTGAGAGACAAGACAAACGTGTGATTGCTAAAGACGGGCAGCAGCCTTTTCAGTAGTTGCAGGAGCAACAGTCTAGATGACCAACTGATTCGGCCTCGTATCATCAACAAAACGACCTTGTTATGCTGCTACTGCGAACGGCTGAAAGCATTACATCCGTTATTTTTCCCAAGGACTTGCAGCTCTACTGTATGGTTAAATGATGATGGCATTTCCTTGGGTAAAATGTTCCGGAGGTAATATACACCCCCACTCTGATTTGTGGAGGGGGCTACTCAGGAGGATGTCGTCATCAGGAGGAACAAAATTGGCATTCTACAGATTGGAGCTTGAGATGTTAGTTCTATTGATCGGGCAGGTGGGTTAGGAAACTGTAAAATGGAGATTGATAGGCTGAAGTTTGATACAGTGGGAATTAGTGATGTTCAGTGACAGGAGGAAGTGGATTTCTGGTCAGGTGAATAGGAAGTTATAAATACAAAGTCGTGTAGGGGTAATGCAGGAGTGGGTTTAATAATGAATAAGAAAATAGGAATGCGGGCAAGCTAGTATGAGCAGCAGAGTGAACGCATTATCGTAGCCAAGATAGATACGAAGCATACACCTACAACAGTAGTACAAGTTTACATGCCAACTGTCTCCTCAGGTAATTAAGAGATTGAAGAAGCGTGTGATGCAAAAAAAGAAATTATTCGGATAGTTAAAGAAGACGAAAATGTAATTTTGATTGGGGACTGTATTCGATAATGGGAAAGGAAAGAGAAGGAAAAATAGTAGATGAATATGGACTGGGGGAAAGAAAGAAAAGAGGAAGCCGCCTGGTAGAATTCTGTACTGATCATAATGTAATCATCGCTAACGGTTGGTTTAAGGATAAAAGAAGGTTGTATACGTAGATCTGGAGACACCGGAAGGTTTCAGGCTGATTATATTATGGTTAGACAGAGATTTAGGAACCAGATTTAATATTGTGAAACATTTTCAGGGGCAAATGCGGACTTTGACCACAATTTTTTATTTATGAACTGTAGATTAAACTTAACGAAATTGGAAAAAAGGTAGGAAATGCAGGTGATTGAACCTGGATAACTCGAAATAACCAAAGGTTTTTGAGCGTTTCAGAGGGAGCATTAGGCAACGGTTGACTAGGACGGGTGAAAGAAATACGGTAAAAGACGTATGGCTAGCTTTAAGAGATGAAATAGTGAAGGCAGCAGAGGATCAAATAGGTAAAAAAACAAGGCCTAGTACCTTCCTTCGACAACATAGGACATACTGAATTTAACTGATGAAAGGAGAAAATTTAGAAATGCAGTAAATGAAGCAGGCTTAATGGAATACAAACGTTTAAAAAATGAAAGTCACGGAAGTGCAAATTTCCTAAGGAGGAATGGTTAGAGCATAAACGTAAGGATTTAGAAACATATTTCATTAGGAGCAAGACAAATCCCACCTACAGCAAAATTAAAGAAGCCTTTAAGGAAAAGAGAAGTAGGTGAACGAATATAAAGAGCTCGGATTGAAAGTGAGTCCTAGGCCAAGAAGGGAAAGCTGAAAGTTGGAGGGACTGCATAGAGGGTTTATACAAGGGAGATGAACTTGAAAGCAATATTATAGAAATGGAAGTAGACATAGATGAAGATAAGATGGGAGATGCAATACTGCGAGGAGAGTTTGACAAAGGTAGGAAAGATCTAATTCTAAACAAGGCTCCGGTAGCAGACGATATTCCGCCAGAACTAGAGACAGCCTTGTGAGAGCCAGTCATGACAAAACTCTTCCATCTGGATTGCAAGATGTATGAGACAGGCGAAATATCCTCAGACTTCAAGAGTAATGTAATAATTCCAATTCCAAAAAAAGCAGTTGCTGACATGTGTGAAAATTACCTAACTATCAGTTCAATAAGCGATAGTTGCAAAATAGTAGCATGAAATCTTTACAATAAAAATGGGATACTGGTAGAAGCTGAGCTCGGGGAAGAAGTGGAGAGGATATAAAATGTAGACTGGCAGTGGCAAGAAAAGCATTTCTGAAGAAAAATTTGTTAACATCGAATATAGATTTAAGTTTTAAGAAGTTGTTCCTGAAGGTATTTGTCTGGAGTGTAGCCATGAATGGAAGTGAAACATGGACGACAAACAATTTAGATCAGAAGAGAATAGTTTTCGAAATGTGGTGCTACAGAAGAATGCTGAAGATTATGTGGGCTGATCACGTAACTAATGAGGAAGTACTGAATAGAATTGTGGAGACAAGAAATTTGTGACATAACTTGACTAAAAGAAAGGATCGGTTGATAGACAATGCTCTGAGACGTTAGGGGATCGGCAATTTAGTACTGGAGGGAAGTGTTGGAGTTAAAAATCATAGAGGGAGTCCAAAAGATGAATACAGTAAACAGATTCAAAAGGATGTAAGTTGCAATAGTTATTCGGGAATGAAGAGTCTTGCACTGGATAGAGTAGCGTGGTGAGCTGCATCAAACCAGTCTTCGGACTAAAGGACTCAACAGTGACATAATAGTCTGGATATAAATGTGTTCTTTGAGATGGAAAAAAGACTCATGTATATGAAACATCCACTTACAATGCATATAGTCGGTAGTAATCAGTTTAGTAAATAAGTTATTTTTCTAAAGCAATATCCGTTTATTTTCTGACATGCTTCACTTGTTACTTGCCCCTTCACGCTTTTCTCTTCCCAGCTTTGATCTGTTAACACGCTTGTATCAATGTAAGCTGCTTTAAGTGAAAATAATGACTCACTTTAGTTGAAACATTGTGTGAAATTCTGTTATTTCGTAGCATTAATACACTACGTATATTACTGACAGATTTCACAGTGGATGTGGGGGTGATACTGATTGTATAAAGACGAATGACTGCCTCGGGCGATATTTGTTTAGCCACTACGGCGGCTATCTCATTGAGATCGCTATAATTTGTAGTAATTATTCAGGACTTGCCTGCTATTTAATTTTACGAAGTCCAGTTTCGTAGCGCGAATAATCAGGCGCACTTAAGACATTCGGAGCTGACACGGTCGCGAAAATAAGAAACCAAGGCAGTTACTCCCGAAACACACAACATTTCGTGCCAACTGTGGGTCTTCTTTTCATCGTCAATTTAATCCTCCAGTAGAGTCAAAAGCTGAAAGTATCTTTGACTTGCACGGAAAGGTAAACATCTTGTGATTCTAAGTGCTCTGTAGCGGAAGCATTTGTTCTTCGTTCTGTCCATGGTACACGTCATACACGTCACGTCTTCCATCAACACCACATCTCGAAAGGACCAATTCGACTCCTGTCGCTAGGTTCACGGGGAAGGCCTCACGCAGTACAAGACCAACGTTTCCGCTAAGCATATCTTCCTTGTTTCCCATGTTTCCCGGTCCTGCCTCATCTTAGTGAGTTTAATCATTGCGGCTCGGCTTAGAAATATTCGTTGTTTTTGTTCTTGATCACACTTTTATGTGTAATTGATCAGAGACCTTAGATATCCGCAATCATGCACTATCTCCATTCTGAAAGCATGTTTAATCACCCATAACTCCGGCTCTGCAAGTAATTCTTTGACAGAATTTAAGGAGGTAGATATCACCGTTGAAGAACGTAAGATAGACTTTATGTTTTCTGAATTGAAAATCCCAATAAATAACATGAGATATTATCCCAATGAAGCACACTGATGCTTCGTATAGCATGATGCTTCACGATCATCGAATTCAACGTTCCGATTGCCCCTGGAAAAAAGGACAAGGAAGTAATCTATCATGGCCTTGTTGCAGCAACCACCAAAAATCCCATAAACTATTAAGACAAGTCATATAAACCCTAAGGCAGGATGTTTGGCCCTGTCTTTGAAGCCATCCGCTTCCTGATGCAAATTGAAATAGACCTTCCTAAAAAATTACCGACATTTCAAGATGTAGTTTCAGTTTGTAATGTACCTTCCAATGATGCCACGTGGTGTGATGTCTCATTGTTGAAGGCATAACACACAATTTCAGGAGAAACGGTCGTGAATCGGAGCTTAAGTTTCCGAGTGTTTTTGTAATTCTCTACAGGCAACTACGGTCCGTTGCACGCGATTTTCTGTCGCTTCCTTGTCTGTTTTATCATGCATCTCTAATGACCTTAAAATAGACTACATTAATCCACAACTTTTCGTCCATTCTTTCCGGGCGGTTTTAGCATAATGACTGACTTATTGATGTAAACCCCCATAGACGGACAGAAACAAGAGCGGGAAATGTACATGAAATATATATCAAGGCTGTAACCTTTATTAAAACAACAAAGGAATATGTTTTGCGAAAAATTGTTACACGTTTCTCTATTTTACTGAGACTGAAAAAAAAATTTCATTAAATGAAACAGAAGTCCTTTCCTTTGAATCCAAATGACCGAGCGTCCTAACGAGAATGTTTCATCCTTCTGCTCTAGTGCTTCCAGAGAATCCTTTAAATTTGATACGGTTCGACAGCTACTAATGAACCAGTCAACAGCAGTAAGCATTTTCAGGAGTTCCGCCTCAAACATTTTGAGTTTCCTTCCAGAGCCGAATAAGATTTTTTGCCTTTATTATGATTAATTCTTTTGTCCTTAAAAATTATTCCATTGTATGGTGCTAGGCTATTAAAGAAATCTTACAGTAAGTTGAATGTAAAAACAGTCATAGATTGCAGATATGAAATTTATTAATTACACGTTTCGCTCGGGCAGTGCTTCACCAGATAACGTTAAAATTAATGCCGTGCGTACATGTCACGTTAAAATTCACGTTAAAATTAATGCCAACAGCGTATGTCACATCGAAAGGAAAACCAGAACGGGATGTACTTAGGGTCGACGACAAAAGCAATCATAGCAATAGAGAATACGACCATGCTACATGAGTATAAGCGGCACCCATACAGGTCGGCGTCGCCGCTCCTTCCACACTGTTAATTGACACACGCATTGATATTATTTCACATTTACGGAGACCAATATAAAATCGGAATTATGTTTTCTTTTCCAGGAACTTCCTCTTCATCTCAAAGTAAACAATGTGATAATCAGCGTAGGGTTTTAATTTAAATGTGTCCAGTAAGAGGTAAATGCGTAATTTTCTCCCATTTGATACCCCTAAAATCTGACAAAATCTGTCGTAGTCATTCTCTCATTTCCAAATTAGTGACAATACATTCTCGATACAGACCAACAGAATATCCCGGAAAAGGGGTTTGTGTTGTTTCGCATTTATTGTGAAATTTGACTTGCTCAACACCACAACACGAGATAGATGCTCAAAACTTATGTAACTGCCACAATTACTTACAGTTTTCAAAATGTACATCCTTAGCTCGGAGATCGTTGCACGTATACAACACCTCAGAGGAAAACCCTACTGCGATCCACCTTGCATTACTCCTTACTGCTATCATCGGTCTGCTGCCTCTTTATAACTGTTAGGGAACTCTTTTCTTTATATACGCATCTGTTTTTTCCTCGTCTGTGTTGTCACAGAGTCTTCGTAATGTGAATAGGTCAATAGTTATTAGCGCCAATTTTGTGCTGTCCACTTTTTCACATTTGTGTTGAGTGGAACTGTGTTTCGTTGTGCCGTGCAGTCTCGTACATCTTATAATGATTACCACCATTCATATTTAAAAATCACGACACCGCTACTGATGATGCTTCATAAATAAAAAACTCTCGTATGTAGGCAAGAAAATGTCCTTTTATTGAGTGGATGAGGCAATCTTCAGATATTACAATGATATCCGTAATAAATTTCTAGTTTAAATGATTTCAACACGAAATAGAGTCATGGATTTCACTCTTTAATACTGGCGTTTAAGTTCTTTTGAAACCCGATTAACAATGCAGCATTCTCTGGGAACTGATAACTAACATCGATGACACACATGCCATCTTTGAGCACTTATGACGTTAAACGATCGCTGCACTGAAAACTGTGAAAGAGGAATACAGTGATAGAGAGGGGGAAGAAGAGAGATTCTAGTGGTATTACTGTACGGCTAAAAACATGTGGTTATTCTCAGCAGTTAAAGATACTCCGTTTTACTTTCTTATAACAGATCCTACGGAGAATGTTGTTGGTTGTTTTCTTCGCACATAGAAGTATAACTTTAGCCCTTCTCATTGCAATTCACGACAAGTCTCTTTTTCATTTTGGATTTTTATTGCTAAAGCAAAGCTCAAGATGTATCAGTTGAAGAAAGTTCGGTAATTCAGTCTACTTCATCTACTTCCCTCCATTTTCTCCTTAGGTATGCGGTTTCTCCATTAAATTAAATCGATATACGTCCTTGAGAACGAAGCAGTCAGTTATTTCTACGAGATGTAAAAGTGTTTCTTCTGACATTACGAAGTGCGGGCGGCATTACCTTTTTGAAATGTAAGCCCATGATGGCTTGTTATGAAAGGCAACAAAACAGGGCGTAGAATATCTTCTCTGTGCGATGAGAATTAGACTGTTAAATTCAGAAGAGAGAGCAGCTGGGTGGAAAGAGTACATTGAAGACCTCGAGGAAGTGGAACACTTATCTGACGAAGTGACAAAAGAAGAAACAAGAGCCAACAGGGAAGAGATAGAGGATCCAGTATTACAGTCAGAATTTGAAAGGGCTTTAGACGACTTAAGATCCAATAAGGCAGTTGGGATAGATAACATTCTATCGGAATTTCTAAAATCATTAGAGGAAGTGACAACAAAACTACTATGACAATGGTGTGTAGTACGTATGACACTCGCGGTATACCATCAGACTTTCGGAGAAACATAATCCACACAGTCGAAAGACAGCAAGAGCCGACTAGTGCGATAATAATAGCACAATCAGCTTAACAGCTCATGTATCCAAACTGCTGACAAGAATAACATACAGAAGAATGGAAAAGAAAATTAAGAATGTGTTACAAGACGGTCAGTTTGCCTTTAGCAAACGTAAAAGCGTCAGAGAGGCATTTCTGAAATTGCGGTTGATAATGGAAGCAAGACTGAAAAGAAATCGACAGGTGTTCATAGGCTTTGTCGAGCTGGAATAAGCTTTCGACACTGTAGAGTGGTGCAAAATTTTCGAAATTCTGAGAAAAATAAGACTATAAGAGTGGAAGACGAATAATGAAGTGCTCAGATTAAAAAGGGCGTAAAGCAGGAGTGTAGCCGTGCTGTTCAATCTACACATCGAGGAAGCAATGACAGAACTAAAATAAATGTTCACGGGGGGCGGGGAATAAAATTAAGGATAGACTGATATCAGTGAAAAGTTTCGGTGATGACATTGCTATCTTGAGCGACGGTGAAGAAGAATTACAGGATGTGTTGGAGTGGCCAGTGTAATGGGTGCAAAACATTGATTGAGAGTGAATCGAAGAAAGACGAATGTCAACCTCTTCATCTCAGAGTAGTACTTGCAACCTATGTCCTCAATTACACTCCTGGAAATTGAAATAAGAACACCGTGAATTCATTGTCCCAGGAAGGGGAAACTTTATTGACACATTCCTGGGGTCAGATACATCACATGATCACACTGACAGAACCACAGGCACATAGACACAGGCAACAGAGCATGTACAATGTCGGCACTAGTACAGTGTATATCCACCTTTCGCAGCAATGCAGGCTGCTATTCTCCCATGGAGACGATCGTAGAGATGCTGGATGTAGTCCTGTGGAACGGCTTGCCATGCCATTTCCACCTGGCGCCTCAGTTGGACCAGCGTTCGTGCTGGACGTGCAGACCGCGTGAGACGACGCTTCATCCAGTCCCAAACATGCTCAATGGGGGACAGATCCGGAGATCTTGCTGGCCAGGGTAGTTGACCTACACCTTCTAGAGCACGTTGGGTGGCACGGGATACATGCGGACGTGCATTGTCCTGTTGGAACAGCAAGTTCCCTTGTCGGTCTAGGAATGGTAGAACGATGGGTTCGATGACGGTTTGGATGTACCGTGCACTATTCAGTGTCCCCTCGACGATCACCAGTGGTGTACGGCCAGTGTAGGAGATCGCTCCCCACACCATGATGCCGGGTGTTGGCCCTGTGTGCCTCGGTCGTATGCAGTCCTGATTGTGGCGCTCACCTGCACGGCGCCAAACACGCATACGACCATCATTGGCACCAAGGCAGAAGCGACTCTCATCGCTGAAGACGACACGTCTCCATTCGTCCCTCCATTCACGCCTGTTGCGACACCACTGGAGGTGGGCTGCACGATGTTGGGGCGTGAGCGGAAGACGGCCTAACGGTGTGCGGGACCGTAGCCCAGCTTCATGGAGACGGTTGCGAATGGTCCTCGCCGATACCCCAGGAGCAACAGTGTCCCTAATTTGCTGGGAAGTGGCGGTGCGGTCCCCTACGGCACTGCGTAGGATCCTACGGTCTTGGCGTGCATCCGTGCGTCGCTGCGGTCCGGTCCCAGGTCGACGGGCACGTGCACCTTCCGCCGACCACTGGCGACAACATCGATGTACTGTGGAGACCTCACGCCCCACGTGTTGAGCAATTCGGCGGTACGTCCACCCGGCCTCCCGCATGCCCACTATACGCCCTCGCTCAAAGTCCGTCAACTGCACATACGGTTCACGTCCACGCTGTCGCGGCATGCTACCAGTGTTAAAGACTGCGATGGAGCTCCGTATGCCACGGCAAAATGGCTGACACTGACGGCGGCGGTGCACAAATGCTGCGCAGCTAGCGCCATTCGACGGCCAACACCGCAGTTCCTGGTGTGTCCGCTGTGCAGTGCGTGTGATCATTGCTTGTACAGCCCTCTCGCAGTGTCCGGAGCAAGTATGGTGGGTCTGACACACCGGTGTCAATGTGTTCTTTTTTCCATTTCCAGGAGTGGATTTGCCGGATGTATTCCAATCTTTGCCTTCCTTTGCAGTTTTTGCCCCCTACTGCTTCCGCTAGTACCATAGAAGTCATTCCTTCATGTCTTAACAGATGTTCTATCATCGTATCACTTCTCCTTGTCAGTGTTTTCCACGTATTCTTTTCGTCTCCGATTCCGCGCAGAACCTCCACTTTCCTTACCTGATCAGTCCACAAATGGTTCAAATGGCTCTGAGCACTATGGGACTCAACTGCTGAGGTCATTAGTCCCCCAGAACTTAGAACTAGTTAAACCTAACTAACCTAAGGACATCACACACATCCATGCCCGAAGCAGGATTCGAACCTGCGACCGTAGCGGTCTCGCGGTTCCAGACTGCAGCGCCAGAACCGCGCGGCCACTTCGGCCGGCGATGTCCACCTAATTTCCATCATTCCTCTGTAGCATCACTTCTTAAATGCTTCTATACTCTTCTGCTCCGGCTTTCCCACAGTCCATGTTTCACCTCCATACAATGCTGAGCTGTAAATGCACATTCTCAGAAATTCATTCCTCAAATTAAGGGCTATGATTGACACTAGTAAACTTCTCTTAGGCTGAAACATCCTTTTTGCCAGTGGTAGTCTGGTTTCATGTCCTCCTTGTTCCGTCCGTCATTGGTTATTTTGCTCCCTAGGTAGCAGAATTCCTTAACTTCATCTACTTCGTGACCATCAATCCTGATGTTAAGTTTATCGCTGTTCTCATTTCTGCTACTTCTCATTACCTTCGTCTTTCTTCGATTTACTGTCAATCCATACTCTGTACTCATTAGACTGTTCATTCCATTCATCAGATCTTGCAGTTCTTCTTCACTTTCTCTCAGGATAGCGAAGACATCAGCGAATCGTATCATCGATATTCTTTCAACTTGAATATTACTTCCACTCCAGAATCTTCCTTTTATTTCCATCATTATTCTTTGATTTACAGATTGAACAGTAGGGGCGAAAGACTACATCCCTGTCTTACAGCCATTTTAATCCGAACTCTTCGGTTTTGGTCGTCCACTCTCACTTTTCCCTCTTGGCTCTGGTACATATTGTATATTACCCGTCTCTCCCTATAGCTTAACCCTATTTTTCTCAGAATTTCGAACATCTTGCACCATTTTACATTGTCGAATACCTTTTCCGGGCCGAGAAATCGTATGAACGCGTCTTGATTTTTCTTTAGTCTCGCTTCCATTGTCGACCACAAAGTTATAATTCTCGCACTTGACAGCTCTTGCAGTCTTCGGAATTATGTGGATGCCATTTTCCCGAAAGTCTGATTGTATGTCGCCAGACTCATACATTCTACACACCAACTTGAACTGTCGTTTCATTGCCATTTCCCACAATGACTTCAGAAAATCTGGTGGAATGTTATCTCTATCTTCTGTCTTTTTTCATACTAAGACCTCCAAAGCTCGTATAAATTATGATTCTAATACTGGATCTCCCATCTCTTCTAAATAGACTTCTGTTTTTTCTTCTATCAGACAAATGTTCCGCCTCATAGGGTACTTTAATTGACTCTTTCCATGTATTAGCTCTCTCTTCTGCATTTACCAGCGGAATTCCCGTTGCACTCTTAATGTTATCACACTTGCTTTTGATTATCAAAGGTTGTTTTGATTACCCTATATGCTGAGTCAGTCCTTCCCACAGTCATTTCTTCTTTGATTTCTTCACATTTTTAATGCACCCATTTTGTGTTAGCTTCCCTACACTTCCTGTTTCCCTCATTCGTCAGTGACTTGTATTTCTGTATTCTTGAATTTCCCTGAACATTTTTGTACTTCCTTCTTTCATCGATCAACTGAAGTATTTCTTCTGTTTCTTCTCAGTTACCTTCATTGTACCTATTTTTTTCTTACCAACTTCCGTTATTGCTGTTTTTAGAGATGTCCATTCCTCTTCAATTGTACTGCCTACTGAACTACTCCTTCTTGCTGAATGTATAGCCTTAGAGAACTTCAAGCGTGTCTCATCATTCTTTAGCATCTTCGTATGTCACTTCTTTGCATATTGATTCTTCCTGACTAATCTCTTAAACTTGAGCCCACTCTTCATCCCTACTAAATTGTGATCTTAGCCTATATCTGCTCCTGGGTACGCCTTGCAATCCAATATCTGATTTCGGAATCTCTGACTATGACGTAATCTAATTGAAATCTTCCTGTAACACTCGGGCTTTTACAAGTATACCTCCTACTCTTGTGATTCTTGAACAGAGCATTCGCTATTACTATCTGAAATTTATTACAGAACTCAGTTAGTCTTTCTCCTCTCTCATTCCTTGTCCCAAGCCCATGTTCTCCAGTGATCTCTTCTTCTGCTGCTTCCCTTGCAGCCTGCATTCCAGTCACTCAGTAATACCCTCATACACTTCCTCTATCTCATCATATTCAGACTGCGATGTCGGCATGTACACCTGAACTATCGATGTCGGTGTTGGTTTGCCGTCGCAAACAATCCTATCACTGAACTGCTCACAGTAACACACTGTTTGCCCTTCGTTGCTATTCACAACAAATCCTACTCCCGTTGTGCCGTTTACTGCTGCTGTTGATGTTACCCTACACTCATCTGACCAGAAATTCTTGTCCTTTTTCCATTTCACTTCACTGGCCAATACTATAGCTAGCTTGAGCCTTTGCATTTCCTAGCTTTTACCTTCCCTACCACGCTCAAGGTTCTGAAATTCCATGCCCCGACCCGTAGCATGTTGTCCTTTCGTTGGTCACTGATTCTTTTTCTCATGGTCACCTCCGGCTGGGCAATCCCCGGCTGGAGATCCGAATGTGGGGCTATTCCGAAATCTTTAGCCAATGGAGAGATCATCGTGACACTGTTCAGTTATAGGCCACATGTCCTGTGGATACACGTTATATGTCTTTAATGCAGTGGTTTTCATTGCTATCTGATCGTCATGCCGTTGTTCATTGCTGATTCTGACGCCTTCATAGGCAGTGCACTGAATCTCCGTCCGCTCTTCCCCCGTCTTTGACAAAGCCGTTGACAGAATGAGGGTGACTTCTTATGCCGGAGGTTTTTGGCCATCAGTACTGACTGTTAATCAAAATCTAGGCGGGGCATGTTCCGAACTCGGGGCTGATGACATTTTCATTAGTAATCAAAGACACTACCCCAATTTTTTTTTTCTTCTTTCCTCATGATCTCATTTCGTTCGTCAATCTTCGTTACATTTTTACGGGGCGGACGTTCCATAACACCCGCTCAATTCCATTGTTGATCCAGTCACTCAGTTTTTTTATTATAGTGGGCAGCTAACGCTCTGACCGAACACGCTGAGCTACAGTGCCGGCGCCCCTAGAGCACCCTTGCTACCTAGTTATGAAAATAACCAATGATGGATGGAACAAGAGGGATATAAAAGACACAATAGCAGTGTCAAAAAGGGCACTCGTGGGCAAGAGACATCTACTAATATCAGGCTTAGTCTTTAATTTGGGGAAGAGATTTCTGAGGTTGTAAGTTTGGAGCACAGCGTTATATGGTAGCGAAACATGGAATATGGGAAAACCGGAACAGAATACTGTCGAAGCCTTTCAGATGTGATGCTACAGCAGAATTTTGCAAATCAGTTGGACTGATAAGGTAATGAACGAGGAGTTTCTCCGCAGAATCGACGAGGAAAGGAAAACGGGAAGCACTGACAAGAAGAAGGGGCAGAATGGTAGGACATTTGTAAAGACGTCAGGGAATAACATGTATGGTACTAGAGGGAGCTGTAGACGATAAAAACTCTAGAGGAAGACACATGGGAATAAATCCGGTAATAACTGATGATGTTGGTTGCAACTGGTACTCCGAGATAAAAAAGTTGTCACAGGAGGAAAATTTATGGTGGGCCGCATCAATCCAGTCAGAAATCTTATGACTCAGAAAAAAAAAAACAGTCTCTCAGGAGAACATCTAACAACTGTTAATCAGTGCCAAGCCGAGTAAGTGCGTCCATAAGGGCCAGATGTTACCGAGTTGCTCAATTTATGAACCTGTTACTCTCGAACAATCGTATGTTCGTCCCTACATGCACATCACATCTATAGACTTTCATCCCGTTCGACAATTCCTCCGCGACCCTTCGTTTATTTCGCCTTAGAGTGTGTTACGAAATGGATTCCGATTTAGCGAACACATATTGACGTCAGCTGTTTGTGACATATGAAAATTTGGTACGGATTGGGACTCTAACTCGTATTTCCTAATTTTAGCGTGCGGTCTTCTTAATCAATTCGGCTAATCGTACATGCAATCAGGACCGATCTAACGCTCCACATGTTACGTTGTCCACAAACTTTATGTTGGCACATTTTGTGATTACCGTACAGGTAGGGACAAACATTTTACTATTGTCATTTTAGGGTGTCAGATTTTCATGTGCCACACACAGCTGACACCCACACGCATTCGCTAAATACTAATCCATTTCGTAATATTTACTACAGCTGTTATTGTCAAAATCTGTGTATGTTCCCTCACGGCTGAACGACATTGTAATGTAAAGGTACACTGTTTAATCACAAACACTGTAGTCATCAGTGACGAGCTAAAGTGACGATAATAAATTATTTTTCTTTGAATGTGGGGGAATCACGAAATGTGCGAGCATAAGGGTTGTACAGCGTGACATAAGGAGGTTTGAGAAGGTCCTGGAGGCGGGCTCGGATAGCCGACGTCATTGACACAAGCGCACGCGAAAAGTGAAAAATAAGGGTTAGACTCCCAGTAGGGCACAAATTTTCGTATTTCACAAACAGATGATGTCAATACGTATTCGCTAAATGTGAATCAGTTTCGTGATACTTCTGCTCTCAGTTGTTTGTAATGGTCGCCTATATGTTTCACAATGGAGAGCTGACCGTAACATCCGCAGTTCCGTGTCGATGGCAGCACTCAATTCCACTGAATTTTTCACTGGGTAATAACGTGCCACAAATAGAAAATGGCTGTCAGCACTGGACTTGTTAATCACGGGAGACTGTCATAGACGGATTCTCAACAGACTGTGTGTCGCGACAGTGGCTGAATATTCCATGACGTAGCTGTGGAGCACGTCAATTCGTTGGACAATTGGCCGCTGTGACAGTTCTTCTTGCTGCAAAGCGCGCAGGGGGTAACCGCGCGGTATGGGGCGCCTTGCCACAGTTCACGAGGTTCCCCCATCGGAGGTCGAGTCCTCCATCGAGCATGTGTGTGTGTGTCGTCCATAGCGTAAGTCAGTTTAAGTTGGATTAAGTAGTTTGTAAGACTAGGGACCGGTGAACTAAGTAGTCTGGTCCCATACGAACTTACCGCCTACCTTACTCACTGCAAAGCGATCTTGCGCGTGCAGTGAAAGCTTTGTATGGAACTTCCAGTCATGTCAACAAGCTGAACAGCGTACACAAGTCGCATGGTTTGATTCAGCGTGCTCAGTTGAACATGGCGGAGAATGAAGCTTTATTTTTATCTTGTTTACACCAACGACGGCAACGGCCTTGCCGCAGTGGATACACCGGTTCCCGTGAGATCACCGAAGTTAAGCGCTGTGGGGCGTGGTCAGCACTTGGATGGGTGACCACCCAGGCGCCATGCGCTGTTGCAATTTTTGGGGGTGCACTCAGCCTGGTGATGCCAATGGAGGAGCTACTCGACCGAATAGTACCGGCTTCGGTCAAGAATACCATCATAACGGCCGGGAGAGCGGTGTGCTGACCCCACGTCCCTCCTATCTGCATCATCCATGAGGATGACACGGCGGTCGGATGGTCCCGGTAGGCCACTCGTGGCCTGAAGACGGAGTGCTTCTTTTACACCAACGGCTTTCCGTCCATCTTAATCTGCACTCCGAAAACCACCAAACGACGTATGGCAGAACGTATTTTCGGTTTACAGTCATCCCTCCACAAATGGCGCATGGGAAGAACGCTTGTCAATAAACATCCGTATACCCTCTAATTTCACAGATTTTTGCGTCGTGTTTATTTCGCGAGACGAATGAGGCAAGAAGCAGTATGTTGCCCAAAACTTCATGGAACGCACTCTTTAGGAATTTCAACTGGAAACCTCTCCATGATATAATGTACAACGCCACTGTCACCGCGGCTGCCACTGTTGTTGAGTAGGTCCACAATGTTAGCTATCACATTTAATAGACGATCCCGTGACGGCGCCATCACATTACTGTGACCACCACCTACGTTCAACGTCGACGTAGAATAATTAGTCACAGACGACACGTGGCAGCACTGGCAGTGGAGGTTACCTAAAGCGTGTCGTGCAGTGCGGAGAACACAGCAGTCGTTGAGTCGTTGTCGTAACGCGGAAACCGAGCGATGTACCTGACTTCCAAAAGGACATGATCATTGGCTTTCCGGCCAAGGGTGTAAGCATAACTGCTACATCTGCAAACTATTCGCGTGCCCCCGTCGTTAAAGTATACCGTGCGTGACAAAGTGACGTTATTTACAACCGGCACCGAGGCAACAGTGCTGCACCACCGTCCCTAGATGCCCGAGTGATCGACGACCTGGGAGATGTGTACGGACGAATAGACGTGCAAGTGTTGTACGACTGGTGGTACGGATGATACAAGGGGCTATTAAATGTGTACCCTCAACGTTGCTGTTTATGGTCAGCAGGCACCTAGTTCGTGCAACCATGCTGACTGGTGTTCGTGAGCGAAGAAGGCTCGATTTTTTGCCCCAGTACCAAAACTGGACGTCCACTGAGTGTCTACAGGTAGCCTTCTCAGATGAATCACTTTTATGCTCCGTCATAAAAATGGGCGTTGGTGCGTACGGCGTGAAACGTCTAAAACAAACACCCTGTAGCAAGCGTTGAAATGGTCCAGGCTGGAGGAGGGGATATTTTCGTAGCATTCGTAGCATTCTAGAAAGACATGATGGATGTATCTATCCTTTGGGGACCATGTCCACCCCTTTATGTAGTTTGTTTAGCCTCGGCACGGTGGCATCTAGCAACAGAAAAATGCAACGTGTCACACAGACAGTAAAGCACGTGCGTCGTTCGAAGAACACCAGGCTGAGTTTCCCGTGCTCCCCCGCCACCGAACTCCCAAGATTTGAACCCAGTCGAGACTCTGTGGGGTCGCATCCTTCTGGCTATTCGCACCGTTCATTCTCAGCCGAGAAACAGAGCTCAGCTGGCCGCGGCACTGGAGCCGACGTGACTCCACACCCGCCGTCGGTACCTTCCAGAATCTGAAAGAATCTCTTTCTGCAGGTCTCGCAGCTGTCCACGCAACTAAACGTGGTTATTCAGGCCTTTGACGTTTTGTCACTTAATACGACTGAATAGAGTATTACTCCAACCACGTATTAGTCCAGCCAGGAAAGCATCCCAGACAGGTAAGTAATTTACGCTACTGGCCATTAAAATTGCTACGCCATGACGAGATGCAGTTGATAAATGGGTATTCATTGGACAAATATATTATACTAGATCTGACATGTGATTACATTTTTCCGCAATTTGGGTGCATATATCCTGAGAAATCAATACCGAGAACAACCAAGGCTGGTCGTAATAACAACCTTGATACCCCTGGGCACTGAGTCAAACAGAGCTTGGATGGCGTGTACAGGTACAGCTGCCCATGCAGCTTCAACACGATACCACAGTTCATCAAGAGTAGTGACTGGGGTATTGTGACGAGCCAGTTGCTCGGCCACCATTGACCACACGTTTTGAATTGGTGAGAGATCTGGAGAATGTGCTGGCCAGGGCAGCACTATAACATTTTCTATATCCAGAAAGGCCCGTACAGGGCCTGAAACATGCATTTGTGCATTATCCTGCGAAATGTAGGGTTTCGCAGGGATCGAATGAAGGCTGGCCGGAGTGGCCGTGCGGTTCTAGGCACTACAGTCTGGAGCCGGGAGACCGCTACGGTCGCAGGTTCGAATCCTGTCTAGGGCATGGATGTGTGTGATGTCCGTAGGTTTGTTAGGTTTAATTAGTTCTACGTTCTAGGTGACTGATGACCTCAGAAGTTAAGTCGCATACTGCTCAGAGCCATTTGAACCATTTGAAGGGTAGAGCAACGGTTCGTAACACATCTCAAATGTGACGTCCACTGTTCAAAGTGCCGTCAACGCGAACAAGAGGTGACCGAGACCTGTAACCAATGGCACCCCATACCATCACGCCGGGTGATACGCCAGTATGACGATGACGATTACACACTTCCAATGTGCGTTCACCGCGATGTCACCAAACACCGATGCGACCATCATGATGCTGTAAACAGAACATGGATTCATCCGAAAAAATGGCGTTTTACCATTCGTGCACCCAGGTTCGTCGTTGAGTACACCATCGCAGGTGCTCCTGTCTGTGATGCAGCGTCAAGGATAACCGCAGCCATGGTCTCCGAGCTAATAGTCCACGCTGGTGAAAACATCGAACTGCTCGTGCATATGGTTCTTGTCTTGCAAACTTCCCCATCTGTTGACTCAGAGATCGAGACGTGGCTGCACGACCTGTTACAGCCATGCGGATAAGATGCCTGTCATCTTTACTGCTAGTGATACGAGGCCTTTGGGATCCAGCACGGCGTTCCGTATTACCGTCCTGAAGCCACCGATTCCATACTCTGCTAACAGTCATTCGATCTCGACCAACGCGAGCACCAATGTCGCGATACGATAAACCGCAATCGCGACAGGCTGAAACCCGACCTTTATCAAAGTCGGAAACGTGATGATAGGCATTTCTCCTCCTTACACGAGGCATCACAACAACGTTTCACCAGGCAACGCCGGTCAACTGCTGTTTGTGTATGAGAAGTCGGTTGGAAACGTTCCTCATGTCAGCACGTTGTAGGTGTCACCACCGGCGCCAACCTTGTGTGAATGCTCTGAAAAGCTAATCATTTACATATCACAGCATCTTCTTCCTGTCAGTTAAATTTCGCGTCTGTAGCACGTCACCTTCGTGGTGTAGCAATTTTAATTGCCAGTAGTGTGGTTAACAAACCACTGTCATGGCGTCAACGGCCTTGTTGCAGTGATAACACCGGTTCTGTAGGACTAGGCTGGCACTTCGATTGGTGACCAGTCTGCCGAGCTTTGCTGGCGAGCGGTGTGCACGCAGCCATTGTGAGGCGAACTGAGGAGCTACTTGACTGAGAAGTGGCGGCTCCGGTAACGAAAACTGACAACGACCGGTAGAGCGGTGTGCTAACCACACGCCCTTCTGTGTCCGCATCCATTGACGCCTATAAGTCGAGGACGTCATGGCGGTCGGTCAGTACCGTTAGGGTCTTAGAGAGCTTTCGGACGGAGTTTAGTTTTGGTTCTAGTTTAAACCACTATCCCAGAATACGGTACTAGATTCAGGTTGCTTTTCTAGCGGCTTCTAGGGGCAACAAAAATTTAGTTTTTAATAGTTCGCGTAATAACTGACTGAACTGAAAAATGGAAAATGTGTCGTAATCCTCTCATTAAGAGGTATAGTATTATGTAAAACGTTTAACATAATAAGACAAGTATTACTGTTAGAAACTGTAGTTGGCTTGAGACTGCGCAACTGACTGCGCTAATATCTTGACTACACTACCGTGACAAAGTCACGAGATACGTCATAATATCGTGCCACAACTCCTTTTGCCCAGCGTAGTGTAGCAACTTCACGTGGCATGGACTCGTCGTTGGAAGCTCACTGCATAAATATTGAAACATACTGCCTTCATAGCCATCTGTTATTGCGAAAGTGTTGCCGGTATAGTATTTTGTGCACAAACTGACCTCTGGACTACGTCCCGTAAATATTCGGTGGGATTCGTATCGGCTGATCTGGGTGGCCCAATCATTCGCTCGCATTGTCCAAAACGTTCTTCAATCCAATCGTGAACAATTGTGGCACGTTGACATGGCGCATTGTCATCCATAAATAACTACATCATTGTTTGAGAACATGAAGCCTGTGATTGGCTGAAAATGGTCTCCAAGTCCAGTTGGATTAGAGGACCCAGTCCATTCCAAGTATCCACAACCCACACCATTGTGGAGCCACCGCCAGCTTGGGTAGTGCCTTGTTGACAACTTGGGTCCGTGGCTTTGTGCAGTTTGCGCCAAGTTCTTACCAATTGAAATCGCGACCCATCTGATCAGGCCACGGTTTTTTAAATCGTGTAGGCCCAACCAATACGGTCATGAGCCCTGGAGAGGCACTGTAGGTGACGTCATGCTGTTACCAAAGGCACTCGCTTCGGTCGTCTGCTGCCTGAGCTCATTAACTTCAAATTTCGCCGCACTGTCCTAACGGATACGTTCGTCGTACGTCCCACGTTGATTTTTGCAGTCATTTCACGCATTATTGTTTGTCTGTTGGCAGTGACAACTCTACGCTAACGTCGCTGCTCTCGGTCCTTATGTGAAGGCCGTCGGCCACTGTGTTGTCCATGGTGAGAAGTAATGCCTGCAATTTGGTATTCTCGGCGCAATCTGGACAATGTGGATTTCGGAATATCGAATTTCCTAACGATTTCCGAAATGAAATGTCCTATGCGTCTAAGTCTTAATTCTAGTCGTGCGGCCATAATCACGTCGGATACGTTTTTCACATGAATCGCTAAAGATAGCTCCGACACTGCACTGGTCTTTTATACCTTGTGTACGCAATAATGCTGCCATCTGAACATGTGAATATCTCTGTCTCATGACTTTTGTCACTTCAGTGTATCATCAGCACTTAGCGACTTCCAAGAAACTTTACACGTAATTTTAAACCTTTTAATGCAGAGTCCCGTCTCAAAGAGAGACCTGCAAAATTACTGCTCTGAGCGGCACATACTTGAAGAGCTTTTATGTCATAAACACGTAGATGTGTGAAGGAATAGCTTTTGCATAAGATCACGAACAGTAAAACTTCAGAGTCAGCATAGCGTTTAAATTTATTACCTCTTTACTACTAAATATTTTCGAAGTTTACTTTGCACACAGTATCCACATATATCACTGAATGTACCCGCGAAATTATGTTCCTGTGCGACAAATAGTTCAAATGGTTCAAATGGCTCTGAGAACTATGGGACTTAAATTCTGAAGTCATCAGTCCCCTAGAACTTAGAACTACTTAAACCTAACTAACCTAAGGACACCACACACATCCATGCCCGAGGCAGGATTCGAACCTGCGACCGTAGAGGTCACGCGTTCCAGACTGTAGCGCCTAGAACAGCTCGGCCACCCCGGCCGGCAACAAATAGTTCAGGAGATATGAGGTCATAGACATTGAATGCGTGATATACTAACTTTTGCTAAAATGGAGTGGAAATTACCCAGATTATATTTACCCCATGTTTCTTGATGAGAGCAGTTAATGACTTCCAACAAACGTTTAGCATAATTTCAAACCTTTCCTAAACTTATTCACCCTTACATGCTTCAACTCAAATATAAAGAGAGTCATTTATAACGTAATCAGATGATTGAACTTATTTTACACATGGGAGTTTGATTATTGAAAGAACCGAGAATTTACTATTTCTCCAGAACAGGTCTTACAAGTGTTTTGTAAGCCACTTCTTCTTTGGACGAACCACGATTCGTTAGCTACCTTCGAATGAATATCAACCTGTAATATTTTTTTCCTAAAATTATTTTTATATGGTCATTCAATTTTAAGTTGTTCCCAACAGTTTGTTACAAACCCCTATGTAGAGCGCCGAAGGGAAAACGTCTACCGCCGTCGTTGTAGAGAGACTTAGCAGCTTCAGTCATACGCCCGAGGCAGCTCGGTTAGCGACCGCAGACGGCTCTGCACCAGGGAGGCCACGAGTTCGCGAACCCGTCCCAGCCCCTGCGGTCGACAGCTTGCAGTATGCCGTACGGTGTCACTAAGAGAGCGGATGCCAACAGCCCCCTCGCTCCCCGCACCAGTTGAGCTTCAAGGTGCAGTCCGCCCCGCCACAGTTATGACACGGAGATTGGTGGTAGTGACAGCGGGTCGGTTGGCCACCGATAGCCGTCACCAGAGGCCGTCTTGGTTGGCATGCGACTTAAACAATCATCATTCTCTCCGGTTCTAGACGTGGACAGAATGGTGACACGACTGCCTCCATTTGAGCTTCCGGGTTCGCTTATTTACACTACTGGCCATTAAAATTGCTATACCACAGATGTGACAGGAAGAAGATGCTGTGATATGCAAATGATCAGCTTTTCAGAGCGTTCACACACGGTTGGTGCCGGTGGCGACACCTAAAACGTGCTGAAATGAGGAAAGTTTCCAACCGATTTCTCATACACAAACAACAGTTGACCGGCGTTGCCTGGTGAAACGTTGTTGTGATGCCTCGTGTAAAGAGGAGAAATGCGTACCATCCCGTTTCCGACTTCAATAAAGGTCGGATTGTAGCCTATCACGATTGCGGTTTATCGTATCGCGACATTGCTGCTCGCGTTGGTGGAGATCCAATGACTGTTAGCAGAATATGGAATCGGTGGGTTCAGGAGGCTAATACGGAACGCCGTGCTGGATCCCAACGGCCTCGTATCACTAGCAGTCGAGATGACAGGCATCTTACCCGCATGGCTCTAACGCATCGTGCAGCCACGTCTCGATCCCTGAGTCAACAGATGGCGTCGTTTGCAAGACAACAACCACCTGCATGAACAGTTAGACGACGTTTGCAGCAGCATGGACTATCAGCTCGGAGATCATGGCTGCGGTTACCCTTCACGCTGCATCACAGAAAGGAGCGCCTGCGATGGTGTACTCAACGACGAACCTGGGTGCACGAATGGGAAAACGAAATTTTTTCGAATGAATCCAGGTTCTATTTACAGCATCATGATGGTTGCATCCGCGTTTGGCGACATCGCGGTGAACGCACATTGGCAGCGTGTGTTCGTCATCGCCATACTGGCGTATCACCTGGTGTGATGGTATGGGGTGCCATTGGTTACACGTCACCTCTTGTTCCAATTGACGGCACTTTGAACAGTGGACGCTACATTTCAGATGTGTTACGACCCGTGGCTCTACCCTTCATTCGATCCCTGCGAAACCCTACATTTCGCAGGATAATGTACGACCGCATGTTGCAGGTCCTGTACGGGCCTTTCTGGATAGAGAAAATGTTCGACTGCTGCCATGGCCCGCACATTCTCCAGATCTCTCACCAATTGAAAACGTCTGGTCAATGGTGGCCGGGCAACTGGCTCGTCACAATACGCCAGTCACTACTCTTGATGAACTGTGGTATCGTGTTGAAGCTGCATGGGCAGCTGTACCTGTACGTGCCATCCCAGCTCTGATTGAGTCAATGCCCAGGCGTATCAAGGTGGTTGTCCTGGGTACTGATTTCTCAGGATCTCTGCACCCAAATTGCGTGAAAATGTAATCACATGTCAGTTTTAGTATGGCTCTGAGCACTATGGGACTTAACATCTGTGGTCATCAGTCGTCAGTTCTAGTATAATATATTTGTCCAATGAATACCCGTTTATCATCTGCATTTCTTCTTGGTGTAGCAATTTTAATGGCCAGTAGTGTATGCTTTTTCCCTCAACGCCTCTGATTTATTTCCTCTGGAGGGGACAAGTGGAGTGCTCTTTAAAAATTACATCAGCTTTCCTCAACCCGCTTCGGCCCCTACTCACAGGTCACTGGGAGCTGTTGTAACTGCAGAGTGTGGCTTCTTCACAGCACGTCAGTGCTGCCCTGATCACTTCACGATCGTATACAGTGCCCGCCGGGCTCGCCTTCTTGATAGCGAGCGGTGCTTTAGAGCTGACTCGCAGAATCGGTTGAATAATATTGCCCGCGCCTGCCATCTGATGTGCCTATCGGTCACTTAACTACTACCTCCCAGCCAAATTTACAAGTATTCCCCAAATCTACGCCTCTACTTAATCGTGGTGTAGCAGGTTAATTCCAGTTATCCTATGACATGGTACTGTTTATGGTGACTTACCGCCTGTTCCGTAATAATGAGTATTGGGTCTTCTTTTAGCAAAGGCAATCTGGGTTGCAAAATTCATTTTAGTAATAACAGTTACACGTTTCTCTCTTGTGAGGCAACATCAGATCCTCTGAAGACAACTGGACAAACAAATTTTAATGTATCAAACAGTAACGTAATGAAGCATAATTGTAAACTGTGCTGCCATGCATATAGGGATTATAATAAATGTCTTAACTCACGTAAAAATTGGGAAGAAGAATTTTCATTTCCAGTTGCCACAACATAGCATAAAATTAGAATAAATATCATCTGGATAACGTTTTCTCTCATCAGAAGTCTTATTGGAGTTCATCCGAAATTTAAAATAAAAAGGTAAAATCAGTAGGAGGCAATAAGAATGTAAAACGAATAAAACACTTGAACACTTAAATACCTTACATGTGCGAAGAAAGAATTACCCAGCGTAGAAATACGCGTGCAACGTATATATTGGAAGGAAGAAAGTGTTCCGGTGAAGCAAGTCTGCAAATGAGGAGAGCGCGGCAAGTGCCATCAAGCAGTCTCCTAGAAACTTCTCTTCTTGGAAGAGGATTCAGAATAAGAGAACACGTGTCTCGGCTTACCCGTAGATACTAGACCATTACTCAGAACGTCCTCGACGTATGTTAGATGCCTGTTAGGGCGTGATTGTCTCAGATGAAATGGTGGCACAATGACTATCGCCGCTGATTCTTATTTCTGCGTTCCGTGTTCGAAACTAGACTATTATTTTTATTTATTTATTTTAGTTTTTCTTTTATCCAGCCATATCCGTTGAAGGTTACCACACGGAAGCTGATCAAGCTAGAGGACATAAAATTGTTACACTAACTGTTAAATTACAGTTGTGTATCACAATAAGTGTCATACATCTATTATGATGTAATATACGTGTGTGTGATATTTTCATGGGTTACCATCATTTTAATTTCTCATTCTCTTATATTTCACTCTTATATAAATTCTTACATTTATTCCTACGATTATTCAACAGGAAGATCTGCTGCGTTCCCTTGGATAACTCCGATCGGAGAAACATTCAAAATTCCGAGCATCAAAATCATCGCGCGATGGTATGTTTGCAACAGTGACATTTCCTAGTATGAATCTCACTAGGGAAGGAAATGTTAAGATTGTTGAAAATTTCAAGCATTGGCAAACGACGCATTACTGATCACTTTACCGAAAACTGGCTCTTGCAATTCAAATGGCTCTGAGCACTACGGGACTTAACTCCTGAGGTCATCAGGCCCCTAGAACTTAGAACTACTTAAACCTAACTAAACTAAGGACATCACACACATCTATGCCCGAGGCAGGATTCGACCTGCGACCGTAGTGGTCGCACGGTTCCAGACTGTAGCGCCTAGAACCGCTCGGCCACCCCGGCCGGCGGCTCTTGCGATTGACTGTGCATCAAGATACACTAGAGGAATAACATCGAAGACAATTTCGTACAGTTTTCCTATTCATTTATTTTTTTTATTTTTAAATTCATTCATCAGACATACAATTAGTAAAACTTCTTGGCAGATTAAAACAGTGTGCCGGACCGAGACTCGAACTCGGGACCTGGCAGAAGTAAAGCTGTGAGGACATGGCGTGAGTCGTGCTTGGGTAGCTCAGTTGGTAGAGCACTTGCCCGCAAAGCAAAGGTCCCGCGTTTGAGTCTCGGTCCGGCACACAGTTTTAATCTGCCAGGAAGTTTCATATCAGCACACACTCCGCTGCAGAGTGAAAATCTCATTCTGGATACAATTAGTAGATGATTAAGGACATCGGTATTTCAATTTGGAAAATATCTGGGTTGTAATTTTCTGTGGTTATGGATAGACAAAAATAAAAATAAAAACAATAATTGAGATTCGAACAGCGACGCAAAAATGTGCCACCGCTTCATCTTCATTACGACAGAGTGAAAAAAATAGCCTGGCCTGGTTTCGATCAGACAACCTTGCGGTTGTTTTTTGTTAAACTGAAACACCAGCTACAGACAGGTAAAGGACAAAACACGTACCTAGATGTGGTTTTTTTCCTCTCGTGTACAACACAGAGCACAGTCGGCGAAACAGTTTGACAAAGAGAAAAAAGAGAAATGATCACGGCCATATACTTCTACAGAGCACTTCGAATTCTCTGTCAGGTAAAGGCCACACCTGCTGGCAGCTTTAACCAGCAACCTGCCTGGCAAATGTGAGATTTAGTATGTTAGAAAAATTGTCCCGATAATGGGGCAACTGCGAGGCCTCACAACGACAACACGTAACCGTGTCACTAAGTCCACTTTTATGTAGACTTTTATTAGCAGCTACAAGTAATTAATACTCTGTACAAAGAGGAAGTCGTTTTCATAGTGTGAGTTGGGAGACTGATGTTGGGCCGTACAACCTACTAGTGAACACTCGGTAATTGAAGTTCGACGGGATGCGGATAGACCACCGTCCCCTCGAGCAAGCAGAAATTGCGTTGTGACCACTTGCCAGCTCAAGATGTATTCCCCCAGGCAGCTCACCGCAATATAAAATTGAGGCGTTGAGATCAAAAAGGGGATATGTCACTCAACTGATGTTCTGAGATGTATTGAAAAAACTGTATAATTCTGAATAGCGTTATTCCCAAACCTTATAGTTAGTCCCACAGACTCTGAGGAAGAATGCAATGTTATACCAACAATCTGTAATCATAGGATGAAGGCAACTAACAGAAAATGGTAATAGAAAATGACTGACATATCCCCTTTTTGATTTAAACAAGTCATTGTACTGAAATATTGACTTATGCACAGTCTCTCCACTCGGCGTTTTGGTACGCCATGGAGAGCAATAATTAAGCTCTCTTGCATATTATAGTTTCCTTGAAGCCAACTTTAACCTACAGATACAAGTGTATTAGTACCATAAAACAAAAAATCTACATAATCGTAATACTGTAACCCTGTTAAATATGTGCCTTAACTATTTGCCTTAATAATATTACAGTTGTCATGCCAATTACCTTATAATAATAATTTGCTGTCCTTCCACGATTGGTAATGGAATTTGGACGTGGTCTCCTTGCATTCGGAAAGAAGGGAAGAATGGGAGCACTCAAGTACCCATCCTGTCCATCTTCGTTGGGCGTATTGTTGAATTCTGTCAACAATAGTATCTTCTTAGCAAATGAGAACTTCTCAAAACATTTACGTGGGAATCTGTAAACAGATTTTAGCGTATTGTTAACCTATATACTCGGCGAATAACATATTTTTGCCGATTTCTTGTATTACAACTAAAACACAAGTTTAAACTTTGCGTCCATGAAAGGAATTTATATTCACATTTTATACAATGCTTCTACACAACTTGCCTCTGGTACAGAATATTACATTATGTACAGAGAATTCAAACAATGAACACTGTATGACCGTTTACCTGCAATCTGCACCTGTTTCCCACCTAGGAACAATGTTTCCTTTCCAGTTGGCATGATCCAAACCCTTGACCTTCTTTTGTTTAATCACATTCCTCTTACATGACGCGGGGCGTCTTTTCTTCCTTCTAAATTCGTGTAAATCGTCTTCGGACTCGTCTGACGGTTCCATCACAGAAGCCATTTGGAAATCTCACAGCTGATTACTGCAAACAGCTACAGTGCTGCCCTCACGCCTCACGTTCTTGCGGGCAATATAGGGACTAGTCTCTGTGACAAGTCCTCTTTCTGCACTAAACGTAATTTCAACACTGATTTTGACAAGGAAAAATCACTGAACAAGTCCCACTTTAGAACCAACAGATGCGGAATCGTGTGAAAATACCAACTACAGTAATAACTCATATTACTCAAAAACGATGACAAGTCCCGTTTCTGATCTCAACGCCTCAATTCCTGAAGGTGACGCGATTTGAAATGAATGCAACCTATGGCAACGGGCGAATAAAGAGTGTGGGGTCCTGACGCGGTAGTATACAGTTTACAGCTAACAGTCAGTATCATGCGTCGTACATTCAATGCGGATGCCTTGCGTACGACATCTTAGAGATAACAAGCCACCTTCTGTACGCGGCTTAGTCGGGATCTCGATATGTAGTTTAAATATATGGTCTTTCCATATAAATCAGTCAGTTGCTACAAATTTTTTTGCTACCTTTCTGCAAAGGGAAAGATCTGCGCTATGCCTTGCACAAGATACATTACTCAGTATCCGTACATTCTGGAAAATGGTACGCGAGAATCGTTCACGTTCCAGCACATTACCCTGCATTTTATCAGTAACTGATTTCCAATTTAAAGCCACCCTCTTCAGTGGGCAACGATTAACAACAACCCCAAAAGATATATGCCGATTCATAAAACGTGCCCAAGAAAAGACAGCGTGCTAGAAGCCGCAGAGGTTGAAGAATTTACGTCTGCAGTTAACCGTGCACCTAAAGTACGACAAAAACCTTCAGTTATGGCATTTGGCAGGGGGATCTCCTAACTTTGATAGAGGACCACTATATCAACGGCACAAGCCTTAACAGTGGGGTTCCAATCTAAAAGTTTTAAACCTGGCAACCGACCAACAACATGTCGCAACAAGGATTCAAGGGACAGGACAAAGAAAGACATAGGGAGCCGACTGTCTGAGGCACTGCTTGGCAGAGAAACCGGCTGAAAAGTTCCTGTGCAGGAGCGGTAAAGCCAAAAATCTCCAACAGGCGATCGAGATACGCATAGTTAACGCGATAAATTGCCTTAGAAAACATTTAAGAAGGCGAAAGGACCATGAATAGATGTAAAGGCCACCACCGAGACCACGTTCATGTATTTTGCCACCGGATTCTAAACTGTACAGCCATGGAGACAACACTGACGATCACCAGTCACACTACGAAGTAATAAGGACAATATGCTATCCACAGCCTCTACAACTGCTTTGTTGCCAAAACTGAGTAGCAAGAGGGGACAAAAAACCAGCCGCTGTCAAACGGCCATGATGCTTCGGAATGAGAACAATTTTCCCCACCTTGAACCTTGCAAACACAGCCCTCCCACGCAAAATCTCGTCTGCAATGGAAGTAAAAGTAGAACCGAATAAATTCCGAAAATGCAAATCAAATTCTTTCGGAAGGCTGTCCGGACCAGGTGGGCGAGTTGAAAGGATCAGACACACCCCATCTCAGATGCGAATCCACAAAATCCACAACAGAGGCCGAACGAAAGTCCGAATCCCCTGCCCCCACAGTCTCCACTGGGAGACGAGAGGCCACTACGCAGTTTGTATCACCAAGGGAGAAACTTGGCGCAGGAGTGGGTACACACGGAAGTCCACACCGGAAACATTTGCATCCTGTTTAAGACGTCGCTTATGTTGCAGCAATTGATCATCGATACGGGAACCAGATGGCGCAGAATCCACCTTCAGTTTTAACGGGGGAAATTTCCCGGCGGATAAACTCAAATCGGGCTGTGGATTGCCGCTAGAAATAGCACCAGGCAGAACTAAATCTGCTACCGTTAATTTATGTCGGTGCTAAAGAGAATTTTTGAGGAAAAAACCAACATCGGACAACTGAGTCGTTCGTGGCCACTCTCATTAGATAAGAAGCGAGTCCCCACCTGACCAGTGGTTGGAACATGGACCCGATAACACTGTACAACATTTAATTTTCGTGCTTCTAAAACGAATTTTCGTATGAAATCGAGGGTGTTGAATACGATAACGACAATAAAATGCAGAATTCGTTAGAGTTTAAGTTGACTGTAAAGGATCGGATTTATCTAGTGTTAATGAGAAATCAACATGGATGCACATAATGGAAATGATGAAAACATAATACCTGGGATTTACAATTTATTCATTTTTATATTTATTTTTTTATACTTTCTCTCTCTCTTACATTGGGAGTCTCAAACATGTCTACCGATCATTTAACAATAATTGGCAAGCAATGACTTGCTCCAATGCCGTGATGTGGTTTTTCCATTGTAGATATCGCTTGGCGGAAGTGTTCTCTGTGGTGTCACCGCCAGACATCACACTTGCTAGGTGGTAGCCTTTAAATCGGCCGCGTCCGTTAGTATACGTCGGAACCGCGTGTCGCCACTATCAGTGATTGCAGACCGAGCGCCGCCACACGGCAAGTCTAGAGAGACTTCCTAGCACTCGCCCCAGTTGTACAGCCGACTTTGCTAGCAATGGTTCACTGACAGATTGCGCTCTCATTTGCCGAGACGATGGTTGGCGTGGCCTTCAGCTGCGTCATTTGCTGCGACCTGGCAGGGCGCCATTACCAGTCGCTGTTGATGCTGTAAAGCATGTACCGTCAAGAGCGATGTTCACCAATTATGGATTAAAGTTAAGTATTCCAGCACCTACGTACATTTTTGGCTATTCTCATTTCCGTGTCCTGTTCCAGACCTCACGCCAGCCTGCGTGAGCTTAAACGCGTGCCTTTCGGCTTACTCCTAGTGGATTGGCTGTCTTGCCAATCCGCAACAAGTGGCGACGAGGCCACACCGCGTTCGTAACTATATTGCCCTGATTTACTTGTGTAATGGCTTCGCCACAATCTCCAGATGTACTGTCCGAATTTTATCGCTTACAGAATCAGCAGACGCAGGCCTTACTGGATGCCCTTGGACAGCTCGTCCAGGGTCAACGTGCAATGCAAAACGATGCGGCAGCCGCCGCTCCACCGCTCACGCAGCCACAACACGCAGTTGCACCACCTTTTCGTCCTTTTAATGCGGCACTGGAAAGCTGGACGGAGTGGTCACGCCAATTTGGATTCCATCTCTCCGCCTACAGAATTCAAGGTAATGAGCGGCAGCCTTATCTCCTTTCGTCCGTCGGCGTCCACACGTACCGTGTGATAGTCAAATTATTTCCCCGATGCGACGTAGCAACTCTGTCCTACGACGAAATTTTGTCTAGATTAGACGCATATTTCAAAGAATCAGTCAATGTAGTTGTCAAACGGTATACGTTCTTTCGTACAAAACGTACGGCAGGTCAGACTAATCGGGAGTGGGTTGCAACCTTGCAAGGCCTTACTAGGGATTGTGCTTTCGAGTGTCAATGTGGACTCCCTTATTCAGATACTATGGTCCGTGATGCAATTCCACAGAACGTTTCTGATGTTCGTATAAGGGAACAGATTTTGAAACTAGTCAATCCCTCCCTTCAACAAGTGCTGGACATATTGGATCGGCAGGACACACTTGACTTTGCTCAGGAATCATTTGAAACTTCGCCACCCGTGTGTCAGGTTAACCGGCCCGCCGGGCGAGCTGCACGGAACAGTAAACAGTCCTCGTGCCCAGCCACACCAAAGCCGCCTGGCTCTCAGCCACGTGTACCGCGGCAGCAAGCAAATGCAGTGAAATCATGCCCGCGGTGTGCTACTAGACATTCGCGTGAGAATTGCCCGTCACGCCTGGCTATTTGCTTTTTCTGTAATAAAAAAGGACATGTTCAAAGTGTTTGCCAGAAAAAGCACCGATCGGAAGCTCAAAACCATTCCCGGCCTTTTGATTTGCGCCGAATTCGAACCAAGAATACTCAGGCTCGTGAAACTTCGACCATGGAAATTCATACAGTTCATGCCACTCCTCCCAGTTTCACTCTCTCTCACAGTGACTGTGTTCGTCCCACAAATAGTGTGTGTCGACATCGACGGAAATCCCGTCATGTCACGAGTGATTTTGTACCAGTGTCAGTTCACGTTGCACGAGACAGTCGCTCTTGTCGTCAACAGGACAATAAACTTTTTGTAGACTTGGACATTAATGGCAAAGTGATACCATTCCAGCAGTTTCACTGATCAATCAAGACACGTACAAACAGCTGGGCACACCTCCGTTGCGTGGCGCAAATGTTAAGCTAACTACATATTCAGGTCACGGGCTCCCTGTGTTAGGACAGTGCAGCCTTCTTGCAACATACAAGGGACAAACAAAACTTGTGTCATTTTATGTCCTTCGTTCTTCTTCTGCTGTGAACTTGTTTGGTTTGGATTTATTTCAGTTGTTTAACTTGTCTATAGTAAATCAGGTCCTATCAGTGAACCAGACTGTGCCTTCAGCCAGTGTTTCTCGTCTATGTGAAGAATTTGCAGACATTTTTGCACCGGGCCTCGGTTGCGCTAAGAACTATAAAGCACATTTGGAACTGAAAGTAAACGCGTAACCGAAATTTTTCAGAGAGCGCAATGTTCCCCACGCATTGCGTAATGAGGTCGCAAAAACATTACACGATTTGGAATCACAAGGTGTGATTGAACGTGTGCAGGCTTCTCTCTGGGCATCACCCTTAGTAATTTTACCGAAACCTTCCGGAAAATTGAGACTTCAAGCCAACAGTGAATCCACAACTAGTGATTGCAACTTTTCCCTTACACCACCCGGAAGATCTTTTTGACAAACTGTGCCCAGGTAAATATTTTTCGAAGTTGGACCTAGCAGATGCGTACTTGCAAATACCGGTGGACGAAGAATCCCAGCGCGTTTTGGTGGATAACAAATGGTTCAAATGGCTCTGAGCACTATGGGACTCAACTGCTGAGGTTATTAGTCCCCTAGAACTTAGAACTAGTTAAACTTAACTAACCTAAGGACATCACAAACATCCATGCCCGAGGCAGGATTCGAACCTGCGACCGTAGCGGTCTTGCGGTTCCAGACTGCAGCGCCTTTAACCGCACGGCCACTTCGGCCGGCTGGATAACACGCATCTTGGTTTGTATCGATTCAAACGACTGCCATTCGGGTGTGCATCAGCCCCTGCATTGTTTCAGCAATATCTCCAAACTGTTTGTGCGTCGGTCCCTACTGCAGCAAACTATTTGGACGTTATTGTGATCTCAGGAACGACGGAAGAAGAACATTTAGCCAATCTCAGAACATTATTTCAAGTCTTGCGACAAAATGGTCTTCGCTTGCGGAAGGACAAATGTGTGTTTTTTGCTCGTGACTTACCCTACCTGGGACATGTAATCAATACCCAAGGCATACATCCCAGTCCAGAGCACCCCCGTGCCATACAAGACTTACCTTCGCCGCAGAATTTGAAGCAGCTACAGAGTGTGCTGGGAAAAATTAATTATTATCATCGCTATGTGCGCCACGCCTCTTCCATTTCAGCTCCGCTTCATCGCTTACGCCGTAAAGGTGTTCCGTTCGTCTGGACGACGGAATGCGAACGCGCCTTTCGCCAGTTGAAATCGGCGTTGATTTCCAATACTTGCCTTACGCCATTCGATCCCCAGAAACCCCTTTTGTTGATGGTAGATGCATCGGATTTCGGGATCGGTGCTGTGCTTGCGCACAAAGATGGTTCGCACGATCGCCCTATTGCCTTTGCGTCCAAATTGCTCTCGTCTGCGAAAAGACATTATTCACAGATCGAGAAAGAAGCATTGGCTCTCGTATTTGGTGTTACCACGTTTCATGATTTCTTGTATGGTCGTCACTTTACCATCATCACAGACCACAAACCTTTGACTTCGCTTTTTCATCCGAACAAGCCTGTACCTCCACGTACAGCGCAGAAATTCATTCGCTGGTCTATTTTCCTATCGCAGTACCGCTACGATATCTTGTATCGGTCCACTGCTCAACACGGAAACGCCGATGCGTTGTCCCGTTTGCCTGTTGCTGAGGATAGAGCATTCGATTCCTCCGAACTTGCATGTTCATTGATGCGGAAACCGATGACATGGTCGAATCGTTTCCGATTGATTTTCGTCGCGTAGCTACAGCCACAGCTGCTGATCCTGTCCTGGCTACCGTTCTGCGTTTCGTTGCTACTCAATGGCCCTTGTCAAATTTACGGATCGGGGATCCGTTGGTTCGCCGATTTTTTGCTGACAAGGAGAGACTTTTTGTTCGACGTGGTGTTTTGCTGTTGCGTTCTGATAATGATCAGTCCAGGGTCGTGGTTCCACGTTCGTTAAAGTCCTCTGTCTTACGGCTTCTCCACCAAGGACATTGGGGTATAGTGCGAACGAAACGACTTGCTCGTCAGCACTGTACTTGGTTCGGAATCGATGCTGCGATTACGAATATGTGCTCTTCTTGCATGGTGTGTGCCGAACAACAATCCGCACTGCCGCGGAAATTCTTTGCATGGCCAAAAGCCACTTCCCCTTGGCAACGCTTACACACCGAGTTTGCTGGTCCATTCTGGAATGCTCGATGGTTGGTTCTGGTAGATTCATTCAGTAATTTTCCTTTTGTTGTCCGGATGTCTTCCACGACGTCATCTGCCACCATCCAAGTGCTATCCGCTATCTTTTTCATTGAAGGTCTTCCGCAGACTATTGTTTCCGACAATGGCCCACAATTCATGTCCGCAGAATTTCAGTCATTCTGCAAGGCCAATGGTATTCAACATCTGACGTCCGCCTCGTTTTCGCCACAGTCAAACGGTGCCGCTGAACGATTGGTCCGGACTTTCAAGTCCCAGATGTTGAAGTTGAAAGAGTCGCATTCTCGGGAGGACGCGTTATTGCTCGTTTTGTCCTCGTATCGCTCTCAGCCCCGAGATGGTCGCTCGCCGGCTGAGTTGCTCCACGGTCGCCCTCATCGCACCTTGATGCCTTTGCTACATCCGCCGCATCAGGTTCCTGTGCAGCGGCAGACACCTGCTTTTGCTCCAGGCGACGTTGTCTGCTATCGCAACAATCGAGGTTCACGGCGTTGGCTCGAAGGGAGCATTCTTCGCTGCCTGAGGTGCGTCGGCATCTCAATCAGCTGCGCATCTGTCGTCGCACGGGATCTGCCGCTCCCCGTCTGCTTTCAGCGACGGTGCCGTCCGGTCAGCGCCCTGGGGATCCATCTACTGGCTCGCCTCAGCCCCAGGTGTTACCGACGCTGCCTTCCATTTTGCCCCATGGCGACGCGCCGCCGCCTCCGCCGCCTGTTCTCCCGCCGGCGACACCCGCAGTGGACGCTTCGCTGCAGCCGCCGGGCGCCTCCCTGGGTCACTCGCCGCCGTTCGCTTCCCGTGACCAGTTGTCCTCCGACATGGAACTCTTGCCCGATCCGGACCATATGTCGTCTTCGCCCGCCGGGTGCCCCGACCCGATGGAGGTCGACCCTTCGGCCCCTCCTGTCTCTCTACGGGCGCATACACCGCATGTTGGCGTGCATCCTGGAGTAGGTTTTCAGGTGTTTCCTACCTCCCCTCGGACCGAATGGCAGGGTGCGGGTGGCACAGCCTCGCCTGTTGTTAGGCTCCCCACCTCGTCGCATACGTCTACATGGGGTCCTCCCCATGGCGGGCGGAAGCCTTATGCCACAACCGTCCGCCGATTTGAGGGGGAGGAATGTGGTGTCACCGCCAGACACCACACTTGCTAGGTGGTAGCCTTTAAATCGGCCGCGGTCCGTTAGTATACGTCGGAACCGCGTGTCGCCACTATCAGTGATTGCAGACAGAGCGCCGCCACACGGCAGGTCTAGAGAGACTTCCTAGCACTCGCCCCAGTTGTACAGCCGACTTTGCTAGCGATGGTTCACTGACAGATTGCGCTCTCATTTGCCGAGACGATGGTTGGCGTGGCCTTCAGCTGCGTCATTTGCTGCGACCTGGCAGGGCGCCATTACCAGTCGCTGTTGATGCTGTAAAGCATGTGCCGTCAAGAGCGATGTTCACCAATTATGGATTAAAGTTAAGTATTCCAGCAGTTACGTACGTTTTTGGCTATTCTCATTTCCGTGTCCTGTTGCAGACCTCACGCCAGCCTGCGTGAGCTTAAACGCGTGCCTTTCGGCTTACTCCTAGTGGATTGGCTGTCTTGCCAATACACAACATTCTCCTTGTTCATTGCTGATTGCTCCGCAATTTTCTGGAAAGAAGTCGATATGGGAGTGTAACATATGTATTTTTAGAGACAAAGCGCAACCGGCTGCTTTGCACCGTGGTAGGAGATGTTGAGACTGGAAGTTTCCCTAAAAATTTGTGACCATGTTCTGGAAAGATTCCCATGCAGTCTTCTCCTTATCTTGTAACAGTGCATCAAATTCAGTACCATTGAAGAGATCTCGAGTTTCTGGTTCAATTAATATTCCCTCGCTGATTTTACTTTCAGTAATTCATGGAAATTTACTCAGAATGTATCTGCCTCTCTATCTTGATTCATGCTCTTGACAAAGTTCTTGATTAAACCTAGTTAAGATGTACAGGAGGAAGTAAAACCCCTTTGAAATTTACCAAAGGAACGTGACGAGCTTCCTTTTCTCCTCGTTCTAAAGGTCTACGGACTGGCCAGAGTTTCTATTTTATGTTAGTTGGAAGCCTTCTCTCGCCAATCCACTCGTACAGAAAACAGCAATATTTTGTGAGCCAGCCGCAGGCCAAGAAGTATCGTTATTCCTCACTATAATTATCATGTTGTTATACGTTGAAATGGTCCTATAATCCCCTGTCATTATTATTTTATTTGCTTTCCAGTGCACTTTGCATCCTACAGAATAATTCGAGTGTTTTCGTTGCTGAATTTCGTAGCAGAGAAGACTGAGCTGTGATCCAATCTAGCCGTAGCCTTGTTATTTCTACAACCTGTATGCGTCATAGGGTTGTTATGTTGGTTCTTTTCAAACCTGAAAGTGCGTCTATAACGCCATTATGAGTCTTCCATGTTTTTATACGTAACCCAACTCACGACTATGATTCCATAAAATGTTTACCCCTCGTTCTCTTACTCCAAAACTCTCTGGCATGTGTGAGTGAGTGAATGTGGGTGTGTTTCATTTTGTTGTACGGTGGTTTAGTCTGCTGCAGAGAATCAGCGGTAGTCTTACAGAATGGCCAACCCTTATAGATTTCAGGTAGGCCAAAAGGTTTGTTCTCTTTGTGTGAAAGTTACCGGTGTTAGGTTGGTGGCGGAAACCTCATCTGTAGGCTTTTCTGGCCACGGGGTTGTGTGGGAGAAGTTTTAGTATGAGATAGGCAGTCTGCTTCAAGTTCCCGGGGGTCTGCAGCCGAGGTCTCTTCGAAGAAGGGTGAGTTGATTTAACCGCGTGGCGCTTTGTCTCACAGCGAGAGTGGAGCTTTTCGTAATTCAGTCTCGTTGAACTTGTACCCTGTACAGCTTTTGGCCTAGCGTTTAGTCTTATAAGGATTGTTTTGCTGGGTCGCAGCAAGGAATGCAAGGTTTTTGCAGATTTTCAGTACGTAGCACAAAGGCGTTGCATAAGTTCAAGCGATCTCACGTAGGAAATGCGCCCTCGTTCGGTGTGAATGTTTGTGTGCCTGCGACTGCATGTGTATACATCCTATCTTTTCCGAATCTTGATAATTTTTGCCTCTTGGTGAATTTTCTTTGTTTCATTACTCTGTGTCCGTCGGAAACCATCCACGTGGGTTAATATTAGAGTTTGTTGGCCCTCTGCCATTACCCTTTTGTCTATTGAAATGTGCCCTCTATAAAATGTTAACTGTTCGCGGCTGTGTGGTTTAATGTTGCTAAAATTTGACCATGGTACGTAGAAGTTGTGTCTCCGTGAACCACATGGCCACACGAGTTAACTGTGAGCCTAGCTTTCCTGTGGTCCCCTGCCTCTGTCCTAGAGTTTATTTATTGCTCTGATTTTGGAATATTAAATATATCCTGTCCGGATTATTCAATTGTATCTGTGGTTTGTGATTTCAAGTTAAGTGCGTAAGCGTGTATGTGTGGCCCTCGTTGAGGCTGTTTCTCCAAACCGAGGTTCAACTTTACATGGAACTGCGATATTAAGATTTACTCATTTATTTAATCATTTCTCAGCACAGCGGAACAATCCTCCTAGCTTCGCTGCACGTTGGTGTTGGGCCGTCCTTGCTGTTCTTTGAGTGAATGTGGGTCTGAATGCTAGTATTAAACCTTCCCCGAACCCCCCTAATTAGGACCGCAATTCTAAATTAAGAGATTCTGTTGTGAATCGTATAGCGTTTCACAAACATTCGTGGCCGGCCGCTGGTGGCCGAGCGGTTCTGGCGCTACAGTCTGGAACCGCACGACCGCTACGGTCGCAGGTTCGAATCCTGCCTCGGGCATGGATGTGTGTGTTGTCCTTAGGTTAGTTAGGTTTAAGTAGTTCTAAGTTCTAGGGGACTTATGACCTCAGCAGTTGAGTCCCATAGTGCTCAGAGCCATTTGAACCATTTGAACCACAAACATTCGTACATAGTTACCAGGCAACAGCAGTTATATAGATGCCTTATAACAATGTGTTAAGAAATAAATAATTTTGTTTCAAGTCTTATCCAGTGTACCAATGTTACGTCTCCTTTACCTATGCCATTTACCTGGTAGTTCCCTTGTTAGCCCAACCACAGCGTTTCCATACGCACAGGGTCCAATAATAATTAGTGTTCCCTTTTTATTTAAACCAAATTCATTAGAATAGACCTTGTTTTCAGGAATATTACTGCAAGATTGTCTTATTCACATTGTTCACACACTTTGTACTTTATTTTAATATTTGATTCATGTGAACAAGCGCTAGATCATATTAATAATCACATCCCATGTCTTATGAGTTACATTACAATGAATGTTATTTTATGAGTTTTTTCTTATGACTAAATTAATTAATTTTTCAACTCAGCCGAACCTCTTGTTTGTCGTGCGGCTAGAGTTGGTGGCGACCCAATCCTTCACTTTGATCTTAATACAGCATTTCCATTTGCTTATGGCTCTTTTAGCCATCAGTATATAGCTTAGGGCGCCACTCATTTCATAAACACCACTTAAGTGTACATCACTTACAACGTCTCCTTCCAGTACATTGCATATCTGATTGAAACTGATGGCAACATTTCCATTGATAACTAATTCAGCTTAACATAATTTTTCTGCGGGATTATGTTCTGTATTAAGTTTACTCGTAATACCAGTTACATTTTTACAGTACACTAGATCCCTTCCCACTGAAAAATAATCTTCCAGGATCTTCTGACGTGTCCTAAAAAGAGACACTAAATACTTCAGCAAGAGCTCCCCACTGCTAGCAATTCTCCGCCACTTTTTGACAACCCCAGGTTCCTCAAAAGGTTATTTTATTCATGATAAGTAATCAAATGGCCATTAGATGATGAGATTTGGCATACCTGCGTCGAGTTTACCATAGTCTTGCTCTTCGTCGGAAGAACCACAGGAGTAGGATGCGGGAGATTGTGGAACAGTTAGTTCTTCAGAATGTGACACGGGACGAGTGGGTGGGAGTTTTGATTGCTAATCAAAAGTCCGCAGCTCGTGGTCGTGTGGTAGCGTTCTCGCTTCCCACGCCCGGGTTCCCGGGTTCGATTCCCGGCGGGGTCAGGCATTTTCTCTGCCTCGTGATGACTGGGTGTTGTGTGATGTCCTTAGGTTAGTTAGGTTTAAGTAGTTCTAAGTTCTAGGGGACTGATGACCATAGCTGTTAAGTCCCATAGTGCTCAGAGCCATTTGAACCATTTTTTTGCTAATCAAAAAAGCTATCCCTACACCACGGGTACCCTTGTACGAAAGATTTATATTGTTATTTTATGTACTGTTTAAGCAATTGCCTGAATGAAGTTCAAATGGCTCTGAGCACTATGGGACTCAACTGCTGAGGTCATTAGTCCCCTAGAACTTAGAACTAGTTAAACCTAACTAACCTAAGGACATCACAAACATCCATGCCCGAGGCAGGATTCGAACCTGCGACCGTAGCGGTCTTGCGGTTCCAGACTGCAGCGCCTTTAACCGCACGGCCACTTCGGCCGGCCTGAATGAAGTTGATAATGCTACATTTTTACGTGATTTAGGCATATATTATGAACGATGCATGCATGGCTGCACAGTTTAGAATATACTTCATTACGTTAACGTTTGTCGCATTACTTTTTTTTTTTTTTTTTTTTTGGTTTAGTCTCTTGAGATATTTCCACAATGGCAAAACGCGTAATTTGTGTTAATAGAAACAATTTGGCAAGTCTGTATTTATACAAAAAACTACCTTAACCGGTTGTTGCACCAAACAGCCAACGGTGGAATGAAACCAGCACTGTGTGTTTTTATCTGTTTATGTGCAACACGTTATATTTTACACTAATCGTGAATCCTCGACAGTCCTGCGTTTCCGTAGTCTTATGTTGTTGCAACCGTCGTATAGTCAACAGAATCGTCTGCGATCAGTATGATACAGCTACAGACGCTGTCCATTAGATTATATATACACAGTATTCAGCAACTGCTACAGATGTGTTTTATGCAATCCGTGATGTTATGTCAGCTCCTCAAAGAAACGCGCGAGATTTTCGTTTTCTCTTGCTCTCTACACTCAAACTATTACTCCCACATGGAAAATTGCAGAAAATTTTATTTCCTTAAATTTTGTACTGGGTTACATTTTCGCTTGAATTCACAGTTTTCGACTTGTTCAAGAAAAACAAGAGTGACCTTCAAAGGAGTCGTACCAACTTTCCAAAACCCTTGTTATAGAAGGCAGCCGCCCGTGATTTCCCCCACATCTCTACGTTGGTCTGCAGTTCGTTGGCTGTGCTAAAATGTCTTCACAGCCAACGGTTCATGTGAGCAGAGATGAACCTCTGACGGAGGCAAGTCCAGGCTATATGGTGGATGAACAAACATTTCCCATTGGAACACAACAGCGCCGTTCTCACTGCCCCTGCAGAAGGAAATTTATCACAGGTACATTTTGTGGGGTTGCATGAAATCAGGCGAAATCTCGGAGTGGGCATCCTTACTTGGATGTTCCAAGTATCTTTGCATAACCAGTGCGCGCTCAAAACCAGATAGGGCGACGTGACGCGATCGACAGGCGTATTAGAGACACTGCCCAACAAATCTGCACAAAGCTTCATAGGATTTCCACTGACGTTTTCCTTTCGCGACCTGTCAGAAGCTTCTTTCCAAACAGCCCTCGTATATAAATGGTAACAGTCATTTCAGTCTTCTTTTGGTCACTTACGAAATTGTCTTTTAGCTCCATCAACTTTGTCCCATTAAGAATAAATTATTTAGTTCCATTCTCTAGGCAGTTGTATGTCTAGACACAAATCTAGTCAGAGATCCATATGCTAGTATTTTATTCACTAACCGACAATGGAGGAATTACGGTCAAATAAGGCAGAAGGGATACATAACATTCCATCAGAATTTATAAAATCACTGGGGGAAGTGGCAACAAAACGACTATTCACGTTGGTGTGTAGAACATATGAGTCTGGCGATATATCATCTGACTTTCGGAAAAGCATCATCCACACAATTCCGAAGACGGCAAGAGCTGACAATTGCGAGAATTATCGCACAATAAGCTTAACAGCTCATGCATCGAAGCTGCTTACAAGAATAATATACAGAAGAATGGAAAAGAAAATTGAGAATGCGCTAGGTGAAGATCAGTTTGGCTTTAGGAAAAGTAAAGGGACGAGAGAGGCAATTCTGACATTACGGCTAATAATGGAAGCGAGGCTAAAGAAAAATCAAGACACTTTCATAGGATTTGTCGACCTGGAAGAAGCGTTCGACAATATAAAATAATGCAAGCTGTTCGAGATTCTGAAAAAAGTAGGGGTAAGCTATAGGGAGAGACGGGTCATATACAATATGTACAACAACCAAGAGGGAATAATAAGAGTGGACGATCAAGAACGAAGTGCTCGTATTAAGAAGGGTGTAAGACAAGGCTGTAGCCTTTCGCCCTTACTCTTCAATCTGTACATCGAGGAAGCAATGATGGAAATAAAAGAAAGGTTCAGGAGTGGAATTAAAATACAAGGGGAAAGGATATCAATGATACTATTCGCTGATGACATTGCTATCCTGAGTGAAAGTGAAGAAGAATTAAATGATCTGCGGAACGGAATGAACAGTCTAATGAGTACACAGTATGGTTTGAGAGTAAATCGGAGAAAGACGAAGGTAATGAGAAGTAGTAGAAATGAGAACAGCGAGAAACTTAACATCAGGATTGATGGTCACGAAGTCAGTGAAGTTAAGGAATTCTGCTACCTAGGCAGTAAAATAACCAATGACGGACGGAGCAAGGAGGACATCAAAAGCAGACTCGCTATGGCAAAAAAGGCATTTCTGGCCAAGAGAAGTCTACTAATATCAAATACCGGCCTTAATTTGAGGAAGAAATTTCTGAGGATGTACGTCTGGAGTACATCATTGTATGGTAGTGAAACATGGACTGTGGGAAAACCGGAACAGAAGAGAATCGAAGCACTTGAGATTTGGTGCTATAGACGAATGTTGAAAATTAGGTGGACTATAAGGCGACAAATGTGGAGGTTCTACGCAGAATCGGAGAGGAAAGGAATATGTGGAAAACTCTGATAAGGAGAAGGGACAGGATGAATGGACATCTGCTACGACATGAGGGAATGACTTCCATGGTACTAGAGGGAGCTGTAGAGGGAAAAAACTGTAGAGGAAGACAGAGATTGGAATACGTCAAGCAAATAATTGTGGACGTAGGTTGCAAGTGCTACTCTGAGATGAAGAGGTTAGCACAGGAAAGGAATTCGTGGCGGGCCGCATCAAACCAGTCAGTAGACTAATGACCAAAAAAAAAAAAAACAAAAAAAAAACGACAATGCAGAACTGTCTTCCAAAAGTTAAAGAAGACCCCATCACCCTGGGCGCTTTGCGTACGGCGATCAAGATTTTATGGACGATTAGAGCAAAGTGTAATCTGCGAGATATCTGCTTATCAAATCCCGGTTGACTTTTTATAAGATTTTCGGATTACACAAACGTCATAATTCGTGAGTATAAAACATATTCAATAATTCTGCTACAGAACGGCTTCAACGATATAAGTCTATAGTAAGGTGCTTCTCGTCCGCCGATCTTTCACGAAAACAGGAGTGTCTAGCTTTTTATGTTCAATTGTTTGGCGTGCTTCTTTGCTCGCACAACCAGCGGTGTACTACTTCTTGAACTGGGGCATGTTCTTTCACATAATCTCGGTAGAAGCTCACAGCCGCGTTATTTGGTGCAGACAGCATTCAATCACTGATGGATTTTACTCTATTTACTATCCGAATAGCTGACAATTTGGCTTTCATGCGACTGCTAAACGGAGAAACCGTATTACGATCTTAAGTTATGAAACAATTTCAGAAAACAATAAACTGGTAGCCATGATCTCAGGAATTATTTATATTCCATTATTACCGGTTTCGGCGAAACTAAATCCGCCATCATCGCCGAAACCGGTAAAACCGGTAATCATGGAATAAAAAGAATTCCTGCGATCTTGGCTACCAGTTTATTGTCTTACAAGCATCTAGTTCGCTGCCACAGGAGCACAATGTGCTCCCTACAAAACAGTTTCAGAAGATCAAATTCAGTATTTCGGTCTTCTCCACGTCATTTTCCGTTTCGGTTCCAGTAAGGTAGATTACTGAAGTTACTTACGATCAAAACGTCTAGATGGGGAGACAAAAGTATACTTTGGAATCCTCACACTGCGCTGTGGCTTACGTTTGTAACAATGAAGTTTCGATTCCGTCTACGAATGTAGTGTCTAGTTTGTTGTGGCAAGTAAAGTAAAATGCATTCCAAGTATCCAGTTCTTGGAGAAAGTGAATGATACAGAAGAGAGTAATAGCAGCTGCCAAAAACGACGTTGTCACTCAATATACAGACTGAAAGTGGCAGAGTGCTGTTATTATTCTGAGTACATGTTAGAATGCCTACCAAAAATTGTCCTGTTTACCCATGAAAATTTTAATTGGCGCTATCTCATCTTCTTTTAAGAACTAATTAACAAGAGGAACACTTACTTTGCGCAAAAGATGATCTATGGGCGTAAACGAACATTTATGTTAGTACGTGTTTCCTATCAGCGAGTTTATCACCTGAGTTAAGAAATGTACAGCTGCCGCAATTTACAGAAAAATCATGTGCAATGGGCATAGCTGTCTCTCACACAAAGATTCAAATTACTGAATAACAGAATGAACTGCCGGCCGGTGTGGCCAAGCGGTTCTAGGCGCTTCAGTCTGGAACCGCACGACCGCTACGACCGCAGGTTCGAATCCTGCCTCAGACATGGATGTGTGTGATGTCCTTAGGTTAGTTCGATTTAAGTAGTTGTAACTTCTAGGGGAATAATGACCTCAGATGTTGTCCCATAGTGCTCAGAGCAATTTGAACCATTTAAACAGAATGAACACTGAACAGAGCCTGAAACATCGCTGTATGCTACAAATATCTCGAAGCAAAACTACCTTCAAAAGCTAAATGATTCATGTAAATACGCTAATGATAATCAAGAATAAGTGAGTGTTGGCTTTGCAAGTAGCTCGTAGTAGCCGGCCACTGTGGCCGAGCGGTTCTAGGCGCTTCAGTCCGGAACCGCGCTGCTGCTACGGTCGCAGGTTCGAATCCTGCTTCAGGCATAGATGTGAGTGATGTCCTTAGGTTAGTTAGGTTTAAGTAATTTCTAAGTCCACGGGACGGATGACCTCAGATGTTAAGTCCCATAGTGCTTACAGCCAGCTCGTAGTGAATCAACATGTTTGTTGAAGGCAAATTATCATGACGGAATTCCTGCTGCATTTTAATTTGCACACATCATGAGCACGAACCAAACTAAATAAAATTGTTGTATTTAAACAACCAATTTAATAAAGGATAAAAATTCAGAGAGATCGAGCTGATGATGTCAACGAAAAATACAGCTCGGTACATGAAAAAACACGGTTATTTCTGAATGAAGCTTGTGGCCTTCTACATCACTGCATAACAAAGAGTTCAGCGACATAGTATCCAAGAAACCTATGAAAATATCAAGAATAGTTAAATGAACGATGAAAGTGATTTATTTAGTTTACTCATAATTTAGATGTGTTGTAGAGAAACAGATTTCTGCCCCACGTGAACTGAAACTGAATATCTCACAGTACAAAGCACGCTGAACCCTGTCACTGGCAACAGCTCAGTACCGACGTTCGTTGTTCTGAAGCAATACACTAAGCTAAGCTGTGTAACGCATTACCTCCTGTAATTCCTAGCTCATAACAAGAAACATCGAAGGCAAATCCCGTTGCAAATTTGCACATCAGTCTTCACCACAAGGCGGGTACCGGCACAAAGCCTGCACATACAGACCTACGCAGCAACGGCAAGCCACTCTCTTTCTTTCTACTCACACACGAGTCCTTTGTTCCGGCCAGACTAGATAACGATTACTTTGTCCCGATTCCAACGCAGGCCACGCCGTTTCGCCCGAGACGACGCTGAACTACTGGCGAGGGACTGCTTGCCAAACAACGTCCCTCGAACTACCCATCTCGACTGAGCAAAGCCTCTCTTCGACTAAGATTACCAAAGTGCTTGCGAGCTAACATATTGGACTCACATGCTATCTGTCGGAGGTATACATAACTTGCACACACAACACGTTCGCTCACTGCCAATCATACTACACAATAAAATGTAATCAAACAGCATACCACAATTTTAATCTAACAGAGGAATAGGAATTTGTAACTTATGTCACATTATGCACAGCTAAACATATAGACCAAATAACTGCCGAAACTGCACCGCAAATATACACACCAAAAAAAGTTTTGCATCACCCCGGTTCCCAGAACTTCTGATTTGTGGGTATTGTATTACAGACACGATCACTTTGACTGTTCAGAAATGTCACTTAACACGCCCATAGATGTAAACAACCATTCATGAGCAGTGCCTATTAGACGGAGGGCGTCCGACAGCCGATCAGTTCCAGTCATTCCACCAGGAAGGAAGTGCACGGCTCGTGTTGCTGTAGTTCAGTCATGCCTAGACGGTCAATACCGCGGTTCGATCGCGTCCGAATTGTTACTTTGTGCCAGGAAGGGCTCTCAAAAAGGGAAGTGTCCAGGCATGTCGGAGTGAACCAAAGCGATCTTGTTCGGACATGGAGGAGGTACAGAGATACAGGAAGTGTCGATGACATGCCTCGCTCAGGCCACCCAAGGGCTGCTAGTGCAGTGCATGACAGCTACCTACGGATTATGGCTCGGGGAAACCCTGACAGCAACGCCACCATGTTGAATAATGCTTTTCGTGCAGCCACAGGACGTCGTGTTACGAATCACACTGTGCGCAATAGGTTGCATGATGCGCAACTTCACTCTCGACGATGGGCCCAACAACAAATGGCTCTGAGCACTATGGGACTCAACTGCTAAGGTCATTAGTCCCCTAGAACTTAGAACTAGTTAAACCTAACTAACCTAAGGACATCACAAACATCCATGCCCGAGGCAGGATTCGAACCTGCGACCGTAGCGGTCTTGCGGTTCCAGACTGCAGCGCCTTTAACCGCACGGCCACTTCGGCCGGCGCCCAACAACATGCAGAAAGGACTGCTCAACATTGGTACCAGGTTCTCTTCACCAATGAGTGCCGCATATGTCTTCAACCAGACAATTGTCGGAGACGTGTTAGGCTGAACGCCTTCGACACGCTGTCCAGCGAGTGCAGCAAGGTGGAGGTTCCCTGATGTTTTAGGTTGGCACTGTGAGAGATCGACGTACGCCGCTAGTGGTCATGTAAGGCGCCGTAACGGCTTTACGATACGTTAATGCCATCCTCCGACCGATGGCAACCATATCGGCTGCATATTGGCGATGCATTCGTCTTCATGGGTGACAGTTCGCGGACCCGTCGTGCACATCTTGTCAATGACTTCCTTCAGAATAACGACATCGCTCGACTAGAGTGGCCAGCATGTTCTCCAGACATGAACCCTACCGAACTTGCCTGGGATAGACTGGAAAGGGCTGTTTATGGGCGACGTGACCCACTTACCACTCTGAGGGATCTACGCCAAATCGCTGTTGAGGAGTGGGACAATCTGGACCAACAATGCCTTGATGAACTTGTGGATAGTATGCCACGACGAATACAGGCATGCATCAGTGCAAGAGGACGTGATACTGGGTATTAGAGGTACCGATGTTCACAGCTATCTGGACCACCACCTCTGAAGGTCTCGCTGTATGGTGGTACAACATGCAGTGTGTGGTTTTCATGAGCAATGAAAAGGGCGCACTTAATTTTTTTGTTGATATCTGTTCCAATTTTCTGCAAAGGTTCCGAAACTCTAGGGACCGAGGTGATGCAAAACTTTTTTTAATGTTTGTATTTAACTAAAAAATGGTTCAAATGGCTCTGAGCACTATGAGACTCAACTGCTGAGGTCATTAGTCCCCTAGAACTTAGAACTAGTTAAACCTAACTAACCTAAGGACATCACAAACATCCATGCCCGAGGCAGGATTCGAACCTCCGACCGTAGCGGTCCTGCGGTTCCAGACTGCAGCGCCTTTAACCGCACGGCCACTTCGGCCGGCTTGTATTTAACTACGTTATGGGAAGCAAGCAATTAAAATTCAGGAAGCAGTCAAAGGAAGAGTACTTATGACGCTTAATTATGCACTGGAGAGCCAAAGAAACTGGTACATCCGCCTCATATCGTGTAGGGCCCCCGCGAGCACGCAGAAGTGCCGGAACACTACGTAGCATGGACTTAACTAATGTCTGAAGTAGTGCTGGAGGGAATTCACAGTATGAATCCTGCATCCTGTCCATAGTACAAGGGGGTGGAGACCTCTTCTGATCAGCATGTTGCAAGACATCTCAGATATGCTCAATATGATTCGTGCCCGGGGAGTCTGGTGGCCGGGGGAGGTGTTTCTAGACCTGTGGGGTGTCCCATTGTCCTGCTGGAATTGCCCAAGTCAGTCGGAATGGGCACAAATGCATGCAGGTGGTCAGACAGGATGCTCACGTACTTTTCATCTGTCAGAGTCGTATCTAGACGTATTTGGGATCCCATATCAATCCAACTGCACATGGTGCACACTGTTACAGAGCCTCGACCAGCTTGAACAGTCATTCCCCTGCTGACATGTATGGATTCATGAGGTTGTCTCCAAATCCGTACACTTGTATCCGCTCGACACAATTTGAAACGAGACTCGTCCGACCAGGCAACATGTTTCCAGTCGCAGACGAGGCGTAAATCTTTGTATCGTGCATTCGTCAGGGATACACGAGTGAGTCTTCGGCTCCGAAAGCCCATATCGATGATGTTTCGTTGAAGTATAGCACGTTGACACCTGCTGACGGCCCAGCACTGAAAGCTGCAGCAACTTGAGCAAGGGTTGCACATCTGCCACACTGAACGATTCTCTTCAGTCGTCGTTGGTCCCGTTATTGTAGAATTTTTTTCCGCCCGCATTGATGTCGGTGATTTGGTTTTTTACCGGATTCCTGGTATTCACGGTACACTCGTGAAATGATCGTACGGGAAAGTCCCCACTTCATAGCTATTTCGGAGATGTTGTGTCCCACCGCCCGTGCACCGACTGTAAGACCACGTTCAAACTCACTTAAATCTTGATAACCTGACATCGTTGCAGCAATAACCGATCTAACAAATGGTTAAAATGGCTATGAGCACTATGAGACGTAACATCGGAGGTCATCAGTCCCCTAGAACGTAGAATTACTTAAACCCAACTAACCTAAGAACATCACACACATCCATGCCCGAGGCAGGATTCGAACCTGCGACCGTAGCGGTCGCTCGGTTCCAGAACGAAGCGCCTAGGACCGCTCGGCCACAACGGCCAGCCACATCTAGCTGCCCGAGGCAGGATTCGAACCTGCGACCGTAGCGGTCGCTCGGTTCCAGAACGAAGCGCCTAGGACCGCTCGGCCACAACGGCCAGCCACATCTAGCAGTTGCGCAGGTGTGTCCTATCGCCCGTGCGCTGATTACAGGATCACGTTCGAACTCATTTTAATCTTGATAACCTGCTGTTGTCGCAGCGGTAACCGATCTAGCAGCTGCGCGAGACGCTTGTTGTCTGATACGGGCGTTGCCGGCGGCAGCGCCGTATTGTGCCTGTTTATATATCTCTCTATTAGAATATGCATGCCTATAACCATTTTCTTAGGCGCTTCAGTGTATAATCACTCGTGATCGCAAGCAACTGCGAGAAGTAATTCCGTTATACTTTTCATATCTGCTACTTCGAAACTACTTGATAAACATCGCCTGTTTTCTGTCCCGTTCTAGTTATCTATATGAAATACCTAACGATAGTGCAATGCCGTTTAGTTTCAATGGTTTGTCGTCAAGTTGTCAGTCCACTTCTTCGTTCGTCACTAAAGTTGATTATTTACATTACGTAACCCTCTACAGTTAACTTTTCTTTCTCGAAAGTGGTAATCCTCACTCTTTTAATAACTTTAATTGTGGTTCTGCTTAGATAATTGCGAATTTCAAACTCATAAAACAACATTGACGTACCAGGTTTTCAGTAGTAGCCGCACCGTCTTTCCGCGTTATCGCAGAATTTCGATACAGATGGGAAAGTTGTCAGGGACACACAAACATCGGGATGATGTAGTTACTCTGATACTGAAATAAAATCTTCGACCGCCGCTGCACTGAGAGAAAATAAACAATCGTGGTAGCGGGTTTACTTCCCAAGTTTGATATCAGTAAACAGTAAGTTCAAATTTAGCGTGATTAAATTCTGCGCTAGAAGTCGGTTCAATCATTTACGAAATGCGATCACAGTCGCTTGTTAGGATAGGAGTTTGCACACAGTTAACAGAACGCGCCTGTTCCTAATTTATTTTATTCCACGCACAAAACACGTAAAACGCGCATATCGCCCATATAATCACTTAGATTGTACTTCAGTTTATTTTGTACACAAAAGTCGGTTGTTTAAAATCTTATTCTCTCTTTAATACAGCTCTGAAGAAAAAACACAGTTAGATACGATTCAGCGCCAAATTAACGAATTTCACAGTCCTCGTTACGAATACTCGTTTGTTAAACTTCCGGCTCACTTAGATTTCTTCAGTTCCCACGAAAAAACCCACTGAGTCCACCTGGTACCATTGTGTTGTAGTGTGTGAATTGCATCATTTGATGGCAGCCCAAACAGGGTCACGAGTACACATGACATTTCTTCCATCACGCAGCCAAGTGTATGCTGGAGTTGTTACAGCAGGAGTTGTGCTAATGAAGTTGAATAATTTTTGTCTAATTTTTCTGTTTTTTGATTTAATAACTAAATAATTAGAGTGTATGAAGTGCATCTTAAAAATTTTAGTTTTGCAGAGAAGTACGTGAATTACTTTTAGTATTACAAGATTATAAACGAAAGGGTCCTCATGAACTCAGTGGAAAAATTTGTAACTAGGGTTTGGTCTAGAAACGATGTTCTATAGGGAATAGGGATTAAACCAATTTGTTACCTAAAGAAGAGTGTAAGTTACTAGTTGTTATCAACGGACGTTTGATTATCGCTATATTATGGCCATACAGACTTCAAAAGGGGAGCGGAATGATGACAATACAGATTAATTTCGTGACCAGGTAAGATACTTACACAATGAAAGTCAAGATTACCGTAAATTCTAATGTTTATTACAAAGCCTGACATCAACGTGTGCAATAGTAGCAGTGTGGTACAATATATACACATGTTTAATTATCCTATTCATTGACAAAGACTTTCACAAGTGCGTGAAACAGTTTCAAGGAACTATGGTCGGCGGAGACTCAAAGTAAGGAACTCAAAGGCGACGTTACTGCATTCCAGGCATGACTGATCCCTTTCCCGATCAGACGACAGTGGCTGCCAAAAATCTGAGTTTCTAATATTGTCCATACCAGAAGGGCGTCTTCCTCCTACCCACGAAAATTCTATTGCTCGCTGAGTGCATTGTGGCCTATACCCACAAAGGCCATTCGCTGATCTTATCATTCGTAAGTTGTGATGACCACCAGTACTGCTCTCGATTCGTTAGTGCTCTTGCATTGGCACAGCTCCAGGTGCCGACTCTGTCACATACGATGCCTGTGAAACTCGGAAAGCCACCTAGCGCAAACTTTACATCTTGTTCCAGTTGAAGCTGCAGAATGAAGTAACAACTATTCACACAGATGGGGAAGTCGAAAATTTGTGCTAAATCGGGACTCGAACTTGAATCTCCTGCTTACTGGTCAGATGCACTGACCACTACGCCAATCGGACACAAGAGTCACTGTAACTGCAACTGCTTGGACTACTGCTCTAGCAGGCTTCGCGTTAGCCTCGAGTTACATCTTATCCGCACACTGCTGACGTAGTGACCCTGGCCATTGGCCTCATTACTCGCGGCGTTTTGCCGGTTCCCGTAAGAGTTCGAGCATTATTATATATAAATAAATTCACAGTGAAGTCTGACAAGGGAAGGTCCCCAACAGTGGGACTGACTTCTTGAAAACGTCTGTGCTGTGATGCAGGTTAATATCCAGGCTGTCACACACTGCAGCTACGCACCCTGGCAATGACAGCAAAAACTAAGAATTTTGCGTAGCGCTCAGTAACATTAATTTAATACCCTCATATAAACTGGTTGTGTGATGGTTAGGGTAAGGCCCTTAGGTGGAGAAGGTCATGGTTTCAATTGTGGTCAAGTACATTAATAATTTTATTTTCAAAGTTTCATCGAAATTACTATGACAATTATTTTTATTCAGTTAATTGTAGTAGATACAATTTTATATTTCTGTTCCGATGTCACTTCTTTTTAATCATCATAACAGCTTCTTCATTTGCTCTAGTTTTTCTTCTTATCATTCTTTTTCCATCTCAAACCTTTATTCATGTACTTTTAATTAATTTTATGTATTAGTTTCGATTTAATTTCTTTTATCATCCTGTTTCTTCGTTTAAGTTACGGCAGCCATTATTTCTGTTCGTCATTTCTCTTGAATTTCGTTAGACTTATTATCGTTTCTTTCGTTTTAATCTTCTTCTTCTTTATTTTGTCCATAGTGCAACAAAAATTGAGATTTAAAAGTCTGTAGTACGATTACCATAAAAAAGTGTATCTTCTAATGAAAAATAAATTTTGACGGTATTGCACAGTCAATACAACTAGATCATATTCTTTTCTTTAGCTGATAGATCAGCATTTTCAAAAATTTAAATTCCGTAATAGTACCACGGACCTTGCCGTTAGTGGGGAGGCTTGCGTGCCTCAGCGATACAGATGGCCGTACCGTAGGTGCAACCACAATGAAGGGATATCTGCTGAGAGGCCAGACAAACGTGTGGATATTGAAGAGGGGCAGCACCCTTTTCAGTAGTTGCAAGGGCAACAGTCCGGGTGATTGACTGATCTGGCCTTGTAACACTAACCAAAACGGCCTTGCTGTGCTAGTACTGCGAACGGCTAAAAGCAAGGGGAAGTTACAGCCGTAATTTTTCCCGAGGGCATGCAGCTTTATTGTATGGTTAAATGATGATGGCCTCCTCTTGGGTAAAATATTCCGGAGGTAAAATAGTCCCCCATTCGGATCTCCGGGCGGGGACTACTCAAGAGGACGTCGTTATCAGGAGAAAGAAAACTGGCGTTCTACGGATCGGAGCGTGAAATGTCAGATCACTTAATCGGGCATGTATGTCAGAAAATTTAAAAAGGGAAATGGATAGGTTAAAGTTAGATATAGTGGGAATTAGTGAAGTTCGGTGGCAGGAGGAACAAGACTTTTGGTCAGGTGAATACAGGTTCGAAAATGGCTCTGAGCACTATGGGACTTAATATCTTAGGTCATCAGTCCCCTAGAACTTAGAACTACTTAAACCTAACTAACCTAAGAACATCACATACATCCATGCCCGAGGCAGGATTCGAACCTGCAGCCGTAGCAGTCCCGCGGTTCCGGACTGAAGCGCCTAGAACAGCACGGCCACCGCGGCCGGCGGTGAATACGGGGTTATAAATACAAAATCCAATAGGGGTAATGCAGGAGTAGGTTTAATAATGAATTAAAAAATAGGAGTACGAGTAAGCTACTACAAACAGCATAGTGAACGCATTATTGTGGCCAAGATAGACACGAAGCCCACGCCTACTACAGTAGTACAGGTTTATATGCCAACTATCTCTGCAGATGATGAAGAAATCGATGAGATAAAAGAATTTATTCAGGTAGTGAAGGGAGACGACAATTTAATAGTCATGGGTGACTGGAATTCGAGAGTAGGAAAAGGGAGAGAAGGAAACATAGTAGGTAAATATGGATTGGGGGTAAGAAATGAAAGAGGAAGCCGTCTGGTAGAATTTTGCACAGAGCATAAGTTAATCATAGTTAACACTTGGTTCAAGAATCATAAAAAAAGGTAGTACACATGGAAAAAGCCTGGAGATAATAGAAGGTATCAGATAGATTATATAATGGTAAGACAGAGATTTAGAAACCAGGTAAGACATTTCCAGGTGCAGATGTGGACTCTGACCACAATCTATTGGTTATGAACTGTAGATTAAAACTGAAGAAATTGCAAAAAGGTGGGAATTTAAGGAGATGGGACCTGGATAAACTGACTAAACCAGAGGTTGTACAGAGTTTCAGAGAGAGCATAAGGGAACAATTGACAGGAATGGGGGAAAGAAATACAGTAGAAGACGTTTGGGTAGCTTTGAGGGATGAAATAGTGAAAGCAGCAGAGGATCAAGTAGGAGAAAAAGAGACCTTTGGAGAAAAGAGAGCCACGTCTATGAATATCAAGAGCTCAGATGGAAACCCAGTTCTAAGCAAAGAAGGGAAAGCAGAAAGGTGGAAGGAGTATGTAGAGGGTCTATACAAGGGCGATGTACTTGAGGACAATATTATGGAAATGGAAGAGGATGTAGATGAAGATGAAATTGGAGATATGATACTGCGTGAAGAGTTTGACAGAGCACTGAAAGACCTGAGTCGAAACAAGGCCCCAGGAGTAGACAAAATTCCATTAGAACTACTGACGGCCTTGGGAGAGCCAGTCCTGACAAAACTCTACTATCTGGTGAGCAAGATGTATGAGACAGGCGAAATAACCTCAGACTTCAAGAAGAATATAATAATTCCAATCCCAATGAATGCGGGTGTTGACAGATGTGAAAATTACCGAACTATCAGTTTAATAAGTCACAGCTGCAAAATACTAACGCTAATTCTTTAAAGACGAATGGAAAAACTAATAGAAGCCGACCTTGGGGAAGATCAGTTTGGATTCCGTCGAAATGGAACACGTGAGGCAATACTGACCTTATGACTCATCTTAGAAGAAAGACTAAGGAAAGGCAAACCTACGTTTCTAGCATTTGTAGACTTAGAGAAAGCTTTTGACAATGTGGACTGGAATACTCTTTCAAATTCGAAAGGTGGCAGGGATAAAATACAGGGAGTGAAAGGCTGTTTACAATTTGTACAGAAACCACATGGCAGTTTTAACAGTCGAGGGGCATGAAAGGGAAGCAGTAGTTGGGAAGGGAGCGAGACAGGGTTGTAGCCTCTCCTCGATGTTATTTAATCTGTATATTGAGCAAGCAGTAAAGGAAACAAAAGAAAAATTCGATGTAGGTATTAAAATCCATGGAGAAGAAATAAAAACTTTGAGGTTCGCCGATGACACTGTAAGTCTGTCAGAGACAGCAAAGGACTTGGAAGAGCAGTTGAACGGAATGAACAGTGTCTTGAAAGGAGGATGGAAGATGAACGTCAGCAAAAGCAAAACGAGGATAATGGAATGTTGTCGAATGAAGTCGGGCGATGCTGAGGGAATTAGATTAGGAAATTAGACACTTAAAGTAGTAAAGGAGTTTTGCTATTTGGGAAGCAAAATTAACTTGTGATGGTCGAAGTAGAGAGGATATAAAATATAGACTGGCAATGTCAAGGAAAGCTTTTCTGAAGAAGAGAAATTTGTTAACATCGAGTGTAGATTTAAATGTCAGGAAGTCGTTCCTGAAAGTATTTGTATGGCAGTGTAACATGGACGATAAATAGTTTGGACATGAAGAGACTAGAAGCTTTCGAAATGTGGTGCTACAATGCCGAAGATTAGATGGGTGGATCACATAACTAATGAGGAGCTATTGAATAGGATTGGGGAGAAGAGAAGTTTGTGGCACAACTTGACAAGAAGAAGGGACCGGTTGGTAGGACATGTTCTGAGGCATCGAGGGATCACAAATGTAGCATTGGAGGGCAGCGTGGTGGGTAAAAATCGTAGATGGAGACCAAGAGATGAATACACTAAGCAGATTCAGAAGGATGTAGGTTGCAGTAAGTACTGGGAGATGAAGAAGCTTGCAGAGGATAGAGTAGCATGGAGAGCTGCATCAAACCAGTCTCAGGACTGAAGACCACAACAACAACAACAACAACAACAATAGATAAATATACTTAAATTTACATTCACAAAAATTCCAAGCAGCAAAAGAGTGATATGAAAGGAAAATGAGAATGAAAAAATTCATAATATGATTGAAATATGCCAAATGAACAGAAACAAAAATTATATTTAACTCTATTAATCGAATAAAAATAATGAAAAACGTCATTTAGGTACAGATCAAAAATAAAAACTTAAGGCACTTAATAAAATTCGAGCCCATGACCTTGAGCATGTGAAAGTTTTATAGTAGCTATTACACTATGCAACCAGTCCACATAAAATTCCAATTTATTTCTGTCGCTTACTCGCAAACAAGGGGCAACCAGGGTGTATGGATGCAGGATGTGATACCTGGATGCTTAGCCTACATTATTATAGAGATGGTTGTCTTTCCCACCGTTGAGGACCTCTCCTTGCGAGAGCAGCATTGAAGTGTTTCAACGGCACGCACTTGAGCGCCTCCTGTCCTCCCTCGTAACATTCGCCACTTCTTGGTGACACAACCAAAAAGATCTTACAAGTAGTTATCCAAGAACAAAGACTAATTTGGCTGGAGCGACCCCTGACAAAGTAAAAGTAAAAAGACCTACTAATCCAGCTGAAGAGCGACCGCCAATTTGAATAATTTTCCAAGAAGTGCTACGTCAAATCAATCTGTCAAATAAAATTATCGTATTTTCGTGTGCAGAGGGCTGCATGATTCCAGCTAAGGAAAGGACATCGTTTTGGCTCTGTACCCTAAAATATAAAACGACATAGCAGTTAAGTAGCAAATACTCGTTTTTGTTTCTCGGCGATCTCTGATGTTGTAGTGGCTGTAAAAGAATTCGCGATTATCTGCTCCACCATAATATGCTGCAACTTGCAGTGTTCTTAACAGTGTAGCTAATGATTTCGTAGTGCCAAGAGAAATTTCAAGAAATCCAGGTTGATACAATGTCCTCTTTCAGAGTTACATGATTCTTGTGTAATACGGTTACAAAATTGTAAAGTTACTTATGTTATGAAAATGAATTGTATTATGAAAATGAATTGTAAAGTTACTTACCGGATGATCAAAACGTTAGTATAAATTTGAAAACGGAATAAATCACGGAATAATTAGAGATAGAGAGGTACAAATTGACACACATACTTGGAATGACATGGGGTTTTAAGAGAACCAAAACATTACAAAAGTTCAAAAAATGTCCTACAGATGGTGCTTCATCTGATCAGAATAGCAATAATTAGCATAACAAAGTAAGACAAAGCAAAGATGATGTTCTTAACAGGAAATTCCCAATATGTCCACCATCATTTCTCAACAATAGCTGTAGTCGTGGAATAATGTTGTGAACAGCAGTGTAAAGCATGTCCGGAGTTATGGTGAGGCATTGGCGTCGAATGTTGTCTTTTAGCATCCCTAGAGATGTCGGTCGATCACGATACACTTGCGACTTCATGTAACCCCAAAACCAATAATCGCACGGACTTAGGTCTGGGGACCTGTAAGGCTGAGCACACGATCATCACCAAACGACGCGCGCAGGAGATCTTTCACTCGTCTAGCAATATGGGGTGGTTCTAATAAAACCCCATGTCATTCCAAGCATGTGTGTCAATTTTTACCTCTCTATCTACATTATTCCGTGGTTTATTAAGTTTTCAAATTTATGCTGACTTTTTGATCACCCGTTATATTACGAAGATTGTTAGTTGGAAACTGTCCCTAACATTTACATGTGTTCATTCCATAAATACTAACGAAAAGCTGGTTTCCGTTCTTGTAAAAGGTGTTCTAGAATTACAAACTGAGAACTGTTTATGATTTACGTTCAAGTAACGGTTAGTAACGGTCAAACTAGCGCAGAGGTATATGCATGCTTGCTACAGTCCAAACGAAATCAATCACACAATTTTAATCAGTATAATAAACTCAGTCCTAAAATGACTAGGTAAATAAAATAACGTTGTTACGAAGTATATAATAAGCCTGTATATGTGGCAGTCCGACACCTGAGCTCAATACTTCATGTCACACGTATCCTGACGATCAAATACCGGTACGTTTCACTGTTGGTGATTCAAAGGAGGCCGTTCATCTACATAACAGCAAGTTTCCAAACGTCCTAAGATTCCTATCTGCTTTTATTTTTCTCAAGAATTCTCGGTTAATGTATTTTGGGACGAGAAAGCTGCAGTCTCACACATTTGAAAGAGTGTTGGACACTTAATTGCCTTCACAGAGGCTCTGCTGCACATTGATGCATTTCTACAGGCAGGCTGGCGCCGTTCCTCCTTTGCATTTCTACATAAAGCCTGTTGCTGCTCGCTAGGCGAGATACATAATTACTCTTTAAAAAAAAAATTAAGACTTGGGAGCGGCGGTCAGGCTATACACAATTTCTCCATGTATCTCCCTTCGGCGTATGCTGTCCAACCTGAAGTCATTTTTTTTATAATCTCTGTTAACGGCTCCCTTCCGTCCGCTTCGATGTGCTTTCTGTGAAATTCTGACCCCTCGCTAGAAGTACTCGATTTATTATTAATCACTGTAGGTATGATCATTAAACGAAATAAATCTGCAGGTGATCTTTAATAAAATAAAGAAATAAGTTATTTGCAAATAAAATTAATTCGATTTACGGTATCTCGCTATATAGTTTCCGTATCAAATGTGGATATTGTGAAAGTCGACGAAACCGTCGGTTTCCACGTCTCTCGAACTGACGTTGGTACTGCGCAACCTCCATGAAAGCGCGTGGTTCATCCTTCACCCATGTTAGGTTCAACAAAACTGGACACTGCTCTGTTCGTAACAGTAACGAAGATAGATTCAAGCGGTGTATACATGTTTGAAATGTGATGAGGCGTTGTGTCTCAAAGACAAGAACAGTTTCGTAAACTTTCACACCAAGTGAATACTGTAACATTTTATCTAGTCAGGTTCATTGTTTGTATTGGTTTAGCGTCACTTTTTCCTATTAGTGCAAAGAATGTATTAACATATTAAAGTACTTGTGCCAAATTTTTAAAATTGTGTTATATTATTGGCTGAATTCAGATTCCTGACTACTATTACCATGAGAAAAAATTGACTCAATTAAAAAAAAATGAGATCATGGTTAATGTGTTACTAGAAATACTTAGAAGTCAAAGATAATGTTTTATTTTTCTCTAACGTAACATACAATTTGGGCTTGAAAGCGTAATCTTGCACCAATCTCCAAGTTTAGCACAAAAGCAACCTTCGTTTGCACTTAGTCAAGTATAACCAAAAGGCCACAGTCGTAGCATTTGCAAAACTACTCGCACTCCAAGCACACACTCGTTACGGAAATATGTCACAATCAAATTATAACGTCCGCACAGCGCGTCTGCAACACTCACTCCTCATCGTAACACACATGTTTCTACATCTAAATCTTCTGAATCTTGACAACACTTTATGTATGTAAAGTGTACGCATAACTTGGTCATCAAATTGTATAACACACAAAACAACATTTTCAGATCATATTACAAGCACAGCCTATACAATATCTTACACATGTGAAAATAGGATATAGTTCTACAGTTCCTCGCAAGACATACCTTAACAACATAAGGCATATTTTACACAGTAAAATTGTAGAATGAACAATTATTGCGCATAAATATCAATGCACACAAGTTAATACAGGGAAATATATACGTTTCATGCTCGTCAAATTGACTTTCCTATCGATTAAATTTTTGGTGAAGCTTTTTTTGTTTTCGTACCCGCTTCTAACATGATTATTCGATCACTCTGTGCCGTTCTCTTTTCTCACAAATTTGCCCGGCAGATACTAGTCTAACATTATCTATTTTTGTTCCACATTTCTGTCTTCAGAAAGGAATGTTCGACGTTCGCTATCCAGAGAATCTTCTGTTATCGATTTTCCATAGTCAAAGGAGAATGGAAAGAGAAGAAATGAAAAAAAGAACTTTGCAAGTAAAGGAAGTGGGGCAAAATTATTTTGAGCAGTTTGTTTTATAGATTACTCTTACATCCGATGCGTACACTTTAATGAAAGGCTCTACTTCGAGACAGATCAGATTTGATCATTCCCTGTAGTTGGGCATTGGCGAGAAACGTTTCCAGTCCTTAGCTTGTAGGAAGAAAGAAAAAGATGTTAGGTTAGGAAAAATTCTCCCCCTAGCATTCAATGCCAAGTTTCGGACCAGTCACATAGCTCGCTAATGCTTCACACCCAAAGTCGCCTTTTGTTGCAGCTGATATTTCCCCACTTAGCTCCTCCCCCCAACCCGCTCCACAAAGTATAGCACTCCTCACAGCACAACTTTTAACAGAAAACTTCGCACATAGTTTGCTTGCCCCGTTTGTCCCAGTTAACTGTATGCACCAGCTACCTCTATAACGCAGGCTACAGGTTCTTGCTAACATTTAAACTGCGAGACCAGTACAGCCCGCAGAACTTCTCCTAGAACAGCGCTTTCTTCTTACAAAACATTTCTACCGCTTGTTTTAAATTATACGACATACAAAAAAGGCAATATTCTTACTGTGAGTTTGACTCAAGAATTAATTTAGTTTTTTTGAAAAACAAATACAGGTGCATAAACTGGTAATTGTTTACGTATTTTCTCTATGATGATAATCCGAGTAATAAGAATTTTAATGCCAGGATGATTAATACAAATAGAGAAATGTTACTCAATAAAATTATGGAAGACAACTGTGTGCCATTCTAAGTTGTCCCTTTTCGCAGCAGTAAGTTAAGACCACTTCTGGCAGTTTTACTAGTCGGTAACTATTCCTAAAACCTAGAGGTGACAAAAGTCAAGGGGCATCTCCCAACACCGTGTCGGTTTTCCATTTGCCCAGTGTAGTGCAGCATCTCAACGTGGCATGGACTCAACAAGACGTTGAGCCATGTAGAGCCATGCTGCCTCAATATATGCTATTCATAATTATGGAAGTGCTGAAGGCGTACCATTTGCCCGCATCTCGTGGTCGTGCGGTAGCGTTCTCGCTGCACACGCCCGGTTCCCGGGTTCGATTCCCGGCGGGGTCAGGGATTTTCTCTGCCTCGTGATGGCTGGGTGTTGTGTGATGTCCTTAGGTTAGTTAGGTTTAAGTAGTTCTAAGTTCTAGGGGACTGATGACCATAGCTGTTAAGTCCCATAGTGCTCAGAGCCATTTGAACCATTTTTGAAGGCGTACGATTTTGTGGACGAACTGACCCGTTCAATAAATGTTCGATGGGATTCATGCCGGGTGATCAGGATGGTCAAAAACCTCGCTCGAATATTCCAGAATGTTCTTCAAACCAATCGCGACCAATTGTGGCCCGGTGGATGACATAGCGCATTTCCATCCATAAAAATTCTGTCGTTGTTTGGGGACATGAAGCCCATAAATGACAGCAGTTTGTCTCCAAGTAGCCGAAAATGACCATTTGCAGTCAATAATGGGTTCAGTGGGACAATAGGATCCAGTCCATATCGCGTAAACACAGACCATAGCGTTATGGAGCCACCACCAGCTTGCACAGTGGCTTGTTGACAACTTGGACCCACGGCTTCATGGGATCTGCACCACACTCGATCCCTACCATCAGCTCTTATCAAGTCGAATTGCGACTCATCTAACAAGGCCAAGGTTTTCCAATCGTCTGTGGTCCAACCAATATGGTCACGAAACGCAGCAAGGCGCCGCAAGCGATGTCGTACTGTTAGCAAAGGCAGTCACGTCGGTCGCCTGCTGCTATAGTGCATTAACACCAAATTTCGCCGCACTGTTCTACGGAGTTCGTCGTATGTTCCACACTGATTTTACGCAGTGTTGCTTGTCTGTTGGCACCAACAACTCGGCTCAAACGCCGCTGCTCTCGATCGTTAAGTGAGGGCTGTAGGATAATGCGTTGTCCGCGGTGAGAGGTAATGCCTGAAATTAGGCAAATGTGATAGTATTTCTCTTTGTTCATTCGCTCCACAAGAACAGAGGTGCGGCTCATGCTACGTTACGTTCTCGCGTCAAATAATGTAGATCCGTTGCAAGTAACTCCTTTACGTGCGGCGATGAACGTTGACCCAGGACTGAGACGTATTCACAATCGTATGCGAGGTCCCAATTTACACTCACGCTCTTAAATTAATGATAATTGCAGAATGTGGTGCCACACAACATGGCACTACACAAAACTGACGCTAATAGCATAGGCACATAGAGAACACACACTACACAGATTTGTAAGTCCTCAGTAGTGCTGATAAGTTGAGAAATCCGTCCCGAAACACATGTGCTACAAAACGCCACGTTTCCTGCGCATGTACCCCCACATCAATATGGGATATGATCATCATTCACACGTACATAGGCCGCACAACAGGTTGGCATACTCTCGATCAGCGAGCAGCAGTTGGGGTATGGCCTCCCATTCTTGTACCAGTGCCTGTCGGAGCTCCTGAAGTGACATAGGGGTTTGAAGACGTTCAGCGATACGTGACCGAGAGCATCCCAGACGTGCTCGGTGGGGTTTAGGTCTGGAGAACAGGCAGGCCACACCATTCGCCTGATATCTTCTGTTTCACCGTACTACTCCACGATGGCAGCTCGGTTGGGCAGTGATTTATCATCCATCAGGAAGGTGGGACCCACTGCACCCCTGAAAAGGCTAACATTCTGGTGCAAAGTGACGTCCCAATACACCTGACGTGTTACAGTTCCTCTGTCAAAGACATTCAGGGATGTACGTGCACCAATGACTTTCTCACCCCACAACATCAAACCACAACCTCCATACAGGTCTCTTTCAAGGACATTAAGGGGTTTGTATCTGGCTCCTGGTTCACGCCAGATGAAAACCCGGCGAGAATCACTGCTCAGACTATACCTGGACCCGTCCGTGAACATAACCTGGGACCACTGTTCCAATGACCATGTACTGTGTTCTTGACACCAGACTTTACGGGCTCTCCTGTGACCAGAGGCCAGTGGAATGCACCTTGCAGGTCTCCGGGCGAATAAGCCATGTCTGTTCAGCCGTCTATAGACTGTGTGTCTGGAGACAACTGTTTCAGTGGCTGCGGTAAGGAATCGAGCAAGGCTACTTGCAGTACTCCGTGGCCGTCTGCGGGCACTGATGGCGAGATATCGGTCTTCTTGTGGTGTTGTACACTGTGGACGTCCCGTACTGTAGCGCTTCGACAATTTTCCTGTCTGCTGGAGTCGTTACCATAATCTTGAGGTCACACTTTGTGGCACACGGAGGGTCCGTACTACGACCTGCTGTATTTGACCAGCCTCCAGTCGCTCTTGTCTTCTACCCCTCATAACGTCATCAATATGTGTGCTTTGAGCCATTTTCAACACACAGTCAGCATTAGCACGTTTGAAAACGTCTGCACACTTACTCGCTGCACTGTACTCTGACATGCACCAACACCCCTCTGCTTATGTGGACTGCTGCCAACGCAACCATGCGACGACCGCAGGTCAAATGCACCGCATGGTCATACCCCGAGGTGATTTAACCCCCGCAAACCGCCCACCAGCGCGATGTTGCACCATGTATCAGCATTATCCTTAATTTATGAACATGAGTGTACGTAACCATTTTTGGGTGGAAAACTCACAACGATGAAGAAACAGACAAATGTTCTTCAGTGATGCTTCAAGTTCCGTATCACAATTTTCACATTCATCTGTCTTTTCACTTCTGTTTGCGGCATTAAAAAATTAAGCTGTCTACAGTTTCACCTTTAGTCCTCCAGAGAGATTATGTCTGATTACAGCTCTGACTTCGTCAAGTTTCTCTGGAATGTAATCACCACATTTTCTGGAACCAATGTTATAGCATGGTCGGACGTTTGTGAAAAATATAGGACACTGACTATTAAGTTTCAGACTTGCAAAGACGTACTTGTAATTGTATACCACACAAAGTGAAATAAAAAATAAAGCATTAAACGAATTAATCTAAGGGTCAAAATGATTAAATGCAAACAATTCTGTCTTTGGAACAGAGGAAAATGAGGATATGTTCGTAGCGTTTGTGGGTTTAGTGTAAGCGCAGCCAGTTGCACTTGGAATGAGGTACGAGAAATCTCGAGTGGAAGAGTGATAAAGTACACAATATCTGCATAAACCGCGCAGGATTACTGAGGATGGAATATGAAGAATAGAATCTGAGGTGAAGAGGAATATTTCTCTGCCTCGTGATGACTGGGTGTTGTGTGATGTCCTTAGGTTACTTAGGTTTAAGTAGTTCTAAGTTCTAGGGGACTGATGACCATAGATGTTAAGTCCCATAGTGCTCAGAGCCATTTGAACCATTTTGGAGAGGAATATGACGCAGGTTGGAATTTATCGTCACTATTGTAATATTTATGTAAGAGAATCAAGAGTAGAAATGCAAGAAAACGTCGGAAGAGAATATGTAGTGAAAGGGGAATAGATACCAATATAAACAAAGATAGCACAAAAGCGATGAAGAATAGTTGGAAACAGGACAGCGACTTGATGAACATCAGGATTACGGAAGACAAAGTAGCAGAGGATGTAAAACAGCTCTTCGAATAGGAAGGAAAATTGCATAAGGTTGTCGCTACAAGGAAGATTTTAGAAACGGATTGACACAAATTAAAAAGAAAGGTCTGTTGTTAACAATTACGGACGCGATATTGATGAAGCCTTTTTATGTAACTCTACATCTGAAGCCCATTTTTCCGTGGAAACGAAAAGTGGCGCTGCGTGTACCAGAGAAGAAGGTATTTAATCTTATGAACTGTGGTATTACAGAATTCTATTAACCGTTAAATGGCTAGAAAAATCACAGCATGAAGAACTACTGTTAATAATAGAATAGAAGGTAAATATATGAATCACCCTAATTACAACACTTGAAGCCTCTGCTACGGCATTAGGAATTAATTATTCTCATTATGAAACCACCAGTATCAGATTTAAGTGGCACACAAAGACTGTAAACTGCGAAAACAGAAGGCTGAGACTGTTATGTATAAATACGGAAGCGCTATATTCTAATAGATTTAGGACAATGACTTACCGGCCGTAAGACTGATGAATTTCAGAAAAGGAAACAGGAAATCTGTGGGCATATCTTTAGCGAGTCAGGAATTTTCATTGTTTAGAAATCTGTGCTGAGATGAGTTATTCCATATAAGCGTCCATAATGTAGACATTCAGTTTCAATCGTGTTTCCGTAGGAAAATAACTGCCCTGAGATGACTTCATAAGTACTTGAGGTGGTAACAGTGTTTTCTCGTACAAGGTAATTCTGCAGCGCCCTAACCCACCACAGAATTCAACCTCTTTCTACCCTGAACAAACTAAAGTGAAATTGCAATGTATCGTCCTTCTTCAGATTGCGAAGTTAAACCACACTGTTTCTAACAGACTCTGTGCATTCTGCATTGATCACACCTGACGCTAGCATTACGTTCGGCGACCGCCCCACATCTAGGCTTCCTAATTCAAAACTTACCAACTTACGGCCGTCCAGCTGCCTACATTTTTCAGCTGAATTTATTAAAGAGTTTTGTATCTGTAGACACAATATAACTGTTAAAGTGAGATTTTATCGTAATTTGGGCCTCTTCATGATACACAACAGACTTTGAGAAAGAGAGACCGCCGATACGAATATCTTATGTGACTATTCTGCGCTTCACTTCTCGTGGGGACTCTCGGGGGAGCCATTGTCCGGGTTACGCGGCTATCGTGCTAAAAAAATTCTAACAGCTTTATTTAACATTTCGTTGTGAAACTAACTGTTTATCTTTTATTAATTAAACACTGACCTAAAGAATGTTTCCTGACAAAGACAATTCAAACTTAACCTATTCGTTTATTACCTACAATATACAAGCCCAACGCAATGTGACTGCTATACATTGACAACATCACTTCCAATAATTAACACAAAAGAATGGCCCCGATTTGCAAGAAATCGTAAAAATAATACAAATTTAAAAAATTTGAAATTAAAGTAATATGAAACTATCTCCAACTCCGTTAATTGCCTAAATTCATTCGAATCACGGATCCCGATAGTGGAAACTCCATTCTTCTTCATAAGTCTATTACCTGATAGAAAATCTTCATAACACGAACTACAGCAATTACAGTAAGTAGCAACAAGAGCGAGCTAAATAAGAAGATTCTAACTACTATAGAATCTAACTACTGGGTGGCATATGGTTAGCAAAAAGAAAAATTTTGTTGAAGAGCAAACAACGTATTTAGAAAATTTTACCGTATTGGTTCAAATGGCTCTCAGCACTATGGGACTTAGCTGCTGTGTCATCATTCCCCTGGAACTTAGACGTACTTAAACCTAACTAACCTAAGGACATCAGCGGTCGCGCGGTTCCAGACTGTAGCGCCTAGAACCGCTCGGCCACTTCGGCCGGCTTTACCTTATTCATGTGACACCCAGTTCCAAAAATTATACCGTTGTCAATAATTCCACTACCGAAACATTATCAACAGCATTCATCACCATACATTTCCTTGCATATTTTCTTATAAACTCATCATTTCGTCTCACTTTATGTTGCGTGTCCTACCAACACAGAGTCTCCACTACGAAAATCATGTCCATACACTTCCCAATGCACTCACTAACTGCTAGTCCGTCCAACCAAAGAATCTCTTGCCGAGGGCGCAGAGCGCTGTCACCGATATTAACACAGTCTATAGTGTATAGTGGGGGCCGATACTGAATGGATTTAGTAGTATAAAATTTTATTTTTATTTTTCACTTGATGTTCGTCAGTGCCTTCTGCCTGGCGGCTAGTTTCAGCAGATCAGTCACGATGCAAAACTGGACAGAACCACGTTGAAACTCACGTGTTGTACCATCAGCAGCTAAATATACATGTTGCTGACGAGGTAATGCTACTGAACTGCACGTCTACGATTTGGCCGACCTTTAGGGAGGTTTGGAGGTGGTAGTGTGGGGTTGGAACAGCGGCCAGTCGCCGGGAGCGGGCACGCCATCCGCTCTCTTCTGGTGGCAGCTTTCGACCCGAGCAGACGCTCTCCTCTCCTGCACTCTTGAGCGGCAACCCGTAGTCTCGGTGGCTTCTCTAGGCCTGCCTTTCCTTTTTACGGCTTTAAACATTCACGCAGTTAGAAATATGGGTACCTCTGCTTTCCCCTCCTGTCCAGTCCTGACGCATTAACATCTGGTGTCAGAAATGGGATGGCTCACCGTTAGGTCCGTTTTATTGGATGTTTAACCAGCCGTACCTAATGAAGCTGCCAGTAATAGTTCGCGCTTGATGCGCCAGATGCGCCGTGCGATAACAAGCGCATGCATTCGTGGTTCGCCACGCAGCGTTCCTCCGTTTCGGCGTTTTTTACAAACAGCTGCCGCAGCGATCGTCAGGCCGCGTGGCCGGCGCCTCGCCGCCCCACACAGCCAGCTGCCGCCTCCAGGCACTCCAACGCTAGCCACGCCGCAGGAAGCCGCCATCAGCGCCACTCCGCAGCACGGTCGCGTGTTCCGGCCGGCTAGCTGAGGCACAGCGCCCAGCCATCAACACCGCCGACAGCACCTTCGCCGCCGTTTCCTGCCGCCGTCGTCCAACGGTCCACCGCCGCAACTTCTGTAAGTTTGTCGCTTCATTTCTCCTCGCCGCCGCATTCTTGCTCCCAGCTACGCCGTCATCTCGTTAAGTGTAGGCCTTTCTTTTTTGTGCTCACATTGTAAAGTTGTTAGCGAGCACTAGGTGTCCTAACATTGTAACCATGCTTCAAACCCTTAGTACCGCCACTGGCGAAGGGAACTCCCCACCTACAGGAAAACCAGGCCCAGTAGCCCCCCTTCAAGCAGAAATAGATAAGTTATTATTACGAAAAATAGAACTGACATAAGAATGCCAAAAATTGGTTCAAACCAAGTCTGCCAATCCAAGTGCCTCAGAAACACGCCCTGCTGCGCCGAAAATGACAGCTGCGAGCTCCTCCAGTATCACAGTACCCCAGCCATACATTTCAACTTTGGCTAACAGTTTCCCTGCAGTCAACTTTAGTCCGACATTTTCCAGGAAACCCAATGAGAAAATAAATTACTTACTACAAACTGTCCGAGATGTATGCCGCACTTGCGCTTGGCCAGACGATGTCCTAATAAATATACTCCACATTAAACTGCCAGGTGACGCCTGTACGTACAATGAATCAGTTCACGCCCCTAGGGACACCACCTTTTTGCCACTTTAGAAGCTGGGCTGAAACAGAGATGACAGACGTGACGCCCGCTATTACAGGGACAAGTGATCCACCCTCTGCCAGAAGCAAGGGGAGGATGTAGAGGCATTTGTTGACCGAATCCGTGCTGTGGTTTGCCGCACTTACACGCTCGGTTCAGATACTGCCCGTAACAAGGTGTTAATCGAGCAAGCGGAAGCCCGCTCGATTGACATATTTATACGTGGCATCGCCCCGTATGTTGGTGGCGGGGGGGGGGGGGGGGGGGAGGTCACAATAGCCTCGCCTGCCTCGTTGCATGATGCCACACGACTCGCGACGATGCGGGAGGAGGTTGCACATTTTATAGCCAGTTCGGCGCATCCGGACGAACAGCAGCATCCAATTTTCATATAAGAGCAGGCATGCGAACGTTGGCGAAAGGCAGGCCATGCGGCCGCGAAGTGCCGTGCACGTTATTGTTCTTGGCGTGGAATCATAGGGCATATGAGTAAAAACTGCCTGCAGAACCCGGGAAACGGGGGCCCTCGTAGAACCAGCAGAGGGAAAATTCACCAACTCCCCATCCCGACCCCAAAGGCAACCAGGAAACAGTCGAGGGGCGAGTCACGCTGCCAGACCGCGCCCTGTAAAATTTACGCACCCAGTCCGCCACAGTGTCGTAAATGAGATAGCGAGTATCCTCCTCAACGGTAAAGTTCGAGGAAATAACGTAAGAGTACTTATTGACATGGGAGCACAAACTAGCGTGTTAATCGTAGGACATAGGGATAGACAAGTGTTAAAAGTACCCCGCCACCACATTAATGGTCTGAGCGACGAGATAATCATACCCGCTGGGTATCACAAAGTTAAGCTGAAAATCGGAACAAGCCATAGCCTTTTGACATGGGCATAATTCGAAAACGAAGGCGAGATTCCGATGTCATTCTGGGGAGTGATTTCCTCCACCACTATCAGAGTGTAGTAGATAACAGAACGCAAACCGTTCGTCTCGGGGAGGAAACTCACCGTTTCGGCGGCTCCCACGACCTTCCATCGCAAGGTACTTGTGAAACGTGGCTGCTTCCACAGGTTCCTTCCGCACAAACGTAGGCGTTACGTACAACTACCTCTGTCAGAATCAGCAGTGGCACGGGACACATTTTCTGGCTTGGGGTGAAATCCAGCTAACTGCCGAGAACAGCCGTAGTGGTGGATCCTCACCATCAAAACGATATCATTGACAGATTACAGGATCATGTTAAACGTCCTTTAACAACAGTGGAAGTTCAAGTTAAAAAATTTTAGTTCCCGTCTGCTTGGACAACTTTGTAGAGAAGGAGGTAGAGATTCTTAGAGGCACCATTCTAGCTAGCGGCCACGAGAGTAAAGAAAATCACTCTTTACAAGAGAAGCCAAAATCTAACCAAAAACACTGGCTACTGGAATGTATCATATGTCATATTGCTACCGTGCTCAGAGACAAATTCATAGATAACTTAGCTCATCTGCCTGCGGCTGACCACAACAAATTGTACTCCGTCTTGGGAGAACACTCCTGGTTATTCGTGGAAAGTCGTTATTTGCCGGCTACTGACCTTGTTTACCATGAAATTCCCACCGAAGAGGCAAGGCCCATTGCACAGAAACCGTATGGAAGACCGTATCACATCCATCCTGTTGTGGAGGAAACTATCCAAAAGCAGATAGAGGAAGGGATAATACAACCCTCCGCCAGTCCCTGATCATCCCCAATCATTGTGGTCCTCAAGAAAACAATCGATGGAGAGAAGACCTACCGTCTTTGCATCGATATGAGAGCAGTAAATAAGGTAACCACTCCTGGTACTTACCGTCTCCCCCGTGTCAACGGAACACTGGGCGGGTTAGGAAATTGCAAATACTTCACTACCCTTGATATGAAGAGTGGGTACCACCAAATACCCATTGCACCACGTTTGTAGTTCTCTCCGGTCTATATGAATTTCTGAGAATGCCATTCGGACAGCGCAACGCCCCACACACTTTCCAACGGTTTGCTAACTTACTATTCAGAGGACTGAAACCTACAATGTGCCTAGTTTATCTAGATGATATCATTGTTTTTTTTCCAGGACCATAGATGAGCATGTTACCAGGTTAAGAAATGTTTTGTGTAGACTAAGAAGTGCTAATTTAAATTTAAAGAAAAGTCCTGTGCCACAGTAGCTGAATCCTTTACCCACCTGTTGAAAAAAGATATACCCTATCAATGGACCCCCGAGTGTGAAGCTGCTGTGCAGCATATCAGAGATGTTCTGACTAGTTCCCTCTTATTGATCTATCTCGATTTCGATAAACCATTCATTCTCTCACGTGACACGTCCGACTTTGCAGTAGGAGCTATTCTGTGTCAAAGTATTGACGGTGAGGAAAGACCAATTGTTTACGCATCCCGTCAGCTGAACCAGGTGGAAATTAATTACAGTACTATGGAGAAAGAATTACTGAAATTAATGATTGGAGTTGATTACTTTAGATGCTTTCTTTATGGGAGAAAATTTACAATAGTAACAGATCATGCAGCACTTCAGTGGCTATTAAGTTTAAAAGACCCTAGTAACCGTCTACCGACTGGGTCCTGAAACTGAGTGCGTATGACTACCAAGTGTAACACAAAGCTGGAAGATTGCACCATAATGCTGACGCCCTTGGTAGAAAAGTGAGAACAGCTCAGACAGACGATGTGATAATTGATGAATTAAAAGACTCCCAGGAAAATGATGCAAAATGCTGCCAGTATCGCTACCATCCAGATTTTGTTACAGAGGATGGAACTCTATACCACAAGAACCCCCTGGGTAAGCTTATAGTAATACCTAAAGACTTGCAATCAAGAATTATTTGCCAGTGCCAAAACAGCGTCCAAGCTTGCCATAGTGGATGAAGAGCCACAAACGCTTGCATCTCCACAAAGTACTGGTGGGACAACGGATGGCGAGATGTTGCCAAGTATATAAAAAACTGCCTACCATGTGCCCATAGAGCACCACCCACATGAATCTAAATTCCGTTACAACCTCTCCCCGAGGTATTAAATCCCTTTCATTTCTTAGCTTAGGACGTAGTCGGGCCACTTCCCATAAGTACAGAAGCAAGTAAATATATTCTATCTATTACTGATCACTTTTCCCGATTCCTTATTTCGGTACACATCGCTGACATGTCAGCTGAAACCGTAGTACGAGCTCTCGCACTTCGCCGGCCATTGTTGCTGAGCAGTTCTAGGTGCTTCAGTCCAGAACCGCGCTGCTGCTATGATCGCAGGTTCGAATCCTGCCTAGGGCATGAGGGCATGGATGTGTATAATGTCCTTAGGTTAGATAGGTTTAAGTATTTCTAAGTCTATGGGATTTATGACCTCAGATGTTGAGTCCCACAGTGCTCAGAGCCATTTGAACCTTTTTTTTTTTTTAGATCATCTTGTCCTTCCTTTCGGAAGCCCTGAAGCCCTTATATCCGATCAAGGAACCAATTTATGTCCGCCTTATTTGTCCAAGTTTGCAAATTGCTGAGAATTAAAAAATGGAGAACCACCCCTTTTCTCCCATAGGCAAATGGCTGCAATGAATGTGTCCATCACACTGTGAAACGAATGCTTTCCTATTACATCAACTCAGCCCACAGTGACTGGCAGAGGTACATTCCGTACCTGGCAAGTGCGTACAATAGCCGTTTTCATGAAGCCACTGAACAGACCCCTTATGAGATAGTGTTTGGCTGCATTATGGAATCTCCCTTTCAAATAGATAAATTACCTCTGGGAATCGATCACACGGCCATTAAGTGGCTTCATGCTGCCTTAAAGCCATTTGGAATAAGGTACAAGGGAACAGGTAACCAGGAAGCAGATGAAAAGAAGAAATAAAAATGCCATCCACCCCCACACCTACCCCCTATAAACCTGATGATTTAATTTTCCTAAAATCCTAGTGTAAAGAAAGGAAGAGTGAAGAATCTTACCCCCCCTGTATGACAGACTACATTCTATCATTCGGCTCACTTCCCTTTGTAAGAGGTATGCGATGTATGCGCTGCCTGCAACAGGCAAGACCTAGGAGAGTCTCTGACCAGAGAGCAGTATGTAGTTAGTTGTTGCTTGTCGCTAGTCGGCATCAGTCTTCAGTAGTCTGCGTGAGTCGGCAGTAGTGTGCAGTAGTCGACTGCAGTCTGCGTGAGTCGGCTGTAGTCGTGTCTGCGCTTGTGTGCAGTCTGCTCTGGTCGGGACTCTGCAGGATGAGTATTATTCTAGAAGGTAAAGAACCAGCCTTGCGCGTATCTAATAATGTATGTCAACTGTCATTCAATTTCTTTTTTTAAAAAAATGCCCCAATAATAATTTTTATAATATAAACTAATTTTTTTTAAAAAGCATTCATTTCAATTTAATGAATTTATTCAACGGATTATCTTTCCTTTCATGAATCACAAAGCATAGGTAACCATTGCACGGTGCTGTGCCGAAAATTTTTTATGTAAGAGCAGATATATTTGCAGTTTTTATTGAGGTAAGAATTTTTGCTTTTTTTATTCAGAATACAGGGCCGTGACGCAGCGCTGCTGTCGTCATAAAATTTACCAGGTTACTGATTTTTTTAATTATTATTTTGGTGTTTGGGAATTTTTCTGTTTCGAACTTAACATTAAATGAGAAAAGAATTTTGTGGTTACATTAAATGTGAATGCATTTCTGCACGGAGACTATAAATGGGAACCAATTTTGTTCAGAAGTAACAATATTCAAAAAATTCATTTAATTATTATTTCCGTGGGAGTTTACACGAGGTACATTTTTTTTATATAATATTTTTGTGGGGAGGTTACACTTGACGACCCTGCCAGGATCGTATTTCTTTGTGAATCTTCTGAGAAGTAGTCATATATCTGCTCTTATTTACTTAAATGTAGTTTGCATCTGGCTCAACGCATTTACTAATTTGTCACTCTTTCTTTCACAGATCATCGGCAATTTGTTGCTCTTTGTTGTAATTGTGTTTGTTGCATTTTTGCATTGTCCTTGTTTCATTTGTGCTTAATTTTGATTTGTGAAAAATGCCGAGAAAAACTATTAACAGTACATCTAGATGTGTAATGAGTGAAATAGCCGACTGTACTAATTTGACCAATAATACTTGCGACACTCAGTGTCTTAATGATAGTCCTCCATTTACAGACAATCAGTGCGTACTGACCACTAGTAATGATTTTGAACCTAATGATGAACAAATAAATTCAATTGTGTCCTCTGTTAATTTAACAACAATTGATTACGCGGGACATTCTGTTACAATGAACGGTGCCCAGTTCGACACGCCCGATTTGCAAAATTTGAATTGTGAACAGATGAATTTTTCTAACGAAAATGAACAGCGTACTCAAAATACGACAGATTTATTTGATTCCGAGGTAGTGACTAACAGTGCACATCCGATTGGGAAACCTTTTCGAGAATCAAAAAATGACCAAATGGTTACACAAAACGTGACAATTGCAGGTACGCCATCAAACAGCACAGGGAATAGAGTAGGTAATATTGGCTTGGATCAAATTATGGCAGTATTGCTACAACAGAATGAAAATTTCAAACAACTTAATGAAAAACAAGACAACCTTAATGAAAATTTCAAACAACTTAGTGAACAGAATAAACAGCTTAGTGAACAGATTACAGCCATTGCCGCGCAATGTCATGATACTAAAGAACAATTACGTGAGGAAATTAAGGCTTGTGCTAGGAAAAGTAGTGAAGAAATTAGATCTATTGCTCAAGAATTAAAGAATACGCAAACAGCTACAACTGAATCACTTAGAGACGAAATTAGTGCAGTCGCTAAACAATGCTCTGAAAATGCAACACAGTTACGCGACGAGTTTAAATTAATGTCAGCAGAACTTTCGCGCACACTGGATGCAAAAGTAGACGCGAAATTTGACCAACAGAACGGTCAAATTGACGAACGCTTTAATCACCACCTACAAAACAGTGAAACGCGTTACCGTAAATTTATACAGGAACAGAATAAAGTAAAGCGACAAGTCATGGAAACAATTACTGCACAGAGACAGGAAGATAAGCGTAAATTGTTTACGAAAGCAAACACATACGGAGACAACAATATTGCTACAGTATCAGACGAAATTAATCCTATCAAACAGTTGAACACCGAATTGCGTAATGAAATTTCCGATCTTAAATCAAATACAGATACACACACAGTAGACTTTTAGACAGTGACCGACAGACTTGAACAATTAGAACTAATACAGGATTCCGATGTCATCAAAGCAGACGTTAAAAAATTGAACGAAACCACACGTAAAATACAAAGACAAATTAATGCTTGAGACACTAAAAACGATGATCAGGTAAAAATACTGAATGAAAAATATGATGAATTGGCTAGTCGCATTGACGTTATTGAAAGTAATAATGACTGCAAATCAGACGATACTTCACCGATTTCGTTTAATCAAACACCTGAATTCCAAAATTTACAGCAGACGATCAGTGAGATAGATTCGTCCAATAATATATTACGTAGAAAATTGTCAACTTTACAGCAAGAAGTGACAGAGATGAAAAATGTTTCAGTCAATAACACGTCACAGCATACGGCACATTCCGAACATTTGTCACGCTCACACAGCCAGTATAATTTAGGTAATTTACAGAGAGTACGTGACTTAGATTCCGAACAATCGCAGACAAATAGATTCTCATACAATCCTGAACCTGTTCAGACGTACAGAGACGATAATTTTGATTACAAACATTTTCTATCAGTGAGAAAATTTAAAGTATTTAAAAATGACGGAACACAGATTCACCCATTGGATTGGATACAACAATTTAGCTTTGCTTTTCCACCGGCTTGGCCCGTAACACATAAAATTGAATTTATTTGCAGTTTTTTGGAAGGCGAACCGGCAACTCGTATGAGACCGATCGCGAGACAATGCTATTCGGTAGAAGAATTTCAGAATGCTTTTCTGTCAGCGTATTGGTCGAAGACGACACAGCGCGGAATTAAGGATTAATTAATTAGTTTACCGAAATATGAGAACTCGAATTTTCCCAGTGTCACGCAATTTTTTGAACACATGGTCCAACAAAACCAGTACCTAAGTGAACCATACAGTGAATCTGCACTTATTCAATTATGTATTTCTAAATTACCACGATTAAGAGTGTCACTTTTAACGGGTCGACAGAAAGAAAATATTTCGGCATTCAGAGATCTGTTACAGCTTTTGGAAGTGCAGCAATCGGATTATTCCATTATAAACAAAAATTTTACATATAATAACCAAGGTCAACAAACACACAGCAATTACATCAGCCACGCAATTTCAATTGTAAAGGTAATAGACGCTTCAGGAACGACAACCACCAGAACTTTAATAACAGACAAAATTTTAATTGTCAGTATCGTCAAAATTATCAGCATCAGGAACCACATTTTGGTAACAATAGAGGTTTTTCTCCGCAACAGCAACAAAACCAACCGGTTAGCATACCTAACCAACAATGTAATGTACAAGGTCAACCAAGCTTTAATGTTTCGTCGCGTGCACGTATAGCGTCAGCTCCAACAAATAGTAACGCACAGCAACAAGGGAATCAGTACGTACAGAAAACACACTATTTCAGTTCCTATCGCAATGCACCGTATAGAAATGACTATCATGACAGACGTAAAAGTAATGAGCACAATTTTCAGCGTACGTTTAATAACAGTCGGTCTTATCTGCAGCAGAATCATCCGCAACAACAGATTATCATGAATGAACCAGACAGTAGATATCATCCCGAAGGTAATACGTCAGGAAGAAATAACAGAACAGTTCCAATACTGTAAATGCCACAGCATCCTCCCGAAAATAATAGCACGTCAGATAGAATTTGACTGAATACAGTACAGGTTGCATCTTCCAGTAACGCAAGCAATACTTTTGACACAGAAAATCTTGTTCACGAAAATGTTATTAATTTTGACGACATCCGAGACACTCTTTTGCAGGAAAGACCAGTTATTCAAAAAACCATTTCGCACCCTGTCATCGAAGTAAAAATTGGATCATACAAATTTTCAGCAGTAATCGATTCTGGATCTCCTATGTCAGTTATAAATGAGGAAACTTTCAACGAATGTAACAAAGAGAATAGCTATCCTACGTTACCATTAGGCAAAACGAAACTAAAAGGAGCAGTACCTGGTAAAGGAGTAGATGTTAAATTACAGACACATTTATCATTTTGTATTGCAGGTCATACATTTCACTAAAATTTTTGGATTGTTCCCTTATTGACTACAGACGTTATTTTAGGTACGAATTTTCTGGTACAACACGACACAATTATTGACTTTTAAAACTCCTGTTTAATGTTAAAGGATGAAAATGTACAACTGGCCTTAGAATTTCAGCACTCTTTATCTGCAGAAGAACAAACAATTAATCGTACAGAGGTCATTTCCGCATCGCGTAACATAGACTGTCATTCCACATTGTTAACAGATACGTACGTACACACTTACAATACTCCAGACGAAGCCGACTATGACGTTATGCAGATGATTTCTGATAAAGTTAAACAGAGCAGTGCAAGTACAGACAACGAACGCACACAACTACGCAAAATTCTTTTACAGCAAGCTCCAGTTTTTGACAGCGTTCCTGGTACTATGTCCGGTTTTATGTATGAATTTCAAGTTAAACAGCACGACACATTTAAAGCCAAACATTATCCCATTCCGTATATTCATAGAGAACAAGTTAAGAAGGAATTGCAAGATATGCTTGACCAGGGAATTATTGATCCGGCAGTTAGTCCGTACACAAACCCGCTCCATATTATTAAGAAAAAAGATGGTTCACTTCGCCTCGTACTTGATTCGCGTCACATCAACGACATTATTATTAATGAAACGGATCGCCAACAGACACTAGAAGAACTTCTACAGAAATTTCATGGTACTGCTATTTATTCCACATTAGATTTGAAATCGGGATTTTGGCAAATTCAACTCCATCCGGACTGCAGAAAGTACACGGCTTTTCTCTGTTTTGGTGACTGTTATCAATTTTGTAAATTACCATTCGGTTTAACTATTTCTTCAGCAGCATTTATTCGCGGTTTGAATACAATACTTCCAACAGAACTTAAAGACAGGATCACAACGTATGTAGACGACATTCTTATTGCAGAAGCTAACTGGTCTGAACAACTGTTACGAACTTTTCGTGCACAAGGACTCACAGTTAATCTCAGTAAATCGCACTTTGGAAAAACTTCTATAAAATTTCTTGGACATGTAATTTCAGCAGAAGGCATTGCGCCTGACCCAGAAAAACTTCAAGCTTTACGTGACATTACTGTTCCTACGACGAAGAAACAACTACGCAGCTTTTTGGGTTTAATTAACTTTTTTCGTAAATTTATTCATTACTCTGCTTTAGACACCTCTAGATTGTGTCAACTGACAGGTAAAAACACTATTTGGTCCTGGGATAAGCAAGCACATTCTGGATTTGTGAACCTGAAACAAGCTTTGTTGAATGCACCACTTTTATCACATCAAGATATTACTAGAAATTTTTCCATTGCAACCGACAGTTCTAACACCGCTTTAGGCGTACACATTTTTCAGGAAATTGAAGAAGATGGCACTACAGTAATTAAAAACATCGCCTTTGCGAGTCGCATTCTATCACCTGCTGAACGCAATTATTCAGTTACAGAACTTGATACACTATGTGTTGTTTGGGCATTTACGAGATTTCGGCATTTTCTTTATGGAAGACATACGACCGTTTACACAGATCATAGAGCGATACAGTTTTTACTTTCCGCTAAATTTATACACGACAGATTAAGTAGATGGAAACTTTATTTGCAGGAATTTAATTTTACAATTGTTCACATTCCCTTTACACAAAATATTGTAGCAGACGCACTATCCCGTTCTCTCAGTAACAATCAGCAAGACATCACAACCAACTTCTGCAAAGCAAATTTCAGCGTCATGTACATTCAACAAGTTGCATTTGAGAATTTCATTTCGTCGTCATTACAAGACATAGCACAAGAGCAGAGAAAATACGACGTATGGAAAGAAATTAAACACCTTTGGCATGATAGGAATAATGTTACCATTAGAAACCATTACACTGTACGCAATGACATTCTGTTTCGCCGCTCTCACCCTGACAGCAACAATTGGTTATTATGCATTCCTGACGAACTTGTTAACAAATTAATCTGGTATATTCATTTAAGTTACGCACATTACGGAGCCAGAAAATGTTTTCTTATACTGAGACAGAACTGTTATTTTACCAACATGGAGAAACGTATTCGACGAGTTTTAGCGTCATGTAAAATCTTTCAGAAAGCTAAGTCAGATACGACTTCACATATTACTCCATTACATCACATTGTACCTGTTAAATTGAGACACATGGCCGCTGTAGACATTTTTGGTCCGATTCCCAGAACTAATAGAGGTTTTTGCTACATCTTTGTCGCTGTTGAACTCACTTCGAAATTTGTTACCTTCACTCCGTTACGCAAAGCTACTGCTAAAACTGTTTCGAAAGCATTTGTAAAATATTTTCTATTTCATATAGGACATGTATTGAAAGTAATTTCCGACAATGGACCACAGTTTCGATCTGCTATATGGACATGTATGTTACGAGCTAGAAACATTTCTCCGATCTATATATCCAGGTACCATGCTTCTTCGAACCCTTGTGAACGATTAATGAAAGAAGTTGGTAAACTGTGTAGAATATACTGCCATAAAAACATATTGATTGGGACACACACATACTCTCATTCCAGGATGTAATTAATTAAATACCAAATGAATCTACTATGCTATCTCCGTCTGTTATACTGAAAAATGTTGAACCACCTAACAAAATTACCTTTCCTACATCTCGTCGACTACGACACCATGAAATAATTGACATTGCGCTGAACAACATCAAACGTGCCGCAGAACGCCGGAGAAGACAGCAAAAACAGGTTTGTACACGCCGTGACTTTCACATTGGACGGAAGATATTAGTACGCACACATTATTTATCTAATAGAGGAAAGTAGATGTAGTAAATTTGAGCTTCTATATGCAGGTCCAAATCGAATTCGCAGCATTCCTCACCCCAATGTAGTACACGTCGAAACTCTTGAGAACCAGAAAAACCGAAGGGAATCACCACGTCTCCAACATCAAACCTTTTATTGAATGAACATACTTTATGATTTATCACACTGTAATGCCATTTCCAGATTTTTTATGACCACTTATGTAATTATATTCACATGAACACTTACTGATGATTATCGTATTTTTTCTTGGCAAGTGCCTGGCAAGGTAAAGTTAGCAGGTCGCTTTTCTTGTCGTTACACATCAGACCGTGCTTATTTTTCCAGATAAAGTTACATATTTTATGACCAATTATGCGATTCTATCTAGTGACATATAAATTTTATCAAATTCTTTCTCCATTAAAGTTTTCAACTCTCGGCTCTATCACCTACACAACATACAAGCTGAACAAAGAGAGGCATTTCTTGTTGTTACACATCAGACCGTGCACATTTTCCATTTTTTATGTATATATGATTGTTTTACTGTTTTGTTTGTATGCACTATGAAATGTTTCAGATATAACAAACATCAGTTGACTTTGACATTTTGCCTTATGGTATCTCAACATCATGACTATTTTTACATTTTTTTTTTTTTTTTTTGCTGCTACATTGTGATAATCTGTGTACATTTTTGCATCTGAGCACTGTCTGTTTTTTGACATATTACGTTTTCTGTCATGCTATGCTGTATGCTCAATTATATCACTAGAAACCTGCTTTTATTTAATGGTTATATGATTTAAATGCAAGACATTAATCATTGTTCATCATTTTCAGAAAGAAATAACGTGTAAAAGAAATAAATTAAACAGAAATTGGAATTTCACCTTCGGAATGAACGAAAGAAGGTGCAATACCTCTTCATGAAGAGTAAATGGATCAGAATTAACAAGAATTAACAAGAATGTACTATACACATCGTATGATAGCATTCATAACAAATTTTTTGTTTCAGAATACGAGGCGATTGATGCAGGCTGTCAGACAGAACTACTCATCTTAGTTTTAGTGATGAAATATGCTAGAAATAAGGAACTTTATACTATGAATAGTTGTATAATGAAGTGATTTTGTTGCAGATGATAATGAATGATGATGAATAGTGATGAAGAATATGCTACTATGAATAATGAAGTTTTTCTTTACAGGTGATGATAATAATGGAATTATGTTGATATGGATAATGAAGTTTTTCTTTGCAGGTGATGATAGTAATGATAATGAAGTTTCTCTTTGCAGATGAGGATAATGTTGAAGTTTATGTATTAATGCTATGTAGTTATTTAAGTATTTGTTGCAGTTCGTTTTGACAGTATGTCTTATGTCGCATGGTATGATGACTGAAGATTTTGGAAAGGACAGCTAGAGAATATATATATTTAATACACATTTCATTACCTGTTAATTCGAAGTTCATTACTTTTCAGCATAATATGCGTTTCTTCTTTCAGCTTAATAATCTATTTTGTATTTTTTGTAAGATAAATTATTCATGAAATCAATGTGCTATAAGCAATTGGTCATTAAACCTGTGTCATTCATTAATGTAATCACATATACTCTATTTGTTTCATAACCTTGCTACAGCTGACTCATGAGGAATGACGTTACACATCTTCATTTGCAGCAATAAGTCAAAAGCAAATATTGTTATGCCCCAGCAATTAATTATCGATCCCAACGCAATGCACTGCTAGCACAAAAAAATGTATTACCAGTCCCAAATAATGATACCAATTTAAAAGAGTTATGAGTAATACCCGCCCCCATGAACCATGGACCTTGCCGTTGGTGGGGAGGCTTGCGTGCCTCAGCGATACAGATAGCCGTACCGTAGGTACAACCACAACGGAGGGGTATCTGTTGAGAGGCCAGACAAACATGTGGTTCCTGAAGAGGGGCAGCAGCCTTTTCAGTAGTTGCAAGGGCAACAGTCTGGATGATTGACTGATCTGGCCTTGTAACAATAACCAAAACGGCCTTGTGCTGGTACTGCGAACGGCTGAAAGCAAGGGGAAACTACGGCCGTAATTTTTCCCGAGGGCATGCAGCTTTACTGGAGAGCTGCATCAAACCAGTCTCAGGACTGAAGACTACAACAACAAAATGAGTAATACTGAATTATGTTTTCTAATCACAGACTTTGAGTAATAGTTACAGAGTGTTACATTTTAATTATGTCTTATGCCACTTGAATGATGAGTTCTGAGTAATAGTGAATGATATTTTGTAATAATGCATGCATGCTCTACACTCTTTAACTCCTGTTTTGACTGATGACTTCTGATGTTTTGTAACTGGCCAATGAGTGCCAATAATTATTTTTAAATATGTCATATGTCACTTGAATGATGAAAAATGTTTTGTAATATTCAATACTTGCTGACCAATGAATGCCACTGTTTCTTATACTTTAAATTTGTATTATGTCACTTACATGCTATATATATGAATACCAGTAGCTTGATGCTACACTCATTAACTACTGATGATTTGTAACTGGCCAATGAGTGCCAATAATTATTTTTAAATATGTCATATGTCACTTGAATGATGAAAAATGTTTTGTAATATTCAATACTTGCTGACCAATGAATGCCACTGTTTCTTATACTTTAAATTTGTATTATGTCACTTACATGCTATATATATGAATACCAGTAGCTTGATGCTACACTCATTAACTACTGATGATTTGTAACTGGCCAATGAGTGCCAATAATTATTTTTAAATATGTCATATGTCACTTGAATGATGAAAAATGTTTTGTAATATTCAGTACTTGCTGACCAATGAATGCCACTGTTTCTTACATTTTAAATTTGTATTATGCCACTTTCATGCTATATATATGAATACCAGTAGCTTGATGCTACACTAATTAACTCCTGTTTTGAATGATGACTTCTGATGGTTTGTAACTGGTCAATGAGTGCCAATGTTCTCTGTAAATAGATAACTTATGAACATTATTCTGTAATACTTCATAATTGGTACAGAAATGTTCAGTAACTGGGTGATGAGTGCCACGAATTACTTAAATCAGTTAATAGACTAGTGTAATTATCAATGATGACTGGCATAAGACTTGATGTCCTTCACCTTCTGATCTAATTACCAGAAATTACTGTAATATCCGTTTGTCCTGTCTATCCTCATGCTCATGGAGCACTATATTTGGTTTTTGCACTAATTCTACGTTGGTGCACCTTACAAGAACGTGGTGTTGACACGACATGCTGTCCACCACCTTGAACGATGGAGATGTTATTATGGTCCCACTGTTTGGTGTACCTAATGTACTACCAAAATGATAACATGGAATATTACTACGACATTTCAGTGTCTTGGCTACACTGATTAATACTTCAGTGAAAAGAACTTCAGATTGTCTCACTTGGTGTTGTGCTTCTGTAGAAAGATATGGACATTCGGTGCAGCTGCGTGCAACCTAATGTGCTACAACCATGATGCAATCCTTCCCTTTCCTATCCTAGTTCTTGTAAAATAAAAAGTACTACAGTGCGTGTGCACTTTTGATTTGTATTCATTGCGTATACATTTTGTGATTTGCTGATATATTCTGAACTACAGTGCGTGTGCACTTTATGTCATTTCTTAATATGATTTGTTCTCATTGCCTATATATTTTGTGATTTCCTGATATGTTCTGTACTACAGTGCGTGTGCACTTTTGCCATTTGTTAATGTTTTGTACTCATTGTGTATACATTTTGTCATTGCTTGATATGTTCTGCACTCAGTGCATGTGCACTATATTTTATTTCATGTTCTGCACTTATATATATATGTATATATTCTGTGATTGTAAACTTAGTTAATTAGGAAAAATTTGTTGTTCATGGCAAATCCAATTGACTCACCATCGCTGCCAAACTTTTGCCCCCCCCAGTGGAGGGCAACCAGGAAGCAGATGAAAAGAAGAAATAAAAATGCCATCCACCCCCACACCTACCCCCTATAAACCTGATGACTTAATTTTCCTAAAATCCTAGTGTAAAGAAAGGAAGAGTGAAGAAACTTACCCCCCCTGTATGACAGACTACATTCTATCATTCGGCTCACTTCCCTTTGTAAGAGGTATGCGATGTATGCGCTGCCTGCAACAGGCAAGACTTAGGAGAGTCTCTGACCAGAGAGCAGTATGTAGTTAGTTGTTGCTTGTCGCTAGTCGGCATCAGTCTTCAGTAGTCTGCGTGAGTCGGCAGTAGTGTGCAGTGGTTGACTGCAGTCTGCGTGAGTCGGCTGTAGTCGTGTCTGCGCTTGTGTGCAGTCTGCTCTGGTCGGGACTCTGCAGGATGAGTATTATTCTAGAAGATAAAGTAGCAGCCTTGCGCATATCTAATAATGTATGTCAACTGTCATTCAATTTCTTTTAAAAAATGCCGCAATAATAATTTTTATAATATAAACTAATTTTTTTTTAAAAAGCATTCATTTCAATTTAAAGAATTTATTCAACGGATTATCTTTTCTTTCATGAATCACAAAGCATAGGCCAGCATTGCACGGAGCTGTGCCGAAAAATTTTTATGTAAGAGCAGATATATTTGCAGTTTTTATTGAGGTAAGAATTTTTGCTTTTTTTTTATTCAGAATACAGGGCCGTGGCGCAGCGCTGCTGTCGTCATAAAATTTACCAGGTTACTGATTTTTTTATTATTATTTTGGTGTTTAGGAATTTTTCTGTTTCGAACTTAACATTAAATGAGAAAAGAATTTTGTGGTTACATTAAATGTGAATGCATTTCTGCACGGAGACTATAAATGGGAACCAATTTTGTTCAGAAGTAACAATATTCAAAAATTCATTTAATTATTATTTCCGTGGGAGTTTACACGAGGTACATTTTTTTATATATTTTTGTGGGGAGGTTACACCTTGTTAAGCAGAGTTACAACTGCCCAACCGCCAAGTGATCGTCCATTTTGATAGGCTGAAACCCTATTCAGGAACTAGTATGCCTCTCCCACCACCTTCAGAGACAAACGCCGGACCTTCAGCAGGTTCTGCTGCCCTTGTGTAGCGGAGAAAACGGCAACTTCCACCACTCCCAGCTCGCACTAGATACGCTCTGAGATCTAAACATATGCCCTTAGATCCACGGACTAAACACTAAGGTACTGCTTTGTACTTACGAGATTCCCAGTTATATCAACCAAAAGAAAAAGTAACAAGACTTAAGCAACCACCTTATAATGTTCCTTTGCAAATGAACATTCTACCCATACGATTTGTATTTTATGCTCCTATGCTATGATAACTAAGATGTCGCCCTAGCCTCCCTCTCTGAAGAGGTTATCAGAGCTTTACCCGCCCAGCCTGTTCTGCTACCCTGGCCTAGCCTAAGTAATCACTAGTTTAACCAGTATTTTATTCACATTATTTTTGTTATGTTATTTATGTGTTGTGACATGCCTAGTGGTCGGACAGCAGCTCTATTTTCAGTACCAATACAGTTAATTGTAAATAAGGATATTGTATGAAGAAGTGATTGCATTACGTCTCTACGTTTTTATTCTAAAGTTTTTTTCCCTGCCATGGTACCATGTTTCATTAAGTAATGTTCCCATTTGAACACCCAGAGTGATAATTAATAACACGTAGTACTAACTGAGAAATTTGCTCCTAACGAAGATACATAACCTATCGCTTTGGCACCAAATGAAATGTTAGATAACTCAATGATCATTCCTGTACTGCAGCCGCGTGGCCTGCACACACAACCGTGACGCTCTAAACTTCCCCTGCCGTCCCTCAAGCATGCCCGTTCTTTTTCAGGCTAACTCAGAAGGTACGTTTGGCCACTCGGCGGTACTACGAAGTTGTTAACAAGTGCACCCCGCTTGTCAGAATCAGCTGGATCTGTCAACAAGGAGTCACGCCTGCGGCGGCCATAATGCGAGGGGTGGAGTCACTTCAGACACCTGACACTACTGCTACTTCCCTGCCCCTCCCCAACCTACGCAGTCCCACTAGTCGCGTGCCAGCTGTCGCTATCTGATTTCCCCCCCCGCCCCCCTTCCCATCTCTCTGCGCGCTTACCGTGCACCTGCCTGCCGCTGTTAAAGGGTGCATATTTTAACTATTTTCTCTATCAATTCATGCATAGCAACTTAACACAGAAAGGCCCCATATTTTTTACATAATACCTATTTTAACCATGATTTCTTACATCCTTCCGTCTCAGTGTCTGGGTGACTTCAACCACTTGAAAACCTACCCATAAATTTAATTGCACACCTAAGCCTTTACATGTCTGCTGATCAAACTATAACTTGGAGGGGAGCTTAGAAGCAAACAACCTCCAGCTGATGGAACGCGAAATGTAAAACATTGCAATAACGAAGCACACCATTATGGGGTGTCTCCCCATGCACCGCTATTTAGTTTGGTGGCGCTTTGCATTTCCAAGCCTCCCCCAAAGTATAGTACCATCCTACGACCTCCCATCCAGTCTGACACACCTTAATAATTAACTACCTGCTCCTCTTCCAAATTCGTAAATGGCTTCGCCATTATGTCCCCATCACTGCCCATTCAAATCATATTTATCGCTTCATTCCCGAATGGAGTTGAAATACTCTTCGCAACAATCACTAAATCAACTCTAATGTTACTAATTTACGTCAACTGCATTTTGGAAATGGTTCGCTCCAATGCCCCAAGGCATCACTCATTCAGGACATGCGCCGCTGCCCAGATATCTCAGCATTACAAGCGCCACACAGCTGTTCCGCTGTCTCAGCGCTCCACACGCGTGATCTGTATCCCATGCACGCCATTGGCTAAAACCAATGGCATGAATTCGCTAGCAGTTTCAGCAGAGGGCTCAAGGCGTCCCTTGTCAGCAGCTTTAACTGGACAGAACTGCCTCAGTTTTTGTCACGTAGGCACATAGTAAGTTGCTCTGGGAATAGACTTGTAAAGATTTGACTGGGCCTTTGAAATAAATTTTTTAAACTAATTCCCTAAAATATTCCTTGACAGGCTGCCACTATGTACAATAGCTCTGTCAACATACAAAGAGGTTACTTAGAGTTGTATCAGCTTGTTTCGTCTGTTTCAGAGTTTTCTATTACAGCGTCAAATACTCGACTTTAAGACGTACCAAGGAGTTGATACAGACTGGGATCGCAATTTAGTAACGATTTTGAGTAGGTTTACCTTGAAGAAAACCGTCCGGAAGAATGTGGAAAGAAATGGAACACTGAAGTACTTTAGGTCGATGAGATGCGTTTGAATCTCTCTAAAGCTGTAGTACTCTGATACGAAACATCGCTGTTAAGCTGATGAATGGACAAATGTAAGACAGAAATCACAGAAATTGGACACACAACCATAGGTACAAGGAACGTAGCTGTGAAGATACTTTTGGAAACAGAAGTAATACTTCAACCGATCGAACAGAGAAAGAAGAAAAAAAGTATTCAGAGAAAGACAGGAACACAGCAATATAAATCGATTAGGAATGAAATAAATAGATAGTGCCGGCGGGAAACCTATTTCGAATGATTGCAGGATATAAATAAAGAAGTCGAACTGAAATGATCCTCTATTGGACTCAGTCATCTTATAGAAAAGTCGGAACAGCCTTCGGTGAAATTAAAGCGATGGCTGTAACATTAAAAGCGCAATGAGAATTTCACTGTTGAACGTAGGGCAGGGAATAAGTGGAAAGAGAACACCGGAAGCCTGCCTGGCCGTATACAGACGCAGTTTGTGAAGTATTGATTGTAGTTTCCTTGTCCACTTTGTAGTTCGGTACCGACCCTCTGACATCCGACACCAACGGTGTTACCTGGAGCAAGATCTTGTTTTAAAGTAAGATTGTTTTATGACATACCATTTATCCTGGCTTGCATTTTCCACCCCCTGGCTTAGTAAAGCATCAGACGCAAAATGATTGGCTTACGGACGTTATTCTCAAGGGAAAACCAAAGGACTTAACATATGTAGAAAAATCTCTAATTATTTTAAATTTTTTGTTGAAATAATCAAGAATTATTACATAGGAAAAATAGTCGGGAAACGACCGTTTTCTTCCGCTGCTCCGCAGAGTAACAGCACTGACTCAGAAATGACGTGCCTTAACCTCACTGCTGCTCGTTTGTATTAATAGTGCTGGTTTAGTGAATAGCTCTGTATTTATAGTAGCCGCGCGGGGTTAGACGAGCGGTCTAGGGCGCTGCAGTCATGGGCTGTGCGGCTGGTCCCGGCGGAAGTTCGAGTCCTCCCTCGGGCATGAGTGTGTGTGTGTTTGTAATTAGAATAATTTAGGTTAAGTGGTGTGTAAGCTCAGGGACTGATGACCATAGCAGTTAAGTCCCATAAGATTTCACACACATTTGAACATTTTGTATTTATATTTGGTTTGAGAGCACTGAATACGAAGCCGCTATATTATATAGGAATAGGAAATGTTCACTGCTGATAAACTAAACTCATAAGACCAAACAGCGTGATCAACTCAAAATGAAGGCGAAAGGGAGTGAGAAGTTTCCAAGAGGTGTGATTTTGCTTCATTATGATGTCTGCCCTCATGCAGCTAGGTACGATCCAGAGCATCGTGGAAAATTGTGTTAAATGCAGTCCGTTGCAGTCAAAATCTTGAATTTTGACTTGAATCTCCTGGGGCACAGTCCTGACTTAGCAGAAAGTGATTTTCAGCTTCATGTTCCGAAGAAGAAGCACCTCCGTGAAGCCATTTTCATTGGATAATGAGGTTGTGGAGGTGGCGCAGGAGTCGATGATGACGATGTCTCAGTGTTTCTTCTAGGTCGGCATTAGGAAGTGTGTCAACATATGGTCCAAGAACATAGGGGTTGAAGATGGTTCTATAGTGAAATGATGAGTGTAACGTTGTTTACCTAGTAAATTGTGTCTTTTCAAAAATGGCCTTTACTCTCTGACTTGCAACCATGGCATCAGAATTCTGAAAATTCTCAACGTATTGGCCATGTTTCTGGTTTAGGTGGAGACTATTTGCAGTTGAACTTCGGCTAGGTACACCCGTGATATCTCGCAGATCGTGAAACAGCAGTGCCTCTGCCGCCAGCTACAGCGCCCAGAGCACACGGCCTGCGCCTTGGCGGTCGACAACCTAACTTCCGCGAGCGCAGAATCCCACCAGAACACTCCCCTCTCGTCCCCCTATTTTGTTCTCGGCGCTGCCTTTGAAGTGCTGCCTTCGCAAAGTTGCCGCCGATGTTAATCTCATTCCCAGCCGTCCCGAACTCCGCGGCGCATTCGTTGCGATGCCATTCCACGGCGGGATACAGCCGCTTCCATGGCTGTATGTATACAGCCCTTTATTCGCCTCTATCACCTGCTTCATCTGGAAAGAGCTTCTAGTTCTTTCAATTTCAGAAAGCCCAGTGGAGTTCCGTTTATAATGAAGCGAAGTTTTCCGTGCGTTTGCTGAAAACTGCTGAGAGGATGTCGTATTGCCAAAACTTAGTATCCACCTTCTACTAAAAAGTATCCAAAGCATTAACTTCAGTTAGTTTCAATAGCAGCGATTATCATTTCTCAACATCTTCTTTTGCTTTCTTCTTTCCTGAGAACAGAGGACGTACGTATTATTGTCAGTTACACGTTTTCAACTTAACGTTTCGCTGTTCTCATCAAGCAATAGTATGATGATAGTTCACTGCAGTGCACGAGCGAGAAAAGTCCTGTTTTACTCTGGAACAATGGGGGGCCATTGAAGAAAACATAGACGTTACGAAAACGCTTGAACAACTACATTAAAAACAAGCAAGTATTGTTTCAAATTAAAAAAGGATGTTTCGCTCTACAAAATATTTCTCTTACAGTACAGACTGCTATAGTTCCACACAATGGATTCAGATAAATGAATCAATTTCTTCTGCGACTTCACCATCTCCATCGAATAAAGTGAGAATAACTGTGATGGTTCTCAAGGCACATCTGTTACTTTATGAGTGCATCGATACCATATCTAGATCGTTAACATTTAGACAATATTCCTCCAAATTGAGTACAGCATATATATAGTTTTAACTAGTTTTAAACATTCATAGCTTCTTTCTTTGCCACAACAAAACGACGAACACAACAGAACTTCGTTTAGTGAAGCCTTATTTTCTTGTTTTTATTTATTTCTTAAATTTTTTACTATTATTTAATAATTTACATTAAGTCTGCCGTCTCCTCCTTGACAATGTTAGGCTTCATTAATAATTCAACTAGAATGGCTATATGAGATATAAAAGAACTATTTAAAAGTAGTAGAAAGTTGTTACCTTATTGTACGATGTTTTCTTATATTGCTCATCCACAGTGTGTTTACAGATCTGCAATCGAAACTGTAGTTGAGGCAGCGTAAGTTGACTCCTGACAGCTGGCAACCCTGTTGCCAGCTTTCAAGTATGAAGCGCAATCGGCTGCAGGCGAAAGCTATTGTCGTCTATAGTGCTCTGGCAACTCTGTAGCGTTGACATAGAGAGGTTTACAAAGTCGCTATGGTTGCAGTAGTCGCGCGAAGTTGCTGTGCCGAGCCCACTGCGGCTGTCTGGGATATTCTCACATCGACTCGACTATTGTCATTATGGTGTAATTGTATAATGAAAATTGCGATCTAGACATAAAAATTTCTTTATATTAAAAAAATGTAATTAAATATATTAAGACCGCCGTGTCCTCCCTGACCATTTCAGGCTTCATTAATTATTTGCCTAGCTGGGCTATCCGAGAGGTCCACCAGCTATTTTAAATTATGCAGCAAATTGCGACATTATTCTACAATATTTCCTTAGACTACTTTCCCGCCATTTGTTTACAGATCTGAAGATAGTTGTAGAAAACAACCGAAACTAGTCATAGTGCTGTAATTGTACATCGAAAATTTCGGTCTTGGCCTACAAAGTTTTTAACATTATAGAAAATTATTTCAGAAAGATCTTCGTTCGTTCTCTGCTGGATGGTACCACATCAGTCTTCATCTACTGATATAGATTACTGTGCCGTGAACGCAAGTTAGCATAAATTATTTCTTTTTAAATGCGCATGAACTATAAGAAATCAACTGAAAGAAAATGATGCAACAGCGGTGAGGTAATATGCTGAATTTCTCGTGGAAGCTATAGAACGTCTGGTTTACGAATAACGTTTGTCTCTACAACTACCGATTACCAGTAAATATTCGAATATCGTAATTTACTCATCAGATCCATCCCATAAATTTTTCACTTCTTAAAATGCTTATTTGCTTTTGCTTCTTGCCAAGTTTGCTCAAAGAAATGTGCCATCATTTCCTTTAGGTTTGAATGTTGATAAATGATAATATGGATCCGCACTCCTCACTTCTTTCCTAACTAACTCAATAAATATGAATATTTGGCTCTGAGCACTATGGGACTCAACTGCTGAGGTCATTAGTCCCCTAGAACTTAGAACTAGTTAAACCTAACTAACCTAAGGACATCACAAACATCCATGCCCGAGGCAGGATTCGAACCTGCGACCGTAGCGGTCTTGCGCTTCCAGACTGCAGCGCCTTTAACCGCACGGCCACTTCGGCCGGCTATGAATATTTAATCTGACAACAGACGACAAGGAGGAAGATAAATAAAAGGAACATGGGAACAGCTGGGGTTGTCTCACTATTTGAACTTTGACTGAAACATCTGCCTGGTATGATTAAAAGTTGATTAAGATTGTGTTTCACCAGTAATTTCAGTGCGACGAACAGTGCAGAAATAATTGCAGACACCCTTGTAACTGTATCATTTTAATAGCATCTAGATAAAAAATTTCATAGTACTCTTAACAGGTCAAGGAACAAGCTAATCAGATGTTATTGATGTAATAGTTTTTCGTTCGTATGAGATAATAAATCGGATGGACGGGCTTCCCACGTGAGTCGGGTGGCTCTTTCGACATGGTGCCATGAGTACCTTGTGGGCAATAGAGAGGTCAGATAATGTACACAGCGGAGCAGCTCCCCAGTGTGGCCCTTTTATAAGCCCGGTAAGGGTTCGTCATGATCCGTTCTCGGCGATATGCACTGGGGAGGACACTTGGACGCACGTCTGTTGCACACACTATGGCTCCAGTCCAGAAAAGACAGCTCAGACACTGATGACAATTTCCTCTTCCAAGCATCAGTCTGGTACCAAAAGAAGATTAACAGCTTGCTGATTAAGTAGATAGTTACACTACCTGTAGACACACTGATGCCAAATGTGTTTACCAAGACCATGAGAAGAACTAAGACACTTTTGAAAAATATGCGGAACGGTGGAGGGATAAACCAGCATCTCATTGGGATCGCCAAGACTAGGGCTCTCTTTGACCTTAAACGTGTGTACTATATCTTTATGAGACTCTTAAGACGAGAGAGGAGTGTGGAAAAATCTCTCCCTTCCAATAGGTGAAACAAATAAGCAGAGCCATGGTTGGCTGATGTGGTTTTCTTTGAGATACCAGAGTTTGAGAAACGATAAGATACGGACAACATTCCATTTCGGAAGAAGATCCAGTTTCAGAGAGAAGCAGAGAACAGGGACTTTCCGCATCTGAGCTCGATGGAGAGCGACCATTCGAGATCAGAGACAGCAGCCAGGATGGTTAGTGTTTCTGCTCCACTGTTACGGTTTAACGGGGATTAGCGCCATGTGAAATTTAGGGACCTTGTTGTTGTTAGAGCCGTGTCACAGTCGTTGTCATGTTTCTTATCAGTTCAGTTCTTTCAAGATTTGGGACTCAACTTATCTTTCAGTTACCACGACCTGTTCGTTAACTTATCGGGTGCACTTGTTAATTCTGGTGCATGCGTAACCTTTCCTTAATACCATGGGTGACGCTGTTATTTCTGCCTTACCACTTAAGGTTGATTCAATCGCAATCTGTAGAAGTAACGCCTCTTTTACACAGTTTTTCCCAGTTCCTAGCCGATCCACAATTTGACCATTATTTGTAACTGAGACAGTTTAATACTTCATATATTTGTGGTGTTTTCGAACGAAGACGTTTGCCATGTTTAGTTTTTCCCATGTGTTTAGATCTTTGTAAAGTAACTGTGCAGTCACCGACTACCTCTGGATATCGTTTCAGTAACTGATTAATCTCATCTCACTTCAACATAAATTAGCCAGTGCCATCAGCCATACGTATATGTGAGAAACATTATTCCATATGATAATTCTGTGGTGTAAACCTTCTTTTAAATAACGGAAAATTTCCAATCGGCCTACAAGCCATAGGGTATTTTCAGTTGTTTTGTATAGCCGCACGTCATTACCCGAGCGGTTTGAGGCGCTGCAGTCATGGACTGTGCGGCTGGTCCCGGCGGAGGTTCGAGTCCTCGCTCGGGCATGGGTGTCTGTGTTTGTCCTTAGGATAATTTAGGTTAAGTAGTGTGTAAGCTTAGGGACTGATAACCTTAGCGGTTAAGTCCCATCGGATTTCACACACATTTGAATAGTTGTTTTGTATTCCTCATTGATGACCGAGCTCCTGGCAACCCTTCTATTGACTCATTAGTAGAAACAAACAGCCATTGTTTACTTGATTCCTCCTCACGTTATAGGGGACTACTTTCATTTAGTTCGCCCTATCAGGATGCTTGCTCCGTCCCCGTCTATTATTAATAGCAAATCTCATTCGTTTAGCTCACCCTGCCAGGATACATGGTTTCTCACAACATATTATTACAGTACTTTTACTCTGAATCATTAACGCAATAGATCCTATTTGACGACATGAAACTTGTAGGGCCTTTATTGTGACTGATTTTTTATTTTCTTGAAATTTTCTGGCAGATTAAAACTGCGTGCCGGATCGAGACTCGAACTCGAGATCTTTGCCTTTCGCCGGCAAGTGCTCTACCGTCTGAGATACCCAAGCACGACTCATGCCCAGTCCGCACAGCTTACTTCTGCCAGAATCTCGTCTCCTGTTCTGTTTCCTTACTTTATCCTTCATTTCCTATTGTTGTGTCACGTCTTCCGGAGTAGGGAAGTCCTGTGCTTCTACTGAAAATTGCCATGACACAACTTTTTGTTAACACTTTGTAATACAAAACTGTACTTAAAATGAAGAAGGTAGCCCGTATTTGGGCGGCAAAGTAATTGAAGATAAAGGAACACCAAACACAATACATTCTGTCCATGACAGTAGCAGTCCGTGTCGAGTACACATTGTGAAACACTCGCTCTGTAGTAGACTCTGCGTATCTCAACTCTCACTGAGCGTACGTAAAATAGCGGCCAGTGACTGCGGCGCTGTGAAATGTCTTGGGGGCGTTGGATCTCGGATCTGCCGTTGATAGCCTCTCCGGCTGGCTTCAAACTCTCCTAATAATTTGTCTGGTGTTGCCAACCTTGGAACTCCCAGTGTGAATTACAGATGATACCACATTCCTCTTCCCCCTCCCCCAAACATTCACCTCATTCCTGTTGAAGCATAAACCAACAGCGGGGGGAGTTATGGATGCAGTCTTGATGTGGTGGCCGATTGCAGACCCCTGTCTGTAGTCTGAGATTAACCTGGAGAGTGGCCAGGAACACCAGACTGGAAAAGGAGCCACAGGGTACAACCCAGAGTCCAGGGACTCTGATACTGGTGAAGGGACGTGCAAGACCACACCCAGACCTTCTAGACTATCCCGGTATGCGTCTGTACGCAGCCCACAATGGACAGCGTCTTTTGTGGGTGGATCTGAACAGACAGAGGTGAAGGTGGACTTGCAGCCATGGTGGAAAGCATTGGAACGACAAAAGAGAACTTACTGTATGCATCAACAATTTGCAACCAACGAGTATTCCAGAATGGTAGCGCAAAATCTATACGAAGACGTTGCCATGGGCCAATTGGCTGTGGCCAGTCAAAATAACGGTTGGTGGAGGGAACTGATGATCACATATACTGTGACAGTGGGCGGTCAATTGTTCGATTCGAGCTGGAAATTTGAACTCCACCTGTAAAAGCCGAATTCGTTTTTCCTTCGGGATCCAAGCATTGGTCAATTCATTTGTTTTCATTAAGGAACAATTTTCAGATTTTCGCCTCTAGTCAGTCCTGTAACAGATGTATTCCATTTTCAAATGGCAGCATTCACTTTACGTGGACTGCAGCTTTTTTCTGAAATTCCAAAATTACTCCAAAATTTAAGGTTTTTCCAAAGGTGACAAACTTAATTTCACCCCCTACATAAAATTTACTTCCGCTATATGTGGCCCCTTACACACCCATGTACAGAGTGTTTCAAAGTCTTTGCAACAAACATTTGGGGATCGCAGAATACGTCATGGGAATCAACTTATGTATGAGACAAAATGTTCGGTGACACTTCTCGGCGACACAAGACATCGCTTTTTATCCGTTACGCCCCTGAGAGGCCTTGGGGTGTAAGTACAATGCAATGTGTGTGTGGCTTGCATGTTGCCTATCATGCAATGATCGACTCCATATTAAAGAGTGTAGGCAAAGAAAAATGTTTGGTTCTAAAATATCTACCTCCACTTACAGGCTTTCATTCCAAAGGATCCCTTATTGAAAACCGATCTGTTTACTGGAGTAGATAGTAGTGTCTACGGGAAGTGTCAGCTAGCATTTTGTCTCTAACAAATGTTGTACAGCATGACGTGAGCTGTTACCTCTAGACGTTTGCTGAAAAGTCTTTGAAAGAGACTTTTTATATACATGAACGGAGAATAACAATTGGGCAAGGTAACCGCAGATATACCTGGAGCACACCATCGCAATGAATGCTCCTCTAATGAGTATGTGTCACCTACAGGTACTCGTACCTATTGTGGACAGTCAACGGATTAAGAGATCACGTTTGTACCGAAGACTATGATCGTCTACGCTTCCTTCTTGCACAGTGTGTTTCCCTCTCATATATTACCCAAACATCCTCGCAAAAATAATACCGAAATAAAATTAAACGTCTACAATGTGAAATAAATTGCGTGTAGTTCCGTGTAACATATTCATATCAGAAACGTACATTACTCTGTTCCAAGATAGTACAGAGCACATGGGACTCCTCTAAAAACTATAGGAGGACATTATTCAATTAAAAAGTCTGTATGTATACATATTACTATGGTATCATATTTTATCATTTTTCTTTCAAAAGATACATATGCTGGGACGCCTGTTAGTGGCCATTTTTCAACAGTAAGTTCCCTGTTGCGCTGTTCGCAAGATGACCAACATTTCTTTAGTCTATGTTACTCTAAGTACATCACATGCCAAAATTTTCTCCTAAGAACAAATAGCGAAAGCATCACGTGAGCGAAAAATTGCTTACGTGTTTCTTACACTTGCAGAAAATTTGTGTAATTACCTTGTTTCTCATGTCTATGTTCTTTCACTGTCAAAGATATTTGATATTTGTGTCTAGAGTAGTAGTAACGTTATTAATCCGTGGATCACGGTTAGACTGATACTTGACATACCGCGGTATGAAAGTTTAAAAAGAAGGAAACTTAATTCATATATGCATACAACAATGTACTTACTCACAGGTCTAGTCTGACAAGAATGGGACATGTAGTCAGCCGTAGCCTTATAATCAGAAACATGACGGCACGCACCTGATGTAATCTAGGAAAAACATTTAAAATCAAAATCTGATTGCTTGGTAGGATTGAAAGTCTCCATTGTCACGAATACGAGGCCAGTCTGTGTAAAACAGCGTAATGTTTTCTATTTATTCTTAGTGTACCACACTGTTTTTTATACATACAAGCCAAAATATATTTTGAAATAACAGAACTATTTTATCAGTATTGAATTGTCGTTTACTTCTTACAGTTGACGTACTCTACATTATCTAAGTACTCCTTCATTGCATCATATGCATTGTTTAACACATACTTTTCAAAAACATTTTATATGACTTTTTAATATGTTTAATTTTTTTGTCAGTTTATTGTAAAATTCTCATTCATGACAAAAAAAGGTATTGTAGGTTTTATTTCTGCTTGGTAAATGGGAGCTCAGTCAAGTTCTTGTACCAACGTCATGTTTAGAGCTTTTGTAGGGTAATTTGTGTTGTTGCTCTGATATTTAGTCCGAAGGCATTTTTTATGCGTCTCTCCATGCCCTTATAGTAAAGCTGCGTGCCCTTGAAAAATATAATAACTGCAAATTGTTTCTTCCTGCAGCCGTTCACAGCACCAACATGGCGAAGCCATGTTGACTAATGTTACAAGGCCAGACTAGTCGATTCATCTGTATTGTTGCACCTTAAACTGCTTAAAAGGGCTGCTGTCCCTCTTCAGTATCCATGTATTAGACTGGCATTTCCAGAGATACTCATCCCAAGTTGTTATTCCCATAGTACAGGCATGCACTATTGAATCAAACGTATCTGGACACCTATTACTGGAGATTAATGTGTGGTGTACGTATACTCAGACACTATGACGGCTTGATCTCCACTGGGAGTAGTTCCGATGAGGTGTCTGAACGTCTGCATAGGAATGGCGGCTCATTCTTCCTCTAGAGAAGAAACCAGAGACAATAATTATTATACTTACATTTACATTTATATTTTTGGTATAATTTGCTATAGTTCTTTCTCCCTCCTGGTTAAGTGATTAAACGTTATTTCATCAGTATGCTTAACAAAACTGGAGAGGAAATGGAACGAATTTTCTTTGGATCAGCACAATCTCTAATTGTTGGCCCGTTGCGAATAAAGACGCAAGAAGGTCGCAAGTTATGTAAATGTTTCAACGCTGGTAGTAGCGTAGAAGAGCGACACTTCTTTATGTGGATCGTACATAGAAAACAGAATTCTGGAATAACTCAACAATGGCTGTCGATCAATGGCACCACTGGCAGCTCTGAACAATACATTAACAACGAGGTTAGGACAGGAAATATTAATAAAATTAGAAGTCGTTACACATTGTTTAAATTAAATGTGATTAGTCTAAGCTATACTACAGCATCACCCTCTGCCACCCCTGCAAGCAGTCAAAGCGCCAAGAGACAAGTGATACAAGAAGAAAAAGTAACTCGGGAGTATGTAATGTTTCCAGACAAAAACAAGGCATATAATGTCTTAATACACATAGTATCTGATGCTTTGAGAGGCTATGAATTTGTCTTGCTCTGTTTGTAATGTATTGTTTTATAGGCCTCTGGAATAGTATTGGTACAGTTTTCGTAGCTGCCTTGACAATGCGATTTATCCAATCACCAATCTGCGCATACACTTACGTAGAGGAATTCATTACTTATATGGTGTATTACCATCACAATTTAGCTGTAGTCATAAAAAGTGTCGTTCAATATACGTTGCATTTATACATTACATCGTTCATAAATTTCATGACTTTCTTATTTTCTCCGAACGTAGTGTTTATGCAGAAGAGTCGAGTAAACAACTATTCGTTTGTCATTTGAAGAGACTGAAAATTACTGTCAGTAAGCAGTTACAAAGTATGTGAAACAGTTTAGTAGATAGATATTCAGCTCTCGTCGAAATGAACGTAGGGACATGTGACAGATGGCAAGTGACGCGCAACGGGTGAGCCCAGTAGTTCTCGCATGTCGCCAATGGGAAGGCGTGGGGCCAGGCGACGAGGTGCAAGTTTGAATTAGAATGTGGCATCACGAACGAACGGGGTTGTCACTCTTACGGACATCGGTTGTCCAACGTTTGGAGAACTGTATGTTTTTTATTATTGCTGTGAGACATCGTCTTGGAGTTTATTTTCAACAACAGTCTTTTCGTTTTATATAGTAGCGGAGTTTATTGGTTCTATGTTTGTTACGCACGACAATTTGCGTTCAGTTAGTCTCATTTATCATGAAGGTTCATGATAGGCACAATATGTGTCCTCATTAGACTATTTTCAATTTATCTTCGGTCGTACACTCTGAACGTGCTATAATGGTGCCGCCTTCGCGACACAGCGCCAATAATCAAATTCCTCTTGCGAGACTGGGATTATCACCTGGCCCTTGCGCAGTTCAGGTTCACAGTCTGTTGCCGCCACAGCGTGGTGACTACCGTCGTGTGCGTTCTTGTGTGGGGTTCTCCGTCAGACAACGCAGAAACATCCTTCTTCTGCACGCCGAACCACAGCCAACGAGCAACTCAGGGGGTTTCAATACAGGTAAGCATCTCCGCGAAACTCTCACGGTTAGGTAAGTAATGCACGTACGTTTTCTTTTAATTGCACCTGGCAACCGTCCCAGACAGAAAAGTAGAGGATGTTGAAACCTACCTCCTTCGGTGCTCTCTTTGGACTGCTTTTTCTGTCGCAAGCTTTATGTGGTTGTTTCCCCTTTAACACGCTCTGAATGGGTAGTCCTAAATTGTTCAACAGATGTTGAATAAAGTTTCAAACACATTACTCATATTACCAACTAAGGAAAGAACTAACTTGACGCCATTGGATCACGCTGATGGCTCTACTACCGAGTATGAAGTGAGGGCTCTGTATTCATAACTCTAAGGTCTCAGAACGTGACACAGTAACTGCAAGGCTGAGCGAAGTGAACAGAATGGGGGCAGAAACACCAGTATTGTCAGCTGCAGTTCCATCAATTTAAACAAGACCCGGCTAGTACGAACGAGATACCACTATGAACGACAGATCAGCGAATAATAAATGGCCGTAAGATGGAAAAGCTCTTATTTTATACACTGAAGAGCCAAAGAAACGAGTACACCTGCCTAATATCGTGTAGGGCCCCCACGAGCACGCAGAAGTGCCACAACACGACGTCTCATGGAATCGGCTAATGTCTGATTTAATGCCGGAGGGAATTGACATAAATCCTGCAGGGCGGTCTAAATCCGTAAGAGTAGGAGGCGTGGAGATCTCGTCTGAATAGCACGTTGCAAGGCATCGCAGACATGCTCAATAATTTTCATGTCTGAGGAGTATGGTGACCAGCGGAGGTGTTAAAAATCAGAAGAGTGTTCCTGGATTCACTCTGTAATAATTCTGTATGTATGGGGTGTAGCCGGCCGCGGTGGTCTCGCGGTTCTAGGCGCGCAGTCCGGAACCGTGCGACTGCTACGGTCGCAGGTTCGAATCCTGCCTCGGGCATGGGTGTGTGTGATGTCCTTAGGTTAGTTAGGTTTAAGTAGTTCTGAGTTCTAGGGGACTAATGACCACAGCAGTTGAGTCCCATAGTGCTCAGAGCCATTTGAACCATTTTTGTATGGGGTGTCGCATTGCCCTGTGGAATTGCCCAAGTCCATCGGAATGCGCAATGGACGTGAATGGATGCGGTTGATGAGTCAGGATGCTTACGTACGTTTGACCTGTCGAAGTGGTATCTAGACATATCAGGGGTCCCGTATCACTCCAACCGCACACGCCCCAAACTATTAAAAAGCCTCCCCCTGCTTGAACAGTCCCCTGCTGACATGCGGGGTCCATGGATTCATGAGGTTGCCTCCATACCTGTACACTCCCAGACTACAATATTAATACTGGTCCATGCCTAATCGCCATTTAATGACGACGCCTCTTTGTGGAGATTGGAAATTTCCTTTACAGCATGGGCTGGTGTGTGCCTCAGGAGTTGGCGTCTTTCTCACGGTTTCACCTGCATTAGTGGCACATTCTTCTGATGTTTCCCTCCATTCCGAAGTTGTTGTCAGACCAGTCACCCAACGTGAAATCTTCTCGGGTGATCAGCCGAGTAAAGGCGTCGTCTTCTCGCAACGTTTCGAAGGGTTTCGTACCCATCATCTTCAAGCGAAGATGATGGGTACGAAACCCTTCTAAACGTTGCGAGAAGACGACGCCTTTACTCGGCTGATCACCCGAGAAGATTTCACGAATGGAATACGCCGAGAAAGTCTCAAATCACAGTCACCCAACATTTCACTGTAACCGTTGCCTCTGCGTGAGACACAAGTTTGGGCTTTGTCTCTCTGTCTGCTAGCATCCGTGATTTACTGCCCAGAAAGCAACTTTTTAGGAAGGCTGACTTCTTTCACATGACTGCCTGTGAGAATTCCTAGCACTTTGTCATGTTCTTTCCAGTGCCTCTGGGGTGCTGTAATTGTCGGCACACTCTTGCTTTCTAAAGCAGGTAAAACGACTGCTGGCAGGCCAGAAAAATTAGCACGCTTTCACGTGTGCATTCTTGATATTCTGTCCTAATGGCTGCAAGGGTCCATCAGTTTTGGCATACTTCTCATTGTCTGCCAGGCTCTTCACAGCATGTTAATTCTTTAGCGCGGCAAGTACGTCTGTGGTTGCAAAATGGCTCCAGTGTCTCTCCACATGGGGTCCTGCCAGCTTTCTCCTAGGTTGCTGGGGGTGTGGGCCAGTGTAGGAGGCCCCGGGCAGAAATATCACTATCTGCATCAAGCCAGTCTTCGATCTGAAGACCACAACAGCAACATAACCTTACTGATGGTGGATTTGATACGTTAGATTGAGTGACTTCAACATCTAATGGACAAATACATTTGTCTTAAAGTTTCTGCTATGAGAAAATATCTCATTCAATACCTGAATTTTTTTCACAGGAACTCTTTTTATGTATCTCCATTTTACGTGAATGCTTTTGATAAAAATATCACAACGCAAATTAAAATTGATGGAAGCTGTGAGGGTCTGTCACGCCAACTCTGTGTACTGATGTCAAGATTCCAGGCGTGTGCACTGACGGGTTAAAAAATGTACTTCTCCAGTTTACATCAACGAATTAAGAGTCTCTTTTCAGAATCGTTCTAGTTTTCGATTATTGTGTCTCTTTATCTTTAGCACACATCAGTGTTATGAATGAACATACTGTACAAAAAAGGACATAACTTTACAATCTATATGTGTACTTTCTATCTTTCTGGTTTATCTGCTACACAGAAAAAACATTTGTTTGTAAATTTTAGGCAAAATAGTTTAGATTTTTATATAGTATTCAAAGTACATCGATTAGTACGTAATAGTGAAACTACCCAGACAAAAAACTGCTAAAAGCAGACGTTTTACAGAAGCTACGAGGTGGTATACCACTCACACACATTAACAACATTTTCAGGCCGATTAATATTCATATTCTAGGTCATAATCTCACGTTAACCAGTACGAAATTTGATACTGTGGTTGATGACTTTTTTACGTGGGGAAATTGTGGTCAGAATGTTCTTACAACTGCACACGTAACCTGTGGAGAACTTGTTCCCGAGGGGCCGTAGTGGAGGTGAGATGAATGGGGATCCACAGAGGCTGAGTGCAGCGACCTGGCCGTGTGAGTGATTCTGGGAAGCAGAGCTCAGTGAATCTTACCTGCAGAAGGACTTCTGAACAATGGCCTGTCCTTCTTCCACTTAGGGTCTGACAGAAGAGAGCCGATTTACAAAATATTTTACCTGTGCAAGAAGGCAGTTTGTTACAAAGGCAGCCGGATGGCGGCAAGTGGGTGGAGGAAGCTATTTAAGAGAGACTGCTGCAAACTGAGCTTTTTTTGCGAACAGTGGAATGGCCACAAAACTCCATGCATTCTAATGTTAGAAGCTGGATCGGTATGGACAGAGCAGCTGCTGCACGTGACCTCCCGCTGAAGCCAGGAAGTCTTTAGTGAGCTGCAAAACATATATTTTATGGGTACGACTGTCTAGGAACCTTAACAGCCTTATTTACAAATTCGGAAGATCAATCTCTCCATTAATGAGAGAGTGTGGTCCAGTTGAGATAAATAAATTTTGCCAAAACATGCCCATACTTACCACGGAACTGACGCCTCCCTATTATAGAATCTTCTTTTATCAGAAGAGGGATTTGAGTCGCTGATTGGCTCCTCTCAGGTCATGCCAAGTGGAAGCTTGATTCCCCACCATGGGAACCCTTGTGCTGTGTTTGGATTGACTGCCAGACTAACAGGACAGTGAACAGGGTAAATTGAATGAGTAGTGGATAATTTGATAGGTTTGTGCAATGTGGAGGCAGTTTCGCTTCAGCTAATTCGGCTCCTGCACAGAGCCTTGGTGGACAGTGGTTGTCCTTCATTGCCTTGTCCATGTTCTGATCCTCCCCTGCTAGAGAACTTCAGGTCCTTCCCTAGTGGGTGAGACTTGCGGTCTGTATTTTGTGGTGGACTAAGAGCCAGTGGCAGTTTCGAACTATACTGACAGTGGAACTGCGCATTTTCTCAGACATATCTTCTGTCACAAGGGTGAACTTATTCTTCCTGAGTTGGCTGCCTGTCGTTTAACAATTCCAGCGTGCCGAGGAGTGAAACTGGTGGGCCTGACCAATAGGCTGGTGCACCTCACACTGAAATCTGCCAGGATTTCAAGGCTCTGACAGGGAAGTTCCCCATACTCAGATAATCAGAACGCCAGACCGCGCAGTTTGCAAGTTTTCAAGGATGCATTAGAATATTACAGCTGCTGCAATGCACAGCTCCTCGATCACAGTACGTCGTTTTATGCTGCTGCCTGAATCAAGGAGAAAAGGTTAAGTTCTGCGGCACCAGCGTAGGGCTGTTAAATTTTATTCACAGCTCTCTGCCTTCATGTGAACCATAGTTTGTAGTATACTTGGTGATAGTTTATTCCATTTCAATGGAGTTGGGTGTCACAGTGGATTCATGTAAACAAAGGCGTTGTGAAAGGGGTTAATTCAGGGAAGAATTTGTGTAGTTCCACCCCAATGTATGCTTTGCCAATCAAACACCATTCCCTTTCTGATTTGTGTTTGTCATTGTTGTGTAAGATGTATCAGCTAGTTGTAGCTACAAAAGGACTAGTAAAACGTGTCATTATTTTGTAAACTTAAGTATGCCACTGTTCGCGTTCGTATTCCCTCTACTGTTCACAGTTTTTATTTTATTGTGGCGGTTCAAGATTATTAAATTAGTTAATCTGGTTATTAATTTGAGTTCTGAAAATAACCACAGGCATAGGCAACAAAAGTGGCGTGGGTAAATTCAACAATTGGTATACAGAAATTAAGGGTGTAGCTCACGAATTTAAGGTAAAAATAACAACATTTAGCATCACTCAGACATATATTTATGATTAAAGCAAACAGTGGCTTGCAATCAGCGACCCGTCCAGGATCTCGAATCATTCACTTTTATGAGCTGGTTAGTGCATTATCTAGCGGAACAGGCGAATGTTTTTCTGTCCCTCTCTTTTTTTTTTTTTTTTTTTTTCAAAGTAAGACTATCGTCCATTGAGAATAATTAGACTGAATTTTGGCACCGTGTGTTGTATTTCAGTAATTTGTTGAATGTCGTAGTCATTTTATTTCAGTGTATGTATCATTTGCGTCTGCGTCATTTACTTTTACTTCTCTCATTGTGTCTTGTCAATGACTTCTCTGTCACTTGTAGTCTGATGTTTGCATCGTTAATAACGCCGTTGTGCAAGCTTTTGTGGAAGAAAGATTATTGCAGGTACGTGTACGATGTTTTAGAGTAGTTTTGTTTCATCGGCTTAGGCACAAATGTGTGCATTATTTAAAAGAAGATCAGCTTAGGATTTTGGTGGGTTAAGCGTTACACTAGGAAGCTTTCGGAATTAGCAATCGATGTGAATGCTTACGAGAAACAAAGCTCATCTGTATAGTGAGCAACGCTCTGCACGACTGTCGTCCAAAATGGAACACGAGCCAGCCATTGATGCAGAACAAGATAGAATGGCGGAAGAAGCTCATTTTAATGCCCGAAAATGGGGCGTAAAGGTCAAATGCAGAATACTCCGTTGATGAGGGTTCAGTTTACTCAAGAAATGAATGTGAAAACAATACTAATGTGGCAGGTCATGTAGGTTCTCTAGAAACGGAATGAAGTACAGTCAGGGAAAGGGACAGTCCGATTTCGCGGGCAAGGTGTCGTAGAGCAATTGAGTCACGTGCGTCTAGTCCAGGATACATGACTGGATGTAGGCAATTAGAATCGATCATTCCGTTTATGCAAGAGGCAGAGAAGATACGGCGACAGGAGGAAGATCAAAGAGAGGAGATCCTCATCAATGAAATTAGGGAAGTTCAGAAGCGACAGGGCCAGGAGGAAAAGAGATAGGACGTAGTCTTGAAAGTAATTAAGTAAATTCAAAGGAGGGATGATGAGTTTGTCGAAAACCTAAATTAGATGAGGAATGAAGGTATGGGTGTAAAGACAGAGATAGAAGACAGTAGAAAAACTTCAGGTGAGACGCGAGAAGTAGCGGTAGAGTCCAAATGTGAGGCTAGGGCAGCCAGATTAGTAGCACAACACGCACGAAAAAATGCGCAAATTACGCGAGATGAAGCAGCGCTGATAAAAATCGTAGTGAGTGCAACTAAGAAGGCTATTTCGGCTCTCAAAAAACAGGGACAGAGAGTTGTTGAAAAAATACAGGAAGAAAAGCTAGAGACCAAAGACGAGCAAACACGTCTCACTACCCAGCAGAATGAGCTGACGGATAAGATGAGACAAATGTGCGAACCGACCGTTCGTGCTGAAATTCAGACAGAAGCAACAGCACGTTGCCTTCAGTTGTTGGTCACCACAAATGTAGAAGACAAAATTTTGCAACTCAACCCGTAGCCGCATCCCCGTAACAGGCCAGTAATGGCCACTTAATGGAATACGGCGCTCGGTCGAGCGCGCGCAGTGCCGAGTAGTGCATTAAGTAGCGAGTCGGACCATAATTGCCAGTGACTCTGACACACGGAAACATTACTACCTGACTCTGATGACAGGAGACGAGCGTACAACAATATTCAGGAGTCGGTTGGCCATGAAATTCTGGGCACATGTGCACCAGAAATAGAGGAAGTCCACAGGCGCAAATTATGTATTACTTTTGAATACATTATTGGAGTGACAGTGATCAATGTGTTACAAATATTTACTATTAAAAACAGTCTTGATCACAATTTATTTATTACGGTGACTGGTTTCGACCACTACTGTGGTCATCTTCAGACCAATGAGTAAGAACCTCTTTCTGCTGTCTTCGCCATTTGTGTGAAGTCTCACTGTGTTCCACATCTCGTTTGAACGTTGTTTATTTTGTGTTAATTTTGCGGTAACACCATTTACACCATGTACTAAAAGATCGAAAAGACACCTTACTACGAAATAAGGTTAACAAATGACACATGTCAGAATAACACAGACTTGACTGGCCTAGATTTGCTGAATGCTTGGATAGAAATTGTCACGTTATTTGTCTTTATTGAATCTCTGTGAATGCTTGGGCAGGGGTAACTAAATCTGTGAGGCAGAGACTGCTCAATGCTCCACTATATAGTATTGTGGTTAGGGAAATCAATCAGCTCTGACCTCAGCCTCGGTGGGAATGGGTTAGTTAAATGTCTGCGTGACCTATTAACCATTCAGTCAGGGGTGTATGTCAAAGACCTGGGAGTCCACAGGAACAATTTTGACACCCAACAAACCACAGATCTTTGCCATCCATGCAGCATTAAGTGTGTGTATGACACTGGTTGAATGAGGTCAAGTCATTGTGTGGTATCCTTTGCTTTTTGGTTGGAAAAACTGTCATGGTGCTGCATGTCACTCTCAAAAACCCAGTTAAAATGTTATAATTTCTTCTGTTCCATTTCACTGTAATCTCTTTACTGAAGTGTGACACTCCCCCCAGAAATTATTGAATAATTGAGAGGTAGTGATATGTGGCATGCCACTCCACTCTCTCACTTTGACAACACCGTCAATCACACTTAGATTCACATTTTAGGTCATGATCTTGATATTTCCCACTACTGCATTTTCTATGTGTGGTTTATGACTTTTCTACATGGGGAAGCTGTGGGCGGAATGTTTTTATAACTGCAAGTGTAACCTGTAGAGATCTTTAACCTAGAGGCCATAGTGGAGGCGACAGAGAACAGGGAAGAAGATGAACTGGGGTCTGTAAATGCTGCGTGCAGTGACCTGACTGTGTGAATGATTCTGGGAAACAGCGCTCTGTGGTTCTTACCTGCAGATGGACTTCTGGCCAATGCCCTGACCTCCTTCCGCTTAGGGTCAGACAGAAGGGCGCTGGTTCACACAACATTTTACATGGGCCAGGTGGCAGTCCATCACAAAGGCAGCCAGATCGTGGCAAGTGGGTGAAGAAAACCATTTAAGAGAGCCTGCTGTAAACTGAGCCTTTTGGCAAACGGTAGAAAGGTCATACAACTTGCATTCTCATGTTAGAAGCTGGGATGACACAGGTACCTCAAACTGCCATTGAGGTTCCAGGAACTGCTCATTGGTAAATGAAATGATACAATAGAGTCGTTCATTTTATATAACATACTATTCAGTTAATCGAGATGTTCCTCCCATGTAGCAACAGCAGTTAAGATATCGTTCATATCCATAGGCACCTTATCTAGCAGGCTGTATCCTAGAACTGTATCTAGGGTACCAACTGAACGTTCTGGAACTTACAATGAAGTTAAAGTGTGGTAGACGAAAATGGTAGCTTCTACTAGCAAGGACAAAAGCTGTATATTCCCTAGATTCTTTGGACAAAAGAACTGCACGTATGAAGACCTGAGATCAGTGGTAGCTAAAAACTGCACAATGTGGAGTTTTTGCAACAATTTGTCTAAAATTTCAGGCTATGTGTTAACTGTCACAATTATTTTGTTAATGGCGCATGCGTCCAGGATTAAAATAAGTTGGCATTTAGGTTTATCTATTGCTAACGGTGGACTACAGTATGATAAATGAGATGGTTCAACTACATTCCGACGAAGCATTCGTTTTGTTTCTCAAGCAACAGCCTCTCATTTCGCCCACAGGATGGGTTTGAGTATTTGGCAAAATGTAGCATGTGGCATTACGCCCATGTGGTACACATACATTTTTATTACACCTGGTTTCTTGTCAGATACATGTAAATACTTCATTGTTGCTGTGAACTGAGATACGTAGATTGTTTCTTTACCAATGATGTAAGCTTTGTTATTGTTAATCTTGCTATAGAAACTTGAAGAATTGTTCTCAGGTGCACCCTTTGTTTTCAAGAATTTTTATTATGACCCTGGAAAAATTTGCTGTGTGCTACTGGGGTTTGCATGAAATTAATTACAATATCTTTGCCTTTGTTTACAAATAATACTTATCCAAAGAAATTCTAATTTTATTTCATTTTCCTAGAAAAATTCCATGCCAAGTAAGCATTCAACTACGACACTTTTCCAAATTAGGAACGGGGGCAACATAACCCCATTTCCTATCACAACATCTACTTGTGTCTGCGACTTTACAGGCTGCGAGTTTGCACATAAAGCTTGAGTTACACAGGAGATTTTTACTGGGTAAGTCAGCACTTTGTTTATTTCCTGAATCTTGTTAAAGAAATTGTGCAAAATAGCAAACTGAGGCACTTATGTCTAGAACAATTAAAGTAGGAAATTTCCTAGCTACGGCCTCTACTGAAGATTGGGCTAATACCTTTGGGTTATTAGAGCATGTATTTTGATGCATTGTTTATTTATCTCTTATCAGTTCCTTTTTTATATCTTAACAGATTGATGTGATTGTCTTGATCGCTCCTACTCCATGGAGCGAGCGTCACCGGAGCGCTTTATGACGTCGGAATCAGTCTGGTGAAACTTCGTTATTGTTTGTCTGCCGGGCCCTGATTCTGCCACTTGTTATTAGGTCGACCATATGGCATCTGATTAATTTTTATATGAGTAATTTTCATTTTCATTTAGTTCTGTTTGGCCTTCCACAAATTTCAGCATCCATTATTTTTGTATTTATGGAATTGTACGCCTCCATTAGTTAGGTAACCAATATGATACCGACGTCTATATTTCCTTTTATTGCTATTTTTAGGGTTTGGCGGGCTGTAGTCACAACACCGTGCGTCAAACTCGGATGAAGTTAGAAGTGACGTCACACGTGTAGCACAATAGCTACTCGGCCGTTTGAACTGTAATTATGCGCAACTTACCTACACGAGTCCAATGTAAAGATCGGGAATTGTCTCTGTTTAATTAAGGTTTCTTCTATTAGTACTGAAGATAGTGCCGGTGTTTTCTGACTTTCTACAGTCTACGGTTTGGCAATATATCAACAGATCTCATTCCTTTACCGTACATCGCGTAATAGGCAGCACGACTATTATATACTTCATCAGTAGATGATGGCGTGTTCTCAACTATGCCCCTAACTGCAAACAATTCCTTTGATACAGTTGTAATTTCTTCAGTTACTTGGGCATGCCATTCCAGCAAATGCTTAAAGTGTCTTTTACCTTTGCCTTTTCTGACTCTACCAGTTTGCCTGAACTGTCTCTCTCAGACACAGCAGCTGTGACCATTTCACTAACAACTTGCTGTAAGTCTGCGTTCAATTCTTCATCAACTTCTACATCTTTGTGCGAAAACCATTCTGGAAAGTGATCCACAATGTGTTTACACTGATCATTAAGTTGGTTTGTACTTTAGCACGCTGTTCTTCCGCAAATGTTGTGACGTTCTTTTATAAGTTCACACTACATCTACTTTTAATTACTTGTCGTCTTGAGACAGACTCTGTACAGCTTTTGGGAGCCTACGATAAGCTTCCTTTAACTATGAAACATCATCTGAGAAACTATTATACTTTACTGAGAAATTGCTAAATTAGCACTCAGATTTTATAAATTACTGTATTGTTTTTCGTAATCTATGGATTGGTTTTGGAATTCATTGGGTTATTTCTGTGTAGTTCTGATATTTTCTGTTGTTGCGCGGATTGCTTCTGTAACTGCTTTGTATGTTCTCCTCCATTGCTTTAAAATTTTATAATAGTAGTGAAATTGGCTTAATTGGTTGATAACTTATTTGTGTGTTCTTTTCATGTGAAGTATCATCCATTTGAACGTTCACTTCACGTGAAGCGTCTTTATGCTGAACAGTTACGTTACTTAAAGGAATATCTAGGTCAGCATCAATTTTAGATAAAAGATTGTCAATTGAAACGTTTTCATCGCTTTCATAGCACGTTCCTAAATCATGTGAACTGCGAAAATTCTTAACTTACGTGTCAGTGAATTTGCTTTGCTCAGGGTTAAGCTCCACGCCACCACTTTCCTACATATCCTTTTCTGTATCTCTTTCTGTTTGACTGTAACAGAAAATTTAACCAATAAATTTTTAATAAATTATGCTTTGAAAAGAATATATGTGGTAACAGAGGTCAACGTTTACTTCTGTTATCTAGTTCACCAATGACCAAATGTCTGCTTAATAATGTGATACGAGTTCGCCTTTACATTAGACATGTTACTAGAAATGACATCTTCTGACCAAAAAATATTGTCTAATCGAGTTTATCTTGCATGTAGATAATTTTTTACTTACTTGTAACGGAAGAACATCTGAATGTCAAAATAAGTACGCACTGTAAGATGCAAAATAATTCTGCTCTCCATACCTTTTATTTTCCATTCATGGAGTAGCTCCTCTCACCTCCATCGTAATAAATTTTACCACCCCGTTCGCATATTTCACATAAAACACAAATAAACACGCCAGGTAAGTGATCAAATGGGTTTGTTCCATATTGTTTGCAAAAAAGGAGAAAGATGGAATTATCTTAATGATGGGGACGAACTTCCTTTGGATCAGCACGACTTCTAATTGTTGGTGCGCTGCTAATAAAGTGACGCATAACCGTGGAAAGTAATGTAACCATTTCAAAGCTACTATTAAAGTAGAAGAGCAATACTTCTTTACATGGATGCATTTAAGGCCAGCCACTGCAATAGCTGCCGATCAATAGCACCACTGTATTCGTAACACCAACGTCGTTTCCTACCCCCCATTACAGACCTGAAAAATATATTCAAAGACAGCTTTAGAACAGGAAATATTAATAACACTACATGTCGTTAAATCATGTTTAAATCAAATGTAATCAGTGTAAGGTATGCAACAGCATATTCTTCTGCTATCCGTTTAAAGAGATCAGGCACCAAGAGACAGGTAATACAGGAAGAAGTAAGTCGAGAGTATCAAATGTTTTCAGACAAAAACGTAACGAAAAAATTATAAGGAATATAATGTCTTAATGCCCATGGTATCTAATACATTGGGAGGTTGTGGATTTATTTTTCTCAATTTTTAATTAACTATTATACGCTGTATGTAGCGAGGTCGAAGTCCTAATTCACCCCAAAGGTATTCCTTCCGCATCAAGTAGGGACTCTGGGCAGGCCTCTTCGCTTCATGGCTGTTATGGTCAACAAACCACCGCATCGCGGATGCTGCCTTGTGGGAGTGTGTACTTTCATAGTGATATAAAAGAACGTCTCTAGTGAAGCTGTAAGCAATACAGTGCTATAAAATGTGTTCATCGGTATGTAGCGCTTTCTTAAGCACAATGTGGGTACCATACACCATGCACAAGAAACACCCCAAGACCTTGGTACCACTCTTCTGTTTTTCACTAGTGGCACTACAGGTAGGTAACCTTCTCCAGTCATTCGCCCAAACCAATATCTTCCATCGGACTGCCACAAGGTGCAGCATGATTTGTCACTTCACATCACTCGTTTCCAGTCATCCACAGCCTAGTGATGACGCTCTTTACACCATATCAAGCGTCGCTTTGCACTGTCTGTGTGGCTTTTGGGAAGCTGCTCTACCACTGTATCCCATTCGTCTTAATGCCATAAACATAGTCACTGTGCTGGCTGGACCACTGGTAGCACTTTGGAACTCACGGGTCCGCTGATTTCATCCGGCTGTTTAAAAAAACCCTCCACAATACTAAGTGGTCCGTGACCGTCAGTACATGATGTCTGTGTCGTCTTCGTTTAGCTCTGGTTGTTCCTTCTTGTTTCTACTTCACAGTCGCATCACCAACAAAGGACTTGGGCGACTACGTGAGCGTTGACATATCCTTATTTGTCACTCAAGTGATATCCAGTTTCGATTACACGGAGCTCTCATGACCAAGCTCTGCTGCTACTGCTTCTCTTCTGACAGCACAGTGTTTTCCGTCCCCCTTTATACTCTCGTGATATCTAGTACTCTATTCCCCATTAAATAAGAGTGGCCGTATACCTTTGATCAGATAGAGCATGCACCATTGAAGCATGTAAGTCACCTCACCAAGGGAAAGACAGTGGTTCGCGGTGAGGAGTATCGGGCAGTAACGATGTGCGTAGCTGACTGGTAAGTGTAGCCACAGTAGTGCTAGTTCCGGAGCGTGTGTAGCAGAACGTCTGTGAAGTTTGACAGGTAGGACAAGAGGAAGTGGCGGAAGTGAAGCTGCGAGACATGATCGTGAGCTGTACTCGGAATATTCAGTTGTTTGAACATTTAACTGTGAAAAGCAAAGCTCTCCAGTTGCGGCCCGCCACGAATTCCTTTCCTGTGCTAAGCTCTTCATCTCAGAGTAGCACTTGCAACCTACGTCCTCATTTATTTGCTTGACGTATTCCAATCTCTGTCTTCCTCTACAGTTTTTGCCCTCTACAGCTCCCCCTAGTACCATGGAAGTCATTCCCTCATGTCTTAGCAGATGTCCTATCATCCTGTCCCTTCTCCTTATGTGTTTTCCACATATTCCTTTCCTCTACGATTCTGCGTAGAACCTCCTCATTCCTTACATTATCAATCCACCTAATTTTCAACATTCGTCTATAGCACCACATCTCAAATGCTTCGATTCTCTTCTGTTCCGGTTTTCCCACAGTCCATGTTTCACTACCATACAATGCTGTATTCCAGACGTACATCCTCAGAAATTTCTTCCTCAAATTAAGGCCGGTATTTGATATTAGTAGACTTCTCTTGGCCAGAAATGCCTTTTTTGCCATAGCGAGTCTGCTTTTGATGTCCTCCTTGCTCCGTCCGTCATTGGTTATTTTACTGCCTAGGTAGCAGAATTCCTTAACTTCATTGACTTCGTGACCATCAATGCTGATGTTAAGTTTCTCGCTCTTCTCGTTTCTACTACTTCTCATTACCTTCGTCTTTCTCCGATTTACTCTCAAATCATACTGTGTAATCATTAGACTGTTCATTCCGTTCAGCAGATCATTTAATTCTTCTTCACTTTCACTCAGGATAGCAATGTCATCAGCGAATCTTATCATTGATATCCTTTCACCTTGTATTTTAATTCCACTCCTGAACCTTTCTTTTATTTCCATCATTGCTTCCTCGATGTACAGATTGAAGAGTAGGGGCGAAAGGCTACAGCCTTATCTTACATCTTACTTAATACGAGCACTTTCTTTCTTGATCGTCCACTCTTATTATTCCCTCTTGGTTGTTGTACATATTGTATATGACCCGTCTCTCCCTATAGCTTACCCCTACTTTTTTCAGAATCTCGAACAGCTTGCACCATTTTATATTGTCGAACGCTTCTTCCAGGTCGACAAATCATATGAAAGTGTCTTGATTTTTCTTTAGTCTTGCTTCCATTATTAGCCGTAACGTCAGAATTGCCTCTCTCGTCCCTTTACTTTTCCTAATGCCAAACTGATCGTCACCTAGCGCATTCTCAATTTTCTTTTCCATTCTTCTGTATATTATTCTTGTAAGCAGCTTCGATGCATGAGCTGTTAAGCTGATAGTGCGATAATTCTCGCACTTGTCAGCTCTTGCCGTCTTCGGAATTGTGTGGATGATGCTTTTCCGAAAGTCAGATGGTATGTCGCCAGACTCATATATTCTACACACCAACGTGAATAGTCGTTTTGTTGCCACTTCCCCCAATTATTTTAGAAATTCTGATGGAATGTTATCTATCCCCTCAGCCTTATTTGACCGTAAGTCCTCCAAAGCTCTTTTAAATTCCGATTCTAATACTGGATACCCTATCTCTTCTAAATCGACTCCTGTTTCTTCTTCTATCACATCAGACAAATCTTCACCCTCATAGAGGCTTTCAATGTATTCTTTCCACCTATCTGCTCTCTCCTCTGCATTTAACAGTGGAATTCCCGTTGCACTCTTAATGTTACCACCGTTGCTTTTAATGTCACCAAAGGTTGTTTTGACTTTCCTGTATGCTGAGTCTGTCCTTCCGACAATCATATCTTTTTCGATGTCTTCACATTTTTCCTGCAGCCATTTCGTCTTAGCTTCCCTGAACTTCCTATTTATTTCATTCCTCAGCGACTTGTATTTCTGTATTCCTGATTTTCCCGGAACATGTTTGTACTTTCTCCTTTCTTCAATCAACTGAAGTATTTCATCTGTTACCCATGGTTTCTTCGCAGCTACCTTCTTTGTACCTATGTTTTCCTTCCCAACTTCTGTGATGGCCCTTTTTGGAGATGTCCATTCCTCTTCAACTGTACTGCCTACTGCGCTATTCCTTATTGCTGTATCTATAGCGTTAGAGAACTTCAAACGTATCTCGTCATTCCTTAGTACTTCCGTATCCCACTACTTTGCGTATTGATTCTTCCTGACTAATGTCTTGAACTTCAGCCTACTCTTCATCACTACTATATTGTGATCTGAGTCTATATCTGCTCCTGGGTACGCGTTACAGTCCAGTACCTGATTTCGGAATCTCTGTCTGACCATGATGTAATCTAATTGAAATCTTCCCATATCTCCCGGCCTTTCCAAGTATATCTCCTCCTCTTGTGATTCTTGAACAGGGTATTAGCTATTACTAGCTGAAACTTGTCACAGAACTCAATTAGTCTTTCTCCTCTTTGATTCCTCGTCCCCAGCCCATATTCTCCTGTAACCTTTTCTTCTACTGCTTCCCCTACAACTGCATTCCAGTCGCCCATGACTATCAGATTTTCGTCCCCCTTTACATACTGCATTACCCTTTCAATATTCTCACACACTTTCTCTATCTGTTCATCTTCAGCTTGCGACGTCGGCATGTATACCTGAACTATCGATGTCGGTGTTGGTCTGCTGTCGATTCTGATTAGAACAACCCAGTCACTGAACTGTTCACAGTAACACACCCTCTGCCCTACCTTCCTATTCATAACGAATCCTACACCTGTTATAGCATTTTCTGCTGCTGTTGATATTACCCGATACTCATCTGACTAAAAATCCTTGTCTTCCTTCCACTTCACTTCACTGACCCCTACTACATCTAGATTGAGCCTTTGCATTTCCCTTTTCAGATTTTCTAGTTTCCCTACCACGTTCAAGCTTCTGACATTCCACGCCCCGACTCGTAGAACGTTATCCTTTCGTTGATTATTCAATCTTTTTCTCATGGTAACCTCCCCCTTGGCAGTCCCCTCCCGGAGATCCGAATGGGGGAATATTCCGGAATCTTTTCAAAAAATGGTTCAAATGGCTCTGAGCACTATGGGACTTAACATCTGTGGTCATCAATCCCCTAGAACTTAGAACTACTTAAACCTAACTAACCTAAGGACATCACACACATCCATGCCCGAGGCAGGATTCGAACCTGCGACCGTAGCAGTCCCGCGGTTCCGGACTGAGCGCCTGGAACCGCGAGACCACCGCGGCCGGCCCGGAATCTTTTGCCAATGGAGAGATCATCATGACACTTCTTCAATTACAGGCCACATGCCTGTGGATACACGTTAGTGTCTTTAATGCAGTGGTTTCCATTGCCTTCTGCTTTCTCATGTCGTTGATCATGGCTGATTCTTCCGCCTTTAGGGGCAATTTCCCACCCCTAGGACAAGAGAGTGCCCTGAACCTCCATCCGCTCCTCCGCCCTCTTTGACAAGGCCGTTGGCAGAATGAGGCTGACTTCTTATGCCGGAAGTCTTCGGCCGCCAATGCTGATTATTTATCAAAATTTAGGCAGTGGCGGGGATCGAACCCGGGACCGAAGACTTTTATTTTAATCTTATTTTGTTCTGTATTGTTCGTTGAATTTGTTCGTGGCGGACGTCCGATGACACTCGTTCAGATTGTTCGTTGATCCGTTGACTCAGTTTTTTATTACAGAGGGTAGCTAAACCCTCTGACCGAACACGCTGAGCTACCGTGCCGGCGGCCCTAGACCACGGGTCTAAAGACCCCTAGAACTTAGAACTACTTAAACCTAACTAACCGAAGGACATCACACACATCCATGCCCGAAGCAGGATTCGAACTTGCGACCGTAGCGATCGCGCGGTTCCAGACTGTAGCGCCTAGAACCGCTCGGCCACTCCGGCCGGCTCAAGTTTTAGTGCTCACGAGTTAACATAACCTGTAACTCTCCCCATAATCAAAACTTATATGTTCCTAACACTAAGCACAATTTTACTGAATGTTTGGATTCAAGGCAGAGCGTAACTTTTAGTGAGCGTTTCCTTTACCAGGTTCAACAAAATAAAATCAAACAGAAATAAGTAATCTTCTTGTAGAACCAGGCCAAAGCTTTGGTAGCGCAGAGTGCTGGGCGCAAGCGTCCGGTTGCCATGGAAACGCACCTTGCTCTTCTCGGGAAGTGCCCTCTCGAGTGTATTTTCACAGTCCTTTAACTTTCAGCCGCCGGTGAACGGACGTCTGAGGCAGTAACCTTTGGGACTCGCCCCTTATCCCGCTGCGCAGTCCTACGTTTACCGAAATCACTCCAAGGAAACTTTCTAGATTTATATATTTTCTGCATCACTGGAAGCACCATTAACCTTTGTCGTATTAGCCTCCATTATGGTACTTAGCATTTTTGTCCTTCTTTTATTTTTAATTATGTTTAAAGAGTGTTGTTGCGTGGCTGATACTCTGATACCAGGTTACACATCCGAAGATTCGGACTTTCGTCTACGAGTGGATCATGCATTCGTTTCTGCCGTTTTATATAAATTATCTACCTGGAAATAATTCCTGACATTGGGACGGTTGCCACGTCGCAGTAAGGAAGGAGCACTCTGTCTTCGATGGTGTAATCGCTACTGAAGAAATGAAGAATTCAAATGCAAATCAGTTGACGACAGCTTCATTTACATTTGAAGGAGGATTTGTATGGAAATGAGTCAACCTGAATGATTCGCGCACTGAGGAAGTGAATTGTGATACCATAAAAAAGAACCTTAGAGACGGAGGTTCTGATAGCATATATACATATATATCACTGTAATCCTTCAGCTACCTTACGATGTGTGGCGTCTTGTCATGCACCACTATCACTTCCAATAACACATGTTGTTAGCGAAGAACGACTCTCGAGAACTTCCGTATAACATGTTTACGAAGAACGACTCTCGATAACTTCCGTAAAAGAACGAATTTGTTTAATTTTAACGCCGTGTTCATTTAGCCACCCATATGTACGAGGAACTAACCTGCTGATTGATTGTTCTTGCAGCGTACAGGAGTTGGAAAGAAATTACGGAAACGCCGCAAGAAATATGTGCTTGATCATAAATGCAGACGTTACCCAAGGCTGAAGGTGGCGCTGCTGCATTTGACCACGATCTGTACCTGTCCAATGCTCTCAATGCATTGTGTCAGTCGTTGGCAGAAGTTTTCTGTGTAGTTGTGAGTGCATCATGTCGGTGCTAAGTATATTCGAAAGTTGGCAAATTGTTGATGGTAGATTGGTGAGTGGTTTCGTAACTAAGATAGCCGAAGTGTTGGGTACTTCATAAAGCACCATATCGAAAATGTACACCGTATACGTGGAAAGAGGAAAAGCAGCATCCGCCAGGTCACAACGCAGTGTGTTGAGCGATCGTGATAGGTGGCCACTGACGTGGGTGGCGACGAAAAATTAGAGGACGCCATTACAAATCTCACTGCAGAATTGAGAGCCACACTCACGAACCATATCAGCACCTAAACAACATAAGGGAGCGCCACATGCTGCCAACTGCTGGGAGAGTTGGAGTTCCAAAGCCACTACCAGTGATGCAAATGCCCACAGCAGGGAGACGTGGTTTCCAAACCTGAAGTGTGGAGCAATGGAAGAAAGTCGTTTGTTCAGATGACTCATGTGTCACACTGTTTACAACTTCTGGTCGCGTTTACGACTGGCGTACACTGCCCCAAGCCTACAGTGCAGACTGCTTGGTGCCAAGGATGAAACTTGGCAGGGTTCGGTGACGAAATGGACAGCGATGTCGTGGTGCTTCGTGAGCTCCGTGGTTACCCTATAGGTCGCATTCCTGTCAAGAATTATGTGACCATTTTGACTGATTAGCTCCATTTCATGGTACAATATTTGCCCTCCAATGATGATGCTGTGTTGCAAGACGACAGACCCACTATTCAGACAGCTCACATCATCCAGAACTGGTTTTGTGAGCACGATAATGAATTTTCGCATCTCCCGTGGCCACCATAGACACCAGACATTAATATTATTGAGCCTTTGTGGTCTACTCTGGAGAGAAATGTCCATGATCGCTATACACCTCCATCATCCTTATCTGCACGTGCCACTATTTTACATGAAGAATGGTGTAAGAGTCCCTTTGCAAACATGAGGGACCCATATTTATCCATTCTTAGAGGGCCTGAAGCTGTTTTGAATGTCAACCGTCTTCCTATACCGTAAGAGGTGTAGTAAAGCGTGTTTAATACTTCGGTGCTTTTGTCCATAATCACTATATTCTCTAAATCTTGATAGTAAACCACACTACGATGCTCAACGCTTTTGTGTCTTCCACTGGAGATGGTTGAGCATCTCCGCGAAGCTCTCATGGTTAGGTAAATAATGCGTGTACGTTTTCTTTTAATTGCACCTGGCAGTCTTCCCAGACTGAAAAGCAGAGCATGTTTTAACCTATCTCCTTCGGGGCACTAACTAAACTGCCTTTTTTGTCGCAAGCTTTATGTGGTTGTTTCCCCTTTAACACGCTCTGAATGGGTTAAAAATGGTTCAAATGGCTCTGAGCACTATGGGACTTAACATGTATGGTCATCAGTCCCCTAGAACTTAGAACTACTTTAACCTAAGTAACCTAAGGACATCACACAACACCCAGTCATCACGAGGCAGAGAAAATCCCCGACCCCGCCGGGAATCGAACCCGGGAACCCGGGCGTGGGAAGCGAGAACGCTACCGCACGACCACGAGCTGCGGACTCTCTGAATGGGTAGTCCTAAATTGTTCAACAGATGTTGAATAGAGTTTCAAACACATTACTCATATTACCACCTAGGGAAGGAACTAACTCGACGCCATCGAATCGCTCTGTATTAATAACTCTGAGCACTCAGAACGCGTCACAGTAACTGCAACGCTGTGCGAAGTGAACAGTATGGGGGTCAGAAACACCAGTATTGTCAGACTGCGCTCCATCAATTTAAACGAGACCCACCTAGTATGAAGGAGACACCACTATGAACGACAAATCAGCGAATAAGGAATTGCCGTAAGATGGAAAAAGCTCTTATGTTATACGCTGAAGAGCCAAACAAACTAGTACACTTGCGTAATGTCGTGTAGGGCCACCGTCAGCACGCAGAAGTGCCGCAACACGACGCGGCATGGAGTAGACTAATGTTTAAAGTAGTGCTGGACGGAACTGACACCATGTATCTTACTGGCCTGTCCATAAATCCGTAAGAGTAGGACGGGGTGGAAATCTCTTCTGAACAGCACGTCGCAAGGTATCCCAGGTACGCTCAAGAACGTTCATGTCTGGGGAGTTTGGTGGCCAGCGGAAGTGTTTAAACTCGGAAGAGTGTTCCTGTAGCCACTCTGTAGCAATTCTGGACGTGTGAGGTGTCGCATTGTGAATCTAGAACTGGCCATATCCGTCGGAATGAACGCTGTGTATCAGTGGACGAAGGTGATCAGATATGCTGCTTACGTATGTGTCACTTATCAGAGTCGTATCAGACGTATGAGGCTTCCATATCACTCCTGCTGCATACACCCCCTACCATTACAGAGTCTCCACCAGCTTGAACAGTCCCCAGCTGACATGCCGCGTCCATGGATTCATGAGCTGTATCCATACCCGTGGACGTCCATCCGCTCGATTCAATTTAAAACGAGACTCGTCCGACCAGGCAACACGTTCCCAGTCATCAACAGTCCAATGGCGGTGCTGATGGGCCCAGGCGCAGTGTAAAGCTTTGTGTCGTGCAGTCATCAAGGGTACACGAATGGGCCTTCAGCTATGTCGGAGATTTGATCTTTTTGCGGATCCTGATATTAACGGTACACTCTTGGAATGGTCGTATGAAAAAATATCCATCGCTACCTCGCAGATGCTACGTCCCATCGCTCGCGCGCCGACTGTAACGCCGGGTTCAAACACACTTAAATCTTGATAACGTACCATTGTAGCAGCAGTAACCGATCTAATAACTGCGCCAGACACTTGTTGTCTTATATAGGCATTACACACCACAGTGCCGTATTCTGCCTGTATACATATCTCTGTATATGAATACGCATGCCTACACCAGCTTCTTTGGCGCTTCAGTGTAGTATCACTGATAACAATTCTGGTACTTCGACAGACAATCGCTGCACAAGATAACACTCAAAGAGTTTGTCCATGAGCTAGACGTATATTGGTCATTTCTCTCAGCGGCATGGATTAAGATTCGAGGAGGCTGTCCATGGTTAGATATAATTTCGCATCATTATAAGTATTTTCCCGATTGAAGTAGACTGTACATGTAGCAATTAACTGTATGAATCAGGTGGCGTCTCGCTCCAAATAAAACTGCTGATGTGCTTCGAGCTAACATATAAGCTCTGCAGTTAAATTAACTTTTAGTGCCATTAATTTTACCATTTGTAAAAGGATGCAACAGTTTTGATCTATTAATAGACTTATCGCTTGACCTTGCTGACCTCTCGCCGCTGCGTCTGACTGGCGCAATCGTGGCGGCGCGCCAGCGGACGCGCACGCTTCTAGAACAACCCAGTGTGCGCGTACGGGATAACGTTCCGCTGGCACTGCGAAAATATTCTAACAAGGGAACCTCCCGATCGCACCCCCCTCAGATTTAGTTATAAATTGGCACAGTGGATAGGCCTTGAAAAACTGAACACAGATCAATCGAGAAAACAGGAAGAAGTTGTGTGGAAGTATGAAAAAAACAAGCAAAATATACAAACTGAATAGTCTATGTATATGATATGCAACATCAAGGACAGCTTTAGCTCACGATTGCCGTGGTCCCGTGGTTAGCGCGAGCAGCTGCAGTTCGAGAGGTCCTTGGTTCAAATCTTCCCTCGAGTAAAAATTTTTATTTTCAGACAATTATTATTTGTCCGTCCGATGCGATCACTTTTTTGGGAGTGATTATCACATCCACAGGAAAACCTAAATCGGGCAAGGTAGAAGAATCTTTTTACCAATTCGCCAAGTGTACAGGTTAGGTGGGTCGACAACATATTCCTGTCATGTGACGCACATGCCGTCACCAGTGTCGTATAGAATATATCAGACGTGTTTTCCTGTGGAGGAATCGGTTGACGTATGACCTTGCGATCAAACTTTTTCGGTTCCCATTGGATAGGCACGTTCTTTCGTCTACTAATCGCACGGTTTAGCGGTGCGGTCGCAAAACACGGACACTAAACTTGTTACAGTGAACAGAGACGTCAATGAACGAACGGACAGGTCATAATTGTCTGAAAACAAAAAATTAAAATTTTCACTCGAGGGAAGACTTGATCCAACGACCTCTTCTACTGTAGTTGCTCACGCTAACCACGGGACCACGGCGCTCATGAGCGTATATTCTCCGAGATGTTGCCTATCTTAGCATGGACTACTCAGTTTGTATATTTTGCTTATTTTTTTTTTCATACTTCCACATAACTTCTTCCTGTTTTCTCGATTGATCTGTGTTCAGTTTTTCAAGGCCTATCTACTGTGCCAACTTATAACTAAATCTGAGGGGGGTGCGATGGGGAGGTTCCCTCGTAAGTCCAAGCTACTGCATATACTATATAAGCCAGCGAGAGCCTCGCAGAGGCTCATTCGCGCTGCTGCTGCTGCACAGGCAACTGCATTTAACGCCTCCACGATGCCTTACAGGAGAATTCGTCGCCGTTCGAAACAGAAAGTCTATAAAACCATCGAGAACATCGAGTTCGCCACAACAGCTGGAGACAAGAAGAACCGCATACCAGTTAAGAGTGTTGCTGCTACTGCACTTGTCGACGAACCGTGTGTTTTTTGTGGTTGTAGACTTAATTTTAGTATTGATATTAATGATACTTTTTCTCATGGTAATGGTTGGCTCGCTGTAGCCATTGTACGTGGAGGTATGACAGTTTGGGCAAAGTACATGTAACAACAGTGCACAACACAACTGTGAATCTAAAACATCTATGTAGGATACAAGAAGAGTAAGCAGAAAAAATTATTACTGGAATAGAGGTAAATTTTAATTTTCCGTTAAGTCTAATACCGAAGACTCTGGTGAATTAGTCGGGCAGCGATCGCAGTTTTCCACACAGCCGGAAATGGAAACGACACAACCGATGCTTTTTTTAAATAATGCCTCTGAGTGGGTGGCCGTGCGATGTACACTATGATCGATAAGCTGGACATATAAAAATAAATTCGTGTGCAAACAGAAGCTATATACAATATTTCGATGAGCCACCACAAGATAGTGCTACAAATATTACCGACTACAAACCAATATGCGAATGTAACGCGTACAGGTCAGATGACTTCTGTAGTACTGTGCAGTTTATTGCTTTCTCAACACGCCGTTTTCTCAGTTGCAATGAGTTATTGTTGTCTGCCAGTGTTTCGCCAGCCGTTGTTGTGTACGTGATGTACAGGTCTTTCATGGGAACTGTCCAGCTGCAGCACTACAGAACAATTCAGAAATAACGAGATTAATAGTCTGTTTCCCGGTATGCGGATCAGTGGTAGATAAGAAGCGAAAGTTGGAGGACACTATTTGTCAAGTCTCAGAATCGCGTGTGGTATTGCTCAGAAAGATGCAGAACTTCATAGTTCGTACACATACAGTTCGTAGCGGGCGTAAAGTAAAGGCACGGGATAAAGAAAGACATCTAGCTCACTGTACATGGCTTCAGCCATTTTTAGAGAATCGTGGAGTCACAGAACTGTAGAGTATTTCGTTGAATGACGGTACGCAGTTTCACCTTAGTGAAACTAGTAAAATCTATTAATTGAAGTTTCCAAAAACCACTCGCTAGGAACAAGAAGGCATCTATTTATGATGGCGCTAAGTAGGAGATAATGTATGTCTTTTTTCCTTGAGTTCCTGTGTCCTTTGATTTACAAGAGCCACAATTTAGGACATCTCTTCATGCACCCATCAACCTCAATTTGACTACTTGCTAGAACACTGATTCAAGTTTCCAGATAAAATTAACTGACTTAACCACGAAAATTTGACCACAAGAAGCATTAAAAAGAAACAAAAGCAGTGTCCGAATACTTATTCCGCTTCTAAAAGGGACGGTTGCTTAAAGTTATATTTATTTTCTTGTGTGCGATATTGCATTTCCATACGTAAAATAAGTACTGTGACTCTATAAACTAAGACTTACGTTATTCTGAACAATCCTTCGTCCCCTAAACAAGATCAAAACTCATAATATCTAGTTGTACCGTTTTACATTTACTTTAGTTCAAAGAGGGTTAAGTTAAAGAAGGGACAGGATTGTAAGGAAGTAATCCCATATGGCAATACAAAAAATTAATCCGTCCTATACGTAGAGTGACAAAATGAAAAGGTTTTCTCTTTAACGAGCACATAAAAATATTCAACGTCAGAAAATTATTAGTGATCCTGAACCAGTAAAACAGAGTCTCCTAGTTGTCTGACTGTCTTGAAATATGTTTCTTCAACTGCTGAAGATGACATTTACCTTTCAGCTTCCACAAATGCAGCGGGTCAAGATGACTTGAGAGTTTATTGACCTTCTAGCAGGTCGTGGAGGACTGTCTACAGACTATCAGGTACGTAGAACCAGGTAGTCGGCCGACGTGAAGTGAGAGTCATAGTGGTGGTGGTAAGTTCCTATGGGACCAAACTGCTGAGGTCATCGGTCCCTAGGCTTACACAATACTTAATCTAACTTAAACTAACTTACGTTAAGGACAACACACACACACACACACACACTCATGCCCGACGGAGGACTCGAACCTATGATGGGGGAGCCTCGCGAACTGTAGCAAGGCGCCATAGACCGCGCGGTTATCCATCTCGGCTAAGTCAAAGTGACACTAAGAGTATAGCAACAAGTTTATTTATCAGAATTCATGTAACAGGAGAGGTCCTCGTCTTATTGTAGACAGGCCAGGGCAGTAGTGGTTGCTTAGACCAGCACGTGGCATCAGGTGGCAGCCAGCGACACAGCCGGCCGCTGTGGTCGAGCGGTTATAGGCGCTTCAGTCTGGAACCGCGCTGCTGCTACTGTCGCAGATTCTAATCCTGCCTTGGGCATGGATGTGTGTGCTGTCCTTGGATTAGTTAGGTTTAAGTAGTTATAAGTGTAGGGGACTAATGACCTCAGATGTTAAGTCCCATAGTGCTTGGAGCCAGCGACACAGTCGCCGGGTCGAACAGGAGGCAGCAGTGAAGGAGCCAGGTCAGCACATCGGCGAGAAAGGGGAGCTCTGTCAGGCCCCGACAGGGTGCAGGCATACCACAGCAGTTAACTCTGATGCAAGCTGGACACGCCGCTTATGGCAAATGTGCGACCAGGAGGAGGCTTCATGTGGGCTCGATGCAGGAGGTACCAGAGCGTGGACTGTGAACCGATGTCTCCTGCAGTCGGTTGATTTCAGCCAGCAGTTGGCCTCCCAGCTGGAAGGCAGCAGTTCAGCTCCTGGCAACATCAGCACTTGGTGCAAATGATAGTCCTTCACCTGGCGGTGGCGGCGTCTTGATGTAGTTGAGGCAGGACCCTCATCAGGTCGACAACTGGCATGGAGACATTTCAGTGCTGACTGTGAACAGGAGCAGAAACTGCACCAGTGGGGTAGGTGGTATTTATGTCCATCCGACCCAGCCATTTTGATTTGCGTACACCATGGATCCAGCAGCGCCAGGCAAATGCATGGCTTAATCCAGGTCACCTTTGCTATTATACTGTGCTCCGATGACAATGTAACAGCCCTGGAAGCGCTCAGCAGGGCTAGCTGTGTCAGAACCGTTTAGCCTCTTCTGCCAAAGCATGGATCATGCCAGCTCAGCATCTTTCAATTACAATAGTGAATGTAGTGGGTAACCCTCAGGCTTGCCTGGTCACAGATACGAGGTCGATTTCTAAAGTTAGTGGCATAACACAACTAATATAAATATAGAACATTGCACTTTATTCTTAGGGAATTGTGTCAAATATTCTCAAGGCTATGGATTCTTCTGTGTTGTTAATGCATTTCTTGTTGCACTAATAGTACTGTATTTCATGCCGCTCTTACCTATTCACGGATGGCAGCTCAAATGAAAATGCGGAACTACCCTAGTGATTGATTGAATAATTTACCAGTTTCGGCATTACATTGATGCCATCTTCAGGCTCCATTCGTCATAGTCGTAAAATCGCATTACACGGAAGGAGCCATATAACTGGATCCGTGAATCAATCGTCCTGCAACAGCTCTTGGTGGCCAGATGACACAGTCTGTAGCAGCACATAGAAGTTCATAAAATAAAATAAACTTCTAGAAACCATACGGCTGTTGGTAAATTATTGCATCAAGAAGTTAATTCCAGCCGTCGTCCCACGATCCACAATGGATCAACGAAGATACCCTAGTGGTTGTTAGAAATGGTAGCTCAAATCAAAATGCCGAATTATCCTAGAGGTAGTTCGATATGGTAGGCTCACCAATTCCACGTATGCAATTCACCACACCTCAATTCATGACTCTCAGCCTATTAGCCCATTACGCAAGACCCCGAGCCTTTTGTCAGCATATTCATAGAATGGTGCACAATCGTGACGTCAGAATCTTGTTGACAGTCTCGAGTGTCTCATGAGGTACTCTTCACGACGAACGAATCAAGTTCTGTAGACACGTACTGTCATTTTCCGTCTCTACGGTAAACTGCAGATATGGTAGACCACAGTATGGACACTGCCGTATTTCGACACGTACTTGGTAGACGTTTCTCCGTCCCAGACAAGGCATAACGCCAGCTTTTCACAAAGAGCCAACACTCAAAAGTGATTTCTGAATGAGAAATCTGTTGTGTTATTTTTTCCTGACAGTTATACATAACTCGCACCTACTATGGGAGGCCATGCTGAAATGCTAATCACTTTCATATTCAACAGTGTGCGATTCGTGCTTTTACCAGTGGGGGGGATGTCTTAGGGGGTTAGTATGATTACATATGTTACTAGCTTGGACCGTGGCGTTACCCATGGATAAACAGTTATTTATAAATAGATGTTAATGCCGAAACTCACTATTCACGCGTATGCACTATCAGGAAAGCCACTTTGTGAGATGTTTTAGTAAACCTTCAAATTTAGATCTCTCATGAGTTGATCAGGAACCATTATGTCTCAGTTTTTCAAAGAGATGGACAAGAGAACTGTGACTTTCAAGAAAAGCTCGAAAAGCATTAAATGAGGAAGCAACCCAACGTATGCGAAAAATATGGCCTAGTTTTAATAGCTGCGACGATAATTCTTGTGAAACACTTTGTAGTAGTCTGATTTTTGGGACTTCGAGAAAACACAGAATATAAGGAATCTATAAAAACCTTTATATGGTATACATCTGCTACATCATTCATAACATCGTGGACAGCTAATTTCATTTTGTGGTTCATACAATGAACGACAGTTAAATTCTTATGTAAATGACTACGCAGTAGAGCGGCTACGCCTTTGTAAGGTGCAAGCATTATTGAGCCGCCATCTGTTGCGACACCTACAAGGTGGTTTTTTAGTTCATCATTTGTAATGCCATACTTTTCAAGAGCTGCTAACAGTGTGCTGAAAATGCATTCTCCAGTCCCACTTCCTCATTCAACAATGTCAAAAAAATAATCGCAAGCAACTCCCTCAAAGGACAAACGTATATATATTATTAAACAAGTTTTATTGGAAACCGTTGTACTTTCGTCCATCATGATACAAGCTCGCAAGTAAACGGATGACGCATCTTAGACGAAAGCAACAATGACAACATGTTAATGATGATTTAGTTCTAAACGTTTTGAAATGCTTAACTACTACATGCATGGAGAGCTGCATCAACTCAGTCTCTGGACTGAAGACAACAACAATAACTACTAGATAACACTTCTTCAAAATTAATAAGCAAACATATTAATAGTATTAATAGTAAGACTGTATTAAAAACTTTCAGTGTTCGGCTCCATAAATTTAAATTATATGTAAAGTTTTACTCCAGTGCGTGGGAAACAAACATCCCAGGTTGGGATGCATAAACTAAAACCAGAGGAGGGGATGGTCTGATGCAGAGAGGGGGAAATCCCCCCCCCCATCCCCTCCTGCAAATCGCACACTGATTTTCAAGCATGTAGTACGCACCGTGAAGATATGACAGGTTAAGTTACCAGAAGCTTATGTTTTAACAATTCTCCCTGAGATGATCAAATTCAAACTTAAAGGTAAAAAATTATTTGGAACTATTTTCATGGCAAAACTTTAAAAATTTGAACATATTGTCGATGATATTGTGAAACATAAAGTAGAAAGGGTGACCGGTAAACTTCAGCTTTGTCGGACCTTCCTGTTGCTTTTTACATTTCAGATCGGCCTCCGAGTACTTCAGAGCACGGAAGTGCAGCCAGTGGACACTGGGCAGGTGGGCGAGCCGAGTAAACACTGTGCGGCCGGCCGCCCCCGCGTGGCAGCGCCGAGCCTCCGGCCCTCGTTATCGCGGTGCGGCGGTGCGGCGTTCCCCGCGGGCGGCCGGCCTCTCTCTCCCGGGCCCGAGCCCGCCGTTGCCATGGCGACGGCCGCGTCCCAGGGCATGCACGTGCGTGCGCGCCTCACGCAATCAATCCTTCCGTACCGTGAGCTAACAGCAGCTGGAGCGAGTACTTCTTTCGTATCTGGATCCGCATCTTCGTTCATTTCCATTTTTTGGATGACAATGGTGTACTGCACTGGCTGTCGTACCTTTTGTTTTATCTTTTTCACTACTGCACTTTTACGTCTGTGTAGCCATTTCCAAGTGTCTGAAACACATACCAGACGTCATATTGCTAAAATTTAAATACAAACAACCATTAATATATACAGGTTGGCGGTATCTGTAGTGTTGAGTAAAATGTAAATACAAACAACCATTAATATTTACAGGTTGGCGGTATCTGTAATGTTGAGTGTCTGTACAGTCTAATAAAATGTCCTTCAGTCGCAGACACTGTCGACGATCTACACCTGTATCAAAGTAACGAAGTATATTCGCAACTGCCACTATGAATATACACCAGCTGCACAATTTATTACTGAGATGAAAACTTTTGTGGGACTAGGGCTCGATGATGGATTTCCCGCTTAAAGCGAATGGTTTCCTCAATCACTTCTTTATTATTTTTTATCCTTTTTATGACCGGGTTCCTAGGAGGAAGTTATTTTCTGTTCTACGAGATTATGAAATAGGAGGCAAACTTTTGCAAGCAATGAAAGGTCTTTACATAGATAGTCAGGCAGCAGTTAGAGTTGACGGTAAATTGAGTTCATGGTTCAGAGTAGTTTCAGGGGTAAGACAAGGTTGCTAGCTGTCTCCACTGTTGTTCATATTATTTATGGATCATAAGTTGAAAACAATAGACTGGCTGGGTGAGATTAAGATATGTGAACACAAAACAAGCAGTCTCTCATATGCGGATGACTTAGTTGTGATGGCAGATTCGATTGAAAGTTTGCAGAGTAATATTTCAGAGCTAGAACAGAAATGTAAGGACTATGGTATGAAGATTAGCATCTCCAAAACGAAAGTAATGTCAGTGGGAAAGAGATATAAACGGATTGAGTGCCAAATAGGAGGAACAAAGTTAGAACAAGTGGAAGGTTTCAAGTATTTAGGATGCATATTCTCACAGGATGGCAACATAGTGAAAGAACTGGAATCGAGGTGTAGCAAAGCTAATGCAGTGAGCGTTCAGCTACGATCTACTCTCTTCTGCAAGAAGTACCAAGACTATCTGTGCACCGTTCAATCTTTCGACCAACTTTGTTGTATGGGAGCGAAAGCTGGGTGGATTCAGGTTACCTTATCAATAAGGTTGAGGTTACGGATATGAAAGTAGCTAGGATGATTGCAGGTACTAGTAGATGGGAACAATGGCAGGAGGGTGTCCACAATGAGGAAATCAAAGAAAAACTGGAACTCTATAGATGTAGCAGTCAGGGCGAACAGGCTTAGATGGTGGGATCATGTTACACGCATGGGAGAAGCAAGGTTACCAAAGAGACTCATGGGTTCAGCAGTAGAGGGTAGGAGGAGTCGGGGTAGACCAAGGAGAAGGCACCTGAATTCGGTTAAGAATGATTTTGAAGTAATAGGCTTAACATCAGAAGAGGCACCAATGTTAGCACTGAATAGGCGATCATGGAGGAATTTTATAAGGGGGACTGAAAGCTGAAAGGCATAATCAGTCTTAAATGATGATCATGATCATGATGATGATATCCTTTTCCACATTATTGGTTGCGTTAACTGCTTTCATTTCGCCTTAACGCCCCTCCGTTTATAATTTTAGTTAAGCCAGTTTCAGGTCGGTGGACAGGGAGCTTGAGAAGGGGTCGAATCCTGAGGTCTTACATGATACATCCTCATTCCCGCTCCTGAACTGTCGCGTCCGATTTGTGTGTGTGTGTGTGTGTGTGTGTGTTTGTGTGTGTGTGGAGCAGGAAGGCAGTTTAAACAAAACATGTATATTCGTACAATTATGCCCTTTTAGGGCTACAGAAGGAATCTAAACAACAAAACCAAAATTAAATACAACGTAAAAGTACTCCTACCGGCGAAACAGACATTTGACACCGCATGTAATGCTGCCAGTGATCAAGATGTCCATGTATCCTACTAACCCGCCTTTGGGACCAGGACCATCTTCACAATGAAAGGGTCTGTATGGTTCTGTTACTTCTTCTGGCATATAAAACTGACATGCACATAAATTTAACTTCTCATACCCGGCCCACCCGAACTGTAGAGAGGGTCCAAGAAGACACTACACAGAAAATTAGCAAAGTATTGGCGGTAGCGCGGGTGGCGTTTGAGCTGAGTGTATCGTTCCAATACTAATGCCCAAAAATAGAGAAAGTGCTTGTCACCCTCCCGGTAAAGATACAATATTGTCAAACTCTTGCTCCATGTCACTGCATGCATCTTAGGAAGTGGGTGAAACGTCGTATCCGTGATAAGAAGGTACGTCGGAGTCACTGCAGTTGAGGTCGTGAGCTGAATGAGGGCCAACTTCAGTGTCGTCAGCCTCCACAGCAGACCCATATTCCAGATGGTGTTTTTCCATAGCAAGTAGATGACATTGAAAACATGACGAAGAATCTACCATATGTATGGAATGGCATCTACGGAGATTCATATATTTGTAGTTGACTATCAAATACCTGGCCACTGTGGCTTCCGAATCGAGAAGAGCGCCATGCACTGAACTCCAAACCACCGGACAAGTAACCGAGGGCAGACGGCTTTCAGTCGTATTTCGGGGATGGCCTCGCATCATCCGGTAATAAACGTCAATGGGGCCCCTGCAACCGCTCATTAGCCAGATCAGTGTAGATGTAACTGTTGTTGTTGTTGTCTTCAGCCCTGAGACTGGTTTGATGCAGCTCTCCATGCTACTCTATCCTGTGCAAGCTCCTTCATCTCCCAGTACCTACTGCAACCTACATCCTTCTGAATCTGCTTAGTGTATTCATCTCTTGGTCTCCCTCTACGATTTTTACCCTCCACGGTGCCCTCCAATGCTAAATTTGTGATCCCTTGATGCCTCAAAACATGTCCTACCAACCGATCCCTTCTTCAAGTCAAGTTGTGCCACATACTTCTCTTCTCCCCAATTCTATTCAATACCTCCTCATTAGTTACGTGATCTACCCACCTTATCTTCAGCATTCTTCTGTAGCACCACATTTCGAAAGCTTCTATTCTCTTCTTGTCCAAACTAGTTATCGTCCATGTTTCACTTCCATACATGGCTACACTCCATACAAATACTATCAGAAATGTCTTCCTGACGCTTAAATCTATACTCGATGTTAACAAATTTCTCCTTTTCAGAAACGCTTTCCTTCCCATTGCCAGTCTACATTTTATATCCACTCTACTTCGACCATCATCAGTTATTTTGCTCCCTAAATAGCAAAACTCCTTTACTACTTTAAGTGTCTTATTTCCTAATCTAATTCCCTCAGCATCACCTGATTTAATTTGACTACATTCCATTATCCTCGTTTTGCTTTTGTTGATGTTCATCTTATATCCTCCTTTCAAGACACTGTCCATTCCGTTCAACTGCTCTTCCAAGTCCTTCGCTGTCTCTGACAGAATTACAATGTCATCGGCGAACCTCAAAGTTTTTACTTCTTCTCCATGAATTTTAATACCTACTCCGAATTTTTCTTTTGTTTCCTTTACTGCTTGCTCAATATACAGATTGAATAGCATCGGGGAGAGGCTACAACCCTGTCTCACTCCTTTCCCAACCACTGCTTCCCTTTCATGCCCCTCGACTCTTATAACTGCCATCTGGTTTCTGTACAAATTGTAAATAGCCTTTCGCTCCCCGTATTTTACCCCTGCCACCTTCAGAATTTGAAAGAGAGTATTCCAGTTAACGTTGTCAAAAGCTTTCTCTAAGTCTACAAATACTAGAAACGTAGGTTTGCCTTTTCTTAATCTTTCTTCTAAGGTAAGTCGTAAGGTTAGTATTGCCTCAAGTGTTCCAACATTTCTACGGAATCCAAACTGATCTTCCCCGAGGTCCGCTTCTACCAGTTTTTCCATTCGTCTGTAAAGAATTCGCGTTAGTATTTTGCAGCTGTGACTTATTAAACTGATAGTTCGGTAATTTTCACATCTGTCAACACCTGCTTTCTTTGGTATTGGAATTATTATATTCATCTTGAAGTCTGTGGGTATTTCGCCTGTCTCATACATCATGCTCACCAGATGGTAGAGTTTTGTCATGACTGGCTCTCCCAAGGCCATCAGTAGTTCTAATGGAATGTTGTCTACTCCCGGGGCCTTGTTTCGACTCAGGTCTTTCAGTGCTCTGTCAAACTCTTCACGCAGTATCTTATCTCCCATTTTGTCTTCATCTACATCCTCTTCCATTTCCATAATATTGTCCTCAAGTACATCGCCCTTGTATAAACCCTCTATATACTCCTTCCACCTTTCTGCCTTCCCTTCTTTGCTTAGAACTGGGTTGCCATCTGAGCTCTTGATATTCATACAAGTGGTTCTCTTCTCTCCAAAGGTCTCTTTAATTTTCCTGTAGGCAGTATCTATCTTACCCCTAGTGATACAAGCCTCTACATCCTTACATTTGTCCTCTAGCCATCCCTGCTTAGCCATTTTGCACTTCCTGTCGATATCATTTTTGAGACGTTTGTATTCCTTTTTGCCTGCCTCATTTACTGCATTTTTATATTTTCTCCTTTCATCAATTAAATTCAATATTTCTTCTGTTACCCAAGGATTTCTATTAGCCCTCGTCTTTTTACCTACTTGATCGTCTGCTGCCTTCACTATTTCATCCCTCAGAGCTGCCCATTCTTCTTCTACTGTATTTCTTTGCCCCATTCCTGTCAATTGTTCCCTTATGCTCTCCCTGAAACTCTCTACAACCTCTGGTTCTTTCAGTTTATCCAGGTCCCATCTCCTTAAATTCCCACCTTTTTGCAGTTTCTTCAGTTTCAATCTGCAGTTCATAACCAATAGATTGTGGTCAGAATCCACATCTGCCCCTGGAAATGTCTTACAATTTAAAACCTGGTTCCTAAATCTCTGTCTTACCATTATATAATCTATCTGATACCTTTTAGTATCTCCAGGATTCTTCCAGGTATACAACCTTCTTTTATAATTCTTGAACCAAATGTTAGCTATGATTACGTTATGCTCTGTGCAAAATTCTACAAGGCGGCTTCCTCTTTCATTTCTTCCCCCCAATCCATATTCACCTACTATGTTTCCTTCTCTCCCTTTTCCTACTGACGACTTCCAGTCACCCATGACTATTATATTTTCGTCTCCCTTCACTACCTGAATAATTTCTTTTATCTCATCATACATTTCATCTATTTCTTCATCATCTGCAGAGCTAGTTGGCATATAAACTTGTACTACTGTAGTAGGCATGGGCTTTGTGTCTATCTTGGCCACAATTATGCGTTCACTATGCTGTTTGTAGTAGCTAACCCGCACTCCTATTTTTTTTATTCATTATTAAACCTACTCCTGCATTACCCCTATTTGATTTTGTAACTGATGTAACTGAAGTCCACAAAAAATTCGTAAAGGTGAAATAGTTTTGGGCAAATATGCACCACTCCAATTGGTGGTTCGTGATAGGAGGGAGCCACTTCGTCGCTCAGAGTTCCCATGCAGCTGCGCTGGCAGCGAGTCCACATCTTCCTCATTGTGCCGATGGTTACAGCGGCTGCCCTAACCCGCACATTAACCATTCCGAGACGGCGCCCTGTGGTAGGAAGGATGAGCATATCATATTGCACTTTAATGACCACCACTTTGAATATCTGTACACACCTCCTAGACCGAAACTTCCATATGTCACTGTGTCTACGTCCCTTGTTCGCACATATTCCTGTGATTCCTACATGGGGAGAAGTACATTATTATTCTCGTCCTTTTGTCCCGCTACGGCAAGAAAGAAGTTTGGCTGTGTCTGTAATGTTCAGTGTCTGTATTCTCGAATGCATGTCCTTCTGCCAGTTTCAGAAACTGAGCTAATCAAGAGCTTCTGGAACGAAACAGTGTCTTTGCAAAAGTAAAAAATTATGCAAGCATCGAGATATTCTGACTATTATTCGGAGGGACGATGGTTCAAATCCACACCCGGCTATCTAGTTTTTGATTTTTCTGCGTTATATTAAGTCTCTTAAGGCAAATTCAGGGAACGTTCCTTTGAAATGGACATTGCCGAATTTCTCTCTTAACATCTCCTAATCCGAGTTTGTGCTCCGTCTCTAATTACCTCGTTGTCGACCGAACGTTAAACATCACTCCTACTTCCCTTCTTCATTCGCCTCTCCCTTCTTCGAGGTAACCGAGGAAACCTATGTGACGTCTGTATAAAAGATCAAGATATATCAATACAATACGGGAGCATAATTTGTTGATAGTAAGTGCAACTGGAGGTATTAATTTTCACCGCCTAATCCAGATATTTATAGGCGCCACTCTTAAGAAACAGAATGGGAGGCTCCACAATGGTTTGTCTTATTTGTTATAGCACATTATTTAAACAAAACTGTTACGGTACATCAGTGTTACCACATTTCATTACTATTGTAAAAACGTGTAATTACAATGCCACCAGTTATTTCTGTTCTATGAGAAATGTGAACATGATGTCCCTACGAACTCTGCACATGGAATAATGAAATACTAATCCTTATTTCCCTTACTACCATTCATTCATGTACTATTGAGACGGAAATGTTACTACCGTCCCATTGCTTTCCCTCAAGGTACTTTGTGTTCTTTAGTATTACTGATACATTGGTCATGTTCATATCTTGTTCAGATACCGAGAGCGTTTGGCGAAGGGATGGACACGACTGTTTATTAGTATTTTATGATGCACATCCATTTATCGTATTCTTAGTATGTTACTGTCAGTTATGTAATAAGTGAATGACTTGGTTCGTGTTTCAGTAGCTGTAGTGCAGAGATACATATTTTACTTGAGCTGTGCTGTTAACTTGATACTTGAGGAACAGGTTCAAATATGCTCTCCGCCATTTTCGTAAGACGGTTGCGAGCTGGCTTACGGGGTAGACGGTCTGTGTACGTGTCCGTCAGGCGTGTCATAATTAAAATAATTAGTTTGTTCTTTTTCAGGGCCGTCATACGTAGGGTTATGTTGGAACCACCTATTGTTATAATTTTTCATCTGAATTCAGTGGTTAGGATATAGGTTTCTAACGAGCACATTGTGCTCACTTCAATCCATTGGAATGAAAATCAAGTGATGCCTTCAGCACATTTAATGTACGATGACTTTATATTACATTGGGCTTTCGTTGATTCATTTCGTTAATTCTTTTGCAGAGTTTTTAACGTTTCCTCGTTGTGATTTGGTCCTTTGTCTTTCTCTAACAGAAGTTAGGCATTTTCATGTGTTTGTTTCAGCTTAATCTTATATCTGTGTGAATAGTGTGCAATGTTTAAGTATTGTTGCGAGTGAGTTATTTGAGTTTATTTGTTTTTCCTTGCTTAGTTTCTGCCCATAGCTTCCAAGAGCGCATAACTGTGGGTAGAACGAAGGATCTGCTTCCCAAGTTAGTTAAGGATAGGATTTGCATATCCAGTCTGTGCAATTTTGCTGCTAAACCGATAATGACCCAACACGTTAAGTACATAATTTAGAATTTCACTTAGTTTTCCTGCTCCTGGTGTTGGCTGGACAGGGAATGAGTGATGATCGTTCTTATAGAACTACACACTAGATTTTGCATGTGTTTAGCGTGCAGTTTTGACAAAGATCCAAGAAATATCCAGCATGTTGAGTAGACAATTCTGCCGTTGACTTCCAATCACCCACGTAGCTTTGGCTGCACAGTCAAAGACCAGTCATTCTTCTGGAAGCGTTTCATGAGAGGCTAAAAGTTCGATCATGTGAAGATTTGTTAAACAGACTGTTGATGTACTCTGAGGTGCCAATACTCATGGGATAACTCCTAATATCGTGTCTGATCTCCTTTTGGCCGGTGTATTGCAGTAACTCGACGTGGCGGTTTGTCAACAAGTCGTTGGACGTCCCCTGCAGAAATACTGAGCCACGCTGTCTTTAAAGCCATTCATAATTGCGCAAGTACTACCGGCGCAGGAATTTGTTCGCGAACAGACCACTCGATTACGTCTCATATACGGGGTGAGTCACCTAACGTTACCGCTGGATATATTTCGTAAACCACATCAAATACTGACGAACCGATTCCACAGACCGAACGTGAGGAGAGGGGCTAGTGTAATTGTTTAATACAAACCATACAAAAATGCACGGAAGTATGTTTTTTAACACAAACCTACGTTTTTTAAAATGGAACCACGTTAGTTTTGTTAGCACATCTGAACATATAATCAAATACGTAATCAGTGCCGTTTGTTGCATTGTAAAATGTTAATTACATCCGGAGATATTGTATCCTAAAGTTTACGTTTGAAACTTCCGACGTTCAGTTGCGTGTTGTAACAAACACGGGCCACGGTCGGCGAGCAGCATCTGCAGGGACATGTTTACGATGACGACCGTGTTTACGAGTGTACCTGTAGTGCACTGTTGTGGTTTGGTCTAGCTGTCGCAGTGTCCGCATGTAGCAAATGGTTCAAATGGCTCTGAGCACTATGGGACTCAACTGCTGAGGTCATTAGTCCCCTAGAACTTAGAACTAGTTAAACCTAAGGACATCACAAACATCCATGCCCGAGGCAGGATTCGAACCTGCGACCGTAGCGGTCTTGCGGTTCCAGACTGCAGCGCCTTTAACCGCACGGCCGCATGTAGCGCATGCTGCTATTGTTATTCTCCATTCGTATCCGCACGCAGACCAACTGTAGTACACCGTGTTACCAGACGTCTGTGATAGTGTAGTGTTGTAGGAACTGTGACCATGGTGTATTCGAACTCTGAAAAGGCGGAGATACTCATCTATAGCGAGTGTCGACGAAATGCAGCTGAAGCCTGCAGGGTGTATGCAGAACAGTACCCGGACAGAGAGCATCCAACGTGCCGCACATTGCAAAACATCTACCGCCAACTGTATGCAACAGGTATGGTCGTAACGCGCAAACGGGTCCGTAACAGGCCCGTCACAGGAGAAGCGGGTGCAGTTGGTGTGTTAGCTGCTGTTGCCATGAACCCACACATGAGTACACGGGACATTGCGAGAGCCGGTGGACTGAGTCAAAGTAGTGTCATGCGCATACTGCATCGTCACCGCTTTCACCCGTTCCATGTGTCGCTACATCATCAATTACATGGTGATGACTTTAATCATCGAGTGCAATTCTGTCAATGGACATTAACAGAGAATGCGTTGCAGTTCTACCTGTTAACCGATGAAGCGGGTTTCACAAACCACGAGGCAGTGAATCTACGGAACATGCATTATGGTCCGTGGACAATCCTCGCTGGCTCAGACAGATAGAGCGACAGCAACCGTGGACTGTAAATGTATGGTGCGGAATCATTGGTGACCACCTCATTGGTCCTCACTTCATTGCAGGGGCCCAAACAGCTGCAACATACATCGCGTTTCTACAGAAGGATCTGTCAACGTTGCTCGAAACTGTCCCACTGGAAACGCGTCGACGTATGTGGTATCAGCATGATGGTGCACCTGCACATTCCGCAATTAACACTAGGCTGACCCTTGACAGTATGTTCGACGAGCGTTTCATAGGACGTGCAGGACGCATAAATTGGCCAGCCCGTTCTCTTGATCTTACACCACTCGACTTCTTTCTGTGGGGTACGTTAAAGGAGAATGTGTACCGTGATGTGCCTACAACCCCAGAGGATATGAAACAACGTATTGTGGCAGCCTGCGGCGACATTACACCAGATGTACTGCGGCGTGTACGACATTCATTACGCCAGAGATTGCAATTGTGTGCAGCAAATGATGGCCACCACATTGAACATCTATTGGCCTGACATGTCGGGACACACACTATTCCACTCCGTAATTGAAAACGGAAACCACGTGTGTACGTGTACCTCACCCCTCATGGTAATGTACATGTGCGTCAGTGAAAAAGACCAATAAAAAGGTGTTAGCATGTGGACGTAATGTGCTGTTCCAGTCTCTTCTGTACCTAAGGCCCATCACCGTTCCCTTTGGATCCCTACGTAATTCGGTGCTCTCTGATACACACGATCGAACAGCGGAGGAGTGGTACTCAAGCGTCAACTTTAGGTTAGAATATCTCCGGATGTAATTAACATTTTAGAATGCAACAAACGGTACTGATTACGTATTTGTTTATATGTTCCATTTAAACGGGGTTTCCATTTTAAAAAACGTAGTTTTGTGTTAAAAAACATACTTCCGTGCATTTTTTTATGGTTTGTATTAACCAATTACACAAGCCCCTCTCCTCAAGTTCGGTCTGTGGAATCGATTCGTCGGTATTTGCTGTGGTTTACGAAATATATCCAGCGGTAATGTTAGGTGACTCACCCTGTATATTCGATATTCATATCGGGCGATCTGGATAGCCAAATCACTCGCTCGGATTCTCCAGAATGTTCTTCAAACCAATCGCCAAAAACCGGTGACAAGGTGCATTGTAATGGGAACATGAAGTCCAAGAATGGATGAAAATGGTCTCCATTTAGCAGAACATAACGCTTCCAGACAATGATCCGTTCAGCAGGACCAGAGGATCCAGTTCATTCCATGTAAAGCCAGCCGACACCGTTAATGGAGACACCAGTAGCACGCACGGTGCCTTGTTGACGATTTGGATCGAGTCCGCACCACACTCGAACCCCACCATCAGCACTTACCAACTGAAATCGGATCTCATGTGACCAGCCCACCCTTTTCCAGTTGTCTGGCTCCAACCGAAGTGGTGACGAGCCCAGGAGAGACGCTGAGGCGATGTCGTGCTGTACCCAAAGGCACTCGCATCGGTCGTCCGCTGCTATGGCGCATTAACGCCACATTTCGCCGCACTGTCCTAACAGATACTTTCATCATATGTCCAACAACGATTTTTGTGCTTATTTCGGGCAGTCTTTCTTGTATGTTAGCAGTGACAACTCTACGCTGACACCGCTGCTCTCGGTCGTTAAGTGAGTGACGCAGGCTGCTGTGTTATTCGTGGTGAGTGGTAATGCCTGAAATCTGGCATTCTCTGCACTCTCTTGACACTGTGGATCTCGGAATGTTAAATTCCCTAACGATTTCCGAAATGGAATATCCAATGCGTCTAGCTCTAACTGTTAATTCCCGTCCTGCTGCCATAATATCGTCGGAAACGTTTTCATATGAATCACATGAATAGGAACGACAGCTCCGCCAACGCACTTGCTTGTTTACATTATACTACCGGCATATTCACGTGTGCATATCGCTATCCCATGACTTGACCCCTCAGCGCAATTTGTCTGCTTGACCCTCACTTACCTTATGATTACGTACTCATTGTTCCCGTCAGATCAATTCAGACCACCAGTAGCCATATTGTGAGCATAATTATTAGAAACCGTAGCGATTAATCAGTGTGTGGGTGGCGTGAGTATGACAGTTACTTTTTGGAAGTAACTTGTTTTCCTATCAGTCCCGTGCTCAGTGAATTATGAGACCGCAGGTGTAGACTTAGCGTCCTCTCGGCGTATGCAATATAATAAACACGTTATGTTCTCCTTCGAGATCGGGCAGAGCATTGTAATGAATTGTACTTTTAGATGTGAAAGACCATCACACTTTCACGCTAGTAATTTCACTCACGTGACCACACCTAATAATATAATCCTTATCAGATATAGCCTCTGAAGTAACACGCATTGAGTCACTAATTAAATTACAATCCTAAGTGGATAATTATAATGTTAGGCGGTAGTGCAGACGCTTCGATCATCTATCTCCTTTGGTTGTCTGTTCCATTTGTCGTATCCATTGTGCTAAGTTGTTCAAATAAAGGTTAAATAAATAGTTGGATTGACCACTTATTAATTATGAACAAGCACTGCATCAAAGGAAGTAGTGAGATGGTGAGCAACATAGAAACTTTAATGCGCACCGGCAGATAATGACTAATAAAATTGTTTATCCTTCAGTATACTTACATGTGTCGAATCTTGCTCAGGCGAAATAGACAACGAGCAGTAACGTTTCACTGTATCACTTTCGCAGATGAAGAAAGATTACTTAAATTCGTACGACGGATTCAGTGAATCTTGCCGGTCAGTTGTCTCTGACCTGCTGACCACGAGTTGTCATTGTAATTATCCCAGTATGCTATTATACTTGGAAGTGGTATGTTACGTCACTGCTGTTCAAGAACCAACTGGTCTCCAGTGACGTGAACAGTCAGGCAGCGCACTTTTAATACAATACTGAACACACTATTCCATTAACTTTTTTGATATTTTAGTTTACCATTTCAGGTGTTTCGTTTGACTTTATACAAGGCAAGCGGCATTATTAATTTATTCGTAGAGTATAAGTCAGAGACGGAAGCCGCAAACGAAGGAGCAGTTAAGAAGGACTATCAACGCAGAAAGAAACTCTAAAGTAGTACATGGGGATTTTAATGCTTATCACTCAGCGTGAGGAAAACTGTTAAAAAAAGATGTACTACACTACCGGCTTGGAAGGATAGAAGAAAAGAAATTTTACTGTAGGCGATTTGTGGGTGAAAGATGGAGTGAGATTAGTACATAGAGTTTCCCTTACTGTATCTCTAATGTGGTTGATCATCGGGACGAACAGAAGTTTTGTGATGGATACTGGTGTGCCTGTGCATAGTGCTCCTGCTCTGTACCATAGTTTTCCAACCTGAGGGCTGGCTAGGCCGACATGCCAGTCACTCGGTACGCATGTACCAATATTCCATTGATAGAGAGATTGTGCTAGATCAAATAAACTGATACAGTAGCAATTAGTTTATTTTACAAAAAGATCACACTCAAAAACAACAAGGAGTTTCAACTCTCTTGATGTTGGAGGCAGACATTTTAGAAAAGCAATATACACCCTATTAAATTTCCCGCTCCCGTAGACAGAGTAATAGGGGCACAAGCAATAATACATGAGAGACAATAGCAACTACTTACCGTCTTAAAAGACAATAGAATAATAAAGCACAATAGTCAACTAAGCGACTACACAACGGCCAATGTGTTTAAAAATAATTTAAAGAGCTACAGTTAGTAGTTCGACTTATTTGGCAACCAAGATAAACGAAATTTTAAAAACCAGCATTGGCCAACTATTCGTGACAGCAGTCACACTAAATTGCCAAAACAAAGAACGTCAGAATTTAACTAGCTGCCTCAGATGGCCAACTGGTTTTCAGATGAATTATCAAAACATAAAAAGCAGCTCTTGAACAGGAACTTTTGGGGAACAGGGTCCTCCACTAGGCCATCTTTTAAGATTTTTGATTCCTTGCAATGTCAAGGCCCATAAACAAAAAGAAGATGCATGGAATACATCAAAAGCCTTTAAGCTTTTAAATAATTTCGATAAGCATAAGAAAATAAACCTGAATTTAAAATATACATAGCAAATCAAATACGTAGTTTTTACTCTTCAGACAGCAAAACAAAACAACAAAAAATACACCAAAGAGCAATCAGTAAGTGGGTATCAGTAAGCGGGTATCAGCGCTATAAGCCACAGCAATCGAAATACACTCCTGGAAATGGAAAAAAGAACACATTGACACCGGTGTGTCAGACCCACCATACTTGCTCCGGACACTGCGAGAGGGCTGTACAAGCAATGATCACACGCACGGCACAGCGGACACACCAGGAACCGCGGTGTTGGCCGTCGAATGGCGCTAGCTGCGCAGCATTTGTGAACCGCCGCCGTCAGTGTCAGCCAGTTTGCCGTGGCATACGGAGCTCCATCGCAGTCTTTAACACTGGTAGCATGCCGCGACAGCGTGGACGTGAACCGTATGTGCAGTTGACGGACTTTGAGCGAGGGCGTATAGTGGGCATGCGGGAGGCCGGGTGGACGTACCGCCGAATTGCTCAACACGTGGGGCGTGAGGTCTCCACAGTACATCGATGTTGTCGCCAGTGGTCGGCGGAAGGTGCACGTGCCCGTCGACCTGGGACCGGACCGCAGCGACGCACGGATGCACGCCAAGACCGTAGGATCCTACGCAGTGCCGTAGGGGATCGCACCGCCACTTCCCAGCAAATTAGGGACACTGTTGCTCCTGGGGTATCGGCGAGGACCATTCGCAACCGTCTCCATGAAGCTGGGCTACGGTCCCGCACACCGTTAGGCCGTCTTCCGCTCACGCCCCAACATCGTGCAGCCCGCCTCCAGTGGTGTCGCGACAGGCGTGAATGGAGGGACGAATGGAGACGTGTCGTCTTCAGCGATGAGAGTCGCTTCTGCCTTGGTGCCAATGATGGTCGTATGCGTGTTTGGCGCCGTGCAGGTGAGCGCCACAATCAGGACTGCATACGACCGAGGCACACAGGGCCAACACCCGGCATCATGGTGTGGGGAGCGATCTCCTACACTGGCCGTACACCACTGGTGATCGTCGAGGGGACACTGAATAGTGCACGGTACATCCAAACCGTCATCGAACCCATCGTTCTACCATTCCTAGACCGGCAAGGGAACTTGCTGTTCCAACAGGACAATGCACGTCCGCATGTATCCCGTGCCACCCAACGTGCTCTAGAAGGTGTAAGTCAACTACCCTGGCCAGCAAGATCTCCGGATCTGTCCCCCATTGAGCATGTTTGGGACTGGATGAAGCGTCGTCTCACGCGGTCTGCACGTCCAGCACGAACGCTGGTCCAACTGAGGCGCCAGGTGGAAATGGCATGGCAAGCCGTTCCACAGGACTACATCCAGCATCTCTACGATCGTCTCCATGGGAGAATAGCAGCCTGCATTGCTGCGAAATGTGGATATACACTGTACTAGTGCCGACATTGTGCATGCTCTGTTGCCTGTGTCTATGTGCCTGTGGTTCTGTCAGTGTGATCATGTGATGTATCTGACCCCAGGAATGTGTCAATAAAGTTTCCCCTTCCTGGGACAATGAATTCACAGTGTTCCTATTTCAATTTCGAGGAGTGTATAAATACCAGTTAACGCCAAAGTGGCGCCGTGTAAGACGAAAACCAAGCAATAATAAAGGGAAGCAATATTTCTGTCAGTATCACCGGGCTCGTCGGGTTTTATATACAGTGTAAAGACAAATAAAATAGATTGAATACGGACAGTGTCCGCTCGCCAGCCTACCGTCAGTCTATCCTCTTCCAAATGTGTGAAAGAAAATTATAAAAAATAATCAAGAAATAACAGACTCATCATATTAGAGTTTTGAGCTCAGTTTCCGTCCTTGCAGAAAATAATAATGAATGGAGTGTGAGTGCGACATTTTGCAAGTAAACAAAATACTGTTTTGTTTTCACGCCCAAACACATTTCATCTCAGTTTTGGCATCCTCTGTGGTTTTTTGTTTTATTTTACGTTGTTTGTGTCGTGCGGCTGCGAATCGAAATCAGCAACAGGTCTAAATTAGTACATCACGTTATCATTGTAGTATTTGGCTAGTTCTTAGCTGTGACAAATTTGTTACGGTGTACCAGACAACTTCGAGTGTACCTGAGCTTAGAATTTTTCTCCTGCTCGTTTGTGAATACTGCGTCTTGGTATGTTGTTGTGGCTTGAAAACACGTTTCACTGCATAAGTTTACGTTTATGATGTGCTTGCGACAGTCGTTTGTTTGTGTACTAGCGAAAAGGTGGACCTATTCTTAATTCATTATTCTTAACTGATTATTAGTAACACACTTGCATGCTACAAGAACAGAGCACAACCATTGTGCCCATACAGGTCAGGACTGTAAAATATTTCAGTGCAATATGTCTTGATAACCAGGATGTCGGAGCCTTATGATAGAAGACAGGGATATTCCAAAATTCCCATCCGTGGTACCTAATAACTGAATAGCAGAGGCTCCTCGTAGTTTCTGCGTTATTGCCGGATGAAAACGAAACTGTCAAAATTCGACAAAGCAGTAAACTGACGAGCAAATTGAGTAGCAATAATGATTGTGTGGACCATGTGGTCTATTCTACACCTTATTTTAGATCTATGTGACGATGCTGTGCTGACAATATTTATGTATTTTGACGATGCCATTATGGCCTTGTCACTTTAGGACATTGTGTAGAAAATATCTGAGGATGGCCATTACGGACTGAAACCGGTCATCGTCAAAAGAATTGATATTGTGATCAAGGACTGGAATAAAAAAACATTTGATTCGGACTCTAACCAGCGATTCGGCACTGCCCAAGTAGGAAGAAGATAACCACTTCCAACGGCATGGCCGCCGCAATATTCCAAGCGGACCCAACTGCTTAGGCCAATCCCTCAGCCTTCTCTGCCTCGTGATGACTGGGTGTTGTGTGCTGTCCTTAGGTTAGTTAGGTTTAAGAAGTTCTAAGTTCTAGGGGACTGATGACCATAGATGTTTAGTCCCATAGTGCTCAGAGCCATTTGAACCATTTTAGTCCCTCAGCCGTTGAACGGATACGTCTGAAAAATGTCGCCCATAAGTCGCACTGCAGCGGTGGACGCTCGAACAAACTCTTCACTGTCGCTTATGTGTGAGTCTTTATCCTCGCGAGGAACTATACCGCTGCCCCTAGCAGGACGGCCGAGCCGCTGTTACCGGCAACGGACGATAGACGTTACGCTAGAATGGCAGGTAGCTATAATGGGCTTCGAAAGGCTCAATTCTCCAGCCCCTCTCCCCTCTTAAGATGAACCCCAAACATATAAACAACCGAACTCCCGCACCCTGGTTGCCGGTCTCAACTTCAAGCTGACTTCTGTGTTCTCTAACCTGTTTCTTGGTGGCTCGGCTCTGGATCAGGAAGGTAGCTGGGGAGATCACCTTGACCTCATCGTACGCCCCACAAAGCTGGGAAGCGTTTCGGATGTCACCTTCTGGCTACGCTTACTCTGGGCCCAGAAGTTTTCCACGGAAACGACGTTACGACACCATTACGAGACCAGGCACCTGCTTCTATTGTATTGTGTACCCGCCTTTCTACATCTCTGACGTCGGTACGTTGCCGAATTTAGGAACATGCTTTATGCTCTCGTATTGTGACATTTCTGGAGACCGAAAATCTACTCTGTAGATGCCAATGTGGGTTCTGGAAACAACGACTGCGTGAAAAAAAGCTTGCCCTGTTCGTCCACTAGATCCAGAAAGTAGTAGATACAGGCGCCCAGGTAGATACCATGTTCCTTGGCTTCCGAATGGCACTCGATACAGTTCCACCCTTCCGCCTAATGAACAGAATACGAGCGTATGGAATGTCAGACCCTCAGTTTGAACTGATTTAAAAGTTTCTAGTAAGCAGAACACGTAACATAATTCTGAACGAGAAATTTTCAGGCTTAAAAGTAACTTCGTGCGTGCCCAGGAGGACTGTTATACGACCATAATTTTTACCTAGTACATAAGAGGCCCAGTAGGTAACGTCTGATGTTCGATGAGGTTTCCACGGATGATTCTTTCGTACACAGAGAAGTCGTGGCGCTTAACACTGTAGTGAAACGCAGGAAGACTGGCAGAGGATCGACACCTGGTGCAGGAAGTAGCAGAAATGTAACATACTGTGAATACGACGTAGCGAAATTCAAGTCTTTCTGCCGCCAGTATCACGGCTGTCCAGAGATTGCACTGGTTTGACGCTTACTACCAGTGTATCGTCTTTTAACGTGAAGTCTCGTTAAGATACTTTTTTTTCTCGCGATGGAGGTAAGCGCAGTTTTCTTACAGACTATCTCTTCAGGTGAATAAGCGTCAGACCCATATGCTAATCTGCCACGTAAAGTGAAGCACGATACCTGAAATGGACATCAGTGTTGTAAGGGCAAGCAGGACAGAGATTCTACAGTGTCTTCATTACAATTACGAACAGTAAATAATGCGATCAGCACCCTATCTGATTCTAGATAAAAGCTTAATTTTATGAAACATTTGAACAGGAGGAATCAGCAATCACCGCGTTTGTAATTAACGATGTGGAAGCGTAAAAAAAGCAGTAATGCTTCATAAATTTGGGAAAAACTTACTAAAAATATGTGCTTCGCACACCTGCTCTCAGCCAGTCTACATAGCTGCGTGTCCAGCGCGGCTGACTAGCATGTGGCGGATGTGGCTGCGTTTCCCGGTACCACCATGGACTTTTTCTCTGCGGGAGGAGTGGCGCAGGGTGTATTCAGCCTCTATGGGGCCAACTGAGGAGCTATTCTGTCGATTAATAGCGGTTCCACGATCAAGACACCCGACAGCGACGGGGTGTGTGGTGTGCTCAACACATGCCACTCCACACCGCAACTGATGACGCCATTGGCAGGAGATGACACGTCGTTCCTTCGGCTCGAATTGGCATTTTTAGGGCCTGAATGCGGAACTTATGCCTACCTTGTCTCATATCTACTGTGCACTTAGGGTGAAGACTAGCTTTATGATATTCAGTTCCAGGAATCGGTATGATTCCACAAATGCTCTACTGCAGGGTCTATACGATTCCACAAATGCTCTACTGCAGGGTCTACTAAGACTAGATTGTCCTCTGCTGACTAAAAAAACGTCGTTATTACTGGAGAAGCACTGCGGAGTTCGCATATTGCGTGTAGAATTTTAGTGATCTAGAAAAGCACTTTCAGTTGTGAAGCGTAAATAACTTTATGTGAAATTTGTCACAAGGCGCAAATTGTTTATTTGTCAGCATTACGCTACTTCTTATCACTGTACTAGCTGCAAGAGGCATTTAAAAAAAAGTGAAGCAGTGATGATTCCGAATGCTGATTGGAGCGCCACAGTACATTCTTTACTAGGCGTGGTGCCACTGGAGGTGAAACGCTGTCGGCTTCCCTCTACATCCGAAATAACTTTCGCGGCCATTTATGGGGGAACCAATAGATTAATGCGACCCCAAACCGTGTTATGACGGCCGGCCGGTGTGGCCGAGCGGTTCTACGCGCTTCGGTCTGGAACCGCGCGACCGCTGTGGTCGCAGGTTCGAATCCTGCCTCGGGCATGGATGTGCGTGATGTCCTTAGGTTAGTTAGGTTTAAGTAGTTCTAAATTCTAGGGGACTGATCACCTCAGATGTTAAGTTGGTTCAGATGGCTCTGAGCACTATGAGACTTAACCGCTGTGGTCATCAGTCCCCTAGAACTTAGAACTACTTAAACCTAACTAACCTAAGGACATCACACACATCCATTCCCGAGGCACGATTCGAACCTGAGACCGTAGCGGTCACGCGGCTCCAGACTGTAGCGCCTAGAACCGCACGGCCACTCCAGCCGGCTAGATGTTAAGTCCCCTAGTGCTCAGAGCCATTTGAACTGTGCTATGAGGTGGCTCAGTGCACTTCGGCAAATGTTTCCAGAGGTGAAAGAAGTGATGACAGATAAAAATCCCAGTTCTGCCATGGCATAGAGTACAAGACCTTTGGATCCATAGTCTGGCACTTCACCACAGAGTCACCGATAAGTGATGGAAGGAAAAAAAAGCTGGCGCTACATGTGTTCCATTGCCCCATTGGCACATTATTACTTTACCACTGTATCTCTCATGCTATGAAAATAAAACAGTAACCATGTTGTTCTTGTCGCCTCTCTAGTTGAGTGATCAGTGTGGCTGACTGCCATGAGATAGACCTAGACTCAGTTGCCGGTGCTGACAAGAGTCTTCCCTTGTTTGTATGACTGGTAAGGGATCCACTAAGCCTCGTGATGTTAACTGGGGAACTACTTCGCCCCCATACTACATCCAGTTAATTCTATTGATGTATTATGACATGGTGGTCGGTCGGCTCCAGCTGGTCCGTCTGACGCCAGAACGGTTGAGCTTTTCTTTTTCATGCTTTTATTCGTATGTTAACGATATACCATCCCCTAACATTTTAATAAAATGCAAAACATGAACAGTTTTTACAGTACTGCCATGTTACCTTAATTCAACTACAGGTTACAGATGGCTGGTTAATTCTAAATCTAAAATAACGTGTTTTCAGTGTGTTTGTAACATAAATTATTTTGGACATCAACTTGTACATTTCAACTTATTATGACGTTCGGAGGTCAATGAATATGTCACATTCTTGAAATGTGGTACTGGACGGTCAGCTTAATACCCATCTATGGATGCCATCACTGGACTTTAAGTTGTTGTCCAGAGTCAAATTTCTTGAGGTGAGGGAAAAGGTTGTCGAGGGTTAAGGAATTTGGTGGCACCACTGCCTGGTGCAAGTCTTTCGACTGGACGCCACTTTAGTAACCTGTCTTTCCTTGAAACTAAAATCATCCGCTTTTCTGGGACGATCACCCATCCAAATGCTAACTTGACGCAACGTTGCTTATCTTTGGAGATCGGGCCGGAACCGATGTTGCCAGGGCAAGGTCGTTGGAAACGAGCAAGGTTAATGTTCCAACAATTCGTATTCCCAGTCCCAATTTTTTTCCTATTGCAAGAATAACTTCGCGAAACAAAAATTATCCTGATGAACGGAAAAAGTTTTTCCTTTCCAAAATTAGATCCTGTCGTATTTACCTGTTATCGTTTTCTGCACTGCAAGGTAATGCATAAGAGGAATTCTTTTAGGATCCCAGAAAACAGATACGAAACGTTTTTCATCACATACAAGCTCTCGGCTACCCGTTCCAATATGCTGCTTCCACTGATAATTTATGGCGTGAATAGATGGAAACTCGTCTACTGCAAAGTTACTAATTGCGACACCATGTTAATTAGGGTGTACTGAAACGGGACCAAATAATGCTGGGAACTAATCTGCAACGTTACCAATCAACAAGAATGGTATTACCTGGCACAAAGCTGTTTCGTAGTTAATTATTCAAGTTACAATTATTGTTCTCTGTTTCATCATACACCTATCGGTTGTGGTGTTACCTTTTTATTATTATCTTCTCATTATCTATTGAAACAACATCGCCTTGTAATGTAATTTTAATTTTTCACCAAAAGCACATTTAACACAGCGGGAAAATACACGTCTTTCGTATCAAGACAAGAGAGAGAGAGAGAGACATCCATTCGTTCTTAAAAACAAAAAAGCTACGCAAAAGTAAAAAAAAAGAACAAAATTATTTACAAAATCGGTCGCTGGCGCAGCGCTCTTCTGCGTGCGCGATCGTAAAATATAACTTTGTATTGGCGGAGGCGCGGAAGTCAAAGTACCATTACACGGTACAGCGCAGAACCGCTGTAACAAATACAAGATAAGTTAGCTTCTCTATTAGCAGATGCTGTAAGGGGGCCACAGTCACACAAGGAGTGATACCTGTGGTTATTGGGCCAAGCAGAAAGGTTTTTTAGTTTAAAGGCAAATTCCAGACAGACAACAACCAAGCAAAATAGAAGAAAAAAACTTCATGCACAGCAAATAGGGATAAATTTAAGGGCGGTATCAACTTACTTCACCAAAATATCAGGGGAGTAAAAAATAAAGTAGATGAGTTGATAATGTGTTTTGATGATCTCAAAAATATGAATGAGATTGATATACTTTTTCTGAGCACGATGTAACTGTGAGGATGGAAAATGTCAGTATAAATGGGTATAATTTAGCATCTTACACTTGTAGATCTAGTATGGATAAAAGAGGACTTGCTATTTTCATGAAACAAGGGTATAAAAACAGAACTGTTGAAGTAAGCAAATTTAGTGTTGATCAACACTTTGAGGTTTGTGCATGTGAATTTCAGCTAGATAATATTGCGTTGATATTAGCAACAGTGTACAGGTCTCCACTAGGAGATTGGGAGCTATTCATAAAAAAGTTTGACTCCCTGTTATGCTGTCTGTCAGACAAAAAGAAGAAGTTATTAATCTGCGGTGACTTCAGTGTTAACTTTCTAAGCAATTCTGATAGGAAAAGTGAACCACAAGTGTTGTTAACAACATATAACTTAGAATCAGTGATCAATTTCCCTACACGTATGGCTCAGAACAGTAGTACTCTTACAGATAATGTATTTGTACAGCAAGTTGATGCAGAACAAACACATGTTTTCCCTGTGCTAAATGGATTATCTGACCATGATTAGATTAGATTATATTAGATTTACTTTCATTCCAATTGATCCGTAGTGAGTAGGTCCTCCAGGATGTGGAACATGTCAGAAAAACAACAATTCAAATATTTACAACTAAAACAAATAAGCTAATGTACCATTCCACAGGTCACAAGTGGAATGATCATCATTTTTTAATGAACACTAAGAGTCATTTTACAAATACTAATGCACTGAATTTAAAATAAAAAAGTTTTTATTTATTTATAAGGTAATACAACTACTGTAATACTTATTTACAATGAACACATTACTGCACTGAAATGGTGCAGAAGTTAGATATACTAACACACACACACACACACACACACACACACACACACAAATTTTAAATGAACACATTACCGCACTGAAATTGTGCAGAAGTTATGTTGTACTTATATACAAATCAGTTGGTTTTTCTAAGAAATTCATCAATGGAGTAGAAGGAGTTGGCCACCAATAAATCCTTTAGGGTTCTCTTAAACTGAATTTCATTGGTTGTTAAGCTTTTTATGGCTGCTGGCAAGTTATTGAAAATGTGTGTTTCTGAATAATGCACACCTTTTTGTACAAGACTAAGTGACTTTAAATCCTTGTGAAGATTATTCTTATTTCTAGTATTGATTCCATGAATTGAGCTGTTGGTTTGAAAAAGTGATATATTTTTAATGACAAATTACATTAAGGAATAAATATATTGGGAAGCAGTAGTTAGTATCCCTAGTTCCCTAAACAGGCTTCTGCAGGATGTTCTTGAGTTCACACCAAATATAACTCTCACTGCACGTTTTTGTGCCCGGAAAACTTTAGCTTGGCTTGATGAATTACCCCAAAAAATAATCCCATATGACATTATGGAATGAAAGTAAGCATAGTATGCCAGCTTTTTCATTTTTATATCCCCTATGTCTGACAAAATTCGCATTGCAAACAGAGATTTGTTAAGATGCTTCAGCAGTTCTGTCGTGTGCTCCTCCCAGTTGAATTTATTATCAAGCTGTAATCCCAAGAATTTAACACTGTCCACTTCTTCTATCTTCTTGTCATCGTATGTTAGACATATATTCTTGGGACACCCCTTACAAGTTCTGAACTGCATGTAGTGTGTTTTTGCAAAGTTTAGTGACAAAGAATTGGCTAGGAACCAGTGATTAATGTCCACAAATATTTTATTGGCTGATCTTTCTAAGACTACACTTGATTTGCTATTTATTGCAATGTTTGTATCATCGGCAAACAAAACAAACTTGGCATCTAGTAATGTTACTGTTGAAAGATCATTGATATACACAAGAAAAAGTAAGGGCCCCAAAATGGAACCTTGTGGGACGCCACATGTAATTAGTTCCCAGTTGGATGATGCCTGATAGCTTGATACATGTCTCTTTCGTAATAACACCCTTTGTTTCCTGCCAGAGATATAAGATTTGAACCATTTTGCAGCATTTCCTGTTATACTATAATATTCTAGTTTACTTAAAAGGATATTGTGATTTACACAGTCAAATGCCTTTGACAGATCACAAAATATACCAGTTGGCTGCAATTTTTTGTCTAATGAATTAAGCACATTTTCACTGTAAGTGTAGATAGCCTTCTCAATATCAGAACCTTTTAGAAATCCAAACTGTGACTTTGACAGTATGTTATTTGAGATAAGATGGTTATAAAGACGACTGTACATTACTTTTTCGAAAATTTTTGAGAATGCTGGCAACAGTGAAATTGGACGGAAATTTGATGCTATTTCTTTATCTCCCTTCTTAAACAGTGGCTTAACTTCAGCATATTTCAGCCATTCAGGAAATATTCCACTAATAAACGACTGGTTACACAGATAGCTTAATATGTTACTTAGCTCAGAATCACATTCTTTAATTAACTTTATTGATATTTCATCATACTCACTAGATGTTTTTGATTTTAAAGATTTTATGATGGACATTATTTCTGTTGGGGTAGTGAGGGTCAAATTCATATTATGGAAGTTACTTGAAATGTCTGGTCTAAGGTAATCCATAGCAGCATCTACCAAACCTGACAACCCCATCTTTTCAGTAACAGTTATAAAATGTTTGTTAAAAAGTTCTGCAACACTATACACATCTGTCACCAATGTATCATTTACTCTTAATGCTATTTGTTCCTCTTCATGTCTGGTTCTATCGGTCTCCTCCTTCACTATATCCCATATTGTCTTTATTTTGTTATCTGATATGACTATCTTTTCCTTGTAATATATTTGCTTTGACATCCATATTACAGTCTTTAATATTTTGCAGTATTTCTTATAATGTGCTATAGCATCAACATTGGAAATGTTTCTGATTGACAGATACAGTTTTCTTTTTGTTTTACAAGATACCCCTATTCCTCGAGTAATCCATGGCTTCTTTGTAGACTTTGCTCTAACCTTGGTAAGTTTTGGAAGAAAGCAGTGTTCGAATAAGGTAAGCACTTTATTAGCAAAAATGTTATATTTTTCATTCATGCCATGGGCACTGTAAACATCAGTCCAGTGAATGTCTCTGAGGAGTGTCCTAAAATAATCAATTTTTGGCTTACTAATTACCCTCTTGAGCTCAGATTTAACAGATTTTATATCCTGTTCAGTAATAACATTTAACAGAAGGAACTGCATGTCATGGTCTGAGAGGCCATTGACTATTGGTTTTGTAATATAATTTTGTTCATTGGACTTTTCTATAAAGATATTATCAATGGCTGATTGTGAGCAAGTGGCTATCCTAGTGGGGAACTTTACAGTGGGAATTACGTTGAATGATAGTGTTACTAACTCAAATAAGTTCTTATTGGGAGAGTCTTTAAGGAAATCTACATTGAAATCACCAGCCACCACTATTTCTTTGTTTTTGGTTGTTAAATGGGCCAGTACAGCTTCAAGGTGGTTGACAAACAGATTAAAGTTACCTGCAGGTGCTCGATATACACTTAATATTATGAAGGATTTTTTGTGAAATTCTAATTCTGTTGCACATGCTTCCATATGCTGTTCTAGGCAAAATTTATGAATGTCTATGTTCTTAAATTTGTGACAGTTCCTGATGAATATGGCAACTCCTCCTTTCTCCATTTCTGATCTACAAAAGTGAGATGCTAACCTAAACCCTGTAACACTTAAAAGTTCTATACCAGTGGTCACATGATGTTCAGAGAGGCAGATTATGTCAGCTGGGTTTGAAGACTGTAATTCATCTATGCAGATAGTTAATTCATTAATTTTATTTCTCAGTCCTCGAATATTTTGATACAATAAAGATAGCTGATATTTCTGATTGACTAAAATTGGGTGGAGTTAAAATATCTGCTGGCAGTTGAAAATTCTTAACCAATGGCTGTTTATGCTGATGTAATAAGCTGGAATTATGTTTTTTGATTTCTTTCTCAAACGGAAGGTTTGTCTCAGTTCTAACCTCTCTTAAAATTTGCTTTCTTTCTGTCCTCCCTACCCTAAAAAAGGGTCTTTTCTGAATCCTATACCCACTGGTATTTTACCACTCATGACAGTGCCTCCCCCTTTAACTTTCCTGCTATTTCCCCAGCCAATTTACCCTTCCCCTTCCTGTTGAGGTGAAGGCCATGCCTAGTTTAATCCCACCTACTGAGAGAATCGAATCAACATGAACCACACCATTGTGTGATCCTGCATCCGACATGAGCAGCCGTTCCAGCTCCAAATTAACTCTCTTGACAGAAGAGTTCAAATGAGGTCGGTCATGGCGCCCAAGAACAGATACAAACTCAACACTAGTATGCTTTGATGCTGATGCAATCTTCGCCAGGTCACACTCTATACTGTACCCAGGATCTCTGTCAATACTGTTACCTGCCCCACCCACTAACACCAGGGTGTCTTCCTTAGTGAAATCTTTGCAAAGTGATCCTAAATCCTCTGTCACCTGCTCCAGACCAGCAGTAGGTTTAAAAAAATTGGTGACCTGGTATTCTGATCCTAGTTCATCCTGCAAAAGTTGGCCAACACCTCTTCCATGGGAACTACCTAACAACAACACTTTCTTTCTCTTTACTGATTTCCCTACATTCTTACTTTTCAATTTGCTGCTGAAAGTTTGTTGTGCCCTGTCTACACCTGAAACTGCTTGAGGCTCACCAGCTTCTAACTGAAGCAACAGGTCAAATCTATTTTCCACATTCACCATAAAGCTGTCAGACAAAGTTCTAGGCCTGTTCCTCCTGTTGCCTGTTGCCACTTCACACCTCTCTTTACCCTTCTCCCTCCTTAACCTGTCAAGATCTCCCCTGGCCTTGTCTAAATCAGCCTGAAGGGCGGCAATTTTCCCCTCCTGTTCTAGTATCTTCCTATCTCTACTACAAATCCTACAAAACCAGTGATGAGTCTCATTTACTTCCCCTATTCCCACGCCACTACAGTCACCCACATGGAAAAAACTACAGCATCCATCACACTAAAGCCCCGACCTAACAATTCTATGGCAAGTCAAGCACTTTTCACTCATGATAAACGTAATAGTTTATTAAGAATAAGTCAGTTAAATTACAAATAAACACGAAAATATGGTTACACAAATTTGGCCTATACGCAACTGTTTACGCAACTGTGTGTAAACAAAAACAAAAGTGCAAAGTTTCTGAAACAACAACTTAAACTTAACGCTACTTTCCGGAAATGCTAGTTAAATAATGAAGAGGTACGCTAAGTTAAATTGCTGGAGAGAGCAAGGAATAACTAAACGAAATTCTATAGATTTGCTTCAGCAGAACTGATTAACTTACAGAACATAACAGGGCGTACACTTCAGAAACCATTAGGTAAAAGTGAGAGGGTGCTCAACCCGGTATCTATAGACCATTTCAGAAAGTTTAGGAAATGTGAACTGGGAGGATGTATATAATGAGCCAAATTCTAATGATAAATGCAGCATATTTCTTGATAAATTTATATCCCTTTTTGAAGATTGTTTTCCGAAGAAAGTTACTAAATCTAACACCACACACTTTTCAAAGAAACCTTTGATTACTACATGTATTAAAGTGTCGTCAGAAAGAAAAAGGAAACTGTATGAGACAGCAAGAAATAGTTAAGATGCAGAAGTAGTTTTACAGTATAAAAATTATTGTAACATACTGGGAAAAGTTGTAAGGAAATCAATAAATATTTGTGTTAGAGAAGAAATTAAAAACTCCAACAATAAAATAAAATCAATATGGAATGTTGTTAGAAGGGAGACAGGAAAAGTAACCAGTGAGGTGGGTAGTATTACTGTTAAAGACAATGAGACCATCTTAAACAACAGCACATAGATAAACAATGTATTTAAGAATCACTTCTTAAGTGTAGGAGAAAAAATTGGTGAGAATAGTTCAAAAGAAAAAGCCAGGCAGTACATGGAAGAGTTAGTTTTGAAAAATTTTAGTCAGATTAAATTTCATCTAACAACCTCTTGTGAAATAAGGAAAATTATTAAATCTTTGAAAAATAACTGTTCTGTTGGAGTAGATGACATCTCTAACAAGTTATTAAAACAATGTGGAGCAATTACAGCTGATGTTTTGAGTCACATATGTAAATGATCACTGACTCATATTCTTCCTTCTCCTTCTTACGTTGTTTCTCATCTTCTTCCTTCTCCTTCTTACGTTGTTTCTGATCTTCTTCCTTCTCCTTCTTACGTTGTTTCTCATCTTCTTCCTTCTCCTTCTTACGCTGTTTATCAGCTTCTTCTTTCATTGATCGTAGGAAGCTCAGTATTGGGTTTACGTCATCTTTTTGATCCTCTTCAAACATGGGCGATGTAACTCTGGACACTTGGGCGCTAGAGCTCTGACCTGACCGAGCTGGCCTCTGTCTGCACTCGTTCGTTTGACTATAAACTTCTGTTACCGTCTCGACCTGTGTGCCGGTCTCTGTTTCATCCTCTACTTCACTATCATAATCACGGCCGCAACGCTGCTCTGAGATCGCGTCCAAATCACCTTCCTCATCAATGACCCTGTCGTCCTGTCCTGCTAAAAATGTGCCCATCTCACCTCCGAACCTATCCCCGTCAGTAACGTGCCCCTTATCCATTATAGTATCCACTTTTGTTTTAGCTTCGCTCACTAATAGTCGTGCCTTACTTCTCGTGATCATTCATGAGAAACAAAATTTATCTCAAACACACAGTAAAAATAATCTACTCCCTGTATTTTTTACACATAGCCATAAAATTTCAACAACGCTGTTCCAACGCTGTAATCACAAACGCAATTTGATGTGGTACAGAAACCGCACACAAATCCGACAAAGTGCGATGTGGTACAGGCACCACATCAACGAAACACAAAAACAATGAACAAAACCAAAAATATATACACTGAAAACAAAAACTGTAATCATGCGCCGCTACTTAAAACTAAACGCGGAACTACCAGAAAAAAACTTGAGTATTAATCAATAAAAAAAATTAAGCAAAAAAATTCTGAGTGTCCCTACTACTAATAATACTTGCTTATCAGCGATTCACAGGAAAGATCCGAGGCTAAGGGTCGCCATATTATGCGAGGTGCCGGGGCTAGCAGTGTATTTAACACTAAATTCTAGAAGCTACATATGTAAATGATGCTCTAAGCCCCCCCCCCCCTATTCTAACTCCGACCTTTGCTGTTGCACAAGGATTAAAAAATATACGCGAACTGACTGTAATCAACCCTGCAAGTGGAGTAGAAAAGAGTTTGGCACCTGCAATAATTTAATTTGATAAATAAGTTAAATAAAGGAAGGTTTCATAAACGTAGTGAGAAATGATGGGTTGCTCTACCGATTAACAGAATGAAAGTTCTGTCCAAAATAAAATATGATTTATTAAGACTAAACACAAAATGATAAACAAAAACACATGAATTCTAATTTATAATACATCAAATTGGCTCAAATTGGAGACTCATACAAACACTGTAAAGGTGAAGTTGTCCCTAAACTAGATCGTGAGGTTTAAGACGAAGTGGTATGTGGAGCCAATTCCTTGCCACTCAAATCTCAAGAGAGACACACAGATAACCCAACAGTAATTGCTGCTACTCAAGACAGAACAAAGTTAGAAAAAGACGAACAGGCGCGCTCTGCTGAGCTCTGATTATCACCTAGGAAAATCCCTATCTGCCGGTGCTGCGGACATACATTACCAAACTGTCTTCTTAACTGCCAGAACACGATCTGGCGTACAGGAAGCGATGGCTGGTTGCTTCGACGTCCTCGACCGAAAGGCGAGAGCCGACTACCTAGAGCACCTGTACAGGCCGAACACACGACATTCCCGTCCCCACGACAGTGGCCGTGGTTAAACGTTCCAATCAGCAACTCGAAAACCGGCGGAAAATTCCACTCCATTGCCGGAGCACTACCATTCCACCAATGGAGATTCTTGGCGCCAATTTCTGCGCTGATTTTGCTACGTCACGGAGCTATGCCCTGAGCAAGCCAATCACAGCTACTATTTTGCAGAAAGCGCGGGAATTTTTCCGCCACAAATGCCTGGGTACACAAGTCATTCCCACGCCTCGCTGGTAGCCCGCCAGAAAGTGTTTTCGCTAAGTTTCTGCGAAGTAACGGAACCTCTAGCCCAGCCGCTACTTCAGGCACCGGCGGGCGTGTCTCTTGACAATGTCGGCGTCTGCAAAGCATTCACTCGACATCCTCACACCCGTCGGCTTAACCCTCTCCAGTTCAACAGAGCCCACCTGTCACCGGACCACCCGGGTGACGAAAGACGCTGCGTGGGAAGTCCGCGTGTGAAGGAATAGCAACTTTCCACCGCATGCAAATTAGAGAGGAGAATCGTAAGATAGAAATATGAGAGGGGGCTCTTGCCACCTCTCAAATGGAACAGCATATGAGTGGTTTAAGTAATATCTACAGAACAGGAAGCAAAAAGTCTCTTTATATGCTTCAAGTGATTCAAAAGGAGTTTGCCACTTCATCTAACTGGGGTGAAATTACATTATGTGTTCCACAAGGTTCGATCATGGGTCCTCTCCTGTTCTTGATATATGTGAATGACCTCCCTTCTTATGTGAAACAAGATGCTGAACTGACACTTTTTGCTGATGATACAAGCATAATTATTAATCCAGTAAAAGGAGGTCCGACAGAAAATGATACAAATAAGGTCTCTGGCAAAGTTATTAATTGGTTTTCTGCGAATGGGCTTGCTATGAACTTTGAAAAAACACAGTACATCCAATTTTCTGCTGCAAAAAGTATAGTTCCTTCAATAAACATAACATATCAAAAGAAATCAGTAGCCAGGGTAGATCATACTAAGTTTTTGGGTGCACAATAGATGAGAATCTTAATTGGAAAAGTCATATTTTGGATCTCCTAAAGTGACTAGGTTCAGCAACTTTTGCAATCAGAATAATTGCCAATTTTGAGGATTTAGAAATTAATAAGCTAACATACTTTGCATACTTCCACTGACTGATGTCATACTGCATTATATTCTGGGGCAACTCAACACTTAGGCAAAAGGTATTCACTGCTCAAAAGAAAGTAGTTAGAATAATGTGTGGGGTTCACAGTCGCACATCTTGTAGGCATCTGTTTAAAAGATTAGGAAATCTTACAACTGTTTCACAGTACATTTACTCAGTAATGAAATTTTTTGTCAACAACATGGACCAGTTTAAAATCAACAGCGACATTCATGATTACAATACCAGAAAAAGGAAAGACCTAACTATTCTTTACTTAACCATCTTTGGCACAGAAAGGGGTAAAACATGCTGCTATAAAACTTTCTCATAGATTACCAGATGAAATAAAATGTCTGACAGACAGCAGTAATAGTTTCAAAAACCAATAGAAATCATACCTCCTTGACGACTCCTTCTATACCACAGATGAATTCTTAAATATGATTAAATAAATCTGGAGATATAATATATGCATTTTGTGCCATTTAAGGGAATTGGATAGATAATAGAAATCTTTACATGTAACACTATAACGTAAAAAAAAGCTTGTTTCCTGTTCATTTGGCACGTTACACATCATAACAGTTTTTCCGTGCTATTTATCAATGGAACACGTAACTAATGAACTAACTAACTATGTAGCCCACGTGCAGAATCCCTATTTGGAGAGATGTTCGTGCTCGGTTCCTATTTCAGCATGGAATATGGGGTAAAAGTTACGGTGTAGTGGTAAAAGTTACGGTGTAGTCCGAACCAGCGGCCATTTGTATAGCCATTCGAACATCTGTCTTACTGTAACTATGTTACAGTATATTAAGGAAGGTTCGAACGACGGATTTTTCGTGTGAAAACAGTCACACGTTCACAACTCAGGACTGGGACGAGATTGATGGGGGGTCGATAAATGTATATCGGTCCCTGGTCTAAGATAAGTTTTAACCACTTGTAAAAATCTTCCTACGTTTGGATTTCACGTAAAAAAAACACTGTTTTGGTGGAGGTTGTTCAAGCGCTTCACTTCTGTACTTTAAACTTGTACGAAAGGTTCAAACTTTGCTGAAAGGTAGATCAATGGATGAAGTGAAAACCAAGCGTTTTAATCCCGTAACTTTTTCCGTTGTCGAGAATCTATTGTTTAAAATCAAGCTAAATGTAGCACGTAACATTAGTTCTAACGCTAATTGAATGACTGGAAACAGTTTAAAGTAAATCAACTAAATAAAAATGAGTTCTTGCGATAAAATTGAAAACTTGCCTTAAAATATCTAGCTTTAATCGGATTTTACGTGCTAAAACACTTTTTTTGTGGGGTTCTTTTACGTGCGCCTCTTCCATGTTTCAGACTTAGGCGAACCGGCTCAAATTTTGTAAGAAGGCAGACAAATACATGTAATCGACCATCGTCCTGTTGTTTTGTGAGAGCTTCATCCGTGGCCACCTTATAGCGATCTGAAGTTGCACATAAAATGCCCGTAAAATACCGATTTACTGGTATCGCATGTGCTGAGACTCCTTAAAGTGACTCATATATATATTCTTAGGGTCTTTGTTTGCCTAAATCTTTCGTCGTTCGGGTTTTACGTGCAAAAACTCTTGTGTTTGTATACTAAATAAATTAGTAGGATTATGTTGCACCTAAAGCCCCGCATTTGGATACAATTTAAAAAAAAACTGGTTATTACAATTGATTATTATTTCATTCATTATAGCTTAAGGATTTTATTCACGAGTTGCTTAAAATTATCGAAAACTCTTTAGACGTACAAAACAACACATCTACTAAATCAGAATTACGACCAGCCCCTTACAAAAGATATAGAGTTTGATCGAGCATTTACAGCTTTATCGGTACCACGCAGAAAAATAAAGTAACCCGGAAATTACTAGAAAAATAATTTTTAGAAGAAAGGTCACCTTATTTCTGACCAACGGAAAATGCTGTACCGCGTTTTTCTTCCAAAACTTCTATGCTATCGTATAGAAAATTTATCTTCGGGAAGGATTGAAAAGTTGATAGGATTTTGTAGTGCATACTTTGTTTCGCAGTTCTTCTGCTTTTCATGCCATTCTCATACTTAATTTGCGTTTTTTGTCGCAACACTGAAACATAGAAATGGAGTGATGGTGCTGGGGTTTACAGGCATACGTAAAAACATTCCAATGAACAGAGTTCCATCCTTTTAGTACGCAAATATTTAAACAGAATATTTATTCAAGAGGTGAACTCGCAGTTAGCCTTACAAGAGAATAGATAAAACAGTTCTAATAACACAATGTTCTGAATGTCGAGCAAATGAGGCCCTTTTTTTAATAAAATTTCTAAGATCAATGAGCAGGGAAAATTTTAATTTAAACTTTCATTCCGCATTTACCTTTAAGAAACAACTAATGTTGTGGCAGCAGCTAATGAAGCAGCATGACATAAGCGCATGTGGATCCTAACAAAACAGCTTTCAAATTGTATACTGAGTTCACCTTCTTGCATTTATAATAAACTATTTTAAAGCGCCCACATATAACCTTCACATAAAGAAACAAATCCCATCAACTAACATGGCAGGCAGAAATCGCATAGATCTCACCAGCAAATAACAAGAAAAGATTTAGACTATATTTATGCACTGAGTTCACAACCCTGCATTGCAGAATAAATAGCATTAAAAAGACCACAGGTGATCCTTAAACAATAGACAAGTTCATTACTATATTGGATTGGTAGCTAACACTTAATATTACCCAAGTACAACCCTCCTCTCAAAATGGGACAGACAGTAATCAAATTAATAACGGAATACACAGTACTCAGATGAATAGCACGTAATGTAATAAATGTGATTCTTGTCAGGGCAAACACGCTCGTCCAAAACCTCATGGACTCAGTACAATAACCACGAAGCGCACCATTGACGTACTTCACTATAACCAACTGCGTTACTCAAGCGTCTGAGCAGTATTTAAGCCTTTACAAGTTGTAACAGCCACTCGAATTAACGTGGACTATACAGTTACATACGGCCATCTCGACCAGCATCACCATTTCCTTATGCGGCTGCATCACGCCGCGAAGAGTCCACAACCAGGCGAATGGCTGTATGCAGCAGTTCCAGCGGGCCCCTTCGTAACACTCAGCCAACAACGGCTTGACCATGTGCCCCGACCAGTCCAATTGATCACCAGGGCAAAGACTGCAGCCACTCTTCGTCAGCCGTCTCTCTAGCAGCGAGAAGTTCACGACGTCCACTCCAGGCAGGCCACTGTAGTCGAGCGATGTCGTTATCCTGATGGAAGTCATTCACAAGATGTGCACGATGGGGACGCGAATCGTCGTCCATGAAGACAAATGCCTCGCCAATGTGCTGCTGATATCGTTGCACTATCGGTGGGAGGATGGGATTCACATATCGTACAGCCGTTAGGCTAGGCGCAAATTGAGAAGCGTATAGCCCTCCTGACGTGACACGACACTACAGCGCGACACGCACGTGCCGCACGGGTCGCGCGGGTCCGGCGCATATTGCGACGCGTACACCATACTTCGCACGCGCCGACTGGCGACGCTCTGCGCTGACTGAACCGAAGCGCGCGCAACCTCTTATCTTTCTCAAACGATTTTGCAGAAACTATTCTCTGAAAATATATGATTTTTGCCTTACTTGTAGCGTTATATGTCAGCTTCGTGACGAAGTGCCGATCACCTCGCTAATGACCATTCTTACTGTGATGTACACATTTTAGTAAGACAGTACGCAAAACTCAAAAAGTTTGCAACGAAAATTAGGGGTCGCTATGATTTTGCGTTTGGTGCGTATTACACCATATGTTGCTGCGTATGAAATTTAGCTAACATGCTGAATTTTTGTTTAGACTTGGGAGGAGATCTCTATCTGCCTCCGATCTCGAGAAAATGGATCCCATGTAGCGCGCTCACTTCCGATCTCACGCCCGCGAGAATGAAATACTCGCAACATCTCTCGTATCTCCTAAACCGCTCGAGACATCGAAACGAAAGTTTGGCGAATGATAGCACACAAGGAGGAGAGTGTTTTGCCAATTATTAAACACACGGAACTTTCTTATCTATGGCGATATATAACTACTTATACTTCTTTTTTTATTTATTTCAGTCCAGTGACTGTAATTTTTTAAGAGTTATCGACAGCTAGCGAAACAAGAGCTTCCTAGTATGAAAATAAACATGAAATTCTTCTTTTATGTTACTGCAGACCGATACTATGAGGTTTTTCGTTAGCTATTGAACTCTGTGATTGCCAATTACTTGTTTAATGAGGCCCTCCGTTTCGGGATTCTGACTCAATAGCTGCTGTGAGTTGGGCAAATTACATTGTGACAAAGGAAGTACAATTAAACCAGTCACCAAGAGAAATGTGGCCTTTACTCATAAATGGTGATGCTTCTTCGAATGAGAAAAGGTTAACAACTCACACAGAAACAGATTGGCAATTCTGTTGGAATTTTGGCGGAATTCCCGTAACCCATCGTATTTTTAACACTGAGCGACTGGAATGGAAACTTACCAAAGGATTTTATTCCTTCTCTTGATCTGAGCAGTATTAAAATAATGACGAGCGTTCCTTCAGGCGGAATGATAGGCACATGCCAGATACTGTTTACTCACCTAGGGCTTGCCAAACTGACAACGCGTGATCGCGAATAAAATAGTTGTTATTGAGAAAAAGAAACAATTGATCTGTCGCACAACACAATGGTGAGTGTATTGTCAGCTGCGAAGGATAATGCTCGCGACAGGAATGCACAAGCTAGCCATGTGTGCCTTGTGAGTTGGAGTTCGAAAAACATTGTCACGAAAGTAGATCTGCCTTTGTCAGCAGCACATTTCAACAAATTAAATATATCTAATCATAACAGTCTTTTAGGATATTCCTACTTTCGTAATAATACCGACCATTTTCTTCATTTGTGTACCCTGTTGTTGTATAATTAGTTTATTAATGCTGATAATGTCCATGCAACAATTGAAATGCTTTTTCTCCTCACGGCGAACCAATTAAAACGTTATTTGTGACTGCTTTTCGACTGTTTCTAGCTTGCAGTGGAAATATGTTGCTCACATGCATGCAGTACAGTGTGTCGTATTACATTATTACATCCATATCAGAGTAATCACAGTGAAACTTCTATACTTCAGATCTTGGACGCTTTTTACCAGGTGCACAAAGGGATCACACCTGTGGAGATTATCCCTTTCTAAATTTTTGTAACAGATCGTACAGATCCGCTAGCTTACTAGGCAGCGAGAAGATAACCTTGCTTTACTTTCCTGCCTTGATTCTTACTCACATGATTTTATAATATTCCTTGCTTCCTTATTCGCCATCCTCTGTCCCTTCTTGCGATCTGAAAACATCGCGGAGGCATATGGTGCAATTCCAGTGGCCAATGGCCCATCAGTTACTGAAGTATACATTTTTCTTGACAGAAGAAAAACAAAACAAAACTAAGCACATATAAGTAACAGAAAAGTATAACGTGCTAACGAAGAAAGCTGGAGCGTATAAATGGCGAAAAACGAAATACTACCCAAAGGCAATAAAATTCAGTACACAGTAAGGCAAAATTTATCGTATGGGCAATATTACCACTGCTCATATGCGCCGTTCCGATGTGAGCATATGGCCGTGCTACTTTTCCGCTCCCCGCCTCACATTTCCCACGGTGCTAGCGAGGCAAGCGCGACGCGCGGCACGAGAAACTGTGCCTCAACCACAACGCCGCGCGACATGGCGCAGGCGCGTGTCGCGTCCCAGTAGCGCTGCGTCGCAATTTGCGCGGTCCCATTTGAACCCGTGATGTTACAAAAACGCGCGCTGCGCTGCGTCGCGCCACGCGCGCTATACGCGTCTCAATTTGCGCCTAGCCTTACGACGCCTTCCATGACAACCAGCGGCGTACGTTGGCCCCACATAATGCCACCCCAAAACATCAGGGAACCTTTGCCTTTCTACACGCTGGACTGTGTGTCTAAGGCGATCGGCCTGACCGGATTGTCTCCAAACACATCTCCGACGATTATGTGGTTGACACTCGTCGGTGAAAAGAACGTGATGTCAATCCTTATCGGTCCATTCAGCAAGTTGTTGGGCCCATCCGTACCGCGCTGCATGGTTTGGTTGCAAAGACGGACCTCGTCATTGACGTCGGGAGTGAAGCTGCGCATCATGCCGCCTATTGCGCACAGTTTGAGTCGTAACACGACGTCCTGTGGCTGGCGTTCCTCTCAGGGTTTCTCCGAGCCACAATCCGTAGGTAGCGGTCATCCACTGCAGTAGTTGCCCTTGGGCGGCCTGAGCAAGGCATGCCATCGACAATTCCTGTCTCTTTGTATCTCCTCCATGTCCGAACAACATCGCTTTGGTTCACTCCGAGACGCCTGGACACTTCCCTTGTTGAGAGCCCTTCCTGGCACAAAATAACAATGCAGACGCTATGGAACCGCGGTATTGACCGTCTAGGCATGGTTGAACTACAGACAACACAAGCCGTGTACCTCCTCCCTGGTGGAATGACTCGAACGGATCGGCTGTTGGACCCCCTCCGTTTAATAGGCGCTGCTCATGCATGGTTGTTAACATCTTTGGGCGGATTTAGTGACATCTCTGAACAGTCAAAGGGACTGTGTCTGCGATACAATATCCACAGTTAATGCCTAGCTTCAGGTGTTCTGGGAACTGTGATGATGCAAAACAAAAATCTCCTGCGGGTTGTGGTGAGGCTTGAGTGTTGTGAGGACAGAATTGGCTATATTGGACAAGTTCAACCATACTAGGCACGTACTTGTAGAGGAGCCATACTAACGATGCCCAACTCAAGCAGCGGAAATTAAAAAGCAATAAAAAATCCTAGACCGTAACAATGGTTGCTTGAGTCAACAAGCTATGGCGATATAATGTCATAATTATGGCAAAGTGAAAGTGGCAAACCAGAATGAAAATTCTCCTATCATAGCACAAAGAATGGCGGATGTGCTCTTTATAGAGTTGCGGATATAGTATCGTACGGCGAAGGGCATACATGTAATAACCGAAAAAGATTTTCTGGAAAGATAAAATTGTTGGGAGTGGAATTGTTCCTCAGGGGAAGATAAAACAATTTTTTTCATTTATGGTGGCCGGGGGGGGGGGGGTGAGGTAGGTGAGGCTGATTTTTTTCTGTGTGGGGATCATTTCTCCCCCATCTCCTCCAGATCCATACGCTGTTGCATGTATAGTGAGGAGTGTAAGAACAAGTAGTGGCATATGACATGTTACTTTAGTTCACACGATCCATTATTACATTACGTTACATGAGTACCTATAGTAATAAGTAAAGAGGTGTGAATACGTCAAGATGTTCTGATAATGGCTTTGAAGCTTTCAGGTAAGTCGGAAAGCTAATTCCCTTCTTTTACTCCCCTAAGGGCGCCCAAGATATATTCGCCATTTTCCGTTGTGAAAGGAGCATTTTTATTTTCGAATGCACATGTTCCTATTAAACCCTCATTACCAACAATACCATTTTTGGGACTTCTTTCACGTGGGTAATCTTCTAGAGAATTATGGCCACGTTGGAATTTATCTGTTTCAAAACCGGAGGATCAGGCTCCATATTCATCCCTGTCGTGTCTTAAACCAATTAACGACCAAACCATAGATTTTCTTGCCGTAGTGGTACTCCACTTCACCCAAACTTAAACTTTGAGCGTCATCAGCACCAACTTTTCTTGGTACTATAGCAGATCCGAAAAGTCACAGCTTTTACCGCCATAATGTTTCTGTGATTGAAGTAGAGAAAGTAATATAAAAAACGTTGGCCTCCAACTGTGCTCCCGCGCCAGCTCATAAAATACTAAAGTAACTGACAATTCGAGCGTGTTGCAGCGGCCAGATTTTAATAAGAAGTAGAATAACGGTTTACTCTTTCCTACTCCCTCAAATGGCTCTGAGCACTATGGGACTTAACTACTGAGGTCATCAGTCCCCTAGAACTTAGAACTACTTAAACTTAACAAACCTAAGGACATCACACACATCCATGCCCGAGGCAGGATTCGAACCTGCGACCGTATCGGTCACGCGGTTCCAAACTGAAGCGCTTAGAACCGCACGGCCACACCGGCCGACCCTACACCCTCCTCCCCCGTCTCGCCGACCCCACAGACACACACGCGCGCATACTTTTTGTCTTCGTTGTTCTTTTGCTCTTCGACCCAAAGCCACTTCGAAATATAATATGCTAACGCAAAAATGGAACCTTACAATATGAAACACTGATCAGACTTGATGACGATCTAAAAGTTCACATACAAAAGGCACTCTAAATAGGAGTACTTTCTCACAGGATCTACTTCCGTTGAGATGTATATATCTCTGCATAACGTATTTGTAATTATGGATTTACTGCTTTTTGTCCGTCATATCTTCATTATTAGTGTTACCTAACGGTCCATGACACAAACATCCACGAAGCCTTCCACATTCAATAAAGAACTACGAACCGTGCAAGTGTATAAATTCAATGGCTGAAAGTTCAAACGACTAAATATGTAAGCACGTAGCTTGCTGCCGTCTAGTTGTTTAGTAATGAATTGTAAGTCCGTTGCCTTCAGTGCTGAAACTATGGACTAGCAGGTCCATGCGGCACTGGCAGCGACAGTTTAATTACTAGAGTTACTCCCTATGCGTTAGTTGGGGCTCTTAAGTTCCTAGAATCGGCTGAAAAGAAGGGTTCTCAGAATAATTACAGCATCCGCTCTTGTGTTTCACGACTCCTTTCCTATGGAAACTCCCAGTAGAGTTTCAAGAGCTTGGCTCTGAAGCTATCGCAACCGATGATGGGAATTTTTCTTTGAAGTTTACAGTTTATTCAGTCCTTTAGATTTTATAGAAAACACACTCTTGTAAGTCGCATGAGATTCAGTGACGCTCTTTATTTCTCTCAGAGCTACACCTTTCATATACAGGGTGAGTCACCTAACGTTACCGCTGGATATATTTCGTAAACCACATCAAATACTGACAAACCGATTCCACAGACCGAACGTGAGGAGAGGGGCTAGTGTAATTGTTTAATACAAACCATTCAAAAATGCACGGAAGTATGTTTTTTAACACAAACCTACGTTTTTTAAAATGGAACCACGTTATTTTTGTTAGCACATTTGAACATATAAACAAATACGTAATCAGTGCCGTTTGTTGCATTGTAAAATGTTAATTACATCCGGAGATATTGTAACCTAACGTTGACGCTTGAAACCTCCGACGTTCAGTGGCGTGTTGTAGCAAACCCGGGCCACGGTCGGCGAGCAGCATCTGCAGGGACATGTTTACGATGACGACCGTGTTTACGAGTGTGGCTGTAGTGCACTGTTGTGGTTTTGTCTAGCTGTCGCAGTGTCCGTATGTAGCGCTTGCTGCTCTTGTTATTCTGCATTCGTCTCCGCACGCAGACCAACTGTAGTACACCGTGTTACCAAACGTCTGTGATAGTGTAGTGTTGTAGGAACTGTAACCATGGTGTATTCGAACTCTGAAAAGGCGGAGATGATACTCATCTATGGCGAGTGTCGACGAAATGCAGCTGAAGCCTGCAGGGTGTATGCAGAACGGTACCCGGACAGAGAGCATCCTACGTGCCGCACATTGCAAAACATCTACCGCCAACCGTATGCAACAGGTATGGTTGTAGCACGCAAACGGGTCCGTAACAGGCCCGTCACAGGAGAAGCGGGTGCAGTTGGTGTGTTGGCTGCTGTTGCCATGAACCCACACATGAGTACACGGGACATTGCGAGAGCCGGTGGACTGAGTCAAAGTAGTGTCATGCGCATACTGCATCGTCACCGCTTTCACCCGTTTCATGTGTCGCTACATCAGCAATTACATGGTGATGACTTTAATCGTCGACTGCAATTCTGGCAATGGGCATTAACAGAGAATGCGATGAAGCGGGTTTCACAAACCACGGGGCAGTGAATCTACGGAACATGCATTACTGGTCCGTGGACAATCCTCGCTGGCTCAGACAGGTAGAGCGACAGCGACCGTGGACTGTAAATGTATGGTGCGGAATCATTGGCGACCACCTCATTGGTCCTCACTTCATTGCAGGGGCCCAAACAGCTGCAACATACATCGCGTTTCTACAGAATGATCTGCCAACGTTGCTCGCAAATGTCCCACTGGAAACGCGTCGACGTATATGGTATCAGCCTGATGGTGCACCTGCACATTCCGCAATTAACACTAGGCTGACCCTTGACAGGATGTTCGACGGGCGTTTCATAGGACGTGGAGGACGCATAAATTGGCCAGCCCGTTCTCCTGATCTTACACCCCTGGACTTCTTTCTGTGGGGTACGTTAAAGGAGAATGTGTACCGTGATGTGCCTACAACCCCAGAGGATATGAAACAACGTATTGTGGCAGCCTGCGGCGACATTACACCAGATGTACTGCGGCTTGTACGACATTCATGACGCCAGAGATTGCAATTGTGCGCAGCAAATGATGGCCACCACATTGAACATCTATTGGCCTGACATGTCGGGACACACTCTATTCCACTCCGTAATTGAAAACGGAAACCACGTGTGTACGTGTACCTCACCCCTCATGGTAATGTACATGTGCGTCAGTTGAAAAGACCAATAAAAAGGTGTTAGCCTGTGGACGTAATGTTTGTTCCAGTCTGTTCTGTACCTAAGGTCCATCACCGTTCCCTTTGAATCCATACGTAATTCGGTGCTCTCCGATACACACGATCGAACAGCGGAGGAGTGGTACTCAAGCGTCAACTTTAGGTTACAATATCTCCGGATGTAATTAACATTTTACAATGCAACAAACGGCACTGATTACGTATTTGTTTATATGTTCAGATGTGCTAACAAAGCTAACGGGGTTCCATTTAAAAAAAACGTAGGTTTGTGTTAAAAAACATACTTCTGTGCATTTTTTTATGGTATGTATTAACCAATTACACTAGCCTCTCTCCTCACGTTCGGTCTGTGGAATCGATTCGTCGGTATTTGATGTGGTTTACGAAATATATCCAGCGGTAATGTTAGGTGACTCTCCCTGTGTACTTCGCATGAACGACTACGTGAAAATTTCTATTCCCGCGATATTATTTACGTGGTTGGTTGTATTATGTAGCTTTCGTAGACCACTGTCACCCGTGATTTATAGTTGGTGCTGTACGAGAATTATAATAATTTTTCATGTAGTTTCGGGACCTACGGATATTTCATCATAGTCATTTACAGCCACCTTCAGACACAATCATCAAGTAATAAATGTCTGCCAGTCTCCCGAAGGACACAACTGACCTCGGAAAAGCTGTCTGCTACAACACTATTTCTCAAAAGCTTCCCACTTACGTCTCATTGAATCTCCTATGTCCCAATTTTTAAATCCATCCAATGCTGTGCTTCAGAAGCACACTGCAGTAGATTTTTCCTCAATTCCAAACTACATTTTGACAGCAGGAACATACTTTTACTGAAGAAGGGTTTTATCCCATAAACCAGTCTGCTTCTAAAACCGCACATGCTTCCGTCAAAGTACTTCATCTTGATTTCTAGACGGCACAATTCTGTAATTTCTCGATCTATTATGTCATTTCCAATTATGATTTACGGTACACTACTGGACATTAAAATTGCTACAGCAAGAAGAAATGCAGATAATAAACGGGTGTTCATTGGACAAATATACAAAAACTGACATGTGATTACATTTTCACGCAATTTTGGTGCATAGATCCTGAGAAATCAGTACCCAGAACAACCACCTCTGGCCGTAATAACGGCCTTGATACGCCTGGGCATTGAGTCAAACACAGCTTGGAATGCGTGTACAGGTACAGCTGCCCATGCAGCTTCAACACGATACCACAGTTCATCAAGAGTAGTGACTGGCATATTGTGACGAGCCAGCTGCTCGGCCACCATTGACCAGACGTTTTGAATTGGTGAGAGATCTGGAGAATGCGCTGACCAGGGAAGCAGTCGAACATTTTTCTGTGTCCAGAAAGGCCCGTACAGGACCTGCAATATGCGGTCGTGCATTATCCTGCTGAAATGCAGAGTTTCGCAGGGATCTAATGAAGGGTAGAGCCACGGGTCGTAACACATCTGAAAAGTAACGTCCACTGTTCAAAGTGCCGTCAATGCGAACAAGAGGTGACCGAGACGTGTAACCAATGGCACCCCATACCATCACGGCGATGACGAATGCACGCTTCTAATGTGCGTTCACAGCGATGTCGCCAAACACGGAGTCGACCATCATGATGCTGTAACAGAACCTGGATTCGTCCGAAAATGACGTTTTGCCATTCGTGCACCCAGATTCGTCGTTGAGTACAACATTGCAAGCTCTCCTGTCTGTGAAGCACCGTCAAGGGTAACCGCAGCCATGGTCTCCGAGCTGATAGTCCATGCTGCTGCAAACGTCGTCGAACTGTTCGTGCAGACGGTTGTTGCCTTGCGAACGTCCCCATGTGTTGACTCATGGATCGAGATGCGGCTGCACGATCCGTTACAGCCATGTGGATAAGATGCCTGTCATCTCGACTGCTAGTGATACGAGGCCGTTGAGATCGAGCACGGCGTTCCGTATTATCCTCCTGAACCCACCGATTCCATATTCTGCTAACAGTCATTGGATCTCTAACGCGCGAGGAGCAATGTCGCGATACGATAAACCACAACCGCGATAGGCTAGAATCCGACCTTTATCAAAGTCGGAAACGTAATGGTACGCATTTCTCCTCCTTACGCAAGTAATCACGACAACGTTTCACCAGGCAACGCCGGTCAACTGCTGTTTGTGAATGAGAAATCGGTTGGAAACTTTCTTCATGTCATCACGTTGTAGGTGTCGTCACCGGTGCCAACCTTGTTTGAATGCTCTTAAAAGCTAATCATTTGCATATCTCAGCATCTTCTTCCTGTTGGTTAAATTTCGCGTCTGCAGCAGGTCATCTTCGTGGTGTAGCAATTTTAATGGCCAGTAGTGTAATTAGTGACCTTGTCTGATAGTCAGTACCATCTTTGTCATAGCTTCTTTTTATTCAATATGCATAGTGTGATAGTGTGTTAGTCGTTGTAGCAAAAACTAAGTACTCCTCATGCTAGAACTAAGCTGGTGAGCCAAAACACTACGAACACCTCACTGACAGCGTTTCAGTCCAACTTTGGAACTCAATACAGAGTGAATCTTGCACGACGTGGATGCAATAAGTACGTGGTAAGTTTCAGAAGATATGTGGTATCAAATGTCTACGCACAGGTCACGTATATCCCGTAAATTACGGGCAGTTGTTTGCGGTGCGGATGTGGCACACGATAGCGTCGAAGGTGTGTTCCATTGGGTTCAGTCAACTGCGTGCCAGCCAGGACATCAAGGTGAGTTCACTCTCATCAGACCATCGTAGCACGAATCTAGCTAGCCTTGTAATAGGGACAGGTATGCTCCTGAAAGATGCCTTCACCGTCGCAGAAGACATGTAAATAGTTCGCAAGAATGCTTACGTCGTCCACAGCTGTCTCGGTGCCTTTGATTACTGGCACAGATCCCGTGGACAGCCAGGCAAATACCCCCATGGCATAATTCTCACAACTCCGGACTGTGTCCATGACGAGGTGATCTTAATGGGTGGAGATTGGTACAAATATACACTACTGGCCACTAAAATTGCTACACCAAGAAGAAATGCATATGATAAAAAGGTATTAATTGGACAAATATATTATACTAGAACTGATATGTGATTACATTTTCACGCAATTTCGGTGCATAGATCCTGAGAAATCAGTACCCAGAACAACCATCTCTGGCCGTAATTACGGCCTTGATACGCCTGGGCGTTGAGTCAAACAGCCTTGGATGGCGTGTACAGGTACAGCTGCCCATGCAGCTTCAACACGATTCCACAGTCCATCAAGAGCAGTGACTGGCTTATTGTGACGAGCCAGTTGCTCGGTCACCATTGACCAAACGTTTTCAATTGGTGAGACATCTGGAGAATGTGCTGCCCAGGGCAGCAGTCGAACATTTTCTGTATCCAGAAAGGCCCGTAAGGACCTGCAACATGCGGGTCGTGCATTATCTTGCTGAACTGTAGGATTTCGCAGGAATCGAATGAAGGGTAGAGCCACGGGTCGTAACACATCTGAAATGTAACGTCCACTGTTCAAAATGCTGTCAGTGCGAACAAGAGGTGTCCGAGACGTGTAACCAATGGCACCCCATACTACCATCACGCCGGGTAATACGCCAGTATGGCGATGACGAATACACGCTTCCAATGTGTGTTCACCACGATGTCGCCAAACACGGATCTGCGGATGCGACCATCATGATGCTGTAAACAGAACCTGGATTCATCCAAAAAAATGACGTTTTGCCATTCGTGCACCCAGGTTCGTCGTTGAGTACACCATTGCAGGTGCTCCTGTCTGTGATGCAGCGTCAAGGGTAACCGCAGCCATGGTCTCCGAGCTGATTGTCCATGCTGCTGCAAACGTCGTCGAACTGTTCGTGCAGATGGTTGTTGTCTTGCGAAACGTCCCCATCTGTTGACTCAGGGATCGAGACGTGGCTGCACGATCCGTTACAGCCATGCGAATAAGGTGCCTGTCATCTCGACTGCTAGTGATACGAGGCCGTTGTGATCCAGCACGGCGTTCCGTATTACCCTCCTGAACCCACCGATTCCATACAGTCATTGGATCTCGCCCAATGCGATCAGCAATGTCGCGATACGATAAACCGCAATCGCGATAGGCTGCAATCCGACCTTTATCAAAGTCGGAAACGTGATGATAGGCATTTCTCCTCCTTACACGAGGAATCACAACAACGTTTCACAAGGCAATGCCGGTCAACTGCTCTTTGTGTATGAGAAATCGGTTGGAAACTTTCCTCATGTCAGCAGGCTGTAGGGGTCGCCACCGGCGCGAACCTTGTGTGAATGCTCTGAAAAGCTAATCATTTGCGTATCACAACATCTTCTTCCTGTAGGTTAAATTTCGCGTCTGTAAACGTCATCTTCGTCGTGTAGCAATTTTAATGGCTAGTAGTGTAGTCACTACGAAAACAGGTGCTATACACAAATAGACATATGAACCTGCAATATAGTGTATCCATGGAAATAAGTTTTACGCGAAATAAGAAAATTTCACACACAGAAAATAAGTTAAGTATAAATGTAGTCGTTCCCTGCGACAGAAGCTGCTGATGACGACGGGCTAAAACGTATTCTACCCTGGATGAGACAACTCGACTCAAAATAATACCTCCTCGTTTCAGCAGAGCGTCCATACGGACTGGGTCTCATAGCACAATGCCCTCTGGATATTTTGCTAGCCAGCCTCTGATGCACCCCTCGGTGACAGTTCTCTATGGAAGGGGCAGCTAACTGATGAAGCCCCATCGCTCACTGAGAGCGGGCCGCGCTAAGCCAATAGGGAGGGCTGGAAAAGAGCGGGCGCTGGTTGCCTCGGTATTTTCAGAACAGAGCAAGCTTCCAGAATGTTCTCGAGCATTATATGTGGCAAATTACAGGGCCACCCGATTAACAGGATTTTTAACATGGCGGGAAAGTTTGTCTAAGCCATTGAGATTTGGCCCGCTTACTATGAAAAGAAAGCCAAACGAGTCCTCCTGAGCCTCCAATAGAAGTAAAGAAAGGGAACATCCACTACGTTGTGGCACCACCAACACATTCCCCTTTCAAGCAGGTTGCTACTCCAGGAAATAACTATACAACAATATAAAGTAAAATCAAGTGTCTTACAGAATTCCTCCTCCAAGCAGGTAAAATAACTATGAACCTTATATAATAAACAATATATAACTGTATAAGGTCACTAAACGACAACATTATGGAAATAACGTTCGTCATTCGATGTCTCCTGTCTGCTCGCTCTGTCAGAGAGGTGTATGTTGGTCTCCATAGGATTGTGCTGCAGTCTGTCCCAAATCTCGGTCCTCTAAACCCTCTCAATTATGTTTCGCGAAAAAAATGTCTTCAGCTTTTCGTGACCTGTAGCCAGCTTTTCTACTTCGCACACAGTAAAGGTACTTCCTATCCATCTTGATGTTAAAATTCTAAAGAAAACAAGCAAAAAGTAGCCCTGTTTTCCTTTATACGAGAAATTGAACTCTACATACTTATGAATACTAAATTTTCATTCCCCTTTATAGTGATACCTCCCCTTAAAAAATTAATGACTTACTGTGATGATAAACCTGTTACGTTATTTGATTTTCAAACTGAACGCACTCAGACATTTCTCTATTTACTTATTCTGATCAACATTAAACTGACACACAATATTTTTAGCGCAACGCAATCTGACTTTCAATAATCCCTACAAAAAAAAACGGCCCTGACTAACAATAACCTATACCTTTCATGAATCACGTACCTCACAAAAATCTTCGTTACTCGAATAACTGCAATACAGCGAGCGCCAATACTGCCAGCTAAATAAAAGATTCTAACTACTGAAGGCACTAACTACTGATAGGCACAGTTAGCAAATGAAAGATTTTGATAGAGAACAAACAATGTATTTACCTTAAAAATATTCAAAAGTCATAATACATATATATCAGTTCATGATATCCAGTATTACAAATTTACTCTTTCTGATGGACACATAACCGGATCGTCCGCTCTCAAAATTCTGCCATCTATCTCCTCACATCCACCACTGCTGGCGCCTCACCTCCAACTGCGCAACGCTACTCGCTGTTCACATCAAACTGCCCAACACTACAATAGCGAATATTCCAACAATGCCAACCAACCACAGACTGCACACAGCACAGCCAGTGATTTTCATATAGAGAGCTACGTGGCGTTACCAACATAAAAACCTAAACAGCCTACTTACAATAGTTATGTCGTTTTTCCTACTTCCGTGTATGATATTTCTGTATCCCATCATCAGAATGTAACGTGGTATGTAAACCGGTAAAGAGATTATTGGGCGAGTTTCGATTCATTTTAAGAACAGTACTTCGGTAGTAGCGTTACTCATATTAATTCAACCTATTATTATATTCTTTATTTTTCGAGCCATCTGACTGGTCTGATACAGCCCATCGCCACTTCCTCTCGTCGACCTTTCGCATCAGATCACCAGTTACACGCAACGTCTTCGATTATTTGTTGGATTTATTTCAATTCCTATCCACCCATCTAGTTTTTGTTTTGTATAGTTCCTTCTAGTGCCACGGAAGATCTATTATAATTAGTCCTCTCATACTTTGCCTTCTTGTAGTCAGTGTTTTCCAAATTAGTCCTTTTCTCGCCGGTTCCACAAAGGTTTCTTACCTTATCAGCGAACTTAATTTTCTCCATTATTCCGTAACAGTATTTCTCAAACGCTTCACTTACCTTGGTTCCGATTTTCAAACAATTCATGACTGAGTTTTAAGCAATGCTAAGTTCCGGACATTAATTTTCAGAATTAAGGACGTTGTTTAGTACTAAACTACTTCTAGCAAGGAATACTCTTTTTAGTCTTTGTATTTTGCTTCCTGTCACGTCTTTGTTTCGTTCATGATCCTCAAGTTTGATGTTAAGCTTGTCGCTCATTCCATTTCTCGTTTCTTTCGTCTTTCTTTGTGCTACTCTTCCGTCCGTGGTGTGTGGCCATTTACCGCAATTCGTCCTCACTTTAACTGAAGATAACAATATAATCGGGTTGGACATAATTTCATCTTGAATTTTAATCCCGCTCTTAAAATTTTCCTTTACTTCTGTCATTTCTTCTTCGATGTTCAGGATGAAGAGTAACAGAGAGAGACTCCACCCTTGCTTCAAAAATATAGCCGGCCGCGGTGGTCTCGCGGTTCTAGGCGCGCAGTCCGGAACCGCGCGACTGCTACGGTCGCAGGTTCAAATCCTGCCTCGGGCATGGATGTGTGTGATGTCCTTAGGTTAGTAAGGTTTAAGTAGTTCTAAGTTCTAGGGGACTGATGACCACAGCTGTTAAGTCCCATAGTGCTCAGAGCCATTTGAACCATTCAAAAATATCCCTTTCAAATCGACTGCTTCTCTCTTGATCATCCTGTCTGACTGTCCCATATTAGTTCTTGCAGATATTGTATATTACCCGTACTTCGCTGCAGCTTGAAAGCAGGAATTTACAGTTTTACAAGAATTTCAAACACATTGCAGAAATTTATACTGTCGAATCTTTTCCTAGGGCAATAAATCCAGAGAAAGTGTGCTAATAATTTTGAAGTACTGTCGTCAAAATCACGTGCAATGTCAGAGCTGTCTATCTGGTGTCTTTACGTTTATTAAGTCAAACTGATCGTCATCAAACGAATTCTCTATATGCTTTTCAATTCTTCTGTATATAACTACTGTCAGCAATTTGGATGCACGAAATGTTAAGCTGACTGAGCGATAGTTCTCTCACCTTTCTGCCTTTGTCTCTTACCTCAAGGATTTTAGAAACTGATAAGAGATTTTTTCTACAGTTTGTGAAACTTCCTGGCAGGTGAAAACTGTGTGCCGGACGGGGACTCGAACTCGGGACCTTTGCCTTTCGCGGGCAAGTGCTCTACTATCTGAGCTATCCACGCACGACTCACGACCTGTGCTCACAGCTCTACTTCAGCCAGTACCTCATCTCCTACCAACTCGGGTTCCGAGTTTTTGTTTCATTCTGGAGACATCCCCCAGGCTTCCTTCGAGGAGTGTTAGTTTTGCAAGTTTCGCAGCAGAACTTCTGTGAAGCTGGAAGGTAGGAGATGAGGTAATGGAGGAAATACAGGTGTAGGAAGAGAGAGCTAGTCGTGCTTGGGCTGCTCAGACGGCAGCCGGCACTGTATCTCGTGTTCGATCAGAAGGCGGGATGCCCTCTGTAATAATAATAATAAACTAAGTGAAGAATTCAACGATGTAGGCAGGAGTTTCAGATGACGTCGGGCCAGACCAAATGTCGAAGGAAAAAAAAAATTTCGGCAGATCTCTTAACTGCGAAGGGTAAAGGTTCCGAGTTAGAAACTCGCTCCGGCACACAGTTTTAATCGGACAGAAAGTTCGAAGTTACACTAAGATTCAATGAACATTATCCTTGTTCATCCTGGTGCTGATAACGCAATTCTCGGAAAACAGAAATAGTAATATCGATAATAATTGCTGTATTCTCAAAGACAATAGTAGAAGGCAGTGAGACATGTAAGTGTTTGAATGAGCGCAGGACTTCCGGAGGGCCCCTGGCTAATGGAAACCGTGCTAACGCTGCCAGCTGCTCCGCATGCGGGCCCTGTAGCAGTGAAATATTGCGGGCGATACCGCTTATTTCCCCGGAGCATGCAGGAGGGCGCAGGAGGAGCGCGCTCTGCCCTGCTGTGCATTCCCAATATGTGCCCGCAGGTCCTCGCAATCTGTCGATCGTCTTTCGCCCGCGGTGATTCCACTGAGTCCGGCACGTTTCTCCTCTCTGTGTGAGGAAATGAATCTTCAACCAACAACGCTGGGGGCAGTGTTCACATTATTCTTCATGATGGCTTCTCGCTGGCGGCAGTTCTTTTTTTGAAGTTCGTAAATGTCCGTTGAAACTTTTTTAAACTCTAAGGAACAGTCTTTTTGTCTCTTGGGAGTTGGAAGAGGGGAGAGACAGCGTTGTGAGTCCGCGCATTTTGATGGCCGCTGGCCGGTAAGTATGCGAGTAGAGCTAGAAACGTACGCAAGACCGATCACAGCGCACAGAAGCGCAAAAACTGAACACACAGACTGCCTACAAAGTACGTAGAAGCTGAGGAATTCCATGAAGGCACCTCAAACAACTGTCTTTACAAAACACTAGCGAACCCGGAAGTCATTCCCAATTGCCAAATATTTCCGTTTGGATACACGTCCTATTCTCTTGATGCCCCCTCTCTCTGACCCTCCCCTTATTCCGTCTCTCTTTGTTCATATCCTCCTCCTTTCCTCTCTCTGGCTGTCACCTCTTGTCCCCTGCCTCTGTCCATCTCCTCCTCCACCATATCTCTCTCCATCTTCTCCTTCCGACTATCTTTGTTCATCTCCACCTTTCCCCTCTCTACATCCATTTCCTCTGCCCCCCTCCCCCTCCTTTCTGTCAGTCTCCTCTTCCCACCATCTGTATAACCTTGAGCATTATCTATTGTTATTGTCAACGAAAACTCCATTCGAAAGTGTAGTCGTTCAAGTGAATGGTTAAACCGTCTGTGATAGGTGATATACGGGCTATGAGAGATCTCACCTACAGCTGGATCTGTGACGATAGTAGCTTCAGTGAGAATATTTTGCATAATTTCTGTTCTGACTTAACCACAAGCGCCAGAACGAAGATGAAGTACGTAAGAGAAGAGAATGCGGTGAAACGACGTCGGCCAATAGTGCGCAGGTTGGGACCGCGCCACGGCAGGAGCGACACCTGCATGAAGTGAATACAAACGCCGTTCCTTCCAGCCTCGGCCGCTCAGATCGGCTCCGTATACGGACTACAGTGGACAGGATTCGCCAAGCAGTATTAGCAACATTACACATAGCCGAGAACTGTAAATTATATTGCATGTCGCCCATCGTTTGCGACTACTCCTTGTAAATCTCCAAGTATTGTCAATTATGCTTTATAGAGATATAACTATTAATGTTATTTGTTTGAATTGTTTTATACTATTCCGAGAATGCAACATCCTTTAGGCACCCTATAAGCGACGAGTTCAAAAATGGTTCAAATGGCTCTGAGCACTATGGGACTCAACTGCTGTGGTCGTAAGTCCCCTAGAACTTAGAACTACTTAAACCTAACTAACCTAAGGACATCACACACATCCATGCCCGAGGCAGGATTCGAACCTGCGACCGTAGCAGTCGCACGGTTCCGGACTGCGCGCCTAGAACCGCGAGACCACCGCGGCCGGCTAAGCGACGAGTGGGCAAGATCTTACAATTTCAATCTGCAACCAGGCATTCTAACCATAATCCAATAATCCATAATCACAACTATTTTCTGTTGAAACCGACAGAAAGGAAGAGGAAAAACATCACACAGTTCTGTATACATTTTATTTTAACATTATGTATTAAGAGAAAATATAATACATAATTTTAAAATAATATACATATATAGGGTGAGTCACCTAACATTACCGCTGGATATATTTCATAAACCACATCAAATACTGACGAATCTATTCCACAGACCGAACGTGAGGAGAGGGGCTAGTGTAATTGGTTAATACAAACCATAAAAAAATGCACGGAAGTATGTTTTTTAACACAAACCTACGTTTTTTTAAATGGAACCCCGTTAGTTTTGTTAACACATCTGAACATATAAACAAATACGTAATCAGTGCCGTTTGTTACATTGTAAAATGTTAATTACATCCGGAGATATTGTAACCTAAAGTTGACGCTTGAGTACCAGTCCTCCGCTGTTCGATCGTGTGTATCGGAGAGCACCGAATTACGTAGGGATCCAAAGTGAACGGTGATGGACCTTAGGTACAGAACAGACTGGAACAGCACATTACGTCCACATGCTAACACCTTTTTATTGGTCTTTTTCACTGACGCACATGTACATTACCATGAGGGGTGATGAACACGTACACACACCACGTGTGTACGTGTTCATCACCCCTCATGGTAATTTTCAATTATGAAGTGGGATAGAGTGTGTCCCGACATGTCAGGCCAATAGATGTTCAATGTGGAGGCCATCATCTGCTGCACAATTGCAATCTCTGGCGTAATGAATGTCGCACAAGCCGCAGTACATCTGGTGTAATGTCGCCGCAGGCTGCCACAATATGTTGTTTCATATCCTCTGGGGATGTAGGCACATCACGGCACACATTCTCCTTTAACGTACCCCACAGAAAGAAGTCCAGCGGTGTAAGATCATGAGAACGGGCTGGCCGATTTATGCGTCCTCCACGTCCTATGAAACGCCCGTCGAACATCTTGTCAAGGGTCAGCCTAGTGTTAATTGCGGAATGTGCAGGTGCACCATCATGCTGATACCACATACGTCGACGCGTTTCCTGTGGGACATTTGCGAGCAACGTTGGCAGATCATTCTGTAGAGACGCGATGTATGTTGCAGTGCTCTCCGATACACACGATCGAACAGCGGAGGAGTGGTACTCAAGCGTCAACTTTAGGTTACAATATCTCCTGATTTAATTAACATTTTACAATGCAACAAACGGCACTGATTACTTATTTGTTCAGATCTGCTAACAAAACTAACGGGGTTCCATTTAAAAAAAACGTAGGTTTCTGTTAAAAAACATACTTCCGTGCATTTTTTTATGTTTTGTATTAACCAATTACACTAGCCCCTCTCCTCACGTTCGGTCTGTGCAATCGATTCGTCAGTATTTGATGTGGTTTACGAAATATATCCAGCGGTAACGTTAGGTGACTCACCCTGTATATATATTAGGGTGTCTCACCTAACTCTGCCACCTCAAATATTTCTGGAACAACAATAGATATTCAAAAAAGGTTTTCACCAGCATGAACGTACGGCAGGGGCTTAGGAAACCAAATACTATGTGAAATTTTAAAACGTAAACAAATACTACTTTCAACACAAAGTGTATTTTTAAATAGACACATCGCTGCTATTTCGTATGCAATCAATAGCATGAAAAATCACAAAAATAATGACGTTGGTTGCATCGCAATACGTTAATTACATTCCGAGAAGTTGACACTTGACATAAATGAAGCTTGTCCGCAGCTCGTGGTCGTGCGGTAGCGTTCTCGCTTCCCGCGCCCTGGCTCCCGGGTTCGATTCCCGGCGGGGTCAGGGATTTTCTCTGCCTCCTGATGACTGGGTGTTGTGTGATGTCCTTAGGTTAGTTAGGTTTAAGTTGTTCTAAGTTATATGGGACAGATGACCTTAGATGTTAAGTCCCATAGTGCTCAGAGCCATTTGAACCATTTTTTGAACCATAAATGAAGCACACAGCTAGCGTGCACCTCACGCTGTCGGTAGTCGTGATGTGATTGACGTCAGTGAAGAGTTCACTATAGTACTGTGCTCAGATCAGGGGCTGCCTACACTGGCGCCTGTATCCTGCCGTAAATATACCAATATCACCACGGCACGCTCTACCTTCAGGGTACAAGTGTCTCCTAATCTGGTCTGCTGAACTGCCCTCATACTGTAACGTAATTCACATACGTTGCCACAAGAAAACCTATTTTCTTTTGGCTTGTTACATCTCCTGTCATCTAGTCGATATGCCGGCCTTCAGTAATGAAGAAAAACTAGATATTATTTTAATTTATGGCGAATGTGACAGACATGGTTCAAATGACTCTGAGCACTATTTGTCTTAATTGCTGAGTTCATCAGTCCCCTAGAACTTAGAACTAATTAAACCTAACTAACCTAAGGACATCACACACATCCATGCCCGAGGCAGGATTCGAACCTGCGACCGTAGCGGACGCGCGGTTCCAGACTGTAGCACCTCGGCCGGCAAGAATGTGACAGACATGCAACCGCAGCTGTTACACTGTATGCTGGACGCTACCCAGATCGGCGGTGTCAGTCACGTCGAACCATTGGCAAGATCTGCAAGACACTCGCTGAAACAGAAAGCTGGGCTTCCACAAAACGTCGACGTACAACGCTAGCGACTGGCAATAGAAACGAAAGTGCTGTTCAGGCTGCTGTAGCGCACAGTTGGGTGTATGAGAAATTGCGCGAGCTGTAGGAATACGCCACTGTCAGATGGAGCAAAATCATGGTGCATCTGCTAAGGCCACCCGTTGCCTCTCAGTTGAAGTCCAATTGCTGTACCAACGTGCAGATTCCACCCCTTATCGCCAATGAACAGCAGTCAGAACTTTTGCAGAGTCCAAAATGCAGCAACGTTCGCTGAACGGTCGTTTGGGAGACACGATTGGCAGACCCTTGTCGCATGTGAGCAGTCAGTTGCTCAACAGTTGCTCTTGTATTCGCCAGTAAACATCTCCGCAGTCGTCGTTCACTCGTCTCGTCTCTGGCCCACGGTGCACCAAGTTGCCTCAACGCCCGATTTGGATAGCGCCATTTTGCCATGCACGGTGTACTTCGGCGGCACGCGAACAATTTACAGCCTTAGCCGTGTCGGAATGCTTCTATCCTTGGCCCAAAAAACGATCATCATGGCTGTTTGGACGTCAGATAATTCGGTCAGTTTCCGCATTAAGACAACGGCTGCACTCTTTTATGCATCCCTCCGCATCCCTGGCACGCTTTATATACCCTCCAGAGCTAGTGCTGCGACCTGCTGTCTGTGAACGTTTATTGCGCTTTGAGGTCGAACATTGGCGTATATGGCGTGTAACTTCTGAAAGCAGTATGGTCTGCAGTACTTTTCGAGTCATTCTCTGGGTGATTTCCTCATTCCAGAAGGCGTAATGGATCAACACAGTATGCATCTAACCTAGTGGAGCATGCAGTTTCTTTTTCCTCTGCTAGCAGAACAATGAAACGTGTCACACAGTTCACAATGTATGTGCGTGGTTCGAAGAGCAACAAGATGAGTTTAATGCGCTCCCCTGGCTACCAAATGACCCGGATTTAAATCCCTTGGAGGATCTGTCAGATCACTTCGATCGGGCTCTTCTCGCCATCAGTCCCCAACTAAGAAAGCTAGCGAAGCTGTCTGCACTGTAAAAGATGGAAATTCACGTTTTTAACAGGTGCTCAATTAATGTGATAGTTTTAATGATTGGTTAATTTCTGAATATTCAGTGGGTTCCCCTGGCGTTAGTATGAGTAGTTCAGACCATTTTAAACTGGAGTGGTTCGTGTCCCAAACGTATGGTGGCGCAGAAATGTTTAAGCCTGTCTCAAGCAGAAACCAGGAAGGACAGGTCTTCCTCGTTTCCAGTGAATATATAGCATTGTTAATTCTTGTTTCTTTATGGATGTACACAATAAGGTAATAACATGATACAATACAACATTTTTCCTATATAACTGTAATAAAATAACTGTAACTGAATAAATTATTAGCCTTAACTGTACTCCACTTTCTGAGATTTAATTTTTCTTGCCATGTATTTGCTTATTGATCGTTTGTCACCGGTCCTCCCTCCAGTGGCTGTAACACTATGGGGGTTTCATACATTGTTTTACCATAACGTAGCTTGTTAATCACTTTCATCAATGACTACACGTCGTCTGTTCTCTTCTGTTTTTGAGATAAATAATTTATTTGTGTCCCATGCGTACGTGAACGACTTATGTTGGTGTTTCACAGACTCTTTAGTTCCTTTATTTTCATTTTCCTCTTGTAGGTCATAAGACCGAAACTGGTTACCGGTCCACGTAAATAAAAATGTGATCAATTCTGCGAATACTACAATTTAATTACAGTTTTACGTGACGAATCGCCGGCCGAAGTGGCCGTGCGGTTAAAGGCGCTGCAGTCTGGAACCGCAAGACCGCTACGGTCGCAGGTTCGAATCCTGCCTCGGGCATGGATGTTTGTGATGTCCTTAGGTTAGTTAGGTTTAACTAGTTCTAAGTTCTAGGGGACTAATGACCTCAGCAGTTGAGTCCCATAGTGCTCAGAGCCATTTTGAACGTGACGAATCCGAGTCAAGGAAACACCACCTGTAAAACAAAAAAACTTCATGGAAAATGTTGGTTCGTCAATACATTTTTTTTTCCTTTTGCTGATTCGAGGTATGCTGCTTCGGGATGGTGGTCCGCAACTGTACTATATGGAGGAAATTTGATATTTTTTTTTTATTTTTTAGCCTTAGTGGCATAAATATACAATTTTTGCTGCAGTGGTTATCGCTTTCGGGTTGACACGCCCATTCTCAAACCACGTACCTTGTTATTAAGCGTAACTGCCCATACAATAAGGTGCCAAAAAGAACGAATTGCTTCTGTACAGAAAGTCAAACTGTGGGCTACAAGTACTCCCATCGAAAAGGTAGCCTAGGTGTCTACTGTATTCCCACCACCGCGGGGCGGAGGGGAGGGGTAGAGGTGACAAGCTGCTAACAGCAGCCATGTTGCCGCTCTTCAATGGCGAAATGAAATGAAATAAGGTACTATTTTTATTATTTGATGGTGTGGTTAACACTATGACAGTGAGGGTCACGACGACACATCCGTAAAGTCCCTTGAGGTTAGGAAAGCAGGAAGAATGGAGGAGGCCAATGTTGGGCTGGAATGTATAATAGGAGGCCGAAGAAGAAATTAGGGAATGTACTTCAGCAGGCTTGGCGAGGTGTGGGAGCTTTGATCTAATAAACTTGTGTGCGTCCTAGGGGTATAAACTGTAAGATAGGCCGGATTTCTGGACCAGGAAGAGGGAGACTTTTGAAACTGCCATCGGATAGGATATGGAGGGTGGGAGGGGGGAGTGTGGCGAGGAAGTAGAATGTGTTAGTATAGGCCGCTTCACGTATCCTAAGGTGTCCCACGTTATTTTCGTCGTCCTTAGGGGACGACATACCATAGAGACAGTAGAATTGTGGCACTGCCCTCCTGGAATACCCGTTCTCTGAAGTCACCCAGCAGCTCCTTTACTATGAATGAACTTCAGCATTAACATCTGCAACGACTGTCTTTAACGAAATCCGCTGTAACATAAAGAAAGTATCATTTAGATGGTTGAAACCGACTATGTTAATTCGAATTTATGTTTATGCTCACTATCTGAAGACGAAATTGTAATTAACTTCATATGTTCTGCGTCACCAGAGACCATTAAGAAGCCTGTGGATGATCAGAGGTTAAAGGGGGTTAGTGAAATGCCATCTGAATCCACAAATCTGTGATCCGTGTATACTGAAATTACGTTAAGTACTCTTCCATCCGTTGCAGCTCTGACGATAGATTTGTGTCTGAATTGTTTTACTATGTGGAAATGCATATAGTCAGTAATGAAGATCCTGTTAAGTAATGCATTGTGTAATGATTTTCAGTTGCATCAAGTTTAAAAAAAAAATTTCGGGCACTCACAATGTTTCTTGGTATTGGTTGCTTCGGAAGTGATTTTGTACATTCTGCAGACGAAAACTAACTTTTGTTCAGTAAAAGCATAACTTCGCGGCCGATCTCACCAAAATTTGACTCAACGTTGCCTGTCGTATTTCTTACACGCCGTCATAATTACTGAAAAATATTTAAGTAAATTTGATGGCAGTCGTTTACATGACAGTTGGAAGTAAATCAAGAGACGCGCGATAAAGCAATGATAACACTGGACGCTGCGCCTATCACAGCCTGAACATCGCGAATGACGGTATTCGGAAACTGCGTAATTGCAAAGCCAATAAAATATGACTCAAACGTGAGGCAATTCCCGGTAAGACTCAATTAGAATGTTCGTGTAATGGCGTGGAAAACTTGGGGGACGGGCACGTGGCCCTTAGCGACGCATTTTTAAATAATGGCCGAATGCGACGAGTTGTTCCGTAAGGAGACACACTGCCACCGCGGATCTCGCCGTAGCTCTGTTCCTGCGGCATTGAAAGACAGCCCTGCTCACTGCGCTGCACGTTAGGGCGAATGTAGGGGCACACTACGTGGGCAATAGTAGTGATTCAGTATACCAATAATAAACGTACTAACAGTTCACCCCCAAGAGTTGCTAATAGCAAACATTGCCTCAGGTACTGCAAAACTACTATATTTATTTGGTCTCAAAACCGCTCTCGGATTCTTGGACCATCGTCAGATGACAAAATTAAATTTTACGGAATAATATGAAAGGTTTCTTGCTTAAAATTGTTCTCACGTTCTGCCAAACACCAACGTAAAATTCATTTAGTGTTAAATACTTCCGTACTACAACCGGTCTGTCCTCAGGCCGTAAGCAAGCATCCTGTATACCACGGGGGAGAACACATGCTTTCCACATCCAATTGTCAATATATACATATCCGTCTGCTGTAATGCTCACGGAAGGCCACACGTTAAGGTGTTACAATGTACCTTCTCTCTCCGGTGTATAAAAGCTTATGTTCACTTGTACTTAATGCACCGCAGCTGATTGAGACAAAGAATCAGTTCCGAAGAACAATGTTTACCGCAAGAATACAAGTAGTTATATCTGTATCATTACTGCACTGTGTTAAGTCCAACCACGATAAAAATACGTAATTGATGAATTAATGATGCACTGTAGATAGCAATAATTTTTAATAATTAAATAGCTGAACAAATTTATATTGCAGAATAATTTAAGTCGCCAGCTCGAAAACGAACAAAAGATAAATTTGGTTAATGACTGACATGACTTTGAAATCACGCAATAACTGCCACTGGATAACGATGTTAATTTGGAATTCACTTACATTATTTACAGTTACGTACACCAATAACAGGTAGCGACCAGCAACACTTTATGTCAGTTGTAGTGAGTTACGTAACTCACGGTAATATCTGTAAATTTGCAAAAAATGACCACAACTAATAACTGTTCATTAACTGTTATATCCCAAATTAAGGTCGTAAAATATTTCGTCTATAGCAATTACCAGCTGGCAATAACAATGTTATGAAGATAAAGTTACTTGAAATTATCCGCGAAACACGAAATAAAACCATAAAATTATTTTGGCTGCAACATCTTCAGCATACATTCGTTATTGAAATATAAATTGCTTATAAATAAGTTTTGGTTTAACTGATTGCCTGCAGTAATAGTGAAACAATGGGTGAATTACTATCTGATCCCAATAATTATTTGAATGTGAGTTAACTGTAACATTAATTAGATTTATCTTCTATTAATTATTTCTTTCACTCGTGAATTTCTCGCGAGTTTTGGTGAAGGGATGGGGCTCTTCTGATGGTTATGACTTGGGTCAATTAGCTTCACTCACTAAGTTTATAATTTGACTAAACAACACTATCATGTTTAAAAAAATTATCTACTAAGCTAGCAGGCGTCGTGCAGAACTTCGTTCTTTGTATACAGTTTTGTTCCAATATTTCGTGTAGAAGCACACAACATACTGCCGATTACACAACTGGTTAATACTTATAAGTCCAACAAAAGATACATAAACACACAGATTTCCTTGAATAAAATACTAATGGTTATACATGCTGCACATCGTAAATAACAATGAACATTTATGACACTCATATGTATAAAAGGTTAACGATCTGTACCTTATGTGAATTAGCATATTTGTGTATTGCGTTGACACTAATAAACCGCAAATTAGTATCAATTTATATTAATGCATTTTCATATGTGTGAAATGATCCAAACCTTACGTTTTGTATACCTATTGTTTTACAGTGATCTTTGACGGATGCAGTACATTTCAGTTTAATGTAAGTGGAATACAGAAAATACTTACGTATGTATGGTATATCTATGGCTTAATGCAATATGTATCCACATTAACAGCTGGCTTTTAATTCTCTAAGGGATATATTAATCATCATAGACCTACGAGTGTAATATGTTGGCTGACAATATTTAGGAATATAGTTGCATACAGAACACGTTATTAGTCATAACGGACTCCAGAAATGGAAATTAATACTGTGCGGAGTGGCTGCGCGGTTAGAGGTGCCATGTCACAGATTGAGCGGCCCCTCCCGCCAGAGGTTCAAGTCCTTTCTCGGGCATGGGTGTGTGTGTTGTTCTTAGCATAAGTTAGTGTAAGTAGTATGTGAGTCTACGGACCGATGACCTCAGCAGTTTGATCCTTTAGGAATTCACACACATTTGAACACGGAAATTGTTACAACAAATGTTGGCTCAAAGCAAACCAAATACTCGCAGATTAAAAGAACACCTGTATACAGGGTATGTCTAATTTGAATCGACTGAATTTTTAAAAATGTAAGACAAACACTCACGAATTAAAGCAACAGGTATATAAATGTATACTTAATATGAACAGACTGAATACTTAATAGTGGTATAACTAACGCAGATTGGCCACTTATATAGACAAATTGCTGAAACCACATCGAACACTAGCTGATTAAAACAAATCATAAATTCACTTTGGAGGCACCTGTGTTGCACGTTTATTGTAGTGATAATAGTGGGAATGAAGTCGTAAGGTGCTAGGCAGAAATTACATTACCCTTTTTGGTTAAAATAATTTATAACAGGGTAATAAGAACTTCTACATTAAAACCAAAAAACCTTGTTTTAATTTTCACAGGATGAGTAACACATCGTGTGTACTTCATATTACAGTTTATGATGGCATCGTCCCACGAGAAATATCAGTTTAACAGTGCAGTGGTGGTCCACATTAAAGCAAGCTAAAAAACTGTCACCAGTTTCATAGACCTTAGGTAACAACTATACAAGTTAAAGCCTGAATTAGAAACCTTAGCTGTGGTTTCACGTAAGTCAACTGCAGACTCCGCCACACACCATTAGGTGGCTTGCGGAATATGATGTAGATAGTTGCAGAAGAATGAATGACCCGCCAGGGTAGCTGAGAGCACTAATGCGCTGCTTCCTGGACTCCGGTAGGCACGCCGGCCCCGGATGCAATCCGCCTGGCGGTATGCCGGTATGCCGGCCAGCCTGGATGTGGTTTTTAGGCGGTTTCCCACATCCCGCTAGGTAAATACCGGGCTGATCCCCACATTCCGCCCCCGTTACACGACTCACAGACATTTCAAAAACGTTCGCACTATTTCATGACTTACACTAGACACAGACAGTTGGGGTACAGTCATTCCGTCCTGGGTAGTTCAGGGTGGCGGCAGGAAGGGCATCCGGCCACCCTCTGCCACTAACATTGCCAAATCCATCATAACACGGCCGACTCTGAGTTCCTGCGGGATAAAGGCCTACAGGAAAAGAAAAGTTGCAGAAGAATGAATCTGCAGTTACCATACAAATTATTAAAACTTGAAAACCGCGTTATAGCGAAGTCCATTGCAGTCGACAGATCTTAAAAGGAGCAACAATCATTACATAATTTGTGCCAGTCAACACTTTAAAATTTAAAGATTAAATACACAGTCACCAAATAACGCAATTCTCAGGCAAACAGCCTTTTCAAGCAGTCTGTGTCTACAGCGGCTAATGCATCTCTTTAGCAGGAGATGCCGGCTTCGAACCTCTGTCCGGCAAACATTTTTCATTCCTCCCCGCTGATGCCACACAAAGTCCTGATGCAGCTGATATCAATAATCCCTACCTTTTCCATCCTTTTCTCCCCACTCTTTCAATTTACATCTTTCACAGCTGCGGGTATTGCGTGGTGTCTGTTCTTTCCGACATCTCCGAAAGAACAGACACCACGCTTTTGTATAGCCATCTTAGACACACCTACAGCCCATTGCAACGGTGCCTGTCATTGCGTGCGGCGTCGCCCGCGACACCTCGCGAAGGCTCACCATACAAGACCGCGGCCCACGGCGACGGGCAAGGGTCCAAATAGCCTCACGCTTGCCTCGCTAGAAACCCTCTCAGAGGAAATTTGGAGAGAACAGTCGAATTGTCCAAGAAGTGTAAGGCACAGCAAAACCACCGCAAAATAAATTGATAAAAGCGCGCAGGACAACTCATTTATTAAGATGAGTAGTTTGTTATTATTATGTGGGGTGTCAGTTTTGGTGTTTTGCATACCCGCATGATGCTTAAGTACAATTTCTGGTGATCTACAGAGAAGGGAAGTACCCAATACTATCATGCAAGTTAATTAAAGGAAATGATAATATCACGCAATGAAAATGTCTTAGTGAATGGAAAAATAAATAGGCGTGTCTCATCAAACATAACAATATTGGACTGCATCACGGACACAGGCATATTAATGAAAGCAGGGATCAGCCAACTGTTAGCTGTAATAAATGGACACTGTGACAATCACATTTGTTATCGTAAAGTAAAACACACGAGCTACCGACTGATATGAAATGCTGACGATTGAATACTTGGACAAGACGTTTGTAATGGTGACCTGTAACCTTGCCACATGTCCGTAGACACGACAGATTCAAAGGTATGCAGGTAACACACAAATACAAGCACTGACTGTAAGGAAGGTTAGTAACTTGCAGGAAAAACACTGGGAAATAGGCTCGAATACCAAAGCATATAATTAAAGCAAACTAGCTGGTAACGAAGTATTAAAGCGGAGTGACTGGCTCCTTAAGGAACTGAACTAATATGAAGTTATCTATGCTGAATAAATCCGCTCCAGTTGTACTTGACGGTTCCTTTATTTGGATAAAATAGTGCAAATGACCGGGGTTTCAGGTTGTAAATTTCAACTTCAGGCGCTTTACATCCTGAAATTCGGGTCGGGTGTACGATTTTATCTACACAAAGGGTTTGTCAAGTTCAACTGGAGCAGATTCATTCATCACGAAAAATTTTAGCAACAGTTGTTGATGTTTCGCAAAGAGAATATAATACCACGTTATTACAGAATTGGTGATTTCAAGGATGGCACATCTTATCATTCTCTTAGTGTAATGCGGAAGGCAGTGGGAATAGGGTTGGGGGCCTTCAGCTCAGCTCTCACTCTGTCGACAATATTCACCTGGAAACTTCTTTCTGAGCGATCGCAAGGTCCGCCTCATCAGTGGCGTAGCAATAACACTTTACTCCATGATCTCCCAGCGGCAAGTGTTTCTCTGTCACCCAGCATGAAGTGTACTCTTCCATAGCGTAAAGTGAAGTGTTCTCATTGTGAATGTTCTATAACTTGGCTGGCTTTTTGCCAGACCAGGTACAGGCCGGCCACTTACGGCATGAACTGCGAGTTCCGTACAATAAAACCCAAGTAAAGAGTTAAATGATCTCCTACTCTTTTTGCTATTTTCAGTCAATGGTGCTCAGAGATTTGGAGGAGAGCAGCACTGCATAATTTGGAAACGGTCTATAAGCCAACTGACCTGTGGGCACATCCAAGAAGTGCGTGACCTACAAAAAATTAACAGTGATAACCAACCAGAGCTCTGGATTCTGAAACTTTAACCGAACGTTACTTCGAGGCATCGTAACGAAGACTGACACGGTCACCTGGGAGTGATACCTGGTTAGAGATCTCTTATCTTAATAAAAGGCTTCAACGAAAATTACTGTGTTTATTCGACAGAAAGCAGCCATCCCAAGGCCCTCCTGGAGAGAGTGGAGTGAGGGGAACGCAATGCTTGTCCGTTTTATCTGAGGCTGCAACTCCTCCTCGGATTCTGAACATTTTTATGGTAGTCAGCTCCTCTTAAAAGGGTTCTTATCTTAAGCTATCCAGCCATTAGGATTTCAACTGAGCAGTCCGGTCTCCGTACCTTCAAAGAGAAGTAAGCAGAAAGCAATAAAAGTCACTGGAGGCAGTGAATCTCGATTGTAGTTATTGTATGGACGGATAGTAATCGACTATTTGATAGAGGGAAACGAACATAAAACATTCTGAAGTTCGATTGGGGACAGTTTCGGAGAAAAATGGCTACCTAACATTATCAACACATATTTTTCAAAACACACGGACGGTTTGATTATGTACAGCATGTCGTAGCCGAGAATAACAAAAGAACTAAAAGCATTTGCCAGTAGTTCTTCAATTTAAACTCACCAGGAAACAATTTTTAACCTACGTTTTTACTTTTTGCGTTAAATGTTGCATGATCACAAAATCGGTAGAGGGATATTTTCCAATTTCTGTTAACTGGAGGAAGATAATATAAGCTAGAGACAGAAGTTGTGCAGTTAACTATACACTCTGTAAGTCTGTCGTTCAGGAAAATAATTTCGTGGATGAGCTGTGATTTGAGAGAAATTTTCCGATTACGTATTGTAGACATAGGCTTTGCAAGTCCACCAAGTGATCGGTTTACGGTAGTCCGTTATTTGTCGGCGATATACAGGGTGATTATAACTAAACTTGAGAGAACCCCCATGAAAAACGGAAGATCGTAGGAGAATGAAACTTAGTGAAGTATTTGTAAGGACATGCGGAACAGAAGTAACGAACAAACCATTGAAAGAAATTTATTTCAGTTTCCACAACAGGGAGTAATATTTGTTAACTGCGTACCACGTTATCGTTCCAGGCAACAAACGCTGCTCAATGCGACGACTATCTTCCTCTACCACGGTCTTGAAACTGACTAGAGATAGCATTTCACAATTGGCTGCAGCACTTTTCGTGTGTTGGACGACGGAATGTTAAACTGTCGTGACACAGCTCGTGTGTTGCTTCAAGGTCGCTCATTGCGTCCTCCTTTCCCAGCCATGGCTACAGTAATTTTTTCAAACGTTTTCGGCGTAACTGACTATCGGCTTCTCCCAGGAGCAATTCCTGTATCGCCAGTTTCATGCTCTTCGACCCAGGTGAGGAAAGAGGATGTCTTCGTATTCCTTTAATGCGACGATACTCGCTAACGTGCAGCAAGATAGTCGCTGTCGCTTTGATGAAACAGCTTTATGAGTAAAGCCCTGCTCACGTTGTCCAGATCCATGCTGACTCTATGCAACTGCAGTGCACAATGACGCTTGCGTTTCAAGCCTACTTGGCAGTAACTGTATCGGCGCTTGGCGGCGAGTCATGAGATCAAAATTACTGTCAACACAAATGCTGATTCCTCTAATTTTGGGTACCCGTACGCTACAGTTTTCCATCTATAATGGCTCAAGTGCAAAAAGTTTGATTGTAACCACTCTGTACATCGAAATTTTTCCGGTAATGCTGCTGTATGTAAAGCTTTCATCTTCCGACCAAACATCAAATTCACTAAAAATTAGGTATCTGTTTCTCTATACGCAGTGAAAATACTTCGAACTGTTGAAGCTTTGTGGTAATATAATTCCCAATTTCATGTATTCGTCACCACTCAGAAGTTTCATAACGTTTGTGATTAGGACGTAAATGTGTAGTAATATTCTGTGGTGATGTTATTTCCCTTTCATTGCTCAAGAAAGGGTTTATTGTAACTTCGAAATCCATTAGAAATGACGTTATCTCCTTATTTCTTTTTAAAATGAACAGCACATACAAGTTTCATAAAAAGCAAAGATAACATTAATGTGTTGGCACTGTAGAAGCCTCGAGATTACAGGAGGTTCTCAAATGGTCTGAGAATGCTTGTTAAGTCTTCCACAATTTTTTCAGTAAAATCGCTTAATAACTATTTACTCAGAAGTCTACAAGACCAGATAAAAAATAAAAGGATCCGGACAAGAACATACCAGTCACAGCACTCCAATGCTTTCATTTCCTCCATTACTTGAATCATGCGTTCGAACGCAGTACAGACACTCTCTTATATCGACAGTCCACGGCTACTGCATTTACATCTTCATCGCTAACAAACACGTTTTCCACAGATATGAATAACTACAATCATGTAAATATTCCTTTTACCGAGTTCCGTATTTTCTTCCAATGCTCTTCAGTTTGTTATTGAACTCGTTGTTGTTCATTGACAGAGGTGGAATTTGAATTACGAAAGGAGGTTACACTACTTTGTCCAGTATATTACAATCCAATACTTTTCATCATGCTTCTCTTTAGTATCTTGGATCTTGTGCCATTTGATTTCCTTTGCATTGATGATAAAACACATTAATGAAGTTAAAACGCAAATAATTATTTAAACGTTACAAACGGTTTAGCTAACAGAGTTTGAGGTGTAAAGAAAGCTTACAAGACCATTAATTCCGCAGGAACTAACAATACAAACATCAGCATGCTCTCATTCCTTCAGCAGAACACCCGATATATTTTTCCCGTGCGGTGTCACACCCGCCTAACCGCTATCAGCTGACCTATGCTTACGTTTATTCCATGTTCTTTGTTCAGTTCTCCGGTCTTCTCTTTTTGCTAGAGAGCCATGTCCCTCCGCCAAAGTATGGAGACGTATTTGTTTTTTTTTACTTTCACTTTGATGAGAGACACGAATGGTAGCATGAAGTAATTAAAAATGAATACATCATCAGCGGCTTCATAGCGCCTTCATATGCTTATAGCACGTACATAAAAGTACTAGTCGAGACAATTATAAGGATTTTACGGAACATACTAAGAAGCTCTAGTAGCTAATCTAAAGGTTAATAAATATAACGTTTAGAATGTTGTTTTTCACCAATATCTAGTACGCCCATGCCGTGGTCGGAAGAAAATATACCCGCTTTGCCACGCAGGTTTTCAATAAATGCAAAATTGTGCTCGTGTCCCTCTTCGATTGTGATTTTTAACGGCACACAGAGTTGTTCACTACGTGATAACTCCCTATCTACAGGTAAACGTTTTATTGTAATTCTCTTGAGATATGTATTAGTTTAAAAACAATACATAGTACGTCATGTAATGAGCTTTCTTGTTTTAAGTAATTCCAGAGTAATTAATAAATAAAGCGGAAAATAGTCGCAGTTTGTCAACAGTTTTGCTTAGAACTTTCCCTATAAATAAACATGCTTAATTTGCAGCAGTCTTTTTATTTCATAGCGTATGTCAATGAGGAGATCCCGAAATCAGATACTGGATTGCAGGGCGTGTCCAAGAGAGGATATAGACTCAAATCATAATTTAGTAGTGATAAAGAGTGGTCTGTTGCTTAAGAGACTTGTCAGGGCGAATCAGTGCTTTAAAGAATTGGATGCGGAAGTACTAAGGAATGAAGAGATACGCTTGAAGCTCTCCAAGTCCATAAATACTGCGACAAGGAATAGCTCAGTAGACAGTAGAGTTGAAGAGGAATTGGTGTCTCTAAAAACTGCAATCATAGAAGCTGGAAAGGAAAACGTAGGTACCAGGAAGGTAGCTGCGAAGAATCCATGGGCAACAAAAGAAATATTTGTTGATCGATGAAAGAAGGAAGTACCAAAATCTTCAGGGGAAATCAGCAATACAGATCTACAAGTCACTTACGAGTGAAATAAATAGGAAGTGCAGAGAAGCTAAAGCGAAACAGCTGCACGAATAATGTGAAGAAATCGAAAAAGGAATGGTTCTCGGAAGGACTGACTCAGTATATAGAAAAGAGAAGAAATCAGTCGGTGAAACTGAAAGCAACGGTTGTATCCTTAGGCCTTCAGCGGGAATTACACTGTTAAATGCAGGGGAGAGACCGGATAGGTAGAATGAATACATTGACGGCCTCTGTGAGGGGGAAGATTTGTCTGATGATGTGATAGAAGAAGAAACAAGAGTCGATATAGAAGACATAGGGGATCCAGTATCAGAGTAAGAATTTAAAAGAGCTTTGGAAGACGTAAGATCGAATAAGTCCGAAAGGATAGATAAAATTCCATCAGGATTTCTAAAACCTTTGGGGAAAGTGGCAACAAAACAACTACTCATGCTGACGTGTAGATTATATGAGTCTAGCAGTATACCATCTGACTTTCAGAAGAACGTCATCCACACAGTTCCGAAGATTACAAGAGCTGAAAATTTCGAAGTTTATCGTATCTGCTTAACAGCTCATGCATCCAAGTTATTTATAAGAATAATATAGCCATAATGGAAAAGAAAATGAGTACCTATCAGTTTGGCTTTAGGAAAGGTAAAGACACCAAAGAGGCAATTCTTACTTAGCGGCTGATAGTGGAAGCAAGACTGAAGAAAAACCAAGACACGTTCATAGGACTTACCTACCTTGAAAAAGCGTTCGACAATATAAAATCGTGCAAGATATTCAAAATTCTGAGAAAAATAGGAGTACGCTGTAGGGAAAGACGGATAATACAAAATATCTACAAGAGCCAAGAGGGAACAGTAAGAATAGAAGACCAAGGGTGGTCAGATTAAAAAGGATCTAAGACAGGGATGTAGTCTTTCGCCCCTATTGTTCAATCTGTACATCGAAGAAGCAATGACAGAAGTAAAAGAAAGGTTCAAGAGTGGAATTTAAATTTAGGGTGAAAGAATACCAACGGTAAGTTTCGCTGATAATATTGCTATCCCCAGTGAAAGTGAATTAACGTTGTTACCATCAGTGAAAGTGAAGAATAATTACAGGGTCTGCGGAATGGAACGAGATCAAATCGAAGTTAAGTAACGGAAGTGAGAACAGCGAGAAAGTTATCATGATTGATGGTCACGAAGTAGATGACGTTAAGGAATGCTGCTCTCTGGGCGGCAAAATAATCCATGACGGACAGAGCAAGCAGGACATCAAAAGCAGACTAGCAATGGCGAAAAGGGGATTCCTGGCCAAGAGAAGTCTGCTAATATCAAATACAGCCCTGGATTTAAGAAAGAAATTTCTGAGAATGTTCATTTGGAGCACAGCACTATATGGTAGTGAAACGTGGGCTGTGGCAAGACCAGATCAGAAGAGAATCGAAGCACTGGAGATGATTCAGAATTATTTGATAACATTTGAGGATAATTTTATTGGTTGCTATTGTGGGAACTTACTTCCGATATTACATTTACGTAGTTCATCAAGTGCACTGTGTCATAATAAGGAAAACTAATACGTTAGATTGACATCGGTCACAAAAACTCGCGCTTCATTCCTCTCAAGTGACTACATAATTATTCTGAGACAGCGTTTCACATAATCGACGCAATTAAACACAATGGAAGCGAAGAAGGACAATAAATGTTTACTATATGAAATGTAGTAAACGTTTATGTAAAATCATTATTGGCACCGATAATCGAAAGGAGTTTGATTTGTATTATCATTGTTAATTTACTCACGGTGGAGATGCCGACAAATATCGTTTTGAAATGTATGTGCCGCCCTTTAATATTCTTTCACGAAACAATTTCACAGTGTACATCAGCACCTATAAAGACATCTACATACAACCATATACGAAAGTTGCTTAACTGATCTAAATCCATTTCAGTGTCACTGAATAAATCAGCGCTGTGAGTCGTTTTATAAGACTTTTTTTACGATACCATTTATACTTTACTTCCTAATTTTATAGGCCTTATGATAAATATGTGAAAACCTCAAAACTATTAAAATTGCAACACCACGTAGTTAATAACGAAAGTTTAGTTACTGTGCGTGTACTCTATAGGAGGGAGAATACACCATTAAGTTGGTAGGTGAATTGTGGATGTACAGGATGTGAAATTTCGTACAAAAAGCTTCGAACTCTGGGAGTGCAAGTGGTCCTAAACAGGCTGTGCATGGAATCGAACTGAGCTTGTATGATACGTGTGCGTCACACCATGCTGATTCAGCTCTTATGCCAGAGTCCATCAACCACAGTGACAGGCTGTTATTATGCGAGAGAACAGGCGAACATGCTGGCCATTGTGACAGACGAACAAGTTTTGTAACGAGGTAGGCCAAGGAAGCATAGAAGCGCTGTCAAGTTGTCTTGTGGAAAGAAAGCGTCACGGAGGCCTCTAAGATAGGGCAAAGTTACCGAACTTACCCTATCACAAATGTAACGGCTGCTGTCCAGATTACGCGCTATGCGAACCAGAGACGATTGTGTTATGCCCTGAAACACACCCTAACCAATCACCCCAGGTGGTGAACCGTATAAAGATGCAAACTGGCATGAAAGAGTTATCAGTCTTCTGACTGGTTCGATGCTGGCGGCTACGAATTCCTCTCCTGCGCTAAGCTCTTCATCACAGAATAGTATTGGCACCCTACATCGTCAATTATTCGTTGGCTATACTCCAGTCTCTGGCTTCCCTTGCAGGTTTTACCCACTACAGCTCTCTTTAGTACCATGGAGATTACATCTCGATCAGCACACGTGCTATCATCATGTTCCTTCCTAAGGTTATTGTTTTTCGTATGTTCCTTCCTTCGTCGATTTTACGGAGAGCCTCCCCATTCTTTAGCTTATCAGTCCAACGACCGTCTGCAGCACCACATCTGAAACACTTCAGTTATCTACTGTTCCAGTTTTCCCATTGTCTGTGATTCACTAGCATGCAATCCTGTGCTCCAAATATACATCCTCATTAATTTATTGTATAAAATCAGTTGTAGTAAACTGAAACAGGTCACTTCCAAACCATATTTGAAGAACACATCACCGCCTTTCGGTATAAAAATTCACACAAATATTCGATAGCCTTCCATACAAAAGATCGGGGACATCCATTTGACGTTTTCCTTTATTCAGTGCGTGCAATACTTTTACGTAGCATGACCTAAACGTATTACGCACATTGAACAAACGACACAAGATGTCTCTATACTAGAAACTAGAAATCCATATCCACAGACAGAAACTCTGGAATAATCTGCTCAGTCATTAAACAGGCCCAGACAACTTTTTCAAAAGCTTTGTGAAAGTGCTTACAGCATTTTCGTATTCACAATTTCAGTGCACAGCAACTTAATTACCCTACTGCATTCATTTCCTGTAAGTGCAACCTACAATATACAGGGGGAGTCACTAACTATTGCCACCAAGAATAACTCCGAAAGTATGATAGTAGCAGAGAAATTTATGGGACAAATGCTGCATGGGACACCGGGGACCATAACATGAAGTTGGTTTTCAGTTGCTAGGTGGGGTCGAGTCAGATATATGAAGGCCAACTTTGTTTTTTGAAGTGGGATGCTATAGTTTGGTACTTATTATCTGATAACGGTTATTGAGACGAATCAAATTATGTGCAATAGTAAAGTTTTAGAAGGTCAACAAAGTTCACAAAGGTGGCATGAACATCCATTTACAGAAGGTGTTCGAACTGATGACTATTGGTATCAATGCAATGCTTCTGAGCATGGACTGAGTGGTATTCCTTAGCACATCGGCACTTATCGAAGCACATGCTCTGACGATTCTCTCTCGCATATATTCACGTGTAGTTTGAACATATTTATAAACAATGTCTTTTACGAATCACCATATGAAAAAATCCAAGTGTGGCGAACGAGGAGCTGCTCTATGAAATAGGGGCCTATAATTTTGTCCTCCAGAACCCCACACCATACATTCACCGACCACGGTTTTTGGTGTGCAACTTCCCGCAGCCAACATGGATTTTCAGTTGTCATGCAAATTAACATTTCCATGGTCCGTGAATGTAGCCTCCTCACTAAATAAAATAAATTTAATAAATGTGTCATCCCTCTGAATCTGAAGTTGAGCCAATCGGCAGAATTTAGTGCGACGCATACTATTCGAACCAGTTAATTCTTGGTGGAGACTGATAAGGTTGTGCCGGCAGAAGTGGCCGTGGGGTTAAAGACGCTGCAGTCTGGAACCGCTAGACCGGTACGGTCGCAGGTTCGAATCCTGCCTCGGGCATGGATGTTTGTGATGTCCTTAGGTTAGTTAGGTTTAACTAGGGGACTAATGACCTCAGCAGCTGAGTCCCATAGTGCTCAGAGTCATTTGAACCATTTGATAAGGTTGTTGTTGTTGTTGTGGTCTTCAGTCCTGAGACTGGTTTGATGCAGCTCTCCATGCTACTCTATCCTGTGCAAGCTTCTTCATCTCCCAGTACCTACTGAAACCTACATCCTTCTGAATCTGCTTAGTGTATTCATCTCTTGGTCTCCCCCTACGATTTTTACCCTCCACGATGCCCTCCAATACTAAATTTGTGATCCCTTGATGCCTCAGAACATGTCCTACCAACCGATCCCTTCTTCTGGTCAAGTTGTGCCACAAACTCCTCTTCCCCCAATCCTATTCAGTACCCCCTCATTTGTTATGTGATCTACCCATCTAATCTTCAGCACTCTTCTGTAGCACCACATTTCGAAAGCTTCTATTCTCTTCTTGTCCAAACTATTTACCGTCCATGTTTCACTTCCATACATGGCTACACTCCATACCAATACTTTCAAAAATGACTTCCTGACACTTAAATCTATACTCGATGTTAACAAATTTCTCTTCTTCAGAAACGCTTTCCTTGCCATTGCCAGTCTACATTTTATATCCTCTCTACTTCGACCATCATCGGTTATTTTGCTCCCCAAATAGCAAAACTCCTTTACTACTTTAAGTGTCTCATTTCCTAATGTAATACCCTAAACATCACCCGATTTAATTTGACTACATTCCATTATCCTCGTTTTGCTTTTGTTGATGTTCATCTTATATCCTCCCTTCAAGACACCATCCATTTCGTTCAACTGCTCTTCCAAGTCCTTTGCTGTCTCTGACAGAATTACAATGTCATCGGCGAACCTCAAAGTTTTTCTTCTCCATGGATTTTAATACCTACTCCGAATTTTTCTTTTGTTTCCTTTACTGCTTGCTCAATATACGGATTGAATAACATCGGGGAGAGGCTACAACCCTGTCTTACTCCCTTCCCAACCGCTGCTTCCCTTTCATGTCCCTCGACACTTATAACTGCCATCTGGTTTCTGCACAAATTGTAAGTAGCCTTTCGCTCCCTGTATTGTACCCCTGCCACCTTTAGAATTTGAAAGAGAGTATTCCAGTCAACATTGTCAAAAGCTTTCTCTAAGTCTACAAATGTTAGAAACGTAGGTTGGCCTTTCCTTAATCTTTCTTCTAAGGTAAGTCTTAAGGTCAGTATTGCCTCACGTGTTCCAGTATTTCTACGGAATCCAAACTGATCTTCCCCGAGGCCGGCTTCTACTAGTTTTTCCATTCGTTTGTAAAGAATTCGTGTTAGTATTTTGCAGCTGTGGCTTATTAAACTGATAGTTCGGTAATTTTCACATCTGCCAACACCTGCTTTCTTTGGGATTGGAATTATTATATTCTTCTTGAAGTCTGAGGGTATTTCACCTGTTTCATACATCTTGCTCACCAGATGGTAGAGTTTTGTCATGACTGGCTCTCCCAAGGCCGTCAGTAGTTCCAATGGAATGTTGTCTACTCCGGGGGCCTTGTTTCGACTCAGGTCTTTCAGTGCTCTGTCAAACTCTTCACGCAGTATCTTATCTCCCATTTCGTCTTCATCTACATCCTCTTCCATTTCCATAATATTGTCCTCAAGTATCGCCCTTGTATGGACCCTCTATATACTCCTTCCACCTTTCTGCTTTCCCTTCTTTGCTTAGAACTGGGTTTCCATCTGAGCTCTTGATGTTCATACAAGTGTCTCCAAAGGTCTCTTTAATTTTCCTGTAGGCAGTATCTATCTTACCCCTAGTGAGAAAAGCCTCTACATCCTTACATTTGGCCTCTAACCATCCCTGCTTAGCCAATTTGCACTTCCTGTCGATCTCATTTTTGAGACGTTTGTATTCCTTTTTGCCTGCTTCATTTACTGCATTTTTATATTTTCTCCTTTCATCAATTAAATTCAATGTTTCTTCTGTTACCCAAGGATTTCTACTAGCCCTCGTCTTTTTACCTATTTGATCGTCTGCTGTCTTCACTATTTCATCCCTCAAAGTTACCCATTCCTCTTCTACTGTATTTCTTTCCCCCATTCCTGTCAATTGTTCCCTTATGCTCTCCCTGAAACTCTGTACAACCTCTGGTTCTTTCAGTTTATCCAGGTCCCATCTACTTAAATTCCCACCTTTTTGCAGTTTCTTCAGTTTTAATCTACAGTTCATAACCAATATATTGTGGTCAGAGTCCACATCTGCCCCTGGAAATGTCTTACAATTTAAAACCTGGTTCCTAAATCTCTGTCTTACCATTATATAATCTATCTGATACGTTTCAGTATCTCCAGGGTTCTTCCATGTATACAACCTTCTATCATGATTCTTAAACCAAGTGTTAGCTATGATTAAGTTGTGCCTTGTGCAAAATTCTACCAGACGGCTTCCTCTTTCATGATATTTATGACGATGCAGAACGCGAACAACACTACTCTGGCTCATTCCAGATTCCCTTTCGATTTGACACGAACTAACACAAGGATCCCAAACCACAGTGACAGGAGTACCAATTTCCGTTTCCTCTTTAGTAACTTTCCTTTGCCGGATATGTTTCCAGTGTGTTAAAGATCCAATTGTTCTCAATTTATCACACACATATTTAAACGTACGACGTGTAGGGTGAGACAACGTCGAGGATATCTTTCAGTGTATAAGTCTCTAGCTCTCACTGAATTTCGCCGGCATTCTCCGTAAACGAGAAGCGTATCGACTAGTTCTTCAAAGGAATACATCATTCACATTCGCTTGATTTGACGATACTAGTCTTACCGTTCGTATTAGTGTTGTATTGCGAAACCGTCGAATGGCGTTTACGTGTCGATGGCACGTTAGATGGATACGCCGTATTCGGGGAATATTTACTATTTGCACGATATACGAGAGATAATTGTCGGATCATGTGCTTCGATAAGTGCCGATGTGGTAAGGAATACCACTCAATCCATGATAATAAGAGTGCGGCACTGAATTGACACCAATGGTCATCACTTCGAACACCTTCTATAAATGGACTTTCATACCACCTTTGTGACCTTCGTTGACTTTCAAAGACCTTACTGTTACACATCATTGCATTCGTCTGGATAGCCGCTATCAGAAAATAAGGACCAAACTATAGCATCCCATTTCAAAAAACAAAGTGGACCTTCATGTCTCTGATACGACCCCACCTAGAAACAAAATACCAGTGTCATATTATGGCTCCCGTAGTCCCATGCAACATTAGTCCCCCAAATGTTTCAGTTACTGCAGCGAAATGCAGGAAGATCTGCAGCAGATAGGCACTTGGTGTCGGGAGTGGCAACTGACCCTTAACATAGACAAATGTAATGTATTGTGAATATATAGAAAGAAGGATCCTTTATTTACGATTATATGATAGCGGAACAAACACTGGTACCAGTTACTTCTGTAAAATATCTGGGAGTATGCGTACGGAACGATTAGTGTTAGTGTCATGATTTGCCGTTAGGCGCCGGTACTGGTACGGTGACCTATGGTTGAAAACACTAGCGTCAGTGTGAATTCCAGTTGCAGACAGTCAATGTAGGCCTGGAAAGGAGAGCAAGGCTTTACCTATAAAGCTGTTTCATCATAACAAGGGCAGTAGTGTTGCTGCTCTTAGCGATTACCGACGCATTAAAGGAAAACGCCCATAATTTAATTTTTTTTTAAAGTTTGATCTTCAGGTTTCTTATTACATTTCTTGTAAATATATTTACTTATAACATTCTTTAAACTGATTTAACTGTGACTGAATATGTCAAGTTAAGGTTCAGTTGGATGTTACTGTGAGTTTATGTAAATTATTTCATGCACTGCTAAAGGCATTGCTACGAGTTTATGTGCATTAATTCAAGCACTGCTAAATACTTTCTAAGTGTTGTTTGATTTTATTTAAAGGCCTACGCCGTTAAGATTATGTAATTTTAGTCTCAAGTGCTCATTGGTCTAAAGAATATTTGGTAAATTGACATATATCAAAGTCTTTGCTTTGCAGTGGTCTCAGTTTGGAAAATATGAAAATACACCCTTTGATTTTGGACGCCATCCTGCTTTTTGCTGATTTGGTGGATTATGTGAATTGTTGTAATTTCAATAAATTGTAGTTCAGAAGTGCACTAACGAATGATGTTCAATCCACATTTGCCCAGGCCTTCCTTGTCCTTCCTAGTAGAGGTTTACTGAGCCGTCTCAGACTGACACAGAAAACTCTTTTATTTTTAACCTCTGGTAGTGTCCTCGGGTTTGCTGCTGGAATCAACATGATTCGATAGTTCGACAATCCATATGTCCAACATCTCCAGGAGAACACGCTGTCCACATTGCGAGGAGGTTCTAGACTAAGTTCGTCAAAGGACTGGAACAGCAAGGTTTCACTACTTATGGGTGAGTCTGGGGTTTCGGAGTCGAAAAGTAATAACGTCTGGGAGTAATCAACTTTGAAACGAGAGGATGGTAAGAAGTCTAAATAAGTGAGGATTGGAAGTCAAATAGGCGGACCAGGATCATCTAGGGAAATTTGGATGGGGGTCGGGTAGGCTTTGTCCTAATGAGTAAAGGAGGAGTGAAGATGAAGACTGAGCTATATCGTCTTGAGGTATTCTTATGCTGGTAAACATGGTTGCTTGGATTTCTGCAACTCTGATCGTTATTTTCAAAAGACGAGCCCAGTATTGGATGTCTTTGAAGTGTTGCTAAAGTTTTGCGAGAAATAAACCTGAAGTTCGAACTGCTTCAGTAAATAGCTGTATCATCCGCAAAACAGGAGAGTTGTAATCCTGGCTCTTGCAGGATGTCATTGGTGTAAAGAGAGTGTAGGTCTGGCCCCACGGTAGAGCCATGGAGAACCCGGGTCCCTATTGGTCCCGGTTGATCTGATAGTCGTCTTCTTTAAGCTGGGTCGTTGCGCAGCGAACCGATTTTAAGGACGTAATTATCCCTGCTGAAACAGTAACTCCATCATATTCCTAAGAGAACGAATAGCTACTCTCTCCGCAGGAAGATGCTTTCTCGTGGTGGGCGGCCTCGACGCAACGTGTGGGACACTTCTCGCCAAATTTTTTGCGCTTGGTCTTCAGCGAGGCGTGTACTGCTTGTTTTACAGAGCAGATCAGTTTTGTAGTAAGGAATCTTTTTGGAGCGGGAGCAAAAGTTAAACCTTTCTCTAGCACCACCACTGTGGGCCCTTCCAACTTCTTCCTTGAAACATTAATCACAATGCGTCGTCGTCGCACGACGAGAAAGAAGCCGTTAAAATGTTGACGACTGTAATGCAACGGCGCTGCCACGTGCCCAGTCCTATAGTGCCCATGCAGAACAGACAACCAAGTCCCAAATATCTCTAGAAAATCACGATGACAGGTCCAAACATAGGTAAAATAAATCTTTGGAAATAATGTCCAGCTGTCTACGGGTAAAATGAATGCGTTCCATGATCCTTGCTTCGGCTGATACGCAAATTAATCCTATTAGCCCTCTTACTTTTAATAAAATTAACAAATATGGAAAAATTAGGAACGTCTTCATCATGTTATCTTCGCAAGAAGGCGAGTGTAATCAATAACTTTCCTTTCTTGCGCCGAGATTTATCCCACATCTCTTCAAGTTTCACCTTCTCATCTCCGTAGAGGTACTTGATAAGACTTCGCAGAGTTTCCTGGACTTCGAACTGCTTCAGTAAATAGCTGTATCATCCGCAAACCAGGAGAGTTGTAATCCTGGCTGTTGCAGGATGTCATTGGTGTAAACAGAGTGCAGGGCTGGCCTCATAATCGTGCCCTGGAGAACCTGGGTCCCTATTGGTCTTGGTTGATCATGATCTTGGTAGTATGCTCGAGTTTGCTGCCCGATCCTAAAATCAACACGATTCGATATTTCGGCGATCCAGCTCTCCGCTGTCATTACGAGAACACCGCTTCTGTTTAGTCTCGCTGAAAACTGATGCCAAGGCTGCAAATCGTCGTCCTATATAGAACTCCGTACCGTACACGGCGCATGCGCCGCCCACTATAGTTGCTGCTTTACATACGGGGCGGTTGGCGCCGCCCCTGACAGAACACCGGCGCCGACGATATATCGCACTCAAAGACTATCTTCAAGCACTCTGGCTGGCCGCACGAAAAAGCGTTGTGCTTTGATGATGCGAGACAGCACAGGATTCCACGTCCTACTAAGGAGAAAACACTTTGTTAATAAAATTATCTTGGAATCCAATTTCAGTTGCCACTGCTCCAAAATTCGAAAGTACTGGCCACTATCAGAGTCTCTTCAGATTCCATCCCGAGTCCCTCATTTAAACAATATTGCGCTAGCGAAGTTTTTTCTGGCTGTTGTACCCTCGCGATATGGCGACGGCGATGTTCCACGCAACTGTCCTAAACTGCGCGGGTCGAACGCTCGGTGTAAGCCTTACCACACTGACATGGAATATTGTGTCGCAAGTCATCTTTCACAGAGCCGAGTACAGTTTGTAAGTTGCAAGGAACACACTTTTCATGTTCAAACTCAGACCTTTTCTTCAGGCAACTGTTAACAGCATGAATATATTTGCTGAGATGCTTCTTGGACACAACGCTGCCTTGTAAATCAATTTATTCACGACCCATTTGAGTCATGAGAGCATCTTACGTTAAATGTATTTGCAGTTGCAAATATGAATAACCATCAGCTGTGAAAGAGAATGACAACTATGAACATTTATGAATTACATCAATGAACATATATTGCGGACAACTCGCACCCTGATTTCTCGCTTTATGGAAGCGGTCGCCTTAAACGTTTTCTTTTTTCTCCCATTTCGGTGGTCACTGTTCTCGTCATTTGATCTTGCCGGATGTCACGTCACACCTCTTCAGCGACCTGGCCGAAACGCTGAGCCACCGTGCCGGGACAACTTTGGCCATCCGTGCACGACTCACTACCGTACGTCACAACTTGTACTCATACACACGTTTTGTAATTCCGTGCAGGGAAGGATATTTTAATTGAAAGTCGTTGTCCGGTATCGGCGGACAAATAGGATATTGCGGTGTCTGTGGTGTTAAGGACATGCCATTGTGTTCGTGATATCATATTTAAAAGCATGAACTGCATGTGATGTTGTCTTTGTTAAAGATATGTTTACATTGTGAAGATGGTCTTATTAATGAATAAGTTGATTTACAAGACAACATAGTGTGCACCACGCAATTTAACAAGCGTTAAAACTCATTAAAATTCTTCCATTGTTAAACGATGTACCCAAGACATAAGGAATAAAAGCCACGGATCTATGGCCCTCTTGAAGCACCACTGGCGACGGTCCAGATTCCATGGTCCGACGAAGTCGCTTCTCGGTGTGTCCATTTTCCTACAACATAGCCGTCAAATTTGCAAGTTCCTAGGTTACACTGTCCGTATCTGAAGTAGCATAAACTCTTGTGTACCGAAGTTCTAAGGACGCCGTTGCGCTTAGAAGGTTCTTCTCTTTTCACGAGGCACAACACCATCTTCTCAGAAACCATGAACATTAAAACACGATTTCTAAATCAAGAATCTGTAGCTACGTAACCCACTCTTAAGAACGAAATACAGATGGCATTACCATAACTGATTGCTGAATGCTAATCAGTTGCGGGCCCAGTCCTTTTTCATGGTTACATGTGTGTATTCGGGTAAATAATGAAGGGGTAGAGCCTCTAACCAGCAATTACGAGGATAACGTTATGAAAAAATTCATATGTAGTTCCATATTTGTAAACGGTTATGCCAAAAATACTGTTGGCTTCGTCTAAATGAACCATTCAGATTACACTACTGGCCATTAAAACTGCTACACCAAGAAGAAATACAGATGATAAACGGATATTCATTGGAAAAATATATTATACTAGAACTGACATGTGATTACATTTTGAAGCAATTTGGGTGCACAGACCCTGAGAAATCAGTACCCAGAATAACCAGCTCTGGCCGCAATAACAGCCTTGATACGCCTGGGCATTGTGTCCAATAGAGCGTGGATGGCGTGTACAGGTACAGCTGCCCATGCTGCTTCAACACGATATCATAGTTCATCAAGAGTAGTGATTGGCGTCTTGTTACGAGCCAGTTGCTCGGCCACCATTGACCAGACGTTTTCAGTTGGTGAGAGATCTGGAGAATTTGCTGGCCAGGGCAGCAGTCGAACATTTTCTGTATCCACAAAGGCTCGTACAGGACCTGCAACATGCAGTCCTGTATTATCCTGCTGAAATGTAGGGTTTGGCAGGCATCGAATGAATGGTAGAGCCACGGGTCGTAACACATCTGAAATGTAACGTCCACTGTTCAAAGTGCCGTCAATGCGAACAAGAGGTGACCGAGACGTGTAACCAATGGCACCCCATTCCATCACGCCGGGTGATACCCCAGTATGACGATGACGAATACAAGCTTCCAATGTGCGTTCACCGCGATGTCGCCAAACACGGATGCGACCGTCATGATACTGTAAACAGAATCTGGATTCATCCGAAAAAAAATGACGTTTTGCCATTCATGCACCCAGATTCGTCGCTGAGTACACCATCGCAGACGCTCCTGTCTATGGTGCAGCGTCAAGGGTAACCGCAGCCATGGTCTGCGAGCTGATAGTCCATGCTGCTGCAAACGTCGTCGAACTGTTCATGCAGATGATTGTTGTCCTGCAATCGTCCGTATCTGTTGACTCAGGGATCGAGACGTTGCTGCACGATCCGTTACAGCCATGCGGATAAGATGCCTGTCATCTCGACTGCTAGTGATACGAGGCCGTTGGGATCCAGCACAGCGTTCCGTATTACCCTACTGAACCCACCGATTCCATATTCTGCTAACAGTCATTGGATCTCGACCAACGCGAGCAGCAATGTCGCTATACGATAAACCGCAATCGCGATAGGCTACAAGCCGACCTTTATGAAAGTCGGAAACGTGATGGTACGCATTTCTCAAATGGCTCTGAGCACTATGGGACTCAACTGCTGAGGTCATTAGTCCCCTAGAACTTAGAACTAGTTAAACCTAACTAACCTAAGGACATCACAAACATCCATGCCCGAGGCAGGATTCGAACCTGCGACCGTAGCGGTCTTGCGGTTCCAGACTGCATCGCCTTTAACCGCACGGCCACTTCGGCCGGCACGCATTTCTCCTCCTTACACGAGGCATCACAACAACGTTTCACCAGGCCACGCCGGTCAACTGCCATTTGTGTAGGAGAAATCGGTTGGAAATTTTCCTCATGTCAGCACGTTGTAGGTGTCGCAACCGACGCCAACCTTGTGCGAATGCTCTGAAAAGCTAATCATTTTCATATCACAATATATTCTTTCTGTCGGTTAAATTTCGCGTCTGTAGCACGTCATCTGCGTGGTGTAGCAATTTTAATGGCCAGTAGTGTAACTTTTACGAGAAGACGGCACCTTATGGACCGGCATTCTCTCTAATAACATGTTTCTATGACTGACAGATAAGTAGTAGTCCCGGGTATGTGCGGTTGCAGGGAAGTGCTGTTTCGACGCCGAAGTATGGACGCTCGCGAATTGTCGCCGGTGTCTCCGGACCGGTGATGGCCGCCTGCCGCCACGAGCGGCCGGCCCGACAGACAGGTGTGGCGCATTACATGAAACATGAGGCGCCCGCTGACATATTAAATTCGTACCGGCCCGCTGACAATGATGGATGGCGACAGTCACACGGCAGACAGTGGCGCGCTGCGCGCAATTTACGTCTGTGAGTATGAGTACGGCCCCCCGGAGGAAAGCCGCGTCGTGCACAACGACCCGTGTCGGCCGGGGCAGCATTCGCGGCTTACAATTAGCTATACGGATCTCCCAGGGCAAAAGTTAACGCAGAACGAAACGCACTGCCGAAATGAATACATGTTGTTCTTGTTGTACATTTTAAACTAGTCAGTACTTACTTCATCTCATTCCCCCTCTCTTTTAAACACCATCAGATCAATTTATTTGAAATAAATAGGTAAAATGTTGTACACAAAAATACCTTGCACCAACGCTTGACCGACAACTAACATAGAAACCTCCCATGCGAATAGTCTTAAAGAAAGTCCACCACCGGTCAAAACTAGTAACTTGCCCCTGCACACTTAGATAGCCTTAATCCGACACAGCGTCACCTACGAAAATGTTAAATGGAATCTGCCCCACAACTGCTGAGAAGTCTTCCGAAGTAAGAGTAATTTCAGGTGTGCCGCAGGGGAGTGGCGTAGGACCGTTGATATTCACAATATACGTAAATGACCTTGTGGATAACATCGGAAGTTCACTGAGGCTTTTTGCGGATGATGCTGTGGTATATCGAGAGGTTGTAACAATGGAAAGTTGTACTGAAATGCATGAAGATCTGCAGCGAATTGACGCATGGTGCAGGGAATGGCAATTGAATCTCAATGTAGACAAGTGTAATGTGCTGCGAATACATAGAAAGAAAGGTCCCTTATAATTTAGCTACAATATAGCAGGTCAGCAACTGGAAGCAGTTAATTCCATAAATTCTGGGAGTGCGCATTAGGAGTGATTTAAAATGGAATGATCATATAAAGCTGATCGTCGGTAAAGCAGATGCCAGACTGAGATTCATTGGAAGAATCCTAAGGAAATGCAATCCGAAAACTCTGGAAGTGGGTTACAATACACTTGTTCGCCCATTGTTTGAATACTGCTCACCAGTGTGGGATCCGTACCAGGTAGGGTTGATAGAAGAGATAGAGAAGATCCAATGGAGAGTAGCGCGCTTCGTTACAGGATCATTTAGTAATCGCGAAAGCGCTACGGAGATGACAGATAAACTCCAGTGGAAGACTCTGCAGGAGAGACGCTCAGTAGCTCGGTACGGGCTTTTGTTGAAGTTTCGAGAACATACCTTCACCGAGGAGTCAAGCAGTATATTGCTCCCTCCTACGTATATCTCGCGAAGAGACCATGAGTATAAAATCAGAGAGATTAGACCCCATACAGAGGCATACCGACACTCCTTCTTTCCACGAACAGTACGAGAGTGGAATAGAAGGGAGAACCGATAGAGGTACTCAAGGTACCCTCCACCACACACCGCCAGGTGGCTTGAGAAGTATGGATGTAGATGTAGAAAGTCCTGTAAGTCCTTCCAAATCCTAGGGCGTCATGCCTCCGCCTCGCTTTCCGGATCCGCTCACATGAGTGGATCCTCTACCCTCTCATGAAATGGTTCAAATGGCTCTGAGCACTATGGGACTTAACATCTATGGTCATCAGTCCCCTAGAACTTAGAACAACTTCAACCTAACTAACCTAAGGACATCACACAACACCCAGTCATCACGAGGCAGAGAAAATCCCTGACTCCGCGGGGAATCGAACCCGGGAACTCGGGCGCGGGAAACGAGAACGCTACCGCATGACCACGAGCTGCAGACCCATCTCATCAAACTCCCACCCCTCCTCAGCCACATCGAATTACTCAGCGTACCTTACACTATACGCAAACTACATTTCATTTATCCTATTGCTTCCCCTCTGATCACCTATCGCCGTATGTTGCCACGCTTTTACAAACACATACCACCGTTCCTACAAGTACACACACTCCATACCCTATCACAATGAAATTTCAATTGACTCCCTCTGTCAGACAATATGATCTGCTCAGAGGTTTATACGCCGTACCAACTACAACTCTTCCCCACCTATCCCACTCCACATCATGGCTGTCTCCTTCTTCACCCTCCATCTCTCTCCATCACTTTCCTCTTGATACCACTACCATGCCACACACCAAAGTAATTTTGTGCAAAAAAATGGAACACGAGGGAGATTCGATCAGGAATATCCCCCTTCGCAGTCTAACACCTTGGCCACATGGCCACCTCGCCCCTCTTATTCATAGTCACTCTATGTTGCTTATCTTGAGCTTGGACCGTTCACTGTTTCGATTATGCTTCTGTTTTCACGGTTCAGTAGACCTCCTTCCTGTTTTCGTGGTTGATCTGTGTTCAGTCTTTGACGGCGTATCCATTGGGCCGTCTTACCACTAAATCTGACGGGCGGGGGGGGTGGGGGGGAGGGGTCGATGGGGAGTTTCCCTTGTTAGCAGTGCTGCCGATGGCGAATGTGCAGGTGTATGAGCGGTTTCACACGCAGCCACAGCCACTGAACAATGCCACTGTGGCTGGCTGGGCGGTGTGCTTCGACGCAAGTGGGTCCACTCATGACTGTGCAAGTAAAGTAACGACAGCGTTCAGACTGCACCACAGCTACACCGCTATTACAAACCCCTTGTGGCCGTGCGGTTCTAGGCGCTTCAGTCTGGAACCGCGTGACCGCTACGGCCGCAGGTTCGAATCCTGCTCGGGCATGGATGTGTGTGATGTCCTTAGGTTGGTTAGGTTTATGTAGTTCTAATTTCTAGGGGACTGATGACCACAGATGTTAAGTCCCATAGTGATCAGAGCCATTTGAACCATTTTTACTGGGCCGCATTGTGCCCTGCGCAGTAGCTGCCGTAAAGCGGAAATTGTTGCCGCACTGTCGTAGACAATGGCGTCGAATACGGGAAAACTCGGACCAAACATCAGTGTAATGCGGAAATCTGGGTCGCTCCTCTAGGCGTGCTGGGCTAGTGCAAGTGCTTAAGGTTACCGTTCGCGATCAGCGGGGAAACCAGTTTCGAGTTCCGCCTGTAACACGCCCGGGGGTACTAATGGCGGGGGACTCTTAAACTGCTTTCTCGTTTCGACCGTGCACCCTGTTCACTCCACGTACCTGATCATCCCGCGGCGGTCGTACTGTTCTGCTCCCCACTGGTGCTAGCTTGCCTGAAATTATGAATCTACATATGCAAGCGGGTTTAGGGAAGCCACTCAACATCAAACACAACACTGTCCTTCATCTGGTATGAACAACTATATTCTGAGACGATAAGAAGAATAGCAGTTTGCACTGTTTATACTTTAAGTCGTAAGTTTTGATGCCAACTCCTAGATGATTATCTGTCCACAATATTCCTTGGACGAGCGTATGCGTAACCGACGCATTGCGCGTGATTGTTAATGATGCGGAAGCCGACCGATAGAACGAAAGTTCTTACGCTCGTCACGCATACACAGATATTTGGTACCAGTACTCCTTGACACTAGTAATAATATAAGACTGTTCATAAAGTAAAATTTTCAGTTCTCAGTTCTCACTTGCACAAGCATGTGCGTAACCGTCGCGGCACGGTTGATGATACGGACGCGATGACCGAACGCACTTTCTCACGCTCGCTACAAGACACTGGCCCTTGATTTTACTCCTTTGTGGTAACTATTTTTACTGATTCACATAGTTCATTCCAGGAGATCGAACACGGCGCGGATGATTGATGCTGTACAGTACGACACGCAACGAGCGGATACTCAAACACTTTATCGGCGGCACATCATCAGTCTACTTGCCGAAAAGCGTTTGAAATTAGATTAACTCTGCTTTTTATTCATATTGAAGGACATGAAATGGCTATCAAGTCCGTATTTAATATGGTAATATATCATTCAACGCTCTGTATAACAAATATTCACTCGAAAAGCAGCCAGAAGTCCGATCTGACTAATTTTCACGTTCTACCAGTCACATGCCCACCACTATTCGCGAGTTAAACATTCGATCGTTTCAGTGGTCTTTCGTAAGAGGTGATCGCCAAAACATTCCGTACGGAGCACGAAACACGCCACGCGGAGTGGTTACTACGACCAGGAAGTTGACACGCTCATATCTCTCAAACTATTTAATTTAGAAACTCCAAACTTCCATTAAAATATTCGTTACTCCAGTCGCTTCAGTCACGATATGTTAGAGCCGAAATTAGCTCACTATTTCCTCATCATACAGAGTACTTTTAAGGAGCGATATGACATCGTGTTATCCGTAGACAGGCTAGCAAGCGACTCTCTGGAGGTACTCTCCTATCTACCCACTCCTCTTTTCGCGTGGGAACAGCTTAATTCTGATTGGCTGTTGATATAAACGACCAATCAGATCATTCTAGCAGCAAATCTTGCCTTATCCAATCACTAATTTCATAGTAAATAATGTCAGTAAAACTTCAATTTCTTGTATTTTGTTTAATCAAAATAAATGTTTAAGCAAAATAAACAAAGTGCAAAATACTCTTGAAACTGAAAAATTAAACTTATTCCGCCTCTAACTTACGTTCTGGCTATTTTTATACAAAAGTAAGCACACACCGACATACGTGACCCGAATTATGGTTGCAACATAACTTTCCCACGGTTCATTTGTACAAGGTTTTACGTAAAATGAAATATTAAATTTTAACTTATGTCCCACATACACGCTCTGAATCATTCTCAGGCACTCACACGGCAAAATATATTCAAATAATAATTTTGACAGATTTTTGTATTGAGTAATACACAGTGACCAAAGGTTTAAAAAGAAAATTCTAATTAATTGATTTTTGTGCACTGATAACTTTGGAATGGCTTCAAATGGTAATGAAAGTCAATCTGTTGTTATTCCTAACTTGGTTTTAAAAAATAAGTGTAGGTTTTAGGAGTTTTAGGAAATTTTCTTTATCACCAGAACTATAATAAATAAAAATCTGAACTTTTGACAGCACCATTTCATTAACAACAAAAGGCTGTGTACCAGATTTGAACAAAATCGGGTATTTACTAATATGGATTATTTAGATTCGTAGCGGGTATGAATCTTCGTATCGACTGAATGTTACGCTATGCAGTTCTCACGGCAGGCAGCGTCAGCTGTGCTGTGAGCAAAGAGAGAGAGAGAGAAAAAAAATCCATCCTACAGCGACCTTAGGCCGGTATTACACTATCAAATTTCTTTGTCCAATATCTTTGTCCAATATCTTTGTCAAAGATATTTGATAGTGTAATAGGGACTTTGTCAAATGTCGTCCGATATTTGATCAAATCTAGGGCCTCGCTGTAGATTTGATCAAAGAAATCGCTTGTCTTCTGTTCACTGCAATGTGACATGTTACCACATGGAGCGCTAGCATCGCTACAGCATTCTGTCGTCTGTAGTGTTTTTATAAACATTGCCGGTAAATACAATTGGCGTGTGCCGACAACTACAAAATTAATAGAGATGTATGAAGCTGATGAGGCGCTTTACAACGTGAGGCACCATGAATACAAAAATAGATTAAGAAGATTGGAGACCTGACGTGACCTAACCTAAACTAACCTAACCTAACCTAACATAACCCGCTCTTGTAGCAAGGAATCGGAGTGTTACAGTGAGCCTGTCTTCTGAAGATGTAGCAGTTCTTGAGTGAATATTGTGCTTTGTGATATGAGGATACGCTTCACTGACCACATACAGAAATGTATGCTCATTCATTCTTAAGTAATTAATGTACGAATTGACGTCTTCCACTGTAAGCTCACGTAACAAGATTTGATGAATGCTTTTATCGTGTCGTCGTAAAACCCACGGCTTCACCCAGATTAGATTAGTTTCTCGTTCCATAGATCCGTGCTGAGGAGATCCTCGTGGATGTGGAACACATCAATTTTTTTAAGCTGTAATAACAATACTAATAGCAAGATTAAATACATCATTTGTTTCTATTAAAAATTTCGTCAATGGAGTAGGAGTTGGCCACTAATAAGTCTTCTTTTAAACTGATCTTCATTTGTAACTAAATTTTTTATGTTTGCTGGCAAATTGTTGAAGATGAGTGTTCCTGAGTAGTTGACCCCTTTTTGAACTAAAGTAACTGCTTTTAAGTCCTTGTGCAGATCATTTTTGTTCCTGGTATTGTATGTACGAACTGAGTTGTTTGTTGGAAAAAAGAGATATATTATTTAGGACAAATTTCATTAAGGAGTAAATATACTGAGAGTCAGTAGTTAGTATACCCTATACTTTGATGAGGTTTCTGCAGGGCGTCCGTGAATTTACTCCGCAAATAATACGTATTACACGCTTTTGGACTCTGAAAACTTTTGTTTGACTTTACGATTTACCCCAAAATATTATACCATACGACATTATGGAATAAAAGTAGGCAAAGTACGCAAGCTTTTTCATTTTTATGTTGCCTATGTCTGCTGACACTCGAATTGCAAATACCGATTAGTTACGGCGCTTCTGCATTTCTGTGGTGTGCTCCTCCCAAATGAATTTATTATCAAGTTGTAATCCCAGGAATTAAAGACTGACAACCTTGTATGTATGGTTCCTTTTTTTCCCACACATCTTTTACGCATGTGCACACAATGTAATTGCGGTAAGTGCAACTGCTGCGGTTAATAACAAGTTGTCAGCCATCTTGAACTTTGACGAACAATTTGATGACAGTGTAATACCCCTTCTAGCGCTACGTCAAAGATCTTCGTCAAATATATTTGACGGAATATTTGATCACATCTTTGATCAAATCTTTGACAAAGAAATTTGATAGTGTAATACCGGCCTTACTAGATGGCTGCGTGCCTTACTGCAACGAATGTCATCTCGTAATAACAGGCTGCGCTACAATCAGAAAAAATGTCTGACTGACATAGTAATGCGAAGATACAGACACTGCAACCACCCATGATATATCCATGTGTCGACGGACTAAAATGACGATAAACATTAGGCTCCCACTCTTCAGGAATCGCAAAATGTGCAAGCGTAGGGCCTGTGAACTTGGTGACACATATACGAGAGTGTGGATCTATCCTGAAGGAGAGCTCGAATAGCGAAAGAAGTTAAAGAAACCGCTCGGGGTAAGTGATGAAAACGGATTCGAGTCCCGGTCCAGTACAAATTTCCATGAGTCGCAAGTAGCTGACGTTAATCCTGATTAGCGAAATCCGAATCCATTTCGTAGGATTTTGTCACCAGGACTGAAAGGTGACCTCCCATTTGATATCTTAAACACGAGGATTACAGCAACTACATCGCAAAGATAAGTGTGTGGTAGCCTATCAAAGGGAAATACGAAACAAATTGTGAAATGTCCGCAGAATTTGATCAGGAAGGAAAGTAAAGTTTGTTTCCATCAGACATCAGTAATACACGAAATACTTTTGTGTTAGCAGAAGAGCCAATACCGAGTTACGAGTGGAGGCCGAAATGCACGCGGTTTAGCTTACGCAGGCTGGCGTGAGGAGGGAAGAACTATATTGACGTGAGGTCTGTAACATGACAAGGAATGAGAATTCAGAAAGCGGACGTAATTAGTTTGATACTTAACTTTAATCCATTAATGATGAACGTCGCTCTTGACGGTACATGATTCATAATATTATCGTTCAGAATACATTCTTGAAGTTAGTAATTATAGTAACTGAATATGGCGCCTTGCTAGGTCGTAGCAAATGACGTAGCTGAAGGCTATGCTAAATTGTCGTCTCTGCAAATGAGAGCGTATGTAGACAGTGAACCATCGCTAGCAAAGTCGGCTGTACAACGGGGGCGAGTGCTATGGAGTCTCTCTAGACTAGACCTGCCGTGTGGCGGCGCTCGGTCTGCAATCACTGATACTGGCGACACGCGGGTCCGACATATACTAACGGACCGCGGCCGATTTAAAGGCTACCATCTAGCAAGTGTGGTGTCTGGCGGTGACACCACAAATACTGTAGTACTTAAAATACTCTACAAATTCAGTACATGGAAAGCAATATTTCGAGTAAACATCTCAGCTGCATGTTAATCCGATATTCAAAGTCAATGCACATTTAAATCATTTGCATATCCCTTCATTCATGAAGCAGTAAGAAAATACTATTAGGATGCATTTAGTAGCGTTTTTCCAGGTAGAGAGTTACCTACTGACATCTCATCCTCTAAACCAGCAACAAAGTGCATTCGTAAACTGATACCTATCTGTTAAGCAGAAGGCAGTAACTTACTTTTGTAATTTCTTCCAAATCTTCTTCAACAGTTAATGAAATATCTTCCACTTATAGGCTGCTGAACATGAAATGTCCTCCACTTTTTGGACAGTATTTTACACAAGGTGAGCAGAGCTCGCAACGCCACTAACGCGCGTTTCGAGCGCTACTTACGCTCGATAGTAGCGCCACTAACGTCATCGGAAGCGCTGTTTGCGAACCACTGACCAGCGCTGCAAAGTGGCTGCTGTGAAACCGGCCTAGTAGCTGTAGCGTCACGCGCTTCGCTGCCTCTACCCAACGTGCATCACCCACCACACGCCTGCTTACTTAGAGACCGGAGGCCACCATAACAGAGCTTTGTGTTAATGATTTGTAGAATGAACGTATCCCATCTCTGTTGGAATCTTGCCACCTGTTGGAAAAATCATAAACTGATTTAATCGTAAGTATAATATTTTCGTTTTTGAATCGGTGTGTCATAATCTGGAAACGAAAGCAAAAACATTAAGCTAAATTATAGTTAGAAAGGACTGCAAACATATAACAGACTGTAAATATCTGACTGAAGATTCAAAGAATTTCAGATTGTAATAATAATAATAATAGTAACAATTTTAACTCAACGGCCTGTTCCAAGTCCTCCTATTTTACGCCACTTCGGCTACTTGTGTGTCCCTAAGCTATCACCGAGCGTCGTGATGTAGTGGTTACCACACTGGATTCGCATTCGGGAGGACGACGGTTCAAACCAGCGTCCGGACATCCTGATTTATGTTTTCCGTGATTTCCCTAAATCGCTTCAGGCAAATACCGGGTCCACCGCCCTAAATCAACCAACCGACCAACGAGCCTAACATATCCCACTGATACAACCAGGGAAAGAAGACCTACAGTTTAACGTGGAATCGGAACCACGTGTGGTTTCTGGCGTATTTCTACGCCATTGAGGGTGAATGCTACATTAAAAAGCAGACTGAAAAATCCATGGTCCCACTGTGATTCGATCCCGTGATACCACATAAGGGTCGCTAAATGGAACAAGCTGCTTTATTAAACTGACTTAATTACTATCTTAATGTTGTTCCTGGAACAGAAAAATTAATTAATCGTATACAGTGCAGATCAGTCGTTTCAGCTCGTCCCTTATGAACAATGGACGTATTAAAAGCCGGCCGCGGTGGTCTAGCGGTTCAGGCGCGCAGTCCGGAACCGCGCGACTGCTACGGTCGCAGGTTCGAATCCTGCTTCGGGCATGGATGTGTGTGATGTCCTTAGGTTAGTTAGGTTTAAGTAGTTCTAGGTTCTAGGGGACTGATGACCACAGATGTTAAGTCCCATAGTGCTCAGAGCCATTTGAACCATTTTTGAACGTATTAAAATGTAGCTTCTAATTCTTTACTGGAAGTTGTAAGTGCAGCGGCCAAAATTTTAGCCACCCATTTAAAAGAGCATATTGGTCATATAGAGCGCTATGTAGTGAGTAGGTCTGGTGCCAAGCGGTCTTGTTACCCTCCATTGCTGGCGAAAGTCAGGGCAGTAAAGTGGTATGTACGCCACCAACTCTTTAGGAGTTAGTATGGAATCAGCACAGTATGACTAGTGTGTGTGGAGACACAACAGCATCGCTGAAAGGAGCTTCCATGCTTGGACAAATGAAGCTGCAACCAGTGAGAATAATGGAAGTGGCCGCTACTTGTGTAGTATGCGACAAATTCAGAATCTGGGCTGGACGGAAAGCGTGCTCAGACAGCCGAAACTGTTACGGCAACAGCTCGCTTAAAGCAGAAAATCAGATTCGAGTCCTGATACAGCACAAATTTTCACTTGTTGCCACTGGATTTATTTCAGTCCCCAACTGCCACTGAGGTCTGAGCTTATCTTAGATGAGACATTTTTGGGCGAATACACAGAGTGTTTCAGAAGTGATGGTCAATAATGCACACATGGAAAGTACAGGAAAAAAGTAGCTAGAAAACTCCAATAGACATGGGTCCACAAATCAACCGATGTCAAAACACAACACATCTTCTGTTCCGCTCCATCAGTGTCTAAGAAAACATGGGATTTCTAAACGTTTAAGTAGGTGTTCGAAATGTTGTCCATGCGTCTGAATGCAACACTGAACTTGTCTCTTGGGTTGCGAATCCTCTCGGGCAGTCCTGGAAAATTCTGTAAATGCTGGAAGGCTGCTTCAATCCGCAAGCGCAATTGCTCAATAGAGTTGAAAATGGTTCAAATGGCTCTGAGAACTATAGGACTTAACTTCCGAGGTCATCAGTCCCATATAGCTTAGAACCTACTTAAACCTAATTAACCTAAGGACATCACACACATCCATGCCCGAGGCAGGATTCGAACCTGCGACCGTAGAGGTCGCGTGGTTCCAGACTGTAGCGTCTAGAACCGCTCGTCCACTCCGGCCGGTTCAAGAGAGTTGACCTCACACACAGAAATCCATGGAGTTTAAATCTGGAGACCTTGAAGGCCATTGCACAGGCCCTCCTCTACCTATCCGATGTTGGCCATACGTCTGAGTTAGAAGCCGGCGCACTCGTAAATGAAAATGTGCTGGAGCACTGTCACGCATCAACGATATCATCACGTACAGCTGGAAGTACAGTCCGGAGGTACCACATGTACTGCTGTCCGGTTAGTATTTGCGGTAGGATGTGTGGACTTTATGCATCAACGACATCATCATGTACAGCAGTCCCGCCCAGACGTTCAACGAATAACGCTGCTGATATTGTGATACATGTGTTGCATTAGGATTAACATCAGCCCAAATGAGACAGTTATGGTAGTGAAGAATACCGTCACGGGGACGACCTTCTCCAACATGGTGTGTGAAACTCCCGGTTTCTCTAAGGCGCTGATGTAACCGGCTAAATGTACGCCCGTCGTCATCCCTGCGGAGAGGAAAAGCTTCTTCGTCCAATCGTGCAGCCTCAAGGGCATTACCATTCGTTTTGCCATATATGAAGTTTAGGAGGCCGGTGTGGCACAGTGCACGCAGGGGGAAAGGGAAGCAGTCGCGCATGCTTAAACAAACAGATAGTCGATCCCAAACCTTGAGACACCATGTAAATACAGCGGTATCCAGGGGTGTTTACAGTTGGATCACAACTCGAATGAATGAGATACTTCGGCAACGGTTAACTTGCGGACCCAAGTTTAATGGAGCTTTTTAGCTAATTTTGGCAAGTGCTTTCCATGTTTGAATTATTGACCATCATATTTATTGACCATCACTTTCGAAACACCCTGTATAATTTCCTTAATTTCAGAAGGAGAAGTTGGTGATACAATCATATGATTGAACTGTATGAGAGTTGCTGTTTCAACATACTTCTGCGATTTTTCGCTTGAACAGTTTGTCCCTATACTTGCTACTATATTTACGAAATGAGTATTAAATGTATCTGCTACATGTGCCTCATCATTCATAGCCCTTCTGTCAGTTCAATAGTTATGTTATTCCGTTCTGTGGCTCGTTATCCTGTCTCTCTTTTCACTACATTCCCTACAGCCTTAAGTCTTTTGTCGGAATTAGTGATTTATGACATTATGTACATGTTCTTCCATCTTTTAATAATATGTCTTTGTAATCCTGAGTAGTTTTTGTAATGTGTAACGACTGCAGGATCTCTACTTGTTCTTGCTGACAAGAATATTTTCCTTTTCCTTTCAGGAGATAATTTAATGCCTCTTGTGGTTCATGGGTTTTTCTGATTATCTCATTCGGAGAGCTATTTCGAAATAATATTACGAATTTATCACGGAATAGATTAAATACTATGTTAGCATTTGGATCATTAAAATTTTATCCTATCCCGCGAAAGGCAAAGGTCCCGAGTTCGAGTCTCGGTCGGGCACACAGTTTTAATCTGCCAGGAAGTTTCATATCAGCGCACACTCCGCTGCACAGTGAAGATCTGATTCTGGAAACATCCCCCAGGCTGTGGCTAAGCCGTGTCTCCGCAATATCCTTTCTTTCAGGAGTGCTAGTTCTGCAAGGTTCGCAGGAGAGCTTCTGTAAAGTTTGGAAGGTAGGAGACGAGATACTGGCAGAAGTAAAGCTGTGAGGTAGATCAGTTGGTAGAGCACTTGCCCGCGAAAGGCAAAGGTCCCGAGTTCGAGTCTCGGTCGGGCACACAGTTTTAATCTGCCAGGAAGTTTCATATCAGCGCACACTCCGCTGCAGAGTGAAGATCTCATTCTGGAGTACTAATTCTTATTAACATTCAGTACATGTAGATTTAGCTTGTCTTTCCCGAAATTAGTGAGCAATAAATTGCTATACACCGTTGCGAAAAGTATGTCGTCCAGTAGTGATATCGTTTTACCTCACTGCAACTGAAAGTTCATCTCAGATTAAAACTGTGTGCCGGACCGAGACTCAAACTCGGGAATTCAGCGGGCGAATGCTCTATCAACTGAACTACCCAAGCAAGACCTCTTCACAGCTTAACTTCCACCAGTACGTCAACTCCTACATTCCATACAGCTGTGAAGACTTGTCACGTGTTGTGCTTGGGTAGCTCAGGTGGAAAATCACTTGCCTGCGGAAGGCAGAGGTATCAAGTTCGAGTCTCAGTTCCGCGCACAGTTTTAATCTGCGAGGAAGTTTCATTTTAGCGCACACTCTGCTGCAGAATAAATATTTCATCCTGTATTCTCTCTGTAATTAGTCGAATAGCCGTTAATAAGGCCCATCACTGTATCCAATTTTCTCGAATATGTGTTTCAGCACTTTATCCATAATTCGTAACAATTTCGGTACGTGTTGGTCTTCATTTAGATGCGTAGGAGATCAAATGATCGCGATCGTAAAAGCACCTGAATAGGGTAACTGTAAAAGCCAACGTACGTGTTGCTTGCTTTCAGATAATGTTCGACTCAACTGAACTGTTTTTTCTAGTTTGCTTTTTTTCTTTACCAGATGTAACCGTCAAATGTAACTAAACAGTAAACATCCATATACCTGATAGATATTCTCGTTCTTCTCTCAGCCAAGTTGTGCATAGTAATTCGTATTTTTGTAAATATATTACAGTCTTGGAAACTTCTAGTACTTTAGCCCATCATAAAGAATTAATTTTAACTATAATTTTAATTTTTTATGAACAGCACAAAATGTAAAGTAGTTAATCAGGGCATGGATTAATTGTGACTACCTACAATAGTATGTCGTGTCTGCGAAGAGTACTCTTGCGTTATTCAGTATTAATTTTGATTCGATTCAATGCCCTGCGTACACACTATTAAAAGTAGACGTAAAAAAGAAAAAAAATTATTTCTAGTTCTAGCGTGCAGAGTTATCTTCAAATAGATGTGCAATTAATCGTATCGTGTGAAGCACCTGCACGAAACATCTGACTGTTCGGTACCTCTGAGATACACTGACGATGAACCATATCTGTTGGGAACTATGAACGCACTCTTTCCAAAGTTGTTGTGTTAACATTGTCTGTTACGTTCCAGTTTCATGATGGGAGTGAGAACCCTGCTATCAGTATTTGCTGTTCTAAAGTGGGAATACGTTTTCTGGCAGAAAAGCGAGATAGAAGGAAACTCGTTTCGCTAAAACGGGTGAAGTTTTGCCTCTTCAAATTCATATTATGGTTTTGCCTACGGTAGGATTCGCAACTTCCTTACATGTTCACTGTTCTATGATGAAACCTTGAAGTACGCTCCGAGGCTCTCGTATGTAAGGTGCTCCCTCATTGTAACAAAAACTAGCTGCCTCTGCTTAACACTTAAGAGGATAAAAAATGAAATGCGGCTGCGGCGCTTGCGTGCTATATTGGAGTTCCCTCCAGACAATTTCGGCTATAATGAGAACATGCTGAAAATGAGATCTCGCTGCACCTATTAAATATTCAAGAGTGCTCTCGGTGCCCTGGAATGAGAACTATTCAAGTGTAAACGTGGAACTGAAAAATGCCGCAGCAAAGAGTGGCGAAACCTTTTTCCATCTTTCTGTCACTACAATGGGCCCAGCAAGTTACGTGATCCAGACAGGCTGTTCTTAATCTTTTTACTTTGTACTCAATTACTGCACAGTGTAAGTAGGTCGCATAGCAAATGTATTGCAACCCTTCGTAAGAAAAAGAAAATAAATTAATAAACAGTTAGAGAAATACTAACTGTGTTTATTAGACGTATCATCCACTATTTTTCTACCTAGCTGCTTGTGTTGACAAGACGCACAACATGTCCATAAAGTCCTTCTATAATTTCAAAGAAATCGCTGTTTGGAAACGATTAGAGTCACAGCATCGTGGTTTCGTTGTAAAATGTTTAGCAGCTCTCAGAGTTCCTTCTGTTATGTTCATTTACATCTGCATATATATGACTACTGTGCAGTTCACAGTGAAGTGCCTGAAAGAGGGTTGATCGAACCACCTTCAAGCTATTTTTCTGCCGTCCCACTTTCGAACAGCGAGCCGATAAAACGAACACTTAAAACTTTTTGTGCGAGCTCTGATTTCTCTTATTTTATTATGATGATCATTTTTTCCCTGCGTCGGTAAGCGCCAACGAAACATTTACACACGCTGAGGAGAAAGTTGGTAGTTGAAATTACATGAGAAGTTCCCACCGCAACGAAAAACGCCTTTGTTTTATTGGTTGCCGCTGCAATTCAAGTATCATATTCGTGGCGCTCACTCCCCTATTTCGATATAACACAAAACGAGCTGCCCTTGAGTGAACTTCTATGATGTCCTCCGTCGATATTATCTGACACGGATCCCACACCGCACAGCAGTACTCCACAAGAGGGCGTACAAGTGTAGTATAGGCAGTCTCTTTAGTAAATCTATTGCATTCTGTCACTGTTTTGCCGATAAATCGTAGGTTTTTTTTTGCTTTACCCACAACATTATCTATGTGACAGATCCAACTTAAGCTATTCGCAATTAGAATCCCTAATTATTTAGTAGAATTTACAGCTTGTGTGGTTTATCGTGTAAACGAAATATTTTGGATTCCTTGTGGTTCTCATGAGGATGACTTCACACTTTTTATTATTTAGTCAGATGCCACTTTTCGCACCATAATCTTGTCTAAATCGTTTTGCAATTTTTTTATCAGCTTCACAAGACGATAAATGACAGCATCATCTGCAAACTATCTAAGAGTGCTGCTCAGATTGTCTCCTGAACCGTTAATGCAGATCAGCAAAAGCAGAGGTCCTCAAACACTTCCTTGTGGAATGCAAGATATTACTTCTGTTTTACTTGTTGACTTCCCGTCGGTTACTACGATCTGTGAGCTCTCTAGCAAGAAGTCACGAATTCAGTTGCACAGCTGACACTGCAGCCCATAGGCATGCAAGCTGATTAGAAGTCGTTTGTGTGTTGCGGTATCATAAGCCTTCTGGAAATCTAAACGTTTGTTAAAACGTTTGACATCCTCTATCAACATTATTCTGTAAGAATAAAGAGCTAGTTGCGTTTCATAAGAACTACATTTTCTGAACCCGTATTGGCAGTCTGTCAGTAGATCGTTTTTTTTATATTTTCTTGTTTCATTAATTAAATTCAGTATCTCCTGTGATATCCAAGGTTGTTACTGGGACTTCTTCTTCTAACCTCTCGGCTGCCTTCACTATTTCACCTCTCAAAGCTACCCATCGGCCTTGTACTGCATACCTTTTCCCTCTTTCAGTCAATTGTTGCCTAATGTTCCTCTGAAACTCTCGGCAACCTCTGGTTCTTTCTAACTATCCAGGTTCCATCTCCAAAATTTCTTACATTTCCGCATTCTTTTCCGTCTGCAGTTCATAACCAACAAATTATGGTCAGAGTCCAGACCTGCCGATGGAAATGCCATACAACTTCAAACCTCTGTCTTTCGTCTTTCTTTTTTTTTGGGTTATCAGTCTTCTTACTAGTGTGATGCGGTCCGCCACGAATTCGCCTCATGTGAAAACCTCTTCTTCTCAGACCAGCACTTATAACCTACGTCCTCAATTATTTGCTGGATATATTCCCACCTCTGTCTTCCTCTACAATTTTTGCTCTCTACAGCTCCCTCTAATACGATAGAAGTCATTCTCTGGTGCCTTAACAGATGTTCTATCATCCTGTCACATCTCTGTACCAGTGTTTTCCACACATTCCATTTCTCTCCGATTCTGCGCACAAGCTCTTCATTCCTTACGTTTTCATTCCACCTAATTTTCAACGCTCGTCTGTAGCAGCACATCTCAAATGCTTCGTTTCTTTTCTTTTCCAGTTTTCCCACAGTCCACGTTTTTACTGCCATACAATGCTGTGCTCCAAACATACATCCTTAGAAATTTCTTCCTCAAAAGAAGGCCTTTGTTTGATACTAATAAACTTCGTTTGGTCAGAATTGCACTTTTCTTGCAGCGCTAGTCTGCTTTTGACGCCCTCCTTCCTCCGTCCGTGATTGGTTATTTTGCTGCCTCAGTAGTAGAACTGCTTAACTTCATCTACTTCGTGACCGTCAATCCTATTGTTACGTTTTTCGCTGTTCTCATTCTGCTACTTCTAATAACTTTCCTGTTTCTTCGATTCTCTCTCAGTCCATTTTCTATACTCATTTGACTGTTCATTCCACTCAGCAGAACATGTAATTCTTTTTCATTTTCACTCAGGATGGCAATGTCATCAGCGAATCGTATCATTGATATCGTTTCACCTTTAATTTTAATTCCATTCCTGAATCTTTCTTTTATTTCCATCATTGCTTCCTTGATGTACAGATTGAACAGTTGGGGCGGAAGGCTATATCCCTGTCTTATACCCTTTTTAATCCGAGAGCTTCGTTCTTGGTCGTCCACTCTTATTATTCCCTCTTGGCTCTTGTACATATTGCATATTACCCGTTTCTCCATATAGCTTTTACGATTTCTTCACTTTTTCATGCACTCATTTCGTCTAAGCTACCTGTACTTCCTATTTATTTCATTCCACAGCGACTTGTATTTCGGTATTCCTGAACTTTCCTGAACTGTTCCGTGCTTCCTTGTTTCGTCGATCAACTGAAGTATTTCTTCTATAACTCATGGTTTCTTCGCAGTTAACGTATTGGTACCTATGTTTTTCTTTCCAGCTTCTGTGATTTCCCTTTTTAGAGATGTCCATTCCTCTTGAACTGTACTGCCTACTGTTGTATCTATAGCCTTAGAGAACTTAACCCCCCCCCCCCCTCCTCATTCCTTAGTACTTCCGTATACCAGTTCTTAAGGTACTGATTCTTCCTGAGTAATCTCTTAAACTTCAGCCTATTCTTCATCACTACTGCATTGTGATCTGAACCTATATCTCTTCCAGGGTAAGCCTTACAGTCCAGTATTTGATATCGGAATCTCTGTCTGACCATGATGTAATCTAACTGAAATCTTCCCGTATCACTCGGCGTTTTCCAAATACATCTCCTCCTCTTGTGATTCTTGAACGGAGTATTCGCTATTAATAGCTGAAATTTGTTACAGAAAGTTAGTCTCTCTCCTCTCTCTTTTCTTGCCCCAAGCCCATATTCCTCTGTAACCTTTTCTTCTGCTCCCCTCCCTACAACTTCATTCCAGTCCCCCATGAATATTACATTTTAATCCCCATTTATGTACTGTATTACTGTTTCAATATCCCCATATACTTTATCTCCTCTTCCTTAGCTTGCGACCTCAGCATGTATAACTGAACTATCATTTTAGGTGTTTGTTAGCTGTCGATTCTGACAAGAACAACCCTATCACGGAACTGTTCACAGTAGCTCACTCTCTACGCTACCTTCCTATTTATAACGAATTCTTCTTCTGATATACCATTTTCTGCTGCTGTTGATATCACCATGTACTCATCTGACCAGAAATCTTTGTTTTCTTTCCATTTCATTTCACTGACGCCAACTATATCTTGAGTGCATCTTTGCATTTCCCTTTTCATATTTTCTAGCATTCCTACCACGCTCCAGCTGCTGACATTCCACGCCCCGACTTGTAGGACGTTATCCTTTCGTTGGCTATTGAATATTTTTCTCATGGTCAACTTCCCTTGGCAGTCCCCTCCAGGACATCCGAATCGAGAACTATTCAGAATCTTTTGCCAATTGAGAGATCATCATGACACTTTTTCAGTTACAGGTCCCATGTTCTGTCGATTCAGAATATGTGTCATTGATGCAGTGGTTTCCATTGCCTTCTGAAACCTAATGCTGTCGATCATTGCTGATTCCTCCGCCTTTAGAGGCAGTTTCCCACCCCAAAGACAAGAGAGTGCTCTGAATCTCTCTCCACTCCTCCGCTCTCTGACAAGGCCGTTGTCAGAATGTGGGGGACTTCTTACACCCGAAGTTTCGGCCGTCTTCTTCCTCAATCTCTGTTTACCATTATGTAATCAATCTGAAACCTTCCAGTGTCTCCAGGCCCCTTTCACGCATACAGTCTTCTTTAACGATTCTTAAACATCTATTAGCGATTATTAAATTGTACTCTGTGCAAAATTCCGCTATGCAGTTTTCTCTCTTATTCCTTTCCCCACAGTTCATATTTTACTACGATTTTTCCTTCGTTTCCTTTTCCTACCACCGAATTCCAGTTCCCCATCACAATTAAATTTTCCTCTCTCATAACTATTTGAATAATTTAGTTTATCTCATCATACATTCATTCAACCTCGTCATCGTCTGCAGTACTAGCTGTCACATTAACTTATACTAAAATGGTGGGTGTTGGATTCGTGCCCATATTGACTACGGTATTGAGTTCACTATGCTGTCTGTAGTATCTTAACCGCAGTCGTATTTTCTTATTTATTATTAGACCTCATCCTATTTACCCCTATTTGTTTTTGTATTAGTAACCATAAACTCAGCTGACCAGGATCCTGTTCATCCTGCTACAGAACTTCTCTAATTCTCATTATATTTAACTTCAAAGTATTCGGTTTCCTTTTGAAATTTTCTAACATACCTTCCGTTTAATGTATCTAACATTCCACGCTCCGATCGGTAGATCGCTAGCTTTGTTTTTCCCTGTAATATCCTCCTGAATAGTTCCCACCTTGAGAACAGAATGTGGGATCATTTTATTTTCGGAATATTTTACCCAAGAGGATGTCACCATCATCTCACCATACAGTACAACTTCATTCCCTCGGGAAAAATAACGGTTGTAGTTGATTCCTGCTTTCAGCCGTTCACAGCGCCAACACAGCAAAGTCATGTTTGTTCACGCATAAAGGCCAGATCAGTCAGTCATCCAGGCTGTTGTCCCTGAAACTTCTGGAAAAGCTGATCCCTCTCTTCAGCAACTACACGTTGGTCTGGCCACTCGTTGACACCCCTCCATTGGGGTTGCATTTACAGAACGGATACCTGTCTGAGTCAAGTAAGCCACACCACAAGACCGGTATCCATTGCTTACGGCGGGCGTAGCTATCGGCTAAATATGTCGATGAGCAACGCTACAAGGCACCCATGAGTATTGGTAAGCTTTATCGAAAGGCTGTAACTTTGCAGACATGTCGGTCGCAGTTCTTCCGAAAATCAACTATTGTTGTACAGACTGACTTTAAATACACTCCTGGAAATGGAAAAAAGAACACATTGACACCGGTGTGTCAGACCCACCATACTTGCTCCGGACACTGCGAGAGAGCTGTACAAGCAATGATCACACGCACGGCACAGCGGACACACCAGGAACCGCGGTGTTGGCCGTCGAATGGCGCTAGCTGCGCAGCATTTGTGCACCGCCGCCGTCAGTGTCAGCCAGTTTGCCGTGGCATACGGAGCTCCATCGCAGTCTTTTAACACTGGTAGCATGCCGCGACAGCGTGGACGTGAACCGTATGTGCAGTTGACGGACTTTGAGCGAGGGCGTATAGTGGGCATGCGGGAGGCCGGGTGGACGTACCGCCGAATTGCTCAACACGTGGGGCGTGAGGTCTCCACAGTACATCGATGTTGTCGCCAGTGGTCGGCGGAAGGTGCACGTGCCCGTCGACCTGGGACCGGACCGCAGCGACGCACGGATGCACGCCAAGACCGTAGGATCCTACGCAGTGCCGTAGGGGACCGCACCGCCACTTCCCAGCAAATTAGGGACACTGTTGCTCCTGGGGTATCGGCGAGGACCATTCGCAAACGTCTCCATGAAGCTGGGCTACGGTCCCGCACACCGTTAGGCCGTCTTCCGCTCACGCCCCAACATCGTGCAGCCCGCCTCCAGTGGTGTCGCGACAGGCGTGAATGGAGGGACGAATGGAGACGTGTCGTCTTCAGCGATGAGAGTCGCTTCTGCCTTGGTGCCAATGATGGTCGTATGCGTGTTTGGCGCCGTGCAGGTGAGCGCCACAATCAGGACTGCATACGACCGAGGCACACAGGGCCAACACCCGGCATCATGGTGTGGGGCGCGATCTCCTACACTGGCCGTACACCACTGGTGATCGTCGAGGGGACACTGAATAGTGCACGGTACATCCAAACCATCATCGAACCCATCGTTCTACCATTCCTAGACCGGCAAGGGAACTTGCTGTTCCAACAGGACAATGCACGTCCGCATGTATCCCGTGCCACCCAACGTGCTCTAGAAGGTGTAAGTCAACTACCCTGGCCAGCAAGATCTCCGGATCTGTCCCCCATTGAGCATGTTTGGGACTGGATGAAGCGTCGTCTCACGCGGTCTGCACGTCCAGCACGAACGCTGGTTCAACTGAGGCGCCAGGTGGAAGTGGCATGGCAAGCCGTTCCACAGGACTACATCCAGCATCTCTACGATCGTCTCCATGGGAGAATAGCAGCCTGCATTGCTGCGAAAGGTGGATATACACTGTACTAGTGCCGACATTGTGCATGCTCTGTTGCCTGTGTCTATGTGCCTGTGGTTCTGTCAGTGTGATCATGTGATGTATCTGACCCCAGGAATGTGTCAATAAAGTTTCCCCTTCATGGGACAATGAATTCACGGTGTTCTTATTTCAATTTCCAGGAGTGTAGATTGATGGAAGAAGTGGAATTCCAGAAAATAATTAATGTAGAATAACGAAATTTCGGTAGTACCGTTGTATAGGTGATACACACTGAATATCAAAGAGACTGGTACAGCTGCCTAATATCGTGTAGGGCCCCCGCAAGCACGCGGAAGTGCCGCAGCACGACGTGACATGGACACGACGTCTGAAAGAGTGCTGGAGGGAATTGAAACCATGACTCCTGCAGGGCTCTCCATAAATCCGTAAGAGTACGAGGGGGTGGAGATGTCTTCTGAACAGCACGTTGCAAGGCACCCCAGATGTGCTCAATAATATTAATGTCTGGGGAGTTTGGTGGCCAGTGGAAGTGCTGAAACTCATAAGTCTTCTGAAGCCACTTTGTAGCAATTATGGACGTGTGGAGCATCCCATTGTCCTGCTGGAAATGCTCAAATCCGTCGGAATGCGCAATGGACATGGATAGGAGGCAGGTGATCAGACAGGATGCTTACGTACGTTTCACCTGTCAGAGTCGTATGTAGACATATTAGGATTCTCATATCACTCCAACTGCACACGCCCCACGCCATTACAGTACCTCCACGAGTTTGAACAGTCCCCTGCTGACATGCAGGATCCTTGAAATGTGCAGCAATTTGCGGAAGGGCTGCACTTCTGTCAAGTTGAACGATTTTCAGTCGTTGTTGGTCCCGTTCTTGCAGGATCTTTTTCCGACACCAGCGATGTCGGAGATTTGATATTTTACCGGATTCCTGATATTCACGGTACACTCGTGAAATGATTGTACTTGAAAATCGCCACTTCATCGCCATCTCGGAGATGCTGTGTTCCTTTGCTCGTGCGACGACTGTAACATCACGTTTAGACTCTTTTAAATTTTGTTAGATAGGATAATTCATTTAGCATAGTACTGCAGCGATTCACTATTCCGGGCCAGCCCGGTGCCAGGGGCATGCCCACTGGGATTGGCTCGCTGGGCATGGCCGACAATGTAGGTTTAAAGGCGCTGGCACACCTGTAACGCTGCAGGTAGAGTAGATTAGCAATAAGCAGTAGATAAGTAAAACACCGGTAACCCAAAGACACAGCAAGTATTGTCCATAGTGGAAACAGGAACAACAATACATTCCTTGAACTAAGATAAACTGTAGTAATTGTGATTGTAACAAGTATAAATTAGGACCCACTAATGTATTAAGTGGTGGGTTATATGTATAATATATTTGAAGAATAAACAATTTAAAAAGAAAAAAAAGCTTGCCATTGAGCAGCAGTAACTGATCTAACAAGTGCGCCAGACACTTGTTGTCTTATATAGGCGCTGCCGATAGCAGCGCCACACTCTACCTGTTTACGTACCTCTATATTTGAATACGTATGCCTACACCAGTTTCTTTGGTGCTCCAGTCTATTTAAGTTATTAACACTGAAAAATCAAATGCCAGGTAAGTCATTACAAACGGGAATTGCTGGTACATTAATAACCGATGTAACTGCCAGAATGTTGCATGCAAGCATGCAAACGTGCATACGTTGTGTTTTACAGATGCCATATGTCGGTTTGTGGGATGGAGTTCCGTGCCTTTTTCTCTTGGTCCGTCAATAAAGGAATGGTAAATGCTGTTTGTGTATGACGCTGGAGATTTCGGCCGATGATGTCCCACATGTACCCCGTTGGAGACAGATCTGGCCATCGGGCAGGCCAAGGCAACATGTCGGCATTATGTAGAACATGTTGGGATACAACAGCGGTATGTGAGCGAGCATTATCCTGTTGGAAAACACCCCCTGAAATGCTTTTTATGAATGATAGCACAATAGCTCGTATCACCATACTGGCATATAAATTTGCAGTTAGGGTGCGTGAGATAACCACGAGAGTGCTCCTGTTAACATACGAAATCTCACGCCAGACCATAAATCCTGCTTTAGGTCCAGTATGTCTAGCCCTCAAATGGCCTCCTTCTAACGAACACACGGCCATCAACAGCAGGGCAGACCAGCGGAAAACACGACATACTTCCATTCTGTCCTCCAATGAGCTCCCAATCAACACCAATGATGTCGCAGCTGGTGGTGGTTTTGGATCAGTAGAATGCACTCTACAGGACGTCTGGCTCGGAGCTGCCCTTGAAGTAACCGATTTCTACTAGTTTGTTGCGTCACTGTGATGTCGGCTGCTGCTCATATTGTTGCTGTTTACGCCGTAAGATGCGTCAAAGCCGCACGCCAAACACAGTTGTCTTCCCCCTCGGTAGTGCCATGTAGCCGACAGGTGCCCAGCTTTCTTATGACCGTACATTCCCGAGACCACCGCTATCAGCAGTCATGTACAGTGGCTACATTCCCGACAAGTCCTTCGGCAACATCGCAGAAGGAACATCCGGTTTCTCGTAGGAAAATTGCACGACCGCTTTCAAACTTATTAAGGTGTTTATAATGGCGCTTTTGTCACCTTAAAAGCATTCTTGACTGACGTTTACCTACAACGTCCAGTCACAAAGGTAACTGAAGCTCACCACAGTTAGAGCGTGCAAAGCAAACTTGAATTGCATCCTCCTAGTGGCACTACTAGCCCCACTCCACCGGCAAGAAATTGGAACAGACATCATCTTTCAGATGCAGAAACAAGCCTACCAACTGTCGTTTACGTGGCACAACTCCTTCTTGGTGTTGCGATTTTGCCGTCGGTGTATTAATGTTATATTTTAAGCAGTAATTTTTCTAGAGTTTCACTCTATGCGTGCATAGTACGTTATCACCAAGTTGCAGAAGCCTTATGTTTCGACTTAAGGCGTCTTCTAAATTTGGTATTTTATCATATACTATATCCTGTGCATATCTTTGTGCAATTCTTTTAATTGTCTAACATATGATATAGATATAGACATCTGTAAGCAGAGATGTAGATATAGAACACTACGGAAAAAGCAAGATATGGTCTAACGTATGGTCGACGACAAGGTCATTAGGAATGGACCACAAGCTCAGATTGGGGAGGAATTGGGCAGGAAATCGGCCGCGCTCTTTCAGCAGAACTATTCTGAAATTCGCCTCAGGCGATTTAAGGGAAACATGGAAGACATTAACCAGAGTGAATGGTCGGGGTTTTAAGTTATCTTCTCACGAATGTTTATTCGGTGTGTAATGTAGAAAATTATTACGGGTTGTAATTCTGCATTGAAAGCGTAGCTTGGTGTGCAGCCGGGAAAAGAGCGGAGTTTGGTTCCCACGCTGGCACAGCTGACCCTGGCTACAGGGCCGAGCGAGCCACACCAAATTCTACGGATAACACAATCATGCTGTTAAAACTTCAAATCAATAACTTCAATACTTTCGGAGATATAAATTTTTACGTAAAACACGTAATAACCGAAAAAAAGCTGGCATTGGGAAACTGAATTAGGGACTGTAATGTATTCATCTACAGTGTCAATTGAAACTACAACCAAGAGGATTGGATCATATAATCTAATCGTCTGCAATTTTCTTTAGTTTCATTACCACAGATATCTGATGTAAAAGGGGAATTTGTGGCGTCTGTCCGAGTGTGCTTGATCTTATAAAAGACAGCCACATCGGGCGTTGAGTACTAAAGTTTTTAGTAATTTATTTTGTGGAAAGGAATCGTATTTTGTTTTCATTAAATTTTATTTAGTTTCGGAATTACGAAATTTCTAGTATAAATTACTTGCGATGATCTGATTGGATGATATCAGAAATACCGCGACTGTAGAAGTGCTCAAGATGATCCGATTGGCCGCTTAACATACTAGCTAATAGGAATGCAGCGTTTCGCGCGCGTTTGAGTAGGGCTTTGTGCCTCAGCTCTATGAGTCGACAGAGTCGCTCTTCTGGCAAACATCTAAATTAAATCGGGGTAGGTGGCGCAGAGGTTAGCACACTGTATTTGCACTCGGGAGAACAAATGTTCAATCCTGCATCTGGCTATCATGACTTAGGTTTTCCATGATTTCCGTAAATCGCTTCAGGCAAAGTCCGGGATGGTTTCTTTGAAAAGCCACGGGCGATTTCCTTCCCCATGCTTCCCTAACCCGATCGGACCGACGATCTCGCTGTTTGGTCCACTCCCCCAAATCAACCAATCAATGTTAAAACTGCGCTGAAGAAATTCGTGTGTTTGATCTGTTTCCGTGTCGTTGACGAAAAGCGACTACAGTGTTGAATATTTTGTGAAATTCTGAGCTTTGTGAGTGGTTTATTTTAGGAGATATTCGCGTGTGGACATTTCATGTCGTACATAAATTCCCTGTGGCGTGCTCCATGCAGATTATGAGACATTATGGGGAGCACTTCTTTACAAGAAGCCTACTGAACAACTGAATGTGTTAACTCTCAAGCAATCACCGGTTAGTGACTGCTTAGGACGTTCAGAATATCGGTTCGGACAAAATATCTTCTGGCTACTTTCGGGTGTGAACATGTAACAGAGAGTATCAGTAACATTGCCTAACAGGATATCGGGATATTAAATACGGACTTGATTGCGTTTTTCCTTGTTTTAGAGACAGTAAACCAACTTAAAGGAAATTTTAGACGTTTTTTCAAACGAATCATATAAGAATCCTGAGCGCTCTATAGCAGTGTTTTTCAACCTGTGGGACCGAGCGAGGTGGTGCAGTGGTTAGACACTGGACTCGCATTCGGGAGGACGACGGTTCAATCCCGCGTCCGGCCATCCTGATTTAGGTTTTCCGTGATCTCCCTAAATCTCTCCCAGAAAATGCCGGGATGGTTCCTTTGAAAGGGCACGGCCGACTTCCTTCCCCATCCTTCCCTAATCCGATGAGACCGATGACCTCTCTGTCCGGTCTCCTTCCCCAAAACAACCCAACCCAACCTGTGGGTAGCGACCCACTGGGTTGCCACAAACCCTTGCTCAGGGGGTCGCGGTCGAAGGACAAAGCTGTTGCAGCATGGCGGGTAACGCGGCAAAGAATATAATTATGTCTCAGCCCGTAGAGCACTACGACCTCTTTTCACATTGCACTTGATTTCTCGGTCAGTATAGTATCAATAGAAAGAAAATTAAATACGTTGCCTTTGAAATCGCTGACATACTTTTATTATCGTTTTGGGGGTCGCCAGAATATTTTTACTTGTAAAGTGATCGCGTATTCCAAAATTTTGAAAAACACTGCTCCATAGTGTAACTAACTTTCAGCTACTGCCCATGAACTGGAGTTCGGCGGCGTTTTTCGTGGTAGGTACATAGCTAAATTTTCGTCAACGCTGCTTTTTTCGGATAAACCAGTGTCTACAATCGCAGAGTGACGGGGTAGTAACCCGAAACCTATCCAGGCAGGTGGACTACCTGTTAACAGGATAGTGAGAAACCAAGCTGTTCCGCCACAGGTGCCTTAGCACTACACTATTTCACTTGGTCACGTATCACTACGCATTGAGGCGCTACGTTTGCAGTATACCAAATGCCCATAATTTAAAACATAAACCAAGGTCAATCGTAAGGCTTTTAAACTGTGGCGGGAACCTGTGGAAGATCCCCTTCAGTTCTCTTATGGAATTTTTTGGTCACTTTCCTAACACAGTTTTCGGGTGACAGTTTCCTCATAAAGACAAATGAAATTTGCAGCACCAGAGCGTGAGATGTAGGTGCACGTTACCAAATGTATTACTCATACATGCGAGTATTTTGTCGGTGAATAATGATACTAACGAGAAGAGCATGTCAAGTACAATAACTCGATTTCCCAAAACGTTCGCAGAACGGAAAAAGAGGTCTAACTAAGCGGACACGAGTCTTGTCTTATTGTAGATACTCGACCGTTTCTGATAAATAGCAGTCAAAGTTTTCGACGTACCGTAGACGGGCTTTAACGCGCATTAAGATCATTGAAAGTGGTGACACGACGGTTAGCGTCGCAGCCTCACACTTTAGCGCCTTGTTTTCGAAACCCGATAATTGCTTTTTTTTTCTTCATTTACGCCGGCCGGTGTGGCCGAGCGGTTCTAGGCGCTACAGTCTGGAACCGCGCAGGTTCGAATCCTCCCTCGGGCATGGATGTGTGTGACGTACTTAGGTTAGTTAGGTTTAAGTAGTTCTAAGTTCTAGGGGACTGATGACCTCACAAGTTAATTCCCATAGTGCTCAGGGCCATTTGAATCATTTTCTTCATTTATCTGCCCAAGTCCGTAGAGGGTAACTAAGCATTGTTTCTCATCAAGGCAGGCGATGAAAGGACGTTACATTAATTGAAAAATTACGTGTTTCAAAATAACTTCCATCCATTTATCATATAACCTATGTGGGTATGGTACTTTATAGCTTTACAAACTTTTTAACCCTTTCACTACGCATATACTCTCAGCGGCTCCCGCCCTGTGCGCGTTATTTTCACGCGGTGCGTATATTTACGACTGTAGCAGTCTACAGTTATTATTGAGATAAAATGAGACGGTGTAAATCGTTTCCTTTCTTTTTTTTTTTTTTTAATCTTTGTTCAGAAAGTCTTATGTTGTTCTAAAGAGGTACTTTATTAGGAGAAAAAATACAAAACATATTTCATTTGTAATACTCCAAAGTGTGCTATCTCTCGAAACAAAAATTCAAACATAAAGGCACATTACATGTTACACAAATGTATCTTGTGTCAATTCCTTTATCATGTTTTGCACATACAATACACCTTCTCTGGGTGGCCTTTCTCTTTGAAACTCCTGGGATTAGCTAGATAAATTGGCGCTCGGTTAGGCGTAAGGGATTGTCACCATCAGTCGATCTCCTTCCACGACGTCCCTCTGTTTGCGGTTGGTGCTGAATCTCTAGGATCTCCTTGATAAGTTTGTGTTGAAAATCAGGTACTGAAATATTTCGTCCCGTTTGAGTTTTATATAATGCACTTCGCATTGAGCAGAGACATATCCACCAAATGAAAAAATACTTTTTATATCATTTTACAGTTTTTCGTACACATTCTATTGAACTTAGCATCATGTCGCTCCTGTCGACGGCCCACATATTTTCAGTGTAGCTTCCGATGCAAGCTGGTTTTGTTTTTGGTTCATTCGTGGTTCTGTCAATTTTGTCAGTCGTTGTAATTTCGTTTGTATGAAGAGTTGAAAGCATCCTCACTTCCCGCTTGTCCTGCCACTTCAGAGCAAGAAGTTTATCTGTTGACATAAACTCGCCTTTTCTAAGTTTTTTTGATAAAGCAGACATGCCTTTGCTGTTTGTTCTCACAGTTCCACAGGCATTAGTCACTCTGTCATGCAAATAGAAAATAACGTTGGGCTAGTGTACCAATTGTCTATAATGTGTGGCCTTTACCAAGGTAACGTTCAAGTAAAGTGAGAACAGTGCTCCCAGGTATTCCAACATTTGCACTAAAGTCAGTTTCTTTTTTTACGTCTGTTGCTGCACACACATAAATAATAAAGTCAAGAATATAACCAGTTTCACATTCACATAACACAAAAAATTTTACACCAAATCTTCGGCGTTTGGAAGGAATGTACTGCTTGAAGAAGACACGACCTTTGAAGAGAACTTTCGTCAATCCACAAATTTTTAAAAGGATAGAAAGCACCTGGAAATACTTTTCTTAAGTGATCCACAATTCGACGTCATTTCCAGATTTTGTCATCTCCAGGGTCCTTACTGTTATCAGCAGAATGTAACATTCTAAGTAACAGAAGATATCTATCTCTCAGCATGATTTGCGCAAACGCTGGAGTAGACAGTAACTGATGATTGGTCCAATAACTGTTTATTTCATTTTTTCTCACTCGAGCCATCAGAAAATTTACAGCAAGGAAATTTGTGTTTTTCCAACGTCGCAGTCTTGATGTTTCACTGGCATCATTGCAAAGGTGTTCATAATATAAATTACATTGCTCAGCTATGTAGCTCACAAATTCGTGCCTAAAAAAAACTTGGAAGCAGTCTTATACAGTACATAAATCATCTAAATTGATGATTTTGCAACCGGAACCACGGTTATCGAAATTATACACTTTAGGATCCAAATCTGAGCCTTTCCATCTAAAATCAACTGTTTTGTGCCTCTTAGGAGATTTTTCAGGCATAAGCTCAAGCTCTTCTTCGGAATCGGAGAAAGAATAGACGATAACATCAAAATTTGGATTTGCATTTACTGGTTCAACGATCGGTGGTTCACAAACATTTTTTATATTTGTGGTGACAGATTTATCAAAAAGCTCGTCGTCGTCATTATCTGTCCTCCCATAATCAGCTGGATTGGGCACGATGATGTCCTCGTCGTTACTTTGTTTTAGAATACTCTGCAGCTCATCGTCAGTAAACGGACGGTAACGTCGCGTCATTTCTTTCGCTAACGCGGAAACGGCCGCCCACAAACTAGGTAATATAGCGACACGGATGAACTCAGCAGAAAGAGAATTCAGCATTCACTAGTCGTTCAGGTATTTCCTAGTAGTCCAACAATTAAACTGCATACTTGCGCAACAATTACCTCCTACTCGCTGGCCAGATTGTAGGCGTTATACTTAACTATACGACTGTAGCAGGGAACCGCTATAAGTATTTTTTATAGCAAATAGTATATATACGTCTGGAGCACTGAAACGATTAGCGTATATTTACGTCTGGAGCAGTGAAAGGGTTAAATCCCCATATTTTTACATTTCATTGCTGTTTCAATTTTTGTGTTAAGTTGTTACATTTTATTCTTCTTTTTATTATTGAGGAAGGTTTGCAACACTCCCTGGTGATACCAACCGTTGAAACGTTCGAAACATAGAAATTCTGAACACCACGAGCATTGCGCGAAGCCAGGTTGGTCACAATGACATTTCTTCCTGTGAATCTCCCTCGGGAACGAAACGTCGTTGACAGTGCTGAAAATTTCACGCATTGGTAATAATTTTGCATAAAACCACGCATAACGGGTCTTTTTCACGAAAACTGGCGCTTTCAATTCATGGTGAATCAACAAACACTACATGAATATCACCGTAAACAATTTCAAATAATTTTCTGATTCATTTAGGTTTTATTTTTAATTTATTCTACAGATGTCGGAGGCAGGTAATAGACAAATAAAGACAATGTTATTTAAACATATACTGGAAAACATTCGTGTAGTAGCCTTCAATGGACACGTGTAGACAAATGAAAAACAGAAACACAAGTAAGAACAGGGGTTGCATAAGTGAAAAGCCGCAACCTTACACATTGTGACATCGCTTCCGCTGAACCTACGACCTGTTGAAAGGCACAAAGAGCAACTCTAACTCTTTGAACGTCGTTTTCTCAAAAAAAAAAAGTCGGGTATCTACGGATAAACCGACACACGTTTTCGCTTATTTCTTTCAGTGAGCCAAGTTCTGAGAAATCGGCTTATGGTACTTGCCGTGTTTTCCTCGAAAGTATCCATCTGCACTAACTCGCAGTTGGATATTAGCATTGAATAATATAAGAATGTCTATGTCAGTAATTTCGCTATGAGAAATAGGTTAATTTTAAAATGCTGGGAATGGTGAAGCTCTGTATGTATGCATTGGTAGAGAGAATGTCGACACTGTGGTTGAGTGTCAATACTCGTGAAAGGCAAAGGAGAAGAAACATTACTTGCTCGTAGGCTCAAGCGTGGTAGGTGCAAGCTCTGTATGTATGCATTGGTAGAGAGAATGTCGACACTGTGGTTGAGTGTCAATACTCGTGAAAGGCAAAGGAGAAGAAACATTACTTGCTCGTAGGCTCAAGCGTGGTAGGTGCAAAATAATAGTTTTCAATTTTTAAATGCTGGGAATGGTGGAGTTCTGTATGTATGCATTGGTAGAGAGAATGTCGACACTGTGGTTGAGCGTCAATACTCGTGAAAGGCAAAGGAGAAGAAACATTACTTGCTCGTAGGCTCAAGCATGGTAGGTGCAAGATAATAGTTTTCAAGTGATCCCCTGTATGGCAATGCACTCTGCACTGGGAATGGTGGAGTTCTGTATGTATGCATTGGTTGAGAGAATGTCGACACTGTGGTTGAGCGTCAATACTCGTGAAAGGCAAAGGAGAAGAAACATTACTTTCTCGTAAGCTCAAGCATGGTAGGTGCAAAAAAAAAAAAAAAAAAAATGGTTTTCAAGTGATCCCCTGTATGGCAATACACTTTGCACTGGGAATGGTGGAGTTCTGTATGTATGCATTGGTTGAGAGAATGTCGACGTTGTGATTGAGCGTACAATACTGGTGGAAGGCAAAGGAGAAGAAACGACGCGCCGCTGCATCAAGCGAATCATCCTCAATTTTGTTCTATGGGAATTCAAATCAAAACGTTTACATATGTATAACACTTTCACTTCTTGTTCGTAGGCTCAAGCATGGTAGGTGCAAAAAATAAATTGTTTTCAAGTGATCCCCTGTATGGCAATGCACTTTTCCCACACTCGTTCGGTGGTAGCCGCATTCCTGCAATACCACTTGAGGAAGTTCTACGAAACACTCATCTAAGGCTGGCATAACCTCTACACTTCACTAATATTTATTTCCATCTAGCTCTACACACATGTATTGCAAACCACTGTGGAGTGCGTTGCAGAAAGCAATGCTGCTCAAACGTCTCCGTGTGCAGTGCAGTTAGTAAAATTTTTATTTGCGGACTTCACTGGAATGATAAGCAGGGGAACGAAGTAAACTAGATTCCTCACTTATAGCGGGTTCGTGGAATTTGGAAAATAAGCCATTTTCCAACGGCTGCCAGTTCACATTTTTCCAGCATCTCCGTGACACTGTGGTGTGGATCAAAGAAACTTGTTCTCCTTTGTGTAGTCCTTCTTCATAAACGTTAAATACCACTTGTTAGTGTTATTTGGTATGGGTTCCACCCACCTGGGTAATATTCTAGGATGGGTCGCGCGTGTTTTCTGTCCGTAATCGCCTTTCTAGACTCACTGAATTTACCCTGTATCCTACTAATGTCATGAAATTCGCGACCTGCTTCGCCTACAATTGAATGTATGTGATCATTCTATTTCATATACCAACGCGTTGTCGTCCCTAGATATTTGTAGTAATGTAGAACGGGAAGGACTCCTAACGCGTGATACCTTCTGCCACACATGTCACAGTGGTATGCAGAGAGTGTACAGGGGATGGACATCAATATGCCAGCACCAAAAATACAACGCTTTATCTTGCCTAATACGGTGTAGGCAAACCGTTGACATTCAGTACAGCTCCTAGTCGTCTCGGAATGGATAAATACATGTCCTGTATGGTTATCAAACCTGTATTATATCTGAAAAATAGCGCAAAATTGAGGTAATTATGGTGGAGGTGGGTAGCAATCACGCACCCATCTCTCCAATGTAGGCCAAAAGGGCTCAATAACATTGAAACCCATCACGTTTTACTCTTGGGACCAAAACTCGACCAGAAACTGTGAACAATGTGAAACAAGACTCATCCGATTAAATGACTTTCTTTCGTTGCTCCATAGTCCAAGTTTTATGGATTCGACACGATGTTTTCCTCTTATGGGTATTTCCGTCACTGATTACTGGCTTTGGAATTCCAGTTCGACCTGCATTTCCGTGCTTATGGAGCTCCTTTCGTTTTTATTTGGTGCCTACAGGTTTCACGAGTGCGACATTCAGCTCTGCAGTGACTTGTGCAGCTGTCTGTCATGTAGTTTTCATCGCAATCCTCTTCAGTTACCATCTGTCACGATCATTCAACACACACTTTCACCCGCGTTGTGACTTGGCGGATGATGTTTCTCCCTTGAAACGGCCATGCACTTCGGCTATATTTGTTCCACAACTGCCTACCACACAAGCACCATCAAACTGCCGACGTTCAAATTCACATCGCTCCGACATAACGCACTCACTGCTACACATAACTGTTTTGACCACGACTGACACTTTCAGCACACTGAGAACACTGCAAAGGGGCTATTCGTTGGCCATTACAACATCGCAACCAGCAGGCTTGGCAAGTAGCTGCATTCTCGTTCAAGCATGTATTTCTCGCTGTGTTTCCATATTTCTTCCAACCCCTATATGTGGATGCAGATTGAACATATAAAACTTATTGTATATCTTTGCCCTGCTTTGGAAGATCGTCAAGACTAGATTGAAAGTTTTTTTTTTTTGAGACGCTGTTCCATTATAGATAACTGCGTCGACTACGAAACTCTGAGATGAATATCAATTTTGACCTATATATCATCATTATACTACGTCAGCGGCACGGACACCAGAACAATCCCCTGTGATACTCCTACATCTGTCGGTGTTTCCCCTTTCAAGATAATATTCTTCGTGTTCTTTATGAAGAAGAGCTCAATCCAGTCACAAAGTACGTTTGATGTCTCACATCACCGTACTTGCGTTAGTAAGTGTTAGTGTGATACTGGATCTATTGTTTTTATGGAAATCAAGATGTACTACATCTATCTGATAGCCTTCATTCATCATCCGTGGTTTTCTGGAAATCATCTGAGAGAGGGGCTAGTGGACTTACTTTTCATCGCTGGTTTTTACGGATGAAGTCAATCGATTCGAGGTACCTGTCGATGTGGAAATCGTTCCCTGTCAGGACTACTAAATCTGGTGAATAGGGAGCATATTATGGAAATTAGTACTTCAAATCCCTCAGTTTTCCCACTGTCAATTCGCATTTGCAGACACGTAAATTGTCCAAATCGAAGTCAGTTTTTCCATGCACTGTGCAGACGTCATCTCAAAACATAGTTTCATACTGTTTGTTTGCCGGCATAGCTATCTTCGCCAGTTATTTGTGTGTCCCTATCAAGACAACTAATATCAAGAATCTTTTTTGTAAACTAGAAAGCTGTGCCTGCAGCCTTTCCGGAAAACTAAACTTACGTACTTCAAGTTTTAGGGGATAATGACACCGTTTTCCAACAAGAGCTTTGATTGTTATTTCATTTCTGACTTTTGGAACATATGCTGCGATCGAACATTACGAATTACCTCGAGGAAAACGATAAACGGACACATGGTTTTAACGAATCGGAAAATATCAGTGTTATGAAACACATCTGGCTTGTTATTCACTTTAAGTATTGGGTGGTATTGAAAGGGGACCTCAAACCGATTCTAAATTTCTGTTTCCAGAATCCTTTTGACACCGTTCCTCACATGCGACTTCTGATCAAATTGGGTGCGTCTCAGTTTTGCGAGTGGATACATGATTTTCTGTCAGAAATGTCACACTTCTTAGAAACTGATGGTGAGCCATCGTGTAAAACAAGTGACATCTGGCGTTCCCCAACGAAGTGCTACAGACCCTCTGCTGGTTTTAAACTACATAAATGACTAACGTACCCAGCAACGCTTCGCAGTTGCTGGATATCTAAAGCATATGAATGGTTAGTGAGCCCGGCAATGCTTTGTAATTGCTGATTATGTATGGAAATTAGATATACATCCTAATCCTCTCCCCACCACTTCCTCTGTCCATCTTCTTCTATCCCAGTTTTGTCCATCCCCTCCTGCGTGTTATGTCCATCACATCCTCATCCCTCTCTCTGTCCATCTACTCCTCCCCCACAACCTATCTACCTGCTCGGCCCCCCTCTCTATCTACTCCTCCCCTCCTATTCCTCTCCACCTCCTTGTTCCTCGTCTCTATGCCCATTTCCTCTCCCCCCTCACTATGTCCATTTCCCATCCCCCATCACTGACCGTATATTCCCCCCCTCTCCGCCTCTGATCCTTTGTTTATTTCTATTGGCAACGCATCCTTGATGGGAAATAAAGCTTAAAATGAATGGGTAAATCAGCTGGGATCAATGGTATATGGGATATGAAAGATATCTCCTGCTACTGAGTATGTGAGGGTAGTAGCTTCAGTGGCAGTGTTCTATGGAGCTTTACTCACAAAAACGGTGGGATTCTCTAGTTTCTGACGGTTCAGATTCCGTATTAGTATTCTTTCTAATAATAAGCCGATCAGCCATAAGCATACTGTCCAGTCACATTAATGCGACCACCTGTTAAAAGTCTGAACAGCCATCTTTAGCCAGGTGGACCGCTGAGAGACGTGCAGATGGTGAGTCAGTCAGGTTCTAGAAGGTACTGACAAGAATATGGAGCCATACCGAATCCAGCGCCGTGGCCAGCTGCGATAGGTTTCTCGGCTGAGGATTCGTGGCACAAACAGTCTGATCGAGGTGGATTTAAATCTGGGCAGTTTGGTTTTCACGGGAGTACCGTAAATTGATCACGGTGCCTTCGAATCACACACACGCACTTCGAACTGTGTGACAATTTGCATTGTCATGCTTGTAGATGCCATCGTATTATACACTCCTGGAAATTGAAATAAGAACACCGTGAATTCATTGTCCCAGGAAGGGGAAACTTTATTGACACATTCCTGGGGTCAGATACATCACATGATCACACTGACAGAACCACAGGCACATAGACACAGGCAACAGAGCATGCACAATGTCGGCACTAGTACAGTGTATATCCACCTTTCGCAGCAATGCAGGCTGCTATTCTCCCATGGAGACGATCGTAGAGATGCTGGATGTAGTCCTGTGGAACGGCTTGCCATGCCATTTCCACCTGGCGCCTCAGTTGGACCAGCGTTCGTGCTGGACGTGCAGACCGCGTGAGACGACGCTTCATCCAGTCCCAAACATGCTCAATGGGGGACAGATCCGGAGATCTTGCTGGCCAGGGTAGTTGACTTACACCTTCTAGAGCACGTTGGGTGGCACGGGATACATGCGGACGTGCATTGTCCTGTTGGAACAGCAAGTTCCCTTGTCGGTCTAGGAATGGTAGAACGATGGGTTCGATGACGGTTTGGATGTACCGTGCACTATTCAGTGTCCCCTCGACGATCACCAGTGGTGTACGGCCAGTGTAGGAGATCGCTCCCCACACCATGATGCCGGGTGTTGGCCCTGTGTGCCTCGGTCGTATGCAGTCCTGATTGTGGCGCTCACCTGCACGGCGCCAAACACGCATACGACCATCATTGGCACCAAGGCAGAAGCGACTCTCATCGCTGAAGACGACACGTCTCCATTCGTCCCTCCATTCACGCCTGTCGCGACACCACTGGAGGCGGGCTGCACGATGTTGGGGCGTGAGCGGAAGACGGCCTAACGGTGTGCGGGACCGTAGCCCAGCTTCATGGAGACGGTTGCGAATGGTCCTCGCCGATACCCCAGGAGCAACAGTGTCCCTAATTTGCTGGGAAGTGGCGGTGCGGTCCCCTACGGCACTGCGTAGGATCCTACGGTCTTGGCGTGCATCCGTGCGTCGCTGCGGTCCGGTCCCAGGTCGCTGGGCACGTGCACCTTCCGCCGACCACTGGCGACAACATCGATGTACTGTGGAGACCTCACGCCCCACGTGTTGAGCAATTCGGCGGTACGTCCACCCGGCCTCCCGCATGCCCACTATACGCCCTCGCTCAAAGTCCGTCAACTGCACATACGGTTCACGTCCACGCTGTCGCGGCATGCTACCAGTGTTAAAGACTGCGATGGAGCTCCGTATGCCACGGCAAACTGGCTGACACTGACGGCGGCGGTGCACAAATGCTGCGCAGCTAGCGCCATTCGACGGCCAACACCGCGGTTCCTGGTGTGTCCGCTGTGCCGTGCGTGTGATCATTGCTTGTACAGCCCTCTCGCAGTGTCCGGAGCAAGTATGGTGGGTCTGACACACCGGTGTCAATGTGTTCTTTTTTCCATTTCCAGGAGTGTAATATGAATGTGGCTACCAAGGCACTTTTGCCTGAGATCCTGAATTAGAAAATTGTGGTCTTGACAGAAATTTTGGCCGAAACATACGGAAAGAACGCACTGACTGACTTGGCGTCGAGACGGTGGCGGGTAGGATTTTGAAGCTATAGATACTGATGGTGAAGCTGCAGGCAATGTAGCTGACGCTGCAGGAGAAAAATTAACTACAGAACGTGTCTATTGTCTCTGTCCCTCTGATGATTTTTTTTTCAATTTATTAGCTGCTGGGCCATGCTCATTCAGCCATCTCAACAGTATGTCAGTTATGACGTTGTAAGGATAACACAATGCCCACTCTCCGAGCAGGGGAAATCATCAACCCGGCCGGGAATCGCGCCCGGGCTCCTTTACTTAATAATCCGCCTCGCTGGCCGCGTAGGTCGATCCGCTCACGTCTTCGAAATTGACGAATGAATGGATCGGGCCTTACCTACTAGTGCGCAGCTTATTCACCCGTTTCCAGGCAATTTTTTCCTATACATACTGGGTGATTACAATTAAACTTTCCCTTTTTAACACGATACAACACGGAAACTAATTACCGTAGAGTACCAGACTTCGTAGCGTTACCGTCCAGAGTACGGGGTGCATGATTTCCCTGCGTCATAGTGCCACCGTCCAACTATGGCCACCAGGTGCCATGAACAGCCATTGTGATTCATAGTCTCACACACCTGACCAGTCGCAGTACACTTGATGGCGTGTCAACGTGTTCTTGGACAAAAGGAGCAAGGCATTATTGGTGAAACTCCATTATCAAAACAACAGTAATGCTGCAGCTGCACTTCGAGAATATTTCCGGCTGAAAGGATTACGGAGGTCTCCTCTTTCTTCATCTGCTGCGCGGAGCATCATCAAGAAACTCGAATCAACTGGGGAACTCGGCGTCGCTCCGGGAAGAGACCGACGACCGGTTGTACCACAGATGGCAGATGAAATCGCTGTTGCTATGGCAGACAACGCTGCTCGAAATTCCCGATCGTTATGCAGAGCGAGTGATGTTTCACGCCAATTGAACATCCCGTGGTCCACTGTACGGAAGGTGCTTCGAACCATTCTCAAACGGTATCCGTACAAGATCCATATCGTTCAGCAGCTTGCACCACACGACGCACAACGATATGTTGACTTCGCTTTCCACTTTCTCACAAGGCTGGCTCTGGACCATTGTATGGACAGACGAAGCTCATTTTTCCCTGACGGGGAAAATTGTAAATTTGTGGTGAGGTCTTAAAGGACCAAACTGCTGAGATCATCGGTCCCTAAGCTTACTCACTACTTTCTTTAACCTAAACTAACTTACGCCAAGGACAACACAGACACCCATGCCTTAGGGAGGACTCGAACCTCAGACGGGGAAAACCGTGCGGACCGTGACAAAACACGGCTGACCGCGCGGCTACCTAACGGGTGAGGTGAACACACAAAACTGTCGAGTGTGTAGGTCTTCACCTCCAGTCACTGCTCATAAAGTTCCTCTGTATGGTGAACGTGTCATCGTATGGTGTGACTTTATGGCTGTGTTCACCATTGGCCCATTCTCTTTTGACGAGGTTGGCGCTCAAGGACCAAAGACGTGCAGTGTGACTGACCAGCGTTACTGTGATATGGTTCGCCAGCATGCCATACCCGCCTTACGGGGACAGAGACATTGAACTCAACAGTTTTAATGGAATATGGGGCCCCATCGCATATCGCTCGTCAAGTTGATCTGCTTCTTTGTGGAACACACTTTGAAGCGATCGAATTATCAGCCGCCGTTTCCAAATGTTTGGCAGGCACGATAACCTTATCCCACTCCTTGTGATATCTGGTTGTGGGGCTATCTAGAGGACAGGGTTTACCAGGGGAACATTCACACAGGCGCTGATCTGAAGCGCAGCGTATCAGGAGATGTAGCCAGCATAGCTACGGACATACTTCGTTCTGCTGTACAGAATGCAGTCCTGCTCTTACAGACTCTGACAGGCGCCATATTGAGCCCCTTTTGTAGCAGTAACGGTACCGATATGTAATGGTACGATATACCGTAGCAGCACATTAAAAGTGCTTCAGCTGAACTGATTCTGCATTATTTCTCTTCCGCATGTCGTTGACATTATGCTACCAAGTTTGGTCTTCTTACAGTAATTAGTTTCCGTGTTATAACTTGTTACATAATGAAAGTTTGATTACAACCCCCCGGTATCACCCGACTGTTCTGATTTGCGCCGTGCCTTCTGATATCTACACTTTCACCATAAACGGTAAAATCTTCTTTTGATTTCACATTTCCTTGAATGCTTCACGTACATCTGTAAGCCATATCTACCCTGGGATCACACTTTGTTTTTATTTTGGATTCTTTGACCTTTGAACCTTCTGATGAAGTAAACCTTGTAGGTTGTGATGTTGTAGGTTAGGCGTTACAGATGTGAAATCATCACTCCCATGTTGTGTTCCACCTCCCTTGTCGTTTTCGTTGAAGGAAATGGTTGCACAGTCGCCATTGTCATCGTGGTATGCGTCTTCTGCTGCGTATTCCCGAATTACTGGTTTGGATACAATACGATGAACCTTCTCGTACAATACACCATCTCCAAAAAATCGTAATACTATTGATTTATGTTTTAAGAAGCACTAATGTCACAAGAAGTGCGTTGTTCTATTACATATCACTGCATTCGTAGAAGGTTACTTTTATTTCAGATCAAATAAAACAAAGAGCCCCCCGTGAACCATGGACCTTGCCGTTTGTGGGGAGGCTTGCGTGCCTCAGCGATACAGATAGCCGTACCGTAGGTGCAACCACAACGGAGGAGTATCTGTTGAGAGGCCAGACAAACGCGTGGTTCCTGAAGAGGGGCAGCAGCCTTTTCACTAGTTGCAGGGACAACAGTCTGGATGATTGACTGATCTGGCCTTGTAACAATAACCAAAACGGCCTTGCTGTGCTGGTACTGAGAATGGCTGAAAGCAACAGGAAACTACAGCCGTAATTTTTCCCGAGGGCATGCAGCTTTATTGTATGGTTAACGACGACCTCTTGGGTAAAATATTCCTGAGGTAAAATAGTCCCCCATTCGGATCTGCGGGCGGGGACTACTCAAGAGGACGTCGTTATCAGGAGAAAGAAAACCGGCGTTCTACGGATCGGAGCGTGGAATGTCAGATCCCTTAATCGGGCAGGTAGGTTAGAAAATTTAAAAAGGGAAATGGATATGTGAAAGTTAGATATAGTGGGAATTAGTGAAGTTCGGTGGCAGGAGGAACAAGTCTTTTGGTCAGGCGAATACAGGATTATAAATACAAAATCAAATAGGGGTAATGCAGGTAGATTTAATAATGAATAAAAAAAATAGGAGAAAGGGTAAGCTACTACAAACAGCACAGTGCACGCATTATTGTGGCCAAGATGGACACGAAGCCCACGCCTACTACAGTAGTACAAGTTTATATGCCAACTAGCTCTGCAGATGACGAAATTGAAGAAATGTGTGATGAAATCAAAGAAATTATTCAGATAGTGAAGGGAGACGAAAATTTAATAGTCATGGGTGACTGGAATTTGGTAGTAGGAAAAAGGGAGAGAAGGAAACGTAGTAGGTGAATATGGATTGGGGCTAAGAAATGAAAGAGGAAGCCGCCTGGTAGAATTTTGCACAGAGCACAACTTAATCATAGCTAACGCTTGGTTCAAGAATCATAAAAGAAGGCTGTATACTTGGAAGAAGCCTGGAGATACTGACAGGTTTTAGATAGATTATATAATGGTAAGACAGAGATTTAGGAACCAGGTTTTAAATTGTAAGACATTTCCAGGGGCAGATGTGGACTCTCACAACAATCTATTGGTTATGAACCGTAGATTAAAACTGAAGAAACTGCAAAAAGGTGGGAATTTAAGGAGATGGGACCTGGATAAACTGAAAGAACCAGAGGTTGTACAGAGATTCAGGGAGAGCATAAGGGAACAATTGACAGGAATGGGGGAAAGAAATACAGTAGAAGAAGAATGGTTAGCTTTGAGGGAAGAGGTAGTGAAGGCAGCAGAGGATCAAGTAGGTATAAAGACGAGGGCTAATCGAAATCCTTGAGTAACAAAAGAAATATTGAATTTAATTGATGAAAGGAGAGAATATAAAAATGCAGTGAATGAAGCAGGCAAAAAGGAATACAAACGTCTCAAAAATGAGATCGACAGGAAGTGCAAAATGGCTAAGCAGGGATGGCTAGAGGACAAATGTAAGGGTGTAGAGGCTTATCTCACTAGGTGTAAGATAGATAGTGCCTACAGGAAAATTAAAGAGACCTTTGGAGAAAAGAGACCCACTTGTATGAATATCAAGAGCTCAGATGGCAACCCAGTTCTAAGCAAAGAAGGGAAGGCAGAAAGGTGGAAGGAGTATATAGAGGGTTTATACAAGGGCGATGTACTTCAGGACAATATTATGGAAATGGAAGAGGATGTAGATGAAGACGAAATGGGAGATAAGATACTGCGTGAAGAGTTTGACAGAGCACTGAAAGACCTGAGTCGAAACAAGGCCCCGGGAGTAGACAACATTCCATTAGAACTACTGATGGCCTTGGGAGAGCCAGTCATGACAAAACTCTACCATCTGGTGAGCAATAAGTATGAGACAGGCGAAATACCCTCAGACTTCAAGAATATATAATAATTTCAATCCTAAAGAAATCAGGTGTTGACAGATGTGAAAATTACCGAACAATCAGTTTAATAAGCCACAGCTGCAAAATACTAACGCAAATTCTCTACAGACGAATGGAAAAACTGATAGAAGCCGACCTCGGGGAAGATCAGTTTGGATTCCGTAGAAATGTTGGAACACGTGAGGCAATACTGACCCTACGACTTATCTTAGAAGCTAGATTAAGGAAAGACAAACCTACGTTTATAGCATTTGTAGACTTAGAGAAAGCTTTTGACAATGTTGACAGGAAACCCTTGTAAGACGTATGCTTTGCCGGCAATGGGCGAGGCATGACAGAGTCTCTGACCAGAGAGTAGTATGTCGTTAGTTGTTGCTTGTCGCGAGTCTGCGCTTGTCTGCGCGAGTCGACAGTCGGCTTTAGTAGTCAGTCGGCTTTAGTCTTCTGTACGTGCTAGTAAGCAGCAGTCTTGAGTAGTCTGCGTGAGTCGGCGGGAGTCGGCGCGTGTCGGGTGTCCGCTCTGCTCGGGACTCTTGTCAGGACTCTGCAGGATGGGTATTGTTGTAGGTAAAGAAGCAGCCTTCCGCATATCTAATAATGTACGTTAATTGTCATTTAATTTGTTCCAAAAAAATGCCCCAATAATAATTTTTACAATATAAAGTAATTTTTTTAAAGAAAAATATTCATTTCAATTTAAAGAATATTTCCTATGCATTCCTCCCAAGAATAAAAAAAAAAAATATACGCCAGCATTGCACGAAGCTGTGTCGATAAATGTCTATACAAGAGCAGATATATTTGCAGTTTTTATTGAGGTAAGAATTTTTCCTTTTTTTTTTATTCAGAATACAGGGCCGAAGGGCAGCGCTGCTGTCCTTATAAAATTTACCAGGTTACTAATTTTTTTATTATTATTTACGGATTTGCGAATTGAATTTTGAGGTTACATTAAATGTGAATGCATTTCTGCATACAGATTGCAAATGGAAGCCAATTTTGTTCAGAAGTTACAATATTAGAAAAATTCATTTAATTATTAATTTTGTGGGGAGTTTACGTTTGGTTCATGGTCCATTTTCATAATTATTTTTGTTGGGACGTTACACTTGGTTAATGGTTCAGTATAAAATATTTCTGCGGGGAGGTTACACTCTCTTTCAAATTCTGAAGGTGGCAGGGGTAAAATACAGGGAGCGAAAGGCAATTTACAATTTGTACAGAAACCAGATGGCAGTTATAAAAGTCGAGGGGCATGAAAGGGAAGCAGTGGTTGGGACGGGAGTGAGACAGGGTTGTAGCCTTTCCCCAATATTATTCAATCTGTATATTGAGCAAGCAGCGAAGAAAACAAAAGACAAATTCGGAGTAGGTATTAAATTCCATGGAGAAGAAATAAAAACTTTGAGGTTCGCCGATGACATTGTAATTCTGTCAGCGACAGCAAAGGACTTGGAAGAGCAGTTGAACGGAATGGACATTGTCTTGAAAGGAGGATATAAGATGAACATCAACAAAAGCAAAACGAGGATAATGGAATATAGTCGAATTAATTCGGGTGATGCTGAGGGAATTAGATTAGGAAATGAGACACTTAAAGTAGTACGTATGTTTTGCTATTTGGGGAGCAAAATAACTGATGATGGTCGAAGTAGAGAGGATATAAAATGTAGACTGACAATGGCAAGGAAAGCGTTTCTGAAGATGAGAAATTTGTTAACATCGAGTATAGTTTTAAGTGTCAGGAAGTCATTTCTGAAAGTATTTGTATGGAGTGTAGCCATGTATGGAAGTGAAACATGGACGATAAATAGTTTGGACAAGAAGAGAATATAAGCTTTCGAAATGTGGTGCTACAGAAGAATGCTGAAGATTAGATGTATAGATCACGTAACTAATGAGGAGGTATTGAATAGGATTGGGGAGAAGAGGAGTTTGTGGCACAATTTGACGAGAAGAAGGGACCGGTTGGTAGGACATGTTCTGAGGCATCAAGGGATCACAAATTTAGCATTGGAGGGCAGCGTGGAGGATAAAAATCGTAGAGGGAGACCAAGAGATGAATACACTAAGAAGATGCACAAGGATGTAGGTTGCAGTAGGTACTGGGAGATGAAGAACCTTGCACAGGATAGAGTAGCATGGAGAGCTGCATGAAACTAGTCTCAGGACTGAAGACCACAACAACAACAAAAACAAAGAGCTATTATAATGTAAAAGATAATAACGTAAAGAGAAATATAATTATGAAAATTATTTATAATAGCACTTTACCTTCTTCTGAAATAAAAAATCAGTCCAATGCTTTTCCAATCTCTTCTCCTTACCGAGAAGCGTTTTTCGGGATGCGCTGGAACTCCAGTAAACCCCGCTCACCCTCTGTATCCACGAAATTGGCGCCACTGTATCAGTGTCTAAATCTTCAGTCTCAAATGTACCAGGCTGAGAGTATGTCAGTACTGACTTTGCATGTCGCCTAAGATAGTTGTGTAGGCAAGTGCAAGCAAGTACTACCCTTTCCACTTTCCTTTTTGGTATAGTGAAATAGGCCTTTAAAACTCTCTGGAAGTAATCGCCAGCATATCAAATACATTCTCGATAATACGTCGCGCTCTTCTCAATCGATAATTAATAACTAAACTCTCTTCCTAGGGAATCCTTTGGGCAAGGACTTGGGAAGGGGTTCATGAGGTTTGGGCTTAGTGCAAATGCATCATCACGAAAGGAGTTACCGTTTGGCTTTTCTATGATATAAATGTCAGTTGCAGATGCTGCAGTTCACTTTAATAACCTCCTTATCGTATTTGGGGAAATACCACGTCTGACCGAGCGAGGTGGCGCAGTGGTTAGCGCACTGGACTCGCATTCGGGAGGACGACGGTTCAGTTCCGCGTTCGGCCATCCTAATTTACTTTTTCCTTGATTTCCATAAAATCGCTTCAGGAAAATGCCGCGATGGTTCCTCTAAAAGGGCACGGCTGACTTCCTTCCCTAATCCAATGAGACTGATGACCTCGCTGTTTGGTCTCTTCCCCCAAATCAACCAATCAACCACCTCCTGAGATTCTCCCATGGCAACCCACATCGACATACCGAATTCTGTAGTAAGCATCTGCAGTAACTATCAAAGGGACACTATATGATCCACGACAGTTGTAATTTACACTTCCACTACTTTCTTGTAGCTTCAATCAGCACATTCTTCCCATCGATTGCGCTAGTGCACTGAGAAAAACTCCAGTTTAAATTAAACACGTTTGCAATTTCAGGTCATCCTTTCACTGAACGTGGTATGTTCAAACAGTAGAACACTTGTTTTTATACCTCTAGGGGGATGAAATAGCATATGAATGTTTTTTATAAACATATGTCGCTATTAAGGCAATTTTGAAGCTAAACCGACGAAAATTGGTATTTGGTTCCTATGGGGGTGAAATAATGAGTAAAAGGATATTTTGAACATTAACCATTATTAAAGAACTACAGAAGAATTTCTAGAGTTACATCGATGAAACTTGGTATTTGACTTCTCGGTTACAAACAAAAAAATGTATGTTGAATTGTTTTGGAAATTCAATCACTATGAGAGTGAAATAGGGGATGAAAATTATCATGCAAATATTTCATTACACAAGTATTTCTGAAGCCAAATCTATAAATATTAGCAACATTTTCTCTGTTGGAAATAAGAAAATACACATTTCACAGTTTTCGTAAATTCAACACCTAAGTTGGTAAGACAGGAGGTGAAATGTTTCTTGAAAATATTTCACTGTGAAAGCATATTTAAATCTAAATCTTAGAAAACTGGTATTTGGCTTCTCGGTTTGAAACGAAAGAAGTATGTTTTTCAATTTTTGTAAATTCAACCCCTAACAGAGTGAAAGAGGGTAAGAGTGATTCACTGACTCAACATCGCTCAGCCCAAACCCCTAAGAACAGAAACCCGAAATTTGGAGACAGTGGTCATCTTGTACTGTTGGCATCGTTCAAGAAGAGATTGTTTGAAATTCCTCTCCTAAGGGGTGAAATAGGTAATGAAAGGCTTTTTGAAAATATGACGCTATTAAAACGGTTTTGAAGTTAAAGCTACGAAAGTTGGTGTTTGGGTTTCAGTCAGGATAAAATTCATGTTTCGGCTTTTTTGCAAATTCAACCACTAAAGAAGGAAAATAATGGTTGCAAGTATTTCTGAAGTTAAATAATTATTAAAGAACTACTAAAGCATTTGTAAAGCTAAAGCTACGTCTATGAATACTAGTATTAAACTTTTTCTTTTAATTCTTCAGTCGTCTGATTGGTTTGATGCAACCCGCACTTGTTCCTAACTACTTATTTCCTGGATGTACTCCACTCCCTGTCTTCCTCTACCTCTCCCTCTAGTGCCATGGAGACTATTACACGATGTCTTAAAAGATGTCCTATCATCCTGTCCCTTCCTCTTGTCAGTGTTTTCCATGTATTACTTTCCTCTGTGATTCTCCGAAAAACCTCCTAATTTCTTACCTTTTCAGTCCACCTAATTTTCAACACTATTATGTAGCATCACATCTCAAATGCTTCTATGCTCTTCTGTTCCGGTATTTCCACAGTCCATGTTCCACTACCACACAATGCTGTGCTCCAAACGTACATTTTCAAGAAGTTCTTCCTCAAACAGAGGTCCGTGTTTGATACTAAGAGATTCTCTTTGTTAGTAATGCCATTTTTTTCCAGTGCTAGTCTGCTTTTCAAGCCCTTCTTGCTCCGTCCGTCATTATAGTCCCCCATTAGTGTTAGATTTTCAGCTTGCTTTACGTACCGAATTACCCGTTCAGTAGAATCATACACTTCTTCTATCTGTTCATCTTCAGCTTGCGACGTCGTCTTGTACACCTGAACTATCGTTGTCGGTGCTGGTTAACTGGCGATTCTAATGAGAACAACCCTATCACTGAACTGATCACAGTAGTTATTCGTAACAAAATTCACTCCCGTTAAAACTTTTTCTGCCACTGTTGATATTCCCCAGACTCATCTTTCTATGTCACTTCACTGACCAACACTGCAGCTGGACTGAACCTTTGCATTTTCCTTTTCAGATTTTCTAGCTTAGCTACTACATTCAAACTTCTGACGTTCTACGCCCCGACTCGTAGAACGTTATCCTTACGTTGGTTATGTAATCGTTTTCTCATGGTCACCTACACCTGGCAGTCCCCTCTCGGGAATTCGAATGTGGGACTTTCCCAGAATCTTTAGCCAAAGGAAAGAGCGTGATGACATTTGTTCAATTCATGGCCACATATTCTGTGGATACATGTAGTGAGTGTCAGCTGCAGTAGTTTCCATTGTCCTCTGCATCCTCACGCTGATTCTTCCGCCTTTAGGGGCAGTTTCCGACCCCAAGGGCAAGAGAGCGGCTTGAACGACTGACCACTCCTCCGCCCTCTTTGAGAATGCCGTTGGCAGAATGAGTGTGAATCCTTACGCGGGAGGTCTTAGGCCGCCGATGTTGAAGATTTTATCCAAAATTTATGTGAGGCGGTTTAGACCCGGGAGTGGGGACGTTTTTTATTACAAATCAAAGACGCTACCCCACTCACTTTTTTCTTCATGTTGTTCGTTATTGTTCGTTGCATTTGGTCGTGGTGGAGGTCATATGACACACGTTGAATGTAATCGTTACTCTTCACTCATTTATTATTATTATTATTATTATTATTATTATTATTATTACAGACAGCAGGCAGCTCTCTGTCCAAACACGCTGAGGTACCGCGCCGGCATCCAAGATCACGGGTGCACACTTCTTGCTTATAAATAAAAATAAAAAAAAAAAAAAACCGTGATTCAGTGTTTGGGAAATTCAAGCCCGTAAGGGAATGAAATAGGGGATGAAAAATTTTTGTGAAATTAGTTCATTATAAAAGCATTTTCAAAGATAAAATTTGTATTTCGCTTCTCTCAAGAAATAAAAGAATAGGTGTTTAACTGGGTTTGGAAATTCAACCCTTAAGGGGGTGAAACAATGTATGAAAATTTTCAAGAAAATATTTCGTTACATTAAAAAAATTGGGAACTACGTATATGAAAACTGATATTCCAGTTCTCGGTTACATATAAAGATGTATTTGACGCAAAATGAAAATTTCTATGGAAATATCACCGAAAGAACGCAAAAGGTATAATTAACAAAAAAAACCGTGGACTCCAGGTACCACAATCACTTTTTGGCTAGAAGTAACTTCAGAAAAGACCACGCCTCTCTATCACCATAATTAGCTTGAAAAGGTTGGAAGGTGTTGCAGTTGTGTGAACAACGTAAAAGTCGATTAAATACAGTCTGTGCGAGGGAAGCAGTAGGCGATAAGCTACTACTAATAGGAAGCCACATATTATCTTCAGAAACTGTATCAGCTCCACTTTTACTTTTCTCCTGAATTTTCTTCCGTTCCCTGATTTCCTGAGTTTTTATGGACTTAATTTTGCTCGATAGTTAATCCACAATTGTTCTAAAGCGCGAAGCAGTTTTAGATGGTTCATCGTGTTTCAGATTTCTGTCCAGGTATTCCTTGCACTTAATGTTCCCTAACGCGGGAGCAGCTCTCAACATTCCGATGAACTCTGTAATTAGCTCTTCCATACGCATAATGTTTGCTATAAAAGATAGGTCATGAATATGGTGCGCGATCATGGAGCAAGTTAATGTTTACCTTTACCGTTGGTAATGTTTAAACAGGGTGCTGAACTTAATGGAACAATACATACATAAATGCATAATAAATGTAGTTATGGTCAAGAACTACATTACAAAAATAATAAAATATGCACAGATAATAACGTCCCTACTAGCGAACTGAAAGTCCACGTTCACCATTTGTTAAACAGAAATGTTGACAACTGGGTGATGGTTCCCATTTGTAACGGAAAACACGGATACAAGTAACAGTCAATAAATTTATCTGATCTTGTGCCACCTGATGTTGCCGGGTATCCATCAACTTGTTGCTAGTTGACGGGATACTTGTTGCCAACATCAATATCAAAGTGTTTTCAATATTTTGATTGCCAGTCTGTACTAGGCTCTAAATTCTCATTGCTTTGAAATATTGGATTAACACAAAAACTGAGAAAAGCTGTCAGCACTATTTTAATAAAATCGCCTCCAGTTAGAAATTAGCTACAAACCCATGACGCAAGCACTAGCAAATTCATATTGGATTAGGTAGCCCAGGGGTAGCGCTTCTTGACTAGTAATCAAAACGCCCTGGGTCCCCGGATGCAACATCCACGGCTTAAATTCTAAATAAAACTCATCATCAATGGCGGCTGAAGAACTTTGGCATCAGAACATTCAAATGGTTCAAATGGCTCTGAACACTATGGGACTTAACCTCTGAGGTCATCAGTCCCCTAGACTTAGAACTACTTAAACCTAACTAACCTAAGGACATCACACACATCCATACCAGAGGCAGGATTCGAACCTGCGACCGTAGCAGCCGCTTAGTTCTGGATTGAAGCGCGTAGAACCGGTTGGTCACCTCGTCATCAGAAGACACCCTGATTTTGTCAATCGCCTTGTCGAGCACGGCGGAGGAGCAGGCAAAGCTTCAGGGCACATCTTTGCTCTTGGGATGGTTAACTGCGGAACAATCAGCAATGACAAATGGCATGAGTGTGGAGAAGGCAATCGAAGCCACTGCATTAAACACACATAATGTGCATCCACAAGACGTGTGACCTTTAATTCAAAAAGTGTCTTGGTGATCTCCCCGTTGGCAAAAGATTTCAGATTAGCTCCACATTCGTGTCTCATGGCGTGGACTGCCAAGGGGGAGATGACCATGAGAAAAAGATTGAATAACTAACGAAAGGGTAACGTTCTACGACTCGAAGCGTGGAATGTCGGAGGTCTGAAGATGGTAAGGAAGCTTTGAAACCTGGAAATGGAAATGCTAATGCTGAATCTAGCTATAGTGGGGTTCATCGAAGTGAAATGGAAAGAACACAAGGATATCTGGTCAGACGAGTAAAGCGTAAGACCAACAGCAGTCGAAAATGGTGTAACAGTAAGATTCGTTGTGAACAGGAAGAAAGGGCAGAGAGTGATTCACGGTGAACAGTTAAATAATAGGGTTGATGGGGTTATTCCCATCAGAATCAACAGCAGACCAGCACGGACAACAACGGATCGTGTCGACGTCGCAAGCAGAAGATAAAGAGGTAGAGAGTCAGTGTATGAGGATGCTGAAAAATAATTCAGTACGTAAAGGTTAATAAACATCTAATACTCGTGGGGATGGGAAAGAGGTTGTAGGAAAAGGGGTAGAAGGGAAGTTAAGGGAGAATATGAGCTTGATAGTAGGAAAGAGAGATGTGAAAAGTTATTTGAGTTGTGCAATAAATTTCAGTCAGTAATAGCGAATACACTGTTGAAGAATCGCAAGAGCAGGACGTGGACTTGGAAAAGGTTGGAGGATACAGAAAGATTCCAGAAGAGTAGCATCAATGCGCAAAGAAGTGGGATACTAAGTACTAAGTAAAGAAGAGAATATTCTCTGTGGCTATAGGTACTGCGATAATGAATAACTCAGGAGGTATTTCAATCGAAGGGGGATGGAAGTCTCTGAAAAAGGCAATCACAAAAGTTGGAAATAAAAATGTAGATAAAATGATGGTAACTGCGAAGTAACGAACGAAAAAATTAAAAAAAGATGTTCAGCAAAATTTAGGAATTATTATATTCTTCTTGAAGTCTGAGGGTATTTCGCCTGTCTCAGACATCTTGCTTACCAGATTGTAGAGTTTTGTCAGGACTGGCTCTCCCAAGGCTGTCAGTAGTTCTAATGAAATGTTGTCTACTCCGGGGCCTTGTTTCGACTCAGGTCTTTCAGTGCTCTGTCAAACTCTTCACACAGTATCATATCTCCCATTTCATCTTCATCTATATCCTCTTCCATTTCCGTAATATTGTCCATAAGTTCATCGCCCTTGTATAGACTCTCTATATACTCCCTCCACCTCTCTGCTTTCTCTTCTTTGCTTAGAACTGGGTTTCCATCAAAGCTCTTGATATTCATGCAAGTGGTTCTCCTTTCTCCAAAGGTCTCTTTATTTTCCTGTAGGCAGTATCCATCTTACCCCTAGTGAGATAAGCCTCTACATTCTTATATTTGTCCTCTAACCATCCCTGCTTAGCCATTTTGCACTTCCTGTCGATATCATTTACTGCATTTTTATATTTTCTCCTTTCATCAATGAAATTCAATATTTCTTCTGTTACCCAAGGGTTTCTACTAGCCCTCGTCTTTTTACGTATTTGGTCCTCTGCTGCCTTCACTATTTCATCCCTCAAAGCTACCCGTTCTTTTTCTACCGTATTTCTTTCCCCCATTCCTGTCAATTGTTCCCTTATGCTCTCCCAGAAACTCTGTACATCCTCTGGTTCTTTCAGTTTATCCAGGTCGCATCTCCTTAAATTCCCACCTTTTTGTAGTTTCTTCAGTTTTAATCTACAGTTCATAACCAATAGTTTGTGGTCAGAGTCCACATCTGCCCCTGGAAATGTCTTACAATTTAAAACCTGGTTCCTAAATCTCTGTCTTACCATTATATAATTTATATGAAACCTTTCAGTATCCCCAGGGTTCTTCCATGTATACAAACTTCTTTCATGATTCTGAAACCAAGTGTTAGCCATGATTAAGTTATGCTCTGCGCAAAATTCTACCAGGCGGCTTCCTCTTTCATTTCTTAGCCCCAATCCATATTCACCTAGTATGTTTCCTTCTCTCCCTTTTCCTACTCTTGAATTCCAGTCACCCATGACTATTAAATATTCGCCTCCCTTCACTACTTGAATAATTTCTTTTATTTCATCATACATTTCATCAATTTCTTTGTCATCTACAGGGCTAGTTGGCATATAAACTTGTACTACTGTAGCAGGCGTGGGCTTCGTGTCTGTCTTGGCCAAAATAATGCGTTTACTATGCTGTTCGTAGTAGCTTACGCCCTCCTATTTTTTATTAATTATTAAACCTACTCCTGCATTACCCCTATTTGATTTTGTATTTATAACCCTGTACGAGGTGCATTCAAGTTCTAAGGCCTCCGATTTTTTTCTAATTAACAACTCACCTGTAATCGATGAAACTGGCGTTACTTCTCGACGTAATCGCCCTGCAGACGTACACATTTTTCACAACGCTGACGCCATGATTCCATGGCAGCGGCGAAGGCTTCTTTAGCAGTTTGTTTTGACCACTGGAAAATCGGTGAGGCAATAGCAGCACGGCTGGTGAATGTGCGGCCACGGAGAGTGTCTTTCATTGTTGGAAAAAGCCAAAAGTCACTAGGAGCCAGGTCAGGTGAGTAGGGAGCATGAGGAATCACTTCAAAGTTGTTATCACGAAGAAACTGTTGCGTAACGTTAGCTCGATGTGCGGGTGCGTTGTCTTGGTGAAACAGCACACGTGCAGCCTTTCCCGGACGTTTTTGTTGCAGTGCAGGAAGGAATTTGTTCTTCAAAACATTTTCCTAGGATGCACCTGTTACCGTAGTGCCCTTTGGAACGCAATGGGTAAGGATTACGTCCTCGCTGTTCCAGAACATGGACACCATCATTTTTTCAGCACTGGCGGTTACCCGAAATTTTTTTGGTAGCGGTGAATCTGTGTGCTTCCATTGAGCTGACTGGCGTTTTGTTTCTGGATTGAAAAATGGCATCCACGTCTCATCCATTGTCACAACCGACGAAAAGAAAGTCCCATTCATGCTGTCGTTGCGCGTCAACATTGCTTGGCAACATTCCACACGGGCAGCCATGTGGTCGTCCGTCAGCATTCGTGGCACCCACCTGGATGACACTTTTCGCATTTTCAGGTCGTCATGCAGGACTGTGTGCACAGAACCCACAGAAATGCCAACTCTTAAGGCGATCTGTTCAACAGTCATTCGGCGATCCCCCAAAACAATTCTCTCCTCTCTCTCGATCATGTCGTCAGACCAGCTTGTGCGAGCCCGAGGTTGTTTCGGTTTGTTGTCACACGATGTTCTGCCTTCATTAAACTGTCGCACCCAAGAACACACTTTCGACACATCCATAACTCCATCACCACATGTCTCCTTCAACTGTCGATGAATTTCAGTTGGTTTCACACCTCGCAAATTCAGAAAACGAATGATTGCACGCTGCTCAAGTAAGGAAAACGTTCTCATTCTCGCCGCTGGTGGTAAAATTCCATCTGCCGTATGGTGCTGCCATCTCTGGGACGTGTTGACAATGAACGCGGCCTCATTTTAAAACAATGCGCATGTTTCTATCTCTTTCCAGTTCGGAGAAAAAAAATCGGAGGCCTTAGAACTTGAATGCACCTCGTAGAGAGCGAGCAGTTGTTGAGGGGGGTCGTAGGTGGCCTGGCGCAGGGTGCGGTGGAGTACCCATGTATGCATATGCTCAGAGCAATATTCGTAAATTTGCTATGGCCAGAAACGTGTTTATTGAGTATAGACATTGTGGACTAATTATAAGTCTGTGTAAAGTTTCTCAGCATTTAAATAATAAATTTTCTGAATATTGTAAATTAAAAGTTTTTATTGGTTTCTTTAAATTTTTCTTTACAATGTTTAAGGTTAGTTGACCAAACCCCTCCCGATCATTCAGTTTTTATGGATAAAAGTATGACATTAAATGTTGCAATTAGTCCATGCATTGCACTATGCATGAATCGCATTACTGGTTTTTGAAATATTTTAGCATATTACTCATCGCGCAGTTGTATCGGCAAGACGAGGTAAATTGTCTGTTGCATACAGGAGCATTGCGGAACAATTGTTAGGAGACGTTAGAGGATACATATTTTAAAACTCATGATCAGATGCTTCAGAATTGATTCCTTTATAATTCAATCTGTTTGATTATGATCAGGCTACTATCATAGACAAAGACAGAATATTATCCATGAGTGCTTGCTAGGTTTGTTCACAACACCGTAAAAACCGGAGAATTCCCTTACATTGTCAGAGCTAGTCGTAATAACCTGTTCAGTTAGAATAGGGTTCTGTTGAATACCAATGAGAAAGTAGTTAGTGGATTCTGTATTTATTTTTGAAAGTCAACTATAACAAACGTTCATTCCTTCTCAAGTGTATTTACCTTTTCTTACAGTATTTGTTACACGACCGTCTAGCACAGGGGTTCCAAAACCTTCCCCTGACGGAATGCTTTGAGAATCCTTACTTCAATATTTTTCTCATTTTGGAGTTTACCAAAATTTAAAATAAACTTGTTTTATTCAATGGTTTAACCCATAGCTAATGACACATAAATCATAATAAAGATTTTTAAAAATTACTTATTAAAGTCAAAATGTCAAAAAAAAAACGCAATTCGCAGTTTTTCGCAGAGCACTTTTACTGGTGTTCCGTCGAACACAGTTTGGGAAAGCCTGGTCTGGCGTGGATGTTGCCTCCTTGTTGATGGAGAATGGTTGTATAATGTGCTATATCTTCGCGGATCCTACGTTTCTTTTGTGTTCTTATTTCTTTGCCGGTTGCAGTGTTCCAGTACGATACAGTACCACCATTTAACAACAGAAGAAGATATTAAGTGTTAATATAATTTTATCTAATAATTGTGAAATTTGCCACCAGGGAAACGAGCAGCACTGAAGAATAATGTTACCTATTTTGTTTTGTTTGTATAGGCTACCGAGTTCAAAAAACTAGATTCTGTGTGCGACATAGATAACAGCATATGTATATCGCTGTTTGATCTGATAGTAAAATGTTATCGTTACCATTCATTAACTTCCGAATACAGTAAAGATTTATTTGCCACTGAGATATCAGGTGTGGGAATGAGTTTTTGAAAAGGTCCCAGGTTTCATACCGTGCAACCGTCCATCGAGATGGACACTCGTTTGCTAAAATATGACGAAAATAATTTCTCATGAGAGGCTAAACCATTAAAGATACTTGAGTTTAGCCAGTAACTTTGTAGGGTAGTTGCTGAGGCTCTGGGCTCATAAGCTATAGGTCGCGGTGTTCAGTATTTGCAGCAAGGTAAGTTTTTAAAATCCGAATCAAAATGATTGTGGCCCTTATTTAAATATGGTTGATTTTGTTTTGAACATGACTCTTTTCTTAAATTTAATTTCTGATTCTTTAATGCCTCTTTTCAGTTATTACATTAACTTCATTATTTTGCACAAATTTACTGGAGTGAATCTGTATTAAAAGATGTGGTTGCAGTAAGTAGTGTTTATATTTTCTCACGGTGTGAAAAGAATTTACGTTTTAAATGTTTGTGTGATGATAACCATCTAAGAGATTGTGCGTATCTTTGTGGGACCAATGCATGGCAAATATACCGCTGTAAAACTTGTAGTGAGCATTGTCATTCAAGTTCCATTCGAAATCCTAGAACGCCATGCAATTTACTAGCACCTCGCTACAGCCATCTCATCACGACCTTAACATGGGATCGCCATTTGCAAATCATTACATGGGTACGTCTAATCAATGCGGTCGACAGTTTCAGATACTGAAGAAAAAGCCAAAGTGCTGTCCGGCTGTGAAGAATATAAGCCACAGACTTCAACACCACGCAAGCGAAATACTAAGTGCTATGATCCACTACACTCGATGAAGTTTCAGAAAATCAAACACGTGGACAACATTGTGAAACGCCAGTGTCTGTTGCGTAATTGATAATGTGCTGTTTGCCTTAGGTAAACGCATGGAATCACATTATCAAGCAACTAGTGTATGCTGAATTTGTTTCATTAACGGCAGAAAAGATCTTGTAAGGGACTCCACTTATCATTAGTACTTACATAAACTATTTGGAAGAAAGCCTAGGTGACGAACTCGTGCAATCTGTTGGATTGTTCAAAACAGATGTGGCTGCTGCTATTGGCACCGAAAAGTTCAAACCCCTCAAACTGGGGTTCTACAATCTTCTCATGGAAAGTTTCTTATGATCATGTTCCCCGAATGCAGAAATAGTTTTTCGAATTTCCTAATTCTTGATAATCACTAATGTTCTTTTTGAGAATTAAAGCTGTCACGACGGGTCCTACAAGGAATGTTAAGAAAGGTAGGAAGATATATTTACTCAGCAAGGATGACAGGATACAAATTATAGAATATCTCAGCAGTCAGTATCACATATTCGGTGATGAGGACGAAGCTGTGGAGAACAAATGGAAAAAAAAAATTGAAAGGTATCGTTCAATATGCCCTGGAAAAAATGTTCCGAGTAAGGTTTTAAGGGCTGGGAAAGATCCAACATGGTTTAATGGCCGTGTTAGAAAAGCACACATAAACAAAGAGCACTTCACCTCAGATTCAAGAGAATGAGAGTAAGGAGAGCAATGAGAGGAGCGTCCAATGACTTCAAAAGTAAGACGTTGTCAACCGGTCTGAGTAAAAACCCTAAGAGATTTTGGTCGTATGTAAAATCAATAAGTGGGTCAAAATCATCTTTCTCTCAGCGACCACACCGGCACTGAAACGGAAGATAACAGACAGAAGGCCGAAATACTGAATCCGGTCTTCTGAAGTTGTTTCACCGCGGAAGATCGTAACACTGTCCCTCCTTTCAATCGTCGTACGAACGTCGAAATGGCAGATACTGAGATAACAGATCGCGGAACTGAAAAGCAGCGACAGTCGCTTAGTAGTGGAAAGGTGTCAGGACCAGATGAGATACCTATAAGATTCGGCAAAGATTATGTGAAAGAACTTACTCCCCTTCTAGCAGTAATTTATCGTATATCGTTTGAGCAGCAAAAGGTACCCAACGACTAGAAAAAAGTGCAGGTCATTCCTGTTTTTAAGAAAGGCCGTAAGACAGATCCACACAATTATAGACCTACGAGTCGTTGGCGTCAATCTGTTGTACAATTCTGGAACCTTTTTTTATGCTCAAGAATTATGACGCTTGTGGAAAATGAACATCTCCTCTACAAAAATCAACATGGATTCCGCAAACAGAGATCCGACGAAGCTCAGCTTGTTCTCTTCCTCCGTGAAATCTATAGCACAGTGGACAACGGCGCTCAGGTTGATGCCGTGTTCCTTGATATCAGTAATGCATCTGACACCGTCCCACATTGCCGCCTAATGGAAAACATGCGAGCATACCGAGTATCAGAGCAGACCTGCGATTGGATTCAAGACTTTCTTGGAGATAGAACTCAACACATCAATTTTAACGGAACAAAATCGACAGATGTAAAGGTAATATCCGTAGTACCACAGAGAAGTATGATAGAGTATACAGGTTGGTCCCCTGATCGAGACCGGGCCAAATATCTCACGAAATAAGCGTCAAACGCAAAAACTACGAAGAACGAAACTTGTCTAGCTTGAAGAGGGAAACCAGATGGCGCGATGGTTAGCTCGCTCGATGGTGCTGCCATAGGTCAAACGGATATGAACTGCGTTTTTTAAAATAGGAACCCCCATTTTTACTACATATTCGTGTAGTATGTAAAGAAATATGAATGTTTTAGTTGGACCACTTTTTCGCTTTGTGATAGATGGCGCTGTAATAGTCACAAACATATGGCTCACAATTTTAGACGAATAGCTGGTAACAGGTAGGTATTTTAAATTAACATACGGAACGTAGGTACGTTTTGTAAGTAGGCTGTTTATGATTTCTTATTGGCGGCGTTATGTGGCGCTCTGTATAAGAGTCGCTGGCTGTGCTGTGTGCAATCTCTGGCTGGTTTGCATTGTTGTCTGCCATTGTAGTGTTGGGCAGCTGGATGTGAGCGGCGCATGGCGTTGCGCAGTTGGAGGTGAGCCGCCAGCAGTAGTGGATGTGGGGAGAGAGATGGCGGAGTTTTGAAATTTGTAAGACTGTATGTCATGAACTGCTATATATATTATGACTATTAAGGTAAATACATTGTTTGTTCTCTATTAAAATCTTTCATTTGCTAATTATGCCTATCAGTAGTTAGTGCCTTCCGTAGTTTGAATCTTTTATTTAGCTGGCAGTAGTGGCGCTCGCTGTATTGCAGTAGTTCGAGTAACGAAGATTTTTGTGAGGTAAGTGATTTGTGAAAGGTATAGGTTAATGTTAGTCAGGGCCATTCTTTTGTAGGGATTATTGAAAGTCAGATTGCGTTGCGCTAAGAAAATATTGTGTGTCAGTTTAAGCACAGTCATGTATAATTGTTCTAAGGGGACGTTTCATATGTCGACCCTTAGCCGAGGATACCTCACTGGAATCTTCTGATTTTTTCTTGTAGTTTGTGTAGTTAGTGTAGATTTTGTTTATTGCTAGCGCGTAATTGTAGAGAGAATCTCCTTTGTAGTTGCAGTCTTTCATTGTTGTACAGTAAAACAGGTGTGGCACGCATGTAAATTTGCACCAAGTATTTCGCAGCTGCGCTTGCAATTAACTAGATATTATTTTCAGTGCTATGTTAATGTGTTTTCTTATTTTTGCTCTTCAAATTGTGCTTTTCTGTGTTATCGTGTAAAATATTGTGACAATAATGGCGTGTGAAAAACGTAACACTAGGTTCCAAAGTAAACTGAGAAATAATAGTGACGACGAGCGTAGCTTACCAGCACCACTGTGTAATGAATTAACATACATTCAAAGTAGTAATTTGGTAACTGTGCATAGGGAAATGGAGCGGGCGTCAAATAATGGTGTAGACAGTGAAACAGGTAGTGAACAGGGAAGCATTATCGATCGATCGGTCGGCAACAGCTCGCCTCAGGAATCGGGAATGACAGAACACAATATTGCAGATACTGTAGACTCAGGATTTGGGTCATCACCGTTTTCTCAAATAAGTCAAGACACATTTTCTGCTTGTCAAAATGTGAATGTTGTCGGTGCAACTTCACTGCCGAAAAGCACTAAGGAACATGTTTCAGACACCAGTGCATTGTTATTACAGTTAATGCAACAAATGGGACAAAGGCTACAAAAGTTAGACACAACGCTTGAACAAAATCAGAAACAAATGGGACAAAATCTTCAAAAGTTAGACACAATGGAACAAAATCTTCAAAAGTTAGACACAATGGAACAAAATCTTCAAAAGTTAGACAGAATGGAACAACACCAGAGACAAACACAGCAACAGTTAGGCACAATGGAACAAAATCAGAGACAAACACAGCAAAAGCTTCAAAAGTTAGTCACCACACTTGAACAGACACGTGAAGATTTAACTACTGAGTTACATAACATTGAATCGAAATGTCAAAAAGTCTGTAATGACGTAAAAACACAAATTTGTGAGCATTTCCAACCTATTTTTTCGCGTCATGAAAATGCATTACAGAATCACGAAGCAGCCACAAAAGTACTGCAAACTATTGTTCATGAAAATCACGACACCTTGCAAGCTAAAATTGACTCAGTTGCATCTACCGATTCGGTTACGCAACTAGCAAAAAATCAGGAAAACTTAAAGGACACAGTGGATACGATTTCAACACAAATGGATACACTGAAACTTGGTTCAGAAAAACACACAGAGGAAACAATTTCACTATCGGATAAAGTAGCCGAACTTTCAGATCAGTTCACTAACTTATCTACAAAGGTAGATGATGATCTGAATGACACAAGACCTGTAGCCTTCACGGACACTGAAGAGTTGTCACAGTGAAGGAGATTTTTATCATGACTTCCTCTCAGCGTATTGGTCTCAAGCTACACAAGACTGAGTAAAACATGGCATCATAATGATGAAACGTTCCGAACAATCTGAATTTTCCAGTCTTATCAAATATTTTGAAGACATGTTGCATAAGAATCAGTATCTTTCAAACCCATACAGCCCCTCAGAACTCATCCGCATTTGCTTAATCAATCTGCCTGAACATTTACGACATATTATTTTAGCAGGACGTTGCAAAGACGACATTGAAGCTTTTCAGGGACTGTTACAAGAACTGGAAATTGACACTGACAATCGCGGAACGCGAAAACAGGAGCACGACAATTACAGGTCACATCTGTCACAATTCCGCGATGACAGAAATAATACACGACAAGGCTATTCTTACAAAGTAAATCGTGACCAAAACAGACACCACCCGTATGACAACCACTGGCTGAGTAATAGTTACAGAGAAAGTTCGCATTTCCGTAGTAATGAATATGACAGAGACAATCATAGAAACAGACAATATGGTAAACAGAACTGTTATTATCAAGGGAGACAGAATAATTTCAGACGCAACAGTTCAGTGCGCAGTTACGATTCAGGGAGAAATTCTTCACCACATGACCGACAAGAAAGAAACTGTGGAATCTACCGACATGACGACAGAAGATATAATCATAACGACAGACCTGAATTTTATCAGAACTGGCGGGATTCAAACAGAGCAGGGCACTCTCGACGAGGCGAATATGCAGAAGTAAGGACTCCTAATCCTAATAACGACGTACGCCAACAAAGAGACAGACAATGACTCGCACAGCAGGCAGCTGCGTGCGCCGGCTGGCTCAGAGAAAAATAACATAGACGCTAACCTTGAGGAAAATTCCAGTATTCTTTACCGATGTATATCGCATGATAATTGCATTCAAGTTCAAACTCTGAGTACTATGAAGAGTAAAGGATTGCACCACACTTCACATGTAAAACCGCTTATTGAGAGGTAATCTGCTTTTTAACTGTCTTTGCCATAAAACATTTCACTTTACATTACTAGTATGCTTGTCAGACTTAGAATCTGTTAACATGCAACAATGTTTGAAGTTAAATATCCAGTCAAGAACCAAGAGAACTTATTGAAACAGAAATTACGGATGCACTGTTATAGTGAACAGATGTCACAGTGTTATTGTGTGTGTACATTCTTGCTTGTTAGTTGCACGATTACGTAATGACTATAAGGCTTACATACTTAGAACATATACTGGTACTGCTAATGAGATTTTAATGCAACATTTTGGTTTACTTGAAAATACATTCTGGATTTAAAGTACTTTCTGTGAGATACCAGATGACACAGTGGTTAGTTTATGTGACAGCTACACGATTTTATCACGATGCTACTAATGAGTGACAATTTACAATGTTGCTTTTGTGCTGTATCTGTTTTATATCTGCACAGTTTTTCTGAATTATTCTGGAAAGTAAAAAATGTTTTAATAGTAACTTTTGTGGTATAGCTACAATGAGACAGCCTTTTCCGTAGCACAACAATACGTAACATTATAGTACTTTCTTGATCACGGTAAGGTATGTAATAACTACGATATCTATACGCAAGGCATTTCACTTTCATTTATGATGAGGTAAGTACATTGACTTCAGCAGAACTTTGGTTACAGAGGACGATAACTACGACACTTCCACAGAATTATCTTACAGCAAGACGCACATTTAAAGGTACAGGACACGCATTTGAGTGATTAATTTTGTACTTAAACCATTTATTTTTCAAGATTTTTCAATTACAAAGAAAGTTTTCCGTGATACATTTCATTCCATTGCTGTAATCTGTAACACCTGAGGGTATAATTATATCCTCAGGGGGGTACACGCTTACTTTGTGTACCATGTGTTTGGCAAGCACAAGGAGCTCTAGCTAATAAGGTATTTGCTTATACAACTTTACACATCAGCACCATATTTCTCTAACACATAAATTACACAGCTATCTGATCATTTAACTGAGAGAGACAAACATTTATTTTACTACATCAGAGACAGATGTTTACGTAATTACACCGTTGGATAACTTCACACTTATGAAATTGTATTTTGTCTGCACTTTGTGAACTGTTCATATTTTTTCGGAACCATTGTGATACTATGAGGGCTTTGAATGATATATTTGCTATGGGATCACGATTTTTGAAGAACATTTGAGGTAGATGACACTATTGAAATGAGCAGAGAATATTTTTTAGGTTTTGAAATTATTGCAGAAAGCTACGACGTTTTTGAGATTTGACTGAGGTGTTATGGTGTTATTATTACGACGATGATGTGTATTATGCTGTTGTGGTATGTTTATGGTCAATAAGCTGATGCTGTATGAGGAATTTGATTGTGCTACATATTTATTATGATGAAATATTGGAGAAGTGTCTATGCATATGTATATGTGTAATAAAGCAAGGAATAATGAGTAGTGGTTAGGGACTCTGGTTTGTGGAAAAGGATGTTGGAAACCAAGAATCGTACTTTAAGAGTTATGAAATGTGTGTATATTCGTCAATGTATCACAATGCCGACGAAAATTTTTTGGACACTGTTATATCAATAGGATTTTGTTTCTACACATTTCTAACGCAAATTCTCAACCTGTGAATTTTTTTATATGGTACTGCCACTGTAGCGGAAACTGCTGTCGTAAATATTTCAATAAGAAAGTGACCTTGACATAATGCGTTTTGGGCGCCCAGCTGAGAGGTAGTCATCTGACAAAGGAAAGCCATTAGGTGCAAAAAAAAAGACCATTATCCTCGCTATTGACATTTCTTTGTCGAAAGCATCGCAAATACGACACACTCAAACTTGAAAACATATGGTTACACTGTGGAGTTCTTAATTTATAATATTTACTAAAATGCCTAATGAAATGATGAGAAACATTTTACATCTATTGTCTTTCTAGTTGAGAGATTGCTCATTTTGTTTAATATCTAGTTTCCAGCTGTGTTGCAGCATTGGTTTTATAAAATAAAATAAAATGCATTTGCTAATGTGAACACTTTCTGTCAACAGATCAATTAAATAATAATTTTGTGATCCATATTCTTCGAAAAAGGAGCACTTGGAATGAAAAGAACAATAAGAAGGGATTAATAACAGTAACTGCATACATAATTTTCTTTTCAACTACTTGGTAATTTTTTTGGTAGAGTACGAGGGCAGTTCAATAAGTAATGCAACACATTTTTTTTCTCAGACAATTTTCGTTGAAAAAACCGGAAATTTCTTGTGGAATATTTTCAAACATTCCCGCTTCGTCTCGTATAGTTTCATTGACTTCCGACAGGTGGCAGCGCTGTATGGAGCTGTTAAAATGGCGTCTGTAACGGATGTGCGTTGCAAACAACAGGCAGTGATCGAGTTTCTTTTGGCGGAAAACCAGGGCATCTCAGATATTCATAGGCGCTTGCAGAATGTCTACAGTGATCTGGCAGTGGACAAAAGCACGGTGAGTCGTTGGGCAAAGCGTGTGTCATCATCGCCGCAAGGTCAAGCAAGACTGTCTGATCTCCCGCGTGCGGGCCGGCCATGCACAGCTGTGACTCCTGCAATGGCGGAGTGTGCGAACACACTCGTTCGAGATGATCGATGGATCACCATCAAACAACTCAGTGCTCAACTTGACATCTCTGTTGGTAGTGCTGTCACAATTGTTCACCAGTTGGGATATTCAAAGGTTTGTTCCTGCTGGGTCCCTCGTTGTCTAACCGAACACCATAAAGAGCAAAGGAGAACCATCTGTGTGGAATTGCTTGCTCGTCATGTGGCTGAGGGTGACAATTTCTTGTCAAAGATTGTTACAGGCGATGAAACATGGGTTCATCACTTCGAACCTGAAACAAAACGGCAATCAATGGAGTGGCGCCACACCCACTCCCCTACCAAGAAAAAGTTTAAAGCTATACCCTCATCTGGTATAGTCATGGTTACAGTCCTCTGGGACGCTGAAGGGGTTATTCTGTTTGATGTCCTTCCCCATGGTCAAACGATCAACTCTGAAGTGTATTGTGCTACTCTTCAGAAATTGAAGAAACGACTTCAGCGTGTTCGTAGGCACAAAAATCAGAACGAACTTCTCCTTCTTCATGACAACGCAAGACCTCACACAAGTCTTCGCACCCGAGAGGAGCTCACAAAACTTCAGTGGACTGTTCTTCCTCATGCACCCTGCAGCCCCGATCTCGCACCGTCGGATTTCCATATGTTTGGCCCAATGAAGGACGCAATCCATGGGACGCACTACGCGGATGATGAAGAAGTTATTGATGCAGTACGACGTTGGCTCCGACATCGACCAGTGGAATGGTACCGTGCAGGCATACAGGCCCTCATTTCAAGGTGGCGTAAGGCCGTAGCACTGAATGGAGATTACGTTGAAAAATAGTGTTGTGTAGCTAAAAGATTGGGGAATAACCTGGTGTATTTCAATGCTGAATAAAACAACCCCTGTTTCAGAAAAAAAAATGTGTTGCATTACTTATTGAACTGCCCTCGTAAGTTATCGTGATGCATCACTCTAGTATTAAGATGTGACATAGGTATTAAACATGGCCATTGTTACTGTAATATTTTTTCTGCTTGAGCTTTGTCATGTTTAGATATAAGTTATTGAATTGGCTACTGCTGTTTGCCAGGTATAGTGCTACTAAATTTCACTTTGTATTACTCTGTTAAGCTAGTTTTACTACTGATTTATTTTTCTTGTTGCTGCACATTGGCTCATATTAGTTGTAATATTGCAATTGCTCTGTTAATTTAGATTTACTGTTGCTGGCTTTGCCAATTTGCATTTTTTTGTCATTGCTGTTTGTGTTGATTGTTTTGTGCTGCTGCATTGCCTCATCCCTTAGTTTAGCATCTGAGCTCAGTAGATTTAAGTTAGCTTAAGATGGGGTAGGCCATATAAGAGAACAAGTTGAATTGGAAGAAATGCATTGAGTAGCTATAAGAAAATGGTTTGGCCGAAAAAGTATTTTGGAAGAGGATATGAACCAAAAAAGTAGGGTTTAGGGACAACAGGTTTATGTAGGATTTTCTTGGAAATAAATGATGAGGTAAGATAATGGAAAATAAATAATGAGGTAAGGAATGTGTGAACATATAAATACAGAAAGCCAGCTTCGATAGAATTTTTTTGGTGGAAACAAATGTTGAAATAAGAGGAAAGATATATGGAATGAAGTTTTGGGGTGGACTGCAGTACCAAATGTCACACTGAAAACAAACCCTGTCCTGTATTTTTGTGTTATTACACTATGTGAATTTGTGTTTTTCCTGTCTTAATGTGTTTAGCTAATAAGAGTTGTCTTGTAGAATTTTTATGATAATATGTTATTCTCTTTGTAAGGATATTTAGACATTATTTATTCTGTTCTGTTTTAATACTCATGTGTGAAGTTGATGTTCCGAAAGTTATTCTGATCTTTTATGTATGTACTCATGTCAAAATTCCTGTAACACTGATGTACATGTTATTTCGATTCTTTTGTAAAGCTTGTACTACAAATGTTACCTGTATTGTTATGTTCTTTAATGATGTATTTTGTACCTTTGTAATTGTATTCTTATGTTATAAAATTGAAATTGACACCAGTTCATCATATTATTAACTTGTAAGTTCCATTTCACTGCACACATTTCTGTTGGTCATAGTATATGGACAATATGTGAGAAGTAGGGACTGTTAGTGTTTGCACGTGTGTTAATAATTCAGCAAGGGACTGGATAACAGCATTGCTGGTTCTAAGGACAATTCCAAACACTTTGTGAGTGCCCAAGTGGTGGTTATGGACTTTCTATATTATCTGCAAGACTCTTCAATGGTGATTGTGCACCTGCACAGTCACAACAGATGGCTGCTGGCCATCTCTACAAGGACTACAGTGGGTCTGCATCTTTGATGACCCACCAATACCATTATTTCTACAAGGACTACAGTGGGTCTACACTTTTGCTGACTCACCAGTACCATTATTTCTACAAGGACTGCAGTGGTTCTTTACGTCTGGTGGCCCACCAATACCACAATCTCTACCAGGACTACAGTGGGTCTACTCTGTGATGACCTGCCTACCAATATTCTTCAAAACTTCGAATGACTCTGCTGTGGGTTTGCTCTGTTGTGACACATTACTTGTCTGGATGTCGAGATTCAGCACTGTCTTTCCGTTGGAAGGACAACACTACTTCTTCAAGACTGCATGGAAATCCACTACTTCCATGTGCATTTTCTTTTACTGCTCATACTTTGAGAAAAACACTGCAATTTTACTGTGATGAATGATCAGGACTGTCTTTATGGACTGTGAGAAAATTTTAGCTTTTGACCAACATTGTATCAATAAGTGTGTGCATTTGATATCTTTGTATTGTAATTATGAAAAATTTTATCAAATCATTATTGGCCACTGCCCAAAACAATTTGTTAACTTTTTTGTGGGGAGCATGTGGGCTATGTAAGTAGGCTGTTTATGTGTTCTTATTGGCGGCGTTACGTGGCGCTCTGTATGAGAGTCGCTGGCTGTGCTGTGTGCAGTCTCTGGCTGGTTTGCATTGTTGTCTGCCACTGTAGTCTTGGGCAGCTGGATGTGCGCGGCGCGTGGCGTTACGCAGTTGGAGGTGAGCCGCCAGCAGTAGTGGATGTGGGGAGAGAGATGGCGGAGTTTTGAAATTTGTAAGACTGTATGTCATGAACTGCTATATATATTATGACTATTAAGGTAAATACATTGTTTGTTCTCTATTAAAATCTTTCATTTGCTAACTATGCCTATCAGTAGTTAGTGCCTTCCGTAGTTTGAATCTTTTATTTAGCTGGCAGTAGTGGCGCTCGCTGTATTGCAGTAGTTCGAGTAACGAAGATTTTTGTGAGGTAAGTGATTTGTGAAAGGTATAGGTTAATGTTAGTCAGGGCCATTCTTTTGTAGGGATTATTGAAAGTCAGATTGCGTTGCGCAAAAAAAAAAATATTGTGTGTCAGTTTAAGCACAGTCATGTATAATTGTTCTAAGGGGACGTTTCAGTTTGACTATTTTATTCCGGTTGTTCCAATGTGATAGATGTACCTTTGTGAACTTATCATTTCTGAGAACGCACGCTCTTACAGCTTGATTACCTGTAAATACCACATTAATGCACTAAATGCACAAAATGATGTCCGTCAACCTTAATGCATTTAGCAATACGTGTAACGACATTCTTCTCAACAGCGAGTAGTTCGCCTTCCGTAATGTTCGCACATGCAGTGACAATGCGCTGATGCCTGTTGTCAGGCGTTGTCGGTGGATCACGATAGCAAATATCCTTCAACTTCCCCCACAGAAAGAAATCCGGGAACGTCAGATCCGGTGAACGTGCGGGCCATGGTATGGTGCTTCGACGACCAATCCACCTGTCATGAAATATACTATTCAATACCGCTTCAACCGCACGCGGGCCATGTGCCAGACATCCATCATGTTAGAAGTACATCCCCATTCTGTCAAGCAGTGAAACAACTTGTAGTAACATCGGTAGAACATTACGTAGGAACTCAGCATACATTGCACCATTTAGGTTGCCATCGGTAAAATGGGGGCCAATTATCCTTCCTCCCATAATGCCGCACCATACATTAACCCGCCAAGGTCGCTGATGTAGTGGCAGCCATCGTGGATTTTCCGTTGACCAATAGTATATATTATGCCGGTTTACGTTACCGCTGTTGGTGAATGATGCTTCGTTGCTAAATAGAACGCGTGCAAAAATGTGTCATCGACCCGTAATTTCTCTTGTGCCCAGCGGCAGACCTGTACACGACGTTCAAAGTCGTCGCCATGCAATTCCTGATGCATAGAAGTATGGTACGGGTGCAATCGATGTTGATGTAGCATTCTCAACACCGATGTTTTTGAGATTCCCGATTCTCGCGCAATTTGTCTGCTACTGATGTGCGGATTAGCCGTGACAGCAGCTAAAACGCCTGTTTGGGCATCATCTTTTGTTGCAGGTCGTGGTTGACGTTTCACATGTGGCTGAACACTTCCTGTTTCCTTAAATAACGTAACTACGCGGCGAACGGTCCGGACACTTGGATGATGTCCGGATACCGAGCAGCATACATAGCACACGCCCGTTGGGCATTTTGATCACAGTAGCCATACATCAACACGATATCGACCTTTACCGCAAATGGTAAACGGTCCATTTTAAGACGGGTAATGTATCACGAAGCATATACCGTCCGCACTGGCGGAATGTTACGTGATACGACATACTTATACGTCTGTGACTATTACAGCGCCATGTATCACAAAGCGAAAAAAGTGGCCGAACTAAAACATTCATATTTCTTTACGTACTACACGAATATGTAATAAAAAAAGGATGTTCCTATTTATAAAAACGCAGTTGATATCCGTTTGACATATGGCAGCGCCATCTAGCGGGCCAACCTTAGCGAAATCTGGTTTCCCCCTTCAAGCTAGACGAGTTTCATTCTTTGTGGTTTTTTCGTTTGATTCTTATTTCGTGAGATATTTGGTCCGGTCACTATCAATGGACCACCCTGTATAAATGATCTAGCAGAAAGCGTCGGACGCTCTTTAAGGCTATTCGCAGATGATGAAGTTGTCTATTCTAAAGTAGCAACGCCAGAGGATAGTAAGAAGTTACAGAAAGACCTGCAGAGAATTGATGAAAGGTGCAGGCTCTGGCAGTTGACCCTGAACGTAAATAAATGTAATACTGTTACATTGCGCATACATAGGAAAAAAAATCCACTACTGTACAGCTACACTATAGATAACAAAGAACTGGCGATACCATCTGCCGTAAAATATCTAGGGGTAATTACCCAGAGCAACCTTAAGCGGAATGACCATATAAAACAGATAGTGGGAAAAGCAGACACTAGACGGAAGAATCATAAGGAAATATAACGAAAGAAGTGGCTTATAAGGCGCATTTTCGCACGATTCTTGAGTATTGTTCAACTATCAGGGATCACTATCACGCAGGACTGATTGAGGAGCTAGAGAAGATCCAACGAAGAGCGGCGCGTTTCGTCACGGAATCGTTTAGCTGGCGGACACTACAAGAGAGGCGTTGTACATCACGGAGAGATTTACTGTTGAAATTTCGGGACAGCACTTTTCAGGAGGAGTCGGACAACATATTACTTCCCCCCACATATGTCTCGCGTATTGACCACAAGGAGAAAATTTGAAAAATTTGAGTCAATACAGAGGCTTACCAACAAACATTCTTCCCAAGCACTGTTCACGAGTGGAACAGGGTTGGAGGGATCAGATAGTGGTACTAAAAGTTCCCTCCGCCACACACTATTAGGTGACTTCTTGCAGACTAGGATGTAGATGGTGTAGATGTGAAAGCGCATTAAAATTGAGTTAAGAATACTGTTGGACGAGAACGTTTAAAAAACCTGCTCTTAACGAACATAGAATGTGATTTTCTTAGAGACACTGATTCGACTAGTACATCTCTAAATTATCCCAAATTAAATCGAGAAAAGCTTTCTGTAAAGTGCTGTTTTACTTTATATTCTAATCTTTGAGGCCTAAAGAAACCAAATGCTTCTTCTTAGAAATTTCCTACGGTCCCCCTCCCCCCTCCCCCCTCACTCCCTCTCTCCTTGCTGGCTTAATTTGGCACTGCCTAGGGCATCAAGGAATTGTCATTTTGGCAATTCAAGTAAGTATGTGGCAGGGATGTGGGTAAAAATCGTAGGACAGGCTTCACTACAGGAAGCAGGTTGAAACGCATGTAGGTTTCAGTAGTTATGCAAAAAAGGAGAGGTACATACAGGATACACTAGATAGAGAACTGCATCAGACCAGGCTTCGGACTAAAGATCACAACAACAATATTAAGTGCCTGAACGATTGGACTAAAACTGCCCATGTATAATGTTCAGTAGGAGGATACCTGTTGGTGGAGATAACAAAGACTCCATTAGTAGCTCCAGTATGACGAAACTGTGGGTAGCTGCCTGATAGTGCTTTTATTCAGTATTACTGACCGGAGATTTATTGCACTGGCACTCACCCAGACTATGTGGGGGTATAGCATGTTTCGATCAAAAATGTCATCAGTACATCGCGGAACGAATGGAAGAAAAGGTTAACATGCAAACTTGACACTAACGAAACCAATATGTGAATAAAAAGTACTAACATAGGGTACATGTTCTCTGAAATTACTCCAACCCATCTCGCTGATTGACTTCATTCCCGTGCTGCAACGAGACGAATGTGGGCGCCCGCTTTAGTGCGCACCGTAATTGTGACGTACAAACCGACAACCGAAAGTTCCCTATTGTACTGACGACATCCTATTTGATAAAAACCTTAAACAGAACCCCCGTGCTGACTGTAAAACTGTATAAGGAAAGGTGGGATAAGATTTATTTCAACACAGATTAAAAAATTTAAAATACTTATAACCGTAGCAGCTATATTGCAGAAAAGTTGTAAACATAGTCTGAAAGCTTTTTATATTGAAGTACTCTAGCACTATCAACGATTTTATTAAGTTTGTTGATTACGTTTTAAATACCTGTTTATCTAAGCCTTTAATTAATGTTCCTCCTCAGAGACAAACGTGAAAATTAGTTACACATTTAAATGTGTTGACAGGATTACTGAATGCAGATTTAGCTCTATTAATGTATTCTTTGAAAAACGTGCAAATAGTCTTTCACATCTGTCTGATACTACTTTCAGTTAGTATCATTAAGTAATTACATAAAACTACGACGTTACGAATTGCGACTGACTTAAGAGCGGTCTTTGAATTCTGTACCTCAAGTAATCAAAAGAAGTGTACCGTACTTCTCATATTACAAATCGCAGTTGCACTTACTGATAATGGTTTCCGTAGCAGATGGCTGCCGAAAACTACTAATTTCACTTTTTGCATTACTCTGCTTATTTAAATAACAAAAAAATTGTTGTCCCGTGTATTTGGTGTTAAATCTTAAATTTTATCTAAGATGGTGCAATACTGATCTTCTTATAGCATCAATCAGTGCTTTCTGTGCCCACGTAAAATAAAATGATGAAACCATCGAAACATCCTTTTGTGTGCATTTCAGTTAGCGAAAACTTGGTTCGAAAACTTATTATGTAAATGACTACTCGCTATGGCGAGGTGCATGTATGTCATTTTACTAAACTCAGAGGAGCTCGCATCTATGTCTTGTTACCAAACTCAATCGAGTTGCTGCATGTCTTGTTGTAAACCACATAGAAAATGAATTCAGTCATAAGCTAAAGAGTGAGTGGAAATGTGACGTATAATTTTATATATATAAATTTTCGGTGCCTACAGTGTCACGTCTTTCAGTGTCACACAAATTTTTGTTTTTAAAGGGGATCACTTAAAACTATTTCCATGGGTTCGCCCCTCAAATTTCTCCCACATATCACAAAATTGTCCTCTGATGTAATACAAACTGAAAAAATAAATTCCTTTTAAAGCACAGTTTCGTATATAATTTATATTTAAAACCTTACACCTGTGTCGCAGAACAAATACTACATCGAGAATACTTTACACAAGTTTAAGGTAAGAAATACTTCCGATAATTATTACCATATTACGAACCATGGACCTTGCCGTTGGTGGGGAGGCTTGCGTGCCTCAGCGATACAGATGGCCGTACCGTAGGTGCAACCACAACGGAGGGGTATCTGTTGAGAGGCCAGACAAACGTGTGGTTCCTGAAGAGGGGCAGCAGCCTTTTCAGTAGTTTCAGGGGCAACAGTCTGGATGATTGACTGATCTGGCCTTGTAACAATAACCAAAACGGCCTTGCTGTGCTGGTACTGCGAACAGCTGAAAGCAAGGGGAAACTACAGCCGTAATTTTTCCCGAGGGCATGCAGCTTTACTATATGGTTAAATGATGATGGCGTCCTCTTGGGTAAAATATTCCGGAGGTAAAATAGTCCCCCATTCGGATCTCCGGGCGGGGACTACTCAAGAGGACGTTGTCATCAGGAGAAAGAAAACTGGCGTTCTACGGATCGGAGCATGTAATGTCAGATCCCTTAATCGGTCAGGTAGGTTAGAAAATGTAGAAAGGGAAATGGATAGGTTAAAGTTAGATTTAGTGGGAATTAGTGAAGATCGGTGGCAGGAGGAACAAGACTTTTGGTCAGGTGAATACAGGGTTATAAATACAAAATCAAATAGGGGTAATGCGGGAGTACGTTTAATAATGAATAAAAAATAGGCGTGCGGGTAAGCTACTACAAACAGCGTAGTGAACGCATTATTGTGGCCAATATAGACACGAAGCCCACGCCTACTATAGCAGTACAAGTTTATATGCCAACAAGCTCTGCAGATGATGAAGAAATTGATGAAATGTTGAAAGGTGGCTACAATGAGTCACAGCGCCAGAGATTGCGCCAAAGAGTATTATTCAGCCGCCTCCACTGGCAGTGCTTGTTCAGAAGTTCCCATAGGCAGTGCTTGTTGAGATGTGGTAGTGGCGAGTGCTTGTCGAGAAGTCGTCGTGGAGAGAGCTTATTGAAAAGAGGGCTGTAGGAGTTCCGATGTAGCCGTGACTAGTTGTGAGCATGTTGTATGCAGTTGTTCTGATGGGCTAGACAGCCGATGCTGTTCGATTGCGGATGTTGTAATGATCAGAGTGTATGTTTCGTCAATATATATGAAGGTAATAATTTTTTTTATTTATTATTTCAAATGTCCTACCTAACAATGTCTCTTGGTCACAGGTTCAGTCAACAAAGCATCTGGCTTGTGTTCATGCGTAATTCTGGTTTTTATATGCAATTATAGTATTTTTTTTAATTACTTCATTGTAGATGGCGTTTAAAGCATCTTGTGGTATTGAGGAAGAACCATGCCAGATGTGTACGTTGAATCACACTTCCACATATAGAACAGTTACATTTGTGCTTTGTTGTTTCGTAGCTTTTATAGTTGCTGGGGACTGAATTAATTAATTGTGTTAACGGAAATTTCCTTTCATTCTTTGTTGTTGTTCTATGCAGTCTGATTGCTTACTAATATCAGTCAGGGCCAACCGGTTATGAGACTTCGTAGCCGGACAGACAGCGACGAAAATAAAAAGTATTTGCTTTCCATATAATTAAGCCCCTATGCACGTGGCGACCGCTGCTTCGGATCGTCCCTTGGAATTCTTTTGATAGTAAAAACAGCAGACAGTAGTATTGTTGTAGTAATTTGTAGTTTAGTAATTGTAGTCTATATTGCATGTGTAGATTTGGTAATGAAGATTTGTAGCTGTCTTGTTTTTCTTCTAATGGTATTTTTGCAGAATTTAATTTTTGATGTCTTGTATACAGGTTTGACAATTTTGTGCAATTATGAAGATTTCAATTGTTCGTTAATCGTGTTTGTCGGGAAGCATTTCGTGTGAATGGTATTGTTGGAGATAAAGTGTCATTGTGTGTAATTTTCGTATAGTGACGAGTTTTGTATGTTTTGTAAATGATTACGCGATCGATGAAAAAGGCAAAAATGATGAAGAGTGAGAATGACGAAATTGTTAACATGGCGAACTCGCCAACACAGGAGAATAGTATGATGAATAATGAAGTAGAAAGCAATTTAGTGAGTCGGGAAATTAGTCCGGAACCATTTCAAAACTTTTTACAATCAAAAAATTTTCAGAATACGAGATTAACGACAGAAGACTCTGGAATTGTATCGAACACAGATAGCTTTACAGCTATGACGAAGGAAGCTGGTTTAGCGGGAAATGTTAGGGGCGAAAAGAATTTCGAACCAGTTAATATGGAGCAGTTAATGAGTGCAATATTAAATTTGGGATCTCGGTTAGACTCACAAATAGGAACAATTAAAACCAAGATGAAAGCAATGGCAACACGGTTAGGCTCACAAATAGGAACAACTAAAACCGAGATGGAAACAATGGAAACACAGTTAGGCTCATGAATAGGGACATGTTTCAAAAACATGAAAGATGAATCAAAGAAAGAAATTAGAGAAGAAGTACAACCGATTTTGAATGCTCACAATAATAGTTTAATTTCAATAGAAATTAGACAAGAGGAACAGGACAGAGAACAGGAAGAAAGAGATCGCGTGATAGTACAAAAATTTTCAGAGTTAAATTTACAACGTGCACACGACAAGGGGAAATATTTGAGAGAATCGAGGAATCCATACCAAATGACAGAATCAATAACCTAACACAACAATATGAACAGTTAACTACTAAATGTGTCAATACTGAAATCCGAGTCGCGACACTTAGGGAAGACGTAAATAAACAGAAAGAAAAAATAGGTGACTTATCGGAAAGGGTTGAGGAGATTTCAGATAAATTGACAAGTCTTAGTTTAAATGGGACAGAGATTCAGATGATACAGCTCCATTGCCATTTGCAGAAACCGAAGAGTACCAGATCATAAATAAACATGTTGAAAATCAGGGAAAATTTAATAAACGCGTTAAAAGGGAATTTGAGGCATTACGAAAGCAAGTCAAACAAATTGAAGGCGAAATCGTAGGGAAAGACAGCAGAAGAAATTTAGAACCACAGATAGCAGAAGGGTTTGAAGAAAATAATTTGTTTCATTTACGAGATGCAACAAGAGAGCGCCAGGCGCGCGAACGTGACAATAATCGACATTCGGACTGGGACATACGCGGTAGGTCTTTGTCGCCACGAGGAGAAAACTTTGACTATAAACACTTCTTAACTGTTCGGAAATTTAAGATCTTTCGCAATTCTAATAATGACATACATCCATTTTCATGGTTAGATCAATTTATGTACGCACTTCCACCAAATTGGCCATTAAGTCACAAACTGGAATTTATGTGCGGCTATTAATGTCCTCAGGGGACTCACTACACTAAGTGAATATGTGCCGTAGCGTGCACAGGGCCCCGAGCTGTAGTGGTGCTATTTCCCTTTTAGTTTTCTGCACCGCTGCCTACTCTTTTACTATTCTTTGTATCTATCAAAATAACTCTTCAACTATCAATCTATCTAGAGAGTCGGTTAAAAAAAAATAACCGGATATGGCCCGCATCTCGTGGTCGTGCGGTAGCGTTCTCGCTTCCCACGCCCGGGTTCCCGGGTTCGATTCCCGGCGGGGTCAGGGATTTTCTCTGCCTCGTGATGGCTGGGTGTTGTGTGCTGTCCTTAGGTTAGTTAGGTTTAAGTAGTTCTAAGTTCTAGGGGACTTATGACCACAGCAGTTGAGTCCCATAGTACTCAGAGCCATTTGAACCATAACCGGATATGACTATTTTACCCAAAAGTGATTTCGGAAATTCCCGTTTGGACTTACTGTATCTGCAGCAGCATTCATTCGTAGTTTAAACGAAATTTTACCTGTTTATCTTCGTGACAATATTACTTCATATGTTGACGATATTCTTATTGCTAAACGTTCTTGGAGTGAGCATAACAAAATTTTGGATTCATTATTACGTATTTTTGCAAGAGTTGGCATTACAGTGAATTTGAAAAAATCTGAATTTGGTCGTTCTCAGGTGAAATTTCTTGGTCATATTATTTCTACAGAAGGTATTCTTCCTGATCCAGAAAAACTAGACGCTATTCGTAATTATGCTGTTCCTACCACAAAACGTGATGTTCGCAGTTTCCTTGGTGTCTGTAATTTTCTTAGACGCTTTGTTAAATTGGACGATTTGGCCACACCTCGTTTATGTGAACTATCTGGAAAGAATTCTAATTGGTGTTGGGATGAGGAAGCACAATCAGAATTTGAACAACTTCGTGATGCTTTAGTTGCTGCTCCACTTCTTTCACACCCGGATTTATCTAAAGATTTTTGTTTGGCGACGGACTCATCATACAAAGGCCTAGGTGCACACTTATTTCAAGAGATAGAAGAAGACGGCGTTGTAGTACAGAAAACTATTGCATTTCGAAGTCGTGTTCTCTCTAAATCAGAAAAGAATTATTCGATTACGGAACTTGAAGCTTTGGCTGTTGTATGGGCTTTCACAAAATTTCGCATATTTTTGTATGGCAGGCATACTAAGGTTTACACCGATCATCGCGCTCTGGAATTTCTTATGTCAACAAAATGAACACATGGAAGATTGTCACGATAGGCGCTGTATCTACAGGAATTTGACTTTAGTATTGTTTACATACAGGGTTCTTCAACTATTATTGCTGATGCTTTATCACGTGCACCTATGGGTTTGAAACAAAGTGCTGAGGAGGACTGCAAAGAAAACAATTATTGTTTGATGTATATTCAAGGTGTTGCGTTTGAGAATTTTATTTCGTCTTCGCTCCAGGACATCGCTAAGGAGCAAAATAAGGATCCAATCTGGAAGGACATCAAGGAGAAGTGGAGGAGAAAGGAAAGCGTAGCGATTAGACAGTATTATTTAGTTCGCAATGATATTCTTTTTAAACGAAAATCGGTCGACAACTCTGTATGGTTAGTTTGTATTCCTGATGAGTGGGTCAATAAATTGATTTGGTACACACATTTCAGTTATGCACACTTTGGTCCCAGAAAATGCTTTCATAAATTACGAGAAAATTGCTGCTTCAGTAATATGGAAAAACGTATTCGATCTGTTCTTGCCAAATGCAAATTATGTCAAAAAGCTAAGCCGCCAACTATTTCTCACAGAGCACCGTTGTTTCCTATCAGTCCAGCGAAATTAAAGGAGATGGCTGCAGTCGATTTGTTCGGTCCAGTGGTTCGTTCTACTAATGGTTTCGCGTACATTTTGGTAGCAGTGGAATTGACATCAAAATATGTATGTTTTACACCTTTACGCAAAGCAACAGCTCGTTCAGTATCTAATGCTTTCATCAAACATTTTCTTAAAGAAGTGGGTCATGTTGATAAGGTTATATCAGATAAAGGATCACAGTTTCGTTCCAAAATTTGGCTTGGTACTCTAAGGCGTCGTAAGATTAAACCAATTTTCATTTCACTTTTTCACCCTCAATCTAACGCTTCAGAGAGATGGATGAAGGAAATCAATAAATTGTGTCGACTTTATTGTCATCAGAATCACAGAACATGGGATCAGTATCTTCATATTTTTCAAAACATTCTGAATGAACTGTCTAATGATTCAAATTCTTTACCGCCTATATTGATATTAAAAAATAAAGCACCGACAAATCACATGTCTGAAATCGTTCCTTTTCCGCCTACACGGAAACTGCGGCATTCTGAAGTTGTGAACCTGGCTCTGCAAAATATTGCATCTGCGGCTGCTAGAAGACAGAAATCAGCTAAACGTCCTGGTCGTTTAAAAATCTTGTCAGTTGGTCAAAAGGTGATAATTAAGTCTCATCGTTTGTCTCACAAAGGAAAAGGCTTGTGTCGCAAATGTTTTCTGCTTTATAACGGTCCATATAGAGTTCGCAAAATTATTCATGATAACACTGTTGAAGTAGACTCTCTTAAATCTCGACGCTCCAAGGGAATACATCACATATCGAACGTTAAAATTTTTGTGGAGTGACATACTTTTGAGAAACTAACAGTTACACGTAAACACACGGAGAGTACAAGGATATCGCGCCGTGTTCCGGCGGCGTCACATACTCAAAGCAACAGTCAAGTCTGCGCGCCGCACAAGGCAGTCGTTGACCGTAAACAATTACTTCCCACGTCACGCGTACCTACAGCTGATCGAGCGCTCAGTTCGAATGCACTGACAGCCGTAAACAAATACACAGTGTAATTTCTCCGAATAAATTCAGTATAAAGCTATAGTGACTTGATAAATTATGTTATTAACGTTCAGTATTTTTCAGGATACGGTTGTATAAAATATTTAAGAACTTCAGGTAAATTCTGTGTGTGTCCGACGTTAAGAGGACCTGCTATCGAGAAATTTTCAGGAAGAATGTAATTTCGAAGAAGAAACTAATAAACTAAAAGGTAACTATTCATTGAGTTTATTTTTCAGGAAACATATTTCCACTTAGGTACGTACTTTAGACGTAATTTGCTGCTCGCGATTACGTCATTTATACTTTGTGCTAAATTTTATGTTCTATGAATTTACTTGTGAAGCGACGTGCTTGCGTACATTTGCTGATTGTGACAATGATTGATTAATGAACAGGGTTGTTAATTATGTATATCATGCATCGCTTGGCTGCACTGCCTTTTTCACTGATGTCACATTTTTTTTGTTATGTGCCTGCTGTGCTTATTTATTTAAATTATAATTGTCACATGATTAATTGTGCTGATATGGTTATGTATGTAAGTCATACTTTGTGATTTATCTGCCTGCGCCTTCATGTTTACTTGTTAAGATTACATATGAACATTTATTTGCTTATGCTGATATGATGCTAATGACCTGTTTATTATGTAAGATATATACTTGCTGCTTTGCGTATGGATTGCATATTTACACATTTCTGTTTTGTTGTCATAACTACTCTTTAATTTGGTATATAGAAATGCTGTTATGCGGTGTACGAACATGGAGTTTAGGTCACACTATGGTATTAATTATAGATTGTTTGCTTGGCAGAGCCTCGTTGTAGGAATTGTGCTGCATCCACTTGTTGACATTCTGTTCTCTACTGGTATATTTACTCGTTGATGCATGTTTTGCTTACGCTCAGTGCCTTATATTTTTAAGATAAGAAAATGAACTGCTATAATTCTACGAACGACGTTGGCACAAGAAACTTCATTGAAGTCACATGAGCTGGAGGTTTTATGGAAGCTGTATAAATTTATGTTAATAGGAAGGATGCTAACGATATGACATGCCAACACTAGGTTTAGACCATTGACAGTTATTACACTGCATTCTTCGTGAGCAATTGAAATAGCAAGTGACACTGACGCAAGAAATACTTCATGTTTGCTTCTGTTTTGCCATGATTCTTGATGCGGTGTACATACTGTGAAATATTACGATCATTAAAACTCCGTACTCGTACTTACTTACTGATAATTATTCGAACTAAAGGCTGTTAGAGGTCATGTATGCATTTCTTTTATTTTATGATGGACAAGGTAACCAAAATGTATTTTATAATTCATAATGAGTAGAAGATTTGGCTCAGGTGAACTACACAGAGGTTGTGTGTGGACATTGTGTCTTCGGATTGCATGAGATGATAAATTGAAGTTTGCACTAGGATTTTATCTGTACTTGTTCGAGGAGACTGACTAGAGGAAAGAGTTGTTATGGAAGTGAATTGATATTGGTGATGTGTGAAGTTGATGATTATTGGAGTTTTGGTGGACAAGAGGTAAGGTAAATGATACTGATGATAAGGTTTATATGTATCGACGTAAGAGGTATTATTGAAGTAATAAGATTATGTGATAATTATTGGAGTTTTGGTGGATAAGAGGTGAAGTAAGTGAGGAGCAGTTTTTTTGTTTGTTTGTTGGTCTATATGGAACAAGAAGGATGAAAATAGCAGACTAGAACACTCAAGTGGAAAGAAGATTGTCTACACACACACTTTGTTAAATCAATAAGCAGTATATACCTTTTTGGAGAGAGGAAGTATTTGCATATCTTGGCACACTGACAGTTGTTCAGCAACCGTACATTTTGATTTGGCTTGGCAAACATTGGTCTTGACATGATGACTATGACGTTGACTAACTATTATTGACTGTTATACATTGCTGCCACTACTACTTAATACACATGTCGAACATCAAATCTTTAACAGAATTGCATTTACACAGTTAACACTATTCAATTACACAGTAGTACTTAATGTGGATGAAAGATGAGTGAGTGTGTTTCGTATGTTTTCCTTTCCTAATCCCAAATAATTGGTACTGACCTATCTCCTAAATATTATTTTACTTGTTTGTTGTGGCTTGCACTGACACCCATAAATATTATAGGTTTACTGATATTTGTGTATTTGTAATATTTAATGTGACAATTATCTGATATCATTTGTGTGTTCATTATATTTTGTATGTTTAGTGTAAGAGCATTGATAATAATTTTGTAAAAGCAATTGTGTGTGCATTCAAACTGTTGTTCGTGCTTGCACCTATCATCATTCATGGGTGCCACCTGGAAATGTTTAATTTCTGCTGATGAACTCGGATGAACTGTCTGGTTAGTGATAGTGATTATTATGGACTGTTACCTGCACCTGTTCAACATTACTGGGTGCCACTGATGGAACTGCTTCTACTGAAATGTCACTTGTTGGTCTCTGCACCTGTTCAACATTGCTGGGTGCCACTGATGGAACTGCTTCTACTGAAATGTCACTTGTTGGTGTCTGCACCTGTTCAACATTGCTGGATGCCACTGATGGAACTGCTTCTACTGAAATGTCACTTGTTGGTGTCTGCACCTGTTCAACATTGCTGGGTGCCACTGATGGAACTGCTTCTACTGAAACGTCACTTGTTGCTGTATGCACCTGTTCAACATTGTTGGGTGCCACTGATGGAACTGCTTTTGCTGAAATGATGTCACTTGTTGCTGTCTGTACCGGTTCAACATTGCTGGTGCCACTGATGGAACTGCTTCTACTGAAATAATTTCACTTGTTGCTGTCTGCACCTGTTCAACATTACTGGGTGCCACTGATGGACTGCTTCTACTGAAATAATGTCACTTGTTGGTGTCTGCACCTGTTCAACATTACTGGGTGCCACTGATGGACTGCTTCTACTGAAATAATGTCACTTGTTGGTGTTTGCACCAATTCAACATTGCTGGGTGCCACTGATGGACTGCTTCTACTGAGATAATGTCACTTGTCGGTGTCTGCACCTGTTCAACAATGCTGGGTGCCACTGATGGACTGCTTCTACTGAAATGATGTCACTTGTTGGTGTCTGCACCTTTTCAACAATGCTGGGTGCCACTGATGGACTGCTTCTACTGAAATGATGTCACTTGTTGGTGTCTGCACATGCTCAACATTACTGGGTGCCATTGATGGACTGCTTCTGCTGAAATGATGTCACTTGTTGGTGTCTGCACCTGTTCAACATTACTGGGTGCCACTAATGGACTGCTTCTACTGAGATAATGTCACTTGTTGGTGTCTGCGCCAGCTCGCCATTTTTGGGTGCCACTGTTGAAGCTGTTTAAATACTGGTGATGAAATGTTATGAGACTGCTATTTGCACCTGTTGATCATTGCTGGGTGCTACTGATGGAACTGTCAACTACTCTGAGGAGTACTTCTTGTTTATTGAACTATTGAAAGGATTTTATGTGAATATTTGTATGAACTGATTTTTTGTGTGTTTACTGTTTATGAAATGTTATGAGACTCTTACCTATACCTATTCGTCATTGCTGGTGCCATTGATTGAATAATACTTGTGTAAACCATTATGTAAAATCACATGTATGCAAGCATTTGTATTCCTTACTGTATTTTATATATTAGGTTATTGAAGGGTCAGGGCAAAGCCAAAATTTATTTAGTTATGTGATATTTGCTTATTAATATTAATTTTTAATTTTTGTCTGTATTTTTTGGACGAATTTGGTGGTATTTTCACCACCAATGCTGGCAAAAATACCATCAAATTCTATCCCGTGGAGGAGGGGCATATGAAAGGTGGCTACACTGATTCACAGCGCCAGACATTGCACCAAAGAGTATTATTCAGCCGCCTCCACTGGCAGTGCTTGTTCAGAAGTTCCCATAGGCAGTGTTTGTTGAGATGTGGTAGTGGCGAGTGCTTGTCGAGAAGTCGTCGTGGAGAGAGCTTATTGAAAAGAGGGCTGTAGGAGTTCCGATGTAGCCGTGACTAGTTGTGAGCATGTTGTATGCAGTTGTTCTGATGGGCTAGACAGCCGATGCTGTTCGATTGCGGATGTTGTAATGATCAGAGTGTATGTTTCGTCAATATATATGAAGGTAATAATTTTTTTTATTTATTATTTCAAATGTCCTACCTAACAATGTCTCTTGGTCACAGGTTCAGTCAACAAAGCATCTGGCTTGTGTTCATGCGTAATTCTGGTTTTTATATGCAATTATAGTATTTTTTTTAATTACTTCATTGTAGATGGCGTTTAAAGCATCTTGTGGTATTGAGGAAGAACCATGCCAGATGTGTACGTTGAATCACACTTCCACATATAGAACAGTTACATTTGTGCTTTGTTGTTTCGTAGCTTTTATAGTTGCTGGGGACTTAATTAATTAATTGTGTTAACGGAAATTTCCTTTCATTCTTTGTTGTTGTTCTATGCAGTCTGATTGCTTACTAATATCAGTCAGGGCCAACCGGTTATGAGACTTCGTAGCCGGACAGACAGCGACGAAAATAAAAAGTATTTGCTTTCCATATAATTAAGCCCCTATGCACGTGGCGACCGCTGCTTCGGATCGTCCCTTGGAATTCTTTTGATAGTAAAAACAGCAGACAGTAGTATTGTTGTAGTAATTTGTAGTTTAGTAATTGTAGTCTATATTGCATGTGTAGATTTGGTAATGAAGATTTGTAGCTGTCTTGTTTTTCTTCTAATGGTATTTTTGCAGAATTTAATTTTTGATGTCTTGTATACAGGTTTGACAATTTTGTGCAATTATGAAGATTTCAATTGTTCGTTAATCGTGTTTGTCGGGAAGCATTTCGTGTGAATGGTATTGTTGGAGATAAAGTGTCATTGTGTGTAATTTTCGTATAGTGACGAGTTTTGTATGTTTTGTAAATGATTACGCGATCGATGAAAAAGGCAAAAATGATGAAGAGTGAGAATGACGAAATTGTTAACATGGCGAACTCGCCAACACAGGAGAATAGTATGATGAATAATGAAGTAGAAAGCAATTTAGTGAGTCGGGAAATTAGTCCGGAACCATTTCAAAACTTTTTACAATCAAAAAATTTTCAGAATACGAGATTAACGACAGAAGACTCTGGAATTGTATCGAACACAGATAGCTTTACAGCTATGACGAAGGAAGCTGGTTTAGCGGGAAATGTTAGGGGCGAAAAGAATTTCGAACCAGTTAATATGGAGCAGCAGCTGGCTTGTGTTCATGCGTAATTCTGGTTTTTATATGCAATTATAGTATTTTTTTTAATTACTTCATTGTAGATGGCGTTTAAAGCATCTTGTGGTATTGAGGAAGAACCATGCCAGATGTGTACGTTGAATCACACTTCCACATATAGAACAGTTACATTTGTGCTTTGTTGTTTCGTAGCTTTTATAGTTGCTGGGGACTTAATTAATTAATTGTGTTAACGGAAATTTCCTTTCATTCTTTGTTGTTGTCCTATGCAGTCTGATTGCGTACTAATATCAGTCAGGGCCAACCGGTTATGAGACTTCGTAGCCGGACATACAGCTACTAAATTAAAAAATTAAAATTATTTGCATTATATTTAATTAAGCCCCCATGCAATGTATGATGAGATAAAAGAAATTATTCAGATAGTGAAGGGAGACGAAAATTTAATAGTCATGGGTGACTGGAATTCGAGTATAGGAAAAGGGAGAGAAGGAAACATAGTAGGTGAATATTGATTAGGGCTAAGAAACGAAAGAGGAAGCCGTCTGATAGAATTTTGCACAGAGCATAACTAAATCATAACTAACACTTGGTCCAAGAATCATAAAAGAAGGTTATATACATGGAAGAATCCCGGAGATACTAAAAGGTATCAGATCGATTATATAATGGTAAGACAGAGATGTAGGAACCAGGTTTTAAATTGTAAGACATTTCCAGGGGCAAATGTGGACTCTGACCACAATCTATTGGTTATGAACTGCAGATTAAAATTGAAGAAACTGCAAAAAGGTGGAAATTTAAGGAGATGGGACCTGGATAAACCGAAAGAACCAGAGGTTGTACAGAGTTTCAGGGAGAGCATAAGGGAACAATTGACAGGAATGGGGGAAAGAAATACAGTAGAAGAATAATGGGTAGCTTTGAGGGATGAGGTAGTGAAGGCAGCAGAGGACCAAGTAGGTAAAAAGACGAGGGCTAGTAGAAATCCTTGGGTAACGGAAGAAATAATGAATTTAATTGATGAAAGGAGAAAATATAAAAATGCAGTAAATGAAGCAGGCAAAAAGGAATACAAACGTCTCAAAAATGAGATCGACAGGAAGTGCAAAATGGCTAGAGGACAAATGTAAGGGTGTAGAGGCTTATCTCACTAGGGGTAAGATAGATACTGCCTACAGGAAAATTAAAGAGACCTTTGGAGAAAAGAGACCCACTTGTATGAATATCAAGAGCTCAGATGGAAACCCAGTTCTAAGCAAAGAATGGAAAGCAGAAAGATGGAAGGAGTATATAGGGGGTCTATACAAGGATGATGTAATTGAGGACAATATTATAGAAATGGAAGAGAATGAAGATGAAAATGAAATGGGGGATACGATACTGCGTGAAGATTTTGACAGAGCACTGAAAGACCTCAGCCGAAACAAGGCCCCGGGCGTAGACAACATTCCATTAGAACTACTGACGGCCTTGGGAGACCCAGTCCTGACAAAACTCTACCATCTGGTGAGGAAGATGTATGAGACAGGCGAAGTACCCTCAGACTTCAAGAAGAATATAATAATTCCAATCCCAAAGAAAGCAGGTGTTGACATATGTGTAAATTACCGAACTATCAGTTTAATAAGTCACAGCTGCAAAATACTAACGCGAATTCTTTACAGACGAATGGAAAAAATGGGAGAAGCCGACATCAGGGAAGATCAGTTTGGATTCCGTAGAAATATTGGAACACGTGAGGCAATACTGACCTTACGACGTACCTTAGAAGAAAGATTAAGGAAAGGCAAACCTACGTTTCTAGCATTTGTAGACTTAGAGAAAGCTTTTGACATTGTTGACTGGAACACTCTCTTCCAAATTCTAAAGATGGCAGGGGTAAAATACAGGGAGCGAAAGGCTATTTACAATTCGTACAGAAACCAGATGGCAGTTATAAGAGTCGAGGGACATGAAGAGGAAGCAGTGGTTGGGAAGGGAGTGAGACAGGGTTGTAGCCTCTCCCCAATGTTATTCAATCTGTGTATTGAGCAAGCAGTAAAGGAAACAAAAGGAAAATACGGAGTGGGTATTAAAATCCATGGAGAAGACATAAAAACTTTGAGGTTCGCCGATGACATTGTAATTCTGTCAGCGACAGCAAAGGACTTGGAAGAGCAGTTGAACGGAATGGACAGTGTCATGAAAGGAGCATATAAGATGAACATCAACAAAAGCAAAACGAGGATAATGGAATGTAGGCGAATTAAGTCGGGTGATGCTGAGGGAATTAGATTAGGAAATGAGACACTTAAAGTAGTAAAGGAGTGTTGCTATTTGGGGAGCAAAATAACTGATGATGGTCGAAGTAGAGAGGATATAAAATGGCAAGGAAAGCGTTTCTGAAGAAGAGAAATTTGTTAACATCGAGTATAGATTTAAGTGTCAGGAAGTCGTTTCTGAAAGTATTGGTATGGAGTGTAGCCATGTATGGAAGTGAAACATGGACGATAAATAGTTTGGACAGGAAGAGAATAGAAGCTTTCGAAATGTGGTGCTACAGAAGAATGCTGAAGCTTAGATGTGTAGATCACATAACTAATGAGGAGGTATTGAATAGGATTGGGGAGAAGAGGAGTTTGTGGCACAATTTGACGAGAAGAAGGGACCGGTTGGTAGGACATGTTCTGAGGCATCAAGTGATCACAAATTTAGCATTGGAGGGCAGCGTGGAGGGTAAAAATCGTAGAGGGAGACCAAGAGATGAATACACTAAGCAGATTCAGAAGGATGTAGGTTGCAGTATGTACTGGGAGATGAAGAAACCTGCACAGGATAGGGTAGCATGGAGAGCTGCATCAAACCAGTCTCAGGACTGAAGACCACAACAACAACAATTATTACAGTATTTGAAGAACATCAAAATACTAACAGGCTGAAATGAACAAACACTACATGAGACAACGTTAATCAATTCAACTGTAAAAAGCTAAGGAGCATATTATTGGCAAAATGAGAAATACGCAAAAGTGAAATGCCAAAATGAGCACTTCTCAATTGGGAGTAAATCAAAACAATCAGAATGGCTGAAAGAGAGCACAATAACATGAGCCATAAACGAATAAGAGCTAAGAAACTAAGCAAATAAGAGAATAGGCAAAAATGAGATGCCAACAAAATGAGAGATGGCCGAACTCCGTCGGCACTTATATATGGTTCCGCTCGTGGCGGCACCTCGCGGCCCGTACGCAACACGCGCGCCTGCGATCGCACTGCACTCTTAGCGCTCGCGGCGGCGTCCAGCGGCCCGTATGCAAGTTGTGCCATTGCTGTCCCAGGTCGACTCTTAAGCTATGATCTTACAGAAAGACTGGTAGAATCCGACCATACGGAAATCATTCTCGGTTTCGGAGAAATGTGGGAGCATGTTAGGAAATACTGCTCCACAATCAACTTTGCGTTTGCATGTTTAAAATTTTGATCCACTGGTGAATAAGTCGTTAAAATAACTTATTCACTTTGATTTTCGGAAGAGATTTATTGACGCGTTTTGGGCCGTGTTCATCGTCAGAAATATTAAAAATAAGAACAAAGTCTTCATACAGATGTATCATGTGTATCACACATCGGTATCGGAACTTTGTAATGATCGCATGCCTCCTACGCGACTTCATGTTGCACCTTACGTTTGTATATTTAGAAAAAGCGTTTCAAACTCTGATAGCAGCAGGAACAAAATACAGTGACTTGAAGGCTACCTACAAATTGTACAGAAACCAGTCGAGTGACATTAACAAAGAGAAACAGTAATTGAGAAAGAAGGGGGACAGTAACGTATACTACCCTCCAACATTATTCAATCTGTACATTGACCAAGCACTAAGGGAAAACAAGGAGAAATTAGGAAAATGGAATTAAAAGTCAGGGGGAAGGAACAAAAACTTCGAGGATGCCGATGACACTGTAACTCTGCGAAAGACTACAAAGTATCTTGAAACTCAGTTGATCGGAATGGATAGTGTTTCAAAAGGGGGCGCATACAACATCAGTAAAACAAGAGTAATATAATATTTCCGAATCACACCAGGGGATGCTCAGGATATTAGATTAGGAAACGAGAAACTAAAAATAGCGAAGTTTTGCTGTTTGGTTGAAATAAAGAGGATCATCAAAATATAAGGAGTATAAAATGGAGATTGGCAATAGGAATCAAAACGTTTCAGGAAAACAGAAATTTCTAAAATGGAATAGAAATTTTAGTGTGAAGGACTTTCTTTTGAATGTTTTTGTCTTCAGTGACGCGCTGTACGGAAGTGAAACGTCGACTGCAAGCAGTTCAGATAAGAAGAGAATAGAAGCTTTAGAAAAATGGCTCTGTATAATAGTGCTGAAGATGAGATGAATAATTAGTGAACGCTACTGAATAAAACTGAGGAGAAAAGAAATTTATGACCCAACCTGTCTAAAAGAAGGGATCGGTTGATAAGACACATCGTGAGCCATTATGCAAGAGTGATTCTCTTTATGGAGGAAAATATGTGGGGGAAATGTTGTGGAGGGAGACAAAGCGTTGCCTACGGTAGCCAGGTGCAAGTGGATGTAGGCTGCCATTGTTTTGCAGAGATGATTACGCTTTCACAGGATAAACTACCAAGAACAGCTGCATCAAATCAGTCTTCATATCGAAGACTATTGCGATACAACAGGATGAACTGCAATATGTCGTAGTTCCCATCGCTCTTATCGAAATTTTAATGGTGTAACGGAATATTTTTAGTTGTTTAGAACAATTCGTTTTTGGATAAACCGGTGTATCTGACCTCTGGTCGGTTCTCCTTTTCTGTTTGCAAGTTCGATGGTCCAGTAATGTAGCTAAGCTAAATTTTATCTTATTTACTACCTCAAATTAATGTTTACTATTTGTTCTACAATTAAATGTCTTTGCGATACGAACATATCTGTCAATATAATTCTACTCGGATATTTTTAAACTTTTACATCATTACGATGTCTATAAAAAAATCACCAGGCTTTTACTATGCAACAGTCCATTCCTTCAGTGTTTCTGCGTAACATGTGACAACTGCCTGCCTGTCGAAGTTAGTCAGTAGTCAGATAAAGGAAAGAAATAACGAACTTCAACCCAGGGCTTAAAAAATTTTGCGCAGTACATCTAATTTCGGCGACGAACGCGTTGCTCTACGAATTATTAGACGGATCAATGGCATACAGAAAGTCTTACACTTTCACGGGAAAAGTCAAATGCCGGTTATTTGTTCGTGAAACTATGCACAAAAATGTATCGTAAATCAGGAAAGGTCACTGATATAGTATTATATAAATTTCTGTGATCTAATTCAACACAAAAATTAATGTTAATCATCTTGCAAAGATGCAGGCACGATGTGTTATCGAATGCCAGGTACTCGATGAACGAGCTACAACAGGGTAAATCCGAGTTGCAGTTAGGTGCTGTCTTTTGTTGTAAACACAAAATATCGGCCTTTACCAGTGAGGGTGGCACAGATGTCATTACGCTGATACATTATCCGCATTCCGTGCTGGGCATTAAACATGTTCAAGTCAATCAAACGTTCCGCTGACTGCGTAATCGTATCTGTCATTCGTTTATTGAGCACTGGAAACATGCGATAGACTACAGCTTACCACGAAAAGTGAGAAATTTGTGATTAATGTGTGACGAATTATATCACATTTATGTGGTATTGGCTGTTAAATCAAGGCTGACGTAAATGGCTTGGAGAGATCGGACAGTGATGACGCAAAAGTGTGTTCAGTACTAGTAGTCCTCTTTCACAATTTCTTATATAGTAGAGAAAAGAATCTCGTATATAAGACTTCAGAAGAACACTAGAAACAAAATTATCAGAAGGGACTACAACAGTGGTACCATAGCGTAAGTTGAGATGCCATGTAAAACTTGTTGATTTGAAGGACAGTGAATCTATTACTTGAAGCAACAACGACATCTGCTTGAAATGATTTACTCAAAGCGCTAGGAAACTAAGCCTAAAATCTAAGTATCAGCTTTAAAACCTCTATGAAAAATTTATCGCCCGCTTTTCTCACGGGACACAAAACGTATCAGACCCGATTACAACAGCAGGTGTTCCATCACCTTGTGCTGGAACTCTGATGTTCGCATGCAAGAAAAAGTACAATGTCACTTATTATAATGGGTCACGCACCGTTGTATACGGAACGAGGTTATAAGACGATCGTGAACAAAAGTGAAGCAAGGGTAGTGGAATGTAGAGGAAATGAATCAGGCGATATAGAGGAAATAGGATTAGGCAGTGAAACACCATAATCGCAGATGAGTTTTGGTATTTGGGCTGGGAAATACGTGACGACGGCCGAATTATAGAAGAAATGCAGTCCGACAACAGCAAAAGAGGCGTTCCTGAAAAATGGAAATTTGCTAACATTTAACCTGCCAAAAGCCCGAGTAACCATCTACTGCAGCGTCACCTCTGCGAGATGTGCAGAAAAAGAATCAGTGAGGTCTACAATAGTTATGTATCGATGAAGTTGTTAGCTGGCTAGGTTTCCCGGTTGAGGATCCATGGGGCGGATAGCCCGATCGAGGTAGTCCCATAGATTCTGGTGAGTTTGATGGTCAAAGAAGTGCCCTAAACTGATCTTGGTGCTCTTTGAACCACGCATGTACACTGCGAGATGCGTGACACGTTGCACTGTCCTGCCTGTAGGCGCCATCGTGCTCAAGAAAAACGAACTGCATCTACGAGTGGTCATGGTCCCCAGTGATAGATTCATGCTTGTATTGATCCATTGTGCCTCCTAGAATAACGGGATTAGCTAGGCCGTGCCACGAAAATGTTTCCTAGGTCATAGTACTCCCCTCTCCGGCCTGGACCCTTTGCTTGCAAACGTTTCACGCGATACACACCAACAGCCATCTGTCTGATTGAGCACAAAACGTGATTCATCTGAAAAAGTCGCCTGTCACCTCTCAGTGACGTCCTCTTGCGGTATTGGCGTGTTCGCCTGTACACATCTCTGCAGCCGTCGTTCGTCCCTGTCATCTATGGCCCGTGATGCACCACAGTTGCTACGTGGCCCCGGTTGTAAATAGCGCCATATACTTTGACCACAGCGGCACACGAGCAGCTCATAAGCTTAGCCATTTCGGAAATATTTCCACCCTTCATTCGAAAGCCAATGATCGCTCTCTTTCAGACATCAGGTGGCTCCAGTTGTGCATTATGGCAACGACTACACTGTTTTCCCATTCATGCATTATATACTATCAACTGCTAGTGGCATCATTATTGCATTATTGTGAGCAATTATAGCGACATCGAACATAGGCTACGGTCACATTAAAGTGGGTGGGCCGCCTAACAGAGTCCTGAAAGTCAATTCTTGGTGTTATCACGAGATGTAAGCGTCTTTCTTCGAGCATCTGCCACTGCCCTTATCCGTACACGGTAGCTGTCCGCTTAAAATCCGTCCAGATATCAATTCGATCCACCTGAGCACTAATCAAGTATGCGCCGTGGAACTATTTTGTATGCAGCCTGTTTAGCTGAACACAGTTTCACACCATATGATTAAACATGCTGTTGTTTTACCTACAAATAAACCAATATGCTCCTTGTAATCCATACCCATAGCAAAGATCCACTTTCTGTACTTGATGGACCAATCTGGACCGACCGATCGCCGTATGATCTTCTGTCATTGGTGTTACTGAATGTGGTATTGAGGGGCGTGAGGTTAGCACACCGCTCTGTAGCCAACAGGTACTACAATTCCTACCGGATATTATTTCCACGCCGGCCGGGGTGGCCGAGCCGTTCTAGGCGCTTCAGTCTGGAACCGCCCGACCGCTACGATCGCAGGTTCGAATCCTCCCTCGGGCGTGGATGTGTGTGATGTCCTTAGGTTAGTTAGGTTGAAGTAGTTCTAAGTTCTAGGGGACTAATGACCTCAGAAGTTGAGTCGCATAGTGCTCAGAGCCATTTGAACCATTTGATTATTTCCACACATTCAACAGCATAACCGCCGACAAGCTTGAGATTGCAACTCATTCTGTCATGTAAGTTATTAGTGTATAACATCTACATCTACTTATATGGGCTGTTTCTCCTAAGAGTCATCAGGCTCAGTTGCCCTATTTTTTCGTGCATATTTGCAATTTAATTTTCTCACTGTGTAGCTGGAGGCAGCCAAAGCAAATACTGTTCATCACGTCTGGGATGCGATGCTCATTGTCGACGGAAAGCGTCGGTTTGTTTCCTGTCTCTCTCTCTCTCTCTCTCTCTCTCTCTCTCTCTCTCTCACACACACACACACACACAGAGAGAGAGAGAGAGAGAGAGAGACAAACGGTTTTTAGAGCGGTATTTTGCGTGCCCAATCGATGGAGGGGTCCAAAATAAGTCTACTGCGACATCCTTTTTATCGATATGCATTAACAGGGACATTAAAAAACGAAGACTAACCAGTCCTCCAGCAGCGATAGAACCGCCCTGGCCCGCGCTTACTGCTACCGCCACGCAGAAGCGCGCTGTTCAGTCGTTGCTGGAGTACTGTCCCTGTTAATGCATACTGATACAACGAGTATTGGACTAGAATAATTTTGGACCGCCCTACCGACTGGGCACTCAAAATACCGCTCTAAAAACCATTTTGTTTATAAAGGGAAACAAACATATTATTTCCGTCGACACTGTTCTTCTTACGAAAGACTTTATGAGCAGTATTTGCTTCAGCCGACTCCAGCTACACACTGCAAAAACTAAATTGAAAATATCTGCTGAAACATCAGAGGAAGTGCGACTGAGGACTCTTAAGAGAGTCACCGTACACACACCGGAACCCTCAGTACTATACATGGTGACGGGTACCTTGAACCTTTTGTCGTCATTCTCTAGCCTGCCCCACTAGCATACGGACCGAAGGAAAAACGATTGTCTATATATGCTTCCTGACATCTCTCATCTTCGCAATCCTTACACGAGCTGTGTGTTGGTCGTAGTAGTATCGTCCTCTAGAATGACGTAATGATGGTTCTCTAATCTTTTTCGGTACTCTTTCGCGAGAAAATCTTTTTTCCTCTAGTGATTCCTACTTGAATTGAAGGAGCGTTTCCTTAACTTTCCCGTGTTGATCGAACCTAACGGTAACGAATCTGGCAGCATGCCTCCGAATTGCTTCGATGTCTTCTTCTAAGCCGAACTCATGGGGATCCAGAACACACCGGTACTACAGAACAGGTCGTAGAAGCGTGCTGTACGTCGTCATAACATATGAGCTGCACTTTCCCAGATTTCTCTCAATAAACCGAAGTTGACCTTTCGCCTTCCCAGCTTACGTGCTCGTTCCACTTCATGTCGCTTCGCGACGTTACGCCTGGATACTTTATCGAGGTGGCTGTGTCAAGCAGCACACCACTTTGCAGGATTGTTTTACCTACTCAAATGCCTTAACGTACGTCATAAGACGTTAGAGCACGCTCTGAATCAATCATACCGAACAGAAACTCTACCTAAGTCATCCAGCATCCTCGTAGAGTCACTTCAATGTACGTGACGATGTCGTCAACCACCAGTCGCAAATGCCTGCACATCGTATCCATCAGACAGTTCGTGTACACAAAAACAAGAGCGGTCATACCACACTTCCCTGGGGCGTTTCTGTCTCCGGCGATCAGTCACAGTCCGTAGCACCACCTTGGTTCTATTAATTAAAAAGTCTTCAAGCCAATCGCATAGCTAAGAATCTATTCCGTGTGCTTATACCTTAGTCTGCAGTATGGAAATGTGTCGAACGCTTTCCGGTAATCAAGGCATATGGCATCTGTCTCTTGCCCTTCATTTGGATTGAAGCTCTTGTCTCCCACGGAAATTTTCTGCGTTGAAATTATGCTCAAGAATTCTGCAGGAAACCTACGATAAAGCTGTTGGTCTATATATTTGCAGCTCTGTTATTTTAACCTTCCCACATACGGGAGTCACCTTCGCTTTCTTACAGCCGATTGGGACGTCCCACTGGCGAAGAGATTCGCTATAAATAAGTATGGGTCCAGGAACTCCGTGAAAACGAATTCAAATTCCACTTGAAGCTGAAGACTTTTTCAGGTTTCCCTTTGCTGTCCTACATTACAACTTCCGACTACAAGTTATTGAACCAAACTCTACGTCGCAGTTATTTTATTTATGATTATTTTATTTAAGGTCTTTTGCTAACGGATGACGGTGGAAGTTGTGCGCGCCACGCATAGATATTTTTGTAGGTGCACGAATTTGTATTAACTCTTGGCTGTCAACATTTCGACATTCTTTCTTAAACCGATAGTGCAACAATTTCTGATTTTTCAGAGTTTCTTTTAAACCACGGTGGGTCTTTCTCATCTAACGCCCATTTACTCGGTATGTACTTCCGCAAAGGTAATTCACAGTCTGTTTAGATGTTACCCCTAGTTCCTCTTCGTCCCTCACATTGTAACTAAATGACGTCCACTCTTTGTCCAAGTAGGATGCTAACATTTTCTTATTACATCATTACAGCGTGAAAACTCACTTATCCTTTTGGTGGATTTATTATTAGTAACCGTCGTTGTTGTGGCTGTGATAACATTGTGGTAGATAATCCCTGTCGCCATACTGTCATGGGCCGGCCGAAGTGGCCGTGCGGTTAAAGGCGCTGCAGTCTGGAACCGCAAGACCGCTACGGTCGCAGGTTCGAATCCTGCCTCGGGCATGGATGTTTGTGATGTCCTTAGGTTAGTTAGGTTTAACTAGTTCTAAGTTCTAGGGGACTAATGACCTCAGCAGTTGAGTCCCATAGTGCTCAGAGCCATTTGAACCATACTGTCATGGTAGATGAGGGCAGGCCCACTTGGTTGTATGGGCTTGTTACAGTTCCAAAAAGACACCAAATCATAGGGTCTGTGGGTGACACTCTATATGGGATAAATACTACGTAGTCCAGTACCGATGCTACAACAAAGGCTCTTTGCTGGCTAAAAATGAGGTAGAAAATTTTGCTTTTATCTTGTGTATATAGTTGAGAGTATGTAGAATGCAAGTTTTCGGTCTTCAAAATTCTTGGGACAACTTTTTGTGGCAAAAAGAACACGAAATTTTGGCAAATTTTCGCCTATTACCCAGAAATCATGCATGATATTGAAAATATCGTCATGACCAGAATAAAAGAGCACTACATTTTGCGTTGAATGACTACTTGAATTTCAAAATCGGTGCAGCCGATGCAAACAGCTGTCAAATTTCGGTCATTTTTTTGTATCCCGCCTGTTTAGGCGACGCGTAGGTCTGCTCCTGTGAACTGCTTCTGTAATATAGGCCGAGAGTGAAGGTAGCGAGTAAGAGCAGTAGAGGTGAAGCACTTCGGTACTGCATGTAACTTTATCCCTTTTACTTAAGTCAAGAACACAAGTAAATATCAGATGCCTATATAACTTCGGGTAGGATGAGCACGTAGGTGTGAGGCCGTAGTCCAGGTGAAATCAAAGTCTCAGTAGCAAGCTAGGCCACTTGGTAGTAGAAGCGATGTTTCCAGGCCGTCTGCTCGGCATTCGCCGAGATCCAGTGTCTGCCAGAGGGCGCTATGGTCGGCGTAGTCTTCTCTCGTACTGCCAACTTACGACAGCGTGCACCAACGTTGTGGCGTCGTAACTATCGACACCGCACATTTTTTACCAACTTGGCTAAAAAGTCGGCACAAATCATCTGCTTCAAATTAAAAATTTCAAGTTACCTGAGTTGTAGAGCATGAAATTCCGTGTAACAAAGATATCCAGTTTCTCAATTTTAGACCTTGTTACGTGTCTTGAGGTACAGACAGATCAATAACATCCTTTTTATAAGGGTTAAATGCGCCTAGCACCTTAGTATGCTCTCAGGGTGTAGTCATTCTAGTCCAGTATCTCTTTATGCAAGTTTCATCATTCTGTGAACAATGTTTTCCTTTGCATAGAGAAGTCTGCTGAGTTTCTCCCAATTATCATCAATTTCCTCATCACAACAGAAGCAGAGTTTCTTAAAATCGAAGATTAGATGCCGGTTGAAGTGAACATTGCTTGTCAGAAGAAGAAGAAGAACTCAAAACTGATAAGATTGTCTTTGACAATATAAAAAAAAAAAATGCGCTGCACCTGCATTTACAAGTGTTGCTCACATTGGAAGACCGAACGGACAATTCACAAATTTATAACTGAAGGCTTCTTCACCATTAAACGAAGTTATAAATTTCGGTGAAGTGTACGGTCTTATATGACAACAGAGCACTTTTTAATGAAGACAATGAAAAAAAGGCGACTCAACTCACAGATGCGGCTTTTCAGATTCTGTGCTCTCTAAGTGTATTTCAGGGATGGTATATTTGTCAAAAAATTGAAAAATTTTGTGGTATAGCACTAGGAACAAGCGAGCTAACGTGGATTTAAGAGCTTCACGAAGAGATCTAATTGCAGCAGACAGTGACAATATGAATGATTGGTTGTTAAAACATTCACCTTTTCCAAAATGTAATGTCAGTAAGCAGTGAAATAACTGGTGATGACTCGGTACATTTCCATGAGGTATCTGTAGAAGGAATTAAACGGATTACCAGAACTAAAGGAGAGAAATTTAAAAACGTCTCAACGCAATCCCAAGATTATAACACCTGCACCCTGCTCTACGACTCTCAAGATAGGGAAGAGAAGGATTCCTATCATAAGCCCATTAACACTGTTTAAAATACTGTGTGGTATCAAGCAATCTGATAAAGACTTGAAGTTCTTTTTCTCTTTTGTACTTTCCTCATGCCACATGTCATTGTTCACAGAAGATGGTCTCAATAAGCGTAAAAAATCATATCTCTGTGATGCATTCACACCTTTCTAACAGAATGAAGAACCGGAAATAAAAGGCTTCGTGGTGGATGGTGGTCGCTTACTCCATAAGTTGGTTTGGCATATCAAGGAAAAGTTTGGAACCCTCTGTATGAAATATGAAATCTATTTGAAAAAGCACCACATATTCGAAATCACAGTTATATTCTATGGCTACCGAAGTGATGCTACACAATGCGGAACAAAGTCATCTAAAAGATCTCGTCTTTAAGGTCACCAGGTTCTTCATCAGATATCATTTTCGATGAAGATGAAAATACTGCAGTCGCACAGGAGAAGTATCACGCATATGAGAGCAACAAGAACCGCTTGATTTTGATGCTCATGTGGAAATTTGAGGAGGGAAGTATCCAAGTGCTACAGGCAGAAGAAGATGCAGATTCATTAAGTGTGGAAACAGCTATTTCCCAAGTTGCTCTGTCTGACAGTGTGGCAATCGTGATCGATGACACTGACGGGCCTGTTCTCCTAACGGGTCGGAGAAACAATTTCAACAACTGGTACGTCCATAAGCCGGTAAGGGGGAATTCAGCAGGAGTGTGGTAATCTGCATTTGCCCTTTTCAACCATGCCTTCACAAGATGCGACACCACATCCTCTTTTTTGGCTAAGGAAAAGGGGAATTATTAAACCTTATGGAGCTACAGCCATGGCTCAAAGTGAAAGCTACTGAATCTGTTAAACCCTCAGTCTCTCAAGAGTTAATAACGCAGGCAGTAGAATAGCAGATGTTAGCAGCATCGGACGCAGCAAGGTGACACACTGTGATCCTACCATCAGGTGCAATCTTGGCTGGGGAAGAAAACTGATAGTTGCCAGTGGGGCTCGAATAAAACCTTATCAGGCTTGTTTTCCGTGGCGATGACGAAAGTTGCACCACTACTCAATCTACTCAAGATGGTTTCCCGCGCATGCAAAACAGGATGCACAGCAGTACGTGGATGTTGCAAATCAGGACTGAACTGCACCTCGACGTGCAAGCACTGTTGTGACTTATCTTGCGAGAACTCCTCCTAAATTGATCTGAATGTGGATGAGGAAAATATCGAAGATGTGTACGAGGACGAGGAAGTTGCTGAGGATGCAGCAATGGATTCTGAAGATCGGATGCTGTACCGGACTTGCCACAGTCTCCCAAACGACCTCTATGGAATTGAAATTTGAAAAAAAAAAGTGAATCTCTTATATTTAAATTTTTTTAATGTTGTCACGCCCTTTTATTTGTTCATTTGTACAAATTTTTGTATTACTCTTACGTAAATAAATACTGGCGATTACTACGTAACTGGTTTTCATTTTATCAACTCAGTCTTACTAATTAAGGCATCGATAAAAAATGATGAAAACGCAGATGAATGAAGAAAAATAAAAAGATATGCATAGAAAACACATATGTGCCTAGAACTGAAAGACTAGATGCTTTTGTAGAATGAAATTTCATGTCCTACAACTTTGATAACTTGGCATTTTTCATCTGGAGTACCATTTCCGAGTTACAGGCGTTGGAGGCGACTTTTTAGCCAAGTTGGTAAAAATAAACGAACTTTGACAACTAATTGCGATCAGACGACTGCACCGATTGTGATATTTAAGTAGGTCAGTCGACGCAAAATTTAATGCTCTTTCATTTCGGTAACAGAAAAATTTTCAGTACGATGCCCAGTTTCCGAGTAATAGAAAACCTGAAGAAAGCGCCAAAACTTTGTGGGATTTTTTTGGCCACATAAACTTGTCCCGACGGTTTTGGAGGTCGAAAACTTATATTCATTATACTCTCAACTATATGCACAAGATAAAAAAATAAAATCTTCTACCTCGTTTTCTGCAAGCAAGAAATACCGTGTCATTGGACTAATGTTCCGCTTCTCAAGAAATCCTGTAGCAAATCTTTTTGGTACAAGCTTCGGTAAGAAGATGACGATGTAAAGCTATATCAGAAGCTTTCGGAATGTATAGAAACTTCCCGAATGAACATGGTTTGCTCTATCCATGTCACTGTGTGACGTGAGACAAGAATAGAGGTTGGGTCCTCGATTCTTACTGACTTTTAGTGAGTGACGCATGCTGATTTTTAACGCCACCGGCGCTTACTAACGTATCAACCATATTGGCAATAATAATGCTGTAGAATGATGGTAAAATTCCTTAATTTTTTTCATGAAAAAACAATTGAAGACAGCAGGCCACCTCTTGTTTTGCTATTTTGAGTTTCAGTTGATGTCTCCCGAAACGACTGGACACGCATTTCTGCGACTGACACCCTTAACATGTGAGACAGCTTCCTGGGGTTTTGGGGTTGGTCCTGCAATAATATTTTGCCGCGGTAACTATTAAAGGTGATTTCCTTCTCGTAGCGTAATTAAAACAACGTTTCCCCGCCCTAAGATTGGTGATTTCCGTTGTACCTGCCGTACAATAGGTGCTATTTTTAATAATCTATCAATATCATATGTACACCAGCAGAGACCTCTGCTGTTTTTAATTATTCTATTGGTCTGAACTTCAGTCGCAGTTACTCTCTGGATCAGACTGCTATACCTTCTGTCTGAGAAATGAATAACCTTCTCTTACTTTACCTAAAATGTAGACTTTTCTACTCACTTTTCGTTGCCTCTGTACCCTGGTGCCCAAGTTATTACAACTGCTTTGTGATCATTGACTCCAGTTTCAATGCGAACATCCTCGAAGAGGTCGGGTCTGTTTGTAGGCTCAGAACCATCTGTTCTAGATAATTTTCAGAAAAATTTCTTATATCTGTTTTAGAGGAAGTTCACTCTGACTTGTTATGAAGTCGTAATTTTCCCCATAAGTTATTGGGCGTTTAATGTCTCCTCCATTATGGAATGAACAGCACCAGTTTTGAAGTCAGTTTTATTTGTGTGCATTACAAATAAACTGTACACGATAAAGGACAGTGCTTTGGCAGAGTCGAGAAGTACAACTGAATTAAATTTTATCCCACAAGAGAACAAGTACTCCCGGTTATTTCATAACAAAGCTGACGAAAAAAGGTCTTACAGGAAGTTGAATAGCTTTACGCAATCCCATTTATGTCGACAAACACCACATCAAGTGAAATTCTGACGCGAGCAACAAATACTTGCATTGGTCAGAACCAATATTCGAAATTGGATGCGGGCTTTAGGATTTAAAACGTGTCATGGGCGTCGAAACAGAGTGGAATTGTGATTGATGGCGAAACAGGATTTTCATTTTTAATGCTCCCAACAGCCACGCAGCTTAAAACAATAAAATACACCTGAATAAAACATTCTCTACATTTGTAACCGAATTTCCATTTCACTATTCAAAGAACTGGTAAATCGATTGACCTCGTTGGGTCTTTCATATACCTGCGTTGTAAACACTTATGTTACATAGATCAGGTAGTACAGAAAGCCTGCACTACTTCCCGCACCTTACGGACGATATGGTACAAAGAATACACACAAAGCAGATGACGACACATGCGCAGTTGATGAAAAATAACCTACACCACTTAAGAATCTTAATACTAACTAAATTTAGTGGAAGGGGTTCAAGGCTTTCCTATTTTTAGTTAGCTGGTGAAATAACGTCGAAAAATCAGTTAAGTTTACCATTGGAATTTTTATTCTACTCACAAAGCATTGTTTATAAATTGTACTACTGATAAAAGGAAATATTTTAATACAGGATGATAAAAACCAACTGCGTTCAACAAAAATGTGAACGAATATTCCCTGAATGGGTTTCCAAGTTCTATAATGGATCGAAGGATGACCTATGCCATATTACATCTATAATCTAGGTTTAAATTAAGTTTCATTAAAGAGAAAACTATCAAAGTGGTCTACAGTGACCGTCAATTATCTTAAATTACTTATTTAACTTGTAAATTACAGTGGCTGATGTGGCTTCTCAATAATTATATAACAGAAAAATCATTGCGCTTCAGATATTGACCTCAAGTAGCAAATGTGAATAACACGAAGTTTAACTGACGATCGACACTAGTATTACGTAAAAAGGGGATGTAACAGATGAGACTTCTGCAGTTCTGAGAGAGGCCTTATGCGCTCTTATGCGGCATCGCGTGCGTCCATTACCTTGTCGGTGATTAGGCAGCGTCAGAGGCGGCGCAGCTCCACACACCTCGTCATCTCGGTAGCAGCTCTCTCGAACTTAACCTTACTACTGTTTACTGAAGTAGTTAAAGAAAAAGGTATCTGGCTGTGTTTTCAACTGATCAATCAGCATCTCAATGCTAACCTTAAGCTCCGCCTACAAAAATTCTGTCTATCCAATGAGAAACGTTATACTTTTCATGGTGGGGCAATGTTTTTAATGTTTGCTATTTAACAGAGACGCGTATAGTCTCACGCTAAAACTTGCAGCTGGTGTGGCCCTTTTAGTGTTATCGTAAGATCTATACTGTGCTTCTGGAGAGTTCTATCTTTTAACATGGCTGGGGGATGGACCTCTTGGCGGTCGGCCGGCGATGCGGATGTTCCATTGTCCCGCTCTTATTGTAGGACCTTCTAGCCTACATGGCTCTGCTCTTGGCTTCTGTTCTCGTTTCTCACCTTGGAACTGCGTCTGTTTCACGGTGGGAAGGTATGGCATGCATTTAGACGTTCTTGTGTTAGTCTGTGGTATTCCATTTGCTCACTCGTTGATCGTATTACTTTGGTTTATTTAATGTCAGGATTTATTCGGAGCTGTGTGACATATTGCCAGATTTGCTATCATGTCAGGGTTTTCGTGGAAGGTGTTGGATTTGCCTGACACCTTACAAGTGTTTGACTTATTTACTTCTAATTTTCACCAGATGCTGTAATAATCATTTGGACAGACATAAGCCATATTGTAACATACATAATAATAAATATATAAGCTTACCAGAAAAAAAATTGTCACCACAGTGTGCACGCACAGATGAATCGTCACGGCCTTACAGACGGCGCCGCAGTAGACTGAAGTGCTCAATTGTGCGCACGCTGCCTCTACGTGAGCATATGGTAGTAGTGATCAGTAAGACATACAAGTTTCAGGCAGACATTTTACGTAAACATGGATAACTGTTATGGAGGTGACAGAGTGTCAAAAAAGGGGCCATCATGTTCCGCCGCGCCCATGACCATACGCTGTGTGAAGCTGCTGCATCTACTGGTGTTTCACGATGGACTTTTCAACTTGTCTACAAACTGTGGTGTAACACACACGGTGCTAACTGAGAGAGACGGGAGACGTGTTTGATGACCTGTGAATCAAAATCGCTTCTAAATCCGACAGGAATTGCTGCAGGCAGTGAATGAAGGCCCATTCCCACCTGTTAGTTTGAGGACATTGCGCTGGGAACTGGAGTCGTTCACTACTCAAGAGGTGATTGCTCACCCCTATTTTGCAGGACGACCACAGAAAAGTTCGTCGGCATGAATGTGAGACTGATTTTCAGAACACTCTGCCGCCCTATTATATCTCGATTACCTGCAAAATCATCTGACGTGAAGCCCATAGAGAGTCTGTAGGATTTGTTTGAACAGTGGTTCAAACTGTGACACCAGAGACCCGGCCTTGTGGACTCACTTCCGAACCGAATCCAGGCGGTTATCAAGTCCAGGGGCGGAAACACACAGTTTTAAATTAGGCTCTTAATGATTTCTCTAGGGGTGACCAATTTTTGTCCGTTGAGCACACGTAATATTTAAAGGGGAAAAACTGTTTCCATAATTCTCGAAAACTTCGTGACCGATTTACTTCAGATTTTTACACGATGCTATAACAGACGTTCGGACGTACGTAAACTACGTATTGTTTTTAATATATGTGATATGAAAAATGTGAAAGTAATATATGACCGCGCTACTTGGCGCAATGGCTGGCACACTGGACTCACATTTGGGAGGATGACGGTTCAAACTCCCACCCGGACATTATGATTTAGGATTCCCATGATTTTCCTAAATCGCTTGAGGCAAATATCGGGATGGTTCCTTTGAAAGGGCATTGCCGACTTCCTTCCCTAGCCTTCCTTGCCTAATCCGACAGTACCGATGACCTCGCTGTTTAGTTCCCCACTCGTCTTGCCTATGTGCGTGTCATAAACTACACAAATTTAGCACAAAACCCTTTTTACTTTGGGCCACCACTGCTGCATCATCACTTAATTGTATTGTGCTAACTTTCTGTCCTTTCCTGCACTCCCTTTCCAAAGTACAAAATAATCATCAGTAGTGACAATGAACATTACTGTATCACACTTTTCATGGGCTGGTTTCGACTTTGTATACAAATATCTGCTAAAATGCTATTAAAATCGCTTTGAAGAGAGAGAGTAATTTGCGAGCAGTTATGCATCGCTCTGTTTTATTGGTACCACACTGTCTAAGAGAGGAAAAGCATTTCATTTCATCCTACATTGCAAAACTCTTTCCAAATTTACGAAAATAATATAAGTTTCCTTGGTTTTCCTCTGCAACTAGATAATGTGACTAAACTGTTTCTGGAGTGCCCTCCGTCACTCTCTACTAAAACTAAAATGTATTACATGTTCGAAATTATTATTCTCACCCTAATAACTGAGAAACCATTAAGACCTCTCACTGGAAGATGCAACGCTTTTGCTGAAAATACCTTGATGCTTTTTTTTGTGCTCTCAAATAAAATTTGATCATCATTCTGTCTCTCAAAATGACTAGGGATTTACTTATAGGAACTAGACACATAACAGATGCTTAAAGGTTGCAAAAAATATGTGTACCAAATGCAAATTACAATAAGTGTTAAGTGGTACCCTTTACCAGTTATAAATTTAAATATTACACAAGCCTAAACCAATTTTTTCAGCCTCTGTGCTATATCTGACTTTTGCAGATGTTAAAAAAAATTAGACACGCAACTAACAACACGTTGTTATGCAGCCATGTACCAGTACAGCATAGTTCAAGTAGTTCATCTGATATAAAGTTGTAGTAATATGTATAAATGAAAACAGCCTGCATTTTATGTTGTTTTACAGCGAACAAAGAACCTTAAATAAATTTAACCTTCATTTACTTCCAACTGTTTTAATTCCGTGATATTTCAGAAAAATTTAGGTACAGATCCTATGTAATTTGTACTACTTTTAAAGCTTGACTTTCTGCTGACATTTGTTTTTACAAAATTAGCTTAACTCAGTGCTATTATTAAAACAGTTATCATCAGAATTAAAAGGATAGGAGAAGGATATGTGGATGCAGATAAACGACAGCATTAATTGCATGAACAAACCGATTTAATTTCTCTTCCAAACAGTAACTGATGTCAATTAACATCTTAAATACCCGAAATGCAAGTTTCTATGTTCTTTCTCTTGTTTGGTAATACTTCATCATTACTGAATTTCAAAAAGAAGAAGAGCCTCTAGTTTACAAAATACTTTACGATCAGCAACTTTCTTTACTCATAACAGTGCTGAGGAAAACCTGCAACGTTCATTAACTTCTTTACAATTCTGATATTCATGAGCATGCCTCTGAAAGCTGCTTGTCAATGTAGGCTCACATTTTAGCAGAAAACTGAACAACTCAACGTCTTAAGCTGCTTTCCACCAATCTACTCTACTAACGCTATTCGTTGATGGACATGTCATCACCTTAGCCATTGTAGTGTCATGAAAGACTGCAGCGAATTGTTTTAGGGAGGGTTGACTACAGAACACTCCTTTGCGTCTGATAGACGCCAAAAAGTTCTCCTATCCATCTTGGTTTACCTTCTTCATTAACAGATACTTGTCAGAACTTACTATGAGCTCATTTACCATTAACTGCAGTGAAGAGACATTCATTTGCAATCCTTTTTTTGCATTTGCTTCTTCCAGTATAATCTTTACCTCTACTGTCAACAAATTTGAGCTAGACTTTTAAATGCTCAGAATTACTTTTGCTATCATTTTTCAGAGTTATAGGTCCTCTGAAGTTACAAGCACCTCAGTTGAGAATGGTGGAAACTCAACAGCTTTCTTAATCATCTAGGTGCTAATCTGAAACAAATTTACTATCACTCTCATATGGCGACACTATGTCTTACCAAGAATCTATGCCAAATCTGCCACTTTCTATTTTATACAAAGTAATGTACTTGAACTCATTATTTCTGACACTCTTCCATGAATGTGGAGTGTTATAAAAGAAGTAAATTTTTTTTCTCCCTTATAAGTCACAAAAGGTCTCTCTTCACACATGTATAGACATTTCTTACATTCAATGAAATTTGACCCTTGGTCAGTCACAAAGCTTTTAACAATAATACCAGTCTCTCTTAATGTATGTACTACTAAAAAAAATTAATGGAGACATCAGCAGGCCCACATTCATCACGAAAATATGAAGATGGCTGCCGCAATTTTGACAACAAACTATTTATCATTACTATTAGAAAATGTTGGTGATTTTTGGGTTTCGTGTGTCACCAAAATCTTCAAACCCAGTGACAATATATGATAAAACATCATATTATGCATTTGACATGAATGTCTTTTCGTTCGTAACCAAAAATAAAAAAATGATTCCAAAAGTGGCTCTGAGCACTATGGGACTTCAGGTCATCAGGCCCCTAGAACTTAGAACTACTTAAACCTAACTAACCTAAGGACATCACACACATCCATGGCCGAAGCAGGATTCGAACCTGCGACAGTAGCGGTTGCGTGGTTGCAGACTGAAGCGCCTAGAACCGCTCGGCCACACTGTCCGGCCGTTCACACACAATTTACAAGTTTTTCACTTTCAGAAAAGTGTTTCACCTTCTCCTTCAACAAACTAATCGTTTTTCATGAACGCAGCTATTTATACGCAATATTTATATTGCAGTATGACATACGAGTGTTCAGAGCAAACGCATTTATTTTATCATCAAATCGAAGCCCACGTTTCCCCTTAATAGGTATTCTTCAAAAGAAGATTTAAAGCTGTCTTTTAAGATGTCTCTAGCCAATTTTTCTGCATCCAGTTTCTCTTTGCAATTCTTAGTTGATACGCGTACCTTTTAAACTTTCTACACCTTTGAGGCAAACGAACAATTTCGGCTGATTTATATTTCACTTACTTCTTCAAGTGACCAGTTGTTTCGTGCAATTTAATTATATCTTTCTCACATTAACTGAGTGGCACGCCTGATTCAACTAGTGCATCCTCTGTACTCAAGTCTGTATTCAGGGCACTCCACGATGCACTCAATTCACCTCCGTCAGGCATATTCACAGAGCATGATGCTTTTTGCTTTTTCTGTACAGGCACAGTGAATCTTTTCCGCAGTTAGCGTTTGAGTGAAATACTTGGAGGTTGATTAGGAATACCAAATAATGTTGGCACTGCATTCCACACTAATTTATTCTTGCCTGCACCCATGAACTGGCATTCCTTAAAATGGAGAGCACTAATCCGAATTTTCTTGTGCAGATACTGCATATCCTTCTTCATAAGGCCCGCTCCTCTCGTATTAATAAGCAACTTCTTGCTCCTGGGGAGTGGAACAGTAGCTCTATGAAACAAAAACACAACACATTCATTTTGTACCACAAAAAAGTTTACACTATCCATAAAATACTATAATTATCTCTTGATTGATACCCATATAATGTAGCCTCATGCAATCCATAACGTTTGTTTGCAATCGTGAGCATCTTAACACATGCCAATTTTAGCAATTTCTTGGCTGTTAATACGCGACAAGTAATTACTTACAACCACGCCTTTTCTTAACAATCTAGAACACAAGCGTAAAAATATACCGGTATGTACATTTCACGAAACTGAAGTATGAGGCTAAGTAGGCCCTATTGAAAATGTTGTCGACTGCCTATCTGAAATTGCGAAACTTCCAGGCACATTTTTATACAATAGTAACATCATGAAATGGTAGTTAAGATTTTGCGATTCTCATTTAGAGCCAAGTTCTGAAGACACTACAATTGAAAGTAAATGTTAAACATTTTCTCGCATGCCATCCCTAAAACGAGCAATTGGTTTTCGTAACGTCCTCGACTAACCTCTCAGCATCCATTGGAAATAGAAAAATGGATAGTTCCGGATTATGTTTTTGATTGGTGCTACAATTTCTGGCGTCGCAATAAGCGACGAAACACGACCACTTTGTAATGTGATTCTGCCCTTCGTATAAAAATACGCAATCATTTCCCACTATGTTACATTCATATAGTCAAGCTGCATGGCAGCGCTGCAGTAACGAAGTGGCAGAAAAGCTCTGGAAGTTTCGTGACCCACATGTTAGTCTATGTTAAAACTACGCGAAATACTGTCACTGAAGCTACCGTCCTCACAGACCCATCAGGCGGAGAGGTTTCTCACATGCACCATATACCAACGATCCCACCTGATTGATGGAGATCTGGACACTGGTACCTGATCCTCTGTGTCTTCTCTTAGCAAGATTGTATACAATGTCTACCATTTATTACGAGACGCTTGATGAACTGTATCTACGATTTTCTACTTCACTTGGTACCGCTCCATGCTGTACAAGTGGCAATCATTTGGGCCTCTGCATTATGAGAGGGATTCACACGTGGACAGATTTTTTTTAATGCTCTTAGCCTCCTCATTTGTGGACCAAGTTTACACATTTGTTTGTCGATGTCAGTGGGGCACACATGGGACTCAATCTCACAACGAGTCGTCGGCGAATGTTACTATGATGATAATGTACTACGCCCTTCCGTGATGTCCCAAGAACTTGCATGTTGTGAAACAGAACATTTCATGAAACTACACGATGTGCTGTGATCTCCAGGCACTTAAGCAACGTCATCACACTCAGCTTAATTTTATCATTTGTATTTGCTCTTGTAAATACTGGTAATTATAGCTTTTGTAATTCAAGTGACAAGAGAAAATAACATACCGCATACTTTAATATAACGTGCTACAAACCTAAATATCTTCAATATGTTTCAATCTTTGAACCATGTGCTTCCATTGTTATATCTTTATTCATTACGTACCTTTCAAGATTATTTGTAATTTGACATAATTTTTATATAACTCCTTAATTTTGTTTAAACGCATTTCATCTCACTTCTGTAGGTGATAGAGATTTTTTTTCATAACTTCGTTAGCTAATTTCGCAGAATGAGCCTTGTCACAACAAAATGTACTCTGCAAAATTCTGACCCGAGACACCTCGGGGGTGTGAAAGAGGAGTTGACATAAGTTCACTATCAGCTTTCCTTGTAACCTAAATGCCGGCCGCGGTGGTCTCGCGGTTGTAGGCGCGCAGTCCGGAACCGTGCGACTGCTACGGTCGCAGGTTCGAATCCTGCCTCGGGCATGGATGTGTGTGCTGTCCTTAGGTTAGTTAGGTTTAAGTAGTTCTAAGTTCTAGGGGACTGATGATCACAGCAGTTGAGTCCCATAGTGCTCAGAGCCATTTGAACCATTTTTTTGTAACCTAAATACACAGGCGGTAGCCGCGCTTTCTTTGTTTCTCCGACACCGGGCAACGTCATATGCGGCGTGCGCGTCTGCAATTACATCTATTGCGTCCCACGCTCCACACGGATGCTCGTCTCAAAGACTGTTATTCTTCATTGAGTAGTCATAGAACTGACCGTTTCCGAGATATCGACATGGTATTGGTGACGACAAACTTACTATTAACATAATTTTCATTATTACTGAGGAAATTAACTTGATATGGCCTGCTTGGATGTGATATCTGAATATATTCGCAGCACACGCACGGGCCGGACGATCCATTTGTTGTGGGTAGCTTCCCACACTGGTATCCTCTATAATGATGAAGTTGATGCATTAGCCAAACAAGCGGCAACCTTAGGCACCGTCCTGGATCTGCACCTTCCTTATACAGACTACTTACGTGAAGTCAAGGATCACGCAAGACAGCAATGGCAGGAAATGTGGAACGTTTCTCAACAGACAAAAGGCCGTTATTACTGACACCCCCGGGATAACAAGGCCGTCCAGCAGTGTTAGTGACGTCACACTAAGCGGCCCATAGCCGACGCAGCAGTCCACGGTCACCTGCGTACAGACGCGCCTGATGCTAACGATCTTCTGTCCGTCATACAGAAAGGAACGAACTATAATTCGAACCAAAGACCAAATTATATAGATTCTTGTGAACAGCATAAAGGTTCATAACGAAATACCGATTATATATACGGGCAGGAATAGGTTCTAGAACTCCTCTGAAAAGTGTTTATCTTCAGTACCAGAATGAACATCAAATTGTCAGGTTTTCTAAATAGAAAAGCACTTTGTTAGTAACAGACAGCAATAATGAGACTTGCAGTTGGTGATTTCTACGTGGAAAAGCTGTAGAGAGATTGAAAATGGTAAGTAAAGGGAGCCTCAGACTTTTGCTCACATTCTTACATGTAATGCACTTGGTTGTTTTTCATTTCCTTACCTTTCATAACATTTTTAATATTGTTTGAAGAAGTGTATCTTCAATAGCAGACTGAACTTCAAATTGTCAGGCTTTTCTTAAAGGAAAGAGCAGTCCCTTACTATCACAGTGCAAGACAGAATCTTGTGTTCAGTGATGTCTATGTTAAAAGGAGAATATTTGATATCTATCTTTTGTTTCCATTCTTTATTACTGGGGATACACTTGTAAAAATTCTTGAAAAGAGCTGTCACCATGAACATATGAGTAAATTCACAATAGTCATGTGTTTTATGAGATAAAGCGAACTCTTGTTACCTTATTGTAAACGAAAGTTGTGAGGGTTTTGCTATGTATGACAGTGTTTAAGATTGTAAACGAAAGTTGTGAGGGTTTTGCTATGTATGACAGTGTTTAAGATAATTTACTTTCAGTGTAATAGCTTGAAAATGTTAAGTCCTGCTGTCAGTTGGCATTTGTCACCACCTGTATGCGAGTTTTAAAGCTAAATAGTGTTCTGACAATTATAAAATAGTGGCAAAGTTCCTCAATCGATTAAACGTATTCGTGCCCGTATATGTAATCGGTATTTTGTTATGAACCTTTATGCTGTTTACAAGAATCTGTATAATTTGGTCTTTGGTTCGAATTATAGTTCGCTCCTTTCTGTATGACGGACAGAAGATCGTTAGCATCAGGCGCGTCTGTACGGAGGTGTCCGTGGACTGCTGCGTCGGCTATGGGCCGCTTAGTGTGACGTCACTAACACTGCTGGACGGCCTTGTTATCCCGGGGGTGTCGTTATTACGCAGTGCTACAACCTCGGATTCCTTCACAGCCGTGGTTCATGAGTACACATCTGGACCGATCCACGATTTCTACCATCATAAGACTCCGCTTCAATCATGCCTCTTTCCCACAACATCTACATCGGATCAACGTTTACAGTTCACCAGCATGTGAGTGTGATCCTGAGTCGGAAGCTGATGTCAACCACATCTTATTTATGTGCCCCAAATTTGACCGTGAACGGTTGGTCTTTCTGAAGACATTGCTGAGTATGGGCTACCATCTTCCTCAATCAGCTTCTTCTCTTTTGTGTACTGAAGACATTAGTCTATATAAAGTGATAGTTAACTTCCTCAAGAGTACTGGTAACAATCTGTAGGTTTTAATGGTGTACGTAAATTATAAATATGTCTTGCTGATGAAGATATTTCAGAATTGGTGTGAATTGTAGGCCAAGACACTTTTATTTATTTTCCAATTCAATTCAATTCAATTTTTAAAACACTATGTACAAAACTGTAACAGTTAAGCTTTTTATTCTTGTAAATATGCATTTCTGTATTTCTTTATTCATTTATGTGTACATTGTCACTATGTGTTGCCGATGGCTAAATTGAGTACACACTCAAAGGCCAAATAAAAAAATTTAAAAAAAAATAAAATAAATGGCCTGTGATATCTCCATTACGATAGAGAAACATTTTTTTTGACTGATTTGATGAAGACTTCATAATAAAGTAATAATACATTTTATTTAATTGCGAGCGAGCTGCAGCCTTTATGCCATTGTAACAATATACTATCCAACACAGAAATTTCCCCTTCATCTTAATTAAGCAGTATTAGCGACGATTCAGGAAATTAACCCAATTAGTGACACCTTTCGTAAGCACCGATGAATATATATATTTCGTAATATCATGTCTTTTAAATGCTTGGTTACATTGAAAAATACTTTCGTAAAGTGAATTTTCTAAATTTACCAATACACCTTTTAAAGGAATCAACGTAAACTTAAACATCATGTCCTCGTCCATTTTCCAATTTTCGTCATCCACTAGATGAAGATTCATAATTGCAATTTAATTTAAAATTACGTGGACACATAGCATGCTAAGTTCACCTGTAGAGAGTTTGCCACTCAGAAAATTAGTAGCGCCTTTTCAGTAGCTTTCAATTGCAGCAGCAGCAGCAGCATTTCCCAGAGAGCGGTTGCCCGAGAGTTACTCATTGCCGCATGTAAGGCAAAAAGAGAAAAAGAAAACAGAAAGGTTCACTTCAGATTTCAAGGTATTTCCTTTCATTCAAGTAGACATCACTTAAGGTTTTGTTAAATGTCGGGTCAGAGAAGTAAAGAAGTATGAAACAGAGTGTTACAATTTTTGGAGTGAACTTACATAGAATCGTTTTCTTTATCAGGCAATATTCAGTATACTTTATTGATAATCACCCAGTCAAATTAACTTCTGTTTCGATTCGTTGTCTGCAGTAAACTTCTCAAACAACCTTTCAGACAATCCAAGCAAAGCAATTGCCAAAGCAAAATCAATAAACAGAAATTTATCAATAATAATAACTATGTTTTTGAAAGAAACTTACAACTTGCTTGGAGCATCGTGATGTACTGCCTGTTGCCGAAAGAGGACTGCGCCTCCGTGCATGCAGCCGGCCGGCTCCCATCATCAAGTAAACAAATTTACCCGATGGAGGACTTCGGGTTGTGCGAATGCCTTCAGAACATTACCTGCCATCATGCGTAGTGACACTTCGGTGCAGGCGCCATCTCCAGCATCTAATGATGCGTCTCTGGTTTCAGTTGTTGACGAAGAACCGATTGCTCTTCCTCCACAGACATGCACACCTCACTGTAAACGTTCCCAGCAGAGTTCAAGGCATCACAAACAAGAAGGGTGGACACAAGCCATGTCGATGTCCACTACTAGCTGCCCGAATGCTTTTGATCAGCTAACGAATATATCGTGGACTGGAGATGTCAGTGAACCCACCAGTTACATTACATCACGGAATATGTGCTCAGAGAAGATAGCACCATTGCTCTTGTATTACGCCTACGTATTTTCTGTGCGATCTGAAACGAAGCGGCACTAGGCAAAACATTTTGTTAGCGGTAAGTGTATTATTTTTCTATCCGCGCTAGTATTAAACCGTGAGCGGACCACCGCGTTATCTGTAGTAACTCTTTGGACGCGCCACGAACAAGATGAAACGGATGTTTTGAGGAGGGTGTGGGTGAGAGATGAACGGCAGCGGTGCGGGTAGCTCTTGATGGAGAAGACGGAGAAAAAGACTGTGGAAATAACGAGGGGCGTTCAGTAAGCAATGAAACCCATTCCTTTTTCCGAAAGCAGATTGGTTTTATGCAGGATTCAAATACACCATATTATTCCTCCCTATTCTGGCTACAAAATCCTATTTATCAACGTAAACTCCGTTCAATGAAATGGCCTTACACCTTACTGGGTGGTCCCGTATGCTTGCAGCGTACCACTCTGCAGGTTAACGTCGGGGCCATTGCCGTGTTGCATCAGTAACCTTGCCGCGGAGTGCATTGTCCATTAGGACAAACTCATCCAAGTCGGAAGGTGCGAGACGAGGCTGTAGGGTGGATGAGGAAATACGTACAAAGTAGTTTCGTGAGCTCTTCTCGCGTAGACAGACTTGTGTAACGCCTTGCGTTGTCATGGAAAAAGATAAGTTCGTTTTCCTCATTGTAGCGCCGCACACGCTGAAATCATTTCTTCCATTTCCTGAGGATATTTGTTATTTATTTATTTCCTGCCATTTACAAATGACGTGCCACGTTGTTACTAAGATAGGTCTTACTTTCACGATACGAAATTTTACGTGTACGGAATGTGGCACTTATTTGTTATTTCTTATTTTTAATAAAGATTAATAATATTGCCGCTTTATATACTTATAAACTTAAAAGTAATTTAGAAACGAAAATCTAAAAGTTAGCGATTTATAAATGGAATATAGGAGGGTTCACAATGGTTCAAATGGCTTTGAGCACTATGGGACTTAACTTCTGAGGTCATCAGTCCCCTACAACTTAGAACTACTTAAACCTAACTAACCTAAGAACATCACACACATCCATTCCCGAGGCAGGATTCGAACCTGAGACCGTAGCGGTCGCGCGGTTCCGAACTGAAGCGCCTAAAACCCCTGGGCCACCCCGTCCAGCAGATAGGAGGGTAACACAATATATTTCAGAGTCAATCGTTGCGTCACGAGAGATTACATCGAACAGAATAACACCTTCAAAGTTTCAAAAAATGTTCAAATGTGTGTGAAATGTTATGGGACTTAACTGCTAAGGTCATCAGTCCCTAAGCTTATACACTACTTAACCTAAATTATGAAGGACAAACACACACACCCATGCCCGAGGGAGGACTCGAACCTCCGCCGGGACCAGCCGCACGGTCCATGACTGCAGCGCCTTAGACCGTTCGGCTAATCCTGCGCGGCTTCAGAGGTTCAGAAGACAGTCGTCATGACTTCACCGGCTGATAGTGCCGCTTTGAACATTTTCTTCGGAGGAGAGGTAGTGTGGCGTCACTCCATGGATTGCCGTTTTGTTTCCATTTCGTAGTGATGAACTTCTGTTGCACCGCCCGTGACGATATTCGACAAAAAATTGCTACTATCAGCCTCGTAAGATGCAACCAATTCCGCGCACATGGTCCTCTGTTGCTCTTTATGGTCTTCTGTTAGGGGGCGAGAAATTCATGGGCCACAGACCTTTGAATACCCAACTGGTGGACAAGTACGTCAGCACTGCCAACAGAGACGTCCAGTTGTGCAGCGAGTTGTTTGATTGTGATCCGTCGGTCGCCTCAAATGAGAGTGTCCGCACTTTCCAACGCTGAAGGAAGAACAGTTGGGTGCGGCCGTCACGTAGGAGATGGGACAGATTTGATCGACCTTGTTGCGGTGAATGGCAGACGCCTCGACGACGGCTCACCGTGCTTTTGTTCACAACCAGGTCTCCGTAGACATTCTGCTAGTGCCTACGAATACCTGCGATGCTCTTGTTTCCCACCGAAAGTCAGCTCTAGGTCTTAAGTAATAGAATCCAGTACGTTGTCCTCGATGGTGAGTGTTCATCGGAGGTGAGGGTATCATCTGGAGTGCCCCAGGGAAGTGTGGTAGGTCCGCTTTTGTTTTCTGTCTACATAAATGATCTTTTGGATAGGGTGGATAGCAATGTGCGGCTGTTTGCTGATGATGCTGTGGTGTACGGGAAAGTGTCGTCGTTGAGTGACTGTAGGAGGATACAAGATGACTTGGGCAGGATTTGTGATTGGTGTAAAAAATGGAAGCTAATTCTAAATATAGATAAATGTAAATTAATGCAGATGAATAGGAAAAAGAATCCCGTAATGTTTGAATACTCCAATAGTAGTGTAGCGCTTGACACAGTCACGTCGATTAAATATTTGGGCGTAACACTGCAGAGTGAGGTGAAATGGGACAAGCACGTAAGGGCAGTTGTGGGGAAGGCGGATAGTCGTCTTCGGTTCATTGGTAGAATTTTGGGAAGATGTGGATCATCTGTGAAGGAGACCGCTTATAAAACACTAATACCACCTATTCTTGAGTACTGTTCGAGCGTTTGGGATCCCTATCAAATCGGACGGAGGGAGGATATAGAAGCAATTCAGAGGCGGGCTACTAGATTTGTTACTGGTAGGTTTGATCATCACGCGAGTGTTACGGAAATGCTTCAGGAACTCGGGTGGGAGGCGTTCTTTTCGTGAATCGCTACTGAGGAAATTTATACAACCAGCAGTTGAGGCTGACTGCAGTACAATTTTACTGCCTCCAACTTACATTTCGCGGAAAGACCACAAAGATAAGATAAGAGAGATTAGGGCTCGTACAGAGGCATATACGCTGTCATTTTTCCCTCGTTCTGTTTGGGAGTGGAACAGGGAGAGAAGATGCTAGTTGTGGTACTAGGTACCCTCCGCCACGCACGGTTTGGTGGATTACGGAGTATGTATGTAGATGTAGATGTAGATGTAGCACACCTCCGTTCCAGGCGTCTTCGTGAAGGCTACGTTTAGCACCACGACCTGTCGGCACTTCCCGAAACTATAGGGGATGAAGAGGGAATATTCTACGATGTCTCACAACGAATTTTGCATTTTTTTTTACGGAAATTCTTCTTCTTTCTTGGCTCTACAGCTCATGATGAACTTTGGCCCCTTCTACATTTTCCTTCCATCTCTCTCGGTCCTTTGCCAATACTCTCCAATTTCTATAGCCCATCTTCCTAAGATCTTCGATTACTCCATCTTCCCATCTGGCTCTTGGTCGACCACGTCCTCTCTGCCCTCCTGGCTTTCCTTTTAATATTCTTTTTGGTACTTCTGTATCATTCATGCGAGCCACATTTCCCGCCCACCTCAGTCTGGAAAGACCAACCCATCAGAAGGATAGTGAAATCAACGGAAATTGGCCGAGAAAAAAATGTGTAGCATTACTTGCAGGAGGCTCTCGGCTGCAGCGCATGGCGATGCCTGAACGGAGATTCCCGCCGAAGCAGCCGCCACCCGCCAGCCGGCAGCTTGCAGCCGCCGCAGTGCGGCCAAGGTGGTCGGCTCGACGTGAATAATGGAGGCGCGCGGGTGGGCGGCTGCGCGGGTCCCCCACGGGAACTGCGGGGCGCGCCGCAGAGTGGCAGGCCGCGCTAATAGCGGGGCAGGCCCGCCCCGCAGAGCACGGCCGAGCCGAGCCGCCAAATCAGCGGGAAAATGCGCCATTACTGCCGGCGCGGGCGCGCGCCGCGCTCCCAGCTCCGATCCGATTTTTTAATTTGCATCCGGGCGGCAGGAAAAATGAGACGCGCAATCGATACTTTCTCTGCGGCGCTTGTTGGCAGCGACTCACTCCGCTCTGTGGTTGCGGCCGTTTTCTACCTTCCGGACGCACTTTTATTAGCCACCTGCCGTCGCCAGATGTATGCAGTTCTATTCTAGAAGAGGGTAACCATCCTCATTACGAGTCGCTATCGGGAATGATTTCAATATCTCAGGAAGTTCTGGTTTCATTTCAAATTTACGGCGCGGCGGTAGACCACAGAATAACTTTCACTAGCAAGCGATTAGGAATATTCCACCCTAGAGCTCTCTCTCCTTTTCTTACACATCAATATACGAATTCTCACTCCTTGCCCTCCTGACTCACAAAAGCTTTCATTAACGAGCAAAGGGATCAGTGTACTCGGATTTCTTTTTATACGACAGCAATTTGTTCCAGACGTGAGGCAAGATGAAATATGGAGCAGTCTTCTTTATTTGTTACTGGAAATACTTAATTTTAATGTGTACCATCCGTCACTTTTCTAGCTAGTAGACGATAAGCATGGGATACGGGTTGTGACCAGGTGACTGTCTGGAACGGTGGGTTCTTTAATTGCTTGGTGACGTGGCACATCAAATTAGAACACACGAAATGTTTAAAAAAATGTCCAAATGTGTGTGTGAAATCTTATGGGACTTAACTGCTAAGCTCATCAGTCCCTCGCGGTGGTCTCGCGATTCTGGGCGCTCAGTCCGGAACCGTGCGACTGCTACGGTCGCAGGTTCGAATCCTGCCTCTGGCATGGATGTGTGTGATGTCCTTAGGTTAGTTAGGTTTAAGTAGTTCTAAGTTCTAGGGGACTGATGACCACAGCAGTTGAGTCCCATAGTGCTCAGAGCCATTTGAACCATTTTCATCAGTCCCTAAGCTTACACACTACTTAACCTAAATTATCCTAAGGACAAACACACACACCCATGACCGAGGGAGGACTCGAACCTCCGCCGGGATCAGCCGCACAGTCTATGACTGCAGCGCCTTAGACCGCTAGGCTATTCCCGCGAAGCATGAAATGTTAGCTCACTTCGTTGCACAAATGAATAAAAGATTTTCTTGACACAGTTCTTTGCCACATAAGTACTGGATTGTTTACAACTGCCACTAACTACAGTACCAAAGCAACGCATGATGTAGTGAACAAATTGTATGATTGAGGAATAATGTTCATCATTACAACCATTACAATTTCATCTGAATCTTTTAACCACTCGTCGGTCCTATACTCCTATACTATGTTGGGGACTGCTGTAGCTGAGATCTTTAACTGGGTGAGAGCTTGCGTGCTTGACACACTACGTACCTGATGTCCAGGGCGCTTCTGTTGCTGAGAGGGAGGCGTGGTCTTCTGGAACGCCTCCCACACATTATTGCGGATTTCAGCGAGTCCTCGCTAATGTGTGTGTTATCGATTCGCATTGCCAACTTTCGCGTGGCACCGCGATCGCTGGACGATACCACAGCTCGTAAAGCGAAACTAGAAGAACGAGTTCGAAACAACATATTTACTACTAGATCTACGTCAACACTTCTCAAGCTACCTGATGGTGTGTGGTGGAACTTACTGTTGGTACTATTAACTGATCCCCTGTTCCCTGTTCTATTGACGCACCGCGCTTGCCATGAATGATTGTCGCTAAGGCTCTCCATTAGCTATAATTTCTCGAATTTCCTCGTTGCGGTCATTTCACGAGACGTATGTCGGAAGGAGTATGTCATCTACATCTTTATCTATATACAGGGTGGTTCATTGATAGTGACCGGCCCAAATATCTCACGAAATAAGCATCAAACGAAAAAACTACAAAGAACGAAACTCGTCTGGCTTGAAGGGGGAAACCAGATGGCGCTATGTTTGGCCTGCTAGATGGCGCTGCCATAGGTCAAACGGATATCAACTGCGTTTTTTTAAATAGGGACTCTCATTTTTTATTACATATTCGTTTAGTACGTAAAGAAATATGAATGTTTAAGTTGGGCTACTTTATTCGCTTTGTGATAGATGGCGCTGTAATAGTCACAAACGAGTAAGTACGTGGTTATCACATAACATTCCGTCATTGCGGACGGTATTTGCTTCTTGATACATTACCCGTGTTAAAATAGACCGTTTACCAATTGCGGAAAAGGTCGCTATCGTCTTGATGTATGGCTATTGTGGTCTAATGCCCGACGGGCGAGTGCTATGTCTGCTGCTCGGTATCCTGGACGACATCATCCAAGTGTCCGGACCGTTCGCCGGATAGTTACGTTATTTAAGGAAACAGGACGTGTCCAGCCACATGTGAAACGTCACCATGACCTGCAACATATGATGAAGCCGACGTAGGTGTTTTAGCTGCTGTCGCGGCTAATCCGCACATCAGTAGCAGACAAATTGCGCGAGAATCGAGAATCTCAAAAACGTCGGCGTTGAGAATGCTACATCAACATCAATTGCACCCGTATCATATTTTTATGCGCCAGGAATTACATGGCGACGACTTTGAACGTCGTGTACAGTTCTGCCACTGGACTGAAGAGAAATTACGGGACGATGACAGATTTTTTGCACGCTTTCTGTTTATGGACGAAGCATCATTCACCAAGAGCGGTAACGTAAACCGGCATAATATGTACTATTAGAGAACGGAAAATCCACGATGGCTGCAACAAGTAGAACATCAGCAACCTTGGCGGGTTAATGTATGGTTCGGCATTGTGGGAGGAAGGATAATTGGCCCCCATTTTATCGATGACAATGCACATGGTGCAATGTATACTGATTTCCTACGTTATGTTCTATCGATGTTACTACAAGATGTTTCACTGCATGACAGAATGGCGATCTACTTCCAACATGATGGATGTCTGACATATAGCCCGCCTGCGGTTGAAACGGTTTTGAATAGCATATTTCATGACATGTGGATTGGTCGTCGAAGCACCATACCATGGCCCGCACGTTCACCGGATCTGACGTCCCAAGATTTCTTTCTGTGGGGAAAGTTGAAGGATATTTGCTATCGTGATCCACCGACAACGCCTGAGAAAAGGCGTCAGCACATTGTCAATGCATGTGCGAACATTACAGAAGGCGAACTACTCGCTGATGAGAGGAATGTCGTTACACGTATTGCCAAATGCTCTGAGGTTGACGGACATCATTTTCAGCATTTGTTGCATTAATATGCTATTTACACGTAATCACGCTGTAACAGCATGCGTTCTAAAAAAAATGGCTCTGAGCACTATGGGACTTAACATCTGAGGTCATCAGTCCCCTAGAACTTAGAACTACTTAAACCTAACTAACCTATGGACATCACACACACCCATGCCCGAGGCAGGATGCGAACCTGCAACCGTAGCGGTCACGCGGTTCCAGACTGTAGCGCCTAGTACCGCTCGGCCCCTCGGCCGGTTCATGCATTCTCAGAAATGATAAGTTCACAAAGGTACATGAATCCCATGGGAAAAACCGAAAGATAATGTTCAAACGTACGTACGTTCTGTATTTTAATTTAAAAAAACCTTCCTGTTACCAACTGTTCGGCTGAAATTGTGAGCCATGTGTTTATGACTATTTCAGTGCCATCTATCACAAAGCGAAAAAGTGGTACAACTAAAACATACATATTTCTTTACGCACTAAACGAATAGGTAATAAAAAAAGGGGGTTCCTATTTAAAAAAAACGCTCTTGATATACGTTTGACCTATGGCAGCGCCATCTAGCGGTCCAACCATAGCGCCATCTGGTTTCCCCCTTCAAGCTAGACAAGTTGGACATACAGAAACTGCCAATAATTTCCCTTCCTGTCCCACGGGAAAACACAGCGAGGGGAAAACGACTATCGATGAGCCGTTGTTTGTCTTATGTTATGTTCGTCGTCCTTACATGAAATGTACGTTGCCGATAGCAACCTTATTCCGCAGTCAACTTCAAATGCCAGCTCTCTAAACGTTCTCAATAGCGTTCTTCCCTCCAAAAATTCCCATTTCATTTCCCAAAGCAACACTTGCGTAACGATAGAAGCTACCGGTATTAAATCTAGCTGCCCGCCTTTGAATTTCTTTGATATTTTTCTTTAATCCGACCTGGTGGGATTCCTGACATTCGAGCAGTACTCAAGAACTGGTCGCACTAGTGCTCTATATGCAGTCTTCTGTAAAAAAAGCACCACACTTTTTTACAATTTCCCTAATAAATCGAAGTTGACCATCCATCTCCCCCACTGCAATACTTACATGCTCATTCCACTTCATACCACTTTTAAAAGTGGCACCTAGATATTTAATCGATGTGAGTCAAATAGTACACTACTGATGCTGTATTCAAATATTATGAGTTGTTATTGCTGCACTTCCCAGAGTCCAGACGAATGAATACAATCGCTTAGAAAAAATTGCTTATTGCAATAAAAGCTAATGATTTGTAAGAACAGAAGTATTTCTCAGTTACAAGGGAAGCACTCAAGCTCTAACTGGTAAAACGGAATCAAATTAATTCCGAAACAAGGACGTTTGTATTGTCTAGCAGCCCTTAATGGTGCCTATTTTGAAAACTCTGTATTTATGCACAATCTCGCAAGGATAAACATGTTAATGATTAACGATAAGTAAATTAATTAAAGGCTGATTTCGAGCCGCGTCAATAAAGTTTTTTGGCATATAAATCTCCCACTTCGCGATAAAAATTATATTTATGGCTCCAGTACCAGACTTTTATCTTTTCACAGTGCAATAATCTTCTCATACGTTCTGCAGCTTCATCTAACCGCCGACTGAGTAATATGATTTCTGTGTTCACATTTGATTTCAAATGTGTAACAAGTAATACATAAAGACGATCTGCAATAGAAAAATATAACAATGCATATAATATGAAATTCTTAGAAAATAGTTAGAATTTCGCCACACTATAAGTGAAATAACCGCCGCAATTTTGTTTTGGGATTGCTTCCAAGTGTCTCATTATTTCACAAAACGGACACCCAGTTTTTTATAGTAACGAGGTATGCCATTTATAATTCCTACCCAAGCGCTCATTGGCCCTTTCTGCTCGTTGTTCCAACTGATTATCCGATACTGATGCGACGTTTCATCAAAACACAGCCCGGTTAATCCTTTGCGTTGACAAAAATTTGAAATGACGGAAAATCGTTTCAGGATATTTGCATACAAATTACATAAAACATCAGCAGAATTTAAATGAATTCCCTTGTCAAAATTCATTGACCTTTTATACGACGATCGCTAAAAGGATAAATTGTTATGGAGGATGGACATGAAAACATGTCTCCTAGAATGCACTTCACTCGAGATCATCCTGCATCCGTTACACTCTCATCCAAATATTACACAGTTTGTTTACTATAAATAGCCTATTTAGACTTTTAAACTCAAGACAGAATTTACTATGAACGCTTTCTCTTCATTTGTCAGTTTCATTTGTGTCCTTTATCACACACTTCTTCTTCTCAAGTACTGCCAATTACTTTAACCGCGTCACATAGCGTTATTCTTGGTAATACAACGATGATAACACATTTTACATAATGGTTATTAAAAAATGGTACTAGAAAGTGATATATCAAATACGATACACAGTAACAAATATTGCTAAGTGCAGAATAAGGATCTAACTGGAAGTTTATGCTGTTTATGTGGGTCTTTGACGGTAGACCTACGTTATGCTATGACATTGCTGTAAAATATATTTACTTATTATGTCTGAATACTGCAAATTCGTTAGCGAAATGGTTATCAAATAACACACAGGTATTCCTAGGGACACAGACACTGCTCATCCTAGTTAATGATAAGACACAAAATGAGTGAATGCAATGCTCGTTAGCTTCTCTGAGTAATAATAAAACGATCGTGGGTTTGGCCACTGTGCACAACGATAAGAACGACACAATGAAAACAAAAAGCTTATGTGTACAATAGGATGTATTTATTATTCGTTGGTGGCCTTACCATGGAAAAGCTGCAGAACAAATTAAAGGATTTTGTACTTTAAGTCACGCCTGAGTATAATAGATTTTTGTTAGCTCTAATTATTGAATAAGTGGTTAACAGAGATCAAAGTTTTCGAAAAGCATGGAGTGAAACCATGCAAAATGACGTTAATGCTGAGGGGAGGCAACAAATTACATAGAAAACTGCATGGAGAAAACGTAACAAGTTATCCTTATCTGTATAGCTTCCAAATTCAATGTTAATAAGACAAAATCAAACATTATCATCAAATTCAGGTTGCATGCCAGAACAAGTACGAAGTGAGCTGCTCACAGTACAGGTTACACTACCGCAGACGACGGAAATTACGTTTTCCCAAAATCAGCAAAGGCGTGACCCATCAGCAGCAGACGGTGGGCAGGAAACAAATCGCTCTGCGGTTGGAACACGAGTGCCGCGAAACTTACTTCTCTCTCCTCAACTCCTCACTTTCAAAGAAGCTCTACATGGAGGGGTGATTCAATGATGTCGCCAATGTGGCGGTTGAGAATATCACTTATTCCACGAAATCTTTGTATTCGTTTGATTTTTCGTTGTTGCACGAATGGTATAACATGTCTAAACTAGCTTGTGCGCTTCATTTGAAATTTAAGAAATATTGCTCTCTGGATGAGGGGAATATTTCTTAACAATTAGGCCAAATTCACGAAAGAAACACTTTATGATCTCAATGCTACGTCCTTGTTTCACAAAATTCTATCGGCTGAACACGCAATACCTGCATAGGAGTACACAATATTTCTTATAGCTTTTTGTTACAATGCAAAGTAAAGTATTGAATAAACTCGTCACGTATACGACTCATGTGGAACATTTGAGAAAAGTGTGTTTTCAGGGAGATTACTGTATGTCGAGGATAGTTCACATAGGAAAACATGATGTTTCCTTGTCGGTGTTTCAACCTAGTGAGAGATTTTAGAATCCCTCGAAGTGTGACCTCCAGAAGTATTTTGCGGCCTTTTATACTGTTTTTGTTTTAGTGAGACGTGAGGTTGCGTTTGGTACAGTGTTTGTAAATACACTCTAACCTCCCCCCCCCCCCCCTTTCACCTATCGCCGCCCACGGAGGAATTATCCGAAAGGGACGGAAATTGGTAGTTGCGATGTACTAGTGCTAATAATCAAACAAATGATTACAATTTCAGAAAAAATAGGTGATTTATTGAAGAGAAAGAGCTTCACAAATTGAGGGAGTCAATAACACAGTGGTTCACCTCTGGCAAGCTGTTATTCGGCTTTGCATGGATTGACAGAGTTGTCGGATGTCCTCCTGGCAGATATTGTGGCAGTTCTGTCCAACTGGTGCGTTAAATTGTTAAAATACCGAGCAGATTGGAGTGCCGTGCCGATTATGCTATAAATGTTCTCAATCTGGGAGAGATCCGGTGATGTTGCTGGCCAAACTAGGGTTTGGCAGGTAAGTTTTGGCAAGCGTCAAGACAACCTGTAGGAACTCCCGACGTGTGAGGACGGGCATTATCAGAATGGCTTGCGATTAAGGATGGGTCGTTCGCGAACTAACGGGTCCAAAGGAACGTTTCACCAAGATGAACGGAACGAGCGAGGAATGAATTCTAAGGAACAGTCTTTCGTAGTTCACTTCGGCCGCATCTTTCTACTTATAGTTCCCGGGAACGGGAAACGGATGGTCTCGTTCCCGCAACGGCACGTAGGCCGGTCTCGTTCCAACCTCGGTACCGTTCCCGTCTACCCCGGTCTCCGTCTCGGTCGGCCGCACTCGCCCTTCTTCGCGTGGCCACTCGTCGCAGTTCCACTGCCGAGTTCTCAACGTTAGTTCACTATCGAGTTGTTGTCCGTTTCGTTCGCTTCGCACGCCCATTCTAAATCTGTTTCAAACCTTTTTTCAACTCTGAGCTTTTGGATCTTTTCGTGTTCTATTCAGAGCCCACGACCGGTAATTAAAATGTATTTTATAATTACATAAATCACATAAAAATTGCTTGGTATGTAAAACACACATATTTTCAGGTAACATAACGGCGTATCATCTTACTTCACTATTTCGATAAACAGCAGAAGAAGTACTTGTACAAAGGCAATATTTTTTGGTATTACACACGCAAAGGACGTCGGCATGACACATACGAGTGGCCATTATCCGTCTTTTCTTTCATCCAAGGCAAAAGAGCATGTTCATTGTTGTGGAAGGCAGACCGACTTACAACCGAATGAAGCCCGCGCTCGGTAATCGAGTATATGGTGTCACATTTTGTAAAGAGAATATGATAGCTCCTACAATATTATTTCAGTGGTACAGGGTGGCGCACGAAAACTCAGCCCCGAGTAGTAGACTGCTTACTGTCGCTTACTAATCGTCATCTGTTGTTTCGAAGTTGTTTGCAATAGCTTTTATTTCTTCACTGCCCAATTATTCCATGTTTATCTATTCTGCTCGTAGCGGCCAACAAATCGTGCGTAATTGTCAAATACTCTGTACTCGGGGTCTGTCTCCGTGCGCCACCTTATATTATTTCATTACTATCAGCCACATACAGTTACAGTTGGCTAAACGAGATATTTTGCAGAGTCACGAAAATTACAAGTGTGTGAGAATTCTGTTATCAGTAAAAAATCTGTACTCCAGGGGGGAGTCAAGTGCCCCCTCTTGGCGCCTTCCATCTTCAGTCAGCTATGCTACTAATTTTCAATTTTTCATAAGAACCATATACCAAGCACAATGAACGGTGAACGATTAAAAATGAATGGTTCCCAAAAAAAGAGCGATCACCAGTGAACTAGTTCCCAAGGATGAACGACTTTGCCTATCTCTACTTGCGATGAAGGGCAAAAAACGGGGAGTAAAATATCATCGACGCACCGTTATGCTGTAAGGGTGCGCGGATGACAACCAAAGGTGTCCTGCAATGAAATGAAATGGCTTCTCAGGCCATCACTCTTGATTGTCGGACCATAGGGCGGGAGACAGTGAGGTTGATATCCCACCGCTGTCTCTGGCGTCTCCAGACTATATTCGCTGCTCATCGGTCAATTCTACTCCGGTCAGTGAGATTCCAGGCCGAATGTGCCCGACACAAACGAGCTTGCTGGTGTACTGAGGTCAGTAGCAGTCGGCGGAAGGGGCACCGTGAGTTCTGTCCCCGTTCTGTGAGCCTCCTATTAATGGTCTTTAAGGTCATTTAAGCACCTGTTGACGCCCGATCGATGATAATGATGACTCCGGGGCTCTGAGCACCTCTCTGACGACTGCTGGGTCCACATGTTCCGTCGTCTCTCTCGGTCGACTGCTTCGGCCATAGTCCACACCGTCGAATAGTGCCATCACTCCTGTTCAAATGTCGAGCGACTCGCCGATTACTCTAGCCTGCTTCTTTGAGCCGCCCAACTACACGTCCTCCCTCAAATGGTGACGCCTGTGTGTACTGTCTATGTTCTTGTCTATAAGGCATAGTTACTGTTGAAAAGAGGACAAGGAATGAAAAAAATGGCTCTTAGCACTATGGGACTTAACATCTAAGGTTATCAGTCCCCCAACTTAGAACTACTTCAACCTAACTAACCTAAGGACATCACACATATCCATGCCCGAGGCAGGATTCGAACCTGCGACCGTAGCAGTCGCGGGGTTCCGGACTGACGCGCCTAGAACCGCACGGTCACCGCGGCCGGCGACAAGGAATGAATTTCGCAAATACTTTATGGCCTGGTATTGACGTGTCCCTTGTTTACTGTCCTTGCCAGCTGCACAGTGAAATTTCGCTGCTGCGTCACACATTCATGGCAACGGGCTTGCCGCAGTTGATACACCGGTTCCCGTCTGATCACCGAAATTAAGCGCTGTCGGGAGTGGTCGGCACTTGGATGGGTGACCATCTGGGCCACCATGCGCTGATGCCATTTTTCGGCGTGCAATCAGCCTTGTAACACCAACTGAGGAGCTACTCGACCGAGTAGTAGCGGCTCCGCTCAAAGAAAACCATCATAACGACCGGGAGAGCGGTGTGCTGACCACACGTCATCCTATCCGCATCCTCAGCTGAGGATGACACGGCCGTCGGATGGTCGCGATAGGCCACTTGTGGCCTGCAGGCGCTGCTTCAAACATTCATCCATCGGCCGCAGAAGTTTACAATTTTGCATTTTTTATCAATGAAGTGAGTTTCTTTAAGGTCTTATCAATTTTCCTAGTCATGGAAAAGGAAGTTTTTCTTGCTTGCCACTACCTTAATTTCAAAACGTACATAACTTGAAGGTGATTTTGGTAATGCTTGTTCTTATTTTTATTGCACTTCCTGTATGCTGATGTGAAGCAAAATAACAATGCAGCACATAGACTATTCAGTGCAGTATACTGTCCGCAGCTCGTGGTCTCGCGGACGCGTTCTCGCTTCCCGAGCACGATGTCCCGGGTTCGATTACTGCGGGGTCAGGGATTTTCACGTGCCTCGAGATGGCTGGGTGTTTGTGTTGCCCTCGTCATTTCATCATCATTCCTCAAAGTGACGAGGCTGGACTGAGCAAAGGTTGGGAATTTGTACGGGCGCTTATCACCGAGCAGTTGAGCGGCCCACAAATCAAACATCATCATCATAATCATCAGTATAGCATTGACAAGAATTTTCAGATGCAACACTTTTAAATTTGAATATAATATTTGTTCCTAAGTAGATGACCATTTATTTACCTTGAAATTGTTTCTCATATCTGGAAAAAAAATTATTTCTTTTCACTAATTCATCGTAATTTCAGGAAAAAGACTGAAACACACATGACGTGAATGCAATCATTTGAAAATGGATTAAGAAAATTAAACTTCAGTTACGGGAGGAAGACCTAAAAGGCAATATCATTTACCAAGTACTCTGTCAGTATCTTAGGATTTATACAGGACAAACAGCATGCAGAACTTGCTATGTTTAATATCACAAAATTAGGTGTGGTTTAGTTCCTGCAGTACATTCCACATAGAATATGAAACTCCCGGTTTTATAACAAGAGAAACTTTAAGTACAATCTACGGCAGAGAAATTGTTTATTTACGAGAAAGACTGGTTGTCATATCTATAAAATCGGCAATGTAAAACCGTGTTTACTTATACTTCCAAGAAGACATCGTAGGTTAGATACACCAGTTAAGCGACGGCCTCTCGAACATATAGTTATCACGTGATTTCGGAGGTTTTATTAGGCTGATTTACTGATGGCATGTTTCTGACTTTGTAGCCGAGGTGATATTTCGACATCAGGAGCCTTCTTCAGGTAGTTCCGGCGGTAGTCTTATCCGTGTTCGCGTCTATTCTCCAACTACGTTGTGAGGGATTATTGGTGTCATGTCGAAATTGACACACACCGATCTGTTTCCCCCTCGTATCGAGCCATCTCTGTGCGTATCACTAGCAGAACAGCCTCACCACAAAACAACGCCTACGAAAAGAAACGGGTACTCACTAATTGAACGTTTGTTTAGACCTAAATCAACAACGTATACGGAAGAGGTGGAAACTGCGATAGAAAAGTAAAATGTCGTGTAGCAGTCGTAGAGCGCTCTCAGGAAAACAGTTATGAGAACAAATTAGTATTGAGCTGCGAGCCCCAAGATTCTGTGACAGTGTGCTTAACGAGTCTGTGGAAACACAGATTTCGGAAAACCTTACACAGGGGGGCAGAGGTTTATATTCAAACAAGTCTTGAAATTTGGCATATTCAGTGTACTAGGATCACGTAACCCATTTCATCTTCTAGGGCTGCAAAACTCTGAGCAGATGAGGTTTCCACGGCATAGCCACATAGGAAGTGGCACAAAAATATGTATTAAATAAAGAAGTTGTCGCTAGGATTCGAACTCTCCTGCAATGTGGAAGTAACATCAGCAATATTTCAGGTTATGGATGGTGTCAAGGCAGCAAGCACACATGAGATCATGCCACTGAACTTCTAAACTCTCAAGAATTTCTAGATAGATAGTCGAAATATTGCATCGATAATGTTATCGTCAATTTGGTTAGAAACACCGAAAAATTAACCTTGTTATGGGGAGTTTTTCACATACATTGCAAGATCTTAGATGTGTACACTAGCATATGCCCCCGAGTACATTTTTGCCATGTTTTGACAACGAGAACCAAAAACCATTTTCTCCCTGAGTTAGGCCGCTGAACGCTTCTCAGGAAAAATGTCACTAGTAGATACATTATTTACAATTTGACCCACACTTCTCTTCAAGTTACGAACAGTTGCGGGGGTAGATAGCCAAGCTTTTCGCATTTAGACCTAGCCGTGGATTAAATAAATATCACTCGTTCAGTATTATCGTGTCCTAGGCGTAGGTAAAACAGTTCTCTACGTCAGTATTTGTGTGTCCCTTGTGCTGCAAAAACCAACCCTAGGTCCTACTGTTGGTGTTGTATTAGGTGATTTGTACATTAAAGGTAAATAGATGTTCCAGAAAACGATTAAATGTACGAAATTATCTATAAATAATAGAAATATTGGGAATACTCCGTTTATTTTTCGAAAATGTTATTATCAGTTTATTGTCGAGCTGAATCTTGCACTTCTTCGTCCCATCGTAGGAACTATCCTCGTCATCAAATTGCATAAGTGAAAGTTATGCAAAAGCTTGTGTAGTGTCTTCCTGTTTGAAGCACTTCGAATTAAATCATTGTAACAAACATGAACTGGCAGGAAATTAGGATCTCAGAGTAGCAGGGTACTTAGAATAAATAAAATAAATACAAAAGTAACAACTGAATACCAAAGAAGCCTGTCTTACAAGTAGCAAAACAAATAAAGCTGATCCACCGTAACAGGCCAACTTCTGATTACAAGAGTCAGCTAACTGAAAACAAATCTTTAGATTCTGATAAACGTGCATGAACTTAACAAAGTCTTTAGCCACAGTTCTTCTAATAAACAGTAAGAGATACCTGACACTTTAGGTGCTATAGAACATACAGTGAAACCACAAATTCAGAATAATTTTTAACGGCAAGAAATTGTACCTGTCTGTGAAACACCCAACTGTAAGTTTAAAACATATCAAAGCACGTGAGTGAAACCACTAATGCCTAAAATTTGAATAGAACAACAAATTTTACATGTCTGTGAAGCAGACAGTGTAACCTTTAACAAAAAAGTTGTTAAAAGGCACTATGTAACACGTCTGTGTACCACACTCGGTTGAATGTTTTGTCATCAGTACTAAAAAAAACAGGTATCCGATCAAACATTTAAAAAAGAAACTAACTATGCAGTTTCGTGAAGCAGACAGAGCAGGGTATTGATAAAAAAAAATATTTAAAGTAAAATAAATTACGCATTTCTGTGAAGCGTGCGGAGCAGAATGCTGTAATAGAATCTAAACTTTTCAGTTCCACGTTCCGAAAACTAATAAATAAAATAAAATAAAATTTTTAACAACATTTTTATTTTTAGAAGCCCATGCTGTTGCTCGAATCAAAATAAATTTTAGAACATATAGAATTCAAATTAGATTTACAAGCGAATGACAAACTGTGCTGTCCCCTCAAACAGAACAGGGACTGGAGAACATGCAACGGAGGTGGTTTTTAGTCCACAAACACTAAACCCAATGAATTATTCGAATACAGTGCAGCTCATTTTCATATTATCAGATACATGGACCAATAATGCAAATTACAATTACATAAAATTTTGTCTTTCTGTAAGCAGACGAAAGAGATCGTTACACTTGACATATATGTATAATCACACATTATAGAATAATTTGTCCTCTTTAGAATTTACAATATTACAAGGCTAATTTGTAAAATAAAATACATGGAACATTGTATACAGTGTAATCAAACATTATGCTGTCTTGGCTTCATATCTCATTCCTCCAGAAGTCCACATACGTCCTCGCTGTTTCGCTCCACGCCATCAGGTCTTGGGCCGTGCGCGCTCTTGGATGGTTTACTAGCGGACATTGAAGCAGGTGGTTCATGGTCTGGATGTTCACACACGGACGCAAGGCACTTTCACTAATTCCCCACTTGTGCAGATGTTTGTTACATCTGCCCATTCTTGAACGCAGCCTGTTCGGGCATATCCATCTCTCCAAGTTCCACACCTGGTGGCAGCACTTCCTCAGGTTCGTGGTCAGATTCTTGTTATTCCTGCCACAGTCTTTTTCTAGAAGTTTTTGATGAATCTGTGAGTGGTTCGGTTGAGCGGAGAAAACTACTTCTTGACTTAAGGCGTTTTGGTACCATTTGGTGCCCATGTAGCGGATGACGTCGATCTTGAACCTGTTTTGTTCATTCAGTTCTGCTCTGTATTGAACGTCGGACATTTGGCGGAGCAGTTCCTAATAAGGAGTATAGGTGTTATATGGTTGTTGCCTTAAGACATCCAGTAATATGTTCAGGACAGTGTCCAGTTTGTTTGTGTGGCATGACCGCTCTCAGACAGGACTTGGAAACTCAGCAGCAGAGTAACAGAGTACCATTGCAGTGATGCGTAAAACTTTTGGATTAGCTCCGAATTTTTATGTTGTTAGCTTGCCAAGTAAGTTATTCTGTGATTGAACTTTTGCCCCTCTCTTCTCAATGTGCCGCTTCAATGACAGTGTCCTATCAAGAGTAACTCCCAAGTACACTGGGAAAGGGCAGTGTGTTAATCTTGTGTCATTCCACCAAACATTCAGTTCTCGCTTCTCCTCTCTGTTGTCAAGATGGAATAGGCAAGTCCTGGTCTTACTTGGATTGGGTTTAAGCTGATTTTTATTGTAATAGTTGGTGATATTTACCAGGTTCTCAGCTAGTATTTCCTCAATATCCTTGTAGTTTGATGCCTGAACTGCTGTTGCCCTATCATCAGCATAAGTGAAAGATCTTGGGCTGGTCATTTGTATGAATATAGAATAACACAGGGGCAAAAACACTGCCCTGGGGAAGCACATCTTTTTGTTGTCGCCATCTGCTCTTGTTACCCTGGAACTCAACAAAATATCTTCTGTTAAATAGAACTGATATGAGCACAGCAGTGAGTTGCGGGGTTTTTGTTGTTTTTTACACTTTTGCAATGGGATTTCTGAGGTTGATGGTATCATATGCTGCCGTCAAATATATAAACATCACCCCTGGAGCTAGTCTTTTCTCAAACCCATCTTCAGTATACTGGGTTAGGCCGAGAGCTTGACTGGTACAGGATTTGCCATGCCGAAATCCTGCTTGCTCTTTTATTAGGATGCCTTCAATCAGCTGATTGAATCTGTTTCGTATCGGTCTTTCAGATTGTAAGTTGTACAGAACAGAGAAATCGGCCAATAACTCTTAAGATTTTCTGGGTCCTTACCAGGCTTAAGAATTGCAATTATTTTTGCGTGCCTCCAGATTTTATGGATTCGTCCAGTTATCCAACAGCAGCTCATAAACTTCAACAACTACAATTTAGAGCGAACACCAAGATGTATCAGCTGTTCATTTTTATTATCTACGCCTGCGGCCTTCCCAGTCTTTAAAATTTTGATTGCTTCGTTCAGTTCTGATAATGTGAATGTATGATCCAGTGTCTCATTATTTTCTTCTTGGGAAGAATTTAGTTTTCGCGTATGCCCTTTCTTCAGTCTGTGTTCCGCTTTACCGTTTTTCAGCAGCTGGTAGACTATTTGGTTTGCTGTGACGCCAACAAAGCATGGTATACCTGCAGATATACCATCTAGTTTTTTGAGCAGTCTCTACGCTTTCCGAGTACTGTGGGTCATGTTAACACTTTCTACAGTGTGTTGCCACTTCTGTCTTCTACTTTCATTGTTGTTATGACTTCTCGCCCACCTCCATTGTTTCTGGGGAGAATGGGTTGGCGTCATAGAGATAACAATACGTTTCGTATTTCTTTTTTGTCCCCTCGCTGTAGCCTGGAATGTACGATTTTCTACATTCTCTCGGTGTACTCTGTCGTGCATAGTATTTTAAAGCTTTAACAAACTCACTGTAGTTTTGTGGTAGAGGTTGAAGAAGTAAAAGTTTGTTGTCCACACCTTTCGAGAAAGCTTCTTAGTTAGCTTTTTGGAAACTAAATCTGTTTCGAACGGGAAACTCTGTTAGTTGTATAACTGGGTTCATTTTGCACAGTATTGGACGGTGCTGGGACTTTGGGATGGGATCCAATACGACCTTTGGGCTTATGTTCGCAAGAGTATTGCTAGTGAAACATAGATCTGGATTATAGTCTCTTTTCCATCTGCCGCTGTTGAATGATGGAGCCTGTTTTGGATCGTGGATCAAATGGGGGTTGTTGTTTTCAGCCCACTGTTCCACTACTTCCCCATCTCTGTTAGTCTGTGTATATCCCCAGACCACACTGTGACTGGTGAAGTCTCCCATTATTATGTCTGGTATATCCTTGTTCTTCTCCAGGAGTGTACTGAACCGACATGGTATGTTGGGTGGCTTATATACATAGTGGATGTTTATGTTACCCAGACTTACAGAGACTATTTCTACGCTATTCTTATCATTAGTTCTATCTTCTGCGATTTTGACAAAATTGCACTTCCATATTGGTTATGGGGTATCTCTTTGATTAGCTGTATGCCAGGTATTCTTGGCCTTGTGGAGTCTGGCCCTTTGTGCGTTTCCTGGAGTCACAGAACATCGCACCTACAATCCTTGCACAAATTTGAAATAAGATCTGGTTTTGCATGTGCCAGTCCTTCTGTGTTGAATGAGATAATTGTCAGTGTTAGCTCTGAAAGGAGCCTTTTGTGATATCTCATTTTCCGCACTCTCATGAGGTTTGTAGTCGCTAGGTACAAAGATTAGCCGGCAAAGTGCCGTTGCCCAGGGGACGCCAGAGTGGATATTTCTCACTCTTCTTGGAGGCTCTTTCTTTGTCCGTCGCTAGATTACAAACGCGAAAATGACTAAAAAGCGCTGTTGCCAGCTTTCCTGAACCGAACCGGTATGCATTTCAAAATTTACACTCAGATCGCAAATCAGATAGCAAGTGAAAGACCACACATATCTCCCATAAAGCACCAAGGACATAGAACACAAATGTTAAACTTGAGTGGAATAGTTTAGCTTAAGCATTGTAAAATGCTTAAATTTACAAATGTATGCATCAACAGTGCAAACTGAGAACTGGAATTAAATTAGCGTTAGGCTACGTGACGTTTGGGATGCTGATCCATTTTTAATGCACCGGACAGACTACGGCTATTGAAATGATTAGGAATGAACTAAAAACGACAATGAACGGTAACAGAAGTAGATGCCTCGCACGAGGCATCACTGAAACATTAACGTCTACCAAGTATGGAGCTCACGGTGGTTTCTGCATTAGGCAGAAGTCAATCACGGACGACGTAATTTGCCACGTCCTCTAACCAAGGCAGCAGATAGCTCACCAAACCTAACCGCAGCGTGTGGCCTCATCACCTAGCATACAGATTCAGGCTCCAACTATTCACTGGGCGAAAGCGTGGTCCGCGAAGTAAACACCAGCTATCCAAACACAGGGAGCAGCCCACGACACCTCGGCATATGCCAGGATTCCACGGCTCCGTGCAACGGCCAAGTCCCCACCAACCTCCAGCTAACGACCTCCCGTTCACTATTGATATCGTACATCAGTTACCACATAAGCGCCAGCACAGGGAACGCCCGAGAAAGCGCAACTTAGCGACGCAACCAAAGAATTTCAGCGAGTACCAGAGTCGATATCGGGACGCGTGCACAGCTCAGGCGTCATAACGTTATTTGTGAGAAAGTGTTCTTCATTTGTATATTACACCAAAATTGCTTCTATTGAAAAGCTGGTTGCTGGATCTAGGCGTCATAACGTTATTTGTGAGAAAGTGTTCTTCATTTGTATATTACACCAAAATTGCTTCTATTGAAAAGCTGGTTGCTGGATCTAATGAGCTACATCCGTACTCATCATTTCCGTTTGAGAGGTGGGGGGGAGGGGGGGGGTTGGGTTGGGGGGTGGAGGGAGGGGTAGACATGTAGGCTCTTCTGAAGAGAAGTTAAGTGCCATACTTTAAAATACCCACTTTGGTTACGAAGTCTGTTATTGAGAGCTGAAATGCTACCATTGTACATAATTTTTCATGTACATTATCAACTATTACTATTTTTGTTATTGTTGCCGTGTACTGGCTTATGTCTTTTTCTAGTTGTTATTCCGATACCGATGGTTTGTAAGTGGGCAAAGGTTTAATGACTTTTGTTTCCTTCGTACGTAGATCGTCAGTGGTGCTGTGTAGGAAGTCTCTGAATGCGCCATTGCATTCACATAACTGAGAATAATCATTTTTTTATACGTATGAAGTAACAGCGTTAATAGAAAAGTCGAGGCGTCAGCTGAATTATTCATTTTGTTTTCAACTTGGCAGTGTGTCTTTCTTACCACTGAAATCAGCTTTTCACGTAACTTGAACGTGATGTCTCACGAAACGGGGAGTTGTATTTAATGTTTATATTCTGGAAGAAGAAGTTACGTGTATCTAACATTAAGTAATAACACAAGTTCAACAACCTTACCCCCGTTGTGTTAGAGTATTTTCATGTACTACCATATACGAGCAATGTCTTGGTTTACGCCACTTGTACAACGGTAGCACTGAACGAGAAAATTATGAAGCTCGGATAAAGATATGAATGAGATGCCTCCTAGATTGTACTAAAGTAAGCGTTTGTTACATTCCCATGACAGAAAATGCCTCAGATTCTTCTCCAAATAATTATTCAGATTATACTCACATTAATAAGAGAGACTGATTTTGCATCTCCCACAATGCCTCCATATGGCAGTCCCCTGACTATAAAATGATTGTTTTCTAGATCAGTATTCCACAACCAACCTTCCATTTCCCTGCAGGTGCTAAACGCGAGGAAGTTAATTAACACAACTTAAACAATAATTACTGTTTACCATATACGTGGAAATTATAACTGTTGTACGTCAGTCGAAAAGTTTGCAGTAGTTCTTATATAGATTGTTGTTATTGAAAAGAATGTGAGAAAATATTTATCAAACGCCTTGATACAGATGGAAAAGTGCTATAAGATCGTTACTGGTCGGTACTTCCACTTTGGCAACGCTACCTAGTGAACGTCGAATTTAACGGTTTCTACTCTTGGTGTTTTTAGCTGATTTTCCTTTCCTTTCAAGTGCTCCTTTGCGGCTCAGTAAGCAAAGCTGTTGGAAAAAATTTAAAGTTGAATGAGTATGCAAACCACGAGACGGGATTGCTTCTCAATGGGGGCTTCGGAGGTGGAGCCTTTAGGGAAATAGCCGACGGCTGGTGAGGAAATTCCAGTGTCCACGCTGTTTGCTTGCCCGATGGTCTCGCCCAAGACGTGGAGGTGGCTCTGGCGGCAGCGGTTGAGAGCACTGGGTGCACCCGGCTGCCGGCACGAATGGCGGCTGCCGCCTGTGTGCAGAGGGCACCCTCGGTTCCTACAGGTAGCCGGGCTGATATGGCGAAGACAGCTGGACCCGCCTCCTGTGGAGGAACAGCTGGCGTTTTGTAGCATTGTTCCTGCAACCAATTGCGGTCCTCTTGTTTGAAATCGAGTTGGAGGATTAACAACAAGACTGACTACTCTGTTACAACGTTGGTTGCGGGTTTTTCGACCTGCACTATCGGGTGGAGATTTGTAAGATCTCTATTAACAGGTGAGGCGTGCACTACACGCAGGAATCGACTGATTGACCAGCGGAATAATGAGGAAGCCATACGGCGTAGGCCGTTCGCCGGGTACTGGTCTTTCAATTTGACGCCATATCGGCGACCTGATTCGATGAGGATGATAGGATGATGAAGAGGACAGCACAACACCCAGTCCCTGGTAGGAGAAAATTCCCCGACCCTGCCGGGAAACGAACCCGGGCCCAGAGGATCGACAGTCCGTCATACTGACAACTCAGCTACTGGGTGGGGGGGGGGGGGGGCGGACGACTCAGAGTAGCTGCTGTATAATCTGTGCATATAAATGAATTCATAACAAAAATATGTGCAAGACTTTGACTCAGTCCGCCAGTAAGAAAAGGAAGGTTGATTCAGCAGAGATGAGATTCCTAAAACATCTATCTGGATACAAACTTGTAGACTGCAAAAATAAAGGTTAAATAAGTAATTAAAAGGGCGTCAAAAGCATACTTTAGAAAATAGAGGCGTATAGAAAGAAATGGCATAAACACATGCAAAGGGTGTCGTAATAACGAATGTAGATATATACACCTCAAGGCAATGTTCGGCGTCCTAAGAAGAGATAGTAAGAACATCTGCACTGTACCTGAAAATTGGATCAGGCAACGATGCCCAAAGCATAACTGGATACTGTGCTGATGATGACGATGATGATGGTGGTGATGTGTAAACCTACGTGGATACTTGTTATTTATGAGTAAATCACCAATAAATTGTAAATTTGATACAATATCTTCTTTTTATTTTTGTATAGACTGTTGGCCTAAGAAAAGTGGCTGTATTGATATTAAGTGTTAAAGAAACCTTCTATCCATTACCTTTCTCGTCACAAGATAAAAATATATGGCTGAACCGTGGTGCGGTTCGCGTTGGTGCTGTTGTTTACGCCCTCTGTTGGAGGCCAGACAGTATCGTTTAGTCGGCATGGTTGCGGTTGTTTGTCTTCTTCTCGTGTTGACTGGCGCCACTCGGTTTCGCAAGCGTTGCCTGTCCGCTGGTGGCAGCAGCGGCGATTATCGATATGTAGTAACTGTTGCCCTATCTTTGGGGGCGACGTCGTTGTTTTTTCCGGGTCGTTTGAGTGGGCCAGTACGGTCGTGGACTGAGGAGGAGCCAGGTCCGAGCTGTGCCAGAACACGCCGGGACCGCTGGTAGCACGCATGGACAGCCGGATGGAAGGGCTGTGGTCACGAGCGTGCACGACGTCGTCGTAAACCTGATCCAGCAAGCTTTCACATGAGTGCATTTCAATTCCAGTAGAGAAACCTACACCATTGTGTAATCTCACGATTCTTCAGCGACTTGGGTTCGTGTTGCTGCTCGTAGTGTCACCGAGGCGAAGAGCAGCGAGTGGAGTGCTTGGGGATGGCGGATCTGATTGCTTTCCTCGACTTTACTGCGTTCAACCAGCGGTAATTTATCTTGCCTGTAGGCCGCTAACGCCCCAGTTACCTTCCCTGGGGGTTAAAGTATGTAACGGCAGTGTACGTTTCCTCGCCTTGCCGCTGCTGTCTAGTAAGGCGTGTAGTTTTGACATCTTTCTTGATTATAAGCCCGTTGGTGATTCTTCTACTCTGGTGGTAGTGGCTCCTTTCTCTTTCCGGGCGCTCTAAACACAGTATTCTGGGGACGTAGTACAGACCGCCGGTTCCGGATTTGGCGTATTGTTCAATCGTTTCATTTCGTTTATCGGACGTCAGGTAGATTCAGCAAGATGATCATTAGTCATTTGTTAGACTGCTACTAGTCTGAGTTACCATATTGTGAAATGAATGCAACTCTTAGCTGCCTTTTTCTCATCGCTCGCGAAAGTGTTTGTTGCCGGACCTTCTCAGAGGTCGATTCCTGAAGCATCGTCTGTGGCCCCTTGGTTCTTGTAAGTTCTCCTAAAAGGAGGTCTGATGGCCAGTAGTTCAGTGCAACGCTCCTTCAGCCGACGCCTTCTGCGGACATAATCTGCCTCAGTACTCTCATGTACTGGTCCTTGTATTTTATTATTGTATTATTTATTGGCTCTGAGCACTATGCGACTTAACTTCTGAGGTCATCAGTCGCCTAGAACTTAGAACTAATTAAACCTAACTAACCTAAGGACATCACACACATCCATGCCCGAGGCAGGATTCGAACCTGACACCGTAGCGGACGCCCGGCTCCAAACTATAGCGCCTAGAACCGCACGGCCACTGCGGCCGGCTATTATTTATTACAATACCTTGTAATGCCTACATTAAATGTTATATATGTCGCCTTCTGGAATAAATATAGCAGTGTAGTGTTAAGTGGATGTTAAGGATTGTGTTACAAAGTTTACCATCATCTTATTTCACTCGTTTGGTGATCAGTTGCTAGTATTTTTTTACCTTTGCTATTGTATTTGCTGTTTTACAGCAAGTTTCTCAATTTTTTATATTACTGCCGTTCCTGGCGTGTAAGGCCTTCAGCCGTAATTGTGGTCATTTGCCTTAAAATTCTAATTTGGTATTTGTATTTTAGTAGTAAGCCTTAAAAACTTATTTACTGCCATTCCTGGCCTCTGATGCCTTCTGCTGTTTTTGTGGCGGCTTCCCTTTAATATTTCAATACCTAATTTCTAAGTTGCAGCGAGTTTTAAACAATTCTTAATTTATTGCCATTCCTGGCCCGTAAGGCGTTCTACCCAGATCACAGTGGCTTGCTTTTAAAACATTATGCGCTGTATCTGTATTTAATAATGATTTGCTAAACTGTAACGCACTGAAAACACTATTATTTACACAGATGTTTATTCTTTCATTAATAACGTGTGGTATTTTTATTTATTGTTGAGTCTGGAATTACTGGTTTAAAATAAATTGTGTGTGACTGTAAAAGGCAACCAATAGTAACTGATTACTGCCCCGTTCACAATCGTAACCGAATCCTACGTTCCCTTGACTATCAGGTTTCAATGGCCTGTGAGTTTAGTCGTACCACGTCCAGTGTTCGACTTGTTAGTCCATTATGAAATCAGACAGTTTATGACACTGCTTCGATAAATGCTATCATAGAAAGAAGAACGAAATTCTGTGTTTGCCCTATGACTGCATAATACAAGTGATTTAAACGGAAGCCTGAACTGAGATGATTCAGTCGTGACGCTACTGCACGCTACCCACCCGTGCTGTTTCAATACTGGAGGCTATAAAGTGTGAGGTTAATGCTTGGGGATAATAGCTGACAGTTGGCTGCAACAGAACACTCTATGTACTGATACCGACAGGACGAAGCACCGTTTTCCAATACGGATCAGCCAGTATATCCTAGTTCCACTGGCTAGTGACGCCGAACAGGCAACAAATTTGGCAGACAAATGTCATTTGACAAATAACTGGTGAAACTTTTTGTATTAATGCACGCATTTATAATAAATACCGAAGATTTGACTGACCGCTTTAAAAGACTGTAACAACGCTACAAAGGAAATATAACAATAATTTTCGGAGGCTAAACAGCAAAGTGAGTACCCCGGTTACAAACTTGGGTAATCGCTTTCTTAAGAAGAGAAGTAAAACTTTACTGCACGTTCCACAAGTACTATGATCATTTTTCTGAAGAGCTTCAAAAAACTTCCTGGAAGATTAAAACTGTGTGCCGGACCGAGACTCGATCTCGGAATCTTTGAATTGGTAGAGCACTTGCCCGCGAATGGCAAAGGTCCCGAGTTCGAGTCTTGGTCCGGCACACAGCTTTAATCTGCCAGGAAGTTTCATATTAGCGGAGTGCTGAAGAGTGAAAATCTCTTTCTAGCTTCAGAAAACTCTGCGATATTAACTACGTTAGGATTTTGTACCACTTTTGATAGTGTAGTAGAAAATTACATTTGAAGCACTGAGTTCCTCACGGTTTTCAGTAAAAGACAGTGTTGGCAGTTCTTCTCTCTGTATTATGACGCACGTAGCTCCTGAGAATAATATTAATATTAGTAATATTATATTCCCGTCTTTTAAGCTCGAATGTCAGTGCCAACATAGTCCGGTATTTTAATGTGTCATTACAGGGTAATTCAAAATGAATACCACAACTTTAAAAATGTGTATTTAATGAAAGAAACATAATATAACCTTCTGTTATACATCATTACAAAGAGTATTTAAAAAGGTTTTTTTTTCACTCAAAAACAAGTTCAGAGATGTTCAATATGGCCCCCTCCAGACACTCGAGCAATATCAACCCGATACTCCAACTCGTTCCACACACTCTGTAGCATATTAGGCGTAACAGTTTGGATAGCTGCTGTTATTTCTCGTTTCAAATCATCAATAGTGGCTGGGAGAGATGGCCGAAGCACCATATCCTTAACATACCCCCATAAGAAAAAATCGCAGGGGGTAAGATCAGGGCTTCTTGGAGGCCAGTGATGAAGTGCTCTGTCACGGGCTGCCTGGCGGCCGATCCATCGCCTCGGGTAGTTGACGTTAAGGTAGTTACGGACAGATAAGTGCCAATGTGGTGGCGCTCCATCCTGCTGAAATATGAATTGTTGTGCTTCTTGTTCGAGCTGAGGGAACAGCCAATTCTCTAACATCTCCAGATACTGTAGTCCAGTTACAGTAGCACCTTCGAAGAAAAAGGGACCAAAAACTTTATTGGCTGAAATGGCACAGAAAACGTTCACCTTAGGCGAGTCACGTTCATACTGAGTTGTTTCCCGCGGATTCTCAGTGCCTCATATACAGACATTGTGACGGTTGACTTTCCCGTTAGCGTGGAAAGTTGCTTCATCACTAAACACAATCTTTGAAACGAAAGATTCATCTGTTTCCATTTGAGCAAGGATAAAATCACAGAAATCGATTCTTTTAATCTTATCAGCTGCAGACAGTGCTTGAACCAATTTCAGACGATAAGGTTTCATAACTAACCTTTTTCGTAGGACTCTCCATACACTTGATTGTGGAATTTGCAGCTCTCTGCTAGCTCTGCGAGTCGATTTCCCTGGGCTGCGAACAAATGCTTGCTGGATGCGTGCTACATTTTCATCACTCGTTCTCGGCCGTCCAGAACTTTTCCCTTTGCACAAACACCCATTCTCTGTAAACTGTTTATACCAACGTTTAATACACCACCTATCAGGAGGTTTAACACCATACTTCGTTCGAAATGCACACTGAACAACTATCGTCGATTCACTTCTGCCGTACTGAATAACACAAAAAGCTTTCTGTTGGGCGGTCGCCATCTTAGCATCAACTGACGCTGACGCCTAGTCAACAGCGCCTCAAGCGAACAAATGTACAACTAAATGAAACTTTATAGCTCCCTTAATTCGCCGACAGATAGTGCTTAGCTCTGCCTTTTGTCGTTGCAGAGTTTTATATTCCTAAAGTTGTGGTATTCTTTTTGAATCACCCTGTATTATGTATGTACTCAATAGCTGTAACAAAATACAAGAAAATGATATTTTGCGAGTGACAGGAATGTGACATTAATACACTCGTATGATGAACATATTAAGATCTGTCTGATATATGTTCTTGATACGGCAAACAGTTTATGCTTAGAGCACAGAACATGGCTCTTGCTTAAGTTAGCAGGCGGTGAGACGAGTATAGTCTTAAAAAATAAAATATTTTGGCAGAAACGGTCAAGACAAAACTGTTTACATCAATACAGAGTTGCAACTGACGAGCTGAAAACCCGTGTCTTTGTTAATATATAGAACGGGAATATTACAACGATTATAGTTGTAAGGTTACGATTCCTATTCTGTAATATAGGGAGGTGTCTGGATCCCACACAAAAGCGTATCATCTTTTTCCTCATTCATCAAGTAGTTAAATAAAACATTTGTGTACCCAGGGAAACTGCTTCCCTGTTATCACAGTATTTGGTGGAACGACACTAATACGCTCCTACTACGATGCATCAGTGTGTTCTTCCTCTGTAAGAGAAGACCTTGGGCCAGAGGCGTATGCTGTAGCGTGAAGCAGGCTGAAACCAATTCTTTGCATCTTAGTAAGTGGAGGGATGTCTTCCGTAACAGAGAAACTGCCTTATTTCACATAGTTTGTTATTTTGCAGCCATCCGTCCCTGCAACGACACATAGTCTCCATCCCTCAGCAATGAGGTAACAGCGCTCTAGGGGACGTGTTACTATGTTGTTTACCGTGCAAGCATCTGTTGCTGCCGTATCAGTTAGCTCCAACTGGGATTCCCACTTGGCCTAGTACCCAGCGCGATTAAATCACCTTCCAGAATCTATTTAGTACCAGAAGGGTGTTTTTTACTTGTATTTTCTGTAACATGCATGTTTTCTGAATACATTTCCTTAATGGCCCTGAAGGGCGATTATGGAATCAAAGGGAATTATTCGGTCGATCACATACCATCTGCTTTGATGCTTTTAGCATGGAAGAGAGTTCTGATTCGAAGTACGTAAATTATCCTGGAATTCGAATCCTAAAGATAATATCGAAGAAAAGTATTGAGCAATCGACATTGCATATTCATTAGACCGTCAGTGTAAACAACTAGAAGTTTCTGCATTCAACCAGAACTATGTAAAAAGCTTCTTTAGAAATGAAATCTGGTGTACAATATTTCTAGTACTTTGTCAAAATTAAAGTGGCGTGGTCCTCATAATCAAACTGGGAGTAAATTAGTTTCAGTCTTATGTTATAATAATCGGTTCTGGCACATCGATTTCAACGAATTGTTTCTTCATTGAAGGATCTCTATTCGTGTTGTTTCGATTTATTATCGAGCAAGGACACTACTTTAATGTCATTATCCATAAAGACTTTTGCTATGCTTTCTAATACTGGAACTGCATTTTCAGAAGCTGAAGTCTCTACAACGATGAGAGTATTCTCGTACGAATATATTGTCGTAAGGGTATTGTCTTAAAGGAAATGTAGTTGGTTTGCAGTATGCGAAACACAGGTATGTATCCTCATTTTGTAGAGTACCGTGTTGTAAGTGTACGTCATGCCTCACCTGAATACATCTTAGAACACTTCGGAGAAAGACACCGCATGGGAAACGTGTCCTCACGGTTCAGAGATCCCAGCATAATTTTATGTATGCAAAGCTTTTATATTTAATAAAAGCCTGTTATAAAATGACCATATCTTGTGGTTAAAAACATCTAATTGGCATGAAGGTAGAACGGAGACAATAGTAATCAGTTTACGTTTTAATAAACTTCTTGTATGTACAAGAGCACCCAGTTAACTTCCGTCTCAGTCACTAAGGACTGAAGGGAAGTTTATCGATTAGTGTCAACGTCGAGATCATCAAGGCTGGAGTAGAACAGCACGAGAATAAGATTATAGGAAAGCAGTTCGTCATGACTTAGCAGAGCAAACCATTCGCTAAAGGGATTTTGCAATAATAAGGGACACCTAAATTTGTGTGACTCCGTGGGAATATTAATCATTCTGTAAATAAGAGTCCTGCGTCTTAACTGCTTCAGCACGCAGTACTGATACTTCCTGTATTAACACCTGAAGAATACTTCAAGTTTTAGCACGTTAATTTCTAACCTTTCAAAAAACGCGTCCTAAGATGCATAAAAGAAAGCGGATGGATAACTGCTCGTCGATACACAGCCTAATATAATTCTGCACCACAAATACGTGCAAAGATTATTTCATAAGGAACCAAAGCTCTCTTATGGTATTGAGCGATTCTCATCGGAATACCATACCTCTGTTTAATTACTATCTCTTCAATTTCAACTTAATTTATCACTGAACTAATAAGTGAAAATAATGCAACAGTTATCGAAGGATCGAAATAGAATGTCTCCGTGATATTGTAATTTCGGTTGTAAGTATTCAAATGTGGATTGTATAAGTCAAGTAAATTATACACCTGCGCCGTCATGAAGGACAGCAACATGGAGACTAACTAAAGCAGAAACAGCAACAGCATCGCTTTCCATTTCTACGGTTAACATACTTGAATATATTCGAAGTGGTAAACTGTGTGCAATCTCTCACATTAATGTAAACTTATTGCTTGTGGAAATATTCTTCTTCTTAGAAATTGCGATTGCGGAAGTTAAAATAAGAAGGCGAGGCAGAATATTGTCAAGAAATCTAGGACGGGAGAAAGAGACCGGTAAGACTGCTAAGTTCTAGGGAAGGCTCGTATGATTTTATTGTGCAGATGATGCATTCGGACGTTCCAGATGAAATGGTGTTTCATTTCGTATCACACTCCATTAAATGTCAAGTAGTTTGAGAATATAGGTCACCACGTGAATCTCTTCACGGAACGCTGTGCGTATATAATATTTTAGCTCCAATTCTTTGCTTATTGTGACTCAGTGACTACTCTGAATTCAGTATTCACCCAGGTGTTAAGGATATAAAGGTTTGTTCTGATACTTATACGTTTACTTAGATACAGTATTTATGAGGATGTTGATTCATATTGCAAGTCTCATTCAAGACAGATTTTTGTCTCTGAGATGCTATAATTTTGTAAGTTTCTCAGTATCAGATAAGGATTAGAGTTTGAAGACTTTCAACATACGCAATCGTCATCTTCCCAAGCTACTTCATTTCTACGAAACGTATGTTGTATGACAGCCTTTGTGTTATTACGTATTGCATTCGATAACCGATTACAGTTATGTTCCATAGTAAAAGAGCTTTTACACGCTGAATAGAACCTTATAGCTGCTAAACGAACGTTAAAACACGAGCGTTTGAATATAAACGCCACGCTCTCTTTCAAATTATCCGGTTGTTAAGCAACACTGACATTTACAGTAAGTGGTGCATAAACAAGAACATCATCTTCGCTCTCACAAATGCGAAAATAAACAACAGATGAGAACTGACTTTGGTGTAGATCTATCTTACATATATACGCAGTGTGAAAATAACATAGAATAATAACTATAGAGTATTTCAGTACGTTAGTGGGCTATAGCTGGAAGAATGATATTTGTTTTTCATGTAAAGAGAGCATTACTATACGATAAAAAGTATCCGGACGCTCCACCAAAATCATACGTTTTTTATATTAGGTGCATTGTGATTCCACCTACTGCCAGATACTCCATATCAACGACGTCAGTAGTCATTAGACATCGTGAGAGAGCAGAATGGGGCACTCCCCGGGACTCACGGACTTCGAACGTGGTTAGGTGATTGAGTGTCAGTTGTGTCAAACGTCTGTACGCGAAATTTCCACACTCCCTAACATCCCTAGGTCCACTGTTTCCGATGTGATACGAAACGTGAAGGGACACGTACAGCACAAAAGCGTACAGGCCGACCTCGTTTGTTGACTGTCAGAGACCGCCGACAGTTGAAGAGGGTCGTAATGTGTAATAGGCAGACACTGAAACGTCCCCTTGGAAAAATTAATGAATTACTGTGCTGATAAATCTCTTACATTATTTGATTTTCAAACAGCTGAGCAAAACTGAACGTACTCAGACATTTCGCTCTTTACCTATTCTGATCAACACTAAACTGACACACAATATTTTTTAGCGCAACGCAATCTGACTTTCAATAATCCCTACAAAAGAATGGCCCTGACTAACATTAACCTATACCTTTCACAAATCACTTACCTCACAAAAATCTTCGTTACTCGAACTACTGCAATACAGCGATCGCCACTACTGCCAGCTAAATAAAAGATTCAAACTACGGAAGGCACTAACTACTGATAGGCATAGTTAGCAAATGAAAGATTTTGATAGAGAACAAACAATGTATTTACCTTAATAGTGTTCAAAACTCATAATATATATAGCAGTTCATGATATCCATTCTTACAAATGTACTGTTTCTGCTGGACACACGTCCAGATCATCCGCTCTCAAAAATCCGCCATCTCACTTCCCCACATCCACCACTGCTGGCGGCTCACGTCCAACTGCGCAACGCTACGCGCTGTAAACAGCCAACTGCCCAACACTACAATAGTCAACAACTATGCAAACCAGCCACAGACTGCACACAGCACAGCCAGTGATTTTCATACAGAGCGCTACGTGGCGTTACCAATATAAAAACCTAAACAACCTACCTACAACATCTATCCAGACCATCACATAGGAATTCCAAACTGTATCACAATCCACTGCAGGTTCTATGACAGTTAGGCGGGAGGTGAGAAAACTTGGATTTCATGGTCCAGCGGCTGCTCATAAGCCACACATCACGCTAGTAAATGCCAAACGACGCCTTGCTTGGTGTAAGGAGCGTAAATATTGAACGAATGAACTGTGGAAAAACGTTGTGTGGAGTGACGAAACACGATACACAATGTGGCAATCCAATGGCAGGGCGTGGGTGTGGAGAATGCCCGGTGAACGTTATCTACCAGCGTGTTTAGTGCCAACAGTAAAATTCGGAGGCGGTGGTGTTATGGTGTGGTTGTGTTTTCCACGGAGTGGGCTCGCACCCCTAGTTGCTTTGCGTGCTACTATCACAGCACAGGCCTACACTGATGTTTTAAGCACCTCCTTGCTTCCCACAGTTGAAGAGCAATTCGGGAACGGCGATTGCATCTTTCAACACGATTGAGAACGTGTTCATAATGCACGGCTTGTGGCGGATTGGTTACACGTCAGTAACATCCCTGTAATGGACTGGCCTGCACAGAGTCCTGACATCTATAGAACACCTTTGGGATGTTTTGGAGCGCCGACCTCATTGCCAGGCCTCATCGACCGACATCGATACCTCTCCTCAGTGCCCGCATCTCGTGGTCGTGCGGTAGCGTTCTCGCTTCCCACGCCCGGGTTCCCGGGTTCGATTCCCGGCGGGGTCAGCGATTTTCTCTGCCTCGTGATGGCTGGGTGTTGTGTGCTGTCCTTAGGTTAGTTAGGTTTAAGTAGTTCTAAGTTCTAGGGGACTTATGACCACAGCAGTTGAGTCCCATAGTGCTCAGAGCCATTTGAACCTCTCCTCAGTGCAGTGTCATGCCCCAAGAATCCTTCCAGCACCTAGTTAAACGTATGCCTTCGAGAGTGTGTCATCAAGGCTAAGGGTGGGCCAACACAACATTGAATTACAGCGTTAGCGATGGAGGGCGCCACGATCTTGTACGTCATTTTCTGCCAGGTGTCCGGATGCTTTTGATCACATAGTGTATGAAACACGAAACGAGTACTTTAGCCCCCCTAATACCCATGTACTATCATTAGGAAGATTGAGTGCAAACTCGAACCTATGACACCCTCATTTTTCACTCCTTCACTAACATCTCGTTGCATGCTGTCCCTCTACAGCTCACATTAAGTCCTTCACGGCTAGAGTCACACGATAATTTAGATGTTTTCTGTGGTTGCTCCCGCCGCTGGTGATGGGGAAACTGGTGCACCGGAATATTCTTCTTCTGTGGCCTTGTTGTATCTGCATCAGCTGAAATACGTTGCTGCAGACTGTTATGGAGTCACAAGTCTGATGTGGTTAGCTGGTAGCTAAGTTGATCGTTGGTTGAGTTCCAAAAATTACTCACAAGATATTGCTGCTGAATAGTTCATAGAAACCTTGACTCTCATTTCAATTATGTACCCCACTCATACAGTTGTAGTCGGTGGTGACACATCTACCCTCAATATGCTGGAATGTTGGAAAAGTTATACGTTTAAAGCCGGCGGCAGGCATAAAATGGCATCCGAAATTGTACTGAATGCTTTCTCAGAAAATTATATTGCACAATTAGTTCACTATCCCACTAAGCGTAAATGGTTGCGAAAGCATATTTCACCTCTTAGCAACACATAATCCTAGACAAATAGTGAGTATCGTGACGAATACAGGGATTAGCGACGACAAGGCAGTTGCTGCTGGGCTGAATGCCGTAACACCTACAACCATCAAAAAGAAACGCAAAGTACATATATTTGAAAAAGCTGATAAGAGGCTCTTATCGCCGTTTTAAGAGACAGTCTTCACTCCTTCCGATCTAACCATGTAAGCTTATGAAAGTTGTGGAATGATTTCGTAGAGATAGTAGTGGCAGCAATTGAGGTATATGTACAACATAAATTAATAAGTGATGGTACTGATCCCTCATGGTAAACAAAACTGGTCAGATCGTTGTTGCGGAAGCAGCGAAAACAGAATGCCAAATTTAAAAGAGCCCAAAATCACGAAGACTGCCAAAGTTTCACAGTAGTTCGAAGTATAGCGCGTACTTCAGTGCGAGATGGTTTTAATAATTTCTATACCGAAACTCTTGTCTCGAAATTTGGCAGTAAACCCAAAGAGATTATGGTCATACATAAAGCACACTAGTGGCAAGAATCAATCAATACCTTCACTGCGCGATAACAACGGTGAAGTCACTGATGAGAGGGTCACTAAAGCAGAGTTATTAAAAACGGTTTTCCGAAACTCCTTCACTAAAGAAGACGAAGTAAATAATCCTGAATTCCAATCAAGAACAACTGCCAAGATGACAAACATAGAAGTAGATATCCACGGAATAACGAAGCAGCTTAAATCACTTAATAAAGGCAAGGCCTCCGGTCCAGATTGTATACCAGTCAAGTTCCTCTCAGAGTATGCTGATAAAATAGCTCCATATTTAGCAATTATATACAACCGCTCGCTCACAGATAGATCCGTACCTTGAAAGGGTACAGTACCGCGCGACATTGAAAATAGGTACAACATACTTCATTATTTTTGTCAGAACAACACATTTTTTTTTGTAAAATAACTCAATTTCAATTAATACAGCGAAGCCGGATACCAGTGTGGGAAAGAATGACAATTTATTTATTTAATTGATCACATGTGCACTCCTACAAAGTAAATCCCTACATCCAGTTTGGTGAGATCTGTGAAATGAATGAATGTATGGTCGTGTGCTAACCTGAGATAGTGAATGTGAATATATTATCATCTTTGAGACGATCCTTTGGCCACCTTTGGTGGGTCCAAAGAGATGAAATTTACCTGAGATTTGAGCGCCTGAAATGTGGCTGACCAATACAGTAGCAAGGTGCTCCCCCACTTCAGCTGAGGTGCGAGAGGACCTGAAGAACGGCCATGTTTCAGCACTCTGCCGCTGGATCTTGTGCTGTTAAGACCTGTTTTAGTTGTGCTCCGTAAAGACAAAAGAGTGGAGACATGGTATGCATGTGGAATATTTAAGAGTAGTTTGAAATAATAATTTCTCTATTTCAGGAACTTTTGTGGGGAGAATTAAATGTCAGGCAGGTAATATTAATGGGATTGTAGTAATCTTCGGAAGTGACCAACGGTCACAATGAAACCACGTGTAGCAATAAGTTGAAATACTTCCGTGTGCTTAAGTTAAGCTGAATTACTAGCGTGTGTACCATAAGTTGAAATATTTAAGAAATGGCGTGTGCAGGACTTGAAATTAGAGACGAGTTCTTCCACGTGGTGAGTACTGTGTGAGTCTCAATCTGTGTATGAGACAAAGGATAAAGAGAAGTACTCGTCCATGGTATCAGTTGAGGACTCGCGTGTGTGATGAATATGTTCTTAATATTACTTTGCGTGATATGATTCCGTGTGACGCTAGATTCAAACTCTGAGAGAGAAGCAAGGTGAGTCGGCCATCTATCCAGCAACGCCACTTGGCTTCCATTGCACAGGAAGACGTGCATATATTTCCAGAGTTCATAGTAGGAAAGTAGAATTACAAAGTGGGACAGTGTCGTGTGAAACTGGGATAAATACTAATTGAAGTGGGAAAGCTGAAAGTGATAGTGTTGTGACTATTTATTGTATTGTATTCCATGTTGTAATGTGGTGTATGTCATGTAATTCGGGTATGTGTGGTTTGCATGGGAGAGTAGCAAGGTAGTTTCAAAAGATTAGTAGGTTATGCTTGTTCCTTCTGTACCGCTCGATCTGGAGGAAAGTTTCGTGATGATGATTGTGAGAGTCGAAGTGTGAGGTATAATAAAAGATCCACCATCCTATCCAGAAAGTGCACTGTAGCGTTAAATAATTACGAGACCATAAGGTAGAGAATCACCAATGTAAAGCCATGCCCACTGGGCGGAATTTCTCATGTGTTACTGTTGTAGGTTATAGAATTTGTGTGTTTAGGTTATAGAATTTATCGGAATAAACAAGATAGTGAAAAGAAAAAGATTGGTGGACTTTCCCTTCGAATTGTATGTTGTCATGATGTCCCAAATTTATAATGTGTGCGCCATTCATATTCTGTGCGGTGGCCACGTGTTGATAAAAGCCGTTAAATAAAAGACAAAAAGAAAATGTGGTATTGCCAGTGCGTAGTGAACAGTCAGAGTTCTGTAAATCACTGATAGTCAGATGTGCGTTTCCGTTGCGTATTATTCATACAGGAGGATAATTTGTAACTTAATTGTGAGTACGAGAGTTCATGTTACTCGATAAATAAGAATGAATCCACTCGCTTGGCAGACCACTCATCTTGCAGGCCTGACTACTAGATGCCACAGTATGAGCAAGGCATGTGGGTGCCTCTCAACCTAAAGACTGGAAAACTGCTAAAGTCACACCAATACCCAAAAAGAGAAGAACAGTAATTCGTAGTATTACAGGTCCATAACACTAACGTCGATTTGCAATAGGGTTTTGGAACATATACTGTATTCGAACAGTATGAAGTACCTGGAAGAAAACGATGTATTGACACATAGTCAGCACGGATTTAGAAAAGGTCGTTCTTGCGAAACACAACTAGCTCTTTATACCTATCAAATAATGAGTGCTATCGACAGAGGATGTCAAATTGATTCCGTATTTTTAGATTCCCAGAAGGTTTTCGACACCGTTCCTCACAACCGTCTTCTTACCAAACTGCGTGCCTATGGAATTATGCGACTGGATTTGTGATTTCCTGTCAGAGAGGCCACAGTTCGTAGTAATAGACGGAAAGCCGTCGAGTAAAACAGAAGTAATATCCGGCGTTCCCTAAGGAAGTTTATAGGCCTTCTATTGTTCCTGTTTACTTTATGTTACACGTAATTTAATTTACTTTTTGTTACGGCCACGATGATCTCATGTTTTACTTAATTACGATACATTTACATCTTTAGCACTTAGCAGCCCGATTTCCAACATTTAAGATACCATTCCTAATCTCCCACTATCCACTGTTGACGTGTATGCTCATCCAACGTCCCAGGTTATAACGTGAACAACACAGTTTAGTGCGTAGCTGTGTTTTACAACTTTCATCGTCAGTGAGTGACAGCAGGGCGGACTGTTGTAAGGCTTAGTTGTTTTCAACCAAATATCTCACCAGACTACGAGTGGAACAGAGGTAATCTCAATTGGAAATATTTTGAACTGTTAAGTCCACGACTCCAGAATATCAGTATGTGACACGCATTAAAGATATGCAAGTGTAATGAACGTACAACTTGCCACACAATCATGGTAAACCTAACCTACGATCTAGGAGTATAGCTGTTTCTCACGAAGTACATATGATGTATACAGAAACAGCACGACGACTATCTATTTATGACATCACTTTTAGGATCTGAATGGATGACATTCTACTTGTTTTCTGCTGTAGCAGATCACGGATGATTCACGCGGCACTTCCTGGCGGTGTTCATACTGTACACCATAATCACGCAGCTAATAGGATTCACAGAAAATTTATCTATACTTAGAATGAACCTGCTAACAAAATTATTTTGTGATAAGTTGTCGGATAGTATACCTTCGTCGGCCATCTTTATCAAGAACAAGCAGGAAAGTTTTGAAAGGACTTTCGCGACTGCACACACATTTATTTAATCAGATCGATGGTATGACAGATATGCACATTTGACTTCAGTGGGAGACGACAGTCGTATATAATGCTGCGTTACATATACAGGGTGTTTCAAAAATGTCCGGTATATTTGAAACGGCAATAAAAACTAAACGAGCAGCGATAGAAATACACCGTTTGTTGCAATATGCTTGGGACAACAGTACATTTTCAGGCAGACAAACTTTCGAAATTACAGTAGTTACAATTCTCAACAACAGATGGCGCTGCGGTCTGGGAAACTCTATAGTACGACATTTTCCACATATCCACCATGCGTAGCAATAATATGGCGTAGTCTCTGAATGAAATTACCCGAAACCTTTGACAACGTGTCTGGCGGAATGGCTTCACATGCAGATGAGATGTACTGCTTCAGCTATTCAATTGTTTCTGGATTCTGGCGGTACACCTGGTCTTTCAAGTGTCCCCACAGAAAGAAGTCACAGGGGTTCATGTCTGGCGAATAGGGAGGCCAATCCACGCCGCCTCCTGTATGTTTCGGATAGCCCAAAGCAATCACACGATCATCGAAATATTCATTCAGGAAATTAAAGACGTCGGCCGTGCGATGTGGCCGGGCACCATGTTGCATAAACCACGAGGTGTTCGCAGTGTCGTCTAAGGCAGTTTGCACCGCCACAAATTCACGAAGAATGTCCAGATAGCGTGATGCAGTAATCGTTTCGGATCTGAAAAATGGGCCAATGATTCCTTTGGACGACATGGCGGCCCAGACCAGTACTTTTTGAGGATGCAGGGACGATGGGACTGCAACATGGGGCTTTTCGGTTCCCCATATGCGCCAGTTCTATTTATTGACGAAGCCGTCCAGGTAAAAATAAGCTTCGTCAGTAAACCAAATGCTGCCCACATGCATATCGCCGTCATCAATCCTGTGCACTATATCGTTAGCGAATGTCTCTCGTGCAGCAATGATAGCGGCGCTGAGGGGTTGCCGCGTTTGAATTTTGTATGGATAGAGGTGTAAACTCTGGCGCATGAGACGATACGTGGACGTTGGCGTCATTTGGACCGCAGCTGCAACACGACGAACGGAAACCCGAGGCCGCTGTTGGATCACCTGCTGCACTAGCTGCGCGTTGCCCTCTGTGGTTGCCGTACGCGGTCGCCCTACTTTTCCAGCACGTTCATCCGTCACGTTCCCAGTCCGTTGAAATTTTTCAAACGGATCCTTTATTGTATCGCTTTTCGGTCCGTTGGTTACATTAAACCTCCGTTGAAAACTTCGTCTTGTTGCAACAACACTGTGTTCTAGGCGGTGGAATTCCAACACCAGAAAAATCCTCTGTTCTAAGGAATAAACCATGTTGTCTACAGCACACTTGTACGTTGTGAACAGCACACGCTTACAGCAGAAAGACGACGTACAGAATGGCGCGCCCACAGACTGGGTTGTCTTCTATATCTTTCACATCACTTGCAGCGCCATCTGTTGTTGAAAATTGTAACTACTGTAATTTCGAAAGTTTGTCCGCCTGAAAATGTACTGTTGTCCCAAGCATATTGCAACAAACGGTGTATTTCCATCGCTGCTCGTTTAGTTTTTATTGCCGTTTCAAATATACCGGTCATTTTTGAAACACCCTGTAGATAAAAATCTTAATAAACACAGTGTTTCGCAATGACCTATTATTGAATGGATCAGACTTATAAAACTCGGAAAGGAAAATGAATGTATCATTATCAGCGACTAGCCGTACTGTCAGCTGTGATTCATAGACAGAAATTTACATCCAGAATGACTGTGTTCGTGAACCGTATGCAGTGTTGAATGGAGGTTCGCAGGTGCAAACGTAAGCATGTGGGCAAATACGCAGGCAGACACACAATGCCCAGCTTCCTGTCGTTACAGGTCGTTGGCCGCAACACGCGGATGGCGGAACTCGCGCACTCGCGTATACACTAGTAGCGGCATACGAGCTACTGCAGCGCAATAGGCACGTGGCCAGTGTGTAAGTACGGTACCGCCCACGCACTGTGGAACTACAAAGATTGTGCCCACGTGCATGTGCCGAGTACTGCGCTCCGTTCAGCTGAATGTACGAACTACTACCCACTAAAGGGAACTTAGCACTACGGCTGAGTGAGATGAGTGAATTGGGCGACGAAGGGAGTAGAAAACTGACACAGCTCTGCCAAGAACTTCAAAGTATTGGGAATAACAGCAAAGCAGTTGCAAGGCACATGTTTATAAGATCAAAAATGGTTCAAATGGCTCTGAGCACTATGGGACTCAACTGCTGTGGTCATAAGTCCCCTAGAACTTAGAACTACTTAAACCTAACTAACCTAAGGACAGCACACAACACCCAGCCATCACGAGGCAGAGAAAATCCCTGACCCCGCCAGGAATCGAACCTGGGAACCCGGGCGGGAAGCGAGAACGCTACCGCACGACCACGAGATGCGGGCTATAAGATCTTGATCATGGTTTCTACAGTTTTAAAACTGTCTTCTTCAGAAAATATTGTACGTAGAATCACGTTATTTGTATCCAAAATGTGAGTCGTTGACTCTGCCTGGTACATACGCGTATCATGCACTTGATCAGTATTTAAAATACGTGCTCTAAAAGTAGTAGCTCTCTAATGAGCTTTGTCTTAAGACTTCTTAAGATTGGACATTACAGGCAACAGTGTCTAGTGTGCCACTTAACAAATCTGTATATATATATGACATTAAATATAAAACGTGTCATTGGATCCAACAGAGCGTAAATATGCCACGTACAGAACACGCGCCGACTGTCACTGAAGCTCTTTCGTTAACACTTCCTAAAGCGCAGTCTCGTTTAAAATCTTACGTACCTCTACTGCTTTCTTTCCATTCTTCCAACCTGTTGAGAGTAAAGCAGGTGTAATATCCATAAAACCACTCACGAGAAGACGGGCCAAAAAAACCTGCAAATCCTCTTCTAGTAGGACAGCTCTATGGTTCGCTAAGAATAATAATGGTTCAAATGGCTCTAAGCACTATGGGAATTAACATCTGAGGTCATCAGTCCTCTAGACTTAGAACTACTTAAACCTAAACTAAGGACATCACAGACAGACATGCCCGAGGCAGGATTCGAAACTGAGACCGTAGCAGCAGCGCGGTTCCGGACTGAAGCGCCTAGAACCGCTCGGCCACAGCAGCCAGCTAAGAAAAATATTAATGGAATTTTCATCTTCATGGCAATTCAAGATTTCTCGGAGAATTTCATTGTGATTTCTTTCCGCGTTATCAGCCAAATCGTGGCGTCGTGTTGCTTGAACGTTCCTGCGAGTTTCTTATTCGTCATCTTCGAGCGAAGTCTTGGGTTACTGTTCAGTTTGTATCTTTATAGCCGCCAGTCCGTAGACTCCTCACCGAGCCCCTAAATCAAACGCATGCCTCCGGAAGAATTATCCCAGCCTATTGATGTGGTAGCTGGAGGGTGGAGGCACACGAGGTGGAACGGATTCTGGCTATTGAGTCCTGGTGCTGCCTGTCTTTTCCGCCAGCTGTCTTCACCACTTTCTAGTCTTAGTATTCCATTCTTCGACGTCACGTCTCTGTTCACATGGGTACTGGTAGAGGATTCTATGGTACTATTTCAGAATCATATCGACAGCGACATGGTAAACTGTTTCGACACACCCTCACCGCAATCTCCTTCCCGTGTAGTTGCACGTTTCGGAAAGGGATAGGTCAAGTCGCCATGGGATCCCCTCTAGCGACAGGCGTTGCTAACCTGTACACGGAACACTTCGAGGAAACTGCTCTCGAAACCAAGCCAAAGGAGGCTACAGATATGTGGTTGACATGTTCGTGGTTTGGGTACATGTTGAAGAAAACCTACAAGAGTTCCTGCGTCCCTTTAACAGCATAGTTAACATCAAGTTCCTCATGGAGGTGGAAAAAAAACCGGATTTCTACTGATTGGGACATTCTGGTACAGAAAAACCCTGATAGACGCTGGGACATTCTATCTTCAGGTAGAAGACATGCACGGACCTGCACCTAAAATCCAATAGCTACCTCCATCCTGTGCAACACAAGTCTGCGCACACCACCCTCGTACACAGAGCGTCAGCCGTGCACTACAAGGGAAGTCTGCCATCAGGTTACAGCGTCTGCACCAAATAGTTCGCAACAATAGCTACTCGAGTATGTTGATAAAAGAAATGATTGAGGAGAAGACAGCAAGCGAGTGGCATTCCTTCCGTTGGCACGGCCGCCTAATACCTAGGTTGCCAGGATAATGGAGAAACACGACATAAAAACCGTTTTCGCTCAATAATTAAAATCAAGAAATGTTTATCAAAGAATTTTTTTCTTTATTCAGTTCAAGATATTGAGAGATGATTCATACACATTCGGGTAAATAAATAATGATGTCCTAGTCCGGGGTGGAACTTCATACACACGCAATACGCTTCAAATTTCAATATAACAATAGAAACAGAAACATTAAATGAGCCATTATGTAACGATGAGAGATTAAGTGACAAAATCTCTTTCCTTTTCAATGTGCTACTACTGTTGCCTTTCTACATATCGGTGTTCTGCACAGCTCGATCCTTCAGCATAATAAATGATGTAATGATAAATATTTGCACTCGCGGTTATTTTTATAGTTAATTCTGCGGTTGGAGTGGGCTGTTACGACTCACCGAACAGGCAGAGACTTTTAAGCTAACTACCAACCGATCTGGTAATGTGAGTCCCAATGGATTTTCGTTTCCTGTATTTGCCTTAAAACAACGGAAGCCTTCCGAAAATTTTAGACAGTACCACGAGATGAGAATTATTATTAGATTAACACCGTGAGTGATTGTCCCAGACAAAAAATTCTTTAGTCTAATGTGTGGTCTTCAGAGACCAGGGGCAACGTCTCGTTGAGGTAGCCATCCTGGTAGCAGTTCCTTTCTGTCTCTGGGCATCATTTTGTTGCAGATATTCGATTTTCTACACTTCGTAGTACGGATGTTCTAAGCCTCCTTCTTTATTTTTACCCGAGGATTTTACCGTAAAGTTACTTATTATGACACTGTCATGTCGAAATAGCTGCCAATTAATTTAGTTTTTCTTCTCTGTGTCATGTTAATCAAAGTCCCTTAAATTCTTCTAGTACATGTTCAATTTTTTTTGCTGTACATTTATTTCAGTCTAACATTTTGTGGCTCTTTTACACGTACGCAACTCTTCTGCCTGTCCCTTAGCCCCTAAGATCACCTAACCTCAGACCTTTTCTACCTGACGTCGTCGCAAGAAGTGTACAGCGGGCTTGTTCATGTGGTTGTTGAAACGCAATAGCGAATTGTACAATATAATGTAGCATTACGAGACGATTTAAGGGTGTAAGCAAGAATTCGTAGCTCACTGCGGAGACGAATTCAGTATTGCATCCAAATGCTAGGACGACTCTTCAACAGGTTAGGTGTTGCAGCACAGTATTTAACGTACTGAAATGTATATCGTATATTTTCATCAGTCTCAGTTCTCGCCGTGAATTGTAATACGCCGTCTACACCGAAAATAGCTCTTCACTAACAGTCATTACAAAATGCTTTCGGCTTCTAAGTATGTTATCCTAACGCAGATCATGACAGTGTTTTGTGGGCTGTCAAGTACTGGTACAAAAGTAACCGTAACGACAGCTTACGCCACGCTGTCTAGAAAAGAGAGAATTCTTACTGAGTTTCTACCAACCGCATTTAGTTAAATTCATCAGAAATGCATGAAATTCAGCCTTGGTTCGAGGACTCCAATACTCAATTAAGGGCCTTTGATTGTAGTAAGTTATCAATCAATTGCAAAATGCATGTTAGGGTTGAAAAATGAGCACAAACACAGTTGCACACTCCTTAGTAGTGAAGTCTGTACCTGCGACGTGCTCCATTTGTTTTCTGTGTTCGCCTGTCTGGAAATGAACGGCCTGGGACTGGGATTGGAGTAGATCTGTCAGAGACGACACTTTCCGCGTACCTTCTGGTTCGTGCTTCTCTGTTAGTATGGGTGGGGGCTTGTATAAGGTGTCTGAGACTCAGTCACATACACATTCTGTTTCTTTCCGTGTTTTTGAACACTTGCACTCGCCGCCTTAAAATTGCCAACAAGGATTTGGAAAAAGGACTGTATCCCAGACTTTGGATCGTCATTCACCATTTATTGCACACAAAAGATTTATTCATAAAAGGTTTCAGAATGAGAATATAAAGGTTCTTTAAATTCGAACAAGGTTTATGATTTTAAAACAAGAAATCAACAGTATAAAGCTTTCAGATATAAATACAAGAATTTAAATTAAAGAACCATCAAAATTTGTTTGGTTGATCTTAACAAGAGCATCACGGATGGCAAGAGGTCAGTAAGTAACATTTAATTTCACATGAACCAATTGATGACAGTTTTAGCAATTAATAAAGTGTCTAACCGATAATGATGTTCCCCCAAAATTTATTTACAACAGATAGAAAGCCTCAAGGGCTAATAATGATTCGCCCGTGAAGGAACAATATTATGGCCATAAAGGCCAAGAACTCGAGTCATGAAAACAAGGGGATCGCAACCCCTGCTTATTAAAATAATTTTGAACAATACGTGATAATCGCTATTAGCCGGGGCAAGTGACACCCTTATTCTTACACTTCTGGCCATTAAAATTGCTACAACACGAAGATGACATGCTACAGACGCGAAATTTAACGGACAGGAAGAAGATGCTGTGATATGCAAATGATTAGCTTTTCAGAGCATTCACACAAGGTTGGCGCCGGTGGAGACACCTACAACGTGCTGACATGAGGAAAGTTTCCAAGCGATTTCTCATACACAAACAGCAGTTGACCGGCGTTGCCTGGTGAAACGTTGTTGTGATGCCTCGTGTAAGGCGGAGAAATGCATACCATCACGTTTCCGGCTTTGATAAACGTCGGATTGTAGCCTATCGTATCGCAACACTGCTGCTCGCATTGGTCGAGATACAATGACTGTTAGCAGAGAATGGTGGGTTCAGGAGGGTAATACGGAACGCCGTGTTGGATCCCAACGGTCTCGCATCACTAGCAGTAGAGATGACAGGCATCTTACCCGCATGGCTGTAACGGATGGTGCAGCCACGTCTCGATCCCTGAGTCAGCAGATGGAGACGTTTGCAAGACTACAATCATCTGCACGAACAGTTCGACGACGTTTGCAGCATCACGGACTATCAGCTCGGAGACCATAGCTGGAGTTACCCTTGACGCTGCATCACAGACAGGAGCGCCTGCACTGGTGTACTCAACGACGAACCTGGGTGCACGAATGGCAAGACGTAAATTTTTCGTATGAACCCAGGTTCTGTTTACAGCTTCATGATGGTCGCATCCGTGTTTGGCGACATCGCGGTAAACGCACATTGGAAGCGTGTATTCGTCATCTCCATACTGGCGTATAATCCGGCGTGATGGTATGGGGTGCCATTGGTTACAAGTCTCGGTCACCTCTTGTTCGCACTGACGGCACTTTGAACAGTGGACGTTACATTTCAGATGTATTGCGACCCGTGGCTCTACCCTTCATTCGATCCCTGCGAAACCCTACATTTCAGCAGGATAATGCAGGACCGCATGTTGCAGGTCCTGTATGGGCCTTTCTGGATACAGAAAATATTCGACTGCTGCCCTGGCCAGCACATTCTCCAGATATCTCACCAATTGAAAACGTCTGGTCAATGGTGGCCGAGCAACTGGCTCGTAACAATACGCCACTCACTACTCTTGATGAACTGTGGTATCATGTTGAAGCTGTATGACCAGCTGTACCTATATACGCCATCCAAGCTCCGTTTGACTCAATGCCCAGGCGTATCAAGGCCATTATTATGGTCAGAGGTGGTTGTTATGGGTACTGATTTCTCAGCATCTATGCACCCAAATTGCGTGAAAATGTAATCACATGTTTTAGTATAATATATTTGTCCAATACCCGTTTATCATCTGCATTTCTTCTTGATGTAGCAATTTTAATGCCCAGTAGTGTCGTTAACACCACGGGCTACATTCTTCTTGCTCACTAACAAGTTTAAGAAAGCATTAACATATAAACCCTTTCTTCTTTAAGAAATATAAAAATTCAACGACAAGAAAAAGAATATACCAACCTAAGTATATATACAGAAGGTGTGGTAATATAAAAAAAATTAGAATCTTTTTCTGTGACATGGACTCAAATGATCACTTGGAGAGCACAAGCTATTAAAACAAAGACAGCAAAATTGCAAAGTTGTGTCAAAGACTCTGAGGGTTAGTACAAGGCAGTTACAAATTACCTTTTATATGAATTCCGTGCACGGAGTGGGCTCCGGTAATACCGTCGCACACAGCGGTAGACACAGTTAATGGCTCGCTAGCCCGACTGTTTGACAGCCGGCGCAGGGACAAACAGTGTACGGCTAGACTACGGGCGTGCGAGACAAGGATCTCAAGCTCCGCAAGGCCGGCAAGCAATCAATACCTGGAGTACGGAGCATACATAAAAATGGTTCAAATGGCTCTGAGCACTATGGGAGTTAACATCGTCCGCAGCTCGTGGTCGTGCGGTAGCGTTCTCGCTTCCCACGCCCGGGTTCCCGGGTTCGATTCCCGGCGGGGTCAGGGATTTTCTCTGCCTCGTGATGACTGGGTGTTGTGTGCTGTCCTTAAGTTAGTTAGGTTTAAGTACTTCTAAGTTCTAGGGGACTGATGACCATAGATGTTAAGTCCCATAGTGCTCAGAGCCATTTGAACCATTTTTTTTGGAGTTAACATCTGTGGTCATCGGTCCCCTAGAACTTAGAACTACTTAAATCTAACTAACCTAAGGACGTCACACAACACTCAGTCATCACGAGGCAGAGAAAATCTCTGACCCCGCCGGGAATCGAACCCGGGAACCCGGGCGCGGGAGCATACATAAGTAAATATTAAATTGCGAGGACACCATCCGCCTGCACACGAAGTCAAATTAACACAACTAAACCCAGAACACCCCAATGACCCCTTACGTGACGTTGAGACGTGGTACTCACTGGAATTAAGGGAAAGGTGGAAGGGAGGACCCACTAATATAACGTTCTTTTCACACAGCCCGTTTATATAACAAGATATTATCCAACCGCAATTTAATTTTTTTACAAAACGAACAAATTTACAAAATTCTTTTAACCTTGGACCATAAGATGAATAGGCTTTTGCAAAAGAAATCGAAACAGTAAACAACATCACAGTGATTACAAGACGGCCGGACCTGCAGCCCGCCCATTATCGGGTGGAACAGCGGTGTTTGTTACCGTGCTGGACACAGTCTCTCTTATTAAATGCCCTTCTGCAACACGCGAAACTACATAAGCACCATTGATGACAAGAGTGTTTCAATTACTCAAAACAGATGACGTAACTTTTAATTAAAGCTGTATGTCCAAAAGTTCGGAGTTAAGATGCGCACCTATGCTTAAAGGTTAAACAGATTAGGTACGAACATGACAATGATAAGACTTACCTCAAAGCAACCAACCTCTTAACTTCAATCGACAATCAAGGTGCGACTGGGTCCCAAACCGTCCCTTTTGACAACCTTATTTGACTAAAGCACTGGTGACAGTCAGTTATTACAAGAGAACTCACTCGGCGGAATCACAAGATCCAGCTAAAACACATCAATAATGACCCGGTCTTTCGAACACAGCAACGCACAACTCAGTGCAAACAGGCTGTTCAGGTTATAACTAATGACTGAGAAATACAATTATAATCAAAGAATTGAACCTGTTAACATCTAGATCTAACCACAAGGCCCCTGTTTTGTTTAATGGCAACTTGTGCCTTAGTACAATTATTCCGGCTGTATTTACGACCAGGAGCTGATTCATTAGAACATCAGTGATCGGGTATAAACCAGAAAGGAAACGCAATATAAAAGCGGGACAAATTTTTAAATGACAACTAGTGTCTTAGTACAATACTAAGGCCTATATTTACGACCAAAGAGCCAGCCGCTGTGGCCGAGCGGTTGCAGGCGTTTCAGTCCGGAACCTCGCTGCTGCTAAGGTCGCAGGTTCGAATCCTGCCTTGGGTTCAAAATGGTTCAAATGGCTCTGAGCACTATGGGACTTAACATCTGTGGTCATCAGTCCCCTAGAACTCAGAACTACTTAAACCTAACTAACCTGAGGACATCACACACATCCATGCCCGAGGCAGGATTCGAACCTGCGACCGTAGCAGTCGCGCGGTTCCGGACTGAGCGCCTAGAACCGCTAGACCACCGCGGCCGGTTGCTGCCTTGGGCATGGGTGTGTTTGATGTCCTTAGGTTAGTTAGGTTTAACTAGTTCTAAGTTCTAGGGGATTGATGACCACAGCAGTTGAGTCCCATAGTGCTCAGAGCCATTTGAACCATTTGGACTGATGACCTCAGATGTTGTCCCATAGTGCTTAGAGCAATTTGAACCATTTGAACGACCAAAGAGCCGACTGAGTATACCTCCGAGGGGCGTGTACAAACCAGAAAATAAGGAGGGCAGGTAGATAATGAAACATATCACCATGAGGATTACAGAATGTTACTCCCTCTTATCAGCAAGCAGTTCCATGGATCCACGGTGCGTCGAGGCGGCTACTGAGTGGTGCCGATAAAAGCCAGGTAGAAGAGGGCAGCCAGGCCACGAGCGGTCATCCGACACGAATGTTGCCAAACAACCGACGGGATGTCGGCCTGCTGCTTGTAGTCGACGCTGACCCCGAAGAAGTACCCGGTATCTTTGCTCTGCGCAAGCCCTTCTTGCGCAGTTCGTGGTATTGACCGCTCGGACCTAATGACCATCTCTTGTTGCGATGCTACTGCCCGTCCTCAAACTTCGTGCCTCTCTCTCTCTCTGTCGAGCCAGCGAACCCCGTATATATATATCGGCAAGCAAAGACTTCTAAGGACACAACAACCCACAGCTACCAACTTTTCCTCGCCGCGCGGTACTAGCCCAGCGGTCTAAGGCGCTGCAATCATAGACTGTGCGGCTGACCCCGGCCGAGGTTCGAGTCCTCCCTCGGGCATGGGTATGTGTGTTTGTCCTTAGGATAATTTGGGTTAAGTAGTGTGTAAGCTTAGGGACTGATGACCCTAGCAGTTAAGTCCCATAAGATTTCACGAACATTTGACAACTTTTCCTTATAGATATTGGCAATAGGGTAGCCGATACTACCCTTGAGCCAGTGGTGGCAGACAGAACAGTCTACTAATTCAATGGCGCCACGGTTCAGCGGTGACACAGTTTCAACTGAGTTCACAAAATGTAAGTTAGCAACACATGGGCGTCAAAACCACATTTAAATTCGCCATTAAACTAGTTCACAAAATATCCAGTCATAAATCTGCCTTTCAGTCCGGTGCAGAAGCTACACTCAAAACTCCTCAGACAATATCTGGTGAAACAGCAAGGGTATCGAATATGACCTCTGCTCGGTAATACACAGTGTCACCTGGAACAGACTAAATAACAGTGCTGAGGGATGGTAAAATAACAAATACCCACAATGATCACAGATCTCCAGTGTAACAGTGTCAGTGAAATAACTAGAACGCTGGTGCAGATAACTTGAATTACTGTTCAACGCCACACTGAACTTAACGGATCGTAAAACCGGCTCCCCCAATAAGTCATAAATATGAATTCAGAGTCGAGAAGCAAACATCCAACTGCGCTTAAAACAACTTCAGGTTAAACACACCAGCAGATATAGAGGCCAGAAAACATGTACAAATAAAACGACGTAAGCACGGGAAAACCACTTTAAAACGTTTGCAAGAGTCCACGATTGACAGCATTAACTCTCCAGTTGGCAGATAAGTGAACCAGGTTCAAATAGCAACGACGGTCAACGGCCACCAAGCGCCTAGGCTCTCCCGCTAGCCCACTACACACCGCAAGTAACTGCCGACGACGGCCAAATCGACAGTCACTGCGTCAGGCACTTGCTGGGCTCCTACTGCTCTCACCTCTCTACAGTGACTCCTTTTTCTGTCCACCAGAGGGCGTCTCCTCGAGCTCGAGTGGCAATCGACGACAAAAGATCAAAACAGAGGTCAAGGGTCGATATCCAGAGAACCACCACGGCTCAGTACTGTCTCCAAACTGTACTAATATAGGGGTGATCCCCAGCACCCCAAGAAATACTAAGTTTTTCGGGAGGAACGTACCACAACAAGGAGCACCATATCAGGACATAGACTGTTCACTTCCTGCGGACTGGTGCCCTGGCGATATGAGTATTTTCTCTTCAGTTCGTATTCGTGTGCCAGGTGGCACACAGAAAAGCTTCCAGGACTCTAAAACGCCGCTTCCTCGGCCTGCTCTGGCATGTTGGGCAATGAAAACGGGTCACTAAATATAAGCCTGAAAGTTTTCCTTGTCAAATGGTTCATCAATCTTTTAACTAATTTGGTGCGGATCGCCATGACTTAAATTCCTGTGCCAATCTCTTCATTTCAAAGTACTGCTTGCACTCTACATCCTCAATTATTTTTTGAACATATTCCAGTTTCTGTGTTCTCCTATAGTTTTACGCTCTACATCTCGCCGTAGTACTTCTGAAGGTACTCCCTTTTGTCTTAACACGACCTATCGTCTGTTCCTTCATTTTTTTAGCGTTTTTCCGTATGTTTCATAACTCACTGATACAGCACAGAACTTCGTCATTTTGCCGGCCGAAGTGGCCGAGCGGTTCTAGGCGCCACAGTCTGGAACCGCGCGACCGCTACGGTCGCAGGTTCGAATCCTGCCTCGGGCATGGATGTGTGTGATGTCCTTATGTTAGTTAGGTTTAAGTAGTTCTAAAATTCTAGGGGACTGATGACCTCGGAAGTTAAATCCCATAGTGCTAAGAGCCAGAGCCACTTCGTCATTTACTGTCTTATTAGTCAACATAATTTTCAACCTCCTTCGGTAGCACTATACATCTAAGGCTTGGTGTCCCTTCTCTTTTGGCTTTCCCGTAGTGCAGGGTCACTTTCGTAGAGTGCTATGTTCTAAACGTACAACTTGGGAATTTTCTCCCTCAGATTAAGACGAATGTCTGATACTAGTAATCATCTCTTGGCCTGTAATTCCGTCTTTGCCTCAGCTAGTCTGCTTTCTTTTATGTCTACCGTGCTGCGTCCTTCATGTTTATTTTACTTCCAAAGCTACAGAATACTTTAACTTCATCTGCTTGGTAACCATTATTACTGACGTTAGATTTATCGTTAAACTCTTTTCTACTACTCTTCATTACTTTAACCTTCTCCGGTTTACCCTCAATCTGTATTCGGTACTCATCATACCGTGCATTCTCTTCAACAGGCTTTGCGTCCCTTTCCACTTTCGCTGAAGAAAGCAATGTCATCAGCTGATCCTCCTATCGGTATACTTTCAACCAAAATTTTGATTTCGCCCTTCAAAGTTTCTTTTATATCCATCATTGCTTCTTCGACGACTACACTGAACAGTAGGGGCGAAAGGCTGTATCCCTATCTTAAACCATTTTTAATCCTAGCGCTTCGTTCTTAGTCCTCCATTCTTATATTTCCCTCTTGGTTTTTGTAAATATTGTATTTAGGCGTTCCCCTGCAGCTTGCTCCCATTTTTCTGCAAATTTTGAAAATTTTGCACTATTTTACGTTGTTGAAAGGTTCTCTCTTCCTCAAATCCTATGAAACTGCCATGATTTTCGTTTAGTCTCCCATCCATCGTCAAACACGACGTCAGAATTGCCTCAGTGATGCCTTCGCAATTTCTAAAGCAAAACTGACCCACACTTCGTGCTTTCCCCATTAAAATGATTTTCTAACCAAAGATAAAAAATTAAAATTATTTTTAGTCTCACAGTTGAATTAAACTGCTTATGAACTGAATATTTCAAAACCTTGGTTAAAAATATAGTTCTGAGCAAAAGGCTTTGCTAGTTTGGGGCAGACTACCTAAGAAGCTTCCTACAACACTCCAAAACTATTTCATAGTCATTGCTACAATCAACTGACGTGCACTATTTAGTTACCGATCAGACAGTTTCACACAGGTGTGCTGTAACATTACTAAACAAACTTAATTTAAAGGACGTGGAAACTTGAAACCATCACTGTAGTGACACATTATAACTAAATTCTAAAGGAATTGTTATTCTTAGTTTGAGTCAGGCAGCAGCAGCCGGCCGAGACCAACGCAGCAACAGGGAAGTAACCGATTTTGTAACTTTTACGAGTCCCTAATCAAGAGCGAATTGTATAATTTCATATGTGTGCTTCGATAGTTTAGTATCTTGAGTTTTTGCGTATTAATTTAATATGTGAAAGCTACAGTTCTCGCGTTTTCTTTTCCGTCGGAAAGTTAACCGATTTTGTAACGTATTACGATAGTCTAATCAGGGGCGAATTATTTAGTTTCACCTGAGTGCTTCGATAATTATCTTTTAAATCTCTCCGTATTAATCCAATTTATTAGACACAATTCCCTTGTTTTCGTCAGCGTCTACAGTAGAATTCCGCAGCACGTGCCGATAGTCTGCTATCTGGGCAGTGCAATTTTACACGGTCTTTAGTATGGATAGGGACGGTGATTGCTGTGTGTGGATGTGACCTGAGTTGGTGACACTTCGCTCTCAACTGTGACGGCTTCTATTGCACAGCCTGAGGCTGTAGTGGATGGCCACAGCTGTTGTTGGCTCGCCGTGGGCATCCAGATGATGTCCAGCACGTCCGAGTCTTCCGATCGATCCTCATCAGCGGCCAGCCCAGTTACTGAGTGCACTGGGGTTGACCCCTCACCTGTGGTCGAGTGGGAGGTCGCCCCAGGGCGTAGCAGGCGGCGAAAGACGTCCCAGGGGGCCGCACGTAAGGCCTACCCGGTTAGTGTGACAAACAGGTTCCAGGTGCTGTGTGTGGCTGACACTGTTGTTCAGCCAGATTCTGTTGCCTGTCCTGTTTCAGAGGAAACCACTCAGTGTACAAGATCTGGGCAACCAAAGAAGGTGAGATTATTAATAGCTGGGAGCTCCCACGTTAGGTGCGTTATGGGACCCATTAGGGACATGGCTGCCAAGAAGGGGAAGAAAGCCATTGTGCATTACATGTGCATACTGGGTGGAGTCATTCCAGACGTGGAACGGGTCCTTCCGGACACCATGAACAGCACAGGGTGCAGCCAACAACTGGTGGTGGCTCACGTCGGTACCAATGATGCGTGTCACTTTAGATCAGAAGAGATTCTCTCTGGTTTCGAGTAGCTAACCGAAGTGGTAAAGGTTACCAATTTCGCTTGCGAGATGAAAGCAGAGCTGACCATTTGCAGCATAGTCGACAGGACCAGTTGCACACCTTTGGTACAGAGCCGAGTGGTGGGTCTGAATCAGAGGCCCAGACGGTGCTGTGATATTGTTTCCTACAGATTCCTCGACTTGCGCCATGGAGTGGCTGGGTTTCAGGTTCCGCTGAATAGGTCAGAAGTCCACTACACGCAGAAGGCGGCTACTCGGGTTGCAGGGGCCGTGTGGCGTGGACTGGGCGATTTTTTAGGTTAGAGGGTCTCGGGAAAACACGAAAAGGACTTCAGAAACAAAGGGTGGAGGCCGCACGCAGGAAGAGCGTAGATACAGGAGCCATCGGAATAACAGTTGTAAATTGTCGTAGCTCCAAGCACTAATAGAAAGCACTGACGCTGAATTCGTTATACACTCCTGGAAATGGAAAAAAGAACACATTGACACCGGTGTGTCAGACCCACCATACTTGCTCCGGACACTGCGAGAGGGCTGTACAAGCAATGATCACACGCACGGCACAGCGGACACACCAGGAACCGCGGTGTTGGCCGTCGAATGGCGCTAGCTGCGCAGCATTTGTGCACCGCCGCCGTCAGTGTCAGCCAGTTTGCCGTGGCATACGGAGCTCCATCGCAGTCTTTAACACTGGTAGCATGCCGCGACAGCGTGGACGTGAACCGTATGTGCAGTTGACGGACTTTGAGCGAGGGCGTATAGTGGGCATGCGGGAGGCCGGGTGGACGTACCGCCGAATTGCTCAACACGTGGGGCGTGAGGTCTCCACAGTACATCGATGTTGTCGCCAGTGGTCGGCGGAAGGTGCACGTGCCCGTCGACCTGGGACCGGACCGCAGCGACGCACGGATGCACGCCAAGACCGTAGGATCCTACGCAGTGCCGTAGGGGACCGCACCGCCACTTCCCAGCAAATTAGGGACACTGTTGCTCCTGGGGTATCGGCGAGGACCATTCGCAACCGTCTCCATGAAGCTGGGCTACGGTCCCGCACACCGTTAGGCCGTCTTCCACTCACGCCCCAACATCGTGCAGCCCGCCTCCAGTGGTGTCGCGACAGGCGTAAATGGAGGGACGAATGGAGACGTGTCGTCTTCAGCGATGAGAGTCGCTTCTGCCTTGGTGCCAATGATGGTCGTATGCGTGTTTGGCGCCGTGCAGGTGAGCGCCACAATCAGGACTGCATACGACCGAGGCACACAAGGCCAACACCCGGCATCATGGTGTGGGGAGCGATCTCCTACACTGGCCGTACACCACTGGTGATCGTTGAGGGGACACTGAATAGTGCACGGTACATCCAAACCGTCATCGAACCCATCGTTCTACCATTCCTAGACCGGCAAGGGAACTTGCTGTTCCAACAGGACAATGCTCGTCCGCATGTATCCCGTGCCACCCAACGTGCTCTAGAAGGTGTAAGTCAACTACCCTGGCCAGCAAGATCTCCGGATATGTCCCCCAATGAGCATGTTTGGGACTGGATGAAGCGTCGTCTCACGCGGTCTGCACGTCCAGCACGAACGCTGGTCCAACTGAGGCGCCAGGTGGAAATGGCATGGCAAGCCAATCCACAGGACTACATCCAGCATCTCTACGATCGTCTCCATGGGAGAATAGCAGCCTGCATTGCTGCGAAAGGTGGATATACACTGTACTAGTGCCGACATTGTGCATGCTCTGTTGCCTGTGTCTATGTGCCTGTGGTTCTGTCAGTGTGATCATGTGATGTATCTGACCCCAGGAATGTGTCAATAAAGTTTCCCCTTCCTGGGACAATGAATTCACGGTGTTCTTATTTCAATTTCCAGGAGTGTAGGTACTGAAAGCTGGCTCAAGCCAGAGATAATTTTTGTCGAAATTTTTGTGAAGAAACTAACGGTGTTGCGAAAGGATATGCTAAACACAGTTGGCGGTTGCGTGTTTGTTGCTGTCAGATGTAGCTCATCTTGCCAGAAAATTGAAGTAGAGAGTCCCTGTGAGTTAGTATGGGCAGAGGACATTGTCGGCAACCGGAATAAAATAATAATTGGATCCTTTTATCGATCTCCCAATTCAGATGACACAGTTGCAGAAAGGTTCAAAGAAAACTTGAGTTTGATTTCAAACACGTACGCTAACCATATAATTATAGTTGGTGGTGACTTTAATTTACCCTCGATATACTGGCGAAAATACATGTTTACTTCCGGAGGTACGCATAAAACATCATCCGAAATCGTGCTAAACGCATTCTCCGAAAATTATGTCGAACAGTTAGTTCACGAACCCACACGAATAGTAAACGGTTGTGAAAACACACTTCCCTTTTTAGCAACAAATAATCCTGAGTTGATAACGAACATCAAAACCGATACAGAGATTAGTGAACACAGTGTTGCCGTAGCGAGGTTGAATTATGTAACCCGCAAATCCTCAAAAAATAAACGAAAAATATACCTATTCGAAACAGCAGATAAAAATTCTCTTGACGCGTTCCTGAGAGACAATCTCCACAACTTTCAAATTAATGATGTAAGTGTAGACCAGGTGTGACTTGAATTCAAAGAAATAGTATCGGCAGCAATTGAGAGATTTATACCAAATAAATTAATAAACGACGTAGCTGATCCTCCTTGGTACACAAAACGGCTCAAAACACTGTTGCACAAACAAAGAAAAAAACATGCCAAATTGAAACGGAGGCAAAATCTCCAAGATTGGGGATCTCCTACAGAAGCTCGAAATTTAGTGCGGACTTCAATGCGAGATGCTTATAATAGTTTCCACAACGGAAGTTTGTCTCGACAATGGGCACAAAATCCAAAGAGATTCTGGTGATGTATGCTAGCGGCAAGACACAATCAGTGCCTTCTCTGTGCGATAGCAATGGATATACTATCGAAGAAAGTGCTGCCAAAGCAGAGTTACTAAACACAGCCTCCCGAAAAGCGTTCACAACGGAAGACGAAGTAAATATTCCGGACTTCGAATCAAGAACAGCTGCCAACATGAGTAACGTAGAAGTAAGAAACTTCCTGGCAGATTAAAACTGTGTGCCCGACCGAGACTCGAACTCGGGACCTTTGCCTTTCACGGGCAAGTGCCCGCGAAAGGCAAAGGTCCCGAGTTCGAGTCTCGGTCGGGCACACAGTTTTAATCTGCCAGGAAGTTTCATATCAGCGCACACTCCGCTGCAGAGTGAAAATCTCATTCTGGAAACGTAGAAGTAGATATCCCCGGAGTAGTGAATCACCTTAAATCACTTAATAAAAGCAAGTCTTCTCGTCAAGACTTTATACTAATTATGTTCCTTTCAGAGTATGCTGACGCAATAGCTTCATACTTAACAATCTTATACAACCGTTCACTCGACGAAAGATCCGTAACCAAAGACTGGAAAGTTGCACATGTCACACCAGTATTCAAGAAAGGTAGTAGAGTAATCCACTAAATTACAGGCTCATGTCATTAACGTCGATATGCAAAGGATTTTGGAACATATATTGTGTTCGAACATTATGAATTACCTCGAAGGAAACCGTCTATTGACACACAGTCAACGCGGATTTAGCAGTCATCGTTTTTGTGAAACACAGCTAGCTCTTTACTCGCACGAAGTGTTGAGTGTTACCGACAAGGGATTTCAAACTGATTCCGTATTTCTGGATTTCCGGCATGCTTTGACACTGTACTACACAAGCGGCTTGTGGTGAAATTGCATACCTGTGGAATATCGTCTCAGTTATGTGACTGGATTTGTGATTTCCTGGCAGAGAGGTCACAGTTCGTAGTAATTGACGGATAGTCGTCTAGTAAAATAGAAGTGATTTCAGGCGTTCCCCAAGGTAGTATTATAGGCCCTTTGCTGTTTCTTATATATGTAAACCATTTGGGAGACAATCTGAGCAGCCATCTTAGGTTGTTTGCAGATGACGTTGTCTTTTATCGACTAGTAAAGTCATCAGAAGAGCAAAACAAATTGCAAAACGATTTAGAAAAGAAATATGTATGGTGCGAAAATTGGAAGTTGACCGTAAATAACGAAGAGTGCGAGGTCATCCATATGCGTGCTGAAAGGAATCCGTTAAACTTCGGTTACACAGTAAATCAGTCAATTCTAAACGCCGTAAATTCCACTAAATACCTAGGAATTACAGTTACGATCAACGTTAATTGGAATAAACTCATAGAAAATGTTGTGGGGAAGGCTAACCAAAGACTGCGTTCTATTGGCGGGACATTAGGAAATTTGATAGATCTACTAAGGAGACTGTCTACACCACACTTGTCCGTACTCTTTTAGAATACTGATGCACACTGTGGAATCGTTACCAGATAGGATTGACTGATTACATCGAAAAAGTTCAAAGAAGGGCAGCACGTTTCCTATTATCACGAAATAGGGGAGGAAGTGTCACCGAAATGATGTAGGATTTGCGATGGACATCATTAAAACAAAGGCGTTTTTCGTTGCGGAGGAATCGTCTCACGAAATACCAGTCACCAGCTTTCTCCTCCGAATGCGAGAATATTTTGCTGAGGCTGTCCTACATAAGGAGAAACGATCATCATGATAAAATTAGGGAAATAATAGCTCGCACGGAAAGATATAGGTGTTCGTTCTTTCCGTGTGTTATAAGAGATTAGAATAATAGAGAATTGTGAAGCTGGTTCCATGAAACCTTTGACAAGCACTTAAATGTGATTTGCAGGGTATCCATGTAGATGTAGGAAACTTAGGAATATCTGATATTTCAAAACAAAATGAAAATAGTGCCCAGACTAAATAATTTGAAACAAAGCGTTCTGGCTGTACTCTTCTTAATTTATAGACTTCCTTTTTTTCTTCAAGTTTTTGGCATTTGACTGACACACCCTCATCGTCAGTGCCTCAATTGTCATTGATTAGTTGCTATCAGATCTCTCCACTTATTTCTTCGTTTACGTATAGACCTTTTCCCTGTTGGTCGATAATTTATTTATCTTGTGACATAATCTATTTACTTCTGTACTCCTTCATTTGTTCATTTATGCTTAAAAGTCCTACTCTTCTCTGATAGTTTTACCGCTTATCATATCAGATAGTCTAAAGACAGCTGTATATGATATATTTGTTACATTATTCCGTGACACTTGTTATGTTCCCTTCATCTTAAGTGTCAAACATCTTTCGACGAGAAAATACAGTAGCTCTTTATCTAACAACTGTAAGTAGGCTGTTTAGGTTTTTATGTTGGTAACGCCACGTAGCGCTCGCTCTATATGAAAATCACTGACTGTGCTGTGTGAAGTCTGTGGCTGGTTTGCATTGTTGGAATGTTTGCTATTGTAGTGTTGGGCAGTTGGATGTGAACAGCGCGTAGCGCTGTGCAGTTGGAGGTGAGCCGCCAGCAGTGGTGGATGTGGGGAGAGAGATGCAAGAATTTTGAGAGCGGGCGATCTGGACGTGTGTCCATCAGAAAGAGTAAATTTGTGATATTGGATATCATGAACTGATATATATATATATATATATATATATATATATATATATATATATGATGACTTTTGAACATTATTAACGTAAATACATTGTTTGTTCTCTATCAAAAATCTTTCATTTGCTAACTATGCCTATTAGTAGTTAGTGCGTTCAGTAGTTAGAATCTTTTATTCAGCTGGCAGTATTGGCGCACGCTATATTGCAGTACTTTGAGTAACGAAGATTTTTGTGAGGTAAGTGATTCATGAAAGGTATAGGTTATTGTTAGTCAGGGCCATTCTTTTGTAGGGATTATTGAAAGTCAGATTGCGTTGCATTAAAAAAAATAGTGTGGGTCAGTTTAGTGATGATCGGAATAAGTAAAGAGAGAAATGTCTGAGTACGTTCAGTTTTGCTCTGCTGTTTGAAAATCAAATGACGTAAGAGTTTTACCAGCACTGTCATTTATAAATTTTTCTAAGGGGATGTTTCACAATCGTGCAACAGACTGATATCTGTTTAAAAAAAGGAACGTATTGCTAGCGTATGTTATAATGAGAAGTCCTTGTGTCAATAGTATTGTCCTCCGAGTACACTGTGTTCCATTTTTTGTGAGTAATAAGTGACTGAAATGGATAATGCGTGGTGTATATTCGGCAAAGTAAGTGTACTCTTATATTCCGTTTGTAGTGGTACGGAAATGTTTACCTTTCTGTTTTTTATAATCCTACACAAAGTGCACTGAATACAGAAATGCATTACCCGTCTTAGCAAGTGTCAAGAATCTTGATGTTGTTATTCATAAAGAAGAGCATGGAAAAATGATATCACTATTTACAAATTCAGATGTTCATAAACTAGAAAGTTATTCAGCTTTTATTTGTGTAGTGTGATAGATAAAAATGAGCCCAAATTCAAGGTGCAGAACTGAAGATTTAATAGTATTGCTAAAATATATACCCGGGATGGTATGGAAATGTTTACCTTTCTGTTTGTTATTATCATAGACGAAGTGCACTGAATACAGAAATGTATTACCCATCATAGCCAGAGTCAAGAATCTTAATGTTGTTATTTATTAAGAAGAGTATGGAAAAATGATATCACTATTTCCAAATTCAGATGGTCATAAACTAGAAAGTTATTCAGCTTTTATTTGTGTAGTGTGATGGATAAAAATGAGCCCGAATCCAAGGTGCAGAACTGTAGATTTAATAGTATTGCTAAAATCCATACCCGGGATTTATTCTTATGATTCACTAAGTAATGCATGATACTGAAGGTGATGGAGGAGATAAAACCACTAAGCACCGAGAAAACCCTTGGATTCCTTCACTCCCTTAGTACTTTTCAATTCATCTGAATTTTGTGCCCAGCAGAAAAAATAAAAATCATACAGATATCGGTAAGAAACTTAATGGAGAACGCACAGCATTTGCTAGTAGAGGAGCTATTCATGGTTTGGCTAGCGACTTGCTGCTTATTTAGGGCATTTACAGAAAACATCTCAAAGTCGTTCATAGGTTATTTCCGTTCAAGTTCTTACCCTATCAAGAAAATTATCATCATCATAGTTTCTTTCCAAATTTCTAATTCTCATGAGATGAACGTACGAAACCTTCATTTAGCATATCTTGATACCTTTATGATTGATTCTTTAGTATTCATTATGTTTTGTAACTTAGTTCCGAGACATCAGCTTTAATTTTACAGCTCTACTAACTTCTTGTGGTACAATTTCTGTTGTGTTTATCGGTGTGGCAGCATTATCTAATCATTTAAAAGAGCTAATAACCAGGTCTCTCCTAACATGAACAATACCAATAACAAGGATGCTGTAACCTTAGTGCCGGCTTGTGTGGCCGAGCGGTTCTAGACGCTTCAGTCTGGAACCGCTCGACCGTTACGGTCGCAGGTTCGAATCCTGCCTCGGGCATGGATGACCTCAGATGTCAGTGCTCAGAGTCATTTAAACAATTTTTCTTGTAACCTTAATGTCTCATCTTGAAATTGTTTTACACAGCACTACTTTCGTTACTGTTTAGGTCTGACTGTATACTTTCTTCAAAAATATTTAAATATTAGTCTGTCGCAACTACATTATGCCACCACGGGAAGAACGTACATAAATTGGTGCCAAGTAGTTATGACATTGAGCTTGTACGTGTGGTGGTCTTCTATGAGCAGTAAACATGTTCGTTACCAAAGTTGGATAGTAGGAACGAGTAGAGCCTGCGGCAAGGAGAGCACCAGATCCTTTTATACTTGTACTTCGGAAATTACATCAAGACGCCTGAAACAAAAGGCACAGAAATCCTGTAAGGAGATCTCTGGCTTTCTTCGGCGAGCACTTTCTATTATAAAGGATTCTTCTCACAGTTAATTAAATATACTCCGAGTCCTGATACCTTTAATACCGGCAAACAAAAGAGCAGCGCAACTTCTGCGACTTGCGGACTGGTTATTATTAATTGTCTCGTCTGGCGATACTCACTTCCTCGAGCAAAGCCGCGGTTTATAAATCAACCAGCAAAGTTAAAGACACATACTGTGAATATTTAAGGAATTGCCGTTCTAAACAGACTGTGTGTTAAAATTATTACTAATTATTTCAGTTTTCGCACACAGAGTTTCATGATAATGATCACCGTTTCGTAAAGAGGTGCATTTATCGGACTGCGTAAAAATTTGATGTTGAATTCAATATCATAATTCAGGTACTGAGAACACGTATGTTGCTGCTGAGGTCTTCAGTCTCAATACTCGTTTTGTTCAGCTCCCCACACTGTCCTATCCTTTGCAAGCCTCCTGTTTTCCGGATAGCTACTGCATCCTACATCCTTCTCACTTCTCCTGGTCTGTCTCTACCAGTACTAAATTGGTGATCCCTTTATGTCTCAGGAAGTGTTCTACCAAGCGATCCCTTCCTCTAGTCAGGTTGTGCCACAGGTTTCTTTTCTCTCCAGTTCTTTTCAATACCTCCAAATTAGTTACATGATCTGGCCATCTAATCTTCAACATTGTTCTGTGACACCACATTTCGAAAGTTTTTTGGCTAAACTGATTATCGTTCTTCTTTCACTTCCGCACATGGCTACATTCCATACAAATACTTTCAGAAATGACTTTCTATCACTTAAAACTATATGTTAACAGATTTATTTTCTTTAGGAACGCTTCTCTTGTCATTGCAAGTCTACATTTCATATCCTTTGTACTTCTGCCATCATCAGTTCTTTTTGGCCAAATAACAAAACTCATCTATCCATTAAGGACTAAGCACTACAATAACACAATTTTTAAAAATATTTTTAATCTAATTATACACTATCACAGACATAAATATACACAAAAGAAATAGACCAAGTCCTAATTAAAGTACAGAAAAATGTTGCATTTACTTAACTTTGGGACTATAAGCAGTCTTATTTCCTCCTCTTATGAAATTTTTGGAAACGGATTGAATGGAGATGCCCATTATACTTGCTGCATTTGTAAATTGTTGTGCTTTTGCGTAGCCTATATCTTTTTCTTGCTTTGTTTTCCTCCTCTATTATTATGTGGCCTGCATCATCATTTAGTGTACTTCTTTCAGAAGAGAGCTTTTGGGGAGACGTCCCTTAAGCACATTTCCCTGTGTCCTGAGGGGTTACAGTTTCTCTGTTTCCTTCATTCTCGGGTGCAGTTTGTTCTGATTTAATCAGAGTCATGCATAATTATGATCGAAATTCAAGTTGTAACATATTTTCTTCATTTGCAAGATTGTATATTTACCAGGAACTGATTATCACACAGTCAGTCAAGTTGGTGGAGAGAGGTCACCACCAATTCTTGCCTTTTATTCGAATTCTGTTATTAGTAATAGCATTTTAGTGTAAATCGAGATCACCCATATGTTGATTGTTCTGAGATATTACTCTGGGCTGGAGCAGAGAAATACTTTTCTTTTGTTTCCGACTATACCTCTTTGCGTTTGCTGAAGGCTGGATGGTACCATTGTTGCTAACTACAGACAGTGGAATTGTCATTCTATCTCACCTTCATGACGTCAGCTTTATCGTCAAAAGAAACGAAGGCACGCCCCTATCTTTTTCTCCGTGCTTGAGGTGGATTCCAAAGGGCACTTAGCAGTGCGGTTCTCACGAATATTAGCAGTGGCAAAAAATTTCTTTCGTTTTAAAGTACAAAATAAAGAATAAGAAAAAAAGAAATTCTCAAAATACATACAATGACGAGACGGGTCTTCAGCAACCGAAAGCAAATTTATAAGTACTCCGTCAACCAAGGAAAATTCAGATGTTTCACAGCTTGCCATCTTCTCACAATAAGGAATTGTAGAAGTATCCATTTGATCACCGCAATTTGAAGCCAAATTTGAAAGGTTTTCCTTTGATGAACATCATACAGGAATACCTCCCAAAATAAGGGTCTATTTCCTCGTGAACAGACCAATTATATGAAAATATTTGAAATTGAAGATACTTTTCATTGATTATGTCACAGACTGCTTTCAGTTTAGAAAACTTGTCACTTTTATCCAGTTTGTCATTGTGAGACAAATGGATGTTTTCTTAGATTGACAAGAATTTGTTACGAATCGTGCAACTTCTTAAAATTGGTAAACCTTTGTCTTCGTCTTTCGAACCACTACAGTTTCTTTGGTGGTAATGTGTGATATCCTAAAAGAATCATTATTCCTATAAATTGTTTCAGCAGTGGAACAGTTGTTTGAGATGAATGGGTAATATTATCTTGCGCGTATTTATTAGTGTATTCAGTAATTCCTGAAACACTTCTGACTCAAAGTAAAATGAAATAAATTCATAAGGTGATAGACCCTCCACTCTGTTCTGTATGTCTTCTGTCTTGATTAGCTCCTCTCTTTTTGGTGAAGAAGTGTAAGTGGTTGAACCTTCTTCCATTCAGAACATTTGCATCTCTTTTCGTTACATTCAGAACAAATTCGTTTTCGTTTCTTAGCAAATGCACTGGGTTCTGAGCCTACTGTTGAAGTCACTTTGTCATGCTCACTAAGTGCAGGTACTTCAAATGTACCACCGACATCAGTTGCTTCCTCTTCTTCAACAAGAAGATCTTCATCAGTGTCTTCTTCATCTGTGATTGGTCAACATCTGATGGAATGTGTGCGGAGTCAATGCTGCCTGCAACATCGAGTTCCTCATCTTCATTCAATATGGCCAGAAAATCCGAAGTAGACAGGGGTTTCGTATAATAAACAGACATTCTTAAACAAACAGAAATCCCCGTATGTACTGTCTGTAATGATTTACAGCACAGCTGTGGTAAATTACCATTCAGTTAGTAATACGGGCAAGTAAATAAAATTCAAAAGTTCCATAAAACTGACTTACCAGTAGCGAATATTTGGTCACAGTTGTTGTTCTAGCTGTATACACACACCCTAGCATCAACGAAGTTCAAACTGAAACAGAAATGTAGAGATATATAGGCCTACAAATGTCTTAGTCAACACACAAAGTCATTTTTGAATGACACACAACTTAAAAAAGCACATTATTCCTCAACCTTCTCCCTGCTTATTTTCATCTAATGTCTTACCGTAAACACACGAAAAGGAATGAGTATGTTTCACACATGTTTGAAAACTCAAACCAGTAGACATTACGTTCAGCTATCTATTTAAAATGTCTAATCTAGTTATTTTAGATGTATTCTTAATGTTTTAATAAAGAAATTTGATATTTCCGTAACTCATTTTATATAAAAAAAAATTAGGAATGAAGTGTTGCGTTAGCGCAACTTTCGGCTTTAATGACTTAACTGTCTTATTTCCTAATCTAATTCCCTCAGCAACAACTGATTTAATATGACTATATTTCATTACCCTTGTCTTACTTTCGCTGATGTTCATCTTATATCCTCCTTTCGAGACACTGTCCTCTCCGTTCTGCTGCTGTTCCAAATCCTTTGTTCTCTCTGACGGAACTAGAACGTCATCGGCAAACCTCAAAGCTTTTATTTCTTCTCCCTGAACTTAATTTGCTACTCCAAAGGTTCTTTGGTTTCCTTTACTGCTTTCTGAGCGTTCACACCGAATAACATCGACAGGCTACAACCCCGTTTCACTCCCTCCTCAACCATTGCTTCATTTTCATTCATAGCAAGTCGCCTTTCGCTTCCTGTGTTGTTCCCTTACTGCCTATATAATTTCAAAGGAAGTACTGCAGTCAACATTGTCAATTGCTTTCTCTAAGCCTACTTATGCTAGAAAGGTAGGTTTGTCTTACCTTAACCTATCTTCTAAGATAAGCCGTAGGGGCAGAATTGCCTCACGTGTTTTTTTAATCACTCGAGACTCCGAATTATTCTTCTTCGGGGTTTGAAACACTTCTTTTGTAAAGAACTCGGGATAGTATATTGTAACAGAGACTAGTTACAATAATCCACACCTATGAGCGTTTGATGCTCTGCTTCCTTAACTACTTCATCTCTCATAGCTACCTGTTCGTTTTCTATTGTATTCGTTTCCCCTCTTAATGATTGCCCAATGCTCCATCTCAAACTTTCAAAAGCCTCTTGTTCTTTCAAATTATTTAGGCGTTATCTCCTTAATTTCCTACCTTTTTCAATTTCTTCAGTTTTAACCTAGATTTCGAAACCAATAAATTATGGTCAGAGTCCACACCTGCCCTTGAAAAAGACTTACAGTTTAAAATCTGTTTCCGAAATCTCCATCTTACCATTATGTAATCAGTATGAAACCTTCCTTTGTCTCCAGGTCCATTCCACGAATACCACCTTCTTTCATGATTCTTTTACCAAGTGTTACCGATGATTAAATTATGCACTGTGTAAAATTCTACCAGGCGGCTTCCGTTTTAATTTCCTTAGCCACTCCATATTCACCTGCTATGTTTCCTTCTCTTCCTTTTGATAATATTGAATTCCAGTCCCCGATCACAATTAAATTTTCGTCTTCCTTAGCTATCTGAATAATTTCTTTTATCGCACTATTCAGATGGTTCAAATGGCTCTGAATACTATGAGACTTAACATCTGAGGTCATCAGTCCGCTAGAACTTAGAACTACTTAAACCTAACAAACCTAAGGACATCACACACATACATGCCCGAGGCAGGATTCGAACCTGCGACCGTAGCAGTCGCGCGGTTCCGGACTGAAGCGCCTAGAACCGCTCGGCCACTAAGGCCGGCGCACTGTACAGTTCTTCAATATCTGTGGAGCCAATTGGCATATAAACTTACACTACGGCGGTGTTTGTGGGCGTCTTGTCTGTCTTTGTCACGACAATGCGTTCACTATCCTGTCCATAGTATCTTACTCCCATTCGTATTTTCTTGTTCATCATTAAATGAGCTTGTGCGGAAGCTCTATTTGACTTTGAATTTATAACCCTGTATTCAACTGATCAGCAATTCTCTTCCTCCCACCACCTAACTTTACTAGTTCCCAGCATATCTAACTTAAATCTTCTAATGTGCCTGCCCGATTAACGGAATTTAACATTCCACGCTCCGATCCGTAGAACGTCGGTTTTGTTTCTCCTGACGACATCCTCCTGTGCAGCCCCTCCAGGAGACCCGAAAGAGGGACTGTCTTACCTCAAGAGGATGCCATCATCATTTAATAATTCAGTGGAGTTTCAAGCCATCGGGGAAAATTACGGCTGTAGTTTTACCTTGCTTTCAGCCGTTTGAGCACCAGCACAGCAAGACTGTTTCGGTTGACGTTACATTGCCAGAGCAGTCAGTCGTCCAGACTGTCGCTCCTGCAACTGCTGGAAAGGCTGCTGCCCTTCCATTAGGAACCACATGCTTCTATAGCTTCTGAACAGCACCACTCGTTGTGGTTGCACTTACGGTAAGGCCTTCTATTTCGCTGGGTCACGCAAGTCATTCCACCAACGTCATGGTCCATGACTCATGTGAGGGGTGGGGAAGTGAGGAAGAGGAGCACACGTACTGAATTTGAATCCTTACACTACTAAAATACAGCTGTATATAAAATTGCATTCCACGAAGCTGACGTTACAGGTTACCAGGTAAAGCAGCTGCAACACTTTCAATTTATTTTCAGTGTTTGACAGTGTTTAGATTTCTAGTGTTGCGGAAGTTATTTCGTGCCAAGCTTCATTATTTTGTGCCGAGTTTATTTTAGTTAACAATGGGTAATTCATTATTCCACTGACGTTAATATGAATATTTACGCTCGCTGTCACACCACGCTTACGAAGAGAATACATAATTAGTATAATGTGGTGTTTGCCGAAGAACAAGAAAGGTTTTCTATTTTACGGTTTCCAGAAGTCGCATTTGGTGTTAGGAACATACCCCATATAAAAGTTAGGCATTAACTTAATATGAATATCTGAAGCAGAGATGGTGGAAAAATAAAGAGGTATTAAAAACAATAGTAGAAATAAAAAAGTTCTTTAAGACCGTCTCCGGAATAAAGGCTAGATTAGTTGGATGTTTATTGTGGTATCCAGGAATGGTTAGCGAGACACAGGCCGGAGCAGTGGAAGGGACAAATTCGTGGGAGGCGGAGAAAGACAAGTACATACACAACACGTAACAGGTGAATTTATGGGTAGAACCTACGTATAAATGAAAAAGAGAACAAAAAATTGGAGTCAGTAGAGAACGGTAAAGTCAAACTGAGAGAGACTTTCTCTTTTGGCTTACCTATCAATAGCCACAAACCTCAATGTTGTCTGCGAATCATCCCTACGAATTTTTCCTTATATGGATACATTTATAGTTTGTCAGCTGCATCGTAGGTGTAGTAGTAGTGTTAGAATACATATTTAGCCTGATGGTGAGTCTTACTTTTTTTAAAAAATAAAAGCTGTCTGTAGCTGAAGAAGCTTCGTTTGTAGAAAATTTCCAGAGAAGGTATTTAAAAGGAAAGCAAAGGAAACCAGAAATGTCTTCCTTTATAGACTCAACAACATTATAAATGAAGTGTAGATTCACGTGGGGAGAAACAAGGGGAGAACACGTAAATAACCTTCTCTTGAAGTGAGTTAGAGCCAATACGACACTGAGGAATACGTAAAGCAATGTAACCAGCCGAGAGAGAGAACCAACCTTCAGAATGAGATTTTCGCTCTGTGGCGGAGTGTGCGCTGATATGAAACTTCCTGGCAGATTAAAACTGTGTGCCGGACAGAGACTCGAACTCGGGACCTTTGCCTTACGAGGGCAAGTGCTCTACCATCTGAGCTACCCAAGCAAAACGCACGCTCCGTCCTCACCGCTTGGGTAGCTCAGATGGTAAAGCACTTGCCCGCGAAAGGCAAAGGTAACGAGTTCGAGTCTCGCCCGGTACACAGTTTTAATCTGCCAGGAAGTTTCATATCGGCGCACACTCCGCTGCAGAGTGAAAATCTCATTCTCGAAACATACCCCAGGCTGTGGCTAAGCCAAGTATCGGTAAAAAAAAAAATGGCTCTGAGCACTATGGGACTCAACATCTTAGATCATAAGTCCCCTAGAACTTAGAACTACTTAAACCTAACTAACCTAAGGACATCACACACACCCATGCCCGAGGCAGGATTCGAACCTGCGACCGTAGCAGTCCCGCGGTTCCGGACTGCCAAGTATCGGTAATATTCTTTCTTTCAGGAGTGCTAGTTCTCCAAGGTTCGCAGGAGAGCTTCTGTAAAGCTTGAGAGGTAGGAGACAAGGTACTGGCAGAAGCTGTGAGGACGGGGCGTGAGGCGTGCTTGGATAGCTCAGATGGTGGAGCACTTGCCCGCGAAAGGCAAAAGTCTCGAGTTCGAGTCTCGGTCCGGCACACAGTTATGATCTGCCAGGAAGTTTCGTATCTGCGCACACTCTGCTGCAGAGTGAAAATCTCATTCTGGAATCATCCCCCAGGCTGCGGCTAAGCCACGTCTCGGTAATATCCTTTCTTTCAGGAGTGCTAGTTCTCCAAGGTTCGCAGGAGAGCTTCTGTAATGTTTGGAATGTAGAAGACGAGGTACTGGCAGAAGTAAAGCTGTGAGAACGGGGTGTGAGTCGTGCCTGGGTAGCTCAGATGGTAGAGCACTTGCCCGCGAAAGGCAAAGATCCCGATTTCGAGTCTCGGTCCGGCACACAGTTTTAATCTGCCAGGAAGTTTCAGAACCAAACACTCTTCGAATAACGGTTTATTCTTCTGACCTGGAATTCTTCCGCAGAATTGTTTCTCCCTTCTGTAGACAACAAAAAAGAAGCTTCCGCGGCGAGCGAATGTAAGAAAAAGTTTCTAATTTCTGAATAAATTTATATCAAATTCTTCTTCTCTTTCTTCCCCACAGTGTCGAAATATTACTTCGTATCTGGCAATGTTAATAGAAATGGATGGTCAGATGTCCTTCCTCATACCACGAGTTCCAGTTCCTCCCTCCACAGTGTAATAGTAGCCCATCTGCCTGTCTAGCGTTATCTCAAGCGCAAGTGTTCTCCAGTGTTCACCCATCCGAATATGGGGAGCGTCCTAAAAGCCACATGCAGGCTAGGCCAGACACCGACCCTCGTCGTTAATCGGCCGGGCGGATTCGATCTGGGGCCGGTGCACCTCCTCGTCCGGGAGACATTTAACACGCTTTCTTTTGTGCTGATCTGCAATTTCCTGACATATTAAAACTGTGTGCCGCATCAGGACTCAAAAATGGGACCCTTGCCTTTCGAGGGCAAGTGCTATACCAACTTTAATTTTTAAAATTTTTTGTCTCGTAAACAGTCTGCCGGACCCTGACGCGAACTTGAGACCTCTGCTTTTCATGGGAAAGCACTTAAATAGACTTTACATTAAAAATAAGAATCAGCAGGGCCACAAAAATTAAATAAACTGTGAAACATTATACCCGAGAAGGGGTCACAACAAGAGTACCACAAGGACAGCCTAAGTCAGCCGATTCCTTGATGATGAAATACATGTTGCGACACCGTGGCAGGCGCAAACACTTCCACTATGCAGCGGCTGAATATACAGGTGGAAGGTGACTGTGTCCGTATCGCCTTCACTATCTACAATGTAATGAACAACGTGGCCCAACAGCCATGCAATTGTGTTTGACTGTGGCCTCGTAAAATAGGAAGAGTCTGAACGCAACAGGATATCAGCCGAAAAAAAGTCTCAACGGATCGAGTCAGAAACACTAATCATTTCTAAACCAGTGCCAGTTCGCTTCGTAACCATGACATTGTTGTAGCGTGTCTATGGTGGGACAGCGAGCACACTGATCCGTGACACTGAGTCCAATACGAAATAGGCGCTCATTGGTGGACAGCAGGTTCTTAACCACGTGATAGTACGAGGATGCTACCGCCTTTGGTGGATGACGAAGAAGACGAAACTACACTCTCCTCCAAGAAGCATGCGGCGATGCTCGTTCAACAGGCGCCGTACAGTCAAAACGTCCACCGGATGTTAACAAAAATGCGGTACTGAGACGCTGCCTATGTATCACTTCCCAAATAACTGACAGGAATATTAAGTTCACGGGCAAGTTGTAATTGCAATATCAGTCGACCAGCATCGACAGGCGGATCAAGACCGCCCGGCTGCAGACAGAATACGAACCGAGACTCGAATGTGTGGATTGCGTGAGAGACAGTCAGCACGTTGCGCCGAACAAATAACACAGACACTTTCCTTTGAATAACTGAAGTCCCAAAACCTCGAGGGAATGGGCACGCACAAACACCTCACATTGCAATCGAAGATTATGATGCTTCCATGAAATACGAGGGTCACTCCAAAAGAAATGCACACTATTTTTTTTTTTAAATCCATCTTTTATTCTACATGTTTGAAAGTTTTACAGTGTGTAGATACATCCTAATTTCCATCCCTCACAACTGCCTTACGCCATCTTGGAACCAGCGCCTGTAAAATTCTGGACCAACCTGTTGGAGCCACTGTTTGGTAGCGTGCACAAGGGAGTCATCATCTTCAAACCTTATTCCTCGAAGAGAGTCTTTCAGTTTCCCATAGAGATGATAGTCACATGGAGACAGGTCAGGACTGTAAGGCGGGTGTTTCAATGTTGTCCATCCGAGTTTTGTGATCGCTTCCATGGTTTTTTGACTGACATGTGACGGTGCATTGTCGTGCAACAGCAAAACATCCTGCTTTTGCCGATGTGGTCGAACGCGACTCAGTCGAGCTTGAAGTTTATTCAGTGTCGTCACATATGCATCAGAATTTATGGTGGTTCCACTTGGCATGATGTCCACAAGTAAGAGTCCTTCGAAAAACACCGTAGCCATAACTTTTTCAGCAGAAGGTGTGGTTTTGAATTTTTTTTTCTTGGGTGAATTTGCATGATGCTACTCCACTGATTGCCTCTTCGTCTCTGGTGAAAAATGAAGGCCGGCCGCGGTGGCCGTGCGGTTCTAGGCGCTGCAGTCCAGAACCGCGGGAGTGCTACGGTCGCAGGTTCGAATCCTGCCTCGGGCATGGATGTGTGTGATGTCCTTAGGTTAGTTAGGTTTAAGTAGTTCTAGGTTCTAGGGGACTGAAGACCTAAGATGTTAAGTCCCATAGTGCTCAGAGCCATTTTTGAAAAATGATGGAGCCATGTTTCATCACCTGTCACAATTCTTCCAAGAAACTCATCTCCACCATTCTCGTACTGTTCCAAAAGTTTGCTGCATACCATTTTTCTTGTTTTTTTGTCAGCCACTGTCAACATCCTGGGAACCCACCTGGCACAAACCTTTTTTAACGCCAACACTTTCAGTATTCTGCAAACACTTCCTTCCCCTGTCCCAACGTAGCGTGACAATTCGTTCACTGTGATGCGTCTCTCAGCAATCACCATATCGTTAACTCTCTGCACATTGTCTGCAGTGTGTGCAGTACGAGGTCTGCCGCTGTGAGGACAACCCTCAATATTGCCGTGCCCTCTTTCATCACGTAACCTCCTCGCCCACCGACTAACTGTACTGCGATAGACAGCACCATCTCCATACACCTTTTTCAACCTCTTGTGGATGTTTCCCACTGTCTCGTTTTCACAGCACAGGAATTCTATGACAACATGTTGCTTCTGACAAACGTCAAGTGTAGCAGCCATCTTGAAGACATGCTGTGACGGCGCCACTCACGGGAACGGGTTGAACTAAGTTAGAAAACAAACGGGAAGGATATATCCACGCACTGTAAAACTTTCACATATGCAGAACGAAAACTGTGTTTTTACAAAAATAGTGTGCATTTCTTTTGGAGTAACCCTCGTAGATTAGAAAGCTATTTGTTTCCTAGCTATCATCGCAGGAAGGGGAAAGATATGAGTGATCTAATACGCTTTGAACAAGGTGTATGTATCCAGCATCCAAACTTCCTGAAGCAGGTTAAGAGGACGCTGTTTATATTCCAGGAGTGCTGATTGTATCTTCTCCGTAACCGACTTCCTGTTAAGTGTAGCTATTCGGAGGGGTCAATAATTAGTTATGACATCCGAAGATTTGTGTCTATGCGCCCGGCAGATACAAGGTTCGATCGGCTGTACGGGCGGGTCTGTTCAAAACATTCAGCCTAAACTGATAATCTGAATGTGGGCTTCTGTCGGAAGTGTCCGTAACAATACTGCACAGAAGATTGAAAACGTTACATAATGGGGCATGAGAATGGAAGTTTGTAAGCGAAGCGGAAATCAGGCGGTGCTCGACTGCGGAGAGCAATAGCCAGCAGCGCTAGAGCAGCCAGTTTTCTGCGAAGCAGAACTGAAGCGCGGCCACCGGTTTCACGGCTGGCAGGTTATTAGCGAGCCGGCAACCTAGCTGAACGGAGCGTACTTTTCATTTATTCCTTTCGTCAGGGCTATAACGTTTTAATAAGATACGTAGTTCAGCCAAGAGAAAATGGGAGAGGAGATAAACGGATAGATAGGCGAGGACACAGAGCGAAAGAGACAGAAAGAGGGAGAAAGAGAGGGCGAGACAGACATAGAGAGAAAGAAAGAGAAAGAGACACGGTTGGTTTCTATTCGGAGCGACGTGATTATCAGCGCAGAGGAGAAAAAGCGCTGATTGCAGGCATAAAAGTCAATCTCCGGTCCCCGGCGGGCGGCTGCAGGTTGTGGGGTGGGCAGCGCTAATCTCTCGGGGCAGGCAGCACTGGGTGCTGAGTGGCCGAGTGATTGCGAGCACGAGCACGCCAGTGACCAGCGGCGGCGGAGCTCGTTATAAAACGGGCGCTCGCAACACACACACGTCCCACTCCACACTGACTCGTTTGTCCCTTATTTGTCCGTAACTGCCGTTTGATGTCGCACGTCGCACACTCGGGCGACGTCTGACAGCGTCGACTGAAATTACGCGCACGTATAGTAATTAGATACGAATACAAGTCGGCACAGTGACATGACAAGTTGCCATGTCAGTACAGCATTATAATGAAGTTATTGTCCAGTACATTCCCACAGTTAAGATTCGTATCACTTTTACCCAGGGAAGATCATACAGTTCCATTCACGGTCTGGAGGCACTAGAAACGTCTTACTTCTATGCGAGAGGTCTTAGACTTAGTCCAGTTTCCTACAACATGTTAAAGAAACCGAGATTAACATGTTTGATTCACTTTAAAACTTACGCTATATTAGCAAAACAATCTGGAAGCCTTTTTTTTTTCGGGGTGCACTCAGCCTCGTGATGCCAATTGAGGAGCTACTCGACCGAATAGTAGCGGCTCCGGTCAAAGAAAACCATCATAACGACCGGGAGAGCGGTGTGCTGACCACGCGCCCCTCCTATCCGCATCCTCACCTGAGGATGATACAGCGGTTGGATGGACCCGATGGGCCTCTTTCAGCCTGAAGACGGAGTGCTACTGACTGGTTTGATGCGGCCCGCCACGAATTCCTTTCCTGTGCTAACCTCTTCATCTCAGAGTAGCACTTCCAACCTACGTCCTCAATTATTTGCTTGACGTATTCCAATCTTTGTCTTCCTCTACAGTTTTTGCCCTCTACAGCTCCCTCTAGTGCCATGGAAGTCATTCCCTCATGTCTTAGCAGATGTCCTATCATCCTGTCCCTTCTCCTTATCAGTGTTTTCCACATATTCCTTTCCTCTCCGATTCTGCGTAGAACCTCCTCATTCCTTACCTTATCAGTCCACCTAATTTTCAACATTCGTCTATAGCACCACATCTCAAATGCTTCGATTCTCTTCTGTTCCGGTTTTCCAACAGTCCATGTCTCACTACCATACAATGCTGTACTCCAGACGTACATCCTCAGAAATTTCTTCCTCAAATTAATGCCGGTATTTGATATTAGTAGACTTCTCTTGCACAGAAATGCCTTTTTTGCCATAGCGAGTCTGCTTTTGATGTCCTCCTTGCTCCGTCCGTCATTGATTATTTTACTGCCTCCATTTACTTCGTGACCATCAATCCTGATGTTAAGTTTCTCGCCTTTCTCATTTCTACTACTTCTCATTACCTTCGTCTTTCTCCTATTTACTCTCAATCCATACTGTGTACTCATTAGACTGTTCATTCCGTTCAGCAGATCATTTAATTCTTCTTCACTTTCACTCAGGATAGCGATGTCATCAGCGAATCGTATCATTGATATCCTTTCACCTTGTATTTTAATTCCACTCCTGAACCTTTCTTTTATTTCCATCATTGCTTCCTCGATGTACAGATTGAAGAGTAGGGGCGAAAGGCTACAGCCTTGTCTTACACCCTTCTTAATACGAGCACTTCGTTCTTGATCGTCCACTCTTATTATTCCCTCTTGGTTGTTGTACATATTGTATATGACCCGTCTCTCCGTATAGCTTGCCCCTACATTTTTCAGAATCTCGAACAGCTCGCACCATTTTATATTGTCGAACGCTTTTTCCAGGTCGACAAATCCTATGAAAGTATCTTGATTTTTCTTCAGCATTGCTTCCATTATTAGCCGTAACGTCAGAATTGCCTCTCTCTTCCCTTTACTTTTCCTAAAGCCAAACTGATCGTCACATAACGCATTCTCAATTTTCATTTCCATTCTTCTGTATATTATTTTTGTAAGCAGCTCCGATGCATGAGCTGTTAAGCTGATTGTGCGATAATTCTCGCACTTGTCAGGTCTTGCCGTCTTCGGAATTGTTTGGATGATGCTTTTCAGAAAGTCAGATGGTATATCGCCAGACTCATATATTCTACACACCAGCGTGAATATTCATTTTGTTGCCACTTCCCCCAATGATTTTAGAAATTGTCATGGAATGTTATCCATCCCTTCCGCATTATTTGACCGTAAGTCCTCCAAAGCTCTTTCAAATTCCGATTCTAATACTGGATCCCCTATCTCTTCTAAATCGACTCCTGTTTCTTCTTCTATCACATCAGACAAATCTTCACCCTCATAGAGGCTTTCAATGTATTCTTTCCACCTATCTGCTCTCTCCTCTGCATTTAACAGTGGAATTCCCGTTGCACTCCTAATGTTACCACCGTTGCTTTTAATGTCACCAAAGGTTGTTTTGACTTTCCTGTATGCTGAGTCTGTCCTTCCGACAATCGTATCTTTTTCGATGTCTTCACCTTTTTCCTGCAGCCATTTCGTCTTAGCTTCCCTACACTTCCTATTTATTTCATTCCTCAGCAACTTGTATTTCTGTATTCCTGATTTTCCCGGAACATGTTTGTACTTCCTCCTTTCATCAATCAACTGAAGTATTTCTTCTGTTACCCATGGTTTCTTCGCAGCTACCTTCTTTGTACCTATGTTTTCCTTCCCAACTTCTGTGATGGCCCTTTTTAGAGATGTCCATTCCTCTTCAACTGTACTGCCTACTGCGCTATTCCTTATTGCTGTATCTATAGCGTTAGAGAACTTCAAACGTATCTCGTCATTCCTTAGTACTTACGTATCCCACTTCTTTGCGTATTGATTCTTCTTGACTAATGTCTTGATCTTCAGCCTACTCTTCATCACTACTATATTGTGATCTGAGTCTATATCTGCTCCTGGGTACGCCTTACAATCCAGTGTCTGATTTCGGAATCTCTGTCTGACCATGATGTAATCTAATTGAAATCTTACCGTATCTCCCGTCCTTTTCCAAGTATACCTCCTCCTCTTGTGATTCTTGAACAGGGTATTCGCTATAACTAGCTGAAACTTGTTACAGAACTCAATTAGTCTTTCTCCTCTTTCATTCCTTGTCCCAAGCCCATATTCTCCTGTAACCTTTTCTTCTACTCCTTCCCCTACAACTGCATTCCAGTCGCCCATGACTATTAGATTTTCCTCCCCCTTTAAATACTGCATTACCCTTTAATATCCTCATACACTTTCTCTATCTGTTCATCTTCGGCTTGCGACGCCGCGGTGGTCTCGCGGTTCTAGGCGCGCAGTCCGGAACCGTGCGACTGCTACGGTCGCAGGTTCGAATCCTGCCTCGGGCATGGATGTGTGTGATGTCCTTTAGTTAGGTTTAAGTACTTCTAAGTTCTAGGGGACTGATGACCACAGCAGTTGAGTCCCATAGTGCTCAGAGCCATTCAGCTTGCGACGTCGGCATGTATACTTGAACTATCGTTGTCGGTGTTGGTCTGCTGTCGATTCTGATTAGAACAACCCGGTCATACCTTCCTATTCATAACGAATCCTACACCTGTTATACCATTTTCTGCTGCTGTTGATATTACCCGATACTCATCTGACCAGAAATCCTTGTCTTGCTTCTACTTCACTTCACTGACCCCTACTATATCTATATTGAGCCTTTGCATTTCCCTTTTCAGATTTTCTAGTTTCCCTACCACGTTCAAGCTTCTGACATTCCACGCCCCGACTCGTAGAACGTTATCCTTTCGTTGATTATTCAGTCTTTTTCTCATGGTAGTCTCCCCCTTGGCAGTCCCCTCCCGGAGATCCGAATGGAGGACTATTCCAGAATCTTTTGCCAATGGAGAGATCATCGTGACACTTCATCAATTACAGGCCACATGTTCTGTGGATACACGTTACGTGTCTTTAATGCAGTGGTTTCCATTGCCTTCTGCATCCTCATGTCGTTGATCATTGCTGATTCTTCCGCCTTTAGGGGCAATTTCCCACCCCTAGGACAAGAGAGTGCCCTGAACCTATATCCGCTCCTCCGCCCTCTTTGACAAGGCCATTGGCAGAATGAGGCTGACTTCTTATGCCGGAAGTCTTCGGCCGCCAATGCTGATTATTTATCAAAATTTAGGCAGTGGCGGGGATCGAACCCGGGACCGAAGACGTTTTGATTATGAATCAAAGACGCTACCCCCAGACCACGGGTACACACCCCTGGAGGCCTATTAGTAGATATTAATATTGGGTATCGCCATCCTTCGCCCGTACTCTTGAACTCTGCTGAGGAACCTTCAGTGAGTTGTCTGAATCAAGAATGAGATTTTCACTCTGCAGCAGGGTGTGCACTGATATGAAACTTCCTGACAGATTAAAACTGTGTGCCCGACCAAGACTCGAACTCGGGGACCTTTGTCTTCCATAGGCAAGTGCTCTACCAACTGAGCTACCCAGCCAAGACTCACGACCCATACTCACAGCTTCAATTCTGCCAGTACCTCGTCTCCTACCTCCAAACTTCACAGAAGATATTTGCTAACCTTGCAAAACTAGCACTCCTCGAAAAAAAGATATTGCGGAGACATGGCTTAGCCACAGCCTGGGGGATATTTCCGGAATGATATTTTCACTCTGCAGCGGAGTGTACACTGATATGAAACATCCTGACAGATTAAAACTGTGTGCCGGACCGAGGCTCGAACTTGGGACCATTGCCCTTCGCGGGCTTGAATCGGTCCGGCACACAGTTTTAATCTATCAGGATGTTTCATATCAGCGCACACTCTGCTGCAGAGTGAAAATCTCATTCTGGAAACATCTCCCGGGCCGTGGCTAAGCCATATCTCCGCGATATCCTTTCTTCAAGGAGTGCTAGGTCTGCAAGGTTCGCAGAAGAGCTTCTGTGAAGTTTAAAGCGTAGGAGACGAGGTACTGACATAACTGAAGCTGTGAGGATGGGTTGAGTCTTGGTTGGATAGCTCAGCTGGTGGAGCACTTGCCCGCGAAACTCAAAGGCCCCGAATTCGAGTCTCTGTCCTTCACACAGTTTTAATCTGTCAGGAAGTTTCAGTTGTCTGAAATTTTGTGGGGGAATGTCAGGTCACTTTTCTCAAGAGCCTAACCTAGAAATGGTATTAATGTTGGGCGCTAGGGTATGAAGCGAAGTCGACCTTCTAACGCATTTCAGAGACATTCCATTGTGTTCAGATAGGACTTCTGGACAGGCCAGCTGATTTCAGGAATGTTCCCAGAATGTTTGGAAGGTAGGAGACGAGGTACTGGCAGAAGTAAAGCTGTGAGTATCGGGCGTGAGTCGTGCTTCGGTAGCTCAGATGGTAGAGCACTTGCCCGCGAAAGGCAAATGTCCCGAGTTCGAGTCTCGGTCGGGCATACAGTTTTAATCTGCCAGGAAGTTTCAGGAATGTTACTGTCCACAAACCATTCCATCATAGATGCTGCCTTGTGATAGGGTGCACTGTCACGCCGATAGAAACAATCAACGTCTCCGAATATTTCCTCAGCTGTAAGAAGAGCACAATGCTGTAAAATCTGTACATATCCTTCCGGATTTAGTGTTTTCTCAAGCGCTATATGAGGAGCACACGCTAACCACAAAAACACACCCACACAGTAACACAATTTCCACCGTCCTTAACTGTTGGTATTACACATAACTGCAGTTAACGTTCACCAGGCATTCGCCAAACACACACCCTTCTATTGGATTGCCACAGGGTATAGCGTGGCTCATCACTCCAAATCACACATTATTAGTCACTCACGAGTACGGGAGTGTGAGGCTTAGGAGTGACCTGCTCACCCGTTGTACTTTGTTCCTACGCTTTGTCACTGTGATTTCCGGCTTGCTGGTAGCGTTTTGGAACTCATGAGTGATTCCCTCCACTTGGTACAGCGTGACTCATCACTCCAAGTCACTCATTACCAATCCTCCACGAGTACAGTAATATGTGGCTTATGAGCGAGCTAATAAAGGCGAAGGATGGATACACACCATTTTAATGTCGACTAATAGGTGATTTTGGCAAAATAGTTCTTGAGGCAATAGTCTTCATCTGATACTGATGAGTGACATTTAGTTTATACTAAGATGTAGAAATGTTACCCAGCCTAATGTATATACAGGATGAATCATAATTCCACCGAAATTATTTTGGAGGTTGTTCATGTATACTTTAGGAATATTTTGGTATAACACACATATGGTTATCAGTGGTTCGTTATAGAGAGTTTGCATTTCGTTTTATTTCCTGTATTTACTTACCTTTTTATCTGTATTGCACTGAAAATATCCGCATACCACTGCAAATTTCAGTGGTATGTACCGTGTGTCGTGTTTGGAAACACACAGTCCACTCACAACAATGAGTCCACTTTACTCTTCGATCTAAAGACTGCATTTAGTACTGCTCGGTTCTGTCTAGTTTTGCGCCTCCCCCCCCCCCCCTTTCCTCCGACCTGCTGAGTTAGCTGTTCGTCAACAGACAGCAGTACGGATAGGTTCACAGATGGAGAGTTTTCCGAAATGCATCTCTTGTGTGGGTTCACTGACTGCATTGGAAGAGCGGCACAACGGCGCTATCCTGGGTTAGTCTCCCGTCGACGACAATCTCCTTACACGACTGCTGCATCTGCTTCAGAATTGTGTTTTGTGTTGTCTTGTTACAGACTTCTTCACTGTTGTGTAGATATTTTCCTATAATTGAATGTAGTATGGGTGAGAAACTGAATAAGTCATAATTTCATCATTACTATCGAACGACCCACCAGAGACGATATGTTCCTTGAGCGAAAACACTCAGAAAGTATTCCTGAAGAACCTCCGAAATTTTATCGGAGGAAGTTGTGTTTCACACAGTATACGCATGTAACGTAACGAGTATGATGGCAAGATGGAAGTTTCGAGATGTAGAATTTAAGAGTATTCAAAATTTTCAAATTCGAAAAAATTATAGTAAGTCGTTCGCGCACCTGCCGTGCCAAAGGGAAGTCTAGTGGCTCGGCGACGAGGTGCGCCCAGTAACTAAGTGCCCACCAGCCCACCCATCCCTAGACCGGATTGCTGTCCCTCCTCGGTTTCTTAGGGGTCATGGAACTAAGATGAAATTTAATCTTATCGGTGTTATGACTGTGGATAGTAGTATCTAAGATAGGTGGCGGACGCACGAACGCGGAACTTCGAAAATTTTTCGCCTCTCGCTAATGAGTATATCATTCTACTCGCGCTTCGCTATGCTGGGTATTCGGAAATTCCCGTTACAAACTGATAGGACTTCCAGAAAGGAGTGAGTACATGATTCTTTGAATAGGTGTCTATATCCGGAAACGTGAAGCTCCTGTTCTACGACGGTGTCATTTCGCCCGTTTAACTCATCCATTTATGCTTGAGGAACTGAATTAGGCATGACGCAGCACAGTTATTAGATAACAGTTACAAAGGAATCATTCATTTATCACTTAAACACATTTGCAGATATTAACACTCAAACATTATGTGTTTACATTATTTCAAATCAGAAAAGAACCCAACATACCGTACGTACAGAACAGTACTGATGCATTACAACAGCAGCTCAATGTGGCGACCGCCATCGTTGTTACAGACAGTGTACCTACGAAGCATGTTCTAATGCATACTCTCTATTCTAAGTTGTTTCTACCGAGTTAGGTGGCGCAGTGCCTAACACACTGGACTCGCATTCGGGAGGACGACGGTTCAATCCCACGTCCGGCCATCCTGATTTAGGTTTTCCATGGTTTCCCTAAATCGCTCCAGGTTAATCCCGGAGTGGTTCCTTTGAAAGGGCACGGCCTACTTCCTTCCTCTACCTTCCCTAATCTGATTAGACCGATGACCTCGCAGTCTGGTCTCCTCTCCCCAAAAGAACCAACAACAAGTGGTTTCTCTTCAATTTTTAGTGCAGCGGCAACAACTTCAGCCAGCAGATCTTTCTCAGTCCCTACAAGAGTCTTGTAAATTAAACTTTACATACGACCCCACAAGTACCCTTCATCCTGTCTACGGTACTGCATACCAGGACAAGCAACTCTCAGACTTTTCTCTTTCCCTCTGCAGACGTGGTCGCTTTTCACATCTGAACTGAAACCGTCGTAGAACGGAAACGGTAGTTTTTCGCACATGAGTTCTCATTTAAAATATTATGTACTCATCCCCTTCTACAAATTCAGAAGTTTTTAACGGGAGTTTTCACACAGCCTAATAAGTCAGCCCTCCTGCATTGTTGCTTATTGGTCGAGATACCTCGCCGCCGAGTGCACCGTGTGTACCGATGGCATCCAACTATTTACAAGACTGTCTTACGTACTGAAACTGACTATAATACGAATGTTGATTCTGCTAATGTTATTGATGTTCCACATGGTCCAGCGGTGTTTCATGCCGGACGTATCGATTTTGCTTTAACTAATTTTGCTCTTGAAGTTGAGCATGCTTGGTTGGCTTTTGCTATTGTTCGGATAGCTTCAGCTCTTCCTTCATTGGACACGAGTTTGGATAATTTTCCAGCTCTTCACCTCATCGCAAACAGGGTATTTACGGTAGCTCAGTCCTCTAAGAGAACTGATACGTCTGCTCAATTTTTATTGACAAACTTGTGTGTGAGAGAACTACTGCCGTCGGAGAGGTGGCTTATGTGTCTCAGCGATACAGATAGCCAACCCTAGGTGCAACCACGACGGAGTAGGCGGGGGGGGGGGGGGGGGGAGGGTGTCTGTGTATCTGTTGAGAGACCAGACAAAAGCGTAACTACTGAACAGAGATAGAAGCCTTTTCAGTAGTTACAGGGGTGACAGTCTGGATGATGGAATGATCTGGCCTTGTAACGTCAATAAAAACGGCCTTGCTGTCCTGGTACTATGAACGCCTGAAAGCAAGCGTAAAATATTCCGGAGCTAAAATATTCCCCGATTCGGAAGTCCTGGCGGGGACTACTCAGGGGGATGTCGTCCTCAGGAGAAACAAAACAGGCATCCTACGGATCGGGCCGTAGAATGTTAGATGCCTTAATCGTGCAGGTACCTTAAAGAATTTAAAAAGGAAAAGGGATCTGTGGAAATTAAATATAGTGAGAATTAGTGAAATTCGGTGCCAGGTGGAAAAGGCCTCTCGGTCAGGTGAACACAAGGTTATAAATACAAAATCAAAGAGGGGTAATGCAGAAGCAGGTTTAATTGTGAATAAGAAAACAGGAATACGGGCAAGCTACTATGAATAGCATAGTGAGCTCTTTATTGTAGCCACGATGGACACGAAGCCCACAGACATCACAATAGCACAAGTGTATATGTCAACTAGCTCCGCAGATGACAGAGAGATGGAAGAAATGTATGACGAGCTAACAGAAGTTATTCAGATAGTTAAAGGAGACGAAAATTTAATATTGGTGGGGGCCTGGAATTCGATAGTAGGAAAAGGAACATAAGAAAAATAGTACGTGAATATGGACTGGGGGAAAGGAATCAAAGAGAAAGCCGCCTGGTAGGGTTTTGCACAAAGCATATTCTAATCATCACTGACATTTCGTTTGAGAATCATAAAAGAAGTTGGTAAACGTGTAGGAGAACTGTAGACACCGGAAGGTTTCAGACCTATCAGATAATGATAAGACAGAGATTTAGGTACCAAGTTTTAAGTTGTAAAATATTTAAAGAGGCAGATGTGGACTCTGACCACAATTTACTTGTTACGAACTGTAAATCAAAACTGAAGAAATTCGAAGAAGGTAGGAAATTAAGAAGATGGGACTTGTATAAGTTGAAAGAACCAGATGTTGTTGAGCATTTCAGAGAGACCGTTGGGCAACAGTTGACCAGAACAGGGGAAAGAAGTACAGTAGAAGACGAATGGGTAGCTTTAAGAGAAGAAATAGTGATGCAGCAGAAGTTCAGATAGGTAAAAAGAAGAGGTCTATTAGAAATCCTTGAATAACACAAGATATATTGAATTTAATTGATGAAAGGAAAAAATATTAAAAATGCAGCAAATGAAGCAGGTGATAGGGAATACAAACTTTTGAAAAATGAAATTCACAGGAAGTGCAAAATCGCTAAGCAGGAATGGCTAGAAGACAAATGTAAGAATTTACAAGCCTTTGGTGGAAGAGAAGCAGCTGTATGAATATCAAGAGCTCAGATGGAAAAAACAGTCCTAAGCAAACAGGTGAATGCTGAAAGATTGAAAGAGCATATGAAGGTTCTATACAAGGGAGAAAAACTTGAATGTACGAGGTCCCCAGGCTTATACACTACTTAATTTAACTTAAACTAATTTACGCTAAGGACAACACACACACACACACACACACACACACACACACTCACACACAAACGCACACACACACACACACACACACACACACACACACACACACACACGCACGCACACAAAAAAAACACATGCCCGAGGGAGGACTCGAACCTCCAATGGGGGGAGCCGTGCGAACTGTGGCAAGAGGCCCGAGACCGCGCGGTTACCTCACGCGGCTAGTGTAATTTATAGAAAGGGAGGATGACGTAGACGAAGATGAGATAGGAGATACGATAGTGAAGGAAGAATTTGACACAGTTCTGAAAGATCTAGCAATTGTAGACCTAGACGAGCTTTTGACAATGTTGACTGGAATACTCTCTTTGGAATTCTGGTGTTAGCAGGGGTAAAACACAGGGAGTGGAAAGCTAATTACAACCTGCTCTGAAACCACACGGCAGTAATAAGAGCCAAGGGACGAAGGAAAGCAATTGTTGAGAAAGGAGTGACACAGAGTTGTAGCCTACCCCCGATATTATTCTGTCTGTACACAATGACATTGTAATTGTGTAAGAGATAGGAAAGAACTTGGAAGAGCTGTTGGACGGAACGAACATTGACTTGAAAGGAGGATATAAGATGGGCATCAAGAAAAGCAAAACAGAAATGACTAAAGTAGTCAAATTAAATCATGTAATGCTAAGGGATTTAGATCAGGAAACAAGACACTTGAAGTAGCAGATGAGTTTTGCTATTTGGGCAGCAAGGTAACTGATGATGGCCGAAGTAGGGAGGATGTGAAATGTAGACTGGCAATGGGAAGAAAATCATTTCTGAAGAAGGGAGATTTGTTAACAACGAATATGGATTTTAGTGTTAGCAAGTCTTTTTCGAAAGTATTTGTCTGGAATGTAGCAATGTATGGGATTGAAACGTTGAAGATAAAGAATTTCGACAAAAAAAAGAAAATAAGTTTCGACCTGTGTCCTACAGTAAAAGGTTGATGACTGGATGGGTAGATCACGTCACTGATGAGGAGGCACTCAATAAAACTGAGGAGACAAGAAATCTGTGGCACAACTTGACTAAGGCCGGAGGGGGGGGTGGGGGGTTCAGTAGATACGACACATTCTGAGACATGGAGAGAGAACAAGAGCTGAATACCGCAAGCAGATTCAGAAGGATGTAGGCTGCAGTAGTTATTCGGAGATGAAGAGGTTCGCACGGGACAGAGTGGCATGCAGAGCAGCATCAAACCAGTCTTCAGACTGAAGACCATAACAGCAACATGTGTGTAAGGACTCGATTGAAGCGAACACTGTCGAAAGATGATACTGTATCGATTTTTCTTGGAGTTTGTGGAACTGATATGATAGCTAAAGCTTTGACGGCAGGCTGTGCCGTTGTTGACAAAAGGAGCGCCCAGTGGCAGCTAATCGGTGGTTTCACACAAGAAACAAGAACCGGTTAGCTGACAACAGGCCTCGTGTGATCGGACTGAATTGTATAATGGCGGCTTTTGCAACGTGATGGAAGATGGCTACCTGCAAATACCTTATAATTCGACAGTTATTCGATGTCTAGTTATAACGAAAATCCCAAACATCAGCTTATCCAAGGCACTGAGGAGCATTTATTAAAATTTCAGTGTCAAAATTATCATTGAAACTACACAAATTAGGTGATCACAGAAACCGAATGATTTTGAAATAATCATTGAAAATGATTAACTATTGAACAATTCATACTATCGTGATAGAAAAGGTGTTGGATGATAGCGTGGCACGACAGCTGTCATCGCAGAAGGCTACACTTTTATACACACCTTGCTTATTGCATTTCTGTGTAGGTTAAATATTTTTAATTACGTAAATATGTCACATTATCATATTCTCCATTCCAACACAACAAATGAACACAGCGTGAAATTTCTCATATCTCGGCATATGATACCAAATTACATTTGTCTAGGTTCTTAATAGTTTTCTGCTTTAACTAAAAGTTAATTCGGCCTCTACTAAAAACACTTGTAACTTAAAAGCGGTAAATTATCCGTAAGATTTTGTGCCTTCACCAGACTGGGCATCAAAAGCCGTATCAATTAAGCAACTTCACTACTTCATCTTATTTAACATATGTACTCTGTTATTTGTCGTAAACACGCACATGATATATTGTTTATGTTGAAAATTTTACATACAGAACTGGTTGAGTACCTGTCATTGCCCGGTTGTGTAATTATTCCAGTCTTTTATTAGTCCATCTCCTCTTTACCCCCTCTCTGTCCATCTTCTGCACCCCTCGCTCTCTGTCCGTCTCCTCCTGCTACTCTCTCTGACCTTTTCTTATTCCCACTCTTCCTTTTCCTCTCCTCCTCTTTCCGCTCTCTGTTCATCTCCTTCTCCCTCTGCCGGTCACTGTGGCCGAACGGTTCTAGGCGCTTCAGTCCAGAACCATGCTGCTGCTACGGTCGCAGGTTCGAATCCTACCTCGTGCATGGATGTGTGTGATGTCCTTAGGTTAGTTAGGTGTAAGTAGTTCTAAGTGTAGGGTACTGATGACCTCAGATGTTAAGTCCCATAGTGCTTATAGCAATTTGAACCATACACTTTCTCTTCTTTCCTTTGTCTGCCCGCTTCCTCTTCTTCCCCCCCCCCCCTCCTCTTCCTTCATCACTGCCCATCTCCTTCCCCCTGGCTGTCCGTCCATCTACTCCTCACCCGCTTCTCTCTCAACTTACTCGTACACACCTCAATTAGGGGTTCGTGGTCATCCTCCAGCTTGTAAATAATATGTGTACCAAATTTAGTTGAAATAGTACCAAGGGCTTAGGATTAGCTTTTTAGCCGTGGCTTTAACTGCGTACACACACATCAAAATTGCATCACCCCCGGGTCCCAGAAATCCTGAATATAAACGTTGACTGCGAATATTGTGTCAGACAGACAGTCCCTTTGGCTGTTCAGAGATATCACTAAATCCACCCAAAGATGTAAACAACCATGCATGAGCAGCGCCTATTAGACGAGGGGGTCCACAGCCGACCAGTTCCAATCATTCCCCCAGGAAGGAGGAACACGGCTCGTGTTGCCTGTAGTTCAACCATGCCTAGACGATCAATACCGCGGTTCACGTCCGCATTGTTACTTTGTGCCAGGAAGGGCTCTCAAGAGGGGAAGCGTCCAGGCGTCTCGGATTGAATCAAAGTGATGTTGTTTGAACATGGAGGAGATGCAGAGAGGCAGGAACTGTCGATGACATGCCTCACTCAGTCCGCCCAAGGGCTACTACTGCAGTGGATGACCGCTGCCTACGGATTATGGCGCGAAGGAACCCTGACAGCAACGCCACCAAGTTGAATAATGCTTTTCAAGCAGCCACAGGACGTCGTGTTACGACTCAACCTGTGCGTAATAGGCAACATGATGCGCAACTTCACTCCCGACGTCCATGACGAGATCCATTTTTGCAACCACGACACCATTCAGGGCGGTACAGATGGGCCCGACAACAAGCCGAATGCACCGCTCAGGATTGGCATCACGTCCTCCTCACCGGTGATTGTCGCATATGCCTTCAACCAGACAATGTGTTTGGAGGCAAGCCGTTCAGGTTGAACGCCCTAGACACACTGTCCAGCGAGTGCAGCAAGTTGGAGGTTCCCTGATGTTTTGGGGTGGCATTATGTGGGGCCAACGTACGCCGCTGGTGGTCATGAAAGGCGCCGTAATGGCCGTACGATACGTGAATGCCATCCTTCGAGCGATAGTGCAACCATATCGGCAGCATATTCGCGAGGCATTCGTCTTCATGGACGACCATTCGCGCCCCCAACGTGAAAACCTTGTGAATGACAACATTCAGGGTATCGACATCGCTCGGCTAGAGTGGCCAGCATGTTCTCCAGACACGAACCCTATCGTACATGCCTGGGACAGATTGAAAAGTGCTGTTTATGGACGACGTGATCCACCAACCACTCTGAGGGATCTACGCTGAATCGCCATTGAGGAGTGGACAATCTGGAGCAACAGAGCCTCGATGAACTTATGGATAGTGTGCCACAACAAATACAGGCATGCATCAATGCAAAAGACGTGCTACTGGATATTAGAGGTACCGCTGTGTACAGCATTCTGGACCACTACCTCTGAAGGTCTCGCTCGATGGTGGTACAACATGAAATGTGTGGTTATCATGAGCAATAATAAGGGCGGAAATGATGTTTATGTTGATATCAATTCAAATTTTCTGTACAGGTTCCGGAACTCTCGGAACGGAGCTGATGCAAAACTTTTTTTGATGTGTGTATTTCACTCGTATCTCTAGCGAATTTTGCCCAACAGTTTCACTTTCATGTAGCCAGGTGTTTATGTCGTCCTATCTCTCGAACTATTAGCGTATAGTGATATAATTTGGGAACATCCAGTGGTATATGTGGCTACTGTCTTCGAAATGTGTTATGGAAAATATTAGTAGTAAAGAATCATAAATTAAAACTTCATCAATGATGCGGCCATTTGTCAGTTTGTCAGGCATCTCAGTGTTTATGACGTTATACCTCCTGAACAACATGACTTACAGTTGTTTTTTTTAGGTACATTCAGTGATAGATGATGATACTGTCCGAGATATGTGCTGCGTATAGATTTAGTAGTAAAGAAACATTAAATCATGCATGATGCGGACGCTTTTCAAGCTTCTAGGTGCCTGTGATGTTGTATCTCCAGAACTCTTTGTCGTACAATGGTATAACTTTGCTGGTACATTTAGTGATATATTTGGATACTGTCCGCAAAGTGTGCCACCAGTGTAGTTAGTAGCAACGAAACAATAAATTAAAACCTTGTACTCCATGCGGCAACGAAGCCTTAATAACTGATAAACTTATTTTCATTCGTCATCTAGTGGGGTCCCTCAGCGAGACAAAGTGTCGCAAAGGTTTCAAAGTACGTGTTAAGTTTATAGCCCCTTATTCTCAGATAACGGATGAGGAAAATTTGGGTATTCGCGTGAAGTGGACCACACTGCTTTCTCACCTCCACCGCTACCCCTTTGATAGGTAGGTGTTCACATCCCCGCAGCGATACTTTGCAGACGGCAAGTGATGTGTGTGCCTAGTTGTCTGGCACTTAGGGTGGCCACCCTGAGAATTAGAGGTACTTACCGCCAATAACTCTGAGCCGAGATTTGGCAAAAGACAGAGTTGGACGATGTGTGGGTTTGTTTGAAACTGTGGATAATGTTTAGGACGAGATGTAGAACATACATACACACGTACGTTCAACAATTTTTATAATATGTATAGATTTCATGTTAAACTGAATTATTGTAAGACCACCGTTTCTGCGTTTTATTTCAAGTGATTAACCGAATAAATTACCAGTTTGTTCAATGTAAATTCTGTGGTATCGTCCACCCCAATTTATCAGTGGATAATAACCCTTTTTGTTATTAAATTATTATTACATTTCATTGTAAGTTCTTGTTGTTTGAAAATATAGTTGAACTTGCCAAAACTTAAACTATTTGGCCGTACGATCATAAGCTTTAAATATTTCTTCAGCTCTCTTAACAGTGGGCATGAAAGCAGGCGTTTAGGGCTCGACCCAATGGCTGCATCACTACATCATCCACAAATGAACCCACACATCGTCCAACTCTGTCTTTTGCCAAATCTCGGCTCAGAGTTGTTGGCGGTAAGTACCTGTAAGTCTCCAGGTGGCCACCCTAAGTGCCAATGTAACACTGCAGAATACAGTATGCACACATTCATCGTGGTGTTATGGTCACGAGTTGAGTGAAAATTGTCGCTTCTTGCTGTAGTTGTGATCTCCTTCAGATCCAGAAAAGAGAGGTGTTTTAACACGCTCAGTAGTCAAGTATTACCGTACTGTCTGCATGTCTTCCTCAAAATGGACGTAACGTGTTTCATGGTGTGATTAAATTATGAATAACGTACGTACTCTGTCGGTTAAATAGGAAACAAGAAATTTTAAAAATGTGCAACATACATCTGCTTCGGTAAAAGAATCAGAGTACTGCATTCCTCAGCAGCAAATCCAGGAGACAGGCGAAATGCACGCACTGCAGGACGCTGGCGCGTCGTGCTCTAATCCGATTAGCGCCGGCGTCTGGCTCGCCAGACAGCTCGGATATTGCTTTCAAGCCGTTATTGTCAACGTTCCACCCCTGAACACAGATGCCTGACTGGTACCCACTTCAGTCTGGAATCAACATAACCCCGAAAAAGTGTTAGAATATTAGTAGACGGAAATTAAATGGTTTTTTGTATTTTTATTTCTTTTCTATTTATAGTGTTAAATGGACCTTCTACATGTCAGTTGCAAAACTAACCTCAAGGGCTAAATTCGTTCATATTACGAACCTTCAGCGCTTAACATAATTTACAGTGATAATAAACCTGTAATTCAAAAAACTGCCATGTTTACAAATTTGCGACGTACGATATTGCAGTGGCTGCGTTATTCACAAATACGATGCAGTGTTCATTAGGAGAGGCACACACGGCCAAAGGAATTGGAAATGCGGCGACTATAGGCGTTCTGAATTACACTGAAGAGCCAAAAAAACTGGCACACGTGCCTAATATCGTGTAGGGCCCCCGCGGGCACGCAGAAATGCCGCAGCACGACGTGGCATGGACTCGGCTAATGTCTGAAGAAGTGCTGGAGGGAACAGACACCATGAATACTGCAGGGCTGTCCATAAATCCATGAGTACGAGGGGGTGAACATCTCTTCCGAACAGCTCGTTACAAGGCATCCAAAATGTGCTTAATAATGTCCATGTCTGGGGAGTTTGGTGACCAGTAGAAGTGTTTAAACTCAGAAGAGTGTTCCTGGAGCCACTCAATCGTAATTTTGGGCTTGTAGGATGTCGCATTGACCTGCTGGTACTGCCCACGTCCGTCGGAATGCACAATTGACATGAATGGATGAAGGTGATCAGACACGAAGCGTACGTATGTGTTACTTGCCAGAGTCGTAACTAGATGTATCAGGGGTCCCCATATCACTCCAACTGCACGCGCCCCACACCAGTGCAAAGCATCCACCAGCTCGAACAGCCCTCTTACCGATGTGGATTGATGAGGTTGTCTCCATACCCATACACGTCCAACCGCTCGATACAAATTGAAACGAGACTCGTCCGATCAGGCAATATGATTCCAGTCATCAACAGTCCAATGTCGGTGTTGAGGGGTCCAGGCGAGGCGTAATGGTTTGCGTCGTGCAGTCATCACGGGTACACGAGTGGGTCTTCGGCTCCGAAAGCCCATATCGATGATGTTCCCTTGAATGGTTCGCACGCTGACACTTGTTGATGGCCCAGCACTGAAATCTGCAGCAGTTTGCGCAAGGGTTGCACTTCTGTCACGTTGAAAGCTTGTCTTCAGTCGTCGTTGGTCCCGTTGCTGCAGGATCTTTTTCGGCCGCAGCAATGTCGGATATTTGATGTTTCACCGGATTTCTGATATTCACGGTACACCCGTGAAATGGTCGTACTGGAAAATCCCCCCTTCCCCACCCCCATTTTATCGCTATCTCGGAGATGGTGTGTCCCAGCGTTCGTGTGCCGACTATTACTCCAGGTTCAAACTCACATAAATCTTGATAACCTGCTATTGTAGCAGCAGTAACAGATCTAACAACTGCGCCAGACATTTGATGTCTCATATAGACGTTGCCGACTGCAGCGCCGTATTCTGCCTGTTAACATATTTCTGTATTCGAATACGCATGCCTATCTTAACTTTGTTGGTGCTTCAGTGTATATGAAATGTATTCGCATGGACAACCATTATGTGTACAATGGAATGACGACAAGACCCGTTAGGGCATAATTTTTCTTCGTCGTCATTCCATTATTCAGCTGCTGATTCCGCTGATGATTCCCGAAATTCGCAACTGCGGGTATATTTTATATAATCTGAGAAGTGTTACCTTTTATGTAATCTTCATGTCTTGCACTGCCAGTGATCGGCGATATAATACATTGTTACGCTACTATGTGTAACGTCTCCTGGAAAAATTTGGGGCAAAATATGAGCGATCTGTGTCAAAATTGGAATTTTATCGAAGTTTGCACACAGATATATAAGTAACATCTCTGATGCAACGAAACCAAAGAATACTTAAAGACAACTGTTTCTTTTGTAATGTATACAATATGGTCTGCTTCATGATCATTCTGCTTCGTATCGATCGCTGCACCGACTGTAGTACCTAGATGCTCTAATTTTGCTCAATTACTGAAACTATATATTTGTTATCTTTAAAATTGAAATTACGTCTGTTAAAGTGATATGTGATCGGCGATATAATACATTGTTACGCTACTATGTGTAACGTCTCCTGGAAAAATTTGGGGCAAAATATGAGCGATCTGTGTCAAAATAGGAATTTTATCGAAGTTTGCACACAGATATATAAGTCACATCTCTGATGCAACGAAAGCAAAGAATACTTAAAGACAACTGTTTCTTTTGTAATGTATACAATATGGTCTGCTTCATGATCATTCTGCTTCGTATCGATCGCTGCACCGACTGTAGTACCTAGATTAATTTTGCTCAATTACTGAAACTATATATTTGTTATCTTTAAAATTGAAATTACGTCTGTTAAAGTGATATGTGATTTTATTTATGCAAAAAATAATATCCTGTCTGAGTATTTGCAGAACATATTTCAGAAGGAGATTGTCATTGTTGGCAGCTATTATTGTCTGGATTATTAATTCGTTTAAATACGGACGCAGTGACCAGCATACTGACAGAAAAGCTACGTCGTTACTCACTATAGGTTATTATGCAAGTAGTAATATTGAGGTCTTCAAGAATTTCAGAAAATTTTACGTGCACCAGACAGCAGACTGCCGAGTACGTTCCCGCATTGACGTAGCTAACACTTTTATCTTCTGTTAAAGGAATATGTAAAGAATCATATTTTCCTGTAAATAAGAAAACAAACGGTCTTGACTGAAAAATTGTTGTTACGTGAAGAGGGAAACGTCCACTTACATCTTTGCTAGTCATTCCTCAGTAAATCCTCCTTACATTGTTGTAATTACATCTCTCTTATAAGTACTAGGGCATAAACTGTTGGTACTTCGTGTGTAGAAGCCCTCAGCTTCAAATAGCGTTAAATTATACGACGACTATTATTACATTTTATAATTCTTTGTAGACCAGAACGTGTGGCTAGATTTTACTATATTGGTATCTAGTTAAGTAACATGTATGTGTATATTTATGTCTTTTAGCATATTAATACAAGTGCAATTTCTCTTTCTTGTACCGATTAAAAATACACTAAGGGAGACACATAATATAGGGGAATTATCCAGAAACAACCGTCATAATAACTATATGACACTATACGACAAGAATTGGTCCATAGTCTGTAACAGGTAAGGAACTGTGTGCAAGTCTTCATATTTTCAGGTCGCGTATCAGCGAGCCTACGGGACATGCAGCTAGTTATCGACTTGTGTTAAGATTTCACAAACAACTTACGCTACAATTGCGTCTCGATATAATAGTTACATATTTGTCAACTGTTAGGAATAATTTTATGCTGGCAGCTGAACAATTTTCTCTTTATATTTGTGCGCCTGTAGATTTATGTTGTGCAATATTGTGTTTTCGTGGGTACCGCGCTACTTAAGTGCAGCGAAATGGTTAGACAGAAACGGAAGATAAAAGTGACGTTGAAGAAACTCCAAGTACGTTTATTTATTTATTTTATTTTGTGTATGGCAATACAGCGACAATATTTTATATAAGTACAAGAACATGTAAACGAAATGTGTAAAACAAAGCAATGTGTAAATAGTACATGTGTAAAAAAACAAGCAATAGCACAAAAGGATAAAGTACAAAGACTCAAGACAAAATAACTGCATGTTAAAAGCTTGGCAAGCCTGACTAGAAACTCATTCATCTATTTAAAGCTCAATATCTAGGTTGCTCAGCCGATCCAAAGCAGAGGGTTTCACATATATAGCCTCAGAGACAGGTCCGGCGTATCTTCTTAAGGGGCGTTCCTCAATAATATGGCGGACGTTCTGTTCTGGTGCTCCACAGTCACAGGTTGGTGAGTCGCATAGACCTCTCTTGTACTTATATGCATTGCATCTTGCATGACCCGTTCTGATACGGTTTAATTTAGTCCAGGTACATATCTTCAGGTCAAAGCCCGATAATTCCAGAGTAGAATCTTGGATACCTTGTTTATTAATTCCAGAATCATTCCAAAAGTGCCGTCATTGCTCCTTGATGTCAGGTTGATGTTCTTGTATATTAACCCATACAGGGTTCCGTGACTTCAAGCGGGTCGATGGTATTTCATTCAAAACATCATGGATTGGTAGATTCTGTGGGTAATCTGAGTCATGAATTTTTGACCACTCTCTTGCTGCTGCTTCTTGCCTTCTGAGTTGTGGAGGTGGGATATTGCTTAGAGTATGCAGCCAAGGGACTGGGGTGGATTTAATAGTACCTGTTATTATCCTCACACACTCGTTCAACTGGACGTCGATTTTCTTAGTATGAGTGCTAGAATGCCAGACAGCTCAGCAATATTCGGCAACAGGATATACCAGGGTTCAAATGGTTCAAATGGCTCTGAGCACTATGGGACTTAACTTATGAGGTCATCAGTCCCCTAGAACTTAGAACTACTTAAACCTAACTAACCTAAGGACATCACACACATCCATATCCGAGACAGGATTCGAACCTGCGACCGTAGCGGTCCCGCGCTTCCAGACTGTAGCGCCTAGAACAGCTCTGCCACTACGGCCGGCTTTCATCAAGAACATTAGGAGTGCTTTCCCTCGGTCGTGGACCGAGCAGTGAAAGATTCAGTTTGCAATTTCACACATAACAGAAGATGTCTCGTTTGGGCATTCCACGCTGTTATAACACCTTCGCGGAATTTGAGAAGGGTTTTTAGTGCGTTTCTGGTCAAGTTCTGCGCAAGAAGGTTTGAGGATTCTTGTATATAGCCCAGAGACATAAAACTCTAAGCAGGGTTTTGATAGAAAACACGAGGGTTGGAACTTAAATAGTGGCAACTACATATTCACAACCGATACAAAGGAGTTACGTGTTTGCACCTGTTATTATCCTTTAAGGTAGTCACTAGAATTGTGTAGAACCCTTTGCCAGCGATGTGGAAGGCGTAGAATACCGTTAGCAGAGCCTGTGCTGTTAATGTTACGAATCTAGCGATCTAAAGTTATGGTGATTCACATGTACGACTGTGATGGTGTTATCCTAACGCATTACGTTCCTCCACGGCAGACAGTCAAAGCACAGTATTACTGTTCGTTTTTGGAGCATCACCTGAGACCACCTTTGCGAAAGAAGCGGCGACACTTTCTGCGCAACCCACCTAACATTTTGCACGACCATGCGCGGGTGCATACAGCGCAAGCTATGGCTGCTCTGTTCAGTCGATGGGACCGGAAGGTACTGTACCATCCACCATACTCCCCGGACTTATATCCCTGTGACTACGATTTCATTCCGAAGATGAAGGAACCACTTCGTGGCATTCGATTCAGAACTGTTCCAGAGATTCGACAGGCAGTAGACGGCTCCATCCGCACCATCAACAGCACAGACTCTGCTAACGGTATTCTACGCCTTCCACATCGCTGGCAACGGGTTCTACACAACGCTGGAGACTACTTTAAAGGACAGTAACAGGTTCAAACATATAACTCTTTTGTATCGGTCGTGAATAAATAGATGCCACTATTTAAGTTCCAACTCTCGTATGTAGAGAAATGCTTGAATATGACACGATATTTGGACGAGCCGGTATCACACAGGGATATTTTACGAATATTAAAGGCAAGCTTATCAATTTCCGTTGGAGAGAATCTAGTTTATGTGCCTGACACATACTTGGAAAATTTTCTTTCCGTGATTGATTCTTTAGACCTCATACAGGAGGACGCAAAGAATCCGAAACAGAATAATATGGCAAACCATAGTAATGGAAAGAGTGGCCGGAACGACAACAACCATCGAAGCGATGGTAATTAAAGGATAAGTGGTTTCAGACCGAATAGCAATAGTAACGGAAATAATGGCTACCGTAACCAGAATTCAAATAGTAGTTAGCACAAGCAGTAATAACGATAGGCCACAGTTTTGTAATCCCAACAATGGGCGCTACCAGAATAACTACAACAATTCTAATCGCAAAAGGCGGAATGACAACGGATTTAATTCAGACCGAAATAAAAACAAGCGAACTTCTAGTGCGCCGTGGCAGAATCCCGGACCCAGTGGCTGGAAACCTAATTCAGGACCTCAACCACAAGAATCTCAGAATGTACCAGTACATCATGTTACTGTGATTCCTATGCCTGATACAAAACATCACTGGCAGCCTTAGCAGCAAGTTACTCAAAATCAAACACCGTAACATAGTGTAAATATTGTGGAGGTGACTGCTAATAATCAGAGTAAACCCTCACAAGTGTCAAACACTACGCTTTTCTGTAAGACTTCGGCAGGCGGTCGCGGCACAGGGTGACGGCATGCAACACAATGTTATAAACACACTAAGGTATAATGACGGGCGAGACCTCAGATGGGAATTGTCCGAGGAAACCCGTAATTGTCATAAAAGTGTCGAAAAAATCCAAGCTGTGGTAAACAGCAGCATAAATGGAATTCAAGTACAGTTGGTAATCGATACTGGAGCATCGTTTTCGGTTATGGATAGCAATTTCTTTAGACATGCGAATCAGATTAAAAGGCTACCCATGTTGCCAGTACAAAATTGTAAAGTAGTTGGAGCCACCGGTGCTAAAGATCAGATAATCAAGGACCAGGTGCAGGTAAAAGTGATATTCGGAAAATAAGCCATATTATGCATCCACTACTATGTCATCCTGTCCACTCACATGATGAATCTCAAAGTCATATTCCTGTGAGGACAATGTCCATAGAGACATCAGTGCATGACAAAAGGCGAGTGAGCGCTTGATGGTCGCAGAATACCTCAACATGTTTGCCCTAAACAGAATAATGATATTTTTTTAAAGTCCTACATTACATACGTGTGCCTAAGGTTCTGTCACTGAATATGCTCGTTTGCACCCGGACAGGACTATATTCGTGAAACTAATGATACCAGCTTCAGTTTTTCTAGATGTTTCGTCAGGCTGAAAGAGGCATATGTCCAAGCCACAGCTTGAAACATCTGTTGCCAGACAGAAGTCCTTACTCATGTCTAGGTTTTGTAGAATCTCTGAATTAACTAGGGTCTTCTTAATACCAACGAAGGCTTTCTTGCATTCATTGGTCCAATGCTAATGAGCACTTTTCCTCAATAGGCATAATAGCACATCTTCATTTTGTAGCTGCACTAGCACAAAACAGCTAAAAATTGAAGCGAGTTCTAAAAATGCTTTAAATTGTCTCTTGTACTTGGGGTATGGAAAAATTTTAATTGCTTCCATCTTTCCTTGCACGGGTACAATTCAAGTGGGTGAGATTATGTTCCCGAGGAACTGCATCTGTTCGCGTTCCAACTTGGCCTTTTTTCAAGTTAACTGTGACGCCAGCATTCTCTAACTTAATTAGAACTGTCTCAGGCAAGTTCTTGCCAAGAAGTTATGGCAACAAGTAAGTCATCTACGTAGAATTAACTTGTCAAGAAGTTCCGGCCTCAACAGCAATAAATACACCCCCACTTACACCAAAAGGTAACATCTCAAACTGGTTAACTACGTGCAGAAAATACGAAAGCTGTATACCTTTTTGCTACCCGTGGTCTAGGGGTAGCGTCTTTGATTCATAATCAAAACGTCTTCGGTCCCGGGTTCGATCCCCGCCACTGCCTAAATTTTGATAAATAATCAGCATTGGCGGCCGAAGACTTCCGGCATAAGAAGTCAGCCTCATTCTGCCAACGGCCTTGTCAAAGAGGGCGGAGGAGCGGATAGAGGTTCAGGGCACTCTCTTGTCCTAGGGATGGGAAATTGCCCCTAAAGGCGAAAGAATCAGCAATGTTCAACGACATGAGGATGCAGAAGTCAATGGAAACCACTGCATTAAAGACACGTAACGTGTATCCACAGGATATGTGGCCTGTAATTGAAGAAGTATCATGATGATCTCTCCATTGGCAAAGGATTCCGGAATAGTCCTCCATTCGGATCTCCGGGAGGGGACTGCCAAGGGGGAGGTTACCATGAGAAAAAGGTGTAATAATCAACGAAAGGATGACGTTCTACGAGTCGGGGCGTGGAATGTCCGAAGCTTGAACGTGGTAGGGAAACTAGAAAATCTGAAAAGGGAAATGCAAAGGCTCAATCTAGATACAGTAGGGGTCAGTGAAGTGAAGTGGAAGGAAGACAAGGATTTCTGGTCAGATGAGTATCGGGTAATATCAACAGCAGTAGAAAATGGTATAACAGGTGTAGGATTCGTTATGAATAGGAAGGTAGGGCAGAGGGTGTGTTACTGTGAACAGTTTAGTGACCGGGTTGTTCTAATCAGAATCGACAGCAGACCAACACCGACAACGATAGTTCAGGTATACATGCCGACGTCACAAGCTGAAGATGAACAGACAGAGAAAGTGTATGAGGATATTGAAAGGGTAATGCAGTATGTAAAGGGGAACGAAAGTATAACAGTGATGGGTGACTGGAATGCAGTTGTAGGGGAAGGAGTAGAAGAAAAGGTTACAGGAGACTATGGGCTTGGGACAAGGAATGAAAGAGGAGAAAGACTAATTGAGTTCTGTAACAAGTTTCAGCTAGTTATAGCGAATACCCTGTTCAAGAATCACAAGAGGAGGAGGTATACTGGGAAAAGGCCGGGAGATACGGGAAGATTTCAATTAGATTACATCATGGTCAGACAGAGATTCCGAAATCAGATACTGGATTGTAAGGCGTACCCAGGAGCAGATATAGACTCAGATCACAATATAGTAGTGATGAAGAGTAGGCTGAAGTTCAAGACATTAGTCAGGAAGAATCAATACGCAAAGAAGTGGGATATGGAAGTACTAAGGAATGACGAGATACGTTTGAAGTTCTCTAACGCTATAGATACAGCAATAAGGAATAGCGCAGTAGGCAGTACAGTTGAAGAGGAATGGACATCTCTAAAAAGGGCCATCGCAGAAGTTGGAAAGGAAAACATAGGTACAAAGAAGGTAGCTGCGAAGAAACCATGGATAACAGAAGAAATACTTCAGTTGATTGATGAAAGGAGGAAGTACAAACATGTTCCGGGAAAATCAGGAATACAGAAATACAAGTCGCTGAGGAATGAAATAAATAGGAAGTGTAGGGAAGCTAAGACGAAATGGCTGCAGGAAAAATGTGAAGACATCGAAAAAGATACGATTGTTGGAAGGACAGACTCAGCATACAGGAAAGTCAAAACAACCTTTGGTGACATTAAAAGCAACGGTGGTAACATTAAGAGTGCAACGGGAATTCCACTGTTAAATGCAGAGGAGAGAGCAGATAGGTGGAAAGAAAACACTGAAAGCCTCTATGAGGGTGAAGATTTGTCTGATGTGATAGAAGAAGAAACAGGAGTCGATTTAGAAGAGACAGGGGATCCAGTATTAGAATCGGAATTTAAAAGAGCTTTGGAGGACTTACGGTCAAATAAGGCAGAAGGGATAGATAGCATTCCATCAGAATTTCTAAAATCATTGGGGGAAGTGGCAACAAAACGACAATTCACGTTGGTGTGTAGAACATATGAGTCTGGCGACATACTATCTGACTTTCGGAAAAGCATCATCCACACCATTCCGAAGACGGCAAGAGCTGACAAGTGCGAGAATTATCGCACAATCAGATTAACAGCTCATGCATCGAAGCTGCTTACAAGAATATTATACACAAGAATGGAAAACAAAATTGAGAATGCGCTAGGTGACGATCAGTTTGGCTTTAGGAAAAGTAAAGGGACGAGAGAGGCAATTCTGACGTTACGGCTAATAATGGAAGCAAGGCTAAAGAAAAATCAAGACACTTTCATAGGATTTGTCGACCTGGAAAAAGCGTTCGACAATATAAAAATGGTGCGAGCTGTTCGAGATTCTGAAAAAAGTAGGGGTAAGCTATAGGGAGAGACGGGTCATATGCAATATGTACAACAACCAAGAGGGAATAATAAGAGTGGACGATCAGGAACGAAGTGCTCGTGTTAAGAAGGGTGTAAGACAAGGCTGTAGCCTTTCGCCCTTACTCTTCAATCTGTACATCGAGGAAGCAATGATGGAAATAAAAGAAAGGTTCAGGAGTGGAATTAAAATGCAAGGTGAAAGGATATCAATGATAAGATTCGCTGATGACATTGCTATCCTGAGTGGAAGTGAAGAAGAATTAAATGATCTGCTGAACGGAATGAACAGTCTAATGAATACACAGTATGGTTTGAGAGTAAATAGGAGAAAGACGAAGGTAATGAGAAGTAGTAGAAATGAGAACTGCGAGAAACTTAACATCAGGATTGATGGTCACGAAGTCAATGAAGTTAAGGAATTCTGCTACCTAGGCAGTAAAATAACCAATGAGGGACGGAGCAAGGAGGACATCAAAAGCAGGCTCGCTATGGCAAAAAAGGCATTTCTGGCCAAGAGAAGTCTACTAATATCAAATACCGGCCTTAATTTGAGGAAGAAATTTCTGAGGATGTACGTCTGGAGTACAGCATTGTATGGTAGTGAAACATGGACTGTGGGAAAACCGGAACAGAAGAGAATCGAAGCATTTGAGATGTGGTGCTATAGACGAATGTTGAAAATTAGGTGGACTGATTAGGTAAAGAATGAGGTGGTTCTACGCAGAATCGGAGAGGAAAGGAATATGTGGAAAAAATAAGGAGAAGAGACAGGATGATAGGACAACTGTTAAGACATGAGGGAATTACTCCCATGGGGCTAGAGGGAGCTATAGAGGGCAAAAACTGTAGAGGAAGACAGAGATTGGAATACGTCAAGCAAATAATTGAGGACGTAGGTTGCAAGTGCTACTCTGAGATGAAGAGGTTAGCACAGGAAAGGAATTCGCGGCGGGCCGCATCAAACCAGTCAGTAGACTGATGACAAAAAAAAAAAAAAGAAAGAGATCCGACAATCCATTCTGCCAGTAGGACGAATGCATGTCGATCGAGTTAAAGTATTTCATTCTGTAAAACTGTTGAATTTTTTCTTCTTTTTTCCAGTTTAGCCTGGACTGGGATAATGACTGTATTTGTATACCGCGCAACAAGTGCTAGGCGAATGCTTCCGTCTAGTTTTGTAATAGCCAGAAATGGACTACTGTCAGCTGAGAATGATGTTTCTATTACACCCCAAGCCAATATCTTTCTTATGTCCATCATGGGAGACACTTGTTGGGTCCAAGGCACTGAGTGGGCAGCACTACTGTTTGTCTGATGCTCGTAAACTTGCTTAACATATACGTATCCAATGATACCACCAAGGTCTTCTGAAAATACCTCTTCATGTTGATGCAACAGCTGTGAAAATTCTTATTTCTGTGCCTGACTTAGGTAGTCAGATTCGACTACCTGGATTCAATAAAATTGGTAATAACTAGGGTCCGGATTTTAATGACGTCATATTTTTTTCTGAACTAAAAGGGCGAATTTCAGAACAATTTATACACAAATGTAGGCATTTTAGTGTCGAAAAAATGTATTTTTATTGTGCATATCAAGTCATATTTCAACAGATTTTAGTAATAGGTCATTTTGCGGCTGACTTTTAATATAATAGTTCATATTTCCGTCAACTTTTGCCAAAAACGCATATACCGTTTTTCTCGTATCTTACGGGACACACGAATAAGAAAATGAATATGTTGCTTACAGGGTGATATTTAACGTGCTGTTATGAAAGATAAACAGATAAATTAGTACACAGCTTTATTTCTCAGGACAATAGCAGAAAATCGGTGTACCACAACAGTCGTTTCGCGAACATAAAACATTGTTGCGGAGAGTCGACAATACGCTCTCAGAGCCAACAAAGGCGGCTTCTGCCGTAATAATCATCGCAGTCGCACAGGTGTTCCCAGTAACCAGTTTCAATCCAGCCTTTGCCTTGTTCAACATGCCTAAAGCAAAGTGCTCTGACAGCGTGAAGTTGCGAGGATATGTTCGAGAATTTGGAGAGTAGTTCTTTAATGCTGATGGGAAAACATTATTTTGTAAACTGTGTGAATTTAAAGTTAGTGCAGAAAAGCGCTTTAATGTGCAACAACACTGTAATACCGCTAAACACAGCAGCTGTGTGAAATGAAGTGCTGAAAGTAACAGCAGGCAAGCACTTTTATTTGAACACATAGGTCAGTCGTCAACCGTGCAATCATTCTGCAAGGATTTGTGTGAGATGATGATGTCCTGCAACATCCTATTGGAAAAGCTGAAGAATCCACACTTCAGACGGTTCTTGGAGAAGTACACAACACATCCAGTTCCAGATGAATCTACACTGAGAAAGAACTATTTATCTGTATACTACAATGATGTGCTCAACAAAATACGAATTACTATTGCTGAGCAAAAGATCTGGCTGTCGATAGATGAAACTACGGATATTAGTGGGCGATATATTGCAAATGTTTTTGTTGGTGTTCTAAAAGTTGGTGGCCCTGCCGATATGTTCCTACTAACATGTGAAGCTCTCGATAAACAATTTTGTTTGACAAATCTATTAAGTTACTGTGGCTGGATGGTGTAAAATGAGACAACGTTTTGTTGCTTGTAACAGATGGTGCTTCATATATGGCTAAAGCAGCCAAAGGGCTTCAGATTCTCTACCCCAGTATGGTGTACGCCACTTGCCTTGCACCTGCGTTGCACAGAGTTGCCGAAGAGGTGCGATCAAATTACTCTGACGTGGACAAATTAATTTCCTGTGGCAAGAAAATCTATGTGAAGGCTCCGCTATGGGTGCATAAATTCAAGGAAGAAGCACCTTCAACGCCCCACGCACTTAAACCTGTTCTTACACAATGGGGTTCTTGGCTTTATGCTGCTGAGTATTACTGCACCAACTTCACCCAAATTAAGACAATCTTCTGTGGGCTTGATAGCGATGAATCAAGTGCTATCAAAATTGTGAAAGAAGTTTTTACCAATACATTGTCTTGAAACTTGTTATACATCAACGCCAATTTTTCAGTGATATCAAAAGCCATCAAACAACTGGAAGCTGTTGGCACTCAGCTACGTGACGCCCTCAGTTTTGTGCACTATGTGCAGTGTGAGATGGGTCGAGCTCGTGGTCATGTGGCTGACAAAGTGAAAACCAAATTGCAAAGTGTTCTCCAACGGAATCCTGGATATTCTACACTGTGCCAAATTAGTGACAGTCTTTCAGGGAATGCCACAACATTTTAAGATACTGAAACAAAGCAGGGCTCCAGTGACCTGGCTGCCTTCAAATACGCTCCAGTGATGTCTTGTGAAGTGGAGAGGAGCTTTTCCAGGTACGAAACTATCCTCAGAGGTAACCGTAGATCTTTGACAATGGAAAACCTGAAAACGCACATTATGATCCAGTGCAACTTTGCAGATACTGAAGATTGACATATGGTGTTAAATAATGTGAAATGCTTTGAATAATATGTAGAAATGAAAACATTGTTTTACTATTTCGATAGGTGATCATTTCACTGTACTTTGTGTTTAGGAAATAAAACATTCAGACATTCAAAAAATAGGTGCAAATTAGCCACAAACCCTACAGAAAGAAAGAACTATACTTACAATATTTTGATAAGTGAATTATGTGTTACTTTATGGCGAATAAAAAAATCAAATAAACAAACATGAATGCTTTAAATAAACTTCTATTAAGTTATATTTTATTTTTAAGGTCGTATTTATGTAAGTTTTATGTCATAAATGCTTCCATATTTCACTGTTTTCAGGTAATTAAAATCTGGGCCCTAGTAATAACCCTCTTTTGACTCTCTTTGCCTACTACTCTTTGCCTACTACTAATGCGTTCGATCGAATACACTGTTCTCGAACAGCGTGACAACACTTTCCATGAACATCTATGGCTTTAACCGTCTCTACTGTTAACTTCTTTCTCAGCTTCATAAACTGCACTGCGAAAACTGATGTTTGCAAATTGTGCGCTACATAGATTACAGTGATTTCAGGAGAAGCAATGGATGATTGCATAACTTCAAACAGTGCGACCGGCTTGGAAGACGTAAGACAACGAAATTATAAGAAAGCGTCAACTTGACGATGCACAGCAAACTGCGGAATCGGCCCAAAGGATTATAGCTGAAACAAACAAACGTATGCCATCGTTCAGTAAGGAATTTGGTTTCAACACCGTCTAATCGGGATTTGAAGAGGAAATGCATATGAAAAGAAGCCTCTAAATTAGAAGTACAAAGAGAGTTGTCTGAAGATAAACTAACATCAATGCTTTAACGCACTCGTATACAATTATGTCGACTGTTAATCTGGATGGCAAATCGGCTGGAAAGTTATTTACTGCGCTGCGAGAAGCTGGATGTGCTCCTACCCCTGCGATTCTTTCTCGTGTGCGTGATTCCCCAGGGCAGTAGGGAATATTTACGTCCCAGCAGGCAAGGGAGGGAAAATGGGTGTCAGAGAACTACAGCTACGATATGAGCACATCTTTTGGCCAATAGCTGCTCAGAATAACTTTCTTTTGCTTGATTCTTGGCTTTCGTGTAAAACTCCCTCCTCAGAAGTGTATGACATTGTAAATCATACCACCTGGAACCACTGGACAATTTAAGCATATGAATATTTGTTTTTTTCCGTACCTATGAAACACATTATCGCATTATCTGCTGCTACACCTTAAAGGATAGCCAGTTCTACGATAAGCTCAACGACAGACTGTTTCGCATTCGATTGCATGTCATCACATTCCACTAGTTCTCAGCATCTCGTTACACCAGTTCTATATGCATTCCTTAAGAGTGAATACCTAGCTGAACGTCCTGCATGGCCTGCAAGTCCCTATGCGTTCGCCTTCGATCTTGATGGTGCGAACCTCTGTGATGACTGTGGCGTAACATTTTTCATTCGGTGTTGACGGTGCAAGTTAATGGTTTGTTTTACACATTTCTTGAATGTCGGCGACTCCCATTTTGTGAAGTGTAATACATACAGTGTGTACAGAAAAGGGCTCCCTGATTTCAAAATTAAATATCTCGAAAACAAAGATCGATAGAGGAATGCAGTAAACGGTATGTTAATTGTGAAAGCTGTAAGAAGTTCATACACCCTGTACATTCCATAGAAGGTTGATCTCTGCACCTCCCGCAGATTCATTTTCTGTCGCCCTCCTGATGCACATGGTGAATCATTAGCCGATACTAGTTTTTTTGTCATAGCTGTTACGCGGCGATTTGAACTTGCGACCCCTCACTCAAGGAGTCGCTTGTGAGACAGAGCGAACAGTCGTGACGTCCCGAAGTACTCGTATTCTCTGCTCTACGGAGTAGCACCGCACTGCAGCTTTATTACGTGCACCCCGCTTACACTGCAGAGAAAGAAGCAATTCCTCGAACATAAGCATCACTGCGAAGAAACTTTTTTTGGAAAAATATGTTCGAAGTTCACACGTGGTTTTGGAGTAGCGACTTTCAATAGTACTCTAAATATCCTGCGGCTCGGGTTCGAACACAGCCACTGCTTGCATTTTGAATGAAAATCGTCATCAATGGCGGCCAAAGACTTCCTGCGTATTAAGTCACCCTCGGTGTTGTCAAAGAAGGTAGAGAAACGGACAACCGTTCGGGGAACTGTCTTGCCCTTGGGACAGGGAACTACCCCTTAAAGGCGGAAGAATCCAGTGTTCAACTGCATGAGGATTCATAAGGTAATGGAAAGCACTACATTAAGGACACATAATGTGTAATTGAAAGAGCGGCGTGATAATTTCTCCTTTGGCAATATATTCCGGAGGGGTCTGCCAAGGAAGAGATTACCACGAGAAGAACATTGGAAATGTAAAGGCGCAGTCTAGATATATTGGTAGTCAGTGAAGCGAAATGGAAAGAAGATAGTGATTTCTAATCAGACGAGCTTGGGGTAACATCAATAGCATCAGAAAACGGTAATGGGACTAGTACCTGTTGTGAATAGGAAATTAGGGCAGAGAGTGAGTTGCTATGAATAGTTCATTGATCGTGCTGTTCTCATCAGTTTCAACAGCAAACCAGCATCAGAAACTGTTTTTCAGGTGTAGATACCAGCATCGCAAGCAGAAAATGAAGACATAGGGAGAGTATATATGAACGTTGAGTGGATAATTCAGTATGTAAATGGAAATGGTAATCTAATAATCATGTGGGATTGGAATACGGTAGTGGGGTAAGGAAGGGAGAAAGTGTTACAGAAAAAATTAGGCTCGGTAAGAATAAGACAGGAAAGAAACTAACAATTCAAATAAATATAACATAACATAACTAAATAAATATCAGATGATAAGAGCGAATACTCCGTCCAAGAATAACAAAGGGAGGAGGTATACATGGGAAAGCCCAGGAGACACAGGAAAACTCCAGTAGGATTACGTCAAGGTCAGTCAGAGATTTCGAAGTCAGATATTTGATTTTAAGACGTATCCAGTTGCAGACATATGCTCAAAAGACAATTTAGTAAAGATGAAGAGCAGACTGAAGTTTAAGAGAAGCATACGAAAGAATCAGCGTGGAAGTAAGTGGGATACCAAAGTACTGGGGAATGTTCACAGGCTACTAAACTGCTATAACGAGGAAGGTAGGGCAAAGAGCGTGTTACTGTAAAAGGTTTAGTAAAAGAGTTGCTCTTAGCAGAATCGACAGCAAACTAACAGCGATAACGATAGTTCAGGTATACATGGCGAGGCCGCAAGCTATAGATCAAGAGATACAGAAAGTATATGAGGATATTGAAAGGGTAATACAGTAAGTAATGGGAGACGAAAATCTAATGCTCATGAAGGACTGGAATGCAGTTGTAGGGGAAGGAGTAGAAGAAAAGGTTACAGGAGAATATGGGCTTGGGACAAGAAACAAGAGAGGAGGGAGACTAACTGAATTCTATAAGAAATTTCAGCTAGTAATAGCGAAAACACTGTTCAGGAATCACAAGAGGAGAAGGTATCCTTGGGAAAGGCGCGGTGATAAGGGATACGCTTGAAGCTCTCTAAGGCTTCAGATACAACAATAAGGAATAGCTCAGTAGGCAGTACAGTTGAAGAGGAATGGACATCTCTAAAAAGGGCCATCGCAGAAGTTGGGAAGGAAAACATAGGTACAAAGAAGGTAGCTGCGAAGAAACCATGGATAACAGAAGAAATACTTCAGTTGATTGTTCAAAGGAGGAAGTACAAACATGTTCCGGGAAAATCAGGAATACAGAAATACAAGTCGCTGAGGAATGAAATAAATAGGAAGTACAGGGAAGCTTAGACGTAATGGCTACATGAAAAAAGTGAAGAAATTAAAAAAGAAATGATAGTCGGAAGGACAGACTCGCCATATACGAAACTCAAAAGAACCTTCGGTGACATTAAAAGCAAGGGTGGTAGCATTAAGAGTGCAACGGTAATTCCACTGCTAAATGCAGAGGAGAGAGCGGATAGGTGGAAAGTATAAGTTGAAAGCCAGTATTAGGGGGAAGGTTTGTCTGATGTAATAGAAGCCGGCCGGAGTGGCCATGCGGTTCTAGGCGCTACAGCCTGGAACCGAGCGACCGCTACAGTCGCAGGTTCGAATTCTGCCTCGGGCATGGATGTGTGTGATGTCCTTAGGTTGTTGTTGTTGTTGTTGTGGTCTTCAGTCCTGAGACTGGTTTGATGCAGCTCTCCATGCTAATCTATCCTGTGCAAGCTTCTTCATCTCCCAGTACCTACTGCAACTTACATCCTTCTGAATCTGCTTAGTGTATTCATCTCTTGGCCTCCCTCTACGATTTTTACCCTCCAAGCTGCCCTCCAATACTAAATTGGTAATCCCTTGATGCCTTAGGACATGTCCTACCAACCGATCCCTTCTTCTGGTCAAGTTGTGCCACAAACTTCCCTTCTCCCCAATCCTATCCATTACCTCCTCATTAGTTACGTGATCTACCCACCTAATCTTCAACATTCTTCTGTAGCACCACATTTCGAAAGCTTCTATTCTCTTCTTGTCCAAACTATTTATTGTCCATGTTTCACTTCCATACATGGCTACACTCCATACAAATACTTTCAAAAACGACTTCCTGACACTTAAATCTATACTCGATGTTAACAAATTTCTCTTCTTCAGAAACGCTTTCCTTGCCATTGCGAGTCTACATTTTATATCCTCTCTACTTCGACCATCGTCAGTTATTTTGCTCCCCAAATAGCAAAACTCCTTTACTACTTTAAGTGTCTCATTTCCTAGTCTAATTGCCTCAGCATCACCCGACTTAATTCGACTACATTCCATTATCCTCGTTTTGCTTTTGTTGATGTTCATCTTATACCCTCCTTTCAAGACACTGTCCATTCCGTTCAACTGCTGTTCCAAGTCCTTTGCTGTCTCTGACAGAATTACAATGTCATCGACGAACGTCAAAGTTTTTATTTCTTCTCCCTGGATTTTAATACCTACTCCAAATTTTTCTTTTGTTTCCTTTACCGCTTGCTCAGTATACAGATTGAATAACATCGGGGACAGGCTACAACCTTGTCTCAGTCCCTTCTCAACCACTGCTTCCCTTTCATGCCCCTCGACTCTTATAACTGCCACCTAGTTTCTGTACAAATTGTAAATAGCCTTTCGCTCCTTGTATTTTACTCCTGCCACCTTTAGAATGTGAAAGAGAGTATTTCAGTCAACATTGTCAAAAGCTTTCTCTAAGTCTACAAATGCTAGAAACGTAGGTTTGCCTTTCCTTAATCTTTCTTCTAAGATAAGTCGTAAGGTCAGTATTGCCTCACGTGTTCCAACATTTCTACGGAATCCAAACTAATCTTCCCCGAGGTTAGTTAGGTTTAATTAGTTCTAAGTTCTAGGTGACTGATGACCTCAGAAGTTAATTCGCATAGTGCTCAGAGGCTTTTGAATCATTTTTTTGATGTGATAGAAGAAAAAAACGATAGTCGATTTAGAAACAGAAATTAAAAGATCTTTGGAGGACTTAAGATCAAATAAGGCAGAAGGGATCGATAATATTCCATTACAATTTCTAAAATCATTTGAGGAAGTGGTAACAAAACGACATTCACGTTGGTGTGTAGAATGTAAGTGTCTGGCAATACACCGTTTGACTTTCGTAAAAATATCATCCACACAATTCCGAAGGCTGCAAAAGGTGACAAGTCTGGGAATTATCGCACAACCAGCTTAACAGCTCATGGATCAAAGTTGCTGACAAGAATAATATACCGAAGAATGGAAAAGAAAATTGAGGATGCTCTAGATGACGCTCAGTTTCTCTTTAGAAAAGGTAAAGGCACGAGAGAGGAAATTCTGACTTTGCAGTTGATAATGGAAGCAAGACTAATGAAAGATCAAGACACGTTCAAAGGATTTGTCGACCTGAAAAAAAGTTCGACAGTGTGAAATGTTGCAGGATGTTCCCATTCTGAGAAAAATAGGGGTAAGCTATAGGCAAAGGTGGGTAATATACAATACGCACAAGAGCCACAAGGGAATAATAAGTGTGGATTACCTAGAACGAAGTGCTCGGATTGAAAAGGGTGAAGACGGGGATATAGTCTTTCGCCACTATTGGTCAATCTCTACATCTAAGAAGCAATGATGGAAATAAAATAAAGATTCAAGAGTGGAATTAAGATTGAAGATTTAAGGATATCATTGATACGATTCGCTGATGACATTGCTAGCCTGAATGACAGTGAAGAAGAATTACGTGATATGCTTAATGGAATGACCAGTATAAGGTATGGATTGATAGTCGAAGAGAGACGAAAGTAATGAGAAGTAGCAGAAATGAGAACAGCGGGAAATTTAACGGCTGGACTGATGATAACGAAGTAGATGAAGTTATGGAATTCTGCTACCTAGGCAGTAAAATAACCAATGACGGACGGAGCAAGGCAGACATCCAAAGCAGACTAGCTATGGCAAAAATGGCATTCCTCGCCAGGGAGAAGTCTAATCATTTGAAATAACGGCCTTAATTTGAGGAAGAAATTTCTGAAAACGTACGTCTGGAGTACAGCTTTGTATGGTAGTGAAACATGGGCTGTGGGAAAACCGGAACAGAAGATAATCGAGGCAGTTGATAAATGATGCTACACACGGATATTGAAAGTTAGGTAGACTCATAAGGTAAGGAATGAGGAGGTTCTTCGCAGAACCGGAGAGGAAAGGAAAATGTGGAAAAAATAAGGAGAAGGGACAGGATGATAGGACAACTGTTAAGACATGAGGGAATTACTCCCATGGTGCTGGAGGGAGCTGTAGAGGGCAAAAACTGTAGAGGAAGACAGAGGTAGGAATACATCCAGCAAATAATTGAGGACGTAGGTTGCAAGTGCTACTCTGAGATGAAGATGTTAGCACAGGAGAGTAATTCGTGGCGGGCCGCATCAAACCAGTCAGAAGACTGACGACCCAAAAAAAGAATGTGGATAGTTCGATAGGGAATGCCTAGACATACTTCGCGTGTCTGACGAAAGAAGGAAGTACAAAAATGTTCATGGAAAGACGGAAGTGCATCAATACAAATCCGTTGGGAACGTAATAAATAGGAAGTGCATGGCAGCGAGTTGAGTGCAGGATACTTTGTCAGAAATCTAGAAAGAAATGGTCGTCGGGAGAACTGACTCAGTATACAGAAAAGTCAAAACAACCGTCGTTGAAATTATAAGCGATGGCAGTAACGTTAATAGTACAATGGAAATTCCACTGTTAAACGCAGAGGAGAGAGAGCGATAGATGGAAAGAATATACTAAAGGCAGCTTGAAGGGGAGAAATATCTATTCAGGTGATGGAAGAAGAAAGTGATGTGGAAGAGGTAGGGGATCTAGTATTAGAGTTCGAATTTAAAAGAGATTAACAAGACTTAAGTTCAAGTAGGCAGGAAGGATAGAAAACGTAGAAGAAATGGGTCCATTATTAGAGCCTGAATTTAAAAGAGCTCTGGAAATTTGAGATCAAGTAGGGCAGAAGAGAAAGATAACATTTAACCGTAATTTCTAAAAGCATATGGCGAAGTGGCAACCAAACGACTACCCAACTTCCGGAATATTTTCATCCACAGTTTTCCGAAGATAGCAAGGGCAGTTAAGTACGAGAACTACAGCACAATTAGCTTAAACAGGTCAGGTATCCAAGTAACTGACAAGAATAATATACAGAAGGATGGAAAAGGAAACTGAGGATGTGTTAGATGATACTCAATTTGGCTATAGCAGAAGTAAAGGCAGTCCTGACATCGGTCTTGATAATGGAAGCAAAAACGAATGAAAATTACGACAAGCTCATAGGTTTTGTCAACCTAGAGAAAGTTGGTCGATAATGAGAAACGGTACAAGATGTTCGAAATTGTGAGAAAAATTGGACTAAGCGATAGCGAGAGAGTGGCATTACACAATGTTTAGAAGAACCACGAGGGAAAAGTAAGACATGAAGGCCAAGAACGAAATGAACGAAATAAAAGAGGGTATAAGACGTGGATGCATTCCCAATCTATGCTATGAGGAAAATAAAGAAAAGATTCAAAAGTGGAATTAAGCGTCATGATGAAAAGATATCAAGGATTAGATCCGCTGATGATATTGCTATCCTTAGTGAAAGTGAAACAGAGTAACAGAATCAGCAGAATCGAAAGAACAGTCCCAAGAGCGCAGAATACAGACTGAGAGTAAACTAGAAAAACAGAATACTAATGAAACGTAACAGAAATCAGAATAGGTAGAAACCTAACATCAAAATTGGTGATCACGAAACAGAAGAAATTAAGGAATTCTGCTACCTTGGAAGCAAAACAACCAATGATGGACGCAGCAAGGAGGACATAAAAGCAAGCTAATAGAGGCAAAGAGGACATTCCTGATATCAAACATTGGCCTTATTTTAAGGAAGAAAATTCTGAGAATTTACGTTTGGAGCCAGTATTGTACGTTAGTGTATCGTGGACAGTAGGGAACCCGGAACCGAAGAGAATCGAAGGATTTGAGATGTCATCCTACGTCAGAATGTTGAAAATTAGTTGGACGTAAAGTCTAAAATGAGGTGATTCTCCGCAGAATCGGCGAACAATGGAACGTATGGAAAAAAACTGACGACAAGAAGGGACAGATTGATAGACGTGTGTTAAGACAGCAGAGAACAGCAGCCTCTATGGTACTAGATAAATGGTTCACAACCTTTTATTAACTATGGACCTCTTTGATTTCTTTGTTGTTAGGATACACCACACGGTTCAACAGAAACTGTAAAAATAACTTTCATTCAAAACTTTTAACATTTTCGTTAATCTCAAAAGTATCATGCATTAACAGTACTATTGTAATAGAAGACACAACGTTTTTAGTAGAAAATTAAATTCGGCTTGCATCAATATGATTTTCGTGCTTGCATCTGCTGTATAAGTTCGGTAATTCTGAGGCTAATAGTATCGCACAAAGCTAAACGCACATCCCCACTTATTTTCGATTGATTCCTGGACTTATTTTTAATTTCCAGCAAGGCTCCTGTTCGCTTAAATTAGTTGAGCAAAAAAGAATAAGTTTGTGCAGGACGATACGTCGAATTTTGATGTACGGAAGTGGTTTTTTACACCAAAACTGCCCGAGAGGGAAAGGTTCAAATGCAACGATGGCAGCATTCAGACCCAAATGCATATCTTTCAACCAGTGTGATTTTCTCCACATGTGGCATAATGAGTGAAATTGTCAAGTTATAGTGGACACACAGTATGACGACTAAGTGGCTCGTGCCATGATGTACTGTCGATCACTTGCCATGCGTGTTCGCTACTGCTCGCCGGGCGCCTATCGAATAACGAGAAAACGAATAAAAGTTCGACATTTTAAATCTTTCGTGCACCATGTTATAGCTCTTGCGGAGCACTGGTGCTCCGTGAGCCACTGGTTGGGATTCGGTGTACCAGATGGAGCTGTAGAGTGTAAAATCTCTAGGGAAAGAAAGAGATTTGAATAACTCCAACAAATACGAAGGCGTTCTAAATTCCTTATGTGAAAACTGTTACAGCTATTTAAAGAAAACAAACGTTAATAACATTCTACATCTTCACTCCTCATAACTACGTAGTTATTTCTCAACATAGTCATCCTTACGACGTACGCATTTCTTCCAACGAGAGACCAGTTTGTTGATACCGTCACTGTGCTTTTATGGCGTAGCCGCAACCTCACCTCTGCTTGCACCGCTTCATCACTATCTATGTAAAGTCATCGAAGCTGTTATTTAAGTCCTGAGAAGAGATGAAACTCGGATGGCGCTAAGACAGGGCTGTATGGAGGGTGGTCGATGAAATTGTACCCAAGGGGTCGGATTGTTGCAGATGTCGCAGCGCTCGTGTGTGGAATTGTATTGTAATGCTGCAGGACATGATGCTCCATGGCTGGACGAACTCTTTGAATTCGAAACCGGATTAGAGCACACTCTTTCCACTACAAGAGAGACTACACACCGCCGCCATGCAACATGCTACAATTCGAAGCCGTTTAGAGGAAGAGAGCTGCAAATATGTAGACACGGAATATATAGATGTAGAATGCTAAGAACGTTTGTTTTATACAGAAAGCTGTAAAAATTTTCACATTAAAAATTCTGAGGCATTACTTTTCAGCACGGTCTCGTAACTGAGGATGTAGGGTGCAAACGCTACTCTGTGATGAAGAGGTTAGCGCAGGAGAGGAATCCGCGGCAGGCCGCATCAAGCTGTCAGAAGACTGCCGACAAAGAAACAGAAGTACAGAGTCCGCCAGAAAAATGTATACACTCTTCAAGGAACTAAAAGTATTACTTATGTGTTTATTTTACATTTAATAATTGATCACACGTGTTTTACAACCTTCAGTTTAGCACATGGTTACTTTAAATGTTCAAAACGTTCACCGTTGGTCGCTACACACATAGCAGAACGATGAGCGGTCGCAACAACTCCGTCAGTCAGAGTTGAGATAGCTGCACATGTCGCTGTAATCTCATGGCGAAGTTCCTCCAGCGTGCGTGGCTTACGTCGATAGACGTTATCTTTCACAGTTCCTCACAAGCAAAAGTCCATAGGTGTTAGATATGGCGGCCATGGAGGGAACTGAATGGGCCCTCTTCGTCCATTGCAATGCCCCGGAAAATTGTCATCCAGGAAAACTCGTACGGCTAGGTGGTAGTGGTCGCCCCGTCCTGTTGACAGAAGACCTCTTCATCAGCTCCATAAAGCGCAAGTATGCCTGGAAAAATTGATGTGTGTAACATTTCCAGGTACACTTCTCCAGTGACATTAGCATCAAATAAAAAGGGTCCTACTAAACCCCCCTAGATGATAGTCCACACCACACATGAACCTCTGGTAGATTGACCGATTTATCCACATAAACATGCGGATTTTCCGGTGCCACACGGTTATGCCGATTCAAGGTTCCATTAAGTTTAAATTGTGCCTCGTCACTCCACACTACATCACAAATTGTTCGTCATCAGTTACCATTTGTCGACACCATTCGCAAAACTGCATTTGGCTGTCAGGATCGCCATCATTAATCGCATGCAGTAATCGTGGAATGTAAACTTCCCACTCTGCAGCTTTCAGAATTTTTGATACACTTGTACTGCTAACCCCCACTTCATGTACACATTACGTAGCAGACTTCTGTGGAGAGTTAACAAACGTTTCCAACACGAGACCCGACGAAGCAGGACTTGTAGTTGTACGCTGTCTTTCTGGTCTTCGTTTGTGAATATCATGCAATTCAAATTTGTCAATGATGCGTTTAATTTTTAAGTGGGTTTGCGGTTCTGTTACAAACTCCCACCTCCACTGACGTTGCATTTCAACTTGAAAAACCACTTCACAATAAGTTTTCGTTGCTCGAATGTCAAGCGTCCTCTAGCCATCTGGTTTTCCCAATACCGAGACAAATGTACTAACATCTGTTGAGCCAAAGACCATACTACAGCACACTCGTAACTCAAATCGAACAACAATATAGATATGTCGATAGAGACTGACAAAGAGTGTATACATTCCTCTGGTGGATTCTGTACAACACCATTATGTGGGAGATAAGCTGGAAAAGGAAAGAATCGTAGTGTATGAAAAGGTATGTTACAGAAATATGCTGTAGAGTAAGCAAACGTAATAAATGAGGAGTTTCGGATAGGAAAAGAACATCTGGAAAAGACTACAATAAGGGAGAGAATGATAGGACATCAGCTTTCCAGATACTAAAGGGGGCCGTATAGGGTACAAACTATTAGGGAAGACAGGTCCATCTAAAACTAACGTTACGTACAAGTGTTTCTCCGAGATAAAGAGGTTCGTAAAGTCTTAAGTCTCAGAAAAGCGCCTTTTCCATCTAAGTCAGAAATTGATCTAGGCTGATGCTGGTCAGTGCTGCCAGTGTCAGCACTTCTTGTTGTCACTGCAAACATCATTGGTCATACTCACAGATCTCCGTAAGTGATGCTCAAAAATTCGCCAAACGTGATGTTTCTGGGAAGGCACTGTCCAGCGGGAACAGATCATCTGACTGACGCTGTAGACACATAGGTCGTATGGTGGCTATTTCATACTCTGGATGTCTCCTGCCTCGTCTTTCAATAATAGGTAACAGATGCGACGATAGAGGCTCATTAATCCTCACACTACGATGACCGAAGTTGGTTCTTTACACTATAGTAGATGCTATTTTGTCAATCGACGACGCACTCGTAAAACGCACGTCTCTGGTGTCAACCCATTCTCAGCTTTGCGCTATCTATCTTTCTCTCCAGTCGCTCGTGTAAAAGAAGAGAGGAAGGTTAGCATTTTTCATGGTGGCAATACGCTCCAGTCGTACTTGACAAACCCTCATTTGGATAAAATCGCACACACAACCCGGGTTTGCTGGTCTTCTCACGAGACAGATACGATTTTCTTGTACTCATTTAAGCTCTTGCAGATGGTATTTAACCAAAATAAGCAACAGTTGTGGATGTCCCGAAAAGATTATATTAGGAGGGGTTTTATCATTCTGTCGATGACGAGGTTATTAGAGACGGGGCACGAGTTAAGTATGAGAAAGGATGGGGAGTTAAGTATGGGAAAGGATGGGGAAAGAAATAGTCCGTACCGATCCAAGGAATCCGTACTACTATTCGTCTTTAGCTATTTAGGTGCATGGCAGGAAAATTGAATCGCCAGATTGGGATCTGAACTACCTTCCTCCCGAATACGGGTCCAATGTGCCTATCACTGTGCCATACCCTTCGATCCTTCACTTGCGTCTTTCGGTGCGTCAGCTGAGGTGGTGTACACGTTAACGACCTGCAACAGAACACCTGGCGAGCACCACTCTTGCTCGTAGCAGTGTTTCCAGCAGACCGTTCCTGCTGAATCTATCCGGACATTGTGGATGTGCGACTTTGGTTCTAATTTCTTGTGCGGTCGTCTTCCAGTCAGCAATCGCTGTTCGGTTTACAAGCCGCGTCACTTCGAATAAAACACTCTAACTGTGTCTCCATCAATGGCTTCATAACTTTAGAATCTCTGAAGGCAGGTCGTTGAGATGCGGCCACCTAGGCCGGAACCTGTGTGCCTGTGGCGTTCCTAGCCAGACTGAGCACCGTGTGTATCTTCCTTGGATAACCAATACCAACAACTGGACCCAGAAGTCACCTCTTGTCAATGTCCTGGCCCTTTCTTCACAAGTAACAACTGAAAATCCACAGGCATAAATAAAATCTCGCTGAAAAGTAGACACGTGAGCTGAAATCGTCGACGTGGTTCTGTCATGTGTGCATTGTCTAGCACAGCCCAGTAGGAAAATCGAAGCAGCAGGCCACTCTTTCATCTAGATCAGCAGATCTGAACCTTCTTTGCTCTGTGATCAATCAAATAGTAAATATAATTAAATGTAATATTTCGCAACCCTCTCACCACCCAGAGGATTAATACTAGTAAGCCTTACTCTTACTAACTGTGTTTTGACTGTATTATAAATGTAAAAAAAAATTATTTATCATTATGCAGCAAAATTGCACTAATCTCCTATAGCAAGAAAATATCGAGAATCTAAAAAGTATATTACGACTTTTCCTATTATTTTATGTGGCTGCGTTTATAGAAATGGGAATGAAAAAACATGTGTGGCGTGTACATACATGAGTTATTTACAAATTCTAACTTGATGTGTACGTGTTCTTTTAATTTGTCCTTCTTCTATAATACTCGCAGTGAGAGCATGTTTGAACATGCATATGGATGCGTTTGAACAAGACAGATTCACCAACAGCTCATCGAAATGTCTGCCGACAAAACGCTGCAGCTGCTATTTACATCTGAAGATTTAAATACGTTATGGCTTGCTAGTCGAAATGAATATGGAAATTCAGTCACAGAAGCACTGAAAGTATTAATCCCTTACGCCACGTCTTACCTCTGTGTAAATGGTCTGTCGTCTGTGTTGCGCTAAAAACCAAATACAGGAATCGTCTTTTATCACTTGACAGTAACTCGCTGTTACGTGTTTCTAATGTAGATCCACATATGGAAAACTTTTAAATGAGAAACAAATACAACCAACACATTAATTTTTTTTACATGTGCACTTACTGTAAGTCAAATGTCTATAACATATCAATAAAATTATTGTGGGTATGTGACCACGTTGTCACTGAGTAAAATTCACCTAATTTTCGTCCATTGTTGCAAATGACCATCCTCAGGGAGTTTTTGCTAACTTAGCAAAAGAAACACCATCAGGAAGGTCATTTTCAACAGTAGCCAAAACATCAGAGAATTTTACACATTGAAATTGTGGTCACATAGCCTGATGAAGTTTTTGACTGTGACAACGGCAGCAGGAGCGTACACTTAGATTTATAATATATGATTGTTTTCATAAATTGATTTCATTATAGTTAATGCTATTTTGCGACCCCTTTAATATTACATCGACCGTTAGGTTGAGATACGATGATCTATTTAGATACTGGTGTTATGGTACCAACAAAGTGCACGGTGCTTCAGTCACAAACATCCGATTTCACAGAAAAATGTGTCAAGATTGGCAAAGGATTCCGGACTAGACCTCCACTCAGTACCGGATTGGCAATGCAGATGGAACAACGAGGAAAAGATTAATTAGCGAACAAAAGGATAACGTTCTATGAGTCTGGCCATGGGCTGTAAGAACTTTGAACGTGGTAGAGAAGCTATAAAATCTGAAAAGCTGATGAATGAAGTGGACAGTATAGTGACTATATAATATGGCTTAAGAATAAATCGAAGAAAGACAAAAGTCATGAGGGGTAGCAGAAATGAGGACAGCGAGAAACTTAACATCAGGATTGGTGATCATGAAATAGATGAAATTAAGAGGAGACTATACCTTTATACCTACAATGTTAAATTAGTCTATTTTAGGCACATTTTTCTCAAGAAATGTTCATGATAATGTTATAAAAATGTAATAGCTGGTAGAGGAAGGATTTCTCTCCCTTGACATATATTTGTATGTAAATAGCTTATATATCTTATTTTGAAGAATTTTTTGAAAGCTGTAAAAAACTTTTCAGGTATTTCAGTTTCATTAATTCATAATTTATAAGATATTAAAAATGCATCAATGACATTCAGCGCAGTTTCTGTCAGGTGTTTATGTTTTACTGTTCTATGACGGTAAGTTCCTGAGAAAAATGCACTTAACCATTAAAAAAAGTCTCAGAAAACAGGTTTTATAGTTGGACATAGTTTGTTACTCACATTAGAACGCACCTACATCATACCCTGGCTGATCTAAACTTTCTTCATCCTCCCTGATCCTCGTAGCATTCCTTGAGTGAATTCTTGCTTTCCTAGCTATCATAGTCACTTCATAATCAGCTTTTTCCACATGGACAGCATCCAACTCTGAACGTTCCATCATCATATTTTCACCAGGTTTTGTGCCTACTTTTTGAAGCAGCCTAACTCTCCTTACTTCCATCATTAAATGACAGAACTCCACCTTAAACATCCAAATTCAATGTATCCTTACCTACAAATACTGTTTTAGGAATTCTAGATCATATGTCACTCTTAACTGATTCATTCGCGTCTCTGTTTTCCCATGCAAGCACTTATGCAACAGGTTTTGATCAGCCAGACTTCTAAAAACTGGCTTTACTACGTTTCACACTTCAGCAGGCGTATGATTATACGCGCCTATGACTATACTGTACACCAGCTGTTAGACCATGGTTGTATTTGCATATTCGGTTGGTGCTTTTGGGCACAAAGCCTGACAACGCTCCTTATCAGTTGATAGTTTAGGAAAATAAATTATCTAAATATCGTGCTTCATTTTCATTTTACTATCAAAGTTCCTTCTAACTGCCATACCATAATAGTTCTGCAAACTGTCTGTCTCCTTGTCTGTGAGCCTACTTTTTCGGATAGTGGTTTTCCATCTAGTAATTTTATGCCTTTCATATGTTTCTCCAACTTGCGACGGCAGGTTCAAATTCTTGTCTGGACATGCCCAATGTGTTCCAGCTCTTCTACACTGACATCTCCATATGGCTTTGCTTCTACTAAACTGATGATCCTAAATATTTTACATACCTTTCCCCATACATACCAAATGCCCTGGAAAAAACGTTAACTGCACGTGCAGCTTCCATGTTTCCGCTGGACCCTTCAAATTTTACCCTAAATTCAGAGCTTTAGTTAGGATATTTAAGTTTTTCTTTATCCTTTATAACTGCATGCTTATGGCAGTACTTATTCAGTACCTGTACATTTAGCACTTTGTCATTATCCATATTTGTTATCGATACTACACCATTTTGACTTGTATGCCCTCTAAGCTGCCAGGTCCCATCAACATCCACGGCAGTATCTGTAGAATTATCATTTATTTCAATTGCCTCATTGACAGTAGCCTTCATACTCGAAATAGCATTGAGCAGCTTCATATGTATAATGTACCTGCATACTTCTGGAATCTTTTCAGGCAACTTGAGATATTCATGACTACTCATGGTGTCTTAGCAGCTAATTCACCTTTACCTATGGTGTAAAATCCACACACGGCCCTAATATTAGTTTCATACGCAATGTCAATCTTTCTACTGGTACGAAATGAATACTGAGCTTTACAGTTCTTGCATTTCAGAAATAGTTTACTATTACGTCCATATATTGTAGTGATGTCTTCCTAACAAAATGAACTAACATGACATACATTACAAACTCGGAATGAAGATATGGCAGATGGCAACAATTCTATATCTATGAGAACATTGCCACTTGTCTGTTCTTCATTATTATATTTAGTACTTCCAAAAGATCCTACACTTGGATCAGTGTTTAACTTTTTCCACGAACCAACAGTAGTAACATTTTCACTGCTAGAAACATCATCCGCAGTCACTGAGGAAGTTGAATCGCTTGTTGAATATAACCCAGAATAGCCTGCAGCACTCTCACTGACGAAATTCCTACTGTTCCCACTATTATTTTCTTTACCTACATTTGCTTTCGCCTTTCTTCTAGGCCCTCCTTTGCGTTTCTTGTATACTCCTCCAGTATGAGGACTGTTGTGACAAAAACATACATTTTGGTGTAAACACGTACAGAAAATGAGCCGGAAACAGAAGCAACAAGTGGAAGTTGCGCACTGACAGGGGGACCAACACTGAGCACGAAATATCTTCATAAATGAAAAAGTATTTGACGTTCAAGAGGTTGACAGAAGGCAAAAGTGGGGCCGGAGTGTTGTTGCCATCTAGTGGTACACTTAAAGTAAATAAATATTCAAAGTCTTGAATGTCCAGAATTCGATTAGAAAACATATTTATCTAGTAAGGTAAACTCTAAGGAATGTTTACGAGCAAAAAAAAAATAATAATTTTGTCCCCTACAAAGGTACAATCCCCCCTAAAGGAACTCTGCAAACCTAGGCAGCAAAATGAGAAACATAGAAGTAGATATCCTTGGTGTAACAAAGCAGCTTAAATCACTTAATAACGGCAAGGCCTCTGGTCCAGATTGTAAACCAGTCAGGTTCCTCTCAGAGTATGCTGATAAAATAGCTCCATATTTAGCAATTATGTACAACCACTCGCTCACAGAAAGATACGTACCGAAAGACTGGAAAATTGCTCTGGTCACACCAATACCCAAAAAGGGAAGTAGGAGTAATCCACTGAATTACAGGCCTATATCACTAACGTCGATTTCCAGTAGGGTTTTAGAACATATACTCTATTCGAACATTATGAAGTACTCCGAAGAAAACGATTTATTGACATATAGTCTGCACGGATTAAGAAAATATAGTTCTTGTGAAACATAACTAGCTCTTTATACACACGAAGTAATAAGTGCTATCGACAGGGGATGTCAAATTGACTCCCAATTTTTAGATTTCCAGAAGGCTTCCGACACCGTTCCTCACAAGCGTCTTCTAATCAAACGGCGTGCCTACAGAGTATCGCCTGAGTTGTGCGACTAGATTCGTGATTTCCTGTCAGAAAGGTCACAGTTCGTAGTAATAGATGGAAAGTCATCGAGTAAAACAGAAGTAATATCCGGCGTACCCCAAGGAATTGTTACAGGCCCTCTGTTGTTCCTAATCTATATTGACGACATAGGTGACAGTCTGAGTAGCCGTCTAAGATTGTTTGTAGGTGATGCTCTCATTTACCGTCTTGTAAAGTCATTGGATGGTCAAAACGACTTGCAAAATGATTTAGATAAGGTATCTATATGTTGCGAAAAGTGGCAGTTGGCCCAGAATAAAGAAAAATTATTTTGTCCCCTACAAAGGTACAATCCCCCCTAAAGGAACTCTGCAAACCTACGCAGCAAACATGAGTACTAAAAGAAATAAGCTAAATTTCGATTACGCGATGACTCACACAAATCTGAAGGCTGTAAATTCAACTTAATACTTAGGGATTACAATTACAAATAACCTAAATTGAAACGATCACATAGATAATATTGTGCGTAGAGCAAACCAAAGATTCATTGGCAGAACACTTAGAAGGTGCAACAGATATACCAGATAGACTACTTACACTAAGCTTGTCCGCCCTATTCTGGAGTACTGCTGTGCAGTGTGGGATCCGCATCAGGTGGGACTGACGGATGACATCGAAAAAGTACAAAGAAGGGCAACTCGTTTTGCATTATTGCGAAATAGGGGAGATAGTGTCACAGACATGATACGTGAATTGGAGTGGCAATCATTAAAACAAAGGCGTTTTTCGTAGCGACGGGATCTTCTCATGAAATTTCAATCACCAGTTTTCTCCTCCGATTGCAAAAACGTTCTATTGGCACCCCCCTACATAGGAAGAAATGATCATCACGATAAAATAAGAGAAATCAGGGCTCGATTGGAAAAAATTAAGTGCTCGTTTTTCCCGCGTGCCGTTCGAGAGTGGAACGGTAGAGAGACAGCATGAAGGTGGTTCATTGAACCCTTTGCCTGGCACTTTATTGTGAATAGCAGAGTAATCACGTAGATGTAGACCCATGACGGACGGAGCAATGTGGATGTGGAATACAGACTAGCACTAGCAGAAAGGGCATTAATGACCAAGAGAAATCTGCCAGTATCAAACATAGACCTTAATTTGAAGTTGAAATTTCTGAGAATGTACGTCTGGAGCACTGAATTCTATGGCTGTGAAACATGGAGCGTGGGGAAACCGTAAAAGAAAAGAATTGAAGAATTTGAGATGTGGTCCTACAGAAGAATGTTGAAAATTAGGTGGACTCTTAACATAAGGAATGATGCAGTTCTCCAAATAAAGGGAGGGGAAAGGAATATATGGAATACACTAATAAGGAAAGGGACAGGATGGTAGGATATCTGTTAACGTATAAGTGGATAGATACCATGGTACTAGAGGGAGCTGTAGACGGTTAAAAACTGCAGAGCAAGACAGAGATTGGAATACATACAGCAAATAATTGAGGATGTAGGTTGCAAGTGCTACTCTGAGCTGAACTGGTTGACACACACACACACACACACACACACACACACACACACATATATATATATATATATATATATATATATATATATATATATATATATATATATATATATTTCTGGTATCTCACATGCAGATTTTTCAGCGTTCATTTAACTTTAGGACTCTGTATCTCAGAATGAACAAAAATTGACTTGTACCACTATTGAAATGACCTCTTCATATGTTGCTGTTGTGGTCTTCAGTCCAGAAACTGGTTTGATGCAGCTCTCCATGCTACTCTATCCTGTGCAAGCTTCTTCATATCCCAGTACCTACTGCAACCTACATTCTTCTGAATCTGCTTAGTGTATTCATCTCTTGGTCTCCCACTACGATTTTTACCCTCCACGCTGCCCTCCAATACTAAACTGGTGATCCCGTGATGCCTCAGAATATGTCCTACCAACCTATCCCCACTTCTCGTCAAATTGTGCCACAAATCTCTTTTGGGTCCAATTCTGTTCAGTACCTCCTCATTAGTTATGTGATCTACCCATCTAATCGTCAGCATTCTTCTGTAGCACCACATTTCGAAATCCTCTATCCCCTTCTCGTCCAAAGTATTTATCGTCCATGTTTCACTTCCATACATGGCTACACTCAATACAAATACTTCCTGACACTTAAATCTATACTCGATGTTAGCAAATTTCTCTTCTTCAGACACGCTTTCCTTGCCATTGCCAGTCTACATTTACTATCTTCTCTACTTCCACCATCATCAATTAATTTGCTCCCCAAATACCAAAACTCATCGACTAATTTCAAGTACCTCATTTCCTAATCTAATACCCTCAGCATCACACGATCTAATTCGACTAAATTCCGTTATTCACTTTTTTTATTTTATTTTATTTTATTTTATTTTTTTTTTTTACATCCTCCATTCAAGACACCGTCGTTTCCGTTCAACCGCTCTTCCAGGTCCCTTGCTGTCTCTGACAGAATTACAATGTCATCGGCGAACCTCAAAATTTTTATTTCTTCTTCATTGGTTTTAATTCCTACTCCGAATGTTTCTTTCGTTACCTTGACTGCTTGCTCAATACACAGATTGAATAACATCGGGGATAGGCTACAACCTTGTCTCACTCCCTTCACAACCACTGATTCCCTTTCATGCCCCTCGACTCTTATAACTGCCATGTGGTTTCTGTACAAATTGTAAATAGCCTTTCGCACCCTGTATTTGACCCCTGTCACCTTCAGAATTTGAAAAAGGGTTTCCCAGGCAACATTGTCAAAAGCTTTCTCTAAGTCTACAAATGCTAGAAACGTAAGTTTACCTTTCCTTAATCTATCTTCTAAGGTAAGTGGTGGGGTCAGTATTGCCCCACGTGTTCCAACATTTCTATGGAATCCAAACTGATCTTCCCCAAGGACTTATTAAAATGATAGTTCGGTTATTTTCACATCTGTCAGCACCTGCTTTCTTTGGGATTGGAATTATTATATTCTTTTTGAAGTGTGAGGGTATTTCGCCTGTCTCATTCATCTTGCTCACCAGATGGTAGCGTTTTGTCAGGGCCGCCTCTCCCAAGGCTGTCAGTAGTTCTAATGGGATGTGGTCTACTCCCGGGGCCTTGTTTCGACTTAGGTCTTTTAGTGCTCTGTCAAACTCTTCACTCTGTATCATATCTCCCATTTCATCTTCATCTACATCCTCTTCCATTTCCATAATATTGTCCTCAAGCACATCGCCCTTGTATAGACCCTCTATATACTTCTTCCACGTTTCTGCCTTCCCTTCTTTGCTTAGAACTGGGTTTCCATCTGAGCTCTTGATATTCATACAAGTGGTTCTCTTTCCTCCAAAGGTCTCTTTAATTCTCCGGTAGGCAGTATCTATCTTACCCCTTGTGACATATGCCTCTACGTCCTTAAATTTGTCTTCTAGCAGTCCCTGCTTCGCCATTTTGCACTTCCTGTCGATCTCATTTTTGAGACGTTTGTATTCCTTTCTGCCTGCTTCATTTACTGCATTTTTATATTTTCTCCTTTCATCAATTAAATTCAATATATTTTCCTTTACCGAAGGATTTCGAGTAGCCCTTGTCTTTTTACCTACTTGATCCTCTGCTGCCTTCACTATTTCATTCCTCAAAGTTACCCATTCTTCTTCTACTGTATTTCTTTCCCTCATTCCTGTCAATCGTTCATTAAAGCTCTCCCTGAAACTCTCTACAACCTCTGGTTCTGTCAAGTTATCCAGGTCCCATATCCTTAAATTCCCATCTTCTTGCAGTTTCTTCGGTTTTAATCTACAGTTCACAACCAACAGAGTGTGGGCAGACTCGACATCTCCCCCCGGAAACGTCTTACAGTTTAAAACCTGGTTCCTAAATCTCTCTCTTACCATTATATAATTTATCTGAAACCTTCGAGCATCTCCAGGCCCCTTCCATGTATACAACATTCTTTCATGATTCTTGAACCCTTTGTTAGCTATGATTAAGTTACGCTCCGTGCAAAATTCTACCAGGGTGTTCCCTCTTTCATTTCTTACCCCCATTCCATATTCACCTTCTACGTTTCCTTCTCTTCCTTTTCCTCCTATCGAATTCCAGTCACCGATTTTTGATTCCCTTCACTATCTGAATAATTTCTTTTATCTCATCATACATTTCATCAATCTTTTCGTCATCTGCGGAGCTAGTTGGCATATAAACTTGTACTACTTTGGTGGGCGTGGGCCTCATGTCTATCTGGGCCACAATAATGCGATCGCTATGCTGTTGGTAGTAGATTACCCGCATTCCTATTTTTTTATTCATTATTAAACGTACTCCTGCATTACCCCTATCTGATTTTGCATTTATAACCCTGTATTCACCTGACCGGTGGTCTTGTTCCTCCTGCCACCGAACTTCACTAATTCCAACTATATGTAACTTTAACCTATCCATTTCCCTTTTTAAATTTTCTAACCTACCTTCCCGATTAAGAGATCTGACATTCCACGCTCCGATCCGTAGAACGCCAGATTTTTCTCCTGATAATAACGTCCTCCTGAGTAGTCCCCGCCCAGAGATCTGAATGGGGGACTGTTTTACCTCTGGAATATTTTACCCAAGAGGACACCATCATCATTTAACCAATCTTTTGGCTGCATGCCTTCGGCGAAAATTACGGCTGTAGTTTCCCCTTGCTTTCAGCCCTTCGCAGTACCAGCACACCAACGCCGTTTTGGTTAGTGTTAGAAGGCCAGATCAGTCAATCATCCAGACTGTTGGCCCTGCAACTACTGAAAAGGCTGCTGCCTTGAGGAACCACACGTTTGTCTGACCTCTCAACGGATACCCTTCCGTTGTGGTTGCACGTACGGTACGGCTATCTGTATCGCTGAGGCGCGCAAGCCTCCCCACCAACGGTAAGGTCCATGGTTCGTGGATGGAGGCACACATAGACACATGCACACATTATATATATATATATATATATATATATATATATATATATATATATGTGTGTGTGTGTGTGTGTGTGTGTGTGTGTGTGTGTGTGTTTTTGTGTGTTTGTGTGTCTGTGCGATGAAGATAAGAGACACTGATAGGGTATTACAGTACGAAAGGAAAGATGGAAATCTAATGATCATGGGTGACTAGAATGCAGTTGTATGGGAAGTAGGGGAAGGGGAAGAAGAAAAAGTTACAGGAGAATTTGGGCCTGGCACAAGGAACGGAAGAGGAGAAAGTCTAATTGAGTTCTGTAATAAATTTCAGCTCGTAATAGGGAATACTCTGTTCAAGAATCACAAGAGGAAGAGGTAAACTTGGAAAAGGCCGCGTGATACAGGAAGATTTCAGTTAGATTACGTCACGATCAGACAAAGATTCCAAAATAGCAGATACTGACTCAGATCTCAATTTAGTAGTAATGTGGACTGGCTGAAGTTTAAGATATTAGGAAGAATCATAACGCAAAGATGCTGGTTGGTTGGTTGGTTGATTTGGGGGAGGGAACAAAACGGTGGGGTTATTGGTCCCATCGGATGAGGGAAGGATGGCGGAGGAAATCGGCGTTGCCCTTTCAAAAGAACCATCTTGGCATTTACCTAAAGCGATTTAGGGAAATCACGAAAAACCTATATTAGGATGGCCCGACACGGGATTCAGCTGTCGTCCTCTCGAATGCGAGTCCAGTTTGGTAACCGCTGCGCCACGTCGCTCGGTACACAAAGAAGTGGGATGCGAATATACTAAGGAAGGACGAGATATGCATGAACTTCTCTAAGGCTATAGATACAACAATAAGGAATAGCTCACTAGGCAGTATAGCTGAAGTGGAAGGCCAGTCACAAAATCCGGAAAGAAAAACATAGGAAGAAGGTAACTGCGAAGAAGGCATGAGTAATAGAAGAAATACTTCAGGTGATCGATGAATGAAGGAAATACAAAAAAGGTTGAGGGAAATTCAGGAGTACCGAAATACAAGTCGCTAGGGAATGAAATAAACAGGAATTTCAGGGTAGCTAAGATGAAATGGCCACCTGAAAAATGTGAAGAAATCGAAAAGAAATTACTGTCGGAAGGACTGATTCGGCAATGGCAAAGTCAAAACAACCTTCGTTGAAATGTAAAGCGGTGTTAACGTTAACAGTGTGTAATGTTGTTACTTTAATTTACTATACAAGCGGTGCTGATAGTCAAGACCATAAAAGTGGGTTAAAAGCTGTGAGCTGTCTGGCGAAGTTAACCTTGCATTACTGAGCAACTGTTTCACCAGGTTTCCAGTCTAGCTTACCAAATCCCCAACCAGACTAACATTAATTATAATCTATTAATAGTCATATGACAACCGGTGATATGTATATAAAAAAGAGAATTTAAATAAAAGGAAATAAATCAGTTTATATTTGGAAATTTATTTTAACATTGATCATTGAAATTTCAGCATATTAAACTCGATTCATAACTAAGCTGGTGCCTTATTTAGGATTGTGAAAATGTGAGATTGTAATCTTACGGAACACATCAAATATGGAGCCAAGATTGGGAGACTGCATACAACACTGCATTCATAAAATAACACACGAAGAACGTTGAAACATATGCAAGAGGAAATTAACCACAACCAACCGATTCAATTTTCACCCAAAGAAGTTACGTTCGTAGCACAATCCTGCCTGTCATGTAATTACCACACACTGGTATACTAAATTCATACTAACTCTGTGTGAAATCTTCCCGAAAAGAATAGCTGAGGGCTACTTTGATGATTACACCACATGTTTCACGTGGTCAACTTGGTTTACACAAAGAGTGTAACTCCACAACAATTTTGATAATTAAAATAAATTAGATCAAAAAGCAATTTACAAAAGAAAAACCTCGAACTGGTTACTATCTTCTTACTATTAACCTGATGGGTCAGACAATTGTATAAGCACGTAATACTGGTCTCACAAAGTACACCCCACCTGGGTTGAACATAAAGAAAAGTTGCTATATTGAAAAATATTGTCAAGACGAGACGTTATAATCTCACGCACATTCGCATTGAAGATTGATGATGCTAGTTAGAGTTACTGATCAACACGTGGTTCCACTTTACACGCAAAGTAGTGACAAAGCAACTACCGGAATATATTCTGAACTTCACAATCGAATTACACTGCGTTGCAATTTAAGATAACATTCGATATTTTAGAGCTAAACCTGAAATAAAGGTGATTAAATTTTCAGTTAGGCTGAACTTAAGAAATCCATTGTCCTATGGACTTAGCAGACATGCGCTTAGCCGGAGATCTTACCACTTCAGCCGCTCGCCGCGGACAGACTGACCTGCGCTCCTACCGAGCGTGCTTCCCAGATACAAATGGAAGTGACCAGAGAGACAGCTTCCTATGCCAACATGACAAGGGACGGACAGAAGCATGCTAAGAATGGAAACCTCTCTGCTTTTAGAAAGCGTTGCTACCTGTTCCGACGTTGGCCCTACTGTTCTCTAGCAGACAGGCTTGTCTGCTACCCTCATGCATACAACTAAAAAACACATTTGCTCATTCATCCTCTCACACAGAAGGGAAGGGGGATGACAGTATCTTATCATATACAGTATATAAAAGAAAGCGGATGTAGGTTCCGTATGAGACTGTGTGACATGAATTACATATAAACTGTGTTTTAAAGTGTAGTAGTGTGACAGATCGTTCTTGTTTATGTGTAAAAGTAACACGTTTCACTGCTCAGTCTCCTCCCAGATAGTCAGAAATACCACAGTAAATTTAGAAGAGGAGTTTATGCCGTAAGTGACAACATATTTAAGAAATTAACATGAAAGAAATCCAACAGAGACCTTTCATAACCCCAACGCTCCGGGAAAAGACTGTGCAGGGAATTTTCTGGTCATGCTAGGACATTCCCAAGCAGTCTTCTCACACCCAACTTAAACCAAAAATGTAAAGAAAAGGCAAAAGGTCACCAGCTACTTGCTAAAACGCAATAATTTCAACACATCTTTAGAATCTACCAATATCAAAGAGAAAAAAAACAATCTGTGACACCTATTTAAAAGATGGTGTAGACCTTATTCGGTCAGCAGGTAAAAACAATGGTCCCTGTGTCATTAATATGAAAACAATTTCTGGTTGTTACCCTTATGGAGTTCACCAGTATTTGCTCATTGGAAGAGCCAACTGATCACAGGAAAATTTATGACTGTTTATTAACAAGTAATGTTTATGAAAATAACAAAGGTGGCACAGCAATTAAAAAAGAACATGAAAATAACAACAGTATTATAAAGCAGAACATTACAATGCACAATCCGCAAAAGCAAAAAAAAAAAAAAAAAGATAGGAGAAAAAAACATGTTTTACAAAGTGGTTATCACAAAAAACTTCTATTACTTATAAAACTAATAATTTGTAGAATTAAAATAACTTTGTGGCACTAATTTAATCACTCTACTATCTTTCAGTTAGTTAGCAAACAATGATCACTGTGTCATTATACTGAAACCACAATTAATTATGTGATTGTTACCCTTATGGTGTTCCTCATTATAAATATGCCCCATGCAAAGGCTAATCGATCACAGTCCAATGAGAATGAATAGCTATCTGACTGATAAACCAAGCAATGCCACAGGAATGAACTGACGAAACAAAATATCACAAATCTAATACAATACACAAAAACTAACATTGAGTAATAAAACAGCTCTGAAAGTACAGTAGTCAACGTGTAAAGAAAAACCTACCAATAAATAAAACACCTGCAAAATACCAGAGTCAAAGTCTAATAAACACCAATAAATCGAACTCCTGCAAAACACACGAGTCAGAGTTTCTCTGACAGAAACACACGCATATGAACTAAGTACCGTATAATCACTGTTCACTGACACACTCAGTAGATCCACTGTTCCGTGGCACAATATAAGGGGAGGGGGGGGGGGGTTCGTCGCCGCAGCTGTCAGTAGGGATTTTTGTCCATCTGTTGCGTGCAATCCCGCCGTCTCTGCCCTCTCATGAAGTTTCTCTTGGTGGCCCGTGTCACGTACATCTCGATTTGGTTCCATGTTTGTGTTGTCAAATTCGTGCGGTATCCTCGTTTGACACGCCAGGTTGATATTCCTGGGCAAGGATGACACTTAATGGCTCTTCTTTGTGCCACCCTTAGCTACCAGAGAACATCGAACTAAGATTTACTGTCGCTTGACGGTGGGCATCCGTCAGGAAGTGTTGATAGGCGTCGTTGAAGTCTGCCAGTTTATCTGGACAGTATGTGTCAAAAGGCTCCATGCCCCTTGTGTTGTTACATTCTTGAGTTATCCTCAATTGGCTCGTCGATTTGACATTACTGGGCAAGGATAACACTTAATGGTTCTTCTTTGTGCCACCCTTAACTACCAGAGAACATCGAACTATGATTTACTGTCGCTTGACAGTGGGCATCCGTCAGGAAATGTCGATAGGCGTCGTTGACGTCTGCAAGTTTCTCTGGACAGTACCTGTCAAAAGGCTCCTCGCCTCTTTATCCCCTGTCTTTTGTCGTTTCACCGCGGCCGTCTCGTCACATTCGCGTACGTGTAGTGCATTGCCAGCAGATGGATTTCCGCTCGGTGGACCGCTCGGCCATCTCAGGTCATCGCCTCCATGGAGGGTCGCACTGGTGCGGCCGGCCATTAGCTCCGGGTGCAAGGGAAAGTGTTTGCCGCGTACCCTTCTTTTGTGGTCGACCGCGCTCCTGAAGTGGCCCGGCTGACATTGTGTCCTGCTGGGAAACTCGCCAGTTTACAACTAGCCCTCCTCCTCGCTGCTCCCGCTGTCTCGTAACAGTTTAGCCGGTTCGCTTTCTCGTTCTCAACTGCATTCACAGAAATTGCTCATCATAGTTATGTGATTACAAAATGTCATACATAATACCACAATTTTTAAGAACAAAAGTGAGACTTATTCTTTTTTTTTTCAAATAAAAAAGTTACATGAATCGACAATGTAAAAATAAAAGTTAAATGACTTGACAATATAAAAAAATAAAAGTGAAATGAATTGACAGTATAAAAATAAAAATTAAATGAACTGACAATATAATACCTAAATCCACATCACTAATGTGGTTCACTTGCGTTTTAAGAAATCAAATGCTACTTATTAATTCACTAAAATGAATAGGATTATGCAGTGTGGGCGTATAGTTCAGGACAGCATAGGGTTCAAATGTTATTTACACACATACATGCACACCTGTTGACTATTCTACAAACTAACTACCCATAAACATGTATTACTCAAAATTCTACTTCTATCCACTACTAGTTAATCCATCAAGCTACTTCAGTGCTACTTCAACAAAGTGTTTACACCACTACAGCATTGTTCTAATTCGTCCTCTTCCTGACGCTCGCCGCATGTGTCTTGTCACATGATAAATATGGAGAAACTTTCCTTAAACATACACAGTAAAAAGAACAATGGTTATTTACACACCAAAACATTTATACCAGTTGACACCCCTGATAAGAGACTCGCAATTATACATTTATCATACTCATATATTCACATATAAAACAGTAGGAAAATTTCATCTAAAATTACGTTATCGCAAGAATTAATCACATAGATGACTCTGAGAAAGGTAATTTTTTTTTTATCCTACAGGTTATATTACATTTTCTTAGCCATTTTGCTCCAGTTTCGTTCCTTCTTTAAGTTACCTTTTGCTTCTAAATCAGTTATTTCGCCTGTGGTGGTTATTCTGGATTCATTTCTCATGAATGGCTAAATTGTGGTCTCTTCAATTCTGTAAAACAGTTTCATCTTAACATATTGAACTTACAACAGACACAAAATATTCGAATCCTCCTGTAGTTTAAATGACAAATGTTTTGCTTCATCCTTATTACCTTAAACCAAGCTTTCCTTCGGTCCCATAATCAAAATTATTTAATCTTCCTCTACCTTCAAGAGGGAAAATTTCCTCAGTACAAATCAGATAGGCTGCAGTGCATCCCGCACCAGCGAAAGCAGTAAACTGTAGTGCTCACAGCATCAGCAAAACACATAAACGTCGCTTTTCTAGGACAAGTATTAACGCAGAATAATTTTTCAGGCTTTGGCTCAACATCAATCAAGACTACCGAAAGGATCCATATTTCTGTTCCATTCTCCATTTGCTGAAAAAACTGCTCGTATTTGACTACCACAATAATATTTCAGGGCCACGTAAATTACACAAACCACAATTCTTCTTTCCCTTGAAGGGAATCAATATACTGACGAAATCCACAGACAGCACTTTACATACTCATCTATAAAGAACAAAAAAGGCATATATCATCAATATTAACATATCATCGCATATTGGGAAGCCAATGGTTAAACAATCGTATTATCGCATCCTGTTTTCAAGATTCCAAACTTACTCATTCCTTTCTCAGAGTTCTCCTATCTTAAAATATTCATACAACACACATACTATAGTAAGAGATCCTCATTTATACTGACAGATATAGAATAGTAATAGATAGAGAGTAGCACTGAAAGCAGAAAATCGGAAACAAGGCTACTAACAGCTGGGGACCTGGGTTTGCCACACCCATAATACCCACAGATCGGATATTCCCCTGAGTTTTGCATTAATTCAACACGGATCTTGCTTCTCTCAGGAGCGACAAAAAAAACCATAAACAGCATTTCACTCGTTCACAAAGAATCCTTTTATCTTCACATTTGAACCAACCTAAATCCTAATTGCACAAGGAAAGAAAAAAAAACTACAAACATCACTTCAATCAATCACATAGAAACATCTTTATCACTATTTTTATCAACATATTATTCAAAATGCATACGTCACAATTTTAAACTAATCAATTCTTTCTCCTCACCGTCCTCTCTACTTCTCACTGTCCTTTCTACTCATTTGCCATGTCGCTCATTAGTTCCGATTGGGCGCCTTCTGCGCTGATCGTTTGTCATTGCCGCTTTTGTTCATTTCCATTTGCTGGATTATGTCTAGGGTTAGCCGGCCGAATTTCAACATCATGTGGTGCTCCGCCTACAATCCTATTCCCACCGTGTTCCTCGCAGTATCGATTCTGGTTGCCGTACCTGTTTCGTTCATGATCTTGTCCACATCCTCGATCATTTCCGTTGTTCCACCTGTTTTCGCGACTGTTACCCCAGTTTCTATACGGCCTGTCCCGATTATTGTTCTGTTCGCGTCGCGACGACCAGTCACACCATTGATTAGTATGACGACCACGACTGCGATCGCGCTGCTGTGCCCCGTAATAACTTTGTGCCTGATTAGGCGGGCATTCTGCTGTATTATATTCCAACTCTTAGAGAAGTGTCTTAAACGTTTCCACGTCCTCTTTGCATCGTCCCGCAAGAATGACGTGGCGAAAATGCATCGGTAATTTGGTGATGCATATCCTAATTAGTTCCGCAGGTACGTATGGATCGTATAGAAATTGATTCGCCTGCAGCATGTGGTCGAATAGGCGTGCTGGGCTGCCGAAACCAGACTGGTTCAAATTTGGCAGCATAATTATGCCATGCTTGACCCTATCTTGTGCCGCTTCCGACCAATAGGCGGAGAGAAAGGCTTGTCGAAACTCCCGAGTGGAGTTGCAGTGACGCACTGCCGACCTCATGCGAATCGCCGGTTCGCCTTCCAAATAGCCACACATATATTCTATCTTATGTGAACTTGCCCAGTCGGGGGGAAGACAGAACTGAAATTGCTCGAGCCATGCTCGTGGATGTGTTCCTTTTTGCGAATTTCGAAATATCTAAAACTTTCTCACCGTAAGGAACTGTTTGAAATCAAATCCCCGCATTTCCTACCAGCGAGGCCCTTGAATGTTTCTATTTTTCTCAAGTCTGCTCCGCAAAATACATTCTTCCCTGTCGTCAAAATCTCCCTCGTGGCCGGAGTCCGTCTCTGCACTGTGCGTACGGCTATTTTTAGTGCTATTGGCGGGTTCTGAATCACACCCCATGCGACTTTCCAGATGCGCCACGCGTTCTTGTAATTCGCCTGTTACAGCTTTGTGCCGCCTGTTCACTTCGAACTGTCCCTTCTGAAATCTAAGAAGCGAACGCACTTCTTCAGTCTCTGCGGCCGCTACCGGTGTAGTATTGTTATCGCTCTCTGTCACCTTCATTGTGCCTACGATGTCCGCTAATGCCGATATCTTATCATGTATTTGTCTGTTGTCCTCTGCCCCAGTCTGCTTCAATTGTTCTACTTGCTGATCGAGCTCGTGATCGCTTGGCTGTTGTCCGCTACTGTGTTGCTAACGGACGCTGGACAATGCGTTTCCGCCTCCTGGACCCTCGAGAGTACCTGCTGGTGTTCTCTTTGGCATTCTTCTCTCAGCGCTTGGAAATTCCTAAGTAGCTGTTCTTCGCTCTCTTTCGATTCCGCATCGCGACTCCCCTTGCCCTGTTCTAAGGCTTGCAGACGGTCATCGATTTGTTCAAATGTACGGCCTAATTCTTTCATAATATCACTTTTTATTTCACTTGCCAGATTGTTTATTCTTTGTGAGATATCATCGGACACTCTCTGCATCGACTTGTCGACTTTATTTGTCTGCTGGATTAGTTTTTCGTCTATTTGTTCGCCTAGCTCGCGGATCAATTTTTCAGATGAATCTTTTTGTTCTCGGAACAATTTTTCTGATTTCTCTGCGTTTACTTTATTTTGTTGCAATAAGGCTTTCATGAATTCTGCCAAATCAATTTGGTTTAGTAGGAGGCAAATTAATTTCTGGCTCTGGTGTAAGCCCGTTCGTCCTGTTTTGCATTTCGTCTAAAGTATTCCCCATTGCATTTTCGGATCCGACCGACGCGTTAATATTCGAAATCAAGTTATCCCCTTGGTCCATGTTGCTTAAGTTGTTGGACCGCTTACTTTTAGTTTGGTTACGTGTCTGCATTAGTTCAATTTATATCCGGTACGCAACACATTAATCACAATAAATATATCCCCCAAAAATTACGACAGTCACACGAAAGGTACCCAACCTAGTACGCACTTTTTCACGTGCAAAACAAATTTTTAACTTTGATCGAAACAGTGCAATTTACAAGCGAGAAAAAAACACGTACATATAAAACAAACAAATATAGAAAACAAAACAAGACAAACAAAACATCGCCGCTCAACAAGGCCGTGAATCTTTTGAAAGTCTGCTCAGAAACAGCGCATAAGTTGTTTGAGCGCTGTAGAGAAAAAAAATTAAGATTATACAACGCTCGCAATCTGACGTTTCAGAGATTCCAGAGTCTAGCGGAATCACAGAACAGGGTCGCCATGTGTAACGCTGTTACTTTAATTTGGTATGCAAGCGGTGCTGATAGTCAAGACCATAAAAGTGGGTTAAAAGCTGTGAGCTGTCTGGCGAAGTTAACCTTGCATTACTGAGCATTTGTTTCACCAGGTTTCCAGTCTAGCTTACCACATCCCCAACCAGACTAACATTAATTATAATCTTTTAATAGTCATATGACAACTGGTGATATGTATATAAAAAAGAGAATTTAAATAAAAAGAAATAAATCAGTTTATATTTGGAAATTTATTTTAACTTTGATCATTGAAATTTCAGCATATTAAACTCGATTCATAACTCAGCTGGTGCCTTATTTAGGATTGTGAAAATGTGAGTTTGTAATCTTACGGAACACATAAAATACGGAGCCAAGATTGGGAGACTGCATACAACACTGCATTCATAAAATAACACACGAAGAACGTTGAAACATATGCAAGAGGAAATTAACCACAACCAACCGATTCAATTTTCACCCAAAGAAGTTACGTTCGTAGCACAATCCTGTCTGTCATGTAATTACCACACACTGGTATACTAAATTCATACTAACTCTGTGTGAAATCTTCCCGAAAAGAATAGCTGAGGGCTACTTTGATGATTACACCACATGTTTCACGTGGTCAACTTGGTTTACACCAAGAGTGTAACTCCACAATAATTTTGATAAATAAAATAAATTAGATCAAAAAGCAATTTACAAAAGAAAAACCTTGAACTGGTTACTATCGTCTTACTATTAACCTGATGGGTCAGACAATTGTATAAGCACATAGTACTGGTCTCACAAAGTACATCCCACGTGGGATGAACATAACGAAAAGTTGCTATATTGAAAAATATTGTCAAGACGAGACGTTATAATCTCACGCACATTCGCACTGAAGATTGATGATGCTAGTTAGAGTTACTGATCAACACGTGGTTCCACTTTACTCACAAAGTAGTGACAAAGAAACTACCGGAATATATTCTGAACTGCACACTCGAATTACAATTTAAGATAACATTCGATATTTTAGAGCTAAACCTGAAATAAAGGTGATTAAATTTTCAGTTAGGCTGAACTTAAGAAATCCATTGTCCTACGGACTTAGCAGACACGCGCTTAGCCGGAGATCTTACCACTTCAGACGCTCGCCGAGGACAGACTGACCTGCGCTCCTACCGAGCGTGCTTCCCAGATACAAATGGAAGTGACCAGAGAGACAGCTTCCTATGCCAACATGACAAGGAACGGACAGAAGCATGCTAAGAATGGAAACCTCTCTGCTTTTAGAAAGCGTAGCTACCTGTTCCGACGTTGGTCCTACTGTTCTCTAGCAGTCAGGCTTGTCTGCTACCCTCAAGCATGCAACTAGAAACACATTTGCTCATTCATCCTCTCACACAGAAGGGAAGGGGAATGACAGTATCTTATCATACACAGTACATAAAAGAAAGCGGATGTAGGTTCCGTATGAGACTGTGTGACATGAATTACATATAAACTGTGTTTTAAAGTGTAGTAGTGTGACAGATCGTTCTTGTTTATGTGTAAAAGTAACACGTTTCACTGCTCAGTCTCCTCCCAGATAGTCAGAAATACCACAGTAAATTTAGAAGAGGAGTTTATGCCGTAAATGACAACATATTTAAGAAATTAACATGAAAGGAATCCAACAGAGACCTTTCAAGTGTAACGGAAATTCCACTGTTAAATGCAGAGGAGAGAGTGGATAGGTGGAAAGAGTACGTTGAAGGCCTCTATGAGGGTGAATATTTGGCTGATGTAATAGAAGGAGAAGCAGGAGTCGATTTAGAAGAGATAGGGGATCCAGTATTAGAATCAGAATAGAAGAGAGCTGTGGAGAACCTAAGACCAAATAAGGCGCAACGGATCGATAACATTCCATCAGAATTTCAACAGAATGGAATATTTCGTTCTTTCATTGTTTTAAATTCGCCCCTAATTGTTATTTTTCCTCTTTAATGTCTTCTTTAATATTTTCTGCAATTGGTAAGCTGTTAATGGGGAATTTGCTTATCGCTTTTTTTATATTAGCATCTGCACATAGCCTCACCTGGTTTTCCTTAGAGGATGCCCATTCATCTAATTTATTTGTGAAATCCTGTTGATGTTTGCCGGTCGGGATGGCTGAGCGGTTCTAGGCGCTGAAGTCCGGATCCGCTCGACTGCTACGGTCGCAGGTTCGAATCCTGCCTCTGGCATCGATGAGTGTGATGTCCTTATGTTAGGTTTAAGTAGTTCTAAGTTCTAGGGGACTGATGACCGCAGATGTTAATCCCATAGTGCTTAGAGCCATTTGAACCTGTTGATGTTTACTGAAATTCTTTCGTATTAAGTGATCACATCCAAAAGCTATGGCAGTCACAGTTTCTGTTAATTCCACCACGGAAGTTTCTACTTTCTGCTGCTTCGATTTCATATTTTGCATTTCTTCGGTAATCCTTTTGATTTCCGACGGAAACTGCTTTTGCACATCTCGCAACTTGATTATCTCATTTGAGATTTGTTGTTGCTGGATAACTAATTCCTGAATTGCAGCTGACTTCTGTTTGCTTTCAATACAAGTCTGCTTGCTTTTGTGATACTGTTTGTTCCACCAATGACTTATCAGTTTGTTTCTGTGAGATGTCGTCCTGCTTTTGTGATACTGCTTGTACCACACTTGACATAGTCGTTACCGATACTGACAAGAGACTTAGTTGTTCTAAGATTTGAGCCATAGGATTTGTCTCCTGTTGAGACGAAGCTGCTATCTCTTCTACCTCGTATTTTCACGAATTTCCTGATCATCTATCACTTCCTCGTTACCCATTTGAAATTATGATCTAGTTTTGACGACAACAGAATTAGAAAACACAAAATACCTCTATGTTTGTACCCACTTAATTACACTATCTCATATAAAAATTCCTCATGAAAAGACCGCAATAAATAAGTAACTATCACTAGTTCTGAAGAAAATACGGAAAAGAAATGAAAATATAGAATTATATTACAATATTTAGTTTGAGACTATTCAGCTACGTGGTATCACGTAACATTCCGCCAGTGCGGACGGTATTCGCTTCGTGATACATTACCGGTGTTAAAATGGACTGTTTATCATTTGCGGAAAAGGTCGATATCGTGTTGATGTATCGCTATTGTGATCTAAATGCCCAACGGGCGTGTGCTATGTACGCTGCTCGGTATCATGGACGACCTCATCCAAGTGTCCCGACCGTTCGCCGGATAGTTACGTTATTTAAGGAAACAGGAAGTGTTCAGCCACATGTGAAACGTCAACAACGACCTGCAACAAATGATGATGCCCAAGTAGATGTTTTAGCTGTTGTCGCGGCTAATCCGCACATCAGTAGCACACAAATTGCGCGAGAATCTGGAATTTCAAAAACGTCGGTATTGAGAATGCTACCGTACCATATTTCTATGCACCAGGAATTCCATGGCGACGACTTTGAACGTCGTGTACAGTTCTGCCACTGGGCACAAGAGAAATTACGGCACGATGACAGATTTTTGGCACGCGTTCTGTTAAGCGACGAAACGTCATTCACCAACAGCGGTAACGTAAACCGGCATAATAATCACTATTGAAGAACGGAAAATCCACGATGGCTGCGACAAGTGGAACATCATCGACCTTGGCGGGTTAATGTATGGAGTGGCATTATGGGAGAAGGATAATTGGCCCCCATTTTATCGATGGCAATCTAAGTGGTGCAATGTATGATGATTTCCTACGCAATGTGTGTGTGTGAAATATCATGGGACTTAACTGCTAAGGTCATCAGTCCCTAAGCTTACACACTACTTAACCAAAATTATCCTAAGGACAAACACACATACCCATGACCGAGAGAGGACTCGAACCTCCGCCGGGACCAGCCGCACAGTCCATGACTGCAGCGCCTCAAACCGCTCGACTAGTCCCACGCGGCTCCTACGTAATGTTCTACCGATGCTACTACAAGATGTTTCACTGCATAAAAGAATGACAATGTACTTCCAACATGATGGATGTCCGGCACATAGCTCGCGTGCGGTTGAAGCGGTATTGAATAGCATATTTCATGACAGGTGGTTTGGTCGTCGAAGTACCATATCATGGCCCGCACGTTCACCGGATCTGACGACCCAGGATTTCTTTCTGTGGGGAAAGTTGAAGGATATTTGCTATCGTGATCCACCGACAACGCCTGACAACATGCGTCAGCGCATTGTCAATGCACGTGCTTATGTTACGGAAGGCAAACTACTCGCTGTTGAGAGGAATGTCGTTACACGTATTGATAAATGCACTGAGGTTGACGGACATCATTTTGTGCTTTTATTGCATTAATGTGGTATATACAGGTAATCAAGCTGTAACAGCGTGCGTTCTCAGAAATGATAAGTTCACAGATGTACATGTATCACATTGGAAAAACCGAAATAAAATGTTCAAACGTACCTACGTTCTGTATTTTGATTTAAATATCTTACCTGTTACCAACTGTTCGTCTAAAATTGTGAGCCATATCTTTGTGACTATTACAGTGCCGTCTATCAAAAAGCGAAAAAAAGTGGTCCCACTGAAACATCCATATTTCTTTACGTGCTACACGAATATGTAATAAAATGGGGTTTCCAATTTAAAAAAAAAAAACGCAATTGATATCCGTTTGACCTATGGCAGCGCCATCTAGCGGGACAACCATAGCGCCATGTGGTTTCCCCCTTCAAGCTAGAGAAGTTTCATTATTTGTAGTTTTTTCGTTTGACGCTTATTTCGTGAGATATTTGGCACAGTCACGATCGATGGACCACCCTGTATATATACAGGAATTTTAATTGTTGGCTGTCCTGTACTCGGATGCCATTTTATTATATTTTAATTTATTTATTTATTTCAGAATTTTTATTTAAGAAAATTCTCTGCTCCTTATTTATTTTTGGTACCGGTATTTTTCGTTATGATTTCCAGTGGTTTTATTTAGGTTTCACCTTAAGTCTTTTAAAAGCTAAAGAATATATGTCTTTGGTTTTAAATACCACCGGAGAGCTATATACATGTCCCGCAGTGTCGATCTCGCTGATACTCCTCGTCAGAACTGCTCTACCTGATATCTGTAAAGTGTTCATTTTGCTACGAAGATCGTTCGGCACAACTAGGTGCTATGTTGTATGATTCGTATGGATTGATGTGTCTACCTTTTTTACCAACGAAAATTTTATTCATTCTGAGATATTCTCTCGCAGAATGTTGACCGTGAAAAAATACAGGCTCTCACTATCATTCCACACTGCACCTCCGATCGATCTACGACACGTAAAATCTGAAGAATGTTTGTCAAATATTTTATGAATTGATAAATACACACCTTGAAAGCGTATTGTTTTCTTGAATTTGTTTATTGTGCTATCAACTAACAAAACATTCACAATGTAGCTTAATAGCGTCGCACAACAATAGCAAAATCTCTCCAACATAAAACACGCCCGATCTCAGTAATCGCTTCACATGGAGTCCTCCAATATACATCTTCGGTTACTTATTCGAGAGAGATGCGTCCGTAGCACGGAACGTCCAGTTCTCGCAGGCAGTATATACTACTCTCGGCGTTAATAATTCCCCGCACGTTGGTAATAAATCTTCACGATTTACGTTACCGAAAGTGAATTAAATTTATATGATGTGCTGAAAGGAATGAACAGTGTAATGAGTACACAACTTGGAGTTGAAAGAGAATCGAAAAAAAGAAGGAAGTAATGAGAAGTAGCAATAATGAGACTGCGAAAAACTTAACATTAGGACTGATGTCACGAAGTAGACGAAGTTCGGGAATTCTGCTAAGCAGGCAGCAAAATAAGGAATGATGGACGCAGCAAGGAGGACATCAAAAGCAGACTAGCACTGCATTCCTGTCCATGACAAGTCTTATAGTATCAAACATAGGCCTTAATTTGTGGAAGAAATTTCTGAGAATGTATTTCTGGAGCACAGCATAGTATTGTGGTGTAGCGTGGACTGTGGGAAAACCATAACAGAAGACAATCGAAGCATCTGAGCTGTAGTGTTACAGACGAATGTTGAAAATTAGGTGGGATGGTAAGTTAAAAAAAGAGGAGGTTCTGCGCAGAATCGGAAAGGAATATGTGGAAAACACTGGAAAGGAGAAGGGACAGGATGATACATCATCTGTTAAGAAATCAGGGAATGTATTCCAGGGTACCATTGGAAGCTGTAGAGGGCAGAAATTGTAGAGGAAGTCAGAGATTGCAATACATCCAGCAAATAATTGAGTACGCAGGTTGCAAGTACCACTCTGCACAGGAGAAAAATTTGTGGTGGGCCACGTCAGCCTTGTTAGAAGACTGATGACTCAACAAATTAGTAATAACATGACAATAGTGAAAAGTGAACCAGTATAGACAATGGCTTCTTATCTGGACTAGAGTTAACTTTGTACAATGAAATGAATGATAGTCTTGTATTAGATGAGATGTCTAGGCCTTCATCTACTGAATGTGATGAAAATGGATCGATAGGAAACAGGACGTACAGATAAGGGGGAGTTAAAAAAATAGAGAAGTCACGAAAATCTTTGAGCAAGAGCTTCAGAGCGTAATGAATAATGAGTAGTTGATGAAAGCTTTGGGTAAACTACATAAACAAATGCTTGATGACATGTAAAGGACGTAGATAGTGTAAAATCAGTCATGGGAACCAAAATACATAAAAAGCAATAATGATCTAAGAGATGATATCAAAAGGGATATATATACTAAAGATGATATTGATGTTCTAAAGAAAGAAATTGGTGCACAAAAACTAATCTTATTAGTCTAAACAAAAAGTTAATGCTGGAAAACTCGAGGTACAAGATAGAAGTTACAAGGTATCTCAAGATACGGATGAAAGGATTAAATTAGTGAACGTCTTCGACGGTGGTGACAACGACAATAGTTGTGGTTCAAGTGACAGTTCACATAACGGTGAACAAAGTAGTGGGACAACTAAATGTGAAGATGAAGATGATGTGGAGTTGCTTGTATTTGTTTTTGATGAGGAAGGTAACTGAATAAGTAAAGAATGAAAATGTAGATGCTAATTGTGAATTAAATAATGAAGAAAAACAAGCTGTCTGTCACTTGACTGTAACTGAAAAGAGATTTGGTGATCTAGATGATAATTTCTCTAGAGATGAGATTAATAAAGACCTGTTATATGAGGCAGAACATGGGGTAACTACCAATGAGGTATAGAATCCTGTAGTTATGGTTAATGTATGAGGTATATCTGTTAAGTGTTTGCTGGAGAATGGTAGTGAACTGAATAACGTGTCATAGGTGTTCTTTGTGTCCAATAAAGCTAATGAAGGAGTAGTAGTAGTGCCCATATCTCTTATCTGAACTTAGGTGCAAATGGTAAAATGTCAAAGGGGGATTACTTACTGTAGAACTTGCTGGGCAACGATTAAGAGCGTAATTTTCTCGTGATACACGACCTCACAATCCCTGTCTTTTTGGGAACTGAATTTGTATGTAAATCGACTGTATACATTGAGTTTGTTAACGGTGAATATTGTTTTATGCGTAATGATATTGTATGAGAAGTATCTTATTTGGAAAACATGTGGAGTTAGGCTTTCCATTAAGGTATCTAGCTACTGACAGAAACTCTGTAGAACCTTAAGGGGAAAAATAAAAGTAGAGATAAGTAGAAAAGTAGAAGTTGAAGCAATAAAGACGAGTCAGAAACAGGATTTGGAGGAAGTATTGTTACACAATAATAAGGCATTTTTTTCAGACAAGCCTGGACTGGTAAAAGACTTTGAACGTAAACTGAAGTTTCAAGAAAATGAACAGTTTTTAAGAAACCATATGTTACACCATATGCTAATGCAGACACATTAAGAAAGGAGATTAGAAAGTTGTTAGAATGAGGGTTTATTGTAAGGTCAGATAGTAGGTAGAGTAACCCATTGTTGCATGTAAGAAAAAGAAATGCAGGTGTTAGAGCGTGGAAACTGAATAAAATTAGTCTGAAAGAGGCCAGCGCACATACATGAAATTTTACGTATTTCCATGGATGTAGATTCTTGACTTCCTTTGATGTAACTTGCCGATATTACAATATCAGCCTGGCAGGGGCGTCTTGGCCTTGTACAGCCTTTTTACATGATAGTAAATGCTATCAGTATTGTGTAGTGCCTTTCAAGTTAAACGTATCTATTTTTTGTGTTCTTTAGGACAATTGATAAAGTGTTAGAGGATGAACTGATTAAGAAAATAACTGTATATATTGATGATATCTTGGTAGCTAGTTCCGACTGGTCTGAACAATGCAAAACATTGGATGAAGTCTTGAAAGCTATGTACAAAGGTGGAACGAATGACAATTACGTAACCCTGGGTTGATAAAAACGAAAATGCCTTTTTTGATCACTAAATTAATGATGAGGGTATACACACTGATCCAGAAAAACTTAGTGCAATTGCTGACTTTGTGTCACCACGATGTAAGAAGGAAATGAAAGCTTTGTGTAGTCTTCTTAGATATAATCGAAAATTTGTGACACACTTATGCAACAATTTTACTGAAAGAGAATGTACTATGGAATAGGACTGAAGACTGTGAGGAGGTTTTTTAAAATTTAAGGAAAGAATTGATTCAAAGAAAATTACTGTATCATCCTGATGTTTTATTACCTTCCTGTATGAGCACTGATACAAATTTTAGTGGTTCAGGGTTCGAAAGTTTTTCAATTAGTAGAAAATGGATAGGGAATTGAACACAGGACCATTGTATCTGCAAACAGAACTTCACATACACATTAAGAGAATTGCTATATTTCAGAATTTGAATCCTTGGCAACTGTTTCTGGCTTTCAAAGGTTTGAACATTATCTGTTGTGGCACACAAACGTAGTATATAGTGACCACAAACCCTTGAGTTTTCTACAGCAATGTAGACTGAAACATCAGAGGTTGACAATGGAGGGGGAGGGGCTTACGTTGCAACAGTTTTACTTACAGACCTTTTATGTTACAGGAAAAGACAACATTACAGTGATACTCTTTCTAGGACACCAGCAGGTAGGAAGGATTGTTACAACTATGAGGACTATAGGAATCACATCAGGTTGCTTTACATGCAGAGGGTAAAAGAGGAAAGAGCAATTAGAACATTTTTTTAGCAAATGAGAAGGGAACAGAACGAAAATTGAAATCTGAGGTTGGTCAAACAGTATTACGACCTAATACCGAACCAAAAGATAAACAGTACTATACAAAATACAATGGTCTACGACTTAGAACAAAAACTTTGGACAAACAGGAGTGAAAACTGAGCTTCCCAGAACAACATGTATATGAGCTGATTGACAATGTGCATGAGGGCTATGGACATTATGGGATGAGGAAGACTGTAGCTAAGATACAGGAGTCTGTAACTTTTAACAGAGTTAAGCAGAGATTGGCAGAGTGTGATAAACGTCGAAAGGTCAAGGCCAAAGGTACACCACCTAAAGGGCTTATGCATTCTATTTTGCGTAATTAACCGAGGGAACTAATCCATGTGGACTTCTTGGGGCCACTGCCAGTGTCCACGGGGGGTACAGACAAATTTTTGTGGTACTAGATACCTTCTCCAAACATGTAAAATCGTGCCCAAGCTGAAGGGCTAACGCCGAAACGATAGCTGAGAAATTAGAGATTGATAAATTTCAAAATGTTGGGTTACCAAAGTCATTGTCAAATAACGGGCCACAGCTCATTTCAGAAAGTTTCATGCAGTGTATGGGGATGTAAAAATTAAACATATCAGTATTTCAACATATTTTCCGCAATGTACGATGAGTGAGAGGGTGATTAAGGAAATTAATCGACTATATAAAACCTATTGCAGCAAAAAGCATTTGGCATTGGCTGGCCATATTCAGGTGTTTAAAGATTCTATCAATAACTTATGGAATTAGTCTACAGGGTTTTCTCCCTGCGAACTCCTGTTTGGGGAAAGACCCACAAACATTTTCAGAGAGGAAGTGGAATTTTCAGCAGTTACCGAACTGGCCCAGTATGAAAAGGTTAGGTCTGTAAAAGAGATGATAAGAAAAAGCATTAGGGATAAAGAGAGGGATGACAAGAATACTATACCGACTAGATTCAAGACTGGAGACTTGTTCCTGGTTAAGACAAAAGAGAAATCGATCAGGGTAAATGAAGATATCAAGAAGTTTTTGCATGGATATCATAGACCATTTAAAGTTTCCCATGATAATGCATATGAGCTAGCTTACACGAAATCAGACAGAATTTTTATTTGAAAAATATAATCGATTTGAGACCACGTATACAGGCAGTAAGGTGCGTGAGTGTGGATTCGGTAAAGAGAGATCATTTTTTGGAATAAGGAAACTTGAATTTGAATGCCTTATCCTACCTGAATGTTTCAATTCCTCTTTTCCAGGAAACACAGTTTTACCACTATCGTGTTTTAGGGCTTCTTTTTTGACATCTTTGTCCATCTCGGATTTAACCCTAAATATTTTCGTCTTACATAGCTTCCGTAACGGGGGTTCTGCTCCCTAAAAATCAGGAGTTCTGCTTCCCAAAACTCGGGCTTATGCTCTCAAAAAGTCGGGGCCCTGCTCCATAACAGCTGGCTGTCTTGTAGTAAAGATGGAAAATCTCCCGTTAGGTAAATACCCTCTCATGCTCTTTACAGCACTTTGCCTCCGTCGAACAACTGCCATGCTCTTCTTTTGCAATTTGCCTCCTTGAAGCAACTGTCATGCTCTGTTTTCCATAGCTGAGTTCATTTGTTTGTTCCTGAGCAGAGATATATTTTTGGGTGGCATTTTTTCATATGCAGTGGATACAAGATTCATCACACTTTGATTCAGTTATGAAAGTTTGGTGGAAAGATGAGTGACAACAATGTGGTCTATGAAGCATCGGTAGTGGAGTAAGATCTGGAATAATCAGTAAGTGTATATTATGTTAAGTACTGGTATAGGAACAGTAATGCAATGAGAGAGTAACATCAAGACTGTATTTAGTGAAATGTTTATCCACAGAGCAAATGTCTATGAAAGTTAATCTGTTTCAAAGGAGGTCATAATCTAGATGTCTTAAGATTTAGTAAAAAGGACATTTTTGAAAGTTGGTTGTCTATGTTAGTGTTTAGAAAGGAGACAGAGAGAGGTTGCTATGTCGTTTAGATCACAATAATAAGTAATACGATGATGTACAGCTAAATAATGAGCCCCTGTTAAATGATGTAGAGTGAAGTTTTTGCCAGTAACACTATGGTAAATTACTGTGAATAGTCAAAAATGGTTCAAATGGCTCTGAGCACTGTGGGACTTAAGATCTGAGGTCATCAGTCCCCTAAACTTAGAACTACTTAAACCCATCTAACCTAAGGACTTCACACACATCCATGCTCAAGGCAGTATTCGAACCTCCGACCGTAGTGGTCGCGCGGTTGCAGACTGAAGCGCCTAGAACCGCTCGGCCACAGCGGCCGGCTTGTGAAGAATCATTCTTCAGAGTATTTTGGCAAGAAGCAAGGTGGTTGTTTTCTTCCTTAGTTAATGCAGTGGGATGATAATTAAGTAAAATGTCATGAGATGAGGTATAGAAATAATGAAGTAATAATGAAATGATGAACATGAGATAATGAATTGACAATTAACGAAGTAGTAATGAGGAGTAATGATGAATGTAATAAGTAGTGAATAAATGGTTAGGAAGCCTTTCTTTGCAGTAGAATCATTCTGGTGAATCCACTTCTCTACTCAACACGGTATGTAAAATATGTATGTGTGTTGAACTGACAGGCATGTGTAAATTTTAAAGGTGAACTGTAAACAGAAGCAGAGGATTGTAGTTTGAACATCTTGGTGTGCTAGGCAACATGTAAGTAAATTATGTACTATGTGTGACATTAATATTGAAGTAATTTACTGAATTTTCTGGAGAAGTAATTACAGTGTTTTGCTACTAATATAAACCTCTTGCTGAGCGTTGTGTTGCTAATGAATATAAGGAGTGATAAAGAATTTTTACGATGAACCAGATATATTTTTGCTAAGAAAGAAACAATGATTATAAAAATGTCTAAGAATGTGAATATACTAAATGGATCTGACAGTAATACTGAAAAATGGTAATTGGACCTTCACAGACATGACTGAGTAAATTTGACTTTCAAGTTTAATAAACTGAAATGAATAATTAACTTAAAGTAATAGTAACAATTTTCATTCTCTTTGAGGGATTCCATGTAAATATGTGACAATTTTGAATAGTAACAAGTAAATATTAGAAAATATGAGCAAGAATATTTTTTTCTAAAAAGAATTTCGTACTGTTTTTACAACAAATGTGAAAATTTTGTAACTAATTGCCACATATTTAATTTGTGTTACAGAAATCTGTGATGGTGTACTGATCAGACACTTGTTATCTTGTACAGTGTAATGAAATAGGTTAACAAAAGCTTATTCTTATACATGTAAGTGTAATTAATGTTAGTGTACTAAAGTAGGTATTTGTTTGTTTCTATTTTCCATGTATGTACACTCTGGCATAGCCTGTTGGACCTGAATGCTGTTGTGGACTCTGGTACAGCCAGTTGAGCCTATTACTGGTTCTGTGGAAATGTTAGCTACATAGGGTTTAAGTGAGACAGACACCATTATTAGAAGAACAGTAAGTGTTCATTATGGATGTAATGTTTTTTCTGCATTTTTAGTAAGACAGTGGAGAGAACTTGCAACTCATTTTTGAAAATGATTGATTAATTGGTAAACATGCCAATGGACTTAATATGACATTTTGTATTGTAGTGTATGCTTAAATGTGTTCAAAAATCTTTGTGCTTTATGTATTTCTTTATATTATTACTGTGTGGGCAGATAGGTTTGTTAGGAATTTTGTGTTTGGATGTAATTTACAAAAAAAAATTGTTTCAAATATCGATTACCTTGAACTATCTTTTACTGAACCACTGGTTTTCCCGATGTGTTATTTTCTATAACTCTTAGATCATTCCAGCAGTGTGCGCGATAAGAAGAAGCAAGTACAGAATACAGTCTCATCTGCTATGTTCTTTGGCCTCTCAGTATATGCTAAACTTTTTTCTAAAATATGACAATGAGAATGTTATAGTGTACCTAGAACCTAGTGAATGCTTAGCAATTTCAGATTCATAAATGAGTTCAGTCCCACTGAATTTCATTGCTCATTACATGTTACTTGCTAACATAGTTGCAATAAACTAATTGATTAACTCAGAAACTTGTTACTTATGAAATATTGTTAGTTGAAAAGGTTAGTACAGTACGACCTTACACATTTAGTGAGCAACTGGTAATACATTTCGGCATATTAACGCCTATCAACTCAAACACATATTACGTACTTTCCAGTAAGGTCTATGAAACCAACTGAAACAAATGTCTTCTTAACAATTTAACATTAAAGCTTAAGGTAATTACTAACGCTCATTACAAATTATGTCAAAATTACTGTTATATTCTGAACATTGACATTATAATATTGCTGATATATTTATATTTTCCATTTGACGTGCAGCATTTGTTAATTAACACATAAATTAAAAAGTTTAAATATTTGGAGGGTCACAAAATGTTTTATTTAAGATGGCTGCCTTCAATAATGAGTTATTTAAACGCATTTCTCATAGACGAAACTGTATATAGATTAAGCACATCTGAGGTCACCCTGTCTGCCGCTGAGAGTAAATACGTCTCTTGTCGTGAGCCAAGTGCTGTAAGCCGGTAAATAATATTCTCAAATATTTCCATATATTGAATACAGATCGTTTTCTTCACTCGTGGGCTTAACTCATGATTTCTGTGACGGGAATTACTAATTAATTCCGAGTGAAAACTTTTTTAGAGGAATACAGTGATAATTGACTGCTGTGAACGAAGACTGGTTAGCAGGGCAGTTTTGAAGGACTTATTGATTATTTTTGTGCATTATTTTCATTATTTCGTGCTCCTTAAATGTGTATGAGGACAGTAATATGGTAAACTGATACCTTAAATTTTTTCCATATGTGAATCATCTTGAACCACTGGACAACGTTGTGCTATTAGTACTCCACTAGTTCAATATAACCATCTATGAACTAGTGTCGTAGCTAACAAACTGATTTTCTGTAATTCGAAATATATGTGAGACTCGAAACTGGCCATATCAGTGGATACTTTACACCAAGAGTGTAAAACACTAAAACACTTAAATCTACCTCCGGTGTCGACCACAAATTGCAATAGACTATTAGTGGAACTAACATCTTTCAACCAGTTCCGGGCCAGCGCTGCTACCGTGAAGAAGAGAAGAGGCTCATGCAGAGCGAAGCAGGTTTGTTGAAAAGTTAATAAACAGTGCCAATTTTCTAACTTCATCCACGCAGAAAATATAGAATTGTGAACTGGGATCAGTCTCTTCGGAACACACTACACTCTACACATCTAAAACTCCATTCAAATGTGGCATTCAATGTCACGATTTTATGGGCTTTCAGATTTCGTCGCCGCTAGTGTAACACAAGCAAAAACAGTATCAATAAATTATTTCCATAATATTAGCTCAGAACAGGTTGGAGCGTCCGCTTCACTCACTAGCTGCTTGTCGCATGCCAGTTAATTTCCCTTTCGGCAGCATTTGCCATGCAGCGATAATATTTTACACGTAATTTGAAAAGCGCAAAGACTAATCTAGTAAAGATACTCCGCATTAATTATTTATAGCCAGTTCTTGGTATCAAAGGGCCTGTAATCAGACACCCCACATGAACTCAACGAGCTTAATTTATATTTACATGATGAACTCGCAGAATCATGTTATTGTTATCAACAGCATACGGTGATTCGAATGCTTTGATACTTCGCTTGCAGCTAACAAAATAACCAAGACACTTCTGTGCATACGGTGTTGCTCTTACCTAAAGCAGCATAATGCGTATGAAACTTATTTTCGTTATCTTCTGAATCTAAAGGAACTGTAAAATCGAGATACAACGAAATAATTAGTTATTCGATTCAGAGAACTTCTGCAATATTAGTCTTCATATATCTTCTCAGAACCGTAAAGAATTTCCCGTGTAGGGTTAAGCTACAATGACTCTAAAATTTTGTATTGCATCCATGAGGTCGTATGTTCAGTGGTCAGAGAAGTAAAATCGAACGAGTTGTTGATCGATCCTCAGATCTTTACAGCTAGCGAAGTGAAGCAGTGATCAAGACAGTGGGCTCAGATTGAAGAGATAGTAGGTTTAGATCCTTATTGTCCTATTCAGAATTAGGTTTTCCATGCCTTCCTAAATCACTTGAGGCATATGCTTGGATGTTCGCTTCATGAGGCTCGCGCCTGTCGTCATCACTGAATGGTCCTCCTTCTCTAATTACCTCAATGTGTTGTGAACATGATAGTCTATAGATTCGTCTAGAGTTTTGGGCCAGTATTTTTCTTAACGACGTAGAGTTAACAGTAACTACATGTTCATATAACATGTTGTGCGAAATATCCATCACATACACTCGTTTTTCCATTTGTCGGTTGTTTAATTAACGGTTAAGTATTGGGATGGCAACGGCATTGCCGCAGTGGATACACCGGTTCCCGTCAAATCCCCGAAGTTAAGCGCTGTTGGGCGTGGCCGGCACTTGGATGGATGACCATCAGCGCCGCCATTTGATGTTTCCATTTTTCAGGGTGCACTCAGCCTCGTGATGCCAACTGAGGAGCTACTAGACCGAATAGTAGCGGCTCCGGTCAAAGAAAACCATCATAACGACCGGGAGTGTGGTGTGCTGACCACACGCCACTCCTATCCGCATCCTCAGGTGAGGATGACACGGCGGTCGGATGGTTCCGATGGGCCACTTGTGGCCTGAAGACGGAGTGCTATATAATTACTGGGATAATGCACAATTATTTTGCAACGCTCCAGGCAAATTTGTGAAATATATTTCGATACCTGAAGAAATCTGAGAAGTAATTGGAGATGGGGAAATAAAGAGAGGGAAGTAACCTGATGTCAGCCAGAAAGTAAAAAGTGAGACTTGAAAATACAGTTGCAAACTAGCAATGCAGCGTTTGAGTAGGTTAGAAATTATGAATAGCCAGTTGCTTTGACAATTATTAAAATGATGTATACAGGGTGGTTCACTGATAGTGACCGGGCCAAAGATCTCACGAAATAAGCATCAAACGAAAAAACTACAAAGAACAAAACTCTTCTAACTAGAAGGGGGAAACCAGATGGCGCTATGGTTGGCCCGCTAGATGGGGCTGCCATACGTCAAACGGATATCAACTGCGATTTTTTTAAATAGGAACCCCCATTTTTATTACATATTAGTGTAGTACGTAAAGAAACAAGAATGTTTTAGTTGGTCCACTTTTTTCGCTTTGTGATAGATGGCGCTGTAACAGTCAAAAACGTTTAAGTACGTGGTATCACTTAACATCCCGCCAGTGCGGACGGTATTTGCTTCGTGATACATTACCCGTGTTAAAATGGACCGTTTACCAATTGCGGAAAGGTCGATATCGCGTTGCTGTACGGCTATTGTGATCGAAATGCCCAACGGGCGTGTGCTATGTACGCTGCTCAGTATCCTGGACGACATCATCCAAGTTTCCGGACCGTTCGCCGGATAGTTGCGTTATTTAAGGAAACAGGAAGTGTTCAGCCACATGTAAAACGTCAACGACGACCTGCTACAAATGATGACGCCCAAGTAGGTGTTTTAGCTGCTGTCGCGGCTAATCCGCACATCAGTAGCAGACAAATTGCGCGAGAATCGGGAATCTCAAAAACGTCGGTGTTGAGAATGCTACATCAACATCGATTACACCCGTACCATATTTCTGTGCACCACGTATTGCATGGCGACGACTCTGAACGTCGTGTACAGTTCTGCCACTGGGCACAAGAGAAATTACGGCACGATGACAGATTTTTTGCACGCTTTCTATTTAATAAGTGTTATTCACCAACAGCGGTAACGTAAACCGGCATAATATGCACTATTGGGCAACGGAAAATCCACGATGGCTGCGACAAGTGGAACACCGGCGAACTTGGCGGGTTAAAGTATGGTGCGGCATTATGGGAGGAAGGATAGTGGCCCCCATTTTATCGATGGTAATCTAAATGGTGCAATGTTTACTGATTTCCTACGTAATGTTCTACCGATGTCACTACAAGAGGTCTCCCTGCATGACAGAATGGCGATGTACTTCCAACATGATGGAAGTCCGGCACATAGCTCGCGTACGGTTGAAGCGGTACTGAATAGCATATTTCATGACAGGAGGATTGGTCGCCGAAGCACCATACCATGGCCCGCACATTCACCGTATCTGACGTCCCCGGATTTCTTTCTGTGGGGAAAGTTGAAGGATATTTGCTATCGTGATCCACGAACAACACGTGACAACACGAGTCAGTACATTGTCAATGCATGTGCGAACATTACGAAAGGCGAACTACTCGCTGTTGAGAGGAATGTTGTTACACGTTTTGCCCAATGCATCGAGGTTGAAGGACATCATTTTGAGCATTTATTGCATTAATGTGGTATTTACAGGTAATCACACTGTAACAGCATGCGTTCTCAGAAATGATAAGTTCACAAAAGTACATGTATCACATTGGAAAAACCGAAATAAAATGTTCAAACGTACCTACGTTCTGTATTTCAGTTTAAAAAACCTACCTGTTACAAACTGTTCGTCTAAAATTGTTAGCCGTATGTTTGTGACTATTACAGCGCCATCCATCCCAAAACGAAAAAAGTGGTCCAACTAAAACATTCATATTTCTTTACGTACTATACGAATATGTAATAAAAATATTTAAAAACACGCAGTTGATATCCGTTTGACCTATGGCAGCGCCATCTAGCGGGCCAACCATAGCGCCATGTGGTTTCCCCCTTCAAGCTAGACAAGTCTCGTTCTTTGCAGTTTTTTCGTTTGACGCTTATTTCGTGAGGTATTTGACCCGGTCGCGATCAATGGACCACCCTGTATATCGTGAAACAAAAGATATCATGTTACTCTTTGTAAAACTATTGTCTTACTTAATGGACAGAAGGTAGTTTATTTTAATTCTTTTCTTGTATCAAGCTCGCGATATCCCGCTATTCTATGGTATCGATCAACTGGTTTGTGAAAATAATATTTTGCCTCGGTGAAGAAATGGTTCAAATGGCTCTGAGCACTATGGGACTTAACATCTATGGTCATCAGTCCCCTATAACTTAGAACTACTTAAACCTAACTAACCTAAGGACATCACACAACACCCAGTCATCACGAGGGAGAGAAAATTAATGGCCTCGTCGGGAATCGAACCCGTGAACCCGGGCGCGGGAAGTGAGAACTCTACCGCACGACCACGGGCTGTGGACCTCTGCGATCACGCGGATAAACTCTGTTTATTTACAGGAGTAGGTCTAAAACGAATTTTAAATGGTACTGAATCAGTTAACGAATTAGCTTTAGCACATACACGCCTATCTTCGTTACTCCCCATTCGTCTCCCCCTCCCCCCCTTCCCCCCCCCCCCCCACACACACACATATACACACTCAACGAACTTTTCCTGTCCTCGTCTTCTGAGTCATACGGTTTGCTACCCACCATCTTTCCCAGTCTTGAACTAATCATTTCATCCCACGTAACTACTACACCAACTTTCTTTACAGTTTTGCTTATTCTAGTCTGTCTATGTCATTTCTATTTTCCCATCTACAGCTCCTCTCAGCACATACTAACTATAAAACTATTGCTGGATGCCGCAGTAGATGGTCCGCTAACATGCCCCGTCTTCTGGTAAATGTTTTCTACAGACCAAGACTTCTCTTGTCACCGGTGCTTTTTAGCAATTCTTTATCAGTCCTCTTAATTTTTTACATTAGTCGATAGCACCACGTTTAAATTGTCTCCATCTCTTCGTTTTTAATTTGTTATATTTCTTGTTCTTGCTAAAGCTAAGTTAATTCTTGTAAGGCTTTCCAATTACAGTTTGACCCATTTCTGCCAGAGCGAGGCAGACTAGTTACTAGTCTTACCTTTGCATACGTTTTCTAATTATGAGTGGCTGGTAACAGCAGTCTTCACAAGAGAGTGTATGGAGTGGGAAACTGTTGCTGGTGCATAGATATCTTGATCATAAAATTGTTATTTTCTTTTGCGATGTAGGGCTCTTATCACATATCCAGTTTGAAAGTAATCAACAGGAACAATCTGCTTTGCAGTCATCAAATTTTTCTGTCATAGTGTTTCTGACGATCATATGATATCATCAACACGAAATCATTGAACATTGTTTTCCTGGCACTACATTATTACTACTCGAAATGTTTTCATCTGGGTATCCAAACGACTGTTTGTGCCCTGCTCTTCTGGATGCGGAATCAGTCGAAGACCGCTTCCAAAAAAGCAGCGCCATTTCTAACATCGCTTAGTCAATGTACATATCTGGCTGTTAAACTTCCAACATAATGAAGACGGCACACAACACAAGCCAAAGTGGCCAAAAGTTAAGTACGAGACCGGTTATGCAAATGTGTAGTATTTCAGAGCAACCGGACAGTGTAGGTAGGACTAACGAAATGTCCTTTCTGTTTGTCACGAAATGTCCGCCTCCCTAGTAGAGTGGTCAGCATAAATGGTTACCATGCGGAGGACCCGGTTCGGTTCCCGATACTGCCAAGAATTTTTCTTTGGCGGGAGGATTGGTATGGGGTGCACTCAACTTCATGATGCCAAGTAAGGAGGTACTTGAACGACAATAAGCGGCTCCATCGTCTGGAAAACCGGCAAAACGGCCAGCAGAGCTACGTGCTGACCACGTGTTTCCCTTAGCGACAGCGGTATGGCGCTACAAGGCAGAGGGTGACACGGCGGTAGGTCGAAATCCATAGGGCTTTCAAGGCCTGGGCGAGTAGCTCATACAAAGAAATATTTCGCAGCTAGTTTTTCATTAAACAATCGCATTTTTTGCGAAAATATCGCTTAAGCCAATGAAAAACTACCTCCAGCAAGCGTTCGAATTAGATAGCGATAAGTTCGACGCTTAACGAATACATGGTCTATCAGCAGCTCGAGTCGTTGCACAATAATGTCCAGTCGTTGTTGTCGGGAAACACACGAGGCAGCTCTGCGTGATAAATTTCTCATCCGAAGTACATACAAATCTCATCATGTATTTTTTCCATTACAATGTGGAAGCACTACAAATAAAATTTTGTTATTTGCTATGCTTTTTGGAGAAGTAAAAATATTGGCCGGCAGTATAATTTCCATAGATTGTGAGAAATTTATACACGGGGCATAATCGGTTTCTCGGCGTTACTGCACTCTTACAAGGAAAAATAGCATTTTTACAGGGCGTGTATCAGACATTTGCCTTCCTCTCCTCCTAAGGACACATTACTGGTGGATCAACATCTTTAGTTTGCTCTGCAAAAAAAGCGGAATGTCAGATTTCCATGCACAATTAACTATAAATATAAACAGGAAAAAGATAGGGGAATGACGTACATGGCGGAGTAAGAATGAGTGATTCTGAAAGATAACATATATTCTGGCAAAAACATTGTAACTAACAAGAGCTGAAGTGGATCTATGGTACTAAATGCATATTTTTAAACTGGCATCACTGAAGACAACAAAGTTCGAGAACTTTTAACATTGCAGCTCGTCAGCAATCGTAAATAATTTAATGATTATAAAGAATCCGCCTCTTTTGCAAATTGAAACCGGATGTTGACCTAGGTTTCGGCGCGGATAACCATGCCTTCTACGGAACACACTAAACTACAAACTGCCTAAAGATGCATGGTCCCTTTTGGGCGTTCTGTATTAATGTTGGACCATGCCTCTTTAGGCAATTTGTAGTTTTATTGTGTTCCTTAGAAGGCGTGGTTATCTGCGCCGAAACCTAGGACAACATCCGGTTTCAATTTGCAATCGAGGCGAATTCTTTATAATCATTGCAACATAGTTCCTTGGCTCCTATCGTCGCAATGTTTTACCGTAGCCAACAACTAAAGTACAAAAACGTTATTCGTTACAATTCATGATCCAACCAACAAATACGTTTTCCCCTCACGCTAATAGCAACATCGGCCCTAAAAATAAATTTTATTTGTGGGCAATGCTGTATATTCCTTCGCGTTATTACTTTATTTGACTGTGCAACTTCCAACATATCACGTGCTTCACCGTCCGTCCCAGGCTATTGGATTTGAGACTCGCGTACTTGGAAGTCGCAGCAGTAAGAATTCCACGGACTGCTTTTATTGACAGTAGTTCCAGAGGAGAATTGTGTTGTTAAATATTACAGTTGCGTAATTTTCGAAGCTTTTTCATCCTTCTACTACATTCAGTCTCCGGCAAGGCAGTTTCTCATTTCCTTTTGCAGATCCTCCGTTTTTTCCTGCAGACAAGTTCTTTATGTAGAACCCTTCTGCAACTTGACATTAGCAGTGGTTTTTTCATACTTCACCGCTTGGCAATACTCTTTGTCGCGGGAGAACTTTCTTTTTTCGGCTGTTAATACAGTACTTACTGACTTCTGCTGGCGTAGACCAAGTATCATTCCCGTTCTGACGTAGTAACATCTCTTGAATCTTATTAAACATAGAGTTCCCAGATAAATTTCACAAGGTGCGTCACTGGAAGATGTATGATTTCTTTAATAAGATGCACTATTCTGGGAAATACCATATCTTGGCTTCTGTTGGACCGATAGCATTCCGTTGGGGAACGCTCGACGTTACTGTAACAATAGAATATTTCTCTCCATTGAGAACGACATGCTGTGTTCTGTTTGCCAGAAACCTCCCATTTCAGTGGCACAGCTTGTTAGATATTCAGTGCTATCGTATTTTGTTCATAATGCGGTAGTGTAAAATTTTATCGAACGCCTTCCAGAAGCCAAGGACTACGGTATCAACCTGGGCGCCAGGAGATTTTCGGTCTTCAGAATTGTCATAATACGTGAGAAAATAAACGTTCCATAATTCTGCAACAGGTGACGTCAGACTTAAGGTCTACAGTTTTGTGCGTCTGTTTCTCGAAAACAGAAATCGCCTGAGCTTTTTTTTCCAATCGATAGGAACGCTTCGTCGCTTCCTCATAAACTCTATGTGGAATAGTACCGGTATCCCATTAGGACCAGTGCCTCTCCTCTGTTGAGCTTAGTTCTTTATCTGTCCCCTTATCACTTAGGCAGTGTAAACAACCTCCAAGATGGTGTCTCCCGGGCAACGGGCTGCGTCAGCAGCACCGAAGAAAGTTTACACAAACGGCGACCGAACAGAACGGAGAGTCCCTCATGGTCAACAGCAGCAAGTGCATCCTCAGCGAAGAAACCGTCTGAGCGCTAAGACAATTAATATCAGTCCACATTATGCAGTTAAACATAGAAGGCATCAGTCACAGTAAATGTGAGCACCTAGGTAGAATGGCTAATGAACACCAAGTTGATGTAATTGCACTGCAAGAAACACATTTAGCTGAGGAAACAGATATCTTAACCAGGGTCAAAATTCAAGGATATACAGTGGTGGGAACAGTTCTCTCAGAAACGTACGGGTCAATTATATACATACGTAATGGCATCAGTAACTATGAAGTGGTAAAGAAGTCCAACACCTACAATATTGAAACGATAACAGTAGAACTTACCAAGCTAGACTTGGTGTCAGTATATAATCCACCAAACACAACGTGGCCAAATCCTCCACTGCAAGTTGAAGATAAACCAACAATTTTCCTTGGGGCTTCAATAGCCGCCACACCAAATGGGGATACGGTACTAATGACCATAATGGTGAAGCTTTACAGTAGTGGATCGAAAAACAAAATCTATACATCAGCTTTGACGCTAAAGACCAAGAAACCTTCCACTCAGCACGCTGGCAGACAGACACTAATCCTGATGTATGTATTGCGACCACCAACAATGAGGGAATTCCTATAGTCCACACGAGAAAGGTACTGCCCGGTTTCCCCAATACCCAACATCGTCCAACCTTAGTAAATGTGAGCATAGAACTCCCACTGATGGAATCAGTCAAGAAGCCAAGATGGAACTTTAGAAAAGCAAATTGGACAACATATAAAAGAGAACTTGATATCAACATACGAGTTATTCCAGCAAAGAGAGATAATTATGCAAGATTTGCTGGCAATATAACAGCGACGGCGAAGAGCAACATACCAAGGGGATATAGAAAGCAGTACATACCATGCTGGAACTCTGAAACTGAAGATCTGTACAGAGAATACCAGGAAACAAGTAACCCACAACTAGGAAGCCAATTGCTAGAGTCGCTCAATGATCAAAGGAAGAAAAGATGGGAAGAAACCACTGCAAATATGAACTTCACGCATTCTAGCCGGAAAAGTTGGTCATTGTTAAGACGTCTGGGGGCAGCTACTCATACACCATCTCCCAAACCACCAATATCTCCAAACCAGATTGCCTCACATATAAAAGAGAGAACTGAAAATGTAATGTTGAGTCAAGAGAATAGAACATCCGTTAAGGAGCCACTCAAAGAAGTAAAGGGCACCCTACAAGAAAACAGACAGTTTTCAAAACCTTTTACTATCAGGGAGGTAAACAAATGTATAAAAACCCTCAAACTACGGAAAGCAGCTGGAGCTGATAATATATTTCCTGAATTTATAAAAAATCTGCGACCAATAGTAAGAACCTGGCTTAAAGAATACTTCAATGACATACTAAAAACTGGAGATATTCCGAAGGAACTTTGAATGTCTCTTACTCTGGCCATCCTTAAATCAGGGAAATCTGGTGAAAACCCTGCAAACTACCGCCCAATAGCATTATTGAGCATTTGCTATAAGTAGCTGGAGAGACCGATCTACAATAGGATATACCCAACGACAGACAAACACCTGCCTCACGAACAAGCCGGATTCAGAACTAATCGAAGTTGCTGCGAAAAAGTATTAGCCATCATACATAGAATCGGAATTCCAAAAAGGATTGAAAACATCAGCAGTCTTTGTCGACCTGAGTGCAGCTTATGATACGATATGGATAGATGGTCTTATCCTGAAATTTGCCAACATGATTCCACGCTTGAAATTGAGAAACCTGTTGGAAAAAATGCTGAAAGTCCGATATTTCAAAGTAAACCTGGGGTCACAAAGCAGCAAGTCAAAAATAATAAAAAACGGACTCCCCCAAGGATCTGTATTGGCTCCACCGCTTTTTCGTGTTTACATCAGTGACATGATAGACACTGAGTCAGGTAAGTTTTGCTACCCTGATGACATGGCTATAGCTACTCAAAGCAAATGGCTAGAAGATGGTGAAAGTATTCTAACTGCTGACCTAGAAGTACTAAACCAGTACTACAAAAACGGAGGCTGTGCCCAAACCCAAATAAAACAGAGATCTGCGCCTTCCATTTAAATAACTGTAGCGGGACTTTGAATTTCGCCGCGCTACACTCGTTTCCTCAGATAAAAAATATCCCGTTGCTGCGGTATGAGCGCTCGACGGCAGAGAAAATACTAAAATTGTAACTCTTTTCTTGTTTTCTATCCGTTTCTTGATTGTCTCTTGATAGCCGAAGCTTAAGGCAGATGTGATCTGATGAAGACGTAAAAGAACTTATTAGCTAGTCTTGATCTGATTTTAATGTGTAGACATTTTGTGGAAGTTGTTAAGAAATTCGGAGGATGGAAGTAGCAAAGTAAATTAAATTGTATACAGTATCAAGATGATTTTATTTGGTATAAATTAGTAATTCCTGGATGATTGCAAGATTTCGGAGCAGACTTTTCACGCAGAAATGAAGGAGATTTTTGAAGACCTGGACGCCGCACGAAAGAAGACAAGTTAACCTGGTAAAGGATGAACTCCTATCTACACCACATCCCCCTGTCAGTTACATTTTGTTATTCTCTGTTTCTTTTCAATATTTTTTTTAGTGGAAATTGGATTAACTTTTGCTCAAAAACGCCACAATGACCACCCCAACAATAGCTTTTCCGAATCACGAAGTCCGATAGCTTTTCTGTAGTACGAAGTCCGATCTGCATTTCTTTCTATCTTTCCCTTTTTTCCCGGTCATTAACGATTTTAAAAAACCCATTTTCACTTACGATTTCTTCACACATTTCAACCTTTTTCTTTTTCTTTTCCTCTCTCTTATTTTTCTTTTTTATTAACTACTACAACTGGCTCCCGCGACAGGACACAATTTTCGGATATGTCGTTTTTGAGTAAATTTGAAACTATAATCTGTATTTTTTCCCAACAGAGAATAACCAAAAATCATGAAGTTTAAAGGGTAACTAAAACACCAACTTTATTGTACCTAAGCGAATGACTATACAACAATATTGTAAAGAATTTTTGTAACTAACTCAATCTGTTTTTCTTTTCATGGCATATATTGATGCAAAACTGTTATTTTGAGACCTTTGGTGATTATCCGATGGAGATGTATTAAGAAAATCTATATTTTGACGAATACGATTTACGCAGAAGTGTTTGACCAGCCGCTGCAGGACAGAAAATTTAATGGTGAGTCACACAATTATGTTTCATTCAAACATTCAATAGCCAACTGCAGAACCCATTTTTCCCCTACCACGCATCCTGTAGTTTTCTTCTAGATTTTTCCAAAATTATCTATCTCTATTGTAGTTTGTGGTAATTATAGTATTGTTGTAGCATATGAAGATCGTGAATTTGACCGCCAAACAGTCATTTGTTACGAAAAATTTTGTTCGCCCTGCTGCATCTTTCTCAACCATTGTTTGCAATAGAGCAATCATTTACATTGACGAGAAAATATTTCATCCTAAATTTGAGTCAAATCTTTATTAATCAGACTTATATTATTCCCTTTTTGACTTACGATTATACATCCTATTACAATGGAACGCGGTAAGGTAGAGATAGTTTCGGCAGATGAGTTAAGTGAAGTAGATTGATCTTTCAACCAACAAGGAAGTCCGCGTTTCCCACCATGGACGAGTTCACAGATCAATGCAATGATTTTGCCTCAAACTCCCAACATTTGTGATAATACACAGATGGCGACTTTAAATGACGAAATGTGGAATGGACGCGAGACTAGACCCTCAGCGCCATTGTTAACATCAATGTCAGAACCGAATATGAGACAAATTCAGCAATGTGACACAAATCGGACACAGGAAACTGACAAACTGGACCGACTATTAGAGTTATTTGCAGACATGAAACGAGACGTTAGTCATAAAATCGACATATTAAACCATACTATGACCGAAAATTTTGAATGAACGACAAAACAGATGACAGAATTAAATAAAACCACTCAACAGCTAAGCCAGCGATTTGAGACATTGTCCGACCGAGTCACTAAACACGAAGAAACTTTGGTTACATTCACACATGAAACAAAAAAACAATATCACCCGATGTGAGAATCAGTTAACTCAAATAGTTAATGTGCAGCAGGAAGTGAACACCCGTGTGGAAGAGTTAGCTCAGGCCCACACTTCAGCTAGCTCCACCCAAGAAAAGCTGACTGAAGAAGTGGGAGATATTACCCAACAACTCACAATGGTAGTTCTTGAACAAACCCACCTCAAAGAAAAGATAGAAAAATTAGAAGACCGAGCGGACCTCGCGTCACTAAACAACGACACCAACATGGCCGAAAGAATCGTACATGAATGTAAATTGTGTGACGACTATCTGGACAAAAAACTTGAAACAATTACACAGGACATACTTTCAAAAACAAAGATACATGTTAAAGACGAGACAAAACACATAGAAGACGAGGTGACAAAATCACGAGACAATGTTGTGCCGTGTTTGGCGATTGGTGCAAACGCATCGTCAGGGAACGACAGAACAGCTAAAACCACGGCTAATGACACATACGGAACACCTATTGTGGAATCACCAATTTCCAATCAAAATTACAATGTGCCGCTTTCTTTTCCACCAAACGAACAATATTACGGTACTACACCTAGAGTAGCAAGTGACACAGACCACGTCAATAGTGCATGGCCGATGACACGTTTGTAAGGCATGGGTATTTCCAGACATTTTCCAATGAGGACAAGCACAAAGTCCACCCTATTGCGTTTATTAGATCATTTGACGGTGTTTTTCCACGTAGTTGGTCAGAAGTCGATAAAATCAGATACGTCACCAATCTCATGAGAGGACGAGCAGCTAAGTGGGGTGCCGCTATGAAACGGCGGTGCCTTACGTTTGAACAGTTCGAACAAGCCTTCTTGGACGAATTCTGGTCCGAGAATGAGCAACAGAGTCTAAGGAGAGAAGTGTGCAACCCCGAGACCTATGACCCTAAAAAAGAGCCATTAAGACAATACTTTGAGAGGTACCTAGACAAGACACTGTACTGGTTCAAACCAGCCGACTTGCCAGCGATAATTGACACTTTAATGAGCCACTTACCCTTTCCATACCGAGACAGATTAATAGGAGTGCCGGAGAATGACGTTAAGACTTTCTTAAACTTCTTAGATCAAATGGACGTAGTTTACAGAGGCGATTCACGCCATTCAAATTTTACTCATATTAGTAACCAAAATCAGCACCCACCCCAAAGGAACCGTAGTGACGGTGGTTGGTGGAACCATCCGTCCGCGCCGCGACACAGTACGATGCTTGCGCGCGAAACATATTCAAATGGAAACGTGTATGACGGTAGGACCAACCGCAGAAATTCGTGGAATAATAATAACAACAATAATTATCACCCATATCAAAATGGTAACTACAAGCAAAATGAAAATCACAGACAGTACAACAAACAACAGCTATAGGAGATGTGAGAATAACCGGTACAACCCGGGCTACTTTGACAGGAACATGCCATATAACAGACATAATTACCACCAAAACAATAACAATCCCAACAATCACCGAGAGAATATGTGGAACACATAAAATTAACGCATGACAAATCATAACCCTACACGGAATCCGCCGCCGTTTCCCAGTACAGTGATGCTTTCCCCGCCACGAAGTAGCAATAACAATTGCGGCGCGCCATCAGCTGACGCGTGGGCGCCAACCGGCCGGAATGTAAACGTAGTGGAGCTGGTCATACACAGCAGACGACGGAAAACAGTCGACGACCGAGCTAAGCGCTCGTGCTTAGGTCGTGAGGTGTTGTAAGAGTGCAACAGCTGAGACGGTTTATTTCCTCAGGTACGACGACAAAATGACAGCAGAACAGGAATTAACAAACCTATCAGGTTGATGACCTTGTTATTTTGCGTTCACGTCCCAAGTCTACAAAATTAAAACAACTGAACAGAAAATGGCAGCTATTATATTCAGGTCCTTTCAGAATAGCAAGCATACCTCACCCAGTTTGTTATTCCCTAGAATACCCGTTATCTCACAAGCCGAGGGGGCTGCATCCCCATAGACATTTGAAACCTTTTGTGCACTAAAACAACACAATATAATGATAACTAAGTCGAACATGAGCAAGTTGCTGTGAAAACGAGATCATAAATATTTGTATTGAATACACGAACATTAAGTTATACAGCCTAAGAACACAAACATTAAATTACGGAAATTATATACTGCAGTTACACTTGTACACATAATTATGAAGAGAATGTAACCCCAGGTGAGTACACTTACTGAATGAGAAAAGATATTCATATAGGAATGAGATCTACACAGGTTACATTTGTTGTTAATTGTAAATTATAAGGTGAATCAACAATTAATTAGTTATTTCAAGGCACTCTAATGACAGGAGATAATAGCTGTTGAAATCAGTAATGACATAGGTATGTAGCAGAATGAATGAGGATGTAAGAATGAATGATCAGTATGAATGAGTTAATATTTAAGTTAATATAAGAAGGTAAGTTACTGTGAAGTAGTTGATGGAGACAAGAGATTATTTGAGGAAAATATTATTGGAGTTTTATGAGAATGGAAGTGCCAAATGGCCCCACGTATGCGATATGTTAATGTTTGATGAGGAATATGTTTAATGTATAAGGATATATATATATATATATATATATATATATATATATATATATATATATTATGATGAATATATGAGTAAGGAATGAGTGAGAATGTTTTGGTAATATTGTGCTACATAGAGAAGTGAGTACACAGTCTACATCTTTAAGATTACATAAGAATTTCAGTTTGAAACAAAACATTTGTGATGAGTTAGAACACGTGAGTACGAGACGTTAAATGTGAATCTATTTACAGTGCCCCCGAAAATGAACTAATGCAAGAAAAGCAGAGTGAACATAATGATGATTACAGCTGCTGAAAGAAGTGTAATAAGAATGTGACTCGGAAACACATAAGCTTTAATTTATTTCGGAAGTGTAACTTAGTAAACTTTCGTTAAGTTTTGTTAAGCCCCTGTGCGAAAGAAAACATTTATAGTTCGTGTTCAGACAGGAGAATGATATTTTAAGGAATTTAAGTTGAAATATAGTTTTTACACATCCCTCATGTAAATACATTTGTGTATACGAAAGTGAAATTTAGTGCCATGTTAGCTTTTATTATACTTACACACAACAGAAAACCCTGAGGAAACAAAATATAGGAGAGTTGTTAAGGCCGTTTTGCGATTCGTACAACACCTCCACTTAAGCGAACATCTGACAAAATTACATCTACATTGAAGACAACATTTGACTTTTCAGGTAATGCAAGGTAAGTGCAAAGGAGCAGTGACCACCTGTGCAACTAACGTCGAGCAACAGATACTGCGGAAGAGATATTATATTGTCTATTATAAAACTATGTTCTTTATTTATGTTTTATAGAAAGAAATGATATATATATATATACACCACATACATAATGTTTAACCTTCACTAAAGTAGAAGAAAGTTCATGGTTGAACTCTTGAGAGGAAATTTGGTATGCTATTATATAATACACATTATGAGAGAGACAATCTCTGTGAGATATATTTTTCATTTGTATAGACGGTATCCACAAGAAGTGGAGATATCGAGAAAGTACTGAGCAGCTATGTGATTTACTCATGCAGGGATTTGTTAATGTATTATACACTTAGTCATATGAACAGTCAGAACACAAACAGAGAATCTGTCATGATGTTACACTACACAGACTTGACGTAAGGACACTTACATTTACCCATGATTTGGTAAATTGTAAGCACGTCCTTTCACACACCCCTGGAAGGTGATGCAAACGTTATAATGTATTATGTTCTCTTTTTATGTATTAGCTGTAGGATTTGGTAGTTTATAGGTAGTGAATAGTTTCTTCCAGTCTATCTTTCTTTCTTTCTCCATTATCCTACCACCTCCTGCAGCTGGGTATTGTTTGTTTATGGAATGTAAGAATATATTGTGTGACAGTAAACTTTCAGGTATGAATTAAAAGACATGAAGAAAATTAAGTATGGCATTACAAGCCTGGTCAACCACTAGCCAAGACATGGAATCAAAAGAAAGAAAGAAATAATAAATGAAGGAAAGCCCGTGCTTTAAGTATTAAGTCTGATATCCCTTGGCACGCCCAAACCTGAATAAAAAAAATTAATACCCCAATAAAAGAAAGCCAATGGGACTTAGTATAATTTTTTAGTGTAAATATTTCACATGCAGATTCTTGTAAATTTATATGTATTTGTATATGTATTAAAACTTTGCATATTGTCAACATGTTTTGAAATGTGACCACGAAATTTAAGCTTTCATAATTAACGATGTAAACATGCTTGGACAAAGTGAAATGTTAAAATGTAAATATGGCAAAAAAGTGTTGCAAACTGTGTTAAACTGTGTACGTTATAAACGACAAAATTTGTGAAACTTATGGTGCATAAACCAAATAACTGTTTGTAAACAGATATAAACTGCAATTTACTTCGACGATAATGAGGATTTTCACACTGCAAATGAACATTTGTTGGCAAGTGTAAAGAACGTGGTGAAACACCTACCTTTGCGAACATCGACGCCGTTGTTCCTGGCCGGCCTTCAGATGCTTTGGAGACAATAAACTCAGAACCTGTCGTAGGCGATGTGGAGGCTAAAAACTACATCGACCATATAAGCCCCGGGAACAATAGTCATGAAATCTCACAAGGACCTGGAGTGTTATATCGTAACAGAAGACATGGACGTTGCTTCAGATCACGCACACGCTCAATCTTATGGTGTCACCGGACTTAACACGCCATTTATGCTGGAATAACAATTTGTGATGAATACTGTGCAAGATTGTCATAACACAGCGATTTTGAAACTGCCGCACGCGAAATTCAGTGATGCTATTGCGGATGCGCAAAGACTACGTGCTGCCAGAGATGCATTGGGAAACCAACGCTGGAAGCGCACAACATTAACTGCGCTGCGGATCAGCTTGTTCAAACAAGCTATATGTAAATATATATTAATTGTGTAAAAAGGATCAAAACTGTAACAATTGTATGTAGTATATAGATTTAGAAAGTAAGTATTGTCATAGATAATCCCCTATGAATGCATATGGCCTTTCCTAAGAAAATATGTATAATTGACATTTAGGTATATCTATTCTATTGTTTGCTAGCCTGCCACGCTAATACCAGGAAACAAGTAACCCACAACTAGGAAGCCAATTGCTAGAGTCGCTCAATGAGCAAAGGAAGAAAAGATGGGAAGAAACCACTGCAAATATGAACTTCACGCATTCTAGCCGGAAAAGTTGGTCATTGTTAAGACGTCTGGGGGCAGCTACTCATACACCATCCCCCAAACCACCAATTTCATCAAACCAGATTGCCTCACATATAAAAGAGAGAGCTGAAAATGTAATGTTGAGTCAAGAGAATAGAACATCCGTTAAGGAGCCACTCAAAGAAGTAAAGAGCACCCTACAAGAAAACAGACAGTTTTCAAAACCTTTTACTATCAGGGAGGTAAACAAAGGTATAAAAACCCTCAAACTACGGAAAGCAGCTGGAGCTGATAATATATTTCCTGAATTTATATAAAATCTGGGACCAATAGTAAGAACCTGGCTTAAAGAATACTTCAATGACATACTAAAAACTGGAGATATTCCGAAGGAACTTTGAATGTCTCTTACTCTGGCCATCCTTAAATCAGGGAAATCTGGTGAAAACCCTGCAAACTACCGCCCAATAGCATTATTGAGCATTTGCTATAAGTAGCTGGAGAGACTGATCTACAATAGGATATACCCAACGACAGACAAACACCTGCCTCACGAACAAGCCGGATTCTGAACTAATCGAAGTTGCTGCGAAAAAGTATTAGCCATCATACATAGAATCGGAATTCCAAAAAGGATTGAAAACATCAGCAGTCTTTGTCGACCTGAGTGCAGCTTATGATACGATATGGATAGATGGTCTTATCCTGAAATTTGCCAACATGATTCCACGCTTGAAATTGAGAAACCTGTTGGAAAAAATGCTGAAAGTTCGATATTTCAAAGTAAACCTGGGGTCACAAAGCAGCAAGTCAAAAATAATAAAAAACGGACTCCCCCAAGGATCTGTATTGGCTCCACCGCTTTTTCGTGTTTACATCAGTGACATGATAGACACTGAGTCAGGTAAGTTTTGCTACGCTGATGACATGGCTATAGCTACTCAAAGCAAATGGCTAGAAGATGGTGAAAGAACTCCAACTGCTGACCTAGAAGTACTAAACTAGTACTACAAAAAATGGAGACTGTGCCCAAACCCAAATAAAACAGAGATCTGCGCCTTCCATTTAAATAACGTCTTTTTCTGCGGAAAACGAATTAAACATAACAAATTTCCCAAATTCAAGAAACACCTGGAACTAACTAGCCAGAGATTGAAAACCCGAAATAACATCATCCAAAGATTAGCAGATACCACATGGGGAGCGGATGCAAATACACTACTTGTTGCAGCAATATCACACGTCTATTCCGTGGCAGAGTACTGTGCCCCTGTGTAGAGTAGGAGTGCCCATGTAAAGAAGGTTGACACGCAGATCAATGAAGCCATGAGGACAATAACAGTGACACTGAAGTCAACACCTCTAGAATGGCTTCATGTCCTCTCAAACATCACTCCGCCTGAAATCCGTAGACAGCAGGCAACAATTCAGGAATGGCAAAAAATAAATCATGCAGATAAGGCAAGAGTACTACCGATACACCAAGTACTAGATGACCGCTGTCGATATCGCCTTAAATCAAGAGCTCCAATATGGGAAGACCGGACACTTGCCCAAGGAAATACCTATGACTGCCACAAATCCTAAAAACCAAGTGGAACAATAGTAACATTAATCGACACAATATAGAGGACCCCAGCCAGCAACTCCCAGGAATGCAGATTCCTCGTAAAATCTGGTGCCAGCTTAACCGTGTGAGAATTGGACACCAGAGAACTAAATCCATGCTGTACAAATGGGGTGCCAATGATAATCCAATGTGTGACTGTGAAACTGACGAACAAACATTACAACATCTAGTGCAAGATTGTCCACTGCGAAGATTCTGTGGTGACTGGAGAGACTTCGTGGAGGCCAGCTCTGCTGCCATTAAATGGCTGTCACATTTGGTCATCACTTTTTGACGAATTGCAGCTGTGATTACATTTCAACTTTGCTCAGATGTAATAATGACTGGTGTTTGTTCTGTTTATACACTCCTGGAAATGGAAAAAAGAACACATTGACACCGGTGTGTCAGACCCACCATACTTGCTCCGTACACTGCGAGAGGGCTGTACAAGCAATGATCACACGCACGGCACAGCGGACACACCAGGAACCGCGGTGTTGGCCGTCGAATGGCGCTAGCTGCGCAGCATTTGTGCACCGCCGCCGTTAGTGTCAGCCAGTTTGCCGTGGCATACGGAGCTCCATCGCAGTCTTTAACACTGGTAGCATGCCGCGACAGCGTGGACGTGAACCGTATGTGCATTTGACGGACTTTGAGCGAGGGCATATAGTGGGCATGCGGGAGGCCGGGTGGACGTACCGCCGAATTGCTCAACACGTGGGGCGTGAGGTCTCCACAGTACATCGATGTTGTCGCCAGTGGTCGGCGGAAGGTGCACGTGCCCGTCGACCTGGGACCGGACCGCAGCGACGCACGGATGCACGCCAAGACCGTAGGATCCTACGCAGTGCCGTAGGGGACCGCACCGCCACTTCCCAGCAAATTAGGGACACTGTTGCTCCTGGGGTATCGGCGAGGACCATTCGCAACCGTCTCCATGAAGCTGGGCTACGGTCCCGCACACCGTTAGGCCGTCTTCCGCTCACGCCCCAACATCGTGCAGCCCGCCTCCAGTGGTGTCGCGACAGGCGTGAATGGAGGGACGAATAGAGACGTGTCGTCTTCAGCGATGAGAGTCGCTTCTGCCTTGGTGCCAATGATGGTCGTATGCGTGTTTGGCGCCGTGCAGGTGAGCGCCACAATCAGGACTGCATACGACCGAGGCACACAGGGCCAACACCCGGCATCATGGTGTGGGGAGCGATCTCCTACACTGGCCGTACACCACTGGTGATCGTCGAGGGGACACTGAATAGTGCACGGTACATCCAAACCGTCATAGAACCCATCGTTCTACCATTCCTAGACCGGCAAGGGAACTTGCTGTTCTAACAGGACAATGCACGTCCGCATGTATCCCGTGCCACCCAACGTGCTCTAGAAGGTGTAAGTCAACTACCCTGGCCAGCAAGATCTCCGGATCTGTCCCCCATTGAGCATGTTTGGGACTGGATGAAGCGTCGTCTCACGCGGTCTGCACGTCCAGCACGAACGCTGGTCCAACTGAGGCGCCAGGTGGAAATGGCATGGCAAGCCGTTCCACAGGACTACATCCAGCATCTCTACGATCGTCTCCATGGGAGAATAGCAGCCTGCATTGCTGCGAAAGGTGGATATACACTGTACTAGGGCCGACATTGTGCATGCTCTGTTGCCTGTGTCTATGTGCCTGTGGTTCTGTCAGTGTGATCATGTGATGTATCTGACCCCAGGAATGTGTCAATAAAGTTTCCCCTTCCTGGGACAATGAATTCACGGTGTTCTTATTTCAATTTCCAGGAGTGTATTATTATGTATGTGTGTATATGTATATTTGTATTTATATGTTATGTTATGTAAATTTACGATGTCAATACCGCTCTTGCACTGGTAAAGCCATACGGTAAATAAATAACTTAGGTAGATATCTGTCATTTGGACTTTATACGGCGACTTGCAGAACGAGCCACAGTAAAGCCTTCTGTAGAAGCAGTTTAGGAAAAAAGCGTTTAGTATTTCGGCTTTTTCTCTGTCATCCTCCATTACGAATTCATTATGGTCACAGTTTGGACAGATTGCTTCGATCCGTTTACTGACTTAAAACAAAATGAAAACTTTCTAGTACTTTCTGTCAAGTACATAGATAAAATGTTACTTTCTAATTCGATGGACGCTTTCCATGAGGCTCTCTTGACACTAATTTCGTTTTTGTTCAGTATTATTTTCGTCTGTGAGGCTATGGCTATGTTTAAATTTTCAGTGAAGCTCTCTTCGATTTCGTAGTAACTTATTGAAATTTATATTACACCACAGCAGCTCTTTCACCTCCCTTTGAACTTTGCACAGCGCATTCGAATCTAAAGTATATTGTACAATACTTTTGAACATTGTCCACTGATGGGCAACATTTTCGCTTCTGAAGATGAATTCTTCACGTTGACTCGTTCAGGTAATCTGAAATTTCATATCTTTCGCTCTTGGAGCAGAAATATATTCCTACCTTTATTTACATTCGTAGTTAAAGCGTATTGATGAACGTTATAACGATGATCACTGATACACAACAACGAGTCACAAGTTTGCCTAGCCGGCCGCGGTGGTCTAGCGGTTCTGGCGCTGCAGTCCGGAACCGCGGGACTGCTACGGTCGCAGGTTCGACTCCTGCCTCCAGCATGGGTGTGTGTGATGTCCTTAGGTTGGTTAGGTTTAAGTAGTTCTAAGTTCTAGGGGACTTATGACCTAAGATGTTGAGTCCCATAGTGCTCAGAGCCATTTGAACCAAGTTTGCCCTGTTGTTGTCCATGACATAAAGTATGATATTTCACGAATCTCTTTTTGTGATCAGTTGCTGAAGCTAATTTTCGGACAAGCAGCTTACAACGATTTCAAATCATTCCCTGTCCCCACTACCCGCCATAATCACCAGTGTCTCCCAGTCTATAGCTGGTAATCAGAAAGGTCCACCTATAACTACAAACTGATTAAAAATTTACGAAAATAACCTCTAGGTTTCACTTGAAACGCTCTGCCACTACTGCTTCTGTATCAAGGATTACTCAAATGCTGAGGGTAGCCTTGTTAGGTCCATCTTTGACACCAACCTTCACCCAAATCAGATTGCATTTGCAATCAGTACTAGCTTCACAATATATTATCGTATTATTAATGGTTCAATGTGACCGTACTCTGATTAAATTACCTATTATATTTTCTTGTCATTATTATGTTAATTAAAGATTGCTGTCGGTATTTCAGTGAAATTGTCTTCATATTGCTTCAGTTGATAAAACAGTAAAAACAATCGAGCAACGCTGGGCGAATTCTAAGCCACATACGCTCGATATCTTACGAAGACATTAAAACACAACCACACGCACCTTGATAATTATTCGTGAAGATAAATATTCTTTTGGCTGTCAGTTTGGTTTTCAACATGCTAGGTGAGATTCACTTTTTGTAATGAAAATCTTCCTCCTTTAGACGTAGTACAGGTCGGGGCTCTGTTCCACACTATACCTTAAAATGACTGGAAAATTCGTCATTAAACTTCCTCGTCCAGGTCTCCAGCTTTTGTAGAAGAAAAATTATTAATTAATCTGCGCTGACAGTAACGCGCCTGCAAAAAATAATGTAAATTTTAAATGTGCCGCTTAATGGTGGCCGATTGAAGGGATGAAGTTTTCTCTCCGCTGCAGACAATGCTATGATAGTGAAAATTGAGATTGTTTGTTATAGGTTTAACATTTCTACAAATAAAGCTCAACTCATATTTTAACTTCTTACCTATTTGACATCAGCTCAGTAAATTACATTACACTGCATTACAGACCTGGGGAACGAGGTGCGCGATAGAGGGAGACAGAGAACATTTATATATACAAATCGGGGGTAAGACGTCAAAGGGGTGGACTTTGTGCAGGAGAGGCATCACAGGACATTTTAATTTCCACTGTCTATAATTTTATAAATAAATTCATAAAACTTGGTCAGCATGACCATGAAGGATTCAGGATTCACACTCATAGTAGTGGAAGTTCGAAAGTACAGGAAAATAATTTTTGTTTGATGTAAAATTTCATAATTTTTCACTTACTACTGGCTGCATTTGTTGCTATACGTACACTTTTCTTCATAAGTAAGAGAGATTCTTCGATAAATTTTGCACAGCATACAAACCATACTTTCAGGTGTATAAAACTGTAGAATTTATATAATTTATGAAAAAATGAAGGATCCGTTACATTTTAAACTTCATGTTTAGAAAAAACTCAAGTTTTATAGTGAATTATCTCAATTTTTACCACAGTTTTTAATAGGTTTGGAAAATTCTAGAGTTTCATACACCTGTAAGCATAGTTTGTATGTACAGCAAAATTCATCGAAGACTCTCTTACTCTGAAGAAAAGTGTACCTATAGCAACAGATGCAGCCAATAGTAAGAGAAAAAATGATGAAATTTCACATGTAAAATAAAAAATTAATTTGTTTTGTTTTTGAACTTCCACTGCTATGAGTGTGAATCTTGAATCCTTCCTGGTCATGCTGACGAAGGTTTTTGAGTTTATTTGTAAAAGTACAGACAGTAGATATTAAAAAGTCCTTTGGTGCCTCTCCTGCTCCAAGTCGGCGCGTTTGACGTCATACCCCCCTTAGACCTCAGATGAACACTTATTGGAATGTAAGTACAACGATATCGTTTATATTGTAAAAATTGTCTTTATTTTTAAGCTGTTGTTTTTGTAATTGTTCGCATAAATCATTGCCTTTATACGTTTTGTAGTCATACGAGTTTTTCTTATAGATTTTTTTTTACTTCTCAGTTCACTTGTGAAAATATTATTATTACATATTGGTATCGGGAAGCTATAACTGGCGTTTAAATTGTCTTCGCAATATATCCTGCAATCAGAATTTAGAATTTCGTTGATATTAACATCTTGTTTCGGCAAGCTTTGTACTGTGTGAGCTCTGTTATCATTTATAAGCGGGACCAGTTCTGGGACCTACGCACTGATTCCTATGCAGTTGACTAATACTATATTTACTAACTTTCCCTTGCTCCGATTTCCCATCAAGAATTTTATCCTATTTAATAGCGGGAATTAGCATTCACCACTGTTTGAAATCAGAATATATATTATCGGGCCACTGGAAAAAATTATTTATCTTAAAGATACTTAGGATTAAGTGCAGTTACGGTGTCGGCGGACTTTACGACACATGGACATGTTGGTTCTCGTCACAATGAGTCGTAAGAAATGAAGATAGACAACGAGGAGTGAGATGCATGTAGCCAATAAGATTTTAGTTTTTCATTTGTTTCCCACTGTCAACAGATCTGCGTTCTGTCCGTGCTTTGAGCAACATACTGTACACTGTAGTTGTAACGGACGCTGTAAGTGCTACTTGACACGAATGATTGCTGTTCGCTTCATTCGCAAGCAATTTAAGCTGTCGTATTAGGTTCCTTGCCACATTTTATATCCTCTCTACTTCGACCATCATCCGTTATTTTACTCCCTAAATAGCAAAACCCCTTTACTACTTTAAGTGTCTCATTTCCTAATCTAATTCCCTCAGCATCACCCGATTTAATTTGACTACGAGGGCAGTTCAATAAGTAATGCAACACATTTTTTTCTCGGCCAATTTTGGTTGAAAAAACCGGAAATTTCTTGTGGAATATTTTCAAACATTCCCGCTTCGTCTCGTATAGTTTCATTGACTTCCGACAGGTGGCAGCCCTGTACGGAGCTGTTAAAATGGCGTCTGTAACGGATGTGCGTTGCAAACAACGGTCAGTGATCGAGTTTCTTTTGACGGAAAACCAGGGCATCTCAGATATTCATAAGCGCTTGCAGAATGTCTACGGTGATCTGGCAGTGGACAAAACCACGGTGAGTCGTTGGGCAAAGCGTGTGTCATCATCGCCGCAAGGTCAAGCAAGACTGTCTGGTCTCCCGCGTGCGGGCCGGCCGTGCACCGCTGTGACTCCTGCAATGGCGGAGCGTGCGAACACACTCGTTCGAGATGATCGACGGATCACCATCAAACAACTCAGTGCTCAACTTGACATCTCTGTTGGTAGTGCTGTCACAATTGTTTACCAGTTGGGATATTCAAAGGTTTGTTCCCGCTGGGTCCCTCGTTGTCTAACCGAACACCATAAAAAGGAGAACCATCTGTGCGGAATTGCTTGCTCGTCATGTGGCTGAGGGTGACAATTTCTTGTCAAAGATTGTTACAGGCGATGAAACATGGGTTCATCACTTCGAACCTGAAACAAAACGGCAATCAATGGAGTGGCGCCACACCCACTCCCCTACCAAGAAAAAGTTTAAAGCCATACCCTCAGCCGGTAAAGTCATGGTTACAGTCTTCTGGGACGCTGAAGGGGTTATTCTGTTCGATGTCCTTCCCCATGGTCAAACGATCAACTCTGAAGTGTATTGTGCTACTCTTCAGAAATTGAAGAAACGACTTCAGCGTGTTCGTAGGCACAAAAATCAGAACGAACTTCTCCTTCTTCATGACAACGCATGACCTCCCACAAGTCTTCGCACCCGAGAAGAGCTCACAAAACTTCAGTGGACTGTTCTTCCTCATGCACCCTACAGCCCCGATCTCACACCGTCGGATTTCCATACATTTGGCCCAATGAAGGACGCAATCCGTGGGACGCACTACGCGGATGATGAACAAGTTATTGATGCAGTACGACGTTGGCTCCGACATCGACCAGTGGAATGGTATCGTGCAGGCATACAGGCCCTCATTTCAAGGTGGCGTAAGGCCGTAGCATTGAATGGAAATTACGTTGAAAAATAGTGTTGTGTAGCTAAAAGATTGGGGAATAACCTGGTGTATTTCAATGCTGAATAAAACAACCCCTGTTTCAGAAAAAAAAATGTGTTGCATTACTTATTGAACTGCCCTCGTACATTCCATTATCCTCGTTTTGCTTTTGTTGATGTTCATCTTATATCCTCCTTTCAAGACACTGTCCATTCCGTTCAACTGCTCTTCCAAGTCCTTTGCTGTCTCTGACAGAATTACAATGTCATCGGTGAACCTCAAAGTTTTTACTTCTTCTCCATGAATTTTAATACCTACTCCGAATTTTTCTTTTGTTTCCTTTACTGCTTGCTCAATATACAGATTGAATAACATCGGGGAGAGGCTACAACTCTGTCTCACTCCTTTCCCAACCTCTTCTTCCCTTTCATGCCCCTCGACTCTTATAACTGCCATCTGGTTTCTGTACAAATTGTAAATAGCCTTTCGCTCCCTGTATTTTACCCCTGCCACCTTCAGAATTTGAAAGAGAGTATTCCAGTTAACATTGTCAAAAGCTTTCTCTAAGTCTACAAATGCTAGAAACGTAGGTTTGCCTTTTCTTAATCTTTCTTCTAAGATAAGTCGTAAGGTTAGTATTGCCTCACGTGTTCCAACCTTTCTACGGAATCCAAACTGATCTTCCCCGAGGTCCGCTTCTACCAGTTTTTCCATTCGTCTGTAAAGAATTTGCGTTAGTATTTTGCAGCTGTGACTTATTAAACTGATAGTTCGGTAATTTTCACATCTGTCAACACCTGCTTTCTTGGGGATTGGAATTATTATATTCTTCTTGAAGTCTGAGGGCATTTCGCCTGTCTCATACATCTTGCTCACCAGATGGTAGAGTTTTGTCATGACTGGCACTCCCAAGGCCATCAGTAGATCTAATGGAATGTTGTCTACTCCCGGGGCCTTGTTTCGACTCAGGTCTTTCAGTGCTCTGTCAAACTCTTCACGCAGTATCTTATCTCCCATTTCGTCTTTATCCACATCCTCTTCCATTTCCATAATATTGTCCTGAAGCACATCGCCCTTGTATAAACCCTCTATATACTCCTTCCACCTTTCTGCCTTCCCTTCTTTGCTTAGGAAATCGTTTCTGAAGAAGAGAAATTTGTTAACGTCGAGTATAGATTCAAGTGTCAGGAAGTCGTTTCTGAAAGTATTTGTATGGAGTGTAGCCATGTATGGAAGTGAAACATGGACGAAAACTAGTTTGGACAAGAAGAGAATAGAAGCTTTCGAAATGTGGTGCTACAGAAGAATGCTGAAAATAAGGTGGGTAGATCACGTAACTAATGAGGAGGTATTGAATAGGATTGGGGAGAAGAGAAGTTTGTGGCACAACTTGACTAGAAGAAGGGATCGGTTGGTAGGACATGTTTTGAGGCATCAAGGGATCACAAATTTAGCATTGGAGGGCAGCGTGGAGGGTAAAAATCGTAGAGGGAGACCAAGAGATCAATACACTAAGCAGATTCAGAAGGATGTAGGTTGCAGTAGGTACTGGGAGATGAAGAAGCTTGCACAGGATAGAGTAGCATGGAGAGCTGCATCAAACCAGTCTCAGGACTGAAGACCACAACAACAACAACAACATTAGGTTCCTGCCTAATCAAAACCTCAAAAATCGTCAAATATTCTTATCAAACGGTGTAGTATTTACGACAAAAAAAACCTTCCCGTATGACTGTTGTTAGTTTCTCTCGCTGTTGTTGTAAGCCGTGCTATTACGCTCCTGCCTAACTACAACCCAGAAAATTGCCACATAATCTTGGAAAACAGTGAAGCATTTTTTACATGGCGCAAGTTGCGCCATTAAGTTCCAGCCTAACCACAAACTCTGCCATCGTAACACAATCACAAGCAATTTCAAAATATTTGTACCTATGCTATGAGCCTGAGGGCTAACGACATTAGTAACTCGCAAAGTGATAGTAAGATACATATTATTTTTGACAAGCTGTCGAGAACTTGGAATCTGCGGTATTAGGTTCGTGCTTAACAGCACTCTGCAATATGGAGAAGAAAACATGATTCTTCTTTAAAAATTTAAATTTGAAAATTCGTGGCAAGTTCCTATGGGACCAAACCGCTGAGGTCATCGGTCCCTAGGCTTACACACTAGTTAATCTAACTTAAACTAACTTACCCTGTGGACAACACACACACCCATGCCCGAGGGAGAACCCCAACCTCCGACGGGGGGAGCCGCACGAGCCAAGGCAAGGCGCGCCAGACTTCGCGGCTACCCCGCGCGGCTGCTTAAAAACAAATAAAACAGTAATAGTGAAGTGGACTGAACAACACAACTTTATTACATATTCAGAATTATCTCTCACTGCTTGAAATGAAGTTAGTTACATGTTTAGCTCCTAAGATAAATGTAAGTAACGAGGAAGAAAACGGCGAACGATTTACGTGGGATCATAAATCCTTTTAACAGCTTCAAGGAATGTCATAAACATGTCATTCTTGTGTCTCCTACGCCTCTTCCACATATACTGTAATAAATAAGAATCAAAAACGTTCTTACCCTTATTAGGAGAACGGAACGATTTTTTGATGGTAGACCATTTGCCCTCAATGCTACTCGTACGTTCAACCGTCTCTGGGTCTTTAAAGTGTATCTATGGTTCACCGAAATAGGAACGAAAGCTTCATCGCCACGATAGTTGTATAAAGAAACGCAGTCTAAATAACACTCCTTCCTAGCAATACATACTTCTTCAGAATCCTGAAAAGAATAATTTTTTTTTCTCCTGGTACCACTTCAAAGAGTTGCTGCTTCTTTCCACTCCACCATAGCCCACCTTCCGACAAAGCCCTTTCCTCTATGAAATTCCCTCTTCCCAGATCTGGATTCGGCAATGTCGACGACTTTCCCGTCCTCCCCAAAAAGGTCTTCATGACTAATTCAATCAAAAATGACGTTTCTCTACAAAACTTCCTCCAGTATACCCCGGTGTGTTTTGCTAAATGTGGTTTCGTAGATGTGAAAGTGTTGGAACAATTGCAGACCCACATAAATGTCAGCATCAAAATGTATCAGAAAACCAACAGCGTCCGCGCATACTGAGACAAGGTATATATGTGAACCTTCGTTTCGACAACACCATTGGGAACCATAATTACCTTTCCTACTAACGAAAGATTTCAGAATAAACTTTTTTTTTGCATATCCTTTTCGTACCCAGCAGCCCCTGTTGGAAACATCACTGTACGACTTCACCCTGCATATTAAACTGACTCAGTATGAGTTTCCATCAGAAAAATTCCTAAAGTAGGCCCTAAAATAAACAACAAACACCACTGACATACACATAAATGAAAGCCTGACCTCATGATCCATAGTTACCAATCTCGCCTACGTTATCTGGAGACCTTCCACGTTGACAGATATTAAACAAAACTCTTACAAGAAACGATCTACCTTTTAAAAAAATTTGCTACTGCTAACTACCACGAAAACAGAATAAATTACGGCCTATTTAACTCCGTGCGAAGAGGCCTCAGAAGCCCCAAATGTACTGATCGATCCCCGTGTCATCCTCATCCTAAAGGCGTCACTGGGTGCGGGCATGAAGGAGCATATGGTTAACAAAACGCTGCCCCCGCCCTTGTCAGTTTACAAGACCGCAGTCGTTACTTTTCCATCAAGCAGCTCGTCAGTATTCCTTGCTTGGCAACAGCATTCGTGGCAGACCAACGCTTAACTATGGTTTTTAGATTTGTGATGATTTGGGGCTTTACAGCTATCAAATAATTGAGAATACTGAAGAATGGGATACAACCCGTCGGCTTTGACCAAGTTACCACAGACAACGCGTTGCAAAGATTTAAAAGCACAGACGAATGTTGAGTAACAAACGATTGTAGTACAGAGAAAATAGACGGTGGACATATATCACGGACATCCATGTTTAAAAAGAAATGTTACGTTATCACTTTGGCCTATATAGGTCAACTGAAAAATAGGATAAGAGTACTCGCGAAGGCTAACAATGCGACATAAGTAAAATTTGTGTCTTTTACTTCAGTTGACCTGAAGAATATTTCAGCGGAGTCAGTGTTATGCACGTCGGTTTTTTTTGCTTCTGCAAGTACTAGTATCCTATTCTTCAGTTGACCTACAAGTACAAAATACGAATCAATTGCAGAGGATACAGAAATTGGAATAACTAAGTATCAGAAAATGTATAAAATGAATAAAATAAATAAAATATTAATTTATTGTATATGTATGATAGTGATTGGTTGTAATTAATATTTGCTTATCTGGAACGTGGACGTTTAATTATTTGGTATGAGACGCTTGACAATGGCTTTTTCGTAAATGCAATGTTATTCGTAGTTGACCGTGAAATGTGATTCAAGTAATCGGACTTCGTATTTAAATCGTTTCCAAAGACTGCTGCGGTAGGTGCGGACTCAAAATCTAAATCTCAATATTAGAATAATTTGCCAGCCATGTCAATACGTCGTACAGAGGTGACTGTCTACTAAACATAAAAAAGTTTACACAGTTAGTTAAATCAGATATATTCAACGAATAAGCCTACAGTTAAATAATTCTACTTACTTTCATAAATATAAATTCTTTACAGAATCGAGTGCCTGGTAAGATTGCAACACGCAGTGTTCTTACATAACTTCAAATATGGCGGTGTGCCAGTTAATAAAATATACGTGCTTCCCGCACCAGTTGTCCTGCAAGACCTCCTTCTTCTTAATCAAACATAAGAGTGTCCTAATTGTATTTTGTTTTATCAGCGACATAGCGCTGCAGTTCTGTGCCATAGGCTTTATTTATTTGTCAGAGATTAATTATTTAATTAAGATTTCGCGTTTCCGAGGAAACTCATGCACGGCATGCAAATGTGCCTTTATATTGCCCCCTGAATTGCGAGGCGAAAGGACACACTTGCAGGCGAGCAATTCACCTAAAGGCACAAGAAAATCTAAGTTATCTACAACTATTTACATGACATACATTATACAGTATATTATATACAAAATTTTAATGACGCGCGTGCGCCGTTAAACTTCTTATGTTGGCAAAATAGAGTGCGCGCATGCGCAGAAGTGTCTGTGTGACTCCGGCACTGCCGTTATATCGTAAATTTAGATCACGCGGCAGAGTATTGCAGTTCATATTGTTCGTGTGCGCGCGCGCTTCTTAGTCGTTGCATAAAGGAAATATTCCACCAAGATTACATATGAAGAGTACATTCTATGACAGGTAACTTAGTTTTAAAATTACAATATTTGTTATAATACAATACAACTTTAGATTGTTGAATGTTCTTAGTTACATAGTATTGCATTGAAATGCTTCAAAGAAAAATGTCTTTTTGTTTCAGGTGCGTTGACCTATACACATCATGTCGTTATTACAGTTCATATTTATCTGCTGCACAATAATTTTTCACAGGTTAGTGTCGTCGTGGTAAAGTTTTTTGATCACAGTAACATCGCTGTATAACAACGTAATTGATACATAAGCATGTCCATTTCCTATTTCCATTATAGTCGTTGTGATGCAGTTCGTTGTGACAAAAAGCATTGTTTATTACAGATCAGACGTGACCCGTCGAGTAATTGGTCCATATGCAGTTCGTTTTCGATATTCCGTGGAAGCTTGGTTGCAGAACCTCGGACGGCACATAGCTGGCGTCGATCCTTGGACAGTCCAGGTAAGTGTGTCCGTCACATTTCGAGAACATTCCATTCCCTGAAGTTCCAACCAAAATTCTTCCACTCGTCGTGTTGTTTTCTGGACAGGCACGTTGTGACCATTTAATCCAGTTAACATCTTGAAGTTAGGTACTGTAGTAATGTCACTAGACGATGCACCAATTACGCAATTCACATTTTCAGTTTTTTGCTGAATATAGCTCACCTAAATGTTCGTAGTTACTTATCAATGAATTCGTTCATCGCGTTTACAAAGGTACGATGCATGATGAATGGCATTAACAGTTTCTTTCACATAGGTTTCTGCGTAGTTGCGGACTTAGTGATGTACGTTAATGTCCGTGAACAGTGGTTCACTACGCAATTTTTTTTTTAAGTTTTTCACATTTTGACACTCGTTATCGTTCAAATTTTCACATAGTAACAGTTACATTATACATCATTTTTTTAAAAAAACATAAGTAATCATACATATACACGTCACATATTTTCTTAGCATAAACATAATACAGTTACACATAAATATGTTTACATCATCATTACATAGCTATAAATTATTACATTGTATCACATTTGATTACATGAATTGCAGATATTTACGTTCTCTTTAACGGTTTTGCTGGGATTTTATCGATGTTTTTTGTGATGTCATCTGAAATTAAGATAGGTTAGACACAACATTCATTACATCAGTAGGCAAGACCAGGCGTTTTCACTACTCAATAAATATTCAAAATAATAAGAGAAGGAAAACTGTTAGATTCCTCGCGTTTTGTGAGTGTGTTTATAGTGTCTGTGTGGCCTTGGCTACTGGTAGATGCTTTTCTTGCTGAGAGATGTGCGTGTAATCTATTTCTCGAAGTAAAAGACCGCTTCACAGATGACGTCTGTCGGTTCGTCAGGTGTCATACCAAGTCAGTGATACCTACAGTCACATATGTTCCGTGAAAAATTAATATATCATTCACTGCTACGTAATCATAAATTTTACCTTAATATTCAGTCTTCTTGGTAGTGCCGCGGCGTTGAAAGAAAAGTTCTTCTGTCTTCAGCTGCGTCACTTGTACAGCTGAAATGAAAATTTCTATACTACTTATTATCTATGTTGTGATTTGTTTTAGTTCTTGCCACACAGCAGGTCGTTGAGATAACGGTACGTTATATGTCTTGTGATAGAAGATCTTGTGAGGCTTAACTTCAATCTTGTACACATACGTGTTGATAACACCTAATCGTTTGGTAAAAACTTGTAAATATTTGGATAACACTTCCTGTAGTTTCATACGTTCATGTACACTGAGAGCTGTAGCTTCGTTTATCTTATGATCAAGCAATGTTTTCAAGTCCATTAGCTCTGTGTCAGATGAGTGTGTTTGCATGTCTTGAATGTCATTGTCAAGTACTAACTGAACCTTGTACCCTGTACAGCGTTTGTCATGCTTTAGAGTTCTCCTGTCCAAATCAATAATAATTACACTGCCTTTATCATTTAAAATACATTTACCTTTGGAGAAGTCTATAATGCAGTCCTCGCTCATAATATCTAATCCTAAAATGCAATTTGTCACAAGGTTTTGTACAACCAGGAATGTCCATTGTACGGTTCCATTACCTATTTTAATGTTTACAAAAACTTGCTTCGTAACCCTACATGACTTATTACCTAGAGCAGTAGTTATTTTACAGTTTTGGGCAGGAAACTCAGGCACAGGCTCCAATTCACACATCTTTTTATAGAAATTAAAAGACAAAACGCTCACAGCTGCACCTGTATCTAAGATAACAGTAGTTGGAATCCCACCTACTACACCAGTAGTAGATGCTAAAACAATTTCATTTGTGTTTGAACGACATTGCGTACTGTCTTGCAAAAGTTCATTTGATATATTCTCATTGTGGTTATATCTTATGAATAAAACAGGTAGTTTTTGTTTAGAATTATTTGGCAAATCAATATTTTGTTGTTCAATGGTGGTGTCAAATAACTGATTAACATTGAAGTCGCCCCCCAAGAATTCTTCAGCCACGACCCGGGGCATAGAAGTGACTGTTTCTAGTTTGTTGGGCTAGCATTTGTATTAGGTACTGACAGAGATTGAGGTTGTGTATCAGGTGTCACTTCTATTATATTCACATTCGGATATTGCCTGTTGTGATCTCCAAACTTTTGCAGTTGTTGTTGCTGCTGCGCATTATGACTTACCTGTCGGTCGTAAGGTATGCTCCAATTTTGTCCTGGTGGCTGCTGTGGTATAGCAGTGTTTGAATGATAGTATTGATCGCTACGAGTCCAGCCTTGATGCTGTCTTGGCTCGTAGTAATTATTATTTCTATTTCTGTTTGTGTTTTTGTTGTTACATTTGTATCCGTTGTTAGCGTTGTTGTTATTACCGCGGTGGCTTTTGTATGGATTGCCGCATGAAGTGTTATTACTGTTGTAACTGTTGTTTTTATTGGAATACGCGTGTTGATTTTGATATCCGTATTGAGACGGCACGTGAGTTTGCTGTTTTTGCTGTACCGCGTATCCAACTGTGGGCGCGCCAGAATTGAGTTGGCAAGCCTGCATGTTTTGCATACCACTAGTATAAACATTGTGGCTGCTGTTCTGCCGCGCGAAGCGCTGATCTTCTAGTAACATGTCAACCGAATCTAAAGCAGTTAAAAAATAATCTGGATCGTCATCCGGAATATGTAAGAGTTTTTCTTTAATGTAGAAAGGCAATTTGGCCTTCAACGCACGGAGTATATCACGTGTTGCGACTGGTTCGTCCAAAAAATGTCCCATGTTCAAGTATTTTTCAAAATATCTGCGTAAGTTAACCATTTTTACTGTTAAAAGTTTCAGGTTCTAAAATTTGTCTTCTGAGTCGCTCCTGGACGGATTGCGACCAGAATTTGTTCAGAAAGGCACGCTCAAACTCACTGTACGCGGTACATACGTCAGCTTGACTGTATGCCCAGACAGCTGCATCGCCTTGGATGTAACCGACAATATATGAAATCTTTTTCCGGTCACTCCAAGTGCGTGGAAATGCGTTACTAAAAGATTTAAGAAAAATCACCGGATGAATGGTTCGTTTTTCTGGGATAAAAGTCTGAAATTGCCAGTGTTTTATTAAGCTTTCTTCTTCCTTTGCATTATGATATGGATTTGTTCCACTGTAATTACTGTAATGTTCAGATGGCGAGTAATTACGATAATGTTGCTGTGGTTTACCATGATAATAGCTTGTGTTTGTGTTTGCACGTCGTGGTATGTGTTGTAGTCGTGGTGTGTTTTGTTCTTGTGTGTTTGTCGTGTGCGGTATGTGTGCGTCATACTCGAATGTATATTGGTTTCTGAACTGTACATTTTGACTGATATTTTCGTTACATTCAGACTGTGGTTGATCGGTAAATTGTCTCATGGGTGCAGTGACGGATTGTACTGCGTCACTAATCAGCTGTTTGTTATTAGTGATGTATTCCGCTACGGAGTCGTGCACAATTGTTGGTAAATTTTCACGTATGCATCTATCAAAATGTTTGTCTTTGCTCTCTACCCAATCATGAAATTCGTTATTAATATTTTGAAAATGAGCTGTGGTATCAGATTGTAATCTGTCAGTCAGTTGTTGTTCAACATCGCCAAATTTATTCTGCACGTCAGTAATTCGTTTTTCAAGGTTGTCATGTACTGAAGGATATGTTTGAATTTGTTCAGTAAGAGCTTCACACGTGACATTAAGGTTTTTTACTTGTGTCTGTAAAAGTGCCACGTCATTTGTAGTCTTTTCTTGTCTCGTATTAAGCTTGGAAAATTTCGTACTGAGTTCAGTCATCTGTTTGGTCAGTGTGGCGTCTATAAGTTCCACACGTTTACATAAAGTGTCATTACATGCCTTGATTGCTATGAGGTCAGATTTAATTTCGTCATTTTGTGTCTTTAACTGTTCATTTTGAGTCTGTAAGGTTGTCAGGTTTTCCGCGTTCTGCATCATTAGGGTTGCCATATTTTCTGCGTTTTGTTTCATTAGCATTTGTAACATGTTGGCAATGTTTACTGTTTGCAAGGTCTCTGCCCCCGCCGCGTCATTAGACGTGACGTCATGTATTAACATGGGCTTTGACTGAGACTTTGAAATTTTTGTGGTGGACGGCCTATTGTCAAAATTTCCGTTAACACTTGCGTCAATATTTGATGAATCGTCACTACCGGTTGCTGTCGTAAAGTCATTTTCTAACATTTGTCTCTCGTCCGAGTCGGACTGCGTCTGAATAGTATGTCTTTGCTGTTCCATCTTTGCGTATTGTTTTCTAGTTATGACCATGCCACACGTATGGTATGCTTCAAGAAAATAAAGTTTGACATTGGTTTTAAAATAAAATGCAGTTGAACATGAATCGCTCGTAGCAACAATGGCTGTTTGTTAATTTAAAAATGGAAACTGAATATCGGATTATTATTAATGGCTGCTGGCCGTGTTAGAACGTATCGTACAGAAGTCGGCCATATTGTACACTCGTGTATTGGTATTGTTGCAGAAGTTATTGTTTAAGGAAAAACACTGAGAATGAAATTTATGACTGAAAACTGCTACGCGCGAAAGAAATACTACAGAATCTACTGAAGAGCTAATACACTGAATTATGCGTCTGGTCAAGCCTGCCAATGCAAAGATGCTGCGTCTTATTTTGCTGGAAGCTTCGTTGCGTCTTCCCGCAAAATTTTAGAATTGGAAAATATTTTCAGATTTTTGTTATTTCTCGTACATTCACGTCCAGGTCCAGAAAGTTGATTTTTCACATGAAACAAAGAGAACAATGTAACAAATGACAAAATTGAATAACAAGTCCGACACGCAGTCGCCAATATAAAATAAATAAAATATTAATTTATTGTATATGTATGATAGTGATTGGTTGTAATTAATATTTGCTTATCTGGAACGTGGACGTTTAATTATTTGGTATCAGACGCTTGACAATGGCTTTTTCGTAAATGCATTGTTATTCGTAGTTGACCGTGAAATGTGATTCAAATAATCGGACTTCGTATTTAAATCGTTTCCAAAGACTGCTGTGGTAGGTGCGGACTCAAAATCTAAATCTCAATATTAGAATAATTTGCCAGCCATGTCAATACGTCGTACAGAGGTGACTGTCTACTAAACATAAAAAAGTTTACACAGTTAGTTAAATCAGATATATTCAACGAATAAGCCTACAGTTAAATAATTCTACTTACTTTCATAAATATAAATTCTTTACAGAATCGAGTGCCTAGTAAGATTGCACTCGCAGTGTTCTTATATAACTTCAAATATGGCGGTGTGCCAGTTAATAAAATATACGTGCTTCCCGCACCAGTTGTTCTGCAAGACCTCCTTCTTCTTAATCAAACATAAGAGTGTCCTAATTGTATTTTGTTTTATCAGCGACATAGCGCTGCAGTTCTGTGCCATAGGCTTTATTTATTTGTCAGAGATTAATTATTTAATTAAGATTTCGCGTTTCCGAGGAAACTCACGCACGGCATGCAAATGTGCCTTTATAAATGGTATAATTCAGAATGTGAGACAAATGATTTAAAATTACCACAAGCGATAAAAAGCGTCTTAGTAACACATTCATTTATTTCTATTTACGATTGTGACTTTTCGCCAAGGAAGATAACCGATTTATTATATATGATATGAAAATAAATAAGTTAATAGCTGTAACTAAAATATGACGTCTTTTGTCATAGCCGACGAGTTGTATCCCATTCTTCAGTTGACCCAACTTCATTGTAGATGACCATTCACTGTTTATTTTTATGCTCATTGGTACCTGTTTCGACCAGTAGACAATTTTCAAGTTGAAGCAAAGCGTAACCAACTTGTTACTTCAAATGTTGTAGTGACAAGCTGGATGCTCTTTGCTTCGGCTTGATACTCGTGTACTGATCGAAACCGGTAGCACTGAGCACAAAAATAAGCAACTGGTGGTCACTGACAGTGAAGTTTCAGAGACTCAAGTTTGGTGACCTGAATCGTTCTTACCACTGCGGTAAGACCCGTGGCTACGAAACTTGCAACCACCTAAAATTTTTTCGCTCTTTTGCAACCTAGCACCACATCTCTAATTGCATATAATATCAATTTTCAATTACTACAAGACAAAAAATTGCTAGCTAACTCTATTTATGATAGATAAATGTGTAAAAAGAAACCTGTGTGAAAACGACAAATATTAAAGTTAGTAACTCCATTTACGATATGAAAACATGAAGAACAACATTCTCGTTCGCTGTCTGCGTATGACATATGATTGGCCGTCGCATCGCTGTGCAGAATCCACAGACCCCGTAACTGGACTTTAACCATTACCCACATGTGCATACCACACGTACTCAGGTATCCTAGTAGCCGCATCCTGCTTGCATTGACCGCATGTTCTATTACAAAGGGTTCCACAACTGACATCGGAGGTCGAGAAGTAGACATCCAAGATCGTCATAGAATCGCCGAGAGAAAATCCGTGGCAGTTTCAGTGAGCTTCTCGCAGCTCCTTCGCTCATCAATACCAACCAGTCACTAACGAGCCGGCAGCCTCACTACCACTGTCAGATTCATCTTTCACTTATTCTATTACAGCTTATTCACCAAATCGAACAGTGGCCAGTAAGGGATGAACAAAGGCAGTAAACATCACGAGCACGTCCCGCAAATCCCAAGGGACGAGGCGTCGAGTACTGACTCAGATGTATTCTAGCAAATCTTTTTTTAAGGCGTAAGGGGACAGTCGTGTGACCATTGCTTAGCGTCCAGAGATTCACGGCTCACTCACTGTTCAAAATTCACCATCAAGTGCGTGTCAGCCACGACGAGCAAATCGGAAGGTGATGCGACATCAGGGATTCGTATCAAGTACTCTAAAAGTACTGTAACACCACAGCAGCACAAGGCAGCAGCGTGCAGCCTGTCGACCGTGGCCAGTACAGATTGCAGTGGCCAAGTCCCGCCCCATCTCTACACTACATACGCAGTCCATCCCGTTTGTTATCCCTTTTTTTGGGGGGGGGAGAGTTGGGGCACTCAGTCTCATGACTGATGTGATGTGGCCCGTCACGAATTCCTCTCCTGTGCCATCCTCTTGCTCTCCGAGTACTCCTCGTATCCAACGTACTCAATTATTTACTGGCTGTATTCCGTCCTCTTTCTTCCTCTATAGTTTTTACCCTCTACAGTTCCTTCTAGTACCATCGAAATTGTTCCCTGATGCCTTAAAACAATTCCTATCATCCTGTCTCTCCTTGATATTGTTCCTGATACTTTCTCTTATTTCTGTCATTGCTTGTTCGATGTATAGATTGAACACTAGGGGCAAAAGATTGCATTCCTGTATTGTCAGCTTTTTAGTCTGAGAACATATTTCTACGTTCGACATTTTGTCGTTCTCTCTTGGTTCGATACGGATTACCTGTAAAGCTGGTTGTGCGATAGTTCTAGCACTTATCTGCTCTTTTTATCTTCGGAATTGCGTGGCGACATTTTTCCGGTAGTGTAATGGCATATTCTCATTTCCCTATAGCTTACTCCAATTTTTACAGATTTTCCAACGTTTTGCACCATTTTACGTTTTCGAACGCTGTGTCAAGGTCGACAGACCATATGAACGTGTCTTGATTTTTCTTCAGTCTTGCTTCCCTTATCAAGCGCAACGTCAGGACTACGTCTCTGGAACCTTTACCTTTTCTTAGGCCAAACCGATCTTCACCCAACAAACCCTAAATTTTCTTTTCCATCCTTCCCTATAATATTCTTGTCAACAGCTTGGACGGATTAGCTGTAATGTTGGTTGTGCGACAGTTTTGCACTTATCTGCCCTTGTTATCTTCGGCATTGTGTGGCGACATGTTACCTGTGGTGTACTGGCATGTTCTCACAGATATTCCTCTACATCGACATGGATTCTTAGCAAATCACATTTAAGTGCCTGGCAGAGGGTTCATCGAGCCACCATCCAAGTTCTCTATTATTTCAAGCTCGTATAGCGCGCGGAAGAAAAAAGATGGGAAACACCAACTGAATATTCGATTGATTGCCATTTCCCCCGACAATTACAGAAATTCCGATGGAAGGTTACCCATTCCTGTTGCATTCCTTGATCTCAAGCCGCCCAAAGTTCTTTTAATTTCAGATTCTAATAATCGATCCCCTATCTTTTCGATATCCACTTCATCAGCCCCTGGTAGCTGAGTGGTCAGCACGACGGTATGGCATGCCTAACGGCCCGGGTTCGATTACCGGCTGGGTCGGAGATTTTCTCCGCTCAGGGACTGGGTGTTGTATTGTCCTTATCATCATTATTTCATCCCCATCGACACGCAAGTCGTCGAAGTGGCGTCAAATCGAAAGACTTGCACCAGGTGAACGGTCCACCCACCGGGAGGCCCTAGCCACATGGCATTTCCACAAGACAACCCCCCCCCCCTCCGCCCCCCACACACACTACCCTCCAACTTGCTCTTTCCATCTATCTGCTCTCCCCTCTGTATTTAACACTGTAATTCCTCTTGCAGTCTTAAAGTTGAGACACTTGCTTTTACCTTTGCGAAGGTTCCGTTGAGTTTTCTGTTTTCTGTATGGTTAATCGTGGTTTCTTTCAATTAATTCGCTTTTCATTTGGCCCTAGCTTCCCTGCACTTTCTTCTTTTTCAGTCCTAAGTGGCATACTGCGGTATGCCTGTCTTTCACTGAACGTCTTTGCACTCCCTTATTTCGCCTATCAGTTGAAGTATTTCTTTCGTTAGGCAAGGCTTTTTCACAATTGCCTTTCTTGTATCTGTTTTTATCAGTGGAGTTCCTGTAATTAGCCTTTCTTGTACGTCCGTTTCTCTTCAAGTGTCAGTTGTGGTATTCTTTGACGCAGTATTTATAGTTTTCTTACCACATTCAGACTTACGGAATTCCACACTCTGACACTTAGAACGCGACACGTTCGTTGGTTATCTTTTTGTCGTGGCTCCCGCTTGACACTCGCCTCGCGGACTTCCTAAATGGGGGTCTAGTTCGGAATCTTTTGCCAAAGACACTTTTTCATTTAGAAGCTATTTTGTGTCCTTAACACACTGGTTCCCATTGCTTTCTACATACGTACGCCATTGATCAATACTGCACTTTCCGCCTCTTAGGAGCAGTTTCCTGCCCCTAGGGGAAGAAGATGCCCTGTAATTCTGTATACTTCTCCGCCCTCTTTTACAAGGCCATTGACAGCACGAAGTTGACTCATACTGGATGGCTTTGATCGCTGTCGTAGAGGATTTTTTTCAGAGTTTTAGGGACTGAATCCAAACCCGAGACAGTGAACGGTTTGATTACTGGTCAGGGATGTTACCTCTAGGCCAGGGGCTATATTGCAATGAATATCAGTAACCCAAGCAGTAGCTGGATGCAGAATAATTATAGTGGCTATGTTACTTCTGGTTTTTACTACACTCCCCCAGACCACACAATGCAAATGCACTAAAATTTACGTCAACTTTGAATAAATTTGTATGCATTAGTCAAACCAGAAGTCTTCGCCGGAGTTCGCGAGAAAAAAAGTAAAATACTGCGTACTAACAGAGACCGCAGTATGTGCGGCTAATGTCTGCGACCGCACTCTCTATGCAAGCACCGTTTGCAACGGTCGCCAGATTCAAACCGGAACAGGTGACAGTAGCGGTTAAGTACGCGTAGGTAGGGATAATGACTGGTATCAAACTTCATTGTCTTGACGAAATATTTGGCGTGAAATAGTATGTTAAAGAAACCAGCACAAAGGAGGTACACTTGCTAAAAAGTAGAGTGAGTGTTAAATATGTAAGAAGCAAACAAATTGATTCACTATGGCTCAAGCGCAAAACAAGTTGGATTATAATAGACACCATAATTTATATTGTTTGGTAGTAGGCTCGAATCTGGCCCCCAATATGTTGTACTGGAACAGGTAAGGCGAAATCGATGGTCAAGACTTCAACCAGAGTTCACTGTCATACACCTCAAACCAGTGTAGCACGATTCTGGCCTTGTGTGCCGCGGAAGACAGCAGGTGTGAAGGGATTCATGTGGTCAACAAATTCGTGTAGTCCACAGCTGTCACCGTGATTTAGATTACTACCACTGGTCCAGTCGAATCGCAGGTGAATGTCTCCCCATAACGTAACGGTGACCCCACCGGCCTGCGCCCGTGGCGAGGTGCAAATTTCGAGTAACCGTCCGCCTGGATGACGGCACACTCGGACACGACTGACGACCTGGTGGAACAAAAAACGAGATTCATCTGACCAGACGACGTGTTTCCATTGATCCATGTTTCGATCTCGCTCTCACTGCAATCGTAATTGATCTTATAGTGAGTCACTATGGGAGCATATATATACTGGCCTTCCACTGTGGATATCAAAGTGTGTCTGAAGCAACACAGCAACATTGTATTCTGTCATCAGATCTGCCACTCGTTGATTCCTATCCTGGTTTATGGAACGTGCAAGCATACGACCCCGACGATACGAATGGAAGGACAACACAACACGAAGTCCCTGAGCGGAGAAAATCTCCGATCTTGTGGGAATAGAACCCCGTTACCTTTAGTTACCAGTCTCCCGCGCTAACCACACAGCTACCGTAGCGGACGGACCTTCATGTTTTCTGATAACAGGTGGACGTTCAAAACTTTTTCGTCCACTAGGTCAACTAACTTCTCCGAGGTGCTCGTTCGGAGGCACCGGGCCACAACAGACCGCCCTTTCTCAGAGCAACATGCGTTAGCGAATTTACCTATTTGCTGTCCATATCGTCAGCAGAATGACCCTTCATTCGTCTTGGATTATATACTCTCCTTACATGCAACGCTACCAAGTATCATTCTGTCTCGTGGTGGACAAAATGTTTTAGCTCATCAGTATATACACCGATTGACAAAAAATGTGCAGCATCCATATGGGAAGGAGAAATCGAAATGAAACCACGGGCTGAGACGATTTGTGATATTATTTCAGTGGTTACAAATCCTGACAAATTTACAGTATCACTATGCCGTAGCGTCTCCTCTAGCCTGGAGCATGGACCAAATCAGTTGGGAAGCGTGTCGTTAAGCCCGTTGTATCCTCTCCAGAGGCAACCTGGCCTAGAACTGTTGTACGAGGTCCATCTAGAAAGCCGATTACGTTTAAGCCTGCAGCAACACTGGAGGGACTAGCGAGGACATATTGTTGTCTGAACGTTCGTCCGCTCAGTCGGCATCCAGCCATGGCAGCGTCTCTTGTTTTTCGTTATTTCACAATAAAACTTCCAAATGTCTGCCACAAGTGAAAATGCCGCTAGTTGTGAACTGCAGTCATTAATTACGTTTTCGTTGGTAAAAAATCATATACACTATGTGATCAAAGGTTTCCGGACACTTGGATGAAAATGTCTTACAAGTTCGTAGCACCCTCCATCGTTAATGCTGGAATTCAGTATGATGTTGGTCCACCCTTAGTGTTGATAACAGCTTCAACTCTCGCCGGCATACGTTCAGTCAGGTGCTGGAAGATTTATTGGGGAATGGCAGCCCATTCTTCACGGAGTGCTGCACTGAGGAGATGTATCGAAGTCGGTCGCTGAGACCTGGCACGAAGTCTGCCTTCCAAAACATCCCAGAGGTGTTCTGTAGGATTCAGGTCAGGACTCTGTGCAAGCCAGTCCATGGCAGGGATGTTATTGTCTTGTAACCACTCCACCAGGCCGTGCATTAAGAACTGCTGCTCGAATGAGTTGAAAGATGCAATCGCCATCCACGAATTGCTCTTCAACAGTGGGAAGCAAGAAGGTGCTTAAAACATCAATGTAGGCCTGTGGTGTGATAGTGCCACGCAAAAAAGGGATGCAAGCCCACTCCGTGAAAAACACGACCACACCATAACACCACCGCATCCGAATTTTACTGTTGGCACTACACGCGCTGGCAGATGACGTTCACCGGTTATTCGCCATACCCACACCCTGACATCGGATCGCCACATTGTGTACCGTGATTCGTCACTCCACACAACGTTTTTCCACTGTAAAATCGTCCAATGTTTACGCTCCTTTCACCAAGCAAAGTGTCGTTTGGTATTTATCGGCGTGATGTGTGGCTTGTGAGCAGCCGCTCGACCATGACATCCAAGTTTTCTCACCTCCCACCTAACTGTCATGGTACTTGCAGTGGGTCCCGATGCAGTTTGAAATTCCTGTGTGATGGTCTGGATAGATGTCTGTATTACACATCACGACCCCTTCAACTGTCTGCGGTCTCTGTCAGTCAGCATACGAGGTCGGCCTGTACACTTTTGTGCCGTACGTGTCCCTTCACGTTTCCGCTTCACTATCACATCGGAAACAGACGTATGACACAAGTGACACCCAATCACCTGACCACGTTAGAAATCCGTGAGTTCCATTCTGCTCTCTCACGGTGTCTGATGACTACTGAGGTCGCTGATATGGAGTACCTGGCAGTAGGTGGCAGCACAATGCACCTAATGTGAAAAACGTATGTTTTTGGAGGTGTCCGTATACTTTTGATCACATAGGTTACGGATTGAAATTTGTCAGCAACTGTGTGAAGTGTACGAAACAAGATGATCACTTATGATGGAGCGTATTAGGTTTAAAAGTAGCGGAACTAATGTTCACGATGAAGAACGAGGTGGACAGCCAAGCATTGAAACTGTTGAACTGATCGCAAAAGTCGACGAGAATATTCACGAAAACCACCGATGTACAGTGATGGAGTTCCCGTTTAGTTTTTCACAAATTTCTCTGAGTCGTTGCTTTGGATCGTTGCGTAGCTGGGTTATCACGTATTTTGTGACTAACTGGCTGAAGTCTCAGGCAGCAGGCACAAATGCGTAATCTACTCTTTATTTAACCCCTCACATGCTGAACATTGTCACTGGGAAATAGTTAACGTTCGTTCTGCTGCAATAGATCCGAGAATAGCGCTGTCCACGACAGTACCTCAGCATCGAGAAAACGTTCATAGAGACAAGTGCGATATGAGAACGGGCATTGTCTCGTTGAAAAATTGCACTGCGATACTGTCATGAGGGTGGTAACGCTTGAGGACGCAGGATGTCCGTGATGTACCATTTTGCCGCCAGAAGTGGTTCATAACTACCAGGCGTGATCTGAGACTATACCCGATGACACTCTTTACTGCTGTGCCTCTCCAAAACATTGGAAGAATGGGTGACCACTATGATCGCAATCGATGGTCAACCAAGGTAGAGCAGAACTGCGACTCATAGCTGAACACAGTGCGTCGGTAGTCAGCAGTCCATGCCTTCCGGTCTTGTTACTACCCAAACGCAGCCGTTTGTATTTTAGTGTTATCAATAACCTACGGTGATTTCCCACTTCCATTACTGGTATTCTCCGACTAACGCTCTGGGATGAAACAGAATGTTGCGTGGAGTACATATCTTATTCTCGGATGGAAGCAGAGACGTGAAGGGCTTACGATGATCTTGGTGCACTGTACTGCTGTCCTCCATTGCTGTGGCCAAACCTGGTTGACTAGAACAATGGCGACGAGTAAGCCTGCCATCACATTCCCATGTAGCCCAACATCGTGCCAGTGTCACATCTGAATGCCCCACAAATCTGGATACTGCATGATTCGACCTACCGACCAGATAAAGACGCACTATGAGGCCCCTTTAAAACTCTGTCACACTAACGAACTCCTATCTCCGTACCCTTCACAATAGTCACTCAACATCTGACGCTGCTCATGCCCCACGTATATCCTACCACCCCTGGTAACAACACTGAACATGAACGGTACGAATGCACTTTGGTGGTACTTCTACCTGTACGAAGAACAGCATCTCCAATTACTTACTTATCTGCGAATAGTGCGTACGTGTGTGAAGATACATTGACATCTGATCATATTTTCTAGGTGCTTCACTTTTTTATGCATATGCCGCTGTAATCAATTTCAGCAAGGCAGGCAAAGGTACATCTATATGTGCACCGCATAACCATCTGCTGTACAACGCCGCGCGGTCTAACGCGTCTTGTCACGGACCGTGCCGCTCCCCCCCCCCTCCCCCCCTCCCCGTCGTAAGTTCGAGTCCTCCCTCGGGTACGAGTGTGTGTGTTGTCCATAGCTTAAGTTATTTTAAGTTAGATTAAGTAGCCTACCGATGACTCCAGCAGTTTGGTCCCATAAGACCTTACCACAAATTTCCAAATTTTCTGCTGTACAGCGGTTGTGCATAAATATTGCATATCTCCGGAAAATAAATGTTTGTGCTAGATATAGCCATCTTGCCACATATTTTGTCACAATTATGCCATCACCGGTGCGCCACATTGAGTTAAGATCCGCTTAGGTCATGACTGACGGAATAATAATTCAGGCCTCATTAAAGAGGTTGATTCAGCTGTACCTATGTACGCGTCTTATGCAACCTGCAACACCAAAAAACCACACACTAGGTTTTCATATTCACTCACTCGCTATGTGCAAACTCTTGGTTGTACAGAAAAAGATGAGCTGGACCTTGTTGCAGGAAATTTAATGTTGTTAAATAGTGATTGGCAAGTTTTTCGGTGAAAGCCACAGATTTATAGTTATTCAAGGAAATAGGAAGATGTTCACTTTTGTATGTTTATATTGTATAACTGAGAACTACAGCGTCTAGCGAAAACGTTGCACCGTACAGAATTCAACTGCATTAAATTTCCTCCACAAAAGTCCAGTTCATTTTTCCTGTTTGTGCATAGTACGGAGAAAATATGAAAATCTTGTGCATGGCTTTTTAAAACCCATACGTAGTGGCTACTGAATAAACCTGTATCTGTTGTAACAGTATGAGTGAGAAAAGAGTCGAGAGAACTAAAGGAAGAAACTAGACTGCAATGCAGAAATACCGTCGAAATGGGATGAAGCACACACCGGGAATAAAAATACCGTAGTTTTGAAATTCAGAGCTTTAACTAACAACTGCTGAGCCTGTATGTAAATATTAGGTTGTTCGAGATTACAACCTATATGATTTAATGATAATTCTATAATACCTAACACTACAGTCATCAAGGTAAAGAAAACAGTGAAGTGTTTTCAGCCCTAGGTCTTTACTCAGAAAGTATTCAGTAAAACGTGTAATTTCCATATCTGACTGAAACGTACTTTGGAAAGAAATTTTTATGTCTGCATTGTTTAGGGCAACGCAGTTCTTAGTCTGCTAACATAGCTTGTGTTAGAGCATCAGGTACCAAACGATGATGACAAGAAACTCAAGAAAAGAAGTGGTAGGTGACATAACAGTAGCGGAGCCAACTAAATGTTGATATCTCTTCAGAGGACATACGCAAATTTAACAAAACTGCTTACAGATACATCGAGGCATCACCCACATACGACGAGAAATACCTTGTTTTTCCGCATGTGTAACGGGTTTTGAAATATGAGACAAAGGAAATGGTAGGCTGACGTCGCAAGCGGTATTTCCATTACGGCGCTGGAATGCTGTCGTGGAAACTATGGTTCTGGGATGGGGTTTTGCAACGGCGGGGGATTACTCCGGCGGGCGGCTGATCGATGAGGAGGAGGAAGCACTTTCATCGTGACGCTCTTTGAAGGTAGCGGAAGCAGGCGGCCCGCAGTCCTCAGAGATTGCCCTCTCGATACGCAGCGCCGGCGCCGTGAGTGGAACGTTTTCCCTTCCTCAGGAGTCGGCTTTGAGTCCGCATTCCGGCATCCCCCGGGCGCCACGCTGCCACCGGCAACGACTCACGTCTCACGAGTCTGGTGGTCAGCAGAAACCGTATTACGCGGGAGTCATTAATGAGTCAGCATATTATTTACTACAAGCCATCTAGAAGCCGCATATTACTTACAGTGCAGTGGGAAAACTGGTAGAAGCCGACCCTGGGGGAGATCGGTTTCGGTTCTCCAGAAATGTAGGTACATACGAGGTAACAATGACACGACGAGTATTCGTAGTCTGAAGACAGACAAACCTACGTTTAAGACATTTTTGAATGTAGAGAAAACTTTTGAAAATGTTGAATACACTCTTTGAAATTCTGAAGATAGCAGGGGCAACACACATGGAGCGAACATTCATATACAACGTTATCTATTCGTGAGTTTCTGTCAGAAAGGCCGCAGCTCTTAGTAACTGAGTGAAAGTCATTCAGAAAAACAGAAGCGTGAGCTACATGCCCTCTTCCGTTCCTGATCGACACAACCGACGCAGGTGACAATGGGAGCAGCCCTCTTAGGTTTTTTGCAGATGATGCTGTCATTCACCGTTTTATAAAGTCATCAGATGATCAAAATCAATTGCAAAATGATTTAGACAACATATCTGTATGGTGCAAAAAAGTGGTAAGATTGTATGGAACTAGGGACCTTTAAACGACGGAGAGGCTTCGTCCCCGCCGTAGCCGTCTGTGGTTCACAACCCCACAGCAGGCTACAGCAGTCCACTCACCCCACCGCCGCCCCACACCGAACCCAGGGTTATTGTGCGGTTCGGCCCCCAGTGGACCATCCGATAACGTCACACACCAGACGAGTGTAACTCCAATGCTTGCATGGTAGAATAATTATGGTGTACGCGTACGTGGAGAAAGTGTTTGGGCAGCAATCGCCGACATAGTGTAACTGAGGCAGAATAACGGGAACCAGCCCTCATTCGCCGAGGCAGGCGGAAAACCGCCTTAAAAACCATCCAAAGGCTGGCACACCGGACCTCGACACTAATCCTCCGGGCGGATTCGTGCGGGGGACCGACAAACCTCCCCGCTCGAAAAGCAGTGCGTTAGACCGCACGGCTAACCGGGCGGGCCGAATTTCGATAACACGTTAAATCACACAAACCTAGAGGCTGTAAATTCAAGTAACTACTTAGGGGTTACAATTAAGAATAACCTAAATTAGAACGACCACATACATAATGTTGTCGGGAAATCACACCAAAGGCTGCGATTTATTGGAAGAACACTTAAAAATTGCAACAGGTCTACTAAAGAGACTGCTTACACCAACCTAATCCGTCCTCTTGTGGGGTATTGCTGTGGGGTGTGCGATCCACATCAAATTAACTGACGGAACAAATCGAAAAAGATCAGAGAAAGACAGCTCATTTTGTATTATCCGGAAGAGGGGGCACACTATTCGTGAATTCGGGCGGCAATTATTAAAACAACGACCTTTTTCGTTGCAGCATGATCTTTTTGTCAAATTTCAACCACCAACTTTCTCCTCTGATTTCCAAAATAGTCTGTGGCGACCACCTACATACATCTTCAAGGTGTAATAGGAAAAATCGCACTTCGCACAGAAACGGTTAAGCAGGGCCTTACTGGAGGGGGAGAGCGAGTGGACGCCGCCGCCTCCCCCCCCCCTCCCCCACTTTTTTCCGAGGGCTACACCGTCCTCTCACATTTATACGTGGAGAATATTTTTTTGTTACAGTAATTCTCTTTCATCGCCTCTCTAAATTTAATTACTGTCAATTCTGAGTTGTAACTCTTAGAACATATTATCTGTGAGACAACAGATCATTGATATATGACCCACACAAACAACGCAGTAGAAAAGAACAATGAACATCTGGCGCATGGAGTCGTGGATCCGCGCAAAGCTAAGGAGAAGGTCCGGCGCAGCGCCGACGATGTTGACGTCAAAAAGCGCCGCTATGCACAACAGTGAAAAGGTCCGTGCAGTGTCGGAACACGTAAGGAAATGCACGCTCTGTTCGGACAGAAGTTCTCGTTTTCCATTATTATAGACACACACACACGTGGGGCCCACACACTGGACAGTTACCGGGCACCTACAAAGACTCTGCTCCAATCTTTGCAGTTCAGGGCTGCTGTGCGTCTTTCTCCGCCGGCCTGAGCGGTGTTGCGCAGCGTTGCACGTCCGATGTCAACTCGCCTTTATATGCTCACATCTCGTCACATGATAATAAATGTCTGGCAACACTTTATTCTGCTCTTCGTCACGCTGATATTGTATTCTTTAACCTTCGGGCGCTCGCGTGTATGGCATTTACACCGCCTCTCGAACATGTAACTATTTCGGCGCTTGATTCTCATGCAACCCTTGCTTATCTATCGGCTCACCTTATGACGCGTGACCTTGACACTGACTGATATGACTCTATAGCCCGATACATTAGAGTTTGGGCATTCGGAAACGAAAACCAATTCGTGGCAGTGTAAATGCCGCAGCGCGAGCGCTAACATTGCTTCAAATTATGCGAGCGCCTTAACGTGCAACAAAACTCGACTCATCTGAAACTTAATCTGTAAGATAAGATATAAGTAAAGTAAAAACATCTTCCGCTTCATTATGCTGATATTGCAATCTTCAGTTATCCAACCACAATATTGAATGTCGGCTCTTGACTTGACACTCTGCTGTGACATTTTTACAGCAGACCAATTTATTACTTCGAGTCATAATCATGCCTTTCGTTTGTGCGTTTACAGTCCGACTGCTAACAGCTTTAATCTTTAGCTAGTGTACGGCCGGCACGGGTACTCTTTTCAGTGAATTTACAGACGTTGTAAACACCCAGCCTCTGAGCGGAGAAAATCTCCGACCCAGCCGGGAATCGAACCCGGGTCCTTAGGATTGACAGTCCGTCGCGCTGACCACTCAGCTACCGGGGGCGGACAGCGTTGTACTGAACAGTTCGGTTGACTCCTTCGGTTCTAGTATTACTTTGCCATTTTTAAGCCTGGTATATTCCATTTTTAAGTGAAAAGTGTGCTAGTAAGGGAAAGGTGTGATTTTTCAGTATGAAACGGAGTACAGTTGATTATTTCAGTAAATCTAGTTCAGGGATTCCAACTACAGAAGGAGGTCCGCGTGGTTTCGGAAAAAACGTGAAGCTGATAATGGTTCATCTACTTCATATACGAATAATAGCACCTGAACAGATATTGTTGAAGGTAAAAACCAATGATATGAAGTAATTCCTCGTTATGTGGATTCCCATATTGACATATAGTCAGCACGGATTCAAAAAATATCGTTCTTGTGAAACACAAGTAGCTCTTTATGCTCATGAGGTAAAAAGTGCTGTCGACAGGGGATGTCAAATTGATTCCATATTTTTAGATTTCCAGAAGGCTTTCGACACCGTTCCTCACAAGCGTCTTCTAATCAAACTGCGTGCCTACGGAGTATCGCCTCAGTTGTGCGACTGGATTCGTGATTTCCTGTCAGAAAGGTCACAGTTCGTAGTAACAGACGGAAAGTCATCGAGTAAAACAGAAGTAATATCCGGCGTTCCCCAAACAAGTGTTATAGGCACTCTACTGTTCCTGATCTATATTAAGGACATAGGAGACAATCTGAGTAACCGTCTTAGATTGTTTGCAGATGATGCTGTCATTTACCGTCTTGTAAAGTCATAAGATTATCAAAACGACTTACAAAATTTAGATAAGATATCTGTATGGTGCGAAAAGTGGCAATTGACCCTGAATAAAGAAAAGTGCGAAGTTATTCACATGAGTGCTAAAAGAAGTCAGCTAAATTTCGATTACGCGATAAGTCACACAAATCTGAGGGCTGTAAATTCATCTAAATACTTAGGGATTACAATTACAAATACCCTAAATTGGAACGATCACATAGATAATATTGTGGGTTGGGCAAACCAAAGACTGAGATTCATTGGCAGAACACTTAGAAGGAGCACAGGTCTACTAAAGAGGCTGCTTACACTACGCTTGTCCGCCCTATTCTGGAGTACTGCTGTGCGGTGTGGGATCCGCATGAAGTGGGATTGACGGATGACATCGAAAAAGTACAAAGAAGGGCAGCTCGTTTTGTATTATCGCGAAATAGGGGAGATAGTGCACAGACGTGATACGTGAATTGGAGTGGCAATCATTAAAAGAAAGGCGTTTTTCGTTGCGACGGGATGTTCTCATGAAATTTCAGTCACCAGTTTTCTCTTCCGATTGCGAAAACATGCTGTTGGCACCCACCTACATAGGCAGAAATGATCATCACGATAAAATGAGAGAAATCAGGGCTCGCATGGAAAAATTTAAGTGCTCGTTTTTCCCGCGTGCCGTTCGAGAGTGTAACGGTAGAGACACTGTATGAAGGTGGTTCATTGAACCCTCTGCCAGGCACTTTATTGTGAATAGCAGAGTAATTACGTAGATGTAGATGTAGATGTAGAAATGTAAGGCAGATAACATTCCTTAAAACCTGAAACCAGTTTTGGTTTGTGTTGCTACACTCCCCATGAGGACATTGGACTGTGGAAGAGACTTCAGCACAATGAACTTAGTTATGACAACACTGTGGAATTCGCTTTCTGTCTGCCACTATCATCCTTAATATTTATCTCACCTTTGGGGCCTCCGCTACATCTTCGGAACCTCAAGGATTACATCAAAGTGCCAACCAATGCAAGAAGGCTAACCGACACCTGCAGCAGTCTGACCGGTATTCCAACACGTGGGATCTCCTTTAGATGAGTCGATCCACTATATTTGTTAGGAATACAGCACTGCTGTTAAGTGTTTGTTTTTTTCCACGCGCCTTTCGAGAGTGGGACGGTAGAGAAAAAGCTTGAATATTGTACGATGACTCTTCTCTCCGGCGCTTAATTGCGAATTGCACAGTAATCATGTGGATGCAGATGTAGAAAAGCCAGACTGCAGTTGTACTAGCTGATGGACACAGCCGCAGCCAACCCCGACGTTATTGAGTCAGTACATTGAACAAGCAATAGGACAAAAAACAGGCGAAATTTTAAAGGGAATTACGGTTCAGGAAGGAGAAATGAGGAACACTGGGGTTTGGCGGTGGCATAATTCTGTCGGAGACGGCAAGGGACTTGAAGAACTGTTGAACGAATGAATAGTGCTGTGAAAACAGGTTATAAGATGACCTTATAAGATGTGTTTGTCCTTAGGATAATTTAGGTTAAGTAGTTTGTAAGCTTAGGGACTGATGACCTTAGCAGTTAAGTCCCATAAGATTTCACACAGATTTAAACATTTTTTAAGTGTTACAGTCTGAAGATAATTTATGGATTTGTAGTTTCAGCTTGACGATGTCCACTATGGACAAACGATAGATACTGTTATTCTTAAGAAGGTTGGGTTATCCCGACTGAAACCTAGGTAAATTATAGGTAAACGGTGCAAGTGAGGCTGTTCATTATTAAAATTGAAATTAATATTTATACAGTTGCTGACAGGGCCGCGAAATGTTGAAGATAAAAAAAAGATACGGTCCGTAAAGGTTCCTCTCTACGATAGTAAGCGGTTCTACTATACTCAGCTTACACAAGTAGCAGACATAACAAAATTAACAACTGCGACGCTTTCGCAACTCCGCGACTCCTACCCTACCATTGCAGGCCCACGGAACACGTGCAGGCGAGACTTGAATGTGCTGCGGAAGCTACGCGCCGCACGAGGCGAGATTGGCGACGCTACGGAGAGACTTTACGCAGGCACCGTACTAGTCAATTGAAGGAAGGAAAGAAGGAAGGAAGGATTGGGAAGGAAAACGGCCACACCTTTCAAAGAAAGCATCCCGGTATTTGTCTGGAGCGGTTTAGGGAACTCACGGGAAATCTAATATGGATGGACGGACGCAGGTTCGAACCGTCGCCCTCCCGAATGCAAGTTCATTAACCAGCTGAGTGGTCGTTGCGTTGGTGGGGGGATCGATGTTCAAGTTTACATGGCCTGTGAAAATGCGAGTTAACCGTATGACGTTTTCCGGACAGGCAGTGCCTGGATCGGGGCGCAGCATGCTACGCCACGCGCCGCGCAGACGGAGTGTCGGAGACGGTGCACCTGCTCGTTGGACGCTACCCGTTCGTCTCATCTGCATTACAGATTCAGCCAGGCGCGGGCTGCGGAGCGTGCGTTATCGCGCCAAGTTGCGCGCGACGACTCCGCGGCGCCAAGTTTCCAACCGGGGGGCGGCGCCGACGCCAGAGGCAAAGGCAAAGGAGGGAGGGAGGCGAAGGGCGGCTGACGCTGGGGGTGGAGGTGGGGTGTGCTGTCATTCGGGATTACAGGGCGCGGCTCGTGTCGATTTCCACGTCGCCGGCGCTGATGCTCCGCATGATACCAGAGGCGGCTGCGGACGACACCACTTCGTCAAATGCTGACAACTGGCTGCGACATGATACGTGCACCTCGCTGGAGCCGCATTCAGGATTATATATTAAGTAAAGGGGACAGATAGAAGCTTGTATTGAAAGAAGAAAGAGAAGTCGCACTTAATTTTCATAAAACATTACCTATATGAATAAATACAGTTAAATAACAAAGTTTCATTCAAAAGGATCAAATTGAAATTAAGGTATATTTCTCACAATCTACAAAAGATGGAAGCACCTAAAGAGGTTCAAACAATGTAAGACTAAAAAAAAGACACACCACGAAGGAATTATTCGAATAGCATGGAAGTCGGTAGATGTGATGTACGTGTACAGACAAACAAACCATTACAATTCGAGAAAAGTTGGAAGAGAACGAGCTTCACAAACTGAGCAAGACGAAAACGTGTTGGTGCACCTCTGGCCCTTATGCAAACCTTTATTTGGCTTGGCATTGACTGACAGAGTTGCTGGTTGTCTCCTGAGGGATGTCGTGCCAAATTATGTCCAGTTGGTGCGTTAGGTCGTCAAAATCCCGAGATGGTTGGTGGGCCCTGCCCATAATACTCCAAAGGTTCTCAAATGAGGAGAGATCGGAATGCGTTGCTGGCCAAGGGAGGATTTGGAAGGCAGAAAGACAGGCATTAGAAACTCCCGCCGCGTGCGGTTGGTCTTTATCTTGCTGAAATGTAAGCGCATGATGGCTTGCCGTGAAGAGCAACCGGACCGCAGAATAGCGTGAACAACAACCAGAGGGGTCCTGCTATGAAAAGAAATGGCACCCTTCATCATCACTCTGGGTCGTCGGACAGTATGGTGGGTGACAGTGTCTGTTGGTGTCCCACATATCTCCAGGGTGTCTTCAGACGCGTCTTCGGCCTGGGATCTCACTGACTGGGATAGAACTGTCTTCAGTGATGGTTCCGCTTCGAACACTTCTCCGATTACCAGAGAAGATTGCTGCACAAAGGTTGTGAACAGTTACAGCAACGAATGTTTTAATTTCCGGTCAGTCTCCTTCATGTTGAATAGTTAGGATTAACTTTACCAGAAAAGAGTAAAGCAGACTCATCAGAAAAAATAATTATTCATAAAAATTGTCAACTTCCATATCCTCCAGAATTTCAGAGCAAAACTTGAATGCAATTCTTACAATAACTACAGTTTCCACGACTTTTGATGAAGACAGTGTTCGAGAACTTACTATACCGGTAGACGAGCGATTTGAAGCTCATTGATTGCCCATGTTACCGATTTCCTACCGCTTCTTTCGTAAGGATTTACGATCGTACCAATGTTCTTGACTTCAGTAGAAATATTCACAATATCTTTTCAGATACGTGGAACGTCAAGAAATTCCAGACGAGCGAAGTAAGGAAAGAAACGGTTATGAAGCTCTTCATACGAAATCGTAATTGGGATTCTTTCGATCAAATAAGCTTCGACAGTGTAGTCTGCGGAAACGTTGTTCCTCCGCGGTGTAATGGATGTTCTGGAGACGGTAGGGTACAAAAAACGCGGAGTGATTTGGATACATATATTTTGAAGGACACGGCAAATGAATGCAGAGAACCTCGATGGGATCACCTAAGCTGTTTTTCAATGAATCAGCTTAGCTTGAAGATGTCGATCGTCGAATTTTGGGCAGAAGAATCCAAGGACGGCAGGAAATGATAGGCAGTGAGAGCTCGTTTGCAGTGTACTTGTAGACGATGTACGTGAATGTACTTGTAGACGATGAGATGACGATTGTTATTTCATTCGTTTTTTGATCGTCTCATTGGTCTTCATCGTCTTGGCTAATAACTGTCTTTCTGGAAAGACGAGTATGGCCAGTTCCAAGTGAACTGTCATTTTTTTCTGTAGTGTGGAATGCTTTCTCATATTCTTTATGATTTTTAATCTGTCTTCATCTCTGTAGTTTTTCGTTTATTTCTTGTACACCCTGAAGTTCACATGCAAGTCATTTATCATCATTGTAGCCTAGTTTTGGTTCGTTACAATCTGCCTCACTTCCATATCGTATAACCGGATTAAGTTTTGGCCGTAAAATTCGATCATAATTTTCTCTTACTATTTTATTTTATAATTTATTTAGTGAGTCATTTACATTTATTTCCAGTGTAAAGTTCTTCGGTAAATAAGCGGTTCTGCACGATGAGACGTTTTCATGGTCACACTGGAAAACAATGCTGAAGGTAAAAATAGAAAATGTGTTTTCATTCGCTTGATAACTACTGGTCTTAAACGTTACTTTGTTTTGAACTCCATATTGTCATTAGTTCTCCGTCGATTACCAATGGCAGAACTTATTTAATATGGAACAGTAAGTTTATCCTTGACTAAATGTGAGGTCGTGACAGCACTCACTGTGAAAGCTCAACTGTAGACTCAGTCGCACTTAAGACTAATATAAAAGCACTAATTTAACGCTTTTCGGATGTACATGCCTTCATAATCACAAACATCTACACACAACAGTCTCCACTGTAGGAACTAATGCACGTTTGTAAATGTATTCCATTAAGCGAAGATGATGAAGGCGTGTACTTTTAAACGCGTTAAGTTAGTGCTTACTCTATTGTCTGTTGCTGAGCCTACATTTTGGCTTTCAAATGAACAATAATAACTGAATTCATCTACCATTCTGGACTGAACATGACAGTTGTATAAAAAAGGAAACACTTTCCTAATGTTGATGTCTTTCTAATATTCTTGGCTTTTTTAAACATTTAATCACGATACATTTGAAGCTCTTGGGAACTAACTGTCAACAAAAATATAACATCAGATTGTAAGCATCTCCGCCGGCCGCGGTGGTCTCGCGGTTCTAGGCGCGCAGTCAGGAACCGTGCGACTGCTACGGTCGCAGGTTCGAATCCTGCCTCGGGCATGGATGTGTGTGATGTCCTTAGGTTAGTTAGGTTTAAGTAGTTCTAAGTTCTAGGGGACTGATGACCACAGCAGTTGAGTCCCATAGTGCTCAGAGCCATTTTGTAAGCATCTCCCCTAAGTGGTACAGCGCTTCTTATTAATGTTACTAACGGCTGAAGCCTGTATTTGGCGATGCTTTGCCCATACAGCTATGCAGTGTCTTAGAGATGAATTTAAGGAACTCTGCTACCTAGGCAGTGAAATAACGCACGACGGACGGAGGATAGATAAAAGGGAGACTAGCAACAGAAAAAGAGCATTCGTCGTCGCCAATAGAAGTCTACCAGTATCAAAAATAGGTCTTAGAGGAGGAAATTTCTGACAGTGTATACAGGGTGAAAAGTATTTAAACCGACAAACTCTGGGAGGTTGTAGCGGATATCAAAACAAATATTTTTCCATAATGTCATTTTTTCCTACGAGGAGTATTTAAACCGGTAGAGGAAGATTTTTCTGGCTGCAAATTAATTAAACTAACAAACACTTTTCCATTCTTTTATGACAAAGAGACAACACATTAACACAACCCAATTTCAGTGACAGTAGATTTTCAAAAATTCCGCCATTGACACGTAAGCAAAGGTTACACCGTCGGATCATGTTCTGTCTGACACGGGCAAAAACACCAAGAGTATCCTGAATTGTTCCTGCTGCTGCTACTATCCGGGCAACCAGATCGTCTTCTGATGTAACAGGAGTAGCGTAAACAAAGTTGCGCATCTCTCCCCACACAAAAAAATTCCAGAGGGGACATATCGGGGGATCGAGCATGGTACAGGACCACCTCTGCCAATCCACATTTCTGGGAACCGTCGGTCCAGGAATCGACGCACACGACGACTGAAATGTGCCGGCGCCCCGTCATGTTGGATCAACATGCGTTGTCTTGTAGGGAGCGGGACGTCTTCCAGCAATTCTGGCAATGCTCTGGCGAGGAAATTGTAATTGTGCCTGTCATTTAATGGCCTAGGTATCAGATACAGCCCAATTAAACAGTCCCCAACAACACCGACCCACACATTAACGAAGAACCGCACTTGATGAGCGCTAGTAAATGTGGCATGTGCGTTATCCTCACTCCAAACATGCGAATTGTGCATGTTGAGAACCCTATCACGTCCGAACGTTGCTTCATCGGCAAACAACACAGAGGATGGAAATTTAGGATGCAATTCACACTGTTCCAGGTACCACTGCGAAAACTGTGCTCTGGGTGGATAATCACCTGGTTCCAGGTTGTGGACACGCTGTAAGTGAAATGGAAGTAACAATTGCTCTCGAAGGACTGTTCTTACATTTGTCTGATTCGTCCCCATGTTACGTGCTGATTGAAGGATCCCGCTCAACATGTTGCATGACAGTTTCCTCAAATTGCACCGTTCTTACCGTGCGACGGCGTCCCTGGACCTGGACCTGACGGGATACCAATTCGATTCTACACAGAGTACGCGAAAGAACTTGCCCCCATTCTAACAGCCGTGTACCGCAAGTCTCTAGAGGAACGGAGGGTTCCAAATGGTTGGAAAAGAGCACAGGTAGTCCAAGTCTTCAAGAAAGTTCGTCGAGCAGATGCGCAAAACTATAGACCTATATCTCTGACGTCGATCTGTTGTAGAATTTTAGAACATGTTTTTTGCTCGAGTATCATGTCGTTTTTGGAAACCCAGAATCTACTATGTAGGAATCAACATGGATTCCGGAAACAGAGATCGTGTGAGACCCAACTCGCTTTATTTGTTCATGAGACCCAGAAAATATTAGATACAGGCTCCCAGGTAGATGCTATTTTTCTTGACTTCCGGAAGGCGTTCGATACAGTTCCTCACTGTCGCCTGATAAACAAAGTAAGAGCCTACGGAATATCAGACCAGCTGTGTGGCTGGATTGAAGAGTTTTTAGCAAACAGAACACAGTATGTTGTTATCAATGGAGAGACGTCTACAGACGTAAAAGTAACCTCTGGCGTGCCACAGGGGAGTGTTATGAGACCATTGCTTTTCATAATATATATAAATGACCTAGTGGATAGTGTCGGAAGTTCCACGCGGCTTTTCGCGGATGATGCTGTAGTATACAGAGAAGTTGCAGCATTAGAAAATTGTAGCGAAATGCAGGAAGATCTGCAGCGGATAGGCACTTGGTGCAGGGAGTGGCAACTGTCCCTTAACATAGACAAATGTAATGTATTGCGAATACATAGAAAGAAGGATCCTTTATTGTATGATTATATGATAGCGGAACAAACACTGGTAGCAGTTACTTCTGTAAAATATCTGGGAGTATGCGTGCGGAACGATTTGAAGTGGAATGATAATATAAAATTAATTGTTGGTAAGGCGGGTACCAGGTTGAGATTCATTGGGAGAGTGCTTAGAAAATGTAGTCCATCAACAAAGGAGGTGGCTTACAAAACACTCGTTCGACCTATACTTGAGTATTGCTCATCAGTGTGGGATCCGTGCCAGATCGGGTTGACGGAGGAGATAGAGAAGATCCAAAGAAGAACGGCGCGTTTCGTCACAGGGTTATCTGGTAACCGTGATAGCGTTACGGAGATGTTTAATAAACTCAAGTGGCAGACTCTGCAAGAGAGGTGCTCTGCATCGCGGTGTAGCTTGTTCGCCAGGTTTCGAGAGGGTGCGTTTATGGATGAGGTATCGAATATATTGCTTCCCCCTACTTATACCTCCCGTGGAGATCACGATGTAAAATTAGAGAGATTAGAGCGCGCACGGAGGCTTTCAGACAGTCGTTCTTCCCGCGAACCATACGCGACTGGAACAGGAAAGGGAGGTAATGACAGTGGCACGTAAAGTGCCCTCCGCCACACACCGTTGGGTGGCTTGCGGAGTATAAATGTAGACGTAGATGTATATGTAGATGTCTAGGTAATCCGCTAAATGACCCGGTCTCACGCGTACGTTGGTACACAGCAGCAAAGTTCGTATGATGCGGGATACGGCCATTAGGATATTGTTGTTCATAAACCCGCTGCGCAGCTCGTCCGTTGTGGTGCGCTACGTAGTACGCACCAACCATATCAGTGAACTCACTCCAGGTGTGTCGCTCCATTATTAAACAGAGAAAATGCACAGCAGACAATGGACAGCAGTTGCCTATAAAAGTGAAGGCGTAATACGCCGTGTAACAACTGAAGAGCGTAATACGGCCTCCACCGGTTTAAATAATCCTCATAGGAAAAAATTACATTAGCGAAAAATATTTGTTTTGATGTCCCCTACAACCTCCCACAGTTTGTCGGTTTAAATACTTTTCACCCTGCATATGTGTATATAAGTGTGCTTCAGAAAATGTATAAATACTTTTAAGCTGGATGATCAATAAATGATATTGCCTTTTAGAATGGTGTGTTTATTTATTCAGCCCCTCTTATATCTCTTTTCATCGTCACACATTGTCTATGCTATTCATTAAAGATGGGAGTTATAGTTTTAGGTACCTTTATACAATGTCCGAAGCAGCAGCGGTCAACAGCTGCTTATAGCCAGAGGTCGATGCAGGCTTCTTTGTATACAGAAAAATACTATAAGTGATATTAATTTATTTATTTGGCTCCTACAGGGTAACTGTTCAGGCCACACACTGCCAAGTCTCGTGCAGCAGCGGCTGGTATGGGCACCGCGTCTAGGAGCTTTCTTGCTTGTGCTGTGAGTTAGATTTCAAAACACCACATGGCACTTGTGGCTCGCTGCCTGATGCACATGATGTCTGATCTGTGTCTGTGCAGCAGCAGCATTAGCACCAGCAGCATCAGCAGACGTTGAGTCACTGAGGTAATAACTGGTGAGATGTTGAAACTGTGGGGTTGTGATACATCCTACAGCTCATGTTTAAAAAACCTAGTGTGTTTCACACAAAAAACTGTATCACCCAGTGTCTTGTTTCACACAAAACACTGTATCACCCAGTCTCTTATGATATTGAGGCATTATGTCAATTAGCTGACAGTGTGGGAAAGCATATAATGATATCCTGAAATATATTATGCATCATAAAATTCAGGCTGGAGTCGAATTAGGCAAACACATAAATGCATGAGAAGAAAATCAGATACACGTAGAGTTTATCCTCCGTTTGCTTTTATTGATGTATACCTTACATCCTTGTTTCAAGAGACCGTCCATTCCGTTTAACTGTTCTTCGAAATTCTTAGCTGTCTGTGGCAGAATTACAATGCCACCGATAAACTACAAAGTTTTAAGTTATTTTTCTTCTCCCGGAACTTTAAATTACACTCCACATTTTTCTTTGGATTCCTTTACTGTATGTTCAACGTACAGATTGAATAATGTCGGAGATAGGCTACAACCCTGTCTCATTCTTTTCTCAGAGGCCACACACAGTGCCAGGCCACGTGCGTTATGAATAGGAAGTTGGGGCAGAGGGTGCGTTACTGTGAACGGTACAGTGATAGGGCTGTCGTTATCAGCTAGCCAGCACCGACAACGAAAGTGCAGATATACATGCCGACGTTGAAACCTGAGGATGAAGAGATAGTGGATGAGGATACTGAAAGGGTAATACAGTAAGTAAAGGGAGACGAAAATCTAATAGCCATGGGGGACTGGAATGCAATTGTAGGGGAAGGAGTAGAAGATAAGGTTACAGAAGAATATGGACTTGGGACAAGGAATGAGGGAGGAGAAAGACTAATTGAGATCTGTAATACATTTCAGCTAGTAATAGCGAATACTCTGTTCAAGAATCACAAGAGAAGAAGAACACTTGGAGAAAGCCGGGTGATACTGGAAGATTTCAGTTGGATTACATCTTGGTTAGACAGACATTTCGAAATCAGTTACTGGATTGCTACCCAGGAGCAGATATAGTCTCAGATCACAATTTAGTAGTGATGAAGAGCAGACTGAAGTTGAAGAGATTACTCCGGAAGAATCAATACGCAAAGAAGTGGGATACGGAAGTACTAGGGAATGATGAGATACATTTGAAGTTCTCTAACTCTATAAATGCAGCAATAAGGAATAGCTCAGTAGTCAGTACAGTTGAAGAGGAATGGAAATCTCTAGAAAAGGAAATCACGGAAGATGGAAAGGAACACATAGGTAGAAAGAAGGTAACTACGAAGACACCGTGGTTAACAGAAGAAATACTTCAGAAGAAATACTTCAGTCGATCAGTGGAAGAAGGAAGTACAAAAATGTTCAGAGAAATTCATGAACACAGAAATACAGTTCGCTGAGGAATGAAATAAACAGGAAGTGCAAGGAAGCTAAGACGAAATGGCTGGCTGAAAAATGTGAAGATATCGAAAAAGAAATGGTTGTCCGAAAGGCAGACAGCATACAGGAAAGTTAAAACAACCTTCGGTCACATTAAACTCAAGGGTGATAACATTAAGAGTGCAACGGGAATTAGACTGTTAAACACAGTGGAGAGAGCGGATAGGTGAAAAGAGTAAATTCAAGGCCTCTATGAGGGGAAAAGATCTGTCTGCTGTGATAGAAGAAGAAACAGGAGACGATTTAGAAGTAATAGGGGATCCAGTATTAGATTCAGAATTTAAAAGAGCTTTGGGGGACTTAAGATCAAATGAGGCAGAAGGAATAGACAAAATTCGATCAGAATTTCTAAAATCACTGGGGAAGTGGCGACAAAACTACTATTCACGTTGGTGTGTAGAATGTACGAGTCTGGCGACATACCATCTGACTTTAGGAAAATATCATCCACACAATTGCGAAGACTGCAAGAGCTGACAAGCGCCAAAATTATCTTAGAATCAGCTTAACAGCTCATGCATTCAAGTTGCTAACCTGAATAATATACAGAAGAATGGAAAAGAAAATTGAGAATGGGGTAGATGATGATCAGTTTAACTTAGGGAAGGTAAAGCCACCACAGCGGCAATTCTGACCTTGTGGTTGATAATGGGAACAAGACTAAAGAAAAATTAAGACAGGTTCATGGGGTCGACTTGGAAAAATCGTTCAATGTAAAATGGTGCAAGATTCTAAATTCTAAGAAAAGTAGGGGTAAGCTATAGGGAATTACCTGTAATATACAATCCGCACAAGAGCCAAGACGGAATAATAAGAGTGGACGACCAAGAAATAAATGCTCGGATTAAAAAGGATGTAGTTCTTCGTCCCTGCTGTTCAATTTGTAAATCGAAGAAGAAAAAATGGAAATAAAAGAAAGGTTCAGGAGTGGAATTAAATTTCAGGGTGAAAGGATATCACTGATTCGATTCGCTGATGACATTGCTGTCCTGAAAGAGAAGAATTACATGATCCGGTGAATGGAGTGAACAATTTAATGAGTACAGAATATGGATTGAAAATAAATCGAAGAAATCGAAAGTAATGGGAAGTAGTAAAACTGAGAACAGCGAGGAACTTAACAACAGGATTGATAGTCACGAAGTAGATGAAGTTAAGGAATTCTGCTACCTATCTAGCAAAAAACCCAATGATGGACGGAGCAAGAAGGACATCAAAAGCAGAATATCATTGGCAAAAAGTGTATTCCAGGCCAAGAGAAGTCTACTAGTAACAAACCTAGGCCTTAATTTAAGGAAGAACTTTCGAATAATGTAGTCTGGAGTACAGCTTGCTACGGTAATGAAACATGGACTGTGGGAAAACCGGAACAGAAGAGAATCGAAACATTTGAGATGTGGTGCTACAGACGAATATCGAAAATTATGTGGACTGATAAGAAATGAGGAGGTGCTCCGTATAATCGGCGAGGAAGGGAATATGTGGAAAAACACTGACAATAGAAAGGGACAGGAAAGCACACATCCAGCGAATAATTGAGAACACAGGTTGCAAGTGCTACTCTGAGATGAAGAGGAATTTGTAGGGGCCGCATCAAATCAGTCAGAAGACTAGTGACTAACTGGCTAGGGCACTCCCTAGTGCTAGATTAAGAGCAGCTCTCTGCCGAAGTACTATTATTCGCAGCCAAAGGGAAAAACCTATTAACTAGATATATATTCTTTTCTCTGACTCTGGTGGCGTTGATTACATGGACACCGGCTGTTTGGTAAGTAGCAATTTGGAAATTTGCGATAAGTTCCAATGGGACCAAACTGCTGAGGTCATCGGTCCCTAGGTTTACACACTACTTAATCTAACTTAAACCAACTTACGCTAAGGATAACACACAAACACCCATGCCCGAGGGAGGACTCGAACCTCCGAAGGGAGAGCCGAGTAAACCGTGGCAAGGAGCCCAAGACCTCGCGGCTACCCCGTGCTGCTAGTTCTTTTTGTTACCTGCCTCTTGTAAGCAAGCCTCAGTCCAATTCCATTACCAGATATACTCCCTCAGGCACGTTATAGCTCTGGCAGCATAGAGGAAAAACTCAAGGAAAGATTCAAGGAAGATCTGAGGTAGTGTAAGACGAATTTACTCAAAGCAGTAATTTACGTGTCGCACTTGGGGTGCGTATTTGTGTTGCGTCTTGTTCATACAGCATAGACACAATGAGGTAGCTAGGTGCACGCTAAACTAACGCAGACGGGCTTGAAGTTCTGGAACATGAGACTTATTAATGAATAAGAAGAAAAGTACGTATCGTTTTAATACTTATCTTTAATTCTCTTGTTGGAATACATCTCTCTTGAATATTATTAAGCTATAAGCACTGATACAAATGGCGCCTTGCTAGGTAGTAGCTATGGACTAAGCTGAAGGCTATTCTATCTGTCTCTCGGCAAATGAGAGGAAGACTTGGTAGGTCTAGTCGCAAGCAATGTAGTCCGTACAACTGGGGCGAGGTCTCGTCCGTGTCTTGTGACCTGCCATGTGGTGGCGCTAGGTTTGCGATTACACAGTGGCGACACGCGGGTCCGACATGTACTACAGGACCGCGGCCGATTTAAGTTACCACCTAGCAAGTGTGGTGTCTAGCGGTGACACCACAATTTGTGTATGAAAAATTATCTTCAGTTACAGAGAATGATAAATGCTTTACTGCAAATTGTGTTAAAAGCAGCCATTCACACAGTTCACCAAGATTAGTTAATGGAATAACCTTCTTTCACTATGATGTCATTAAATTATACATACATTGTAGTGCCCATGTGTCCAAGTTACCACCATTTTGTACGTTATGCTATGACATAATAAATTTATACACATTGTAATGCCAAAGCGCCCATTAGGACTTCACAAAATACTGTGGGCGTTTGCCTTCCTTTCGGCCACATTTCTTTTATTCTCATCTTGTGGGCTTCCTTTCTCTCTTCATGTTGTCTCAGTCTTGTTCTTCGGTTCTTCCTCATGGTCATCTTGCCATTAGTGAATTTTGGACCTGAAGATATCGTGGTTTGGACATCTTCGGGAGTGATTCCTGTAAGCTCCAGATCATTTATAGTGTCTCCATACCATTTCATCGAGTTCATTGTGGTTTGTTCATGTAGCAAGAAAAAAAATTGACTACAGTAGAACCTCGGTAATCCTTCCCCTTCGGCAGTGGTTCTCCAACTTTCCGATAATGCGGACCCCCTGGAATGCTATTCAAGATTTTAGATCGTATTAAAAATGTACTAATTAGAATTACCACTGATGAGGAAAAGATCAAGAAAAGTAATGCAATTAGTAATTTATTCTAAAGATTGATGCCTAGCGAACAAACTCTTGCAACTAACAGCCGGATAAGAAAACGTCAACTAACGTTAAAAGTTTCTTAAGAATGTGTTTTCTGCTCAGCAAGGAAAAAAAACACTTGTAGAGATACTGGTGTTATTTTCACCTTTAGTTCCGGAAAAGAGATTACAATCTACACAAGACAATAGCTCTACGCTGTGGTCAGGACAGCACGCGTCAACAATCGATTGGTGTGAGTACAGCCCTCGAAATTCAACAGTTGGCGAACCGGCACAGGGCAGTTTAAAATCCTCATTAACAGTATTGGACGATATTAACGTCATAAACACGGCTGATCTTTGTAAGCATGTACATAGTGATTTTATTCGATGATGGAGTAACAGCCAAGGGCTGCGAATGGTAAGTGCTAATTCTCTACCAATATTGAACATAAATTTGCATTTGTAACAGATGCTAATACTTAATAGCTTCTGAAAACAATAACTTGGAAACAGGTAAAGAATAAATACTCATGATTTTCGCTGTTCAATGTTTCTGACTCCTTTGTCAAATCAAAAATACGCTGCGGGAATTATAGTACGCACGAGAAAAGTCGGGCGGCCATGTCAGCAGCGAAGCTGGGTGATGACGTATTCACGTATATATATCGTTGTGGAGTGAGGGGACGTGATAGGAGGGATGCTTTCTTCTTTGTCTTCCAATGTCGACAACGCATGGGCTTGCGTGCGCCATAGCGAGCGGCTGCTGTGGTATAAATTAAGACTTAAAGTAACGAATTCGTGAATGTAGATGATGGAGACGTCATCTTCAATGACGGTACATGTTTGAAGCAAGGAACATGAAATTAAATTAAAGTTGTAGCAGTGCAACGCAATTAGGAGAAGAAAAGTTACAATCATAACGCTAAGTGAAGATACACTATGTTATTAAAAGGATCCGGACACCTTGCCGAAAATGACTTACAAGTTCGTGGTGCACTCCATTGGTAATGCTGGAAGTCATTATGGTGTTGGCCACCATTAGTTTTGATGAAAGCCTTCATTCTCGCAGGCACACGTTCAATCAGGGGCTGGAAGGTTTCTTGGGGAATGGCTGCCCATTTTTCACGGAGTGCTGCACCGAGGAGAGGTATCGATTTCGGTCGGTGAGGCCTTGCGCAAGGTCGGCGTTCCTAGACATCCCAAAGGTGTTCTATAGGATTTAAGCTTAGGGCTCTGTGCAAGCCAATCCATTGCAGGGATGTTATTGTCGTATAACCACTCCGTCACAGGCCGCGCATTATGAACAGGTGCTTGATCCTGTTGAAAGACGCAATCGCCATCCTCGAATTGCTTTTCAACGGTGGGAAGCAAGAATGTGCTTTAAACAACAATGTGCTAGTGCCACACAAAACAGCAAGGCGTTTTTCCGCTGTTTAATCGTCAAATGTTTACGCTCCTTACACCAAGCGAGGCGTCGTTTGGCATTTACCGGCGTGATGTGTGGTTTATGAGCAGGCGCTCGACCATGAAATCCAAGTTTTCTCACCTCCCGCCTAGCTGTCTTAGCACTTGCAGTGGATCCTGATGCAGTTTGGAATTCCTGTGTGATGGTCTGGATAGATGTCTGCTTATTACACATTACGACCCACTTCAACTGTCGGCGGTCTCTGTCAGTCAACGGACGAAGTCGGCCTGTACGCTTTTGTGCTGTACGTGTCCTTTCACATTTCCACTTCACTATCGCATCGGTAACAGCGGACCTAGGGATGTTTAGGAGTGTGGAAATCTCGCTTACAGACGTATGACACAAGTGACACCCAATCACCTGACTATGTTCGAACTCCGTGAGTTCCGCGGAGTGCCCCATTCTGCTCTAATGACTACTGAGGTCGCTGATAGGGAGTACCTGGCAATAGGTGGCAGAGGAAATGCTCCTATATGAGAAACGTATGTTTTTCTGGATGTCCGGATAATTTTGATCACATAGTGTACGGGAGCGTGTCTTATGTTGCGTATTGCATTTAACGCAAGCACAATGACAGATATTAAAGAAAATTTTGTCACACAGATAACAAAACATTTCATCATACTATTTACGTAGCTTATGAATTAATATGATTGCTGTATATGCGGCCCGAGGCGCTGCACCACATTGTCAGTATTGGCTCTTGAGTAAAAATGTTTGATGGCCACTACTCTGCTGTATTTGTCTATCTGGTCATTCTCTTAATGTGCCCGTTGAATCTTATCCTGTGTTTTCTAATGTCACTATACGCTGAGGTGACAAAAATCGTTGGATACCTCCTAATGTAGTGTCAGACATTTTGCACATGGCATGGACACAACATTGGAAGTCTCCTGCGGTAATATTGAGCCACGCTGCCTGTGTAGCCGTCCATAATTGCAAAAATGTTGCAGGCGCAAGATTTTGTGCACGAACTGACCTCTCGATTATGCCCCAGAATTTTTCTTACAATTTTTTTCACTCTATGTTTTCGGTGTCTCTTTTCCTATTGAAAGTTATTAGGTCTGATTCATAAAGGCATCCTTGTTTAATTACTGCCCTATAATGTCTTAGATATATGTGCTGTGAGATATATTTCTCGTTGTAGATGGTTTTGGTAAGTGTGTGTGTGGCTTCCATCTTTTGACATCTAATTTCGTTTACTTTTGTTTGAGTTCCATTTCTGGAATCGTTTCACAAGATGCCTATGGAATTCGTTTACTTTTGTCATTTTACGTTTGCATGAACTATGATACTTCTTTGATGGAAGGCATTTACTCTGCCTTTTCAAAAAGCGTCTGAACACCAAGCTCTTCTGCAGTTGCTTTGGAAAGTTCAGTTTGATGCTGGGCTGACGGAATGGCGTGAATTAATATTGTTAAATGGAAGACAACTTTATCTAAAGTGCTTGTTTTATCAATTTTGGGGGACTGATTTCAGTTTGCGCCGTTCTTGTATCACTTTTTCAAGGATAAAGTACAAAATTAATTAGGACTGCCCACCTCCTTGTCTTACTCCTGTTTTGATTTGAAACAGATCTGAGCGTTCCCTCACAAATTTTACGTCGGACTTTGTAACTGTCCGTGTCTGTTTTATGATTGTAACTGTTTTCGGATCTATACCTTGTAGTTGTTTACATGTGTTCTCTCTCCTTTCTTGTGTAATGAGTGAATTAACGAATTTTCCCAACCTACTGGAATTTGTTCCGTTTACCAAATGTCATGCATGATTTTGGTGAGTTTTTCTATGATATTTTGACCAGCTGATTTGAGGATTTCTGTTACGATTTCATTTTTCTCCGATGCTTTTTTTTTTTAGTGTTTTGATCTGTCTTCTTCATCTGGCGATAACGAATTTGGATTAATGTCCTCAGATTCTTGTGGTGGAAATCGTTGTGTTGGCTCTGGGCAGTTAAGTAGTTCTGTGAAATATGTGGGACGCTTCTTGCGTCTTCTTGATTCTTTACAGTCTGTTGCTCATTTTATTGATTGGAACAAAAATTTAGTAGTTGAAGCCGTACGACCTTAGTTTTGAAGATCTTATAGAAACATCATCTGCTGTTTCTTTCGAAGTCTTTTTCGACTTCAGTCAGTTGATCCTTTTCGCATTTCGATTTCGTCGTTCTTATTAATTTGGCTGTCTATTTCCTCATTGTCAAGGATGTTTTTTAGTTGGCTTCTGTCTCATTGCTTTTCTAATTGTTGTATGCGTCCTATCGAGATTGTGTTGTGTACTCACATTCCTCATTTGCTTTTGTTTTCATCCATGTGACTGCTTTTACTCTAGTTCTTTACGTGAGAGATGGTTGGATCCTGCTTGTGTTAAATTTGGGAAGTTTGGTCTTCTTTTTGGGAAACATCTGAGGTTTTGAACATAGTCTTATTCTTGTCAGATAATCGTCTGAGCCTACGTTTCCACCGTTTCTGACTTGGAAGTTGTAATCTACGCCTCCTTCCTACTCATAGTTATTGGCCACATTAGCCTTTTATGAAGATTTGAGAGGAGCGAAGATTACAATACACTCTCTACTTTACTTTTCTTTTCATGCAGAGTTGGCTCCAGTTCTTCTTGTCTAGGAGTCTGATTCTTTGAATTAACCTAAGTAAATTTGATGACTGTTGTAGAATTTTTATTGTTTCGTTAATATATTTTGTCACATTTTAGTGTATCACACATTCTTGTGACTTTTCACATTACCAAAACCGAAATTACGTTGTTCACACAAAATACAAAAATACGTCAGAACACATAAGTGGCATGCTCACTACTATCTCACTCAGCGGAAATAACAATATTCCAAAGGGTTTACAATTTTCATAAATGAATCAAAAATTAAACATATTAAAAGTAATAGACTGCATAATTAATAAAAAATTTTTGAAGTGTGCCAAATAATTCGTAATTTCAACTGTTCGTAAATAAAAATAATTTTAACTGTACATTCAGAACTAGTACTTATAGATTATTACATCCAATATAAAATAATTCCTTTCCGTAAATTTTAGCTTTAAATATAAAGTACTGCGCACGAAGTTATATGAAAGTTTTCAGAAAAGTAGCTGAGATAATACTGACCTCACCAAAATTCGAAAAATAATACTGGTATCGACAGCTATTGTTGGGGAAAAGCAATGCTACTGGAGGATGTCCCGTTGCAAAGTTCATAATATTTCTATGGTTTGAATACATGACTATAACATGGTTAGTTTGAAATTCACCGGCGTGTCATCTGTTTTGATGGTATCTTTTTAAAGTGTGTTGACATGATTTTAAGGTTGAATATACTGAAGGTTTCAACTAATCATCGACCATCTTGCTTGGTTAATTTATATTCTGGGATTATGCAGTTGTTTTCTTGTACACTCAGTCCTTGCCTAGCCGTGCACTGAAATCGCCTAGTAGGATTTTGACATGATACTGCAGAATTTTAAGTGTTATGTCTTCTTGTGTTACCCTTGATTTGCCTACGTTTTAAGAGTTTCGTTTTATTTTCAACTTTGATGAACACATGTGTATTTATTTGAATATTTGAGGGTGCTTATCATTACCTTATTATTTTTAGGCTGCCCATTCGTTATGGAAGTAAATATATTTTTCTTCAGTGCACATGAAACTCATAAAAGTGGTGGATTTTAAGGAATTAGTTTGTCCATTTTACTTTTGATATGCCTGTATTCCCAAAACCCACCGAATTTTCGACGGTCAGCCTTGTTTTTGGAGTACCAGTATTTATATTTTGTGCTCTTTTGGGGGTTTGCTCTAGTTCACGTACCCTTCCTGCACGTAAACGACTGTTTATAATTAGTGTGCCGAATAATGGTTTTGTGTTTGGACGCAACTGTCCAGAGGACTCCTACGCCCTCTATTTGCGTGTCAACCCAGGCGCCCCAGAATCCGATAATCTGGTTGTAAATTCTTGATAACACTGGATTCTTTGCAGCTGCGGTAAAATTTTGTGTTCTGCCACTACTCGTGGTACTTAATTAAGATTTCGATTGAAGTCCACTTTTTAGTGCTTGAGTGTTAGATGGCTGGTTCAAATGGCTCTGAGCAGTATGGGACTTAACATCTGTGGTCATCAGTCCCCTAGAACTTAAAACTACTTAAACCTAACTAACCTAAGGACATCACACACATCCAGGCCCGAGGCAGGATTCGAACCTGCGACCGTAGCAGTCGCGCGGTTCCGGACTGCGCGCCTAGAACCGCTAGACCACCGCGGCCGGCGAGTGTTAGATCCAGAACAAGAATTCCAGCCACACTTCTGGTGATCGGACGTTGATTACTTCGCCGCTTGCTGGAAGTTAAACGGAAGTGGGTTTCGCATGGTGTCTGTTGCACCAACTCTGCCGTATTGATGGTCTTCATCATTACGCCCATTGCCAGTGAACATCCTGCGTTTAGAGACTCGTTCACTTCACCTCTTCTCCTACAATTAGAAGGTTAAGCTTTGCTGCCTTGTCTGGACAAATAGGTACAGAGGCAATAATACATAATTAAATAACACTAGGCTCTGTGTGCTAGATATGTTAAAACGAGATTTAAAAGGTTGCAGGAGAACCCACACAAAATTTAGCTGTAGTTAAGTGCTTCTCACACTATGTTCTGCTTAGGGACTGCCTGAATAACCACAATAACTTGAAGAAAAAACTGTAATAGGCCCCCAGCTGAGATGAATGAAATGAAAGGAAATTCCATGCTTCTTGACAGAGCGTAGGGGAACAAACTGTAAATATTGGTAACTGTCATCATTCACTCATTTACATGACATCGATAAACACATAAGTAAAATATTAACCATGTAAACCATCTTAGGTAAATATAAGGCGTATTCTGTTTCACCTATTATGAACTGAAACCGACAACCTGACAACAGTTTTTGTATGATCATTGATCAGAATTAAAGAAACAAATCCTGTACTTCCTGGACCGCTGTCTTTCTCAACGGCTGGGTCTCAGAGTGTAAAACTAATTATACATTAGTTCTACACACGGTAAAATAATGTAAACGTAGTGTATAGGTGGTGCTTGACGCAAAAACAATTGCAGAGAAAAAGCGACGGAAATGTTGTGTGTGGCTTAATTGACGTGAAATGTCATCACGTGGACGAGCCGCCCGGCTTTATTTAACCGTCGAAACGTTTTTTGTCAATTTAATGAAATGTGTTGAAATGTTATTATTATGTCTCAGGCTGTGCACATTTTTAAATGAAATCTGGAACACAAATATTTATGTCACCAGCTGTGACTGAAATGGATTGTACGCTGCGTCAACAATCCTTTTCAATTAACAGGTAAAATTAACAGTACATTTGCGATGAACCTACAAGAAAAATACGAATTTCAGGCGTTGAAGTAGTACTAAGAGAAAATAAAAGTCATGGAGATGAGTCATGCACATGTGCACGCATCCTTTTACCATCTGATCATGCTTACGTAATGCCAATTTCAGAATCGTTTTTTTCCTCCTAATGTGAGTATTCAGAAAAGTTCTGCATTGTTCAGTGTCTGCGCATTATGCTGTATCCGTTTGGAAATTCTATCGGTTTCCTTTGTCTTCTGCTTCAAAATCGATAAGCTGAAAATGTCAGAATCGGCGCCCCTTTCCCAAGATATCTGTCATTGTAAAGCAGAAAGGTAAACTAATATGAGTTATATTGTTGTTACCCCGATGACTTCACTGTGAGTCTCAGTACACAACACGATCGCCGGCCGGTGTGGCCGTGCGGTTAAAGGCGCTTCAGTCTGGAACCGCGTGACCGGTACGGTCGCAGGTTCGAATCCTGCCTCGGGCATGGATGTGTGTGATGTCTTTAGATTAGTTAGGTTTAATTAGTTCTAAGTTCTAGGCGACTGCTGACCTCAGAAGTTAAGTCGCATAGTGCTCAGAGCCATTTGAACAACACGATCGTCGGATCCTTCTTCGCTTTAATGTTGACGCTACTGGCTCTTGGGACTTTACAGCGTTTTCTTCCATCTCCTGCCTTCTCTTCCCACATTAATTCTTGCCTTGACTCATGGCACAGTACCGCCTTTGGCAGCCTGTTTTCCTTCCTCCTCTCGTCATCTTGTCCCCATATGCGTCCGTATTCTTGAATTCTGGTACTGCTTGCTTCCTGTTTTAATTCCTCTTTATATTCCTACATCTCTCTTCATCTGTGCATGCCGTAGTTGTCTTTAGCAGTCTCATTTCACACAAATATGTGCACTCGTTTCTGTTTCTCGGAGCAATCACAGTCAGTATTGTCGTCATGTTAGTATATAAAACCAACAACTAGACGAAAAAACTGAATATTCTGGAAAAATTACATAAATCCCAAGCAATAAAAAAGTCTCTGTTTGAGGCAAAAATGAAGAAATTGTCACCTCTCTGTGTTGCAATCCTCCATCATGACGATATATAAAGAAACTTCTACGGGTAGTTACAATTTCTTCCAATCATATTCTAAGTTTTATCAGAGCATCCGTCATCACACACACTAACACACGCACCTAATAATAAAAACATTGAAATCAAACTGCGAACATACACGATTAAGCAAACAAAATAATACCAAAAAAACCGCAGTAACATTTGGCAGTTGGCAGCAGCATAAGCCGTAGACACACGCAATTAAGACACTTTTATAGAGAATCATAGTGTAAGTGAGGTGTTTAAATGAAATTTGCTAGCATATCTTTTAAATCAGACATTCTGGTGTACGCAAGACAATCCACGGAGAGACATAATTTAGTAACAAGCAATTTAACGATGCGAAACATTCGCTCCAAAGAGCTATCTGTCGCCTAGCAACAAATAATTGGAACATAGCGACATATGTGGATATATTACGAAACAAAACAAAAAAAAAAAAATGGCTCAAATGGCTCTGAGCACTATGGGACTTAACTTCTGAGATCATCAGTCCCTTAGAACTTAGAACTACTTAAACCTAACTAACCTAAGGACATCACACACATCCATGCCCGAAGCAGGATTCGAACCTGCGACCGTAGCAGTCGCGCGGTTCCAGACTGAAGCGCCTAGAACCGCTCGGCCACATCGGCCGCCGGAAATATTACATAACAAATTTTTATACATAGCCACTGAGGATGCTTCGTAAATAAAAAGAAACGAATCGCTTATCACACCCTCACGAACAGCTTTTTATTTAGCTGCATAGTCGGGCCACATCTCCACTAAAATAGTAACAATAATATTGACGATAATAATATACAATCAACTAAGGATGCGAAAATGACATCAAGATTATTTGCTTCTCAGAAGGAGAAACTTGTTGCATTACAAAATTTACCTCATAATAGAAATCTAAAAGAGATTTTTAGGGAAGAGGCTACCATTTAGTAACACTTTCCCTCTTTCAAAAAAATGGTTCAAATGGCTCTGAGCACTATGGGACTCAACTGCTGAGGTCATTAGTCCCCTAGAACTTAGAACTAGTTAAACCTAACTAACCTAAGGACATCACAAACATCCATGCCCGAGGCAGGATTCGAACCTGCGACCGTAGCGGTCTTGCGGTTCCAGACTGCAGCGCCTTTAACCGCACGGCCACTTCGGCCGGCTTTCCCTCTTTCCTGACATTATTTGTATTCTATTAGATAAGGCGACCATCCCTCATTACAGATGTCGGACGTCTTAGGCTGGGCAGACTGGTAGGACAGCTGGCGAACTGTGACGTAACTAGCTTCACACTTCAATGCTGACCAGAGTACACATGTGTCTGAAAACACATTGCACCGACCACTCCTGACGATGGGCCTCCGCAGCCGACGACCCATGCGTGTGACAATGTTAACATCACAGCGTCGGCAACTACCACTGAAATGGGCACGTGACCGTCGGCGTTGGCGCAGTGGCTGAGCGTTGCATGGTGCGACGAATTCGGATACCTTATTTATTATGTCGATGGCAGGGCATGAATCCGTCGTCTTCCAGAGGAACAAATGCTTGACGCCTGTACTGCGGAACGGACACATGCTGTCGGCGGCTCCCTTCTGGTCTGGGAAATATTCATGTGGGCATTTGTTGACGCACTGGAGATCGTGCAAGGCACCATGACGGCCAAAGGGTATCGTCCGCTGGCTGTAGACGACGTACGCCCCTGCATCACGATCACGTTTACGAAAGGAATGGCATTTTTCGAAGAGATAATACCTCATGTCTTACGGCCTGGGGTGTGACGAAGTGGTTGGAGGAACACAGTGGCGAGAGTTCCAATGAATGTGCCAGCCATCCAGCTCTCCAGATCTGGACTATGGGCAATGGGAGAAAGTAATTTCGCTGTATGGGTCTTCTTTCAGGATTTTTACGTCCAAGTGTGACACATGTCGGAATTTCGCTGACGTTTTGGGCAACCTTATCTTGGTACTCTATGGGCCCCATGAGCACTCTTCTAAGTCGTATTACTGCCAAGGATTTTGTAACCATTCTCGCTCCAGGCCCATTTCATAGTATAATGGCGATGCTATAATGGCGATGCTCTGTTCCAAGATGACAGGGCGCCTGTTCAAACAATTCACATCGTTCACGACTGGTTTCATGAGTACGAGGATGCATTGTCGCCTCTACCCTGGTCACAACAGTAGCAAGATCTCGATATTATCTCAGGATATCCGAGAGAACACTGCATCGCACTTCTGAACAACACAGGCAGTGCCATATCGTATTTCCCCGCCGACACCGGGCAAGCGACTTTCAATTAAAACGCCTGCAGGGTTCATCACAATACATAATGACAGTACGAGTGGTGGTGGTACCAGATACGTGGTTGAAAACTTATGGAAGTTGTGCTAAGGCGACCGCTCGCGATAAGCAGCAAATCCGGGTTTGAGTCCCGGTCCCACACAAACTTTCGTTGCCGTTATTCGATTATATAGCTGATGGTTCTCCATGCTCGCAATTACAAATACATTTTATGTTTTTCAAATTAAGTGATGCAGGCTAAGAAAGAAAAGAAACACTATATATCTACACTTATCAATGAGAACATTATAACCACCTACACAGTTGCTGGTATGTCCACCTTCGGCACGGATAACAGCGATTAGGAGTCGTGGAAAGGAAGCAATGAGGCCTTGATATATCGCTGGAGGAATTTGCCACCACATCTGCACAAAGAAGTCACACAATTCCCGTAAATTCCGGGGAGGGAGGCGCTGAGCTCTATCGCCACGATCAATCACATCCCAGACTTGCTCGATCGGGTTCATATCTGGAGAGTTGGAGGGCTAGCATATCCATTGGAACTCTCGCCATTGTGTTCCTCCAACCACTCCGTCACACCCGAGGCCGTAAGACATGGGGCATTATCTTGTCGAAAAATGCTATTGCTTTCGTAAACGTGATCGTGATGCAGGGGCGTACGTCGTCTACAGCCAGACGACGGTACCCCTTGGCCGTCTTCCTGTTACAAACATTCGAATGAGTGGTTTTGGAATTCCTGACCGCCCCGCTGTTCGCCGCTCTTGGAGGACCCGTCGTGTTGTTTTTGTGCTAGCAGTGTTTGTGAGTGCGACATTTAGTTCTGCAGTGACTTTTACTTCTGTTGCCCTCTTATTTTTCATTATGTCTTTAATGGCAGTTCCTCACGATCATACAACACACATTTTCGTCCGCGTAGTGACGTAGCGGATGATGTTTCTCCGCTTTCCCTTACACAGCTCAAATCTTCGATACCGTGGCTCTTGAAACGCGAAACATTTCGGTTATCTTTGTCAGGGAAACACACGCCATAGGAGCACCAACAATTTGCCCGCGTCCGAATTCACTTAGCTGTGATATAATGCACTCAAACTATACGGAACACCGTTCCGACCACGGCCGACACTTGCAACGTATTGATAACATTGCACATACTCCGTTCCTGATAATACAGCGCAACCTGCAGGCTAGGCTAGTATGTGCATTTATAGTGTACATTTCCAGCGGAGTTTCCATATTTTTTCCAGCCTCTCTATGTAAGCGCGGTTGTGTACGTCGGATGACTGTAATAGTAAAATGTTTCAGAGATAACTACGTTGTTGCGACACAAAAATGTAGTGACTTACATTTCGATTGTGATATCGATGTCAAACTTTAAACTGGTCTCCCATAGCCTGTATCTCATATTTTAGGAAAATTGCGTGTTTATTTTGTATCGCCCGCACAACATACCTTGTGTGCAGTGAAATTTCTAGGGAACAATCCACTCTATGGCGAGGAACTTCATATTGAACTTGCCTACAGATAATTTTCTTTTCATTGTCATCAAATTCATAGCCTTTCAGTTCCAAAAGGTTCAAGGAACTGGGTGCTGTTAGGAGAGATATGACAAGCTCTTGTCTCAGGCTGGAAAATTTTGATTCGTTACGCAATTATAAATTCAAGAAGGATCCATCTCGTTATTTCAGGTGAAGACAATTACATATGTAAATTTAAGTGCGTTTCTTCTTCAACTTTGTGAAAAAATAATTATCTGTCGGCATTGTAACTGAGATGTCAGCAACTGGATAGCAGATAGTTGGTAAAAATGGTCATTTGGTCGTTGTGGAGTGGGTGGAAACGAGATTGAGCAGTCGTCAGACATAAAAGCCAACTCCTCCCGAAGCTTGTTGTAAATTATCGATGGAAGCCGCTGGTGAAATCTTCCTTCCTCTGGTTTTTTGTGATTGTTATCCAGATGGATGAACTGAATATTGAAAGAAAGAGCTGCAAAACGACAACGTCATAGAAATGCTCAGCGCCATCGAGAGACAGTGTAAGGAAGGCGGCTTTGTGCCTTACTCTCAAAATAATTCGGCGGCTCTAGATTTTGTGTGTACGTGTGTGTGTGTGTGTGTGTGTGTGTGTGTGTGTGTGTGTGTGGATTAGGGGAGGGCGGAGGGAAGAAACGTATACTTCTTCCGGCACATGCTTGACCTAATGTAAGAAATAAAGAAAAGTAAGAAAAACGGAGGCGGAAGTGTCGCAAGTAATGATATATGAAATCTAGAGTCCACATTCTTTGACCGTTACATCTTAAAGACATGTGTTGGCCTTGTTTACCCGCTTTGGACTACCTTAACAAATCTGACTTAATAATGGAGTAACAATCTCTAGCATTGTACTTCATAATGGCATAGAAGCCGAAATCTGAATAGTACAAAAGATAAATATTATAATACACAGTGAAATGGCGATTTACTCTTTCAAAAAGTATTACATGACTGTGGCTCAACGTCATCAAGAAAGTTTTGAATAAAGCTGGTTCAATGCAGTTTATCTCCTAACATGTAGTTCTAGTTTCTTATCAAAGGCACATTTGCTTATCATGCAAATGTGAAAGCCAAGTAAGACGTAAGCAATAAGAAGGTGACGACTTTCTTGTGTTGAGCATGTTCCCTTTCCGCAGTACATTTAATTTTCAAGTTAACTATAGGATTAATTTACTTCTTTTACAATTGAATTGTACATATAAACCTCGTTTATTGTAATAAATAGTGTTTGTTGCATATTTCTGAATAATAGTTGACGTTTAGCGTGATTGCATTACTCAGTTTACTTCATAACGAGATGCCTTTATTGGAGGCGATGATGTGAATGAATTCCATAACTGAATCTTGTCTTGAGGGATATGCCTACGTGCTCCGTGTAATTATTGTAATCTTCTCTTGGCAGTCACTACGGGAGCTATTCTTGGAGGTATGCAGAGTATTTCTAAATTCCTCTGTAGCGTTTTTTGACGCCTTTCTTCGAGCATTTGCCAGTTCAGGTTTTCATCATCTGCAATAGTATCACGTGAGCCAAACAAACGTGCGACCATTCGCATGGCCCTTCTTTCTATATCTCTCTCACTTGGTGTGGATACCACACACTCAAGCAGTGTTGTAGGTTGGGTCACATTAGTGTGTTGCAACAAATTTCCTTTGCAGTCTCACAGCATTTTCAAGGTCCTACCAGTAAAGCGAAGTTTGCCACCTGCTTTACCTACATGTGAACCTATTGGTTCGTTCCACCTCTTATACCTACAAATCCCATTCCCATGTATTTGTATGAGATGAGTGACTAATTTACGTTGTAGTCACAGCATGCTATGCTTTTGCACAGCTTAGAGTGCACAATTTTACATTTCTCGACTTTACAGCAAGCAGCAAATCTTTGCATCACTTTGAAACTGTTTCAAGGTATGATTCGACATTTGTGTGATTTTTATTAGGCACTATTTCAATTTAGATAACTGCTTCGTCAACAGAACACTCAGCGTTTATATTAATAGTGAACTTTCGGGTGCTCAGCCAGTTGTTTTTTCAATTTTATTCACAGTATTTCGACGAACGACACAGCTTCTTCAGCTGATGCGACTTTTCCTGCTACTTGTAATCACTGGCTGGGCTCCAACCGGACTGTGAACTATTGTTAGTCTCACGCCGGTATTTATAGCTAAGTTCGATTCCTGACTCCACTGCGGCTTTTGATGTTTTTTTGTTTTACAGAGCGCGCATTGATACCCCGTGAAATGCAAGCATCCTATGTTTTATCCAACTCGGATGGATGTGCCGGTCAGCGAGATTTCACTAAATTGGCTTCCTGACCCCAAGCGTTATTGAAACTGAAAACCCCACTCCTTTTTATTTTGTTTCCTCACATCCCTATTTCGATAGGCTCTCTAAGAATGTTGTTCCGGAAATTTGCCTTTTGCACCACGATACTCATATCATCGTATATGACTTCATGAGGCAGTGCTGGGTGGCAGCTGATTTTAGGCGAGCGTTTCGCTGATGTTCCTTGCATCTGTCCTCGACAGTTCTGATGGTCTGCCCAACATAAGACACGCCACACTCGCGTGGAATGCGATACACACCCGGCTTTCAGAGACCTATATCGCCTTTAACATTGCAAAGAAAACTTTTTGTCTTAGTTGAAGGGAGTGAAATACTCTGGATGCCATATTTCCGTAGGAGGCTGCCGATGTTCCCAGATACTGGGCCAGGATAAGGCAGATAAGCGGTTTTTGGCTTCTTTTCTTCCGTCTCAGTCTCAACGTCTCTGTCTGGTGTTCTTGATTTTTGACTGCATCGCCCGTTCACTTTGATGTAAGAGTGCGCATCCCTTCGGAAGACCCGTCGTAGGTATTGTAATTCTTCGACAAGTCTCTGAAAGTGTTCGAGCCCTATGGACCACAACCTTAAGCACGGAATTTGTTTATGACGGACGGTGATGGGTCGAGGCGTGGAGTCAAGAGGTCAGTGTGCGCAGATTTTCTGTCCGTGAGCGACACGTCTGTCGTGGGGCCACAGGGAGCGGACAAGCTTCAAGAGATTCTGAAACTTTTAAACTCTTTCCACCGTAATATAAAATTCACGTTAGAACTTGAAAAAGAGAGGCAATGATCTTTAGTCTTCGTTTTATTTAGGAGATCCCTCGGACGCTGTGAATATAGAAAACTTGCACACTAACCTCTGTCTCATCACATAGGATTCCGATGCTAAAGACTGAGGGCGGTAGAGCACGAACACTTTCAGACAAAGAGAGTCTCGTCGCAGAATTGAAACGTTAACGGCTGGTCTTCCGAATGAATGAGTACTCAGAGCATTAAACTGAACTGGCGGTACTGTCAGAAACAAGAACGTCTGAGAAGGAGTTTGGGACTGAGACCGAGGAAGAGTTTGGGACTGGGACCGAGGGAGAGAAACCGAAAATCGCTTATTGCCTTACGTCGGGCCAATATCCGGAAAGATCGCAATACTCCTACGAAGATATGGCATACAGTGTATTTCGTTCCCTTCAACTAAGATAAAATTTATTCTTTGTAATGTTAAAGCCGATCTGGGTCTCTGAAAGCATATAGATAGACTACTTTCATTGGATAGACTCGACAGATTTGCAAGGAACATTAGCGATAAACCCAACGGAAACAGTTAGGCAGATAGGTTGTCACTGAGCACTACCTCGAAACTAATCATGAAATCAAATACGATGTGACTCGAATCGCAAAGTTCCACGGGACTGGAAGAAGGTGCAAGTCATACCAATCTATAAAAAGGGTAGAAAATCGGATGCACAGAATTATCAACCAATTTCACTGACATCGATTCGTTGTAGAATCATGTGTTCAGATATAATGATCTTTCTAGACTCTGAGAAGCTCATCTGCAGAAACCAGTACGATTTTAGGAAACAGCGGTCATGCGAGACACAGTTGGCCCTCTTTGTGTATGATATACAACAGGCTCTAGATACCGGCTCCCAGGTTGATGCCATATTCCTCGACTTTCGAAAGGCGTTCGACTCAGTTCCGCACTGTCGCTTGCTCCAAAAAAGTACGTGCTTACGGTCTATCCGATGACATATGCGGTTGGACAGAAAGTTTTCCAGCAGACAGAGAGCAGTACGTCGTCCTGAATGGGGAGACTTTAACAGAAATAAGCGTGACATCAGGTGTGCCCGAGGGCAGCGTAATTGGTCCGCTGCTTTTTACGGTTTACATAAACGATCTGGTTGATGGTATTGACAGCTGCATTAGACTGCTTGCCGATGATGCTGTAGTCTACTGGAAAGTAGAATCACACGAAAGTTGTGAACAAATCAATGAGATTTGCAGAAAGTAAATGCATGGTGTAATGGCTAGCGGTTATGTCTGAATATTAGTTTAAGTGTAACCTGCTGCGTATAACAGAGCGAAAATCCCCATTAATGTACGTGTACTAAATAAACGCCCAGTCTTTTGAAGTGGTAACATCCGCCAAGTATCTGGATGTGACTATTCGAAATGATATCAAATGGAACGATCGGATTACACAAGTACCGGGTAAGGTGAACTCTAGATTGCGGTTTATTGGTAGAGGCCTAAATCGATGCAGTCCTTCAACATAGGAAATTGCTTACAATACTTTAGTGCGTCCAATCTTAGAGTATTGTTCCTCTGTATGGGACCCTTTCCAGTTGGGTCTGATTCAGTAGATTGAGAAGGTCCAAAGAAGAGCGGCAAGATTCGTTACTGGTGCAGCCATCGCGAGATAGAAAGTTTGAAGTGGGAAACATTTGCAGATAGACGGAGGGGGCTGCTCACTAAATTCCAAAAACCGATCTTCGCCGAGAATGTAGAACATAAATTATTACCATCGACTTTCATATCTCACAATGATCACCATTCAAAGGTAAGGGAAATTAGAGCTCGTACTGAGGCGTTCAGACAGTGGTTTTTCCCTCGCGCGATCCGCGAGTGGAACAGAGGGGGGGAAATATGGCTTTGGCGCGAATAGTGCCCTCCGCCACACACGGCTTGGTGGCTAGCGGAGTACATATGTAGATGTAGATGTAGTGCAACGCCAAGTTTCTGGGACAGAAAAATTGAGGAGGCTATTGAAATAAAGATGTCATAAACTGTGATAAACAAGGTTGGAGGTTTCAATTTAAATAACGCTTGGGATCCGGCAGTTAATTTATTGAAATCTCGCCGACCGCCAGATCCATCAGAGTTGGAAAACGCGGTGGGAAGTTAGATTTCAGGGAGCGTCAGCGCGTGCTCAGTAAAACAAAAGAACATCGAAGGGCACAGTGGACGTCGGGAATCGAACTAGGTTATAAACAGCGGCGTGAGACCAATAACAGCTCGCAGTCCGGTTGGAGTCCAGGCAGCGAGCACACATGACAGCAAAACTGGCAGCACGGTCGTGAAAATAGTGTGCAGAAAGTGGAAAGAACTCGGCTGAACACCCAGAAGATCACTATTAATCAATCACGCCGAGAAAACCTGTCAAATTATTGATACTATCTTTCAGAAGTTCTCAACACATTATCATGAGACACGCATGAAGTTACTTCTAATTGTATCGATGCCTCTCGATCCAGAAAATCATGCTGCGACCTCCCCAGAAATCCTCAACCCAATCACAAGTTTTGTGTAATATCGTACTTTTGTTAACAAATGTTGACATGGCCCTGAATTAAAGCTTTTCGGAAGTGAACAAGCTCGACTGCCGGTTATATTACGAAGAAAGCGCGAGTTGAGTTTCGCATGACCTGTGTTTTCAGAATCTACGCTAGGTGGTATAAAAGGGCTTATCGCTTTTGAGATACCGAATTTTGTACTAGATTATGTAGAGGAGTACGGGTAGTTGTTCGACCCGTGTACCTTCGCCGAACATAGTGGCGTCGTGGCTACTGCTTCTGGAGCATTTTGTGTCACCCGACACGCGCCATGCGGAGTACAGACGCAGCGGCGTGTAGCCAGGGCTCAGTGAAGGTCTGTGGCCACGGAAGGGACTGGGTGCGATGAGCCCAGCTGGCCTGCTGGGACTCCGCTGCGCTGAAAGCCGTCGCAGGAGGCCAGCAGAGGCGGAGGGCGGCAGCCAGCTCTGCGGCGCGCGGAGATTATCGGCGGCGCGCACGGGCCGTATGCGCGGTCACGTCCGCCCAGTTCCGGCCCAGGCCGGGGCTCGTGGGCGGCGCCGACCACCGTGGGCGGCGGTGGCTCACGGCGGCGGCGCCGACAGCCACGCCGGAATTAATGCGCGCGCTTTCGGATCGCGGCTGGGTGGCTCTGCCGCAGTGCCGGCGGATCTCCATGCTAACGCAGTCCGCGGACGACACGTTCTGCCGGCTTTCGCTGCCGCACTCTTTCCCCGCAAGCCGTATAACAGCCTCAGGCTGCAGTTTGCTCCACAGCATACATGTCACAACACGACGCAGTCGAAGAATGCAGCCTCGAATCTGTAAAGCCCGAGCCGGCCGCTGGTGGCCGAGCGGTTGTAGGCGCTTCAGGCTAGAACCGCGTGACCGCTACGGTCGCAGGTTCGAATCCTGCTTTGGGCATGGATGTGTGTGATGTTTTTAGGTTAGTTAGGTTTAAGTAGTTCTAAGTTCTAGGGGACTGATGACCTGAGATGTTAAGTCCCATAGTGCTTAGAGCCAATTTTTTTTAAGTCCGAACGCTCAGATGCGGGTCCCAGGGTTCGATTTTGCTGAGTATCACAGTTCCTGACTGTCTGTCCCCCAACCTCCCTCCCAAACACCACTCCAATACATCTTACCGTCCGTCACCTCTCACAACCTGCCACCTGCGTCTAACATCTTAATAATCATTATTGCCAAGAACCGGAGCTGGCGACTAGGTCAATCGTGTTAATCGATTAAATCCTTTCGCACAAAACTTTAAGTGGTCTCAAATTAATGCTCAGCTAATGGCACCATTTATATCTCCATCGTTGGGATTATACGTGCAAAAATAGCCACCGCCTTTCGCATTTCGCTTCCGAAAACAGCCAGCCTTAAGGGGGGGAACGGTCATAAAATTGAGCTAAAAGTGTCAATTTTCAATTTATTTTTTATTTATTAGTAGAACTCATGGACAGTAAGCTCTCAAAGTTACAATGATGAAATCGAATCCGAAGTACCTGAAAAATAATTAAATGTGTGACGTCATCTTCTGGTTACGCCCACTTATTGAGCCAACACTTCAGTACTAGCTCTGTGAACAACGATTCAGTAGACTACATTCACAAGGGGAGGCTTCCAAATTGTATCTTGGGTGTTATGAAGCCCTCTTACAGGTTTCTGGTCGGTCCCCAACTTCTAAAAATGTGCGTTCATGGCTAAACACAGAATCCAAATGACTCTCTAAATTCACTCATATGGGAAAGACGCCTTAAAACTATATTTTCATTTGCCATAGTTGTCACAATCGCAACTTATGATAAAGTTCTTGTATTTAATGATGGGAACGTAGAAAGGTTGAAGCGATGTGACACAATTGGCCTTAAGATAGGAAATTTCACTCAAAATATAGTGTGGAAATTAAATTTACATCGCCTCCCTTCAGCCGAAAAGCCGGCCGAAGTGGCCGAGCGGTTCTACGCGCTACAGTCTGGAACCGCGCGACCGCTACGGTTGCAGGTTCGAATCCTGCCTTGGGCGTGGATGTGTGTGATGTCTTTAGGTTAGTTAGATTTAAGTAGTTCTAAGTTCTAGGGGACTGATGACATCAGAGCGACTGGATTTTTTTTGCAGCCGAAAAGCCAGTTAAAGACCTCGTAAAGGAAAGACGGCAGGAAACAAGAGACCAAATGAGGACCCTTGAAGGGATAGAGGATTTCACTACAAATCTAAGTGCTTCTGAAGAGATGACATAATAAAAAACGTTAGATTTTAACTTTAAACAGCATTTCCGTAAAATTCCTTTTTTTATGTTAATGTATATTTTATGTGAATCTATGAAGAACAGATTATGAAATTCTGTACACTTATTTCTGTAAACCCTATAAATGCTGGTGTTGGACTGCGAAGGGGGAGATTCGTGGACAAATCTCTTCCGCGCTCCATAACTTTTTTCCACAGAAGTATGTACTTCCGTCCGGTCATTGACTTTTCTAGAGGGTGTATTAAGATTTGTGTCTGTGTTGTGGTGCAACGTCCTCTTGCAACATCGAGAAGTTGGGAACGTAACTCCAGACGTACGTATCTCCTATTTCTTCTACCTAAGTACTGTACGTTATGATTCTTACGTTCCCTTTTGGAAGTTTTGGCTCTTGAATCCCTTTGTTGTAACGTATTTCAAACCCATTTAGTTAATTTTTTTTACCCCGCCTGGAAGGCGGTGCGTGGGTCTGCAAAATAGGCCGAATGAAGGAAGCGAATAGGAGCAGGTGAGGTAAAGCACTTCGGTACTGGAAGTAAAGTTAATGCATCTTTACTGGTGTATAAACATATACAAACATACGACGTAACTTGTGTCTGATGAGCACGTAGGTGTGCAGCCGAAGTCCAGGTCTACGCAAATGCAAGTCTAAATAACAAGTTAATCTGAAGCGATGTTTTCAGGCCGTCTGCTCTTGATGAAATGGGTCGAAAGCACAGCGGCGCTCGTTGAGCTTCACAGCGTCGGCTGGAGGGCGCTGATGTCGGCATAGTTCTTCCGCTCTCGTAGTGCCAACCTACGAGCGTGCACCTACGCTGTGGCATCGGAACTATCGATACCACAGTTTTCATTTCTGTGGGAGGTCTCTGTGGCATTCGACTGCTCTCACCATTCATCACGTTTACTTGCGACGGTAATATTCTTATCACATAACTCATATTCTATAGCCAATGTATAATATGACACTTGCCAAATCTACAAAAGGAGAACGGGCACGTCAGTGACCGGACCTAATGTTCATAATCATGCGCAAAAAAAAAAAAAAATAAAAAAAAAATAGAGCACATTGCATGGGGGCTTAATTAATATAAAATGCAAATAATTTTAATTTTTTGCTTTAGTAGCTGTCTGTCCGATTACGAAGTCTCGTAAACGGTTGGCCCTGACTAGTTTTTGTTACGCAATCTGACTGCATAGAACAACAACAAAGAATGTAATGGAAATTTTCATTAACACAATTAATTAATTAAGTCCCCAGCAACTATAAAACCTACGAAACCAAAGCACAAGTATAACTGTTCTGTGTGTGGAAGTATGACTCAACGTACGCATCTGGCACGGTTCTTCTCCAACAACACAAGAAATTTTAAATATCATTTATACTGAATTAATTAAAGGAAATAGAAATACCATAATAACTCAAGAAAACCAGAATTACACTCTAATACAAGAACACAAGCCAGATGCTTTGTTGACTGAACCTGTAATGACGCATTATTTAAAACATGGAAATAATGAAAAAAAAAACACGGAATATTTTACCTTCATATATATTGACGAAAAGCACTCTGATCACTACAATATTTCCATTCGAATAACATCTGCTGTCTAGCCCATCAAACAACTGCATAAAACATGGAACAAGCACTCCGTACTACAACATCTCGACAAGCACACTCCACCACGACCTCTCGACAGGAACTGACTACTACGAGTCCTCGACAGGCACTGCCCACTATGACATCTCAATAATCACTGCCAGTGGAGGCGGCGGAACAATACTCTCTAGCGCGATCTCTGGCGCTGTGGCTCAGTGTAGCCACCTTTCATATGCCCTTCCTCCATGGGCTAGAATTTGATGGTACTTTTGCCAGCATTGGTGGTGAAAATACCACCAAATTCGTCAAAAAAATACAGACAAAAATAAAAGATAATATTAATACGTAAATATCATATAACTAGATAAAATTTTGGCTTTGCACTGACCTTTCAATAACCTAATATATAAAATACAGTAAGCAATACAAATTCTTTCATACATGTGACTTTACATAATAGTTTACACAAGTATTATGTGGTTAAACAGTTCAATCAATAGCGTCAGCAATGACGAATATGGGCAGGTAAGAGTCTCATAACTTTTCACAAACAGTAATACACAAAAAAATCAGTTTATACAAATATTCACATAAACGTTTTCCATAGCTCAAGAAACAAGTAGTTGACAGTTCCAGCAGTAGCACCTAGCAATGGTCAACAGGTGCAAAAACCAACAAGTGACATTTTTTCAGTAGAAACAGTCCATCAGTGGCACCCAGTAATGTTGAATAGGTGCAGACACCAACAAGTAACACCATTTCAGTATAAGCAGTTCCATCAGTGGCACCAGCAATGTTGAACAGGTGCAGATATCAACAGGTGACATCTTTTCAGTAGAAGCAGTCCATCAGTGGCACCCAGTAATGTTGAATAGGTGCAGACACCAACAAGTAACACCATTTCAGTATAAGCAGTTCCATTAGTGGCACCAGCAATGTTGAACAGGTGCAGACATCAACAGGTGACATCTTTTCAGTAGAAACAGTCCATCAGTGGCACCCATCAATGTTGAGCAGGTGCAGACAGCAACAAGTGACATCATTTCAGTAGAAACAGTCCATCAGTGGCACCCATCAGTGTTGAGCAGGTGCAGATAGCAACAAGTGACATCATTTCAGTAGAAACAGACCATCAGTGGCACCCAGCAATGTTGAACAGGTGCAGACATCAACAGGTGACATCTTTTCAGTAGAAGCAGTCCATCAGTGGCACCAGTAATGTTGAACAGGTGCAGATATCAACAGGTGACATCTTTTCAGTAGAAGCAGTCCATCAGTGGCACCCAGCAATGTTGAGCAGGTGCAGACATCAACAGATGACATCTTTTCACTAGAAGCAGTCCATCAGTGGCACCCAGCAATGTTGAGCAGGTGCAGACCGCAGTCCATAATATTCACTTTCACTAATCACACTGTTCATCAGCAGAAATTAAACATGTCCTAGTGGCACCAATCATGTAGAAAAAGTGCAAGTAACAGTCCATAATATTCACTATCACTAATCACACAGTTCTTCAGCAGAAATTAAACATGTCCAGGTGGCATCCACCATGTTGAATAAGTGCAGGTAACAGTCCATAATATTCACTATCACTAATGAGACAGTTCAGTCATGAACCATAGTTTGAGTGCACACACAATTAACAAAATTATTATCAATGCTCTTACACTAAACATACAAATCATAATAAACGCACAAATGATATCAGGTAGTTGTCATATTAACTATTACAATACACAAATAGCAGTAAACCTATAATATTTATGGGTGTCAGTGCAAGCCACAACAAACAAGTAAAATAATATTTAGGAGATAGGTTGGGATCACTTCTCTGGGATTATAAAAGGAAAACACACAAAACACACTCACTCATCTTTCATCCACATTTAGTGCTACTGTGTAGTTGAATAGTGTTAACTGTGTAAATGCAATTCTGTCAAAATTTTATGTTCATCATGTGTATCAAGTAGTAGTGGCAGCAATGTATAACAGTCAATAATAGTTAGTCAACGTCATAGTCATCATGTCAAGACCAATGTTTGCCAAGCCAAATCAAATGTACGGTTGCTGAACAACTGTCAGTGAGCCAAGATATGCAATTACTTCCTCTCTCCAAAAAAAAGTATGTACTGCTTATTGATTTAAGAAAGTGTGTGTAGACAATCTTCCTTCCACTTTAGTGTTCTAGTCTGCCATCTTCATCCTCCTTGTTCCATATAAACCAACAAAAAAAAATATGCTCCTCACTTACTTTACCTCTTATCCACGAAACTCCAATAATCATCAGCCCTCTTATCCACCAAAACTCCAATAATCATCAGCATCACATAGTGTCAATACTTCAATAATATCTCTTACGTCGATACATATAAACCCTATCATCAATATCATTTACCTTACCTCTTGTCCACGAAAACTCCAATAATCATCAACTTCACATAATCTCAATAATACCTCAATAATACCTCAGCAATACGTCGATACATATAAACCTTAGCACCAATATCATTTCACTTCCATAACAACTCTTTCCTCCAGTCAGTCTCCTCGAACAAGTACAGACAACATCCTAGTGCAAACTTCAATTCGGCATCCCATACAATCTGAAGACACAGTGTCCACACACAACCTCTGTGTAATCCATCTGACCCAAATCTTCTACTCATTATAAATTATAAGATACATTTTGGTTCCTTGTCCATCATTAAATAAAAGAAATGCATACATGCCCTCTAACAGACTTTAGTTTAAATAACTTTCAGTAAGTAAGTACGATTACGAAGTGTTAATGATCATAATATTTCACAGTGTGTACACCATTTCAAGAATCATGGCAGAAACAAACATGTGTAGTATTTTTTGTGTCGAGTGTCACTTCCTATTTCAATTACTCACGAAGAATGCAGTGTAATAACTGTCAATGGTCTAACCTAGTGTTGGTATGTCATGTCGTTAGCTTCCTTCCTATTAGCATAAATTTATACAGCTTCCATATAACCTCCAGCTCATGTGACTTGTATGACGTTTCTTGTACTCATGATGTTCGTCGAACTACTGCAGTTCATTTTCTTATCTTAAAAATATAAGGCACTGAGCATAAGCTAAACAATCAATAGCGAGTAAATATACCAGTAGAGAACAGAATGTCAACAAATCGACGTAGCACAATCCCTACAACGAGGCTCTGCCAAGCGAACAATCTATAATTAATACCATAGTGTGACCTAAACTCCATGTTCGCACACAGTGTATCAGCATTTCTATACACCAAATTAAAGAGTACTTATGACAACAAAAGGAAATGTGTTAATATGCAATCCATACGCAAAGCAGCAAATATGTATCTTACATAATAAACAGGTCATTATCATCATATCAGCATAAGCAAATAAATGTACATATGTAACCTTAATAAGTAAATATGAAGGCGCAAGCAGATAAATCACAAAGTATATCTTACATACATAACCACAGTCAGCACAATTAATCAGTTGACAATTACAATTTAAATAAATAAGCACAGCAGGCAAATAATTAAAAAAATATGACATCAGTGAAAAGGCATAGCAGCCAAGCGATGCATAATATACATAAGTAACAACACTGTTCATTAATCAATAATTGTCAAAATCAGTAAATGTACGCAAACACGTCGCTTCACAAGTAAATTCATAGAACATAAAATTTAGCACAAAGTATAAGTCACGTAATCGCGAGCAGCAATTACGTCTAAAGTACGTACCTAAGTGGAAATGTTACCTGAAAAATAGACTCAATTAATCGTTACCTTTTTGGTTTTTTACTTCTTTTTTTTTCGAAATTACATTCTTCCTGAAATTTTCTCCATAGCAAGTCCTCTTAACGTCGGACACACAGAATTTACCTGAAGGTCTTAAATACTTTACACAACCGTATCCTGAAAAATACTGAACGTTAATAACATAATTTATAAAGTCACCATAGCTTTATACAGAATTTATTCAGAGAATTTAGACTGTGTATTTGTTTACGGCTGTCAGTGCATTCGCACTGAGCGCTCGATCAGCTGTAGGCGCGTGACGTAGGAAGTAATTGTTTGCGGTCAACGACTGCCTTGTGCGGCGCGCAGACTGACTGTTGCTTTGAGTATGTGCCGCCGCCAAAACACAGCGCGGTATCCTTGTATTCTCTGCATGTTTACTTGTAGCTGTTAGTTTCTCTAAAGTATGTCATTCCACAATAATTTTAACGTTTGATATATGATGTGTTCCTTTAGAGCGTCGTGATTTAAAAGTTTCTACTTCAACAGTGTTATCATGAATGATTTTGCGAACTCTATATGGACCGTTATAAAGTAGAAAAAATTTGCGACAAAAGCCTTTTCCTTTATGAGACAAACGGTGAGACTTAATTAACACCTTTTGACCAACTGACAAAATTTTTAAACGACCAGGACGTTTAGCTGATTTCTCTCTTCTAGCAGCCGCAGATGCAATATTTTGTAGAGCCAGGTTGACAATTTCAGAATGCCGCAGTTACCGTGAAGGTGGAAAAGGAACGATTTCAGAAATGCGATTTGTCGGTGCTTTATTTTTTAATATCAATATCGGCGGTAAAGAAGTTGAATCATTAGGGAGTTCATTCAGAATGTTTTGAAAAATATGAAGATACTGATCCCACGTTCTGTGATTCTGATGACAATAAAGGCGACACAATTTATTGATTTCCTTCATACATCTCTCTGAAGCGTTAGATTGAGGGTGAAAAAGTGAAATGAAAATTGGTTTAATCTTACGACGCCGTAGAGTACGAAGCCAAAATTTAGAGCGAAACTGTGATCCATTATCTGATATAACCTTATCAACATAACCCACTTCTTTAAGAAAATGTTTGATGAAAGCGTTAGATACTGAACGAGCTGTTGCTTTGCGTAAAGGTGTAAAACACACATATTTTGATGTCAGTTCCACTGCTACGAAAATGTACGCAAAACCATTAGTAGAACGAACCACTGGACCGAACAAATCGACTGCAGCCATGTTCTTTAATTTCGCTGGAATGATAGGAAACAACGGTGCTCTGTGAGAAATCGTTGGCGGCTTAGCCTTTTGACATAATTTGCATTTGGCAAGAACAGATCGAATACGTTTTCCATATTACTGAAGTAGCAATTTTCTCGTAATTTATGAAAGCATTTTCTGGGACCAAAGTGTGCATAACTGAAATGTGTGTACCAAATCAATTTATTGACCCACTCATCAGGAATACAAACTAGCCAAACAGAGCTGTCGACCTATTTTCGTTTAAAAAGAACTTTCCAGATAGTTCGCAAAAACGAGATGTGGCCAAATTGTCCAATCTAACAAAGCGTCTAAGAAAATTACAAACACCAAGGAAACTACGAACATCACGTTTTGTAGTAGGAACAGCATAATTACGAATAGCGTTTAGCTTCTCTGGATCAGGAAGAATACCTTCTGTAGAAATAATGTGACCGAGAAATTTCACCTGAGAACGACCAAATTCAGATTTTTCCAAGTTCTCTGTAAGGCCAACTCTTGCAAAAATACGTAATAAGTAATCCAAAATTTTGTTGTGCTCACTCCAAGAATGTTTATCAATAAGAATGTCCTCAACATATGAAATAATATTGTCACGAAGATAAACAGGTAAAATTTCATTTAAATTACGAATGAATGCTGCAGAAAATATAGTAAGTCCAAACGGTAATTTCCAAAGTCACTTTTGGGTAAAACAGTCAAATCCGGTTATTTTTTACCTACTGTCTAGGTAGATGGATAGTAGAAGAATTGTTTTTTATAGATGCAAAGAATAGTGAAAGAGTAGGCAGCGGTGCAGAAAACTAAAAAGGGAAATAGCACCACTACAGCTCGGGGCCCTGTGAACGCTACGGCACATATTCACTTAGTGTAGTGAATCCCCTGAGGACTTTAATAGCTGCACTTAAATTTCAGTTTGTGACTTAGTGGCACATCTGGCGGAAGTGCGTACGTAAATTGATCTAACCATGAACATGGATGTATCTCATTCTTAGAATTACGAAAGATCTTAAATTTCCGAACAGTCAAAAAGTGTTTATAGTCAAAGTTTTCGCCTCGTGGCGACAAAGACCTACCGCGTCTGTCCCAGTTTGAATGTCGATTATTGTCAAGTTCGCGCGCCTGGCGCTCTCTTGTTGCATCCCGTAAATGAAACAAATTATTTTCTTCAAACCCCTCTGCTATCTGTGATTCCAAATTTCTTTTGCTGTCTTTTCCTACAATTTCCCCTTCAATTTGTTTGACTTGCTTTCGTAATGCCTCAACTTCCCTTTTAACACGTTCATTAAATTTTCCCTGATTTTCAACATGCTTATTTATGTTCTGGTACTCTTCGGTTTCTGCAAATGGTAATGGAGCTGTATCATCCGACTCTCTGTCCCCATGTAAACTAAGATTTGTCAATTTATCTGAAATCTCCTCAACTCTATCCAATAAGTTTACGTCTTCCGTAAGTGTCGCGACTCGGGTTTCGGTATTGTCACACTTAGTAGTTGCCTGTTCACACTGTTGCGTTAAGTCATTTGGTACGGATTCCTCGATTCTTTCAAATACTTCTTCCTTATTGTGCGCACGTTGTAAATTTAACTCTGAAAATTTTTGAACTATCACGCGATCTTTTTTTTCCTGTTCCCTGCCCTGTTCCTCTTGTCTGATTTCTGTTGAAATTAAGCTGTTATTGTGAGCCTTCAAAATCGGTTGTACTTCTTCTCTAATTTCTTTATTCGATTCGTCTTTCATGTATTTGAAACATGTCCCTGTTCGTGAGCCTAACTGTGTTTCCATTGTTCCCATATCAGTTTCTAATTCAGATCGTAACTGTGATCCCACTGCTTTCATCTCGGTTATAATTGTTCCTATTTTTGAGCATAACCGTGTTGTCATTGTTTTTAATTCAGATCCTAACCGTGTTTCCATTTTTAATATAGCACTCATCAACTGCTCCATAGTAACTGATTCGAAACTCCTTTCGCCCCTAACATTTCCCGCAAAACCAGTTTCCTTCGTCATAGCTGTAAAGCTATCTGTGTTCGATACTATTTCAGAATCTTCTATCGTTAATCTCGTATTCTGTGAGTTTCCTGATTGAGAAAAATTTTGAAATGGTTCCGGACTATTTCCCCGACTTATTAAATTGTTTTCCACTTCATTATTCACCATACTGTTGTCCTGTGTTGGCGAGTTCGCCATGTAAACAATTTCGTCATTCTGACTATCCATCATTTTTGACTTTTTCATTGATCGCGTAATCATTTACAAAATATACAAAACTCGTCACTATATGAAAATTACACACAATGACGCTTTACCTCCAACAATACCATTCACACGAAATGTTTCCCTCAAACACGATTAATCGAACAATTGAAATACACTCCTGGAAATGGAAAAAAGAACACATTGACACCGGTGTGTCGGGCCCACCATACTTGCTCCGGACACTGCGAGAGGGCTGTACAAGCAATGATCACACGCACGGCACAGCGGACACACCAGGAACCGCGGTGTTGGTCGTCGAATGGCGCTAGCTGCGCAGCATTTGTGCACCGCCGCCGTCAGTGTCAGCCAGTTTGCCGTGGCATACGGAGCTCCATCGCAGTCTTTAACACTGGTAGCATGCCGCGACAACGTGGACGTGAACCGTATGTGCAGTTGACGGACTTTGAGCGAGGGCGTATAGTGGGCATGCGGGAGGCCGGGTGGACGTACCGCCGAATTGCTCAACACGTGGGGCGTGAGGTCTCCACAGTACATCGATGTTGTCGCCAGTGGTCGGCGGAAGGTGCACGTGCCCGTCGACCTGGGACCGGACCGCAGCGACGCACGGATGCACGCCAAGACCGTAGGATCCTACGCAGTGCCGTAGGGGACCGCACCGCCACTTACCAGCAAATTAGGGACACTGTTGCTCCTGGGGTATCGGCGAGGACCATTCGCAACCGTCTCCATGAAGCTGGGCTACGGTCCCGCACACCGTTAGGCCGTCTTCCGCTCACGCCCCAACATCGTGCAGCCCGCCTCCAGTGGTGTCGCGACAGGGACGAATGGAGACGTGTCGTCTTCAGCGATGAGAGTCGCTTCTACCTTGGTGCCAATGATGGTCGTATGCGTGTTTGGCGCCGTGCAGGTGAGCGCCACAATCAGGACTGCATACGACCGAGGCACACAGGGCCAACACCCGGCATCATGGTGTGGGGAGCGATCTCCTACACTGGCCGTACACCACTGGTGATCGTCGAGGGGACACTGAATAGTGCACGGTACATCCAAACCGTCATAGAACCCATCGTTCTACCATTCCTAGACCGGCAAGGGAACTTGCTGTTCCAACAGGACAATGCACGTCCGCATGTATCCCGTGCCACCCAACGTGCTCTAGAAGGTGTAAGTCAACTACCCTGGCCAGCAAGATCTCCGGATCTGTCCCCCATTGAGCATGTTTGGGACTGGATGAAGCGTCGTCTCACGCGGCCTGCACGTCCAGCACGAACGCTGGTCCAACTGAGGCACCAGGTGGAAATGGCATGGCAAGCCGTTCCACAGGACCACATCCAGCATCTCTACGATCGTCTCCATGGGAGAATAGCAGCCTGCATTGCTGCGAAAGGTGGATATACACTGTACTAGTGCCGACATTGTGCATGCTCTGTTGCCTGTGTCTATGTGCCTGTGGTTCTTTCAGTGTGATCATGTGATGTATCTGACCCCAGGAAAGTGTCAATAAAGTTTCCCCTTCCTGGGACAATGAATTCACGGTGTTCTTATTTCAATTTCCAGGAGTGTAATTGCACTAAATTATCAAACCCGTAGACAAGACAATAAAAATTAAATTTTGAAAAATCCATCAGAAGAATGCCAATTACCAAATCTACACATGCAATATAGACTACAATTACTAAACTACAAATTACTACAACAATACTACTGTCTACTATTTTTGCAATCAGAACAATTCCAAGGGACGATCCGAAGCAGCGGTCGCCACGTGTATGGGGGCTTAATTAAATGAAATGCAAATAATTTTAATTTTTTGCTTTAGTAGCTGTCTGTCCGATTACGAAGTCTCGTAAACGGTTGGCCCTGACTAGTTTTTGTTATGCAATCTGACTGCATAGAACAACAACAAAGAATGTAATGGAAATTTTCATTAACACAATTAATTAATTAAGTCCCCAGCAACTATAAAACCTACGAAACCAAAGCACAAGTATAACTGTTCTGTGTGTGGAAGTATGACTCAACGTACGCATCTGGCACGGTTCTTCTCCAACAACACAAGAAATTTTAAATATCATTTATACTGAATTAATTAAAGGAAATAGAAATACCATAATTACTCAAGAAAACCAGAATTACACTCTAATACAAGAACACAAGCCAGATGCTTTGTTGACTGAACCTGTAATGACGCATTATTTAAAACATGGAAATAATGAAAAAAAAAACACGGAATATTTTACCTTCATATATATTGACGAAAAGCACTCTGATCACTACAATATTTCCATTCGAATAACATCTGCTGTCTAGCCCATCAAACAACTGCATAAAACATGGAACAAGCACTCCTTACTACAACATCTCGACAAGCACACTCCACCACGACCTCTCGACAGGAACTGACTACTACGGGTCCTCGACAGGCACTGCCCACTACGACATCTCAATAATCACTGCCAGTGGAGGCGGTGGAACAATACTCTCTAGCGCGATCTCTGGCGCTGTGGCTCAGTGTAGCCACCTTTCAACATGGGAGATTCGAACACAGAGCTCCCCCTTTTCAGTCGAACATCGTATCATACAACTACTACCTCGGGACCCTGGGGTTCTTGCAACTCCCTAGATGTTGTACATCTTGAGCTTGAACATTCGCTGTTTCTATTTTGCTTCTTTTTTTACAGTGCAGTACACCTTCATCCTGTTTCCATGCTTGATCTGTGTTCAGTTTTTGACGGGCTGTTCTCTAGTCTATTTTACCACTAAATCTGAGTGGAGTGCTATGTTGAGTTTCATTCGTAAGAAACTCACATTCTCCCATAACTTTTTCATCTAAACCTCCATCTACAACTGCCTTACAAATTCCCATGACTATTAAATTTTCATCTCGTTTTACATGATGAATTGCCCGTTTCAAATCCTCGTATACTTTATCTCTTTACCTACTACTTCTGACATCGGCATGTTTACCTTAACTATTATTGTCGCTATTTGTTTGCTTTTGAATCTGATGAGAACACACCTATGACTGTTATTTTTTCACTGTAGTTCATTCTGTCAGCTACTCTCCTCTTCATAGCACATCCTACCCCACTCTAAGAAAAAAATAAACAAAAGAAATGGCACCACGGTTCATCACTCCTGGTTGTCTGGTCGTATGGAGGGGGAAACTCAGATTGTTATCCCGCCACAGTCCGGGATTTTGCAGACATGTGTTCGACCGGGAGTGAAATGTCCTGTTACGAGTCCCGCTTAGAACTGAGCCCCCTATGGCCAGCAAACGTCCGGGAACGTCCCGGACAGCGGTGGGGTACCAGCCTGACTGTCACCCGCCATACGGCCTGACAACCGAAAGTGATGGTCTGGACTGCCATTTCTTTTCATAGAAGGACCCCTCTGGTAATCATCCACGGTAGCCTTACAGTATAGTGATACTTCGACGATATTCTACGACCCATTTTGTTGACCTTTGTGGCAAGTCACCTGGAAATTACGGTTCCGCAAGATACTGCGAGAGTTCCTTCTGCTTATCTCTGTTGTTGCCAAACCGCACCTTGACGACCAAGGCCGTCGGACCTCTACCCATTTGAGGACGTTTGGCGCATTATGAGTAGCATCCTCCAACTATCTCGAAATTTTGTCCCTCTAACGCGCCAATTGGACAGAATTTGGTACGATGTCTCTGAGGAGGACATCCAACAAATCAGTCAATGCCAAACTGAATAACTGCTTGCATAAGGGCCAAAGGTGGACCAATACGTTTTTGACTAGCTCAGTTTGTGAAGCTCTTTCAACTGAAAGAGATTCTCGTATGTTCGAGTCGCTCTCTCCTCAAACATTTTTTTCAGTTAAAGCACCAAATTGTATTCAGTTTACACCTTCACAATGCTTTTTTCCATTACTGTTACTTTTATTTAAACATTAAAACATAACGTGAAGCTCCTTCAGTTGAATAAATCATGCAGTTTTTCTGAAATTGTAGTCATTTGTTTGTGTCTACACGTACATCACATCTACTGATTTCCGTCTCATTCGGATAGTTCCTTCGTGCATTATTTTTTGCTGCTGGTGACATTACCCTGTATTTGACTGACCAGGAATCCTTCCTTCCATTTCTCTTTGCTGCTCCCCACTGTATCTAGAGTGGGCATTACATTTCCCTTTTCAGAATTTCTATCTTTCCTACGACGTTCAAACTTCTGTAATTCTATGCTCCAGTGCATGGAATTTTATCCCTTCGTTTGTGATTCCATCTTCTTCGACTATGTACCTCACCCTTGGCAGTTCCCTTCCAGAAGTCCGAATTGGGGACTAATCCGAAATTTTTGCAATGGAGGGATCATCAAAACACGTTTCCAATTACTGGCCACATGTCCTGTTTCCTTAATGCGGTAGTTTTTATTGAGTTCTGTAGTGCCACGCTATTGATCGTTGCTGTTTCTTCTGAATTTTGGTGGTAGACTCCTTCCTCAAGAGTAAGAAAGCTTAACATCTGTCCACCCCTCGGCCCTCTTTGATAATACCGTTGACTAATAGAGGGTGACTGATTATACCAGTAGACTTCGGTCACCATTGCTGATGATTTTTATTCAAAATTTAAGCATACCACAGACCCTATCCTTACGCTACTACCTACAGGGTGAAGATAACATGCTGCACTTGAATGTCGGCATGCGATTCCTCATCCCATTTCACGACAAAAGTGTATCTAGCAAACCCTAGTCCGGCTGATACACTTTTCGAGCCAAAGAAACTGGTACAGAGGCCTAACATCGTGTAGGGTCCCCGTGAACATTCAAAAGTGCCACAACACGACGTGGCATGGACTCGCCTAATGTCTAAAGTAGTGCTGGAGGGAACTGATACGATGAATCCCGCAGGGCTGTCCATAAATCCGTAAGAGTACAAGTGGGGTGGAGATCTCTTCCGAACATCAAGTTGCTAGGCATCCTACAGATGCTCAATTATGTTCAGGTGTGGGGAGTTTGGTGTCCAGTGGAGGTGGTTAAACTCCAGAAGATTGTTCCTGGAGCTACTCTGTAGCAATTCAGTACGTGTGGGGTGTTGTATTGTCCTGCTGGAATTGTTGTAATGCACAATGGACGTGAATGGACGCATGTGATCAGACAGGATACTTACGTCCGTATCACCTGTGTAGTGGGACGCGAAACTGAAGCGTCACCCATCCACCAATGTCAGCCCAGTTTGCAGGTGAATATAGGTTTAATTTAGTTTTTGTTTATGTATTTTTTGTAATATTTGTAATGGTTATGAATTGTCTAAAGTTTGTATTTATTTTTTATGTTTCATGTACGGAGAGGGCGGCGCAACGAACGGAGACAGCATCTTCGTTGCCGGGACCAGAGAGAAAATTGCTGGCCACTATACGTCGCGGGTCGACAGCCAAAGAGCAACAGAAGATCCTGAAACCGAGTTGTTGCGTCGTCCTTCTAAAAATTAAATAATTGAGAATTTGTAATGTTTTGTACAACAATGATATCATAGGAAGTTTAATCTTATTGAAAATGTTAGTTTTGTCTCGTCAAGGCTCAGGTTCACGTCTGAATGTAGGAAGATAATAAACTAGTGGATGCTACTAAAGTTGAAATACGTGTTCCGAGGATTTATTTATGAAGAATTATGTGAATGAATTAATAATATATTTGACAAGATTATTGAATTTTGACAGCGTTCATCGCGACTTTGAATCTCAAAAAGTTTATTCAATGTGGTCCTAATATCGATTAGATCAGATAACGTGTATCAGTATAATTTCTGAGGAGAAACAAACGACATCTAAAATTGAAAACGTTTACGTAAACCAATTGGCCCGAGTGACGTAATTCTGCGCATACGACTCAAATGATGTTTTACAGTTTCGTTCAAGAACCATTCTGAGACAATTTAAAAAGAATATAGATAATTTTGAAGTGGGTTGTAACTGACGTAGGTGACGAAGTCTACACATGGTCATATGTCAAATGAAAATCATTTAAACAAATCTATACGTCGTTACACTACACCTGTCAGAGTCGTATCTAGACGTATCAGAGGTCCCATATCACTCCAACTGCACACACCCCACACCATTACAGAGCCTCCTGCTGCTTGAACAGTACCCTGCTGACATTCAGAGTCTATATATTCATGAGGTTGTCTCCATATCCGTACACGTCCATCAGCTCGATAAAATTTTAAACGATTCTCGTCCGATCAGGAAACGTGTTTCCAGTCATCAACAGCCCAATGTCGATCCCAGGCGTCTCGAGCAGTCATGAAGGGTACACGAGTGGGCCTTCGGCTTCGAAAGCCCATATCGATGAAGTTTCGTTGAATGGTTCACACTCTGACATTTGTTGAAGGCCCGGCATTGAACTCTGCAACAATTTACGGAAGGGTTGCATTTCTGTCACGTTGAACGATTCTCTTCAGTCGTCATTGGTCCTGTTCTTGCTTGATCTTTCTCCGGCCGCAGGAGATTTGATGTTTTATACTCGTGAAATTCAGAGCCGTGGTCTAGGGGTAGCGTCTTTGATTCATAATCAAAACGTCTTCGGTCCCGGGTTCGATCCCCGCCACTGCCCACATTTTGATAAATAATCAGCATTGACGGCCGAAGACTTCCGGCATAAGAAGTCAGCCTCATTCTGCCAACGGCCTTGTCAAAGAGGGCGGAGGAGCGGATAGAGGTTCAGGGCACTCTCTTCTCCTAGAGGTGGGAAATTGCCCCTAAAGACGGAAGAACCAGCAATGATCAACGTCATGAGGATGCAGAAGGCAATGGAAACCACTGCATTAAAGACACGTAACGTGTATCCACAGGACATGTGGCCGGTAATTGAAGAAGTGTCGTGATGATCTCTCCATTGGCAAAAGATTCCGGAATAGTCCCCCATTCAGATCTCCGGGAGGGAACTGCCAAGGGGGAGGTTACCATGAGAAAAAGATTGAATAATCATCGAAAGCATAACGTTCTACGAGTCAGGGCGTGGAATGTCAGAAGCTTGAACGTGGTAGGGAAACTAGAAAATCTGAAAAGGGAAATGCAAAGGCTCAATCTAGATATAGTAGGGGTCAGTGAAGTGAAGTGGAAGGAAGACAAGGATTTCTGGTCAGATGAGTATCGGGTAATATCAACAGCAGCAGAAAATGGTATAACAGGTGTAGGATTCGTTATGAATAGGAAGGTAGGGCAGAGGGTGTGTTACTGTGAACAGTTCAGTGACCGGGTTGTTCTAATCAGAATCGACAGCAGACCAACACCGACAACGATAGTTCAGGTATACATGCCGACGTCGCAAGCTGAAGATGAACAGATAGAGAAAGTGGATGAGGATATTGAAAGGGTAATGCAGTATGTAAAGGGGGACGGAAATCTAATAGTCATGGGCGACTGGAATGCAGTTGCAGGGGAAGGTGTAGAAGAAAAGGTTACAGGAGAATATGGGCTTGGGACGAGGAATGAAAGAGGAGAAAGACTAATTGAGTTCTGTAACAAGTTTCAGCTAGTAAAAGCGAATACCGTGTTCAAGAATCACAAGAGGAGGAGGTATACTTGGAAAAGGCCGGGAGATACGGGAAGATTTCAATTAGATTACATCATGGTCAGACAGAGATTCCGAAATCAGATACTGGATTGTAAGGCGTACCCAGGAGCAGATATAGACTCAGATTACAATATAGTAGTGATGAAGAGTAGGCTGAAGTTCAAGACATTAGTCAGGAAGAATCAATACGCAAAGAAGTGGGATACGGAAGCACTAAGGAATGACGAGATACGTTTGAAGTTCTCTAACGCTATAGATACAGCAATAAGGAAAAGCGCAGTAGGCAGTACAGTTGAAGAGGAATGGACATCTCTAAAAAGGGCCATCGCAAAAGTTGGGAAGGAAAACATAGGTACAAAAAAGGTAACTGCAAAGAAACCATGGATAACAGAAGAAATACTTCAGTTGATCGATGAAAGGAGGAAGTACAAACATGTTCCGGGAAAATCAGGAATACAGAAATACAAGTCGCTGAGGAATGAAATAAATAGGAAGTGCAGGGAAGCTAAGACGAAATGGCTGCAGGAAAAATGTGAAGACGTCGAAAAAGATATGATTGTCGGAAGGACAGACTCAGCATACAGGAAAGTCAAAACAACCATTGGTGACATTAAAAGCAACGGTGGTAACATTAAGAGTGCAACGGGAATTCCACTGTTAAATGCAGAGGAGAGAGCAGATAGGTGGAAAGAATACATTGAAAGCCTCTATGAGGGTGAAGATTTGTCTGATGTGATAGAAGAAGAAACAGGAGTCGATTTAGAAGAGATAGGGGATCCAGTATTAGAATCGGAATTTAAAAGAGCTTTGGAGGACTTACGGTCAAATAAGGCAGAAGGGATAGATAACATTCCATCAGAATTTCTAAAATCATGGGGGGAAGTGGCATCAAAACGACTATTCACGTTGGTGTGTAGAATATATGAGTCTGGGGACATACCATCTGACTTTCGGAAAAGCATCATCCACGCAATTGCGAAGACGGCAAGAGCTGACAAGTGCGAGAATTATCGCACAATCAGCTTAACAGATGCATCGAAGCTGCTTACAAGAATAATATACAGAAGAATGGAAAAGAAAATGGAGAATGCGCTAGGTGACGATCAATTTGGCTTTAGGAAAAGTAAAGGGACGAGAGAGGCAATTCTGACGTTACGGCTAATAATGGAAGCAAGGCTAAAGAAAAATCAAGACACTTTCATAGGATTTGTCGACCTGGAAAAAGCGTTCGACAACATAAAATGGTGCGAACTGTTCGAGATTCTGAAAAAAGTAGGGGTAAGCTATAGGGAGAGACGGGTCATATACAATATGAACAACAACCAAGAGGGAATAATAAGAGTGGACGATCAAGAACGAAGTGCTCGTATTAAGAAGAGAGTAAGACAAGACTGTAGCCTTTCGCCCCTACTCTTCAATCTGTACATCGAGGAAGCAATGATGGAAATAAAAGAAAGGTTCAGGAGTGGAATTAAAATACAAGGTGAAAGGATATCAATGATACGATTCGCTGATGACATTGCTATCCTGAGTGAAAGTCAAGAAGAATTAAATGATCTGCTGAACGGAATGAACAGTCTAATGAATACACAGTATGGTTTGAGAGTAAATCGGAGAAAGACGAAGTTAATGAGAAGTAGTAGAAATGAGAACAGCGAGAAAGTTAACATCAGGATTGATGGTCACGAAGTCAATGAAGTTAAGGAATTCTGCTACCTAGGCAGTAAAATAACCAATGACGGACGGAGCAAGGAGGACATCAAAAGCAGACTCGCCATGGCAAAAAAGGCATTTCTGGCTAAGAGAAGTCTACTAATATCAAATACCGGCCTTAATTTGAGGAAGAAATTTCTGAGGATGTACGTCTGGAGTACAGCATTGTATGGCAGTGAAATATGGACTGTGGGAAAACCGGAACAGAAGAGAATCGGAGCATTTGAGATGTGGTGCTATAGACAAATGTTGAATATTAGGTGGACTGATAAGGTGAAGAATGAGGTGGTTCTACGCAGAATCGGAGAGGAAAGGAATATGTGGAAAACACTGATAAGGAGAATGGACAGGATGATAGGACATCTGCTAAGACATGAGGGAATGAATTCCATGGTACTAGAGGGAGCTGTAGAGGGCAAAAACTATAGAGGAAGACAGAGATTGGAATACGTCAAGCAAATAATTGAGGACGTAGGTTGCAAAATGATCGTACGGAAAAATCAGCACGTTATCGCTACCTCGGAGATGCTGTGTCCCACAACTCGTGCGCCGACTATAATACCACGTTCAAACTCACTTAAATCTTGAAAACCTGTCGTTGTAGCAGCAGTAAGCGATCTAACAACTGCACCAGACGCTTGTTGTCTTATATAGGCATTTCTGACGGCAGCGCCCTATTCTGCCTGTTCACATACCTCTGTATTTGAATACGCATTCCTATATCAGTTTCTTTGGCGCTTCTTTGTATATTCGATAGGAATTAAAAAACGAGACTCGGGAAGCACTGTAACTGCGCGTAGCCTGGCCAATAACAGGTAGCATGAACTCTGCACTGAGCCGCAGGTGTCCCAAGAGGTTAGTGAGATGTGGACATGCCATGAGGAACGGATACGCAGACCCGCAGATTGAGTCGCGTTCACACCAATTCTTTTCAGTTAAAGTATCCAATTGTATCCTATTTGTACCATTACAATGCGGTACCTAGTGTATTTCTTTCCGTTATTGTTGCCCTTATTTTAACCTCTTTCAGTATTCCTCTTACAGACGTAAACGACCACTTTAAACGTCCATAACACAAATAAATCCTACACAAAATGTTAATGGACACAGTGATATCTTCTGTACACAATGAGGTACAAAAAACACAACGTTTAGGCTACACTAGATTGAACACTATGCTACGCACAATAATTCCATTCTGTACGTTTGATGCACGGCACGTACACGTACGAGCGACGTTGACTTTATAGAATATTTACAAAACGACCAACTTGTATTTGCAAACACTTTGCCACTCCCTGATTCATATTTTACAACGCAGCACACCTGTATCATCCATTACTGGAGCGGCATGCACGGGGGCTGTTAGGTCATGTACATCCTTGAGTGGAGTGCTGTAAACTTGTTCCTTTAAGTATACCTACAAATAAAAATCGAATGGATTAATGTCCCGGGAACGTGGAGGTAAAAGCATAAGAGCTCCTCGACCAATCCAATGCTGCATTTAAATAGTTAAACTCATTCATTACAAAGTGTGATGGTGCATTGTCATGCTGAAGCCATAGCTGCCGCTGAACGTCCAAAGTATTGCAAAGAAAAGAACGATACAGGCGTGCACTCAACCTGTTCGGCTGTAGGTAAGGGTCAAAATGTACTCTTCCCACGATTCCAGCCCACGGGTTTATACCAAGGCGTGCCTGAAATCCACGTTCACGGGCGATATGTGGGTTGTGAACTTGCCAATAATGGTTGTTGTGGAGACTGAAAATATCTTGAAGAGTGAAGCTAGGTTCGTCAGTTCATATCATGTTATTTGTAAAATATTCGTTATCTTCCAATTGGTGCAAAAGACATTAAAAAAATTTTTCCCGCCGAATGCGATCTTCTGACTGCTGGTGTTGACGTGTAATGATAAGGATGGAGTTCATCGTGTAATACTTCAACAAACAGTCTTTGAGGTGTTCTAAACTACCTTGCAATATCACGGGTACTTTGCCGAGGTGACTAGTCAATGGTTTCACGTCCTATGCCTGTGGAGTACGTCTAGTTCGTGGACGACCTCTGCCCATCACCTTTGCACGAAGGTTACCGGCTTCCCGAAGGCGTTGCTCCAGGAGACGAAAACTGGATGCGCCTTTGAGTGTACCGTGCAGCAGACGCATGAGCCGCAGCAGAAGCTTGGTTATCGGTTGCAACCAGCACCAAAAGCATATCGACGTATTCGTCGCTTGTGTACTCCCTCGGGAAGCCGTCCTACATGGACCTGACAGGACTAATTATAGTTGCGCAATGAGTCGTTAGTAGACCCATTTTTGCAAGTTAACTGATCCCACTGTCGTGTGATAGCCTATTGTCATGTGACAAAGTAATATCCTGCTTATAAAAGACGAGAGGTAGTGAACGAACACCCATAAAATAATGAACCGGACCACTATTCGAATCATAGCTCATTGGAGAATGTGGGTTTGATATACTAGCATTCTACTCCGTGAGCTACGTCGGCAGGTGCAGTAGTGTGGCATGATACACGTTCCTGTGTGGATTCCGCTGCGCTGCACAATGAGACAGTGCTGCCAGCACCGCTTTTTTATACGTGTGTTTTCAAAATGCACTCGATCTGATTTTCCTAGATACACGTTTGTCTTGAATCTGGATGAGGAATCACATGCGGACGTCCAAGTGCGGCATTTTTCCTTCACCCTGGATATATGTCATAAACAAAACAGATCGGACGGCACAAAAATAAAAAAATGGTTCAGGCTGCCACGGATATTGCAGTGGAATAAACTTGGCATACACATCCAGCGAGTAAGCTGACATGTTTCTAGTAAGCAGGAAATGTCGACACAGTGCTAATGAAGCAGCCATGCCGTATGCTGTCATACATCCTGTGTGTGTGTGTGTGTGTATGTGTGTGTGAGTGTGTGTGTGTGTTTGTGTGTTTTCCACATAACTGCGAAATGCCCGTAGCAAACGTAAATCAAATGTGGTAAACATGTGGTACAATATGTAGTAAAAAAGTTCTGCGGAAATATGACAGTAACAGAATGCGTAGTGGAGGCAGGTGGGGTGGGGGTGCAGGTTGGGAATGAAGGGGTGATGTGCAAGAATTGAGAACGAGTGACGTTAAAGTCGAATCCACAGTTTTCTTCGTCACTACTCTAATTGATGAAAGTCACAGACATTTCCAGTCAAGTTTTCGCAATAAAAATGACGTAGAGTCATCTGGAAGTTCTTTTAGTTAGTACAGGAACTCTCTATGGTATGTTACAAAGAATTTAACATGCAATTTTTCAATGTCTTTTACTTTGAGAAACTGGGGAAAATACTTAACCCATCAAACACTGCTTAATAAGGTAGTATTCGATAAATTAGGAGTGTTAATGATACTTGTAATTGATGACTGCTTGGGTTCATCACCGAGAGTGGTTCAAAAAGATTCATAAGCTTTCAAAAGACCGGTTCATGTGATGGCCTGTAGAGTCTACCTAGTACAGCTTGCCTGCTCGTTCGCTCGTTCATTATCCAATGTGTTCTCCACATCAATAGGTGCAATTAATTAAGTTATTGCTGTGCGGCGCTGTGTCAGCAGGAAGGATCTTCCAATTAACGATTTCCTACAACGTCACATAATCTCAAGGTGTTCTTTTCTTTTGTGATGGTTTCTAAAAGCCTCCGTCTATGTGCCTCCCCTTCCAGCAACGCCTAACAGCAACAGCTGTAAGTGCAGTGAACTCCAGACATGCTCGCAAATGTTTGAGACGTGTATGGCTATCGTCTAGATGTTTGTTGTGTGTGCGGGCGACATCACGTTGCACATTATCTCGCTAAAATCTTCTCACAGGAATGAGAATGTGTCCCTCAATTCTATGATTGTTTTCTTTGTTTTCTCCATCTCTTGTCTCTGCTCCCGGTTCAACCATGGGTTATATTGAATACACCACCTAAATAGTCCAGATGGATCAGCCTCTGTGTTCTCCACATCCACTTCTGGCTGATCGTCTGTAGACAGGGCTCCATCTACCGTGTCCCGAGTCAGACGTGAACAATTTATCTCGCCATTTCGACGCATCGAAACATCTGCGGTCCTCCGACAACCGTTCTACTTTTCCACATTTTTCAACCGGGCACGGGACATCATCTACTACTGGCGAGTAGGCGTACACTATGCTTTCGTGGCGTACCTCACTGTGCTTCTCAGGCACTTTGTAGTATGTTTTGCACCCTCCGCTCCACATGAGATTCTCTGTTGCTGTGGGGGCTTGACTTCCGTCCTTTGACATAGTCTCGGCGCGCTTGTCGTCACGGTATCTGGCTGTGCTCTCTCTCTCTGCCTATTATTATCTTCCTTTCGAAGCGCGTCTTCTTCTCTTGCATGGGCGATGTAGGGTGTCAAGGCACCGTCTAACATTCTGCGTGGTGTCTGTTGTTCTATATCGTGTATCCCTACCACTTTCGCGCAACGACGCTCTGAGCGTGTTTTTTAGGGAATTGACTAGTTTGAACCTGGGACCTGTTGCTGGTAAGGAGACGTCAGACCACACATGACATGTAGAGTTCAAAAGAGTTCAGTGAGACTAGCGATGATATAACCAAATACTTGATGATTTCAGCGTCAGCTCCACTGCACTCCCTGTAAAAGAATCTTAATACTAACTAAATTTAGTGGAAGGGGTTCAAGGCTTTCCTATTTTTAGTTAGCTGGTAAAATAACGTCGAAAAAGCAGTTAAGTTTACCATTGGAAATTTTATTCTACTAACATATCATTGTTTATAAATTGCACTATTGACAAAAGGAAATGTTTTAATACAGGGTGGTAAAAACCAACTGCATTCAACAAAAATGTGAACGAATATTCCCTGAATGGGTTTCGAAGTTCTACAATGGATCGAAGGATGTCCTATGCCATATCACATCTATAGTCTAGGTTTACATTAAGTTTCACAAGAAAGAAAACTATCAAAATGGTCTACAGTGACCCTCAATTATCTTTAAGTACTTATCTAACTTGTCGTAAATTACAGTGGCTGATGTGGCTTCTCAATAACTATATAACAGAAAAATCATCGCGTTTCAGATTTTTACTTCAAGTGGCAAATGTGAACGCAATGAGCTTTAATTGACGATCGACACTAGTATTACGCAAAAGAAGGGGGTGTAACAGATGAGACTTCTGAAGTTCTGAATGAAGCTTTATGCGCTGTTAAGCGGCATCGCGTGCGTTCATTACCTTGTCAGTGTTCGTCAGGGGGTGGCGGACAGCACAGCTCCGCTCACCTCGACGTCTCGGAAACAACTCTCTCCTAACTTCTCCTTACTACAATTTACCGAAGTTGGTTTAAATAAACTATCTGGCTGTGTTTTCATCTGACCAATCAGGGTCTCAATGTTAACCTTAAGCTCCGCCTACAAAAATTCTGTCCATCCAATGAGAAACGTTATACTTTTCGTGGTGGGGCAATGTTTTTAAAGTTTGCAACGTAACAGATACGCGAAAAAGTCTCACGCTAAAACTTACAGCTGGTGTGATCCTTTTAGTGTTATAGTAAGATCTATACTGTTCTTCTGGAGGGCTCTATCTTTTAACATGGGCTAGGGGGTGGTCCTGACGTAACAGAGACGCGAAAAAGTCTCACACTAAAACTTGCGGCTGGGTTGGCCCTTTTAGTGTTATCGTAAGATCTATACTGTTCTTCTGGAGGGCTCTAGCTTTTAACATGGGCTGGGGGGTGGTCCTAGCGGTTAGCTGGCGACGGGGGTGTCCGTCCCTTATCGTAGGGCCTTCTAGCTTAACACGGTTCTGCTCTCGGCTTCTGTTCTCGTTTCTCCCCTCGGAACTGAGTCTATCTCACGGTGGGAAGGTATGACATGCATTTAGGCATTCTTGTGTTAGTCTGTGGTATTCCATTTGCTCACTCGTTACTCGTATTACTTTGGTTAATTTAATGTCACGATTTATTCGGAGCTATGTGACATACTACTGGATTTGCTTATCATGTCAGGGTTTTCATGGAAGGTGTTGGATTTGCCTGACACCTTACAACCGTATTCCTTAATGGCCTCTGGCCTTATAAATCCTCAAAGCACATGTGCGACGATCTCTAATCCATCATCAGTCGCATCATGTCAGCCAGATTCTCTTTCGTTGGCTGTGTGCGTGAAGTCATCATCACGGCTTGCGGAAGACAAACTGAATTCATCTGGAATCTATGTTCCCTTAAATAAATCAGATTTTAGCTTCCGTGGCTCATCCATGAAAATTTCCTTAGCCTTCTTACAGGTTGTAAAACTAGTAATGTCATCTTGTGCTTGCGATTGCCAGTACCGCACACGTCGTATGTGATGTCCCCTCTCTACTGAGTCGTTCCCAGCGACTTCGCGTTGTCTTTCGTCATTCACTCGCGCGATCTCACGCATGTTTGCCTGAAATAGGGCCTGTGGTAGTGGACCTCCATCACTCTCTCACTCTGTCCGACTATGCGGCGCTTGCACACGGTTCACGTGGCGTCTACGATCTTGCACTTCGCTCCTGCCCTACGGCGTCTTACTCACTCTCGCACATTCCGTTCTTCTCTCCTTCGTTCGTTATTGTGCCACCTCTGTCAGTTATTGCGCTGCACAAACGTTTGTGACGCTCTATGTTCTGCCCTCATTGAGTTAGCGTGTAGCGTTCTTTGTTTCTGCTGCTCTCCAGTGTTGTCCAAAGACCTTAAAATATTGAGGAACCTTTATCTCGATACTGTACTGCAGTGCCTGTGTTATTCAGAACTGCGATGCAATGTCGAACATCGACAACCGTAGCTTTATAATGGAATGACGAAAATGAAAATTTATGCCAGACTAGGACTCGCACTCGGATTTCCTAATTATCACGAGCGGTCGCCTTACCAACTGGCAATCCAACCGCTACTCACTGCCACACCCAAGATTCCAAATGCAAGCAAGCGCATGCATTTCTGAAGGAACAGAGGCACTGCAATATCGTATTTATCCCCCGACACCGGGGAAGCGCCTTTCAAGTGACATGTTTCACATGTACAGGAATATACCTAATGGATGTACGAGTACAGTTTCTAGACACATGGCTGCCAACATATGGAAATTTGTGTCTAGCTGTGAGTCATGCTCAGATAGCCAAATTTTAAGGCAACCGCTCGCAATAACTGGGAAATCCGGGTTCTAGACCCACATAGGCACACATTTTTACTGTCGTCATTCTATTATACAGCTGGTGGTTGTTCATGTTCACAAATGCGAATACATTTCATTATGTAATCCCGATAGCAGGAAAACGTGAGCACATTTCACAACACCATTCTTTGTCTGTCTTTTTGTCGTCTAAGTAGCCCACCAGAATGGCAAAGTGAGCAGCGTATGTTGCTATGGATTACGGTAACTATGGCGCATATTGTCGGCGATATTGTTCCGGCGTATCGACAAGCATCGGCACCAAGGCGCAGAACGCAAGACCAGAGAAGGCGGTGAGACGACGTCAGCCAACAGCGCACTGACCAGGACGTCACAACGATAGGAGTGGCATCTAGACGAAGTGTATATAAAAGCCGCACCTGCCAGCCTCGGCCGCAGAGTATAGGACAATTGTAGACCGGCACTCACAGAATAGCTATTAGCGATCCATATCCGTTTCTTGTTTGGACATTTTCTATAGCGAAGAACATTACTGTTTGCATGTCGCCCATCACTTGCGACACTTGTAAATTTAAAGTTAAGTATTATCAATCTTCTTATTTATAATAAAAACTGTTAATGTGATTTTGCTTGAATTGTTGTATAGCATTCCGAGAACGCAGCATCCTTTAGGCACGCAATACGAGACGAGTGGGCAAGACCCCACAGATATATGCCCATCTTTGCAATTGGCCGTGCGGCAAGGTTCCTGTACGTTGTTAAAACTTGCTACATTGTAACAACTCTTCTCTCAAAACAGGCGCCAGCCGTTGTGGGAGAGCGGTTCTAGGCGCTTCAGTCCGTTAGCGTGCGACTGCTACGGTCGCAGGTTCGAATCCAGCCTCGGGTTTGAATGTGTGTGATGTACTTGGGTTAGTTAGGTTTAAGTAGTTCTGGACTGATGACCTCAGATGTTAAGTCCCATAGTGCTCAGAACCATTTGAACCATCAAAACAGGCAGCCCCCTCCCATTGAGCTTCTGCCGTGCAACAAGTAAAGCATTACATTCGACCACTCATTTTGCACGAAGATAAGCGTCTAAATTCTTTAGGTACTGAGCGTCCAACCGAATTTAGGCAGTTGTATGTCCACTCCGTACACCAGGAATGAGGCCTGCGAATTTTCCGACGTGACCTGCACTACGAGGACTCACACCCTCCGTTCTCTTTGCTGGATGTATCCTAACCTCTGTCTTCCTATTCAGTTTTTACTCTCTACAGTTCCCTCTAGTATCATGCAAGTTGTTCAATGACGTCTTAGCCTGTGTCCTACCATTTTGTCCCTTCATCTTGTCAGTGTCTGCCACATATTCCTTTCCCAGGCGATTCTGCGGAGAACCTCCCATACCTTACCTTATCAGTCCACCTAATGTCAACGTTCTCTAGCGCCACAATTAAAATTTCAGTTTTCCTCTGTTCCGGTTTTCCCACAGTCCATGACTCACTAAGTACGTTCTCACAAATTTCGTCCTCAGATTAACAGTTATGTTTGATACCAGTAGATTTCTCTTAGTCAGGAATGCCTTCTTGCCAATGATAGTCTCCTTGCTCCGTCCGCAATCGGTTATTTTGCTGCTTAGGTAACTTACCTCCTTCTGCTTCTAATCACCAATTACGCTGTTAAGTTTATCGCTGTTCTCATCAATTACGTTGTTAAGTGTGTCACTCTTCTCATTTCTCTTACTTCTCATTACCTTCGTCTTTCTTCAGCTTACCCTCAGTCCGTACTCTGCACTCACTAGACTTCAATCCGCTCAACAGGCCTTGTAATTCTCTGTAAATCGATCTTCATGCAGATGGTTGCAGGACTTCGGCTGTTCAGTATGGAATGTCGAATCAAAACTCATTTCAGCCGTCTAAATTTCCAGGTGTTGTTTTATTTGAGCAACCAGATTCGGCGTTACATTACGCCATCTTCGTGTGCTCTGACCGATGTGACACTGTAATTTTTTTTCACTTTCACTCAGGGTAACAATGTCATCAACTAATTTTGACACTCATATGCTTCACCTTCAATTTTAATCAAACTCTTAAACGCATCTATTATTTCCGTCACTTCGGCATCGATGTATAGATTGAATAGTAGGGGTGAAGACTACACCGCTGTCTTACACGCTTTTTAATCCATGCACTGCGTTCCTGATCTTCCACTCTTATTCTTCCCTCTTGGTTCTCGAACATATTGTAAATTACCCACCTTTCCCTACAGCTAACCCGTATTTTACTCATGATTTCGAACATCTTGCACAATTTGATATTGTCTAACGCTTTTCCCAAGTCGGCAAATACTGTCAACGTGTCTTGATTTTTCTTTAGTTTCGCTTGCATTGAAAACCCCAACGTGAGAACTGCCTCTCTGGTGCCTTTAGCTTTACTATGGCCAAACTGATCGTCAATCGAAAGATCCTCGATTTTCGAATGTTCATATGTGTGTGAATTCCTAAAGGACCATACTACTGAGGTCATCGGTCTCTAGTCTCGCACACTACTTAAACTAACTTACGCTAAGAACAACAACTAACTTACGCTAAGAACAACACACACACCCATGCCCGAGGGAGAATTTCTTTTGCACTCTTCGGTACATACATTAATCTCATCGACATCATGGATACCTGAGCTGTTAAACTGATTTCTGCGATAATTCTCATACCTGTCGGCTCCTGTAATCTTCGAAATTGTGTGGATGATAATTTTCTGAAAATCTGTTGGTATGTCGTCAGTCTCATATGTTTTACATACAGACGTGAATAATAGTTTTATTGCCACTGGTTTTACAATTTCCGATGTAATGTTATCCATCCCCTGTGCCTTACTTCATTTTATGTCTTTCAAAGTTCTTCTAAATTTTGATTCTAATACTGGATCTCTTATTTGTCCCTTATCGACTCATGTCTCTTCTTCTGTCACTCATCAGGTAGTCCTCCCCCTCAAAGGCGCCTCTAATGTACTCTTTCCACCTATCTGCTCTCTCTTTTGCATTTAACAGCGGAATTCCTATTGTACTTTTAATGTTGCCATCCTTGCTTTTAATTTCAACGAATGATGTTTTGTTAATTCTGTATGTGAGTCAGTGCCTCCGACGGTCATTTCTTTTTCGGTTTCTTCACATTTTTCATGCAGTCTTTTCGCCTTAGCTTTCCTGCACTTCCTGTTTATTTCATTTCTGACTTGCATGCCTGTGTTCCTGCACTGAACGTCTTTGTGCTTCCCGCTTTCGTTAATGAACTGAAGTGTTTCTTGTGTTAGCCATGGTTTTTTTCGCAGTTTCCCCTCTGTAAGTACGTTTTTCTGTCCAACGTTACCTTGCCGTATAGCAGACACTCCTTCGTCGAGGACCGACGCTCTATTTGTTTCATTGAGTGATCTACTTTCCTCACCTATGCATGCATAGATGTCAGTCATCTTACTGCTTACTTGCGTTTCTAGGTAGTCAAACTTCGTTTCACACGTCTCACCTTCTCCAGGCTGTTGGTGACACGCAACCGTGGCTGTTTGCTTTCGGTTCCCAACTGGCGCCTAACTTTTGCGATCTGCCAATCAGTCTTTAGAACGCAAAGCTTTAGCTCGGCTCCCAGCTTTACAAATCGTGTTTTATTACCCTCCCTCATGGCGGTTAAATGGGATGTCTTGTTTTCTAATACCGCAAGAATTCGATCCAATGGACTGTATCCCCCACCGATGTGCATTGTTCACTTTCGAGCTTTCCTCATTTGGTGTGACGGTTCCTAGGGTCTTCCGAATTTGTGTGTCCTCACAGATATGCCTGACGTTTCCTGTCATACCTGAACTCTCCTTGATTGGCCTAATGGTTCCTGTGTATATCAGTCTCTCCGACCTTGATTGCACAGAGAAACGGAAATATGAACTAAAAGCACTCCACAGAACGAACAGAGGCTGAGACGACAACGCTGATGGCAACGCTGGTAGCAGGAAATAGACCAATGGAAACGTTGAACAGAATAATCACAACAGCATTACAAAACACTGAGAAGCTGCGGCAACCGAGATTAAAGAAATGAACTGCCGCTATTTGTATTTCATACTGCGCATTTACAACACACAGCACACATGACCATACCATCCTTGCGTCTGACATCGCACCCAAAGAACTTGTGATATTTCACTAGTGCTTATTTTTTGGGCCATCAGTCTTCTGACTGGTTTGATGAGGCCCGCCACGAATTCCTATCCTGTGCTAACCTCTTGATATCAGAGTAGCACTTCTAACCTACGTCTTCAATTATTTGCTAGATGTATTCCATTCTCTGTCGTCTCTACCATTTTTGCCCTCTACAGCTGTCTCTACTACTATGGAAGTCATTTCCTCATGTCTTAACAGATGTCCTATCATCCTGCCCCTTCTCCTTATCAGTGTTTTCCATGTATTCCTTTCCTCTCCGATTCTGCGCGGAACCTCCTCATTCCTTACCTTATTAGTACAGCTAATTTCCAACATTCGTCTTACCACCACATCTCCAATGTTCAAATGTGTGTGAATTCCTCAGGGACCAAACGGCTGAAATTATCGGTCATTAGACTTACACACTACTTAAAGTAACTTATGCTAATGAAAACACACACACACCTGTGCCCGAGGGAGGACTCGAGCCTCCGGCGGGAGAAACCGCGCGATCCATGACATGACGCCTCAAACAGCACGGCCACTCCGCGCGGCTCATCTAAAACTCTCCGATTATCTTGTGTTCCAGTTTCCATACCATACAATGTTTCAATATCATACAATGCTGTACTCCAGAAGTACATTTTCAGAAATTTCTTCCTCATATGTTTAATACAAGTAGACTTCTCTCGTCCAGGAATGCCCCATATTCCATGGCCAGTCTGCTTTTGATGTACTCTTTGCTCCGTCCGTCATTGTTTATTTTACTGTCTAGGTAGCAGAAATCCTTAACTTCATCTACTTCATGACCATCAAGCCTCATGGTAAGTTTCTCGCTGTTCTAATTTCTGCTACTTCTCATTACTTTCGTCTTTCTTCGATTTACTCTCAAATCCATAGTTTGTACTGATTAAATTGTTCATTCGATTCAGCAGGTCATGTAATTCTTCTTCACTTTCACTCAGGATAGAAATGTCATCAGCGAATCGTATCATTGATACTTTCACCTTGAATTCTAATTCCACTCCTGAACCTTTAATTTCCATCATTGCTTCTTCGAGGTACAGACTGAACAGTAGGGGTGAAAGACTACATCCCTGTTTTACACCCTTTTTAATTCTTGCGATTCGTTCTTGGTCGTCCGCTCTTATTATTCCCTCTTGGCTCTTCTACGTATTGTATATTACCCGCCTCTCCCTATAGCTTACCCCTATTTTTCTCAGAATCTTGCACCATTTTAAATTGTCGAACGCTTTTTCCAGATCGAGAAATCCTATGAACGTGTCTTGATTTTTCTTTAGTCTCACCTCCAGTATCAACCGCTACGTCACAATAGCCTCTCTCGTGCCTTTACCTGTTCTAGAGCTAATGTGATCGTCATCTAGCACATCCTGAATTTTGTTTTCCACTCTTATAGAGGCCTACTGGTACGGAAAGTTAATTCTTCCTGTGTCATGTCTGAAAATTTATAAGTTCTCATACTAGCAAAAGCGTGAGAATGAAATCAAATCGAAGCCCCACTTTGGACGCCAAAAATATAGGGAACTGTGAATTCTTTTTATCTTTAGCTCCACATTGGAAGCAATAATTAAGTGCCGGCCGGTGTGGCCGAGCGGTTCTAGGCGCTTCAGTCTGGAACCGCGCGACCGCTACTGACACAGGTTCGAATCCTGCCTCGGGCGTCGATGTGTGTGATGTCCTTAGGTTAGTTAGGTTTAAGTAGTTCTAAGTTCTAGGGGACTGATGACCTCAGATGTTAAGTCCCATAGTGCTCAGAGCCATTTGAATCAATAATTAAGTGACATAAATAATTAAGTAATAAAATTTTACTTTTCATACTGTGTGTCTCGGTGTTCGCTTTGCTATATTATCGACTCCCAATTTCATTATAATTCCGAACAGTGCGTTTCTGATCATTGACTCATACGGCTTTTTAAAATCTACAGTAGTTATCACACACTGACCTATATTTTAACGATTATTTCAGATGTAGACATAAACCTACGGGTACCGGCAAGCGCTCACAGAGATTCAGGTACCGTCTAATATTCGGAGTAATCTCTTGCGCAGTGAATCACAATCACATCGCCAACGGTGCAGGCGACCAGGCGCGGCCAAAGCGGAGTCCGCCGGCCTAGGAGACGGGGCCCGGCGCGGCTGTGTGTGCGTGTTGTTGGTCGCATTGTTCCCGATGGCCAGCGGAGCGGCAGCCCACATCCTGCGCCGCCGCCGCCGCCGGCATTGGGGGGCGACGTCGCGGCTCCATCGACTTAGGCTCGCGCCATTGGCCCGCAGCGCCGCGGAACGCCGCTACAGTTATGGCCGCCTTGCTCCATTTGTCTTCCGGTGGACACCGGCCGCACCGCGCGCGCCATTCACTCTCTCTCTCTCTCACACACTCTGTTGTTCCCCTCCTTCTCCTCCCCATCAACCCAACAGCGCTCCGTCTTCAGACCGAGATCCATTGCTTTGTAACACTACAAGCAAAATATTGTCGAAGTAAGGTACTCGTTGATATGACGTTATTTTTTTTAAGAACCTAGTTTCTTGCATTTGCCGGCCGAGGTGGCCGATAGGTTCTAGGCACTACAGTCTGGAACCGCACTGCCGCTACGGTCGCAGGTTCGAATGCTGCCTCCGGCATGGGTGTGTGTGATGTCCTTAGATTCGTTAGGTTTAAGTACTTCCAAGTTCTAGGGGACTGATGACCTCAGAATTTAAGTCCCCTAGTGCTCACAGCCATTTGAACCATTTTTTTTCCTTGCATTTAATGAAGTTGGGCTGAACACAGAGAATAAAACCTCAAACAACGGTGTGGAAAAAATTACATTTTAATTTAAGAAAGGAGATTAGTTCTTTACGCATAGCTAGGGAGTTATTAGCTAGCTAAGTAACTGGTTTGAATTAGGTATGAGGAGCTAAACGTTCATTTGGGCATCCGTCTTGGTCTGATACACTCCATCGTATCTTCTACTCCCATGCCAACCTCTTCATCTTAGAGCAACACTTACATGCAACGCCTTCAATTATTTGTTGTATACACTAAGACGAAAAAGGAAAAAAAAAAACGCATCACGAAGGAATTATCCAAATGGGTCGTAAATCGGTACCTGTGATATACATGTAAAGACAAACAAATGATTATAGTTTTAGAAATGGCTCAAATGGCTCTGAGCACTATGCGACTTAACTTCTGAGGTCATCAGTCGCCTAGAACTTAGAACTAATTAAACCTAACTAACCTAAGGACATCACACACATCCATGCCCGAGGCAGGATTCGAACCTGCCACCGTAGCGGTCGCTAGGCTCCAGACTGTAGCACCTAGAACCTTACGGCCACTCCGGCCGGCACAGTTTTAGAAAGAAATGCATGATTTATTCAAGACAAAGAGTTTCATAAATTGAGAAAGTCAATTACGCAAGGTCCACGTGTGTCCCTTATGCAAGCAATTATTCGGCTTGGCATTGATTGATAAAGCTGTTGGATTTTTCCCTGAGGCAGATCGTGCCAAATCCTGTCCACCTGGAACGTTAGATTCACAAAATCCCAACCTGCTTGGATGCGCTGCCCATAATGCTCCAAATGTTCTCAACTGTGGAGAGATCCTGTGATCTTGTTGCCCATAGTTTGGTTGGCAAGCATGAAGACGAGCAGTACTAATCCTCGACCTTTATGGGCGGGCATTACCTTGCTGAAGTGTAAGCCTAGCATGGATCGATACGAAGGTCAACAACACGGGGAGCAGAACATCGTCAAGTACCGCTGTACTGTAAGACAGCTGCGAACGACAGCCGAAGCGGTCCTTCTATAAAAAGAAATTGCACCCCAGACCATCACTTCTGGTTGTCTGGCCATATGGTGGGCGACAATACCACCTCTATCCGGGAGTCTCTAGACACGTCCTCGACCTGGAATCTCATTGAATGAAGTAGAATTGTCGTCAGTGAACAGTCTGGCTTCAAAGTGAGAAATGATGAGCTGCGAAGACATCTCTGGAGGCGCCCCAGAGAGTGATGGGATGCCAAACTGACGGTCGCCCGCGGTAGGTCTCGACAAGGAGGTGTGATGATCGCGTAGTCCATTTCTTCTAATAGCAGGACCCCTCTGGGTGTCATCCTCGGCACCCTTACAACACAATGGTACGTCGACGATATTCCACATCCCGTTTTGTTGCCCTTCATAGCAAGCCTTCTTGGGCTTACGTAACAGCCGCCCGCACGCTGTGACAGTCTCTATTGCCTGTCTACCTGCTTGCCAAACACCACCATGGCTAGCGAAGTCACCGGATCTCTTCCCACCTGACAACGTTTGAAAACTTATGGGCATGGCTCTCAAACCAGATCGGATGTTTGACCATGTAATGTGCCAAATGGACAGAATTCGGCACGATATCCCTCAGCGGGACATCCACAACTCTGTCTTTGTCAAGCCGAATAACTACATGTATAAGGGCTACAGATGGATCAATGCGATACTGACTTTCTCAATTTGTGAAGCTCTTTCTGTAACACAAATCATCCAATTTTTCTGAAACTGTTATCATTTGCATTTTTGTAAATGTATCACATTTACCGATTTCCGTTCAATTCGGATAATTCCTTCGTCGTGAGCCTATTTTTTTATTTCTTTTTTTTTTTTTTTTGTCGTAAAGTGTATGTATTCCACTTACTGCATTCCCGCGCAATTTTTCTCTCAACAGATTTCTCTGCCAGGTGTAACATTATGCCACAATACATGTAGTATCATAATGCCCCTTCTTCTGCGTTAACCAGAACCTTTTCACTTCTTATCTAGTCAGTCCACCTAAATTTTCAATATCCTTCTATAACATTACATATAAACAACTTCCGTTTATTCGTTTTAGGTTTTCCCACTTCCATACAACACTGAATTCCAAACGTGCAGTCCGCAGCTCGTGGTCGTGCGGTAGCGTTCTCGCTTCCCACGCCCGGGTTCGATTCCTGGCGGGGTCAGGGATTTTCTCTGCCTCGTGATGACTGGGTGTTGTGTGCTGTCCTTAGGTTAGTTAGGTTTAAGTAGTTCTAAGTTATAGGGGACTGATGACCATAGATGTTAAGTCCCATAGTGCTCAGAGCCATTTTTTTTCCAAATGTGCATTCTTAGATGTTTTTTTCCCCATTAAACTAAGGCGTATGTTTGGGTCCTGTAAGGAGGAATGGCATTTTTGCCTATGGTAGTCATTTTCTTGCATTCTTCCTACTGCGATCGTGCTTCTTAATTTTGCTTTCAATGTACTAGAATTCCAGCATTCTGGTGTTAAGTTTACTGCTTATATCATTTGTCCTATTCCATACCGTAACTACAACAGTAGATAAGGTAATAGATTAACTGACAGAATAACAAGAAATATTTTCTGTAGCTCACGCGGTAATGCAGTCTGTGCAAAAGGTATCAAATTTGAACGGAAGCACGTATTGTATTTATTAGCTATACGAAGATACTAGGCAGTTTGAGACACTGTTAACTGCCTATAGAAATATATCATCAACCTCCAACGAAGGAGACCATAAAGTTTTCACAGCAAGTCTAGGTGACAGAAAAGGATGCTTCCTGCCTTGTCTTGGTCTTACACATCTAGCTCAAAGAATGGCAGGTAAAGAGAACCAATAACTAAAGGTTCTTAATGCATTACCTTCAACGAGGACCACGATATTTTACTGCTATGGAAACACAGAAAGAAGTTAGCTTGCTACCCAATATAACTGAAACTTACAGCTGTGAGATGCGCGGCAGAGACAGGAGAACAGTTGCCAGAGACTGAATCATACGGCAGCCAATTAGAGTTTTGCAGTACAATGGCAGCCACAACTCTTTTTTTACTGCACCAAGATTTGGACCCAAAGACAGATGATAAGAGGCGATTTCCAGCCAATGAGGTAGTTGCTGTGCACAGCGGTACATCTGCAGTGAAAACATAAGACAAGAATTGAAAATCTTTGCAATAAAAATGACAAAAAAGAAACAAAATAAGCAATAATGGCTTAGCCATGTCGTTCGAATGGGCAAGGAGCGACTGCTAAAACAGGTTACTGTGTACTGAAATGAGACACAAAAGATACTGGAGAAGACCAAGATGGAGATCGATGGACGAAACCAGTCCCTCAGGCTTACTTCGTGAAGTAGATAAACATAGCATTCACTCCTGTAGAATTAGGGCTCCGAAGGCTTCACTTCCAATGCTACGGTTGCAACAGGATTTTCTTTCAGTATCATGTACTACCTGCATTTTTGATGAAAAACTTCGTAATATGGATAAAATGTAGTTTTGAAGTCTTTCTAATGCACAGTGTCTTGGTTTACAAGACCTTTTCGTTGTATGAGACCTGCGTAAATCATTCTTAAAGTCGTTAAAGTGGCTTGATTCTTGACAAGTCTAAGTGAGATCTGTGCTAGAATTGCTACGCGAGAAACACAGAGACACAACAGCAGAACAGATTGCGACATTCTTACAAAAGGATTATTGTAACCGACAACTAATGTTGATGGGCACTATTGCTTGAGAACAGATGCGCGAATCCTATCTGCCAACGTTTACTCGGCCGGCCGGTGTGGCCAAGCGGTTAAAGGCGCTACAGTCTGGAACCGCGTGACCGCTACGGTCGCAGGTTCGAATCCTGCCTCGGGCATGGATGTGTGTGATGTCCTTAGGTTAGTTAGGTTTAAGTAGTTCTAAGTTCTAGGGGACTGATGACCTTAGAAGTTAAGTCCCATAGTGCTCAGAGCCATTTGAACGTTTACTCGCGGTGTAACGTGATTGAACGTACCTCTCGTCTGAATAAACCATCGGCTCACTGAATTGCGATGTGAAATTGTTGGTGATTATTTTCCTTAGCACTAACAGCTATTTTTATTTTTTATGGAAACATGGTCAATTTCTGCACCTACGACTTTCAAATATAAATTCCCTATATAAATTACTTTCAAGGTTTATTTGCTTATCTTGACATCTAGTTATGTGTAACAAAACTTGTGAAGTAGCTGTAGAGGTAGTGTCTCTTTATATATAAGGTGTTCCAAACCATTAGACTCAAAATAATACAGCCGAAAAACGATCCTAAACTGAGTGTTATGAGATTGGGAGCCTAGAGTTTAAAAGGAAAATTTAAGCAGTGCGTGGTTCTCAATAAGCAGTATATGACAAGCAGGCCTGATAGCCTCACCACTGAGCGCCCATAAGCACCATGACAAACATGTTGCTTATGTTTAATATTAAACTAACTCATGGTGAATCGATGTTGATGCCTTTCCTTTGGAAACCATTTCGCAGTATTCTGTGAAGAGTCCACGTTGAACTTAACGAATCCACTGTTGACGAAGATGAAGCGTTATTCTATACAGCAACGTACGATGCATCACGATATGATGCCCGGACAGCCGGACAAAGGCACAGTAAAATGTGTCGCAACGGCCGTCAAACTGACTTGAGGCTATCTGTGACTCTGGTTAGAAACGCATAAGGAATGTTTTGGAAAAATTTTAGCTTCATGTCTGATTTCAGTCTACCTCCAGGCTCTTTGAAGTCGTTAGTTATTCAAGGACTCTTTTCTCAGACTCCCAGCATCAAGTAGCTTGCGTAATTTCTGTCACAGTGACAGGCAAGAAACTGTATTTTCAGTAGGTGTGTGCATTTGCAGGCGCTTCCGACTACGTTACAGGTTGTTTATGTACTCCATTACTTTTAGAATTCTGAAAAATGGTGGTAAAGTATCAAGGGCTATAGAAAACTCGTGGAGGGGCCACATACGCCCTCCCCCCGTGATCACGCCACAGCAGGGTGCGAAACAGAAAGGATGAAAATGCATAAGACTCTTTTCTGCCACCGATCACGTTCAAATATCGTGTAATATTTTGATCAATCCCTAGTGGTTTCACCCTGTACATAACAATAAAATTGCGATCGTGATGCACCCCAAACGCGTGTGATAATGTTCGATGGCGATGCAGTTCATAGAGAAAGGTGTCCAAGGTCCGCAATGGGGACATTCGTTTTTGAAAGCAAAATGTGTGGGACTCAACGCCCCAGGGAAAGGCGTGGCTCCATCTATGCCCTTTATGCAAACCCCTGCGGCCTTTTCATGCCGATTCTGACCGGTGGTTCGTCTGGAATGTTTCTGTTGGCAACTTCTAAGAAAACCTCGGCCGCGAAGGCGGCAAAAGAAGGGAAACGTGCGTACGTGGGGTTGCATCGACCTCTCCCATCACGTGACACGTCCACGGTGGCTTTGTACAGACCTGCAGTATAGTTTGGTGTCAATTTGACATCATTAATGCAGCTTACACATCACAACTTCATAGCTGTGTTCTTTTCTCGCATATGTCGACGGTTTCCTGTTCGATTCGTTGTCGAGCCCGAAAATGACGTTCCAGATCGCTACGCTCTTGCACCATTAGGGAATGGGCTCATCCTTACGCCAAATTTAAAACAAATGCTTCCCAATGGGTGACAATTACAGGGATTAGAGAAAGTGATCCATTAATTCTGTTACGTAGAGTATTTCTCTACTGTTCGAATCTCTTACAGCGCGCTGGAGGAAGAGACATTTGGCGAGCTCTGAATGCTGTTTTCTTAATTCAATGATCATTTCTCCCCATGTAGATGTGAGCCAAAAAGATTTTTGGCGAATGGAGGAGAAAATCAAAGCATACTGCTGCCTGAGTACGAATATTGCTGAAGACATACTACCTTAAATTAATTTACTTCTCTCCCCGTCTCACAGTTCTGTCAAATATGTATTTATCTATATTTCAGTCCGCTCCACGAAATTTGGTGCTTTGTCAGAACCAACAATACTCAGATGTCTCTGGTCTTCATAGACTGACATGTCAGGACTGAAATTGAATTTATACTGGAGACAAGCAGATATTGCAATATTAAGTACGCAGAATATAGAAGAACTGTAAAATGCAACAACTGTCATTCTACATTTGCAGAACACTTACGGATATGCAGCGCCGATCATCAGATATCAGGGCCCACCTAAAAGTTCTCAAATTCCACAGCAGTTCTCTTTAGAAGACAGTAAATGAGGAAAATTAACTAGTACAAAAGGCTATAGTTAAAGGAGATGTTACGAGAAATGAAAACATAGCTCTCTGTAAAGTAACTATTGTCTCTGCCCTCAGAGAAATATTAGACGACACGGACACTTAAACACACACACACACAAACACACACACACAGTCACACACAATTGCAAAAATTTTTCATTAAAAGGTAAGTTGAATACAGAGAGTACAGAATGCTTTTCCTGTTATCTGTACATATTATAAAAATGAGTGTACATCTATATTAGTGTATACATGTATGTATGTGTTCCGCATCTCCTCCTAACCCTCTGGGCCGATTTTATTCAAACTTGGTACGCATATCATTTATTGCCTGGAGAGAATCGCTATGAGGATAAGGACCACATACCTATGAAAGGGCTGGGTCAGGGCTGAAAAAGCAGTGTAGTTCACAACCCCTGAATACGCCAACTTTTTTCAATCGGTATTGGAGAATGAGAGAACTTAGTGACGTACACCAAACCTTACGCATAACTTCAAAGCATCGTGAAATATTTTCTTGCTGAAAAGCCTCAAAAAACAATAAATAGAAAACAGTTTATAGCTTACTACATTTCCCCCTGTCCAAACAGTAAAACTGCCGCATCAGGCATGACTTTTTAATTTATTACTTCTATGCTGCTGACTTCAAGCGTAATAGATTTCGCATACATATTCACACATGCCGCTGAATGCACCTACAAAATTTTATCATTGTGTGACACGTAGTTCAGGAGATATAAAGTCACAGAGATTGAGCTACGTGCAACCGAAACTGCAGGAGGAAATTCTCCACAGATATAAGTGAAATTTGTATACAAATATGTGTTAAGTACGTTACATACATTTTACATTTGAGTTTTTTCTGGCAAACTTGCGACTGCAAAGCTTCTCCAAATACCCTGGATCTGTTTCTAACAAAATGGTACACATATTAGCATCTGGCACGAAATGCTGTTGGGGTAAGAACAAGCGATCTTATAGTGGGGTAGACAGAAAAGGGAGGAGAGAGAGAGATGAACAGACAGAGAGGGGAAAAGAGGAAATGGACACAATTAAGAGGGAAGAGGAGACAGGACACGATGAGGGGGAGAAAGAAATGGAAAAATAAAGAGAAGAGGAGGGAGGGAAAGAAGTGGAGATGGGCGGACAGAAAGGGGAGGAGTAGATGGACAGAGAGAGGGGAAAGATGAGGTGGACAGAGGGGGGGAACGGTCGGGCAGAGAGAGAAGGGAGGAGGAGATGAAGATAGTGAGGAAGAGATAGAGGAAAAGGAGGTGACGGACGCAGAGAAGGAGGGGCTGCAGGAGACGGAAAGAGGGGAAAGGAGCAGGTGGACAGAGGGGGCAGGAGCAGATAGATGGAGATAGTAGGACACGAGGAGACAGACAGTGGGAAGGAGAGTGATGGAGGAGATAGAGAGGGGGGGGGGTAAGGAGATGGACAGAGAGAAGGGTGAAGGAGAGGGACAAAGAGAAGCAGAAGGAGGATATGAGCTAGTAGAACTGGAATGAAAACATAATTGGGCAAGGCGAGGTACCAGCCAGTTTAATATAAAGAAAGTAACAAACCAATAATGATTCTGTAACTATGTCGGATACAAAAAAGAAAAGTTTTCTTAAAGCGGAACCCGTCCAGAAACAAAGTCACTTGTAAGCAAACGCAGACACGAGAGTGAGCTACAACCTCGAGATATCTAGGCGCTCAGGCGCGTTATTGACACGGTCAGGGAGTATCGTTGGGAGCGGCGAGCCTGGAGCCAGTGAGACGACACTGCACCGCACCGTGCCGCCGCAGGTGCACCGCCGCAGCCGCAGGCGCGAGGGTGGGTGGGGCTCCATTGCCAACTTGGGCCGGGCGAGCCGGCGTGACGGCAAGTTTGGCCCGGTTACTGGCGTGGCGGCCGCAGAGGACAGCCGAGCTGCGCTGTGCGCCATGGGGCGTGGCGGCGGCGCGGCCGTCGCTGCGGCCGGCTCCCCGATCCCGCCCGTGGCGCGTTATTAAATGTTTCTGGTCCAGTCTGCACGCCGTGACGCTCCACCTGCTCCGCTACGCCGCCGCTGCCACTGCCGCGTGGAACGGTTGAAAAAACGCGAACTGTTCGGTCCAATTCACAACTCTCTTCCAATTGAGTCATTCGCATTCTGCAATTGTAAACGAACTAGATTCTGGTAATTTTAAGAAGGAGGCGCCCCACAGCTCGTATATATTTGAAGAACTTCATGATCTACCGCCAAGAGCTGCTGATAAAATTTCTTTATTGAATAACCACTTTCTCTCCACAGACCATCATCAGATCCCTCTATACCAAAGGAAAGAAAATACGAAGGGCCTTCAATAAGTAATGCAATATATTTTCTTCTCGTACAATTTCGGTTGAAGAGTTTCATGAAGTTCCGAGAGATGGTGGCCCTATACGTAGCCTTCGAAACAATATCTGTAATGGAAGTGCGTTCGAAGCGGAGAGCTGTCATAGAGTTTCTTTTGGCGGAAAACCAGAACACTGCATCATTAGTAAACACTTCCGGGCTAAATTGCCGTGGTCGATCTGTAGAACGTCAGGGAGAAGAAGTTCTACAGATCGAACACGGCAATTTAGCCCGGAAGTGTTTACTGATGAAGACGCCGGCCGTGAAAGCCTACATGGGATGACAGAACACTGCATATACTTATAGACTCTTGTAGAATGCCTACGGAGTTTTGGCAGGAAACAAAAGCAAGTTGATTCGTTGGGCAAGGCGTCTGTGATCATAGCAAAAGGCTCGCGCAAACCTGTCCTATCTCCAGAGTGAATGCCTGCCGCACACAGCTGTGACTCCTGCAGCATTAGAACGTTCGGACACCCTCATTCTATGTTTGACTGATCACAATCAAACACTTGGCTGCACAACTGGGCTCTGAAGGGATTATTCTGTTTGAAGCCTTCCTTTATAGCTCAAAGATCAAGTGTTTGCGCTACCCTCAGGAAACTGGAGAAATAACTTCAGCGCGTTCGTCACCTCAAAAATGCTAAAGAAATTCTCTTTCTCCACTGCAACCTAAGGCCTCGCACAAGCTTACACACCCGAGAGGAGCTCACAAAACTTCATTGGACTGTTACTCCTAATGCAGCCTACAGCCCTGATCTCCCACCTTCCAAGTTCCAACTGTTTGGCCCAATGAAGGATGTACTCCGCGGGAAGCAGTACGTGGATGATGGGGTGGTTACCATGCTGCCATACACGCACTGCCAACAAAGTGGCGTAAGGTCGTCGAAATGAACGTAGACTACGTTGAAAAATAGGGTGTTGTAGCTAAAAGAGTGGGGAATAACGTAGTGTATTAGAATCCTGCGTAATACCAACTTGCTTTCAGAAAAAAGGAACTGTTGTATTACTTATTGAAAGCCAAAACATCTAGTACTTCGTACTAGGAAATAAAATTAGTAGCTTTCAACAATAAAATCCATGAATAATGTAACAGACACTGCCAAAACTAGTCCCGGAAAACATAGGTACATCACGTTTATACGTTGTTCCCTGATGCCAAATCCTAAAAAATTACTTCGTCAGACATAAAAATGTGCGAAACAGTGCAACTATTTAATTTATTTTAACTATCAGCATTACGCAACGTTGTCAACTGCACAGCTGGAATAAAATGTGTCAAAGCAAAGACTTATATTTGTACATTTTAAGTTAAAAGTTAAACTTAACGCGTTCTGGGCCTAGACGCACTAATCGCGCCAACGAATCGCCGTGACATCCTCTGCCAGTGGCGTCATCGGAAAGCGGTATGGAGGGGCATGTGGTCAGCATACCGCTCTTCCAGTGTTGTTCTGTTTCTTGACTTTAAAACCGCTACTACGTGGTCGAGTAGCTGATCAGTTGGCTTTCACGAGGCTGAGTGCACTTCGTTGCAGACTTCCAAGCAATCAAAAATTCATGGGAGTACGAGGAATCGAAGAAGAGCCCTCTGTATGGTACTCAGCCGCGCGGATCCACTCTCCTACGGGGGCGCACATTATATAAGTGGCATTCAAATGAAACCCAATCACTAGTGGATAGTAACGATAACGATTTTATTAACTCGAAAATGTGGTTATACACAGTACACATACTCAAAAATAGTCACCAAAACTGTTGGCACATTTACCCCATTGAGACACCAGCCGGTCGATTCCATCCTAGAAGAAGCTAGTAGGCTGCTGTCGGATCCAGACCTGGACCCAGTCACCCACTTCGTCGTCCGTTGCGAACCAATGTCCGCGAATGGCTTATTCTAGAGGCCCAAAAACATGAAAGTCACACGGTGAACGGTCGGTACTGTAGGGTGGATGTTCCAGCGTTTCCCACCGAAACTGCTGCAATGTCCTCTTCACCGCATTGGTCGTTTGTGGCCGGGCATGATCATGCACGACTCTTAGTCAACATGGCTCGGCGTTTGGACTTGGTGGCTCGTCTAAGGTTTCGTAAAGTGGCTTGATAACGCTGGGCATTGAGGGTGGTTCCCCGTTCCAGGAACTCGAGAAGCAGTGGTTCCTTGTGGTCAAAAAAGAAGGACTGGTGGGCGCGGCCTTTGATTTCTTTGGAGGTGGTGAAGTTTCCACTGCTTGCTCTCTAGCTTGCTTTCCGGTTCAAAATGGTGATACCATGTTTCGTCATTTGTGACAATACGCGACAGAGTGCCGTATTCCTCCTGATGATAACGTTGCAGATGACTCAAAGACAGCACCAGCAATCAGTTGGTGTGGAACCCACTGCGCACAGGTTTTTCGAAAGCTCAGGGGCTGATGCATTATGGCGTGGGAGGTGCCCACCCTAATACCCAGTAACCGATGGATCTCGTCCACGGTGATTCTGCGGTTGTCCAAGACTAAAGCATTCACTTCCGCATCCATTTCCGGTGTGATGACACGATGAGCCTGTCCAGAACCGATATCGCCTTCCAGTGACTCACGCCCCTCAAGGAATCGTTGTCGCCATTCCACAACACTTGAACGACTCAGACTGTACTCACCGTTCACAGCCTTCATCCGTTGATACATTTCACGGCCTCAACTCCCTCCGCCGCCAAAAATCGAATCACTCGTTGTTCCTGCTAACACGCCTGCATGTTCGGTAGTGGATGGTAACTTGTGTGACCACTTTCTCTTCGGCGTGAAACCACACTGGCCCCATGCAACACCAAACGGTGCGCACGTGTCAGTCTCTCTACCAATAGCTGACGCCACCATACCCGCGAACCGCAAGACCGCTACGGTCGCAGGTTCGAATCCTGCCTCGGGCATGGATGTTAGGGATGTCCTTAGGTTAGTTAGGTTTAACTAGTTCTAAGTTCTAGGGGACTAATGACCTCAGCAGTTGAGTCCCATAGTGCTCAGAGCCATTTGAACCATTTTTTGAGCCACCATACCCGCAGTTACGTGGTGCCACCTTACGTGTAAGGCAAAGATAGACGCACTGACAAGCTTTCATTTGAATGAACCTCATGGATTAACTTGTGTGGTAAATAAGCTACACCGACATTCATTATGCACATTATTTTCGTATTTTCGTCTAAGAGCGACATTTGAATGATAAACAGTACTTCAAAAAAAAAATGACTCTGAGCACTATGGGACTTAACATCTGAGGTCATCAGTCCCCTAGAACTTAGAACTACTTAAACCTAACTAACCTAAGGACACCACACACATCCATGCCCGAGGCAGGATTCGAACCTGCGGCTGTAGCAGTCCCGCGGTTCCGGACTGCAGCGCCTAGAACCGCACGGCCACCGCGGCCGGCTAACAGTGCTTCACTCAAAAGTAAGCGGAATACCAAGGAAGCAAATTTGAATATGGGATATCGCTTACGCCGCATGGAGTGAAGCTACAATAAGTAAGGATTGTAATTCCTTAAGAAAAAAAATGAAGCTTTGCAAAATAAAGTGACAGTGCATAGGAATTGTATTTCACCGGAAGTATGTTATCGGTTGTAGAATGCACAGGTAGTGGAATTTATTATACTAAGTGATGCTCTAGCACATTAAATTGTCACTGATTAAAATAATAGCTGCGTACATAATGAGCCTAATGTAAGTTTATAGCACTATGCTGCATCGCGTACTATATCAACATACAATGTGTATTACCAAATATGGTATTATGATGCAGTAAATGCTAACCGCTTGGAGGATTTAACTAAAATTGACCGTGAGTTACCTAATGGGATTGGCTTATCGACCTGAATTCAGTGCTACAGAAGAAACCAAAAAGCAAAAGATTGAAATTTGGAAAATGTTTTAAGTAACCAAGTTTACTTAAATGAAATAAATTACGGTCGCCAGCTTAATTAGGCATAGTAATGTGATTCATTACTTTTAAAGAATCTGTACTGAATTTTGGTAAAGGAAAGCTACCGTTGCTTCTTTCCCAGAGGAGTGAAATGAAACTCTACTATAATAAGATAATTGATACAGTGAATACTAGCAACCATAAATAGTATGTGCAAGCTCTAACAGAAACAAATGGTTCAAATGGCTCTGAGCACTATGGGACTCAACTGCTGTGGTCATTAGTCCCCTAGAACTTAGAACTACTTAAACCTAAGTAACCTAAGGAGATCACACACATCCATGCCCGAGGCAGGATTCGAACCTGCGACCGTAGCAGTGGCACGGTTCCGGACTGCGCGCCTAGAACCGCGAGACCACCGCAGCCGGCTCTAACAGGAAAAACTGACACTTCCTCTCTTCTCAACAGTAATAATTTGTCATATTGAAATTACCTCATCATCAAATGTTCTGAAAGACACTACTAAACCAAAAATGGACGTGGACATAGTCCTGTTTCAATAGTTACTTTTCATATAGTACAAATATAATTAAAAGTCACTTTCAATAGGATTTTACACTCACTATGAAGCAATCTTGTTTCTATTTTTATGAATAAAAGCAGTTACTGTAACTTTATCTTTCATAGGCAAAGACTTAGGTGGGGCCCTCAAACTGTCTTTCCAATTGTTACTACACAAAGCACACAAAACTCAAAATTTACTTCAACTGCAATCAATATATTCATTATTTAAGTAGGTTTAGTCATTTTAAGCAACTCTAAATTGGGGATTCTTAAACAGTTCATTATCGTAAAGCAAACTAAACACACTTTCTGAGACAATTTGTAAGGTATTATTTCTTTTGTATTTTCTTGGTATTATTTCTTTTTTTTCAAATTTCCTCACCTTGCAGGACTTTTAAAACAGTTAATGAGAGTGAGTTTTCATACAGGTTCTTAAGTATGACTTTAAATGCATTTTACTCTAACTAACCTCAAAATAAGGCGCTTCCTTTTATAGTTAACACAACCAGTAATTTTCACTGACAGAATTAAATGCAGTTAATCTTTGAAGCACAAATACTTTGAATTAAAAACAAATCAAACACTATGGAGGTTTTCATAAATGCAATACTAAGTACCTCCCTTGATTTCAATGAAACACACAGTATTTCTATATCTCCTGTTGCATTCAGGATTGTGCAAATAATCAACCATTTATTTTCATTAGATTTTAACACACAGGATACTCGGATGTATTTGTGTGGATGGATCCTAAGAGTCATGATGAGAGGAACGAATTCAGGAGTCGGACACACAGTTCCACACAATTTGCCTTATTATTGCAAATTAAACAACACTTCAATGTACTGGTCCACACTTGGACATAAATCTGACCTCTTATTATTTGCTGAAGTGATGGTGCAATATTGGTGGCGAGTACATGGTCTTTCCTCTGGATGTAATTTGCGCTATTATTTTCTTCTTAGCGACGAAATTACCAACTTTAGAGCCTTTTCCAATAATACAGCATCATTTTAGAGTCGTACACACATCCAATGCCTTTCCATATTAATCCAGGCGCTGAATGTCTCACTCGGAACTTGCGCTGTTCACTCACTTCCTGCTCAGACCAAACTTTCCAGTAGCTAGCTGCCGACTGACTCTATCTCTCACTTGGCGCCCACACTGAGCGCCAAAAATAGCGCGTCTTTTCCAGCCTACAACGATATCATAAAACTCTCCCTCATAAAACTCTTCCCTACTATCTAACAATGTTCGTTTCAGTGCTGCGATCTGACGTCACACTTCACAAGGCCAACCATTCGTTCTCCCGCCAATTTCTATAGTCTTTCAAGCTGTTTCGAGATATGCAGATAGGATCGCAAGAGTTTGTTTCCGGGGGCCTGCACGTCCTAGAAGTGGCAGAGACTAATCTTGGAAAGAAATCAGAATAGCAAGGAAAAATCGGCCCGGCTCCCGCACGAGACGTTGTATCACCGGAGGCCACACCTCAGACCCTGCAGTCGTTTTGAGAGGACAATGCCTGGGGGCCCTTGCAAATTGGGGACCGACCTCACTCATGCCAGCCAGACTGCGATCCCGTATACTCGTCACCTATCTGCTCGGCTGAAGGGTTTCCTGTCGCTCTGTCTCGAACACTTGCACATTCGAAAATACCCGAGACATTCACAGTCCACTAGGAACCGTCACTAGGGAAAGACTGGCAAATTTCACACGGCCAATCACTTTTTTTTTTTTTTCACCAGTCTTCTGACAGGTTTGATGCCGCCCGTCACGAATTCCTTTCCTGTGCTAACCTCTTCATCTCAGAGTAGCACTTGCAACCTACGTACTCAATTATTTGCCGGGTATATTCCATTATCTTTCTTCCTCTACAGTTTTTGCACTCCAAAGTTCCCTCTAGTATCATGGGAGTCATTCCCTTATGTCTTAAGAGATGTCCTGTCATCCTGTCCCTACTCCTTATGAGTGTTTTCCTCCGATTCTGCGTAGAACCTCCTCATTGCTTACCCTATCAGTCCACCTAATTTTCAACATTTGTCTGTAGCACCACATTCAAATGCCTCGACTCTCTTCTGTTCCGGTTTTCCCACAGTCCATGTTTTACTACCATATAATGCTGTACTCTGGAGGCACATTCTCAGGAATTTCTTCCTCAATTTAAGGGCAATATTTGATCTTAGTAGACTTCTTTTAGGCAGGAATGCCTTTTTTTGCCGTACCTAGTCTGCTCGTGATGTCCTTCTTGCTCCGTCCGTCATTGGAGAATTTTACTGCCTAGGTAGCAGAATTCCCAACCTTCATCTACTTCGTGACCATCAATCGTGATGTTAAGTTTCTCGCTGTTCTCATTTCTACTACTTCTCATTACCTTCGTCTTTCTTCGATTTACTCTCAGTCCATTCTTTGTATTCATTAGACTGTCCGCAGCTCGTGGTCTTGCGGTAGCGTTCTCGCACCCTGCGCACGGGGTCCCGGATTCGATTCCCGGCGGGGCCAGGGATTTTCTCTGCCTCGTGATGACTGGGTGTTGTGTGTCCTTCATCATCATTTCATCCCCATCGACACGCAAGTCGCCGAAGTGGCGTCAACTCGAAAGACTTGCACCAGGCGAACGGTCTACCCGACGGGAGGCCCTAGCCACACGGCATTTCCATTTCCATTCATTAGAGAGTTCACTGAGTTCAGCAGATCATATAATTCTCCTTTACTTTCGCTCAAGATAGCAATGTCATCAGCGAATCGTTATCATTGATATCCAGTAACCTTGAATTTCATATCCACTCCTCAACCCTGAATTTTATTTCCATCGTTGCTTCCTCAATGTATAAATTGAACAGTAGGGACAAAAGGCTACATCCTTGTCTTATTCCCTGTTTAATACGAGCATTCCGTTCTTGGTCGTCCACTCTTATTATTCCCTCTTGTCTGTTATACATATTGTAGATAACCCGTCTCTCCCTATAGTTTACCCCTACTTTTTTCGGAATTTCGGACATACTTTTCCCAGGTTGACAAATCTGATGAGCTTCTCTTGATTCTTCTTTGGTCTTGCTTCCATTATTAAACGCAACGCCAGAATTACCTCTCTCGTGCCTTTACTTTTCCTAAAGCCAAACTGATCATCATCTAGCGCATTCTCAGTTTTCGTTTCCATTCTTTTGTATATTATTCTTATAAGCAACTTGGATGCATGAGCTGTTAACCTGATTTTGTGATAATTCTCTCTCTTGCCGTCTTGGGAATTGTGTAGATGATGCTTTTCCCAAAGTCAGATGGCATGTCACCAGACTCATACATTCTAGACAGCAACGTGAATAGCCGTTTTGTTGCCACTTCCCCCAATGTCTTACAAATTCTGATGGGACGTTATCTGTCCCTTCTGCCTTATTTGACCTAAAGTCCTCCAAAGCTCTTTTAAATTCTGTTATTGCATTCTTTCCACCTATCCGCTCTCACCTCTGCATCTAACAGTGGAATTCCCTTTGCACTCGTAATGTTACCAACCTTGCTTTTAATGTCACCGAAGGTTGTTTTGGCTTTTCTGTATGCTGAATCTGTCCTTCCTACAATCATTTCTGTTTCGATGTCTTCGTCGTGTTTTATCATATCAGCAACATCTTCCAAATCGAATTTTCCGGCTGTCAGTCTCAGAATGATACATATATTCTAATTATTAATGAAACCGACAGTCAAAATTCCCTCCGCGTATCAACATGTGCATGACGATCGTTTATATAAACTGACAGTTCAAACCACGTCTCACATAACTGTTCAGGCCAACAAACTTACTTACGTCTCGATGGTTACAGTGGCTCTAAGTGTCGTAACGCTATTATTTACTTCTGATACAATAAGTTTACAAAGTTCCAGAAGAACACGTTGACTAAATCTTAATGTATTAAAGAATGTATACGAAGTACCACCAGTCGAAAGTCACTGAATGTTTTCACTACAAGAGGTGCAATTTGAAACTTTTCAACTGGTTTACAGAACCCGATCATACTCTGTGGACCGAACCGGTTGTTCAATAAAGACATTTTATCAGCAACTCTTGGCGTTAAATCCTGGCGTTCTTCAGAGTATGGTAGACTGAAATTTCTCTAGGTAAACAGAATCATTAATTAATGTACTACTGGCATCGATACTGATCGTTAGTCAACCTTTTCGCTGAAGTAAACCTCACTGTCCTCTTCGGCGGAATGACTGAATGACTAAGAATTCAACTGGGATAGAAATTTCAACCATAAATTTATTAAAGCAAAGAACATTACAAAATACATAAAACGTTTGGTGCTTTTACTGATTTGACACAGTACGGTTTTGTAGACGCTATGAGCTCTCTGACGAGATAGTTAGATCTGGACTCCCTCTTGTATCTTCTGTCAAAGGCATGGAATTTCCGATCGGCAGACGAAGGTGTGCAACAGTGTGCTAGGAGCTGCTGTCTAGGGTGCATCTGGGCGAGCGGTTGCCGCAGGGCGGATGATACCTGTCGGCATTTCAACGCTTCAATCCCTTTGTGCGAGTAAAGCGTATTAAGGGCCTTATCTACGTCTACATATGGAAGTACTTCGTAAACCACCGTATGGTGCATGTCGGAGTGGCATTGTACCACTACCAGTTATTTGCTCTCCTGTCCCACTCGAAAACAGAGTGAGGGAATAACTACTGTCTAAAAGCCTCTGTACAAGCCCTAATTTCTCGCGTCTTATTTTCGTGGTCCTTACTCAAAATGTGCGTTGACAGTAGTAGTATCGATCTACAGTCGGCCTCAAATACCTGTTCCCTAAATTTGTGCTACAGTCCCTTGCGGAAAGAGCCTAGTCTTCCCACCAGTGATTCCCATTGGATTTCACGAAGCATATCCATGATTCTTGCATAGGGACTGAACCTACCGGTAACAAATCGGTCGTATCGCATTTCCCTGGGGCACTCCTGACTATACCCTTGCTCTGATGAAAATTCACTGTTGTGGGCTAAGTATTGGGTTCTATTACTTATTATGTGTAAGACCCACGTATATATCTGGGAATCTAATATGCTCGGAATTTCGTCAACAATCCGTGATGGGGCACAGTGTCATATGCTTTCCGAAAATCTGGGAATATGGAACCTGCCCGTTGGCTTCCAACTATGATCTGTAGAATATCATGTGAGAAAAGGGCAAGCTGAGTTTCCCACGAGTGATGCCTTCAAAATTCGTGCTGATTTGTGTACAGAAGCTTTTATCTCGCAAATAAATTTACTATGTGCGAACCTAGAATGAGTTCAAGAATTCAACAGGAAACCGATGTTAAGAATATTGGTCTGCAATTATGAGGGTTAGTTGTTTTACTTTTTTATACATAGGAGTCACATGTACTCTGTTCAGTATCCCTGGGACTTTTCGATGGCCTAGAGATTCGCGATATATGCACGCTAAGGAAAAAAATTCGCAGGTCACCCTCTATACAATCGAAATGGGATTCCATGTCGACTTGGAGACTTCTTTATATTCAACTCTTTCAGTTGCTTCTCTACGCCGCGAAGGACACTTTCTATGTCCTCCATGCTGGAGTCGACATCAAAGTACAGTATGTGTGTACGATCCTCTTGCGTGAATGATCATTACCAATCGGCCAACGCTACTTAATCGGGTTTCTTCGCCTTTCGGTAGTCAGTTGTTTAGCCTTCTGAGCGCTGAGGCAGTCGCTGATATCGTACTCCGACATCGAGATGGAACTTACGGTGAGAATCAAAATGCTGTTTCTGAATCAGCAGCAGAACACGAGAGGTTTTTAGAGTGAGATAGGATGGAATAGAATGAACACACGCATGGAACACAATTGCAGAAATAGGACCATACGAATCGGAATTAACAGAACTAGTGTTTCGATGAGGATTACTCGCTGGCAGCAAAGTCGTAACAGCGCGGGACTCCAATGGCAAAAGCAATGGGGTGAGAAACAGAAGACTGGTGTCAGAAATAGAAACAAACTCGAAAGATCAAAAGACATGAGCATTAGTCTGGAATTAAATTCAGCATACACTGAAATCCGTACAACAAGGAATAGACTGAAATCAGTATAAGATCCGATCAGCACATAGTGCCAACATATGCCATGTCTACAGCACCAAGTCTGAGGCACGAAGTGTATTAGTCTTGACTATGGTATCTTGAATATGAAGTGGTCACAGTTGAGACTGAAACAGAGTTCTCATTCCACGGCTCGGAGGTTTTTAACCCTGTCTTCTGCCTACCGGGCGCATCTTATCATTGGTTGGAGATTTATTAGTGCCAGCTAATGGCCGCTTCATCCTAGGCAGATTTCGCTCTCTTCGTTGCTTTCTGTTGGATTCTCTCAAAAGATCTCTAAAATGTATTTAGGACATTGTCGCGGACACTCACATCCTTGTGTATAGAAAACTTACTAAAGCTGTCGCTTAAGCTCTCCTTCGGCATTCGTGGAGGGTCTGTTAAAAGGCATACACACTTGCCTTGAAGGCTGCAGGGTAACCGTACATCTGCAATAAAGAAGCGCAACCTGTTATGTTTCACAAGAAGGCACTGGCTTAGCGAATGGGTGTGTTTACGAAGTGCAGAAAACATTAAACCCGTCCCGCGAAGCGAACTTGTACGGTCAGAGCCTCTAATCTACAAAGCTGGAGGCATGCCCCTTCTGTCAACCAACAGCCGTTCGTGAAGAAGTCTCTCCAGTGAGATGCCGGCACGGCTGCCATGTCCATCATTCGTCTTCCGTGAAACGTTTCACAACATCACCAATCAGAGAAGAAGCCGGTTCTTTCGTACGGAATACCGATGTGTCTCAGTACCACGCCGTCTATCATTGTTTCATACCCATAATTTCTTTTAATGCTTTCTGTCCAGCGAGGAAGGGAAATAGCTGTCCGGTATAGCTAGTGTCTGGATTACTTTACAGACCGTCGTTACATTTTTATCCGAATTTAGCTGTACATTGTGGTGTCACCGCAAGCCACCCCACTAGCCAGGTTGTAGGCCTCAAATCGACCGCAGTCCGTCAGTGCACATCGTACCCGCCAGTCGCCACTGTCGACGCTATCAGACCGAGCGCCACCACTCGGCTGGTCTTACGAGACAAGCTAGCGCACTGGCCAGTTCTACAGCCGACTTTGATAGGAATGGTTCACTTGTTATAGCTTCAGAGATCTCATTTGCAGAGATGCTAGTTAGCATAGCCTTCAGCTAAGTCTGTAGCTACGACCTAGCCAGGCGCCACATACAGTTTATGCACTGACAATTGATCTATATGTGTGATGCAATCAGAATTGTAAAGAAGTATTCGCAGTTCACTCTATAACTAAAATTGTAAATATTATTGTACAAAGTCAAGATCGACTTTCACAGCTGATGCTGAATTAAAGCTAAGTATTTATTTGTATTCCTGTCTACTAACTTTCTAATCACCTAAGATGTTCCACATACATTCCGTCAAGTATAGTTCATTGATCCTCATGTCAGCTTACGTAATCAACGTGTGCAATTAACGGCCACACCTCGTGATCAGACTAAGAGTCAAATTGAGTGACTCAACCAGGTCACTCCTTTTTCCATGAGGCCCGTAGTTACGCCTCATTCATAACATTGATTATGACTGAAAATCACTAAGAACTTTTTTATGGTAAACCTATGGAGATTTGAGCCGTGCTGCGTAGATCGATAGCTCGCGCCACACTTGTGCATTCCACAAACTTTACTTCCGAAAGCGCTGGCCGCTATGGAGTGCAGATGCCGTAGGCCTAGCTCTTTTATTGTGACTGCGCATCGATGAAATAGTTAGTCTGGACTAGAGCAAGTTTACCTGAGGAGCACAGTCCGCTTTTAGCATCAGAACTGGTAAGTTTTCCGGTTGGGAAAACAGAGCACGACTGACCACGCCGGCGCCCCGGAATACATCCCATCAACGGCATCCATCAGTCGAGGCACAGAGAGGAGGTCGTGTAGAGAGCAGCCTGCAGTGGAGGCAACCATCGGTAGTCAGAGGAAGGCCACAACACGTACGCGAGTCTGCTACCACAGAGAAGGGCCCTGTCGAAAGGCTGTACCGTATTAGCGCCTTATCGAATAGATTTAACATCGCGAATGGCCGGCTACATTGTGCGGATTGGAATGAAATGAGCGGGACCAGGCACCTAGTTCGGTGGGCTTGCTGTGTTGTGTTTAGCTTAGCAATGTGGTAAGTTGAAATGTCCAGAAACTCATGCCTTGATCAGCGGTACAACTCAATGTCTCGTACATATATTTACTGAAGTGTTTCATTCTTATTCTCTGCATTTAAAGTGTTTCGGGGGCTACAGAAATACATACTGTACTTTACTACAGTGATTCGGGTGAACATTTCGCTTACTCTTCGCGAGTAGAATCATTTTCATAATTCAGAGCGTTTCCATCAACCACTGCAAATATAGTCTATAAGCAAATATTATGAAAACAGGATATTATTCTTACGTATATGCAATGAAAAGTAAATGCCTAATGAAATAAAGTAACTTTCATTCATTTCTAGTTTCATTATTTAGTACTATGTGTTGAGACAATACTACTATACTAACACTGGCCCAGTCGTGTTCCCCGCAGTTAAATATGTCTGCATAACGTTATGTTAATGCCAGTAATGCTGGAACAGCGTGAGGATTGTATAAGCGAATTTATCCACTCATACGGTAAAGTTCAAAGGTCATAGAGAACATAGCTTTTTCTAAGCGAAGTGAGCGTTCACATCGTGCATTATATTGATATATATGCCGAACACAATCACCCATTTCTACCCAGCACAGTAAGGATGAAACACGTTGAGGGCTCTGTCACTATTACATCGCATCGTGAATGCAACAATAAGAAAATTTTCACATATACGGTAAAGTTCGTAAGTCATATATTAGTTAGCTTTACCTAACAGTATTTATTGCTCTAAAAATCATGGTTTTTTGTCCACTAAACTCACCCACTGACACTCACCCACTGACACACACAGCGAGGAAACTATTTTACTAACAGGGTAACTGCATTGATAGTATCCTTAATGAGATATACGCCTGCATGCATCTCATTTCAGTAATGATTCACATGCCTTCTCCCACTGGCTCGGACAATGCCAGGAATCTCAGCTGGTTGCTGTATATTTAACTCCATCTCGCGTTTCACTGAACTGTCATTGCGCTTCTATCGAATTGTGGAGAGGAGAGGCGTTGCCTCGTTAACTCGGTGCCAGACCATCATTTGGAAGCGATTGTATGATCTAATTTTGAATGGGGTTCACACATTATTCTATGTTGTTGTTTTAAAGATTGCTATACCTTTTCATTGGTGGGCAGCATACCTATGTTTCTGAATTGTTTGCTCTCTAAACAGTGCTAGTTAGCTGTCTATTTGCGCTAGTCCCATATATTTTAAGACATTTTGTATACATCTTTTAGAAGTGTCCGGTGCTTGCGTCAACCAGTGTGTGTGTGTGTGTGTGTGTGTGTGTGTGTGTGTGACGTTGCATACAGACAAGTGGGTGACGTTGGGGATTGAGTCCTGTCTCCCAATGTGTTGCTGGTAAGTGGGCTGAATGTGATTTACCAAGACACCTGCTTTGCTTATTGTATTGTAATTCTTATATTGGTTATTAATCTCTCGCAGCAGCCAGCGGCTTAATGAAGTGTATTCTTAGGGTTCCGTACCTCAATCGGTAAAAATGGGACCCTTACAGGATCACTGTCTTGTCTGTCTGTTTGTTTTTGCGACTGTTAAAAATCCCTTTTCTCAGGAACAAGTAGACGTATCAAGTTGACATTTATGTCACATATGAAGGTACAAAGTCCCATGGTGATAGAAAAAAAGTGAAACTTCTAAGTCAATACTACAAAAGATAGCGTCACATATTTTATACTGACAAACTCACTCATCAAAACCTACGGGGTACTTCCCGTTGACCTACCATCGCGAAATTTGAACAAGAACCCAGGTGTCAAAGCATAAAGAAAGGAATACACCCGAAAAGTACGCATTTGTAAATACGTCCCACGAAAAAAAGTTTCGTCTGTAGTCTGTCTGTTTGTCTGTCCAGCCGTCCGTTAAGCCAACTCGTTTTCAGGATCGGGTAAACATACCAAGTTGAAAGTCATGTCACATACTGAGGTCGGTAGTCGCTTGGTGGTGTAGTAAATGTAAGCATCTAAGTCAATGAAATCAAAAGATGCAGGCGTTCGCATATTTTCATACTCGGAAACTCACTCATTAAAGCCTATAGGATACTTCCCATTGAATGATGAAATTTGGCAAGTAGAAAGGATTCACAGGACAATTACAAGAAAAAATTAGAAAATTGTTAATTTCTAATCAGATCACATGAAGAAACTGTTCCCCTTACTATTTGTTATTCGACATCAGGCTTGAAATTAAATCATTTTTGGAAGTGCTGCAATCCCTGGGACCAATATCTTGACGGTATCAGTTTCGATAACATGAGAAAGTAGTCGAGACTCTCGAATCCCAGAATGGATGAACTGTCCATATACTTAATTAGGTTTATACGGAGCCTTCAGTGTGCGTAAGTTTCCACATCTTCTACCTGACCAATTTTGTTACGAATGACGCTCACTTTCCCGTTGACCGGGCCTTCCACTCCCGAAGCAACCACTAACGGGTGGCCACGTATCATGATTCATAATGTTTCTTGCATAACCATTAAGATCTGTAGCGTGGAATTAGAGAATGATTTGCCTGCAAGAAAGGCTGTAGACAGGATGAAGGACATAAGACGTGTCGCTCAAACTGCAATGATCAGCCGAAGTACAGTAGAGTCCAGTTAATCCTAACAAATTGGGACCGGACCTTGTTCGGATTACCTATTTGTTCGGATTAGCCGGAATTACGGTGACGAGTTTCTAGAATGAAGTATACCAAGCAGATAAGTACAGTAGATACACCATGGTTACAAATGGGAACAAGTGTGGGAACAATGGCTCACTTTCACTCCCTGCCCTTGTTGTTGTGCATTGTTGAGACCTTTGTAGAGTCTAAGGTCAGTGTACTGCCAGTTGGCCCGCAAATCGCTTGGTTATGTTAGTTATCCATCGCTGGCACGCGTAACAGTTGTATTGTATTCTTTCAGGTGTAGCGGTGTACGTGTTTTCGTCATGAGTAAAGGGAAACATACAACTCTCAAAGAAAAACCGAATGCTTTGAAGTGGATAGACAATGATGAGAATGTATCTAAACTGGCAACGAAACTGGGTGTTGGCAAAGCAACCACTTGTGATTGGAATAAGAACCGAGTGAATCTAGAACAGGCCTGTGCAACGTCTTCGGGAGAAACCCTCAAAATTGGCAGACTATGAAACAGTCCCAGTACGATAAAGTGGATGAAACTCTTTTCCTTTCGTTTACGCAAGAAAGGGAAAGGGGAACTCCTTTGAGTGGAGCACTGGTTCAGGAGAAGGCTGTTTACATGAACAAGTTAATGGATGGTGATGAGTCTTTTAGTGCGAGTACGGGTTGGTTGGACAGATTCAAAAAACGTCATGGAATCCGTCAGCTAACAATTACTGGAGAGAAGCTTTCTTCTGACCGTGATGCAGCGAAGGAATACATGGGTGAGTTTGAAAAAGTTATAAGAGAGGGAAAGTATTCTCCCCAATAAATTTATAACGCTGACGAGACTGGCCTTAATTTTAGGGGATTGCCAAGAAAAGACCTGGCATCAAAAGCAGAAGACCATGCCCCTGGTTTTAAAATGTGCAAAGGTCATATGACTGTATTAGCGTGCAGCAACGCTGCTGGTAATCACAAGCTGCCTTTAATGCTGATCGGCAAATCTGATAGACCCTGAGCTTTTGAAAACTGCAACGTGAAATCCCTGCCCGTATATTATCGCAACCAGAAAAAAGCATGGATGGATGGTAAGCTGTTCAAAGAATGGTTTCACGGCCAGTTTGTTCCCTCTGTTCGACGGTTTTCTAAGGAAAATCATTTGTCTCCCCGTGCAATCCTTTTGACTGATAACGCGCCATCTCACCCCATAACGAGGAATTATGTGATGGAGAAATTGTGGCGAAGTTTTTGCCGCCGAATGTTACATCACTTCTACAGCTGAAGGACCATGGTGTACTGCAAACATTAAAACTGACTTACAATAAACAATTTTTAAGGATGCTGATCCTAGATGGTAGCATTCCTTTAGTGGACAAAATAAAAAAGACCAATGTGAAGGATGTCGTTTATTGGGCCGATGAGGCATGGCAGAGTATTTCAGAAAATACTCTGAGAAAATGGAAAAAACTGTGAGCATCTCTTGAATTTCAGGACAACCTGGTTGAAAATGAAGAGGAAAATCTACAAATGATACAGACAATCCCTCGATGTGAAGAAGCTCGATAAGGAGACGTAGATGAGTGGATGGCAGCGGATGGGGCATGTGTGGAGAACCTTACTGACGCTGAATTAGTTGCTGCTGTGGCTCAAGACCAGGAAGAAGTGGACTGCCGTGACGGAAGTGACAATGAGTCTGAAAGCGACAAAGGAGAGCTGAGCTGGTGCCACACAGTGACGCAGCAGAAGCCCTTGACCTCGCGCTACGTCATTTGGAGCAACAGCCCACTGCTACACATGCTGACTTGACGTTTATGAGATGATGGCGAAACTTTGCATCATATAACAGACTGTCTTCATTACGCGAAAAAACAATGACTGCGTTTTTGTCATCTAAAAAGTGGGGATAAAATATCCGCTGTATTTTAGTAAGTTTGATAGGTTTCTTTCATTGTTATGCATTGTTTAAACCTAATGTTTTCTTGCCAATTTTTCTAATACATATTTACTAAACTGTGTTGAATGTTCAGATTAGCGAGGCTCGGATTAGTGGGACTCTGCTGTGTTAGGATCACCCCGTCTACCGCGAAGCTGAGTGCCGCGTAATGGCACTGAGGGCACGTGACGCGCTAAGGAAACTACTGAAGCAGGTAAGAAAAGAATGAGGAGTCAGTCTATCGACGATACTGGCTGCGAATGGCGAGAACCACTGACGTAAGCGGCTTTCAGAAAGAGCTGTTGGGCATCGCCCGTCTGGGAAACGAAGCCACTGGTCTGCTGCCCTCGAGCCGCTGTCGCAAGCATGTATGAAAATTAGCTAGAAGACGGTGAAACCTAGTATAGGTGAGAACGTGCTCGACATCGATACCTCTTCACAGTACGAGGAGGCCGGAAATTTACCTGCTGTGTAAAGCAGGATAAGTGGCAAATGAGTCAGCTCTGACGACTACAAAACTGGTGCTGCCAGCAAGCAGTGTTTCGGAGTACACCGCGCAGTGCATATTGGAGAACATGGCCCCCTGCAGCAGACCACCCATGTTCACACAACGATATCGTCATTTTCAATTGCAGTGGGCACAGAATCGTCGAGAAAGGACCATGTATCAATGGAAATGTAGCACATGGTCGGATATATTACGTTCCTTCTTACACCAGATCAATTGTCTTGTCCGGTTATGCTGTTAACCAGGGGAACGGCTGCTGGAAACGTGCACCACGATCGGACGCAAGCTGTTGCGGGCAGCAGTATACAGAGAGACTCAAAAACCAATTAAGATTTGAAATTCAATACCTCACGGAATAATGTCGCTAGAGAGCCAAGTATTGAAATACAAGGTGTATCAAATAGAATCATGCGATTTGGCACATCTATATTTCTGAAACTAATAAAAACGTACAATGAATTTTGTTTTGTGATGAACGAGAAACGCAAAATGTCGTTATTCATAGCTTTTCATAGGTGTTCAATACGCCCCCTTGAGATGCACAGCATATGTCAATGCGGTATTCAAATTGTTCCCACACTGCAGCGAGCACAGCTTCCACATCTGCTGTTATGCGATGTCTCAGTTTCATCATTGTTGCTGGTTACAGAAACACATAAAAAGAGTCGTTTATAAACTCCCACAATAAATAATCACATACAGGTAGGTCCAGTGACCTTGGAGGTCAGTAACTTAAGGCTGAATCATTTGGTCCAGTTCCACCGATCCAACGTTGAGTAATCCGATTTAAAAATTTCAGCACTTCCAGGTGCCAGTTTGATGGTACCCATCCTGTTGGTAAATGAAGTCGTTCGATCACCCTCCAACTGTGGGAAAAGAATGTTCTCAAGCATACCGAGATATGTGCTTCCTGTTACAGTGTTCTCGGCAAAGAAAAATGGACCATACACTTTGAGATGCACGACATATATCAATGCGGTATTCAGATTGTTCCCACTCTGCAGCGAGCATGTTTTGAGTTATAGCTTCCTCAGTTGCTGTTATACGATGTCTCAGTTCATTCGTTTTCTTGATGTGAACCCGGTGGAATATATCTGAGGCGCTATCAAGTGCCATCTCCGCTCCGGCAAGCCACGGGTCTGTTACTTACGCGAACCCACACTACAAAGAATCATTGCTATCTAGAGGTGGAACAGCAGACTGTTAAGCAGGTGATAATGTTAGGCTTATCTGTGTATCATACAGTGAAAGCTTCCGCAAATGATTGTCCTAGTTGGTAGTGAATATTCCGGTTTATACGGCTATTGTCCTTGAAGCTTTCAGTTGCTATGGCTACGGTCAGAGCAGCGGTGTTTGTGTCGCTCTCACATCTGACCGGTCGGTTGACATTACTCACAAGGAAGCCATTGATCCCGAGGTCGCAAAAGGCCAATGATATTTATGGCAATCGACGCGCCAGATATTGTCTACAACGCAGCCACAATATTGGCTGATAATGGAGGTATCCAGTGGTTAGCACAGCATGATGCTACGGACTATGGTTAAATGAATAGTTTACGAGTAACTCACAACAGTGCTATAGTGCTGGTTGTTTTGATACGAAGCAGAGGAATGGCGACTATAAACAAAGCAAACACGGTATCATATCTGAGGTCTCAGTGTACCCCGAAGAATAGCAACAACGCACGGCGGCCCGAATGGTCACCCATCCAAGCGCCGGCCACGTCCGACAGCTCTTAACTTCGGTGATCTAACGGGAACCGGTGTATCCACTGAAGCAAGGCCTTTTCCCGTATCGTTCAGGAAGGAATTTGTTTTAAACTCGTCCGGTCGAGATTTGAAGAGGAAAAGCTTATGAAAGGAATCCTGGAAATTAGAGCTTAGAGTGCTATCAAGATCAACTAACATCAATACCTTAACGCACTGGTACGTAATTATCCTGACTGTTAACCTGAACATTGCTGGAATGTTATTTATTGTGCTGCGAGAAGCTGGAGGTTCTCTTCCCACAACGATTCTTCCCCGCATGCGTGGTCTTGCAAGGACAGAACGGTGTATTTACGTCACGGCAAGCAAGAGTGGAAAACTTGGGGCAAAATATCTACAACTATGGTTCGAGCACTGCTTTTTGCCAATAGCCGGTCAAAATATTTGATTATGCTCAATTGCCGGTTTGCGTATAAGAATCATAATCCTTTAGAACAGACTACCCCTCCTAAAAATGTGTGACATTGCAGTTCATGTCACCTGGAACCGCTTAAAAAACGCAGGCTCTGGATATTTGTTTTTTCAGTGCCTATAAAAATTTTTTCGCACTATCTGCAGCTACGCCTTAAAGGATAGCAAATTTCACGATAAGCTCCAGAACAGACTGTTTCACTTTCAGTTGCATGCCAACACATTCCGTCAGTTATCATCGCCCCTTTATACCAATATTATTCTATGTCCACTCTTAGTGAGAGTAGACCTAGCTGAACGACCTGCACCGTTTGCAAACCCCAAATAGTTCGGATTCGATCTTGCTGGCGCGAGCCTTTGTGATCTCTGTGGAACGCCATTTTTCATTCAGTATTAATGGTGAAAGTTGATGGTTTGTTCTGAACACTACTTGAATGTCGGCGATGTCAATTCTGCGAAGTGTGATACATTGAAGATTGGTCTCTGCACCTTCCGGACAATCATTTTCTGTCACCCTTCTGCCGGACGTAGTGCGTCACTAGCAGCTAATATTTTTCCTGTTATAACTCTTAATGCAACACTTTCTGATAAGCCTTAGTAAAGATGGAACTTTTGATTTTGCACTCAAGAGATTCTGTGTAAGGGCGAAGCACAAGAACCTCTGAAGATGTCCAAGGTAGCTCTAGACGAAACATTAGGAACAAAAAGTTTCGTGGATCACGCTCATACAATCCGAAAGATTGACCAGCATTTCTTCACTGTATGTTAAACAGATGATACCTGTGCTTGATTATCTGTGGGAACAGCCACTTGCTACTTCTCGGCTGTAGCTCTGCTCGCCTCCATTAGCTCTTAAGATTTATAAGTAACGTAAAAAATTCATATAGTTTGTAATAAAAGGATGAAAATCGACAAAATGTTCATTGCGTTGCAAGTAGAACCCTAGCAGAAGACGGAGTTTCTATCGCATTCACTGCTTCATTCCTGAAGCAAGTCGTAAACAGGAGAATCTTCTAATTCGATACTGCTGGGAAAAGCTGACCACCGCCTCAAAGGCGGACTCAACTGCTGCAGAGACCGGGAGCGCTCGTTAGGAGAGCACGCGCCGCTAAGCCGGCAGAACCCGGCTACATGGAGTGGCGCCGGCCGGCTTTTTTGGCGTAATAGCTCGGAAGTCAGCTGGCGAGTACGCGAGGGCTAAAAAAATTCTCCTTTTCATGTAGCGGGCGGCGGCAGCATGCGGCTCACGCGCGGCCGGTATTGCATTCCTGGACCGGCTGCCGGCTACCGCTGCCGCCTGCCCTCTGCCGATAACTGCGCCTTAATGGCTCCGTATAGACTGCCTGTCTGGCGCATAACTCGCGTCTTATTACATCGAATGGCGACCGCTCTATACCTCTTTCTGTGCTTTTACGCTCGCCTACTGGCTTTCTCTCTTTTCAGTTTCTCCCTTCTGTTGGAGGACTTATATTTTCTCGGTCCCATTCTTTGCCTTTCTCTGTACGGCGAACGCAGGGTTTGGGGGTCTACAAAATACACTCTCGTCTCCATTACAGCATTCCTCCTCTGAACAGCTCGGATAGGTCACGTGTCGTCTAGTGCCGCGTGCATCATTCAGCTATAACCGCACTGTGTAACTGTAGACAGTGACTTACAGCTCAAAATTTTCTTTTATTTTGAAATGAAATCTTTATTTCATTATTTGGCGTTTAACTGACTACGCTTTCAAGGAAATTATACAACGAAAGTTATTAGGCTAACAGATCAGTAGGATCCACATTAGTGCCGATTTTTTTTTCCTGCACCCGGTTAGGGGTCGCGTTTCCCTACAGACAAATACCGTATCCCGGCAGCCATAAAGAGCGGCAGAGAGAATCTCAAGGGTAAACATTTGGGAGGGATACTTGCATTTTTCTGTATTCGCCTGGTAACCATGGAAACTTCTGCAGAAGGTTCGTTGGAATCAAGGGATAATTTAGAAATCCGTTGGTACGAGGGGCAACCACTGCTGTGATGATACATTTCAAATGACGCAAATCACAACAGCTGCGTCAAATTGATTTACTAAAAACGAGTAGTTTCATGGCACTATAGCCACATCATCAAGTAACAGACGATTGACCTTCCCGTATACAGCGCTTTTAACACCTCTGTGAACTGTTTGTTACCTGAAGATTCTATTACAGTGTCTTGAAACTAGTCGTGAGTGGTAAATCACTCTGAAGCAGCTTTTACCATTTTTTCTTCGTACATCTATAGTTGAAATGGAGGACAGTGGGACCTCAGCTGGTATAAATTTATATTAAAAACGAAGAAACTCCCCCAGCTGTATTTAAGGTGTCGATTTTATTTTGGTAACTAGTTTCAACGTTGTAACAACTGAAACGTCCCCTTAGAAAAATTATACATGACTTTGCTTAAACTGACACACGATATTTTTAGCGCAACGGAATCTGACTTTCAATAATCCCTACAAAAGAATGGCCCTGACTAACATTAACCTATACCTTTCACAAATCACTTACCTCACAAAAATCTTCGTTACTCAAGCTACTGCAATACAGCGAGCGCCACTACTGCCAGCTAAATAAAAGATTCAAACTACTGACGCTACGGTCGCAGGTTCGAATCCTGCCTCGGGCATGGATGTTTGTGATGTCCTTAGGTTAGTTAGGTTTAACTAGTTCTACGTTCTAGGGGACTAATGACCTCAGCAGTTGAGTCCCATAGTGCTCAGAGCCATTTGAACCATTTGAATCAAACTACTGAAGGCACTAACTACTGATAGGCATAGTTAGTAAATGAAAGATTTTGATAGAGAACAACCAATGCATTTACCTTAATAGTGTTCAAAAGTCGTAATATATATATATATATATATATATATATATATATATATATATATATATATATATATATATATCAGTTCATGATATCCAGTCTTACAAATTTACTGTCTCTGTCCAGATCATCCGCTCTCAAAACTCCGCCATCTCACTCCCCACATCCACCACTGCTGGCGGCTCACCTGCAACTGCGCAACGCTACGCGCTGTTAACAGCCAACTGCCCAACACTACAATAGCGATTATTGCAACAATGCCGACCAGCCTCAGACTGCACACAGCACAGCCAGTGATTTTCATACAGAGTGCTACGTGGCGTTACCAATATAAAAACCTAAACAGCCTACTTACACAACGTCATCTTCAGGCCCATTCACTTGTTGACGTCAACCGCGTGCGGCTGATACTAGAAGTCAGTGGTGAGATACGGACGTGCTCCGTGTTCAAGTGGCTCAGAGCACTATGCGACTTAACTTCTGAGGTCATCAGTCACTTAGAACTTAGAACTAATTAAACCTAACTAACCTAAGGACATCACACACATCCATGCCCGAGGCAGGATTCGAACCTGTGACCGTAGCGATCGCTCGGCTCCAGACTGTAGCGCCCAGAACCGCACGGCCACTCCGGCCGGCCGTGCTCCGTGTGGAAGGTGGTTAGTCACTAGTCTTTTCATATACTGTATGGCAGTGCCTTTATTGTTCATAGTACGATAGTATTCCTTCGAACCAGCCTGCATACATGCATGCATTTATCCGCCGATACCAGGCACCGATTTTCAATTGAAATGTTCTTCCTGAACAATTACGCAACCGATAGGTCACGCCGCGGTCTTTTCTTTGCCTTAGGAGGGCGTGGTTAGCGCGGAGATCGGAAGCGCAAGGGCAGTGACAGTGAGACCTGGAATTCGCTCGGGGTGAGGCGGCCGAGTTGGAAACTGACGGTGAGGTTTGTAGTGTGCCGACAGTTGATGGTTAATACAATTTTAGGGAGTTAACAGTCACCCACTCTGAGCGTACCAGGAAGAGAAACTCAGGCGGGTTCCTGCATTGCGAACCATTATTACCTCGGTTGTGGCGGGTTACAAACGTTTGGACGTGTGGGGTGTGTACCGAGGGAAGTAGCGGGTTGCGTGCTTCAGCGACCGACCGGACCTTGACGCGGGCGGCGGTCCGCCCCTGTGTTGAAGTTGCGTGTCGGCTCCACACTGTCCCTCCTGGATCACTGTACAGGTATGTCTGCTCAGCTTCCCATTTGGTTTGTCGGAGGTGCGGGAGCCAAGCATCGGTAGTTATCAGGTTGTTTGTTCGAGGATCACGTCTGGTTGCATATCAGACTTCTGGTTAATGATCCCGCTTCTGTCTCTAGGCAGAATTTGTTCCTTTATTTAATACTCCAATATGAGTGTTATTTACGAAGTTCGGTGTGAACTCTATAGTTGGCTACTACAAGGAGTCGGAATGTGGCGACGCCTATTTGTGTATTAACTGGGCTCATTTCATATGCCACGCCTTGCATATACAGTTACTGGAAAGCACAATTTGATTTATTGTCTTATTGGGCATTTGTACTAACAAGTATGATGGTGTTTTTTTATTATTTGGTGCTTGTTGTTAAGGTGTTAACCGCATAATTTGCCAGTTGCGTAATTACTAGATTAGTTTACTTAAATTTGTAAATTGTAAATTGTAAATTAGTGGTAAGATCTTCTGGGACCAAACTATTTAGGTCAGTGGTTCTTAAGCTTACACACTAAGCTTACGCTATGGACAACACACACACCCACGCGGGAAGGAGGACTCGAACCTCCGACGGGTGGAGCCGCGCGGACCGTGACAAGACACCTGAGACTGCGCGGCTACCCCGCGCAGCTTAGTTTACTTAAATGTGTTTGAGGAAGTGTGGCTCGGGCACTGAATGGTTATTAATCTTACTGTTTGTTTTTGAACTGGCCAAATATTAGGAGATTTAAGATCCGTTAATTTTGTGAAGGTTCTCAGTGACAAAGTGGCATTCAGGACGCAATATGTAACATCAGTTTTGTCTGAATATTTCTCTCGCGTGCGTTGCGCACCTCCACTACTCATTTCCTTGTATGGTGGTTATTTGGGGAGTATACGTCTATTTTGTATTGTAAATCTTAAAGTTTTTTCGAGAAAGAATTTTAGCTCATTTATTGTAATACCAGAGCAGTTTTTACTATTGTAGTTAATCTGTTCGCTATTAATCGATCTGGTACAGTTTTGGGATTATAAATTATTCTGTCTCCTAGTAGTCAGTACCACTCCAGGTGTTTCTTCAAGACATGTATAATAACTCTGGGTTAGTATGTTTTGTTAAGATAAAGAGAAAGATCACAATACGAATGATATTCAGTCGGCCTTTTGACCTGCCCTTCCTACCATAGACAGTCTGGGGCGGATATTGTGTCCCACCTTCGGGTATTACATAATGTGTGTACGAGGGCAAGTTTTGTGGCCTGAACGACGATATATGGAAGCTTCGATAGAGTCCTGCACTGACAGCCAAAGCTGTCGCACTCTGCCTTCGGTGCGGAAGGCGCTGTTTACGTCTTCGCCACGGCGCGCGCTTTCGAGTTGTTTACGTGCTACAGCGGCTTTCGCACGAATGAGTATCTTTCGAAGTAAATGGCCATTTCATATCGGATATCGATGCCGAAATTCAGCTTCTCCAATGAGTATGCACGTCCCAAAGTATTGGTAGTAGAACGATTTCTTAGAGGTAATATGAAGATCCCCAGTACTGATGTTGTTGGAATCCACCTTTCAGTTGTGAGCAGCGTGTTTTACGGTAAATTGTTAACTGACTCTGCATGCGAGGCAATTTTAGATAAGTCGAGGGACGGACTCAAGTTCCGGCATTCGGACTGCAACTTTGGTCCAGTGACTGGATCATACGGGTCTCAGACTCAGGACGATCCGCATATTCCCGTTCAAGGTGCCGGCTCACGATTTGGTGACTGCACTCAGGCCCTGTGGAACAATTCACAGCCACATCGTGGGGAAGTGAGCACAATTCACCTCCCACCCTGCACTGAATGGAGTGCGAAAAGTACCTCTACATCGGCGGATGCAGAGCAGTATGACGGCCAGCCATAGACCGGGTTGCGGGAAGGACGGCCACGTTCGCTCAGAGCGTCTGCTACGACGGATTGCCTAGCTCCGACATACGAGTTTGACACCTTCTTCCACGCTGACATCTTACCCGACTCTAGAATCAACTGAAGAGAAGCCCCATGGCTGTACGGAAGTTTATGCGACGGTTGTGCCACACTTGTCCAGAGACGTCATCTCACAGACGTACTCTTCGGAAACGCCACGAGAAGCGAAAGATAACTTCAGCCAGTGCGCCCACGACACAGTCGCGAGCCGACGCGATCTCTCAGCACCATGGTGAAATTCCGATGGACGCTGCTGCGCCGGATTCTGATGCGTGTTCTGCCACCTTGCGTGCTGCCCATTCGCACTTGTCGATCGTCCAGCCGTTGATTGCTGACCAACGCGACGAACGACGCCCTACGTCATGCGAAGTACCCCAGCAGCAATAACGTCCCATTGTGGACCCCTCTGAAGACCTTACCACTCATCCGATGGCTTGGGTGAATGATACAGTTGCCGAATCTTCGGACGACAATCCACAGTCGAATGTTGTCTCGGCAGCATAGGAACGATAAAATGAGTTGAGCGGTGAAGGGGCGGCTTGGCGCAGTTGACCTACTGCTGCAATTACCCCCCCCCACCCCCCATCCCCCACCCTGTCGTTACGAACGTTCCACTGCCTGAGAACCAGCGGGTAGCCTTAAAGAATGCTTCCATCAATATCAACATGATACGTACACAAATCCAACTTCAACTGCTGCGCTATATGCTCAGGACGACGGACGTGGATGTTGCTTTCCTGCAGGAAGTTCGACTGTAGAGCTCCCCAGACTTCTACGTGTTTACTTCAAGGGAACCTCCCCATCGCACCCCCCTCAGATTTAGTTATAAATTGACACAGTGGATAGGCCTTGAAAAACTGAACACAGATCAATCGAGAAAACAGGAAGAAGTTGTGTGGAATTATGAAAAAATAAGCAAATTATACAAACTGAGTAGTCCAAGTGCAAGATATGCAACATCAAGGAGTGTGTAAGCTGAGTAGGGCCGTGGTCCCGTGGTTAGAGTGAATAACTGCGGAACAAGAGGTCCTTCGTTCGAGTCCTCTCTCGAGTAAAAATTTTACTTACTTTATTTTCGCAAAGTTACGATCTGACCGTTCATTCATTGACGTCTCTGTTCACTGTAATAAGTTTAGTGTCTGTGTTTTGCGACCGCACCGCAAAACCGTGCGATTAGTAGACGAAAGGACGTGCCTCTCCAATAGGAACCGAAAACATTTGATCGCAAATTCATAGGTCAACCGATTCCTCCACAGGAAAACACGTCTGAAATATTCTATACGACACTGGTGACGGCATGTGCTTCACATTACAGGAATATGTTGTCGACCCACCTAACTTGCACACTTGGCGAATGGGTAAAAAGTTTCTTCTACCTTGCCCGATTTAGGTTTTCTTGTGGATGTGATAATCACTCCCAAAAAAGTGATGAAAACATAAGAGTTTGTCACATAAACGGCAACAAATGAATGCAAGTTTCACAGTCGCACAGTTTTCCCTGTGCTCTGTCAAAACATACGTTTTTAACGTTTTCAAGTTTTTTCGTGTGTAGACCGTCAAATCCTGCATGTGTCCAAGCAAATCTGAACATGTCCTGGAATTTTGGAGAGCGAAGTTGATCATGTGTGAGTGCATGAACTTTGATAATTGTCTGAAAATAAAAAATTAAAACTTTTCACTCGAGGGAGGATTGAACCAGTGACCCTCCGTTCCGTAGCTGCTCGCGGTCACCACGGGACCACGGTGCTCATCAGTGTATATTTACCTTGATGTGGCTTATCTAGGACACGGACTACTCAGTTTGTATATTTTGCTTATTTTTTTCATAGTTCCATACAACTTATTCCTGTTTTCTCGATTGATCTGTGTTCAGTTTTTCATGGCCTATCCCTGTGCCAACTTATAACTAAATCTGAGGGGGGTGCGATGGGGAGGTTCCCTTGTTAGAGCTTCTCAAAAACACTGGCTATCGCATCCGCCATTTTGTTTCCCAACGAATGCTAAACACAGCTCTTAGCTTTTGCATACTATGTTGTTTTGTTAAAGTTTTCTGAAATATTTTAGAAGTGTCCTGCATAGAACCTTAGATCGTGCTATTTTGAGCTTTCAATCCGCTCGTGTTTGCATCGATATGTGGATTAGACACAAAAATCTAACGTTTTATTTGCTTATTGCTGCTTTTCTATGCTGTCCGAATGATGAATAAAGGTGCAAGAAACATTACATTTCTGTGATGGAATCGCGTATTATGTTTATGTTTTATTTTCTTCGTGGAATTCAAATCAAATATTCGATAATGACGTTTATTAAATCATGTATCAGGCTCCCATTAGTACGAGTTGGAGCACCTGAATCTAAAGTGCATAGTTGCGCATTAGCCAAGTATAAATATGAAACTCAGAAAACACGGCACTTCTAATCGAATGAACGCTTGCTTCGTTAAATTTCTGGGACACACTAAACACTTACAAACTACTCAGTTCCTTCTCCAAGGTAAAGCACAAGTTATGTATAAATAAGGAAAATGGCTAAAGTTAACAACTGCGAAGACATTGCACTAAAGATTGTTTATGCATACGTAATTAACACAGTAAAATGTGGAAGTATACTGACGAATACCCTCACATGAAAAACAAAACATAAGTTTGACACTTGTCACTGCTTTCAAACTTCCTCAGTTTCTATGCGAAAATTTTTATAAGTCGGCGTTTACAGGAAATATAAATCAAATACATACATAAAGATTTTGACCTGCTGATTCTGCTGAACTTCCGGTATTGTGTTTCAAATTGAAATAGACGACTAGCCAAGTTCTGGTACATGTATTGTAAAGGATGAGCTCAATAACACAGAGTTGGGTATTTTCTGAGCTCATATATTTTCCTCTTATGTTGACGTAAAGTTGTACATGCTTTTGGATATTAGCTTTTCTTGAATGATATGAGGTGCCTATCTCGGACAATACCAAATGCCTATCTCAAGGTAGAGCCCTACATACTACAGGCCTACTTACGCTACAGACACAGGAACAAGCATTACTGCAGAACTGTATATGACGGTAGTATCTGTTCCCGAAAGAACAGTTACCGTGGATGACCATGCAGCTTTGCTAGAAATGAAATGATAATTAAATGGACACCCTAGCTGCAAACAGGCGTTGATATATTTCATTGGGGACATTTTGAAAATGTGTGCCCCGACCGGGACTCGAAGCCGGGATCTCCTGCTTGCGTGGCAGACGCTCTATCCATCTGAGCCACCGCGGGCACAGAGGATAGCGTGTCTGGAGGGACTTATCCCTTGCACGCTTCCCGTGAGATCCACATTCCCAACATGTCCACACCACTACATTCGTAGTGCACCTAATAGATGTTTGCCCATCATACTCATCACTCGTGGCAGATTAATCTACCAAGTCCCGTACGAGTTCGGGCATAGAGTGTGCGTTCGCACAAGAAGGTCAATCTGCCACGAGTGATGAGTATGATGCGCAAACATCTATTAGGCGCACAGCGAATGTAGTGGTGTGGACATGTTGGGAATGTGGATCTCACGGGAAGCGTGCAAGGGATAAGTCCCTGCAGACGCACTATACTTTGTGCCCGCGGTGGCTCAGATGGATAGAGCGTCTGCCATGTAAGCAGGAGATCCCGGGTTCGAGTCCCGGTCGGGGCACACATTTTCAACATGTCCCCAATGAAATACATCAACGCCTGTTTGCAGCTAGGGTGTCCATTTAATTATCATTACTGCAGAAGCTTTGTCAGTATCAAAGTTCGTCATTGTGACTGCCGGGGGGCGATCTGATATCGATGACGTTATTGAAATACATGCCAAGATCGCTTAAAACTTTAACCTAGATGACGGTCTTCGGCAGAGTTAAACTGAGTATAGCTTTTGACGTGACCTAGGCCCTATCAACCCAGGCGCTTAATGTCTTACATTATGTGTTCCTATTGTGAAATGCCGATAGTGGAACTGGCGAGCTTTCTCAACTTTAAAAATAGCAGATAGCTCTGAAGTGTTATGATTATTACTGTGATACAGATCCGATGACGGCAGTTTAGGCCTAATTCTGTCAAAAACGGTTATAAAAATAAAAGTTTTGAGTGATCGTGACTTGTATTTGATTAATGACTGTCAGTATACAACAAGACACACATATTGTACTCTATATACTTTATGTTCTGGAATGTTTTGCTGTGTTATGTTATTTTGGGGCCGCTAACTCCCTACAGGGTGAATCTCTGTTAAGAGGTAATACTTTCAAAACAGCTACAAACAAACCTACGTTCGAATATCACATAGGAATTTTACTATTAAATATTGCTTCAGGTCATAATAAATGTTCTTTACTTACAACACATAACTGTGCGCTCCGTCCGGGTTCCCAATTTTCACGGCGACAGTTAACAGTCCATTTTTTCCTTCTCTCCGCATCTTCTGGGAACCGAACCATTCTAAATCCACTTCTAGAATGGTTAGGACAGTTTATGGGAGCACAACCACACATAATTTCGTGCTAAAGCGTCGTGACGGAAATCTTATAGTTCCGCAGAACGTTTACACCTCAAAGCTCAGGAAAACAAAATGGCGGAAGCGCCAGTTCGTACTTATAGGAGCCTTAGGTTTACTGCCTCCGTCACTCCCGCTGCTAGGAGAGGCAGTGGAATGGCTGTTGTTGTGCGAGACGTGACGTACTTTCTAATGGCCCCGGGACTGGTGATCAAAATGATAGTGTCCATGCCCCTTTTGGGAAAGATAAAAGATGGGACGGGTCACGCTTTTATGCCCAAGAAATTACACCGCTCTTCTTGGGTCGCTGTAGCCACGTCATTATCGGCGGCGACTTTAACAGTGTGCTCTCTCAAAAAGACCAACAATCAAACTACACTCCGTGCACCGAACTGCGACTCTTGGTAAAGAACCTGCGTCTTGCTAATACTTGGGATGTGGTACATGGTGATCGCACTGGCTTTAATAACGTGACAAGTCATTCTGCCAGCAGACTCGATCGCATCTACGTCTTTTCTGACCTTGCAACTGTGGTTCAGCAGCGGAGTGCTGGCGCGTGACTTTCTTGGGCGTAGTGAATATATCTGCGTGGTCAACCTCCTGAGGCAGATGGTATGGAGAAGTTGGAGATTATGCAAATTGAATGTGACATTCCTACAGGATCAGGAATGTACGAAACTTATAGCGAGTACGTGGGCGCCACGTGAAAGTTGATTGCTGGGGTGTCTGTCACGCTTCAATGGTGGCTCGAATGTCTCAAAACGGCTATACTATATGTGCTGGTTGGTTACGGAAGGGGAAGATCGCTCTGACAAGACGGATTTCTATGATGCGCTTCTCCGATAATGTACGGCACTCCCACTATCCCCAGATTGCAATCGGAGATCAATGAGTCAAAGCACAGAGTCTGACCCTTACCTGACATTGGCGTGAAGGTGCCTTGGTGCAAACCAAATGCCAGAACAGGCTCGGGGGAGAACCTCCTTCCGTGCACTACATTATCACGAAAAAAGGCAAAGACGACGAAAATTGGTATACACTCTGGATTTCCTGGATGGTAGCCGGGTAACAATCGAGTGCATTACACGTTCATTCGTCAGCCACTATCACCGACCAAGGTGCCCCACGATGATGCGACTTTGACAGCAGTCCCCCAGGCCCTCACTGGCACACTGATGATAAGGCGTCGGCATCCCTTTTGGAGAATGGGCGATGATGTTACAGGCGGCCTTGCCAAGGGGCCAGTTAATAAATCACCAGGACCACATGGTTTTCCTCGGGAATTCTACCGGACCTTTAAGGATCTGATGGCCCCACGATGGAAGGAGATGTACCAAGAATTACTGGCATTAGTAGACCCCACTCCGCTGGCTACTGTGAGAGGTGCCTTTATTCAGGAGCCCAAAACCCACTAGACGCGCACGGGTTGAACATTGTCTTATCACCCTCTTCAACTGTGATTTTAAGATCTTCGCCAGAATCTTGACGGTGCATCTTAAACGAGTATTTCGTATAAATATATCTCTTTGGGGGTAGACAACAATATCCAGGCAGTGCTATCGGGATGTGATCGGCGTGTAATTTTCTTTTCTTTTGCTTGCTTTAGGGAGCAAAAACAACTAAGGTCACATGCGCCCATGTCATAACTTTAGACCATCAAGAAGCAAAAAACTTAAAAGCGGTTATACGTTAAGCCCATTCCGTTAATCCCAGTCGACGGAAGGGAAACGAGCTAGGAACAAGGACTTCCTCTTGGAGAAAGGTCTATATATTACGGTGCAGAACCAATGGAGGGTGCCTCGGGCATGGGTGTGTGTGATGTCTTTAGGTTAGTTAGGTTTAAGTAGTTCTAAGTTCTAGGGGACTTATGACCTAAGATGTTGAGTCCCATAGTGCTTAGAGCCATTTTGAACCAATGGAGGTCCCGGAACTAAAGATTAAATGTCCTTCGCCATATTGCTAAGCCGGATAAAAAGTAGACCGCCGAAGTCAGCCCACGCGTCGTTCGCTGAAACAGCCGATGACTCAGACGACAAACATACATGGTAAGTACGTAAGTGATTAAGAAAAGGGGCATTCGATCAGGAAATGATGAACCATCAAAGGCTGACGACAATGAGCACAGAGTGGTGGGGGATCACCACTTAACAAATGGCGATGGCTAAAACGACAATACCCAATAGATAACATAGTTAACATTATCTCCTCGTGGCGAGAGAAACGAGATGAGGTCGGCCAAGCCGCTGGGAGAGGTTTAATTCACTGGACCTTGTTCCCGTGAAGAGAAGACCGCTGGTGATATCACAATGACATCAGTTTCCGACAATCAGCAAAACAGAGATCATCCGAAGGTATGAGGGAGCTAGCGGATAGAGGTAGGAGGACTGCAGCCTTGGCGGCGGTTATAGCAACCTCATTTCCTGTCAGACCAATGTGACCAGGAACTCACATGAACATCACAGTGGGTCCCTCAACAGTGAGTAAATTGAAGCTTTCTTGGACCCATTGCACTAAGGGATGGACTGTGTGAGATGGACTGTGGGCAGTACACAGGGGCTCTGAAGGGCACTGAGAGAATCAGAGCATATGGCACAATTAAAAAGCCTGTGGCACAGGATGTACAGGGTGGCCTGAAAGAGGGCGAAGAGTTCTGCAGCAAATATTGAACAGCGTTCTGGAAGCTGGTACCGATAATAGTCGATGCCAATGATGAAGGCACAGCTGACACCATATTCGGTCTTAGGGCCATCAGTGTGCACGAGGTGCTGTCGCTAACGTCCATGCGAAGGTCGAGAGACTTACGTCGACAGATCGAATCCGGAGTAATTTCCTTAGGAAGCGAATGAATTCCAAAATGAACTTGGGCCGCCACATGAAGCCAAGGTGGTGAAGGATTCATTTCCATTGGAAATGTGGCAGGCAGTGTGAAGTTATACAGCAAGAGCAGTAGCCGAAAGCGGACTCTGGGAGGTAACAGAGAAGGACATGCCTCATACTGGCATCAAGGGAGTCATCAAAGAATGAGGCAAAGGATGGGTGGCCGGGCATAGCAGACAAACGGCATGTGTATCCGCTGAGGAGGACATCACGCCTGTAAGAAAACGGTAGTTCAGCATCTTCTGCATAGAGACTCTCAGCTAGGCTGATGTAAAAAGCTTCATTGGGCAAACAGTTTCGGCGATTGTGCACTACATTAAAGCGGCATAAGATGCACGGACGAAACACCCATAGTCTAGTTTCGAACGACAAGGGATTGGTAAAAACGGAAGAGGATGGTCCGATCCGCTGCCCGGGAACTCCCGCTTAGAACACGTAGGACATTGAGAGACCATGTAGAGTGTACAGCCAGGCAATAAGCATGGAAGGACCAAGAAAATTTTGTACCAAGCATGAGCCCCGGAAATTTCGTAGCTGCAGCGAACGGAAGAGCAACAGGCCAGAAATACAGGGGCGAAGGAAGAAACTGATTGCGGCGTCATACAAACGTTTTTGGCAGTGGAAAAGCGAAAGCCATTGTCGATGCTCCACGACTAAAGACGATCGAGACATCTCTGAAGACGCCGTTCAAGGAGACAAGTTCGAACAGAATTGCAGTAGATCGCAAAGTCCACGATAAGAGAGCCGGAGATGCCTGGCAGGAGAGAGGCCATAATAGGATTAATGGATATAGCAAAAAGGATGAAAATCAAGCCGGAGTCTTGAGGCACCCCGTTCTCCAGGATGAAGGTGTTTAACAATGCCAAACTCACGCATATCTTGAAAATTTGGTCTCTTAGAAATTCCTGAATTAATAGGGACAGGCGGCCTCGGAAGCCCCACGTGTAAGGCGTACGAAGGATACCAGTCCTCAACAGGTAGAGTTTCTCCGAAAAAACAAACACGGCCAGGGTCTGGGATCTCCGCCGAAAACGTTCATGACATGGGTCGACAAAGCTACGAGATGGTCAACTGCAGAACGGTGCGCTCGCAATCAACATTGTGTAGTGGCTAATAGGTGGCGAGGTTCGAGCCACCACACCAACCCCTCTTGAATCGTACACTTCATCACTTTGCAAACACAGCTCGTGAGAGGGAAGGGGCTGTCTTTGCCTGGCTTAAGAACAGCTTCACGGCAGCATTTGGGAAATGTGCGATCTGCCCAAATGCGATTGTATGTATCAAGGAGAAAGTGCCTGCCTGCAAGAGAAAATGCTGCAACATCTGAATGTGAACACTGTCTGGACCTGGGGTAGAGGATTGGGATGAAGTGAGATCATGATCTAGCTCCCTCACAGTAAAGGCGGCATTGTAGGATTCGCGATTGTGAGAGGAGGGTAGCATCTGAGCCTCCTCCGCTCGTTTCCGAGGAATGAGGGCAGGGTGATCGTGGATGGAGCTCGAAATCTCCGTAAAACAGCGGCTCACGGTGTTGGCGACAGCTATAGGGTCCATAATAACATCACCTGCTACGGTCTGGCCGAAAATCGGGGAAAGAACCTCGGTCCCAGAAAACCGACGGAGTTTGCCCCACACGACAGAAGAGGGAGGGGAACTGTTAAAAGAGCTAGTAAATGATACCCAGCTAGCTTCTTTGTTCTTTGCTATTGCGAAGAATGCGACGACGCTGAGCACGCAACTGTTCATAACGCATACAGTGTTCTTTCGTAGGATGATGATTAAAAGCGATGGCAGCACGTCTCCGCCAGTGAATCGCGCCCCAGTAAGCCTCAGTCCATCAGAGGACTAGAACACGGCGCGGTAAAGATGGAATGCGAGATATGGAACGTTCTGCGGCGGTAAGGAATGGCAAGAAATTTCTCAAGATGACGTTCGGGGGATGAATACTTCCATGCTACAACGAATACAAGAATTCCAACCAATGTTGGTGACACCTAATACTGACGTAATGATGGACATCGATTCCCAACGGGATGGAAGTTTCATCACTTAATACCCGTTATGTGATAAAAAACTGTACAAAATCTGATAAAATATGTCGGACAGATGCTCCAGGGCGTAATACTTCTCACTTCCCTCTGTACACGATTGTTCGAATACGAAGAACTGATTTCAAATGATTCTTACATACAAACTATAAAAAAGAGGAACACATTGAATATGTCATTGGAGAGAGGAGGGTTCAAAGTTTTGATACAGCTGCGCTGATTTTTTTTGCAACACGACGACTACACTACAAAAGAACTCATTATGTGTGTCAGTATTTGCGCGAAGTCCATCCATTGTTCAGGTCAACAAGCATTCTGCCGTCCATTCAGCAAGAAGACACCTCTGCACAAGCAGATTTATGACTGCTATGAAAAGTTCTCGGAACCTAGTTGCGTATGCAAAGGGAAGAGCACTGCTCGGCCAAGCACGTCTGATGAAAATTTCGAGCGTATCCCAGATGCGTTCACACGGAGTCTTGGAATTCCACAAGACGGGTGGGCCAGCAACTTCAACGTCCTTAAACGACGGTGTGGCGTGTTCTGAAACGACGTCTGCATGCACACATCAAAAAAAGTTTTGCATCAGTTCCCAGAACTCTCAAAGATAGACCTTGACTGAGGATATTGAATCACATATACCGTCCCTTTGATTGTTCAGAGATGTCATTAAATCCGCCCAAATATCTAAACAACCATGCATGAGCACCGCCTATTATATGGAGGGGGGCCGACAGCCGATCAGTTCCAGTCATTCCACCAGGAAGGAGGTACACGGCTCGTGTTGTCTGTTGTTCAACCATGCCTAGACGGCCAATACCGCGGTTCGATCGCGTTCGCGTTGTTACTTTGTGCCAGGAAGGGCTCTCAACAAGGGAAGTGTCCAAGCGTCTCGGAGTGAACCAAAGCGATGTTGTTCGGACATGGAGGAGAAACAGAGAGACAGGAAGTGTCGATGACGTGCCTCGCTCAGGCCGCCCAAGGGCTACTACCGCTGAGGATGACCGCTATCCACGAATTATGGCTCGGATGAACCCTGACAGCAACACCACAATGTAGAATAATGCTTTTCGTGCAGCCACAGAAGCCGGCCGGTGTGGTCGAGCGGTTCTAGGCGCTTCAGTCTGAAACCGCGCGACCGCTACGATCTCAGGTTCGTATCCTGCCTCGGGCATGGAGGTGTGTGATGTCCTTAGGTTAGTTAGGTTTTAGTAGTTCTACGCTCTAAGGGACTGATGACCTTAGATGTTAAGTCCCATAGTGCTCAGAGCCATTTGAACCATTTTGAGCAGCCACAGGACGTCGAGTTACGACTCAAACTGTACGCAATAGGTTTTATGACGCGCAGCTTCACGCCCGACTTCCACGGCGTGGTCTATCTTTTCAACCACGACACCATACAGCACGTTACAGATGGGCCCAACAACTTTCCGCATGGACCGTTCAGGATTGGCATCACGGTCTCTTCACCAATGAGTGTCGCATATGTTTTCAATCAGACAATCGTAGGAGACGTGTTTGGAGGCAGCCCTCCTTTTATTTTTACTAGAACAACACACTCAGCACTAACATTCGCAAACGCTTTACCTATATGATTAAGATTTGTATTATTTGGATGAATTACCCACGCTAATCATATATTCACACACCTTGCAGCTCAAGGTACTTCGGCTGCACTAATATCATTTACAGTAGTAATTGGAACAATTAGAAATGTTATCCGACCGCTTTAGACACATTGCCCAGCGAGTGAACTATTGTGAAAGCTTCCTGATGTTTTGGGGTGGCATTATGTGGGGCCGACGTACGCCGCTGGTGGTCATGGAAGGCGCTGTAACAGCTTTACGATACGTGAATGCCGTCCTCCGACCGATAGTGCAGCCATAACGGCAGCACATTGGCGAGGCATTCGTCTTCATGGCCGACAATTCACGCCCCAATCGTGCACATTTTGTGAATGACTTCCTTCAGGATAACGACATGAGTAGACTAGAGTGACCAGCATGTTATCGAGACATGAACACTGTCCAACATGCCTGGGATAGATTGCAAATGGCTGTTTATGGACGACGTGGCCCACCAACCACTCTGAGGGATCTACGCCAAATCGCCGTTGTGGAGTAGGACAATCCGGACCTACAGTGCCTTGCTGAACCTGTGGATAGTATGCCATTACGAATACAGGCATGCATCAATGCAAGAGGACGTGCTTCTGGGTATTAGTGGTACCGGTGTGTACAGCAATCTGGACCACCACCTCTGAAGGCGTCACAGTATGGTGGTACAACATGCAGTGTGTGGTTTTCATGAGCAATAAAAAGGGCGGAAATGATATTTATGTTGATCGTTGTTCCAATGTTCTCTACAGATTCCGGAAATTTCGGGACCGAGGTGATGGAAAACTTTTTTCTGATGCGTGCATGAAATTTTACAAGTTGCAGTTACTGCAGCAATTGCGTTACGGCGACTGTAACAGATGTTACACACTTTGCATTACAGTTTTCCAAGATATAGCAAAACAGAGTATGGTTTTCTTTTTTTCATTTCTTGGAGTCATCATTGTGTGGCTTGACCTTTTCCGAAGGACTCATCTTTTCGGACGAATCGAGGTTTCATTTGTCGGGTAAAGTAAATCGACATTATGTAAGAGTTTGGGGGACACAAACCCCTGATGTCGTCGTCCAGCATGAACGAGGCTCACAGAGAGTGGATGTGTTTTGTACCGTTTCTGTTCATAAAGTTTGTAAACTTTTGTTTTCTGTGGAGGAATCTGTAACTGGAATGTCATATCCGGAAATGCTACAAAATTGGTTGTTTCCTTAACTTCACGAAGATTCCAATGATTTCATTTCTATGCACGACGGCGTCCTGCCTCATTTTCACCTTGGAGTGCGGCCATAACGTTGGATTGATTTTGTTCATTCTATTTGGACTGCCATGTTGCCAGACGTCACACCTTGCGTTTGCTTCTGTGGGGTGCATAACAGACAGTGTCTTTGTCCCTTCTATGGCCATTACTCTTCAAGATCTGAGAAGTTGAACTCCTGAAGCTGTCGATTCGATAATCAGGGATCTGTTGATTTGCCATTGGAATGAACTGGACTGTTGTTTAGATGCTCCTCGAGCAACGTAAGCTGCTTATGTTGAGTTTATGGTATAGTCTGTGCGAACATAATATTTCGAACGTTCCTCCATGCATTGATTGCGCTATGTGCTTCTATCTTCCTCAGTTTGTAATAAATTATTTGGACTGTGCGGCTGGTCCCGGTGGAGGTGCGAGTCCTCCCTCGCCGCATGGGTGTATGTGTGTGTTTGTCCTTAGGATAATTTAGGTTAAGTAGTGCGTAGGCTTAGGGACTGATGACCTTAGCAGTTAAGTCCCATAAGATTTCACACACATTTTAACATTTGAACAATAAATAATTGAAATCTGTTCTTCCTTTTTAACCGCCCTGTATAACAGCTCCGTGAGTCCGATTTTATTGTGTTACTATCTTGCGTGGAGAGTTGTGTAAGTCATTTACTTGATATGTGGAGGAGTGTTACATGGGAGTCAGAAAACAGGCTTCTGACATGTGGTGTTTGTGGCATGACTTTCCCCTTGTGGGAGCCTTAGCTAAATCTCCGCTAAGACGCACTGGGATATCGGAACGCGGTTGAGCATCGCTAAGGTGCGTGCGTTGCGTGCTTGTAGGCAGACGGGGCAAACCTATCCGCGTATATTGGCCGCCGACTCTAACCGAGTTGGCGAGCGCCGGGGAGCGGTCAAACAGCGTTTGATGTGCTATTGGACACGCCCGGCGAGCACAGCTGCCAGCGATATTGTTTGAGCAGGGACCGGACGGGCAAACTGGCGGCTGTTTGCCGCGCCGCGACATGCCAACACGGCCGGGCCGCGCTTAATTGTACATGACGTCACCGAGGACGTCATCATCCCCGTGGGACCTCGCGATGCGAACAGTCGTGACCGACGGCGCGCACGGGCCATCTATTTACTCGTCGTTTCCTCGTCTCTGCCCCCACTTGCCGCTTTAACCGATACGAATCGGCAGTGCACACAGTTTCAGTGGTCAAAGCGGGTGCAGCATAGCTGAATGAGTCGAAGTCCGCGTTAAACCACTTCCCTTGGGGTCATATCAGTCACTGCCAAGTGTACGACATGTAGAGATATCAGATCGAATGTGTTTGCTCTCAAAACGAGCTCTGACTTCCATGAAACTTTCATTATGTGTACTCAAGACCAGATTATACACCAGCCGCTACATCAGAAATTATCACCCTGTGCCTAATTTGAAAGAGAGAATTTATCGTTGATAAGATACCTGAGTTGTTAGGCCGCATTATGTTCCTCCTCAGACAACTTTTCCACTACTTGACATTTTTACCCCTGTGCTGAGGTCTTCAGTTCTCATTTGCTATCATTGTTTGTCTGAGCACAGAGTTGAGTAAACCACCGGCCGGAGTGGCCAAGCGGTTCTAGGCGCTACAGTCTGGAGTCACGCGACCGCTACGGTGGCAGGTTCGAATCCTGCCTCAGGCATGGATGTGTATGATGTCCTTAGGTTAGTTAGGTTTAAGTAGTTCTAAGTTTTAGGGGACTGATGACCTTAGCAGTTAAGTCCCATAGTGCTCCGAGCCATTTGAGTCAACCACGGTACGTTCACAAGTATGGACCAGTACAAACAGAAAACTTCTATAACAATTATGCCAACATTTGATATATTCTGCACTATGTACAATTCCTGCGAATTATGTCAGCCGAGTTCCCTGCAATCACTTTCCTAATTCACACTACTCTGCCATTGGAACTCTTTTATTTCTACTCAGCCCTCTACTATAGCTATGGTTGTTATCTTTTAGTGTCCTTTTATCGCGCATGTGAGGATGAATCATTTGGATCACCAACCACTAAGTACATTGCAGCTCGTAGCTGGTTCACAGTAACCAGTCTCACCGCCGCCCCCCCCCCCCCCAAACCTTAATTAACCTCACTATGTACTGTATTGTGTAGAGGTGACTGACTTCAGCGATATATCGGTGGTGATATTATTTGTTTATTTTACTGTAGTATATGACTGTCCGTCAATACACAGCATGATACCCTTCTGACGTGATTGATTTTCTACTTGGAGAATAATTGCGAGAATGACCCGGTCTGGTAAAATGGATACAGTAACCAACATCTCGATTTCTGTCGGAAAATGACTATCAGAGATCACAGATGTCGGCCACACACCGTGCAGCATAAAATTATGCTGCCTGTATTTAAGGACTATAATCGCTTAGCCAAAACGGGAATTTACAACTACTTTCTCGAATCAAACAGAGTCGTCCGCTTGTCATGCAATCACATGCCGAAAAATATTTCTTCTTTTTATTTGTTACTATAAAAATAATTAGGTCACCTAGTCTTTTAATTCATCCAAAAGTCATTAAAAATCCAATGACTTTTCGGCTACGTGCCAAGGGAGCGACTGAAATCATCCGAACTGTGGTCTTTAAAACATGGGACAATTGGTAACTGCGTAGAACAGAGACGAGGACATATAGGCTGAGGCACTAACTATTGCCACATAAAATGACAGTCCGCAACCGGCAGCTGAGTGGTGAGCGTCACAGAATATCAATCCTAAGGACCCGCGTTCGATTCTCGGCTGGGTCGTAGAGTTTCTTCGCTGAGGCAATGGGTATTGTGTTGTCCTAATCATCATTATTTCATCACTATCGATGCGCAAGTCGCCGAAGTGGCGTCAAACCGAAAGACTTGCACCCGGGAACGGTCTCCCCAACGGGTGACCCTAGTCACACCACATTCACATTTTACCTAGAATAACTCCGAAAGTATGCCAGTAGCTGAAACGTTGCATGGAACGTGGGGGGCCATAATATGACGCTGGTCTTTTTTTGCTGGATGGGGTCGCGTCATAGATATGAAGATTTTTTAAAATGAGATGCTATATTTTGACACTTATTTTCTGATAGCGGCTATCTAGATGAATCTATTGATGTGCAACAGTAAGGTCTTTGAAGGTCAATGAAGCTCGCAAAGGTGGCATGAACGTCCATTTACAGAAGGAGTTCGAAGTGATGACCACTGGTATCAATGCAGTGCTGCAATCTTCTTATTTAGGATTGAGTGGTATTCCTGATCATTTTGGCACATGCTCTGACAATTCCCTCTCTTATATCGTGCAAACAGTAAATATTCGCCGAATACGGCGTATTCATCTAACGTGACATTGACATGTAAACAACAATCGACGGTTTCGCAATACAACACTAATATGAACGGTATGACTAGTATCGTCGAAGCAGCTGAACGATGATCCCTTGCATTTTCGGACCACTGCGCCGTCGTTTGCTCCCTGCCTCTGCCACCTCAGTCAGTGTGGCGCAGCAGAGGTTACTGGAAGCTTAATGCCTCCCTCTTAATGATCCACAATGCCGACGATGTATTGCCACTACATGGGCGTCTTGCGAAGGACGCCTCCCGCAGTACACATCCACGTTCCATTGGTGGCAAAAATGTGCCAAACCTGCGATCAGAAAGGTCTTCATGCAATGTGGCAAGGAAGCAACAGCATGGCATCGAGACACCACAAATTTTCACTACGCCGTCCTCCGTGAGCTCGATGTGCTCCCTCCATCCCCTGACACCCATAGGGAACGAGAGCGTACTAAAGCTCGTCTCCTCTCTCTCGAACGTGCACGACTGCATGGTGTCGTGGTACGTTCCCGACGACAGGACCTCCTCCGCGACGAAACTCAATCCACAATCCACACCGCATCCGACCATAGTTGTCGACGTCGACTTTTCGTCCCCAACATCACGACCTCCGACGGTGTTCACCAGACACCACAGGCAGCAGTGGTGTCTGCCTTTGCTGAACATTATCGCCAGTTTTATGATGATGAATCGATGGCAACGCCAATTCCTGATTATCTCCGTCCTTGCTCTGATCGGACCCTAACCGAAGCGGAGTCAACGTCCATGATGTCTGCCATCACCGCAGAAGATATGGTAGATGCGATCAACAAGGGGAAAAGAACAAATCACCGGGACCAGATGGTCTCCCCGTGGAGTTTTACCGGGCGTTCACCACGTTAATGCTTTCTCGCTGGACGGAAATGATTCAGGAACTCTTTACTCCGTCCTTCCAAATTCCACCTGAATTCGTCACTGGCATTCTTCTACCTGTGCCTAAGCCGAAGGGAGAGTCTCATGTCTCTGCATATCGCCCCCCTTACACTGATGAATGCACACGCTCTTAGCAGCGCGCATACGCACCGTCTTACCTACGGTCCTTTCACCGGAACAGACTCCACGTGTTTGTGGGGCTACCTTACAAATAACCCTAGGAGAATGCCGTTACCTCATCGCGCTGGCGTCGGTATGTCGCCTTCGTGCAGCACTAGTATCCGTCGATTTCACGAGGGCCTTTGATCGCGTTAGACACCCATTCCTCCTCATGGTGGCTACGAGTATGGGGTTCCCATTACTTTTTATCGATGCCACTCGCCGGTTACTACTTACCGCGGTCTCTATTGTACAAGTCAATGGAAGGCTTGTAGGACAGATTCCTATACGCCGCTCTGTGCGTCAAGGATGCCCTATGTCTACTTTACTATATGCCATTGCCCTTGAGACCCTCATCACTGGTCTTATCTCTAGACTACACCTTTAACTGCAGGGCTTATGCGGACGACCTCCTCTTTCTCACCTGCTCCTCCACGGAACTCAGTGACGCCATCCAATGGATCCATCACTATGGACGTCTTTCTGATAGCATTCTTAATGACCGTAAATCGACTTTGATGCACATTGGGCGCAGCGTCCCGGCTATGGTGCCGACCCCACTCCCAGTCAGTCCCACCCTTCGTTACTTGGGTATCGAATTTACGACCTCCATACACCGCACAGTGGCCCTCGCTTACCGGCGGCTTTTGCAGTCGATTCGGCACCATGTCCGCTGTCAAGTGCACCGTAACTTAAACCAACTCCAACGTGTGTCCTATGTCAACATGTATGTCGCCCCTAAACTGGTACACGTCACCCAGATCCTCCCAATGCCGCTACTCCTTGGCCGCAGCATCCAATCAGCCTTTGGATATTTCGTGTCAGCAGGGGCACTTTTCAAAGTCCGCTACAACACTCTAACACTGCCTCCTGCAAAAGGTGGCCTCGGACTCGTCAACGTGCGGGCACGATCTTCTGGACTCTTTGTCCACACTCTGATGCGGCACTGGCAGGGGCCGGTCCCGTCCTTAACACGCACTCTCTTAGATATCCTCCGACCAGCTTCTCTCGATCCACCGTTCAATGTGGCACCTATTTCTCCATTATTGTACCACGTCGCCAATTATTTCATAGAACTCAGCTACGTTCGAGGCGATCTTCCACTCACCCGTCCTCCCCGTTTGTTTATGCTGTCCAACCCTTGCGACCTCATGGTGCTACAGCATCCTGACATTAACTGGCGAACGGTTTGGGGGTGTGTGCATGCACCCATTTTACCGTCGTCTGTGCCTGCACTCTGGTATGTTTTAGTCTATGGCAAATTCTCGACTAATAGTCGACTTTATCGCATAGGACTGGCCACCTCCCCACTCTGCCCTGACTGTCAGCTCGAAGACACCTACGAGCACCGTCTTACGTGCTCCCCTAAAACGAAATGTATGGCTCCTCATCCAACGAATCGTGAGCTTTTACCTCCGTGCCCTGCCAACGACGGTAACCCCGGATTTCTTGTTGTTGCCCCAGACATTCAACTACCCTCTTGCTAAGCACCATACCCTAACCTGGTTTCGAGGACAGGCTTTAGAATACCTCTTTCAGAGTGGTCCGCATACAGTCCTTGACTTCTGGTACAAAATTATGACCGTGAATAGCACCCTCACTCGAAAACCATCTTACCGACAAACTTTTGCCGGTTATCTCCGCAGCGTCTTCCTTGGCCCCCTCAAAGTTGGGGTGTGCCATGCCTACATGTCACATGATGCAACACCCTTATCCACGTTCTCATGCACTGACAAAGAAAAAAATAGTAATAAAAAAGGAAGAAGACAGAATATTTATTTTTGTTGTATTTAATGTTTACTTATATTTATGTTTAACTAACAGTAATTTGTATATGTTTAAATGGTACCTTGACGAACTCTTGCATAGTTTATATATATGTACTGTTAGTTTGTTCAATAAAGATTATTGAAAAAAAGGAAGAAGAGAGAATATGTTATATTTTGTTGTATTTAATGTTGTAGTGGACTGACAAGGCAGCCAGTCCACAGTGACGGGTAGCCGAGAGGGCACACGTACACACACGCCGACTGGCGCGAAGTCTGGAACAGGATTCGTAATGAATGTGATAAAGAAAAGAACGTAGCTACTAGAACTTTTATATCGTCCTTTGGTATACAGCATTCTTGATGATACAAGTGACTATCTTGAGATACATGCAATGGTACAAATGGCGCCTTGCTAGGTCGTATCCATTAACTTAGCTGAAGGCTATTCTGTCTCTCGGCAAATGAGAGAAAGGCTTCGTCAGTGTAGTCGCTAGCAACGTCGTCGTACAACTGGGCGAGTGCTAGTAAGTCTCTCGAGACCTGCCTTGTGGTGGCGCTCGGTCTGCGATCCTGACAGTGGCGACACGCGGGTCCGAAATGTACTATAGTTGAATTCTTTTATCTTGGTGGCTCGCGCATGCCCGCCCAGACGCGGGAGATTGCTGCGTTGCCAGTTGCACACGACGCACGCGCCAAGAGAAACAGCGCCATAGTACAGTATAGTTCGCAAGCTTACGTTTATGAAGTAAAGCCACCACGGCCGCATTAACCCTTTCGCTGCTACAGAGACGTGCTCCCCGCATTCCGCGCTGTGCGCGATTTTGTCACTGCACTGATCGCCTGTGCTGACACATGGTGTTTCCGACTGCTTTGACACACTTATCATTCGATTCCACAACAACTATTTGACCCAAAAATTAGATTTTTACACATCTTCTTGACTGATACCTTCCCCCCACTTCCTTTGACTGACCGAAGTGCTTTAAAATAAAGCCAAACGCGCCCGGTGTAAATAAAACTTTTATTACAGTCGCGAAAGACGGAATATTTCTCAATATTACATACGACACCTATGTGGTACTTAAATTAAATGAGATATTGTTATACAGTAAATTTTATATGAAATTTAGGTACCTTGCCCACATTTCATTCTCAACATTGTGGCAACTAAAATCGACCATACGGAAAGTATACGCTATGGACTTTTACCTCTGCAAACTCTTCAAAATTTCGTGCAATGGTTTACTACATTTAATGCTGTGCAATAACTGGGTTGAACATCGAAACAAAATTAAGTCATTTATGGGGGGAAGGTATCAGTCAAGAAGATGTGTAAAAATCTAATTTTTGGGCCAAATAGTTTTTGTGAAATCGAATGATAAGTGTGTTAAAACAGTGGAAACACCATGTGTCTGCACAGGCGAGCAGTGCAGTGATGACAAAATCGCGCACAGCGCGGAATGCGGGGAGCACGTGACTGCAGCAGCGAAAGGGTTAATGAAGAGACAAAGCACTAGAAATTTCAAAAAACTGCATTCAAACGAATAAAATTCGTGAAGTAAGACACTTCGATATTGTTTTAAAATAAAAAAAATATTTAGCATCACAGAAGGTTTGAACTCGTTACCTATCGCCTTCCAATCCAACACCTTAACCATTACGCTAACGCAGCTCGTCCTGCAATATCATTCCATACGGACTCTAACATGTCACGCAAAATTCTGACAAACACTGTTGGTATGCCTATGAATTACTCGCACTTCGTCGAAGTACAATAGGAAATAAACAATTACCGCTGTTCTTTATTGCGAAAAAGCGGTTCGTGAAATTGATACAAACACCTTTCCTTGCTATCGCCTGAATTAAGAGTCTTATTGCTTGTTTGGTTTAATTAATTAATAGAAAATGAAGCAATTGGCATAAAGAATGGTTTTTCCAAACTTTCAAAAAACAAAGTCTGCTATCAAGACATTGCTTTTGTTCTATTACTTTATTTATGACTGAACGTTTCTAAAACTGAAGACACTCGTCCGTGCTCTGTACTACAGTCGAGATCTGGCAACGTCGTTCTCTGTTCATTGGCTGACTGTATGTTTTGACGTCAGATGCGCAGAACGAACCTAAACTCGGCCGCCAAGATATATGACGCGCACTTTATAAGGACCGCGGCCGATTTAAGCTACCACCTAGCAAGTGTGGTGTCTAGCGGTGACACCACAAATGTTATTCTAATATTTTGTTTAACTAACACTAATTTGTATCTGTTTAAATTGTACCTAGAAGAACTGTTGCTTTGTGTATATGCAGGGTGAGTCACCTAACATTACCGCTGGATATATTTCGTAAACCAAATACTGACGAATCGATTCCACACACCGAACGTGAGGAGAGGGGCTAGTGTAATTGGTTAATACAAACCATAAAAAAATGCACGGAAATATGTTTTTTAACACAAACCTACGTTTTTTTAAATGGAACCCCGTTAGTTTTGTTAGCACATCTGAACATATAAACAAATACGTAATCAGTGCCGTTTGTTACATCCGGAGATATTGTAACCTAAAGTTGACGCTTGAGTACCACTCCTCCGCTGTTCGATCGTGTGTATCGGAGAGCACCGAATTACGTAGGGATCCAAAGGGAACGGTGATGGACCCTAGGTACAGAAGAGACTAGAACAGCACATTACGTCCACATGCTAACACCTTTTTATTGGTCTTTTTCACTGACGCACATGTACCTTACCATGAGAGGTGAGGTACACGTACACACGTGGTTTCCGTTTTCAATTACGGAGTGGAATAGAGTGTGTCCCGACATGTCAGGCCAATAGATGTTCAATGTGGTGGCCATCATTTACTGCACACAATTGCAATCTCTGGGGTAATGAATGTCGTACACGCCGCAGTACATCTGGTGTAATGTCGCCGCAGGCTGCCACAATACGTTGTTTCATATCCTCTGGGGTTGTAGGCACATCACGGAACACCTTCTCCTTTAACGTACCCCACAGAAAGAAGTCCAGAGGTGTAAGATCAGGAGAACGGGCTGGCCAATTTATGTGTCCTCCACGTCCTGTGAAACGCCCTTGGCCCGTGTTTGTTACAACACGCAACTGAACGTCGGAGGTTTCAAGCGTCAACTTTAGGTTACAATGCAACAAACGGCACTGATTACGTATTTGTTTATATGTTCAGATGTGCTAACAAAACTAACGTGCTTCCATTTAAAAAAACGTAGGTTTGTGTTAAAAAACATACTTCCGTGCATTTTTGTATGGTTTGTATTAAACAATTACACTAGCCCCTCTCCTCACGTTCGGTTTGTGGAATCGTTTCGTCAGTATTTGGTGTGGTTTACGAAATATATCCAGCGGTAACGTTAGGTGACTCACCCTTTATATGTACTAAAAGTTTGTTCAATATAGATTTTAAAAAAAAGTGGTTAGCGTTCAAGCCCAGTAATCGCTGGATCGTTGGATCGAGTCCCGTTTGTCAATTTTTTTATTTCTAACAGAGTAAAAAAAATGGTGAGCGTGACAGAATATCAATCCTAAGGGCCCAGGTTCGATTCCCGGCTGGGTCGTAGATTTTCTCCGCTGACGGACTGGGTGTGGGTGTTGTCCTAATCATCATCATTTCATTCCTATCGACGCGCAAGTCGCCGAAGTCGCGTCAAATCGAAAGACTTGCTCCCGAGAACGATCTACCCGACGTGTGACCCTAGTTACACCACATTCACATTTTACCTAGAATAACTCCGAAAGTATGACAGTAGCTCAAACGTTTGTAGAACAAATGTTACATGGGACGTGGGGGGGGCATAATATGACGCTGGTCTTTTTTTGCTAGATGGGGTCGTCTCATAGATATAAAGGTCAACTTTGTTTTTTTTAAATGAGACGCTATAGTTTGGCACTTTTTTTCTGATAGTGACTATCGAGATGAATCCATTGATGTGCAACAGTAAGGTCTTTGAAGGTCAATGAAGCTCACAAAGGTGTCATGAACGTCCATTTACAGAAGGTGTTCGAAGTGATGACCATTGGTATCAGCGCAGTGCTGCAATCTTCTTATTTAGGATTGAGCGAATGTGAATGATGTTTTCTTTCGAATAACAAATCGATATGCTCCTCATTTACGGAGAATGCTAACGAAATTAAGTGAGAGCTAGAGACTTACACGCAAGATATGCCCAACGTACTCATACTACACGTCGCACACTTACATAGGTGTATGATAAACTGAGAACAACTGGATCTTTAACGCATCGGAAACATATCCGGCAAAGGAAAGATACTAACGAGGTATCGGAAATTGGTACTCTTGCCACTGTGGTTCGAGATCCTTGTGTTAGTTGGAGTCAAATCACAAGGGAGTCTGGCATGAGCCAGAGTAGTGTTGTTCGTGTTCTGCATCGCCATAAATATCATCCTTACCATATCAGTTGTAAGTAGGCTATTTAGGTTTTCTTATTGGTAACGTTACGTAGCGCTCTGTATGAAAATCACTGGCTGTGCTGTGTGCAGTCTGTGGCTAGTTTGCATTGTTGTCTGCCATTGTCGTGTTGGGCAGCGGCAGCTGGATGTGAACAGCGCGTAGCGTTGCGCAGTTGGAGGTGAGCCGCCGGCAGTGGTGGATGTGGGGAGAGAAATGGCGGAGTTTTGAAATTTGTAAGACTGGATGTCATGAACTGCTATGTATATTATGATTTTTCAACACTATTAAGGTAAATACATTGTTTGTTCTCTATTAAAATCATTCATTTGCTAACTATGCCTATCAGTAGTTAGTGCCTTCCGAAGTTTGAATCTTTTATTTAGCTGGCAGCAGTGGCGCTCGCTGTATTGCAGTAGTTCGAATAACGAAGATTTTTGTGAGGTAAGTGATTTGTGAAAGGTATAGGTTAATGTTAGTCAGGGCCATTCTTTTGTAGGGATTTTTTGAAAGTCAGATTACGTTGCGCTAAAAATATTGTGTGTCAGTTTAAGCACAGTCGTGTAATATTGTTCAAAGGGGACGTTTCATATGTCGACCCTTAGCCGAGGATACCTCACTGGAATCTTCAGATATTTTTCCTTGTAGTTTGTGTAATTAGTGTAGCTATTGTTTATTGCTAGGGCGTAATTGTAGAGAGAATCTCGTTTGTAGTTGCAGTCTTTCATTGTTGTTATGGCATACATGTAGATTTGCACCAAGTATTTTGCAGCAGCGCTTGCAATTAACCAGATATTATTTTCAATGCTATGTTAATGTGTTTTGTTATTTTGCTCTTCAAATTGTGCTTTTCTGTGTTGTCGTGTGAAATATTGTGACAATAATGGCGTGTGAAAAACGTAATACTAGGCTTCAAAGTAAACTGAGAAATGACAGTGAAGACGAAAGCAGTGTGTTAGCGCCACCGAGTAATGAATTAACTAATGTTCAAAGTAGTAATTTGGTAATTGTGCATAGGGAAATGGAGCGGGCTGCATATAATGGTATGGACAGTGAAACAATTACTGAACTGGGAAGCATTATCGATCGATCGGTCAGCAACAGTTCGCCTCAGGAATCCGAAATGACAGGACACAATCTTGCAAATACGGTAGATTCAGGTTTTGGGTCCTCACCGTTTTCTCAAATAAGTCAAGATACATTTTCTGCTTGTCAAAATGTGAATGTTGCCGGTGCAACTTCACTGCCGAAAAGCACTGAGGAACATGTTTCAGACACCAGTGCATTGTTATTACAGTTAATGCAACGAATGGGACAAAGGCTACAAAAGTTAGACACAACGCTTGAACAAAATCAGAAACAAATGGGACAAAATCTTCAAAAGTTAGACGCAATGGAACAAAATCTTCAAAAGTTAGACACAATGGAACAAAATCAGAGACAAAAGCAGCAACAGCTTCAAAAATTAGACTCATTGCAACAAACTCTTGAACAAACACGTGAAGATTTAACTACTGAGTTACATAACATTGAATCGTAATGTCAAAAATCCTGTAATGGCGTAAAAACACCAATTTGTGAGCATTTTAAACCTATTTTTTCGCGGCATGAAAATGCATTACAGAATCACGAAGCAGCCATAAAAGAACTGCTAATTATTGTTCATGAAAATGACGACACCTTGCAAGCTAAAATTGACTGAGTTGCATCTAACGATACCGTTACGCAACTTGCAAAAACTCAGGAAAACTTAAAGGACACAGTAAATACGATTTCAACACAAATGGACACTATGAAACTTGGTTCAGAAAAACACACAGAGGAATTTATTTCACTATCGGATAAAGTAGCCGAACTTTCAGATCAGTTCACTAACTTATCTACGAAGGTAAATGATAATCTGAATGACACAAAACCGGTAGACTTTAATGACACAGAAGAGTGTGAACAAATTAGGAAATTCAAACAAAATCAGAATCAAATTAATACGCAACACCAAATAAATCCGGGAAGTACAAGATCAGCTGACACAGGTAATACAAGAATTACGTATTTCAGAGGACACACGCGCCCCAATACGGGAAGAGGGACATAGAAATACGGAACAGCCACAAAATAATAACACAGCGCATTTCGGAAATTATGAAAGAAATTGGGAAAGTGCACCGAATTTTGAAATGGAACCGCCGAAACGACGTAACAATGACCGATATGCGACTCGCCGACATGATGATTTTGACTATAAGCTGTTCATTACTACACGTAAATTTAAAACATTTAAGAATTCTGGCAACGACATTCATCCACAAGCGTGGCTCCATCAATTCTCTCATTGTTTTCCTCCCAACTGGTCATTAGACCACAGATTAGAATTTATGTGTGGCTATTTAGAGCATGAACCAGCTGTAAGAATGCGATCGGTCATTCACGATTGTCACAGTGAAGGGGAATTTTACCATGCCTTCCTCTCAGCATATTGGTCTCAAGCTACACAAGACCGAGTAAAACATAGCATCATAATGATGAAACATTTCGAACAATCTGAATTTTCCAGTCTTGTGAAATATTTTGAAGACATGTTGCACAAGAATCAGTACCTTTCAAACCCATACAGCCCCTCAGAACTCATCCACATTTGCTTAATGAAATTGCCTGAACATTTAAGAAATATTATTTTGGCAGGGCGTTGCAAAGACGACATTGAAGCTTTTCAGGGACTCTTACAAGAATTAGAAATCGACACAGACAGTCGCGGGATGCGAAAACAGGAAAACAATCACTACAGGTCACATCCGTCACAATTCCGTGACGACAGAAACAATAACTGGACACGACAAGTCTACTCTTACAAAGCAAATAGTGACCAAAACAGACGCCACCCATATGACAACCACTGGCAGAGTAATAACAGTTACAGAGAAAGATCGCATTTCCGTAGTAATGAATATGACAGAGATTACCATAGAAACAGACAATTTGGGAACCAAAATAATTATTATCAAGGGAGACAGAATAACTTTAGATGCAATGGTCCAGCGCACAGTTACGATTCAGGGAGAAATTCTCCACCACATGACCGACAAGAAAGAAACTACAGGAACTACCGACATGACGACAGACGATATAATCATAACGACAGACGTGAATTTCATCAGAACTGGCGGGATTCTAACGGAGCTGGGCCCTCTCGGCAAGGCGAATTTGTAGAAGTTAGGTCTCCTAATCCCAATAACAACGCGCGCCAACAAAGAGACACACAATGACTCGCGCCGCAGGCAGCCACGTGCGCCGGCTGGCTCAGAGAAAAATGACATAGAAGCTAACCTTGAGAAAAATTCCAGTGTTCTTTACCGACGTATACTGCATGATAATTGCGTTCAAGCTGAAACTCTGAGTACTTTGAAGAGTAAAAGATTGTACTACATTTCAAATGTAAAACCGTTTATTGAAAGAAAATCTGCTTTTTAACTTTGTCTTTGCCATAAAACTTTTCAATTCACGTTACTAGTACGCTTTGTCACACTGAGAAACTGTTAACATGCAACAATGTTTTGAAGTTAAATATCCAGTCAAGAACCAAGAGAACTTATTTAAACAGAAATTGCGAATGCATTGTTATAGTGAACAGACGTCACAGTGTTATTGTGTGTGTACATTCTTGCTCGTTAGTTGCACGATTACGTAACGACTATAAGAATTACACACTTAGAACATATACTGGTACTGCTAATGAGATTTTAATGCAACATTTTGGTTTACTTGAAAATACATTCTGGATTTAAAGTACTTTCTGTGAGATACCAGATGACACAGTGGTTAGTTTATGTGACAGCTACACGATTTTATCACGACGCTACTAATGAGTGACAATTTACAATGTTGCTTTTGCGGTGTTTCTGTTTTATATCTGCACAGTTTTTCTGTATTATTCTGGAAAGTAAAACATGTTTCAGTAGTAACTTTTGTGGTATAGCTACAATGAGACAGCCTTTTTCGTAGCACAACAATACGTTACAGCACAGTACTTTCTTCATCACGGCAATAAGCGAATTAACTAAGATATCTATACGCAAAGCATTTCACTTTTGTTTATCATGAGGTAAGTACATTGGCTTCAGCAGAACTTTGCTTACAGAGGACGATAACTACGACAGTTACACAGAATTATCTTACAGCAAGACGCACATTTAATGCTACAGGACACGCATTTGAGTGACTAATTTTGTACTTAAACAATTTATTTTTCAAGATTTTGGAATTACAAAGAAAGTTTTCCGTGATACATTTCATTCCATTGCTGTAATCTGTAACACCTGAGGGTATAATTATATCCTCAGGGGGGTACACGCTTACTTTGTCTACCATGTGTTTGGCAAGCACAAGGAGCCCTAGCTAATATGGTATTTGCTTATACAACTTTACACATCGGTACCATATTTCACTAACACACAAATTACACAGCTATCTGATCATTTAACTGAGAGATAAACTTTTTTTTACTACGTCAGTGACGGATGTTTACACAATTACACAGTTGGATAACTTCACACTTACGAAATTGTATTTTGTCTGCACTGTGTGAACTGTTCATACTTTTTCGGAACCATTGTGATACTATGAGGGCTTTGAATGATATACACTCCTGGAAATTGAAATAAGAACACAGTGAATTCATTGTCCCAGGAAGGGGAAACTTTATTGACACATTCCTGGGGTCAGATACATCACATGATCACACTGACAGAACCACAGGCACATAGACACAGGCAACAGAGCATGTACAATGTCGGCACTAGTACAGTGTATATCCACCTTTCGCAGCAATGCAGGCTGCTATTCTCCCATGGAGACGATCGTAGAGATGCTGGATGTAGTCCTGTGGAACGGCTTGCCATGCCATTTCCACCTGGCGCCTCAGTTGGACCAGCGTTCGTGCTGGACGTGCAGACCACGTGAGACGACGCTTCATCCAGTCCCAAACATGCTCAATGGGGGACAGATCCGGAGATCTTGCTGGCCAGGGTAGTTGACTTACACCTTCTAGAGCACGTTGGGTGGCACGGGATACATGCGGACGTGCATTGTCCTGTTGGAACAGCAAGTTCCCTTGCCGGTCTAGGAATGGTAGAACGATGGGTTCGATGACGGTTTGGATGTACCGTGCACTATTCAGTGTCCCCTCGACGATCACCAGTGGTGTTTGGCCAGTGTAGGAGATCGCTCCCCACACCATGATGCCGGGTGTTGGTCCTGTGTGCCTCGGTCGTATGCAGTCCTGATTGTGGCGCTCACCTGCATGGCGCCAAACACGCATACGACCATCATTGGCACCAAGGCAGAAGCGACTCTCATCGCTGAAGACGACACGTCTCCATTCGTCCCTCCATTCACGCCTGTCGCGACACCACTGGAGGCGGGCTGCACGATGTTGGGGCGTGAGCGGAAGACGGCCTAACGGTGTGCGGGACCGTAGCCCAGCTTCATGGAGACGGTTGCGAATGGTCCTCGCCGATATCCCAGGAGCAACAGTGTCCCTAATTTGCTGGGAAGTGGCGGTGCGGTCCCCTACGGCACTGCGTAGGATCCTACGGTCTTGGCGTGCATCCGTGCGTCGCTGCGGTCCGGTCCCAGGTCGACGGGCACGTGCACCTTCCGCCGACAACTGGCGACAACATCGATGTACTGTGGAGACCTCACGCCCCACGTGTTGAGCAATTCGGCGGTACGTCCACCCGGCCTCCCGCATGTCCACTATACGCCCTCGCTCAATGTCCGTCAGCTGCACATACGGTTCACGTCCACGCTGTCGCGGCATGCTACCAGTGTTAAAGACTGCGATGGAGCTCCGTATGCCACGGCAAACTGGCTGACACTGACGGCGGCGGTGCACAAATGCTGCGCAGCTAGCGCCATTCGACGGCCAACACCGCGGGTCCTGGTGTGTCCGCTGTGCCGTGCGTGTGATCATTGCTTGTGCAGCCCTCTCGCAGTGTCCGGAGCAAGTATGGTGGGTCTGACACACCGGTGTCAATGTGTTCTTTTTTCCATTTCCAGGAGTGTATTTGGTATGGGATCACGATTTTTGAAGTACATTTGAGGTAGATGACACTATTTAAATGAGCAGAGAATTTTTTTTAGGTTTTGAAATTATTGCAGAAAGCTACTACGTTTTTGAGATTTGACAGAGGTATTATGATGTTATTTTTATGACGACGATGTGTATTATGCTGTTGAGGTATGTTTATGATCAATAAGATGATGCTACCGTATATGAGGAATTTGATTATGCTACGTATTTATTAAGATGAAATATTGAACAAGTGTCGACGAATATGTATCTGTGTAATAAGGTAAGGAATACTGAGTAGTGGTTAGGGACTCTGACTTGTGAAAAAGGATGTTTGAAACCAAGAATCATGCTTTAAGAGTTATGGAATGTGTGTAAATGCGTGAATGTACCACAATGCCGATGAAAATTTTTTGGACACTGTTATATTTACAGGATTTTGTTTCTACACATTTGCAACGCAAATTCTCGACCTGTGAGACTGCCACTGTAGCGGAAACTGCTGTCGTAAATATTTCAGTAAGAAAGTTAAGTGACCTTGACGTAATGCGTTTTGGGCGCCCAGCTGAGAGGCAGTCTGACAAAAGAAAGCCATTAGGTGGAGAGAAAAAAAAAGGCCATTATCCTCGCTATTGACGTTCCTTTGTAGAAAGCATCGCAAAAACGACACAGTCGAACTTGAAAACGTATGATTATACTGTGGAGCTCTTAATTTATGATATTTCCTGAAATGCCTAATGAAACGATGAGAAACATTTAATGGCTATTGTCTTGCTAGTTGAGAGAAATGCCATATGGCTTGTTTTATGCATTTATTTACTCAATTGTTTAATATCTAGTTTCTAGCTGCACTGCAGCATTGGTTAAAATAAAATTTTATAGATGTACTAATATAAATATTTTCTGTCTACAGATCGAGTAAATAATAATTTTTTTTTTGAAAAATGAGGGAGCACAAAAAGACATTTACCTTCACAGGAACTGCATTCATAATTTTCTTTTCAAGTACTTGGCAGTTTATTTTGTAGAATAAGTTGTGGTGCACCACTTTAATGACATAGATATTAAGATGTGAATATACATTTCCCTTATCTGCATTGGTGTCTTTAGTGTACTATTTTTTCTGCTTGAGCTATGTCATGTTTAGATATAAGTTATTGCATTTTCTGCTGCTGTTTGCCAGGCATAGTGCTACTAAATTTCACTTTGCATTACTCTGTTAAGCCAGTTTTACTACTGATTTACTTTTCTTGTTTGCTGCTTATTGCCTTATAGTAGTTGTAATATTGCATTTGCTTTGCTAATTTATGCTGCTTGCTTTGCCATTTGTATTTTTTATCATTGCTGTTTGTGTTAACTGTTTTGTGCTGCTGCATTGCCTCGTCCCTTAGTTTAGCATCTGAGCTAAGTAGATTTAAGTTAGCTTAAGATGGGGTAGGCTATATAAGAGAACGAGTTGTGATGAATTGGAAGAAATGCATTGAGAAGCTATAAGAAATTGGTTTGGCCAAAAACGTATTTTGAAAGAGGATATGAACAAAAAAGTAGGGTTTAGAGACAACAGGTTTTTGTAGGATTTTCTTGGAAATAAATGATGAGGTAAGATAATGGAAAATCAATAATGAGGTAAGAAATATGTGAACATATAAATACAGAAAGCATGCTTGGATAGGATTTTTTTGATGGAAACAAATGTTGAAATATGACGAAAGATCTATGGAATGAAGTTTTGGATTGGACTGCAGTACCAAATGTTACACTGAAAACAAACCCTGTCCTTTCCACCTGTGTTATTCTGCTATGTGTTTGTGTACTCTTGTGTATGTGTGTTCTTCCTGTCTTTATGTGTTTAGCTAATAAGATTTATGTTGTAGAATTTTTCTAATACTATGTTATTTACTTTGTAAAGATGTTTAGACATTATTTATTCTGTTTTGTTTTAATGCTCACGTGTGAAGTTGATGTTTTGAAAGTTATTCTGGCCTTTTATGTATGTACTTATGTCATAATTCCTGTAACACTGATGTATATGTTTATTTCTATTCTTTTGTAAAGCCTGTGTGACTACAAATGTTATTTGTACTGTTATGTTCTTCAATGATGTATTTTGTACGTTTGTAATTGTATAGACACCTGTTCTTCAAATTAAGTATCATTTCACTGCACACGTTTCTGTTGGTCATAGTATATGGACAATATGTAAGAAGTAGGGACTGTTAGTGTTTGGATGTGTGTTAATAATTCAGCAATGGATTGGTTAACAGCATTGCTGGTTCTAAGGACAATTAGAAAAAAACTCTGTGAGTGCACAAGTGGTGGTTTATGGACTTGCTATACTCCCCGCAAGACTCTTCGATGGTGATTGTGCACCTGCACAGTCGCAACAGATGGCTGCTGGCCATCTCTACAAGGACTACAGTGGGTCTGCATCTTTGATGACCCACCAATACCATTATTTCTACAAGGACTGCAGTGGGTCTGCACCTCTGGTGGCCCACCAATACCGTAATCTCTACCAGGACTACAGTGGGTCTACTCTGTGATGACCTATCTACCAATATTCTTCAAAACTTCGACTGACTCTGCTGTGGGTTTGCTGTGTCGTGGCCCATTACCTGTCTGCATGTCAAGAGTCAGCACTGTCTTTCCGTTGGAAGGACAACACTACTTCTTCAAGACTGCATGGAAATCCACTACTTCCGTGTGCATTTTCTTTTACTGCTCAGACTTTGAGAAAAACACTGCAATTTTACTGTGATGAATGATCAGGACTGTCTTTATGGACTGTGAGAAAATTTTAGCTTTTGACCAAGATTGTATCAACAAGTGTGTGCATTTGATTTCTTTGTTATTGTAATTATGAAAAAATTTTTCAAATCTGTATTGGCCACTGCTCAAAACAATTTGTAAAATTTTTTGTGGGGAGCATGGGGGCTATGTTAGTAGGCTATTTAGGTTTTCTTATTGGTAACGTTATGTAGCGCTCTGTATGAAAATCACTGGCTGTGCTGTATGCAGTCTGTGACTAGTTTGCATTGTTGTCTGCCATTGTAGTGTTGGGCAGCGGCAGCTGGATGTGAACAGCGCGTAGCGTTGTGCAGTTGGAGGTGAGCCGCCGGCAGTGGTGGATGTGGGGAGAGAAATGGCGGAGTTTTGAAATTTGTAAGACTGGATGTCATGAACTGCTATGTATATTATGATTTTTCAACACTATTAAGGTAAATACATTGTTTGTTCTCTATTAAAATCTTTCATTTGCTAACTATGCCTATCAGTAGTTAGTGCCTTCCGTAGTTTGAATCTTTTATTTAGCTGGCAGTAGTGGCGCTCGCTGTATTGCAGTAGCTTGAGTAACGAAGATTTTTGTGAGGTAAGTGATTTGTGAAAGGTATAGGTTAATGTTAGTCAGGGCCATTCTTTTGTAGGGATTATTGAAAGTCAGATTCCGTTGCGCTAAAAATATCGTGTGTCAGTTTAAGCACAGTCGTGTAAAAGTGTTCAAAGGGGACGCTTCACAGTCTCCAACAATATTTAACTGGATTGTAAGCGTCGCATTGAATTCTGCCGATGGGCTCAACTTCAAATTGAGAGGGACGGCACTTTTATTAATTCGCTTTTATTTACTGACGAGGGTACCTTCACTAACCAGGGAAATTTTAATTTGCATAACAAGCATTATCACGCAAGTAAAAATTCTTGTCGTTTGCGGTAAGTTGCACACCAAAATCTGTAGTCGGTGTATGCTTGGCGTGGAATTCTCGAGGAGAGAAATATAGGCCCCTATTTCATCGAAGGAAATCTTAGTGGTAGGAATTACAACACATTCCTACAAGAAACATTAGGTCTGTTTTGGGAAGAAATACCTTTAGGAACAAGGAACAGAATGTTGTATCAACACGATGGGTGTCCGGCAAATTTCTCGCTGATGGCTAGAAATGAGTTGCAGAGTTAATTTCCAAATCGGAGGATTGGACGTGGATCAGACGTGTCGTGGTAGGCTCGTTCACCAGACCTGACGCCTCTGGATTTTTTCTTGTGGGGATTCGTAAAAGACATTGTTTATAAAGGCGTTCAAACTACACCTGAAGGTATGGGAGAGAGCGTTGTCAGAGCATGTGCTTCGATAAGTGCCGATGTGATAAGGAATACCACTCAATCCATGATAAAAAGATTGCAGCACTGCAATGGTCATCACTTTGAACACCTTCTGTAAATGGACGTTCATGCTACCTTTGTGACCGTCGTTAGCTCTCAAGGACCTTACTGTTACTAATCATTGGACTCGTCTCGATAGCCGCTATCAGAAAACAAGTACCAAATCATAGCATCCCGTTTAAGAAAACAAAGACGACCTAGCAATCTTTGAAACGTCATATTATAACCCCCTTTGTCCCATGCAACTTTTGTCAAACAAACTTTTTAGCTCCTATCATACTTTCGGAGTTACTATTGGTGGCAATAGTTAGTGACTCGCCCTGTGTGTAGCACAAGTCATTAGACTTCCTATGGGTTGATAACGTGATGCAACAATTTCTGTACAACAGCGAATTAAATCTGTCGTAACGGAACCTGAACAGGACTCGGGCAAATGCAGTTCTTCAGGCGGACGACTGCCGTCTTGCCTGTGCAATGAGTAAATCTTCATAGCCCCCAATGCAGTTCGTTCCTGCTATTGATACCGAAGTAGACAGCACAAGAGAGGCAGCAATGTGTAATCGCGTTGTGTTTTAATTCTGAAGTGTCTGTACTCGAACACAGGACACTGTATCTTGTCACTGTATGTTGCGTACGTAATATCGTCCGTCAGTAAGAACGGTAAGGTAAAAAGTGCCGAAAAGAAACAGTCTAGTGGCGTCCAAATTGTGATGTACCTCTTTGCACGTTGAGCGTTTGGAAAGATACAGCACTCAGGCAAATTACGTGTAAGAATGCCGTGAACAATTTTCTTCTTTCGGAATAAAAACATGGTTTAGTTCAAAATGGCTCTGAGCACTATGGGACTTAACATCTATGGTCATCAGTCCCCTAGAACTTAGAACTACTTAAACCTAACTAACCTAAGGACAGCACACAACACCCAGTCATCACGAGGCAGAGAAAATCCCTGACCCCGCCGGGAATCGAACCCGGGAACCCGGGCGTGGGAAGCGAGAACGCTACCGCACGACCACGAGCTGCGGACCATGGTTTAGTGAAACGTTTCGAATATATATGTCAATTTTACTTCCTCATAAACCACCTCTTACGAACAGCTAATGCAGCTTCCCTCATTTCAAATGCCATAGCACACGAATTTAATGCGTTTATAGTTAAAATACCATTATCATCGAAAAAATGTCTTAAAACGAACTATCTACATCTATGTCAGCAATCCGCAAGCCACTTGACGGTATGTGGCGAAGCGAACTCCTGGTACCAGTAACTGGTCACGTATTGCCTCTTCCACTCACGAACAGTGCGTGAGTAGAATGATAGTGTGTAAACCTTTGTAGTAGCTCTAATTTCTCGTATTTTCTCGTCGTGGTCATTTCGCGAGAGGTGGTAGAAACTATTGTGTTGTCCGACTTTTTTCGGAAAGTACACTCTCTAAATTCCGTGTTGCCCAACGCCTTTCTTATAGCGTTGAAAGGTAACTCTGGTGGGACTATTTAACTGATTGAGAATGCTGGCAAATTTTAGTGTAGTAACAACATTTATTTTCCCAAAAAAGACATAAATTATACTAAAGAAGCTATAGATCGAATACCCTTAACAACTAACAGGTGCTTTACTACTACACTGGGTGGATCCTGGGTGGTAAGGACAGTTTAACTATGTCATCAGTGAGTCAAGTACTCTGCCCCTAAAAATGTGGGAAACTCAAGCTGAGTTAATCTGACGCTGAGCAGACTATGACTGATCAAATCTACTGACGTTTCTCTACATAGGTGCAGCTGAGAGCAAGTGGCGATTGAGATCTGTACACCTTGACCCTGCCGGAGAGGCAGTACGTTACTTCGTGTGGCGACATGACTAGCAGCTGGCGAGAAGTGTGCGGCTGAGGAGGTGAGATATGGAGGTGGCACTTGTGAATTGATCGCGGCCACAAAAGAAATGCAAAACTCTCACGGTCTAGCGATCAGGTAGACGGACCGCAATTTACTCTCTATCAGAGTCCTGATATCATGGTTGATTTCACACACCTGTTCGCTGATCGTGCCAAGGAACAATTTGGCTCACTTAAGCGACAGAGCGCACATTGATACCAAACATCAAGCCTGGTAAACCAAAATAAAAAAAAAACAACGAATAAGTGTGCCCTCGGTGAACGAGTCGTCTGAGACGTTAGAAGTTAAACTGTCGTTATGATAAGAACTTCACCACAGGCTCCCCAGTCTAAACTGCTCGCAAGTGAAGTCAGTCTCCGGACAGGTGCCAAGTACCAACCACACATGCCAGAGCTTCGACCATAAGTGCTTACCAGACCAAAGTCGTGCACCCGAGTGCTTAGCACCTCTCCAGAAAAGAAATTCCATTTTTCTGCGAATTGCATGAACGACACCGCCTTCACCCCATCTTGAGCCAATCACAAGGCTCTAGAGGCGCCAAATCTCCCCTCTCACATGACAGCACAAACTCATGACGAACCATCGTAAGAATTATGAAACCTGCGTGTCTGAAAGAAAAAGAAACCGCCAATTACTGGCTTTTTTAAGTTTCTGCAGAGGGGGGAAGAGATAATTTTTTTTGAAGTCATATCTCTTCCCATGGCCAAGAGCAAACAGATACAATCTGGAAGATATCTAAATCGCCTGTGCCTTGGAGCTTGTTATTCCTAGCTACAAAGTCTAATAAAGATTCTATGGCTAAACATTTCTCAGACACTGGAGTTTTCTTATACAACTGAGGTGGCCAAGGGGAAGTGGTTCACTGGCCTATTTGCACCATTGGTAAACAGGAAAACGCTAATTTTTATGGTGCATGGCTCTGCATAAAATTCCGTTTACGACTCCACTGTGTAGATGCATTCCTTTGGACCGTTGCCCCAGCCCAGGCTTCTGCTGGCGCCGAGGCAGGTATCATGGCATTGTTCTGCTGTAGTCCTGCCTAGATGTGGGGCTGCCCTGTCTGCCCTGTACGGCTTGGGCCTGTCTGGCAAAATTTACTAAGGGATGGGCTAACCGCCAATTGATTTCAACTCCAAAAAAGCCTTTTCTACGAGCTAAGAATCATAAAAATACCTCATGCTTTTAGCGCCCTACCAGGCTCCATCAACATCTGCTGTGTGTGAATTCCTAAGGGATCAAACTGCTCAGATCATCGGTCCCTAGACTTACACACTACTTAAATTAACTTATGCTAAGAACAACACTCACAAAACCATGGCTGAGGGAGGACTCGAACCCCTGATGCGAGGGACCATGCAGTCAGTGACATGGCGCCTCATACTTTGCGGTCACTCCTCACGACTTGACATATTTAGTAAATTTTATAATGCAATCACAAATAGACAAATATTTTAAATTTTCGTATTTTACGTCTATAGTCACAATTTTTTTTTTCATTAGAGTACCGGTTTCGGTCTACAATGACCATCCGCAGATCTGTTTCTTAAAACATAACGTAATATACTGGAGCCACAGTGGCATCGTCAAATGGAAGACTCTATGGCTCTAGTTTATGTTTTTATAAAACAAATCTGAAGATGGTCATTATAGACCGAAACAGGTAGTCTGATGACAAAACATTTGTGACTATAGACGTGAAGTAAAGGAAATTTGTTTGAGCCGTGGCGGCTGGCGCTACGGTGTTGTACTTGCATCGCTAGTAATATCGATATTCGGCTGTCTTGTTATCTTTGACTGTTACCCCCGGCGGTTCTCCGGGTAAACGTGTGACGGGGGAGTCTCCGGTCGGCGTTCAACGAGCCAACTTGTGTTGAAAACAAGCCCGCGTCCCTAACCGTGGTGCGTGGGCCTCGCCGTACTCGCCGCCCCTTGTCTTCTGTCGCGCCGGAAGAACGATGCCGATCATTGGGCGCCTTGATGTGCAAAATTTTGGTGGGGGTCCGTCGTCTCACGCTGAACAGCTTCCCAACTCGTAATTTGCAAGCTCCAAGTTACGTACGACTTTTATTTAGTGTTTAACTAAGAAGATTGTTGAAACTTATTGTGGCATGGGTAGCTACCGGAGATGGTTCTGAACTAGGTTCCACATGGCTATTTTAAGGAGGCTAATGGTCCTCATTTGGTCTCTCATCATCTGTGGAGTGTGTGTTTTAAGAGGTTTTCATGCAAGTTTTAACTTGTTTTAGGACACATTGACCGCTTGGGGACTGGTTGCAGTTGTGTACGCGACCGGCAGCCGTAGAGTTAATGGTTTAATCATTTGTTACGGCTGGATTTGTTATATTTATTTAATGTTGAAAGTGCCTTAAGGCTAATTTACTGGGAGACGGGTAATGTTAGAGTATTGCTCCATAAGAATTTGGGGGCATGCTTATTATATGTTCCAGTGTGGCTGTGATTTGATCTTGTTTTCATAGCAATCTATTTGTGCTGCAGGCCATTTGTTAAGTCCGCTCTTTTCCTGGAGTCGGTACGGTTATGGATTCGTGTCAGGACCGCTCATTCTGAGGCCGGTCGGGCTATGTATATAAATATATACCGACTGCTAGTGAGCCTGTGCACAAGCCGTGGGGAGTGAACGCTCGTATTGCCTGCCGACGGTAGTGTTATTGCTTTCAAGTACTTCTGTGGGCCTTAACGTAGTTCTCTAAAGTAAAGTGAGGCCACTTTGTTAAAATTAGCGTTTCTGTAAGTTATGTTACTGGTTGAGTTATTACTAGTAATTCTTGTTTAACACTTATGTTAATCATTCGTGTATCTTTAATGAATGTGCAACTTGTTATTTTTCCTGTGTGCCAGTTTTGCGACCTTCGTTGGCCCACTTTGCATTTTTAGTATAAGCATGTTTCACTGTCGGCCTTTATGTGGGCAGTTCGGTTCTATTAAGCTTTAAGATCTTTGTTTTTGTAATGAAGTTGTGGTATTATGTGCCTGAGTAACTTTAGGTTGGAAGTGTATAGTGTTACTAGTCTTTTGAGATATGGTTAAACAAGAACGATTGTTTATGACTGATTATTCACTGTCTATGATTTTGGTTGCGGATGCAAAATATGATTCTTATTCTTGCTAATGTAATTAAATTACAGTGAAATTTTGTATATTGCATCAGTAAGGGGGCAAATGTCCGAATTGAAATTTATAATGAAGTCTGTTATGAGTCACATTAAAATTGTGAAACAATCACAAGCTTGTCCATTACCAGTGATCCCGGGCTTCCTATTTCCTTTAAATAACTGTGGTGAGATTGTAATTTTGATTTTCCAAAGAATAGAGTAGTACCACGGTTCAGTTCTGTATGCGAGTCACTGTTCAGTTCGCTATCATGTCGCGTATTGTGGGACAAATATTTTGATTGCATTACGTTTACATATGTCTAAGCTAATTGTGTGACACGTAGAGCCTACTAATGGCACCACAACATGCCGCTACTACCAACTATTGCAAAGTTGTAGACCTAATATTTCTGGGACAATGGCTCTGAGCACTATGGGACTTAACAGCTGTGGTCATCAGTCCCCTAGAACTTAGAACTACTTAAACCTAACTAACCTAAGGACATCACACACATCCATGCCCGAGGCAGGATTCGAATCTGCGACCGTAGCAGTCGCACGGTTCCGGATTGCGCGCCTAGAACCGCGAGACCACCGCGGCCGGCTTTTCTGGGACAATGTTGTGCACGTATGTGTGTGTTTGCATGTGGATGTGTCTGTGTGTGTGTTTGATCGGTGTATGTATCATTTTCGGAAGCACCTACTCATCATACAGGGAAGTAAAAACAACCTTCGGTGAAATTAAAAGCAAGGGTGGTAACATTAAGACTGCAACTGGAATTCCACTGTTAAATGCAGAGGAGAGAGCGTATAGATGGAAAGAGTACACTGAAGGCCTCTATGAGGGGGAAGATTTGTCTGGTATGATGAAAGAAGAAGCAACAGGCGATTTAGGAGAGATAGGGGATCCAATATCAGAATCAGAATTTAAAAGAGCTTTGGAGGACTTAAGATCAAATAACGCAGAAAGAGTAGCTAACATTTCATCAGAATTTCAAAAATCAAAGTGGGAACAAAACGACTATTCCCGTTGATATGTAAAATGTGTAAGTCTAGCGACATCCTTCTGACTTTCGGACAAGTATCATCCACACAATTCCGAAGACTGCAACAGGTTAGAAGTGTCAGAATTATCGTTCAGTCAGCTTAGCAGCTCATGAATCCAAGTTGCTGACAAGAATAATATACAGAAGAATAAAAAATTGAAGCTGTTTTAGATGACGATCAGTCTTGCTTTAGAAAAGGTGAAGGCACCAGAGAGGCAATTCTGACGTTGCTGTTCATCATAGTGGATGCAAGACTAAAGAAAAATTAAAACACGTACATAGGATTTGTTGATATGGAAAAAGCGTTTGACAATATAAAATGGTGCAAGATTTTCGAAATTGTGAGAAAAACGGGGGTACGCTATAGGGAGAGACGGGTAATAAACAACACGTACAGCAGCCAAGAGATAATAATAAGAGTAGACGACTAAGATCGAAGAAGGATCTAAGATAGGGATGTAGTTTTTCACCACTACTGTTCAACCCGTACATCGAAGAAGCAATGATGGAAATAAAAGAGAGGTTGAGGAGTGGAATCAAAATTCCAGGTGAAAGGATATCAATGATACAATTCGCTGATAATATTGCTATCCTGAGTGAAAGTGAAGAAGAATTACAGGATCTACTGAATGGAATTACTGGCTAATGAGTAACAGCATATGGACTGAGAGTAAATCGAAGAAAGACGTAAGCAATTAGAAGTAGCAGAAATGAGAACAGCGAGAAATTTAATATATCGATCTTTGGTGAGGCAGTAGATGAAGTTGAGGAATTCTACTAGCTAGGCAGCAAAATAACTGGTGACAGACTGAGTAAGGAGAATGTCAAAAAAGCAGAAAGCACAGGCAGAAAAGGCATTCCCTGCCAAGAGAAGTCTACTAGTATCATACATAGGCCATAACTTGTGGAAGAAATTTCTGAGAATGTACGTCTGTAGCACAGTATTGCCTTGTAGTGAAATAAGTGTGGGAAATACGGAACAGAAAATCGAAGCATGTGAGATGCGGTGCTATAGACGAATGTTGAAAATTAGGAGGACTGAAGGTAAGGAACGAGGAGGATCTGCGCAGAATCGGAGAGGAAAGGACTATGTGGAAAACACTAACAATGAGAAGGGACAGAATGATAGCATACGTGCTAAGACATCAGGGAATGACTCCTGGTACTAGAGAGAGCTGTAGGGGGCAAGAACTGTGGAGGTAGACAGAGACTGGAATACATCCATCACGTAAGTGAGAACGTAGACTGCAAGTGCTACAATTAAATGAAGAGGTTGGCACAGGAGAGAAACTCGTGGCTGGCCGCATCAAACCAGTCAGATTACTGATGATTCCCCCCCCCCCCCCCCTCCGCCGTGTAAAACTATGAATGTGTAGTGTGATGGATGACAGCAGGCAATAGAGTAGTTGCTGTATGCTCATCAGCGAGAGGGGAGAGTATTATCTCCTCCCAGAATTCGTTCCCACTGGAACGTCTTCATTCTACTGACAGGTTTTGATATAGAGGTGGAATGTGATTTCCGGGACAGTAAGTTTGCTTCTACTGGTTTCGTACCTGTCTGCTTATCTGCCCCGTTTAATGGACGGGCGCACGGCTACGTGAGCGCCTGTTCGGATATAGGGAGACATTATCTGAATGCAGGAAAGAAGCGGAGTGAAATACGACTTACGTCGCCGAATACAGTATTCATCAGTGGCGGAAGTTGTAAAGAGCTGTCTTCTCTTGACTAAAACAATGGCTCAGTTTCAGACAGGCGCAGCAGGAAATGAGGGGGCGCAGCGTTCCCGTGGCCCAGTCGTAATGCCGGTCGTCCTTGTGGATGTTCTCACGAGATTTCTGCCGCTGGGACAGGACTGCCGTCCAGTTGAGAGGCGGCCCAGCGTCTGCGCTGATTCATCCGTACCGACTGTCGCTCTCAGCTCACTGCTCATGGATGAAGTCCCGTGCATTTGCTGTTTCTGCAGGAATTTGAAAATCTAACACATTTAAGCTCATTTTCGCTAGACACAAGTTCAACTCCGACAGAGAGAGAGAGAGCTAAGTTAACTGTGATTGGTCTCTAGAGTTACCAGACATGTGGGGCCGCCAATATTTAACAGCGCAGTTCGTTAGGATGGCGAGTGGAAGGCTCGGTTCGCATTTTGTGCGTTCTCTTTATCTGCTCTTCTGAATGGGTCTTACAAGGAGACGGCACGATCTTGGGGTAGGGTATTTGTCCCCAATTTTGTGTGGTGAAAGAGGACCCCTAACACCTCACGTGATTAAAATATTAGGACGCACTGCCTGGAAAATCCCGGGAAAAATCGATCCAAAGTTTCTTAGGTGCCTTATAACTATAAAATGTTAGCACACCGCCCAGCCGCAGTGTGGCCTCGGTGTTTAGGGCTCGGATTCATACGCCAGAGGTCTCGTGTTCGGGTCCTCCTCCAGCACTTTTTTTTTCTTCTGTTTCATTTTCTTTGGTTACTCCACCATTTATTCAGAAAGTTTCCCAAACCTACATTATGTTTAACAAATTAGTTACATTATTGAATAAAAATTATTTTCTTTTTGTGCAACAACACAATTCATGGAGGTGAGTTTTCCATTTTTCGTTGTAAAATATATGAGGAGAAACATTGCCTGTTTAATCACAATAACAAAGTCGATTGGGAAACATTCAGTTTTTATACTTATAATAATTATAAACAAGAACCGCAGTGGTAATTATCGTAAAAACAAACAAAGCAATAATTTTTGCGACATCTTGCGCAACATATAAAAGCGGATTTTTTACAATTACAGGGCTTTTACAATAAATCTGTATAAAAACATGCCCCATTGACATTTACGAAAATGTTTAGAGTTTCTGTCAATTTTCAGGCAAACCAGGCTTATTAAATCATGCCTCGGAATATTGGTGACGATAATTGATGGTGAATCATAGAATGAATTTTTATACAATCTTCCCGGGAATTAATTTCACTATTCTCCTGCAACAATGCGCTGCAATTTTTCAAGGCAACAAAAGAAACAAGAAATGTGCCGGAGGAGGAATCGAACCCGAGACCTCTGGCGTAAGGGTCGAAGCGCTAACTATGTAGGCCAGACGGCAGCACGACTGTGGACTAACATTTTATGCTCATAAGTCACCTAAGAAACTTTGGATCGATTTTTCTCGGGATTTTCCGAGTTGTTGTTGTGGTCTTCAGTCCTGAGACTGGTTTGATGCAGCTCTCCATGCTACTCTATCCTGTGCAATCTTCTTCATCTCCCAGTACCTACTGCAGCCTACATCCTTCTGAATCTGCATAGTGTATTCATCTCGTGGTCTACCTCTACGATTTTTACCCTCCACACTGCCCTCCAATGCTAAATTTGTGGTCCCTTGATGCCTCAAAACATGTCCTACCAACCGATCCCTTCTTCTAGTGTCTTATGACCACAGCAGTTGAGCCCCATAGTGCTCAGAGCCATTTGAACCTTCTTGTAGTCAAGTTGTGCCACAAACTTCTCTTCTCCCCAATCCTATTCAATATTCAATACCTCCTCATTAGTTACGTGATCTACGCACCTTATCTTCAGCATTCTTCTGTAGCACCACATTTCGACAGCTTCTATTCTCTTCTTGTCCAAACTAGTTATCGTCCATGTTTCACTTCCATACAAATACTTTCAGAAACGACTTCCTGACACTTAAATCTATACCCGATGTTAACAAATTTCTCTTCTTCAAAAACGATTTCCTTGCCATTGCCAGTCTACATTTTATATCCTCTCTACTTCGACCATCATCAGTTATTTTACTCCCTAAACAGCAAAACTCCTTTACTACTTCAAGTGTCTCATTTCCTAATCTAATTCGCTCAGCATCACCCGATTTAATTTGACTACATTCCATTATCCTCGTTTTGCTTTTGTTGATGTTCATCTTATATCCTTCTTTCAAGACACTGTCCATTCCGTTCAACTGCTCTTCCAAGTCCTTTGCTGTCTCTGACAGAATTACAATGTCATCGGCGAACCTCAAAGTTTTTACTTCTTCTCCATGAATTTTAGTACCTACTCCGAATTTTTCTTTTGTTTCCTTTACTGCTTGTGCAATATACAGATTGAATAACATCGGGGAGAGGCTACAACCCTGTCTCACTCCGAGTAGTGCGACCTAATATTTTAACCATGTGAGGTGTTAGGGGTCCTCTTTCACCACACAAAATTGCGGACGAATCCCCGACCCCACGGTCGTGCTGTCTCCTTGTTAGCCTCTTCAACAAGTTTCCTAAATTCTGCTCTTTCCAGCGTAATTGTCTGCTATCCTGTAGCCCTGAGAGGTTTTGTATCTTCTTTTGCATCGTCTACCCATCGTTTTCATGGCCTTCCTCTCTGTCTTCTTCCATTTGGCCTCCATTCAAAAACCTTTTTAGCAGCATCCAGAGTAAGGACATGTCCAAACCAGACTATTCTTCTTTTTATTACTCTTATAGTGTCAGCTCATTGTATGAGGCGATCCAGTTCTAGATCCCTACAAACCATTGTCATCCTTCACTGCCCTGTAGATCTTGCGCAGAAGCCTGTGTTCAAGTACCTTCAGCGGCTGCTCGTCAGTACTCGTTAGGGTAGACGTTTCACAGCCATAGGTCACAAATGGCCTGATCATGACCTTATAAATTTCAAGTTCAGCTCTCTATTTAATAACGTAGAAGGCAACAACTTCTTTGGCTTCCAGTTGACATGGAATGTGTCCTAATAATGTCAGATCCCAGATAGTTAAAAGTTCTGGACGTGCCCAAAACTAAAACCATTCTGCCGATAGTTTATTAGAGTTATTATTTTCCTTCCCCGTGAAATTAATGTACTTAGTCTTCGTTTCATTAATAGCAAAGCGTCTAGGTAATGCGATTTCTTTCCGCTCACATGTTGTTCTCTCTAGCGAATGTCTTCCTCTACTAACAACTGCTACATCATCAGCAGATGCACATATCGGGGTTGACACTTCGTGCCTGTGCAACGAGCTATTTGGAGCTTTCTAAGGTTGCTTCAAGAGTAAAAATAAAAAGCATTGTAGACAAGGCACTCCTTGTCTGACTCCTTTACTAATGCTTAACCATTTACTGAGTTCTCTATTCACTCGCACTGCTACCTTGAAACCAGCCAGTGTTGCTTGTGTAAGTGAAACATAGTTAGACGATATACCAAGCAGTAGCAAATGATTTAACATTTCTGTCCTACCAAGACTATAAAAGGCCTGCTTGAAGTCTACGTAAAGTTTATGCAGCTCAGTATTCCTGTTTTTGTCTCAGCACAAATCTCTGACATGTTGTTAACCTGTTATGCCTAAGTCCACATTGATATTCTCCCAGAGTCTCTTCTGCATATGGAACTACCCTCTTGTAGACAACTCGAGAGAATATCTTATTCGAACTAAAAGTGTTGTCTTCTTTCTTACGGATTGGTTTTATTATCCCCAATGTCTACTTACCTGGGATTCCTTCTTGATTCCAAATCAACCTGACTAGATTATGGATTCGCTGATGGAGACAAATTTCCCCATATTTAACAGTTCTGCTGTTATTCTATCAGTGCCCGGTGCTTTGTAGCTTTTAGACAGTGCACTGCCTTCCGTACTTCATCCAGTGTTGGTTCTCCTATCTGTTGATCTGCAGTGGTAGTAGAGTGGTTGATCACTACAGGCAGGATTGCCGTCCAGAATTTCCTTGAAGTATTCTCCTCACCTACCCAAAACAGCTCGTTTATCTGACAACGAAGTTCACTCTTTCAATTACGTACTGTTATTTTCGGGCCGTAGCCTTGAGTTTCTTCTTTAATTTTCTTATAAAACTTTCTGCTCTCATTCCTTTGATAGCACTCTTCCACCTCCTCCGTCATTCTACTTACGGCTTCCGCCGTTTTTTCTCCTACGTATCTTCGCTGCCTCTATTGTCTTTTCATTATATAATGCTTGATTTGATCTTATAATTCGCTTTAAGCACTTCGGCCTTGCTTCCTTTTTCTGTTCCACGGCCTGTCTACATTCATGATCATACGTTTCCATTATTGAGTCTCCCTATTTCCCCACGTATTTCGTGTACTGGTGTCAGAAAGGCATTTTTAATTAGTGTCCATTCTTTGTCTACATGGTCTTCACGTTCTTTTGTTTATAGGTCATGTGTCAGTCGGATCTGATACTCTTGAACAGTAGACCTATCTTTCAATAGTTCTCTGGTACTGTTTCCTTTCGCTGTTGTAGCAAGTTTCTGCCTCATTTTTGCTCCTACTAGATGACGATCAAAATCGGAATTAACTCCTCGGGAAGTGCGCACATTATCCGTATCAGATACCAGCAAATTCTCTATTTCACTTCCTTAATTGTTTCTTGTATTTCCCATGACCGTTTGTAGATATGTTTCATTGGGAAACAGGTACTTACTACCTTTAATTTGTGATCAGAATTGAACTGGACAAGCATCTTATTGTTATTACCAGTTTCATCTTGGAGACTTCACTTACCAAACACGCTTGTGAAAGCCTCTTCTTTGCCCAGTTTGACATTATACTCATCAAGGTATTCTGTCACAAACCTCCTGCAGCGGATCATAGAAATACAGGGTGGTCCGTTGATAGTGACCGGGCCAAATATCTCACGAAATAAGCATCAAACGAAAAAACTACAAAGAACGAAACTTGTCTAACTTGAAGGGGGAAACCAGATGGCGCTATGGTTGGCCCGCTAGATGGCGCTGTCATAGGTCAAACGGATGTCAACTGTGTATTTTAAAATAGGAACCCCCATTTTTATTACATATTCGTGTAGTTCGTAAAGAAATATGAATGTTTTATTTAGACCACTTTTTCATTTTGTGATAGATGGCGCGGTAATAGTCACAAACGTATAAGTACGTGGTATCAGGTAACATTCCGCTAGTGCGGACGGTACTTGCTTCGTGATACATTACCCGTGTTAAAATGGACCTTTTACCAATTGCGGAAAAGGTCTATATCGTGTTGATGTGTGCTATGTATGCTGCTCGATATCCTGGACGACATCATCCAAGTGTCCGGACCGTTCGCCGGATAGTTACGTTATTTAAGGAAACAGGAAGTGTTCAGCCACATGTGAAACGTCAACCACGACCTGCAACAAATGATGATGCCCAAGTAGGTGTTTTAGCTGCTGTCGCGGTTAATCCGCACATCAGTTGCACACAAACTACACTAGAATCGGGAATCTCAAAAACGTCGGTGTTGAGAGGAATGTCGTTACACGTATTGCCAAATGCATCGAAGTTGACGGACATCATTTTGAGCATTTATTGCATTACTGAGGTATTTACAGGTAATCACGCTGTAACAGCATGCGTTCTCAGAAATGATAAGTTTACAAAGGTACATGTATCACACTGGAACAACCGAAATAAAATGTTCAAACGTACCTACGTTCTGGGTTTTAATTTAAAACCTAGCTGTTACCAACTGTTAGTCTAAAACTGTGACCCATATGTTTGTGACTATTACAGCGCCATCTATCAGAAAGCGAAAAAAGTGGTCAAAAAAAAAACATTCATATTTCTTTACGACTACACGAATATGTAATAAAAATGGGGCTTCCTATTTTAAAAAACGCAGTTGATATCCGTTTGGCCTGTGGCAGCGCCATCTAGCGGACCAACCATAGCGCCATCTGGTTTCCCCGTTCTAGCTAGACAAGTTTCATTCTTTGCAGTTTTTTCGTTTGACGCTTATTTCGTGAGATATTTGGCCCGGTCACTATCAATGGACCACGCTGTATAATCTGGTGTATTACGCTACATTATATACAAGACATACCTCGCAAACAGAACAGAACACTTTATAAACGCAAACAATTCAAAACCGAAAAAAATGTGCCTCAATAGCGTCTACCAAAGTTTAATAGTAGCGAAACGCGGGCTGCCGATAAAATTAACTGGTGCCAGAAAGTACCTTGAAAGAACACCGTAAACCAAGATATGAAAAAGGTCAAAATCAATTGTAGCACCTGTAGCGGGACTTTGAATTTCGCCGCGCTACACTCGTTCCCTCAGATAAAAATATCCCGTCGCAGCGGTATGAGCGCTCGACGGCAGAGAAAATACCAAAATTGTAACCTTTTTTGTTTCCTATCCGTTTTCAATTGTCTCTTGTTAGCCGAAGCTGAAGGCAGACGTGATCTGATGAAGACGTTAAAAAACTTATTAGCTAGTCTTGATCTGATTTTAATGTGTAGACATGTTGTGGAAGTTGTTAAGAAATTCGGAGGATGGAGAGAAGCAACTAAAATAAATTGCAGACAGTATCAAGATGATTTTAATTGGTATAAATTAGTGATTCCTGGACTATTGCAAGATTTCGGAGCAGTTTTTTCACGCAGAAATGAAAGAGATTTTTGAAGACCTGGACGCCGCCCGAAAGAAGACATGTTAACCTGGTAAAGAATGAACTCAAAGGTACGCCATTTCCCCCTGTCAGTTACATTTTGTTGTTCTCTGCTCTTTTTCAAAAATTTTTGTAGTGGAAATTGGTTTAACTTTTGCTCAAAAACGCCACAAGGACCACCCCAACAATAGCTTTTCCGAATAACGAAGTACGATAGATTTTCTGTAATACGAAGTCCGATGTGCATTTCATTCTTTCTTTTTTTCACGGTCATTAACGATTTTAAAAAACCCATTTTCACTTACGATTTCTTCCCACATTTGCAACCTTTTTTTTTCTTTTTCTCTTCTCTCTCTTTTTTTTTTATTAACCACTACACACCATTGTGCGAATGACCACCAATGCCAATTGCAACATAGTACATCTGTGTTTCACTGTAAAGAATTATAGCATTTTTATGTTTTTCTGATATATTCTACATCTCCTAGCTATGGATCAATGAGAACGAAAAATACATCTAATCTAATTTAGTCTAATCAAAACGGAACTTTTCTGGGCTTGGATCCCACTGCATCACATCTACAACGCCTAGGTGCCTGTGGAAGGAATTGTGGAAATATGTAGGTTGGCGATTTAGATTATTTACCCTCACAGAATACAGTCCCCTTAAACTGTCCTTAACGATCGCTCAGTGTGCACTATGTCACACATCGGATGAGACAGATTGGAATATATTTTACGAAATGTTTCTTTCTGTATCACGGAAACGTTCTTGGCTGGATATGAGTCCCTGTTCAACATAATGTGCTCTCTGTCCCCAATATTAGCTGTCAAAATGGGAGTTGAGGAAAGTTTTGTACATGGGAAGTGAGGGAAGTTGTTAGCAGCAATGTCTGTTGAGCCTTATGCGGGATCAGTTATTACATGCAAATGATCAAAGTTTAGAAAGTACTATACAGTGTTTCCTTTATTGATTTTTTCTTGAGAAGCAGTTGCCATCGATACAGACAAGTGCAAGAACTTGATAGTCGGAGCGCTGATATTTGCTTATTAACGAATTACGAACTACGTTATATATTTCTCGAATTAGGGCAAAATGTTTAGGAAGTCGATAAATATCGCAATCGTAAAAGGAAAAAGTCAAAGCAGTATTCGGTGAACCTTAGAAAAGTTAAAGGAAATAAATCTGTCATAGACATTCTAAAGAGGTAAGTGTGTATGATGTTTAATAAATGGTGTCCAAACGTTAATCTGGAAATAAGTTTAACGTTGTATGAAGATGTTCTGCAATTGTCATACAAAATAACCATTTATCTGTGATGAAATATTCCCAACTGCTGCTTGGTAAAACGCTGAAACACTCGCGAGCATTTCAGCAACGGTAGACAATCTTTGAGTTATCAAACACAAATAAATAAAACAAATACTCTGAAAGGTGTATACAGCGAAGGTGACATACATAGAAGTACTATATTTCTTGTACATCTACGATTTTCTCATGCATAATTTCACAGGCTACGATGATTCAAGGCATCCCATTGAATGTCGTTTGTGGTTGACGACGATGAAACCGTTTCTTCCTGGCAAACATGATATATCAAATTCCGCAGCTTCTCCTGAAATACTTTGTGACAGTGGCTGCCGCTAGAAATATCACGCTATTTTTCTAGAAAGGACTGCAAGTTTTGTCAACAGTGTTTGAGAACTGCGTGTTCGGATGTCATACAGCGCCGACCACTCCAGCGAAAATAAATGTATGTCAACCGGAATTCCTTCCGCAGCCGTGGTTGGGAAACGGGGTGAGAATTCCTGGGACCGTGGGAGTGCTATCTCGACTCTCCTAACTTGGAGACGTTTCTACGAAAAGTGTCGTGACGAGTCGGCTTGAACGACAAACATTGGGCCACAAACTTTTCAGTGAGAACAGAACAGATCCCGGCTCGCTTCAGTAATGAACAACCGGACTCTCTGTAACACCGTCGCTGCTGGGAAGAGCTACGAATAGGCAGTAGTCTCTCTCGGGATCTCCAGCGTCGCATTCAATCGAGATCTCAGCAAAAACGAGTCGATTTCCGGTGTGAGATGAGCTAACTGCGTAGTTAAAATGGAATTTCCGATTTTAATGAAGGACGCAAGGAATTTTCTTTTATTTTATTATTTGTCACAACCGTTATCAAACTAAACGACCACTATCAAGTGCCAAACGTTTAGAAAGTATAATCGTAACTTATGCGGCACCAGTTAAAATTTTTATTAGACAGAGATTAGTTTCTCGTACATGCTGAGCTCAGGGTTGTGAGGTATCTAGGTTTAGGTGACGCTGGCCCGATTTTGCACTTGAAAACTCTGTACGAGATGTAACTCTTGTTTCAAAGAGTACAAATACCGATTACATCAAAACGGGAACTTTTTGTCATAATGTAACCTGTTCTTTATCTGAATGTTTCTTTTAAGAGGTAATCTTGTGAATGTAACTGAAGTAAAAAAAATCGACATTTACTCTGAAGAGAACTAAGATGGCAAATCTGCATGCAATCAGTAACGCTGATTTTAATCACATTCAGTAGCGAGTGAGAAGTCTATCAAAACAATTGTTGTTACTGCTGAGAATTTTACGGTTCTTGGAGCATTTTCGCAGATGTGTCCGTCGTCGGACAGTGAAACTACTGAAGTGCCTGTACTGAAAAAGAAACAAAAGCTGAAACAGAAAACTAAGTTTAATAATGAATGATGTAAGATTTATTCATGGCTTAACAAAGGTAAATACGCCTATTATGTTCAATATACTCCGTGACACTCATATTTTAGTGTGACTAATGGACGTAAAAGGAAAAACGGCGCAGATTGTTTACGCTGAAGTCTGATGGGAAGAGGTTTTATGACTGTCATGCAGACCGTAGAACCTTTTTAAGTCGTCTGTTTCAGTTTGCTGTACCCTATTTTAATGCTGCTACGGAAATAACCTTTAACCTCACGAGGAACTCTTACTGGGCTGTGGCAACCGGTTCTCAATGGCCACATTAGGAGCTGAATTAATGGTGAATCTGAACTAGTCGTTTATGTTCCATAATTTTCTCTACGGAGAAGAAGGGAAGGTTCTTCCAACGACGTTAAAATTCGATCAGGAATTTCATCTGGGTAAATCACAGTCTTTTGCTACAGTTCAGACTTATTTAAACTGTGCTGTCTGTGTACACTTTAAGGATTGAAAACAATAAACCAGTAGTATTATGGCAGTATATATTCAATTTTTAGACCTTTATATGTTAATTACGCCTGTACAGACATTAATTTCTGTTTAGTTCACAATAAACGTTTGTTACAAATCCCGATTTACAGAAATGTTGCCAACCTTGTCTGAGCTACAGACTACATAGATAAAATCTTATTCTTGTACGTAGCTAATAATTACTGGAATGGAAGGTATAGCGTCCCCAGTGCCATATTACGAAAAGACTTTATTTATAAAGAAGACATTCATAATTTGTAAGAGATTTTTTTTTCATGTAGCCGTAAAATAATAATTTCTCTGTCCAAGTTTCAAATGCAAAGAAACACTTTATGACAAAATAATCTAAAGAGGTGACAAGATACACTCTTTCGTTAATTTTTTAGTCGTCTTCATTACTTCTTCTCTTGTTTTTATTGTGTGTCGACGGACATGTTGCGAGTGCTGGCAAATGTAAGCATATTTGTATGAGTTAAGCATATAGTATACTAATTTAATATTATTGTGCACTTTTAATTTGTAAGAGGTGATCCCGATTTCATGTCCGCCTTCCTTGAATTAACCTGCATTCAAGTAATTTACAGCTCAACAATCGCAGCGGCCGATGCAGCCAACGACGCCATTACGTGGCGATATTAACTTATGAAAAATTAGCGGAAGCTGAAAACTCGCCCGCTATTAGCATAATATTAATTTTTCTCCACAGCCGCCCGACGTTGCAGAGAATACTTAGCTTTAAGATTCTTATTTTCAGTACCATAGCCGAGAGCCAGAGTCAGGACTCCGACTGCAATACAATGGTTAACGGAGGTAAGAAAAATACTCTCGCGCGTGTGTGGGCCGCAATTTTAATTAATAACTAAAGATTTCTTGCTTTAAAGTGAACTGACTAGCCGAGGAAATTAATATGAAAAGTTTATTACATTGTTCAACTAAAATATCATTTTTATTAGGGCCCACCACGTAAGTCGGCAACAATCAAAAAATAATAATAACAATAATAATATATATATTAAATGACAACGGCCGACGGACGCGAGATTGGCACCGCAACTTTGGGGCCCGATTAATATGATTCTATTGTACTGAATGTAATTATGTATGTGTCTAATTGTTGTAAAATATTAGTGCTTATATGAATTCTTTTACATGTATAACAACAAAACCACACCCTGAGGAGATCTGGAGAAGAAAAAGTGTAGGAAAGAAAAGGGATTACGAGAAAGAAAAATAAAGGTAAGGCCTATTGTGCAAGCATCCTGTGTAGCTCTGTGCGGAATATCGAACCCATGTGCACATGAGATACCTTCGGTGTTTTGTGTATTTATGTGTTTATTTTTGGTGGGGATAATTATTAGTTTTGTGTATTTATATGTTTATTTTTGGAGGGGATAATTAATTTTGTGTGTATCAGTGTTAAAGATTTGTCAGTGGCTTAAAGTGAATTTATTATGTGTAAGATAGGACAACCTAAAGCATCCATGCCAGAAGAACAAAATTCGGTTAATATGGAAAGTGAGGGTCATTTGCAATACGTAAACGAATCCCAAGCCACCGCCTCGGATAACATAATTTCCGGAGCGCGGGGCGAGGATCTGTGGACGATGAATGACGCTCCACAGCAGAATGGGAATAGAGTAACAACTCCACTGCCTGGGCAGGGGGGCCAATCGAGTGCTAGATTAAGTGGGGCACCAGTATGCTCACCGATTGCAGACCCATTTGCAGAATTTCTGCGCAGGTTAGAAGAAAGAGATAGGGAAAAAGAAAGAATGTTAGAACAGAGGGAAAAACAAAGAGACGAAAAACTGGCTCAGATGCTGCATGAGCAGGAGAAAAAATTAACGCAAAAGCTCATTGAGCAAGAGCAGCACAGTGAAGCAAAACTAGACAGTATCCAAAGCGAACTTGCCGAGATGCGGGATGCGTGCAAAGAAATACCCGATCTTGTGCAAAGCTTAGCCGGCGAAATGCAAAAATTACAGATATCGCAGGCTAGGCTTGAAGATAAGGTCCAGACTTTAACCAACCGCGTGGATAATGTGGAGATAGATGCACGGAAAAGTATTGACGCATATTTGGAAGCGCAAGCTCAAAAAGTAGAAAAAGAATTAAATGAATGGCTAGAAGTAAAGGATCGCGAGATATCTGCAAAGATTGAAAGCGATGTAAAAACAGCTGTAGAACAAGCGACTGCGGCCGCGAGTGTAAATATTGACGCTAGCGCTGCCGCACTACATGCCGAATTAGCACAGATCAAGTTCCGTGTGACAGCGGAGTTGCTAAATTGGCAACAGGAGGTCGCGCGAAGACTGTCAGCGTTGGAAAGCAATGTAAACAGTGGCGGACAGATCGTGAATCCGACTCCGCGTACTGATTACTGTAATAACACTGACGGTAGGCAGGGTGCGAGTGCGCAACCGCAACCTAATGCGAATTATGAGCACGAACAACATGCGATACCGTGCAGCGCACATCACCAAGTAATGAATGTCACAGAATGTAGCAATCAGATGTGCAAAAAAGAGGACAATGTAATAAAACACAGGACATTCCAACCCTTCAATAGCGAAAAACGAAATGTCCACCCTGTTGTATTTATTAAGAGCTTCAGGAATGTGTTTCCCAGGACATGGACGGAAAGACAAAGAATACAGTTCGTGATCTCCTTCATTCAAGGTGACGCGGCACTGTGGGCCACCGACGTGTCCGAAAAATGTCTAACGATGCAACAGTTTGAAGGTGCATTCTTGCAAAAATTCTGGTCCGATAGCGTCCAAGAAAGACTACGAAAGGAGTTGTATAGTCCAGAAATGTACAATCCTAAGATGGGAACGTTACGCAAATATTTCGAAAAGTATATAAACAAAACCAGGTACTGGGACGAGCCAATGTCCGATCGTGACATAATCAGATTAATAAAAATGAAGTTGCCCAGTGAAATTAAAAGATATTTCATCAATGTACCGGAATACGATATAGAACAATTCATGGAAATAGTGGATTCTGTTGACTTATTGATCGAAGATATGGAAACCGAAAACAAATGGAACCATGCAGGCTGTAATCAACAAAAAGCCGATTACAATAGCAGCCACAGTAATGGTAGTAACAACGGGAATAGGCAAGGGCACCGGCAACAGAATCGAGGCACAAACAATGGCAATGGTTATAACGGCAACGGTTATAATCGTCAAAATCGAAAGAGACATCATGATGGACGCATGAGTAATGGATATAATGGTAACGGCAATCCGCAATGGCGGAACAACCGAAACCAGTGGCGTGGTCGTAATGAACCGACACCACAGTGGCAACAAAACACAGCGCCACAATGGAACGCCAACCCAGGTCCGTCACAGAACATGTCAGGAAGTTACAACCGACCACCGCAAAACCAGAGCCATACACAATATCAAAATACACCATCGGGGAGGCAGGGTGGCCAACCCAACAGTAGCAACAACAACAACCAGAACCACAATGTGAGGTTAGTAGAAGTGACAGACAACTGTCAACCCACTAATGCTCATCCGTTAAACTAAAGACAGCCACAATACGCTCTCCGTTGTTGGCTGCAGGATGGTGTAGTGAGGGCACATTCACAGATGACAGCCATAAACTTTGTATGTTGAGATACAATGAGGGAATAAAAATAGAAAAGGAACTTGTAGACATACCGCAGAAATGTAACCGAACCGACAAAAGTGTTGTGCAGGCTATATTGCAAGCAGATATGTATGGAGCACCAATACACATAATAGTCGATACCAGTGCGTCAACCAATGTCATGAGCGCAAATTTTTACAAGTACTTGAGTCAAAATAATAGAATACCAGTATTGCCAGTGAAGAATTGTCGTGTTACAGGTGCAATAGGTGCACAATCTCATATCATAAAGCACCAGGTGCAAGTCGAGTTTACGGTAGGAAATGAAGCAATGAAAAGCTCGTTCCTAGTAGTTAAGGGATTAGGTGTTGCTTGCATCCTGGGGATGGAATTTTTACGCCAGAGGGACGCAAAAATCGACCTCTTGTGCGGGGAAGTAAGCCTTATGAATGAGGGTAGACGGGTAATTTTGCCATTATTGAGGACACGGGAAGTGCACGGTAAATATTGCCGGAACTTTCAGTCGAGATTCGAAGGAATACAGGTAATGAATTTATATTCTGACTTAAGTATATGACAAGCATATTATAAAGAATTTATTACTGAAGATAAAGAGGAAAAAACGAAACTGATAGCCATGAAAGTCAGAGAGTCAGAACATTTGACTGAAGCACAACAAAACGAATTGACTCAGCTACTTACAGATTATGAGAATGTGTTTTCGGAAAAACCCGGTGTTATCGAGGGCTACACCTATAACATCGAAGTGGTACCTCACGACACTTTCTGTCACGCAAACTACACCATCCCGTGGTCAAAGAGGGAGGCAGTTACGAAGGAAATAAGAAAAATGCTTGATTGGGGGATAATTGAACCATCTCTATCCCCGTACAGCAGTCCGTTCGTGGCCGTAGCGAAAGCGGACGGCAGTATACGTCTCGTGCTTGATGCGCGCGATATTAACAAAATTATTGTACCTGTCAGAACGCGACCAGAAAATCTGGATGAACAGATACAGAAGTTTTATGGAGTTAAATATCTGACCTCTGTCGATATGCGTTCGTCGTATTGGCAAATCCCACTAACTGAATCATCAAGAAAGTACACTGCCTTCGTGTTTGCCGGCAGAAGTTACCAATTTAAAGTTTTACCATTTGGATTAAATGTTAGTGCAGGTGTCTTCATTGCAGCGCTCGATAAAGTATTAGGACCGGATTTGTTGGACCGAGTAACGTTGTATGTCGATGACTTATTAATAGCTACTCCCGATTGGGAAAGCCACATGGACACGCTGAAATGCGTACTAAAAAGACTTTCTGAGGTAGGCGTAACAGCAAACCTCGCAAAATCCAAATTTGGCAGGGAGAGAATAAAATTTCTTGGTCATGTAATATCACCTACAGGTCTTGTGCCCGATCCGAAGAAAATGGCAGCAATTGAGAACTTCCCTCCTCCTAGAACCAAGAAACAGTTAAAGGCATTTCTGGGTCTAGTGTCATTTTTCAGACGATTCATACCTGACCAGCTTTTAAATGATAATACCCTGTTAAACTTGTTGAGAAAGAATACACCCTGGATATGGAATGAACTGTGCCAGCAGTCATTTGAGCAAATACGACAAGCCCTTCTAAATGCTAATCTACTGTCACATCCTGACATGTCAAAGGAATTTTGCCTTGCTACAGACGCCTCCACTGTCGGACTAGGCGCGTGTTTATTTCAAATCGATGGGGATGGTGGAAACAAGAACGTAAGAATAATCGGTTTCGCAAGCCGAGTGTTGTCAAGTTGTGAACGATCATATACAGTCACCGAACTCGAAACACTAGCAGTAGTATGGGCCATGAAGAAGTTCAGATACTATGTGTACGGAGAAAATGTAAAAATTTTCTGTGATCATCAGGCCTTAAGTTTTTTGCTGACATGCAAGTTAATGCACGACAGGTTGACTAGGTGGGTGCTTGCTCTGCAGGAATATCAATTTCAAATAATGTATATAAAAGGTTGTGACAACGTAGTACCTGATGCTTTGTCACGGTTGCCACAAGGTCTACCTGAGTTAACAACAATACTAGAACAGGCAACAGAGTACAAAATTTTAGTTATGAAAGACCCTGCTTGCCGAAAAAAGTTCCTGCAGACGTGCAAGCAACTGCCTAGTTTACAGGGCGAAGATCCCGCCTTGGGAAAAGTCAAACAAGAACTCCTATCTTCGGGTGGAAATCAGATAGGTAGCCATTATTCTGTGCAAAATGGGGTATTATATTACCGGAAGGATGTTAACAAGGACTTATGGTGTATCTGTGTACCGGAAGTATGTATCAGTGATTTAATCTGGCACGTGCACCTTTCGTGGGGACACGTGTGTATTGAAAAATGTAGAGCACTTCTCGCAAGACAATGTCATTTTAAGAATATGAAAAGAATAATTCAGAATGTTGTAAGGACATGTGTAGTTTGTCAAAGGACGAAACCTACAAATCTGCCCACTGTAAGTGAATTGCACCCTGTTGTTCCTAACAAACCATTACGACTGGTTTCTATTGCCATTCTAGGGCCACTACCCACCGGCAGAGGTGGTGTGAAATATGTATTTGCTGTATATGATGCCTTTTCCAAATTTCTAAAATTGTATCCTGTAAAAGCTTCAACGGTCACACCCCTCATTCAGAAATTACGAACAGATTATTTTGTTAATGTTGGCAAACCACAGATCATATTATCCGATAATGCCACCTATTTTACTGGTCTCAAATGGAAAACGTTTCTACAAGAGCAAGGTATTAAACACACTTTTGTAGCTCGATTTCACCCGGAGAGCATTCTTGTAGAGCGTACCTTTAAAGAGTTGAACAGGTTCATGAGAACTTACATTCCGAATCGCCACACCAAGTGGGCAGAATACGTTTCGACTTTTGAGGAACACAATAGACTGCCACATTCAGCCACCGGTTATACTCCACTAGAAGTCATGTTTGGAAGGAATGAAACCGACAGCTGGCTGTCACCATTACCAACTGTACCACGACAAGTTGTACCTCACGAACAAATTATAGCTGAGACTTTGAATAACTTAACGAGGTGCGCGGAGCGCCGAAAGAAGAAGCATGACAAGAAAATAAAGAAGGTAACAGTGTATCAACCAGATGACTTGGTGCTAATGAGGACTCATCCCAAGTCATCTCTGTTAGCGAAAAAAAATAAAAAATGGGAACCGGTGTATGCCGGGCCCTACAAAATCATAGACATACCACATGGATGTAGCTATTTGTTCGGTGACGTAGAATCGGGAGAGATTAAAGGACTCTATCCATACAAAGACTTAAAGAAGTTCGCTCAGTAGAGCAACGTTTTCATTTGTGTGTAGTAGGTTAAGTTCATAGTGTATTTTTTTTCTGTGTGTAAATGTGAAGATTTTAGTGTAACATTTAAAGACAATGAGGCACACAAGATTAGTGCAATTCAATTTTATAGATGTTAAGGAATAATAGTATTTTTAAACACTTGCATTTTGAAAAAAAAAATGAACGTAGATTTAAGAATATATTTGAACTGTAGTAGTAATGCAACTTATGAAATTCAATATTATAGTGTATAAGTCGTTTCATGTATTTATGTCTATATCGATCTTGAAAAATGCTCAATCATAATTTACTTAACAATATCAGTGCAGGGTGTACATCACCCAAGGTACCTCATGTGTTGTGGACAAGGTACAAAGCAAATCAGTAAACGCAACTACCGCTAAACACTGTTAAAATATATTGCCATCTGCTAAGGCAGAGATTTACACGAATTTATCGTGTAAACAAAGTCACAAATCTAACATTAATCTAGGAACTTGCACGCTAGGCCTAGATTATAAAATGTCTACAATAATGCGAGAGGCAAAGTTTTGTAAAGTCGAGCCTGGCTCTGGAGGGCAAGTACGCAATGAGTGGGCAGACATGACATGGGGACTTACCTCAGATGAGACGGAAATACAATTGTATAGTCAAAAAATCTGAAGGCAAGTACGACTCTAAGTGGAAAATGAAAAGAGATAATTAGTGCGAGAGACTGGTAAAATCCAGCACGAGCCAAAATCCAGTTCAGACTGAATGAAATCATTAGTGTTTGTGAACTAATCGAAACAGTTACTTTAAGCAGTGTGAAAAACTGTGAAGGTGAAACTGTGATACGGACAGTGAAGTGCTAGTATTGAACGTTCAACAGCGGTGAAGACGCCAAACGCCAATATTACGCACGAAAAACTGTGAATTTGCTTATAAATGTAAACTGTTAACGTGAAGTGAACCCACAGTCAATATTTTTGGGACAGACTGTAGTTTCAGTGAGCACAATAATGCGAGATTGGAATGCGATGCGTGGACTGTTGCAAAACAGCGACCGCAGAAACGGCGAATGTTTGTGCTAAACTCGTACTGGGACACTCACCAGTGCCTGCGAGTGCGGCGAAAACAAATAATTTTGTCAAGACAATAACTGACATGTGATGGAAACAGTATTGCATCAAAACTGCATTCACGGGAGAAGGTCCATGTCATGTATTCTGCAAGACAGTGCTAGCTTGACACTCGGAAACTGGCGAAAACTTAACAACTACTGCCGCACTAATAAATGCTTCTTTCTCACTAGCGTAACCATCTGCAGCGGGAAACAAATATTACGTTGGTTGTGTGTATGTTTCATGTACTACGTCGGAGATGCGTAGCAGAGCTGACTCCTGCCAACAAGAGTGGGGGGCGAATATCATCCCACTCCACCACGCCCGGGCGAGACAGAAGCGCATCGCCAACCGTGCGGCCGATCAGCTGCTTCTGACGTTCCGCGACGGCGAGAGACACGCTGGCGTCGAGCGGGCGTTGACCTCACAGCAGCCGCCGCGACCGCCGAGCACCGAACACACCAACCGACGCCGTCTCGAGCTAAACGCCGCGGCGTAGATATGCACATCCTGTACTCCAATGACATCCCAGAAACGTTTAAGTGAAAGTGACCCAAGCAGTTAGTCTGTCGCTCCGCCGAGGTTTTCCCCAGGTTTCCCTACGGCCGCGCCAAATGGGGAGCGAACAGTTGACACCCCTGGGACTTCAAATATTCCGGACTAACTCGTGGTTGTACACCTTGAACCTCATCTATATTACACTTTGTGGACAACACACCTCAGTAATTTAACGCTTAAAATATACGATGTGACATATGTAAACTGTGAAAGAAATATCTGCGTGTGGACACTGTGGACATGAAAGAGGAAATATTTATGTCAAAAAACACGAACATTTTTTATGACATAAACATTTCGGGGGGCAATATAGCGTCCCCAGTGCCATATTACGAAAAGACTTTAAATTATTTATAAAGAAGACATTCATAATTTGTAAGAGATTTTTTTTTCATGTAGCCGTAAAATAATAATTTCTCTGTCCAAGTTTCAAATGCAAAGAAATACTTTATGACAAAATAATCTAAAGAGGTGACAAGATACACTCTTTTGTTAATTTTTTAGTCGTCTTCATTACTTCTCTTGTTTTTATTGTGTGTCGACGGACATGTTGCGAGTGCTGGCAAATGTAAGCATATTTGTATGAGTTAAGCATCTAATATACTGATTTAATATTATTGTGCACTTTTAATTTGTAAGAGGTGATCCCGATTTCATGTCCGCCTTCCTTGAATTAACCTGCATTCAAGTAATTTACAGCTCAACAATCGCAGCGGCCGATGCAGCCAACGACGCCATTACGTGTCGATATTAACTTATGAAAAATTAGCGGAAGCTGAAAACTCGCCCGCTATTAGCATAATATTAATTTTTCTCCACAGCCGCCCGACGTTGCAGAAAATACTTAGCTTTAAGATTCTTATTTTCAGTACCTAACCGAGAGCCAGAGCCAGGACTCCGACTGCAATACAATGGTTAACGGAGGTACGAAAAATACTCTCGCGCGTGTGTGGGCCGCAATTTTAATTAATAACTAAAGATTTCTTGCTTTAAAGTGAACTGACTAGCCGAGGAAATTAATATGAAAAGTTTATTACATTGTTCAACTAAAATATAATTTTTTTAAGGCCCACCACGTAAGTCGGCAACAATCAAAAAATAATAATAACAATAATAATATATATATTAAAAGACGACGGCCGACGGACGCGAGAAAGGCTACCGATAACCAACATAGACAGATAAAGATGGTAACTGTGAAAGACTACGAAAAAAGATATGTAAATTGCCTCCGATGCAATACGAGGTTTGTAGTTTTTTTGGGGCAGATATTTCTGAGTCTGTATTTTTGGAACACAGCATTGTATAGCATCATGGACTGTGGGAGAAACCGGAACAGAGGAGACTCGAAACGTTTGAGATAATGTGATACAGAAGAATGTTGAAAATTAGGTGGACAGATAATAAGGAGATTCTCCGCATTATCGACCAAGAAGGGGACAAATGGAGAACACTGACAAGAAGGAGGAAAAGAGTGATGGGATATGTTCTAGAACTTCAGGGAATGACTTCCTAGATAGTAGAGAGCGCTGGAGAGGGTAAAAACAGCAGAAGACAACGGATATTGGAACGCATCCAAGAAATAATCAAGGAAGTTGGGCGCAAGAATTACTTTGAGTGGTAGGTTCCAATGGGACCGAACTACTGAGGTCATCGGTCCTATTACTCTGAGAGTAAGATGTTGGCACAGGAGAGGAATTTGTGACAGGCCGCGTCAAACCAGTCAGAAGACTGACGACTCAAACATCAACACGTTTTTCATTCGTAGGTGATATCACGTGGACAGATGATAAATTATGACTGCGTACGTAGCAACATTTAGTGATACGTTGTTGGGGGATGCTTTGCCTTGCCTGTCCTAGAAATAAGTAGCAGTAAAGGAGTTGTAAGAATGAACCAAAGTTCTAAGGAATAGCATATTCTCTCGGCTATTACACAATTATCATAAACTAATTACCAGTTTGACCTAAACAAAATACATTTCTCGCCGGTAGGTTCCACTGTACGCTATGTTTAACACATAAAAAGAATATGAAAATCTCGCTCTGATGTTGTTGTTGTTGTGGTCTTCAGTCCTGAGACTGGTTTGATGCAACTCTCCATGCTACTCTATCATGTGCAAGCATCTTCATCTCCCCGTACCTACTGCAACCTACATCCTTCTGAATCTGCTTAGTGTATTCATCTCTTGGTCTCCCTCTACGATTTTTACCCTCCACGCTGTCCTCCAATGCTAAATTTGTGATCCCTTGATGCCTCAAAACATGTCCTACCAACCGATCCCTTCTTCTAGTCAAGTTGTGCCACAAACTTCTCTTCTCCCCAATCATATTCAATACCTCCTCATTAGTTACGTGATCTACCCACCTTATCTTCAGCATTCTTCTGTAGCACCACATTTCGAAAGCTTCTATTCTCTTCTTGTCCAAACTGGTTATCGTCCATGTTTCACTTCCATACATGGCCACACTCCACACAAATACTTTCAGAAACGACTTCCTGACACTTAAATCTATACTCGACGTTAACAAATTTCTCTTCTTCAGAAACGATTTCCTTGCCATTGCCAGTCTACATTTTATATCCTCTCTACTTCGACCATCATCAGTTATTTTACTCTCTAAATAGCAAAACTCCTTTACTACTTTAAGTGTCTCATTTCCTAATCTAATTCCCTCAGCATCACCCGATTTAATTTGACTACATTCCATTATCCTCGTTTTGCTTTTGTTGATGTTCATCTTATATCCTCCTTTCAAGACACTGTCCATTCCGTTCAACTGCTCTTACAAGTCCTTTGCTGTCTCTGACAGAATTACAATGTCATCGGCGAACCTGAAAGTTTTTACTTCTTCTCCATGAATTTTAATACCTACTCCGAATTTTTCTTTTGTTTCCTTTACTGCTTGCTCAATATACAGATTGAATAACATCGGGGAGAGGCTACAACCCTGTCTCACTCCTTTCCCAACCACTGCTTCCCTTTCATGCCCCTCGACTCTTATAACTGCCATCTGGTTTCTGTACAAATTGTAAATAGCCTTTCGCTCCCTGTATTTTACCCCTGCCACCTTCAGAATTTGAAAGAGAGTATTCCAGTTAACATTGTCAAAAGCTTTCTCTAAGTCTACAAATGCTAGAAACGTAGGTTTGCCTTTTCTTAATCTTTCTTCTAAGATAAGTCGTAAGGTTAGTATTGCCTCACGTGTTCCAACCTTTCTACGGAATCCAAACTGATCTTCCCCGAGGTCCGCTTCTACCAGTTCTGATATATTATCTAAAGGCGACTACCTGGCACCAGTTATTATCATGTTCACTAAAATATTAAGGCTTTTAATTTGCACCCAATACCTTTACAAAGCGTCTTAGTTTTCAAGGCGAATGCTCTGCAACTAGATCTGATGTAAAGAACTGACTCTCCGGTAGCTAGACGTCTTTCACAGCGCATTTGTTGTATGAAATGTTGTCGGTTCATTCGTCAATTTAGTTCTCTAGAAAATCCTAGATTCCCATAGTATCCGCCTTGTCTCTATGAGAAACACAAGTAACAGTCAGTGAGGTAATGGTAAGACACATTTGTAAACAATGCAATAAGCAGCTGACATATTACGTCATGAACTTGACAGCATCTGAATGAGGGAACTGACAGATTAGTACAATATTTCATTAGCTGACTTCCACTTTACCAGAGGAATTCCTCATTTTGTGAGTCTTTGTTTTGAGTTTTTTCTGCAAAAGGTAAAGAAAAAATTTCATTTCAGTTAAAATTATGGGGCACATTCACTGTGTTCATCGTGCAGGAAACTGTGTGTTATTAGGAACATTATTTCCAAAACTCCTTGTCTGTCACACTGTGCAAGTCTCTCTGATTTCAAAAGAGACCACATGTGGTACCCAGAAGTACGGATTATCCTCCTGATAATTCAGGATTTAATGTCGTCCTGCTATATTTGAAGTACGAGTCTCAGTGAGACCGAATGGCAACGAAAATGCTGGTATGTAATGCAATGCATCAGTTACCAAATACTGGTGTGTAAAAATGTATTTATCTTTGGATCCGCAACAGGCACCCGAACAATAGCTGATATTACTTTCGGTTTAAAGTGTCTCTGCTTACATAATTTGTAATATTTGTTATTAATAGTAGCACGGATGAGCGAACGATGTCAGCTTTGTTGAAAGGGCGTCTGCATTGTTAGCGACTACAGTTTTACCAGTTAATGAGGTAGATTTTCACACAGGAGCTTTCACATACGACGGAAGAGATATCACCGGCGTTTTTGCGAGTATTGCTTTAACAGCATAAGTTAAGGAAATGATTCAAAAATCGTTAATTTGTAATTATGTAACACGGAATATATTTTTTATTTGTTATCCTACTCCGTGTTTGTCCATCTGCCTGTTAAGTCCACTTTTTCTCAGGAATGAGTAGACATATCAAGTTGAAAATTATGTCACGTACTAAGGCCTACAGTTTCCGGGCGGAAAGGAGCGCCTGGTCGCCGGCACAAATCCGCCCGGCGGATTTGTGTCGGGGTCCGGCGAACCGGCCAGTGTGTCGATGGTTTTTAGGTGGTTTTCCATCTGCCTCGGCAAATGCGGGCTGGTTCCCATTATTCCGCCTCAGTTACACTATGTCGGCGTTTGCTGCGCAAACAAATTCTCCACGTACGCGTATACCACCATTACTCTACCACGCAAACATAGAGGTTACACTCGTCTGGTGTGAGACGTTCCCTGGGGGGTCCACCGGGGGCCGAAACGCAAAATAACCCTAGGTTCGATGTGGGGCGGCGGAGGGGTGAAGTGGACTGCGGTAGTCGTCGTGGGATTGTGGACCACTGCGGCTGCGGCGGGTACGGAGCCTCTCCGTCATTTCTAGGTCCCCGGTTAACATACAATACAATACAAGGCCAATAGTCCCTTGACAATGTAATAAATGTACGCTTCTCAGTCAATGCAGTCAAAAGATAAGGCCATTTATGTCGGACATTTTGATACTCGCAAATTTACCCATAAAACCTTACAGGGTAATTCCTGTTCTCCTAGAATCATGAAATTTACGAGAACCAAGATCTAACTATACAAGTAAAGGAAAAAGTCTGAGATGTTTTAATTTGTAACTGTATCACGGGAAAAAAATATTATTTATGTCATTGATATGGACTTCAAATACCAAATGAAAACATTCTCGAAAGTTTGGGAATTCCCGGGACCGACATCTCGACAGTATCAATATCGATAACGGGCAAAAGGCATCGATATTCTTGATCACCGCTATGGATGTACTATCTATAAACTTTATTACGTTCGTATGGAACCCTGAGAACGCTAGTTCTACTCGCACCTGGTCAATTTATTTTTCTATGCCCTTAAAGCATGTGATAGTGTCTTGAATTTTTTTATATTGCCTCCAATATCACTTTTTCTAAAGACAACTGGAAGTCTTCTAAAATATCCTGAGTTTCATAATCCATCGTCTTGTATATTATTCTTGTTAGTAACCTTGCCGCATGAGCTGTTAACGTAACTGTCCGAAATCATTCGCATTCACCTGACAATGCACCAAACTTAACATCTAAATTCTGCTACCTTGGAAGCAAAAAATACATGACGAGGAAAGCGAGGAGGATGTGAGAAGCACATTATCACAGAAAAAGATGGCATTCTTATAAACAAATCTACAAATGTGGAACATAGGTTGTAGTCCGTAGAAGAAATTTTTGAGCATGAACGTCTGTTTCACAGCATTGAATAGAAGTGAATCACTGACTGTGGGAAAACCGGAAAAGAAGAGAATCGACACATTTGAGAATTAATGATACTGAGGATAGTGGAAAAGGTAGACTTACAAGAAATGAGGTGTTTCCAAGCAGAATCTGCAAGGGAAAGAATATGTGGAATATACTGGAAAAAGAGTTACGGAGTAACTTCCATTGTACTAGAGAGAGCTGAAGAGTACAAGAACTCTTGGAGGTGACTGAATTTGTATATGGCCGATAATTAAGTGACAACGTTGGGTTAATTGCTACATTGGCACGTAAAGATTGGAACAGGAGCTTAAGTCGTGGAATGTCATTTAAATGCTCATGAAAAAAAGAGTACAGCTTAAAACATCATTAAACCGATTAACGTGAAAGGATGGTACTACTTAAGAATGGGAGGGACGGGATAGTAACCTGTCTCCTTCGTTATTCACGTTGTACATAGAACAAAGCCTAAAGGAAACCAAAGAGACACTACGAATCGAAATAAATATCAACAAGAAGAAATAATTGCTCTACTTATTGTTAATGATTTTGTAATTCGTGTGAAGACGCTAAAGGTCTTGGAATTCCAGTTTAGAGGAAAGCATTGTATCTTGAATATAGGATGTTAGATGAACGTCAATCATTGCGAGTAGTCTAATTAAGTCAGACAATGGTGATCTGTCGGGTGAATTTGACAGCATATGACAGATGCTGGACAGCACACAGGGCCAGAAAGAGTGAGACTTTCCCTCCCATTTCCTCCTCTCCTCAGCTAGGCCAAGTGCGCCAAATGCCTGTACGTACTTGCAGCTAGCGGTATGAAAACTGTAGCCCATATTGCTCAGTTATAGATAAACGCTTCACATTCTGAGTGTGACATAACTAATACAGTAACTTTCGTAAAAATCGTCAGTTTTCGTAATTTTTAGAGACACGGTACATTAAGGTTACGAACATGAAATTTGTGTCGTACAGGTATTACATTATAAACTCCTCATACTGAAGTGTCCGCTGAGTTACTTATATTAGTAATCAGTTTTTGATAATATATAAATTTTGGCCCAGAATGAGTACAAATGTTATTGATTACCTATCCCTTAGATATAAGTTTAAAAGTAAAAATTTTATAACCTCATATTCATCTTATTGTTTAAAGAAAACGTTCTGATTTTTAGAGTAATAAGTGGAATATTATTTGGTGTAAAGGTGAAACTTCAGAGAAAAAGGACCATATATAGTTCTATTAAAAATTTGTAGAAGCCGTATTAATATGAAGAGTCTTCAAACAGCGATATCACATTCAGTATACAACAATATAATACAGGGAAAGTAAGGATGGATATAGAAGACCAGGTGGGAAACTTACTTGAGATTTTGGGTTGCGCAATGATAGTTTCTGAGTACACAGTTGGATTGACTAGCGGTGATAAACAGAATATTCTCATGAAAATCTAAAAAGAGCAAATGGTGATATTGCCTCATATCCTTCCGTATTTGTGAGTTGTTGTGCCGCGTATATCTATAACGTGCGTGACGACTGGAGCGATAGGCTTTCCACTCTATGTGAGGAAATATTGCAGCTGAATGAACAAGCCGATGTCTACTATAAATGGTAACTGCTATTAATGCAACTGTGGTAGTATTTAGAAGCTGATCTGTGCCAGGTTCTGAGGAAACATTAACGTTTACATAAGATTTTTACTGTGTTTTGGAAAAATGGTTAAAGTTATAAGGCCAAATCTGTCCATCATACTTGCTGTTACCTCTGAAGCTACTGAAAAAATGCTGTCCCTCTTCGGGAACGACATGTTTGTCTGTCCACAGCACCTCCTTTTTGGTTGCATCTGGGGTATGGCTCTCTGTATTGTAGAGACATGAAACTCACAACACTTTGGCAAGGTCCATGGTTAATGGGTCTCTATAAAGTTATGTTTAGTGTTGACTCATTCAATTTTTATGACATAATCGCTCTCGGGTTCGGCTCTCAGTGGCCATGGTAGACATTAAGCGAATAACGTTTGTGTGTTGCCAATGCTTGAATGTTTGTCCACCAAATATCGCCCAAAACATCTGAAGATAGGTATGAAGGGCTGAAACCAGTTACAATTATGTCATAAGAAGTGAATGTGTCGAAAGTGAAACTTTATAGTTTTTAATACTCCTGTATCAGGGAACGATGGACCATGCATAGTTGCGGTGGCTTGCGTGCCTCAACAATACAGATAGTCGCACTACTGATGCAACCACAACGGAGGGGTACCTATGGGGAGACAAGACAAACGTATGCTTCCTGAAGAGGGGCGGCAACCTTTCAGCAGTTGCAGCAGTTGCAAGGGCACTAGTCCGGATGATGGAGAGATTTCGGTTTGTAACATTAACCACCACAGCGTTACTGTGCTGATACTGCGAATGCTGAAACCAAGGGAAAACTACAGCTGTGATTTCGTTTCCTGAGACCACGAAACTCTAATTTATGGCTGAATGATGACGGCAAGTCTTGTGTAAAATATTCTGAAGGTTAAATAGCCCACATTCATGTCTCTGCGGAAGGACTACACAAGAGGATGTTGTCATCAGTGGAAGCGAGGCAAGCGTTCTCCAGGTAGTTACGTGAAACTTTAAATCCCTTAATTGGGTAGATAGAATTGAGAACTTACAAAATAATATGGGTAGGCTGAAATTAGATATAGAGGGAATTAGTGAAGTGCGGTGACAGGGATAACAGGAATTTTAGTCAGGTCAGTCCTGGGTTATCAAAACAAAATCGGACAGGGGTAATGCAGGAGCTACCTAAGTATGAGTAACGAAATAGAAATGCAGGAAAGCTATCGTGAATCACATAGCGAACGCTTTTTCGGACCCAAGATAGACACGAAATCCGCCATACTAGTATAAGTTTACGTGGAAAATAGTTCCGCAGATGATGAAGTGACTGAAAGAATGCATGATGAGATAAAGGGAGTAATTCAGATAGTTAAAGGAGACGAAAATTTAATTGTAATGGGTGACTGGAATTTGCTAAAAGGAAAAATTATAGGAGAACATGGAATTGGCGAAAAGAATGAAAGAGGAAGCACCCTGGTAGGATTTTCGTATGGACCGTAATTTAATTATCACTAATGCTTCGTTTAAGAATCACGAAAAGAGGTTTGTATACGTAGAAGAGACCTGAGGACAATGGAAGCTTTCAGATGGTAAGGTACAGACTCCGAAATCAGATTTTACACTGTAAGACGTTTCCAGGATAAAATGTGGGCTCTGTTCATAATGTATTGGCTATAAACTACGGACTAAAGCTATGGAAAATACAAAAAGCTAGGAAATTAAGATGAGACTTGGATAAACTGAGGACACCGGAGTTTGTAGAGTTTCAAACGGAGCATTAGGCAACATTGGACAGAAACAAGGGCATGAATTCAACAGAAAACGAATGGGTAGCTATGAGAAATAAAATAGGGAAGGAAACAAGGATCAAATAGGTAAAAGGATAAAGCCTAGTACAGATCCTTGGCTAACTCAAAAGTTACTCAATTTGATTAACGAAAACACAAAAATATAGAAAATGAAACAGACGAAAAGGAGTACTGACGTGTAAAAATCGAGGCTGGCATGAAGTGGAAAATGGCTAGGCAGAAATGGCTAGAGAATAAATGCAGCGGTATAGAAGAATGCATGACTAGGGTAGAGCTAGATGCTGCCTGTAGCAAAATTGCAGAAACCTTTGGACAAAAGAGGAGCAACTTGAGGAATATCAAGGTTTCAGGTGGGAGGCCACTGCTAACCAAAGAACTGAGATCTGAAAGCTGGAAGGAATATAACTTATACAAACTTGAGGACAATAACATAAAAATAAATAGATGACGATGACTTTTGACACACGGTACTGCCAGACGAATTTAACAGAGCATTAAAATACCCAAGTGCAAACAAGGCCTCTAGAGGAGACAATATTCCCTCAGAGTTATTGAGATCCTTGGGAGAGACAGCCATTGCAAAATTATGCCACCTGTTGCCCAAGATGTATGAGACAGACGAAATACAGACTTCAAAATGATATAATAATTGCAGTTACGAAGAAAGAAAGTGCTGATAGGTTTCATTTCAAGTGAACAATCGGTTTAATAAGTAATTGTTGGAAAATATTGACACGAATTGCTTACAGAATAAAGAAAAAAAACTGGTAGTTACTGATCTTAGGGAATATCAATTTGGGTTTCTGAGAAATGTAGGAACACGCGAGGCAGTAGTGACCTAATGATCTATTATAGAAGAGAGGTTGAAGGAAAGCGAAACTACCTTTATAGCAGTTGCAGATTTAGAGAAAGCATTACACGCTGTGGACTGGCTACACCTTTCGCTACACGTCCAGGGACCAAAAGCTAGTTTATAACTTGTACAGTACCCACACTGCAGTTGTAAGAGACGAAGGACATGAAAGGGCAACCATAACTGGTAATTGGAGACCGAGTTATAGCTTATCTCCGATTTTGTTCAGCCTGTACGCAGAGAAAACTGTGAAGAAAATCAATGAGAAATTTGGAAGAAGAGGAAACTTTGCAGTTTGCCGACGACGTTGCAATTCTCTCAGAGATGGCTAAAGACTTGGAAGAGCAGTTTAACAGAATGGATAATGTCTTGAAGAGAGATTATATGATGAAGAAATAAAAGTAAAGGAAAGGTGAGGGAATGTAGTCGATGATCAGGGAATTACATTAGGACATGAGACAGTAAATGTAGCAAATGAATTTTGTTACTTGGGCATCAAAGCTTATGATGAAAGAACTAGGGAAGCATATAATGCAGACTGGCAGTAGTAAGAACAGCATTTGTGAAAAAGATCAATTTTTACTATCTAACACAAATTTAAGAGTTAGAAGGTCTTTTCTGAACAGAGTGGTGTGGTGTGTAGCCTTATATGTGGAAAAGACGTGGTATGTGCATGACAGGTATTTAAGACCAGAAGAAAATAGAAGCTATTGGAATGTGGTGGTGTAGAAGAATGATGTAATTAGATGGGTAAATAGCATATCAAATGAGGGGGTATTGAAGCAAATTGTCAGAAAGAAATTTATGTCACAACGTGACTAAAAGAAGGGATCGCTTGATAGATCACATCTCGAGGTAATAAGTAATTTTCGGTTTGGTAATGTAAGAAAGGGAGGTGATTAAAAATTGTATAAACGTTTGGAATACCTTGAGGAGGTTAAAATGGATGAAGGTTGCTAGGCTTCGGTTCGAGGACCATACCAACAGAGAGTTTGATCAAAAGGAAAATGGCTCTGAGCACTATGGGACTCAACTGCTGAGGTCATTAGTCCCCTAGAACTTAGAACTAGTTAAACCTAACTAACCTAAGGACATCACAAACATCCATGCCCGAGGCAGGATTCGAACCTGCGACCGTAGCGGTCTTGCGGTTCCAGACTGCAGCGCCTTTAACCGCACGGCCACTTCGGCCGGCGATCAAAAGGAACTTATAACATAATGGCAGATTTATTCAACCTCAGTTTACTTACTTTAAGTTCTTCGTTGCCTGACAACAACATTAAGTAAGAGTTTTTGGGCTAGAGAAAGCAGGCAGAATGAAGGCTACAGGCTGAACCAACAGTTTTAAAATAAACTATTTTAGTAATGACGTGTTACATGTGTGGGCTAAAGACAAGTATTCACTTTCGTGACAGATTCTGCTTTTGTCTGGGGCAAGGAACTGAAGTCTGGATGTTATGCAAAGTGATCTGCACCTAAGAGCAGACTGATACTGAATGATAAAGTAATTATTTCGCCACGTAACATGAGGAATAAGATTATAAATGAGAAGCTAAAATTAGTTATGGGTTTTGCTGTGAGGATGCAAAAATGGCTGACAGTGTAAGTGGGCAAGATGTGGACTTGAAATAGAAAGACACACTTTTCCGGAAGGGAGAAATGCTTTTAACATCATGTACAAATTAGAGTATCGGAGAATCTTTTCTTGAAGTACATGTTTGGGAAGTACTCATGTATGAGAGTGAAAAGTGGACGAGAAACAAAGGAAGGCTAAGAAGATTTAGCGTCATCTCGACGTCGAAGGCATTAGAGATGGAGTAAACCCTGAGATTGGAGAGTACGGGAAGTGAATTGGCAAGGATATTTTCAGAAGAATCATTCTGGCATTTGATAATCGATTTAGGGAACCCATGTGAAGCTAATTCAAGATGGCCGAACAGATACTTGAAACAGCGTCCAATCCAACCGAACACGATTCCAACGCTGCACCATTGCGCCATATCATTATGATGGTCGATAAACAAAGCAGACAAGAAAAGGTTAAAAGTTCTTGAAACGGAATGTTAGAAAACAATACTGAGGTTTACAGAAGTAGATCAGCTAACTAAAGAGGACTACTGCGAGAAATCTGGGAACGGAAGAAGTTTTACACCGCGACCAATAGTGACTGGTTGATAGGACGTAATCTGAAGTATCAAGAAATAGTTTTGTAATAGAGGGAACTGTGTGGGAAGACCAAGAATTATATAGAATAAGGAAATTTATAGGATGTAGTTTTAGGAATTTATGAAGTTGTATTAAAACAGACAGCAGCCATAGTCAAATATTTGCGTCGTTGCCTTCGGTGCGAAAAGACACGAGTTCGATTCCCGGCTCTTCCTCAAATATGTTGTATCATAGGGGTGTCTCGTACAGGGGATATTGAGATCTTGGCTTGTGAGACCAGATGAGGAGCTGCTAGAATAAAGAAGCAGCGACATAACACGAGTCATCTATTATCAACAACGGGTGGAGAGATTGGCGGTATACTGATTGCATGTACGACGTTCACTGGTAACTCCTCGCATGACCTTGTAGGCAGCAGTACGCTAGTTCGAACAAGAGTAAGGCTTAATCCGTAAATGGCTTTTAGCTGCATCAAAACAGTCTTCGAACAGCCAGTACTTCAACTATAAAGACAACGAAACGTTTCCAGATTTAAGCTCACATGCCGCTTTTACTTCTCGCGGTGCGCGGAATATTTTTGCAGTGGCATTCCTTAAACCATATATTATACCATACTTGTTCTGCAGACTTCAGAAGACATCATAAATCATTAAAATTCTACGGATTAGCTGGAAAGGCAATTGTCTTTTCCTTAAAACAAAAGTTGGCGTATTGATGTGAAATCAGATTGTGAATCTGCCGAAGCGTGAAAAAGTATTTAGCTAATGTACTGACAGCGAAATCACTGGACTGAGAAGTAAAAAAAACGAGGTTTGTTAGAGGATGGTGTTGTACGAAACTTTTTATTAAACCCCTCTTCTGGTTTAATTAAGAAAAAATCACGGGCACGGAAATAAATCTCATCAGTTGGCTGTGGAGATTTAATGGAATGTTCATTCGTTAATTCTGTTTGGAAAACAATGATTGTCGTTAAGTCCTCGGGCACATATCCTATTTTACGGTTGCTTATCCCGCATAAAATTGTTTGCTCGTTTCATCAAGCGTATAAGCTCTTACCGAGTGAGAGATCGGCCTAATTGAAATATTAAAACATAATTGCATATTTAATTACGATTTAATTTATTCAGTTAGTCGCAATAAAATCCTGTTACGCTTAAATAATTCAAATAATGCCAGAGTCGCTAACGTCGGGCAGAAAATTAGCAGACAGGAACTGCACACGTTTGAGTGATGTTAGATGCAGTCCTTTAGGTCTTCAGCGAAGCAAACTGCACACTGCGTATGCTGATCAACTCTTAGCAGAAATGTGGCATGGCGAACACCGCGTATTTCGGTGCTTCAGTGCTTGCTTACACTATGCTTCAGAGAAAGCACTCGGGTACATATGTAAAATGTGTTTCTCCTAGAAAATGAGACACAAGAGCTCACTGCTCCACTCCTTCGTCTTAGGATGAAAAGAGACATCTAAATGTCAGGTCACTGCAAAAGGAAGTTAGCTATCATAAAGTGAAAATGCACCACGTGTCGAAAGAGTTCAATATTTTCTTAAATCAAGGAAGACATGCAAACAAAATTATTAGTTCGTTAATTTTTGAGGAATATTCCGTCGTTTCTTAGAGAAACACAGACATACTAAAAACGTGATAACTAAGTATTAATGTTTCACAGTATTACTTATTTAACATTTTTAACAGTTCGTTATGATCTGGCTTTTGGCTTCCTAAGCCATCGTCAGATAACTTCATGTTGACTGCTATACTATTAGGGGGACTTTTGTAGAGCAACAAGGAGGCTTCTTTTTGCATCAATCGAAGGTTTTACGTTTGCATTCCTTTTGAAATCTGATGAACGTATATATATGCACATGGTTCCTCAGACGGATTCCAATGCAGCCCTGTTCAGATTAGTGGCATTAGGTATAATCTCTTGCGACGATGATTTCCAATAAAATGGGATTATATATATATATATATATATATATATATATATATATATATATATATATATATATATATATATAGATATATATATATATATATATATACAGGGTGTTACGAAAAGGTAACATTCCTCACACACAAAGAAAGAAAATATGTTAAGTGGACATGTGTCCGGAAACGCTTACTTTCCATGTTAGAGCTCATTTTATTACCTCTCTTCAAATCACATTAATCATTGAATGGAAACAAACAGCAACAGAACGTACCAGCGTGACTTCAAAAACTCCGTTAGCGACGATACATGCATCCACCCTCCGTCGCATGGAATCCCCGACGCGCTGATGCAGCCCTGGAGAATGGCGTATTGTATCACAGCCGTCCACAATACGAACACGAAGAGTCTCTACATTTGATACCGGGGTTGCGTAGACAAGAGCTTTCAAATGCCCCCACAAATGAAAGTCAAGAGGGTTGAGGTCAGGAGAGCGTGGAGGCTATGGAATTGGTCCGCCTCTACGGATCCATCGGTCACCGAATCTGTTGTTGAGAAGCGTACGAACACTTCGACTGAAATGTGCAGGAGCTCTATCGCACATGAACCACATGTTTTGTCGTACTTGTAAAGGCACATGTTCTAGCAGCAGCCGGCCGAAGTGGCCGTGCGGTTAAAGGCGCTGCAGTCTGGAACCGCAAGACCGCTACGGTCGCAGGTTCGAATCCTGCCTCGGGCATGGATGTTTGTGATGTCCTTAGGTTAGTTAGGTTTAACTAGTTCTAAGTTCTAGGGGACTAATGACCTCAGCAGTTGAGTCCCATAGTGCTCAGAGCCATTTGAACCATTTTCTAGCAGCACAGGTAGAGTATCCCGTATGAAATCGTGATAACGTGCTCCATTGAGCGTAGGTGGACGAAACTAAAATGAGCTCTAACATGGAAATTAAGCATTTCCGGACACATGTCCACATAACATCTTTTCTTTATTTGTGTGTGAGGAATGTTTCCTGAAAGTTTGGCCGTACCTTTTTGTAACACCCTGTATATGTTAACTTCCTCTGTTTGTCAGTGAATCTGTGTGGTGCAACTTGGAACTTAACCTTGTCAAAATTATTGTGAAATGATGGTGTTTAAGCTGTACTTGCTAATCACTAAATCTGTCGATGACAGAAATGGTCCCTCATTTGGTATCACCACTCGTCGCAAAAGCTCGGAACAGATAGTTCATGCTTATTCATGATCACTGGAGACATGGCACATACAAACTAATCATAAACCAACGTTCGGCCCACGCTTCAATTCCGTTCACTTGGACGAACCTTCTTCTTTAATTTATATCAAACCCTGATCTTTATTGGCTGCTACATTGCTGTATGTTTTCAAACTTCTTCTGCTCAGCTAAGAAACCTCATTCAGTCTGGAGTAGTCGACGTTACGTGGTGCCCCTAGACATGCGTACACTTGTAATAAACAGTCATCGACATATTCACCTTAATTTTTAGATGCATTGCATGGGGGCTTAATTAAAATAGAATGCAAATAATTTTAATATTTTGTTTTAGTAGCTGTCTGTCCGATTACGAAGTCTCGTAAACGGTTGGCCCTGACTAGTATTATTACGCTATCTGACTGCATAGAACAATAACAAAGAATGAAATGGAAATTTTCATTAACACAATTAATTAATTAAGTCCCCAGCAACTATAAAACCTACGAAACCAAAGCATAAGTGTAACTGTTCTGTGTGTGGAAGTATGACTCAACGTACGCATCTGGCACGGTTCTTCTTCAATAACACAAGAAATTTTAAATATCATTTATACTGAATTAATTAAAGAAAATAAAAATACCATAATTACTCAAGAGAACCAGAATTACACTCTAATACAAGAACAGTGCCAGTGGAGGCGGCGGAACAGTACTCTCTAGCGCGATCTCTGGCGCTGTGGCTCAGTGTAGCCACCTTTCAGCATCTCGGATAGTAGATTTCCAGAGAGGCACGACTAGTCCGCAGCTGAGTAGAAACAGAGTCAACTGAGAATGAAAAGGCTGCTAACGAAAACCTTGGACTTTATGGAATAAATTAGAAGACAGATAGCAAGTCAGTATGAGGTACTGTGTTAACTGGCTTCGCCGTAAATTGTTAACATGACGTTTAGAGAGCTAACTGCCTCATACATACAATGGTTGTTTGTTGGTCTTGATCAACCAACTTTTCGGTGTAATTATTTGTCCATGTAGAACGTCGAACATCTTTTCAGCGAGTATACTCCTTTCTAACGTGTAGTTCCGGAAAGTCAGTTCCACATTCAACTACAACTGCCATAACACCAATTATATTCAATATACAAATGTCCTCAAAAAATGGTTCAAATGGCCCTGAGCACTATGGGGATTAACATCTGAGGCCATCAGTCCCCTAGAACTTAGAGCTACTTAAACCTAACTAACCTAAGGACATCACACACATCCATGCCCGAGGCAGGATTCAAACCTGCGACCGTAGCGGTCGCGCTGTTCCAGACTGAAGCGCCTAGAACCCTCGGACAAATGTCCTCACATACGAGAATGTGTGGAAATCCGAGGGTATCAAAGCGTGTCAAATATTGTGCATATTCCTACAAATACATCGACGAAAAACATTTCAACAATAAAAAATAAGTAATGTAGAATAAAGAAATTTTGGGAATTCAGTTGCCTAGGTAACATATTTAATTGATTAACATTGCAAGAGCATAGGTTCATTTAAACACGATATAAGCCATTGGAAAAGTGAAATGCTAGTATATCATTAAGCGGTGTGGCCGCCTGAATGTTGAATGCAAGTATGTAAACGTGCATGCACTGTGTTAGAGAGGCGCCGGATGTCAGTTTGTGGGATGGCGTTCTCTGCCTGTTCCACTTGATCGGTCAGCCGGTCGGTGTGGCCGAACGGTTCTAGGCGCTTCAGTCTGGAACCGCACGACCGTTACGGTCGCAGGTTCGAATCCTGCCTCGGGCATGGATGTGTGTGATGTCCTTAGGTTAGTTACATTTAAGTAGTTCTAAGTTCTAGGGGACTGATGACCTTAGATGTTAAGTCCCATAGTGCTCAGAGGCATTTGAACCACTTGATCGGTCAATACAGTGACAACGCTGTTTTTGGATAGCGCTGGAGCTGTCGGTCGATGATGTCCCACATGTGCTCCGCTCGAGACAGATCTTATGATCGAGCAGGCCAAGGCAAGATGTCAACAATCTGTAAAACATGTTGGGTTACACAGCGATATGTGGGCGAGCGTTACCCTGTTGGGAAACATTCGCTGGAATTTCGTTAATGAACGACAACACAACAGGTCGAATCACCAGACTGACGCACAAATTAGCAGTCAGGGTACGTGGGATTAGCACGCAAGTGCTCCTGCAGCCATACGAAATCGCACCCCAGACCATAACTTCAGGTGTAGGTCATGTGTGTCTAGCACGCAATCAGGATCGTTGAAACCTCAAATAGCCTTCTTCTAAAGAACACAGCGCCACCACTGGCACCTACCCAGAACCAGTTTTCATCAACAAACGCAAGAGACCTCCACTCTGCCACCCTATGAGCTCTCGCATCACACCACTAAAGTCGCAAATGACGATGATTTGTGGTCAGTCGCATACACGCTACAGGCATCTTGCTCGTAGTTTCTCTTGAAGTAACCGATTTAGAACAGTTTGTTGTGTCATTGTGATGCCAATTGCTGCTGATATTGCTGCTGCAGATGTGGTGCGATACGTCAGATCCATACGCTGAACACGATGGTTTTTCCCTCTCGGTTGTGCCATGTGGCCGTCTAAGAGCCCGACCTTCCTGCCACAGTACATTCTCATGACCACCACTGCCAGCAATCATGTACGTTGGCTGCGTTCCTGCCAAATCTTTCCGCAGTATCGTAGAAGGACCTTCCGCTTCTCGTAGCCCTATGGCGCGACGTCGTCCAAAGTAAGTGAGGTGCTGATATTGGCGACTTTGTGTCCTTAAAGGCTTTCTCGTCTAACATCAACTCACGACGTGCAGTCACAAAGGTAGCTACGGCTCACAGCCAATACAGGGTATATTTAAAGCGTACCTGATTTGCATCCTCATATTCGCGCTACTAGGGCCGCTCTTATGTGAGTGGCCTGAAGTTTGAATAGAACTTTCGCTTATGTCGCACAACTCTTTATTTCTGTTGCGATTCTCTTCCATCAGTGTAGTACAGGAAAATTTTTGAGATTTCCCTTTACCAAACAACATTTCCACCCAGTTATATTGTACTAATGAAAGATAAAATGGCGAGGAGGAACAGTTTGTCGTGTTTCTTTTCTTCCACCTGCCTCTGAAGGGTTTCATAGTACTCGAGACTTACAGTTTCTTCTTTTGCAAAGCAATAAAGTAAGTAGAACCGATTCTGGGCAATAGAATATATTGCCGTGGATAATAAGTCCCACGACATTGAAGCACATATCCATCTAGGACATTAAATTCCGGAGGCACTGAAGAGAGTTTTCAAGCAATAAAATTCAGTGGATGCTTGCCTATAATATCACAAACGTTATTTCGAGTCAGTGAACTTCGCATCTCACCACACCACATAAGAATAAGGATCTTAATGACCCTTTAAAATAAACAGTTGTTACACACTATGGCTTGTTGGTTGGGCAGAGCTTAAATGTAACTTTCCCAATAACAAAGATAGCTGGAATAAATTGTCAGGATACTTCTCTTAGATGGACCTATTAAAACATTATGACAGTTTACTGATGGGTTCGGCAAAGAATTCTGGAATTTAGCCATATGCTTAATACGAACGTAAGACAATAGCTAAGAAATTTAATACGACACACAATACAGGTTATGATATCTTTCATATCTATGTATTACCTTAAATGCATAGTGGCATTCGAAATACTTCTAACCTAAAACCCAACTAAAAACGTCGTGAGGTAATTAATAGCGCAGAACTGTTAATCACTGGTAGACAATTAAAAAGAAAGAAAAATCTATGTGCGACACAGTAGCATTAAACCCAGAATCACTAAATATATTTGCATCTGAAAGTAGATCTGAACACGGTTACACTACGACATAATGACTTTCTTGGACTGCCGGATTTACACACATTTTATCACAAACATTAAAGCAGCGGCCGAAGATTTCCGGCATAAGAAGCCACCATCACTATACCAACGGCCTTGTGAAAGAGGGCAAAGGAGCGGACAGAGGTCCAGAGCACTCTCTTGTCCTGGGAAGGGAAACTGACTATAAAGGTGGAAGAATCTGCAATAATTAACGGCATGAGGATGCAGAAGACAATGGAAACCACTGCATTAAAGACGCATAGCGTGTATCCACAGGACATATGGCCTATAATGGCATAATGACCTCTCCATTGGCAGAAGATTCCGGAGTAGTCGCCCATTCGGATCTCCGGGAGGACACTGCCAAGGAGGAGGTGACCATGAGAAGAAGATCGAATAACCAACGAAAGGATAACGCTCTACGAGTCGTGAAGTGAGATGTCAGGAACTTGAAGGCGTTAAAATGAAAAGGCTCAACCTAGATGCACTAGGGGCCAGTGAGGTGAAATGGAAAGAAGACAAGGATTTCTGGTCAGATGAGTATAGGGTAATACCAATAGCAGCAGGAAATCGTATAACGGGAGTAGGGTTCTTTATGATTAGGAAGGTAGAGCAGATAGTGTAGTGGTGATGAAGAGTATGTTGAAGTTTAACAGACTAGTCAGGAAGAATCAAAACGCAAAAAAGTGAGATAAGGAATTACTAAGGAACGACGAGATACGGCAATAAGCAGTAGCTCAATAGGCAGTACAGTTGAAGAAGAATTGACGTCTCTTAAAAGTGCTATCACAGAAGTAGGAAAGAAAAACGTACGCACAAAAGAAGGTAATCGTGGGAAACCCAAAAAATACTACGGTCGATCGTTGAAAGAAAGATGTACAGGGAAATTCAGGAATACAGAAATTCAAATCGCTGAGGAATGGAATCAATAGGAAGTGCAGACAGCCAAGACGAAATGACTGCATGAAAAATGTGAAGAAATCTAAAAAGAAATAATTGTGGGAAGGACTGACTCAGCATATAGGAAAGTCAAAGCAACCTTCGGTGAAACTGAAAGCAATGTAACGATAAGAGCACAACGGGAATTCCACTGTTAAATGCAGAGGAGAGAATGGATAAGGGAAATACTACACTCAAGGCCTCTATGAGGGAGAAGATTAGTCTGATGTGATAGAGGAGACAATTCAGTGGAGGTAGGGGCTCCAATATTAGAAGCAGAGTTTAAGAGAGCTTTGGGGGACTTAACACCATTAAGACAGAAGGGATAGCTAACAATGCATCAGAATTTCTAAAATCATTACGGGGAAGTGGCAACAAACTGGCTATGCAGAACGTATGAGTCTGGCGAAATACCATCTGACTTTCAGAAAAATGCAAGAGCTGACAAGTGCGAGGATAATCTCAATCAGCTTAACAGCTCGTGCATCCAACTAACTGAAAAGAATAATATACAGAAGAATGGAAAAGGTAAATGGCGATATGTCAGACGACAATCAGTTTGGCTTTATGAAAGAAAAAGTCACCAGAGAGGCAATTCTGGCGTTGCGGTTGATAATGGAAGCAAGATTAAAGAAAAATCAAGACACTTTCGTAGGATTTATCGACCTGAAAAAAGCTTTCGACAATATGAAATGGTGCAACACGTTCAACATTCTGAGAAAAGTAAAGGTAAGCTATAGGCAGAGACAGGTAGTACACAATATGTAGAAGAGCGAAGAGCGAATAATAAGAGAGGACGACCAAGAACGATGTGCTCGGATTAAAAGGATTGTAAGTCATGGATGTAGTATTTCGCCCCTACTGTTCATTCTGTACATCAAAGAAGCAATGATGGAAATAAAAGGAACGAAATTCAAGCACGAAATTCAAGCATGCTGGCATAGCTTGGGTCAGTAACTTCTGTTAATCAATAGAACGAAAAACCGATCCAAGTTGAAAATATTTTATTTTTCATTCGATGAATAGTTTTGGACAGAGCCCATTTAAAAAAAAGTATGTTAAACATTTTTTGACATTTTCAGAAATGCGATTTTCGACTTTGTTACGTTGATTTGAAAATGGGTCTGAGATGGAAACTAGTCATCGAATGAAAAATATAATTTTTGTATCTTGGACTGTTTATCGTTCTACTGAATAAAAGGAGCGTTCATGAGTGGAATTAAAATTACATGATCTCCTGAATGTAATGAACAGTCTAATGAGCAAAGAACACGGACTGAGAGAAAATCGAAGAAAGACGAAAGCAATGACAAGTAGCAGAAATGAGAATATAGGGAAATTTAGAATCAGGATTGATGGTCACGAAGTAGATGAAGTTAAAGAATTCTGCTACCTAGACAAGCAAAATAACCGACGACAGACGTAACAAAGAGGACGTCAAAAACAGCCTGGCACTGGCAAAAAGAGCTTTCTTGGCCTATAGAAGCCCAATAGTATCAAACATAGGCTTTAACTTGAGGAAGAAATTTCTGAGAATGTACGTTTGGGAACAACATTGTACGGTAATGAAACATGGAGCCGGCCGGAGTGGCCGAGCGGTTCTAGGCGCTACAGTCTGGAACCGCGCTACCTCTACGGTCGGAGGTTCAAATCCTGCCTCGGGCATGGATGTGTGTGATGTCCTTCGGTTAGTTAGGTTTAAGTAGTTCTAAGTTATAGGGGTCTGATGACCTCAGAAGTTAAGTCCTATATTGCTGAGAGCCATTTGAACCATTTGAAACATGGAGTGTGGGAAAACCGGGACAGAAGAGAGATGAAACATTTGAGATGTGGTGCTACAGACGAATGTTGAAAATTAGGTGGACCGATAAAGTAAAGAATGAGGAGGTTCTGTGCGGAATCTAAGAGGAAAGGAATATGTGCAAAACGTTGACAAAGAGAAGAGACAGGATGATAGGGCATCTGTTAAGACGTCGGGGAATGACTTCCATGGTGCTAGAGGGAGCTGTACGGTGCTAAAGGTGTAGAGTAAGACAGCAATTGCGATACATCCAGCAAATAATTAACGTTTGCAACACAAGTTTATTAGACTTAAAATTTTCGTATCATCGTGCTTTCGTGACACCTCATTACTTTCTGATTAATTTAGAGCGTTTGCCATACAGATCCTGCACGATAACTACAACCAGACGGTGAAACAAATGGGTGTGCTGTAACTTGGTGAACAGAGCTCATTCTAATAATATATTACTTGTTCGACAGAAAAAGGATATTTATATTCAGAATCACTTAACATTATTCTTTATTTCTTGTCAGTCTTCAGGCCATACTAGACTTTTGTTCATTGTTTTAAGTGAAAGAAGAAGCAGGATTTCTGTGTGATGTAGAAATTTACGGCCAAGGGAAGTTCCAATCACTACTCGTAGCCTTCGCTGTAGGCAGCTCCGTCGAATCAGCCAGACGTCACTTGCAGCAAAGGGAACAGAGAGAACAAAGGAAGGCGAACAGCCGCAGGTAACAGCCGGCCACTCTGCCGATGTGCAGCCTCCCAGTCCGAAAGGGTCCGTTGGTGCCTGTGACTGAGGCACAAAGTGATCCCAAAGCACTCGAAAGAGCGCTCCCGGATTGGTCTTAAGGTCTTGAAGCACCGTTTCCAATACAGTTTTCGACGAGGGCTGATTTCCCTACAAATGACAAAATTTGAGCTAAGCCATCAGGAGTTAACAGCTTTTCTAATTGTTATAGCAAATAGTATAATGCAAGTCGAATTTGGTGCCGCTTTCAAACTGGATGTCTGTCGGGAAGCGAAAGATATTCTCTCCTCTAACAGAAGCACCATAAGAAGTCCTTAAAGTGTTAGGCTGTTTACTTCCATCACAGCTAAACCATTTAAAGTGGTTCTTCAAAGCAAAAATTAAAATATCTTTCCAACTGACTGTAATTAACTCAGCTTCAATACAATGAAAAGTTATTAAAGAAGCCTAAATGAATCATCATTGAGAAATCTCACAAGTCTGACTACTAACGACTAGTATAAAAAATCAACAGAATTAAATCTTAGAAAAGGTTTTTGCATAAAGCCTGAAACTAACCATGGACAATGAGATACATTTCCTGATATTAATAACGAACACTGACTTAACTTTGCGTCGTCATTCCATTTAGCAAACTATTTTCTGCTGGCGTTGGTCGTACAGATTTCTGAAGAACGTGGTAGTCTGTTCAACAATGATGGTGCAAGTAATCTCAGAAGATGGAATCGATTAGGTAGTTTCCAATCGATCTCCATAGATCGCGCGGAATCCGTGTGCGAGTAGGGCTTTATCCATGGAAAGAAGATGGCAACTGTCCAATATGTGGGTGTAAGAAAACTCCCAAAAATGATAATAGTATTTCTTGAAGGAAATGAGTACGTGACTGCCGGATATTACCATGCATCCACTGTGCATCAATCCGTATGATCAATGAGATACCGTAGGATATCGTAATGACTAATCTGTATTCCTCGAAACAAAACCATACATACTTTATAAACTTTAATCAGAATATTTGCTGTAATGAGCAGTACATTTTCCTATAAGTATCGACTTAATTCTGATTCTTATTGAGTCGTAATATTTCATCTAGCTTTACTCGATTCGAAAATTCAGTAATGGCGGCTGCCAAAAATGCATCTGTTACAAAAAAGAGCCTATGGATGATACACAGACTTACTCCTAAGAGTTCTCAGAATAACAGAAAATACAATGCATTAATAATGTTGAAAATTGTCCGTTCACGTAATATTTCTGCGATGCGAAGAGCGCTGAACTCTGTCGCAGCCTCATTGATATTTTTTGTAGTGTATGTCGATCGAATACTTGTTCGGATTTAACAATTTATTGTTGTTATCAACACTGCTAGCAAAACAAACTCTTCATTTAGTTGACAATAGAAATATTAATCAAACTGCGTGATATACTACAAACTCAAGGCAAGGATTCATTTCACTGCTATCAGATTTACAAAGTGCAATGAGGATTGATGACATGAACTTTATTTAGTAGATACAGTTCGTAGAAAGACCGTAACTTACGACTTTTAGTACCTGAGCACCATTTAACGAAGGACTACCATGTTCCACTAAGATGGAGGTACGGCCCTGTATTACTACACTCCCATTAAATTGTAACGCCAGGAAGGATAGCAACTATCGAAATTTTGCTCCGTGTTCTTATAAAGTATAGGACAAAAAGGATACAGATTTCAGTCTGTAGATATATGGGGGTATTCGCACTGCGAAGTTTAGCGCATAGTGCTAACATCTGTGACACAGTTTGGCTAGCAATACCGAGGCATAACGTGCATTACCTACCCTTAAAAAAATAAAAGAATAGAAACGAAATTCGTTAATTGATGTTGAATTATGCGCTTTTTAAAGAGGTACTGATATGTAAATATGGCGCAGAATGTGAAAAACACATTTATCGCACGTAACGCAATACATTTTCAATAATTGGCACTGCCAGCTTTACGGCCACCACAATAATTTTTTAAAAAATACCAATTTCATTCATTTATTTGACTTCTATTCTCAACATGTTTAATTTTTGGGTTAAGTTCATCTGAAATGTTTAAAACATATGTGAAACCTCGTAGAAGAATTCATTGTAAATAAAACATGTTTCTTTCAAAATTTTAAAATGCGTAGTAACTGACTAGATTACAATACTTACAAAAGATGGGCTTAAAGTATCACCTTCCCCTTCCCAGCCGCAGTGGTACTGGAAGAGTTAATCCTGACGGCCATCGAGTCGATTTGAGCTCGGATGACAGGGTTACGTCGTTCCACGCTGTGTTCAGCTCAGTGGTAGAGTTGAGCAATCGTAGTGGATTGCAAAAGGCGAGGTGCCACTCTCTCGGTAACTCCTGCTCGTGTGTTTTTAGCAGGTTAGAGCTCTAGAGAAAGTGGTGGCCAGGACAACAATCGAGTGTTCTCAACTTCGAGATAGATCGGGACAGCATTAACAACACGTAGTCTAGCGTTATCTTGTTGTCTCAGAGACATCAAGGATTAGGCCATAGCCACCTACCGTAACTCTTCAGAAAGGTAACGTGTGCAATCTCATTTAGCCGGCCGGAGTGGCCGAGCGGTTCTAGGCGCTACAGTCTGGAACTGCGCGACCGCTACGGTCGCAGGTTCGAATCCTGCTTCGGGCATGGGTGTGTGTGATGTCCTTAGGTTAGTTAGGTTTAAGTAGTTCTAAGTTCTAGGGGACTGATGACCGAAGTAGTTAAGTCCCATAGTGCTCAGAGCCATTTGAACCATTTGCAATCTTATTTACCGACTATGCGAAGCAGAGGTGATGATATTGTATGCTCGATGGGACCTTACAATACCACGTCAGGCCCCTAGGGGCCTATGATGATGACGAAAACAGGCTGGTAATGTTCGTTTTCCTCAGAGTCTCCGCACACGTTTTGTTGTTCTAAACAAATACAGCACTCGTAAGAAAAGACGACCTGCTGTTGGCCACACCTCTATTAGCTCGTCTCCTTCTGCTACTACGTGAATAGAATAAAGTTGTTAATGAATCCGACAAATAGACTGAGCAGCTATTAAACATTTGAAAAAGCTTTACACACATGAGTTTTGGATACTGTAAACAGTGATAGAATTATTTTTTTCCAAAATTCAAGCGAAGAAAACATTGAATGCATTAAATTAAAAATTAAGGTGCTGAAAACAAATACGTTTCGTTAGTAATCAGGCGTTGACATAAGATGACCAGCTTCATCTTAGTCCACACATCGCTCGGTCCCTCCAGTTCAGATTAATACAACGAGCACACAGCCATATAACCACAAAGCCACAATAGAAATGAATTATCCGCACTGCGAGGAATCTTTTAAGGCCGTTTTAGGCTTTAACTCACTAATCTTGAAAATAATTAACACGCGAGTACTTAAACAAGAATAAACACTGTAAATGATTAACCTCTTGTAACAGTCTTAATACGTACACCCTTAAAAATAAACGTAGAATTTAAAAAGATTAATTTTGAAACGTCGTTCTTTAAAAAGAAACGCACAGTTACCTTTTACAAGCAGGCTTAAAACAACTCGGCCATATAATGGTAACTAGGAATGTTGATCCACGTTGAGGGCTGAGACCAATATGACAGTCAGTAATAAAAACTACACAGTGTTACACGCGAGAAATCGAATTAAATCTTTGTAGTAAAGCCTCTCTCGAAGGACACGGGTTTTTGTGAATCCCACCCAGTACTGCAGTCACATGTAACAAAAGGTGTTGTTCAACGTTTTTCTTTCCACTCTTGTTCCCGGCTGCATAGCAAATACCTGTAGCTCAGCATTCGGACACCAAAGTAGTTGAAACAGTAAACGAGCCGACTCTAATGATGCATACTCACGACCAGAAAGACAGGAAGAAGCAGTAATTCTAAAAATGGAGTAGGCAAGCTTTCCACTGTTAAGGATCCTCATCCACAATATGAGGAACCGAACACCATTCTACGTTCCACGGGGAGCGGCCTTAGTTACCATGCTGAACAACAAGCAAACCGTAACTGGAGTGCATGGCTATGTCACCTCTTGTGGGACTTGGGAAACCTATCACTATGATACGAAGCACAAGAAGTTTAACGAGCAGCAAGTATAAAAACTAATACACAACACACACAGTTCCGGTCAACCCCGCTGCCTTAAAAGGAATAAAGGGTTTGGGGCAAATTTAATTAAGGTTGGTATGAACTTCAGCATCCCGGTTGTTGGGCCCCCAGCTTACACTGGCTCATAAGTGTTCTTGACGTCTCCTTCCTGTAAAAGAGAGTTCTTGGGATGTAACCTTGATGAAATCATAAGAGACAATAATATGGAGGAGCATTTTCACTGAAATCTTTCAAATACCGGTATTACCTGCCCAGATGTTTTTTTTTAAATCCACTTTACCGAATTTTAACAGGATTAGGCCCCTCTCCCTGCCATACCTGGGAGTCACCCATTAGGACGAAAGACGAATATTGTTCATTGCTGCTTGCAGTTTTCTTTCATGATATTATGAGCAATACACCTGGGAAGAAAGTCATTTATCGACGACACATTAGATAAAGGTGAATTTAGAGGATGTGACGGTACGTCATATAAATGGACATTTGTAGAAAGGGAAAAGAAGTTTTTGCTATGAGACGTGTGAAACATAAATTATCTAAAGACTAAGTACGTCTGTGCGATGTATAACAAATAGTAAGAAACGTAAGTTATTATTATCAAAACACAAATATCGATATAATTAAGAAAGCACAGTTTTTTGGTATAATCTCTGTGTAACATAGGCCATGGAGATCAGAGACAATGCTTTGATCGAAAGAGCTCTCCTGTTTTAGTTTCGTCCAGAGGTATTGTAGCGCTGGATAATATTTAATGTAGATTTGGTTGTATTTTAGTAATATTATATACATAGTTATAACTGTTATTAGAAAGTGTGTATTATTGACTTAGTTGTCACCTCTCATGAACGCAACCATTAATTATAATTAACAAAACGTTTACAGAACTTCGTAGTGCAGCGAGCTTATCTCCCCTAGCAGGATTTAGTCGGCCATTACGCTGACTGTTTTATTTAACTAAATTTCATGTCAAAATATTAAATGTAAACGCGAGAGTACTCTCAATTTTGATCTTTCTTTAATTTCAAAGTTAAAAGAGTAGTGATAGATTTCATTTACCAAAATTCACAGCACTGAATGAGTTCAGTATGTTTCATTTTGGCCGCCAAAGGCAGATGAGATTCTCTCCAGTTTTGCCTTCCAAATAATAAATAAGAAATATTGAAAATCATTACATTCAATAAGCTCCAAATATCTCAGTTAATCTTTGTGACATTTGGTACATAAATAACCAGTAGCCCCTGATACCCATATTAATAATTAAAGTTTGCGTAAGAATACGCAATTTTCTTTTCTAAATAGCAGTACTCACGCAAACTATTTATTAGAAGGTTATGATTCGTGCGTTGTGTTTAAAAAATATTATATCGTACGTACTTTGGGGCGGTCGATGTCCGTACGAGTGTTATTACGGTATAAGTTAATTAAAAGTCTCATGTTAGTTCACAATATTTAAAACCGCTCGAACTAAAATCATATGAAATTTAATTATAGAAATAAAAATATATAATTATCCTGTGATAAGTGGATCGCCACATCCATATACAGTTATGCCGTGATAAATGGCGCCCAAGAACGCGGGGCTCGAATTTTTATGTACCAACGTTATACACAGAAATATTGAGTATATAAAATTAACTGAAGTATAGTCGTATTTATCAAAAATTTGAAAAAGTATTAGTATATATATATATATATATATATATATATATATATATATATATATATGTGTGTGTGTGTGTGTGTGTGTGTGTGTGTGTGTGTGTGTGTGTGTGTGTGTGATGATGTGTATGAGGCAAGAACTAATACCATGTATGTAACATTGTTCTTTGTACCCAATATAAAAAATTTCACCTGTACGAGACTGATGCAGTGAGGATTTATGGACCTGAAGCTGAATCAGTACATACAATTGTCACGGCCGAGATATACTCAGCAACAAGCAATACTAATTACTAAAGGTAAGGGTGTAACGGCATGTGGTTCGGCTGGAACCGAGAAGAGGAAGGAATCCGTGGGCCATCCGCTGTGCTGACTATCTTGGCACAAAACTGTCATAATTCTTTTGACACAGTGAAATTTTGGTCGGATTTATTTACTATAACTAGTGAGTGAATCATTGTTAGAATTTGCTAGACAGTGAATATTATTTAAAATAGAGGCCACACAATCAGCTGTGTGGATTTCAGATCAACTCGAGTGCAATTAAAGATAGGTTCACTTGTGTGTGTACTGACACCAAAACAATATTTCAGTAGAGATAGATTTTTTGCAGTACACAAGAAGTATTTGGAAGGATTACGTCATAAAGTGAGTGTAAAAGGATAGGTGGTAGCTTCATTTGCAGTAATTAGTAAGATTCCATAATATTATTTCAGTATTTTTGTGTATTTCTTGTGTGTGACGTTTGGGGGAAAACAGATTTCTGTGTATATTTCAGTCCAGTCAGTGAGAGTAAATTTATGCAAACATGGTTCAAACACGAAAGGAAAAACTAGTAGAGAGCGAGAATATATCTGGGTATGATACAGATGATAATATACAGGAATTTCCAGTACAGAATCGATTCGAAATGTCAGGCTCTCAAATTCCTGGACAGGAAGGTGAGCAGCCTGTGACAGATAACGTATCAGGCAATGCTGAGGATCAGGCTCAGACGAGCAGAGTTCACTCAGCTGCTGGGACAGGGAAAGATGATGCTACTGCATAAACAGCTAATGTTGTGCAAGTATCTGCACCAACTGCTGGTTTCTTGACTGTACTTATGGCACAATTAGATCTAAGAGAGAATCAACGTGAAGAGAAAGAAAGGCAAGAATGCCTTGAACTTGAAGAATAAGAAAGGCAAGAGCGCGCGATTCGCGAGCACGAGTTAATTGCGCAAGTCAAAGATATTTTAGCTGTAGACTGAGCGGAACGTGATGTAAAGGAAAGACAGGAACGCCTTGAACGCGAACGCAGGGAACAGGAAGGTGACGCTCAGTTCCTGGCAAAAACGAAATGTTTGAACAACGTGACAAGGCGCTAGTGTCATTTGTCACAGGAGATCGATGTGGTAAAAAAACAAGTTGCAGAATTGCTTGAACAAAACGAACGACATACTGCAAAAGGTAACACAATTAGACGAACGCGTAGTTAAGTCAGACAAGGCGCATAGCGTCTTAGAAAATGTAGTGAAAATATTGTTAAAACTGTAGACAAAGTAGTGGTGGGCAGGACATCGCGTATCTGTTAGAAATCACAGTGATTGAGAAGTCACAGATATCACAATAACAACTTTACAGAATCTAACTGCGATTTCAGTCACAGTTAGCAGTCGGAAGTAGCATTTCACACTCAACGCCGTGAGCCATCTGTGGGCCGAATTCCATACTCCTTTCTGCGATTTCAGTGACAAGTCGCGGCTAGAAGTCGCAAGTAGCAACTAAAAAGCGCAGTTAACAGTGCCATCTGTAGGCCAAAGTTTGTACTAGGCTCATCTCTGCGACACGCTGTAGAGTCCAACTGCGATTTCTGTGACAAGTGGCAACTAAGAGTCGCAAGTAGCAACCAAAATGCGCAGTTAACAGTGCCATCTGTAGGCCAAAGTTTGTACTACGATCATCTCTGCGACACGCTATCGAGTCAAACTGCTATTTCCGTGACAAGTCGCAACTAATAGTCGCAAGTATCAACTAAAAAGCGCAGTTAGCACTGCCATCTGTTGAGAAAAGTTCATACTACGCTGTTCACTACCGAGTCAAACTGCGATTTCTGTGACAAATCGCAACTAAGAGTCGCAAGTAGCAACTAAAAAGCGCAGTTAACATACTTTTCCTAGTGCCATCTGTTGACCGACGTACGTACTTCGTTATGAGAGCCTTGTGCCTCACGAGATCGATGTGCTGTGTGTGCTTATGAAGGGCTTATTTCAATAGTGGTACAAGTCCATTTTTGTTAATTTTATGATACAGAGTCGTAAAGTTAAATGAGCGCTGAAAAATCTGTAGTTGAGATACCAGAAATATTCAAGCATATGGCTTCTTGCTAGAGATGAACCTTTATTTATGTTTGTTTGGATCATTAACTTCAGAAGCATTATAGACAGAAAAGTGGAAGTAATGGACTTGTACCACTATTGAAATAAGCCCTTCATATTATATGACGACATGCACATTCAGCATCAGTTATGGTTGGTCAAATACTGCTGTGACTCTGAATGTATTATATTAATAAGAAGCAACATTGCCTTTTTCTCCTGAAAATATCAAGTAACGTAACAAATGTGTTTGATTCTGCTTCCAATATGACAGTTTTGGTTAATACTTCACATGCCTACAGGACTTTGCAATGTAAACACAGCAGAACTCAGACATCTGTATAAGTGTAGTGAAATGAAAACAGTCATATGAATGCCTCACTTTTGTTCCTACACAGTTCAAGACTCGGGAGAAAAGTTTTACACCTGGTGTTCTACATGGCAACTTCACACACAAGAACTTTTTGCTGACACTACTACCACCTACATAAGTAAGCTTTTCCGGTGTTACTTTCAAGTAATGCACTTAAGCTATTCCTGATTTAACTGGAAGATCTGTACTTCCCACTTTCATATCAACAGCCTCAAAATGCATATTGTAGACTTTGGGATATGTTATGGGTCAGTGTCACACCAATATTGTGGAGAAAGTGTGTGTGTGTGTGGGGGGGGGGGGGGGAGCATGTCACTCTCCAACAAGTGTTTACCAATAAGTAAGTGGCGGAAAATTACGGGTATTGGACGGCTTAACATGTGGAAAATGAGATTTTTATTCTTCACTCACTGTATTTAACATTTATTATTCCTTTAAAATCGCACAACTTCAATAAAACACAGTTTAATCATTCACACACTTATTTCACAATTATTTCACTTTTAAACTGCAAATCCTCTAAGAGCTGTTTTGAATCTTCACGAGTCTCTCTCAACAGCCTTGATGTGGATAGATACGTACAGAAACCAGCAATCAGAGTCAGAACTGAGTCTGCAAAAACACAAGGATTATTAAGGGGCTCCGGAATGCCCTATACTTGCAATGTTAAAATAACGCTTATAAATTACATCTCGCCCTATACTTGCAATGTTAAAATAACGCTTATAAATTACATCTTTCCTCACAAAGTATTTGAGGTAGGAAGTTGAACTTTTTACAGATTATTTATTGGAATGTGGGCTACAACTTAACACAGGGATTTTACAAAATTTTAGTTCAGTTATTAAAGATGATTTTTTTTCAATTGTAATGAAAATTCACTACATTTTTTTGCAATTTTTTATTTATATATTCAAAAATATACAGTTTTTTGGAAAAAGGCTGTGTTAAATTATGCAGAAGGTACTGTGTAACATTTACTGAAAGTTTGAAACAAATATGTTTGGAAGATCCTTAGAAAACATGTAATTAGTATGAGAAAATAAAAGTTTTGGGAATAGAGCGACAAAGATTGCATTAACTTTTTAGTGCATTCCAGGTCCATAGGATGGATTATCTTCATCCTCTGCAAACTCCTCCTCCAGCTTCCTCTTGTTCCTCCTCCTGTTTACTCTTGCTTGTATTTCTAGACTCTTTACAGCCCTTTCTGCAGCCCGAAGGCGTTCCTTGTCTAAAGCAAGCATCGCTCGTACCATGTTAGAACCTATCTTCATTCCCATATTTCTAAATACCTTGCACCTTACAATGTTGCCATCATTGAAAGTCGCAACAGCATCATACACACCAAAGTGAAGTGTTTCTATTCCAACAAATACAGTCTTGGGGATTCTCGACCATATAACACTATTTACACTTTCATTGTGGTTTTGAGTTTTTCCGTGAATACACTTTTTCAACAGTTCAGGTGCTGCTAAGTCTCTGAAAATAGGTTTTATCACCTCCATTATTGCATGAGGCAGACTATGCTTATGAGTGTACACTTCACCAGTTAGCAATCCTTTGTTATATTTACACCAACTGTCTTCTTCTTTGGGACACAAGCTATGTTGGGGATTTTCATCGGTTGAAGAAGTATGAAAAAAAAAGAGCCCATACAGCCTTCTTCATTTCGTCGACACTTTGTGTATTTTGCCTAATAGCCATTCCATAATAGTTCTGTATTTTGTCAATTACACTGTCAGTTAACCTTCCCTTCCCATCCAACCCTTTACCATCACTGAGTTTTAGTTTTTTGTACGAAGCTTTCAGTCGCCGAAGTCTTGTTCCCATTCGCTTCTGTACGTGTCCAATACACTCAAATTTCTGCACTACAACATCATCACCATGGGGCTTCAGTCCTTGAACATGTTTGAAACTTTTAGAATCACCGTCACCAAGGTAATTAACATATCGCACTTTATCACACGCCTCAGAACGCTGGAATATACTGGCAACACCAGCCACTTCCATTCCTTCACTACTGCCACTATAGTTAGCTTTGCAATTATTTTGATGTGTACCTTTATATTTTTGTGGACATCTACAATACTTTGATATTACTGCTACATCTAAAACTTTCCCTGTATACATACTGGTGGCAGATACTACACCATGAAGAGATGTGTGTCCCCGTTTATGCCAGGTACCATCGAACGCTGCAGTCAAATCTCTGTTACCATTATTTTCCATTACTGCCTCTTCCACAGCGTTCTTCATAGATTCTATACAGACATCTTCTACTTTAGACCCTATTAATTTATTATAGGTCGTAAACTTGGTTGGGGGATTTGGAAGATTCATGATGCCACAGAAAATTGCACCTGCAGTAGCACCCTTACCAACTGAACGAAAGGAATAAACAAATCTAATGTTGTGTTCGTAGATTTTGCTACCATTTTCTTCAGTTGCAGTTACTGCAACACTGTTCCAAAAGGTGGTCATGTATGAACACTTATCACATTTCAGTTGTATTTCACTAGCAAGTCCTACGTGCTTTATTATGGAGAGTTCCAGACCAACTTCACTACAATGAATAAATCTTACACAGTTTGAAAAAATTCCTTTGAGAACCGACATATCAAATATTTCATTCCCATCCGATTCGCCCATAAAACATTCATGGTTTTCACTCATTGAACCAAGCTTCTTCTGTGAAGTATTTTCTTTCCCACTTTGACCGCTATGGGCAGGTGTACTTGAGAGGTTAGGTTCACTCACTTGGTTATCGTCTTTATTGTTTACAGTAATAACACATACCTTTGGCTTTCCAACATTTCTCCTTTTCTTAAAAGCCTTCAGAGGATTTCTAATAACTTTACTTTTACTCATTATTATACTTCAACAAAACAGAGACTCAAGAAACAGAATTAATTACGAATATTTTCGAGATAACGACAGAGTAAATAAACATGAAACAATCGACAATCACACCAGCGATATATATTGAACCATCACAGGTTAGCCACAACACATACTTTATCTCACATCACTAAAATGTACCTGATGAACACGGACGTTAATAATAACTCCATTTGACAGCAGTTTAACAGCACCACAGTGGGTCACGCCCATGTAGAACACATTTCAAAAAAAATTTAAAAATAGTTGTAGTCTTCGGAATTGAATAAATTATATATCTATTAAAAGGTAATAGTCTGCAGATTCAGAAAACGCAAAAAAGTAAAAATTGAACTTTTCATGATTTTGAGCCTTTCCGGAGCCCCTTAAACAATTTTTGCTGTCACTAATTACTAGCAATATAATTGACAGAGTAGATTGCTAATATTTGCTATAATGAATATCACATTTGCAAGAATGATCTCACGGAAGTAATTAAGTCCATCGAAACGCTTAGAAACTAACCTCTCGTCTGACGAAAACGGTCTAAAGACGCACTGGCAATTTCTTCAGATCTGTTGACAATGATATTTTGAGTTATCACTTTACTGAGTGACTGAAATGTAGTTCAGGTACCTGTGAATATAACAATATGTTAGAATTCATTTTCTAAACACGAACTATTACGGTACTGTACGGTTACTTACATATTAATTACACTATTCATATTTTCACAGTTGTTTCTTTAATACAAAATTAAAGCCAACGGAAGAAAAAACGTAAAACGTACTTGCCAATGACAGATTTGTTGAGATGCAATTTTCTGTGTTGACAGATGTAACTTTTTCATACGGTGGTAAGTCGCATAAATCGCAGGAGTCACAGAAATTGCAGAAATCACAGAAGTAGCAGAAATCGCAGAAGTAGCAGTGGCGGAGGGATACACGACCTATGTTCCTTAACTGCGACTCTAAACTGCGACAAATCACAGTTAAGAATAACAGATACTGAAAAGTAGCATTCACAGAAATCACTGATATCGGAAAATCGCAGTTTAGCCCACCACTAAGACAAAGATTGATGACCATGTCTCGATGGCTGTGGCTCGATTGGAGCTCGAGGCGCAATCATCGAAATGCGCGTCGTAAAAATGGAAAGATCAGAATTGGAATGTACCACTTAATATATGCGGATCAGAAAAATGAAACTGCGAGAGAATGCAACCTCTCTTGCCGATGAATTATACAGGTACTGCGCTCGCAAACGAGGCCAGAATGCTACCAATCGTAGCACAAGTAAAACATGAAGAATCGTTAATCAAACACCGGCAATTTCTAACATTTAACGATGAAAAGAAAAGCGTACATCCCGTGATTTTCTTAAAGAGTTTTAGAAACGTGTTACCTGTGTCATGGACTGAACATAAAAATATTCAGTTCGTGATTTCATTTATTACAGGAGACGCAGCACTGTGGGCGATGGAGATCACGGAGCAGTTTCCGACGTTCTCGGAATTTAAACGCAAATTCCTAACCAGGTACTTGTCTAGATCGGTACAGGAGAGGCTACATAAACAGGTGTATAACCCTGAACCCTTTAACCCTCGCTGTGATAATCTAAGGAAATACTTTGAACGATATCTGAACAAGACGAGATATTGGGATGAACCCATGCCCACGAGAGATGTTTTACGAATACTAAAAGGCAAATTACGAATAGCGAGTAGGGGAAAATTAGTACATATACCTGATACCTACATGGGGCTGTTCATGGCAACAATAGATTCTTTGGACTTAATACATGAGGATGCCCGGCAGAATGAGCAAGGGAACTCAAATAACGGTCAAGGTAATAATAAAGCAAGAAATCAGGGTAATGATAGACCTCGTAAAATAACGAATATTTGCATGGAGAGAACCTCCATAAGGAGGCGAATTCAGTGAATAATGGGGCGCCTGCAAGTAACAACTGGAGTAGCAGTGGTTATACTACGAACCCGTATGCCAGCATGAACCAGTCTCTACCAAAAAGGGGGGGGGGGGAGGCAACTGTAACTGAAAGAGATGGAGCGAATGGGGAGGAAACTCCAACTTCTAACAAAAATATGAGAACAAACAATGAGCAGTGGCAACGGACAGGGCCAGCGAATTGGCAGGCACAACAAGCCATGCCAACTGGTCATGTGCCTGTCAATAATATTAAAGCTATTCCGATGCCACCGACCCCACATCAGCCAACAAAGAGTCCGCCACATGTGTATGTCGTGCATGGTACATCGTAAACTGTGAATGACGCGGTGAGAATCACAGACGTGACTGACCGAGTATCGGCAGGGTGCGACAGACCGTAAAACTCTGGCCGACCTCTGTAAGCCCTTCTCAGACGGTCGGAAAAGTTAAAGAGGGGGGCAGGCAGAATGTGGGTGTGCATTTACTCCGTTATAATGACGGATGCGACATGAAAGAAGAATTAACAGTTGATCTGTGAGGTTCGAGTCCTCCCTTGGGGCCGGCCGCGGTGGTCTCGCGGTTCTAGGCGCACAGTCTGGAACCGTGCGACTGCTACGGTCGCAGGTTCGAATCCTGCCTCGGGCATGGATGTTTGTGATGTCCTTAGGTTAGTCAGGTTTAAGTAGTTCTAAGTTCTAGGGGACTAATGACCACAGCAGTTGAGTCCCATAGTGCTCAGAGCCATTTGAACCATTTTTGAACCTCCCTTGGGCATGGGTGTTTGTGTGTTTGTCCTTAGGATAATTTAGGTTAAGTAGTGTGTAAGCTTAGGGGCTGATGACCTTAGCAGTTAAGTCCCATAAGATGTCGCACACATTTGAACATTTTGATTTGTTGATCCGCGATCTGCGGAACAACAGGGGGTAGAACATGTACAGGCTGCATTCAGCGCAAAAATAAATGGCATAGAAGTGGCAGTAATACTTGATACAAGGGCGAGTGCCTCTTGCATACATGAGCAGTTATTTAAATGTATAGATCGAGTAAAGATGTTACACAGTTTGCCAGTAGAAAATTGTAAGTTCGTAGGTGCTCTACGGGGCAGAGTGAAAGTGATAAGGAATCAGGTGCAGGCTGAGATTGCCACAGAAAAAGAAGCCATATTATGCTCAATCCTTGTGGTTAAGAATCTTACAGTGCCTTGCAGACTGGGACTTGATGCGCTGCGGGAAATGAAGGCTAGAATTAACCTCTCCCGGGCCAACTCCACTTTATCCTATCGCAACCGGCAAATTGACCTGACACTGATAAGGACTCTGGATGCGTATATAAATTACTGCCGGAATGTCCGAGTAACTGTAAATGATCCAGATCCATTGAATATCAATGACTGTATCATTAATCAAAAGAGTAATGAACAGGAACCAGATTAGGAGTGGGAAGCTCTAACTATCAAACAACAAACTGAAGATGGTTCAAATGGCTCTGAGCACTATGGGACTCAACTTCTAAGGTCATCAGTCCCCTAGAACTTAGAACTACTTAAACCTAACTAACTTAAGGACATCACACACACCCATGCCCCAGGCAGGATTCGAAACTGCGACCGTAGCGGTCCTGCTGTTCCAGACTGTAGCCCTTAGAACCGCACGGCCACCCCGGCCGGCAGAAACTGAAGAAAAGTAGCCGAATCATCATACTTAAGCCTGTCACAACACGCTGACTTAAGTCAAGTATTAAATCAATTTGTAAAAGTGTTCTCTGAGAAACTAGGAATCAATAAGGGACATAAATCGGATATGCAGGTTAAGCCCCATCAAACATTCTGTCGTGCTCCCTACTCTATGCCGTGGTCGAAAAGACCAACCGTGGGAAAAGTGATCCAAAGGAATATAGCTAGTAAAGATTTATTTCATGTATGTTTGATTTTGTGTATATGCTTATTATATATGTGGTAGTTTTAAGTATTTGTATGAGTGAGTTGCTTGTGAATAAAGGTAATGCATTTAAATGTGTGCAATCAAACAAAGTGTTAGTAAATGAATCCGTGTAGTGACACTTTGCACAGAAGTGGATATAAGAAAGAGGCATTGTGCATGGTTGTCGGAAACGCATACTAACAGCGGATCATTGACCGAATGCGAGAAATAGGATGATTTATACTCTAAACAGTATAATACCTGAAGGTATGGCAGATAATTAACATCTGCGCAGATTCCAGCTTGGAAGCGCTTGCAGCTGCACCCGTACAAGCAAAGCAACAGCAAAACGCAGCAACAATAAAAGCGGACGTCACAGCCCAGGTCAACGAACTGTCGCAATGACAGGCGGCCGCACACGATTCTGTCGGCGACAACAACGATTCGCCGACAGCTCAACAATACGCCAGCGTCGATGACTCTTACTGCGATGCAGTTTCGAAATGTACTTATGATTGACGCCGAATTAATAAACACCGACTACAATGTGAATCTGTAACAGACATAATGTGCAAAGGACACAGAAATTAATTACAGTGACTGTATATACTTCTTATTGTGATATATATGTGTACGTGAAAGCACAGACAGACATTTTGCGCAAAGATGACTTAATAGTAGTTCAAGACAAACGTACTGTGCACGTTATTTCAATTAACATCTATTTCTTCTTGTAAAATATATATATATATATATATATATATATATATATATATATATATATATATATATATATGTGTGTGTGTGTGTGTGTGTGTGTGTGTGTGTGTGTGTTACAAAATTTCAAATGGGAATGTGATCATGTGACATATCAGACAGATAGAGAATTTCACCAGAAAAACAATGCCGTTATTTTAAACATAGCTTTATTCATTCTCAGGTTATAGCCCATTACTTGCGGCAGCAGTGGGACTCTCGGCAGCGTGAGTATTACGTACTGAGAAGTCATAAAATGGAGTCTGAAACGGTGCAAAGTGTCTATCCCATGCCTGATATGTTACACGTGTTTAACTGTTAGGTATCATTTACTCATGTTAACGTTTTAATCATTGTTTCCTTATTTACAGGTTACAAAATGTCCTTAACACATGAAGAACGCATTGAAATCATCTTGATATCAGGAGAAAGAAGCACACGGGTCATTGGTGAGGATTTTAACAGTCGTCACCCAACCAGACAGCCCATCACTCACAGCGCAGTTGCCAAGCTTTTGGCCAAATTCCGAGCAACAGGCTCTGTCGCAGATAAACCTAAGGCTGGAAGACCAAAATGCGCCACCGATGAAGCAACAACAGTGAGCGTGTTGGCATCATTAGCAAGAGTCCGCAACGGAGTACCCGTCGCCTGTCACAAGAATATGGAGTTAGTCGTAACTCCATAATGCGAATTTTATCGCAGCACAAATAGCACCCGTACAAAACTCAGCTGTTTCAACACCTGAACGAGGATGACCCAGACCGTCGGGTACAGTTCGCAGAATGGGTGACACAGCAGCTGCAGATAAACCCACGTTTCCCCTATCAGGTGCTGTTCAATGATGAAGCCAATTTCTTTATCAATGTTGAAGTGAACAAGCGGTCGACTCACAAAAAGTGATGATCTGGTGTGGTGTGTGGGGTACCAATGTCGTTGGACCTTTTTTATTGATGGTACGTTTACATTCAACGGTTATCTGAGGTTATTGCATGAAGTGTTTCCCTCGTTGTTAACGGAGGACGGGACATTTCCGGAATTCTTCCAGCATGATGGAGCCCCACCACATTATGGCCACAATGTGCGAGCATACCTGGATGTGCAGTTCCCTCAAAAGTGGATTGGTCATAGGGGTGCTGTGGAGTGGCCATCACGCTCACCAAATTTGATTCCTTTGGATTTTTATCTTTGGGGTCATGTCAAAGCACTGGTTTATTCTGTGAAAATACGAGATTTGCATCATCTAAAGCAGCTCGTTGTTGATGCGTGTGTTTAATTCAGCCGGATGTGTTGGTCAAAGTTCATCAGGACTGGGTTCGGAGGATAGCATTAACATTCCAACACGATGGACATCATATCGAGCCATTCCTATGACTGTTGGTGGTCTCTCGGGACTGTGTAACATCGGCGTAATGTCTCTTTGGCACATAACAGACATGCTGCAGAGCGTCCCACCACTGCCACATGTAACTGGCTATAACACGAGAATGAATAAATCTATGTTTAAAATAACAACGGCATTGTTTTTCTGGTAAAATTCTCCATCTGTTCGATATGTCACATGACCACATTCCCATTTGAAATTTTGTAGTTGAATCCAAGATGGCGGCTTTCAAGATGGCCACCATGTTGGTGGCATAGCCTATAAAGTTTCCCCCTTCCCGTTCCTCGTGTGTAGGGACTCTGTTTCCTTGTTTGCTACTCCATTTGATTTTATGGGGGTGTTTCTGGACTTTTGGACCACCCAGTATATATATATATATATATATATATATATATATATATATATATATATATATATATATATATATCTTTGTTAATTAATTTTAAAAAAATGGTTCAAATGGCTCGGAGCCCTATGGGACTTAACATCAATGGTCATCAGTCTCCTAGAACTTAGAACTACTTAAACCTAACTAACCTAAGGACATCACACAACACCCAGTCATCACGAGGCAGGGAAAATCCCTGACCCCGCCGGCAATCGAACCCGGGAACCTGGGCGCGGGAAGCGAGAACGCTACCGCACGACCACGAGCTGCGGACCATTAATTCAATGGAGCGTAAGAAAATTCGTACCGGGTCTGAAGGATTCCGGACTGTTCACATTCCTTATACAAAAAGAGAGTTGGAACAAATAGATGTACAACCCCGAAATAATGAGCTCGAAACATATTTAAAACATACGAACGATATAGTACGAATATAACCATATATGTAACTGTGACTTGAACACAATTGTACCTACCTCAATTCTGCAAACATGAACCCTTAAATAAAGATATAAAACGATAGTGAGACTGTACAGAAAGCAGCAAACCACATTAAGCAGCCCTCACACAAACTATTTATTAGAAGGTAGTGAGTCGCGCGTTGTGCTTAAAAAATATTATATCGTACGTACTTCGGGGCAGCCGATGTCGGTACGAGTGTTATCACGGTATAAGTTAATTAAAAGTCTCATGCTAGCTCACAATATTTAAAGCCACTTCAACCAAAATCGTAAAAAGTAAAAAGATATAACTATCCCGTGATAAGTGGATCGCCACTTCCATATACAGTTATGCCGTGATAAGGACACACAAATATCAACTTTGCTGGTGTAGTCTTATTGGTTTCATGAGCTCCAGTATTAAAGAAAAAATTTAGCCAGTCGATAGGAGAGTCCTACTTCGCCTGAAGTTCAGCGTGATAAGTAATATAGGCCGATTTCAGACTGTGCCTGACACGTCAGACAAAGGATAGATGCGAGTAATAAGATACAGTCATGATATAAGAAGCTGCATTATTGAAGCAAAATTTCTTAACTACCGTAACAGAAACCTTGGTGTATTGTCCCTTAGTAGAACGCTGTTGGCCCAAATATAGAATATACTTTTGTCAGATGCTGGACAGTAACTACGGTTGTCATTGCTTTATTCGGTACTTAAACAAAACGAGCATATGTGTCGGGCACAAAAAATACTTATACAGGGTGTTACAAAAAGGTACGGCCAAACTTTCAGGAAACATTCCTCACATACAAAGAAAGAAAATATCTTATGTGGCTATGTGTCCGAAAATGCTTACTTTCCACGTTAGAGCTCATTTTATTACTTCTCTTCAAATCACATTAATCATGGAATGGAAACACACAGCAACAGAACGTACCAGCGCGACTTCAAACATTTTGTTACAGGAAATGTTCAAAATGTCCTCCGTTAGCGAGGATACATGCATCCATCCTCCGTCGCATGGAATCCCTGATGCGCTGATGCAGCCCTGGAGAATGGCGTATTATTTCACAGCCGTCCACAATACGAGCACGAAGAGTCTCTACATTTGGTACCGGGGTTGCGTAGACAAGAGCTTTCAAATGCCCCCATAAATGAAAGTCAAGAGGGTTGAGGTCAGGAGAGCGTAGAGGCCATGGAATTGGTCCGCCTCTACCAATTCATCGGTCACCGAATCTGTTGTTGAGAAGCGTACGAACACTTCGACTGAAATGTGCAGGAGCTCCATCGTGCATAAACCACATGTTGTGTCGTACTTGTAAAAGCACATGTTCTAGCAGCACAGGTAGAGTATCCCATATGAATTCATGATAACGTGCTCCATTGAGCGTAGGTGGAAGAACATGGGGCCCAATCAAGGCATCAACAATGCCTGCCCAAACGTTCACAGAAAATCTGTGTTGATGACGTGATTGCACAATTGCGTGCGGATTCTCGTCAGCGCACACATGTTGATTGTGAAAATTTACGATTTTATCACGTTGGAATGAAGCCTCATCCGCAAAGAGAACATTTGCACTGAAATGAGGATTGACACATTGTTGGATGAAACATTCGCAGAAGTGTTCTCGTGGAGGCCAATCAGCTGCTGACAGTACCTGCACACGATGTACATGGTACGGAAACAACTGGTTCTCCCATAGCACTCTCCATACAGTGACGTTGCCTTGTACAGCAGCAACTTCTCTGACGCTGACATTAGGGTTATCGTCAACTGCACGAAGAACTGCCTCGTCCATTGCAGGTGTCCTCGTCGTTCTACGTCTTCCCCAGTCGCGAGTGATAGGCTGGAATGTTCCGTGCTCCCTAGGACGCCGATCAATTGCTTCGAACGTCTTCGTGTCAGGACACCTCCGTTCTGGAAATCTGTCTCGATACAAACGTATGGCGCCACGGCTATTGCCCCGTGCTAATCCATACATCAAATGGGCATCTGCCAACTCCGCATTTGTAAACATTGCACTGACTGCAAAACCAAGTTCGTGATGAACACTAACCTGTTGATGCTACGTACTGATGTGGTGCTGTAAAGCAATGAGTCGCATGTCAACACAAGCACCGAAGTCAACATTACCTTCCTTCAATTGGGCCAAAAGGCGGTGAATCGAGGAAGTACAGTACATACTGACGAAACTAAAATGAGCTCTAACATGGAAATTAAGCGTTTCCGAACACATGTCCACATAACATCTTTTCTTTATTTGTGTGTGAGGAATGTTTCCTGAAAGTTTGGCCGTACCTTTTTGTAACACCCTGTATGTTACCACCAGATAATCGACAAAAATCTTACCCATGGGCTAATCTTCTTGGCTAGGATGCAAGAAACCTCCAGAGGTATTTGAATTAGGCTTAGCCGTCGAACAGTTATGACACTGACTGACCAATTTCTTTATGGCGTACTTGAAACTGCCTCAAGTCACATGTTCCCTAATTTTCATGATTGTTTTGTATGTACCAAAATAGTCCATAGCAGCTCATGAAAATACTTAGTTTAGTTATTAATGTTTAATTTCGTCAAATGATATGGCACCTGAAGCTTATGCCCTCGGTTTCCATTCACAGTACACTGATAACGTAACATCATACCACCACGGAATTTGATGTGTCAGCCTGAAGAAAAACAAACGATCAAAATGAGGAACAGCCAAATCTGCCATTTTCAAGGCATCAAAAGCAGATTGCTGGGTGTCACTCCACTGGAATTTTTCTCCTTTTGTGACGTAACTGATATAAATGTGTGACAAACTGGCCAAAATTAGCGATAAACTGGCTAAAAAAGAGTTTACCAAGCCAATAAATCTAGGTACTGTTTCGATAATCTTAGGTGGAAGAAATTGATGATGGGATCCTGATTAACCGATGCAATCAGCAGAAACATGTTGTCCCAAAGAACGAGATATTCCAAAGGGCTAAATTAACCTTAAAACATGTTTCTCTTGAACAGACATCTACAACTATTGATAATCGTCATAAGCTATAAGATCTTCTACAGTTGTAATTTTTTTGTCTCCTGAAGGGAAAGCAAAACGAGATTTCGGGTCCTGTGCTTCATCTTCAGCTGCATATACTCGTAAAATGTGAGCATAAAAATCGAATAACAGAGTTTAAATTTGTGGTATCAGGTGTAGATAACACCACACAGACGTCGCAGAGTTAGCAACTGAATTTCAAGTTTGCATCAGACGTTGATAGTGGTCGTGTGAGATTCAGCGGACACGATGGTGCACGAATGCAGCGACACTGGACAACGAGAACCCTCTTCCAAATGGTTCAAATGGCTCTGAGCACTATGGGACTTAACATCTATGGTCATCAGTCCCCTAGAACTTAGAACTACTTAAACCTAACTAACCTAAGGACATCACACAACACCCAGTCATCACGAGGTAGAGAAAATCTGTGACCCCGCCGGGAATCGAACCCGGGAACCCGGGCGTGGGAAGCTAGAACGCTACCGCACGACCACGAGCTGCGGACGAACCCTCTTCCATCCGCAGTATAGGAATACCAACGGCAGCCTCGCAGCCCACTTGTGCTAGGAGCCACTTCACTGTGTGACGCTATGGAGACGCTGACTTCGATGCCACCTTTCATGCTTTAGTTCAGAAAGCCTCATACTTGTTGCTCTTGTATGAGCTGGACCCTAGTTCTTGCTGGATTGTTTGTAATGAGTCGTCATACGTTTGGAGAAACGCAAGTTAATTAAACATTCTGTAACTGTATTAAATTTTTAGTCAATTATTTCTGTTCTTGTCGAGCTTTCCAACGATGACAGTTGCTCCACAACTCCGAAGTCCACCTCTCCTTACTATTGTGTACGATGTTGCACACAGCAAAATAAGGATAAAATAGGGCCTCCCTGGTACATGGCAAGAAACAGGAGACCCACTGCATCCCTAGGGCTGCCAGAAAGCCTCTCGCAGATTAAGGATGTGCCAAACATAGATCTGTATAAAGTGAGATGGGTAGTCTTTCATACGAAATGGTGCATACACAGCAATTAGACATACGCCAAATACACACCGAAGTTGAAAGCCTGATTAAGATTACGAATAGTAAAAAACTGGGCTCCCGCAAACGAAGTAAAGCAATTACCTATGGAGATTGGGCAAGGGTACTAATTCCACTGCCACCTTTTGGATCAAGGCATTGTAATCCGAAACTGACCAGTAATTCTCACCTTTAGGTTTTGGCAATAAAAAGTAGTAGATGTGTACAGTGAAATTAATGAATTACTCGCTCCGTTAGTCAAAAGTTGATCTATGATGTGACATAGTTCCATGCCTTTAGGAGAGGACGACAATAAGGATGTTGACGATCAGGTATTGGATCTGTAAGCTGAATTTGAAGCTTAATTCTATTCATGATCCCTAATTTGCCGGTAAAGACATCGGGAAATTGATCAAGTAATTTAAGCAATTGCTGGACTTGTAATTAGTTCAGATGCGCTACATTGAATGGAAAACCTTTATCGTGAACATTACAATCTTCTAAATATACTCATGATCACATAATAAATATCTTTTGTTGGGTTGGAACTTAAAAAAAGCAAAGATATACGCAAGTATGTTGTGATTACATAACAAATATCTTGAGTCGGGCTGGAACTTAAAAAAAGAACAACAACAATGTACCCAAGTGACATAAAACACATATTGTCTTCTGTGTGAAGTCGCAGCTAAGCAATAAATTAGTGGGCAATCCATCGATAATAGTAAAAGCTATTGGCCATGACAGCCCACGAACACTTAAAACTGAGATGCACTTACCCTACCATACGCAGATATTACGCACTGAACTACCGCATGCTTGAAAACTAATCGTAAGGCAGAAAATTTACAAAGGCAAGCATGCTTGCAAATACCTCTGATAATGAAGGAGAGACATATTGCTGATAATTAAGCAGAGAAATACTGCTTGAGTCCTGAAATACAACAGTTGTTTCATGGTTCATGGTAGTATCAACAAAAGATAACTCCGACTTCGAAACAACCTTTATCTTATTAAGTGTAATGGTAGCACATCGTGATTCATGACATTTGCATCAAATGCAGCATGTATCCTTCTCTATGAAATTTTTATTTAGTTGGTGGTCCACAATTACATATCCGTTGATTTCTATACGTATTGTAATATTACCCGTAGTTAATATAGTTAATCCTACAAGGGACCAATCGAATAGCCAATCAATAAGTACTGTAGGACTCTTACATGTCAGTCTTGAAAGTTGTCACTGCTCTGCAGAAATATTTTGTTTCATTTTGACACACAAGATGTGAACATAGCTTCCCTTTCGCCCACTTCTATAGTAGGAATACCATCGCACTGAAGATTAACTGTCGCACAAACAATAAGAGAGATATCGCTACGAACATCCTCGGCTTAGCAATAATACTACGACTAGTGAGAGGAACAAGGCGGAAACCCTGACGTAATTCCAGTTGGATTTTACATTCTAATACATTGCAAAATTAGCTCCTTTCCTATCTCCTATTCAACGATAATCTCTTGCAGAGGGGCTAGACCAGACTATTTCTCGTGCGAAACTCGACTTTCCCTTTTCTCGCATGATATCCTACAAACAATGGATGGAGGGCAAAAGCCAGATGTTATATTCCAGCATTTCCAAAAAGCGTATGACACGGTGCCCCCAGCAGACTGTTGAAGGTCCGTGTATACTGTTTCTCTTCCCATATATGTAAGTGGCTCGAATACTTTTTAAGTAACAGAACACAATACGCTGTCGTCGAAGGCGAGTGTTCATCAGAATCAAGGGTGTCATCAGGAACGTGATAGGATGGCTCTTACTCTCTGTACGCATAAATGATCTCATGTATTGGGTGAACAGCCATATACAGCTGCATACAAGATGAGTTGCTCTGAATGTAGGAAAACGTAAGTTATGAGGATGAGTAGGAAAAACATAATGTTCGAACACAGCATTACGAGGGTACTGCCTGACACAGGCGCATCTATTAAATGTCTGGGCGTAAGTGTTTTATGAAATATTATTTTAAATTTTTTAAACTAGGTTTTATTTTTTGTACCTTTTGTACAGGTTACAAAGCGACATGAAATGGAATGAGCACGTAAGATTGGTAGTAGAAAAGTAGTAGGAAGGCGACTGCTCCACCTTGTTTTGCTTGGATAATTTTAGAAAAGTGTAAATCATCCATAAAGTGGATATCTTTTAGGATGCCCGTTCTTGAGTAATTTTCCAGTGTCTGGGATCCTCACCATGTCGGATTAAAAGAAGACTGAAGTAATTGAAAGGCGTGCTGTTACATCTGTTACTGGTAGGTGCCATCAGAACCAAGTATTGCGGAGGAGCTTTGTGAACTCAGATTGGAGTCGCCGGAGCGAAGGCGACGTTCTTTTCAGGAGGCTCTGTTGCGGAAATTAAGAGAACCGGCATTTGAGGCCGATTGCAGAACAACTCTATTGCCACCAACGTACATTTGGCGTAGTTACCACGAAGATAAGATGAGAGATAATAGAGCTCGTACACAGGCTTGCAGTCGCTTTTCCGTCTCTCTATTTGGGAATGGAACAGGAAATGAAATGAAATATTAGTGGTACGAGGTAGGCCCCGCCATGTACCGTGCTGTGGCTTGAGGAGTATGTATGTAGATGCAGAGGAGTGGAAAACAAAAACTTGTCACTACCGTTTACAAAAAGGATAAAAAAGGGATACAAGAGGGTCCAGACCAATGCGGCTAACTTTCATCTGTTGCAGGGTCCCACAGCATGTTCTAAGCACAAATATTATGTCATTACTCGAAGAAAAAAAGCACTCTCAAGCAATCAGTCCAGCTATAGGAACAAACCTTCCTGTGAAACACGACTTCCTTTATTAATTCGCAATTCTTCCAACTGTAGATTTAGGTGAACAGACAGATTCCGTGTTCCTATCTTTATGAAAGTAATTCGACACCTACCACGTCGCAAAATGCAAACGAAGATACGATAATAAGGAGTATCTTTACCAATATATGACTACATCTCGTAATAACTGACTAATAGAATTCATTGTTTTACACTGGATGATCCACAGAAATGCAAGTGACATCGGTTGAGCCGCAAGGAAGCACCGAAGACCTGTAATGTTTTCAGAACACATAAGCGATTTATCAGACAGTTTGAAGTGCACTATATGATTGTATGCAGAGAGTATTCTGGTGTACAGCAAAGCATCGCTTTTGGACGATCGTAAGGAAATGCTAAGAGACTTTCACAAAATTTTCGCTTGGTATAACGAACGGCAGCTATCTTTACATACAGGGTGTAATGAGCATAAGAGCAGATTTTTTTATATGTAGTACCATAACACGGACACACATTAGCGTGTTGGTGGTTTTTTATTTGCATTAAACAATCTTCCCACAAATACGTCCCAAGCGTTGCAACCTGAGGTGCTCTACTGCACCACTAAGTAGACCACACCTGTCAGTATAGACTAACTGTGTTGCGTGAACACGTCCACAATTCAACACTTGACCTGCTGCCCAGAAGATAATAAGCATTAATGGTTGCTCTTCCAACTTGTACTTTGAGGTATTAACCAACCTAAAAACATGGACTGGCTATAATTATTAGTCTGTAAATGATGTAAATACCGCTGCAACGTTATTCAGTACACCGTCCTTAGACACCAACAGAAACATCTGAATTTGTATGCGTTACCCCCTGCACTGCTCAATCTCAGATTATGCCTAAAATGAAGAGAAAGAAGTCGATAGAATTTCATAATAACAGCATTAGGGCTGGGCATGTAAAAACGTAGTTATTTAAGGATAACGCTAGAACAATATGAAGTAGGACTATGACGTAAAATCAGTATTAGAGAACCGAATGGAAAACTTTCATTTATTGGAAGACATAATGAACATCCTCTTCCTTCATCATCTCGCCAACTCCCGTGGTAAACATTACTGCCACTCCCTGAGCATCGTTTACTGGTGAACAGAGTCTGGAGTGACATTGAGAGATGGTAACTAAATTTAAGTATGAGTCAGTATACAACTTGATATAGCAGACTCAGTGACAAGGCTATAGACAGAGCACTTCGTGCGGGAGTTTCTGAATGACCTTCTCTCTACTTTTCCTCGACTTGTGAAGGACAAGAGGTGAGTAATGGAACAGGAAATTCTGTCTATCCCAGCCGGAAGCATAAACAATTGAAAAATTGAGCTCAAACCTGCCATTGCTACTTGGTAGCAATTTACAGTGGCTCATGACTACCCTGTTTATAACAAATTAATTGAGGAGTTAGGAAAGTCCTGTCCTTGAGTACACATGGAACTTACAGTGTTCACGTGCAACAGTACACGCCGAGGATTTATTAATCCACTGGAAAATAGAAATGAGCGTTTGGTGTCATTGGCCGGGAGGCCCCTTAGGGGGCAGATCCGGCCGCCTTAGTGCAGGTCTTATTGCATTCGACGCCACATTGGGCGACCTGCGCGCCAGATGGGGATGAAATGATGATGAAGATAACACAACACGCAGTGCCTGAGCGGAGAAAATCCCCGACCCAGTCGGGAATCGAACCCGGGTCCCTTAGGTCCCTTAGGACAGCTGACGATTCAGCTATCGGGTCGGACATTAATGCATTAATGGTGCACTTCTGTTGCACTCATACAGTTGTCGGTAGTGCTTGGTATCGTGTTATACTAATATACTAGTAGGTAATGCTAGGCATTGTTAATGTTAACATGCTGCTTAGTTCATTGAAGAAATATTTCGTTACTCGAGGCAGAATAGGTTAATACCACTCTTGAACCCATCAGGCGTGAGAGAGTGTAGGATACGAAATATTGGAAGAGGCTAATTTGGGACTTCCTGTTTACGGTTACAGCGACGTAATATTTGTTAAATAAAACGCTTCCTTTGTAGAAAGAAACTGGTCTTGCCCGTCGACGAAGTCTTAGGTGTGTGTGTGTGTGTGTGTGTGTGTGTGTGTGTGTGTGTGTTTGTATGTGCACGTAAGCACGAAACAGTCAGACCTCGTGTACTGCACATAGAGAATTACATTAGCCAAGTAACTTATTACAGTCACCTCTGGGAAATGTTTCATGACTTATATTATGAATAAATTTCACCCTCTCTGATGCCTCAAGTACTCAGAGAATTATCTGATAAGTAACTATACATGTAATCAGTTTGATCGTGATAATCTTTGTAATGTTTTGTAGATTTGTGAAATGTACGTATGTGCCTATAACTGCCTCGACACATCTCCTCGAATGTGTTGCAGTTTAACAGTTCACATGTAATAAGAAATATTGAAAGTAATAACTTAAATCCTGTCGCTTAGCATTAACCAGAGGGTTCATTAAGACATAACCAGTTTCTAAATATCCTGAAACTTTACTCTTGCGTGTGAAGTATTGTAACGCCGGAAATGCATATCCTCCTATTTCCATCTATTGCACTGCACATTTTTTTCCTTATTTTGTTACCTGAAGTTATGACATTTCTGTGTCTTTGTATATTGTAATTGTTTTACTATTTATATATATATGCATTTATGTCGATTTATAATTGGTTTGTTTTGTGAATGTTATTTGTATTTATACGCTGGATATGGCCTAGGGAAAACTATGCTATCGAACGAATACATCGATAGGTCGTGTGGAGAACCAAAGTGATTAGGATCTTTAGTGGTGTTAACACTGTCGCGTGGAGCACGGGCAGAGCAGGGAGAGTCTGGCTGGGGTGGTGCAGTGGAGCAGGTGTGTTGTGTGAAGCTCCCGCGAGTTGCCGCGCTTTCGGGGTTTGGCAGCATGTAATTGCGCTCGACTTGCGATGATAGTTTCTGACACGGCGTCGCGGACGGGAAGCATTAGCTGGCGCACGTCAAGAGCCCGTTTCGCCTGGTGACCGTGTCGAGAAGAAGGCGCGCCAACATCCAGCTTCTGCAACAGCGACGGCCGACAATGAGTGACTGTCGCCACCTCCTCGATCGATGGCTTCAAACCTTCAATCAACCAACAAGGAAGACTGGAAGCACGTAAAGTTTTAGAACTGTATGGCACACCTCAGCTTTTCAAACTTTTAAAATTGTTGCATCACAAAATTACAGCAACTTAGCATGAACCTTTGTTGCTCATTGTCCCAATTGCATTACCAAGCAGGGTCCCTTCCTTTTCCGGAATGAACCCGAGTGTCGTTGAAATTCAAACGCCAGCATCATTCGATTTCACTGCTTTAATTTCAAATTTCAGTTAAGGTATTCATAGCTGGCTACAATATTTAGATTACACAAGCACAAATTAAGAGTGCGAGTTTTGTTACCGTATTTTAGCTTACCTGTGACTGCAGCTCAGCTTGGTACGCACTAAATTTTACTATTGTTAATTGTTCAGAATCATTTAATTCAAGTTCAAAGTTAAATCTCTTATTTCTAAATTGGGTAGTTTGAGGTAGCTTTTGAAATGATTGTTGAGGTAGTCCAAGACTAACCGTATTTTACTGAATTTCGATGTGCTTCAGAAAGAAAGCCCACTATTAACTTCAGTCAATAAATTAACTTTCGATTTTCCGGTTTTATTCATTCTTTTGCTAAATTAAGTCAGAGTGTAGCGAAATTTATTACTTCTGACAAACTTTCAGTTTTCACACTACACGTGTCAACCTTCAGCTGCCACGCTTCTAATGCTAATTATATGTGTAATAACCTTTCTTTTTCAGTTACTATAGTAATTGTCCTTAGGACTGGCGACCGTAATTTCCCCCAAATCTCGAATATCTAATTACCGCTAGTTAATTGTGAACGTAACGGCCGCACATTTACTTTCTTTATTAACTTTACCCCTTTTCAAAATTAATTTCCACCAGTTTCATTTGCATTTTTCCTTTCATTTAGATGTAACCCTTTCCTCCCTCTTTACCGACAGATTAACTTCGGTGACGATTGCTTTTCACAAATTCCCATTAGGTACACGCGGTTTAATTTTTCACTGTCATTAAGGTCGATAAGTGAGGGGGAGGTTACAGTATCCATAGGTGAAACGACGCAGTGTGAGACCTTATTTTAGATTTCCTAGTGACAATGAATTTCCTGATAAAATAACGGAATATTTGAAGGGGTTTTAACGTAAATTGAACGACAGCAAAACGGAAACTACAACACTTAAAACAGATCTCATGCTTCTCTTCGTTCTGTGTGTATGCGCTCCACACTGTGAAGGTTGAATTCCTGTAATGCAAACGTGCTTGCACTCTGTTTCCTACATCATCTCAAATTGGTTCAAATGGCTCTGAGCACTATGGGACTTAACATCTGAGGCCATCAGTCCCCTAGAACTTAGAACCACTTAAACCTAACTAACCTAAGGACATCACACACATCCATGCCCGAGGCAGGATTCGAATCTCCGACCGTAGCAGACGCGCGGTTCCGGACTGAAGCGCTTAGAACCGCTCGGCCACCGCGGCCGGCCCCTACATCACCTAATGAACTCAATATACGAGGGTTGAAACTTCAATAGCGACACCTGTTTATTTACAGCTCATACAAAAATAGATACGTGTTTCAAAGCTTTACTGACCTTCCGAGTACTCACCAGCATTGTATACAGCCCGTTGTCAGCGATGTGGAAGTCGTAGGATTGTCCAACGAATTTGTAACACAACCTACGACCAGCTTAGAGACAGGAGAGATGACACTTTCTACACGACCTGACCATTATTTTGCACATCATTGCTCAAGCACGTACAGTGCAAGCTGTTTTTGTTTGTTTAACTCATGGGGCTGATAAGTGAAATACCACCTACTGCACTCCCCTGACTTAAGCCCTGGTGAGTTCAGCTCGGTTTCTAAACTGAAGCCGGCCGCGGTGGCCGTGCTGTTCTAGGCTCTCGGTCCGGAACCGCGTGACTGCTACGGTCGCAGGTTCGAATCCTGCCTCGGGCATGGATGTATGTGATGTCCTTAGTTTAGTTAGGTTTAAGTAGTTCTAAGTTCTAGGGGACTGATGACCACAGATGTTAAGTCCCATAGTGCTCAGAGCCATTTGAACCTTTTGAACCATCTAAACTGAAGGAAACAGTTCACTGCTTTTGATCAAGAACTGATACAAATTTGTGGCCAATAGACCGTGCCGCTCAAACTGTCAACACAACTGGCACTGCTAAGAGTATTCTACGACTTCCATATCGCTGGCGGCGGGTTGTACACAATGCTGGTGAGTACTTCGAACGTCAGTAAAACTTTGAAACGCGTATCTATTTTGTATGAGCTGTAAATAAATAGTTGCGACTATTAAAGTTCCAGTCCTCGTATTTGATATAGTGTAATGGCAAAATACTGAAGTTCTCCGTCAGTACGAAATAAGACACTGCCATTACTGTTGAAGAGCGTTCATTTTGCCTTTGCCTGAATCGTATTGAATGCGAAACGTAGTTTATTAGAGAAAGTAATTCTTCGTAGTTCTACAAACTTAAAATTTTAACAATAATTTCTTACAAATCTTACTTTATATTATTCTGGCGTCAGAGTTTTTCTTATTACGTACGCTTCTTTAGAGTTTTACCGAATGTAGATCCATTAGACTCATGATATCGCTACTTCTTCTCCCTGCCTTCTCCCCACACTCTCAATCCCTCTCGCTGCACTTTTTGCCCTCCCCCTCTTGAACCTTCTCCCTCCTCACCTCTAGCTTCATCCAGCAGTAACCAGTTTAAAAGACACGATCTGTTGCTGACGCGGCTACATAGGTAAGGTCTACATTTATGGACAATACCTACTTTTTGTAAGATAACACGTTACATATTTAGTTTCACCTTGCTTTTAGGTATTGAAGATGATCCAGGCAGATCGGGACTAGCCATCTCATAAAAAAATGTGCAACTCTGATTGAAAAATAAACGATATGTTAGAACTGTTTTAAGTGTCAGTGTAGTTGCTGCTCTCTCGAGACGAATAACTCGGATGTAGTGAAAAATAAGTTCGCAGGAATTCCATTTTGCATTAGTAGTGAATATATAGTGTTTGATTTTTCAGAAAATGAATGCTAAATCTTTTATTACAGTACAAATGTCTTTCAATGGACCTCGTTCCACAGCACCGTATACTTATAAAAGACAAGGAATATCAGCCTACATTTATATTAACGCCTACAAAATTATTTAATGAGTGAAAAAGAAATGTGTTGAACAACTTTCAGTCTCGGGTGATTGAACAGAAATTGGAAACCAGTTACCACCTGTTCTAAGATGATTGTGTACCCAGACAAAGAACAAATATTGCCCGTGTTGAATACGGCCGCAAACAATCGCACGTAAATATTGCGAACTGCCAAAAAAGTACAATTAATTAAGGAAAGGCAGCGGAAGAAGCAAACATCTAACCACAAACCAGAGCGATATCGTTTCAAGTGCCCGTTTCTTTACAACAGGACAAGACGTCTGCATTAAAAATAACTGGACACCCTAACGGCAACTAACGAAAGAGCAGAATGTGTTCACAGCGGCCAGCGCAAAAGCGGAGTGTGTCCGACAGCAGAGGAATTTCCCAGACGCTCTTTCGAATACGTGTGATCAAAGGCATCTGAACACACACGACTTCCACGACAATTTTGTAACGAACAATACACAAGAGAATTAACACTAAGAATCCCGCAGATAGCCATCCCCTGCATACAGATTACTGAGGTAAATAGGATTTTCCATCTGGAGATGAAGAATTAAAGTCCTTGATAAATATCGTGGATTAAAAACAGTTCACAGATTCGCAGGTTCAGTACTGCCTTGAATGCTCCTACTTTTCTCTGGAACTTTATTTACTTATTGCATATTTAATAATCTGTTACCTGATACTTTAAAGCGGGACCGTACATATTACAGTTTTCGTTTGTCATTTGTTTTATAGGTTTTTTTTTTCCTTGAACATTTGACAAGGAGTAAATGCTTTTTAAAAATAACAAATACTTGGAGGATGAAATATAAATGCAATTTTCTTGTTTAAGAAGAATGTGAAAAGATAATAGCATAGGGCCGACATCTGTTAGTGCTATCGACGATTGTGACTGGTGGTGAATACTTGGAGTGGTTTGTTGGAGCTGTTGAAAGCCAGTCACAACAAAAGAATTTAGCGTTAGTAGTAGAGAAACTGTATTACTAATTCTACGCAGTAACATAAAGCATGCAGCCATTTACAACACTAGATGCTCTGTTATGAAGATGGCCAGCACCTTGCACTTCAATTACTCTAGTAGTTGCTATCCTTCACTATCATTTGACTGATATGTACAGTTTTTCATTGCATTTTTGCATTGTGTGTCTGATTCATTATTATAGGTGACTTATTTACTGTTACATCTCATCGTGCTCCACCTCCCCCTCCTCCACCTCCACCTCCTGTTCCTCTTCAGTGTCAGTGTCGTCGCTGTCGCCGTGGTTGTCGTTGACTAAAGATTGTAATTATGTTGCATGTAGGCATGTCCGTTATGTCGTGTTCGTAGGTACTATTCTTGTGATGTTTATGAAATATGCCTGTTAATGCATTTAATTGTACTCATTCTTCTTGGTCTCTTATTGTTGTATATATGTATGTCTGTTTCTGTGTAGTCTGCTGCAGTGTATGTCTATTACTCGCATATTGCCCGCAGAAGAAGACATTGTGTTTCGAAGAAATCTCCTCCGCGCACATGCATGGTCATGCAGGTCTCTGCCACAGACTCATGTGGTTTAAATGCATGGGATAAGATCTGTGTTCAGTTATGAAGTGTACAATACCAGAGCTTGGATAGATATGTTTCATTCTCAACCGGAGAACGCGAACTCATCTTACTGATGTCGGCTTTGATGAGTTTTTCAGTTCTTAGTGACCTTGAAATATGTTTTCGGACTTTTTTAATGTTGGACTTAAGGCGTCATCCTAGCCGAGACTCAGTGGTGCTAAACGATGTCGCACTGTCATAGCTTAGTTATATATACCTGTACTGAAACTAAAGATCTGATGGAATTACAACATTCTTATGACATATGACTCTATCTTCGATGATGAGAGAAACTGAAGAAATGAATTTTAATTAATACCATTGGCGGGATTTGAATCCAGGTCTACTATTTAGTAGAGAAATGTGCTAACTATTACACCACCATAGCAGTAAGGCTCTAGCCGTTATAAGGACTGCCCTTGTCCAGATCCCTGCCTTACATAACCTAGTGACGATTTATAAGGGGAAATGGGGTGAAGTTTGTGTTTGGGAGAACATTGGAGTTCGGCAGTTTGTACAGCTGTGGTAGCCACAGCGCTACTTTTTTTTCTTTATTGTTATTTCACTCCCCAAAATGCTGTGGGCAGGCAGTGGCACAATACGCCACTGTTCAGCCAAGAGAGTTAAAGAAAAACATAGTCATATGAGAAAAGAATACATAACATATAATGGTATAAATTGGTGAATAAACAAAAACAGATGAGTATAAATGGTGGAGTTAAAAACAAGATACACGAGAGCCACACACACATGTGGAGACTGAACACTGTTGAGTCGACACGAAAACCAAGAAACACCACAGTGGGAACTCAAATGAATGATGCTGGCGACAATATTGGTGGTGATGGAATGTAGCACTGAACACAGCACCGGAGAAACACTGCCATAATAATGAAAACGTTAAAAATCACTGCACCGAAGGGGACCTACTTTCAGGAGAAGGTTAGGAGGAGGGGGGGGGGAGAGAAAAGGGAGTGGGGAGAGACGGTATGGGGAAACCAGGAGGGGGGAGGAGGGGGCCAGTGGAGGGGAGAAGGAAAGGAGCTGGAAGCCTGGAGGAGGGGTGTAAAGGAGAAAGAAGGTGGTTGGCAGGGGGAAAGGAGGATGAAGGGGAGAGGGAGAGAGAGAGGGAGCCCTGAGGAGGGGGGGAAAATGGGACCTAACTTCTGAGGTCATCAGTCCCCTATAACTTAGAACTACTTAAACCTAACTAACCTAAGGACATCACACACATCCATGCCCAAGGCAGGATTCGAACCTGCGACCGTAGCGATCGCGCGGCTCCAGACTGTAGCGCCTAGAACCGCTCGGCCAACGTGGCCAAGGAGGGGGGGGGGAGAAGGAGGGATTAGATCTGGTAGGAGGGGTAGTTTGAAGTCACAAGGACCTTATCCGGGACGGGGGGTTGGCAGAAACTACCTTGGGCTAGGGCAGGGCCGGCCAAACGCTGCACAGTGTGCAGACGTGGCGAAATGCTGCACATGTGCGCACGTGTGCGACAGCGAGAGACACCGTCTGTTATTAGAAATGTGTCCTAAATGAACGGCGGCGGCTCCACTTCCCTGTTTATGTTGTACAAGTAAGAGCGAAACGTACCCAGTCTCGTTTACCCCTGGTGACCGTAACCTTAACAGAGAAGGCAGGTACTGTGAAAAAGCAAAGGACGGGAGATCTATGTTCTCAGTCGTTTAAAAATGACTGGCAACTGCAATTCTTTTTTGTAGCCATTGGCGAAAACTCACAGTGTTTGCTGTGCCACCGAATAATAGGCGGCCAACATAAGTTTTCAATTGAAAGGCACTACAATACATATCACAAAGACGAGTGTAGGGTACTCAACAGTGAAGAACGGCAAGCAAAATTAAATGTCCTTAAGAAAATGGATGAGACACATCAACTCGATTTTACTGTACGTCAAAGTAACTGATACTTCTTGAACTCATAGTTTCTTGTGTTACATTTATGTCTATTTTACTGTACGCTGTACAATGCGCTGTTTTCAATTTTCCAGAATGACAACCACACTAAATCTCCACTGCGAGCAAGTTTTCAAATCGCATTAAGAATTGCACAATCTGGGAAACCCTTTTCCGAAGGGGAGTTTGTGAAAGGGTGTCTGACTGATCCTGCAGAACTTGGTGTGTCCCACGAACGTAGGCAGGTTTCAAGAAATCAGTCTATCAAACAAACAGTGACAAGATGTATCAGTGCTATGGCCGGCGACGTGCACAGGCAGCTAATAAATAAGGCTAAAGACTTTGTTGCTTTCTCTGTTGCTCTCGATGAAGCAACAGATCTTATAGATACAGCCCAGGTTGTGATATACATACGAGGTGTCGATAACGCACTTTGTGTAACAAAGGACGTTTTGGACTTAGTACCTTTGAAACGGACTACTACAGGTGCGGACTTACTCCAAGCTGTCGAGTAAGCTATTGATGGTGTCGGTATGGACTGGAATCGGTTAGTCTCAGTGACCACAGGTGGAGCACCATCAATGCAGGGCCATCAGAGAGGACTCATAGCACGGATACGCAAAAAGTTAGGGCGCACAGACGAGACGTTGTATGGAATTCACTGCATTCTGCATCGAGAGGCACTTTGTGCATGATCAGTAACGTTAGCAAACGTAATGCAAATTCTTGTGCGTACTGTAAACTATCTGAAGACTCATGGGCTTACGCATCGCCAGTTTCGGCGGTTCTTGGAGGAATTATGAGCGGAGTACGGTGACATACCTTACTATACCGAAATACGCTGGTTCAGTCGAGGTAAAATGCTGAAAATATTTTTTGATTTACGTTTGGTCATAGTAACATTCTTACATGAGAAGGGAAAAAGTGAACCTATGTTAGAAGACCCTTGTTGGATATCAGACCTTGCATTTCTCGTGGCGATTACGTCTCACGTGAACAGCCTGAACGTCAGTTTGCAAGGTGAAAATAATTTAATTTCTGACGTGTTGGAAAAAGTAAATGCCTTTGAAAGGAAGCTTCAGCTTTGGGAGAGCCAGCTATTGACATAAAACACTGCACATTTCCCGACTGTTGGACTGGTCCATGAAAGTGCTAGATTTCAAGAATACGAGCCAATAATTGTAAAAATTAAGGAACAATTTCGAGCACGATTTGCAGATGTTACGAGTTTTTCTCCTGTCATTCGCCTCTTTGCTCGACCGTTCTCGTCGTCAATTGAAGATGCTCCGAATGACCTGCAGATGGAACTGACCGACCTCCAGTGCAATACAAGACTGGAGGACAAGTTCTTTGCAGTGCGAAGTACAAAAGAATTCTTCGAAAATTTTTTACAACAATAATTTCCAGGCGTGCATCGAGAAGCCGCGAGAGTTATGTCCATATTCGGGTTAACATGTTTGTGAAAAATTTTTCTCGGTGAAGAAAATGAATAAATCAAGGTTTCGATCAAACATAAGTGATGAAAATCTTCGCAACTTCTTGCGTTTTTCAATGAGCCGTGCTTTTGTGGCCTATGTTAACTATATCATCTCTCATGACCAGTGATAAACGTGTTTGGATCTATTCCTTTCATAATTAAAAATTGTTGTTTACTAACTGTGCATTATTGCCTCATTCTGCTCCATGTTACATTATTATCAGGAAAATTAGTCATTAAACCGATTGTTCCAATGTATATTTACATTTAGGTTTTTTTTATGTGTGAAGGGCTACGCTCAGCTGAAGTCGATATAACATAACATTCATCTAATTGTCGGTTATTATGCAGATTTCAGACGGAATCGATGAAAGATGTAGCAATAATGGTATTGAAATAACAAGTGATCATCGAGAGTCTGGGGTTATCATTCTGTTCAGAGGTCAGTGAGACAGAAATTATGTGGGTGTAACTGAGGGCACCGAGAATTAGTTATAGGAAACCTTGCATTATTTTAATGTTATTTGAAATCATGAATAAGGTTCGTTGGAAGCCCCTAGTTTTTTTTGCTTTATTGTTATTTTAAAACCTGTACAACAGGCAGGCTGTCAGCAGCACTCTACGCTGCTCTTCAGCCATAGAATACACAATGAGAAAAAACGGTAAGAATACACATAAGTTACAGAACGGTGGGCAATAAAACAGTAGACCCATAAAGACAAACACGGAGCCGTTCACACTCGACGATTATCCACACTGCAAACTGTTGATACGACGCACAAACACTGAAGATGGCGATGGCACAGGTGAACGATGGAGTAAGACGGTGAACACTGAACACTAAACACGACGGCACACACGAGACACTGATGGCGATGATCTCCACCGCGCGAAGGTCCACGTAGCGTGTGCGATTCCAGGGATCTGCCAATAGAGGAGGAGGGGGGGTGGGAAAGGGAGTCAGGAGAGCAGAGATGCCATGGGCAGAGGAGATAGGGGGAAGGGAGGAGGGGGAGGGGAAGCCCGGGGGAAGAGTGATTAAGGAAGGGGAATGGGGGGAAAAGGAGAGAGAAGGAAGGGAGGGTGCCTAAAGGAAAGGACACAGGAAGTGTGGGGGGGAGGATCAAAGTTGATAGGAGGGGTAGATGGAGGGGAGGAGGACATCATCAGGGAGGAGGAGCTGGCGGAAGCCACCTTGGGAGAGAGTAAGGAGGGTGGAGAGATGGAGACCGGGTTGGACGTAGGAATACAGGTGCGGCAGTGGGTATGGCTGGGAGAGGATGGGTGAGACAAGCAGGTGAGGAGGATCGAGTTTGTGGGAGGTGTACAGGATCCGCATCCTTTCAAGGAAAAGGAGGAGGTGGGGGAAGGGGATGAGATCGTACAGGATCCGCGTGAGGGAGGGGAGACGTATGCGATAGGCGAGGCGGAGAGCATGGTGTTCAAGGATTTGGAGGGATTTATAAAAGGTAGGGGGACGGAGATCCAGGCCGGGTGGGCGTATCAAAGGATAGGGCGGATGAGGGATTTATAGGTGTGGAGGATGGTGGAGGGGTCCAGACCCCACGTACGGCCAGAAAGGAGCTTGAGGAGATGGAGTCGGGAGTGTGCCTTGACTTGGATTGTCCAGAGATGGGGAGTCCAGGAGAGGCGACGGTCGAGGGTGACGCCAAGGTACTTAAGGGTAGGATTGAGGGCAATAGGACGGCCATAGATGGTGAGATAGAAATCAAGGAGGCGGAAGGAAGGGGTGGTTTTGCCTACAATGATCACCTGGGTTTTGGAGGGATTGACCTTGAGCAACCACTGGTCGCACCAAGCGGTGAACCAGTCAAGATGGGATTAGAGAAGGTGTTGGGAGCGCTGCAGGGTGGGGGCAAGGGCAAGGAAGGCGGAGTCATCAGGAAACTGGAGAAGGTGGATGGGGGGGGGGTGACGGTGGCGGCATGTCCACCATGTACAAAAGGTACAGAAGGGGGGAGAGGACAGAGCCTTGGGGCACACCGGCAGAAGGGAAAAAGGTGTAGGAATCCGTGTATCCGTGTTATGGATGGTGACGTAGGAAAGACGGCGGGAGTGGAAGGAGCTGATCAGATGGATGTAGTTAATGGGAAGGGCGAAGGTTTGGAGCTTGAAGAGGAGACCGGAATGCCATACGTGGTTATAAGCACGTTCGAGGTCCAGGGAGAGGAAGATTGCGGAGCAATGGGAATTAAGCTGCTCAGAAAGGAGATGAGTGAGATGAAGGAGAAGGTCGTCGGAAGAGAAGGATGGCTGAAAGCCACACTGGGTAACTGTAAGGAGGCGGTTCTGGCAGAGATGCTGGTGGATGCGTCGGGTGAGGATAGATTCCAGGACCTTGCTGAAGACTGAGGTAAGGCTGATGGGACGGTAGGAAGAGATGGCGGACAGTGGTTTGCCAGGTTTAAGGAACTTCAGGATATGGGAGGTTTTCCACAGGTCGGGGTAGTAACCGGTGGACAGGACTACATTGTAGAGCCTGGCCAGAGTGGAGAGGAAAGAGATAGGAGCTTCACGAAGGTGACGGTAGGTGACACGCTCATGAGCAGGAGCGGTGTTGCGTTTTGTGCGGAGTGTAGCAATGAGATCCTGTGTAGTGATAGGGGCATTGAGTTCTGTGTGTGCAATGTTGTCCAAGTACTGGAAACCAGGTGCGAGGGGAGGGACAGAGGTGTCAGTTCGATCGCGGACATCCGGGAAGAGGGAGTAATCGAACTGGGGATCCTCAGGAATGGAAAACACATCGGAGAGGTAGAGGGCTAGGTGATTGGCCTTACTAAGGGTGTCAGGGAAGGGGTGATCAACATGGAGAAGAGGATAGTAGGGGGAGGGTTTAGTTCCGGTAAGGCGACGGAAGGCTGATCAGAACTTGGACAAGTAGATAGGTAAGGTAGCATTTAAATGGGTGCATGTCTGTCGCCAGTCCCGGCGTTTCTTAGCCGCGATCAAATTACGAATGTGTCGCTGGAGTTGCCGGTGGCGTTGTAGTGTGTCCGGGTCACGCGTGTGGAGGAAGGCACGGTAGAGACGGCGGGATTTACGGAGGAGGAGGACGGCCTGTGGGGGTAAGGGAGGATGGTGGAGGTGGATGGCGACAATAGGGACGTGGGCCTCCACGGCCTCAGACAAGGTCTGCTGGAGAAAGGAGCATGGGTTACATCGTCAGGGTGGTGGTAGGTGAAGGGGTGGCTATCGACCTGGGTGGAGAGAGTATCCCGGTAGGCATTCCAGTTGGCACGGGAATAGTCATTGACATACTTAGGGGGAGGGTCATTACGAGGGTCGGCGCGGGGGCGACGACTGTCTGCAATGGTGAAGAGTACAGAAAGATGGTTGCTACCAATAGGCTGCAGGACATCCACCGTTATGTGGCCAAGGAGGTTGGGGGAGGAAAGGATAACATCGGGAGTGGAGTTGGATTCGGGACGGGTGTGCTGGGGGATGGGGATGAGGTCGCCTTGAAGGGAGGAGAGGAACCGATGCCACCGCCGTAACTGGGCGGCGGATGAACGACTGTGGATGTTGAGGTCGGCGGCGATCACGTAGGAGGAGAAGGTACGGTCGATGTGGGAGAGGAAATCGAAGGGAATAGGCGCGTTAGGGCGGACATAGATGGTGGCGCAGGTGACGGTAAGGCCGGGGAAGAAGAGACTAAGGATCAGGTGTTAGGTGGGGTCGGGAAGGAGAGGTTGGAGCCAAATGGAGATCTGGCAATGGTGACCAATGGCAACTCCGCCACGCGCAATCGGGAGGGGATTATCGGAGCGGTGAAGGAGGTAGGGCGAAGTGTGGACGGTGTGATGGGGTTGGAGGAAGGTTTCATTGGGGAGGAAGGCATCCACATGGTGAGTGGCAAGGGTGTACAGGAAGAGCTTCTTGTTGGCGGGAATGGAGCGGATGTTGTTGAAAAGGATATGGTGCTGTCGCGCCATGGCAGGGAATTAGACAAAGGTGTCAAGACAGGAGAAGGTGAAATGGGCCTGGTTGTTGGAGTAGGTGGCATACATTTTTAAGTGGAAAATGGAACAGGCGGTGAGGGAGACCTGTCGGAGGGTGTGAGGGCGCTGGAAAGGGTGGATGTTGTGTAGGACAATGGCGAGGAACCTGATTATGTCCTCAGCGGGGGGGGGGGGGGGGACGAAGGGAATTGCCAGGAGGGGTGGGGGCGTCCAGAGGATGGACAGGGATGGTGAGTTCAGGAATGGTCGGAGGGGGTCGGGCTTTACACGTTTGGGAGTAGGTGGGATTGGGGAGATTGCAGGTATTGCAGGAGGGAGGGGATTGAAGGTTAGGGCACTGCCGGAGGAAGTGCGCTTGCCTACAATGTGGGCAGGTGGGGCCTCCCGGCACTCAGCTGTTGGGTGTGCGTTATAGCGCCGACACCTCTGGCAGCGCAGGGATTGACGAGGAAGAATGATAACCACACTAAATGTCCACTGCGAACAAGTTTTCAAATCGCATTAAGAATTGCACACTCTGGGAAACCCTTTTCTGAAGGGGAGTTTGTGAAAGGGTGTCTGACTGATCCTGCAGAACTTGTGTGTCCCACGTACATCATTGGCAGGTTTCAAGAAATCAGTCTATCCAAACAAACAGTGACAAGATGTATCAGTGCTATGGCCGGCGACATGCATAGGCAGCTTATAAATAAGGCTAAAGACTTTGTTGCTTTCTCTGTTGCGCTCAATGAAGCAACAGATCTTATAGATACAGTCCAGGTTGTGATATACATACGAGGTGTCGATAACGCACTTTGTGTAACAAAGGACGTTTTGGACTTAGTGCCTTTGAAAGGGAGGGGAATGGGAGGGGTCGACTTTATAGCGCTGGTTGAAGAGGAGGGCACCCTCCTTCAGGAGATGCTCAATGGAGGGGGCGTCCTCAGAGAAAACCCGCATAAGGTTGGTGGGGCCAGCCGAGTTGAAAATGCGACGGACTGCCTGCACCTCCAGCATGGGATGCACCTTGAGCTCCGCCAACACCTCCTCCTCCGTGATCGACGGACTGAGCCGAGTGATCATGGCGGTGAGGGTCGGCGGGCAATGCGGGGGTTGGGATTGGCGGGTAGGAGATGGAGAAGGAGCAGGGGTGAGGGAGGTGTTGGGGCCAAAACGGGTGATGGGGAGGCTGGAGACGATATCAGTATGGAGGGTTGGGCTGGGGGAGGAGATGAGAACGGAATCCTGTCTGGTAGTGAGGTGAGAGATGGGGGCACCAGGGAAGTGTTGGCGGAGGAGGAGGGAGAGATTCCAGGCCTCGAGAAGGGATCGGGACAGGAGAGGAGGTATTTTATAAAGAGGGGGGGAGGAAGAGGAGGAGGAGGCGGAGGGAGCAGGGCCAGGCGGGGAGACATCCATGGCATCCTGGGGGGGGGGGAAGGAGGATGGGGCGGGGCCTTTTTGGGAGCGGAGGAGGTGGTGGTGCCACTAGGGCGTTTAACGGCGGCAGAAGGGTGGGTGGTGACATGAGGGACGGGAGCTATAGGGAGGTGGCTGGAAGGGGCAGGTCCTGGCGTGGACGCAGCAGTCGGCGCCGGAGATGGTGACGGTGAAGGCGACGGTGACGGCGATGGTGGTGGCGGTGATGGCGAAGGCGATGGTGAGAGTTGGGCATGGGCAGTGGCCCGATGGGCCATCACCCTCGCTGGAGCTGCAGTGACAGGCTTGGGGAGTGGAGTAAAGGATCAGAGGGAGAGGAGCGGGAGGAAAAAGCTGGAGAGGGGGCGACAAAGAGCGAGGGCGAAGGGAGAGTGAGAAGAGGAGGGATGGGAAGGGGGGGGGTGTGACTGGGCACACCATGTGATGGTGGTGGTGGTGGCGGAGGGGGAAGTATAAACTATGGCTGTGGTGGTAGTGGTAGTGGAGGTGGGGGCTGACATGACGACAGGGAGAAAGAAAAATGCACAGGACGAAAGGAAAAAACTGAGGATAGAGGAAGACGAAGACGAAGGAAGACGAAGACGAAGACGAATGAAAACCAGAGTCCCACGCTGCTGGCGCTGGCGCTGACGCCGACGACAGCTGGCAGGAATGCCGCACCTGCTACTGCTGCCGCAGACGGGGCCAGGGCCGTGGCCGGGGCCGGGGCCGCCGCTGCTGCTGTTGCTGGAGTGCTGGCTGGCTGGCTGGACTGCTGCTGCTGCTGATGGAGGGCTGGCTGGCTGCTGGCGGCTGGACCGCTGCTGCCGGCCGGGACCGCTGCTGCTGCTGCTGCTGCTGCTGCTGCTGCACGGCTGGACTGCTGCTGCTCGGCGGGCGGGCTGGCTGGCTGGCTGGCTGGCTGGCTGGCTGGCTGGCTGGCTGGCACCTGAAAACCTAGCGCTTCGATTAGTGCTGGAACGGCACAATCGAAGGGCGGTATCCTTGCGGAGTACCGCCGGAGATGATGAAAGCCGCTAGGTGCTCTCTTTCTTAAATACTAGACTAAAAACATTACGCGTATTTATGTGCCGTCAGTCAAGCTGTCTTAATAAAAACCCATGGTTGTTAACTGTATTACTTATCTTACTGGGTTAAACTGTTAACATAAAAGTAGACGCCTGAATGAGTAGACTGTGACAGTATTTTAAATGTTTAATACGCGAAATACCTCCCCATGGCTGGCTTGCAAGCTGTGGAATGAGCACTAGAATGCGCCGGTACAGAGTATCCCAGCAAGTGGATAAAGCGGCATCTGTGCGCAGAAACATACACTAAATGAACGCTGACGGCTGCGGCGTGCACGCTGTGACCCGGAAGTTGCACATGTGCAGGAGCACCGCACGCGTGCAGAATTTCTGGCCGGCCCTGTACTAGGGTATGGAGCATGTTGAGATGGAGACCAGGTGGGACATTGTGGTATAGGCGCGACAGCGGGTTAGGTTGGGAGAGACAGTGCTACCGTGACGTAATGGTTATAACATCTGCCTAGTAAGCAGATTACCTGGGTACAAGTCTAGATGGTAGCACAAATTCTGATCTATTTCTTAAGCTTCTAATGTTATTGTTGCTCTGCGTGCAGCAGTTATGAAGTAGCGTGACAAAGAAATCAGTGTTTCACAAAAGCCCTTGGCTGAGGAACGAGAAAAAGCGCTCGCATCCGGATCTGACAGGCGTTGCAGGCACGGCCCGAGTGACGCGCCGCTAATTGGCCAGATGGCTGCACCGCCGCCGAGGCGCGCGCCGCAGGAGCGACGGCTCGCGGCCCGCCCCGTCGCCGATTATCCGCTGTGGCACGGGGGCGTTTACTTTCCATCAGGCGGCCGCCCGCCGCCCATGCAGAGTAAATACTCTAAATCACATCATCCGGCCACAAAGGGCGCGCCGCACTGGCTCCTATCAAAACAACGCCGTGCGATACGGACACGGCCGGACGCCGCCGGAGGCGAGGGCGCCCGAGCGGCTTAACCTCCCTGTGCTCTATCCCTCCCTCCATTTATTTCTGAAATTCGATTACCCTCGACGAAGACAGAAACTTTTTTACGCGCTTCGTTTCGAGTCAAAGGAAGATACGTGCAGCCGTTGACAGCAACGATCTATTTAAATAACATAGTGCAGAGCACGCCTGCCAATCAAATTTTTAAGATAATGCCCATTTATTGTTCCGTCTCAGCTACACATTTTTAATTAGATTACTTGTTTCTTTCTCTCTGATCATCTTTAGATCTAACTAGTGGCGTCATCAATCCGTCTTGTCTACTCAGAACAACATAACAGAGTACTGTACTATTATATGTGCTTCTCAGTAGACAATAAGGATTGATGACGCAACTGCTTCGATCTGAAGATGATCCACAGTGCTCGAAACATGTAATCTAGTAAAAACGTGTAACTGAGACAGAACATTAAATGAGAATTATCTTACTTATCTATACAATTACTGATGCAATTACTTATATCTGAAGATGATACAGAGTGATCGGAAGATGTAATCTAATTAAAAATATGTAACTGAGATGGAACAATAAATGAAAATTATTTAAATATCAATATTTATACAGTTACTATATCTCTTAAGATGATTATGTCGACTGAAGTGCCGTCTAATTTTTTTCGGTAAATAAGCTTGTTCATTTCAGCATACGTACATTGAGGAAGGTAATTATCTAACACATTTCTTACTATTTTACATACTTCATACTAATTTAGCAATCTGTTTCACATTTTTTTTGAAGTTTGTTACTGGGACACCGTTCTCCGCTAGCAAATAAAAATATTTGCAGTCCCTCGAGTCAAACCAAGCTACACTCAGTAGTAAGGTAAACCTGATTACGACTATGACAAATCTTTCCCAAACTGAACTTGTCCGAATTACACTATGCGGCAGCTCGGCTATGAGTAGCTACGCTCTTCTAGAAAACGGAAACCAAATACAACTAGTGGTCAATCTATGCGCTGTAAACAATAAATTAGAAAATAATGGAAAGTACCACTGTTAATGAGCAATCTGTTCTGCCAGGCTAGCTGCGCTTGTAGCACGTTATTACTTTTAATCATCAACTATTTTATACGGCACGACGGATTAACATTTTGTAAGCTAGGATACAGAAAAACTGTCAATTCTTGTTACCGTTGCATATATTTTTCTCACTATAATAACTGCTGTACAACTACATATAACGGACATTTGATGAAATATTTATTCATACAACTGACCATTTTCTTTCTGTAGTACCAGCATACTGCGAGATTATGATTTAGAACCTGGCTCGCTCTCGATGACGCATTTAACAGCACACTGTTCTGGTATTGTTGACCCATAATACGAATGCATGGAATTGAGTGACTGTTGTTAATGATGATGTATTTCAGTGCATGTTCTACTCGTTTATATGATTTGAACGACCTGAAGATGGCTGTAGGACGCAACCGAAACTAGTATCCAGTTTTTAATTGTATACTACAATTTGCCGTCTAGAACACAAGAGTTTATCATAGTAAACATTTTATTCGATAAGTTACGTTAAGACTACTATCTACTTCCTGACATGTTTCAGTACTGTGTCTCTATCTACCGTCGATATAACGTACGAGGCATTGTGGGGAAGACAAACAATATCTCCAGTTATAGCCCCTTCCATCACGTTGGATTCGTTTAGGACTCGTTGTGCTCAGTGGGTGCGAAATGACTGTAATCAGGGACGAACACAGTAACGTGGCACGATAGTGCACAGTCCAAATTCTCGTCCATGACCTGGTAGCGTTTGCCATAATCTTGCACTGTGAAGCAAAGCTGCTGGTAAATATTGAGTCCCACGAGGCTAACTTCAGTATGCGACATCGTTACTACAATCGTAGCCTACACTTTTTGTTTATCTGCTCAACACAGACCGCACAACAACCTTTGCTCCCTAACATCGTTAGTTTGCCGTGAAAAATGAATAGCCGCGGAACACGAAAAAAATAGTATGTAGCACTGTTTATAATCATTTTCGAGGAACCGGTGGCAAGTTTAAATTGAATGTTGCGCCCATTTACTTCAATATCTCCTAACATTGCCTTGAGGAAGAAAACTGTTAACAATTCATGCACCATATACCTGGATTCAATCGTACAAGGAGAGAACCTAAAGGTATGGCGTTATTTCTGGGCCGAGTGGTTCTAGGCGCCTCAGTCTCGAACACCGCGACCGCTACGGTCGCAGGTTCGAATCCTGCCTCGGCATGGATGTGTGTGATGTCGTTCGGTTAGTTAGGTTTAAGTAGTTCTAAGTTCTGGGGGACTGATGACCTCAGATGTTACGTTCCATAGTGCTCAGAGTCATTTGAATCATTTGAACTTTGTTTCTGTAAACAAACCTCTGCCTTATGATCGCGTTGCTGACAATATAGGAACCTGACGTTTTTGCGAAAACGTGACTGACTCTCATAAGCCATGGAGCAATGAGCACAATATTTAACTTTGGAAGACTGATGTCTAACGGATTTTGAATTTCCCCTCGTCTTTAGGGACGGAATTATTCTTGGACCTATGCCGGATTTTACTGTCTTGTTGACTGTCATTGCCGAAAGATGTGTCGCCACCATGAAAGTTTGTCCGAAAAAACTCGCTTCCTGTACATTAGACAGCTTGATCCACTTGTTAACTCTTTTCAAAGGCATGAAAAACCGATAAACAGTCGGCCAGCGTGGGATTATTCAAGCGAATTAGATCAATACGTAGTCACGCATCTGGAGCACGAACGGTAAGGAAATCCCTAACCGCTGTATCGACGTAAGGAAGCTTACAGTCCTAGATTTCACAACTTAATTTAAATTTCCGAATGAGGCTAACGCTGCAACCTATTCCGCCAATGACTGTCCTGGTTTCTTACATGTGCTATGGCCGGCCGGTGAGGCCGAGCGGTTCTAGGCGCTTCAGTCTGGAACCGCGCGATCGCTACGGTCGCAGGTTCGAATCCTGCCTCGGGCCTGGATGTGTGTGGTGTCCGTAGGTTAGTTAGGTTTAAGTAGTTCTAAGTTCTAGGGGACTGATGACCTCAGATGTTAAGTCCCATAGTGCTTAGAGCCATTTACATGTGCTATGAAATTTATAGCCTTACTCTCAAAATATTGACTGGTACCTTATGCAATGCGCCGAGTGGAGCGGTAAGATTGATTTTCTCGTCTGCAGAGAGTCATTTTTCAAGGAGTGTCACGATGCGGCCGCGAGAGTAGGCAACGTACTGAAGTGGTAGCCGCGAGTGGCGCTGTGGTGGAGCTGGTGGCCAGGATTGCTGCTGGAGTGGGACCAGTTGCTGCACAGAGACGAATAAACGATCGAACGAACGAGTTTTGGGTGGAACCGAGAGCTCAAGCTTCGAGACAATGATCTGATGTGGTACTGGCTGACGGACGTCACTGAAGTCAGTGCGGCACAAGACCGCTTCGTGGAACGGTTGGTGTCTTTTCCCGGTCTGACGGGTAGCAGTTCCGGTGGAGGCGGATAAAAGGACTTCTGCATGTCAAGAACAGCACTATCTGAGTGGTTTTGGCAGCTAGCAGTTTCATGCTGGGACTTTTATCACTGATACAGTACACTGTGTAGAACGCGAGCGGTATATTCGTTGTGTTTACTAGCCACACATCTGTATGGATGTCCGCGATTGCTTGTTGATGACACATAGGGGCGTGGATGTGGATGCTGTATCCGAGAAGAGTTCTATTTGTTAATTACGCAATGTAAGAGTTATTAATAGTAAAAATATTAAAAGTTTTTAGTCTATACTACGCCATGAGTGTGTCTGCTGAGAACTCATATTGCTACTTGTTCTACGTGAATAATCAATTGTTTGTGTTAATGCATAAGGATTTATTTAGATATGTGTATAGATAGTGTGGTAGAGAGTAGTGTGTAACTTGTCGTGGTTGGTTTCTGGTGACCATAGTCGTATTGGGTCAATATGTAGTTGTACATTTTTATTCTAGTCAAATCTAAAAGTTGGTTTGTCATCTTATGTCTTACTGCTGAAGTTGCATCAGATATGATTTACGTCTCAGGGTCATACATTGTAAATTATTAATGTCTTTGCCAAATTGTGTATATTAGGAAACTGCTGGGTTTTATTCTCTTATTAGTGGAAGTCATGTTTTCATTGAATATCTGAAGTCATAGTAAAGAGTATATATGGCGAGAAAAGGATGTTGTTTTGGAGAAAGTGTACTTCTCTTCCATTGATGTTAAACCAAATAATTGTTCAATTGTTAAATTGGGCCGCACAACTGCCCAAACACCCTACCGCTTCAGTTGGTAGCAGAGCTTTACTGTGAACTGTGCCAGCACGGGCATTGCTTGGCAATATTAGAATATGTGTCTTCCTTTCTTGTTTGCTATTTCAGTCTGGCTGTGAGAGGCGTGCTGGGCATATCATGGCTTAGGAAGGAGCTCGCTTATGAAGTGACAGTGCGAGGAATGGTAGTGAAACAACTTAAATCACTTAATAAAAGCAGGTCTTACGGTTCAAATTGTATATCAATTAGGTTCCTTCCACAGTATGCTGATACAGGAGCCCCATAGTGAATCACATACAAACGTTCGCTAGACGAAAGATCCGTAGCCAAGGACTGGAAGGCTGCACAGGTCACATCAATATTCAACAAAGGCAATAGGAGTAATCCACTAGATTATAGGTTCATATTATTAACATCGATATACAGCAGGATTCTGAAACATGTATTGTGCTCGAATATTATGAATTACCTCGAAGGGAACGGTCTATTAACAAACAGTCAACATTGATTTAGAAAACATCGATCTTGTGAAACAGAACTAGCTCTTTACTCAAACGAAGTGTTCAGTGCTCCCAATAAAGGATTTGAAATTGATTCCGTATTTCTAGATTTCCAGAAGGCTTTTGACACCGTGCCTCACAAGTGGCTTGTAATCAAATGGTGTTGTTGTGGAGTATCGTCTCAGTTATCTGACTGGATTCGTGACTTCCATTCAGAGATGTCACAGTTCGTAGTAACTGACGAAAAGTCATCGAGTGACTTCTAGCGTTCCGCAACGTAGGGCTTGGGAGACGATTTGAACAGCCGTCTTAGGTTGTTTGTAGATGATGCTGTCGTTTATCGCCTAGCAGACTCATCAGATCAAAACAATTGCAAAACGATTTAGAAAAGATATCTGTATGGTGGGAAAATTGGTAATTGATGCTAAATAATGAAAAGTGTGAGCGCGTTCAGGTGAGTGCTAGAAGTAATCATTTAAACTATTTGCACGGAATAAATAAACCAACTCTAAATACTGTAAATTTAACTAAATATATAGGAATTACCGTTACGAGCAGCTTTAACTGAAAAAGACACACAGAAAATGTTGTGGGGATGGTGAAGCAAATACAGCGTTTTAATGGCAGAACACTTAGAAGGTGCAACGGATCAACTAAGAAGACTGCCTACAACACTCTTTTCCGTCCTCCTGTGGAGTACTGCCTTGCAGTGTAAGATCCATACCAGATAGGATAAACAGAGTACATAGAGAAAGTTCAAAGAAGGGCACCACGTTCTGTATTATCAAGGAAAGGAGGACACAGTGTCACGGATACGATACAGGATTTAGGGTGGAAATCATTAAAACAAAGGTGTTTATCGTTGTACCGGGACGCTTTCAAGAAAGTCTCATCACCAACTTTCTCCTCCGAATGTGAAAATATTTTGTTGACGCCGACCTGCGTAGGGAGAAACGATAATCTTAATGAAATAAGGGTTATCACATCTCGCACGAAAATATGCAGGTGTTCCTTTTTGCGCGCGCTTTTCTAGTTAGAAAGAATAGAGAATTAGTGAAGGAGGTTCAACGAACCCTCTGCCAGGCTCTTAAGTGTGATCTGCTGAGTATGCAAGTAGATGTAGATTGTATTGGCAAAACTATTCCGGCAGCTTCAGTAAGTTATGGGTAGGCCGGTGCAGTTGACAGACATGCATCACAACTTCGTGAGTAGCGCCGTCAGTGTTTAAGGTTGGCGCTCTTGAACTTTGAACTACAGGTGCAATTCTTGCATCGTCAATCTGATGCTTAGGTTAAAAGCCATAACTATGTGTAATAGAATTATAAACAGCCGACCAGTTGCAATGGATAAAGAAATTCTTTACCTAGGTTTCTACAAATATAAATTTGTCTTCTCCAGAAGGTAACCTAAGGGCAATGAACATCATAGCTTACTTTAGAAAAGTATGAAACTTATATTTTATTTTTTTTCCTTTATTGTAATTTTTATCACCTATACAGGCGGGCTGGCAGCAGCATAGTACGCTGCTCTTCAGCCTTAAGTGGAACAATAAACATGACAGAGAGGTGATATATACAATACAAAAAACGGCGGGCAAAAAATGGAGATACAAAAAAACAATAAACAAGAAGCCGTTCACGTTGGACGAAAAAAACACTAACACTTGGAGACACGGCGCACAAAACACGGAGAACGGTGACGGCACAGGTGAACAGTTGAGTTGTAACTGCACGAAACACAAAAACGATGCACACACACTAAACACTGATGGCGATGATCTCCGGCGCGCGAATGTTCACTGAGCGTGTACGAGTCCGGGGACCTGCCAAGAGAGGAGGTGGAGGAGGAGGAAGGGGAAATGGGAGAGGGGAGAGCAGAGATGCCATGGGCAAAGGAGAGAGAAGGAGGGAGGAAGGGGGAGGGGAAGCCCGGGGGAGAGGGGAGGAGGGACGGGGGAAAGGAAAGAGAAGGGAAGGGAAAGGGGGGGAGGGAGGGTGCCTAAAGGAAAGGACACAGGAGGTGGGGGGGAGGATCAAAGTTGATAGGAGGGGTAGATGCAGGGGAGGAGGACATCATCAGGGAGAGGGAGCTGGCGGAAGCCACCTTGGGAGAGGGTAAGGAGGGTTGAGAGATGGAGACCGGGTGGGACATGGGAATACAGGCGCGGCAGCGGGCGGGGGTGGGTGAGGATCGGGGAGACGAGCGGGTGAGAAGGGTCGAGTTTACGGTAGGTGTACAGGATCTGTATCCTTTCAAGGAAAAGGAGGAGGTGGGGGAAGGCGATGAGATCATACAGGATCCGCGTGGGAGAGGGGAGACGGATGCGATAGGCGAGGCGGAGAGCATGGCGTTCAAGGATTTGGAGGGATTTATAAAAGGGAGGGGGGGGCGGAGATCCAAGCCGGATGGGCATTACAAAGGATAAGGCGGATGAGGGATTTATAGGTGTGGAGGATGGTGGAGGGGTCCAGACCCCACGTACAGCCGGAGAGGAGCTTGAGGAGACTGAGTCGGGAGTGTGCCTTGGCTTGGATTGTCCGGAGGTGGGGAGTCCAGGAGAGGCGACGGTCGAGGGTGACGCCAAGGTACTTAAGGGTAGGATTGAGGGCAATAGGACGGCCATAGATGGTGAGATAGAAATCAAGGAGGCGGAAGGAAGGGGTTGTCATCGGCAAACTGGAGAAGGTGGACTGGGGCTGACGGCGGCGGCATGTCCGCCGTGTACAAAAGGTACAGAAGGGGAGAGAGGACGGAGCCTTGGGGCACACCGGCAGAGGGGAAAAAGGTGTAGGAATCTGAGTTATGGATGGTGACATAGGAAGGACGGCGGGAGAGAAAGGAGCCGATCAGACGGACGTAGTTAATGGGAAGGGCGAAGGTTTGGAGCTTGAAGAGGAGACCGGAATGCCATACGCGGTCATAGGCACGTTCGAGGTCCAGGGAGAGGAAGATTGCGGAGCGACGGGAATTAAGCTGTTCTGAAAGGAGATGAGTGAGGTGAAGGAGAAGGTCGTCGGAAGAGAAGGGCGGCCGAAAGCCACACTGGGTGACGGGAAGGAGGCGGTGCTGGCGTAGATGCTGGTGGATGCGGTGGGTGAGGATAGATTCCAGGACCTTGCTGAAGACCGAGGTAAGGCTCATGGGGCAGTAGGAGGAGACGGCGGACGGTGGTTTGCCGGGTTTAAGGAACATGAGGATATGGGAGGTTTTCCACAGGTTGGGGTAGTAACCGGTGGACAGGACTACATTGTAGAGCCTGGCCAGGGTGGAGAGGAAAGAGACAGGAGCTTCACGAAGGTGACGGTAGGTGACACGGTCGTGACCAGGAGCGGTGTTGCGTTTTGTGCGGAGTGTAGCAATGAGATCCTGTGTAGCAATAGGGGCATTGAGTTCCATGTGTGCAATGCTGTCCAAGTACTGGAAACCAGGAGCGAGGGGAGGGGAAGAGGTGTCCGATCGCGGATATCCGGGAAGAGGGAGTAATCGAACTGGGGATCATCAGGGATGGAAAGTACATCGGAGAGGTAGGAGGCAAAGTGATTGGCCTTACTAAGGGAGTCAGGGAAAGGGTGATCATCATGGAGAAGAGGATAGTAGGGGGAGGGTTTAGTTCCGGTAAGGCGACGGAAGGCTGACCAGAACTTGGACGAGTTGATTGGTAGGGTAGCATTTAAACGGGTGCATGTCTGTCGCCAGTCCCGGCGTTTCTTAGCCGCGAGCAAATTACGAATGTGTCGCTGGAGTTGCCGGTGGCGTCGTAGTGTGTCCGGGTCACGCGTGTGGAGGAAGGCACGGTAGAGACGACGGGATTCACGGAGGAGGAGAACGGCCTGTGGGGGTAAGGTAGGACGGTGGGGGTGGATGGCGACAGTAGGGACGTGGGCCTCCACGGCCTCAGACAAGGTGTGCTGGAGAAAGGAGGCGGCATGGGTGACATCGTCAGGGTGGTGGTAGGTGAGGGTGGAAAGGGTATCCCGGTATGCATTCCAGTTGGCTCGGGAATAGTCATGGACATACTTAGGGGGAGGTTCTGTACGAGGGTCGGGGCGAGGGCGACGACCATCTGAAACGGTGAGGAGGACAGGGAGATGGTCGCTACCAATAGGCTCCAGGACATCCACCGTTATGCGGCCAAGGAGGTTGGGGGAGGAGAGGATAACATCAGGAGTAGAGTTGGATTCGGGACGGGTGTGCTGGGGGATGGGAATGAGGTCGCCTTGAAGGGAGGAGAGGAACCGATGCCACCGCCGTAACTGGGCGGCGGAACGACTATGGATGTTGAGGTCAGCGGCGATCACGTAGGAGGAGAAGGTACGGTCAGTGTGGGAGAGGAAGTCGAAGGGAATAGGGGCGTTAGGGCGGACATAGATGGTGGCGCAGGTAACGGTAAGGCCAGGGAAGAAGAGACTAAGGATCAGGTGTTCGGTGGGGTCGGGAAGGAGAGGTTGGAGCCGAATGGGGATCTGGCGATGGTGCCCAATGGCAACTCCGCCACACGCAATTGGGAGGGGATTATCGGAGTGGTGGAGGAGGTAGGGAGAAGTGTGGACGGTGTGGTGGGGTTGGAGGAAAGTTTCATTAAGGAGGAAGGCGTCCACGCGGTGGGTGGCAAGGGTATGGAGAAAGAGGTTCTTGTTGGCGGGAAGGGAGCGGATGTTGTTGAAAAGGATACGGTGCTGTCGCGCCATGACAGGGATTTAAACGAGGGTGTCAAGACGGGAGAAGGTGAAATGGGCCTGGTTGTTAGAGTAGGTGGCGTACATTTTGAGGTGGAAAACGGATCGGGCGGCGAGGGAGATCTGTTGGAGGGTGTGTGGCGCTGAAAAGGATGTACATTCTGCAGGACAATGGTGAGGAATCGGATGATGTCCTCAGCGGTAGGGGGTGGGCGAAGGGAGCTGCTGGGAGGGGTGGGGGCGTCCAGAGGGCGGACAGGAACGGTGAGTTCAGGAGTGGTAGGTGGGGGTCGGGCCTTACACTTCTGGGAGTAGGTGGGATGAGGGAGGTTACAGGTATTACAGGAGGGGGGGGGACTGGAGATTGGGGCACTGCCGTAAAAAGTGGGCTTGCCTACAGTGAGGGCAGGTGGGGGCCTCGCGGCACTCAGATGTTGGGTGCGCATTATATCGCAAGCACCTTTGGCAGCGGAGGGATTGAGGAGGGGAATGGGAGGGGTCAACTTTATAACGCTGGTTAAAAAGGAGGGCACCCTCCTTCAGGAGACGGTCTATGGAGGGGGCGTGCTCAGAAAATCGCGCATAAGGCGGGTGGGGCCGGCGCGTTATGGATCCGGCGAACCGCACGCACCTCCAGATGGGGATGGGCCTGAAGCTCTGCCAACACCTCCGCCTCCGTGATCACTGGACTGAGCCGAGTGATCACGGCGGTGAGGGTTGGCGGGCGACGTGGAGGTTGGGGTTGGCGGGAGGGAGGTGGCGAGGGAGCAGGGGTGAGAGAGGCATGAGGGCCAAAGCGGGTGAGAGGGATATGGGAAAGGAGGTCCGTGTGGAGGGTAGGGCTGGGGGAGGAGATGAGTACCAAATCACGGCGAGGAGTGAGGAGGGAGATGGGGGCACCAGGACAATTCTGGTGAAGGAAGAGGGTGAGGTTCCGGGCTTCAAGGAGGGAGGGATCCGGACGGGAGAGGAGGTAGCGGTAGGAGGAGGGGGTAGAGGAGTAGGAGGAGGGGGCAGGGACGGGCGGGGAGACATCCATGGCATCAGGGGTGGGGGAAGGGGGACGAGGCGGAGCCTTTTTTGGAGCAGACGAGACAGGAGTGCCACTGGGGCGCTTGACGGCGGCGGAGGAGGTGTGGGGGATGGGAACAACTGGAATGTGGCGGGGAGTGGCAGGTCCCGGGGCTGGAGTCGGCGCCGGAGATGGTGACGGTGACGGTGAAGGCGAAGGCGACGGCGACGATGACGATGACGATGACGGTGGCAGTGGCGGCGGTGATGGCGAAGGTGACGGGGTGAGCTGGGCGTGGACAGTGTCCCGACGGGCCACCACCCGAGCCGGAGTGGGGGAGTGGGGGAGTGGGGGGAAAGGATCAGAACGAGGGGAGCGAGAGGAAGAAGCGGGAGAGGGGGCGACAAAGATAGAGGGGGAAGGGAGAGTGAGGAGAGGTGGGATGGAAGGAGGGGGGGTGGGACTGGGCACACCAAGGTATAGTGGTAGAGGCGGCGGAAGGGGATGTATAGACGATGGCGGTGGTGGTAGTAGTGACGGTGGTGGTGGGGGCGGACATGACGACAGGAAGAAAAAACGCACAGCACGAAAAGGAAAGGACACAAACTGGGAACAGGCGAAGACGCAGACGGACGAAGACCAGGGTCGGACGACCAGGGCGGACGGCGACGGCGACGACGGCGGCGACGGCGGCGGCGGCGACGAGCACCGGCTGGCGGCACCGGCTGGCGGCGGCGGCGGCGGCGGCGAGCACCGGCTGGCGGCGGCGAACAGACGGACGGACAGCAGGCGGCGGCGGCGGCGAACAGACGGACGGACGGACAGTAGGCAGCAGCGGAGACGGACAGCGAGCAGGCAGGCGGACGGACGGACGGACGGACAGCCACAACAGTAAGCGGCGGTCAGACGGGCAGACAGACAGACAGACAGACGAACACAATCTTCGAAAGCGGAGATTCCAACCAGAGAGTAGCCCAGGCTTTGGAATCTGGCGCCTTCGAATGAGGGGATCCAACCCTCTGATCGTGAAACTTATAAGCCAAGAATAAATTTTAAGACAAATCAGAAAACTCTTGCATTACAGAAGTATGATAACGACGACTGGTACTTACAATTTGACATTAGTAAGGACTAATGTACCATCGCCGCTTTTACAATTGTCGGCATAGATCCATGTCAAAAATAAAATATAGCCCTAGGATTAGGGTTTGTCACGTTAATATAAAATAGCTCATGGATCTTGCAGAGCTCACAACCGACTGAGTGTAATCGGCGAGTGTAGTTACTCTGAAAACAGGGCAGGTGGCGCTCGTGCCGAGAAACATGTGCCAATTGGCGTACAACGGCAACGTGTAAATTATCGGTATTAGTAACGTCCTTAGGTAGAGTAACAATAAAAAAATAAAGGAAATTAACACTCCCACTATAACAGTATGGGAGCATTGGTACAAATAATGTAGTTATACCTCAAAAAAGCAGGTGGCGCTTACGCCGAGAAACTTACGCTCAGTGGCATATACAGACAAAATATAAAAATTACATTGCTATATTAGTGAAGCCGACAAATGGTATACATGTCAGAACTTTAAAATGGACAGTAATGGCTCTTGTTAAGAAAGAATTACGAACACTGTAAACGATCCTGTTAATACACATTCACAGGAAAAACAAAATTTTAGAGCCAGGCAAAATCACACAAGGGCCGATGTAGTAGTAAACATGCATCGTGACAAAACCACCATTACATAAGGGGTAGTGAGCTTAAAGCACTGAAGGTGCATCATAGCTTCCTGAGGAAATAAACCATTGAGGGTACCAGCGTTAATGTTATACCGTAAACAGAACAGGTTTAAAGCCGTCGAAAAATTGTCTACAGCAAGGTTCAACTGGTCGTTCAGTATATTACCGTCCTTGAGCTCACGATGTTTGAAAATTTGTAACTCTTCCCACAGATCTAATCTACGCCCTTTGTCTTCTCTGTGTAGGATAACAGTGTCTTCTAAATGTTTTGGCGTATGACTGGCTATCAGGAGCTGTTCAGCAAAAGTTGAATTGTGTATATTCGCTCCTTTTTTACCTAATAGGATTTCTTTATATATTGTTTTCACAGCTATGCCTGTTTGACCAATATAGTATGAAGGACAGTTGTTACAGGTTAGTTTGCAAACCACTGAATTGGAAAACCAATCGCCGGCGATCTCTACTGAATGTACAAGATTTCCCTTTAAACTGTTATCTGTTGAGAAGTAGACGCTACAGTTATATTTTTTCATTAGAAGACACTTTATCCTATATGATATATTGTCCAAGATAGGAATAGAATTAAATTTATTAGCTTATTTGCTATCAGTGGGGAGGTTGTTGCTCAAAGTCGAACAGTTTTGGGAAGATTTCTTACTGAACACGTAATAAATCATATTCTGATTGTACCCATTATTAACCACAATCGCTTTGATGACATTCAATTCTTTTTGTTGATCGGTAGGTGATAAAGGAGTAGTTACCAAACGGTGAATGGCAGAATGAAAAAACGCCAGTTTATGAGCTTTTGGATGAGTTGAGTCAGCAGGGATGACATTATCTGAATACGTTTCCTTACGGAAAATGTTGAAATTGAAAGAACTATACTGTATAGAAATGGTTAAATCAAGGATGTTAAGTTCACCTTTTTCCTTCTGAAGTTTCTTTGTGAAGGAAATTTTTTCATGTAAACCATTGATAGTATTGAAGAGAAGCTCTAACTCATGATCAGTACCGTCAAAAGCAATGATAATGTCAACATAACGTGCATAATAACGGATTTTGTGGCGTAATTCTGAATTTGAATTGAAGAGCGTTATTTCCAGAGCGTTGATGAAAACATCTGCCAAAACACCAGCGAGGGGACTACCCATTGCTCAACTATCTGGTTGTATATACATTTTCCCATTGAACGTGAAGTAATTGTATTTCAAAACGACTTTAAGCAAACTAATCAGTTCTGCAATTTGAATTTCACTTAGTTTTTTATGTTTCAGTAGATTCTTTTTTACAAGGTCTATGGTTACATCGACAGGGACATTTGTATAAAGACTGACGATGTCAAAGGAAACCAGTCTAGTGTCAGGTGTACATCTTACAGTTTGAATATTGTTGATCAATTCCTCGCTGTATTTCACCAAAAAATTATATTCAAATACGAAAACATCTTTAATTTTAAAATGGAGGCGCCTAGTGAATGTGTGATGTGGGCTACCTATTCCATTCACTACAGGACGAATCGGGTGATTTTGTTTGTGCAGTTAAACTGACTTCTGAGCACGGGTGGTTTCGGGTTCATATTTATAAGCCATTTCTTTTGGAAGTTATTGAACAAGCTGACAGAACTAGCTAAAGTACGCCGGATTTCTTTTTGCAATTCCGCGATTGGATCTACGGTAACCTCAGCGATGACATTGTCCTCAAACAACTTTACCGTCTATTCAATATATTCCTTTTTATAAGCCACGACAGAAGTGTTCCCTTTGTCACTCTTAGTGACTAAGGCGTCGTGTTCTCTCAGTTTACGTTCGCCTTGGAGAAATTCAGATTGCTTCTAGCGCATAGGCCATTCCTGTTAGAGACTGACAATCAGACCCAAGGTTCGATACTAGTGGAGTGAGACACATGGGCCGAATTTCCAGATGAGCGACAGATGTTTTAGCATTTGTGTGTTCTGCCTGTTCACGTCTCTCTGTATTTGAATACACATGCCTATACCAGTTTGTTTGGCGCTTCAGTGTCTAATACTTAGACAAGTAAGAGCCACTCCCCTGTGCTAGGTGTCTGTAGCTGTTCGTCTGAGTAGTTTGCTTGTGTTGTAGACAATTTCTTCGGTATGTTATTTGCGTCCTAGATGCATCCATACATGTTTTTTTCTTGTCTTGGGAATATCTTTCGTGCATTATTGCGTCACCGAGTTTTTCTTCCGTGTGTTATTTGCGTCACAGAAACTTCTTCTGCGTGTGCGCTCCGTCACAGCCGTCGTCGCCACAGTCGCCGACTTCATCGATCCATCACGCATCAAACGCCATCTTGCTGTCGCCGCTGCCGTCGACGCCGCCACCTCCATCTGTTTATCGCCGCCCAATCACCACTGACACAGCTGCTTCGATCCCTGTCACATCGGAGACATTCTCATTCTGCCCAACTCCACCAGAGCTCGTCACCATCGTTCCAGCGCCGCTTCGGCGTCTCCTCAGCCCAGTCTACGCCACTCGTGAAAGACTGATATCATGGATCATCCCACAATAACTATTATCTGTACCTCTCTCTCTCCTGCTCCCAGACACTACATCGAGCATGTCTTCTAAGCCACCTCCGTACATCTATCCTCTCTTACCTGAAGAATCCGCTCCAATCACAGCAGTAACACATGTATCTCTCTCTATCATGAGCTTCCCATATTGCTTAAATTTCAGCCACAATTCATCAGCCACGACATCCACCTCTACTACAAGTGTAACAGCCTGCAGAGCTGCAGTTGCCTCATTAGAAGCATCACAAGATGTTTAGGGACACTAACACGGTAGCTCAATGGGTTCTGTCTGAGGGTTAGATGCGCTCTGTAATAAGCATGCGAGTGAGCGGATCAACGTCGAACTTTGTAACACGCTCGGGGAGGGGGGGATCCCTTGAACTGTTTGTCGTGCCCTGTCCACACCACGTACCTGATACTCCCGCGGCGGTCATATTGCTGTGCTCCACACTGCTGCTGGCTTGCCTGAAATTATGTATCTAAATATGCAAGCGGGTTTAGGGGAGCCACTCAACATTAAACATAACACGGTCCTACGTCCGGTGTGAACAACCATATTCTGAGACGATAAGAAAATTGCAGGTTGCAGGTTGCAGTGTTTACATTCTAAGTCATAAGTGTTTATCCCAATTAACATTCTTGATGATTATCTATCCACAATATCACTTGGACGAGCGTACGCGTAACCGACGCCACGCGGGTGATTGTTGGTGATGCGGAAGCCGAATGATTGAACGGAAGTTCTTACGCTCGTCACGCATACACAGATATTTGGTACCAGTCCTCCTTGACAGTAGTAATAATATAACAATGTTAACAAAGTTAAATTTTCAGTTCTCAGTTCTCACTTGTGCGAACATCCCTGTAACCGTCGCGGCGCGGCTGATTCTCTTGGCCATAAATGCCTTTTTTGCCATAGCGAGTCTGCTTTTGATGTCCTCCTTGCTCCATCCGTCATTGGTTATTTTACTGCCTAGGTAGCAGAATTCCTTAACTTCATTGACTTCGTGACCATCAATCCTGATGTTAAGTTTCTCGCTGTTCTCATTTCTACTACTTCTCATTACCTTCGTCTTTCTCCGATTTACTCTCAAACCATACTGTGTACTCATTACACTGTTCATTCCGTTCAGCAGATCATTTAATTTTTCTTCACTTTCACTCAGAGTAGCAATGTCATCAGCGAATCGTATCATTGATATCCTTTCACCCTGTATTTTAATTCCACTCCTGAACCTTTCTTTTATTTCCATCATTGCTTCCTCGATGTACAGATTGAAGAGTAGGGGCGAAAGGCTACAGCCTTGTCTTACACCCTTCTTAATACGAGCACTTCGTTCCTGATCGTCCACTCTTATTATTCCCTCTTGGTTGTTGTACATATTGCATATGACCCGTCTCTCCCTATAGCTTACCCCTACTTTTTTCAGAATCTCGAACAGCTTGCACCATTTTATATTGTCGAACGCTTTTTCCAGGTCGACAAATCCTATGAAAGTGTCTTGATTTTTCTTTAGCCTTGCTTCCATTATTAGCCGTAACGTCAGAATTGCCTCTCTCGTCCCTTTACTTTTCCTAAAGCCAAACTGATCGTCACCTAGCGCATTCTCAATTTTCTTTTCCATTCTTCTGTATATTATTCTTGTAAGCAGCTTCGATGCATGAGCTGTTAAGCTCCCAATTGTCAGCTCTTGCCGTCTTCGGAATTGTGTGGATGATGCTTTTCCGAAAGTCAGATGGTATGTCGCCAGACTCATATATTCTACACACCAACGTGAATAGTCGTTTTGTTGCCACTTCCCCCAATGATTTTAGAAATTCTGATGGAATGTTATCTATCCCTTCTGCCTTATTTGACCGTAAGTCCTCCAAAGCTCTCTTAAATTCCGATTCTAATAGTGGACCCCCTATCTCTTCTAAATCGACTCCTGTTTCTTCTTCTATCACATCAGACAAATCTTCACCCTCATAGAGGCTTTCAATGTATTCTTTCCACCTATCTGCTCTCTCCTCTGCATTTAACAGTGGAATTCCCGTTGCACTCTTAATGTTACCACCGTTGCTTTTAATGTCACCAAAGGTTGTTTTGACTTTCCTGTCAAGAAGTGATAACGTCTGTGATTAGTAATCACAGTGGTATCGAAACCCACCACCGCTTGAATGATTAATAATCAGCATTGTCGGCCGAAGACTTTCGGCATAAGAGGTCTCCCTCATTCTGCCAAGAGCCTTATCAAACGGGGCGGAGGAGCAGACAGAGGTTGAGGGCACTCGCCTGTCCTTGGGGTGGAAACTGCCCCTATAGGCGAAAGAATCAGCAATGTATAGGGATGCAGAAGGCAATGGAAACCACAGCATTAGAAACACATGAGGTGTATCCACAGGACACGTAACCTATAAATGAAAAAGTGTCATGATGATCTCTCCATTGGCAAAAGATTACGGTACAGTTCCCATTGGAAATTCTGGGAGGAGACTGCTAAAGGAGATGCACCCATGAAAGAAAGATTAAATAACCAGCGAAAGAATAAGGTTCTACGGGATGTGGAATGTCAGAATCTTGGACGTGGTAGGGAAGCTAGAATATCTGTGAAGTATGTTTTTGGATAAGGTCCGCCTTAAGCAAAACACATTTTTTGTGTTTTAACCCAAACATGTTTCACTGCAGTTGCAGTATCTTCACTGGGCTTTTATTTTCCATCCGTTATAGATAAAGAGTGTTCTTTGCTATTTGTATACATGTAGCTATTAGTTTTTAAATGGTAATTACAGATATTTAAAAAAAACATAAATTACGAATTCATACCTTTTTACCACGTGGTGTGGTTTTTCTCATGTGTTGTGTTTCTACAGTGACCGTTTTTTTGCACATTTTATCATCTGCAACCACTACCTTAAAGAAGACAAATTGTTTAAGCCAAAAATACGATTTGAAAAACTTTTCATTTCTGTGTCTGAAATTATTTAATTCTATGTGTGTGTCTATTTACATAATGTTTCACTTGCGTTTTCCTTTTAATCATTTTCATCACTGTTGAACAGTATATATTGAGTTGTCACCGTCACTGTCACTGTAATTGTTTCACTGCTTTACCAACTGTAAAAACAAACAAGGCTGGCAGTGGAACAATTGAAGGTGTGTCCACAGCATAGGCAACATACTCAAAAAAACAAGGGGTAAAAATATCCAACGGGACAGACAACTCAACACAGAGAAAACTAAGGACAACCAACACAAGCACAGACAAACACAACACATCTGGTATTTACCAACTAACATGCCAGGCCTGCAAAGCAGTTTATACAGGACAGACAAGCAGAAACTTTAATACCAGATACAAAAAACACAGAAGAGCATTAAAAAGTAACAGCTGTCATTCCACATTTGCTGAACACCTCATGGACATAAAACATAACCCAACAAACATCAGTACAGAGTTGAAAATTCTCAAATGCAGCAACAGCCCCCCACAAAAACTAATAATTGAAGAAAATTATCAGATACAAAAAGCCATAGTGCATGGCAAACAAGTGATAAATGAATACACAGCTCTCTGCAATGGCATTCTGTTCTTTTCCCTCAAGGAATTATCAGACAAGACCAACCAACAGAGCACTCACCCCCCCCCCCCTCGCCACCATCCCACCTTCTCCACACACACACACACACACACACAAATCCCTAAACCTAATGCCACCCTCTCTCTCTCTCTCTCTCTCCTCTTCATCCCCCTCTCTCTTTCTCTCTCTCTCTCTCTCTCCCCTCCTTTTCACACACACACACACACACACACACACAAAGGAAAAAAGAATCACTAAAACCTCTGAAAGATTCAAAACAACCTCCAGGAACACCTTCAACTGTTCCACTGTCAGCCATCTTGTTTTTACACCTTCAATTGTTCCACTGCCAGCCTCGTTTGTTTTTACAGTTGGTAAAGCAGTGAAACAGTTACAGTGCCAGTGACGGTGACAACTCAATATATACTGTGCAACAGTGATGAAGATGATTAAAAGGAAAACGTAAGTGAAACATTATGTAAATAGACACACACAGAATTAAATAATTTCAGACAAATAAATAAAAAGTTTTTCAAATCGTATTTTTGACTTAAACAATTTGTCTACTTCAAGGTATTAGTGGTTGCAGATGATAAACTGTAAAAAAAAAAAAAAAAACGATCACTGTAGAAACACAACACATCAGAAAAACCACACCATGTGGTGAAAAGGTATGAATTCGTAATTAATGTGTTTTTTCAAATATCTGTAATTACGATTTAAAAACTAATAGATACATGTATACAAACAGCAAAGAACACTCTTTATCTTCAACAGATGGAAAATAAAAGCCCACTGAAGATGGTGCAACTGCAGTGAAACATGTTTGGGTTAATAAACAAAAAAATGTGTTTTGCTAAAGGTGGGCCCTATCCAAAAACATATATATATTGTTAAAGCAAACACGGAAGAAAAGAGCTTCAACCCGAAGATGAATAAATCTGTAAAGATTCAATCTAGATATAGCGGGGGTCAGTGAAGTGAAATAGAGAGATGACGAGGATTTCTGGTCGGAAGGGTACAGGGTAATATCAACAGCAGCAGAAAATGGTATAACGGGAATAGGATTCGTTATGTACAGGAAGGTAGGGCAGAAAGTGTGTTACTGGTGATTGGATTGTTTTTGTTAGAATCGGCAGCAAACCAACAGACGATACATGCCGACGTCGCAAAATGAACATGAAGGGATACATAAAGTATATGAGAATACTGAAAGTGTAATAGAGTACGTAAAAGGAGATGAAAACCTAATAGTCATGGGGGACTGGAAAGAAGTTGTAGGTGAAGGATTAGAAGAAAAGGTTAGAGGAGAATAGGGGCTTGGGATGAGGAATGACAGAGGAAATGACTAATTGAATAATATACTACATCTCAGCTAGTAATAGTGAATATTCTGTTCAAAAATCACTAGAGGATGAGGTATGCTTGGAAAAGGCCGGGTGATACGGGAGGATTTCAGTTAGACGACATAATGGTCAGACAGAGATTCCGAAATCACAATGTAGTGAGGAAGAGTAGGCTGAAGTTTAAGAGATTAGTCAAGAAGAATTAATACGCATAGAACTGGACTACAGAAGTAATAAGGAATGACAAGATACGCTTGATATTCTCAAAGGTTATAGATCCAGCAATAAGGAATAGCTCAGCAGGCAGTACATTTTAAGAGTAAGGGACATGTCTGAAAAGGACAATTACAGAAGTTGGAATGAACGTATGTACAAAGAAGATAGCAATGAAGAAACCATGGGTAACCGAAGAAATACTTCAGTTGATCGATGAAAGAAGGAAGGACAAAATTGTTCAGGGAAATTCAGGAATACAGAAATACGAGTCACTCAGGAGTGAAATAATTAGGAAATGCAAGGAAGCTAAGACGAAAGGACTGCATGAAAAATGTTAAGAAATCGAAAAAGAAATGATCGTCGGAAGGAACGATTCAGCGTATGGAAAAGACAAAATAACCTTCTCTGAAATTAAAAGCAAGGGTGGTGTAAGTAAGCTGTCTAGGTTTTTATATTGAGAACGCCACGTAGCGCTCTGTATGAAAATCACTGGCTGTGCTGTGTGCAGTCTGTGGCTGGTTGGCATTGTTGTTGGAATATTCGCCATTGTAGTGGGCAGTTGGCTGGTAACAGAACGTAGCGTTGCGCAGTTGGAGGTGAGCCGCCAGCAGTGGTGGATGTGGGAAAGTGAGATGGCGGATTTTTGAGAGCGCATGATCTGGACGTGTGTCCATCAGAAACAGTAAATTTGTAAGAATAGATGATATGAACTGCTATATATTATGAACTTTGAACACTGTTAAGGTAAATACATTGTTTGTTCTCTATCGAAACCTTTCATTTGCTAACTATGCCTATCAGTAGTTAGTGCCTTCGGTAGTTCGAATCTTTTATTTAGATGGCAGTAGTTGCGCTCGCTGTATTGTGGTAGCTTGAGTAACGAAGATTTTTGTGAGGTAAGTGATTTGTGAAAGGTATAGTTTAATGTTAGTCAGGGCCATTCTTTTGTAGGGATTATTGAAAGTCAGATTGCGTTGTGCTAAAAATATTGTGTGTCATTTTAGTGTTGATCAGAATAGGTAAAGAGCGAAATGCGAAATGTCTGAGTACGTTCAGTTCTGCTCAGCTGTTTGGAAATCAAATAATGTAAGACGTTTACCAGCACAGTAATTCAATAATTTTTCTAAGGGGACGTTTCAGTGGTAACATTAAGAGTGCAACGGGAATTCCACTGTTAAATGCAGAGGAGTACACTGAAGGCCTCTATGAGGGGGAAGGTTTGTCTGATGTGGTAGAAGAAAAAATAGACGTCAAATTAGAGTATTCCTGTTGTGTGTATAATGTATAAGTCTGATGATATACCATTTGACTGTCGGAAAAATATCATTCACAAAATTCCGAAGATTGGAAGGCCTGACAAGTGCGAGAATTATCATATAATCAGCTTAACAGCTCATGCATCCAAGTTGCTGACAGGAACAATATACAGAACAGTGTAAAAGGGAACTGAGTATATGTTAGATGACGATCAGTTTGGCTTTAGGAAAGGTTAAGTCGCCATAGTACCAAATCTGATGTTGCAGTTGATAATGGAAGCAACACTAAAGAAAAATCAATACACGTTGATAGGGTCTTCGACATGGAAATAGCGTTCGATAATGTGAAATGGTGCAAGATGTTCGAAATTCTCAGAGAAATGGGAGTAAGCTATAGGGAGAGACAGATAATGGGCATGGGTATTCAAATACAGATATATGTAAACAGGCTGAATACGGCTCTGCTGTCGGTAAAGCCAATTTAATACAAGTGTCTGGGGCAGCTGTTAGCTCGGTTACTGCTGCTATAGTGGTAAGTTATCAAGATTTAAGTGTTTGAACGTGGTGTCATAGTCGGTTCACAAGCGATGGGACACAGCGTCTCCGAGGTAACGATGAAGTGGGGATATTCCCATACGACCGTTTCTCGAGTAGACCGTGAATATCAGGAATCCGGTAAAACATCAAATCTCCAACATCGCTGCGGCCGGAAATGGATCCTGCAAGAACGGGACCAATGACAACTGTTTTGTATAGGCTGTCATGACTGCTGAAACAGTGCTCTTGAAACATTCAGTAAGTTGCCTATCTTGGTTACTGATGCTCCAGGTAATCGGTCCCCCACAATTTGCCCTCTTTGGAACTATGTTAGGTCTTTCATTTCACGTCGATCTCGAGCTCTGAATGCAAATACGAATTGTGCACTACTGGTGAACAGCCTGCAGTGATGCCTAGTCCATACTGAACACGCACAGCCCAGCACGAGTCGTGACTTCCGTGCATTGTTGGCCATGAAACACAATCATCCCAATACTACCACTGTTCACATAATTCAGCCTATCCGCTCTATACTTGGAAAAGATCTGGAGAGCCGGGAAAATTCCCGCTGGATTACATTATGTTCAGAGATTCCGAAATCGGATATTGAATTGTATGGCGAACCCTGGACCAGACATGATTTACTGTCACAATTTAGTAATGAGGAAGAACTGACTGAAGTTGAAGAGAATCGGGCAGAAGGATCAGTGAGGAAGGAACTGGAACACTGGAGTGCTGAATTACGATGGTGGGCGTTTTAAGTTTGCTAAAGATGAGTATACCGCGATAAACTATAGGGTAGGTAACTCAGCTGAAGAGGAGTGGACTTCTCTAAAATGTCTAATCACAGATTTGGAAAGACAAACATAAATACTAGGAAGGTAACCGCGAAAAAACCTTGGTTAACAGAATAAATACCTCACCTGATAGACCAAAGAAGGAAGTACAAAAACGCTGAGGAAGAGATAGGAACGAAGTTATATAAAACATGAAGTAAATAGGAGGTGTAGGGCAGCCAAGGCGAAATGGCTGCAGGAAAAATATGAAGCAAACAGTAAAAGGAATTATCGCCGGAAGGAGTGACTCAGGATGGAGAACATTTTTAATCTTTTAAAGCAAATGGAGCATTGCACTACATTGAAACCGCTCGCCGTAAAATAGTTTCAGACTAGGAATGGTTCCACTCTAGGATACATCCGACGACGGCAGTGAGAAACAACCATATGGACCAAACGGGAAAATTCTCGCACACTGATCGCACACGCGTAACTTCTTATAGTCCACGCCACATGATAAATGGTACGTTATTGTCTCGTTAATTCTCTATTAATATTTATGCCTTTTGTTTATTGCTTGTTTCTGTCGGCATTGTTATTAAAACAGCAGAGGTTTGTTTTCCCATTTTAAATGATAACGCAATATTTCATAGCACGAATAAAAGTTACTCTTTCTTTGAAATAGGTGTATTTAAGGAAGAATTTTACTACTATTACTATGGCTAATTGATATTTCTGTTTCTTTTTACCCGGTAATTAGTAAAACATAAAAACACTTGTTATTACCGAGACAAAACAAACACCTAAATACACCGTTTATTAGGAACCAAACTACCAGCATCGGTTTTTCCCATCCCTAGCCTTGAGCCGCTAGAAGTGCAGCCGTGTGCAGCAGACCGGGCTTTTCTTGGCGCGTAGAGAGCCGCCGTGTCTCGCCCCTTTGGGACCGTCCCCACCTGTTAATTGCTTCCGTCATTCGCCCGACGCTCCCGTGCCGTATCGACAGCTCTCCCCAGTGCTACAGTCGACAAACGAAACTAATAAGGACCACGAGGGCCGACGCTCGCGCAGGGGCGAAGTTCCACCACTTCTGACGTCACTTCCTTTCCGTCATAAACAACGCAGTTACAAGTTGCTCTCTCTATTGTACACTCCTGTGCGAAACTTGAGAACGAAACTAATTTTCCCATGCTATTTTACTTCCAAGTATCACAACTCAATGAAAATTGAACCATACATAGAAAGAACTACTACAGTTAGTACGGAAGGTAACTAACTGAAATACGCAATGTGACGAACAAAAAAACATTTTTATTCAAAGATAATAGTTACAGTGAAGTCACAGCGATTCATGATGGTCCCTGTATATTAAAAATGGCAGGACACGTTTCTTAATAGGCCAGTGCGCGCTCTGCAACGTGCTCCCATGCTGGCCACAAGGTTGTTGAAGGCTGTTGGAGTTCTTTTGGAAGGTTGCCCCACTCCTCATCAAACTCGGTTGACACCTGCAGGATTGTTCTTGGTGCATGTGAACGAGCTATGATATGTCGCCACAAAGCATCCCACACGTGCCCGATGTGATTTGAGTCGAGGGACCGTGCCGACCGGCTTATTCGCCAAATATCCTCTCGTTCAAAGAGCTCTTCCACCTGCGCTGTCCGATACGGTCGCTTATTGTCGTCCACAAAAATGCAATCGGGGCCGAGTACAGCGCTAAAAAGACGCACGTGGGGAAAGATTACAGTGTTACAGTAACGGTGACGGTAAGTATACAGTGTTCAAAGAAGGTCGGAAAGCACATCCAGCACTATGCCTCCCAACATCGTAACACCTGGACTACCCGTACTATCATTTTCGATACTGCTGGACGTACATTAATATGGCGAGAATTGGGAACAGGTAACATATCTAAGGAATATTGTTGAACAGCTTACGTCAGGAGAGGATACAACGTCTTTATAACACCTTTACCAACCAAATCAGTGCATGGATCCGGAGAGGGGTGTAATGTTGCTATTCACAATATACATAAATGACCGTGTGGATAACATCCGAAGTTCACTGAGGCTTTTTGCGGATGATGCTGTAGTTTATCGAGAGGTTGTAACAATGGAACATTGTTCTGAAATGCAGGAGGATCTTCAACGAATTGACTCATGGTGCAGAGAATGGCAATTGAATCTCAATGTAGACAAGGAAGGATCCTTTATCATTTAGATAGAATATAACAGGTCAGCAAATGGAAGCAGTTAATTCCATAAATTATCTAGGAGTAGGCATTAGGAGTGATTTAAAATGGAATGATGATATAAAGTTGATCGTCGGTAAAGCAGATGCCAGACTGAGATTCATCGGAAGAATTCTAAGGAAATGCAATCCGAAAACAAAGGAAGTAGGTTACAGTACACTTGTTCGCCCACTGCTTGAATATTGCTCACCGGTGTTTGATCCGTGCCAGATAGGGTTGATAGAAGAGATAGAGCAGATCCAACGGAGAGCAACGCGCTTCGTTACAGGATCATTTAGTAATCGCGAAAGCGTTATGGAGATGATAGATAAACTCCAGAGGAAGACTCTGCGGGAGAGACGCTCAGTAGCTCGGTACGGGCTTTTGTTAAAGTTTCGAAAACGTACCTTCACCGAGGAGTCAAGAAGTATATTGCTCCCTCCTACGTATATCTCGCAAAGAGACCATGAAGATAAAATCAGAGAGATTAGAACCCACACAGAGGCATACCGACAATCTTTCTTTCCACGAACAATACGAGACTGGAGTAGAAGGGAGAACCGATAGAGGTACTCAAAGTACCTTCCGCCACACACCGTCAGGTGGCTTGCGGTGTATGGATGTAGATATAGATAGATAGAATGTGATACTGGTAAGTTGGAACATACTGTCCAGTTCTTTATAAATCTGACTCAAATTTTTAAATACGCGTTCCCTAAACCAGTCAAGTTTCGTTTTCACTTCCTTTCCTGGGTACCTCACTTTGTTTTTCAGGCTATGGTTTCAGACTTATGTTCTTCCCACATTCGATTTTGATGCCCCTACATTTGCCAAGTGGTAAAATTGTTCCATGATTGCTGAGAGTTCGTCGTTGGCTCCTACTACAGGCGAGGTTTCTAAATGTCATTCGTCCTTTATTATAGATACAATAAATAATTCTAGTTTTTTCGTTACTCAAGACATGGCTTGAACATCTGTTCTATTCCAAAGCACATTACTCAAAGAAGGGAGTGTATAAATACGCAGCACAAAACATAGTAACTCCTAGGAGATACCAGGCCTTTGGCCTTCATAACCGCTGCTATATGGGGAGAGTGTAAACAAGTTTCTTACACTGTGTCATATTAGATTGAAGACATTCACTGATGATTGCATCCTGTGGAGCTGCTTAATTGAGAGGAAGTCAATTGCTACGTTTTGTGCACTGTTCTAAATAACAGCAGATACTTTCGTTGAGATTATGGTCAGGTGATTTACAGTGCCAATCGACGTGCAATACCAGGGAGTTCCTCGAACCATGAACCTATACCCAGCCCAAAGACATGGATGTTGTCATCTAGGGAAATGGCCTGTCCATAACTCATTGCCTGCCGGAGTGGCCGAGCGGTTCTAGGCGCTACAGTCTGGAACTGCGCGACCGCTACGGTAGCAGGTTCGAATCCTGCCTCGGGCATGGATGTCTGTGATGTCCTTAGGTTAGTTAGGTTTAAGTAGTTCTAAGTTCTAGGGGACTGATGACCTCAGAAGTTAAGTCCCATAGTGCTCAGAGCCATTTTTTTTAACCATAAAGTATTCGTCATGAATCTGTAGAAGAAACAAAACTGTTTGGTCACCGACAGTGTTGAAACAAACATTATTCATGTCCACGACAACCTGAATGAGCGATCGCAAGTCACTGTAAGAATATTAGCCACGAAACATCACAAAAACATATTTAACCAGGACTACAACGGGTTGAACGCTTCATTTTGCCTTGTACCGCGTGAAAAAGAGGAAAAGTCGTGACTCTTCGGACTGCACTAAACTTACCAGTTTACGTCCCGTTTTGTCCAATGGAAACAAACAACTTTTTGTGTGCTGCTGAGAGCAACGACCTTTTGCAAGGTGTCTGACTCCAGCTGTCCATTGTATGCAGTTCCCTTCTCATCGTACATCCACAAACTGGTTGAGACGGACCTGTATCCACTGACAGCAGCAGCTCGTGTCAGTTTCGAGAACGATTGTCGTTGACGGGGCGTTACGCTTCTCTTTGCTCTCTGTCGGTTAGGGTCGTTTTACGACCCCTTAAGTCATGTAGCATGGTGGTAAAGCATTTCTTGTGGATACGTTTCATCGATACACCAACAAGTCTGGAAACTTCAGATATAGTGGGCGGATCCAAACACGTCAGCCCCTTTCTGCCATTCTGTCACGTCTCCAAGTCTATCTGCCTTACAGCGCTGATCCCATACAGCCTACTGGCACATAGAGACAGCTTCACTGCTATGACTTGCCGCAACGGTAGAGGGACACCTGAACCAGGTCTGCAGAATCTACAACGCTCCGGAGCATCACTCACAATTGTAGACATAGCATTTAGTCATAATTTTGACCGCAAGAATCGTCAGGAACTATGAAGAGTATCAGCAAGAGAACTCATTTTCAGCAGCGTCGAATTTGCGATGAACTGTGGTTTTAAGACTTGGAAAACAGGACAACACATCCAATATTATAACCATTATCACTCTGTGTGTGTATATTAAACACTAATCACAGTGCTTAAGCAATTAATTTTAGTCAATAGTGCGTTAATATTAATGAGTTGCACCTAAATATTCACTTTATTTAAATAATATTAAATCCCAGTCGTTGTCTCAGTTTAATCTTTTTAACTTTCAGTTAATTATTTCACTGTTGCTGTCAGTGTATATATCATGGTTTGATTTTCCTTTTTTTAATCTTTGACGTTTTATTTCCACTATTAAAGAATGCATTAAGGAACTTGAACGTCATACGCGGCTAAGACAGACTGTAAAATCGGCATTAGCGGAACATCATGAGAACTGTGGCTCTGACATTGTTTTTAATAACGTACGTGTGCTGGCTAAGGAAAGACACATTTGTAGAAGAACGGTCCGAGAAGTGGTTGAAATTTCCAGAAATGCATCTAATTTCAATAGAGGACTTCTATAGGCCGGCCGGAGTGGCCGAGCGGTTCTAGGCGGTACAGTCTGGAACCGCGAGACCGCTACGGTCGCAGTTTCGAATGCTGCCTCGGGCATGGATGTGCGTGATGTCCTAAGGTTAGTTAGGTTCAAATGGTCCAAATGGCTCTGAGCACTATGGGACTTAACTTCTGAGGTCATCTGTCCCCTAGAACTTAGAACTACTGAAACCTAACTAACCTAAGGACATCACACACTTCCATGCCCGAGGCAGGATTCGAACCTGCGACCGTAGCGGTCTCGCGGTTCCAGACTGTAGCGCCTAGAACCGCTCGGCCACTCTGGCCGGCGGTTAGTTAGGTTTAAGTAGTTCTAAGTTCTAGGGGACTGATGACGTCAGAAATTAAGTCCCATAGTGCTCAGAGGTTTCAAATTGAAAAGTACGAACGCTGTGGAACGGTCTTCCCAATTCCGCATAGCAGGAGTGCTGCTAGCATGTCACTTCCATTGGCACTTCGCCGAGATCATAGCATCTGTCTTATTTAGATTTATACGATGTCGCCGTAATTCAAAGATTTCACTGTCCTCTGAGTGGTATCAGTTTTAGTATTTTCGAGATGAATATAAATTGAACATGCTCTAAAGTTTTTGAGGCGTAATTTGTTGGCGTGACATTTTGTGTCGGAAAAGGAATGGCGTTCATATCAGTGCGTTATCCCGTAGACATTAAAGTCGCGGACGCCATAGTTCTTACATTTTGCGCCAGGAGCGCTGCTGTCATGTCAATTGGAACAGTGGCCCTTGAGGTTAACTGAATATGTGAATCGGACCTGTAGTTCAACAGTGCTTACGTTGCCTGGTCTAATCCACCATCCAGTTGCTCACACTTGTCCTCCTATGTATCCGTGCTGACATCGTTATCACTGATTTCACTATCTCGAGTGTCCGACGCCGAGCGCTTCGGATAACCTGCAGGTGGCGGCTCGGCTACGCGTGCACGCAGCTGGACTGGCCTTCTCCAGCGGAGGCCTGCGACACGGCTTATCTGCGGCGCCAGCTGGCGCCAGCTTTTTAGCAGTCAGCTGCCGTTGGCGGCGCCAGCTAATCCACGCTGCCAACCGCCAGGCACCCGGCGCCAGCGTACCGCGTCCACCCTAATATCAGGGACGCCGCCTGACAGCTCTGCAGCCGGCAACCGCTTGTTAACGCCAGGAGACGCTTAACAGTTGGCAGGCAGGTAGCGGGGAGGACTGTCACGGATTGCTAGCCAATTAGAAAGTAGAGACAGGATCCACTGCAGATTTCACTCTATTCTTCTCCAGTAAAGATTCTCACTCTCTCTCTCTCTCTCTCAGCCAGCCGATGTGGCCGAGCGGTTCTAGGCGCTTCAGTCTGGAACCGCGAGACCGCTACGGTCGCAGGTTCGAATCCTGCCTCGGGCATGGATGTGTGTGATGTCCTTAGGTAAGTTAGGTTTAAGTAGTTCAATCCTTCATTGAGATTGCCACAGTCTCTATTTCAGGATGCCATCAACGGCAATGGCATCCTGAAATAGAGACTGTGGCAATCTCAATGAAGGAGAACAAAAGCATAAACGAGCCAGTCCAGGAAAACAAGATAACTAGCTCTAGTGAACCACCCACAATAAATCCTGTCGTGAGGTTGCCACCCATCGACCCAGTCAGAGTCTATCCAAACCTGGAATTTACTATGCAACTTGCAAGATTGGAGCAGCCGACTACCCTGACCACTGCCTTAAGACACGTGGTCCGGGTGGGACATGAGTACGGTAGGAGAGTCACCTTCTCGGTAATGGAGGCCGTAGACGGAATCCAACTAAAGTCAGTGAATCTCCCCACCGACTACGGAGCCCTGCGGGACTTACTCAAGAAAGTTTTTGAAAGACGTGGTGAAAAATTTGACTTGAATGATATATATGAACAAGCAGTTTTAGCAAACGGACGCATCGTATTTGACTGGAACAAGAATTGGCCAAATGACAGATTTCATACATATACTCCATAAAAACTAAATGACAAAAATCACCATTGGACAACTTAACGCCCACAACAGCAGACTTGTGATGCAGGAGCTACGTAAGGAAGTGGAGGAGAGGAGACTAGATCTGGTCTGTCTGCAAGAGCCGTACTCCCTAAATGGTAAATTAGTTCTCACAGCTGCAACCTGGCAAGTCATAAGCAAAGGAGAAGACCCAGATCGGCAATAATCATAACAAATAAACTACTAAGAGCCATAGTTCTAACACAGTTCACTACCAGCCACTGCAACGTCGTGGAGCTGCAGTCTCCATCTGGAACCATTATTCTCATCAACATGTATTTTCAATATGGAGATAACATTGAAAGACATCTGGCACATCTTACCACAGTTATCACGGCGTTGCGGGGGCGAAAAGTAATTATAACTGCGGACATAAACGCTAAATCCCCCCTATGGTACAGCGGCACCAGGGACCCAAATGGAGAAAAGGCAGAAGAGGCCATTATGGCCTTGCAGCTGGTAGTGGTAAACATGCCTGGCAACCCTCCGACCTACGTGGCGGGAGGAGGCCAAGGCACAAATATTGATGTGACCTTGGTTACGCCTAATGCTGCGCATTTAATCCATCAGTGGGAAGTGGTAGAGAACGCCACCACGAGCGATCATAATCTTATCACTTTTAGCGTGGGAGATGAGGAGAGCCGCTGGCCCATGGGGTGGGAGATGCAATATAACTACAGAAGAGCCGACTGGGAGAAACTTGCTAGGGAGTGCGACATTCCTGTACTACCAGAAGGTGACGGACAGCTGGACATTGACGTTGACAACAGAGCTGAGGAACTGATGACAGCATTAACTCGAGCGGTAAAGGCTGCTGTTCCTACTAGGAGGAAGGCCGTGGCGGCCTCTCCGTCACCACGGTCAGCTGAACTAGAGGAGATGCGCCGGTCTGTTAGACGGCTCAGGAGGCACTACCAGCGCAGTGTCGTCTGGCTAGAAAGACAGCGATGGCTGCAGCTATACCGGGAAGCGAAAGACAATTTTCACAAGCACTTATGTGAAGTAAGAACTAAAAGCTGGGAACACTTTGTTCTAAACCAACTTGTCTTAGACCCCTGGGGAGTTCCCTATAAGCTTGTCCGGGAAAAAATCCGCTCTCCGATGGAGCTCTCAACCGTCAGGTGGGGGGATGGGATGACGGAGTCTTGGCAGGAAACTGCTGAGGTTCTTCTCCAGTCCCTGCTGCCTGATGACACAGCGGATGGGGAGACAGATGAACAACGGCAGCCGCGAGAGAACTATAACAGTAATGAGTATGGAAATGATACGGCAGTCTACCCTTTCTCCGAAGAAGAGGTGGCTGCCCACATAAAATCCCTGAAGATAGGGAAAGCTCCCGGGCCAGATGGCATTGTGGCGGAGGTGGTGCAATTTCTGGCCCCCCAGATAGTTGCCCCTCTGACTCACCTATATAACGAGTGTCTCAGACAGCAAAAGTTCCCCCGAATCTGGAAGAGGGCAAATGTAGTAATTATCAAGAAAGTAACGGATAAAGACCCAGCAGAAGCAAAATACTACCGACCAATTTGCTTGCTTGATCTGCTTGGGAAGGTTTTGGAGAGACTGCTGGCTAACAGACTGGCTGCGCACCGGGTGCTGTGCGGGATGAGTATCAGGCATTTCGGCTTTAGGCCTGGGCGATCGGCATCTGATGCAATTGCCCTGGCGGCTGAAGTCTGTGGCTCTACCCCGCACAAGTACGTTGTCGGCATCATGGTGGACATAAGTGGCGCCTTCGACAACCTGTGGTGGCCTTCGCTCTTCTCCTGTTTACGGGAGAAGGAGTGTCCAGGGCCGCTATATGGGTGTCTGAGGAGCTATTGTGAGGATTGGGAGGTCTGGCTGTCATCCCCTAGCACAAGGGTTAGGAAAACAATCACTAAGGGATGTCCCCAGGGCTCCGTACTAGGTCCCCTGTTTTGGGACATCCACATGGAACCCTTATTAGACCAATTACAGCAAAGTGATGAAGTGCTAGAGGTGATAGCCTACGCTGATGACCTCCTCCTACTGGTCGGCGGCCGAAGCCGAGAAGACTTAGAGCCTAGGATTGAACGAACAATAGAAACACTACAACTTTGGTGCCGTAATACAAAAATGACGATTTCACCAGCTAAGTCCACATATCTCCTACTAAAGGGACAACTTGTTCGAAATCCAACAGTCAGAATAGAGGGCTCACCAGTTCTTAGGCGACGTGAGACTCGATACCTCGGCATCATCATTGATGAAAGGTGGTCATTTGGCAGGCACATTGAAACTGTAACTCAGAGAGCTTTACAAGTACTCAACAACCTCATCTCCATTGGACATAAACGTTTCCATCTCCCACCACATCTTATCAAACTATGTCACAACAGCCTACTCACCTCCATAGTGGGTTACGGTTCGGGAATCTGGGCACACAGGCTCACGAGGGTGGTGCCCGCCATGACAGTGAGAAGAGTGCAGAGGAACATGATTATGAGATCAGTGGGGGCATACAGAACCACGCTGGGAGGAGCCCTGTTAGTAATAATGGGGCTCTGCCCCTTAGATATCAAAATTCGGGAGCAAGCCGCTTGGTATTGGGCAAAAAAGGGGAACTTGTAGAAAATAGAGGAAATTCTAGGAAGTAGGAGTGAAAACAAAATTGAGATTAGGCTAAGAGGGGATCAGTTGTGGCAGCAGTCATGGGAAGGCGAAGAAACAGGGCGTAGAACCTATGACTTATTGCCAGATGTGAGGGAAAGAATGGGAATGCCATATTTCGAACCAACCAGGGGACTGATTCACTTTCTCACTGGACATGGACCCTACTCGACATATCTATGTCGATTTGGGATAAAGGCGACACCTGCGTGTGACTGTGGTGTTCCGGAGGGTACTCCTGACCATGTAGTCTACGAGTGCCCCCTTTTCAATGATGTGGCCTCAGACTTACGAGACCAACTACCTCATACAGATACGTACAGACTGCTGAGACAACAAGACACGTTTCAGACTATTAACAACCTGGCTAACGCGGTATCACAGAAAGTCTTAAAGGACTACCTGAGAGAACCAAATTAGCATTCATTAAAGACCCAATCAAACACTGATAGAGTCTAGCACCCTATTCCCAAACCGCCTGGGTGCGGAAAGGCCGACTTTGTAGTCTGGAATCCGCCGTGACTCGGGATAGGGGGAGTGGGGTGCAATCCCACGGATTAGACAACGCACCTAAATTGACCTTAGGATAAGTTAGTTGTAGGACCTAGATATAGATACTAACCTTAGAAACCTGCAGCGACTAACTCCATGGCCAGCCCAGTGTCAGGGGCACGCTCATTGGGGCTAGCTCAATGAGCAAGGCCTTATAGTAGGTTTATATTTTTCAGCTGACACATTTGTAAGCTGCAGGCTTTAGTGACTAGTTTTATAGTTAATCAGTTAGGTTACCACTTAGTACTCACGCACCATACTAATTTGCCCATTGTAGATTCACATAGTTTGCCTACTAACTAGTTACTAAATTACACTTAGAATAGCTGCAACCGACATAAATGTGACATACCTTGGCCCACTAATCACATAAGGCAGTGGGCTACTTTGTATAATTAATATGTATTTGGAAATAAAGAAATTTTTAAAAAAAAAAAAAAAAAAGTTCTAGGGGACTGATGACCTCAGATCCATAGTCCCATAGTGCTCAGAGCCCTTTGAACCATCTCTCTCTCTCTCTCTCTCGTTGTTACTGCCTCTCCCTCTCTGTCTTTTGATAATGAACTTTGAACCATATTGTAATTTGTTTTTACTATAGTCGTATATAATGGAAAATTATTTTATCACCTATAAACTTGCTTATTATTTGACAAAGCGAATTGTAGCCGAGACAAAATTGGTCACACGACTTAGGTAATGTAAAGTTGTAATTGTACTTCCTTTAAACTTGCACGGCTAACAAAACGTACGTCCAACATGGCGGCGAGTGAGTGACGTGCGTTAGCTTGGCTCGCAAGTTTACGTGAAATCTGGAGGTGTTTTAAGCAGTTAGGCTAGTCTACATATACTAAAGCCGTATATCTACTGCCGAGTGTCGTATTTTACATCACATACTGAGCACCAATTACACGGAATCGCACTTAAAATGGAAAATCGCCGAACAACGCGCAGTGCAGCCAACAGCCAGGCCGGCGACAGCGCAGGCGTGGAGTCCACACCGGGAGTTGCGGCCGCTCCGCCCGGCATCGCTGACATCGCCGCACTCGTGAAGGCTGAGGTGAGTGCCGCGCTGCAGGCTAAGGAGACGCTCGGGCTCGTTGTTCAAACCATCACCGATGCTGTCACTGCAGAAGTGACGGAAAAAATACAGAAAACTCTGGAGGCGAATGCGAGCGAGATCCGTGCACTGGACACATCGTTAAAAGCAACTGAGGAGAAAGCACGACTGCTCGAACAGAAATTGATCGAGAAGACGGACGAGCTCGAACAATATCAGAGACGCAATAATCTCAGACTGTTCGGCATTCCAGGGAGCAGCAGAGAGAACACAGATGAACTTGTGATAAACCTTGTCCAAGAAAAGCTAGGCGTGCAGGTGACTCTGAGTGACATTGACAGAAGTCATAGAGTGGGTCGTAAGTCGCCAGGTTCTACAAAACGAAGACCTATAATAGTGAAGTTTATGTCGTATAGGAAAAGATCTGAAATCTTCAGAGCAAAGAAGAATCTCGCGAAGTCGGGTCTGACAGTACGCGAGGATCTGACCTCTGAAAGACTAAAAATTTTGAAGAGCGCGATTTCGAAATTTGGACTAGAGAACGTATGGACAAATGACGGCAGGATAATGGTTAAGACCGAAAACGGAAAGAAAACAATTTTCAGTGTTAATGAACTCGAAAGCCTGTGCTTTAGAAGCTAAATCATGTCTAATTTTGCTGCCACTAACCTGTATGTTTATATTGTTTACACTCTCAACCATATCTTAACCAATGTATTATCAAATTGTTCGTTTCTCTACATAACTACTTTTTTTATCTCTAATTATTTTTTCTCGTGTAATTTTTGTTATTATTTGTATTATCAACTTTTCGTTTCTCCACATAACTATTTTCATCTTTAATTGTCTTTCTCATGTAATTTTGTTAATTATTACATAATGTAGTCTCACTTCTATGCTTAATTAGCAACCCACCATCATACTTTAGTTGTAATCCTCATAAGTGCAATTAATATCACGCTCTGCCGTTCCGTGCAGATTACTCCCGTTGTGTTTAGCGAAATTCCTTCCCCCTGCCAGCCCGCGGCGGTGTCCGGACATTTGCCACACCGGACGTTTGCCACGGTTTTACCTGCACCGAAGGGTCGGGTCCCTTGTCCCCCCCCTCCTCCTCCTCCTCCTCCTCCTCACCCGGCCGCCCAGTTTGCTTTCGAAGTTCCGAACGTGACATCAGTATGGAAGATATTACAACTGTAAGTAGGCTGTTTAGGTTTTTTTATTAGTAACGCCACCTCTGTATGAAAATCACCGGCTGTGCCGTGTGCAGTCTGTGGCTGCTTTGCATTGTTGTAATACTCGACCATTGTAGTGTTAGGCAGCTGGCTGTGAACAGCGCGTAGCGTTGGGCAGTTGAAGGTGAGCCGCCAGCAGTGGTGGATGTGGGGAGAGAGATGGCGGAGTTTTGTAATTTGTCATGATATCAAGGTAAATACATTGTTTGTTCTCTATTAATATCTTTCATTTGCTAACTATCCCTATCAGTAGTTAGTGCCTTCCATAGTTTGAATCTTTTATTTAGCTAGCAGTAGTGGCGCTCGCTGTATTGCAGTAGCTTGAGCAGCGAAGATTTTTGTGAGGTAAGTGATTTGTGAAAGAGATAGTTTAATGTTAGTCAGGGCCATTCTCTTCTAGAGATTATTGAAAGTCAGATTGCGTTGCGCTAACAAAATATTGTGTGTTGAAAGTCAGATTGCGTTGCGCTAAAAAAAAAATATTGTGTGTCAGTTTAAGCACAGTTGTATAAATTATTAAAAAGGGGACGTTTCATATGGCGACCCTGCCAGGATACCTCACTGGAATCTTCTGATTTTTTCTTGTAGTTTGTGTAATTAGTGTAGATTTTGTTTATTGCTAGTGCGTAATTGTAGAGAATTTCCATTGTAGTTGTAGTTTTTTCATTCTTGTACAGTAAAACAGTTGTGGCATGCATGTAGATTTGCACCAAGTATTTCGCAGCTGCAATTAACTAGATATTATTTTCAGTGTTATGTTAATGTGTTCTCTTATTTTTGCTCTTGAAATTGTGTTTTTCTGTGTTGTCGTGTGAAACACTGTGACAATAATGGCGTGTGAAAAACGTAACACTAGGCTCCAAAGTAAATTGAGAAATGACAGCGAAGACGAAAGCAGTATGTTAGCGCCGCAGAATAATGAATTAACTAATGTTAATAGTAGTAATTTGGTAATTGCGCATAGGGAAATGGAGCGGGTTTCAAACAATGGTGTGGACAGTGAAACAATTAGTGAAGAGGGAAGCATTATCGATCGATCGGTCGGCAATAGCTCGCCACAGGAAGCCGAAATGACACGACACGATCTCGCAAATACTGTAGATTCAGGTTCTGGGTCATCACTTTTTTTCAAATGAGTCAAGACAGATTTTCTGCTTGTCAAAATGTGAATGTTGCCGGTGAAAATGCACTGCCAAAAAGCATAGAGAAACAGATTCCAGACACTAATACATTATTATTGCAATTAATGCAACAAATGGAACAAAATCAGAGACATATGGAACAAAATCAGAGACAAATTGAACAAAACCAGAGACAAACACAGCAAAAGCTTGAAAAATTAGACACAGTGGAACAAAAGCTACAAAAGTTAGACACCACACTTGAACAAACACGTGAGGATTTAACTAATGAGTTACATCACATTGAATCGAAATGTCAAAAAGTCTGTAACGACGTAAAAACACAAATTTGTGAGCATTTCCAACCTATTTTTTCGCGTCATGAAAATGTACTACAGAATCACGAAGCAGCCATAAAAGAACTGCAAATTACTGTTCATGAAAATCATGAGACCTTTCAAGCTAAATTTGACTCAGTTGCATCTACCGATTCGGTTACGCAACTTGCAAAAACTCAGGAAAACTTAAAGGACACAGTAGATACTCTGAAACTTGGTTCAGAAAAACACACTGAGGAAATAAGTACACTATCGGATAAAGTAGCCGAACTTTCAGATCAGTTCACTAACTTATCTACAAAGGTAGATGATGATCTGAATGACACAACACCTGTAGCCTTCACTGACACTGAAGAGTATGAACAAATTAGAAAATTCAAACAAAATCAAAATCAAATCAATACACAGTACAAAAGAGAAATCCGGGAAGTGCAAGATCAGTTGGCACAAGTAGTACAAGAATTACGTATTTCAGAGGACACTCGCGCCCCAATACGGGAAGAGGGACTTAGAAATATGGAACAGCCACAAAATAATAACACAGGACACTTCGGAAATTATGACAGAAATTGGCAAGGCACACCGAATTTTGAGATGGAACCGCCGAAACGACGTAATAATGACCGACATGCGCGCCGACATGATGATTTTGACTATAAGCTGTTCATTACTACACGTAAATTCAAAACATTTAAGAATTCTGCCAACGACATTCATCCACAAGCGTGGCTCCATCAATTCTCTCATTGTTTTCCTCCCAACTGGTCATTGGAGCACAGGTTAGAATTTATGTGTGGCTACTTAGAGAATGAACCAGCTGTAAGAATGCGTTCGGTCATTCACGATTGTCATAGTGAAGGAGAATTTTACCATGCCTTCCTCTCAGCATATTGGTCTCAAGCCACACAAGACCGAGTAAAACATGGCATCATAATGATGAAACATTTCGAACAATCAGAATTCTCCAGTCTTGTGAAATATTTTGAAGACATGTTGCACAAGAATCAGTACCTGTCAAACCCATACAGCCCCTCAGAACTCATCCGCATTTGCTTAATTAAACTGCCTGAACATTTGCGACATATTATTTTGGCAGGACGTTGCAAAGACGACATTGAAGCTTTTCAGGGACTGTTACAAGAACTGGAAATTGACACTGACAATCGCGGAACGCAGGAGCACAACAATTACAGATTACATCCGTCGCAATTCCGCGATGAAAGAAATAATAACTGGACGCGACAAGGCTATTCTCACAACACAAATCGTGACCGAAACAGACACCACCCGTATAACAACCGTTGGCAGAGTAGTAATAATTACAGGGAAAGATCACCTCTCTGCGGTAATGACTATCACAGAGACAATCAGAGAAACAGACAATATGGGAACCAAAACAATTATTATTACGAGGGACAGAATAACTTTAGACGCAACGGTCCAGCGCGCAGTTACGATTCAGGGAGAAATTCTCCACCACTTAACCGACAAGAAAGAAACCACAGAAACTACCGACATGACGACAGACGATGTGATCGTAACGACAGACCTGAATTGCATCAGAACTGGCGGGATTCAAACAGAGCTGGGCCCTCTCGGCAAGGCGAATTTGTAGAAGTTCGGTCTCCTAATCCGAATAACGACGCGCGCCAGCAAAGAAACAGACAATGACTCGCACAGCAGGCAGCCGCGTGCGCCCGCTGGCTCCAAGAAAAATAACACAGACGCTAACCTTGAGAAAAATTCCAGTATTCTTTACCGACGTATACCACTTGATAATTGCGTTAAAGTTGAAACTCTGCGTACTAGGAAGAGCAAAGGTTTACACCACATTTCACATGTAACACCGTTTATTGAGAGATAATGTGCTTTTTTAACTTGAGATTTTAATGAAACATTTTGATTTACTTGAAAATACATTCTGGATTTAAAGTACTTTCAGTGAGATACCAGACGACACAGTGGTTAGTTTATGTGACAACTACACGGTTTTATCACGACGCTACTAATGTGTGACACAATTCACCTTGTTGCTTTTGCGGTGCATCTGTTTTATATCTGCACAGTTTTTCTGAATTCTTCTGGAAAGTAAAACATGTTTTAGTAGTAACTTTTGTAGTATAGCAATAATGAGGCAGCCTTTTTCGTGGCACAACAATACGTTACAGGACAGTACTTTCATCATCACGGCAATAAGCGTAATAACTAAGATATCTATACGCAAAGCATTTCACTTTTGTGTATCATGAGGTAAGTACAGTGACTTTTGTGGAACTCAGCTTTCGGAGGACGATATCTACGACACTTACACAGAGATTATCTTACAACAAGACGCACAGTTTAGCGCTACAGGACACGCATTTGAGTGATTAATTTTGTACTTAAAACATTTATTTTTAAAGATTTTTAAATTGCAAAGAAAGTTTTCCGAGATATATTTCATTCCATTGCTGTAATCTGTAACACCTGAGGGTATAATTACATTTATCCTCAGGGGGGTACACGCTTACTTTGTGTACCATGTGTTTGGCACGCACAAGGAGCCCTAGCTAATATGGTATTTGCTTATACAACTTTACACATCGGTACCATATTTCTCCAACACATAAATGACACAGCTATCTGATTATTTACCTGAGAGAGACAAACATTTTTTTTACTACATTAGTGACAGACGTTTACGTAATTTCACAGTTGGATACCTTCACACTTATGAAATTGTATTTTGTCTGTACTTTGTGAACTGTTCATATTTTTTCGGAACCATTGTGATACTATGAGAGCTTTGAATGATGTGTTTGGTATGGGATTATGATTTTTAAAGTACGTTTGAGGCAGATGACACTTTTGACATGAGCAGAGAATTTTTTTTAGGTTTTGAAATTAGAAGGCAACGGCCTTGCCACAGTGGATACACCGGTTCCCGTGAGATCACCGAAGTTAAGCGCTGTCGGGCGTGGCCGGCGCTTGGATGGGTCACCATCCCGCCGCCACGTGCTGTTGCCATTTTTCGGGGTGCACTCAGCCTCGTGATGCCAATTGAGGAGCTACTCGACCGACTAGTAGCGGCTCCGGTCAAAGAAAACCGTCATAACGACCGGGAGAGCGGTGTGCTGCCCCCATGCCCCTCCTATCCACATCCTCACCTGAGGATGATACGGCGGTCGGATGGTCCCGATGGGTCGCTTGCGGCCTGTAGACGGAGTTAGTTTTTTTTTTTTTGAAATTAGAAAGCTACGACGATTTTGAGAGTTGACTGAGGTGTTATGATGTTATTTTTACGGCGACGATGTGTATTATGTTGTTGAGGTATGTTTATTATCAATGAGATGATGCTATATGAGGAATCTGATTATGATACATATGTTACGATGAAATATTGAAGTGTCGACGAATATGTATATGTATAATAAGGTAAGGAGTAATGAATAGTGGATAGGAACTCTGCTTTGTGGAAAAGGATGTTGGAAACTAAGAATCGTATTTTAGAATTATGAAATGTGTGTAAATGCGTGAATGTATCACAATGCCGACGAAAATTTTTTGGACACTGTTATATTCATAGGATTTTGTTTTTACAGATTTGCAACGCTAATTCTTGACCTGTGAAACATTTTTATATAAGACTGCCATTGTAGTGGAAACTGCTGTCGTAAATATTTCCGTACGAAAGTTAAGAGACCACCTGCACGTAATGCGTCGCGGGCACCCACCTGGGCGACAGCCGCCCGAACAAAAAAAAAAAGCCATTAGCCTTCCAGCGGCACAGGTAGAAGAAAAAAAAAAAAGGGGGAGGCCATTATAATCGCTATTGACATTCTTTTGTAGAAAGCATCGCAAAAACGACACGGTCGAACTTGAAAACATATGATTACACTGGATGCCTAATGAAATGACGAGAAATATTTTTATGTCTATACACCTGATTATGACTACTGTCTCTCTAGTTGAGAGATTTTTCTACTAACTTATGAAATACCTCATGACTACTGAATGATATTTTTATGCTTTGCTTTGTACATAGTTGCTTATTTCATTTGATATCTAGTTTCTAGCTGCACTGCAGCATTGGTTCAAATAAAATTTTGTAGATGTACTAATATAAATATTTTCTGTCTACAGATCGAGTAAATAATAATTTAAAAAACAATGATGGAGCAAAAAAAAAATCATTTACCTTCACAGGAACTGGATACATAATTTTCTTTTCTAGTACTTAGTAATTTTTTTGTAGAATTAGTTTTTGTGGTGCACCACTTTAATTACTTAGACATTAAGATGTGATTATACATTTCCATTATCTGCATTGTTATCTTTAGTGTACTATTTTTTCTGCTTGAGCTATGTCATGTTTAGGTATAAGTTGCTGCTGTTTGCCAGGCATTGTGTTATTGAATTTGACTTTGTATTATTCTGTTAAGCCAGTTTTACTAATGATTTCTTGTTATTATTTGTTGCACATTGCCTTAGATTAGTTGTAATATTACAATTGCTTTGCTAATTTCTTAATACTGCTTGCTTCGCAAATCTGCGTTTTTTTATTGCTGTTTATATTAATTGTTTTATGTGATGCTGCATTGCCTCGTCTCTTAGTTTAGCATCTGAGCTCAGTAGATTTAAGTTAGCTTAAGAGGGGGTAGACTATATAAGAAACTAACTATGATGAATTGGAAAAAATGCATTGAGAAGCTATACGAGTAAAGTACAGAAAGCAGGTATAGATAGGACTTTTGGAATTAATGAGGAATGAAGGGAGATCTCCGAGAAGTAAAGAAAGTTTTTGTTTGCAACATACTGCAGTAAAAGAAACCCTGTCCTTTCCTTGTGTTATCCCACTATGTGTTTGTGTTCCCTTGTGTATTTATGTTTTTCCTGTATTTATATGTATATCTGATAATACTTATGTTGTAGAATTTTTCTAATACTAAGCTACATTCACTATGATGAGGAATACTGTGATCCTCAAATATAATTTGCATTGATAATATGTTATTTACTTTGTAAAGATGTTTAGACATTTATCTGTTCTGTGTTAATGCTTAGGTGTGAAGTTGATGTTTCAAAAGTTATTCTGATCTTTTATGTATGAAATTATGTCATAATTCCTGTAACACTGATGTATATGTTTATTTCTATTCTTTTGTAAAGCCCCTATTACCGCAACTGTTATTTGTATTGTTATGTTCTTGAATGATGTGTTTTGTACCTTTGTTATTGTGTTCTTATGTTATAAAATTGTAATTGACACCAGGTCATCAAATTAAGTAACTTGTAAGTTACATTTCACTGCACACGTTTCTATTGGTCATAGTATATGGACAATATGTGAGAAGTAGGGACTGTTAGTGTTTGCACGTGTGTTAATAATTCAGCAAGGGACTGGATAACAGCATTGCTGGTTCTGAGGACAATTCCAAAAACTTTGTGAGTGCACAAGTGGTGGTTATGGACTTGCTACATTATCCGCAAGACTCTTCGATGGTGATTGTGCACCTGCACAGTCGCAACAGATGGCTGCTGGCCGTCTCTACCAGGACTACAGTGGGTCTGCGTCTTTGCTGACTCACCAGTACCATCATCTCTACAAGGACTACAGTGGGTCTGCGTCTTTGCTGACTCACCAGTACCATTATTTCTACAAGGACTGCAGTGGGTCTGCGCCTCTGGCGGCCCACCGATACCGTAATCTCTACTAGGACTGCAGTGGGTCTGTTCTGTGATGACCTACCTACCACTAGTCTTCAAAACTTCGACTGACTCCGCTGTGGGTTTGCTCTGTTGTGGCCCATTACCTGTCAGCATGTCGAGAGTCAGCACTGTCTTTCCGTTGGAAGGACAACGATACTTCTTCAAGACTGCATGGAAATCCACTACTTCCGTGTGCATTTTCTTTTACTGCTCAGACTTTGAGAAAAACACTGCAATGTGATGAATGATCAGGACTGTCTTTATGGACTGTGAGAAAATTTTAGCTTTTGACCAACATTGTATCAATAAGTGTGTGCATTTGATTTCTTTGTTATTGTAATTGTAAAAAACATTTTTAACAAATATGTATTGCCCACTGCACAACAAAATTTGTAAAATTTTTTGTGGGGAGCATGGGGGCTATGTAAGTAGGCTGTTTAGGTTTTTTTATTAGTAACGCCACCTCTGTATGAAAATCACCGGCTGTGCCGTGTGCAGTCTGTGGCTGCTTTGCATTGTTGTAATACTCAACCATTGTAGTGTTAGGCAGCTGGCTGTGAACAGCGCGTAGCGTTGGGCAGTTGAAGGTGAGCCGCCAGCAGTGGTGGATGTGGGGAGAGAGATGGCGGAGTTTTGTAATTTGTCATGATATCAAGGTAAATACATTGTTTGTTCTCTATTAATATCTTTCATTTGCTAACTATCCCTATCAGTAGTTAGTGCCTTCCATAGTTTGAATCTTTTATTTAGCTGGCAGTAGTGGCGCTCGCTGTATTGCAGTAGCTTGAGCAGCGAAGATTTTTGTGAGGTAAGTGATTTGTGAAAGAGATAGTTTAATGTTAGTCAGGGCCATTCTCTTCTAGAGATTATTGAAAGTCAGATTGCGTTGCGCTAACAAAATATTGTGTGTTGAAAGTCAGATTGCGTTGCGCTAAAAAAAAATATTGTGTGTCAGTTTAAGCACAGTTGTATAAATTATTAAAAAGGGGACGTTTCACAACAAACAAGGGCAGGCCTCCTGCTCATTACAAAGGTTACGCGTCTCTTAAACAGAGGGAATGTAAAGAAGGTGTTGTTACATGGATGTGTTTACCCCGAAAAGCGGATCATTGCAAGGGAAACCTGCTTTCGAGGAACGCAGAAGTGTTGAGCGTATTAGAACATCTCTGTGGACCACCTGACGATGCAGCTCTGAAAGTGAGAAAGCAAGTGGAAAGGGCGGAGAGAAGGTCTCGAGAAGAAACTACACAGTTATCGGAGATATACGCGGATGAAATGGGAAATCTACATAATACAGTTTGTGACTTTGTTACAGTGATGCCGAATTCAGAATCTATGAAGAGAACCATGCGTCGTCGTCGGAGTCAAGAGCGGGGAACCAACAACAGCCTAAGAACTCTTATGAAATTGATCATCATGAAGATCTATTAAAAATGGGAGATGGCAGTAGTTTTCTTCTGCAAGACGATCGATTAGAGGCGAGAATAATGATTTTTAGTGGAAGCAAAGGAAAAGAAATTTTAAAAACATGTCCCCATTTTTTTTATGGATGGAACATTTAAGAGATGCAGCAAGCAGTTTGTACAGACCTTCACCATACACGTAGACTTAGGAGGCCTGATTAAAGAAACAAACATTCTTCCAATTGTATTTGCACTGCTCCCTAATAAGAAGAAAGACACATACGTTCGTCTGTTTCGTCTGATAATACAGGCAGTGTCTGAGTGATGTCCTAAACAAGTAAAGGTGAACTTTGAGGCAGCTGCGATATCGACCATTCGTCAAGTTTTTCCCACAACTGAAATATATGGATTCTATTTCCATATGAAGAAGAGTTTATGGAGAAAAATTAAAGTTCTCGGTCTAACTGAGGAGTACCGCTAGAACGAGGATTTAAGACTTCACGTCGGCGTGTGTGCAGCGCTGGCAGTTGTAAAACGGGAGGACGTAAGCAATGGATGGATTGAGATTCATGCAGAAGCTCCTGATAACGGAAGGTTCTCTCATTGTCTTGATTACTTTGTTGATAACTGGCTAGAGAATGAGGATATCGCAATAGAAATGTGGTACTGTTACGGAAAAAGGCACCGAACGACGAATGCTGTTGAAGGGTGGCAAAACAAAATAAATAGTATTATTGGAAACCCTCACCCTAGAATCAAATATTTGGTGGAGTGCTTGAAAAAGGAGGCTCACAAACTGCATGTACATGAAATTGGAAATGAATCTTGAAGGTAAGAAGAGGAAGAAGAAGTACTTGGAGCTGGACGACACGATAGAGAGAATCGTAAAGAATTATGAAGAGACTGGCAACATTAGGCCTTGCTTGAAAGCCGTTGCCCATATTCAGAAACGGGACTAAAATACGTTAAAAATGTATTAAAAGCTATGAAGACCACTGAGTCCTCGTAGATTACTAAGATAAAATTATTAAAACATTGAAGCAGCGTTATCGGGGCTAATATTAAGTTGTAATTGTAAATAGAGCGTACATTAGTTCAGCGTGTTTAGGCTGATTTTACACGCGCCAGAATGGTAGATGGTCATTTATCATCTTCACGGTCCAAAGCCTGCGCAAAGTGTGATGCGAATCAGCCTTTAATGTAAAAATTAAAAAGTGTTTCAAGCCTCACAAAAGTATCCCTATTGTTGTCACGTTAAGATAACTTTTTTCTACCTTCCAATATTATGGCCATACTATTAAATAATTGTGAGTTCTAAAATAATTTTCTGAAGCTTCAGAATCGCAACTATCACCTAAAATATCTTGGTTTGTTAAACTGATAGTATACGCTTTTGTGAATGAAAATGGGAACTTAACCTTTGAATTGCATCTAAAATTGACATCCCAAAACTGATCTGATCCTAAGGTTGACAATTTTGGCACCTCAAATATTTTTTATTTAAGTTTAGCTGCAAACATTTATAGTAGATGTAAATCTACTTAAGTACATTTAAATATAGTCCTTTAAAAATTAAAATTTCTTACTAAATTGTTGATTATCTTTAAACAAGGTCAGAAAAGCAAGGAGCTTACTACTGAAAATTAATTGTTACTAAAGAACATCAGAACCAAATGTATTAGACCTACTTTTCTTATACATTAGAGACTTTTTGAAAAGATATTTGATCATTTCCTCTGTCACTGACAGTGTAATTTCAGTTGCTTTGCAACACCAGGGATATCTACTCTTAAATTATGTTTCCAGCTGTTCTCATTTCGAATTCTGGAATATTTACTTCGTCTTCTTTGGTGAAGGAATTTCGGAAAATGCATCTACTAACTCCACTTTAGTGGCACTGTCTACAGTAACATTACCATCGCTGTCGCGCAGTAAAGGTACTTACTGAGCCTTTCCGCTGGTTTACTTAAAATGGGACCAGTATCTCTTTGGATTTTCCGCCACATTTCTAGAGCGAGTTTCGTTGTGGAAGCTATTAAATGCATCTCGCATTGAAATCCGCACCAAATTTCGAGCCTCAGTAAAACTTCACCAATCTTGGTGATTTTGCGTTCGTCTAAATTATACGTGCCTTTTGCGGTGCTCCTGCAACAGCTTTCTGCCGTGTTTTGTGTACCATGGGGGATCAGTTCCGTCTCTTATTAATTTATTTGGTATGAATATCTCTAGTGCTGTTGATACTATTTCTTTGAACTTAAGCCACATATGGTCTTAATTTACACAGTTTGGAAGGATTGCAGACTACCTCTTGGAAAGACGTCACCCGAATGTTTAGCTGCTTTTATAAATAGATATATTTCGCGTTTAGTTATGGTGAATTTTTTTGTTGCGGAAGTGAGCCTCGCTGCGACTGCGTCTTCACTAATTCCAGTATCCGTCGTGATACTCAGGATTATTTGTGGCTAAGAGTTCAAGTGTGTTTTCGTAACCATTTACAAATGGTTCAAATGGCTCTGAGCACTATGGGACTTAACATCTGTGGTCATCAGTCCCCTAGAACTTAGAACTACTTAAACCTAACTAACCTAAGGACATCACACACATCCATGCCCGAGGCAGGATTCGAACCTGCGACCGTAGCAGTCGCGCGGTTCCGGACTGAGCGCCTAGAACCGCGAGACCACCGGCGCCGGCGTAACCATTTACAATTTGAATGGCTTTGTCAACTAATTGTTAAAAATAATTTTAAAAAAAGTATTTAGAACAATTACGGAATTTCTTTTCTATTTACAATAGGGTATGAAAATGTATTTTAGTCGGTCTGCAGCTCGTGGTCGTGCGGTAGCGTTCTCGCTTCCCGCGCCCGGGTTCCCGGGTTCGATTCCCGGCGGGGTCAGGGATTTTCTCTGCCTTGTGATGACTGGGTATTGTATGATGTCCTTAGGTTAGTTAGGTTTAAGTACACTCCGGGAAATTGAAATAAGAACACCGTGAATTCATTGTCCCAGGATGGGGAAACTTTATTGACACATTCCTGGGGTCAGATACATCACATGATCACACTGACAGAACCACAGGCACATAGACACAGGCAACAGAGCATGCACAATGTCGGCACTAGTACAGTGTATATCCACCTTTCGCAGCAATGCAGGCTGCTATTCTCCCAAGGAGACGATCGTAGAGATGCTGGATGTAGTCCTGTGGAACGGCTTGCCATGCCATTTCCACCTGGCGCTTCAGTTGGACCAGTGTTCGTGCTGGACGTGCAGACCGCGCGAGACGACGCTTCATCCAGTCCCAAACATGCTCAATGGGGGACAGATCCGGAGATCTTGCTGGCCAGGGTAGTTGACTTACACCTTCTAGAGCACGTTGGGTGGCACGGGATACATGCGGACGTGCATTGTCCTGTTGGAACAGCAAGTTCCCTTGCCGGTCTAGGAATGGTAGAACGATGGGTTCGATGACGGTTTGGACGTACCGTGCACTATTCAGTGTCCCCTCGACGATCACCAGTGGTGTACGGCCAGTGTAGGAGATCGCTCCCCACACCATGATGCCGGGTGTTGGCCCTGTGTGCCTCGGTCGTATGCAGTCCTGATTGTGGCGCTCACCTGCACGGCGCCAAACACGCATACGACCATCATTGGCACCAAGGCAGAAGCGACTCTCATCGCTGAAGACGACACGTCTCCATTCGTCCCTCCATTCACGCCTGTCGCGACACCACTGGAGGCGGGCTGCACGATGTTGGGGCGTGAGCGGAAGACGGCCTAACGGTGTGCGGGACCGTAGCCCAGCTTCATGGAGACGGTTGCGAATGGTCCTCGCCGATACCCCAGGAGCAACAGTGTCCCTAATTTGCTGGGAAGTGGCGGTGCGGTCCCCTACGGCACTGCGTAGGACCCTACGGTCTTGGCGTGCATCCGTACGTCGCTGCGGTCCGGTCCCAGGTCGACGGGCACGTGCACCTTCCGCCGACCACTGGCGACAACATCGATGTACTGTGGAGACCTAACGCCCCACGTGTTGAGCAATTCGGCGGTACATCCACCCGGCCTCCCGCATGCCCACTATACGCCCTCGCTCAAAGTCCGTCAACTGCACATACGGTTCACGTCCACGCTGTCGCGGCATGCTACCAGTGTTAAAGACTGCGATGGAGCTCCGTATGCCACGGCAAACTGGCTGACACTGACGGCGGCGGTGCACAAATGCTGCGCAGCTAGCGCCATTCGACGGCCAACACCGCGGTTCCTGGTGTGTTCGCTGTGCCGTGCGTGTGATCATTGCTTGTACAGCCCTCTCGCAGTGTCCGGAGCAAGTATGGCGGGTCTGACACAGCGGTGTCAATGTGTTCTTTTTTCCATTTCCAGGAGTGTAGTTCTAAGGTCTAGGGGACTGATGACCATAGATGTTAAGTCCCATAGTGCTCAGAGCCATTTTGTATTTTTGTCAACATGCGGAAGGTAGATTAAAGTAACTGTCAACTATAATTGTATGAGTAGGGTACCTATTTGTGATGAGACTCAAGTTTTCCTTTCTTTGAACTGTTCAGCAAGTGTTTCATGTGAGACAGTGGGTCGGTAAAAGGAGCCAGTTATTAATTTATTCCGGTTGTCGAATATAACCTCTGCCCATACTAAGTCACAGGAACTATCTGCTTCAAAATCGATTGTGAGCTTACATTATTTTTCCTTAAGTTGTCCTTCTTGTTTCTGTTGTAGTGTAGATCAGAACAATTACGACTTTTCCCTCCAGAACCTAAGATGCTTTCTCTGTGACCCTGTGAATACCAGAGCTAAACAGTGCAGAACAACAATATACGTTACAAGTGTAGCATTCTGTATTACTTCATTTCCTTATTTCTAACATTTCAAAATTGTAAGTCGACTTAGATGACATGTCAATCATAGATGTTCTTACCTCTATTTAGTGAACGTGTTTTCAGTTATGTTTTGAACATTGTCCCGCTACACTTCATTAACTAATGTTTTTAGAGACTAAATTAATATGGAGTATGTCGTTCTTCTTTTCAAACATTCACAAACCCATTTATTCTTTCCTTATTGTCTTTTGGGTATGCAGTTGTACTAATTAAAGTAGGCACAAATGCAGTGATCAAAAAGAAATGATTAGCATACATTCGCATTCTCGTTTCATCGTGAAAGGAAGCTACCATATAGACAGAGGAATCTATATTTATACTTGGCAGAACTAATTACATACTGACATAATCGTCGGTATTGCTTTCGTTTCCCAAAAGTTATAAATATTTCGATTTCGGAAAAATGCTCTGTATTTGGCCAAGATGTCGAAGAAGAAGGTCCCTTACGTACTGGTTGTATCGAGTAAGATGTGGAGACGGCGGTTTGAAAGCGGACAGAGGTAGTGCAGGGAAGGGCGTCCCTTACATGAGGGATCGCTACTTAAGCTACCTGACGAAGGCAAGCTACCTGGCGAAGGGGCAAGTGTGGCAAATGTCCGGTGTGGCAAATGTCCAGTGTGGCAAATGTCTGGCATTCCCCACGGCTACTTCCAGAACCGTTGCAGACCTCACTGACCTTGGCCACAGATCCAGTTGTCTCCCTGGGGACCTACCCCCTCCCCCTGCCAGCCGCTTTCACTGCACAGAACTGGGAGGACACTCCCTCACCCCCCTCCTTCACACGCCTTCCGCATTCCTCATGCCATACCCTCTTGTCACCGCTAACCATGACCCGCAAACATCGGTCGGCAGCCTCCTCGGGCAATCAACACCCGAACGCACCAAGCTGCATATTGCACATGCAAATGTCCAGTCTCTGCCAGCTCACTTCGACGAGTTCAAATATATATTTCAAACTGCTGATATACACGTAATACTTTTGTCAGAGACTTGGCTCAAACCAAGTATTCCCTCAACTTCCGTAAACCTAGAAGGCTATATCTTTCTCAGGCACGACAGATGCAACAGATGAGGGGGCGGAGTAGGGGCGTACATATGCTCTGATTTGTCACCTACAGTACTACACACATCCGACAACAATGTAGATAAACAAGTGGAATATATGTTCATAGAGATTAAATCAATTAACAGAAAGTGCTTAATATGTGTCCTTTACAAACCTCCTAAAGTAGGTGGGTTCGCCTGCTTCGAAACTGCCCTCTCTAGTCTCGAATCGCCATATGAACATGTAATTATAGCAGGTGACACTAACATTAAATTTCTGTGCAATAGTCCTTCCACTGGGAAATTTAAGAGGATGCTTTCTTCCTCAAATATGACGCTACTTCAGCTGGCACCTACTCATCACGCGACTACCAGTCACACTTTCATAGATATATTCGCAACGAAATCTCCGAAAAGAATAATCCGCACCTCTCAAATATCTGCGCCTGGCATGTCTGCCCATGACATCATTTCCATGACGTATTCACTAGAATGTCCTAGAAAGAAACAAAAACTGTCTACATACCGAGACCTCAAACGCATAAATTTGCCTGAACTCGAAACTGAGGCACAAGAAATAGTTTGGGGGATGACCTCTACTCCCCTCATGGACATAAACGACAAACTCCAGGATTTCACTAACAAAATTACTCAACTATATGACAAATATGCTCCAATAAAGACCAGAAAAGTAAAAAGGCAACCTGCACCTTGGCTGACTGATGAATTAAAACAGCTCATGAATCCCAGAGATGCTGCACATCGAGCATACAAGATACACCCTACACCTGAAAATCATGCTGTATACAAGCAGAAACGAAACAAAGTCGGTCAATCGGTGAGAAACGCTAAGCTCAGACATGCCCGTACATTAGCTGACAATAGATGTAGACCAGCTATCCTGTGGAAAAATCTCCGTAGTCTCGGTTTAGGCAAAATAAAAGTTGCAGAAAATCACACGGTCCCAGCTGAAGAACTAAACCGATTTTTCACATTACCTGCAACCAAAATTGAACCGCAAAAAAAAACAGAGAATCATTGATTACTTCATTGGGATGAACGACTGTAGCAAAGAAAAATTCTATCTACAGCACGTCACTTGCAGTACTGTCAAGAAAGCCGTAATGCGGATTAGATCAGCATCTACTGGACATGATGGTATCACTATCCAGATGGTAAAACTTATTATTGACTAACTACTGCCCTCTATAACAAACATTTTCAACGACTCATTAATCACAAGCGTTTTCCCTGAGGCCTGAAAACTGGGACAAATTAAGCCACTGCCTAAAAAGGTCGTCGCCACAGCACCCTCTGACTACCGCCCCATCTGCCTTCTTCCTCCACTATCAAAGGCCTTAGAATATATAGTTCATGACCAGTTCACCAACTACCTAACTACTAACAACCTACTAGACGAATACCAATCAGGTTTCCGTAAACATCGAAGCACAACATCCGCTCTGATAACGGTGACAGATGACCTGAAACTTGCCATGGACAGACAAGAAGCGACTATCATTTGCTTCTTAGATTTCAGCAAAGCATTTGATACTGTTGACTTAGACATCTTACTGGCCAAACTTAGCGGTCTAAATTTCTCACCAAGTGCAGTGCAATGGTTTCGCTCATACATGACGTCTCGTCAGCAACGCGTCCTGTCTGGGAATATAAAATCACAATGGCGGCAGGTAGTGGCAGGCGTTCCCCAAGGCTCAGTATTAGGTCCTATACTCTTCTCTCTGTATGTCAATGATGTGTCATCGGTTCTGACCTATTGCAAATACCATATGTATGCTGATGACCTTCGGTTGTATCTAAGTGCGAAACCAAGCAATCTCAAGAAAGCTATTGAAAATTTCAATACTGACCTCGATGCACTGTCAAAATGGGCACAGGACATAGGTCTAAAACTAAACCCATGTAAAACCCAAGCGGTACTTGTTGGTCACTCTAAGCTCATTAGCCCAAAACATCGGGAATCCGTACCACCTCTTATCCTTAATGGAACAAATATTAACTTCTCTCCCTCAGCAAAGAGTTTGGGAGTAATAATAGATGAAAATCTAAATTGGACAGAGCACGTAACTGCAGTGTGCAAAGAAGCATCAGCATCCCTTCATGTCCTACAAAAATATAAAAAACTCTTCCCTTTCGATCTGAAAAAGAAATTAGTACAAACGCTTATACTCCCAATCATTGACTACAGCGATATTATCCTACAAGGCCTCTCTCAGGAAAATTCCCGACGTCTAGAACTGGTCATGAATGCCTGCGTCCGATATATCTGTGACGTTCGACTTTTTGATCACATTTCACCAGCGTATGCAAAATTGTCCTGGCTGCGTGCAGACAAACACAGAGATTTCCATACAACAACATGACAGAAACACAAGTTCCCATTATAATAAAATCCTCTCCGTTCCACTGCATCGCACAGTCACCTTCTCCAGGTCCTTTATAGTAGCGGGAACCCGACTCTGGAATAACCTCCCTCGTTATGTTAGAGAACTTAAGAACATGTCCGGCTTCAAAAAACAGTTAATGACGTATCTACTTAAGCAACAGTAATGCCTTCCTCTGTACATGAATGCACTTCACCTCATTACTTCCCTCTTTCCCCCTCCTTAGATCTTCCTTCCCCAAAACTCGCTATACTAGTAAACATCTACTTTACACACCAAGATATTATGTACATCTGCACAAACCTTCATTACTATTGCCAATACTTCTCATGTTTGTCATTATTATTTGATTTTTTTACTGTTATTATTATTGCTTTTATCATAATCTGTATGTATAGCACCTGTTGTAAAAATACTGCCGCATTTACTTTATTAGGTCTTAGTCACTACTCTTTATTCATATTGTCACTAGAGTAAGCTAATTTTCTCATTTAAACTATGGTCATGACGTAACTCTGATGTGTGAAATGCTGCATGTGTGGAACACTGGTCCGATGTAAGAGAGGGCCTGATGGCCCTAATCTGATCAGGTTAAATAAATAAATAAATAAAATAAAATAAATATTTGGCAAAATATCTCGAACATGATATCGCGTGTTGAACGGAATGCATAGCAGCTAGTGCGAGACCAGTTCCACAGAGCATTGAGAATTCTGGCGTTGATTGAGTCAAGTTTATTTTGTCCTCTGAGGAAGTAAATACTGTTTGTGAAGCTAAGCATCTACACTCTCAAATACACGAAAAGGCTGTTTATAATTTATACAGGACGGTCCATTGATAGTGACCGGGCCAAATATCTCAAGAAATAAGCATCAACGAAAAAACTACAAAGAACGAAACTCGTCTAGCTTGAAGAAGGAAACCAGATGTCGTTATGGTTGGCGCGCTAGATGACGCTGCCATAGGTCAAACGGATATCAACTGCGTTTTTTTCAACAGCAACCCCCATTTTTATTACACATTCGTGTAGTACGTAAAGAAATATGAATGTTTTAGTTGGACCACTTTTTCCTATTTGTGATAGATGGGCGCTGTAATAGTCACAAACGTATAAGTACGTGCAATCACATAACATTCAACCAGTGCGGACGGTATTTGCTTCGAGATACATTACCCTTGTTAAAATGGACCGTTTACCAATTCCGGAAAAGGTCGATATCGTGTTGATGTATGGCTATTGTGATCAAAATGCCCAACGGGCGTGTGCTATGTACGCCGCTCGGTATCCTGGACGGCATCATCCAAGTGTCTGGACCGTTCCCGGATTGTTGTTGTGGTCTTCAGTCCTGAGACTGGTTTGATGCAGCTCTCCATGTTACTCTATCCTGTGCAAGCTTCTTCATCTCCCAGTACCTACTGCAACATACATCCTTCTGAATCTGCTTAGTGTATTGATCTCTTGGTCTCCCTCTACGATTTTTACCCTCCACGCTGCCCTCCAATGCTAAATTTGTGATCCCTTGATGCCTTAAAACATGTCCTACCAACCGATCCCTTCTTCTAGTCAAGTTGTGCCACAAACTTCTCTTCTCCCCAATCCTATTCAATACCTCCTCATTAGTTACGTGATCTACCCACCTTATCTTCAGCATTCTTCTGTAGCACCACATTTCGAAAGCTTCTATTCTCTTCTTGTCCAAACTGGTTATCGTCCATGTTTCACTTCCATACATGGCTACACTCCATACAAATATTTTTAGAAACGACTTCCTGACACTTAAATCAATACTCGATGTTAACAAATTTCTCTTCTTCAGAAACGATTTCCTTGCCATTGCCAGTCTACATTTTATATCCTCTCTACTTCGACCATCATCAGTTATTTTACTCCCTAAATAGCAAAACTCCTTTACTACTTTAAGTGTCTCATTTCCTAATCTAATCCCCTCAGCATCACCCGATTTGATTTGACTACATTCCATTATCCTCGTTTTGCTTTTGTTGATATTCATCTTATATCCTCCTTTCAAGACACTGTCCATTCCGTTCAACTGCTCTTCCAAGTCCTTTGCTGTCTCTGACAGAATTACAATGTCATCGGCGAACCTCAAAGTTTTTACTTCTTCTCCATGAATTTTAATACCTACTCCGAATTTTTCTTTTGTTTCCTTTACTGCTTGCTCAATATACAGATTGAATAACATCGGGGAGAGGCTACAACCCTGTCTCACTCCTTTCCCAACCACTGCTTCCCTTTCATGCCCCTCGACTCTTATAACTGCCATCTGGTTTCTGTACAAATTGTAAATAGCATTTCGCTCCCTGTATTTTACCCCTGCCACCTTCAGAATTTGAAAGAGAGTATTCCAGTTAACGTTGTCAAAAGCTTTCTCTAAGTCTACAAATGCTAGAAATGTAGGTTTGCCTTTTCTTAATCTTTCTTCTAAGATAAGTCGTAAGGTTAGTATTGCCTCTCGTGTTCCAACATTTCTACGGAATCCAAACTGATCTTCCCCGAGGTCCGCTTCTACCAGTTTTTCCATTCGTCTGTAAAGAATTCGCGTTAGTATTTTGCAGCTGTGACTTATTAAACTGATAGTTCGGTAATTTTCACATCTGTCAACACCTGCTTTCTTTGGGATTGGAATTATTATATTCTTCTTGAAGTCTGTGGGTATTTCGCCTGTCTCATACATCTTGCTCACCAGATGGTAGAGTTTTGTCATGACTGGCTCTCCCAAGGCCATCAGTAGTTCTAATGGAATGTTGTCTACTCCCGGGGCCTTGTTTCGACTCAGGTCTTTCAGTGCTCTGTCAAACTCTTCACGCAGTATCTTATCTCCCATTTCATCTTCATCTACATCCTCTTCCATTTCCATAATATTGTCCTCAAGTACATCGCCCTTGTATAAACCCTCTATATACTCCTTCCACCTTTCTGCCTTCCCTTCTTTGCTTAGAACTGGGTTGCCATCTGAGCTCTTGATATTCATACAAGTGGTTCTCTTCTCTCCAAAGGTCTCTTTAATTTTCCTGTAGGCAGTATCTATCTTACCCCTAGTCAGACAAGCCTCTACATCCTTACATTTGTCCTCTAGCCATCCCTGCTTAGCCATTTTGCACTTTCTGTCGATCTCATTTTTGAGACGTTTGTATTCCCTTTTGCCTGCTTCATTTACTGCATTTTTATATTTTCTCCTTTCATCAATTAAATTCAATATTTCTTCTGTTACCCAAGGATTTCTATTAGCCCTCGTCTTTTTACCTACTTGATCCTCTGCTGCCTTCACTACTTCATCCCTCAGAGCTACCCATTCTTCTTCTACTGTATTTCTTTCCCCCATTCCTGTCAATTGTTCCCTTATGCTCTCCCTGAAACTCTCTACAACCTCTGGTTCTTTCAGTTTATCCAGGTCCCATCTCCTTAAATTCCCACCTTTTTGCAGTTTCTTCAGTTTCAATCTGCAGTTCATAACCAATAGATTGTGGTCAGAATCCACATCTGCCCCTGGAAATGTCTTACAATTTAAAACCTGGTTCCTAAATCTCTGTCTTACCATTATATAATCTATCTGATACCTATTAGTATCTCCAGGATTCTTCCAGGTATACAACCTTCTTTTATGATTCTTGAACCAAGTGTTAGCTATGATTAAGTTATGCTCTGTGCAAAATTCTACAAGGCGGCTTCCTCTTTCATTTCTTCCCCCCAATCCATATTCACCTACTATGTTTCCTTCTCTCCCTTTTCCTACTGACGAATTCCAGTCACCCATGACTATTAAATTTTCGTCTCCCTTCACTACCTGAATAATTTCTTTTATCTCGTCATACATTTCATCAATTTCTTCATCATCTGCAGAGCTAGTTGGCATATAAACTTGTACTACTGTAGTAGGCATGGGCTTTGTGTCTATCTTGGCCACAATAATGCGTTCACTATGCTGTTTGTAGTAGCTAACCCGCACTCCTATTTTTTTATTCATTATTAAACCTACTCCTGCATTACCTCTATTTGATTTTGTATTTATAACCCTGTATTCACCTGACCAAAAGTCTTGTTCCTCCTGCCACCGAACTTCACTAATTCCCACTATATCTAACTTTAACCTATCCATTTCCCTTTTTAAATTTTCTAACCTACCTGCCCGATTAAGGGATCTGACATTCCACGCTCCGATCCGTAGATTGCCAGTTTTCTTTCTCCTGATAACGACGTCCTCTTGAGTAGTCCCCGCCCGGAGATCCGAATGGGGGACTATTTTACCTCCGGAATATTTTACCCAAGAGGACGCCATCATCATTTAATCATACAGTAAAGCTGCATGTAAAGCTGCATGTCCCCGGATAGTTACGTTATTTAAGGAAAGAGGAAGTGTTCAGCCACATTTGAAACTTCAAATGGCTCTGAGCACTATGGGACTTAACAGCTATGGTCATCAGTCCCCTAGAAGTTAGAACTACTTAAACCTAAATAACCTAAGGCCATCACACAACACCCAGTCATCACGAGGCAGAGAAAATACCTGACCCCGCCCAGAAACGAACCCGGGCGCGGGAAGCGAGAGCCCTACCACACGACCACGAGCTGCGGACTTTGAAACGTCAACCACGACCAGCATCAAATGATGGTGCCCAAGTAGGTGTTTTAGCTGCTGTCGCGGCTAATCCGCACATCAGTAGCAGACAAATTGAGCGAGAATCGGGAATCTCAAAAACTTCGGTGTTGAGAATGCTACGTAAAAATAGATTGCACCCCTACCATATTTCTATGCACAAGGAATTGCATAGCGACGACTTTGAACGTCGTGTACAGTTCTGCCACTGGGCACAAAGACATTACGGGACGATGACAGATTTTTTGCACGCGTTCTATTTAGTGATGAAGAGTCATTCACCAACAGTGGTAACGTAAATAGGCATAGTATGCACTATTGAGCAACGCAAAATCCACGATGGCTGGGGCAAGTGGAACATCAGCGACCTTGACGGTTTAATGTATGGTGCGGCATTATGGGAGGAAGGATCATTGGCCCTCATTTTATCGATGGCAATCTAAATGGTGCAATGTATGCTGATTTCCTACGTAATGTTCTACAAGATGTTTCACTGCATGAGAGAATTGCGATATACGTCCAACACGATGGATGTTCAGCACATATCTCACGTGCGGATGAAGCGGTATTGAATAGCATATTTCTTTACAGGTGGATTGGTCGTCGAAGCACCATATCATGGCCCGGATTCCTTTCTGTGTGAAGGTTGCAGGATATCTGCTATCGTGATCCACCGACAACGCCTGACAACATGCGTCAGCGCAGTGTCAATGCATGTGCGAACATTACGGAAGGCGAACTACTCGCTGTTGAGAGGAATGTCGTTACACGTATTGCCAAATGCATTGAGGTTGACGGAGATCATTTTGAGCATTTATTGCATTAATGTGGTATTTACAGGTAATCACGCTGTAACAGCATGCGTTCTCGGAAATGATAAATTCACAAAGATCCATGTATCACATTGGAACAGCCGAAATCAAATGTTCAAACGTACCTATGTTCTGTATTTTAATTTAAAAAAACTTATCTGTTACCAACAGTTCGTCTAAAATTGTGGGCCATATGTTTGTGACTATTACAGCGCTATGTATCAGAAAGCGAAAAAAGTGGTCCAACGAAAACATTCATATTTCGTTACGTACTACATCAATAGGGAATAAAAATGTGTGTTCATATTTTAAAAAAAACGCAGTTGATATCCGTTTGACCTATGGCAGCGCCATCTAGCGCCATAACCGTAGCACCATCTGTTTTCCCCCTTCAAGCTAGACAAGTTTCGTTCTTTGTAGTTTTTTCGTTTGACACTTATTTCGTGAGATATTTGGCCCGGTCACGATCAATGTACCACCCTGTATATCACTTATTCCGTGATAATGTAGCATCGAAAGAAAATCGTTCTAGGCCCTGTGCAGTAAAACGGAAGTTTAAAACGCATGGGCCGGCCGATGTGGCCAAGCGGTTCTAAGCGCTTCAGTCCGGAACCGCGCTGCTGCTGCGGTCGCAGGTTCGAATCTGCCTCGGGCATGGATGTGTGTGATGTCCTTAGGGTAGTTAGGTTTAAGTAGTTCTAGGTTCTAGGGGACTGATGACCGCAGATGTTAGGTCCCATAGTGCTAAGAGCCATTTGAACCATTTTTTTTTTTAAACGCATGGCATCCTCTTATAAACTGGACCACCACCTTTCTTATAAATAGTGCCGGCTAATTTTAAAATAATTTTAACTTTTAGTCTTTTAAAAATTGATTTGCTTTAGTAATCATATTTCTATGTTTGCTGCCAATTGTAAAAACATAAATACACAAGATCTACTTGAGGGATAATTTTCGAATATAGGATTTCACACATTTTGCTTTTTTTTAAAACTAAAAACGAAACACATTGCGTTAATTCTATAATTATTGTTTTGGAATATTATCTTGCTATGTTTCATGTGCTACATCATTTCACTGAAACGCTTAATTGTAAGACATGTTAGTTGGCTGACGTACGGGTTTCCGAAGCCCATTTTGTTGAGTAGGTTGGGCCAAAGAGTGTGAAATTACGTTATGGTTGCAACAAATTTGGGGGTAGTGGACGAACTGGGAGACACGTTCTACTACTTGAACTGTAAATGCTTAAATGCTCCCGAGCATACTTGTGAAGGCTGACCTTGTATTGTATTGTATTGTATGGAACTGGGGACCTAGAAACGACGGAAAGGCTTCGTCCTCGACGCAGCCCTCTGTGTTTCACAACCCCACAGCAGGCTACAGCAGTTCACTCACCCCACCGCCGCCACACACCGACCCCGGGATTATCGTGCGGTACGGTCCCCAGTGGACACCCCCCCCCCCCCTTCCGCCCTGGGAACGTCCCACACTAGACGAGTGTAACCCCAAATGTTTGCGTGGTAGAGTAATTATAGTGGACGCGTACGTGGAGATAGTGTTTGCGCAGCAATCGCCGACATAGGGTAAGGTGAGGCGGAATAAGAGGAACCAGCCCGCATTCGCCGAGGCAGATGGAAAACCGCCTTAAAGTCTGTTCACAGACTGGAAGGCACACAAGACCTCGACACTAATCCGCCGCGGTGATTCGTGCCGGGGACCGACACTCCTTCCCGCCCAGAAACCAGCGCGTTAGTCCGTATGGCTAGCCGGGCGGGCCCAGGCTGGCCTGTTGTTTGGCAGAAGCGAAACGGGTGGTAGATAAATAACGGTATTATAGCTTTATTTCTCAGCATCCTGAATTTTCTATGCTCAAACCAGAAGCTAAGTCGGCAGTTGTTCCTGATTCAGTGGAGAAATATACTTTCTGGGTAGTGGTACAATTAATAATACCAGTGGTACAATTTAGAAACCCTGCTTATAAATTGTACCACTGAGCTTCTCTCCACTGGTCGTGTCATGTCTTTTAAACTGTATAAAATGTATTATACGAACTTTCGGCGTATTTTTCCTGAGGGAATAGGATACACGTTATTAGTACCACACTTAGACACTGTATATTAGATGCGTGGTGTCTGTTCTTTCGGACATGTCCCGAAAAACAGACACCACGCAGAGTCACAGCTATGATACATATTATGTAAATTGAAGGTGGAGTGGGCGAAAAAAAAGGAAAGTGAATGGAATATTGATGTCAACTCCATCGGGTCTTGATGCGGAATCAGCGGCGAGCCGGCCGGAGTGACCGAGCGGTTCTAGGCGCTACAGTCTGGAACCGAGCGACCGCTACGGTCGCAGGTTCGATTCCTACCTCGGGCATGGATGTGTGTGATGTCGTTAGGTTAGTTAGGTTTAAGTAGTTCTAAGTTCTGCCGGCCGGGGTGGCCGAGCGGTTCTAGGCGCTACAGTCTGGAACCGCGCGACCGCTACGGTCACAGGTTCGAGCCCTGCCTCGGGCATGGATATGTGTGATGTCCATAGGTTGGTTACGTTTAATTAGTTCTAAGTTCTAGGGGATTGATGACCACAGCAGTTAAGTCCCATAGTGCTCAGAGCCATTTGAACCATTTTTAATCAGCGGCGACGAGTGGAAGTGTGTGCTGCACTGGGATTCGAAACCGTGAACTCCTATTTGATTGGCACTTGCGGTAACAACTGTGGCACCCGGACACCGTATTTATCGCACTTGCACGGACTGTCTCGTCTCACCTCTTGGCCGTTCCACGATAAACTCTATGACGGGTAGTGCAGTGGTTAACGCAGCTGCCTGGCAAGCAGGAAATCCCGGTTTCGAATCTCGATCCGGCACAGATTTTCAATCGTCACCGCTGATGCCGCATCAAGTTCCGATGCAGTTGATATCAATAGTCTCTTCCCTTTCCTTTCTCCACCATCCACGACGAATTTTTATAAAATATATAGTTCAGAAAGATCGAAAAAATGCTGAAAGTAGTACAATTTATGAGACATTACACTGAAAACACGGTGTAATTTCTAGATTTGTGTGCTCTTACTACGCAGTGCGATCATGGAAAATGATGGCGGAAAATGCGCTCATGAACAGGCGTAACTGCTTGCAGCGAACTGCGTTAATTGTGTCGAAAGAACGGGCTGACCAAAGCTGCAGTAATACATTAAAGCAGAGCAGCAGTGTTTACGAAAGTATCTGAATTTTTTAAAATATGGAGTACGGAAATGAGTGACTTTGTTGACAGAGCAAGCAAGCAAAATTTTACAGCTGAGTAAGCCGACAACGTGAAAGTACCTCAGGAGTGGCCCGATTCTGAGCAGAGTAGAGTGAAAATTGCTACTCCCAAAAAAGAAGGAAAAGAAGAAAGAGGAAGCGAAGTTCACGCAATAAATATTCCACATATCGATAAGTTATTAAGCAGAGATTTCCGGGGGACAGTTAGTTAATTAATTTCACGTTTCATGGATCATTTTCAGGATAAATCTTAGTGATGTGGAAGGAGTCTGTCAAATTCACATGACATTCATTTGTAAATATGACTACATGAACTCCATTTACAAGACTTTTTTTCGGATGGGGGTTAGTTATGCCTACCTACCATTTTTATTCATAACAGAAATAGAATTTCTTCTACAGAAAATAAAGAATTGTCAACGAGAATATTCTTTCATTTGTTTCCAAATTTTACTTTGTGGTCTTTCAGACGTTTTATATCACATGAAAAGTGATCAAAAATTTTTCTTCCCACATTGTGCACCCATTTTTGTACAAAAGACAACCTTAATGTGGAGTAACGAAAGTCATTTTCTCTTCTGGTTTTGTAATTACGTATATCATTGTCGCTTTTCAACTGGAGTGGATTGTTTACAACAAACTTCATGAGGCCACATTGAAACTGTGAAGCAATAGATAAGACGACTAAATCCTTAAAGAGATATCAACAAAATAATCGTGTTCTTACAGCACGTTTTCAAGCAATGAAGACTTACATTGTTTAAGATTATTTACGCAAGAACATTATTCCATTGTTGAATGGATAACTGATTTGCCCTTTTCCAAGATTTATAATGGTTCTAAGTAAAAATGTGTCAGATCAGAGGTGTTCTAGGAGCTCCGAAATATGTTCACCACGTGTCGCACTAATCATGTACTACCTCTAGATGTGCAGAATCGCATGTATTGTGTCTTTTAGGAATTCAGAGTGAGATCATTCGCAGAAAACCATTGAACAATACATTCAAAAACGGTATTTACCAATTATTCCTTTGTTGTATGTATGCTTGGATTGATTGTATTACTAATATCATGTGCAAAAATAGCTATTTCTCCTTGTTGTATATAAGACGGAGGGTCGTTTACATATGTGAGGAACAGAAGTGGACCTACCTTTTGGAACTTCACCAGTGACTTCTCCCCAGGCAGAAGAATCTGCCCTGATTAAACTGGTTGAATTTATAAGTAAAACTATCTCAACTATTTTGGGTAGATATGACATTCTCCTGCCTACTAGGTAGATGCATTTACCACTCTTTGCATTAGCCACTTTTTTAATTTTTTTATTTTAGTTTTTTTCCCCTCCTATCACAAGCTGTTGCATTACCTTTCTTTTTTTATCCATTTATAGGATGTGGTAACAAGTACGTATGGTGGAACCAATAATAGACATACGCTGCGTCGTGCAATATTGTACTGCGTAACTCTTCGTGGCCGCGTTTTTCGCCGAAGTTGCCTCATGTTGCAGTGAGGCACGTCTTCGTATTTTTTAAAATTTCTTTTTACGGCTGATAAGTAGGTTGAGTCATCCGGACACAGTGGTCATCGCAGCTGCACGGACTACACTTGTGCGCCTTCCGTCAGACCCAAATTCTATTCTCCCCTTATCTACACACTACCAATGTTGTTATCCTCATTGCTCGTGGCATTTCACAGATTCCTGAAAGAGTTTGAGTGTGGTGTGCATCCGCACTGAAGTGGTCAGTTGATCATCCTCGCGTTAATTACATGTATAATGTCTGTTCCTTCGGACACGTGTGAAAAAACGGACACCATTTTGATCCAGCAGCCACTACGAATTAAGACAAAAAGAAATTACAGACATGTCAGAGAAAAAGACACGACATACATAAAAATAAACATTTCCTTCTATCAAACTAGGTAAGGCCACAGATGGTCAATTAAAATACAATGCAGAGGCTTTGTCTATCTACGCGATTCTTGACTAGATTCACCCATCAAAAGAAGTTTTGCATCACCTATGTTATCAGAGTTTCGGAACCTATAAAGAAAATTGGAATAGAGATCAACATAAGCACCATTTCCGCGCTATTTACTGCTTGTTAAAACCACACATTGCATGTTGTACCACCATACAGCGAGACCTTCAGAGGTGGTGGTCCAGATTGCTGTACACACCGTTACCTCTAATACCCAGCAGCTCAACCTCTTGCATTGATGCATGCCTGTATTCGTCGTGGCTTACTATCCACAAGTTCATCGAGACACTGTTGGTGCAGATTCTCCCACTGCTTAACGACGATTCGGTGCAGATCCCTCAGAGTGGTTGGTGGGTCACGTCGTCCATAAACAACCTCTTTCAATCTATCTCAGGCATGTTTGATAGGGTTCATGTCTGGAGAACATGCTGACCACTTTAGTCGAACGATGCCGTTATCCTGAAGGAAGCCATTCCAAGACGTGCACGATGGGGGAGCGAATTGTCGCCCGTGAAGACGAATGTCTCGCCAATATGCTGCCGATATAGTTGCACTGTCGGTCGGAGGATGGCATTCATGCATCGTACAGCCGTTACGGTGCCTTCCATGACCACCAGCGGCGTACTTCGGCCCCACGAAATGTCACCCCTAAACAGCAGGGAACCTCTACCTTGCTGCACTCGCTGGACACTGTGTCTAAGGCGTTCAGCCTGACCGGGCTGCCTCCAAACACGAATCCGAAGATTGTCCGGTTGAAGGCATATGAGACACTCATCAGTGAACATGACGCTAATCCTGAGCGCTCCATTCGGTATGTTGTTGGGCCCATCTGTGCCGCGATACGTGGTGTCGTGGTTGCAAAGATGGACCTCGCCATGTATGTCAGGAGTGAAGTTGCGCATCATCCAGCCTATTGGGCACATTTTGAGTCGTAACACAACTTCCTGTAACTGCACAAAAAGCATTATTTACCATGGTGGCTTTTCTGTCAGGGTTCCTCCGAGCCATAACCCATAGGTAGCGGTCATCCACTGCAGTAGTAGCTCTTGGGCGGCCTGAGCGAAGCTCGTCATCGACTGCTCCTGTCTCTCTGTATCTCCTCCATGTCCGAACAACATCGTTTTGTTCACTTCGAGACACCTGGACACTTCCCTTGAGCCGGACGCTGTGACCGAGAGGTTCTAGGTGCTTCAGTCTGGAACCGCGCTGCTGCTACGGTCGCAGGTTCGAATCCCGCCTCGGGCATGGATGTGAGTGATGTCCTTAGGTTAGGTTTAAGTAGTTCTAAGTTCTAGGGGACTGATGACCTCAGATGTTTAAGTCCCATAGTGCTCAGAGCCATTTGAACCATCTGAACACTTCCGTTGTTGAGAGCCCTTCCTGGCACAAAGTAACAATGCGGACACTATCGAACAGCGGTATTGACAGTCTAGGCGTGGTTGAACTACAGACACCACGTGGCTTTACCTCTTTCCAGGCGGAATGACTGGAACTAATCGGCTGTCGGGCCCCCTCCGTCTAACAGGCGCTGCTCATGCATGGTTGTTTACATCTTTGGGCGGATTTAGTGACATCTATGACCAGTCAAAGGGACCGTGTCTGTGATACATTGTCCACAGACAAAGCCCATCCTAAGGGGTTCTGGGACCGGGGTGATGGAAAAGTTTTTTGATGTGTGTATTTCTTGGGTGTTTAGTATGATCATACCCAAACATCAAATTTATTACACGAAGTATCTTAGTTTTAAAGCAGAGATGACAGGAAAAACTTGTTATTATAATTCGCTATATCCTTTAACAATTTAGTCTGATGTAATCCGTATATCATCTCAGCGCCGGCAGGTGTAGCCAAGCGGTTCTCCGCGCTTCAGTCTGGAACCGCGCTGCTGCTACGGTCACAAGTTCGAATCCTGCCTCGTGCATGGATGTGTGTGATGTCCTTAGGTTAGTTAGGTTTAAGTAGTTCTAGGTTCTAGAGGACTGATGACCTCAGATGTTAAGTCCCATAGTGCTCAGAGCCATTTGAACCATTTTATCATCTCAGCACCTACCGGTATGTCGCTAAGGAATAATGAAAAATGAGTAGACGGTGGAAGGAGGGTAAATTACGATAATTTTTGAAGGAACTGGGAGCAATAACTAGGCAAAGTATATCGATTTGAAATTCCATACAATGCAGTTAAAAGAGCAAAGTGGTCTTCCGTTCGCGTCTCTATGTAACTTTAGCGATACCTCTTCACGCTATTCTAGGATAATTTGAAAGTAACGTATCCCCTTTTTAATGCTATACTGTCACAACCGCTGACCATTCTCTAACTTCTGTTTCATGTCAAAGATGTGGGGATCGTTATTTGATACATAGTCAAGTCACAAAAAACAATGGTAACCCAGTCAGCATCATATTAATACAATGTACATTACCTCCTCCTTGATGGCAGCCTTATGATCCTGAGTGCAATGGCTAGTTATTATCATCATCTACATCCTCTCGTTCAGAGAAGAGAGAGTCAAACTATCTGCAACCACACGTTCAGTTCCTCCTGTACATTTTACTTCAAATTGATAGACAGAGGTACTTACGGTCCAACCTGTTGCTCTACCCGTTTCGCAAGGTCTATCTATAATCCAATTTACGGACTGATTACCAGTCTCCAGCATAAACTGCTTCTGCTCTACGTAAAACTTTAACTTTGCCAAGGCAAAAAAAAAAAAAAAAAACAGCTAACGATCCTAACTTATATACAGAATATTTTATCTCAAGCGGTGGTACGGCCTGTGAAGTATATTCTATTGCTCTCCTCACATGTTCATTGTTTTACAGAACACAGTGGCCACCATGGAGCCGTCAGTCTGGCACACAAAGGACGTAGACAATCTGTGTCCACAAGTTCAAGAGCATTGGCTAAAGACTTTCCTTAAACTTTCGAATGCCACCTGCCTTGACTCCGTTTATTTAAAAAATGGCTCTGAGCACTGTGGGACTTAACATATGTGGTCATCAGTCCCCTAGAACTTAGAACTACTTAAACCTAACTAACCTAAGGACATCACACACATCCATGCCCGAGGCAGGATTCGAACCTGCGACCGTAGCAGTCGCGCGGTTCCGGACTGAGCGCCTAGAACCGCTAGATCACCGCGGCCGGCGTTTATTTAAACCGGCAACCTTTCTTTCGGTGTTGATTTAATCGGGCTGCTGTGTGTGCAAAACTGGGAATGAATTTTTCATATTGCCTTACAGTTTTAGGGTGGAGGAAACTTCACAGTAGACATAGGACGAGATTAGTCTGTGAGCACCCCTTGTTAGGGTCTGAGCATTGACGTTCTACTTTGAGCTAAGTTAACTTCTGACGGTTCCAGAATTTATCTGGCCTCCAGAAAAAGGTTCCAGCACCTTCCTAACATCCCCCATATGCTACTAAAAGGTTTTACTAAAAACCACTGCATCATCTAAATAGTGATACAGGATCTTAATTTTATGGTGCCAAAACTTTTATCTGACAATTGGAATAATACGGCAGTCTTCATTAACAACCCAAAAGGGAATACAGTTTTAGACTAATTACAGCACTCACTCTGGTGTTTCGGCAGTCATTCTTCCCACACTCAATACATGAATGGAGTGGGAGGAAACATTAATAATTGGTACTACGGGAAATACACTGTACAGTGTACTCCACAATGGCTTGAACATTATGGATGTATGTGTAGAATTATTGCTATAAAGAAAATTGTTTTCATGTTTTTAAGTCATGTATAGATGCTGCGTGCACGTAGTGCTGGGGTGTGTAGAAGAAGCTACGTACGACTGACGTCACCTGTATACATGCATAATGGTCCCTTTTAGTTAGTATGACAGCGCATATTATATACATTACATATACCATATGTTGATCCACTGATATAGAGCGCATTTTATTTTAACGTATGTTTTGTGGAGTTGAAGAGATACACTTTCGTATTTTCTGAAGATCTGGTTGGAAGTAATTAAAATTAGTATTGCTCCTGAGAGAAAATAATGAATATTACAATCACTTCCGGTTGCAAAAACTAAGGCGCTACAGTCCCAGCACGCCACTTGAGACACTCGACCTCTTCTGGGCGCCAATGTCATCGGGTGCAGAGTTCACTGAGTGCGGTTCACAGGACACCAAAAAGAGATGCAACAGTACCGAGGATTGATCGGTGTCTGTCAATAAACGTTTCTGAGTAAATCGGGCAGCAATATGTCCCGTAATTTATGTCTCGCGGCACACCTTCTCCTGTACATAGTTGATAGAAACGATATAGAAGTGGGTTTCAGGGGCTTAGGTTGTTTATAGGTGATACAGACGTTTACCTTCTACTAAAGCCATCACAAGATCATGACGAATGAAAAAAAAAAAAAAATTAGTCGCCATTTATGCACGGTGCGAAAAGTGGCATTTGACCTTGAACAGTTAAGAGTGCTGGTGCTCGACATGGATATTAAAAAGAAACTCTCGTCACTTTCGGCTACACGATAAATCACATAGGCCTGTCGTTTCAACTAGATACCCAAGGACTACATCGCGAAGCAAATGTTCTGGGAAAGGCGAACGGAAGACGCAGAAAATTACTAGACAATACGCTTCTTCTTCAGTATTTCGATATGGGATACTTACCAGATAAGAATGAAGGACAACAATTTAAAAAAGGACAGTTTTTTATTGTCACTAAATAGGAAGCGAGTTCTCGAATATGATAAGCAAATACCGGTACCATTTCTCGAAACAATAACGTTTTTCAGAATGAGATTTTCACTCTGCAGTGAAGTGTGCGCTGATATGAAACTACCTGGCAGATTAAAACTGTGTGCCGTACCGTGATTGGAACTCGGGACGAATGCCTTTCGTGGGCAAGTGCTCTACTGTCCCGAGTTCGAGTCTCGGTCCGGCACACAGTTTTAATCTGCCACGAAGTTTCAAAAACGTTTTTCGTGGGGGGGGGGGGGGAGATCTTTTCTCTAAATTACGATTACCTTCTTTTTACTGTGGATGGTAAAATTTTTTTTTCACTCCCATATAGTGTGATAAAGGTGCTCATCTTTTCACGTGGAACTGGCGAGAAATTATGTGAAAGTGTTAAAAGACGTGTCTGGTAGTGAGAAGTGGAATTATCAGATTCGTAGGATAAATCACTTTTTTCGGTAGTGTTGCTCTGTCAAAAAGGATATGGAATTTTACGTAAATTGATATATCCCACTATAACTCTCCCAACAACGCACTCTCTTTCACCACATGTAGTGGGCTTTGGTTTAGTGCCAACCAATGGAACACATTAGTTTTTATGGAGTATGAAAACATGTACTCATCTATAAATGTCTGTCGCATGAGCAATGGTTGATCCGAATAGGAGAAGAAATTAAGTCCCATCATGAATCTAATTCATCAAACTATACGCAACGGTAACGAAAGATCCGACAGACAGTAAGACGAAATGATTCAATTTCCATTATTTTTTTGCAAGTACCTGATGGTTATAATTAAATTTTCCCTATTTAACACGCTATAACACGGAAACTAATTACCGTACGGGTTCCTAACTTGGTAGCGTTAAAGTCAAGGAGATGGGGAAGAGAAATAATGCAGCATCAATTCAATAGAAACACTTTTAATGTGCTCCTACGGTACGTCATACCATTACATAGCGGTACCATTACTGCTACAAAAGGGGCTCAATGTGGCCCCCATCAATGTACGGAAGAGTCTGAAGGCGCAGGGTTGTATTTGGTACAGCAGAACGAAGCATGTCCGTAGGTATGTAGGCTACCTCTCTTGATGTGCTGCGCTTCAGATAAGCACATGAGTGAATGTTCCGCTGATAAACGCTGTCCTTCAGGTAGACCCACAACCAGAAATCACAGGGAGTGGGATCAAGTGATCGTGCCGGCCGAGCATTTGGATGCGATCGGCTGATAATTCGGTCGTTTCCAAATGTGTTTCGGAGAAGCAGGTGAACTTCACGAGCGAAGTGCGTCACAAAAACTGTCGACTTCAATGCGTCTCTCTCCGTTAGGGAGCATATCACAGTAACGCTGGCCAGTCACACTGCACGTCATGTATCTTTTATAGATACCATTTGAGAATGTTTCGAAGCACCTTCCGTACAGTGGACCACGGGATATTCAACTGTCGTGACACAGCACGCGCACTGACCATCGGGAATTGCGCGCAGCGTTGCCTGCCAAAGCAACAGCGATTTTATCGACCACATGTTGGTGCAACTGGACGTCGGCCTGTTCCCGGAGTGACGCCCATTTCTAAAGTGAATTCGAACTTCTTCATCATGCTCTGCACGGCCGGTGGAGAAAGAGAGCCCTTCCGTAATCCTTTCTGCCGGTGACATTTTCGAATTACAGCTGCAGCATTACTGTCTTTTAGATAATACAGCTTCACCAATAATGCCCTGCTCCTTTTGTCCAAGTTCATGTTGGCACATCAACAAGTACACTGCGACTCTTCAGGTGTGTGAGACTATGAATCACGATGACTGATCACGGCACTTGGTCACCTGGTGTCCATAGTTAGAACTAAATGATAATTAATTGAAACCCTCAGCTGCCGACAGGTGTTGTTGATATACCTTGAGGGGGACAGCTGAAAATGTGTGCCCCGACCGGGACTCGAACCCGGGATGTCGTAGGTCGGGGCTCAAACCCGGGATCTCCCGGTCGGGGTACACATTTTCGGCTGTCCCCATCAAGGTACATTACCAACGCCTATCGGCAGCTGAGGGTTTCAATTAATTATCATTTATTCTACAGAAGATGCAAGGTCGTTAATGTTATCCGTTCTTTCGAGAACAAAATCAAATGGCTCTGAGCACCACGGGACTTAACTGCTGAGGTCATCAGTCCCCTAGAACTTACAACTACTTTAACCTAACTAACCTAAGGACATCACACACATCCATGCCCGAGGCAGGATTCGAACCTGCGACCGTAGCGGTCGCGCGGTTCCAGACTGTAACGCCTAGAACCTCTCGGCCTTTCGAGAACAGTTACTATCTTCATATGTAGTTATAACTAAGACGGTGGCGCTGTGACTCATGGGAATCATGCACTCCATAATTCGGACGTTAATGTCACTAAGTCCGGTACTAGTACGGCAATTATTTTCGGTATTATAACGTGTTAAATATGGAAAGTATAGCTACAACCACCCGGTATTTTGATATTCTTAACAAATGCTTTGCATGTTATCGTACGTCAACTATCTCTTGGAGTGGGGGGGGGGGGTTGGATGATATGATCATAGGCAAACATCAAATTCATTACACGAAGCGCGCTGTTTTTGAGTAAAGATGACAGGAAAAGCTAGTTATTGTAATTCACTCAGTCCTCTCACCGTTCAATCTGACCTACCTGGATAACGTCATTTAATCTGACCTACCTGGATGCCATCTCAGCGCTATACAAGGAAAGAAAGCAAATCACGGTAACACTTGCAAATAACTGGAAAGTATAAGCAGACAAACTACATCGATAAGAGCACTGGCTAGAGGACGGTTGAAAGAACAAAGTGGCTACCCGTTCTCATCTTCATGGTTTCAAGCTAAAGGTCAAAGCAGGGAAAGGAAACCATAATGGCTACTTAAGAGAGAGCGCTGCATGTAAGGAAAAATATAACGAATTGCCTTCCTCCCATCCTCCATTAAGTATCAGTTTGATTTTATGTAGCAAATTAAAAGCAATACCATCATGCCGTCGCAAGATTAGAAATGAAATAGATTAAGAAAGGAGTGCGAAACAAGCGAGCGTTTTTGTTTCAATGAATCCTGTATCAATGATTTGAGTGTGAACTACAGAGCAATCACATAAATGGAGTAGCAGACGTAGAGCGGGACTCGAGAGACGCGTGGAAGCTCTGAGGGTGGGGCCGAAGTAACCTTTTGCTCTGTACTGTCGTAAAACTACCCAAAATTCGTCACGTAGTTCCCACAAATCATGGTACTTTGGTTCTGAAGCTTATTCGCAAGGTGCCGGGAAGACGGGAGTGGTCCCTCGTGTTTGTGTGCAAGCGGGGGCTGAGTTATGCACGCGCGGGTGTTTGTAGCTGCCAGCAGCGGCTCCCGCGCCCCGGGCGGCGCCGCCCGCGCTTCCGAGGAGCCTGTCGCCTCAGCCATTAGCTCAGCGCCGCGTCTTCCCGCGAAGACAGCGGCGCGGCATCCAGGGCGTGGCGGCGCGGCCAAGTAGAGGCGGCGGCAGGTGGCTGCCGGCTGCTGCCAGCATTGTGCGCCCGTAATCACGGGAGTGCCGGCGCGCCATTAGCAGATTGTGCGACACGCCGCCTGTTGCTCTCCTTCACCTGCAGCCGCTATTCACCGGCGGGGGCACCGCTGAATGCCGACGCCTCTTTCACGTCCGCCCCAGACGGCCGTCTCGGCCTTCACTGCCTCCGGAGAACGCGACGGGACCGCGTCTTGCCTGCTCAATGTGTGGCCTCCGCTGCAAAAGTCAGCGCCTGCCCTGAGTGGCTTACTGACGTTAACCACTTTCACAGCTGTGCCACAAATGCTACTCAAGGGCCATGTCACTGTGAACATATCAATAAGATCTTGGCCCCAGATTAAAATGTGGCTGTATCATTGGCAGTTCCATTTCTTCCCGTTAAGTCTTGTTTCCAGTGAATCGCAGTATTTACACTGAAGTGGCAGAAGTCATGGGACAGCGCTGTGAACATATACAGATGGTGGCAATATCGCGTATACAGTGTATAAAATGGCGGTGCATTGGTGGAACTGTCATTTGTACTCGGGTGATTCACGTGAAAATGTTTCCGGCATGATTATGGCCACACGAGTAAATTAACAGCGTTTGCAAGCGGAATTATAGTTGATCCCATTTCGGAAATCGTTACAGAAAATTAAATGGCTCTGAGCACTGTGGGACTTAACATGTGAGGTCATCAGTTCCCTAGAACTTAGAACTACTTAAACCTAACTAACCTAAGGGCATCACACACACCCATGCCTGAGGCAGGATTCGAACCTGCGACAGTAGCGGTCACGCGGTTCCAGACTGTAGAGCCTAGAACCGCTCGGCCACCACGGCCGGCAAATCGTTACAGAATTCGATGTTCCAATATCCACACTGCCAAGAGTATCCGAGGATACCAAATCTCAGACAACGTAGTGGCCGACTACTGTCACTTTATGACCGAGAGTACCGACCGGAGTGACCGAGCGGTTCTAGGCGCTACAGTCTGGAACCGCGCGAGCGCTACGGTCGCAGGTTCGAATCCTGCCTCGGGCATGGATGTGTGTGATGTCCCTAGGTTAGTTAGGTTTAAGTCGTTCTAAGTTCTAGGGGATGATGACCTCAGAAGTTAGGTCCCATAGTGGTCAGAGACATTTTATGACCGAGAGAAGCGGCGTTTGCGTACATTTGTCAGTGCTAACAGACAAGCAACGCTACGTGAAATAACCGCAGAAATCAATTTGGGACGTATGACGAACGTATCCATTAGGACAGTGCGCGAAATTTGCCGTTCAGGGCAATGGAAGCAAATGACCGACGTGAGTGCCTCTGATAAAACTGCATCACTTACAGCTTCTCTTCTGGGTTCCTGACCATGTCAGTTGGAACCTAGATGACTGGAAACCCTTGGCAGGTCGGATGAGTCCCGCCCTAAATTGTTAAGAGGTGATATTAGGGTCCGAGTGTGCCGTAGACCCTACGATGACATGGCCCGAAGTTGTCAACGAGGGGCTGTGCAAGCTGGTGGTAGCTCCATAATGGTGTAGGCTGTTTTTACATGGAATGGACTGGGTTCTCTGGTCCAGCTGAACCGGTCATTCACTGGAAATGGTAATGCTGGAGACCATTTGCACCCATTCATGGACTTCACGTTCCCAAAAAACTATCGGATTTTTATGGACGACAATGCGCCAAGCCAGAAAATTCGAGCGAATCATTTGGCCACCCAGATCGCCCCACATGAATGCCATGGAAAATTTATGTGATATAACCGGGAGACTATTGAAAATCAGCGTAGAGTAATGTAGCTTTTCTAACAGCGTTGTTCAGTTAAGATAGTAACTGCGTTACCTTACTTTAGGTGTTTTGCATACGTCTTAGCCTTTACCTCATTTCTACTGCTTTGTCTTCGTATGTGATCAGTTTCTAACTAGGTTCCCCTAGGAACGGGCAGTGGTGAACTGTTTAGAAACGGAATGGGAATATGTAAACGGTAAAAGGCTGCGTAACTTATGGAACGGGTTCGTTATCTACATAGTTATCCTCCTGTCTGTTACTTAAAAATAAACATTATTTATAACAACATTGAAATTGTCAATCTTTAGTTCTGGTGTTATTTGAAAATTGTTGGTTTGTAACGTGAAACTGAGGGCCAAAAAATGGTTCAAATGGCTCTGAGCATGGGACTCAACTGCTGAGGTCATTAGTCCCCTAGAACTTAGAACTAGTTAAACCTAACTAACCTAATGACATCACAAACATCCATGCCCGAGGCAGGATTCGAACCTGCGACCGTAGCGGTCTTGCGGTTCCAGACTGCAGCGCCTTTAACCGCACGGCCACTTCGGCCGGCCACAAAACTGAGGGCCACTGTAGTAAAAATGAACTATGAAAATAAGACGGCAGATCTATAATATGATGCTAGAAAACACAAAATCCTAAACTGGCAAAATAAAAAATAAATAAAAAACGCGAAACAAAAATATATAAAACATCGCTTCAGCACATCGTCCAGCTTAAGTAAAACATGTTTCTGTTATTCATATAGTGATAAAAAATCTCCTGCCTTGATCATGATGAAGAACGTTCCACTGAATACAGAATAACAACAATAATCATATAGATTTTTTATGTTTGTGAATGTAAACTGTAATTACATTAAAAGTAATTGCTTTGATTACATAAAAGCGTAGAAGGTAGGTGATCAACTAATTTTTATTACTTATAAAATACAGCTCAAATTTTTAACGATATAAGATACTCGGTGGACTAACACTGAACAATATGCAGTTCTCATTATGTTAAAATAAGCAAACAAACAAAAAAACAAGAAAAAGTCGTCAGCTCCCCGTTTCTCTCTCACACGCTCATTTATGTTTTCTTTCGCTACCGATGCTACCAGTACCTCCGGTACGTCATTTATGTACCGCATCAAAACTACCGAACCGGGGATCTGGTAGAGCACAGCACCAGTAATAGCCCATAAAAGCGATCATCATAACCAGCAATTTTTACGAATGTAACACTCGCAACAGTCGCCTAACGTCCATTCAGTTACTGTATTTTGCAGCGGCCACAATGGGCACTAGCTCACTACCTAACTTGTTACTTTCTAAACGAGGTACTGGTGTCGATGACAAATCATAGGAGTACAGGCAGATAAACTTTTACTAGTGCACAATTAGTGCGATAGAGCTACCTGTGAAAAAAAAAAAAAGCCGTCTCCCTAGACAGGCGCCCCCGGCACCTGACGTGTGGCCGTGTACGGCCTGGCTGGGGGCTCTTGCGGCGACGCAGTTGCGCAGTGCCGCGTGTGGCGGCGCGGGGGCGGCGGCGGCGCCGGGGGCGGCATTACTATTCATGAAGTGCGCGTGTTCTACAGCGGCGGCCGGCAAACAGCCGCTCAATCTGCCGCCCCCGCCGTGCGCGCCCTCCTGCCGCGCCACGCCGCTCTGCCCGAGTCGCAGGCAGCACAGCGCGCCGCACTCCCGCTAATGGTCAGCAAACTGCTGTCGAGTGCTCCTTTACTAACTGCCTGCATCAAAGTCGCCCTCTACTCGAGGGCGACACCAAAGTCAAGTCGATCGAAACCCCGCTGTTTAGTGGCGTGTTACGCTCCGCGTGGGCGTCTCCTGTTACCACCTGCACACAGTGGTCTCTGTATCTTCATCTATTGAGAGATAGTTGCGGGACCTCGGGTGTACATAATGTTAAATCAAACACTTTTAGCCGTCTAAAATTCCACATTCCTATTTTATAGGTGTTCCAGATTCGGCTATATACACTGGCGAGCGAAAGGCAAACCTGCCTAATATCGTGTTGGACCCCCGCGAGCCCGCACAAGTGCCGCAACACGACGTGGCATGGATTCGACTAAATTCTGAAGTAGTGCCGCAGGAAAATGACACCATGAACCCTGCAGGGCTATGCATAAATCCGTAAAAGTACGAGGGGGAGAAGATGTCTTGTGAACAGAACGTTGCAAGACATCCCAATAGTGTTCATGTCTAAGGAGTTTCGCCGGCCCGTGTGGCCGAGCGGTTCTAGGCGCTACAGTCTGGAACCGCGCGACCACTACGGTCGCAGGTTCGAATGGTTCAAATGGCTCTGAGCACTATGGGACTTAGCTTCTAAGGTCATCAGTCCCCTAGAACTAAGAACTACTCAAACCTAACCGTAGCGGTCGCGCGGTTCCAGACTGTAACGCCTAGAACCGCTCGGCCACCCCGGCCGGCTGCAGGTTGGAATCCTGCCTCGTGCATGAATGTGTGTGATGTCCTTAGGTTAGTTAGGGTTTAAGTAGCTCCTAGGGGACTGATGACCTCAGAAGTTAAGTCCCATAGTGCTCAGAGCCATTTGAACCATTTTAAGGAGTTTCCTGGCCAGCGGATGTGTTTAAACTCGGATGAGTGTTCCTGGAACCACTCTGCAGCAAATCTGGACGTGTGGGGTGTTGCACTGTCCTGCTGGAAGTGTCCAAATTCGTCTGAATGCACGGTGGACATGAATGGATGCAGATAATGAGACAGAATACTTACGTACGTGTCGTCTGTCAGAGTCGTATCTAGACGTATTATGGGTGCCATATCACTCGAACTGCACACGCCCTGCAGCTTTACGGAACCTCCACCAGCTTGAATATTCCCCTGCTGACATTCAGGGTCCATGGATTCACGAGGTTGTCTCCATACCCGTACACGTCTATCCACTAGATACAATTTGAAAGTAGATTCGTCCGACCAGGCAACATGTTTCCAGTCATCAACAGTCCAATGTCGGTGTTGACGGCCCATGCGAGGCGTAAAGATTTGTGTCGTGCAGTCATCAAGCGAATATGAGTGGGCTTTCGGCTCCGAAAGCCCATATCGATGATGTTTCGTTGAATGGTTCGCACGATGAGACTTGTTGATGGCCCAGCATTGAAATCTGCAGCAATTTGCGGAAGAGTTGCACTCCTGTCACGTTGAACGATTCTCTTCAGTCGTCGTTGGTCCCGGTCTTGTAGAATGTTTATTCAGCCGCAGCGAAGTTGGAGATACGATGTTTTACCGGATTCCTGACATTCACGATACACTCGTGAAATGGTCATACAGGAAAATCCTCACTTCATCGCTACCTCGCAGATGATCTGTCCCACCGCTCGTTCGCAGACTAAAACAGCACCTTAAAACTCACTTAAATCTTGATAACCTGTCATTGCAGCACAACTGCGCCAGACACTTGTTTACTTATGTAAGAGTTGCCGACCGCAGCGCCTTATTCTACCTGTTTACATATCTCTGCATTTGAATATGCATGCCTATGCCAGTTTCTTCGGCTCTACTGTGTATTACTCTATTCTCAGGCCCCCTGACCGACTTGTGGGAAGATTCCAACGTCGTTTATGGTCAAAATAGGGGCCAGCATTCAAAGTTTGGTATCTGCAGATTTTTTATACAGCGGTCACTTCAAATATCATCTGCCGACTCGGATGTGTCCCTCAAGTTTACTCACGATCGCAGGCCTCCTCCGCGGCTTTATGTGGCACCTCGAGTGAACAGCTACAAGTCTGGTTTCCTCAGATAATGCTAGGCTTAGTAACGATGGAGTACAGAGCGCACAACTAAGGCCCATTCCAAGCTACTGATACAAGAGCGAGGAATAATATGCATACACGAACCAGTGTTAGTGTTATTCGTATGTCTGTATGCTATGCTCTTATTTGTAGGCCGAAAGTATTTACCAGATAATATCTCAACCACACTACACACGGATCGAGCGAAGCAAAGTAGAATGTGACATTCAAAAAGAAGAGGTAATTGTTTTGTTTATTCTGTTTTGCAAAAAAACTGTTAGTTTATATTAAAACAAGACCACCTTAGGAAGAAGAGTGTGCAGTTAAGAAGACTCAGTCAAACTGTGTAACTGTTTACTGACTGTTTTTGGTTTAAGCATGTTTAAAGTCGATCTTATGGAAAAATTACAGAAATTGATTAGTAAAAAGATTGAAAATACGCAACTCATTACTTCTATTTAAAATATGTAGTCCGGTTTATAGTGTAAAATTTCAGGCTAAATATAACGCCGACTACATATTTTCTACACTTGGTTGTGGCAATCCCTGACCGACCCTACACTCTGCAATACTACAACAGTTGCCTACCCTGGTAACTGGCCACACTGAAGTAAGCACTACACTAGTCTATTTTTTCTTTTAGTTTTTGTATTTCATTCCTAGCATTAATCTCTCGTATCTTTGTCTTTTTATGTTTATCGACTGTGAACAAAGAACTTCGGAGAGGTGACAGGCGAATCAAAGCGTGTGTGCCAATATCCTAGTTTAATTGCTTCTTTTAGAATGGATCATTTCTTCTCGTGAAAACCTGCCGAAAAAGCTCACACAAAAGAATCCTGTCTGCCGAACAGGGTGAGGGATACTTAACAGATTCCCCTTTCGGATGTCAAATTCCGATACATGTCGAAGGTTAACAGGCCGTACGATGGGATGTTCTAATCTGAATAGTTCCAACTACCGTCTCGGCAGGTGGACGAATAACTCATACGTCGGCAGTCGAGTAGTTGGTTCCGGACCTACCTGATAGATTCGCACCGGGCACATGGGCAGGATTGGCCATGTGTTTAGCGCATGTCCAGAATGCTTGTAATAGAGCCACCTGGCGGAAAAAGTATGTTAGCAGAGGGGCGCCCAGCAATAGCAATCCTCTAAGGGTGGCGCTGAACAGCTCATTCTAGTCCACTCTACTGGAGATATACTCTGAAGTGCCAAAGAAACTTGTTAGGCATGCGTATTCAAATACGGCGCTGCGGTCGGCAACGCCTAAATAAGACAACAACCGTCTGGCGCAGTAGTTAGATCGGTTACTGCTGCTACAATGGCAGATTGTCAAACTTAAGTGAGGTTGAGCGTGGTGTTATAGTCGGCGCACGAGTAATGGGACACAGCATCTCCGAGGTAGCGATGAAGGGATTTTCCCGTGCGACGAGTGTACCGTGAATATCATGAATTCGGTAAAACATCAGATCTCCGACATCGCTGCGGTCGTAAAAGATCCTGCAAGAACGGGACCAACGACGACTAAAGAGAATCATTCAACGTGAGAGAAGTTCAACCTTTCCTCATATTGCTGCAGATTTTAGTGCTGGGCCATCAACAAGTGTCAGCGTGCGAAGCATTCAACGAAACGATATCGTTACGGACTTTCGGCGCGGATGGTCCACTCATGTACCGTTGATGACTGCACGAAACAAAGTTTTACGTCTCGCTTGGGCCCGTCGACACCGACATTGGACTGTTCATGACTAGAAACATGTTGCCTTGTCGGCCGAGTCTCGTTTCAAGTTGTATTGAGCGGATGGACTTGCACAGGACGCTGTATATCAGCAGCGGACTGTTCAAGGTAAATGGAGGCTCTGTAATGGTGTGGGGCGTGTGCAGTTGAAGTGATATGGGACCTCTGATACGTCCAAATACGACTCTGACAGGTGACAGGTACGTAAGCATCCTGTTTGATCATCTGCATCTATTCATGTCTATTGTGCATTCCGACGGGCTTGCGTAGTTCCAGCAGGACACTGCGACACCCCACGCGTCCAGAATTGCTACGAAGTATTTCCAGGAACACTCTTCTGAGTTTAAACACTTCCGCTGGCCACCAAACTCCCCAGACGTGAACGTTATAGAGCATAACTCGGATGCCTTGCAACCTGCTGTTCAGAAGAGATCTCCATTCGCTCGTACCCTTAAGGATTTATGGGCAGCCCTGCAGGATTCATGATGTCAGTTCTCCACAGCACTACTGCAGACATTAGTCGAGTCCATGCCACGTCGTGTTGTGGCACTTCTGCGTGCTTGCGGGGGCCCCACACGATATTAGGCAGGTGTACCAGTTTCTTTGGCTCTTGCGTACATTACCAAATTAAAGCCACGCCGTGTTTTTCTGTCTATATGTGAAGGCTAACCTCAGCAACTGCTGTAGGGATTTTGATACAATCTACAATGTTAGACTGACTGACTCACAAGGAAGGATAGTTTATGTAATCTATGACATTACATGATGTGCTGAAAAGTAATGCCTCCGAAACTATTACGTGAAAACTCTTAAAGCCTTTTAATTAAAACAGACCTTATTGACATTCTACATTTTTATTCCTCAGGTATACCTATTTATTTCTCATCATAGTCACTCTGACGGCGAACACATTTCTCCAAAAGAGAGACCAGTGTGTTGATACCGTCACTGTAGAGTTTATTTTGACTTACTCACAACCTCACCTCTGCTTGCGCCGCTTTATCACTGTCAAAATGAAGTCCTCGAAGACGTTCTTTAAGTTGGGGAAACAGATGGAAAACCGCTGGACGGGACGAAGTGGGGATTGTACGGAGGATGATCGATGACATTGATCTCAAGGCGTCGGTCTGTTGCAGATAACACAGCGGCCATCATATTGAAGGAGAGGGTATTCGATGTCTGGACGAAGTTTTCTGCGGTTCGAAACTCGATTACAGTACGCTCTTTGTTGCGAACGGCCACAGCTGCGTTACATGCCGCCATATTACCCGCTAAATTTCGGAACAGTCTAGCGGCAAAGTGTTGCAACTTGCGTCTGCGAGCGGGAAAGTCGACAGAGTAATGTGCATGACATGTAATACCGCAACCCATATTGAGAACAGAATAAGAAATTCGGAGGCAGTTTTTTCAGCAAGCCCTCGTATTACTGCTACGTCACACAAGTCGTGTGGCCATAGATGCGTACCAGGAGTGCTTCACTAGTTAAGTTATAAATTCTAATAAAATTTGCCCGGATGTAATGTAATAAGATTTTTAGTACTACCTTTTAATGTTGCTCCAACTCTAGTTCTGGCTAAAATACATCTCGTTACCAGAGATTTACAGTAGTATGAGAGAGCTGTAGTTTTTGCAGTGGAATACTTAGCTTTGAACTGTCGAACCTCCTCCACAAATAAGTCTATTAGGGAATGTATATTGCAGATTTGCCTGGATTTCGAACCTAATAAAACTTGGATATGAAAATAATATTTTCCAACACACTCATGAATCCTTTTAACAGCATCTCCAAAGATGTTCACATATAACTGTTTTTTACTAACAAAACAGCAACGTTTAACAGTCTTTGCGCCATTACATTGACCAAACTGCAACTGACTTAGCGCCGCTCATATATGCCCTATCTCAACAATGTATTTTCTTTGCCCTATTGTCAAAAGAATTACACTTTATGATGAAAGGTTAATGATTTACAACAAACTATTAGTACGATTTTAAAGTTCAAAAAATGTCCGACACATGGCGCTTCATCAGATCAGAATATCAATAATTAACATAACAAAGTAAGACAAAGCAAAGATGAAGTTCTTTACAGGAAATGCTCAATATGTCCACCATCATTCCTCAACAATAGCTGTAGTCGAGGAATAATGTTGTGAACAGTACCGTAAAGTATGTCCGCAGTTACGGTGAGGCATTGGCGTCGGATATTGTCTTTCAGCATCCCTAGAGATGTCGGTCGTTCCCGATACACTTGCGACTTCAGTTAACCCCAAAGCCAATAATCGCACGGACTGAGGTCTGGGGACCTGGGAGGCCAAGCATGACGAAAGTGGCAGCTGGGCACACGATTATCACCAAACGACGCGCGCAAGAGATCTATCGGACATTTTGTGAACTTTTTTTTGGTTCTAAGAAAACCCCATGTAATTCCAAGCATGTGTGTCAATTTTTACCTCTCTATCTACTTTATTCTGTGGTTTCTTAAGTTTTCAAATTTATACTGAGTCTTTGATCACCCGGTATATTGCGAACTGGGCAATGTACATACTGCTAAACTTTTACTGGTTTCGAAGCATTCATTAACTACACTATAGCTGGTCCTATTACACAATAGAATACTACGAGGGCAGTTCAATAAGTAATGCAACACATTTTTTTTCTGAAACAGGGGTTGTTTTATTCAGCATTGAAATACACCAGGTTATTCCCCAATCTTTTAGCTACACAACACTATTTTTCAACGTCATCTCCATTCAACGCTACGGCCTTACGCCACCTTGAAATGAGGGCCTGTATGCCTGCACGGTACCATTCCACTGGTCGATGTCGGAGCCAACGTCGTACTGCATCAATAACTTCTTCATCATCCGCGTAGTGACACCCACGGATTGCGTCCTTCATTGGGCCAAACATATGGAAATCCGACGGTGCGAGATCGGGGCTGTAGGGTGCATGAGGAAGAACAGTCCACTGAAAAAAATGGCTCTGAGCACCATGGGACTTAACATCTATGGTCATCAGTCCACTAGAACTTAGAACTACTTAAACCTAACTAACCTAAGGACAGCACACAACACCCAGCCATCACGAGGCAGAGAAAATCCCTGACCCCGCCGGGAATCGAACCCGGGAACCCGGGCGTCGGAAGCGAGAACGCTACCGCACGACCACGAGATGCGGGCAGTCCACTTAAGTTTTGTGAGCTCCTCTCGGGTGCGAAGACTTGTGTGAGGTCTTGCGTTGTCATGAAGAAGGAGAAGTTCGTTCAGATTTTTGTGCCTACGAACACGCTGAAGTCGTTTCTTCAATTTCTGAAGAGTAGCACAATACACTTCAGAGTTGATCGTTTGACCATGGGGAAGGACATCGAACAGAATAACCCCTTCAGCGTCCCAGAAGACTGTAACCATGACTTTACCGGCTGAGGGTATGGCTTTAAACTTTTTCTTGGTAGGGGAGTGGGTGTGGCGCCACTCCATTGATTGCCATTTTGTTTCAGGTTCGAAGTGATGAACCCATGTTTCATCGCCTGTAACAATCTTTGACAAGAAATTGTCACCCTCAGCCACATGACGAGCAAGCAATTCCGCACAGATGGTTCTCCTTTGCTCTTTATGGTGTTCGGTTAGACAACGAGGGACCCAGCGGGAACAAACCTTTGAATATCCCAAATGGTGAACAATTGTGACAGCACTACCAACAGAGATGTCAAGTTGAGCACTGAGTTGTTTGATGGTGATCCGTCGATCATCTCGAACGAGTGTGTTCGCACGCTCCGCCATTGCAGGAGTCACAGCTGTGCACGGCCGGCCCGCACGCGGGAGATCAGACAGTCTTGCTTGACCTTGCGGCGATGATGACACACGCTTTGCCCAACGACTCACCGTGCTTTTGTCCACTGCCAGATCACCGTAGACATTCTGCAAGCGCCTATGAATACCTGAGATGCACTGGTTTTCCGCCAAAAGAAACTCGATCACTGCCCCTTGTTTGCAACGCACATCCGTTACAGACGCCATTTTAAGAGCTCCGTACAGCGCTGCCACCTGTCGGAAGTCAATGAAACTATACGAGACGAAGCGGGAATGTTTGAAAATATTCCACAAGAAATTTCCGGTTTTTTCAACCAAAATTGGCCGAGAAAAAAAAATGTGTTGCATTACTTATTGAACTGCCCTCGTAGTTGAATTTTTCGTTTTAAATAAGAAGCTGTGAATCTCACTGCACTTCGCTCTCTTATTACCATATCCACCAGTAATTTCACCCACCGTCAGCACCCACCATTTAATGAAAAAGGAGGGGGAGTGTGAGTTAGCTGCAAATAATGTCAAAGCTGCTTGGGCGTCTGCTGGTACTTCAGTTGCTGTAGCGATGTATTCATCGTCGCCATCACCATATCCGGCAGGAATTCTGTGGACATGTGACATCGCGTTGAACAGCTGGCTTGTCGAGAAGCTTCCGCCTGTCGTTGTTGTCGCAGCAGAAACACTTCGTCTGTTAGCAGCTTCCTCAGCTAGAGGAGGAGATGCAGCGGTTCCCCATATGGGCTGCCCTCGAATGTTCACGAACCTAGTCTTCTGGTACTCTGTGCGTCACGAGGACGTGATCATTTATCTAGTGGGCAAGTCATTATGACTCATGCAATCTATGTTTAAGCTTTCTGAATTTTAAATTTTTGCACAAAACTGCTGAAGCTCAAGTCCCTTTATCAAACAAAGCATCTTCAGTTACATCCTTACCGATTTAAAACACTGTCTCTGAAGTTCCTTTGCAGCTGCTTCCTCTAACCTCTTCTAGAATACCATATCACCAGTGAAGATTATAAACTCAAGATGCGGCTTCTCAGTAAAATGTGTACTGATTGGTACTGGAGGAAGTATTCCCAAAATGCGACACTCCAGTAATTGGTGGTATAAACCCTTCTAACCTACCCTAAAACACTATATCATCCGTAAAGATTATAAACTCAAAATGCTGCTTTTCAATAAACTGTATACTGATTGGTGCTGGATGAAGTACCCCCAAAATGTAACACTCCACTCTGGTATAAACCTAAGTTACTGATGACTGACTATGGCATGATGCCCTCTATTGGCTACATTGATGCAAACTTGTTCTTGCATTTGCTGTGCAACGTGTCTCCCATTATATACGAAGACAGTAACTCGTTCTCGAAAGAACAGTTACTGTTGATGACTGTGCAGCTTTTCCCTGGAATAAATGATGACTAACTGAAAACCTCAGCTGCCGACAGGTGCTGTTGATATACCTCGATGTGCACAGCTGAAAATGTGTGCCCCGACCGGGACTCGAACCCGGGGTATCCTGCTTACATGGCAGACGCTCTATCCATCTGAGCCACCGAGGACACAGATGAATAGCGCGACTGCAGGGACTCATCCCTTGCACCCTTCCCGTGAAACTCACATTCCAAACTGTCCACAAATCTACATATATATTATCCCTTTTAGACATTTGCCCACCCACTCATTAGTGGCGCACGCTTTGGCGATTCCCGTAAGAGTTTGAGCAACCTGTGCGCATTCGCACAGACGAAGGTCAATGGCTGCGTAGCCTTTAACTATATATACGAAGACAGAAACTTGTTGTCGAAAGAACAGTTACTGTCGCTCATTGTTTGCTTACACAGATATGATGAGTGCCAATCCCACTAAGTTCGTTAGTGTTTTAGATGAGACATAGTCTTTCTAGCTCTTTCGCGTCCTAAAATCATTCCTGTTTGGTATTTTGTTATATTAAGTGAACTGAACCATCCCTGTCAATCCTGCTTACTTCTCTCTCCAATCTGCCTCACGTAATGTATGTAATGTACACAGTGAGATACTCGTAAATCACCACGTACCGAAATACACTCATATTTCATATTTAAACAGGTATTGACACCTGCTTTTAAATGGAATGACGCCATAGTGAGACAATCAAATCTGAAAAGTTGAGGATATTTTGTACGCTGTTGGTTTTCTCTGTAACATGCTCTACCCATCTCAACTGCGCAGTTATACAGTCCACTACAAGGAGGACAATCGCTAATACAAATCAGATACAAATAAACAACTCTAAACACACATGTAAGAAAGACAAATTTTCACTAACAACATGTTGTACCCATCTCAACTGCGCAGTTATACAGTCCACTACAAGGAGGACAATCGCTAATACAAATCAGATACAAATAAACAACTCTAAACACACATGTAAGAAAGACAAATTTTCACTAACAACATGTTGTACCCATCTCAACTGCGCAGTTATACAGTCCACTACAAGGAGGACAATCGCTAATACAAATCAGATACAAATAAACAACTCTAAACACACATGTAAGAAAGACAAATTTTCACTAACAACATGTAGCAATTAAACCCCCCCCCCTCCCCGCACAAACACATAGAACAAAATAAAATATGCTTTGCGCTAACAGTACTGCAGGCGGTGAACAACTAGCAAGCGAGACACAACTGTGACTGTAAATGGTCGCTACAACTGATTCTGCATGCCGTTCTGACAGTCAAAAATCGAACGATTCCAAAAGGCAGATCTTGGATAAGGGTTGGCGTGGACAGAATCTGCCCTGCCAATCTCACTGCTCTCTTCATGTGTTTAGTACGTCTATGATGGGCTCAGTGCGATACTCGTGAACCATATGCCATAACAAAGTACAAAATAGACTTACATTAAATATTTAAACCAAAGGGTCGACACCTGCTTTGCAAAGGAACACCGTCACAGTGAACCAAACAAATTAGGAATTCGGGAGTTATATGTGATTATCGATAGTCGCTTAACCAGTATCAGTTGTAGGACAACAGACTGATTGTGAGTTTCGCATCGTGTCATTTATTTACTCTAAGGTCTCGACACATAGCATATTAAAATGACAGAAATTTTCCAACCAAGTGAATATAAAGTCTCGTAATGTTGATTACGGAATTGCTCCAAACCTACGAGCATAAATTCACCAAAAATATTTAAACACAAAGCTCTCTAGAAGCTCAGTTTCATCTTGAATATAACACTTTTGGGAGGTACCTTATCATTGTGGAACGCGGGCCGAGCAGCTATGTGGTGGGCCATTCTTAGATCTGCGTACAGTGCGGTTAATTCGTCACACACAGTTGTACTCTTGGGGTTTGCAGTGGCTTGGTGGCAGCTGCCATCAAACGAGGAAACCGCATTTGCTTCCAAAATGGGGGGCAAGTCCTTACCGTAACCGCTTCCCCAAACTGCAGTGTCCTGGGAACTCATCACCATTATTGAGAGCCTTTCTGGTCAAGCGAGACCATGGGAAGAATACCTCCACCCGCTTCTTAACAAGATAATCTGAAGCTTTCTTCCTGAATTGGCAAGCCCCAAAAATAGCCAAGTATTCACTCAGCCATAATTGACTATCGTGTACATGAGTTAATCATTATATGTTTTTGTGGTCCTCAGTCCAGAGACTGGTTTGATGCAGCTCCTGTGCAAGCTTCTTCATTTCCAAGTAACTACTGCAACCTACATCATTCTGAATCTGCTTAACACTAAGCATCTCTTGGTCTCCCTCTGCCATTTTTACCCTCCACACTGGCCTCCAATACAAAGCCCCAGAACATGTCCTACCAACCGATCCCCTCTTCTATTCAAATAGTGCAACAGATTCCTCTTCTCCCCAATTCTGTTCAGTACCTTCTCATTAATTACTTGATCTACCCATCTAACCTTCAGCATTCTTCTGTAGCACCACATTTCTAAATCTTCTATTCTCTTCTTGTCTAAACTATTTATCGTCAATGTTTCACTTCCATACATGGCTACACTCCATACAAATACTTTCAGAAAACACTTCCTCACACGAAGAACTATACTCGATGTTAACAGACTTCTCTTCTTCAGAAATGCTTTCCTTGCCACTGCTCTCTGCTTCGACCATTATCAGTTATTTTCCTTCCCAAACAGCAAAACTCATTTACTACTTTAAGTGTCTCATTTCCTAATGTCACTACCCCAGCATCATGTGATTTAATTTGACTACATCTCACTATCGTCGTTTTGCTTTTGTTGATGTTCATCTTATATCCTCCTTTCAAGACATTATCCATTCCCTTCAACTATTCTTCCATGTCCTTTGCTGTCTCAGACAGAATTACAATGTCATCGGCGAACCTCAAACTTTTTATTTTTTTCTTCAGATTGAATAACATCGTGGATACTCTACAACCCTCTCTCACTCCCTTCCCAACCACTGCTAACCTTTCATGCCCCTCGACTCTTATAACTGCCATCTGGTTTCTGTACAAATTGTAAATAGTCTTTCGCTCTCTGTATTTTACCCCTGCCACGTCCAGAATTTGAGAGAGATTATTCCTGTCAATATTGTCAAAAGCTTTCTCTATGTCTACAAATGCTAGAAACATAGGTTTGCCTTTCCTTACTCTTTCTTCTAAGATGAGTCTTAGGGTCACTATTGCCTCATGTGTCCCAACATTTATACGGAATCCAAACTGATCTTCCCTGGGATCGGCTTCTACCAGTTTTTCCATTCGTCTGTAAAGAATTCGTGATAGTATTTTGCAGCCGTGACTTATTAAAACTGACAGTTCTGTAATTTTCAAACCAGTCAACACCTGCTTTTTTTGGATTGGAATTACTATGTTCTTCTTCAAGTTTGGACAACGCCCTTGGCGCAGTAGTAACACAGGTTCCCGTCAGATCACCGAAGTTAAACGCTGTCGGGCTGGGCTAGCGCTAGGATGGGTGACCATCCGGTATGCCGAGCGCTGTTGGCAAGCGGGTTGCACTCAGCCCTTGTGAGGCAAACTGAGGAGCTACCTGATTGAGAAGTAGCAGCTCCGGTCTTGTAAACTGGCATACGGCCGGGAGAGCGGTGTGCTGACCATAGGACCCTCCATAACCGCACCCAGTGACACCTATGGGCTGAGGATGACACAGCGGCCTCGCCGGTAACGTTGGGCTTTCATAGGCCTGTTAGGACGTAGGAGTCTTCAAGTTTGAGGGTATTTCACTTGTCTCATACATCTTGCTCACCAGACGGGTGAGTTCTGTATGCCTGGCTCTCCCAAGGCTATCATTAGTTTTAATGGAAAGTAGTCTGCTCTCCGGGCCTTGTTTCGACGTAGTTCAGTGCTCTGTCAAATTCTTCACGTAGTATCAAATCTCCCATTTCATCTACATCCTCTTCCAATTTCTTCCTCAAGTAAATCGCCCTTTTAGAGACCCTCTATATACACTCCTGGAAATTGAAATAAGAACACCGTGAATTCATTGTCCCAGGAAGGGGAAACTTTATTGACACATTCCTGGGGTCAGATATATCACATGATCACACTGACAGAACCACAGGCACATAGACACAGGCAACAGAGCATGCACAATGTCGGCACTAGTACAGTGTATATCCACCTTTCGCAGAAATGCAGGCTGCTATTCTCCCAAGGAGACGATCGTAGAGATGCTGGATGTAGTCCTGTGGAACGGCTTGCCATGCCATTTCCACCTGGCGCCTCAGATGGACCAGCGTTCGTGCTGGACGTGCAGACCGCGTGAGACGACGCTTCATCCAGTCCCAAACATGCTCAATGGGGGACAGATCCGGAGATCTCGCTGGCCAGGGTAGTTGACTTACACCTTCTAGAGCACGTTGGGTGGCACGGGATACATGCGGACGTGCATTGTCCTGTTGGAACAGCAAGTTCCCTTGCCGGTCTAGGAATGGTAGAACGATGGGTTCGATGACGGTTTGGATGTACCGTGCACTATTCAGTGTCCCCTCGACGATCACCAGTGGTGTACGGCCAGTGTAGGAGATCGCTCCCCACACCATGATGCCGGGTGTTGGCCCTGTGTGCCTCGGTCGTATGCAGTCCTGATTGTGGCGCTCACCTGCACGGCGCCAAACACGCATACGACCATCATTGGCACCAAGGCAGAAGCGACTCTCATCGCTGAAGACGACACGTCTCCATTCGTCCCTCCATTCACGCCTGTCGCGACACCACTGGAGGCGGGCTGCACGATGTTGGGGCGTGAGCGGAAGACGGCCTAACGGTGTGCGGGACCGTAGCCCAGCTTCATGGAGACGGTTGCGAATGGTCCTCGCCGATACCCCAGGAGCAACAGTGTCCCTATTTTGCTGGGAAGTGGCGGTGCGATCCCCTACGGCACTGCGTAGGATCCTACGGTCTTGGCGTGCATCCGTGCGTCGCTGCGGTCCGGTCCCAGGTCGACGGGAACGTGCACCTTCCGCCGACCACTGGCGACAACATCGATGTACTGTGGAGACCTCACGCCCCACGTGTTGAGCAATTCGGCGGTACGTCCACCCGGCCTCCCGCATGCCCACTATACGCCCTCGCTCAAAGTCCGTCAACTGCACATACGGTTCACGTCCACGCTGTCGCTGCATGCTACCAGTGTTAAAGACTGCGATGGAGCTCCGTATGCCACGGCAAACTGGCTGACACTGACGGCGGCGGTGCACAAATGCTGCGCGGTTCCTGGTGTGTCCGCTGTGCCGTGCGTGTGATCATTGCTTGTACAGCCCTCTCGCAGTGTCCGGAGCAAGTATGGTGGGTCTGACACACCGGTGTCAATGTGTTCCTTTTTCCATTTCCAGGAGTGTAGTTCTTCCACCTTTCTACTTTTCTTTCTTTGCTTACAACTGATTTTACATCTGAGCTCTTGATATTCATACAAGTCGTTCTCTTTCTTCAATAGAATTCTTTAATTTTCCTGTAAGTAGAGTCTACTTTACCCTTAGTGGTACATGCCTCTACGTCGTTACATTTGTACTCTAACCATCCCTGCTTGTCAATTTTTCGCTTCCTCTCATTTTTGAGAGGTTTGTATTCCTTTTTGCCTGCTTCGTGTACTGCGTTTTTTATTTTCACCTATCATCAATTAAATTCAATATATGTTTTTTTAACCAAAGATTTCTACTACCCCTCATCTTTTTATCTACTTGATCCTCTGCTGCCTTCACTATTTCATCTCTCAAAGCTACCCATTCTTCTTCTACTGTATTTCCTTCCCCCGTTTTTGTCAATCGTTCCATAACGCGCTCTCTGAAACTCTCAACAACCTCTGGTTCTCTCATTTTAGTCACATCTCATCTCCTTAAATTCCCACCTTGTTGCAGTTTCTTCAGTTTTAAACTACAGTTCATAACAGTGTGTTCGGTGTCAACACCTGCCCCTGGAAATGTCTTACAATTTAAAACCTGGTTCCTAAATCTCTGTGTTACTATTCTATAATCTATCTGAAACCTTCTAGTGTCTCCAGGCCTCTTCCACTTATACAGCCTTCTTCCATGATTCTTATACCAAGTGTTAGTTCTGATTCAGTTATTCACGGTGCAAGATTCTACCAGACGGCTTCCTCTTTCATTCCTTATCACCATTCCATATTCATCCAGTACTTTACTTTCCCTTCCTTTTCCTACTATCGAATTCCAGTGCCCCATGACTATTAAATTTTTGTCTCCCCTCCCTGGCTGGATGATTTCTTTTATCTCATCATACATTTCTTTAATCTCTTCGTCATCTGCTGAACTAGTAGGCATATAAACTTGTTGTACTGTGATAGGCGTGGGGTTCGTGTCTATCTTGGCTACAATAATGCGATCACTATGCTGTTCATAGTAGCTTACCCGCGCTCGAATTTTTGTATTTATTATTGAACCTACTCCTGCATTACCCATATTTCATTTTGTATTTATTACCCTGACCAGAAGTCTTGTTCATCCAGCCACCGAACTTCACTAATTCCAAATGCATCTAACTTTATCCATTTCCCTTTTTACATTTTCTAACCTAGCTGTTCGATTAATGGATCTGACATTCCACACTCCGATCCGTAGAACGCCAGTTTTGTTTCTCCTGATAACGACGTCCTCCTGAGTAGCCCCGCTAGAAGATCAAAAAGGGGGACTATTTTACCTCCGGAATATTTTACCGAAGAGGACGCCATCATCATTTAACCACACAGTAAGGCTGCATGCCCATTCGAAAAATTATTTCTGTAGTTTCCCCTTGCTTTCAGCCGTTCACAGTACCAGCACAGCAAGGCCGTTTTCGTTACTGGTACAAGGCCTGGTCAGTCAATCATCCAAACTGTTGCCTCTGCAGCTACTGAAAAGGCTGCTGCCCCTCTTCAGGAACCACAGGTTTGTCTGGCCTCTCAACAGATATCCCTCCGTTGTGGTTGCACCTGAGTTAATGCTTTCTGTACCGCCGAGGCACGCAAGCCTCTCCATCCCGCTTCTAACCAAATTAAAATTTCTGATGGCGATAAAAGTTCCAGTATATTGGTATCACGACATTCGTGCAAAATCTTCTGAGGCGACGTTTGTACCATTCACCTGAGGCTTTTTTCCCAGGAACTGTCTGCACTCACACGTGAGATAATTTAATGAAAGAGGATTACGATTTTATTGGCACTTCGATGTCGAGGTCATTAGAGACGGCGCACACAAGCTCGGATTGGTTCAAGAATGAGGAAGGAAACCTTCCGTGCCGTTTTCAAGGGAATAGTCCCGGTATTTGCTGGAGTGATTTAGAGAAATCGCGGAAATATGTATGACCGGACGCGGATTTGAACTGTTGCCCTCTCAAATGCGATTCCAAAGTGCTAATCACTCCACAGCCACGCTCGGTGATAATGTAAGGATAGCATTTTCTGCTATTTTTGAAGCGCCCACAGGTGCTATAGTGACTGAAGGAAGGAGCGTGACTGGCGCCATGTTTATGTTGATGTTCACATACGTCGTAGGTGTCCGTGTACGACTTTAAAATAGAGCACGTGCGGCAATGCGACATAACGTGCATTCTATTTCTGGAAGAAGGCTTCACCAAGAGGACTGATACCTTGAACGATAATATTCTGTAAGAGTGATGCAATATCAGTTACCATGAACTTTAACGTCGTCAATAACGGCAGCGAAAACTACGTTCAGATAAAATAGTCTTTCATCTGAAGGTCAGACTAGGAATCATCCATAAAATGTAGTGTAAGTGGTGCCGTTTTGTCGAGAGCAGTGAGAGATGTTTATGTGGCTGATCGCCTCAGGGACGCAACATCTCCATAAACATATTTGCTCCTTATCCTCAGTGGTATCATACTTCGGATGGGCACATGAAATAACAGCAAAATTTGAATTATATCTTTTTCTGTAGCCTGCTTTTGAACAAATATTGCTCATCAACGAACTTCACCGACCTTTGCTGGATCCTATGGATGACGATGCCTATATGGTTCAAATGGCTCTGAGCACTATGGGACTTAACATCTTAGGTCATCAGTCCCCTAGAACTTAGAACTAGTTAAACCTAACTAACCTAAGGACATCACACACATCCATGCCCGAGGCAGGATTCGAACCTGCGACCGTAGCAGTCGCGCGGTTCCGGACTGCGCGCCTAGAACCGCGAGACCACCGCGGCCGGCCTGACGATGCCTATACTATATATTGCTACTACAATGTGGTAGCCACACGATCAAAGTTATACTTTCTCAGTCACCACTAGGATTAAAGTACTTCTAACTAGTCAATAGCCCCTACATAATTCTGTAAGTAAAATGATGACCTGGTGCTATTAAACTATCTACACTGTTCTGGTGTTCTTTTCCGAGTTGTACATTCGACATAACCGTGGTAGAAGAATAATTTCAGCAAGTATTAATTTTATCGATCAATGTAAATCATGCGTTGGTCAAGCTGCGTTGGTGAAGCTGAATGATTCACTAGTTAAAACGTTCCAGGAAATAACTCCCCTCATAAAATATTTAGACACGGAGGTGACGAGAGTTCTGGGATACATCCTAATATCGTGTCAGACCATTTTTTGCCCGTTGTAGCGCAGCGTCTCGACGTGACGTGGAATCAACCAGTCTGAGGATGTTCCCTACAGAAGTATTGAGCCATGCTGCCTCCATAATCGTCCATAACTGCTAAAGTTGCAGGTGCACGATTTTGTACACGAACTTACCTCTCGATTATCTCTCATAAACGTTCGATGGGTGGTCAAATCTTTCGCTCGGATTGTCCAGAATCTTGTTCACACGAATCGAGAACAATTGTGACCCGGTGCCATGGCGCATTATTATCCATAAAAATTCCATCATTGTTTGGGAACATGTAGTCCATGAAAAACTGGAAATGGTCTCCAGATAGCTGAACATTACTTCCAGTCAACAATCGGTTCGTTGGATCAGAGGAGCCAGTCCGTACCATGTAAACACCGTGTACTCCATCATGAACCCAATACCAGCTTGTACAGTGCCTTATTGACAGGCTGGGTCCTTGGCTTTGTGGGGTCTGCGTCATACTCGGACCCTACCATCAGCGCGTACCAACTGAAATATGGACTCATCTGACCAGCTCACGGTTTTCCAGTCGTCTAGGCTATAACCATGAGCCCAGGAGAGGTACTGCAGTTGATGTCGTGCTGGAGCAAAGGCACTCGCGTTGGTCGTCTGCTGCCGTAGTTCATTAATGCTGCACTGTTCTAAGATGCGTTCGTCGCACTTTCCACATTGATTTTTGCACCTATTTCATACAATGTTGCTTGTCTGTTAGGAATGACGAAGCTAATCAAACGCCGCTGCTCTTGGCCGTTAAGTGAAGGTTGTCGGTGAGAAGTAATGCCTGAAATTTGATATTTGCAGCATATTCCTGACACCGTGCGTCTCGGAATACTGGATTTCCTTACGATTTCCGAAATGGAATGCCCTATTCGTCTAGCTCCAACTACTATTCCGCGTTCAGAACCTGTTAATTCCCGTCGTGCTGAAATAATCTCGTCGGAAATCTATCACCTGAGTATAACTGACCGCCAATGACCTGCCCTTTTATACTTGGTGTAAACCACACTACTGCCGCCTGTATTTGTGCTTATCAGTATCCCATGACTTTTGTCATCTACGTGTATTGTTGCATACCAACATTTTGAGATGAACCTAAATGTACTAATGCTACACAACTATGTGATGTTCGTGAACTCGTGAAGCAGGAGATGTTAAATTATAAATGCCTCACTTCTGGATTTTCATGTAATCGTGTCATTACTAATCAGATTTCAAAAACCGTGACTACCTTTAATAAAAGTCTACATATATTTTGTACGAAATAGTGTGACATCAGCATAGTTATTCGTCATAAGTTTTGAAACACAGACATCAACATTAAAATCTTAAAAGGAGTTTCACTCTTAATGCCGTAAGAGGAAGTATTTAGAACAAATAGAACTTCCACCCGAATATGAGAGATTTTTTGAGGGTGGAGGAGGGAGATAACACCGTCAACTAACGTGAAGGAAGATGACATGTAAGTCCACTGGGAGGTCAGGGGGATGCAGTATTAGAGTTTTATAAAAAATTTCAAAAATCTGCAATCAAATAAAGTGGAAGGAACAGATAACAGTGCTCTGGATTTGCTAAATGTATTCTATTCCAGCTCAGTTGGTGTAGTGTGACATCGATGTTCAAAGACCGAAGGAGCTTAAAAGAACAGCCATCCCTGACACCGGCGAGAAAACACGTTTATGAAGATGTTCCTTCGGACACGAAAAATGCATTTAAACTTATAACTGGGCTTAGAGAGGACAGACATGGTAAGGAGGTAGGATTTTCGTATCGTTTACCCTTTTTCACTTTACTTATACTTAAGCCATGCATTCTATTAACAGAAGATACCGGGTGATCAAAAAGTCAGTATAAATTTGAAAACTTAATAAACCACGGAATAATGTAGATAGAGAAGTAAAAATTGACACATATGCTTGGAATGACATGGGGTCTTATTAGAACAAAAAAAAAGTATTGCTAGACGCGTGAAAGATCTCTTGCGCGTGTCGTTTGGTGATGATCGTGTGCTCAGCTGCCACTTTCTTCATGCTTGGCCTCCCAGGTCCCCAGACCTCCATCCGTGCGATTATTGGCTTTGGGATTACCTGAAGTCGTAAGTGTATCGTGATGGACCGACATCTCTACGGATGCTGAAAGACAACATCGGACGCCAATGCCTCCCCATAACTCCGGACATGCTTTACAGCACTGTTCACAACTTTATTCCTCGACTACAGCTATTGTTGAGGAATTATGGTGGACATATTGAGCATTTCCTGTAAAGAACATCATCTTTGCTTTGTCTTACTTTGTTATGCTAATTATTGCTATTCTGATCAGGTGAAGCGCCATCTGTCTGACATTTTTTTGAACTTCAGTCGTTTTCGGTTCTAATAAAACCCCATGTCATTCCAAGCATGTATGTCAATTTGTACCTCTCTATCTACATTATTCCCTGATTTATTCAGTTTTCAAATTTATACTGACTTTTTGATCACCCGGTATATTGTAGATACAATTATTAAAAAAGAATGCGTGTCAGCAAGGAGAAAAAAGACGTAGTGCTACTTTATATCACTCCACAATTACAGAGAAGTGCAGTGCTGGAACCGACAACCTTTCGGTATTGGTTCGCTGTGCACGGGACAGCCGAGTGGCGGTCTAGAGACCACAGTCTGGTAAACCGTCACTGGTAACGACCGAGGCGTACGCGTCGAATCTGTGGCCAGCACGACCACCAGGTTGCCTCATCTGCATATTTAAAACGGGAACGGCATTAAACCATAATTAGCAATCACGCAAAAAATTAGATGAATGCCCGAACGAATTAATTTAGCTATGCAGCCCTCGTGTATATTTCAGCAGTTGCCGCATGCCCAAGTGAACAAGTGACGCGTATCGGAACTGATTTACCTGCACTCGGGGGCTGTTCTGTAGCCACCAGTGACAATTATGAGCAACCAACTCAAGTCTCTCAACGAAAACGCTGAGAGCCGAGCGTTTATCTTAGCCTGTCGGATGTTAAGAAAAAATAAATTGATTTATATTAGAGACAGTTTGAGTAAGTAAAGTACTGGTTTAAAGAATTTATTCTTTCACCTGTTGATGGCATAATCAAACAAAAATATCGTTCGACATGTAAGAGTACCAAAAGTGTTCCAAGGAAGCCACATTAAATCATGGTATCCACTGTACAATCACCTATTAACGCAAATGTCGCTTTTAATCCAAATAAACGGGAATACACAAGAGAGAAAGCATACAGTGACCTAGTTACCGGAATTGCTCCTGCTCCGGATGACTGTAGTACATGCAACAAATGCTGCACAAGTACAATGGGCTTATAAAGCCTTCTCAACAAAACGTGGTACTAACCAAAAGGAGTTACGAGACAGTTCGGAAGGTTTTCATATATTTTCTGCATTGTAAATACTTCACCTTTACTGTTCTGGGACAAAGATACATGAGCGCACTGCACGAGTAGTGATAAGATCCTTGACACTGTGTTTAGTGTTTTCTGTGGTGTTCTTGGTTGGTAGTCAGTTATTCACCGCTGGGGTGTCGTTATTAGAGGCATAGCAGCGAGCACTGTAGTTTTAGAGAAGGAGATCTGATACTTGTGAATCTGGGAGAAATCATTTGCAGTACTTTATTATGGAGCTGGAAAATTGTTTGTGAAGATATTTTCTTGTCTTTGTGGATGGAGAAGATTTTTGGAGGAATCTTTCAAGATAACCAATACAAGCGCAAAAATGCGATGATTGTCAGAACTATTAACCGAAGGAAATTTTTGTCTCTTAGATAACTAATAATATTCTTGATTTGTGTTTATTTGATCTCTTTGTTTTCGTTATGTCACAAATAACGCAATTAGTTTAAATGTCTGTAATTTTTGTAATTAGTGAATTTCGTAATTGTTAGGGTCTTTTACTGTTGTATAGTTTTTTCTCCAAAAATCAGAGTTAATTTTTTCAAGAATGTTTTTTTTAAAGTAAAACCCTCCACCATCAGTCTTAGTAAAGTTTTAAATATTTTTTCGTGTGTGCATTGCACCTTACGCCACACGTAGCCGCAGATTGTTTCTGACAAGTACAGAAAACTATAGAGGTGAGCAGAATATTTTTCTTCAGCTGCTGCATTTGCTTATTTCAGTTTTCCTTCGAGAAAGTCAGTACACAAGACAGAAAACAGCACGCTAAGTCAAGTTATTCTTCTTACAGAGCAGATCATACTTTATATTAATGTGAGCAAACAGTACGTAGTCAAATTCTTGGGTGTTGTGTTAAGCGAGCAGATTAATTTACAGCGATTAGTGAATGTAATCTTAAACAACTGTTTTCTTCTGAGCTGAGCAGTATTTTATTACGGGGATATTCCAAGTCAGGTATTGCACTCCATGTTACTCAACTTTTATAACGTATTTCAGTATTGAGCTTCAGATGAATAGTTTTCATTAAGTGCACAATTAGTTTCCTTTGCGATTTAATTAGATTTGTTTTCATTATTCTGAGTTGAACATTCCACTCAGATTTGTTCAGACATTGTTTCACGACATTGTTCAGAAGCACAGTACAGGACCAAACAATGTTAGTACTGCTCAGCAGCTGAATACGATATCTTAAGGACACGTTACACGAGGAGAAAGTTCTTAAAAAAGAATATTCAGTATTTCACACATAGATAAATTACATACAAAGATTAAAAGTTGATTACTAAACTATACTCAGGCCTTGGTCTCTCTCCTCACGTTTCACGCCCAAAGGTTTCTGCATTGCGAAAATAACGCTACCTTGATGTGTCAGTGTTTGTTCTGTCAATAGATCCCTTCATTTACGCCATAAATTTCTTTGGAATTCAGCACAGTAATTAATTTCTTTTCTGAACTTTCTCTCGTCCATGTTTCACTTTCGAAAAAGGCTATGCTCCAGACAAACATCTTCAGAAAATATTTTATAACATTTAAAATTAAGTTCGTTATTAACAAATTTTTATCTTTCAAGAAACACTTTTCTTAGAATTGTCAGTCTACATTTTATGTCTCTTAAGGGAAGTAAATTTCCCGTATTGGCATTTTCTGAACTTTATTTCGTTATTTGAAAGTTTGTTAATTTCACCCCCTTGGGCTCTGTCAAGCTACATCCCAATAAAAATTTTATGTCTACAGCATTTTATAATACAAACATCAGTGGTGATAAAAACAACATGTGGTGGCATCGATAGAAAGAATTTCACTTAATCAAGGTAAATAATGAAATCAGACATTTATTTCAAATCAGAATAGCGGATGAAGAAAAATGACTTCCTTCTTTACAACATTACAAAGGCTGTGAGTAAGACTATTAAAGCATTTTGTATTCTCTTTAGTTCATCCATTGACATTAACTTTGTTGCTCGAATATCAGAACTCATCCACAACTTACAGCGTTTCATTTCCTAATCTGATTCCTTTAGCATCTCCTAATTCAATTCGATTACTTTCTATTACCGTTGTTTTCCTTTTGCTGTTATTCACGTTTTATCTGCTACAAACTTTACCCACGCGGTTAACTGAAATTTTTAGTTCTTTGCCATCTTTGGCACAATTACAATGTAATCGGTAAATCCGGATGTTTCCATTTACTCTCTCTGAACTTTATTTGCCTTTCCAAATTGTTTCTTGGTTTTTTTTCTGCTTGTTCAATGTACCCACTCTGTCCATAGCCTCCCACCCCTCTCTCTGTGTCATCCTACCCCATCTCTGGGTCAATCCACTGCTCCTCCTGTCCATTTACTTCTTCCCCCTATGTTCATCTCTACCTCCCCCACTCGTGATCAGTCTTCTCCTTTCCCCCTCTCTGCGCATCTCCTCCTTCCACCCCTCTGTTCATCTCGTCTTACCCTCTCACTATTCATCTCTTCCTCTTTTTTTCTGTTTACACCTCTTCCTTTCCACTCTCTCTGTGCATCTTGTCCTCTTCTCTTTCTCTGTCCATTTCCTCCTCCCCCAGATTGTTCATCTGCTCCGCCCTATTTCTCTGCATATCTCTTCCTACGTTTTTTTCTGTCCATCTTCTCCTCTCCCTTCTCTCTGTTCCTTTCCCCGACCGCTATCTCTATCCATCTCCTACTCCTCCTACCCCCACCCCCATTCGCTGGTTGCCCATTTCCTCGTCCTTCCTTCTCTATGTACATTATCCCAATCACCTCAATAGCAGGCTTGTGGAGCTTATCCCTACAGTGTTTCTTTACACTGTAGCTAACATGTTTACCAAATTTGACTGAAGTCGTTCCAGGGGTGAAGAACTGTTTACCAGTGAGTCTGCTCGCAAACGCACATGTCAGACGTATTTCACACATAGTTAACATGTGTCACACGTTTTTGTAGACATTTTTCATCTGTATGTCTAGCGAATTTCACCCTGCTGTTCCATTTTCACGGTGCTCAATGTTCGTGTCGTCGTGTCTCCTGATGTGTCGTACAATGATGTAATATTTCTGGTACATTCAGTGGCATATGTGAATACTGCCCTTAAAATCTGTCACGAATACAGTTAGTACGCGAGAAGTCATAAGTTTAAATGTTATGCTTCGTGTGGCAGTTTTACTACGTGAACGGAAAAAATGTAGTAAGCGATAAACCACTTCCTTTCATCATTTTGTGGGGATCATCAGCGAGAAAAAGTTTTTTAGAGATTTGAAGTTATGTGTCAAGTTTGTATCAAGTCTCTAAGTGCTCTCATTCTCAAATACTGGATGAATGAATTATGGGTATTCTCTTGACGTGGGCGACACGGCTGTTTCATCCCCACCCCCCACCCCTTTGATGGGTAGTTCTTACCTACACAGTGATCCTTTTTAGAGACTAAATGATGTGTGAGCCAAGTTTTGGTTGAATGGTTGAAATTGGGGCAGTGGTGTAGAAGGAATTGTGGAACATACATACATATGTAGATTCATTTTTATAATTTGTGTAGATTATTTTCGTCCTCAAAATTCTGCAGTGTTGTTACACTTTCTGGTGACACGTAAATCACCTTATGTCGTTCCGTTGTAGCAGGGTATCATATAATTTTAGACCATCGAGTGACGAATTCCACTGTGTGGAATGGCTATTACATATTTGCTTGGGGATCACAGTTATGATTTTTATGAGGTGGTGTTGTGATTTAGATATCTTTTTTTTTTTCTTTCATGGATGTAGTTTAATCAGTACGACAAATTCAGTTAACACGTGGAGCAACGGGAATGTCTCTCAACGTATCTGTCTATTGTATTCATTCTATCAATTGACAGAATCATATAGACTAACAGTTGTTTACATTCAGGTGTTAAAACTATTAAAATATAAAACTGAATGAAAAGGGCAATAATCCGCTGTAGCTGTATTTATTTAAGTCTCTTAGAGACTCTCGCAATCCGTTTCGCAATTTTTAAGTTACACCTTCTGGTGTTTACAGTACTGTGACATATAGTATAAAGAATTATTACAGAATGCCGCAGAGTAACAGTTGGGGTGGCTAGGCAAAGTTCACAGCCTCCTGTAATTGGTAAAAACCATCATAAGTGATGAAACTTTGTCTGTTCCTTGACATAGACCCACAGGAACACATTTTAATAGATGAAGTGATTACAGTTCTTGAATTTAACCTGAGTGTACATTCATCATTGATGATGTTTTTTATTCCGTGCAGCCAGGCAGCCTTTAGTCTGGAGCAGTGGGCGGAAGCAGTGCGGGGAAACTACTTACCGCCAGCTGCCGTAGTGCAGACGTCGTTCACTGTGCATCACATCGACCACTGTAGTTCGCTGAATAATAAATAGTGTACTAAGACTGATGTATTCATGTTTATTTATAGGACGATTGCCAGGAATCCACGCACCGCTCTACTGCTACTTCGCCAAGGTGGTGTCCTTCCGGCTTCCTGACACCCACAACTCAGCTCCGCCACCCGTGGTAGTGGCAATCCATAGCCGGCTGTTGTGTTTTCTAGCAGCAAATTTTGATATCACAGATGTGCAAAGACATCGACTTTCTAAGGGACTGTCCACGTTCTGATTTTGCTTTTGTTTCAGATCAGACTTATTTTCTTTTAATTTGTTAAGGCTTATTAATCCATACCCTGCTTCCCATGAATACAAATCTGCATATTTTTACGAATATCCAAAACGGCTTTTGAAGGGTGATCGGTGGCAGTGAAACCAAGGTGTCAGATATTTTCAGCTGTCGCATCGCTCGACTGTGGTCTGGCATTGTCATGGTGAAGTAGAAGGCGCTACACTTGTGGACGAACTCTTCGAGTTAGGAGCTCGATTACAGCCCACTGTTTCTCTCGCACCGACATAGTTACGTTACACACCTACATGTCACACGCTACAATTTGGAGCACTGAAGCGGCAGAGGACTGCAAATCTGTACATGTGAAGAATAAAGATGTAGAATATTAATGAAGTTTGTTTCATTTAAAAGGCTTTAAGAATTTTCACATTCAAAATTGGGAGGCATTATCTGCATGCCCACGCACAACGTTGCCAGCTAAAGATATGGAAGGTAGAAACATCGTATGCTCGGGATGCAAAACCATTGATGAAGGATCAGAAAGTTATAATGAACACTAAAATGAAACTAAGTACCCCATAGGAAGCCACAAAAGGCAGTATCAAGGTCTCGTCTCTAGATACCGAGAGAAGTCACTACATGGAAAATTTATAATAAAACGGCAAGACATGTTCCCCTAAAACCGTAAAACGGGACGATTTTACAGGAATCCTCCTTTAAATTGCTCCGACAGATCATATTACAATCAAGGAGGGAGAGCAGCGCAATTTTAGGATGAATCATTAAACTTGGAAAAGTATTCAGAGTCACTTGGTAACACTACGATAAAAAAAGTAAATTCATGCAATGCGACTTTGCAGCACTGCGAGACAGTGCTTTTGCCAGAAACACTATATGCTTCAGAGAATTTATTTGTTGGGAGCTACTGTAACATTGTAAAAATTAGAAAACAAGACAAGATAAGAAAGTATGTGGACTTACACAATAAAAATGAACTTTGGTTGAAGAAAATACTTGACATATACACCTAATATTTAGCTTCACGACAACGTGTGATGTTAACAAGCCATAAAAGTCGCCGACATCTGTCTCTTCCATAATCACTTACGCAGCAGGACTAATAGAGTTGTATGGTGCAGACGAGTCTGCTTGGCCTTTCAGTTATCTGTACGACGTTGCGTGTCAGAGCATCTCCGCATTTTACTGCAGTGGTCAAGCACCTCCATATTAATGCATGTGCGGTGCACAACATTGTGAGGAAGCTCGAAAGATCAGACACCACATATATGTAAGATAAAATAAGTTGTAGAAGGCAGCTAGGCAGAGGTGAACAGATTATCGAGCATTCAAAATAGTATGAAGTGTCAGCTACAACTTAAAATCAACTTGTTGGCCTCTACAAAACGTAGTAGGTAATATATAAACAGAATATGAATACCTCGGACAGTCACTGGTATCTCCACAACAACGAATCTCTTAGTAGCGTGTAAGTTATATGAAAAGAACTGGTCGAATGTACAGCATCGGGACAAATAGAAGTGGCCCGGATGAGTGCATATGGTTGGGCATGAATGTAAGCATATAACCAAACCCCGTTACGCGCACCATGTGTACGCCAGCCACGTGATCCAAACCGATTCCGAACGTAGTGCGGGCTCCTGTGTCAGTGTGAGTGGAGCGGTGCAACGGTCCCGATGGTACTCACAGAGGAGCAGCGGGAGTTTGTTGTGCAGAGTTACGTGACAACAAAGTCATGGAAACGGTCTAGTCACTTGTTTGCTGAGAAAGGTACTGGTGTCAAAATGCCAACAAAGGGAGTCATGCAACGCTTAGTCCGAAAATGGCGTCAGACAGGATCTGTTTTGAGAAAGTCAAGAAACATTCCGAAACATGCCCACCGGCTGCGGTGGCCGAGTGGTTCTAGGCGCTTCAGTCCGGAACCGCGCGACTGCTACTGTCGCAGGTTCGAATCCCGCCTCGGGCATGGATGTGTGTGTTGTCTTTGGGTTCATTAGGTTTAAGTAGTTCTAAGTCTAGGGTACTAATGACCTCAGTTGTCAAGTCCCGTAGTTCTCAGAGCCATTTGAACTATCTTTGAAACGTGCTCATACTCCAGAAAATGTGGCTGCAGCTCACCAGAAAATGCTTCAGAGTGCTATCAAATCAACACGACTCCTGTTGCAAGAGACCGGCATATCATGTCGATTACTCCGACGAATACTCCAGTTGAACATCCAGTCCAGTAGCGACCCTAACTGGAAACCCAGGTCACCTGATTGACACTGTGCGGTTACTGTCTGGGGGAAGCCTTGAGGCCTAAGGTGTATCGCAACGACTCTCGTATTCTTCAAGAACTGCAGCAGAAGACGTCGGAAGAGACAGCAACAATTACAGCCGTCCAGCTTCGATCCGCCATAAGCAACCTGCTGACCATGACCCAAAAGAGCCTAGAGCCAGTGGTCACTTTCAGGACCTGCTGCAGTCGGGTTAGTACAGTATTTCCTTTTCTGTCCTGTGTTTGTTTGTACCCTGGAACTTTCTCCAGCCACTTTTATTTGCCCGACACTGTAGTTCCACATATCAACTGAATTAACGTTGCGGTTTTAACTTGAATAATGAATAGGGAGGCACTATAACAACAAAGAGAACACGCAAACCAGAATTAATTGTTTAAGTGTGAAGGACTGAACCTTGGAATGATTTGGATAATTAATAAACCTTTAGTATGTGATGGACGGTACCGAAGTGACTGTAAAATGTAAGTAGTGCAGAGCACCATGTGTGACGTTAGAATATTACATGACTGATTGCTCTTGAAGTTGCACAAAATTTAATAGATTCATTTAGAAATGGATAACGTAAAGGTTTACTAGATAGTATGTGACAAATTTCGTGAGAAAGCAGCGTTGCTGAAACTGATATCGCTTTTAGCCCGCATTCTGAACAACTCATTACCCCATAGATTTCTCCAATAAGAAGCTCAAAACATTTGATTAATAAAGAACTATTGTTTCTAAATATTATCTAGAGTTACACAGATTTATTTCTTTTAAAGTAAGTCTACTGAAATAATACTTCATCAGAAATACGCATTTTTGAGGAAACTAGAATAATACGTTTTCAGCATACTTCTTATGTCCGCAAAAATAATAATAATTTGTAGAAAATGGAGCAGGTGTAGTTTCGAAAATAAACGGAACTTTGTTCTATTGACAGGGCCTGTCGGAACCTGCAAGGCAATGCGTGAGGGACGCATAACTATCTGCCAAGGGAGCGGCCGTGATGAATCACCCATCACAGCTGTTGACAGCACTCGTGGTTCGGGCTGCGATGCGTCAGGATGCATTTGGAGCTAACAGCTTCCGATGACTGACAACGCACTAGGGACGTTAACTGACGTTCTCGACGCTAGAGGAAGTGCCGTCTCCACGATCCGCCCGCGTGTCAAACCATTAGACAAGTGCTACATCTTTTAGGGGCCTTAATCATTGAAGAGTACGTCATTCAATAATGTAGTGAATTTGTTCTAATACCTTCTATCCTTAATCTCATGTTTGCCTTTTATTTCCTCCGTGTTGTATAGACAATGCCGGGCCGACATAATCATGAATTGTTTCCTGTGCCATATACCCATTCATTATCTGTCAATCTGGTGGCTTCAGCAGGGAGAGAGCGCAGTGGGGTGCGCCAATATTCTTCATTGACCGGTAAAACTTCTCGCCTCTCCCTTTACACACTACCTTCCAAGCAGTTGCTCTAACAGGGTACATGCCATCTAGGGTATCCTTTCGTTCCCTATCCCTGCCCCATAACGAAGCCCCGTGCAACGAGATCTTCTACACCCGATACCTCTCCCGACCACTGCTTCTTTGTGGAGATTTCGAAGTACACCATGAGCTATTGTGGCTCCGTTACCAGCTGAATACAAGGTCAAGCTCTCGGGAACCTCCTTAAATTACTCAGAGAGTAATCTTTAAAAGTGACATTCACTTTCTTACCATCTCTTTTTCAGTATTATATTGACTTTCATTTGTTTGTCCCCTTAAAAAATTCGCTCTTGAGAGTCGGAAGACCAGCAAAATTTCCGAAAGTTGTAGGTTATTCATTAAGGCAATTGCTTTGAGAAAAGGAATAGGTTGATCGGTGAGAGTATTCTATGGAAATGTAGGTTACGCCAGGAACGCCAGATAAATGAGGAACGGGAGGCAAATATTTGTACCCTGCAGCTTCAGAAAACGCGAAATTGGGACTACGACAACTAAAGGGATAAGGATGAGGGGGGACAGAGAGAAGTACTGCTGGGAACACATAGTAAGAAAATGGCGAACAGGGGAAAATTTAGTTAGCAAATTCGAAATTCAGTTAAGCAACAGCCTTAGCTTCCTGCCGGAATGTGGGAAGGGAGAGCCTCATACGGATGTAGAGCACTCTATGGTGCAGCAGAAAACAGTGCTAAGAACCTTACAGGTAAGTCAGGTGAAAACAGAACGGGAGAAAAAGTGATCTGCTGCTAGGTAGAAGTTGGTTGGTTGGTTGGTTTGGGGAAGGAGACCAGACTGCGTGGTCATCGGTCAGGTAGAAGTCGTAGGATGGGTATAGACCAGCAGTTACAGTAAAAATTAGGTGCAGAGCATCATGTCACACACTGTGTCACACCAAGAGCCAATCTCAGCCAGATAACTGAAGGATAAAGTGTAAGGATTTCAATAAAGGTTCCGGTAATGATGGAAACAACGTCGCTAGAAACTAAAAATGCATTATTGGGGCGACCTGATGGTGCAGCTACTGGAAAAAAAGTGTGTTTTAGGGTGGTTCCGTGACGTCATGATCAGCGCTGGGTTAACTCTGCTGCAAAACGAGTAAACATAGAGCTGAGGGGGCTGCTTTAGATGGATGCAAGCTCTCGTAATGGTGCTGTTCGAGTAGTGGCTATAGAAAGATGCGGGTGTACTTTTCACGGCCAACACCTAAGTAGGAGGGATATGGATGTTAACAGGAAACAGGGGGCGGGGGGGGGGGGGGGGCACAGCTCACAAAAGAAAGTCCCTGCGGTTATTGGGATCAGATGAGAGACTGATGTCAGGTGAAATTCAGAAGGAAAAAACTGAAGGAAATTAGACTAGAGAGACTCACAGTTCATCTCATAATGAAAGAGGAAAGGTTGTATCAGTTGTTCCCATCAGAATATTAGAAGGATAAAAAATAAAATAAATGAGTTGTTAAATTGTTTGCAAGATCTTTGCAGCTGGACAGAAACTGTTGTCATTTTTCTATCTGAACACCATATAACTACAAGGGCAGTAGATCGTAATGTAACTGGTTATAAGTTAGCTACACATTCATGTAAATTCTGTGTAGATCGGGATAGATGCATGCGCTTGTGAGCTACTATTGCAAAATGTAATACTTGTGATTGTTAGAGTGAAATAGCACTGCAAGTAGGGAGTGGTAAGGTGCCAGGTCACATGAACCAGAAAACTATTTCTAAACGGGTACTGCAAATCGTTATTATGTACTTTTTTTCAACAAGAAATGGCTGAGAAACTCAAATTAATGCAAGAAATTGAGCAATACAATCTTAGAATTAGAAACTGAACAGTAAAACTTGAGATATAGAACCGTTGAGTTTCACCCTACTTCTTCGGTTGGGAAAAAAAAAAAAAAAAATAGAACAGCACATTCTGAACTAAAACGGAAAGGAAAAAACCTGTCAATTAACAAATGTTGCATAATAATAAACTCAACGTGAATAAACACTTAGTTACCACAACAGAACAGTCTCTGAGTCACTATAAAACAAAAGGCAGCTCAAATAATACTGATAAACTACAAAACGGTCTCGGACCCGATTGACAGGAATACCTGTAATACTGATAGACAGAAACTTTTAGCAAGACACATAGCTCGATTTTAAATTGAGATTACTGAGGCTCTTTCCATAAAAGAATATATCAATAAAATTTCAATGAGAATACCCACGCTGCTTCAATAACCTCGCATTTCTGTTGAGTACGCAATGGGTTACAGAAGCCACTGACCGATACCGATAATAACGGCTTGGGTGGCCGAGCGGTTCTAGGCGCTACAGTCTGGAACTGCCCGACAGCTACGGTCGCAGGTTCGAATCCTGCCTCGCGCATGGATGTGTGTGTTCTTAGGTTAGTTAGGTTTAAGTAGTTCTAAGTTCTAGGGGACTGATGACCTCAGAAGTTAAGTCCCATAGTGCTCAGAGCCATTTGAGCCATTTCATGCCGATAATATCAATAAATCATTAATAGGGATGAAAGACAATTCATAGAAATAACAGTGACAGAAAGTAATTTACCATTGTTAAGTTAGCGCGATCGGTAAACTCCTTCTAAAGGACACCAGGATTAACTCAAGCCTACAACACGCAGTATAAAACAGAGGGGATAGCTCCAAATATATTAAGCTGCTCACCAAACAAGCCAACATGGCGCAGCCATTCTACTTTGTCCGTGACTTCTATATATACCGGTCAGCAGACGCAATACCAAGATGGTTGTTGTTGTTGTGGTCTTCAGTCCTGAGACTGGTTTGATGCAGCTCTCCATGTTACTCTATCCTGTGCAAGCTTCTTCATCTCCCAGTACCTACTGCAACCTACATCCTTCTGAATCTGCTTAGTGTATTGATCTCTTGGTCTCCCTCTACGATTTTTACCCCCCACGCTGCCCTCCAATGCTAAATTTGTGATCCCTTGATGCCTCAAAACATGTCCTACCAACCGATCCCTTCTTCTCGTCAAGTTGTGCCACAAACTTCTCTTCTCCCCAATCCTATTCAATACCTCCTCATTAGTTACGTGATCTACCCACCTTATCTTCAGCATTCTTGTGTAGCACCACATTTCGAAAGCTTCTATTCTCTTCTTGTCCAAACTGGTTATCGTCCATGTTTCACTTCCATACATGGCTACACTCCATACAAATATTTTTAGAAACGACTTCCTGACACTTAAATCAATACTCGATGTTAACAAATTTCTCTTCTTCAGAAACGATTTCCATGCCATTGCCAGTCTACATTTTATATCCTCTCTACTTCGACCATCATCAGTTATTTTACTCCCTAAATAGCAAAACTCCTTTACTACTTTAAGTGTCTCATTTCCTAATCTAATCCCCTCAGCATCACCCGATTTAATTAGACTACATTCCATTATCCTCGTTTTGCTTTTGTTGATGTTCATCTTATATCCTCCTTTCAAGACACTGTCCATTCCGTTCAACTGCTCTTCCAAGTCCTTTGCTGTCTCTGACAGAATTACAATGTCATCGGCGAACCTCAAAGTTTTTACTTCTTCTCCATGAATTTTAATACCTACTCCGAATTTTTCTTTTGTTTCCTTTACTGCTTGCTCAATATACAGATTGAATAACATCGGGGAGAGGCTACAACCCTGTCTCACTCCTTTCCCAACCACTGCTTCCCTTTCATGCCCCTCGACTCTTATAACTGCCATCTGGTTTCTGTACAAATTGTAAATAGCCTTTCGCTCCCTGTATTTTACCCCTGCCACCTTCAGAATTTGAAAGAGAGTATTCCAGTTAACGTTGTCAAAAGCTTTCTCTAAGTCTACAAATGCTAGAAATGTAGGTTTGCCTTTTCTTAATCTTTCTTCTAAGATAAGTCGTAAGGTTAGTATTGCCTCTCGTGTTCCAATATTTCTACGGAATCCAAACTGATCTTCCCCGAGGTCCGCTTCTACCAGTTTTTCCATTCGTCTGTAAAGAATTCGCGTTAGTATTTTGCAGCTGTGACTTATTAAACTGATAGTTCGGTAATTTTCACATCTGTCAACACCTGCCTTCTTTGGGATTGGAATTATTATATTCTTCTTCAAGTCTGTGGGTATTTCGCCTGTCTCATACATCTTGCTCACCAGATGGTAGAGTTTTGTCATGACTGGCTCTCCTAAGGCCATCAGTAGTTCTAATGGAATGTTGTCTACTCCCGGGGCCTTGTTTCGACTCAGGTCTTTCAGTGCTCTGTCAAACTCTTCACGCAGTATCTTATCTCCCATTTCATCTTCATCTACATCCTCTTCCATTTCCATAATATTGTCCTCAAGTACATCACCCTTGTATAAACCCTCTATATACTCCTTCCACATTTCTGCCTTCCCTTCTTTGCTTAGAACTGGGTTGCCATCTGAGCTCTTCTCTCCAAAGGTCTCTTTAATTTTCCTGTAGGCAGTATCTATCTTACCCCTAGTCAGACAAGCCTCTACATCCTTACATTTGTCCTCTAGCCATCCCTGCTTAGCCATTTTGCACTTTCTGTCGATCTCATTTTTGAGACGTTTGTATTCCCTTTTGCCTGCTTCATTTACTGCATTTTTGTATTTTCTCCTTTCTTCAATTAAATTCAATATTTCTTCTGTTACCCAAGGATTTCTATTAGCCCTCGTCTTTTTACCTACTTGATCCTCTGCTGCCTTCACTACTTCATCCCTCAGAGCTACCCATTCTTCTTCTACTGTATTTCTTTCCCCCATTCCTGTCAATTGTTCCCTTATGCTCTCCCTGAAACTCTCTACAACCTCTGGTTCTTTCAGTTTATCCAGGTCCCATCTCCTTAAATTCCCACATTTTTGCAGTTTCTTCAGTTTCAATCTGCAGTTCATAACCAATAGATTGTGGTCAGAATCCACATCTGCCACTGGAAATGTCTTACAATTTAAAACCTGGTTCCTAAATCTCTGTCTTACCATTATATAATCTATCTGATACCTATTAGTATCTCCAGGATTCTTCCAGGTATACAACCTTCTTTTATGATTCTTGAACCAAGTGTTAGCTATGATTAAGTTATGCTCTGTGCAAAATTCTACAAGGCGGCTTCCTCTTTCATTTCTTCCCCCCAACCCATATTCTCCTACTACGTTTCCTTCTCTCCCTTTTCCTACTGACGAATTCCAGTCACCCATGACTATTAAATTTTCATCTCCCTTCACTACCTGAATAATTTCTTTTATCTCGTCATACATTTCATCAATTTCTTCATCATCTGCAGAGCTAGTTGGCATATAAACTTGTACTACTGTAGTAGGCATGGGCTTTGTGTCTATCTTGGCCACAATAATGCGTTCACTATGCTGTTTGTAGTAGCTAACCCGCACTCCTATTTTTTTATTCATTATTAAACCTACTCCTGCATTACCTCTATTTGATTTTGTATTTATAACCCTGTAATCACCTGACCAAAAGTCTTGTTCCTCCTGCCACCGAACTTCACTAATTCCCACTATATCTAACTTTAACCTATCCATTTCCCTTTTTAAATTTTCTAACCTACCTGCCCGATTAAGGGATCTGACATTCCACGCTCCGATCCGTAGATTGCCAGTTTTCTTTCTCCTGATAACGACGTCCTCTTGAGTAGTCCCCGCCCGGAGATCCGAATGGGGGACTATTTTACCTCCGGAATATTTTACCCAAGAGGACGCCATCATCATTTAATCATACAGTAAAGCTGCATGTAAAGCTGCATGTCCTCGGGAAAAATTACGGCTGTAGTTTCCCCTTCCTTTCAGCCGTTCGCAGTACCAGCACAGCAAGGCCGTTTTGGTTAATGTTACAGATCAGTCAATCATCCAGACTGTTGCCCCTGCAACTACTGAAAAGGCTGCTGCCCCTCTTCAGGAACCACATGTTTGTCTGGCCTCTCAACAGATACCCCTCCGTTGTGGTTGCACCTACGGTACGGCCATCTGTATCGCTGAGGCACGCAAGCCTCCCCACCAACGGCAAGGTCCATGGTTCATGGGGGAAGATGGTGTTCCACCAAATTCGAGCGATTCGTTTCTCAGGCACGTAAATTGGAGGATTAGCAGCACACTCTCGCTCAAAGAGGTACTCAGTGTTGTCAGTAGCTTGTACCGTCCATGTTCCACATAACTGCTAGCATCTGACGTTGAATGGCCGTCTTCCAGTTATCGGTGGTCAACGAGTGAGAGCGAGCTGATGGGGACCGCTATTAAGTCGGCACGTCAGAGCCCGCGCATGTCCCCAGGCCAAATGCGAAGCAGATGGTTACTTAGCAACAGGCAAAGAGGTTTATATCGTGCTTTCGAATACGTATCAAAACAGCGCACGAATCAAGATTATACAGGTCTCCACTGGATAAATGGTAAATTTTCATGAAAAAGTTGATGGGTTATCGTGCTGTCTGACAGATAGAGGGAAAGTGTTATTAATTTTTGGTGATTTCAGTGCAAATTTTTTGAACTAATTAGACAGCGAAGTGATCTAAAGGTGCATGTAACCAATTATAGTTTGGTATCGGTAATATTTCACCTCTGAGTTGCTCAAAATAGTACTATCCTTATAGTTGATGTATTCATTCTACAAGCAAAAGTTTTAGAGACCCGTACTCATCCAGTGATGAAGGGATTGTCAGATCACCATACAAAGTCTGTCACAGTATGTAACTTAGTTCCGTTTATAGTATCGAAACACCCTAAGAAAACAGTGAGGCTGATTAATGATAAAACTACTGAAGATTTTAAAGGAAGCATAAAAGATGTTGATTGGGTGAAGCTTACAAAGAGCCTAATTCTGACTCTAAAATCAATACATGTCTTCACGAGTCTGTCGGGTTCAGCTAAACTGGTGGCTGTCCGACCTTTGCTTAACGTGATTCAGAAGAATGAAGACCTTCAGTTGAACAACAATAACTTTTTTGCGAGCGCGTATCTGACGACGCCCGGCATGCATGGACCGATCGGAGTTACAAAATTTTGCTTCCGGCCTCTACAAAAGGATCCATAATCCTCGGAAAACTTCCGTAGTTAGGAGAAAAAACAGTACTTGTCCACACAAGCCAGGAGACACGGAACTACTTACTAACTCAAAAAACAAGGAATAATAATAATAAACAGAACGTATATAAAAGTTAGAAAATACAGCGCCTCTAGAGGCTGGGCGTGGAACTACACTGACGTCGTGTACAGTAATTACGACCGCACAGCACTGCACTGACACACGCGCACTGCACACACACACACACACACACACACACAAACACACACACACACCGGTGAGCTTGAATTAGCGCGTGGCAGCGTCGCCACAAGTCTGTATCCATTTTTCAGAATAGCTTTTCAAAAAAGATAAATAAATTTAGTAATGCCATCTCATTAAAGAAACCGTGCATCACTACAGGTGATAGCTCTTCAGAAAGAAAACGGTACTTGTACAAAATTGCCAGAACAATTAATTACCAAGAAATACTTGCTTATTGTAAACAGTACTGTAACAGTGACAAATATAAGTCATCATCATCATCAGTGTTCTGCGTAAAGGCAGGTTTTCACATGGCAGTTCTCCAGGTTGTCCGGTCTTTTGACATCCTCTTCAGGTCTGCATAATTTCCTCTTCCCTTTATGTCGTCTATCACCTTGTATCTCCTTCTTCCTCTCTGTCTTCTCCCACAAACCAATCCTTCCAAAGCATCTAATAGCAAGCACTCCCTTCTCAATGAATGTCCCAACCAGTTCTTTTTCCTTTCTCTTACAACCTTCAGCAAACATCTTCTCTCACCAACCCTTTCCAAAACTCTTTCATTACTCACTCTTTCCATCCAGATTATTCTCTCCATTCTCCTCCACATCCACATCTAAAATGCTTCTAACCTTTTTTCATCCTCTTGTTTCAGTGTCCATGTTTCTGCCCCATATAGTGCCACACTCCAGACAAAACATTTGCCAAGCCTTATCCTTAGTCCTTTATTTAATTTGCCACATAAGAGTCTCCTCTTTCTGTTGAATGCCTCCTTCGCTATGGCAATTCGGGTTTTCACCTCCTGGTGACATCTCAAGTCTTCAGTTATTGTGCTTCCGAGATATTTAAATTGACTTACTTGGCTAATTGTAGATTGTCCTATTTTAATAGTGGAAAGTCTGCGTCCTTTACTGATGACCATATTCTTTGTTTTTGCTGTGTTTATTTGCATCCCATATTCCACACAAGCTTCATTCAGATCTTTGAGCATGTTATTCACTGTCCGCTCACTTTCTGCCACTAATACCATGTCATCTGCAAATCTTATACATTCTATTCTCTTTCCACCGATACGTATTCCTCTTTTCCCATCTAAACTTTTCGCAATAATCTCTTCAAGGTATACGTTAAACAGCAGTGGGGAAAGCCAATAACCTTGTCTAACACCTCATCCACTGCTGCTTCCTTCTGACATCTCATTTCCAATTCTTATTCTTACTTTCTGGTGTAAATATAGATTCTGTATCAGTCGTCTCAATTTCCAATCCACTCCTTTCCTCTTCAAGATATCCATCAGCTTGTTCCACTGAACGCTGTCAAAAGCCTTTTCTAAATCTATAAAGACAGCAAAGATTTCTCTACCCTTTTCCATATATCTTTGCCCTATAGTTCTTAGCAGGCCAATAGCATCTCTTGTTCCTTTTCCTCTTCTAAATCCGTACTGCTCCTCTGCAATCCCTCTATCTAGCTTGCCATATGACCCCCAGTTCAACACTCTCAGCAAGACTTTAGCTACATGAGAAATTAGACTGATGGTCCGGTGATCTTCACAAATATAAGAATACATAAATATTAAGAAAAGTATTATCAAAATCTGGGAGTATGGGCTTCTTGTTCAGAATTGACAGATCAGATAATAAAACAAAATCGTAATGGAGTATAGTTAAAAGGAGACAGGGAAAGAAGCCCTAGAAGAAGACATTATTTGTGGTAACGAGAATGAGAGCGCTGTGGAAGAAAGGACAAGTGTAGCATATATTTTTAATAATTACATCTTAAAATAAGTCTAAAAACGGGTTCCAGTAGTTAAAAAAAAAGGCAAAACAGTATACTCATGAACCTATACAGAGGACAATTAGTGAATTAAAATTTAATCTCGCATCCCCGTGTGAAATACGAGCAAGAAAGATCATGACTCTAGGGGTAAGACCTCATATGGGGGTGGATAATATCCTCAATAAGGCACTAAGAAGTTGTGGCTCTATAATAAGTAATGTTCTTAGTCAGTTATGTAATGCATCATTAACTCTGGGTGTTTCCCAGAAATACTGAAATACTATTGGGCTTCTCAGCAAAGAGGGTAACGCCAGAGATGTCAATAACTACCGCCCAGTTTAACACCTTACATCGTTCTCTAAAATTTTTGAGAAGGTAGTGTACACCTGTGTGGTTACCCAACTACAGAGTAATGGGATACTTAGCCAAGCACAGTATGAATCTCAAAAGAGCCGTTCTACTGTGTCAGTTGTATGAGTAAATGTACTGAGCACATAATAAGATTTTTTAACCATAAAGTGTCGTCAACTGCGATCTTCTACGGCTTATCGCTGATATTTGAACATGTCAGTCATAATATAATGTTAGAGAAGCTAATGTTTTACGTAAAATGTTGTTCACAAAATGACTAACATAGTTCCAGTTTAAGAAACCAGATGTAGAAATTTACATTTGGCTGTTGGAGTAAAACAAAAGGGAAACACCACATCATCTGAACGTGGAGAAATTGCAGTGGGAGTCCTACAATGTTCGATCACTGGCTCATTACTGTTCTTGCTCTGTATTAACGATCTGCCAATTTATTTGAATTAGGAGGTGAAGTTAGTCCTGTCTGTAAATGATGCAAGCATTGTTGTGAAAAAGAAGTATCAACAGTGAAGATAGTAACTGATGTTTTTTAAAAGTTATTGAATGGTTTGGCAGAAATGGCCTGGCTTCAGACTTTGAAGAAACGCCTTTCATCCAGTTTTATTCTGTTAAAAATATCCCACATCCTATTGATCTAGCATACCAACAAGAGATTGTAATCAGGCTAGAAAATTGTAAGTCCTTAGTTGTGCATTATGAAGAAAACTTAAACAGGAAAAGCCATACAGTAGACCTGCTAAAACGTTTAGGTTTGGCTACTTTTGGTATAAGAATAATCGTCAAATTGGGGGATACATAAGTCACTAATTTAAATTACTTTTTCCATTGATGTCTTACGAGATAATTTTCTGGAGTAACTCCTGGCGTAGCCAAAACCTACTAATTGCACAAAAGAAGGTAATACGCATTATGTCTGGAGCTCACAAAACTACATCTTGCAGGTGTCTCTTTAAGTAGCTCGAAGAATTAACCACAGCCTCACAGTACATTTATTTACTTAAGGAATTCATTATCAAGAGTCCGCCTAATTTTGAGAGTTACGGAGGTACTCGCAAGTACAATATTAGAATGAAATATGACCTGCACTACCCTTTGATGAATCTAGCTTTGCCGCAGGAAATGATAAAATGTGTAAGCTCTTTGACAATCTAGTCACGGATTTAGAATGCCTGGCAGACAGCAGATGTGTTTTCAAATGTAGATTAAGGAGGGTTCTCATTAACAACATCACAGAGGAATTCTTGAGTAGCCATTATTAGTCTTTAAAAAAATGCAAATGATCAGCATGCAGCCGTATATTTATTAGTTTTTTTACTTAGTTTTTTATAAGTGTTACTCATTCTGTACTTTGAGCAACCAGGAAAAGAAAGGAAAGAAAAAATTTCAAGAAGGAATTAAATTTCAGCGAAAATAAATAAAAATTTTGAGGTGTGTCGACGACATTACGATACTGTCGGAGACCGAAAAGGACTTGAAAGAGCAGTTGAACAGAATGGGCAATGTCGTGAAAGTAGGATATAAGATGAACATTAACAAACGTGAAACAAGCGTAATGGAATGTCGTCGAATTAAATTAGGAGATGCCCAGGGAATTAGGTTAGGAAGCGAAACGCTAAAAGTGGTAGTATAGCTTTTCTATTTAGACAGCAAAATAACTGGTTGTGGCCGAAGTACAGAGGATACAGATAGGCAAGTCCAGAAAAGTGTTTCTGAAAAAGATTTAAGTATTTAGGAAATCTTCCATGAAGGTATTTGGAGTGTAGCCTTGTACAGAAGTGGAATGAGGACGATAGACAGTTCAGACAAGAGGATAACAGAAGCTTTTGGAATGTGGTGCTACAGAAGAATGGTGAAGGTTAAGTGGGTACATCATGCAACCAAAGAGGAGGTACTGAACAGAGCTGGAGAGAAAAAAGGAAGGCATAATTTGTCTAAAAGAAGAGTTGAGTTGACAGAACACGTTCGGAAACTTCAAGGAATCAGACTCACCAACTAAGTATTGGAGGAAAGTGTGGGGGTAAAAATTGTAGGAGGCGGAAAGATGAACACAGTTAGCAGGTTCTAAATGATTAAGATTGCAATAGTTATTCGCCGATGAAGAGTAGTATGGACAGCTGCGCCAGATCACCGAAGACCCGCGCTACAACAACAACGTAGGTATTCTACATTTTCTCTGTTGACACTTTCCGCATCATAAGGTTTATTGTGAATTTGATCTATGGAACAAGTAAATAAAAAACTACGGCCAGGTAAAAGAATGAGGATGCCACTGGAAATGCACTCAGGGTCCCATTGAGATATTATGAAGGGAAAGAGAAGTTGAATAACGATTCAACTATCGTGAATTCAGAGGTTTTAAGCTTCCTAGAGTAAATCTTCCGTGTGTAAACTTATTAACAGAACAATAAATCATTATTCTGTTCGAGTTTACATATGCAATTTCGTTACTTAAAAACATGAGGTAGAGACACTCAAACGATCCGGTTTCCTACTTGAGAGTGGCTATTACGTGTTGCTTACCTAGAAAGGTAGGTCACGCTGAAATTTCTTGTGTAAAAATCCATGTCCGCATAAAAGGCAATGAAGTAACAGACGCTCTTGCACGAAAACCTATTTACGACGGCAAAGTAGAACACAAACTAGCGCCTACCTTGGTACCGAAATCAGCAGCGGGAGGGAATTCTTAAGTCATTGTATGGCACATAATGTTCACTCGCGATAGATTCGAGCTACAGCTCCATCGCAACATCATGAACAGAGTTACAGATCATTACCCGACTCAAGCATTAGTTACCAACCATAGTCCCTGTAATATTATCATCAAAGGACACATTAATATACAGATAATAATAAACCCTCTTAAACGAATCAAAAGTAACTATATATGCTGATTCAAATAACTTATTCACTTCAAATACTTCCGATCTTATTTAAGATATCACAGTTTTTTTTTTTCGCTGAGATGAATTGTTTGAAAGTGCTGAATAAATGAGGTGTAGTGTCTTTTTTTGATACATTAATTATCGAGATATTGCGATCAGTTTTTGTTTTTGAAATGGAGCAATAGACATTCCTACTGCTATATCATAGACCTGAAAAGAGACGGATTCAACAGCGGTTCACTCTTCAAAAGCCGATTACGGCGTAATTACAATGTTTGGAAGATTTACCTACTGAGTGGTTATAACTAAATTGCTGCTACTCACAGAGGTTCAGTATAAACTGTAGTTAGAATTGGAAGGAAAATCAGCATTGGCCGTATTTTGTTGTTTTGTCGTCAGCAAAATCGATTTTCGGTCACTTAGTGACCATCCTCAGTGCTGTAATATACAATTAAAATTGGTAGGCACTGGTATCAAGCTATAACCACAAGCTTAGAGCGATCACATAAAAAGCTAGTTATCGTATTGTAGCGGAACTTGGCAGACGTTCTAACGCCTTAACGTGGAACCGATTTATGTTGGAAAAAGTTAGTTATAAGTTTTGCCACCAGGAGCAAATCTGGCGCTGTGAATACAAGTAATACTTGTATAAATGTTTCCATTTGTAATTATTAATAACGGAACGAGGGCAAAAAAGGACAAACAAGGAAACAGGCATAATGCTAATATTGTTATTAACCGCTGCTTACACTGCTGAGTACGAGCACTGGGCACGTTGACGAATGCTGTACGGTGTTAGATATGCAACTGGTGGTCAAAATTGATACTAATATTTTCCGTATTAACGCATTGGCATATCTCCCACGATACACTGTCATACGATAATTACAGCCCGCATTGGACCTCCGGAAGTAGCTGCACTTTAATTACCACAGCCTGATATTTTTACATATAGCCGATTACTGTCTTATTCGCAAGTTAGTGATATCGTACCCCAATACTGAAACACGTCTTGAAGAGGAAGGAAACAGACCGTTGCACCGACATGATACCGGTATAAAAGGGGCACCAAGGAACAGTTGATTCAGTTTCCTTGTGCCGTTCACGTGTGTAGTCTTTTGGTTACCTTGAAAAAGTAAATCTTTCACGCTCCAAGGAACTAGCTGTGTACTTCTTTACAGAGAGTGCAGAAATGTAGTGAAGAGCCGACAGACGGTGTCCAACAAGAATGACATTTATGCAAATGCGCAAAAAAAGTTTGATCGAAAGGCACTAGAATACTGCACGCTGGGTAAAGAGCAAGACTGTAACGAGTGGAGCTAACGAAGTAAATGTTGTGTGAGTTGTTGCTCACAATCATGATGTTAGTCCAGAAAACCTGCGAGTGCCTATGGAATAAGTCAGGCCAGCGTTGTTCGTATTTTGCGTGCAAACAGGTTCCGTCCGTATCGAGTATCACTTTACAAGCACATTATTCATCACAGAAGTCACATGGAATTCTCTTGTTCTGTATCGGCATCAGGACAATAAGGCTCTTGTCTCTAACAATTCTTCTTACAGCTTAAACAACCCTTAAAAATCATAGAATGCTGAATGCAAGAGCCGGCCGCTGCTGCTACGGTCGTCAGGTTCGAGTCCTGCCTCGGGCATGGATGTGTGTGTTGTCCTTAGTCAGGTTTTTAGTAGTTCTAAGTCTAGCAGACTAATGACCTCAGATGTTACGTCCCATAGTGCTTAAAGCCATTTGAACCATTATTAGATCGCTGAGAGGCCGTGCTGGCAAAGGTAAGTTGAACATCAGAGGCACTGAAGTGTGAATGTCTGGTCTCGGATTACTGGATTCTTATTTCATAGAAGAAGCCTTAACAGGTAAGGGATATACACTATTTCACATCGAAGTGCATATTATAGAAAGAAACACCTGAAACACAGTGATGTATGTGATACCAGCAAGATGGGTGCCCGGCCCATTACCTCGTGACCGTTAGCTTCTACTCGTACGTTCTCCTGAGTTGATGCCACTGTTTCTGACCTAAAGCCGTCTATGCACAAATTACGAAGACGAAAGAGGATTTAAAATATTGCACTATTATAGCATGTCCAAATTTTATCGAAGTAATATTTTCATTCTGTCCAGGAATCTTTGAACCATCGTTGGCAAACGCGTATTACGGTGCACGGTTGTATTTACAATATTTTATGACATAAGTGGAAAGGAAAGTGTTAATTACGACTGTACTGTTTGATTTCCTTGTTCGTTCCTGATGTGGTTTCGCGTTGTATTTGTGCATCTTAGCGTTAAATCCTATATTATTTAACAATCATTATAATTCAATTATCTTTTTCACAAATCCAGTCGATGTTTGACGTGCACCTTTCATTCAAGGCTCCACCACAAAAAAGTGCAGAACTGTTACTATAGTTAACAGGTGATACATGAAGCCGCCCAAACATTCAGAATTGTAGTCTGGGCACACATGGAACCTTTGCCACAGACCCCACATAAGTACGTGTTGTCAGTGACGGACAACTTCTTGGGTTGTTTAGTTATGATATACCTACCGCAAGTATGTCGGTCGAAATTGTCCCACAAGTATGCTTGCCGCTCTTGGCTTTGCTTTTAGTGAGTAGCTAATCGGGTGTTAATAAATTCATCATCGTATGAATTCCGTTCTGTTGGATGTGCTGATGTAATTTTGCGATGTGCTCGTAAGTCTATTATGACTTGAAATTAAACTCTTTAAAACTCATTGATTTTAAACTCTTTGACATTATACTCTTTAAAACTCTCAGCTAGCTTGCTTTCTTAGTGGCTTACATACATTTCAAAACAACATCACTCGACATACTGTCAGTGCGTAGTGGTGGCAAAAGTCGTAAGATACCTCCTAATAGTGTGTCAGACCACCTTTTCCGGGAAAGTGCAGCACAGCAGCTCGACCTACCATGAACCAGTCGAACCAAGTCCCCTGCAGAAATATTGAGCCATACTGCGTCTAGAGCCGTCCATAACTAACTACGCCACTGCTCTCGGTCCTTAAGCGAAGGCCGAAGGCCACTGCGTTGAACGAGGTGAGAGATAATGCTTGAAACTTTACATTCTCGGCACACTCTTGACATTATGGATCTCGAAATACTGAATTCCCTAACGATTTCCGAAATGGAATATCCCACGCGACTAGCTCGAACTACCAACCCGCGTTCAAAGCTTGTTTATTCCTGCCATGTGAGCATAATCACGTCGGAAACCTTTTCATGTGCTTCACGTGAGTACAAACGACAGCTCCGCCAATGCACTGCCCTTTTATACCTTGTGTACGAGATACAACCGCCATCTGTATAAGCGCATATTGCTTACCCATGACTTAAACTGACCTTTATTACCATCATTGCTTCTTCGGTGGATGGAACAGCAGGGACGATAGATTGCATCTCTGTCTAGCACCTTTTTTAATCCGAATACTTCTTGGTCTTCGATGCTTATTGTTCCCTTTCTTTCTCGTACAGATTATGTATCATCCGTCTACCTCTGCAGCTCATTCCTATTTTGCTTAGAATTTCGAATATCCTGTAAGATCTTCCGCTGTCGTACGCTTTCCTTGGTTCGACAAATAACGTGAGAATTTCTTCATTTTTCTTAAGTCTTATTTTCACTATCAGGCGCAACGTCACAAATGCCTCTTCGGTGACTTTAAGTTTCCGAAAACTAACTGATCATCTATCAGCTCTTCGATTACATTTTCTATTCCTCTGTATATTATTTTTCGGGATTGTGCAGATGATATTTGTCGGAAAGTCTGATGACATTCCTCCGGTCCCATAGATTCTAAACACAAAACTAGAATATCTTGTTGCCGCTTTCCCAATGATTTTATAACTTCCTTATTTGACTGCAATTATTCCAGTACTCCAATATTTGACCCAGAATTTAACGTAGCTTTAGAAGAAACGCGACAAAATTGGCTCGGAATTTCTGAAAACGTTGAGGGAAGTGGTCATCTACTGGAAAAATATCATCCCAACAATCTTAGAGATAGCAATACCAGACACTCATAAGTGCAAGAACCGCTGCACTGTCACCATCCAGGTTTCTGACAAGAATTTTCAGAATAATATAAACGGAAAAAGAGGATCTGTTTATGACTATTTGTTTGGCTTTAGAAAATGATAACAGAAGTATGATTTAAAGAAGATAAGGATACGTTAATAAGATTTTTCTACCTAGAAAAAGCGTTTGACAATGTTAAAAGGGTACAAGATATTCGATTTTCGAAATTCTCATAGCAATTGGTGTAACATGTAGATAAGGATGGGTAATATAAAGTTCGTACAATATGCAAGAGGGAAAAAATAGACTTCAAGCATGAAGTACTCTGATTAAATAGGAAAACGATAGGGAACTAGCGTCCTGATTTTGCTGTTTTGTCTATAAACTGAAGAAGAAATGATGAAAATAAAAGAGAGGTTTGGGAGAGGGATTAAAACTGAAGGTGAAAGGATATCAGTGATAATATTCGCAAATGACGTTGCTATTTTTAGTGGAAATGAGAAAGAATTTGAGGTCATGTTGAACGAAATGGACAGTGTAATGTGCACAAAGTAATGACGAGTAGCAGAAATGAGATTAGATGTAAGCTTTCCGTCAAATTGGGGTACCGCGTAGTAGATGAAGTTAAGGAACTCTACTGCCTTGGAAGCAGAAGAACGCATGATGGACGGAGAAAGGCGGACATGAAAATCGGACTTGCACAGATCTTCGTGGCAGGAAAAGTTTTCTGTTATCGAACATTGGCCTTAATTTTGGGAACATATGTCTAAGAACGTACGTCTGAAGCACAGTATTGTGTGGTAGTGAATTATGAACTGTGGGAAAACCGGAAAAGAAGAGGATCGATGAGTTTGGGATGTTATGCTATAGAAAGGTATTGGGAGTTCTAAGTGAAGAAATGAGGATGTTCTCCACGAACCTGGTGTGGAGAAGAGCAAGAGTAAAGCATTGACAAGAAGACATGAAGTTACGACATGTGTTAAAACATCAAGCAATTACTTCCATGGTGATTCAGTGAGCTGTGAATGGTAAAAACTGCAAGAAATGACTGTGGAAATTAGGTACAAATGCTGCACCAAATCAGTCAAAATATTGGAATTTGCTAGCACAAATCTTCAAAAATCCTCGCCGGAAGTGATAGTAGTATCGCGTGTGTCAAGATTACATCAGCAGCATTATCAGAATTGTAATGCCCTGTGCCATAGCCAGGGGCAGTGCGGTATCTGGAGCAACAGCAGCCACGGCCACTGCCCAGCTGACAGAAGCACCCCTCGCCTCTTGCCTGCTTCCGATCACTGCTTCCACATGTCCACAGCCTGGGACGTGGGGATGCTTCGGCATTTGACGTGCTGGAGCTTGCGAACAGATAGACATTGGTCATCAATTCTCTTTTACACCATTCGGCAGTGCCACACGAACACTACACTTTCGCACAAAGTCAAGTGACGAAAGGCTGCATCTAAACCCACCTGTTGTTAGCTTGTGTTGTGCGACCACCTAAAGAACACAACTGTACCTAGTCTTTGTCAGCCACAGCCTCGGAGTCTTCACCCTAACTATGCCATTGCCGTCCACTGCTGCTGCCAGGCGGCAATACGAGTATAAGGTCTGCCGCGATGACTGCCTGGGACTCACCATCCAACACTCTGCCGCCACCTCTAGGGAGCTGCTCGTAATCAGTTGAGTCCGCGAGCTGCGCACCATCGTTCTCCAGTCAGTGGGTTCAGTGTTGGAATCTGGGCAGCACTGAAAACTACCACAATGGCAGAACACCTCCGCTCGCTGTTTTGAAGTGACATAGGAGATCCTGCGGCCACCTTAATAACATGTAATTATCCTTGGAACACATCTTGCAGTAAGTTTGCTCCACATAGTGTGGATTGCGTTTTGTTCATTATGAAAGAATCATTTCATTCAGTTCGTGGAACATCCAGGAGTGTTATTTGTTTCATGTCATTTGGTTTTTTAATAGTTTTCATGAGTAAAAAAGATTTACTTTGTTTTTTTTCATGCCGAGGACGACTGTTTGCCATCACCACTAAGTTCTACAAGGCTATAATGTATCGAGTTTTCCTTCAGAACAGTTCATTCGTTAAGTTCATATAAGGTGCAACTTCATTTATATGATTTCCAGTATTGTAACGAATCTGAGTATTTTCGAGAGATGAACGGTGTGTAGATAAAATAACGATGTTAGAGCAGACCATCAGATTCTATGCACAACGAACCCTGTGTCGAACCACTTTACTCGTCAGATTGAAGATTACGTATTTTATCACCTTTCGTTGAAACCACCCGATTTCGTCTCCGTGTTCTCTCCGGCTCACCCACTTAATTTCTGTGGTGGCGAAATGAATTATTTCCCTTTTAGTACTAAATTACATGCGCTTCTGTTAAATGTTTCACGCAAAAGTATCCATAGTTACCAATTTTTGATGTCCCTTTCCGTAAGTTCATTATGCTCATTTTCTTTCTTGATATTGGTAATTCGAACGTGATCAATAGGAACTGTAATTTAATTTTGCTTTTTAATTGTTATCATGTTTTTTAATGTGGGGTGCTAACCATCATCATAAATTGTTAATATTAGTGAGAATTGTTTTACGAATATTCCACCCCACCTCACATTTCTCGCTTCCTGGATAGTGTTTCATCCCAGCGACGAAGATATCTAAATTCAATGTGAGCATTAGTGGCGTTAATAAGAGGTATGGCAGGCCAATGTGTAACTGGACAAAATCATTGAAAGTTTTCCTTTGAGTAGATTGATATCAGATATTTTCGTTTACTTTTCAGGAATAGTTCTGATTGTATGGCATTACAGTTACGTTATAAGTCCGCGAGACATAGCTTCCGTAAACTGCTTGCCCCAACTTCATAGATTCAGGGCATGTTATGAACAGTCAATGGTATATTGCAAGATGCGTGTCTACTCAACATAGAATTTATTTACACAACCAAAGAAGATGCAAGAGCACGGCTTACTGGTGGTCCACAGCGCTTGTGTTGACAAGTGCAGGGCTGCCGCGTGCTCCAGGCACACTGGTTACAGTACTGGCCAGCGGCCTTTGGTGTGACGGACGCCGATACGGCGTGGCGAGCAATGGCATGGACAGGTGGCCAAGCGTAAATCGCGTCTCGCCACTGGCACTGCATTAAACGCCCCGCCACCCTCACGTGTGCGCAGCTGGCCTCAGGCACACGGACTCGGCAGTACACCTGCGTTATGAGCACACTCGTACAAGGTGAAAGAGCTGCTGAAAGGGGTCAGTTCTACACTAGTGACAAACAAACGACGAAATTTTACTTATTGTATACTCAGGATACTCCAGCTGCCGCCACCTATGGCCCCTTCAAATATCACGACAAGGAGTTCATATTCTCTCCGTCGCTATGTGCAAACTATTAGACCCACAGTAAAAAAAATTACAGAAGTTTTTGCATAAAATTTAATTTACCTTATAGTTAAATTTGGTAGGGGGATACGTTTTCGCTAGAAGCTATAGTTTTCAAATTATTCAAGAAAAATATACTAAAGGGACATTCAAACGCGTCTTCCTTGTGTGGCGTGCGTACTGTAAGACCTTCGGTACACACACCATCAGATTATTTGACTTGTCACTCTAACGAAATAGGCGAGTGTCAGCAATATGTCTCGTGGTCTTATCGTGGCGTGTTTATCTTCTGCCGTTAGGTCAGATGATAGAAATGCCACTTGCACGCTTAGAGTAGCAGTTTGACGGTGACCAACTTTAAAAAGAACTTGATTAATTTTCACACAGATTTATTAAAAGAATAAAAATCATAAACATTACGTAACTTGATTCTGGATGCTGTTTACAATTGACAATCTGAAGTTCCTTTGGTCTTGGTACGTTAATCTTATTCTCACATATCTCTGATACTTGACAAAGTGTCTATACATTTCTCTTCATGGCTATGTACAGGAATATGGTAATCTTATTAGGCGCAGACTGAAACTTGACTACAGACTAATGCAGACTAATGCAGACTGATTAATCGGAGGTCTGTACACTCGTTATAATACCTCGCGCGTTCAGGTATCACTGCGCGAGTATGATCCGCGAGGTGAAAAGGTTCTACGTTAGCAGCAATCTCATTGGCTGCGTTACATATTAATACGTGGATCGGCGGAAGCAGCATTTGGTCCGTCTTTATGGCAGCGCCATCTCGTAGAACGGAGACGGACGAGCGCTGCTCCTGCGCTGTTGTGCTTAGCGGGGCGCGCTCTAGTGGGAAAGTTGTGTACGCGCTGACTACGCGGGACTATGTACACAACACCTTGAATAATTCGGTAACCTTCGCCTCAGTACATAATTTAATTATATTGAATTTCCTACAGAAAAGTCCTGTTCATTTCTTCTATAGGACTAATAGTTTGCGCATAGCGATGGACAGGAAATGAACATCTTGCTCGTGATATTTGAAGGGTTTTTGAAAGTGTTGCAGGTTGCATACAGCCCAGAAATAGGGGCAGCTGAATCACCTGGTATACAGTATAGTAGGAAGAATGTGTGATCCAGTTTGTAGATGATTTCAGGATATACAGGATATGAAAATTGATATACTGAACTCCCATCTGTGGCACCGACAACAGCTCAACCTCGAATGGTCACCGTATCGATCTGAGGTTGGATGACAGATTTGAGTAGGTCATTCATTGCTGCTTCAGATTTGTGCCAAAGTTCATCAGTCGTCATTGCAAGCGACTGGCGTCGTGTTAGTCTCATGGAAATCCAGATCAGATGTGTTTCGAGTGGTGACTAGCGCAATTCACAAAACTTCTCATTGTTGAGTTAATTCGGAAAAGCCTGGGCAGCATGCTTTCTTTTGGTATGTAGTTGAAAGAAGAGTTCGAAATAGTGGTCGGCAACCGGCGTAACCATGTCATATTTGTAACGTCTACTATTAAAAAAATTTATGACATCAAAATTGTTTTAGATTTATACAGATCGCTCTTTTTTCAATAACGTCTTTAATTGTCTACTGTTCAGATTACTGTTTATGAAAAACAGAGCTGGTAATGTTGTGTACCTATGGCATATAATATCATCAGGTCAAATGCAGCGTAGCTATAATGACGAAAAACGTAGTTCTGCAATTTTTCTCCTCCTCGTCTGAGAGCTACGCACGGACACATTCATCTTTATAATGTACTCACTACGGAAACTCCCCATCGCAACCCACTCAGATTTAGTGGTAAGATGGCCCAGTGGATAGACCGTCAAAAACCGAACACAGATCAAGTATGAAAACAGGAAGGAGGTGTACTAAGCTGTGAAGAAAGAAGCAAAATGGTATCGGTGAACGATCCAAGCTCCAGTTATGTGATATCGAAAGAAATGGAACAGCCACGTGATCGTGGTTATGGGGTAACGGTTTTAGACTGCAAGGCGGGAGATCCAACATCAAATATCCCTCTTTCTCAATTCACTTTTTCGTAAAGTGATTAACTGCCCTTTGTATAATTGACATGTCTATTCACAGTATACAAATTTGTATCCGTGTCGTGGTGTAATGTTCGTTTGAAACAGCGACGGACCAATAATGGAAGCTGATTACGCACAACTACGCTATTAGCAGCCGAATGGAAGTAGCTCTCGATTGGCAACCGCAAACGTTTGATGACAAGGCGACCGTATCCTCTACCGGAAAACACGTCTCGTGTGTCATACATGACGTCGGTCACAGTATTTGTGTCATGTGATAGTAATCTCTTATCGACGCACATGTAGAACGCCTGGGGACTGGGTGTTTGTGCTGTCATCATCATTATTCGTGACATCGGCTATATTGGATAGTGCAAAAATTGGACTGTGCACAAGCTGGGACTTTGTACGGACGCTGATGACCGCGCAGTTGAGCGCCCCACAAACCAAACATCATCAACAACACCTGACTTGAACGCCTGGTGAGTGAAAGAGATACGCCTCCTTGCCCGATTGAGGTGTTCGTAGGAATGTGAATGTGATCGCTCCCAAAGAAATGACGAAAACGTAACAGTTTGTCACGTAAGTTGCAACAAATGAAGGCAGCAGTTTTACAGCCACACAATTTTTCCTGTGCTCTGCCAAAACATAAGTTTTAACGTTTTTGAAGGTTTCTACATGTGCACCTCCAAATTCTACATATTTCTAAGCAAATATGAAAATGTTCTGGAATTTTGAAGAGCGAAGCTGATGATGTGTGAGAGCTTGGACTTTGGTAATAGACACACGATCACCTACACAGTACTACTCTATGTACCTGCGCAGCTCTCCAAAATCGTAGTCTTTTCGCAAAATATTTTACATCTCTAAACTCAGAAACATCTAATTGTTGTACACCAAATGTGCAACCTGGAGGAATCGTAATCACATCTGCTCCCACAATAAAATTGTACAATGCCGGATCCATCTGTCCTGTAGAGTTGTCAAGGACTAAAGCAAAATCTTCGTTCGCGTAAGGATCAATCACACTTTCATTAAAGTCTTTCACTAGTCTTTTCTCCATTCTACCTAACGGACTGCTCACACACACAATGACGTTGGGAGTTTGCGCAAGTAACCTGCTCACTTGTTGCTGAACTTGCAACCAAAATATACTATTTTTTCCTGAAAACGTTATTAAAATGTAGGTAAAAGAAAACCTACTCTGCTAAGGGCGTATTGTATGGTGTGGGGAATGGGATTCAGCTCCGTGTACACTACATGTAGTGTCGCCTTCTCCTACTGACAATAACGTGCAGAGCGATTTCATTTCAGTTGAAATCGGACTGATCTGTGTTGATGACATACGCGTCTTCATACTGTAACAAACTTCTTGGAACAGTCTACAAGCTCTTCCCATTTATGGGCATCGTTTTTGCTCATGGATTAGGTAATCTTTCTCCTCGTAATTTATATTACCTTTTAAAAGGGAACAGCCTATGAGGTCAAGTTTTAAAGTCCATATCAATTCGTTTAGCATAATGCAATTCCCGAATTTGTAAGACTGTATCATGCACTGTACTTAATTCTTTTCTGGCTTGAATAAATTGTTGGTATACATGATTTTCTATTTCACAGAACTACCGTATTCGGGTTCCAGCTCCTTCCACGACTTCTTCTCAGTATTTAGCTGTGATTTTTTTCGCTCAGCCTTTTAAGATTCTTGAATTTGTTTGTGGATTCACTCCATAATAAATTCTTGCATCTTTTAATTGGTTTGGACAATACACTGGAGCATTTCTTTCATGTAACCCAACGAAAAAATGTCGTCAGATTGACGTCACAGCATCCCTTCTTCATATTCTTCATACCGATCATGGCCATTCTCATTATGTGGTACATACTGCTCCCGGAGCAATCAGCAGCTTATGTTCATGACCACACTTACTATTTGTCAACAAATGTGGATGATAATGATAGAAATATTGCACAATTTCCCAATCCCTTGAGGAGCTTGTAGAGTCCTTATAGTTACTAAAATGTTCATGGATCGTAGTATGCATGTTCGAGCTATATTTTCTAGATTCATATTTCCCACGGGTTATCACTCGTGTATTTAATACGTCCACACTAAAATTACACTACCAGTTAGGCAGCTTCATCAACAGGAATCCTCTCTCCGCCGTGCACTGTAGTCAACTAACATCCATCGCATCCATCGTGGGTTCGTTTCATTTTGTTTCGATGTCTGTTTGTGGAGGTGTACCGTCCTGACACCATAGCACGGTTATCTCGCAGAGGACTTACGGCATACACTGGGGTCAGAACCAGTAGAAGGTCTGTATCTCAGATCTTGTGTGATTTCACCGTTACTCGACAATGGCATCCAGTGATTACAAGGAGATAAGCCTCCAGACGTACATACCTCCTATTTGTTCTACACAAGTACCACCTGTTATACCTCTTGCGTTCCGTTTCGGAAGTTTTAAGTCTTGAATTCTTCTGTTGTATCATAGTTCACATCCATTTATTTTTGTTTCTGTCAGAGGTCTGTGCACTATCTCGCCTGCTCTCACTACTCATCACATTTACTTGCGACGTTAATATCTTCTTGCTACATGACTCATATTCTATAACCAATATATAGTATGACAGTAGCCAAGGCTATAGAAAGAGAACAGACACAACAGTGACCGGACGGACAGTTCATATGTAACCTCCCCACAAAAATTTAAAAGATAATATTTTTAAATGCAAATGGACATTGAGCTAAGTGTAACCTCCCAGCAATTAAATTTAAAGACATCTGACTCAAGTATAAGTTCCTCACAAAATGAAAGTCAATTCAATGATAATGAAAATCTCAGTGACAATGCAAAAGCAAATAGACGGAAATATCAGTCTTTGGCCCTGTGCGAAATCACAAATAATTTCTTACCTTAGTATAAATGCATGTCAAAGTTCTGCTCTTATTGTTGGCCGCGCCTTGGAGGAAATACATTGCAAGTACCTTTTTTTTTTAATTTAACTGAAAATTTTCTTTAAGGAAATGCAAGGGAATCAAATGATTTTTTTTTGTTAAAAATTGCTTTGAAATCAAAATTATTATTGGGGCGATTATTGCACAAATTAGTTACAGTTAATTTACATCGTTAGCTGAGCGCAATGCTGCTTAATAATATACCTTGTCCTGAATCATGACCAGAGTGCGATGTCGACGCCCGCCGACTGCTCACACACACAACTGAACTCTCTCGCATCTAGACCGCGACTACGTCATCTCCGACGCGCTACTCGCAACCGCTAGCTCGCAACTGTACTCTCTCTAAAAGCTAACTCGCGACTGCCGCGCTACTGCCTCGCTGACTCTGGTCAAAGATCATGCCTCACCATCGCCGCTACACAACATACGTGTTTCACATAAATTTGGGAAAAAAAGTGAGGCACGAGGCAGATTTTAATATGAATCTCCCGCATTGCACTCCACACCGCGACTTCATAACCACGACGCCGTGGCTCGTTCACTTCGCTCGATGTAGCATATCTTGAGCTTGGGGCTACTTTACTTCCTTTTTCACAGTTCAGTAGCTTGCGGTGTGTTGCGGAGGGTACTTTGTGTGCCACTGTCACTTCCTCCCTTTCTGTTACAGCTGCAAACAGTTCAGGAGGAACGATTCCGGTAAGCCCCCGTCTTGGCTCGAATCTCTCTAATTTTATCCCCGTGGTCGCTTCGTGGTATATACGTAGGAGGAAGCGACATAGCCGTTGACTCTTCTAGGGACATACGCTCTCGAATCTTTAACAATAAATCACAAGACTGTCTCGCAGTGTCTGCCACAGGAACCTGTGACGAAACGCGCAGTCTTCTTTGGATCTTCTTTACTTCTTCTATCAATCCCATCTGCTGCAGATCCTACAATGACGAGTAATATTCAAGTCGTGGTCAAACGAGTGTTTTGTAAGCTAGTTCCTTTCTTGATTGACTACATTTCCTGAGTATTCTTCTAATGAATATCAATCTGGCAACTGCCTTAATCGAGATAAATTTTATGTGGCCTTTCCATTTTAAATCATTCCACACGCTTACTCCTAGGTATTTTATGGAAGTAACTGCTTGCAGTGATTGTTCTGCGATTTTTTAAACAAACAATAAAGAGGCTTTCTATCTACGTGTTCGCAATACGTTACATTAGTTTATACTGAGGGTCAATTGCAACTTCCTGTACCAAGAGTTGATTCTCTGTAGGTCTTTGTGCATTTCTGTACGATTTTTCACCGTCGTGACTACTCTGTGTACAACAGCATTATCAACGGAATGCCTCATGGAATTTCGACGCTATCTACTACGTAATTTGTGTATATCTTGATAAGTAATGGTCCTCTAACATTTTCTGGGGCACTCCCCGAGTGACTTTTACCTCTAAAGAGTTCTCTCCGTTCAGAATGACATACTGTGTTCTCCAGAATGAGATTTTCACTCTGCAGCGGAGTGTGTGCTGATATGAAACTTCCTGGCAGATTAAAACTGTGTGCCCGACCGAGACTCGAACTCGGGACCTTTGCCTTTCCCGGGCAAGTGCTCTACCATCTGAGCTACCGAAGCACGACTCACGCCCGCTCCTCACAGCTTTACTTCTGCCAGTATCTCGTCTCCTACCTTCCAAACTTTACAGAAGCTCTCCTGCAAGGGCAAAGGTCCCGAGTTCGAGACTCGGTCGGGCACACAGTTTTAATCTGCCAGGAAGTTTCATACTGTGTTCTGTTTACAAGAAACTGTTTGCTGCAATCACACAGTTGCTCAGAAATTCTGTACACTCGTATTTTATTCATTAGGCGGCAGTATCGTACACCCTCTGGAAGAGAAGGAACGCGGCATCTACTCGCCGTCTATCTACTGCTTTCTGGGTATCGTGGGCGATCAGAGCAAGATGGGTTTCACAAGATCGTTGTTTACGAAATCCATTTTGGTCCCTACAGAGGAGATTTTCGGCCTCCAGAAAACAATACGCGAGCATACAAGAAGTTCAAAAATTCTACAATTGACCGACGTCAGACATATAGGCCTCTAGTTCTGTGCCTCTCGTCGACGACTCTTCTTGCAAACGGGAATGATCCTGTGTCCTTTTCCAACCACCAGGAACACTTCGCTCCAAGAAAAACCTATAGTGCACTGTTGATAGAAGAGAGGCAACTATTTTCACATCTCTGTGTAGATTCGACCTGGTAACCCGTTAGTCCAGCGGCCTTCTCTCTGTTCAGTTTCAGTTGCTCTTCTATCCCGTGGTGACTAATTTCGACATCAGCCATTTATCGTTTCTGGGAAGTTTTAAAGAGAGAGACACTACAGTGTCGTCTTCCTCTGTGAAGCAGTTTTGGAAAAGATGTTCGTTATTTCGGCCTCTTATGTCTCGTCCTCAGTTCCACTGCCGTTATGGTTACCGAGTGTCTGGACTGACACAGCTTCGATCCGTTTACTGATTTAACATTAGACCAAAGCTTCTTAGGATTTTCTGTCAAGCAAGTAGAGAAAATTTTAGTTTAGAATTCATTGAACGCTTCACGCATGGCTGTCATTACGCTAATTAAAGTGTATGATGCGGCTGTACGGTTCTTCGCGGCTGAGCGAACAGTGTGTATCTTAGCGCCGCTGAGGTTTCGCACGGTATTATGGCTCTCCTGAACCGTTGAAAATCACGCATCCGGGACAGCTGGCGCAGTGGTTAGCACACTGGACTCGACTTTGGGAGGAGGACGGTTAAAACCTGTGCCTGAGCGTCTAGATTTAGGTTTTCCGTGATTTTTCCGTAAATTGCTCCAGGCAGTTGCCGGGATGGTTCCTGTGAAAGGGCACGATCGATTTTCTTCCCCAACCAATCCGAGCTTGTGTCCCGTCTCTAATGCTCCCGATGTCGATGGGAAGTTAATCCCCACTTTCCTTCTTCCTTTTGACAGACGTGGGATACTGGCCAACATGAGAAGCAAAATTGCGGAACGATGTATGCTAGTCTCGGGAGACAACGGTACTGCTGCAGTCTTATTCTCACACAGGTTACTATACGTGTCCCTTTTTCCACATTTTGAGACGATGGGAAAAGCTGATAATATATGGTGCTCATGCTGCTCATAGCAAACGAATAGCAAATTGCGGAATGTTCAGAATGTCCCAGGAAAAGGAGTAACTAACTTCACGACTGTTTAGCATATACCTACCACGTAAACAACTGTCTTGATGTGTACGGAGAGCCAAAAATCTACTGCAATATCTCTGTAAACAACGTTACAAGACTTCTTGTTCGCTGTGTACATGTAGAGATTTCTGCTCTCCATACACGCGAGCAGCCAACGTAGAGATGCCCGTGCGAAAAACATGTTGTTCCCAGATGAATAATTGCCACCTTTGACGTTTATCCTTGACTCCTATTTATAATGATCCAGGAGGCTACTTGCAAAGAGAACTGCATGCAATTGAACTGCGGCAAGATTGTTGGGATGATAGGAATTCGTCTTATTGTCTCTCCTTTGGCTGCCCCAGCGGCGATGGTGGCCTGCACGGCCTGCCTTCTCAGCTCTGTGACGTGAACCTGGTGCCATTGCACATTCTTACTGCATCCAAGTTACTCATCGGTGTGACAAGCATGCCCGCCTTCAGCTCCAACTTGTGGGACAGCACCCCAGACAGCTCTAATCGATTTAGAAACTCTACAGGGTATATAGTAGTGTTGTCTCTTGCCATCACTGTATCAATAACTTTGTTACGGATGTTCCCCACCGATTCATTGTTCTACGACAATGTCTCTATGCTGAACTTAATGAATTAATTTAATAGTTAGTTTTCATTGATGACTTCTCAGTCACAGAACCTACCTCATCGGAGCAGTAGTCACGTTGACCGTCCCACGGGAACAGTGACGTTCCTCTTAATAAAAGGTAGCCTACCTGTTAATTCAGCATATAGGTCATCTCCATTCCAAAATTCATCCAGATTCGTCCAGCAGCTTCCGCGGAAGAAGTAGATTCGTCCAGCAGCTTCCGCGGAAGAAGTGCTAAACATACTAACTCGTCGAAGTAGGAAAATCAGCAATTTGTAATTCGTTGCAAAGCAAATGTTATAATATTTGTACATGAAACAGCGTCATCTGACAGCACGTGTGTGGGTGCTATCAGCGGATACCTTCCTATCTCATGAACACATCAACCGCATCTAAAAGCCTACCACGTTCCACATGTAAAGGCACGACGTCTCTCTACCGCACAGCATTTAAATGACACCGTCGTCGTGAGGAGCAAGCGTCTTCAAGCATCTCAGAAGCTACAAATACACCTGACGCGCAGCGTCTTAAATGTAAAGCTCTTGTACAGAAGCATGGAGTAAACATTTCGAGGCTTGAATTAGCATTGTATTCATTAAGTTGAATTGTATTCTGTAGGACATATTAAACAATAAAAGCTTATTCACAAATGTGATACACTTCGAAAGTCAGAGAGGATGCAGCATTTACTAGGAATAACTACTATTCCACATTTCGCGTTATATCCTTGAAATAAATAAATATCTTGAACTAGCTTATGTGTTAATTCAGGGTATAAATAGATATTCAGCGATTACAGGGCCTGCAGCCCACGCTCTGCTTCCACAAACTGCCTCCATTTCTTCCCATTTTGTGCCTGGTTCCTCCAGGTGTCTTCAATTCCCAGGGATGCTAGGCCCTTTGCCAGGTCGTCCATCCAGCGCTGCCTTGGGCGTCCAGTGGGGCGTTTGGTGTTTGGTTTCCCCACTAGTGCCATCTTCGCCTGTCTTCCATTTGGCATACATGGGTATAATATATAACATCAATGAATATCTCGGACTACACACTTTTAAAAGTAGTTTATGTGTTAGTTGGGGGTATAAGGTAAATACATTCCATATTTCTTCCAAATCAGACCAGCCGTCTCAGCGTGGAGGAATAACAAACATTATAAAACACACAACCACTAGCATTTATAATATACTGTGTGATTCAGCCGTCCCTATCGCTGGGTTTTATGCGACCTTTAACCCTTCAAAAACACGCACGAGACGTTCGTATTCTCTCGCTAGCTACGCGCAAACTGTTATCCCTACTGAAAAAAATGAACAAGACTTTCTTGTAGCTAATGTAATGTTAAATTTTGTACTGGGATACTTTTTTGGTGGTGGCCATATTTTCGAGTTATTCAAGAAAAAAATGTTTGAATAATTCGAAATTTGCGCCATTTTCCTAAAACGTATCCCAGTACTAAATGAAAGTAGATTAAATTTCCTTAAAAAAAGACCGGTTCATTTTTCTGTAGGGTTAACAGTTTGCACTTAGCGAGCGAGAGAATATTAAAACCTTGCGCATGGTTTTTAAGGGTATTGCAGGTCCCATAGTTCTGAGCAATAGACGCAGCTGACTTATCTTGCATATGTGATGTGGAACATAGTACAGTGGTCAGCTTCTTTACAGTGGGTGGTGGAGGTGGCACCACCGAGCGAGGTGGCACAGTGGTTAGCACACTGGACTCGCATTTGAGAGGACGACGGTTCAAACCTGCGTCCTGCCATTCAGATTTAGGTTTTCTGTCATTTCACTAAATCGCTGCAGGAAAATGACAGGTTGGTTCCTTTGAAAGGGCACAGCCGATTTCTTTCCCCATCCCTGACGCAGTCCGAGGTCGAGCTCCGTCTCTAAAGATCTCGATGGCAACGAGACGTTAAACCCCATCTTCCTTTCTTCCTTGCAACCGGAACAGCGTGATGCATCAGGATTGGTTCAAATGGCTCTTAGCACTATGGGACTTAACATCTGAGGTAATCAGTCACGTTAGAACTTAGAATTGCTTAACCTAACCTAACCTAAAGACATCACACACAAACATGCCAGAGGCAGGATTCGAATCTGCGACCGTAGTGGTTGAGCGGTTCGAAACTGAAGCGCCTAGAACCGCTCGGCCACTGCGGCAGGCGCAGCAGGATTCTTTGCCAAGGTAAAGTTCCCTACTCCACCTACAATAACTGCAGGACCATCCGAAAAGCCGGCCGGAGTGGCCGATCGGTTCTAGGCGCTTCGGTCTGGAACTGCGCGACCACTACGGTCGCAGGTTCGAATCGAATCCTACCTCGGGCATCGATGTGTGTGCTGTCCTTAGGTTAGTTAGGTTTAATTAGTTCTAAGTTCTAGGGGACTGATGACCTCATATGTTGAGTCCCATAGTGCTCAGAGCCATTTAGCAATTTGAACCATCCGAAAAATTGTGCAACTCGTACGATTTAACACTGTTTTGTCTGTGGTGTGAGGCAACGCCTGATATTTGACACTTGATTCTGTGGATCTTGGAATATTGAATATCCTCACGATTTCCGAAACGGAATGTCTCATTCGTCTAGTTCCAACTACCATTCAAAGCTTGTTAATTCCAGTCCTGTGGTCATAATCTCGTCGGAAGCCTTTCTACATGAATCACCTGAATACAAATTACAACTTCACGAATGTGCTGTTCTGTTATGCTTGTTGTACACGACACTACCGCCGTCTGTATATGTGCTTATCGCTACCCCGTAACTGTGGCCACATTAGTGACAATGACGGGCTTCGAACCGTTCAACTGCTCGAATGGCCACATCGATTATGTTTCGTTGAATGGTTCTTACGCTGACGATCGTTAATGGTAGAGCATTGAAATCTGCAGCATTTGCGGATAGGTGGCACTTCAGTCACGCTGAACGATTCTCTTCGGTCGTCGTTGGTCCCGTTCTTGCAGTATCCTTTTCCGGCCGCTGCGATGTTAGGGATTTGATGTTTAACCGGATTCCTGATATTTACGGCACAGTCGTGAAATTGTCGTACAGGAAATCCGCACTTCTTCGCTACCTTGGATATGCTGTGTCCCATCGCCCATGCACCGACTATAACACCACATTCAAACTCATTTAAATCTTGATAACCCGCCATTGTAGCAGCAGTAACTGATCTAACGACTGCACCAGGCACTCGTTGTCGTGTATAGTCGTTGCCGACCGCAGCGCCGTATTCTGCCTTTTTAACTATCTCTGAATTTGAATACGCATTCCTATACCAATTTCTTTGGTTAATAACCTCTGTTGGAATTTAATTGTCTGTAGACTAGACAGCTTTCCTTAAAAACATTGGTAGCCATGAAAATGTTTCCCATAACTTTGAAGATTTTGTATAATTCTTTTCAGGAGGTTTAACTTTTCCCAATACATCATATAATCCTATCGTTTCCTATCTTTCATTGTGAATTATTAAATCACCTCCATCGACATCCACCGACGAATCGCCAACCATCCACACCCCTGCTGTTGGTTCAAATCCACTGTCGTATACGGTATCATGCATTTTTTCTTTTGGTCAAAAAAATTCCGTCAGTTGACCATCTGTCTCTTCTTCAACTCGTTCACCATTTTCCATATCGTATCCATCTTCTTTCTTCAGTTTTGAATTTCTTAAATGCACTGTTTTCTTTGGCCCAAGTTGGTCAATTATCTTTCGGAATAAACGTCAATTTCTTCACAGCATTTGAGAAACTGGTTTAAATGCCTTTTCCAGTACAGAGTGAGGAGCTTCTGTTTTCCTTTTCTGAAACAGTGCCAGTTGCTTCCTGATGTTTCCACGAGACACTTCCTGTTTGTTAGGACTGCTCTACCGTCCAGTTGATTTGAGGGACATGTTAACAACTGCATTGCTCAGTCATAACTGAACCGATTTCAAGCAAACATTACTATTTGAAGGCTTTAGCCGTTACGTGTTACCACTCAGGCATTAGGAGTTATCCATTCGTTAGAATTTGCTATTCGGCATTATCAATTAGGGGTTAGGTGTTAGACAATGGACGTTAGCAGATTGATGTTACTACCTGGAAGGGTGAACGGTGCATGGAAGCCTAGGAGGAATGGTGGTGAAATACAAAGAGAACACATGATTGTTAGGAGTAATGAATTTTTGACATACAGAGATTCCATTTTTACGTATGTAGTGGATATCTTCGCCATTGGAATTAGTTTAATATAGCACCAGAAGTATGTGTGAACAGGAAAATACTTTAACATTGAGTCAGAGGTATGTGATTATCACCAAAGTAATGGATATTTTTGACTTTAAACGGAAGGGGGATAGGTACATAGCAAAAGATTGGTCTATACGCAGATAATGTAACTCGACAAAATTTTTATGGCGGAAATAATATCTCTGACTTTCAATGAATTAATGAATATTTTTGACTTTCAAGTTGAGGTTACGTAATTTCTTTTTACTACATGCCTGGCATATCATTTTAACACTACCCTCTGGTTGGTTGGAAAGCGTATAAAGCATACAATTGTTCTGTTTCAATCATCTTATGTTCTTAATACTGCGCTTTGATTTGCTGAAGAATAGGTGTGGGGAGAGGGAACAATGGGTGTGACTTGATATGAACGTCAGACATAATGTAATCTGACACAGTTCTACGCATCATATCAGTACTACGCTCCGACTGGTTGATATTTAAAATTTTTCACTAACAGAGTTCGACTATTTTGCCACTCTTGTGTTTTTAATACTGCACTATGATTGGAGGTGAGAGGGTATTTAAATCATCATTAACACAATTGGACTCTTTAAAGAGACTATGCTACGAATGATTGGGAAGAGGAGACGGAGAGCATATAAAGCACACGATTGGTTTGTTTCTATCGTCTTGAATTTATAATACTGCGGTATGATTGGCTGGAGACAAGGATGGGAGTTTTTAACTTTCCGTTAACGTACTAGGGCTATTTTGCCATCTTGGATTGTGTAAACTACGTTACGGTTGGCTACGTGTTGCCTCCCACTTCTAAAGATGGCGTCACTGATAACAATGATGGCATCATGTGTTCGATGTCCTCGATGACATCACACATGACCTGCAGGATCACGTGATGACCTTGAAGGACAAAGACCGTCTTCATGGTGAAAGTGTATCAGAATGCACAGGAAATGGAACTGTAACTATTCTAGTAGCACCAGAGTCGCCATAGCATTAGTACTGATAACGTCAACATAAATGAATCGTAGCTTGAAATGCGATCCGAGTTACCGTACTGATAGTGTCAACAACTGCCAGACATCAGCTGTAAGCAGCTTAATGCCCAAAACGCTGTCTGACGCAGGATTATTGTCGTTGACAGTCAATGCCAAGAATAATTTCGATTGTGTTGCACATGTACTCCGGCTACCACCTTGACTCACATTGAGCCAGTTGGCGCATTTCTAAGACACAGGAGTCGTATTGGGAGGATGGTGGTTCCACTCGTCATTTGCCCTCGTGTAAAGTGTTCTGTCGTTTCGCTAAATCACCCATCGTACAGACTGGAATCGTTATTTCTGCAAACCTAGGTTGTGCTCCGTCTCTTCTCATGTCGTTGTCGACGGGACATTGAAACAATCTCCCGTTCTTCATTCCACCCGCGTGCCTCACAGAGGTGTAATTTCCTCCCTTCTGTTCAGCGGCTACTGGCTATTGCCGCTACTGTTCGGACAATCCCCCTTTGAAACCACGAACTATCCCTTTAATCTTAGGAGGTTGTCACCATTCGCAAATAAAGGCTCGTTCAAAGAGCGAACTTCGTTAGGCGAACGTAAACAAGTGAGGGTGACTCTTTGTCGTCCCAAAGCACCGAAGCATTCCGGCATCCTGCTCGCTATGTCCAAGCAGCGTAGCTGTACAGCACTCGTAGCACGAAAGACGTACGATAGAAAGTTTCACTGCCTCCTCGAATTCGTTTTGAAGACAGTGTGGTAATGTAATGGTTGCCATAGGGGCGAGAGGCATCGTAATAAGGAAATGCTCTGTGCGCATGCGCATCACTAGATGCGAAGCCCTATTGCCAAACTCACTTTTATAACCTAGTATTGCGAAGAATTAGCTGATATCAGCAATGACCTGATTAAGCCTCAGAAATAGATTATTTGAAGCCATCGGTTTGTCGCCTAGTATGATGTAAAGCTTATATGAATCTGATGATGGTCTGTGGTTGTTCAGTAAAAGAATTATAGCAGCAGCTCTTGGCGGTGAATCGTGATCTCCTTCAAAAGTGTAGATGTGTTACAAGTGAAGTGCTGTCACACGCTGCATGTCTCTATACCAATGCTCTGCACAGCACACCGCGGGAATTATGTTAATCCATGTTTCACCCTGATAAGAAACTCGCCAATTTAAATCAGATGTTTCATTTTTCCTTAAAATATAATATACTCTGCCATTTAGTAACCCATGATCAAACATGATGTCTCGTTTATTTTAGAAAATTTTAAAACCAAATCACGTTCTGCAATATTTCTCAGAGGCTCCTCGCTAGCTGTCAAGAATATGTCTGTGAGATAATGGCTGTCACGTTTCCACGAATTCGTTATGTTGCCGCATTTTTCATAGCGCAGAAATTGCTGCTGGATAACAAACTTATTCGTATCGTCAGAGGAGTACACACTACCCGATTAATAGTATCCGGAAACCTAATAGCAGACGTTAATATGAGGTGTGTCCAACGTTCGATTTATGAGGGCTTGAGCGCTGCTAGAGACAGTGAGGTGTCTGAATGTGTGCAGGGTAATGGCCCATGCTTCTCAGGAACGTAATTCAGAGACGACAGCAATGTTGAACGAAGGGATATGGAGCAAAGGTGGCTTTCTAGCTTATTCCAAAGACGGTCCTTCGGATTCAGGTACGGACTCGCGGTGGGCCAGTCCATTTCGGGAATGATACTGTCCAAAAACAATTTCCTCACACATAGTGCTTAAGGACACAGTGCATTGTCATGCTGATACAAACAATAACTGCCGCCGAAGTGTTTTTATGCTGTTAGCAGTACACAGTGGTGTAAATTCTGTCCATAATGCGTCCACATTCTTCCAAATCTAGCATTCTCTTAAACGAAATAAGGGGACCACACCCTAACCACGAAAAACACCCCATACCGTAACACCATCTCCTCTGTACTTAGCTGCTGGCACTACATATGATGGCAGATAATAGTTTCAGGCATTCGTCAAACCCAAGCCCTTTCATTAGATTGGCTCAGGAGACTGCGTGATTCATCACTCCATATCACTTGCCGGCCGGTGTGGCCGAGCGGTTCTAGGCACTTCAGTCTGGAACCGCGCGACCGCTACGGTCACAGGTTCGTATCTAGACTCGGGCATGGATGTGTGTGTGTCCATAGGTTAGTTAGGTTTAAGTAGTTCTAAGTTCTATGGGACTGATGACTTCAGCGGTTAAGTCTCATAGTGCTCAGAGCCATTGGAACCATTTTCCATATCGCTTGTTTCCAGTCATCCGCTTTGCAGAAGCGTCGGTCTTTGTACCACCTCAAGCCTCACTCAGTGTTGACTACACAAATGTGTGGCTAATGAGGAGCTGCTTCACCATTATACCCGTTTTTTTAACTTGTGCATAGTAATTGAGCTAGCAGGTCTGCTGGTAGCTCTTTCGAACTCATGAGTGACTCCTTCCGCTGATTTCACGCAGTCTCTTACAACCATCCTCCACAATGTTTGACGGACCCTGTTCGTTAATATACCATATATGCCTGGTCTTGAGTTAGCTTTGGTTGCTCCTTCATCCTTCCAGTTCACATTCACATCACCAGCAGTCGAATCGGGCAGCTGCAGAAAAGTTGAAATGTCCTCGAAGGATTTGTTACTCTAGTGACACCCACTGACCAGTCCACACTCGAAATCACTGGCAGATTCTGTTGTTACTTCTTGTCTACTGAGAACGCTGGACTCTCAGCCTCCTTTTACACTCGCCGGTTCACCTTTACTGACATCTAGATCTCGATTCGGGGTTGTATAGGGGTGTCCTGATACCCTTTATCACATGTTGTATATTGTGAACACTTTGATTCTTCTTTTGAGGATACATACTTGGATCCAAATGAGCACAGCATCATTTTCTTACTGCCGTAATTAGCACACCATCGCTTTACATTTTATTTGCATACTCAGTTACCCTTCCCGTTAGCACTGTCATTTCTTTTTCTTTATCATCGTTGACAAACATTAATCACGTTAACAAGAAGCCGTCGCGGCTTCCTGTGATATAATTTTCTGCGACCAGTTTCCTAACTTAAACTATATGGTACCAACGCGCACTACTTTAGATTGAAACGTGGTACTACCTAGATATTTGAGCAAGTTACTTCCGGCTCTGCTGAGTCTGTAGTTCGCTTTGTTCAGTAATAGTGTGGTGAGTAGGTCAATCTCCGCAGTTCAGGCTGTTGCGTCAGCAACTGCCGACATGTCTAAAAGTTGCTGCAACTTTTGCCGGCGGCTTACAGTAATGGCTTTTGTGTTGCCCACATGTAATTAAAATTTGGACAAGCTATACCTTCCTAGTTGCTCAGACGGTTCCTGTTGAAATAAATGTTGTCATTGAAACATCATTATGTTTTGCTGAAACATTTGCACATCATCTCCATGCGATGATATGGGCTGAAATCTTGAAATCAATCACCTCCTGAAGATAAACGACAGTAGTGCTAGTTTCATTGATTTCAATCCATAAAACGCTCTGAGTGCCTCAGCCTTATTTATTTCTCCGAGGAAGCCTCAAACAGTGAAATTCTTTCGTTGTTGTTGTTGTTGTGGTCTTCAGTCCTGAGACTGGTTTGATGCAGCTCTCCATGCTACTCTATCCTGTGCAAGCTTCTTCATCTCCCAGTACCTACTGCAACCTACATCCTTCTGAATCTGCTTAGTGTATGCATCTCTTGGTCTCCCCCTACGATTTTTACCCTCCACGCTGCCCTCCAATACTAAATTGGTGATCCCTTGATGCCTCAGAACATGTCCTACCAACCGATCCCTTCTTCTGGTCAAGTTGTGCCACAAACTCCTCTTCTCCCCAATCCTATTCAGTACCTCCTCATTAGTTATGTGATCTACCCATCTAATCTTCAGCATTCTTCTGTAGCACCACATTTCGAAAGCTTCTATTCTCTTCTTGTCCAAACTATTTATCGTCCATGTTTCACTTCCATACATGGCTACACTCCATACAAATACTTTCAGAAAAGACTTCCTGACACTTAAATCTATACTCGATGTTAACAAATTTCTCTTCTTCAGAAACGCTTTCCTTGCCATTGCCAGTCTACATTTTATATCCTCTCTACTTCGTCCATCATCAGTTATTTTGCTCCCCAAATAGCAAAACTCCTTTACTACTTTAAGTGTCTCATTTCCTAATCTAATCCCCTCAGCATCACCCGATTTAATTAGACTACATTCCATTATCCTCGTTTTGCTTTTGTTGATGTTCATCTTATATCCTCCCTTCAAGACACTGTCCATTCCGTTCAACTGCTCTTCCAAGTCCTTTGCTGTCTCTGACAGAATTACAATGTCATCGGCGAACCTCAAAGTTTTTACTTCTTCTCCATGAATTTTAATACCTACTCCGAATTTTTCTTTTGTTTCCTTTACTGCTTGCTCAATATACAGATTGAATAACATCGGGGAGAGGCTACAACCCTGTCTTACTCCCTTCCCAACCACTGCTTCCCTTTCATGCCCCTCGACTCTTATAACCGCCATCTGGTTTCTGTACAAATTGTAAATAGCCTTTCGCTCCCTGTATTTTACCCCTGCCACCTTTAGAATTTGAAAGAGAGTATTCCAGTCAACATTGTCAAAAGCTTTCTCTAAGTCTACAAATGCTAGAAACGTAGGTTTGCCTTTCCTTAATCTTTCTTCTAAGATAAGTCGTAAGGTCAGTATTGCTTCACGTGTTCCAGTATTTCTACGGAATCCAAACTGATCTTCCCCGAGGTCGGCTTCTACTAGTTTTTCCATTCGTCTGTAAAGAATTCGTGTTAGTATTTTGCAGCTGTGGCTTATTAAACTGATTGTCCGGTAATTCTCACATCTGTCAACACCTGCTTTCTTTGGGACTGGAATTATTATATTCTTCTTGAAGTCTGAGGGTATTTCGCCTGTTTCATACATCTTGCTCACCAGATGGTAGAGTTTCGTCAGGGCTGGCTCTCCCAAAGCCGTCAGTAGTTCCAATGGAATGTTGTCTACTCCGGGGGCCTTGTTTCGACTCAGGTCTTTCAGTGCTCTGTCAAATTCTTCACGCAGTATCGTATCTCCCATTTCATCTTCATCTACATCCTCCTCCATTTCCATAATATTGTCCTCAAGTACATGGCCCTTGTATAGACCCTCTATATACTCCTTCCACCTTTCTGCTTTCCCTTCTTTGCTTAGAACTGGGTTTCCATCTGAGCTCTTGATGTTCATACAAGTGGTTCTCTTATCTCCAAAGGTCTCTTTAATTTTCCTGTAGGCAGTATCTATCTTACCCCTAGTGAGATAAGCCTCTACATCCTTACATTTGTCCTCTAGCCATCCCTGCTTAGCCATTTTGCACTTCCTGTCGATCTCATTTTTGAGACGTTTGTATTCCTTTTTGCCTGCTTCATTTACTGCATTAATTCTTTCGTAGTTTTCACTATTTTTCCAAAGAATACACAATAAGTATTGTATTGAGGAATACTTGACTACCATCCGTTGCCATGCAGTACCCAGCACGACCGATACAAAGTCAAAGGTATGCTCTCCTCGGAAGTTTTATTTTTAGGTTCTCTAGACAGTTGCTAAAAGTCTCTAGCACTCTAAAGCAAATATATGTCCCAAGTACCGGACTGACCTAGCAAGTTAGGTCGTTTTCCTCTTTACTTTTTTTGAGTCAGTCTGCTGCACCTACTTTTTCATCACAGAGTGGCAGCTGCAACCAGCATCCGCATTTATGTGCTGGATGTCTTTCTCTATAGTTTTCACCCTCTGCGGTTCCCTGTAGTACAATGCAAGTTATTCCTCGGTGTCTTAGGAAATGTTCTGTCATCATTCCCCTTCTTTTTTGTTAGTGTTTTCCGTATATTCTTTTTCTCGCCGATTCTGCGAAGAACCTTGTCATTCCTCACATTATCAGGCCATCTAATTTTCAACATTCTTCAGAGGCACCACATCTCAAATGCTCCGCGTCTCTTCTGTTCCGGTTTTCCCACAGTCCATGACTCACTGCCATACAATTCTGTGTTCCAAACGTACATTCTCAGAAATATCTTCCTCAGATTTACGCCTATGTTTGATGCTGGTAGCCTTCTCTTGGCCAGGTATTGCTTCTTTGCCAGTGCTAGTCTGCCTTTATGTTCACCTTGCTTTGTCTGTTATGGGTTATTTTGATGCCAAGGTAGCAGAATTTCTTAACTTCATCTACTTTGTGATTCCTAATTATGATATTAAGTTTCTCGCTGTTCTCATTTCTGCTACTTCACATTACTTTCGTCTTTCTTCGACTTATTCTTAGTCCATATTCTGTACTTAGTAGGCTGTTCATTCAATAGGTCCTCAAATTCTTCTTCACTTTCACTGAGCTTAGCAATATCACCAGAGGAATATGGATATCCTTTCATCATGTATTTTAATCTCTCTTTTGACCTTTCTTTTATTTCTGCCATTGCTTCTCCGACGTATGGATTCAACAGCAGGAGTCAAAGACTGCATTGCAGTCTTAAAGCGTTTTTAATTCGTATACTTCGTTGTCGGTCTTCCAGTCTTGCTTTTCCGTTTATGTTCTTGCATATTTTGTATGATACCCGTCTTGTACCACTTTTCATTGTCAACCGCTTTAACCATGTTGATAAACCCTATGAACGTGTCCTAGGTTGTCTTCAGTCTTGCTTGCATTATCAACAGCAACGTTAGAACAGCCTCTCTGGTACCTATACTTCCCATGTAGCAAAGTGATAGCCATCTAACAGAGCCTCAAATTTATTTTCCATTCTTTCGTATATCATTCTTGCCAGCAACGTGGATGGATGAGCAGTTGAGATGACTGTGCGGTAATTCTCACATTTATTGACCCTTGCAATGTTGCGAATTGTGTGGATAATTTTTTTCCGAGAAACTGATAGTTATTTCGCTTCTCACATGTCCTACACACCAACGTGAATAATCATTTTGTCTCTACTTTTCCCATGATTTTAGAAATTCCAATCTAATATTATCAATCCCTTCTGCCTTATTTCATTTTAAGTCCTCCAAGCGTCTTCTAAATTCTAATACCGGCTCCAGTATCTCTTCCCTGTTGACTCCTCTTACTTCTTCTGTCATGTCGATATGTCCTGCCTCTCACACAGGCCCCCAATGCAGTCTTTCCACCTATCCGCTCTTTCCTCTGCATTTAACAGTGGAATTCCCATAGCTCTCTTGATGTTATTACCCTTCCTTTTAATTTCACCAAAGGTTGTTTTGACTTTGGAATATGCCGAGTGAGTCCTTCCGACAACTGTTTCCTTTTAGATTTCTTTACATTTTTCCTGTAGCCGTTTCGCCTTAGCTTCCCTCCATTTCCTATTTATTTCATTCCTAAGTGTCTTGTATTTCTGTATTCCTGAATTTTCCTGAAAGTTTTTGTACTTCCTTCTTTCGTCGATTATGTGACGTATTTCCTGTGTTATTCATGATTTCTTCCATGTTATATTTCTTGTACCTACCTTTTTCATTCCAACTTCCGTGATTGCTCCTTTGGGAGATGTCCATTCCTCTTCAAATGAAGTGCGTACTGAACTATTCCTTATCGCAGTATCTATAGCCTCAGAGGGCTTTTAGCTTAGCTTTTCATTCTTTATTACTTCTGTATCCCACTTCTTTCCACATTGATTCTTCCTTACTAGTCTCCTAAACTTCAGCCTACTCTTCATCATTACCAAATTGTGATCTGATTCTGTATCCGCCCCTGCCGCCCTCAAATAACAGTGTGTGTTTCCGGAATATCCGCCTACCGATGACGTAGTCTAACTGAAATCTTGCTGTATCTCCCCGTCTTCTGTAGGTATACTTCCTCCTCTTGTGATTCTTGAACAGAATATTTGCTATGACCATCTGAAATTTATTGCTGAACTCTACCTATGATTCGTGGTACCAAGCCCATATTCTCCTGTGTCCTTTTCTCCTACTCCTTCCCAAACAAATGCATTCCAATGGCCCATGACTATTATGTTTTTCTCTCACTTTGCTTACTGAAGTATCCGTTCAACAACCTCATACACTTTCCCTACTTCTTCATATTGTTTGAGAAGTCAGCTTGTCTACCTGAACTATTGTTCTCGGTGTTGGTTTACAGTCGTTTCTGATGAGCACGACTCTATCGCCTAACTGTTCGCAGTAACTCAATTTTTGTCCTACCATTCATAATGTATCATACTATTTATTGCCGTTGCTGCTGTTATCCTATACTCGTCTGGCCAGAAATCCTTGTCTTGTTTCCATTTCGTTTCATTGACGCGCACTTTATCAAGTCTGAGTATTAGTATTTTGCTTTTCAGGTTTTCTAGTTTCCATACCACATTAAAACTTCGGACATTCCACGACCCTACCCGTACAATGTTACGCTTTTGTTGGTTATTCAATCTCTTTCTCATGGTAACATCCCCCCTGGCAGTCCCCACTTAGAGATCCGAATGCAGGACTAATCCGGAAACTTTTGCCAACGTAGAGATCATCAAGACACTTTTCAATTACAGGCCACGTCTACTATGAACACACGTTGCGTGTCTTTAATTCAATGGTTTCAATTTTCTTCTGCATCCTCAAGTCGTTGATCATTGCTGATTGTGCCGCCTTTTATGGACAGATTTCCACCCAAGGGCAAGAGATTGCCCTGAAACTCTATGCGCTCCGACGCCCTCTTTTGCAAAGCCGTGGACGAATGAGGGTGACTTCTTGTGGCGCAAATATTCGGCCGGCATTGCAGAGGGCTTCTATTTAAAATTGCAGTGATGGCTGGTTTCGAACCGGGCACAGAAAGCATTTCGATTACTAATAAAAGACAGTATCCCGAGACCACAGGTGGATAATCTGATTTTGGTAACCTTCCATTGTACAAATATCCTGCAGTTTAAAAGTGGGTTTTTATGAGACACGTACGTAATGTTCCGCAATTAATGGAAACAAGGCATCGAATAAAAGATTATTGCTTACCGACAGATGATACGTAACTATATTTACAACCAGATAGTTATCGTACGAGTATTTACTGTGTACAACAACGATCGAAATGTAAAATATGGTAAGAAGTTTAAGTTTCACTCTAGTTAGCCCTAGTTTTGTATACCAAAATTGTCAGAATGAATTCAGATTCCAGAATAAGAAGTGTCACTAGCTCCAAAATGAACAGAAGTAAATTTTTGTAAATGACTTTGAAATTACACAAATACTGAGCAAAAAAGGTAATGCAGCAGCTGAACAAAATGTACTCACGCGAGCTTAGATGTAGAAAACACATTTAACATGACCACTAAAGATATTAATATGGGATGCAACGATGTTAGTAATAATTATAAAAACCATTAACATGCAACAACCACAAAACTTCATAGAAACTTTACTGCGTGACGTAACTCATGATGGTGCTGTCTGATTGGATATTTGCACAACTGTGACCAAATTTAATTACTACAAGAGAGCCAGCATACTTTTGTCATAGCCTTTATTAACTGCATTTCAATCACTTTTGGTTTGAACTGATTGCCTGCAGTATTCATGCAACATTATATGTATAATTATAGTTACTACTGACATTTACTATATTAATTACTTGTAAACTTAACTGAATCTGTTTTTTTTAACTGTTTTATTCATTCATGACTTTCTCGGAAGCTATGTTGAGGAGGACAGAAACCTACTGATAGTTAACGACTAGGGACAATAAATATTCGCTATAGAATTTTATGCTTTGACTAGACACATTCTAATGTTCCAAAAAATTCTGTTACGCTGGGATTCCTATTTCACGGCTAAAATAGATGCTGCCTGGATGTTGCTTTACTGTGAGTTATTTGTGGTGTGATGCAATGCTTATTACGAAATTCATTTTTTGTAATAGGCTCTTCTTGATTAGTGAGGAGCTTGAATAAATTTGGGCCACACAGTATTCTTCATTAACTCCAAAATCTATTTGCTACCCTCTACGGTGCTCGTATACGTACTCGTTCACTTATATTTTGCCTTGGCACATACTGTAACACCATTTCCAGCACAATCTCCATTTGGAACTTGCGCTCCAACACACAGGTCTATTACACAACTAAGACGCTTCGCAACTCAACTCTGCCCTCACTCTTAACTAGCGTGGATTAAATTTTCGTAGACATTAATTTCTGAGAAAATTCATAGATACATATAGTTACAAAAATGGTTTTAAACTAATGAAAGCAAGTAGCTGAAAATACTTGACGCTCTGGGTTGTAGTGCTACAACCTCTTCTACAGGAGGTGGAGAGGTGAATGGTGGTCACTTTCAACATATTCCTTTCCTCTGCTGTGTAGCTCTGTAGCGTCGAACTCTGTTCTCTGGGCCACTTTTATTTGCCCTTCCCTACACAGGTTGTAAGGCAAAGGAAAATAAATATTACAGGCATAACAGAAACCGAAAAGACTCTTAAAGGGGCTAATGATTTAGGAAACCAATTTATGAAGTACAGCGGAGTGGACATGGCGACTTGTGTGGCACTGCTGACAGATATAAAATAGGTGGGCAAAAATTACTGTCCTATAACTGTAAATGAAAGGAGACATCAGTAAGTTTTAAACTGGATAGAGATCATATGTCAGTCTTTGCATTATACGCATCACAGAGAGCACTGAAGGAGCAGACAGAAATGTTCTATGACCACTTCGGGATCGGCTGGATAACGTGAACATAGATGACTAGAGTTGGCAACATACCAATACTAAACGTAGCTGGAAATTTTGGGAAACATTTTCAGAACGACAACGGAAGAGACTCGGAGATTTTGCAAATTTTAATCTGGTGAAAATAAGGAACACCTTTTACAAGAAAAAGAACATCAATAAGAACACATGGAGTGCAAGAGAATTAAGACTGTTATTAGATTATATCACAGTAAAACATAAAATGTCACCTCTCAAAACCGTCACATTTGTGTGCCGTGGTCGTCATATCTCCACAGACAATTTCATTGTCGTTAGAAAGATTAATGCGTGGACCAAATTAAGAAAGGAAACAAAACCTAAGAAAGACAAGACAATCTACAAAACCTAATTATTGCAAGAGAACCGGGTAATTTCCAAGAATGATTGCCTATTGAAGTTGCTGGGTCTAAAACAGACTGTCACACTGTGTATTACAGGAAGAGAAAGAGGGGACATAGGTGAGTAATGGAACATAATGCGGAATTTCATCAACAAACAGCAAGATTAGCCGTAAATGCCAATAGAAGTGTAGGCTGCCAGGATGAATGGAAGAAATAAAGCAAACGGTAAAAAAAATTAAATCTATCATATCAGCCTAGTAAATCCCAGTGCTGCAAATATCTCTTTAGCAAAAAAATGAGGAAAGGAAATGACTAAAGAATCTCATAGAAATTCGTGGGATAACTTTATCAGCACTACAAAAATGATTTAAGTGGACATCAGCAGTTTACATATCAAATGATTGAACACCTAAAGCAAACGAAAAGAGTTGTTGCAAGACTGAACCTTATTAGAGAGGATGATTAGAGTAAGTGCTGTACAGAGTTATGGTGTGATGAAAAAGAACAAAAGCGATATTTTGAACACGAAAATTTAAGTGTTGACTTAACATCAAGCGAAGAAATAAGGCTCTGAATACCAGCAGAAATAGGTAAGCTGCAGTAATAGATAAGATTAACATAGAACTTCTGAAGTATGGTGGAAAATCCGTCGAGTTAAGGTTGCTTTCCTCGTACAATTTGTACTGGGTACAACAACAGATGCTACAAGACATAACAACGAAGGAAGGCAGAAATAGCAGTCTGTAATTATTACAGGGGAATCCGTGTTATGATATTCGGCAATAAAATATATGAAAATTGCTAAACCAAAGAATGAAAGCAATTACGCTGGTCATACTGTTTGAGGAACAGTAAGGCTTTGGGCGAGGCTACTCATGTTTGATAATGTATTTGTAGTGAACCAAATTATTGAGAAACACAGAGAATTCAACGTAGAAACGTATCCAGCGGTTATGGACTATGAAAAGGCCTTCGATCGAGTGAGAAGGAGGGATCTGTAGGAGAATCTGGATAAGAGGGGCTACCCTAGACAGCCAGTTAATATCGTTAAAGGTCTTTATAATCTTACAAAGGTAGTACAGAAACCAATGAGTAACTGAGCAAACTAATAAATGTCAACCGGGACCTAGGTTAGGGCTGCAATTTTTCACCTCCACTGTTTTATAGTTATATCGGTTACTTCCTGATAGAATGGGTGGATGAACACTATGGTTTTTAAAACAGATCGTAGAGAACACTAACTATATTTTATTTACGGTCCACCAAGTAATCTTTGGGCAACTAAAATGAACGGCAGTTACTGGTACACAGACTTGACCAAATAGCTAATAAACATAATTTGAAAATCTCTACAAGCAAAACTAGAGTAATGGTAATCAGAGGAGAACATCCTGTGCGAACCAAGACTGTCATTCTTGAAAAGATATACATCTTATGAGAGAAAAATTTATTTTAAGAAAAACTTTAGTAAGTACGGTGTACTGTGTGATGAGTTACGAAAATTAAAGAATAAAATTCGTAAAGAGACTTCAGTGAAGTATTATAGAACAATAGCAGCCCATAGTTTAATATGTGATAGAGAAGCTTGAGTAACAGGGTAAAGCACAACAAGTACAAACAGCAGACATGAGATTGTTAACACCTGAAAAGGGATGTACGAGACACTACAGAATAAGGAACGAATATATTCGTCGGAAGATAAACATCTTTGCACTGAACGACAAGATAACAGACTACAGGAAATATGGGAAAATCATATGAACAGAACGGAGGAAAATAGACTACCGAGACCAAAATCTAGAAGAGCCGTCGGTCGACTAAGGAAACGATGGAAAGAGGCCGAAAATGGTCAAAGGCCCAATCCTTGAAAGAAAGAAAGAAAGAAGAAAGAAGAAGAAGGAGAAGTACGACAATATATTCTTATGACATATGATACAGTTATTAAGTGAACAGTTTACAATAACTAGTCTAATGGCTTACTGATGATTTTTTATTAAAGCTCACCGAACTAAGGGTAATGGAGGTCATTGCCCACAGAAGCGTTCAGATTTCCACTCACCCTTATACCTGCATATCAAGCAACTAACAAGGGATCCTCTTTGCTTTTGAAATAATTGTGCTGTTGTGAATAGAGTTAATGTTCATATAATATTTTTGGTTCACAGTGGGCCATACTATGACCGTTTTCTCCTGAAAATGCATGTTTGACAGTCACGAACACAACATAATGCTCTGCTTCTGTTGTTGTTGTCATGGTTTTCAGTCTGAAAACGAGTCTGATGCTGTCCACACTAGTCTATCCTGCTCTTGTTTCTTCATAACCGTGTCACTATAACCACCTACATCCATTTCAGCCTACTTACTGTATTCAGACCTTACTGCCCCTACAATTTATAGTCCTTACACTTCCCTCCATTACCAGATTGGCGATTCTATCAACTGATTCCTTCTTTTAGTAAGGTTGTGTCATTAATTTCTTTTTTCTTAAATTCAGTACTTTTTCTTTAGTTATTCGACCTATCCAGCGGATCATCAGCATTTTTCTGTAGCACTACAGTTCAAAAGCTTCTGCATTGATCAGCCATAACATTATGACCTAATGACCGGTATTCCATCTTTGGCACGGATAGCAGTGGCGACGCGTCGTCGCATGGAACCAAGGAGGCATTGGTAGGCTGCTGTAGGTAGTTGGCAGGATATCTAACTCCCGTAAATTCAGGGAAAGAGGAGGACCCTGACGCCATTTTCAGTCACATGCCAGGTGTGTTCGATCGGTTTCAGATCTGGCGATTTCAATGTGCAGATTATCGATTGGACCTCGCCACTGTGTTCCTCGAACCACACCCTCACACTCTTGGCCTTGTGACATGGCGCGTTGTCTTGGTGAAAAATGCCTCTGCCGTCAGGGAATATGATCTTCATTAAGGGACGTACGTGTTATGCAACCAGCGTGCGATACGCCTCGGCTGCCATAGTCCCTCGCACGAGCTCCACTGGACTCATCGATACTAACGTGATTGTTACCCAGAGCATAATGAAGCTGCTGCCAGCTTGTCTCCGTCCTTCAGTACTGGTGTCAACGAGCTGTTCCCCTAAAAGATGCAACGCTCTGCTAATGCGCCAACGCCCAGTGCCGATAGTCACGTGCCATTTCAGTCGTAGTGGCCGAAGTAGTGTTAACACTGGCACATGGATGGCTCGTCGTCTGTGGAGGCCCATCGTTAGGCGTTTTCGGTGCACTGTGTGATCAGACGCAATTTTACCCTTGCCACCGTTAAGTCTGATGTTATTTCCGCCACAGTTAGCCACCTGTCCTGGTTTAACGATCTGCTCAGCCTAAGTCCACCATTTGTAATGAGTGGCCGCCAAATCACACGACGTCCAGACATGGTATCAAATTGATATCGCCACGTGCTGAAGACACTCTCCACAGCTCTCCTCGAACACCCGACAAGTCCTGCAGACTCCGTAATGCTCGTGCCGAGTCTCTGGAATATCACAATGCCCTCGGTGAAACTCTATAGATCGCGCCTTCCCCATTCTATACACGGACAGTACTCTAACTAATACTGCTTTCACAGGGCGTGTCTCTGACTAGCAGTCATTCTTCATCAGGTGACGCTGCTATCGCCCGAACGGGTTTATATCGACAGTAGGTCGATGGTCATTACTTTCAGGCTGATCAGTGTATATTCTTCTTATCTGAACTCCTTATCATCAAACTTTCTCTTCCACACAAGGCTGTACACCAAACGTATACCATTAGAGAAGACTCTCCTACATATTAAGTTTATATTCGATATTAAAAAATTCCTATTACTGTCAATCTGTGTTTTACATCAAGTCTATTTCGGATGTCGGCAGATGTTTTACTTCACTTGTCATGGAATACTTTTAGGGTCTCCTTTCGTAACGTAATTCATCAAGAGATTTAATTAAACTAGATCCCATTATCCTTGTTTGACTTATAATGTCTTTGCAAGACGTTATATTTTTCATTCAATAGATTTTTCAAATCTATGGCCGTGTTGGATAATTGCAATGTCGTCCATGAGCCTGAGTTTCTATTTCTACTCACTGAACTCTAATTCGTTTTCTGAATATTTTCTTGATTTCCTTTACTGCTTTACTTGTGCACATTGAACAATGTCGGGAATTGAATACAATACTGTTTCACTCTTTTTTCAACTATTGCTACCATCGACTGTCATAAATTGAGTCTGGTTTTGTACAAGTTACCGATAACCTTCCGCACCCTGTATTTTGTCGCTACTACATTAAGAATTTCAAAGAATGTAGTCTAGTCAAGAAGTTTTGTCTAACCCCACAAATATTTAAAAGTAAGTTTGCCTTTCGTCTAAATATCTTCTAAGATAACCCATGGCGTCGGTATTGTATTGCGAGATCCTACACTTCTCTAGAACCCAAACTAATTTCCCCCGATGTTGACTTCTACTAGTTTTTTCATAATTTAGTAAATAGTTCGTTTAAGCTGCATGCAACTTTGATTTATTACACTGATAGTTCGGTCATCGTCTGTTGACACCTTACTTACTACTGGCTCCCCACCTTAGGTCTTGAAAATCATGCAGATTCTTCAGTTTCCTCTAAAGATGGCTTTACTTCTGCTAATGGTGACATTATCCTTTCCCTTTTATACATGTTTCTACGGCCTGGCATTTGTCCTCAAGCTTTCTATACCTGCTTAGATATTTTACGATATATGGCAATCTCTTTTTTAGAGCCTTGAATTCCTTTTTGCCTACTTGTTGCTTAACTTTTTATATCCCCTCTCGTAAATTAATTCACTATCTCCTGTATTATCAAAGGAATTCTTAGACCTCTTTTTCTCCCTCTTTGATTCGCTGCTCCCTTCACTATTTCACTCTCAGTCCCACCCATTCTTGTACTCCATTCCCCTGTTTTAGTCCGTTGTTACCTAGTGTTTCTGCTGAAACTTTCAACAACCACTGGTTCTTTTAATTTATCCAAATCCCATCCCCTTAATTTATAACTGTTTTGCAATATCTTCAATTTTGTGCTGCTCTTAAGCATTATAGCCAGAGTCTACCTCTGCCTTTGGAACTATTTAGGAGTTCAGGATCTGGCTTCGAAACCTCTGTATTATCATTATATAACCTGTCTGAGAGCTACTGATGTCTGTAGATCCGTCCCATGGATGCAACCTACTTTCGTGATTTTTAAACAAAATGTGTACAACGATTACATTATGTTCTGTGTGAAACTCTACAAAGCGACTTCCATTTCACTGCTTTCCCTCAGCCCATTTTCTCAAATTGCTTTTCCTTCTTTCCATTTGTACTATTGAATTTCAGTCCTCCACCATAATTATATTTTCGTCTTCGTTATCTATCTGAATAATCTGTTTGATTTGATTATATCCTCTTTCCATTCATAATCATGTGTGGGTCTATAAACTTGAACAATTGCCATGGATGTTAGTTTCTTCCCCAATCTTGAATACGATTATTCTTTACTATGCTATTAATTGTAGCCCCCCCCCCCCCAGGTTCCAGTTTCCTTATCCTTTATTAGATCTGCTCTTGCATTATCCTCATTTGACTATGTGTTAATAATCCTGTACTGACCTGACTAGAAGTTCTGACCTTCTTACCACCACACTTCAGTAATTCTCACTTTATCTTTCAACCTACACATTTCCTTTCTTTATATTTTCTCACGTACCTACCCAATCAACGGAGCTAGCATTTCACTCTCCGTCTTGTGGAACATCCGTTTTGTGTCATCCGACGACAAAATCTTCCTGAGAAGTTCTCGTCTGAAGGTACATAAAATTTTTCCGCAGGAGGATACCATAAATATTCGGATGTACTAATTTAACAGCTATAGTTACCCCTTGCTTTCAGCCTTTCGCAGTAACAACATGATGGATAATTTTCATGTCCAAAGAAATCAATCATCCAGAATGGTGCCCCTGTAACAACTGAAACAGCTGATGCTCCTCATCAGAACCGACGAGTTTGCTTGCTCTCGCCGTAGATTCCTTTTCGTTGTATCTATGATACGTCTGTCTCCATCAAAGAGGCACGCAGGCCACCCCAGGTCAACAATGGACTTGGTACAACGGGATAATAATGCCCTGAGGGATTGAAGTGGTACAGTATGGTGAATTCCACAACATTTATGTATTAACAAAACCAGGTAAAGCGACTTAGAAATTTAAAACAGGGAGCATATTAGCTTTATGGACCATGTGGGAGTCAAATGTGCTGCGACAAACCACACGTTCCGGTTTTTAAATGTTAATGATTAAACCTTACTGATAAGTTCGTAATCTCTGATTGTCACTTTCACAAAGAGACAAAAGAGTGGTATTTACTTCTCTCTTAATGTGGTCCGAACAAGCATAGCACGTAAAGCCTTTGTCGGAAGAAGGTGGCACGGAAAATATGTCGATATGCTGGCACGATCAGAATTTAAAACGTTTGCACAATAGTTGTCAATTAAAAGTCTACAGTTGACGAATTCTGTTGACAACTAACTATGGGGATGTTTATGTGCGACTATGTACTACATGCTAACTTCCAAAGAAGGCATCGGTAGCGACGGTGCGACATTCGTTATCCTTTTTTGTTATAAGCATATGCTTTATCGACAGCGCCTTATCTGTCCTGTTTCGTCGTACGTGATCAGATTATGGATTAATAGTTGCTGGTCGTCTAGAACATCAGAAACGTGAAAGCAAATGAATCATTTCTACTACTTTAAGAATATAACCAAACAGGACACACAATGTGCACAAAACTGCCGTTGCTACAGGCGGTACACCGGGTTTAACAGCACACGCCGGAAATAGTTCCGTTATCCTCTCAGATAGTTACCTCCACTATAATTAATGTCAGTGATAGAAACAGTTTGCGCCTAACACAGAACAAGCTTAAAGTTGTGAGGCTGCCAAACCACATTGGTGTCTTGTTTCCCTCATCACCGTTTAGCTCTTCCACATATACTACCCCAGGGCTGGCGGTCTTCACAGCATGTGATTTCTGTAGTTTAAAATACCCCGCTAATAACAGTTTACATCACCGCATTAAATAATAAACCAAAAATTTCGTACAAGTGGAAGTTGGAAACTATTACACAACATGGAACGGTGTGGTTAGTTATGTATTTGCAACTTAATTTATATGTTGTCGGGAAACGGATCATGGTGTCGTTTATACATTGTCGTGGAGCTACAATACATATACTCTATCATCCTCCACGTATCGTTGCAGGATAACAGCACATCATTGCGCATATAGCGTTATACATGCAGTCACTCTTTTTGTTTAGGAACTATTACTTCTTGATTTCTTCTTATACTTTGTTTAGAGTAATGGTAGAAGTCTGCTCATTATAGAGAAATAAATGATTTGTTGTATTTGAGGAACCTCTAGCACTTCGTGGAAGACGAAAGGACACGTTCTTTCAGATCCTTCAACTTCTAGATTTTTCTTCATTTTCAGTTCAAGATTCGTCTGTGCTGCGCTAAAATTTTACATGCTCGAAGAACCAATACACAGAAAAAAGTAGTTTCCCCAAAATTTCCAGACTTTCCTTAGAGTTATACGTGTGGTCGTAGTGTAGATGAAGTTAGGCCAAGTACTGTTGCTTTCAGAAAAGTTGGTCACTGAAATAGAGTATGTATGCTGAACGTTAACTATTATGAATGTAGTTGAGTTAGCTGATAATCAGAAGTTTACAGTGAGTCACTTGCATTAATTTACAAGATACTGAAGAAGCATCACATATCATACTTAGAAACCTCGTTAAAATTATTAATAGTAGAAAAAGCTTAAATGAAATGGTAAGTAACGCAGATATCGAAACTAAATCTGAATATTGGTCACATTACAGGCTTAGGTGTATTTATTAATTGATCAGAGAATGTCAATATGTATATTTAAAGGTAAATGATAGGCTTATTATAGCCAGTATACAGTAGCACAGTTTCCGGTACACCTACAGTGAGATCAGTAGCGCACAGGAAATTATAGATTTGCAGACGCGGTGGCACAGTATATCTGTCACATTACAGAGATCTGAAGATGAAAAGGTATGTTGGTTCTGTTATTTGACGTTCATATTTTGAGACAGAACTAAACGACGCATTCTTTTTGTCTTACATATTGTGGATGTAGCACTAATTTCTTTTCCGCATTGTTGGATTCGACTTCTAAGTATTTTTCCCATTCCCAGTTCAAGTGATTTTAAATATTACGGTCTTTATGCTGATGATACTTTTGTGCCAAAAGTTCACAGATCCTCGTGATACAGATGAGGATGATGTTTCATATAATGGTAGATGCTTACCACTTATGACGCAAACCGCATAGCACAGTCTCACTACACACGTACACATTACAGGACCGGCGTGAGGGCCTCGATGAAATGTGTAAAAATGAGAGGGAACTACTTGATGACGACCTGCATGAACACAGAATTCGGCCTTGATGGCAGCCGCGGCTGTAAGCACCCTTGAGGCAGCCTTTTTAAACTACGGATGAAAAGCTCTTTGACTCCACAGTCTCGTGATGGCCGCGCCGGCTCTGCAACACGCATCCCGCCTCAGCGCCTCTCCATTCACTGCCTACTGAGAGACGCTGCCACTCGCAGAACTCAGAAACGACGACAGGTGGAAATGCACGGCGGACATTCATTTGCTCCTTATGCCGCAAAACGTAAGTTTCACTTGTCACGTAAATGAAGTCACTAGCATGGTTTTGTCCTAGTGTTGCCCATGCGCATTGAAGCGTGCACTTCCTATATTAGCCTTTAAAGAATCATCATTATTTTTCGGACAAAACCCTGTTAAAGTGACACTAAAATTTAATGTGAAAACAAGTTTAAAAAAGGAAAGCGTTAGGAGAAGACAATATAGTGGCTGAATTGTGGAAACACTCTATTGACAACATTGTGTTGTGTTTAGTAAATTTAGTTAATGAAATTTGGACAACAAATAGCTTACCATTATAATGGATGTCAGCATTAGTACATCCACTGCAAAAAAAAAAAAAAAAAAAAAAAGAAGAAGAAACATCGGAAAGAAAACTGATCCTGACTATCACAGAGGAATCATCCTCTTGCCCATGACATAGACTGAAGAGCCAAAGAAACTGACACAGCTTCCTAAAAGTGCCACGACACGACATGGCATGGACTCGACTAATGCTTGAAGTAGTGCTGGAGGGAATGAATCCTGCAGGGCTGTCCACAAATCCGTAAGAGTAGGAGGGGAAGGAGATCTTTTCCGAATAGCATGATGCAAGGCATCTCTGATATGCTCAATAATGTCCATGTCTGGGGAGTTTGGTGGCCATCGGAAATGTTTAAACTCAAAAGAGTGTTCCTGGAGCCACTCTGTGGCAATACCGGACGTGAGGGGTGTCACATTGTCCTGCTGGAATTGCCCAAATTCATCGGAATGCATAATGGACAGGAAAAGATACAGGTGATCAGGCAGAATGTCACCTGTCACAGTCGTATGTAGACGTATGAGGGGTTCCATATCACACCAACGCACATGCCCCACACCATTGCAGAGCCTCCACAGGCTTGAACAGTCCCCTGGTGACATGCAGGCTCCATGGATTTATGAGGTTGTCTCCATACCCGTCCGAACAGGCAACATGTTTCCACTCATCAACACTTCAATGTCGGTGTTGATGGGCCCAAGCGGGACGTAAAGCTTTGTGTCGTGCAGTCATTGAGGGTACACGAGTGAGCCTTCAGCTCCGAAAGCCCATATCGATGATGTTTCGTTGAATGGTTCGCAAGCTGACGTTTGTTGATGGCCCAGTATTGAAATCTGCAGCATTTTCGGATGGATTGCACTTCTGTTACGCTGAATGATTCTCTTCAGTCATCATTGGTTCCGTTCTTGAAGGATGTTTTACCGGCCGCAGATCTGGTGTTTTACCAGATTCTGATACGGTACACTAGTGAAATAGTCGTACTGCAAAATCCCCACTTCGTTGCTACCTGGAGATTCTGTGTCCCATCGCTCGTGCGCCGACTGTAACACCACGTTCAAACTCACTTAAATCTTGATAACTCGCTTAGATCTTGATAGCCTGCCATTGCAGCAACAGTAACCGATCTAACACTTGAGCCAGACACTTGTCTCATATACGCCTTGACGAGCGCAGCGCCGTATTCTGCCTGTTTATATATCACTGTATTCGAATATACATGCCTATACCAGTTTCTTTGGCGCTTCAGTGTATAAGAATTGTCCTTGCCACTTTTAAAGAGAGCTGAAGGAATATGCGACCGACAACTAGGAGGGTATGAAGCAGGATGTAGGAAGGGGGGTTTAGCGCGGAGAAAAGACAAAACCTAAACACCATAACAGAAATGAGGAGAATCAAAAACTTGAAATACGTTATAACTTTTGTAGATTTTAATAATGCATTTGACTTGATCGATAGAAATGTACTAATGAACATTACAAAGGATTTCTGACTCAACAATAAAACAACAAGAATAATTAAAGGAACTTTAACAAACACAATATCAAAAGTAAAATTTGTGAGGGAACGGTTAAAACCTGTTGAAATAGAATCTAGAGTAAGACAGGGAGATGGTTTATCAGCACCACAACCTGTGAGTCAGAGTGAAATGATGAGGACAATCCATCAATACTAATTGTCTTCAACTAGGAAGAAAACCAAATAAAATCATCATAATGGTCTAGGTTTTGCAGATGACATTACATTTTGCAGATGACATTACTGTCTCACTGGATACTGCCAAAGAACAAATAACAGAACTACAGAAACAAGCAGACCAAATATGACTAAAAATATCTTTTGAGGAAGCACATTTCATGTCAAATATCGATGATGTCTTAACAACACCATATCTAAAACAAACTGTCTTAAATACCTAAGACAATGGGTAATGAACAATGCAAAAGAAAAGATAGCTATAGAAAACAGAGTACATAAAATGGGAAGGGCATTCCAAATGAGAAAAAAACATAGTATAAAGTTTTGCACTGTAACACAAAGCTAGGCCCTTATCAAACAGTGGGATGGTATGAACCACTCTGGGCACCAGAAACACTTAAATTAACACTAATTTGAGGATATTGAACAACTCGATAAAGCTGAAAGAAGAATTGTAAGGAAAATAGTGGGACCTAGGTGTAATAGTAATGATGAATACTAATTAAGATCGAACAGAGAGCTCTGTTTCAATGTGGAAAGGGTAACTCTTGTAATGGGGAAAAGAAGACTACAGTTTTATGGACGCATATGCCAGTGGAGAATAAAAGGCTTACCAAACATCTACCAATTCCAATACACGTGTTTCACCGAAACTGAGAGAATTATGACAAATACTGGAGTTGGAATGGGCGTAAAAGGCAACAGAATACTTTTCGAGAAACAAGACAAAAGGAAGGATTTCAGGAAAGAAAGATGCCTGAAAAGAAAGAAACTGAACCAAGAACAAATACAAAGAAGAAAAACGAAAGTTGGTTTGTCGTACCGTACAAAAGACTTATTCGAATAAGCAAATAAATAGTAAACGGACAAATAAAGTACAGGGTGGTTGTAGGTGAACTTCGCTGCTAGAAATGGTTGTCGTGAAAAACGAGTGATCAAAGGACAATGAACATGACAACATTTTTAAGAACAGGCGAAAGAGAAATAACGAATAAAACATTGAATGAAATACATTTTAACCTCCAAATGAGGGAATAATATTTGTTAATATCGTAGTGTGTTTACATTGTAGGTTACAAATGTTGTTCAATTTGACGATCATCTACAACTGCAACAGTCTACAACAGCACTAGAGATTGCTGTACTGCTGCCCGAAACAACGGTGGACCATGGAATGTCAAGCTGTTGTGAGACAGCTTGTATGCTGCTTGAAGACCTCACATTGCGTCAAGAGTTGTTAGCCATGACAACAGTAAAGACTTCAACAATTTGCGGAGCATTTAGCAGTCGGCCTCTCCCAGGAGCAGTTCCCATATCGCCAGTTAATTCGAACTTTCGAATCATGTTCCTCATGCCACACGTGGAAAGAGGACCTGCCCTTATTGCTTTAATGTGTCGATACTCGCGAACAGCAGCAGCACAATTGCTGTTGTTTTGATAAAATAGCTTTACGAGCAACGTCCTGCTCACCTCGTCCAGACCAAGCCCACTGTCTACAAGTATACTACAACTGATGCGTGAGTTTCAGAGCCACGTCACCATTCCAGTACTGCCGCCTAACGGCACGTCATGACACTAACACTACTATCAAAGCAAATAATGCAGCGCACTGTCTGAACACCGTCCCTATAAAATGGGTAACTTCACGATAAGTAGTTTTCCTTCTACACTGGCTCAGGTAGCGACTGTTTAATTATAACCACCCTATACTTAATATTGATGACTTATTTGATATCAGGTGAGGTAGTAATTTTTCGTATGAACTTTCACAAATAGACAAATACACAGAAAGTAATGAAAAAATTATGTATTTTGATAACCGATAGTACTCCCTGAAACAAGAAAAACATGTGAAATAAGCACGCCTTCGGAAACGGCTGGTTTTTAAGATCGAAAGAAAGCGTCTCCTGACCCATTTTTATTGAAACTGCTTTTCTTGATGCGACGACTACTGCGCGTTTTAACACTACATAATTCAGCATATGCGTAGTGCAGTAGAAATGAAGGAATCACATAGCTAACTTTATAGATCATGCTGATACATAAAACTGAACCATATTAAAGGGGAAAGAAAATTTCAGAACTATAATTGCAGTGGCATAGAGAGGTACATAGTTTGATCTACAGCCAAGTGTACACGTAAATAAGCTAAAATGGGAAAGACACGCTAGATAACTATTATGTTGGATTACACAGGAAGACAAAATTCGTGAAAACAGCACTTTCCACTTTTAATCAATTACTTAACATCACGAAAATTCGTGTGTATATCTCAGAAAATCAAATATATGATATTAAAGAATATTTTACAGATGTGGTGTAGAGTTATTCCTCTTATTTTACAACTTATGACTGACTGATTTCTCTTACATAAAAATTTTGTCTTTTTACAACTTTTGATTAACCGTATCTGAAAATGATCAATAATTGATCAAAAGTTGTATTCATTTGTGACAGTCTGCAACTGAGACTTTAAATACAGATTTCTTTAAAATATGCATTTGTGGTGTCTCTCATGACAGTATTTCATCTGTTATATAAAAACAGAGTCTCTAGTATTATTTAGTAGGTCTCCTCTACTATAGTCACATTGATTAGCCAGTAAAGATTATTTCCTGTGATACTGTGAATGGATATTAGATCGCTGCCCGGATCATAAATGTCTAACTTGAGTAACTGAATATAATAATTTTCACTTATCTGTCCCCACATACAAGGTCTTTTAGCAAACTTCACATTGTCATGTTCTTTCGCTGGTCTGTTCCTTTCTTTAACTGAAGGAAAGCCACCCACAGTTTTCAAGTCAGGTTCGGGTCCTTTATCTTACAATCTGAGTGACTCGCAAAGCTCTTATTCATTAGGTCTGAACAAACCTGTGATGTCACATACACTGTCCCTCGCATTTTAGTTCTCTAATGTTTCACCTGTCTGCCACCAAATGTCTTGAATCTGAAGCACGCAGGTTAGCAACTTAATATGTGGGTAATTCATAATGGTTTGTGACGCCTTTATTTTTTTGTAATTCCTCGTTAACTTCAAAATATTTTGTGTGTTTGAAGGAGCTTCATGGTACGTTGGCCAAAGTATTACTGAGATTATCATTGTCTCCCACAGTTGAACTCATTATAGTGGAAGAGAAAGCAAACTGTATGTATGAAGATTTGCGCTGCACCTGCTAGATGAAGAAACGAGAAAGCCTGGAAAATTAGGCTCACTTGTCTCACAGACTTGTTACTAAATTTCAGAGGTTATTATATGAGGTGCTGATAGGGTTAATACCGAAAGTTTTACAGTTTATTTGGTTTGTGTCAATGATATAAACATATTCTCTAAGCACCTGAAAGAGCATGTGAAATGACTGGAGGAAATATTTAAAAGGCTACTTACAGCACATTTAATGCTCAATATTGAGAAGTGTTACTTTGCGGCAACAGAGGTAAATTACTTGGGTCATGTACTTGTTCAGGAAGGTGTGAGAGCTGATCCAGTTTGATTTCTCCAGTACGTTACTTCTTACCACAAACAACAAAGCTACTTAAATAACTTTTAGGACTCTGTAATTATCACAGGAAATTCGTTAATGGGTTTGCCAAAACTGGATAACCTGTTGAGTTCAAAAAATGGTTCAAATGGCTCTGATCACTATGAGACTTAACATCTGAGGTCATCAGTCTCCTAGAACGTAGAACTAACCTAACGACACCACACAAATCCATGCCCGAGTCAGGATTTGAACCTGCGACCTAGAACCGCTCGGCCACACCAGCCTGCTAATTTGTTGAGAAAAAAGTGTGAAATTTAAATGGTCCACAGAGTGTCAGGGAGCATTTTAAAAATTAAAGTACACATTGATGACAGATATTTCCGAACTATGACAGGAAATTTATTCTATCGTGTGCGAGGAATAAAGCAATTGGATGTGTTCTTAATCAGCATGTAGGTGACAAGGAACACCTGGTGGCATGTTCACTGAGACAAAACAAAAGAAGAACAGGATTGTTCGATCACAGTTAAGGCAAATTTGGCTGTTTTTATGGTATTACGTATTTCCATTGTGACTTGTACTTAAAAGAGTTTAAAGTTTGTCTATGCTGCATCGAAGTGGCTGCTGTGACTGAGACGTTCTCTAAGTGAGCTAACTGAATGGACTCTGAAACTGAGTGAATATGATTATGAAGTAACACTCAAACTAGACTAGAAACACATTAATGCCAATGGCTTCAGTAGAAAGATCTGGTAATTCAAGAACTAGAAAGGAGCCTCGCTGAGTGTTGAGAAACACAGCCTGCTGACTCTGACTGCCAAGTATTTAGGACCCAGCCACAGTCTACAATGCACGAGGGTATGCTGTGTAGGAAGACGAAATGTGGACCACAAGTGTTGGTAGATGCAGCTTTAAGGGATACAATGTTAAGGCAAGCACATGACTACTTATTAGCAGGTCATGGGAGTTTAATAATTGCATAACTGAAGAATTTTTCCGGAGGACAAGGAGATAGACCGTTGAGCAGTATGTCAGGAATTGTATATCATGTGATCAATGTCCCAAACTCAGTCACAAACAGATACCGTTGCAGAGATTAGAGAAGGCACCTAAACCATTTGAAATTGCAGAAATGACTTTTCTGGAGCCATTAAACCAAACACTGGTGGCTAACCAATATGTGTTGAATATCATAAACCATTTTTCATGTTATGTCACGATATTGCAATACCAAATCGACAGGCAGATGCAGTGATACTGGCAATGGTGAACAACTGGTTGCTGAAGTTTGGTGTTGTTGAGATGATAACTGCACATCAGGACACTAAGTTTATTTCTGATATGATCAAACAGCTTTGCTATTTAATTTATATTTCGAACCTGACAACCGCCTTTCTCATCCTTAATCATGTTCACCATACACTTCATAAGATGTTGAGTTATTATGTGATTATCCATCAAATCGATTGAGACATTTGCCTTCCGTGTGTTGTCTCAATACACAATTCTAAAGCATGCAGCAGCGTTGGTCTTTCACCATGTGAGATATTATATGGAAAAAAGTGGCCTTCTCTGAGGTACTCCTCCACATCTACACGTCAAATGCATACAGCTTGAATACCTCACATTTCCTCGTTCTTGCGTATTTACTTAATGGACAGTTTACTTTTTTGTCGAAAGTACTATTAAGAAACTGTGCTAATTTAAAAGTGGCCATTCACATGTGTTAGTGGATACCGCAACAGAAAAGGGAATCAAAATACTCTTCTGTCAAGAAGGCATAAATAAAGGCATAGATAATTCTTTAAACAGTATTAAACGCAGTCTACATCCACACCTACATCGATATTCTACAATCCACCTTATGGCGCTTGGCGACCTCTACTAATCATTTCATTTCATCCTCTAAATCCAAACAGAACGATGGGACTGCAATTGTCTGTATGCCTCTGTATGAGCCCCAATAACTTATCTTCTTGGTTATTACACACAATATATGTTGGGGGCAGAGTTTCGTTCTGCAGTCAGCTTCAAATGCCAGTCCTCTAAATGTTACCAACAGTTTTCCTCGAAAAGAACGTTTCTTTCCCTCCAGGTATTCGCATCTGAGTTCCCGAAGCATCCCCGTAACACTTGCAGATTGTTCGAATCTACTAGTAACAAATCTAGCAGCCTCCCTCTGAGTTGCTTCGATGTCTTCATTTAATCCGATCTGGTGCGGATTCCAAACACTCGAGCAGTCCTCAAGAATAGGTCGCACTAGCATCCTAAATGCGGTTTGTCTTACAGTTCCCCTGGATTCTCCCAGTAAACTGAAGTCGACCCTTCCCCCTTCCTACCACAATCCTCACATGCCCCTTCCATTTCATATCGCTTTGCAAATTTCACCCAGATATTTAAACGACGTGACTGTGTTAAGCTGGATACTACTAATGCTGTAACCGAACAGTATGGGTATGGTTTCCCTACTCATCTGCATTAACTCACATTTTTCTACGTTTAGACCTAGCTGCCTTTCATCACGAGAATTGTTTTCATTTATCTTGAGCACACTTGTACAAGTATACTGGCTTATTAATATGGACAAATCTTAACTTATATTTATTGTGATTGGTCTAAGTGTGACCATATGTTAACAACATTTCTTTATTTAAATATTGTTATAATTAATTATTTTAGTCCGGTGATTGTTTAAGTTGAGTCAAATGATGTCTTTAGAATCTAAAACGATGTTTTTTTTGGTCGGCACGGCCTTCAGCCAATGTAGAAGTAGAGAGTAGCAGAACACTACGGGAATCAAGTGGCTACCAACGGTGTCACCTAAACGACCATGCAGCCTCTGCAGCAGGTGACTGGTTGGTGCGACCATGCTGATCGCTATTCATTGGCGACGAAGACTGAAATTTGTATGCCCATACCGCAAATGGACGTCCATTGAGTGGGGGCAGGTTGCCTTTCCAGATGAACCACGTTTTATATTTCATTGGCCTGAAAGCAAACACCTTGCGAGGATCGTCGGAAGGGTCCAGATTAGATGAGGGCGCATTATGGTCTGGGGAATGTTTTTATTGCGTTCGCTCCGTTATACCGTAATTCTGGAATGCACAATGTATCAAAATAAGTATGCATCGTCTAGGGCAACCATGTCCCTCCCTACATGCAGTTTGCTTTTCTTTTAGGATGATTGCATCCACCACCAGGAGAATGCAACACAGCTTCCAGAGTACGTGCGCAATTCAAAGAGCATGAGGATGAGTTCACCGTAATTTTTAATAGCTATGAAATTACCTGTAACATTTAAAGTTAAAAACGTATGAGCTTGCAATAGATAAGAGTAAGGAAGTGAACTACCGAGAAATCAGTTATATACTGTATGCAGTCCACGTTTTTCGTTATAAATCTTACAAGCATCTCCATAGCTATTAAAAATTCTGTGTGGCTAAGTAATTTGTATGGGATTAGGAGAAGTTTGAGTTGTGTGAAAGTGAGATATGGAAATACAGATTGTTTCTAGCAACCAAATGATGTGAAAGTGGGCAGGTCATTGTCACCTCTGCTCTTCAACGTACTCTTGAATGAGATAATGACTAAGGTGGCAGCAAAAACTGGAGAGAACAAAATGAAAGCAATAACTTCCTCGGATGACTTCATCTGGTGAAATGGGGAGGAGGGGATCCAGGAACAGCTAAGACACTTGGGCAAAAACTGTGAGACAGTGAGGAATAAAATTTAATGCAAACAAATGTGAGATCCTGGTTGCAACTCGAAAGAAAAATAGAGCAGCTAGTGGCATAAGGATTGGAGGTGAGCAATTGAAGAAGAGGAAAGTGTCAAGTACTTGGCAAGTGTGACAATGGAAGAAATAAGAAAGAGATGAATGATCGTGGCAGACACGCAGAAGCATTCCTGAGAAGTGTTACTGACCTATGCATCACGGGCAATGAAGGAAAGAGATGTAAGCAGATTATAGTCTTGTGAAATGAAGTTTCTCAGAAATAGGATAGAAGTAAGAAGGAAAGATACTATGAAGAATGAAAGGGAAAGGGAGGAAAGGAAAGAAGAGCTATTGCAGAGCAGGATAGAAACATCAAGGCTAAGATGATTTCGGCAGCTAAAGAGAATGGAAAATAAGAGGGTTTCCAAGAAGACACATGAAATGGAGATGTGAGGGATACTACCTAGAGGGAGACAGATCGCTGAATAGGCGATGATTGGACTAGAGTGAATACAGAAAAATGGTGGGAAAACAGGACGAGATAACTGACAATGAGTCTTCTTCAATTCATTTCAAACATTTTGTTGAAATACAGCAGTGACTGTTAATTTAAGGTTTATTTCAGTTTCCCTTCATCTGTCTGAACAAATTTATTGCATCCTCCTACATATACGTTGTGAAAAGGCCAGAAAGGTATACTTTCGACAGATTCTAGCTCACCGAGACGCTTACCAACAAGCGTTTTTTCTACGAACCATTCCTTACTGGAACAGGAAAAAACGAAACGATAGTGGTACACAAACTACCGTAAGTCACACGCCAAACAAGAAAGCAAGTTTGTATTGCATAATCATCCAGTTCTGAACTATGTTTAAAATTTCAAGTCTCTAGCTCATGGGGAAGCAAGATTAAAATAAATTACAAAATTATTAAGAAACAGACCTAATTAAGAAAGCGACCTAATATAAGAGAACTGATTTATTCTCTGCAACATGCACAGACTACGATAGAGAAATGCAATATTGACGATGCGCAGTCATTTCTAAATTGTTCGCTCGATCCACTACTGTTACATTGTAAGCTTCCATATTGAGCTCCGGTCAGTGCTGTGGGCATATGCTACCAGAGTGTAGTCTGAAACAGTGAATCGATTTTCTCGGACGCCTTCCCAAAGCCGCTCGTAACTGCTCTACCGCTGCTAAAACAGATAGATCACTCAGGAACGTCCGAGGAACGACACAGAGTGTATGCAGCCTTCTACCCAGTGACCGCTGCGTCCTCGGTATTGGTGTCCACCCAATGCCAGACACAGAGCTTGTGTTGTGCGACGACAGCAAAGACATCATTAGAGGTTGGTACAGACAAAATGAAAATGTCTGTGGTGGAACATACTTTGAATCCATATTTAACACAGTGAGGAGTAATATACTGGATGGGTATGTTAAGGAAAATATATTCTGCTTCTTCTAAAACGAAGACAAATATTAATGCGGTAGGCTTTACTCGATTTGACTTAGCATTGAAACCATTACTAGTGAATATTATACAGGGTGTTTCAAAAATGACCGGTATATTTGAAACGGCAATAAAAACTAAACGAGCAGCGATAGAAATACACCGTTTGTTGCAATATGCTTGGGACAACAGTACATTTTCAGGCGGACAAACTTTTGAAATTACAGTAGTTACAATTTTCAACAACAGATGGCGCTGCAAGTGATGTGAACGATATAGAAGACAACGCAGTCTGTGGGTGCGCCATTCTGTACGTCGTCTTTCTGCTGTAAGCGTGTGCTGTTCACAACGTGCAATTGTGCTGTAGACAACATGGTTTATTCCTTAGAACAGAGGATTTTTCTGGTGTTGGAATTCCACCGCCTAGAACACAGTGTTGTTGCAACAAGACGAAGTTTTCAACGGAGGTTTAATGTAACCAAAGGACCGAAAAGCGATACAATAAAGGATCTGTTTGAAAAATTTCAACGGACTGGGAACGTGACGGATGAACGTGCTGGAAAGGTAGGGCGACCGCGTACGGCAACCACAGAGGGCAACGCGCAGCTAGTGCAGCAGGTGATCCAACAGCGGCCTCGGGTTTCCGTTCGCCGTGTTGCAGCTGCGGTCCAAATGACGCCAACGTCCACGTATCGTCTCATGCGCCAGAGTTTACACCTCTATCCATACAAAATTCAAACGCGGCAACCCCTCAGCGCCGCTACCATTGCTGCACGAGAGACATTCGCTAACGATATAGTGCACAGGATTGATGACGGCGATATGCATGTGGGCAGCATTTGGTTTACTGACGAAGCTTATTTTTACCTGGACGGCTTCGTCAATAAACAGAACTGGCGCATATGGAATCATTGGCCCATTTTTCAGATCCGAAACGATTACTGCATCACGCTATCTGGAGGTTCTTCGTGAATTTTTGGCGGTACAAACTGCCTTAGACAACACTGCGAACAACTCGTGGTTTATGCAAGATGGTTCCCGGCCACATCGCACGGCCGACGTCTTTAATTTCCTGAATGTATATTTCGATGATCGTGTGATCGCTTTGAGCAATCCGAAACATACAGGAGGCGGCGTGGATTGGCCTCCCTATTCGCCAGACATGAACCCCTGTGACTTCTTTCTATGGGGACACTTGAAAGACCAGGTGTACCGCCAGAATCCAGAAACAATTGAACAGCTGAAGCAGTACATCTCATTTCCATGTGAAGCCATTCCGCCAGACATGTTGTCAAAGGTTTCGGGTAATTTCATTCAGAGACTACGCCATATTATTGCTACGCATGGTGGATATGTGGAAAATATCGTACTATAGAGTTTCCCAGACCGCAGCGCCATCTGTTGTTGAAAATTGCAACTACTGTAATTTCGAAAGTTTGTCTGCCTGAAAATGTACTGTTGTCCCAAGCATATTGCAACAAACGGTGTATTTCTATCGCTGCTCGTTTAGTTTTTATTGCCGTTTCAAATATACCGGTCATTTTTGAAACACCCTGTATATGTACATTTCTTATTTTATTACAACAATTACATCGTTTCTTGGAGCTGGGAGTTCGTAAAATATTTTAGTATTCTGAAAATAAAGATAGAGACAGAAATTTCTTAAAAATACGTCAGCGCAACGAAAGCCGTCATTAATGATTGTCACAACAACTTTCGTGTGATACTGACAACAGTTTCTCCGAAATTTCGAGTGAACAATTTAGAAACGAAATTTATTACGAGCTATCCTTCTTCGAACATCTTCCATTGTCTCCGTCAATTCTATCAGATAAGTATCCCATTGTACTGTATGTTAACCGGGGGCCTAGAAACGACGGAGAGGCTCCGTCCCCGCCGCAGCCGCAGTGGTACACAACCCCACGATGACTACCGCAGTCAACTTCACCCTTCCGCTGCCTCACACCGAACCACTCTTCCAGGGTTATTGTTCGGTTCGGCCCCCAGTGGACCCCCCAAAGGGAACGTCTCACACCAGACGAGTGTAATCCCTACGTTTGCGTGGTAGAGTAATGGTGGTTTACGCGTACATGGAGAACTTGTTTGGCAGCTGCATAGTGTAGCTGAGGCGAAATTAGGGGCACCAGAACGCATTCGCCGAGGCAGATGGAAAACCGCCTAAAAACTATCCACAGAGTGGCCGGCTCACCGGACCTCGACACGCCGGGCGGATTCGTGCCGGGGACCAGGCGCTCCTTCCCCATCCGCAAAGCCGTGAGTTAGGCCGCACGGCTAACAGGACATGGTAAGTATCCCATACTATGCAGCAGAAAGTGTCTTTAGTAGATTTTTTGCCCCTTCTAAGCACTGTGCCAGTTAAACGCAGTCCTTGTGTCAGCTTTTCCACAATATTTTCTATGCGATTGTTTCATTTCAAGTTGTTGGTATTTGTAATCTCAAGATAATTAACTAAATAGTCAACCTTTAAGTTTGTGCGGTCTTTTGTACAGGGTGATCAGAAACAGTCTGAAAAACTTGTAAGGATGTTACAGAGTACTTGTATTGAGAAATGCCGGCTGAAGTGGCCGAGCGGTTCTAGGCGTCACAGTCTGGAACCGCGCGACCGCTACGGTCGCAGGTTCGAATCCTGTCTCGGGCATGGATGAGCTCATAGCCATTTGAGCCATTTTTATTGAGAAATATCTGTTAAGGAAACAATTCGATACGTTATGCCGTTTCGAAGTTAATTGGGATTAAAGTCAGCCAATCAGGCAGTTACGCGTGCAAATTCAAGTGACTCGCCATATGCAGCTCGTGCCAGTTGTGCTCATGGTGTAGATGACAGCGCACGAGACTGTTCAGACCTTGGCTCGTTTTCGATCCTTACTACCGCTTCAGTTTTTGTATCGCCAAACGAAACTCACGTTTCGCGACACCTTCTTTGTCAGACCTGAACTTACGCGCGACGGCATGCCGACCAAACTTCAACAATAATTAAGTCGAAAATAGCGCAGCGTATTGAACTTTTTCCTTAAAAAATATATCACAGCAAAATCTATCCTGCAACAGCCTTACAAGTTATCCAGACTGTTTATGACACCTTTTAACAATGAGGTGGAGGAAAATTAAAACGGACACATGGAAGGAAGGGAAAAACACTGTTTATTATTTCAAAAGTAATCGCCATAACCGTTTGATACATTTAGCCCAAGGTGAAAAAAGGCAGCCAGTGCCTTCGTGGAAAAGTGTTTGCGGTTGCCTGCGGAACCACGATTGCACCCAGGCGTGCACGTCTTCGTCATAAGCAAATCGACGGCCACGAATGCCCCCCATGGGAAACGTGTAAGCTCTTACCAGCAAAACTTACGCAGCGTAGTCGAAACAACTTGTCCTGCAGCAGAATGCTGAGGTCCGTCAATATTCCAGCGTATTTGGACTTCATAGAACCCACAAACTTTTGCAAAGTGCCCAATTACCGCTGTGCTTTGATAATGGTGCTGTATCCCAGGAAGTCAGTGAGCAGCGGACTGTTGCAGTCAAAGAAAAAAGTCATCATATTTTTCCCGGAGATGGTGTGCACGGCTTTGAATTTTTGAGGTACACTCCCACTTTTGGCTCCATCGGCTGCTCCCCAGGTAAAATGATGAAACAATATTTTATTTTCCTCGACAATTAAGGGGAGGAAACAGTTTTCTTCGCCGTGCTATCCTTCCAGGTGCTGCAGTTACGTCGACATTACGTTCAGCTTCAGATCCTCCGTCAGGCTACGAGGAACCCGCTCCATGACAGATGCCCAGCGTGAACCGAATGTCTTCCACCGTCCGCCGCCGCCGCCCGTTTCTGGAGGCAGCATCAACCGCTCCAATGGCAGAGGGGTTAAAGACACGACGAGGCTGTCCTGGTTGGCTGCTGTCTTTCGATGACAAGCGACATTCTCAAAATAGTTTATAAACGCAAAGTTGGGCGTCCACACGACTTGCTGACGTCAAGTCGAGCCCGTCCAACAGACAAATGGAACAGAGTTAGCGGTGTTCCTTCCTGATTCCTGGTAGAAGGCATTCACTTCCTTATTGAACCCCATGAATAACTTGTGTTCCACTCGACGTCTTATCGCCAGTTGCGATGAATTACGAATCTCCTGACACAGAATCACAAATCCAATCGCACAACTAATACAGTAGTCCAAAAACACGGAATGTGATTAGAAACCATTTCTGAACAACATTGTTAAAAGTCTTCTGGAAATCTGGAAAAATGGAATGAACTCACATCCCATGTCGATAGCACACATTACATGGTGTGAATAAAGAGCCATCTTTGTTCCACAGAAAAGCTGTTTCCTGAATCGGTGCTCATTATGTGTCAGTAGAGGGCCTTCTTAGAGGTACCGCATGATGTTTGAATCGCAAATCTGTCGTTGTGACAATGCCTGTAAGGAACTTTGGCATCGTTTCCAGATAGAAGGCAACGGATTTACGTGGAGACATTTCAGGTGATGTGATTGGGCTTGCAATTACTAGTGTGAAGATGAAATATCAAGCAAGGAATTGCGCCAAAACAGGCAAACTCCTTGCTCAACCACTGGCAACAAAAGTCAAACAAAACTCTTATGAAATATAAGGACAGTAAATGAAAACCTACGGAGACTATTTGCTTAAGGAGTCACCCTCATACTGCCAACGTCCTATCAAAAAGGGCCAAAAGCGGGAACAGCTTCAGGACACTCTCTTTCCCTTGGCGTAGGAAAGGCAAAAGAGCCAGCAATGATCAACGGCACGAGGATGCAGAAAGCAATGGAAATCAGTGCAACGAAGACACAGTATGTATCCACAACACATGCGACCTGTAATTAAAAAGAGTCATGACGCTCTCTCCATAGGCAAAACATTCCGGAGTAGTCACCCATTTGATTCCAGGGGGAGGAGGCCAACGAGGAGGTGACCATGAGGAAAAGACTGAATAACCAACGAAAGGATAAGATCCTACGAGGCGGGGCGTGTAGTGCCAGAAGTTTGGATGCGATAAGGAAGCTAGAAAATCTGAAAACGGAAATGCTAAGGCTGAAACTAGAGTCAGTGAAGTGAAATGGATAGAAGACAAGGACTTCTGGCCAGGCGAGTATAGGGTATCATCAACAGCAGCAGAAAATAGTACAATAAGAGTAGGCTTCGTTATGAGTACGAAGGTTAGGCAGAGGGTGTGTTACTGTAAACAGTCCAGTGATAATGTTGTTTTTAATATAACCGACACCGCCAGCGACAGTTCAGCTATACATGCCGACGTCGCAAGCTGATGATGAAGAGATAGGGAAAGTACAGTATATGACGATATGGAACGGATAGCTCATTAAGTAAAGGGAGAGGAGAGTTTAATAGTCATGGGGGACTGGAATACGGGAAGGAGTAGAACAAAGGGTTCCGGGAGAATACGGGCTTGGTATTAAGAACTAGAGAGGTCAAAGGGTAATGAGTTCTTCAATAAATTTCACCTATCAATAGCGAATATTTTGCGTGACAGGAGGATGAGGTATACTTTGAAAAGGCCGAGAGATGTGGGCAGATTTCAGTTAGATTACATCATGGTCAGACAGACATTCCGAAGTCAGAAACCGATTGTAAGGATTACCCGGGAGCAAATATATAACAGGTCACAATTTAGTTGTGATGAAGCTTAAGAAACTAGTCAGGAGGAATCAGTACCTAAGGGACTGGGATACCGAAGTACTTTGGAATGAAGACATATGCTTGAAGTTCCTTAGGCCTTTAGATACTGCGATAAGGAATAGCTCAGTAACCAATTCAGTTGAAGCAGAATGGACATCTCTAAAAAGAGGAATCACAGATGCTGAAAAGAAAAACGTAGGTACAAAGAAGGTAACTGCGAATAAACCTTGGATAACAGAAGAAATACTTCACCTGATCAATGAAACAAGGAAGTAAAACAATGCCCAGATAACCTCAGGAATACAGAATCTCTTAGGAAGTGCAAGGAGGACAAGGTAAAATGGCTGCGTGAAAAGTGTTAATAAATAAAACGGAAATGATTTTCGGAAGGACTGATTCAGCATATAGCAAAACAGTCTTCTGTGAGATTAAAAGCAAGGACGGTAACATTAAGAGCGAAACAGGAATTCAACTTTTAAATGTAGAGGAGACATCAAATAGGTGGAAAGAGTACATTGAAGGCCTCTATGTGGGGGAAGAGTTATCTAATGTGAAAGATGAAGAAACACGAGTGGATTTAGAAGGGATAGGGGATCCAGTATTAGAATCAGATTTTAAAAGAGCTTTTGAAGGCATAATATCAAATAATGCAGAAGGGATAGATAACATTCCATCAGAATTTCTAAAACCATTTGGGGGAAATGTCAACAAAACGGCTATTCACGTTGGTATGTAGGATGTGTGAGTGTGGTGGTATACCGTCAGATTTTCGCGAAGTATCATCCAAACAATCTCGAAGACTGCAACAGCTGACAAGTGCTAGAATCAGTTTAATAGCTCATGCATCGAAGCTGCCGACAAGAGTAACCTACAGAGGTATGGAAAGGAAAATTGAGAATGTATCAGATTACGATCGGTTTGGCTTTAGGAAAGCTAAAGGCAGTTCTCAGTTGCAATAGATAATGGCAGCAAGACTAAAGAATAATTATGACACGTTCATAGGATTTGTCAACCTGCAAAAAGCGTTTGTCAATACCAAATGGTGCAAGCTGTTCGAAACTCTGAGAAAAATAGGGGGAGAGGGGAGGGGAGCTCGGTAATGTACAATATGCAAAAGAGCCAAGAGTGAATAATGAGAGATGAAGACGGAGAACTAAGCACTCTGATTAGAAAGGTTGTAGGACAAGGGTGTAATCTTTCGCCCTACTGTTCAATCTATACTTCGAACAAGCAATGATGAAAGTAAAGAAAAAAAGTTCAAAAACTGAGTTGAGTGAAAGGGCATCAACAATGAGATTCGCTGATGACGTAGGTATCCTCAGTGAATGTGAAGAATTAGGGGATCTGCTGAATGGGATGGTCTACCGAGTACAGAATAAGGATTCAGAGTAAGTTGAAGGAAGACGAAAGTAATTAATAGCAGAAATGAGAACAGCTAGAAACTTAACTTCAGGATTGACGGTCATAAAGCAGATGAAGTTAAGGAATTCTGCTATCCAAGCAGCAAAATAATCTGCGTCGAACGGAATGAGGACACCGAAAGCATACTATCCCTGACAAGATGGGCATTTCTATCAGGAGAAGTCGACAAGTGTGAAACATAGGCCTTAATGATAAGAAGTAATTTCTGAGAATTGACGTTTGGAACACAACATTGTATGGTAGTGAAACGTGGACCGTGGGTAAACCGGAACAAAACAAAACTGAAGCATTTGACGAATCTTAAAAATTAGCCGGACCGCTAAGGTAAGGAATCAGGAAGCTCACCGCGGAATCGAAGGAGATAGAAATATATGGAAAACAGTGACAAGAAGAAGGAACAGGATGACCAGATATCTAAGACATAAACGAATAGCTTCAATGAGACTACAGGGAGCTGTAGAGGGTAAAAAGTAGAGGAAGACAGGGATCATTATTGATGACTTAGGTTGCAAGTGCTACTCTGAGATGAAGATGTTGGCACAGGAGAGGAATTCCTGGCGTATCGCATCAAACCAGTCAGAAAAAATGATAACTATGCAGATGAAAAACAGAAAGTAAACTCTTCATTTGTTGAAAAGTATTTGCCATAACTGTAAATACAGGGTGTCCCAAAAAAAAAAGACCTGATTTTAAGTTGTAATAATATTGAGATGTCACTAGGTAACGGAAACAGCGATAGATGTAATTGTCATGGTCTAGAGTTTCACAAAAAATCCGCTACATGTCGCTACGTGCGTTGACCTGGAGCGTGCAGCCAGCCTTTCGCAGTATGGCGTCCGTGCAACAGAAGGCGTATTGTGTTATTGAATTTGGTCGTACTCAGTCAATGATTGCAGTTCAGTGGACGTTTCATATTCGATTTCGTGCTAAACCACCATCACCAAGGAACATTCGATGGTAGTATAAACAGTTTGAAAAAACAGGGTGCATCTGTAAAGGCAAAACTCCTGGCCGGCCACGCGTTCCTGAACAAACAGTTGAACAAATCCGATGAGCATTTGAGCGGAGCCCTCGCAAGTCTACGTGTCGTGCTAGCCGAGAACTTGCGTTATCGCGCATGACGGTGTGGCGTGTGTTACGGCGTCATTTAACCCTCAAACCATACCGAATACAACTGGTACAAGCTCTTCGAGATACTGACAGGACCGAGTGACCAGGCTTTACACTCCTGGCCTCCTAGGTCCCCTGACTTAACACCATGTGATTTCTTCCTTTGAGGATATATTAACCAATGTGTTTACATTCCTCCCTTACCTCGTGACACTGATGAACTAAAACCCAGAATATCTGCTGCTGTAGCATCAGTGACAGAAGACACCTTGCACTCAGTTTGGGATGAATTCGGCTATCAGCTAGATGTCGTCCGTGCAGCCAATGGACAAGATGTTCAACATTTATGATAGATTTTAATAAACGCATGTCTTTTCTGAGTAATTTAGTATGCAATTTGTTGGTGTTAAGCCATTCTTCCTAATAAATAATTCTATTTAAAATCGGTGAACCGTGAATTTATTTTAATTTTTTTTTACTTTATTTGCTAGCGATTCATCAAGAACATTAACACATTTAGTCACACTAAGTGAACGTGGAAGTAGTTGCCAGGAAGTAACTGATGGAAAATAAAATTACTTTTAACAAATGTGAATTTTTATTCCTAAAATTAAAATTATAAGCAGAAAAGCACCCACGAAATATCAAGTTACAATTTTATTTAGAGGCAGACAGAACAATAGTAACAGCATGAGTCTTCGCGCTGAGAAGCTTGCCTGCTCCCTTACAATACGGCCGTAGTCCTGCTCGCTCACAACAACCTCTGAAAGAGTACACTGGTGCAAAGCTGCAACACACCAGATTACTTTAAACTAAAAAAAAAAATTTAACAACTCACACAAACACGTAAACTATGCACCCCGTAAGAGGGATAGAAATGGTACGACACTCAAATTATTTGCCACCGAAAGTGCAATTTTTTTTAAAGGACTCTTACGGTGGAAGGGTGGCAACCTTATAACCTAAACTGACTAGTTAAATAAAACACATAAAATGCAGACTTACATAAAATGCACAACATGCTCTACATTACACATATACCATCTCGCAAGATGATAGGCAAGATAAAAACATATTTCAAGAATTCGGCATTTAAGCAATAAATTCGTTAACACCGAATCCGACAAACATGACAGAGGCAGCTATTAACGTATGGCAGATTGACAGGGGGGCGGGGTTACTAAACAACCCGAACCGTAAATTGCTCTAAACCTACCCAATTCGACAAGGGATAAACGGACCACCCAATTCACAAATAACCACCTTCCCGCGGGTGGGCAAACGGAGAAGAATGGTGGGACCACCCCAAAATCTCACCAAAAAAACAAGTAGAATTTAACAAGTAAATGGAACAACATATCTCCAATCACTTAACTTTTAATAATCTTCGATTTTTGGCGAAGACCTGGCGCAGCACGCCCAACGCTCTCCCAAACAGTCCGCTGCCAGCCGCTTCAACGGACGCAGGAAGGCGCGCCGATCTCCCGTCTCACGGCGTCGCAGCTCGCCCCGGCCAGTCCAATGTCGTGGTTTCGCTCCTGTTGCTCTAGTGTGAACCGCGAAGCCACTACCCCTTTCTATACGGCGCTGCCCACTGGACTCACGTGGGGACCTCACATGCGCCGACGCTCAAGGCGGATAAGTCATCTCGTGTCTCAGTGCGCGACCGGCCAACCGACCGATCCAACCGCCAATGACCGTTGCCCGAGCAACTCGAGCAGACTCAGATGCAGGAACTCAGCCCCAACTGGGCGACCATTAGCTGAGTTCTGTTTCTGGCGGAGTGTCAAGACTCTCATTTTCTGGCTTTAAAGTTTGATCCAAACGACAGACATACTAGCACTCCGACGACAGATAGACAGTAACTGTCGCACAAATGCAAACGAGAGACAGACCAGCAACTGGTGACGCGAGACTGACGTAGCCTCACTCCGACTGATCATCTGCCGAGCGAATCCCACCCCTTAAATGCACGTGACAGGCAACCTTTCCACTTTCCCACCAGAGGGAGACACCAAAGCTGGGATTACGACAGCGGCGCCACCGCCAGAAACGGAGGGCGACTGCTTCACACAACGCGCTACGGCGCGCTCTTAAAAACAGCAATTTTTTACTACGGCTCATTCGGGTCATTCTTTTTGGACACCCTGTACATTAACCCATTGTGAGACATGAAAAAATTTTTGCTCTTGCCTGCGGAACCCTGATTGTACTCAGACGAGTACCTCTTCGTCCGAAGTAAATCGACGGCAACGATTTTAAAGCTTCAGTGCTCCAAAAATACAAAAATAGTCGGGGCAGAGACTGGGTCTTTATGGAGGATAGGTAGGGACTTCTCAGCGAAGCTTCTGCAAGGTAATCGAAACAACAAGTTTGCCAGCCGTTTTCTTTGATTGGCAGGATCCACTGCCGGTTGGCTTTCTGAAACATGTCACCACAAGTGACGTGAGTCATCAAGTCCAAACGCCCATCTACTTTTGCGAACGTTTTCATTCTTTTCCTGGTTAATGCACGTCCACAGTTTGCGAAGGTCGTTTCTACTACGCTGCAGAACTTTGACAGGGAAACCCTCACACATTTTCCGTACAGTTCCGATCTTTCCCCATGCGGTTTCCGTATTTTTGAAGCCCTGAAGAAAGAAATTCTTGCCCAGAAAATATTTTTCCATGAGCGCATTGATCGTCTCTTCTCACAGTGATAGAATGTGTTCTTCCGATTACTTTTAAAATAATAAACAGTTTACCCTGGGGGAGTTGCTAGTCTCCTACCAGGCGCCTCCCCAGGTGGCGGATAGGGGAATGCTCACCAGATATGGTGGGTACCGGGGAAATAAAATACCCGGGGTGGACCAAAACTAGCAAACTAGGGCACGACGGTTCCACATGTCAGTGGCGGTTTCCCGACAGCGTCTGTTCCACATGTTAGTGGCGGCTGATTTGTGTTTCAAGGCTCCACAACCTTGATCCTACCAACTGGCACATGTCAGACCAAGATACAATTACAAGTAAAATCATGGTTTGTGTATGTAATAACAAAAGTACCCCAGGTGGTGAAATCCACCCACCTAGCAGAAAGGTGGCAACCGGTCTATCGGATTCTGGGGAGACCGGACCTACACGACTTGTGAGTGGATCGGAGCACTCTGGAAAACTTCCCAAAAATGAAGATTACATTGGAACAGTAAACATACGGACACTAATACAAACCGGAAAATTATACACATTAACAGAAGAATTAAAGAAGCTGAAAATCCAAATCCTAGCAGTACAAGAGACCAGATTTCCTGATAATCAAATCACTGACTACAATGGCTTCAGAATTTTCAAAAGTGGAACGGACAGAAAAATTGGTAAAGGGGCAAACATGCTTGGTATTGCCTTTATGGTCGAAAAATCCTCAGTTAAATTTGTAAAATCTGTAAAAACTATTAGCAATAGACTAATGTTTCTTAGGTTGAAACACAAGAATAAATATTACACCCTAATTAATGTTCACGCACCCTGCAACGTTGACAATAGAAAGGACCTAGACAATGTGGATAAATTTTGGGAACGATTAGAACTTGAAATGTCAAAGATACCGAGGAATGATGTCAAAATACTTCTTGGAGATTTCAATGCACAGATTGGCAGAGAAAAGAAATACAGGAAGACGGTTGGGCTATACCCAGCACACAAATTGACCAACAAAAATGGCATGCGACTAATCCAACTTTGTCAACAATTCAACATGAAAATCAGCTCAACGTCGTTCAATAAGAAACCAAGAAAACAGAAGACCTGGAGATCCCCTATAAGCCAATTGGGAGAATTTCAAATTGACCATGTGGCCATCTCGTATGACTTCCAAAAAGAGATCAGAGATATCCAGGTTAGGAGAGGTGCAAATATTGACTCAGATCATTATCTCACAAGAGTTCGGGTCCAATTCACCCCAAGGAGGAAACCACCAAGAATTCCACCGGCAATCCCAAAATTTGACCTACAAAAACTAACAGAATCAGAAACAATTAAAAAATGGGAAAATTCTCCCGCAAACAACTGGGAAACATTCAAGGAAAAAATCACAAAAATAGCGAAGGAGCAAATACCACTGAAGAAGAAGCACAAACATCCATGGTGGAATATGGAATGCGAAAAGGCAATTCAAGTTCGTACAGAAGTCTTTGCGAAGTACAGTTCAAATAAAAATGAGAAAACTCTTCAAAACTTTTTAGAAACACGGAAACTTTCAAATAAACTTATTAGACAAGAGAAGAGAAAGTATGTAACTCAGCAACTGGAATCAATAGAAGCAGATTTTAAAAATTATAATACGCATGGATTCTACAAAACTTTTGCAAACCAAATTAAAGGGTATATCCCTCAAAATGTCTGTTTTCGGAAATCAGATGGAAATTTGGCACTAAGCGACGAAGAAAACTGTGAAGAATTAGCCAAATATTTTGAAACGCTACTAAACTGTCCAGAACCAACAGAAGCTCTTCCAATATCCAGCACTAAAGCCCCGCAACAGCAAGACTCTGTACCACCAACTGAAGAAGAAATTATCAAACACATAAACAAACTCAAAAATAACAAAGCATCAGGAGAAGATGGAATTGTAGCCGAATTTCTCAAAAGTCTAGGGTCTAACTCAAGAAATGAGCTAGTTAAAATTATTCAAAACATATGGGTTACTGAAGAAATACCAGAAGATTGGAAATGTGCCCTAATACATCCGTTACATAAAAAAGGGGATAAATCGGATGTGAACAACTATAGAGGAATCTCCTTACTTGCCGTCACATACAAGACATTATCAGCTTGTCTTCTTGAAAGAACACAAAAAGTGCTAGAACCCAAAATCTCAGATTTCCAAGCTGGTTTCAGACCAAACAGATCATGTCCAGAACAAATTTTAAACTTGAAATTGATTACAAGGCTGAGACAAATGCGAAGGAAGCCTACAGTATATGTCTTTGTCGACTTTAAAAAGGCATATGATTCAATTCACAGACCCACACTATTTAAAATTCTTGAAGAACAAGGACTGGATAAGAAGACACGGAACATCATAGAGCAGACATTAACAAATACAAAATGCAAAGTGAAATTCATGGGAAAACTTTCAAAATCATTTGAGATAAAAACTGGGGTTAGACAAGGTGATGGATTATCACCTCTGTTATTTAACTTAGTTCTGGATAGAGTCATGGCAGAATGGGAAAAAGAACTCAAAAAAGAAAAGTACTGGAAACCAATATCACTGGGAACCAAAAAAGATGACCTACAAATCCCCTACTTAGCCTACGCAGACGATCTTGCAATAATGGCAGATTCTAGTGAAATGGCAGTCAAACAGATAGAAACCTTAAAAGAGTGTGCAGGAAAAGTTGGCCTACAAATATCCTTTGAGAAAACGGTGTTTACAACAACAAATCTAGAAATTTCTAAGTTACAAACCAAATATGGAGAAATTAAGAGGGTACCATACTTTAAATATTTAGGAGAGATAATTTCTGAAAAATACTCACAACAAGAAAGAATATTAAAAGCTCGTAGGGGTCTAGGGCTGGTCCAAAACATTTACAATAAAAAATGTCTATCTATAAATACAAAAATTAAACATTATAAGTCGGTAATTAAACCAATAATGCTAAATGCCAGCGAAACCTTGACACTTAAAAGGAAAACAGATATGGAAAACCTGAAGAAAGAGGAAAGGAAAATCATTAGGAAAATTCTGGGACCAAGATGGACCAAAGAGGGGTATAGATTACAGAAAAATTCTAAAATTGAAGAATATTCTAACAAAGAGATAGACATGAGGAAGAGGCGTCTAAAATTCTATGGCCACATAATGAGACTTCCCGATCACAGACTTACAAAAAAAATAGTAAGATACGTAGCATCCCTTGTTAATGGAGGAGAATGGATCAAAAATGTAAAGAAAGATCTGGAATTAGCCAACATTACTACTGAAGACATGAACAAAAGAAACAATTTCAAACTTAAAGTTGACAAATGGGAGGTCAAACCAGAGACAAAAGCGCCGAGAACTGGAACAAAATGGAGCGAAGAAAGAAAAGCTGAATTCTCGCAAAGAATGAAGACCTGGTGGGCAAACAAGAAGAATAAGAAGCCCCAGAAGTGAACCATCTTTACTTAGCGTCTTCCATGTTGGGAGCTTTACGACTAATAATAATAATAATAATAATAAACAGTTTACTTACTTTTCCATATGTCTCCTTTTCATTTTACTGCCGCTACTACAAAAGGGGTAATTTGGGAGTATTACATGGAAATGGAATTAACAGTATCTCATACTCAAGTATTTTACTAGATCAACCTATGCCTGTAATCAGAAATAAGTCACGAGAACTTCTGACTGCAAGAGTTTTGTAACAACCGACGATATTCGACCAGATTCTGCTCGTTCATCCGCAGCAACAAAACAGGGTACGAAATACACCTCGAGCACCCACCTACGTCGCCTGAGCCGGAGTGACTCTCAGGTGTCCCACTGCTCAAAGAATTGCTTGAAGGATAATATTTTAGGGGAGACAAGAGGTGACAATAACTGTACCCTAGTGCGTAAGCAACGAGGAGAATTCTTCTAACGGGACATACTTCTACGGGTGACACGGAAAATTATTTAAACACTCGAATAAAAATAGAAAACAATCTAACTTAACATTTTACAGACCGTATTTGAACCATTACAATTTGCCTTTTATAGGCAGTAATCCAAATTACGTGTCTGAAATTTAAAATTAAGTCGCGTAGTTGGCGCCCTCCTGTACGTATGTAATTTTTCAATATGCTCTTGAGGTTTCTCGCTGAACTCTGCAACATATCATCTGGGATACCACGGATATCGCCTTCAATTCCTTTCTTCAGTTCATCCTGGTCGAGTCGTGTAGACCCGACCCTTAAGGTAGCCTCACAGGAAAAAATCACAAGCGGACCGATTCTTGAGATGACACTCTTAGCGAACGATTCCCACACCGCCGTCATTGATCCATTGATTGCCTTACAGTGGGCGATGTGGCACCATCCTGTTAAAACCAGGATTCGCGAAGTTGGTACATACTGTTCGCTGCAGGAGCAACAAAAGATTGGATCTTCTCAACATATCAATTCGAAGAGACGGTCATTGTGATCAGGTCTTCATTTTTGTAAATGTAAGGTCCGATGACGCAGTGTAATGGAACTGCACACCATATTGTCACGTTGCTGACGTGTAAAGGGCGGTCATGAAGTTTATTAGGGTTACTGTCCGCCTGGTAACGGTAGTTTTGCTCATTCATATAGCCTTTGGGATGTAAACGAGCCTCATCTGACATCCCCAGCTTATGCAGAAATTACATCGTCCCTACTTGTCATAATTTGCTGGTAATCGTTCTCCTTCAACAGTTACACAATATGCTGCGTGTACGCGTGAAATTTTAAATAAAAATGCGATAATTGAACAGACATTCTAACGGGACGCTCTTCCCGCAGACGCTTGCTTAAGAACTGAACGCCGCGGGATCGGTAACACTGAAACGCATACAGATTCGATATTCAGTACAATACGAGCACTTCTCAGTCGTCACATTTTAGAGTGGATTTGTTGTTGTTGTGGACTTCAGTCCTGAGACTGGTTTGATGCAACTCTCCATGCTACTCTATCCTGTGCAAGCTTCTTCATCTCCCAGTACCTTCTGCAACCGACATCCTTCTGAATCTGCTTAGTGTATTCATATCTTGGTCTCCCTCTACGATTTTTACCCTCCACGCTGCCCTCAAATACTAAATTGGCGATACCTTGATGCCTCAGAACGTCTCCTACAAACCGATCCCCTCTTCTAGTCAAGTTGCCCCACAAACTACTCTTCTCCCCAATTCCATTCAACACCTCCTCATTAGTTATGTGATCTACCCATCCAACCGAGAGAGGTGGCGCAGTGGTTAGCACACTGGACTCGCATTCGGGAGGACGACGGTTCAATCCCGTCTCCGGCCATCCTGATTTAGGTTTTCCGTGATTTCCCTAAATCGCTTCAGGCAAATGCCGGGATGGTTACTTTGAAAGGGCACGGCCGATTTCCTTCCCCATCCTTCCCTCACCCGAGCTTGCGCTGCGTCTCTAATGACCTCGTTGTCGACGGGACGTTAAACACTAATATCCTCCTCCATCTACCCATCTAATCTTCAGCATGCTTCTGTAGCAAAGCATTTCGAAAGCTTCTATTCTTATCTTGTCCAAACTATTTATCGTCCATGTTTCCCTTCAATACATGGCTACACTCCATACAAATACTTTCAGAAACGACTTCCTAGCATTCCCGGGTTCGATTCCCGGCGGGGTCAGGGATTTTCTCTGCCTCGTGATGGCTGGGTGTTGTGTGATGTCCTTAGGTTAGTTAGGTTTAAGTAGTTCTAAGTTCTAGGGGACTGATGACCATAGATGTTAAGTCCCATAGTGCTCAGAGCCATTTGAACCATTTTTGAACTTCCTAGCACTTAAATCTATACTCAATATTAACAAATTTCTCTCCGTCAGAAACGCTTTCCTTGCCACTGCCAGTCTACATTTTATATCCTCTCTACTTCGACCATCATCAGTTATTTTGCTCCCCAACTCCTTTACTACGTAAAGTGTCTCATTTCCTAATCTAATTCCCTCAGCATCACCCGACTTAATTCGACTAATTCCATTACAATTGCTCTTTCAAGTCCTTTGCTGTCTTTGACAGAATTGCAATGTCATCGGTGACCCTCAAAGTTTTTATTTCTTCTCCACGGATTTTAATACCTACTCCGAATTTTTCTTTTGTTTCCTTTACTGCTTACTCAATATACCGACTGAATAACGTCGGGGAGAGGCTACAACCCTGTCTCACTCCATTCCGAACCACTGCTTCCCTTTCATGTCCCTCGACTCTTATAATTGCCATCTGGTTTCTGTACAAATTGTAAATAGCCTTTCGCTCCCTGTATTTTACCCCTGCCACCTTCAGAATTTGAAAGAGAATATTCCAGTCAACATTGTCAAAAGCTTTCTTCAAGTCTAAAAATGCTAGAAACGTAGGTTTGCCTTTCCTTAATCTTTCTTCTAAGATAAGTCGTACGGGCAGTATTGCCTCACGAGTTCCAACATTTCTACGGAATCCAAAATGATCTTCATCGAGATCGGCTTCTACCAGTTTTTCCATTCGTCTGTAAAGAATTCGTGTCAGTATTTTGCATCTGTGACTTACTAAACTGATAGTTTTGGATTGGAATTATGAACCATGAACCATGGACCTTGCCGTTGGTGGGGAGGCTTGCGTGCCTCATCGATACAGATAGCCGTACCGTAGGTACAACCACAACGGAGGGGTATCTGTTGAGAGGCCAGACAAACGTGTGGTTCCTGAAGAGGGGCAGCAGCCTTTTCAGTAGTTGCAAGGGCAACAGTCTGGATGATTGACTGATCTGGCCTTGTAACAATAACCAAAACGGCCTTGCTGTGCTGGTACTGCGAACGGCTGAAAGCAAGGGGAAACTACGGCCGTAATTTTTCCCGAGGGCATGCAGCTTTACTGAATGATTAAATGATGATGGCGTCCTCTTGGGTAAAATATTCCGGAGGTAAAATAGTCCCCCATTCGGATCTCCGGGCGGGGACTACTCAAGAGGATGTCGTTATCAGGAGAAAGAAAACTGGCGTTCTACGGATCGGAGCGTGGAATGTCAGGTCCCTTAATCGGGCAGGTAGGTTAGAAAATTTGAAACGGGAAATGGATAGGTTAAAGTTAGATATAGTGGGAATTAGTGAAGTTCGGTGGCAGGAGGAACAAGACTTCTGGTCAGGTGACTACAGGGTTATAAACACAAAGTCAAATAGGGGTAATGCAGGAGTAGGTTTAATAATGAATAGGAACATAGGAACGCGGGTAAGCTACTACAAACAGCTTAGTGAACGCATTATTGTGGCCAAGATAGATACGAAGCCCACACCTACTACAGTGGTACAAGTTTATATGCCAACTAGCTCTGCAGATGACGAAGAAATTGAAGAAATGTATGATGAAATAAAAGAAATTATTCAGATTGTGAAGAGAGACGAAAATTTAATAGTTATGGGTGACTGGAATTCGAGTGTAGGAAAAGGGAGAGAAAGAAACGTAGTAGGTGAATATGGATTGGGGCTAAGAAATGAAAGAGGAAGCCGCCTGGTAGAATTTTGCACAGAGCACAGTTTAATCATAGCTAACACTTGGTTTAAGAATCATGATAGAAGGTTGTATACATGGAAGAACCCTGGAGATACTAAAAGGTATCAGATTGATTATATAATGGTAAGACAGAGATTTAGGAACCAGGTTTTAAATTGTAAGACATTTCCAGGGGCAGATGTGGACTCTGACCACAATCTATTGGTTATGACCTGTAGATTAAAACTGAAGAAACTGCAAAAAGGTGGGAATTTAAGGAGATGGGACCTGGATAAACTGAAAGAACCAGAGGTTGTAGAGAGTTTCAGGGAGAGCATAAGGGAACAATTGACAGGAATGGGGGAAAGAAATACAGTAGAAGAAGAATGGGTAGCTTTGAGGGATGAAGTAGTGAAGGCAGCAGAGGATCAAGTAGGTAAAAAGACGAGGGCTAGTAGAAATCCTTGGGTAACAGAAGAAATATTGAATTTAATTGATGAAAGGAGAAAATATAAAAATGCAGTAAATGAAGCAGGCAAAAAGGAATACAAACGTCTCAAAAATGAGATCGACAGGAAATGCAAAATGGCTAAGCAGGGATGGCTAGAGGACAAATGTAAGGATGTAGAGGCTTATCTTACTAGGGGTAAGATAGATACTGCCTACAGGAAAATTAAAGAGACCTTTGGAGATAAGAGAACCACTTGTATGAACATCAAGAGCTCAGATGGAAACCCAGTTCTAAGCAAAGAAGGGAAAGCAGAAAGGTGGAAGGAGTATATAGAGGGTCTATACAAGGGCGATGTACTTGAGGACAATATTATGGAAATGGAAGAGGATGTAGATGAAGATGAAATGGGAGATACGATACTGCGTGAAGAGTTTGACAGAGCACTGAAAGACCTGAGTCGAAACAAGGCCCCCGGAGTAGACAACATTCCATTGGAACTACTGACGGCCTTGGGAGAGCCAGTCCTGACAAAACTCTACCATCTGGTGAGCAAGATGTATGAAACAGGCGAAATACCCTCAGACTTCAAGAAGAATATAATAATTCCAATCCCAAAGAAAGCAGGTGTTGACAGATGTGAGAATTACCGAACAATCAGTTTAATAAGCCACAGCTGCAAAATACTAACGCGAATTATTTACAGACGAATGGAAAAACTAGTAGAAGCCGACCTCGGGGAAGATCAGTTTGGATTCCGTAGAAATACTGGGACACGTGAGGCAATACTGACCTTACGACTTATCTTAGAAGAAAGATTAAGGAAAGGCAAACCTACGTTTCTAGCATTTGTAGACTTAGAGAAAGCTTTTGACAATGTTAACTGGAATACTCTCTTTCAAATTCTAAAGGTGGCAGGGGTAAAATACAGGGAGCGAAAGGCTATTTACAATTTGTACAGAAACCAGATGGCAGTTATAAGAGTCGAGGGACATGAAAGGGAAGCAGTGGTTGGGAAGGGAGTAAGACAGGGTTGTAGCCTCTCCCCGATGTTATTCAATCTGTATATTGAGCAAGCAGTAAAGGAAACAAAAGAAAAATTCGGAGTAGGTATTAAAATCCATGGAGAAGAAATAAAAACTTTGAGGTTCGCCGATGACATTGTAATTCTGTCAGAGACAGCAAAGGACTTGGAAGAGCAGTTGAATGGAATGGATGGTGTCTTGAAGGGAGGATATAAGATGAACATCAACAAAAGCAAAACGAGGATAATGGAATGTAGTCGAATTAAGTCGGGTGATGTTGAGGGTATTAGATTAGGAAATGAGACACTTAAAGTAGTAAAGGAGTTCTGCTATTTGGGGAGCAAAATAACTGATGATGGTCGAAGTAGAGAGGATATAAAATGTAGACTGGCAATGGCAAGGAAAGCGTTTCTGAAGAAGAGAAATTTGTTAACATCGAGTATAGATTTAAGTGTCAGGAAGTCTTTTCTGAAAGTATTTGTATGGAGTGTAGCCACGTATGGAAGTGAAACATGGACGATAAATAGTTTGGACAAGAAGAGAATAGAAGCTTTCGAAATGTGGTGCTACAGAAGAATGCTGAAGATTAGATGGGTAGATCACATAACTAATGAGGAGGTACTGAACAGGATTGGGGAGAAGAGGAGTTTGTGGCACAACTTGACCAGAAGAAGGGATCGGTTGGTAGGACATGTTCTGAGGCATCAAGGGATCACCAATTTAGTATTGGAGGGCAGCGTGGAGGGTAAAAATCGTAGGGGGAGACCAAGAGATGCATACACTAAGCAGATTCAGAAGGATGTAGGTTGCAGTAGGTACTGGGAGATGAAGAAGCTTGCACAGGATAGAGTAGCATGGAGAGCTGCATCAAACCAGTCTCAGGACTGAAGACCACAACAACAACAACAACATATTCTTCTTAAAGTCTGAGGGTATTTCGCCTGTCTCATACAACTTGCTCACCAGATGGTAGAATTTTGTCAGGGCTGGCTCTCCCAAGGCTGTCAGTAGTTCTAATAGAATGTTGTCTACTCCCGGGGCCTTGTTTAGACTTAGTAGATTTAGTCTGCTCAAAAATTTTATTTCTGTACCGCCTGGTTTGAGTGAACAGACCATTGCGTCCTACATTTATTAAAACTTGTTTGTGACAAAAGCATGCTGTTGACCATCCACAGATCGATAAGCGTTAAATGGAATGATTGCGTACAGCTCAGTGTGCCTCTTCGACAGTGCTGCCAATTGTAAATGACTGCCATTGCGCGTTTAGAAAGTTCCCGTTTACTTGTGTCACCAGTAACTTCCGAAGTTGCGGAATGTGTGTGACACGCAGCATGAGGACACGTCCTAAAATGATTGTAAATTTTCTTTATTTCTCAGTCTGCATAATAATAAATAATTAAGATTTTAATTTGAATCGCCTTAGTGTATTAGTGCTGTCTGTCTGTCTGTCTCTCTCTCTCTCTCTCTCTCTCTCTCTCTCTCTCTGTGTGTGTGTGTGTGTGTATAATTTTCTTTTATGTTTTAAGGTTAGCCATTGTCATGTGACGCCGCTACACCCTTCTGCTGATTCCAGTCCACTAGGCGTGCAGACGCGTTTCTGGAGTAGCCCCTTGTCCAGAGCCGCGATCTCGGGCTTGTTTTCTTCGCGGCCGCTGGGCCCCGCTCTATGTAGGCCGCCAGCAAGGCGCGCTGCCTGTCCACGGGCACCCAGCCGCCAGGCCGGAATATGATTAGCGAGGCGGATCCAGACCGGGCCTGGCTCCTGATTCCATTTCGCACTCGAATAATTCCGGTCGGGCTGCTAAGCGGATTCCGGAGGTCGGCGGTAATATGCGTGTAATGCGAAACAACTCCGTTTCGGCAGACGTTGTCAGCTGCAGGCCCTCTGCCCCCCGACTAACGTCCCCAGCGACCAGTTTCTCTCATTCGCGATGTAAGTCTCGTCTGTTCCCTCCGCTTGACCGCGTCAGTAATAAGGCAAAATACCGAAATTATATCTAACAAGGCAATACCGCGGATTTAACTGCCACTGTGGACTGGTAAGTATGCAATGTCTCTATGAAACAGCATCTTATTGATCTGCGTTACTTGTAAGTCCGCTTGTTGTTGTTAAAATCTGAATACATGTCGGAATATTCAGAGAAAATTGCAGTATTTAAAGTGCCCTCGCACAACATAAAAGTTTAGGGCCATGAAATTTTATTAACTGCTGTTTGACTATATTGTAAGAACGAATTCGCAAGGGGAAGGCCTACGTTTGCTCAACGTGATAATCTGTGTGCATAAGCGAAAAATGTGAATGAACTGTAATGCCCAAATTGCCTTTCAGCAAGTTCACAGTCTGTTTTATGAAACATGCAAACGTCTCAGCTTATAGGCGAGGATAACTTCAATGAACATATATGGTTTGCATTGTTATCTTCAAACTTATCCGCACAATGTCAGAAATTAAGTTACACTTGAATAAATACTGAATGTACCTAGGGGTATGATTGTCTGCTACGATGATTTCGACACGGCTTAGCTCATACAGAGCAGCTATAACGAATCGTGCTGCTGAACAAATAAATATTAAATGTGAGAGCAGCTTGTATGAGTAAACGCGTTTGCTGAAGATAAATGATCGTAGCAGAACCTTTATTGTAATTTACTTGCAAACTGCACAAACCCATAGCGCGTTACATAGACTCATTATGCTGCAACTATCATTTTAACAGTAGTAGGAAGAATGCTCTGTCAATGTGATCCACCGACAGACATACTTGAATTTTTCAGTTTCAATAATTTTTAACAGGGATTTGAACTTCTTAAAGAGTTTCTCAACATCCGGTCTATTTTTGCAGTACATATGTTGGGCGACTAGTTTCAAAACTTACAGGTTCATTTTCAAGTCTGCCCTACTGTGGTCTACTGAGTCTGATCTTGCCTTGATATGAGGCACATGTGCATTGTGGCATTAATTCTGCAAACATTTATAAAGCATGTGTTGCCAATTTGATGTTTATTATTAAAATCAGCCACTGTCAGTGCAGCCTCAGTGATGCTAACTTAAAAATGAATCTGTAAGGTTTGAAACTAGTCGCCTAATATAAGTACTGTAACGGTTGACAGAATAGTTAATTAACGATTTAAGCAATACTTGAATAATGCTCGACAGTCTAGGAAGTATAAAAAAATGGTTAAAATGGCTCTGAGCACTATGGGACTTAACTGGTGTGGTCATCAGTCCCCTAGAACTTAGAACTATTTAAACCTAACTAACCTAAGGACATCATACACATCCATGCCCGAGGCAGGATTCGACCCTGCGACCGTAGCGGTCGCGCGGTTCCAGACTATAGTGCCTAGAACCGCTTGGTCACTCCGGCCGGTTAGGAAGTATACCACATAGGATTAGTAAATGGAGAAAGTCCGAAGAAAGAGCAGCGCGTTTCGTTACAGACTTACTTAGTAAGCATGAAACCATCAAGGAGATGCTCATGAAATCCCAGTGGCAGACGCTGCAGGAGAGTCGCTCGGCATTACGATGTGGTTTCCTGTTAAAGTTCCGAGAGCGTACGTTCCTAGAACAGTCAACCAATATATTGCGTCCTCCTACGTATGTCTCGCGAAAACATCATGAAGATAAAATTAGGGACATTCAAGCCCACGTTGCGGTCGGCCGGCAATTCTTCTTCCCGCTAACCACTCAGGACTAGAGGTGACAGTGGTGTACTAGAAGTGATCGGTACAGAAAGTATCCTAAACCAGACACCTAATGTCGGCTTGGAGAGAATAACTGTAGCTGTTGATGTATATGGAAATATGAATAACTTCGGAGAGGTCTTAATAGATTTTTTAATTATTTCAGCTCAAAACACAACTCATAGAACAAGGAAGAATAAAATTACTCATATATGAAACTGTTCTATCATGAAACACTGGGTAGCACAATCTATGCATTGACGGTGGAGTTTATATTACCATGTGACAACAGTTACTAATTCAGGGTCTTATTATCTGACAATTATTTTATATTCACCTAATATGATATTTTAAGTGGTTTACAAGAACCTCATGGTGACCTGTCGACATAAACATGTTGTCAAACAAAGGATTTTATCAGCATCTCTAGGTAGTGATCATACAGTTTTTCAGGTGGTTTCTTTACTTCGCTTGCGAAACGATGGTAGCCCATGTGAATCGATATTCAGAGTCTCACAACACAAAGCATGGTAATGCTATCGTTTGTAACGGCTCGTTACAGCCCGGAAATCGTTGCGCTGAGTTACTGTGCTAAGGTGGGCAGCGCTTGGCTTTAGCTCACCGTGATTCATAGTTCCTAATTAGAATATGCAGAAAACAATGTAGTTAGCACATTTATCCTCTCCACTAAGGGCATGTCAGTACCTGGCTGTAAGCAAAGATTCACTCATCCTGCACTGAAAAAGTAACCAGCGAGCAAATCCCTTTCTCATCTATTTCTCCCTTCGCCCCATTCGAACACTGTCCACGTTTCACCGGCGCGAGGCCACGCTGATCTCTTTTCAGCCCAGACTCTGCTCCACGGCTGTTTTGAAGAAATGTTGCCATACGTTCCGTAAAAATCTATAACGAGAAATATCCTATAGTAACAAAATAGATTTACATCAAAAAGTGTATTGCGGTTCAAATCCACAAAGGGTCGAAATTGGGATTTTCGCAGTAGCACTTCTCAGCGTCTTTTCTTGATAAACGATAGGAAGCTAGTAACAACTCAGGCGAAACCTTAACATTATGTACTGTTGGGATTTATTCAGTAATATGGTGGTTGCTGTTACTTGTAGCCTTCAGTCCTAAGATGCAGCTCTGCACAATATTTGATACTGTGCGATGCTCTTTAGCTCTGCATAATTTCGACAACCTAGAGCAATTTGAGCCTGCTTACTGAAATGAAGCCTGCTCTCCCCATAGATTAAAGTGATCTAGCTTACCCTACTGCAGTCTTGGTCTCCGTTTCTTCCATTACCAGTCTTGGCGTCTCACGACTTGTCCTGTCAAGCGTTCCCATCTTTTAGGAAAGCTGTGCCGTAACTTTCTTTCCTCCCAGTTCGATTCAACAGCTTCCGACCTACCCACCTAAATCTTCCATATAAGGCTACGCCCCGTACAAATTCAGCCAGAATTATTCATAACACTTTATATTAGATGTTGAAACACTTATTTTAAAGAAACACATTTCATATTCCAATTACTTCTGCCATCGTCAGATATTTAGATCCCAAATTAAACTCCTGTAGCAGTTTTAGTATCTCATTTCCTAAACTATTCGCAATTTCTTCAGGATCACATGATTTATTTCAACTACACCCTCTAAACCTGGTTTTACTGCTGTTAATGTTCATCCTACAATCTCTTTCCTGCTCACTATCCGTTCCGATCAGTTGACCTTTATTTCCACTGCTGTCTATGACAGGACTGTTATATCATCGATAAATCATTTTATTCTCACTCAGCTGTATTTTCACTTCCGAAGTTTACTGTTTGCTCAGTGTAAAGATTGAATTACCTGCCTTCCATGCTCTTCAGCTATAACAATTGCACTATTTTTTCTGTGCAAATTCTTGGTACCGTTGAGCTCCTTGTCTTTTATTCCTGCTGTCTTCAGAATTGGAAAGAGTTATTTTCCAGTCAAGAATGTCGGAAGGTTTCATAAATCTTCAGATATTACAAAGTAGTGTGCCTTCCTTTTGGGACTCAATGCCTCAATCGGTAAAAACGGAACTCTTATAGGATGGCTTTGTTTTCCTTATGTCTGTCCTATTGTTAAGAACCGTTTTCCTCAGGAACTGGTAAACGTACCAAGCTCAAATTTATGTCACACATGAAAGTCTACGGGCTCTTTGTGGTGCTAAAAAGTATAGGTTTGTAAGTGAATTTAGTCAGAAGATGCTGCCATTTATGTCACATGTTTTGAAACTCGAAAGTTCTTATCAAAACCTGTAGGTTGCTTCCCGTTGACGGACAATCATGAAATATGACAAGAAGCAAGGTTTCAAACTACAACGAAAGGAAAAAATCCGAAAATTTTAATCTGTGATTATATCACAAGAAAAAATATTCTTTTGTAATTTTTTATCCGTCTACCTGTCTGTTCATCTGTTAAGACATCTTTTTCTCTAGAACAGTTGGCGTATCGGGTTCAAATATATGTCATATACATCAATCTATGGTTGCTTGGCCTTTTATAAAGTAGAAGCCTATAAGCCAATACGGTGAGAAGATTCGCCCATTTATGTCACATACTTAAACTTATTAAATTATAATTGTGTCATATAAGAAGTATCATATTTCCATTTGAATATACGTTGCATTCATCATCCGTCAGAATCATAATAGGGCAAAGTTAATGCACGTAAAGATAAAATGTATGTTGCAGTCATGTTTTATTAGTAATTAGAAATGTTTTATTAAATTTTCTCTTTCCAAATATATGAAGTGAAGTCTCCTGCTCTCTTCTTTTTGTAGCTCCGGGCTAGAGGAACTGCCGTAGATATTTTGATTCGGTCTTGGAATTACCTGAACCACTGTCTTGCCAGTATCGATATCGATAACAGGAAAAAACCATTTAGAGTCTTGATTCCCACCATGGATGAACTATACATATACGTAATTAAACCTTTGTGCGCAAGTTCTAATTCAACTTCGCCATTTTTTTTTAGATAAGACGTATGGCAGTTTTGTCTTTCGTGTTCCTTGATATCTGCGCAATGAAACTTGTTTTTTCCCGACACATTACGAATCTTCCATTGTGGTTTTGCAACCATGATTTGTTTGACACTATGCGCACTTATCAGTACCTACCGTCTTTAGCATTAGGGTGCATAATTCTGTCAATGATCTTAATAACGCTGTGGGAACCTTGTCGTCCTCCATAGATGCCATGTTTTGACGTTAATCTTTCACTAACCTGTCAAATTCTTCTCGCAGTCTCCCATTTAATCTTCTGTTTCCTCTCCCTTACCGAAATTTTGGCTTCAAGATTGTTTCTTTGTATAACCTTTATATATTCGTTCCACATTTCAGACGTATCATCTTTGTTTATTATTTGCTTTCCATCGAAAAGCTTGATATACGTACAACTGCCGTCCTTTCCTCATTTGTGGCTTTACTATTCCTATGGGCAGCATCTATCTTTGTGGCTTTACTATTCCTATGGGCAGCATCTATCTTTCCCGCAATCAAACGTGTTTTTTTACATCATAGCGTTTCTCTTCCAGCTCCTGCCTTGTCATTATGCATTTTATCAAGTTCATTTATAGACGTATCCCATCCCTTTTGCATTTTTCATTTGCTACATTTTTATATTGCCTTGTTCTTCAATTAACTTCAGTATCAGTTTTCTAATTGGTCTTGTCGTTTTTTGTCTATTTGATCTTCCACTGACTCCAGTATTTCATCTCTTTGATTTCCCCAGGTGCCTTATGTTCTGTGTCGGTAAACCGTTCGGTATTGCTGACTATGGAACCCACCAAATACTCTGATTTTTTAACTCACCCAAGTTGAAGAGGGTTTGGTATATATCGCTTACCAGTGACACACGTTTGAATTGTTCAACATTTGATTCGTAACTGTTTTTTCTCTCTCTCTCTCTCTTTCTCTCTCTCTCTCTCTCTCACACACACACACACCCATACACACACACACACACACACACACACACACACACACACACACACACACACCTATAGACATGGACACACTATATATGGTTCGTATAGAGCGATCGAGATGTCGCTCTAGTAACGAAATAGTCATATGCATATAACTTCGTTACGCAACGTTTCACATACATCGTTTGTAGCAGATGATTAAGAAGGTGCCCTGTTAAGTAAAGAATGCACAAACTATTTAAAAAAGGTTTTAGGCTAACTTGAAGAGTGTGTTGAAAATGATTTAATACCCACTGTTACATTAAACTTTTTATCCGAAAATTCGTGCGGCATTTTCTTTATAGCTCCTTGGTCGAGCTACGGTAATAATTCTGGAGACGTTAAATCGGGAGAACGTAGGGCCCATAACAGTTTGGAGATGTTTTCATACATGAGGGCGCAGCGCGATATATGTTTTGCTGAGATATTAAAAGTAGACAAATCCAAATCATTGCGAGTTGGATTTCTGTATTTGTAAGTTTAGTGGGCCGATGAGCTAAGGGATGAGGATGTTCTCCGGAGATGGGAATATATGGAGAACACTAACAAGAAGAAGCGACAGGAGCGTAGGCAATCGGTTAAGACATCACAGAATAGCTTACATGGTAATAGAGGGAGCTATTAAGGGTAAACACAGTAGAGAAAAATAGAGACTGGAATACATCCTGCAGGAAAGGAATTCGTGGGGGCAGCTCCAAAACAATCAGAAGACTGATGCTTGAAGAAAAAAAAATTAGTGATAATTCAATAACCAAAGTATTTGCTTAAGAAAAGAATTGTTTCCTTAGAAGAGGCAAGTGCCATCGTGCTTCTGTATGCAAAAATAACGTTGACCTGCCTGAAGAAGTGAAAAGGAAACTGTGTGATGATGCACAACAGAGTACAAAACACTGCTCATGCTAGTTTCAAAGAAAATAGGGCCCACTATTCGATGACGAGTTGCGATACAACACACTGTAATTTCGCGACAAGCAAGATGTTGGCTTTGAAGAAATGTGGGTTTTCGGTTGACCAAATTTTTGTGTTCTGGCTACTCATGTATAGACTAAAGTGGAACCATGCTGCATCTGTGTATGAAACACGGTCTAATACTGGTATTCCGTGGATGTCAACAAATGACCAAACATTTGTAGAGTACAGTAAACATTTTTCTTTATCCAACACCCTCATTTCCTGCACACTAGGAACATAATACGCATGAAATTTCGACTTCTGTGTAACTACTTGAACACCATCATACTAAAACCAAGATTGAACAGATACTCTCCTCAAACCTTTTGAAGGTGAAAACAGCATCACATCCCTCAGCCAGTCTCTCAAAATGGCCGACTGTCTGACTTTCTTCTTGTCTGCAACTGAACCACGTTCATGGAATCGGGCGATTAAACTCGTTGTTGTGGAACTGTTCGAGACTACGGCATCTGGATACTTCCCACGAAATGAGTCTACAACATATGAAACTTCCTGGCAGATTAAAACAATGTGCCGGACCGAGACTCGAAGTCGGGACCTTTGCCCTTCGGGGGCAAGTGCTCTACCAACTGAGCTATCCAAGCATGACTCACGCCCCGTCCTCACCGCTTTACTTCTGCTTGTACTTCTGTCCCAGGTCCCGAGTTCGAGTCTCGGTCCGGCACACAGTTTTAATCCACCAGGAAGTTTCATATCTGCGCACACTCCGCTGCAGAGTGAAAATCTCATTCTGTCTACAACATATGTATATCTTTTTTAAAAGTCATCAGTCATCTTTCTGGATTGATGCTGCCTCCCACGAATTTGTATCTGTCCCAACCTTTCCATCTCAGAGTAGTAACTGGGCCCTATGTCCTCAATTATCTGCTGGATATATTCCTATCTCTGTCATCCCTTCCAGTTTTTATCCTCTTCAGGACACTCCAGTACCATGGAACATATTAACTGATGTCTTAACACTTATCCTATCGTCTTGTCCCTTCGTCTTGTCAACGTTAACCAAATGTTCCTTTCCTCGCCAGTTCTGCTGGAAACAACCTCACTCCATACCTTATCAGTCCACTTTATTTTCAATATTAAAACTTTTCAGTATTCTTCTGTAGCACCACGTCTCAAATGCTCCGAGTCTCTTTTGTTCTGGTTTTCGAACAGTCCATATCTCACTACCATACAATGATGAACTCCAAACGCATATTCTCAGGAATTTCTTCCTCAGGTTAAGACCTACGTTTGCTACTACAACACTTCTCTTCGTCAGGAATGCCTTTCTCGCCAGTATTAGTCTGCTATTTGTGTCCTCCGTGCTCCGTCCGTCTGGGTTATTTTGTTGCTTATTTAGCAGAATTACTTAACTTCGTCTTCTCCGTCATCCGGAACTGTACTGTACTACTTCTCATTACTTTGGTCTTTCTTCGATTTACTCTCAGCCCATATTCTGCACTCATTACAGTATTCATTCCATGCAGCGCGCCCTGAAATTATTCCTCACTTTCACCTAGGATAGCTGTGCCATCAGCGAATTTTCCATCAGCGAATCTTATCATTGCTACCCTTTCACCCTGAATTTCCATCCGTCTCTTGAACCTTCCTTTTAATTCCCTCATTATTTCCTCGACATAAAAATTGAACAGTAGGGTCTTTAGTCTACGTTCCTAACTTACTCACTTATTAATCTGAGCACTTCATTCTTGCCCTACCACTCTTATTGTTCCCTCTTGGTTCTTGTACGTATTGTTCATTATCCGCCTTACCCTTATTTTTCTCAAAATTTCGAACATTTTGCACCATTTTACATTGTCGAACGCCTTTTCCAGGCTGACAAATCCGATGAACCTGTCTTGATTTTTATTTAGCCTTGCCTCCATTATCAACCACAAAGTCAGGACTTACTCTCTGGTACGTTTACCTTATCTAAAGCGAGACTGATCGTCATCTAACATATCCTCAATTTTCTTTTCCAGTATACTGTAAATTCTTCTTAGCAGCAACTTGGATGCCTGAGCTATGAAGCTGATTATGCAATAACTCTCGCACTTGTCGGCTCTTGCAATCTTGGGATTTGTGTGGGTGATGTTTTTCCGAAAGTCTGATGGTAAATCGTGCGTCTCATACGAGTACATTCTAGACACTGACGCGGATAGTTATTTTGTTGCCACTTACCCCAATGATTTTAGAAACTTCGACGGAATGTTATCTATACCCTCTGCCTTTTATGATCTTAAGTCTTCTAGAGCTCTTTTGAATTCTAATTCTAATACTGGATTCCCTATCTCTCTCCTGTCAACTCCTGTTTCTTGTTCTACCACATCAGGCAAGTTTTCCCATTCAAAGAGTCCTTCAGTGTACTGTTTCCACCCATCCGCTCTCTTCTCTGCGCATGACAGTGAAAACCCCGCTGAACTCTTTAACGTTACCAATTGTATACTAAGAAGACAGGAAGAGTAATAAGTATTACTGGTTACAGTAAGTTACAGTTTCAGTTGGGAAACAAGTACTTGCTTTTGTGCCATTTTGTTTACTGTATTCTTCAAACAACCAACTCTTCCTCACGAATTAATACCGATGTGTATCATAGCATTTGAAATATGTTTCGGTAGTAGCATATGACTATTACTTGGGATGTAACAGACATCACAATATCTGAAAACTGCAATCAGTTACTTCTTCGACAGCGCATACGACTTTTAAACTACTTCGAATGTCAAACGGTGACGCTCACTTTACGGCAAGCTGTAAAATAATACCTTCCGCTTTCGATTATTTAACAGTGATGGCATCCAGAAACTTTTATTCCGCCTCAAACGAGAGCATTGTTCATATGTATAACAAAAAAATACGCTATAAACTTCACAAATTGTAACAGCTCTACCAAGTGAAGTGTTTACCTGCTGACGAGGCAAACATTGTGCCATAATGTGCTACAGTGAGAGAGACAAGCACTTATTCACACAGTCAGTGCAGAAAGAAAATGGAGTGTCCACCGTGTATTATTGTCGATTTTCCGGTGTGGAGACTGAAATTGTATGTCAAATCTGAAGACTATATTTCATCCAGAGGAGGATGTATTTGCAATATTGCTAAAGTATATTGCTGCTTTTCTGTTCCTTCGTAATCTATTCTGTTGCATGCACAGCAACGGTTATTATTTGATGGCGAATGTAATTCTTTTCTTGGCAACAATCGGTTCAAAAACATTACTCCGCTTTATTATACATTCATTATACATTTACGGCACGTACCATCAGTTGATAATGAGTGCTGGGTGAAAGTTAGGCATCTCTGTTGAAGACAATATTCCGTGAGTCTACAGTTCCAGTGGAAACATATGTTCTTTCAATGTTTTTGATTCATTTGATCCCCTTCGCTGACAGAGGTTGGGAAATACCAACTCACTTTATCCTCATTCATAATTATTACTCCAACGTCAAATATGATACATATGGAACAGATAATAATTTTTTTTCTGAATTTCCTCTTCCTTTTATTTCTGTTTTGTTTCGTTACGTCGCTTGCTCCATTTTAATGTCTCCGCTAACTACCATTATTTGTAACTGCTAGTATATGTACTATGGACTCTGTACTCTGTGTTCGTCCTCAGGTAATTCTTCATTTGTTGGATTTCCTCGCTTTGTTTGGAGAAATATCTCAGAAACATTTCGATTCGTCCATTACTAAAAAGAATAAACTCCTCCCGAACAGACGACGAAGGCCATCAAGGTCCGTTACAGTTACGTGAGTATTTGAAGCAGAGGCAATATAGTTACATGTGATATTGATTCAAATCATATCTCCAATTCACTTTCTCTGTTTACTTTCTTCTGGTCACAATTTCATTTTTTTAGTATTCATGAAATGTATTTTCGGCTATTACCCTTCTTGTACTATCAATGGCCAATTATCCTTAATATCTTTGATAATTGGTGTTGTGTAAGTATCCTACAGATCTCCCCGTAGTGTCCTTCTGTGAATATTAATTTCCAGTTATTTCTTGTGCCTCTTATGTCATTCTTGGTCTATGGTAATTGCTAATAATCTTGACGAACCTGTGAATCAGCTCTCAGGTACCTTCCTTATTTTTTATTCTAGTTCTTCTATGAACAGTGGGTATTCATAAAATTTATTGCATTCCATATTGGCGCTGTGGAACAGCAACCTTATATTGCGATTAACCATGTACATTATGTACCCCTGTTACTTTACTGGTCGCCTGCATGATACATGTCAGCCATCATTGTTTTCAATAGTATTTTAGTAATGCTGAAACGTAGTATGATATGTGCTTGCATAATGATATAGGATTCAATTAGTTATTCCACTGCACATATAATTTATTTATTTTTCACGTATTGGCATAATAGGACGACACAACGTACAATACATCAATATCACTTTTGATAATTGGCCTCCCTTCGTGTCCAAATTTCTGTCATCCTTTCAGAATGAAGTCGCTTTCTTTAATCAGACCACAGAGCTCCAGTCCGTTTTCTAATTTCCCTCTGACTAACTTTCCTAGCAAATATCTTTTGTCTGAATGTTTTTCTATCTATAATACCTGCATTATACCGTCTACTTTAAGATCCTTCTTAACTGCAGTGATCCATTTAATTGGCTCAGTTTTGGTCTCACTTCTGTTTTCATAGAATATTACTATTTGTTTTGTCAACCTAGTGGGTGCAATTCTTTTAATGTGCCCATAAAATTTAAGTCTTCGTTTTCTTATGTCAACATGTATATCTGTGTATTTTTCTAGTTCCTTCTTACTTCTTAACCTATAAGTTTCACCATCAGTAATTTTGGAGCTTAATACTTTTCCTAATAATCTTTCTTTCTTTCTTTTGAATTTCTTCAGTATCCCTCTTTGTATTTAAAATTAAAGTTCCTGCTCCATAAAGACGTTCAGCTTTAGTTACAGTGCTGTAATGATTTTTTATTATAAATATTTTGTCCTAATTTGAATGCAGTTGCCATTTTTTACAGCAATCTTCGTTTGCAGATTTTTACAGACCGTTTTCTTGTATGATTTCCCCCAAGTATTTAAACTGAGTAATCCTTTTTATTTTTCCACATTTTGTGTTCAAAAACTTTGTTGCTTGTTTGGTGCATGTCATTTATTCCGAGTTTTCGAATGATATTTGTAGTCCTACTTTTTCCGAAACTTCTTTTAGAATTTCAATATGTTTTTGAGTTGTGGTAATATCCCTAGATAAAATAGCCAGATTATCTGCAAAGGTGAAGCAATCTACTCTAGCATTACTTCTCCATAACTTGATTGATTGACCTATATTTTGACTCGACTTCTGCTCTCGCCATTCTGTGACCATCCTCTCCAAAACACAGTTAAACAGTAATGGGCAGAGTCTATCTCCCTGTCTAAGACCAGTCTTTATATCAAATGATTCAGAAGTTTCTCTCATGAATTTAACTTCAGAGCTAATGTTAGTTAACGTTTCCTTAATCGTGTTAATGTTTTATTATCTAGCTTTTGTTCCCTTGAAATTTTGAAAAGAGATTCACGATCAACTGAGTCGTATGTCTTTTTAAAATCCACAAATGTGCATACAGTGTTGTTACCAGGAAAGCTTTGGTGCCTAAGGATTAGTTTTAGATTAAGGATTTGTTCCTGACAGGCTCTGTTTGGTCTAAAGCCTGCTTGGTAGTCACCAGTTTTAGGTTCTAACTGCACTTGGGCTCGACCAAGTAAACAATGAGAGAGTATTTTGTATGTGATGGGGAGAAGAGAGATATCTCTGTAATTTTTAACTTCTGTTCTATCCCCCTTTTTATGCAGTGGATGAATTAGGGCAGTTTTCCAGTTTTCAGGTATTTTCTCAGTTTGCCAGGTATGTGCTATTAGTTGAGTGATGTCTTGTATAGAGTTACGGTGAGCTGATTTTACTAGTTCTGCAATTATACCATCTTGCTTGGATACTTTATTGTTTTAAGTCTCTTCATTTGTTTACTAATTTCGATTTCGTCATGTTCTTTAGAGTTAGGGTTGATGTTATTAGTTTGCTGTGGTTGGAATTTATTCGCTGGTTCTGGGCGGTTTAACAGTTTTCTAAAATAATTAACAAGTACCTTACAATTTTCCTGATTGTTAAGAGCCAAACAGCCATTTTCACTCTTGAAGCAAAGACTTTGAGGCTGGTAACCAGTTAGTTTTGTTTTGAATGTTTTATAAAAGTTTTTTGTATGGTTCTTTTGGGAGTCTTTTTCGATTTCTAAAAGTTTAGCATTTTCGTAGTTTCTTTTAGTCTGTCGGATTAATTTAGATGATTATTTTCTTAAGGTTATAAGGGTATTGTACGTATTTTCAGTTTTGTTACAAATTTGGAATGCCTTTGCTGCTGTTTCGCAGTCCGCTTCCCACCAAAGGTGTTTTTGTTTCTTTCGAAGTGGAACTAAATTTTGTGTTGCTGTGATGAACTTTTTCACAGGCTTTGCCAATTATTGGATTGTTTTCTGTCAATTTCGCTTGTTAGAGTTGGGGTTATTTTAGCAGTGTCAAATTTTTTGGGAAAATATTTTTTTGTTTTTGAAGAGTTTTTGAGGTTAAAGTCCTTACTCGGACATTTAAAATTGCTTTGAAATTAGGGTATGAAACTGCGACATGATCCATTTGAAATTCCCAATAAATGTATTAGGTGCCCACCAAGATTTTTGTTTAGAAGGGTTCTTTTTTTCCTGTGTTAACATGGTTTTAAGATTAAAATTTTGGCACTTTTCAACAGGTCTTTGGCCATTTGGTTTGGTTTTAAGTGGTTCAGAGGACTCTGAATTCGTCTGTTGAATGACACAGCATTTTAACTTGGCTGCCCCAGAATCAGAAAGACTAGTTGCGCCAGTAATACTGGCGGTGGATTGACTACCTGTCAATGACTACTGTCATTATCAAAATGCTCCATGATGATTGCACCTGGAATGAGGTGGGGTTAAGTTTACTCACGAGTGAACTCAGTGTGTTAAGACTGGAAGGATTAGTTCCAGAACATAAATTTCAGCCGCACCACTGATGAACAGACACTGACCACTTTGACGCTTGCTACAAGACAGACGCAAAGTGGATTTGGTTTTATTTTACCTTGATCCTGCCTGCTTATTCTGCTTATTCCACATATATGTTATTAAAATAACCGCACATATCCTATATTAATGGAGACAAACGAACTTGAACTTATACTGCAGTAAAAATTAATAATAATTGTGGTCTGTGAGCTACAAACTGTAGCATCTCTACATCAGGCTCACTAATACAATAATAAAACCAATATTTCCAGAGTTAGTTTTTGACGAATGCATTAGTTCAGAACGTGCTGTCCAACCAGTTGACACATAATTCCTTCGAATAATCAGGTCAGGTTGTCTTATTGCACCTAATACACCACTTTCTGGTTTATTTGAGCCTGGCAGGCCTCTCTCCTCAATCCAAATTCTCATTGCCACCACAGTCAAATTTAAATTACCCTCCCACCCCCTCACAAACAAAATGTGGCTCGGAATAGAAGGTGCTGACCTATGGTGGTGTTTTACAATCTATTAAACTTAGTAGCAACAAAGGCATTTAGCATTTAAAAATTCAGTAAAATTTAGGATAAAGCACTGGGGAGAACTACTTTCCTACCCAGTCGTGCGTGGGAACTTATAAAGCCTCATACAGAAAGGAGATGTCTAGCGTCACAGATTCCTAACTAGATCAAGATGCGTGGCCTTTCACATCTTGGAATGGAAGGAACTGTAAACAGGCCGCGGGAAGAAAGGAAGAGAAAAAGAAGAGGAGTGCGGATTTAGTTGTAAGGCAGTGTGGAATATTTCAGTTTCAGAATCTATAGTCTCAAGAATTTGCGATAGAGGCCGGTGCTGCATGTAGCCTTTAAAATGATGTCTCTGAAGGAGGTGCGTTCCAAGAACAGCGTTTTCATCGAGTTTCCTTTGGTGGAAAAGCAGAGCATCACAGATATTCGAAGGCACTTGCAGAATGTTTAAGGGGGCCTGGTTGTGAACAAACGCACAATGAACCGTTGGGCAAGGCGATTGACATCATCGCAACAAGGTTGCACAAACCTGTCCGAACTGAAGAAACAACTTTACTGTGTTCGTCGCCACAAAAATGCAAACGAACCTCTCTTTCTCCATGACAAGGCTAGGCCTCTAACAAATCTGCGGACCTGAGAGGAGCTCACAGAACATTATTGGACAGTTCGTCCTCATCCACACTACAGCCCGGATCTCGCAGTTTCCATCTGTCAGACCCAATGAAGAATGCACTTCGGGGGAAGCAGTACTTTCGTGATGGGGAGGTTATTGATGCTGCAAGGCGTTGGCTCTGACGTCGACCACAAGGGTGGTACCATGCTGGCATACAGACCCTCCCAGATAGGTGCCTTGAGGCCATGCTACAATTACTTCCCTTAGCGCAAAGTATCTGTATTTGTTGTTACTAAGTCTCTTTGTGGATCTTTTTCATTATTTGTTAGTTTAGCGATTACTTTTCTATCATTGGTCCTCGTAAGTTACCCACTGTTAATTAATTATTTAGAATTTACTATTGCAAACTCTCATATACTCATATAGTCATTTTATGGAATCATTCTTATTTATAAGGAAGATCTTAGGAACTAACAGCATATGTAGAACATGATGACGTATACTCCTTACATACCATAGACATAACAGAAGAAGAGAATGAAACCTGAAAGGGAAATAAAGTTTCATCCAGCTGGGAGCGCACACTACGCCAAACTGTGTATACCCCTAAGAGTGGCAGACTTCTTACGAAAACTAATTACTGTTCATTTTGGGAAACTTCAGTTATACGACGCTTCGTAGACATACTTCTCTCTTACCTCACGGGTATTGCAATCGGAATGAGTTTGCGTGAGGCTTACCTGTTATCCTGAATAGTTCTTGATAAACACGCCAAAACTTCTTAGTTTCCGCTGAAATTTCCTTATGTTTTTCTTTAACTTCACCAGGCGTATGGCCGGCCGGTGTGGCCTTGCGGTTCTAGGCGCTTCAGTCTGGAACCGCGTGAGCGCTCCGGTCGCAGGTTCGAATCCTGCTTCGGGCATGGATGTGTGTGTTGTCCTTAGGTAAGTTAGGTTTAAGTAGTTCTAAGTTCTAGGGGACTAATGACGACAGATGTTAAGTCCCATAGTGCTCAGAGCCATTTGAACCATTTGAACCAGACGTATTTGAGAACACAATTTGATAAGTGGTTAACATGTACCTTAATTCTGCCCTTTATTTATCAGAAGTTCGATCTGTCTACTGTACCTTAGCCTCTGTCTCTTCCAGGGTATAGTTCTCTTCCACACTACTATCTGCATATTATTCCCAAATTCAGAGTCTTCCTGCAAGGATCCCTCATTTCTCTGTACTCTAATAGGCATTTCCCATGCTTCATTATTACTGACATTTGGCAGTCGTAACTGAAGATGTCGCTGGGGCAACATGTGAGCACGTAGGAATTGTCTGCTGCGGAGCTTGTTCAACAATGCACGACGAACGGTGTACTCCGAGACACTTTTGCGTGCACCAACATTATACTCTTTCGGCAGAGATGCCACAGATCACCATCGACAAATATCCGATTCCACGTTCCTTGAAGAGTCGTGGAAGTCCAGCCATTTAACGCCTAGTGGTAGTTTCATTGCCCACCTGCGTCTTTCTGTAGCTGCTCAAGACTGTAGTAGCATGTGGACATTCGACCAGCCTCGGCGTTTTCGAGACACTCGTGCACAAGCTCGGCTGAATAATAATATCCCCTTTGTGTAAGTCATTTATCTCAGTGGAATTCCTCATTTGCAGCCCACACCTTTGCTACGGTGATCCCCGTCCGTGTCTGCTTGGATTTAAAAACGATTACTTCCATAAGTTCTCCAGCCTAGCTTGATTCTGCAAAAATATCCGGGGATTAATTCTCCTCGAACCACAGTTAACTGTCCGAAAAAAAAGTATTCACCGATCTTTCTTAGACAGTTGTTCAATGTTGTGCATAGTATTTGCATTTGACAGTTTTATCTTAAGGCTCACTTTTTAGCATCTTCTGGTAGAGGATTGTAATTGTGCTATGTCGCTAGCTAGGAGTATTATATACTCTGTAAATTTCAAGTTGCTCAGTCTTTTCCAAATAATTGTAATTCCCCATACGTTTCAAATACTTTTGGGCATAACTGACGTAAGGAAATACCTTCGGGGAAATAGGGTCACCCTGCAACATTCCTCTTCCGATGCAAAACTTCTCCGTATGTTTTACTATGCTGACAGAAGCCACTGAGTTGTAATTAACTGATGGAAAAAATATGGAAAAACTAAGAAGTAAATAATGTAGTGTAATGAAATAGCGGGAATACATTTGTCTGGTTAACATATGTAAGTAACGTTGCAAGATCACGGGTTGGTGTAATCGCCAGATGAGCCATTGAAAATGTGAAATGCATTTGAAACTTCTTTATTTAAATGTGCATGTGTCTGTACCTAGCTTGCTGAATGATTGAGAAGGTGAAACTTCTACGTTATTTGATTCTGAAACAGCTGAGTAAAACTGAACGTACTGAGCCTACTTTCTCTTTAGTATTTCTTATCATGTCAAAACTGACCCACAATATTAGAGCGCAATGCAATCTGACTGCTCAAAAAAATTACAGCCTGGCTTCAAATAATTAATGCAAAAGAATGGCCCTGACTAAAAAAGAAATCTTAACAATAACCTATACATTTCACTGAGCGAACTACTGCAATACAGCGAGCGTCAATACTCCCAGCTAAATAAAAGATTCTACTAAAGCCATTAACTACTAATAGGGAAGTGGTTAGCAAAGAAAAGATTTTGTTGCTATCCAAATAACGAATTGTTTACCTTAATAGTGTGACATCCAGTTCAAACACGAATATAAATCGTGATTGATATCCAGTAAAAAGATATATAATCCTGAATAATATTCAATCGCCGAGTCAGATACTTCCAGATCGTTAGCCTACGCTAACACTTCAGACCTCTACCCTCCATCAATGCTAACTTCTCACATTTAACATCCATCGCTGCTGGCTGTTCACCTCTAACTGCCCAAAAGTACTTCCATCACTGCTGGCGACTAACTTCCAACTGGCCAACAGTACTAACGATTATTTTCCAACAACGAGTCCGAGTAGCCACAGAGTCTCTTACAAAGAAAGTGCTGTCAGAGATTCAATGCAAAGTGCTACATGCCGCTGACAACACAAAAGCAGCCCACTTACACATTAATAACCGGTGCTTCCTCTGGAACGTTGAATGCAAGCGTGCAGCAGTGTTGAACAGGTGCCGGATGTCAGTTTTTGGGTGGGGCTCCTTACTTGTAGCACTTGGTCGGCCAATAGAGGACAGGTTAATTCTGGTCGTTATCCTGTTGGAAAACACCCCTTGGTATGCTACTGATGATTGACAGCACAATAGGCCGCATCACCAGACTGACGCACAAGATGGAAGTCAGTGTTCTTGGGATAACCACGAGACTGCTCATGCTGTCATACGAACTCACACTCCACGCCCAACTCCTGGTGCAGGTCCAATGTGTCGCGCAAAAAAATGGTTGAAATGGCTCTGAGCACTATGGGACTTAACATCTGTGGTCATCAGTCCCCTAGAACTTAGAACTACTTAAACCGAACTAATCGAAGGACATCACACACAGCCATGCCCGAGGCAGGATTCGAACCTGCGACCGGAGCGGTCGCGCGATACCAGACTGAAGCGCCTAGAACCCCACGGCCACACCGGCCGGCTGTGTCGAGCACGCAGACAGGTTGGTTGCAGGCCAAAACTGGCCTCTTTCTATGACCAAAGCACTGCCATCACTGGCGTCTAGGCAGAACCAGCTTTCATCAGAAAACACAACAGACCTCCACCCTGCACTCCAATCAACTCTCTCTCTTGACAGCACTGAAGTCGCAAATGGTGGTGGTCGGATGTATGTGGAATGCCCCTATAGGCCCTCTAGCTCAGACCTTTCCTTGAAGAAACCTATTTATAAAATTTCGTTGTGTGACTGTGGTGCCAAGTACTGCTCAGATTCGTGCTGTAGATGCAGTACGATGCTCTAGAATCTTACACCGACACGAGGGTCTTTCCTCTCGGTGATGCTAAGGACGTTAATTAGTAATCAAAATGTCCTCGGTCATGGGTTCCAAACCCGCCACCCCTTAAATTTTGATTAATAATCATCATTGGCTGCCGAAGACATCCGGCACAAAAATTTGGCCTTATACTGCCAACGACCTTGTCAAAGAGGGTGGAAGAGCGGACAGAGGTCTTGTCTTTGGCGTGGGAAACTGCCCCTAAAGGCGGAAGAAACAGCAATGGTCAACGGCATGAGAATGCAGAACGGAATAGATAGCACTGCATTAAAGACACATAACGTATATCCACAGAACATGTGGCCCGTAATTGAAAAAAAGTGTCTTGATGATCTCTCCATTCGTAAACATTCCGGTACAGTCCACCCATTCGGATCTCCGAGAAGGGACCGCCAAGGAGGAGGTGACCGTGATTGAATAATCAACGAAACGATAACGTTCTACGAGTCGGTGCGAGGAATGTCAGAAGCTTGAATGGATAGGGAAGGTAGAATACCTGAAAAGGAAAAATCAAAGGCCCAGTCTAGATACAGTAGGGGTCAGCGAAGTAAAATGGAAAGAAGATAAGGATTTCTGGTCAGACGAGTATAGGGTAATATCAACAGCAGCAGGAAATGGTATAACGTGAGTGGGCTTCGTTATGAATAGAAAGGTGGGGCAAATAATGTGTTAAAGTGAAGATATCAGTGAAAGGGCTGTTCGGGTCAGAACCGACAGCAAACACCGACAATAATATTTCAGGTATATATGCCGACGTCACAGGCTGTAGATGAAGAGATAGAGAAAGTATATGAGGATATTGAAAGGGTAATACACTACATAAGCGGAGATTAAAATCTAATAGTCATTGGGACTGGAATGCAATTGTAGGGGAAGGAGTAGAAGAAAAGATTACAGGAGAATATAGGCTTAGGACAAGGAATGAGACAGGAGAAAGACAGTTCTGTAGCATATTTCTGCTAGTAAAAGCGAATACTCTGTTCCTGAATCACAAGAAGAGGTGGTATACTTGGAAAAGACCGCGTGATAGGGGAAGATCTCAGTTAGATTACATCATACTCAGGCAGATATTCCGAAACCTGATACTGGATTTTATGGCTTACCCAGGAGCAGATATAGACTCAGAATGTTGTAGTGATGAAGAGTAGGCTGAAGTTGAAGACATTAGACAAAAAGAATCAATATGCAAAGAAGTGGGATACAGAAGTACCAAGGAAAGACGAGATACGCTTGAAGATATCTATCGCTATAGATACATCAATAAGGAATAGCTCAGTAGGCAGTACAGTTGAAGATGAATGGACATCTCTACAAATGGCAATCAAAGAAGTTGGCAAGAAAAACATAGGTACAAAGAAGATAACTGCGAAGAAACCATGGGTAACACAACAAATACTTGAGATGATCGATGGAAGGAGGAAATACAAAAATGTTCAGGGAATTTCAGGAATACAGAAATACAAATCTTTGAGGAATGAAATATATAGGAAGTGCAGTGTAGCTAAAATGAAATCGCTGCATGAAAAATGTTAAGAAATAGAAAAAGAAATTACTGTCGGAAGGGCAGATACAGCATACAGGAAAGTCGGAACAGAATCTCTAAAATAATTGGGGGAATTGGCACCAAAACATCTATTCACATTGGTGTGCGAAACTATGAGACTCGCGACATACAATCTGAATTTCGGAAAAATATCATTCACACAATTCCGAAGACTGAAGAGGATTATGGCACAGTGAGCTTAACAGCTCATTCATCATAGTTGCTGACAATAATAACGTACAGAATAATGGAAAAGAAAATTGAGGATGTGCTCGATGACGTTCAGTTTGGCTGTAGAAAAGGTAAAGGCACCAGAGAGGCAATTCTAATATTGGGGTTGGTAATGGAAGCAAGACTAAAGAAAAACCAAGTTACGTTCATAGGATTTGTCGACCTGGTAAAAGTGTTCAAAAATGTAAAATGCTGCAAGATGTTTTAAATTCTAAGGAAAATAGAAGGAGCTATAGAGAGAGACGGGTAATATACAATATGAGCAAAAGCCAAGAGGGAATAATGGGAATGGACGACAAAGAACGAAGCGCTCGGATTAAAAAAGATCTAACATAGGGACATAGTGTTTCCCCATATTGTTCAATTTGTACATGGAAGAAGCAATGATTGAAATAAAACTCAAGTTCAGGAGTGAAATTAATATTCAAACTGAAAGGATATCAATGATACTATTCGCTGATGACTTTGCTATCCTGAGCGAAAGTGAAGAAGAGTTACATGATGTGCTGAATGGTATGAACAATCTAATGAGTATAGAATATGGACTGAGAGTAAATCGAAGAACAACGAGAGTGATGAGAAGTAGCAGAAATGAGAACAGCGAGAGACATAGCATCAGGCTTGGTAGTCACGAAGTAGATGAAGTTAAGGAATACACAACCCAGACAGTAAAACAGCCAGTGACGGACGGAAGAAGGAGGACCTCAAAAGCAGTCTAGCGCTGGGGAGAAGGGCACTCGTGGCCGAGAGAATTCTGCTAGTATCAAACATTGGCCTTAATTTGCGGAAGAGCACAGTACTGTATGGTAGTGAAACATTGGACTGTGGGAAAACTGGAACGGAAGAGAATCGAAGCATTTGCGATGTTGTGCTAAAGATGAATTTTGAAAATCAGATGGAATGATAGTCCATCTAATTTTCTGGATCCTTACATAAGGTAGGGAATTAGGAGGTTCTGCGCAGAATCGGAGAGGAAAGGAATATGTGGAAAACACTGACAATGGAAAGAGACAGTATGATAGGATACCTGTTAAGACATGAGGGAATTACTTCCATGGTATAGAGGGAACTGTAGAGGGCAAAAACTGTAGAGGAAGACAGAGATTCGAATACATACAGCAAGTAATTGAGGACATAGGTTGCAAGTACTAATCTGAGATGAAAAAAAAGTGCCAAGTGTGCACCTGAAGTCCGGTGTTCTTACGACCGTACATTATCGTGACCACAGCTGCAACCAATCGTATACAGTGTCTACATTCCTGCCAACACTTTCTGCAACATCGCAGAAGGAACATCCAGCTTCTAGAAGCCCTATTACACTACCTCTTTCAAACTCAATGAGGTGTGGATAGTGGCGTCTTCGTCGCGTTAAAGGTATTCTTGACTAAAATTAACTCACCACACCCATGGCCGTTAAAACGTGATTTACATTCATTAGTGACTCTACTAGCGCTAAGCGACTGGCGCGTAATTTTAATACACATCGTGTTTCAGATGTAGCAACTCACCCACCAATTATCTTTTATGTCGCACAACTCCTTGATGTTGGATTTTTCTTCTGTCAGTGTTGATTTTAGATAATATTATGCATTTTATTTCCACACCTTATTCAGAGGGTGCGCATCTAATTGGAGTGTGGCTGACAGAATGAAAACTTCAATTTATCTCCATTAGTTGAACAAATTTTTCTATAACTATTACTATTTTATTTCCAGTTATTACCTAGATTGTATGAATTATTAATAAGCATGTTTATTTAACTTTGAGGGAAGAAAATGTTACAGGAATAATAGAGGAGAAAGACTAATTGAGTTCTGTAATAAATTTCAACTAGTAATAGCGAATACTCTGTTGAAGAATCACAAGATAAGGATGTATACTTGGAAAAGACAGGGTGATACGGGAAGATATCATTTAGATTACATGACATTCCGAGATCAGATACTGGACACTGTGGTGTACATTGATAACTCGATATAGGTAGATTTCGGACAACTAGATTATCTGAAAATCGAGAGCAGCAGGATAAGAATGGAGTGACATATTTGGAACTATGTGTAAGCCTGTAATGGAAGTGCACGAATTTCATGCCTGATATTTTAAACGTATTATGATGTGGCATATGTAGAATATATTATCAACGAGACAATGGGAGGAAGTCTTTATAATTTAAGCTAAGCATATGACATATAAATTTTGTACTGATTTTGTATATTGAGAGAGGAAACAAAATATTTTCGATTGAAGTTCACAACGCGTTTCATACCGTATTTAGAAATAATACCTTCAAACACACACATATGTGTGCAACATTACTTCGTTGGTACGAAGAACCACTGGATAGTAGGCAATGATTAACTAGCTTCGTCCATACTTAGATTCACTGACAATCCATCCATTGTGGTTAAGGTTAATTGTATCCTTTGTAAGGATGTTGGTCAGAAATTTCCCGATATTAAATACAGAAGTGAGCGCACAGAATCAATATAAAGTAACGCTTCGTTTTTAATTTCTCTTTTTAGTCAGTGCAGAATGAATATTAAAAATCCTGCATCGCAATATTAAAATTCACTCGATAGAATGTTTCACTTCAGTGTTCACATTCGTGGATTATTAAACTTTTTTTAAACGCCAAAGTGTAGCATAAAGATAACAAATGTTACTTTTTCGGAGTTCAGGAGGTGGGGACACACACGGAGGAAGCTTGCTGGAGCCCATCAAAGAAATTATCTCTGTCATGACGAACAAAGTGTGACGCTTAATAAGGAGCAAAGTTAGCTGTCGACAGCGTATATTTTAATTCACCATTTGACAAAGAAGGGAAAGAAAGAGAAACAAAATTAATATCAGACAAATCGACTTCTTTGCACAAAATCGATTTGAGGCGCCACAGGTGAACTGTAAGGAGGGGCACTTGATTAGCACGACATTCTCCCAGACCGTAACGTCTCATGGCGGGCTTCCGTCCTTTTGGAATGGTATTGGTATCCGATAAATCGAAGGTCACAAATTCGAAATCATTTAACAGATGGTGCGCTTACATCATGTGCTGGTACTTGAATAGATATATCAAAAGAATGAAAGTTGGTTTTCACAAATCAGGACCATTTATGTGCCTTTATGTAAGACCTCATTTTCCTTTAGATGTATTTTTCCCATTTCCCCACCTCGGAGAACTCCTTGACACTGTCGGAAATCCAAACAAGTGCTTCTTTGTATCTGCTAAACGAGCTAGTCGGTCGGCTCCAGATGAGGATGCCGCTTAAAATAAACATAACAATCTTTGCTATGACAAATGTTTGGATGAATGTGACCCCTAAATCACGAAATTAGGCATTTGCGGGAAACCCGAAACTTAGAGAATAGAATGAACATCTCATGCCATGTAACGCGCTGAACTCAGACTCGAAAGACAAATGTTCTGATCCTAGTACCACTAAGCTATCCGGATTTACCATTATCCTTTTAAATGCCACATTAAGTTCATTGGCTTGAGTTTCTTCAGGATGTTTGTAGTACTTTACAATTCACGTAACTGCTTCGGCTATGATGATGCATACTTATAAGCAATCTGCCTATAGTATACGTATTAAGAGGAAAAATAAGGGGAAACAGTGTTACATGTAAAATTATTTGATGTGCAAAGGGAATAAGAAATACGTGCACGTTCTAGAATCCAGAAAACCACACTTACAGTGAATAGTGATTGAAGAACAGGAATCAGATGGATCTGTTGAACACTCCCAGTGTCCTTGACGATACTACAACACAGGATGAGTCTTGGAAAGAGCTGATTCACATTTATCTCTCACGGGTTTCTTGTAATATTGGAAGTATTACTGCCGGTGTTATATATGGGACGGACCAGTAAGCGAAAGAGGTTTCGAAAGTACTCGTATAAGCGCCGAAATAAGATAACTGAAAAGAACGATTTTCCATGAGAAGACTGGAAAGAAAGAAAAATCTCAACGCATAAAAAGTAGATAACAGTACGAGGCAATATAAGTCACTAGTTCCGTGGCAGTTTGAGCTACTAATGGAGTGTGCAAAGTGTGTAATAAGTACAATGTGAAATGGTTTAACTGTTTGTAACGCCGGAAATGTATCTCCACCTATTTCCATCTATTGTACTATAATTTTTTCCTTATTTTGTTACCTGAACATATAACATTTCTATGTCTTTGTATATTGTAATTGTTTTACTATTTGTGTATTTATGCAGTTATGTCAATGTATAATTGGTATGTTTTGTAAATATTATTTGTATTTTACGCTGGGTCTTGCCTAGGGAAAACTATGCTATCGAACGAATACATCGATAGGTCGTGTGGAGAACGAAAGTGTTTAGGATCTTTGGTAGTGTTAACTCTGCCGCGTGGAGCGCGGGCAGACAGAGTCTGGCTGGGGAAGTGCAGTGGAGCAGGTGTGTTGTGTGACGCTCCCGCGAGTTGCCGCGCTTTCGCGGTTTGACAGCATGTAATTGCGCTCGACTTGCTATGATAGTTTCTGACACGGTGTCGCGGACGGGAAGCATTAGCTGGCGCACATCAAGAGTCCGTTTCGCCTGGTGACCGTGTCGAGAAGGAGGCGCGCCAACATCCAGCCTCTGCAACAGCGACGGCCGACAATGAGTGACTGTCGCCACCTCCTCGATCGACGGCTTCAAACCTTCAATCAACCAACAAGGAAGACTGGAAGCACGTAAAGTTTTAGAACTGTATGGCAGACCTCAGCTTTTCAAACTGTTCAAATCACAAAATTACAGCAACGTAGCATGAACCCTTGTTGCTCATTGTCCCAATTGCATTACCAAGCAGGGTCCCTTCCTTTTCCGGAATGAACCCGAGTGTCGTTGAAATTCAAACGCCAGCATTAAAGCAGTATTATTCTATTTCACTGCTTTAATTTCAAAGTTCAGGTAAAGTATTCATAGCTGGCTACAATATTTAGATTACACAAGCACAAATTATGAGTGCGAGTTTTGTTACCATATTTTAGCTTACCTGTGACTGCAGCTCAGCTTGGTACGTTCTAAATTTTACTATTGTTAATTGTTCAGAATCATTTAATTCAAGTTCAAAGTTAAATCTCTTATTTCTAAATTGCGTAGATTCAAGTAGCTTTTGAAATGATTGTTGAGGTAGTCCAAGACTAACCGTATTTTACTGAACTTCTATGTGCTTCAGAAACAAAGCTCACTATTAACTTCAATCACTAAATTAACTATCGATTTTCCGGTTTTATTAATTCTTTTGCTAAATTAAGTCAGAGTGTAGCGAAATTTATTACTTCTGGCAAACTTTCAGTTTTCACACTACACGTGTCAACCTTCAGTTGCCACGCTTCTAGTACCTTTCTTTTTCAGTTACTACAGTAATTGTCCATAGGACTTGCGACCGTCATTTCCCCCAAATCTCAAATATCTAATTACCGCTAGTTAATTGTTAACGTAACGGCCGCACATTTACCTTCTTTATTAACTTTACCCCTTTTCAAAATTAATTTCCACCAGTTTCATTTGCATTTTTCCTTTCATTTAGATGTAACCCTTTCCTCCCTCTGTACCGACAGATTAACTTCGGTGAGAATTGCTTTTCCCAAATTTCCATTAGGTACACGAGGTTTAATTTTTCACTGTCATTAAGGTCGATAAGTGAGGTGGAGGTTACCCGTGGCGACCTGGTGACAGGACGATATTCGGATTTGAGGTTGTTCTGGACACGAATTTGCATTGTGCAAATCTCGTAACAAAGTACTGGTTACGAAATGGTCGATACGTCGGCGAGAATATTAGTGAGAGGAATCCTAATTAGATTTGAGATTTGGCATTTATATTGAAAATTATTGAAATGAGTGAAGGCAACAATTACCAAAATTTGGTAGACTTGGATACGGAACAGTCGGTCGAACAGTGGGAAACGCGCACCGCGGTACCCATTGTTCAGGGGCAGGCGGCTAACATGAAGACGCGACCGCCGAAACGCAACAAAGAGCAGAAATGGAATTCCGAACTTTAGAAAATGTTTCTGTATCGGAAGTGAAAATCAAATGTGAATCCCTTGATGACGAATACGGGGGGACAATTAAAGAGGAAGCCGCTACGGAAGGAAAACCGTTAGTTTCCGGGAATTTAACTGATTTATTGAATGCTTTGATTAACGAAATCACGAGTCAGTCTGAAAACATTGAACGGAAGCTAGACAATCAGAAAAAAGCTATTAATGTTGTTAACAACAATGTTGGAGTTGTTAACACAAAAGTTGATAAAATCAAAGAAGATATTGTTGTGATTAATACCGAAATCGGTAATCTTAAACAGGAAATGATAAACGTTCTGGCGGAAATTGCGCGCATAAATTCTCGTTTTAATTTCGAAATTAGCAGAATCGAGAAAAGTGTAGGAGAATCAGTTGCTCCGATCATCGAGAATAAGGTGACAGAACAAATTTAGTTAGTGAAAAAAGAGGATCAAAAGAAGATGGAAACTGTAAAGGCTTTAGTATCCGAAGTAGATACCAAAGTGACGAAGCATGCTAATACCTGCGAAGAAAAAAGAAGGGAAGTAGAAACGCTTGCGACAACCACTTGCAAAGTAATTACGAGAGTGTCGGAATTAGAAAAGAGCTATGTGCCAATCTGTGCACATAATTCGGAATTGTTGACGAAAGAGGAGCGGTTCGACCCCTTGAAAAAAGGCGGTATACACGCGACGGATTTAATTAAAAATTGTGAAAGAGTTTTACCCAGATCATGGACTAATGAGAGAAAAATTAATGCGGTTATTGATGTGTTGGCTGGTGATGCCAAGCGTTGGGGCTTAAACCTCAACATTACGAACCTGACTTTTGACGAGTTTAAAAATTTGTTTCTGGCTGAATACTGGTCAGAGCAAAAACAGCAAAGTGTCTGGCGCGAATTGGTCGTATCGAGCCCTTTCGATGCGAATTCGCGCGGCTCGATGAAGGAGTTTTGTGAGGGCTGGATCCACAAGTTGGAATATTTGCGTGATCGCCGCACGGAATCCGAAATAGTCTGGGAACTCTGCAAGAAGCTTCCAGATGATACAAAACGCTACATAGGAAGCAATTACAGGACAATCAATGATTTCCTGGAAAGAGTTGAGGACGAGGACAATTGGCGCAATAATCGCGATAGTGGTAGAGGCCGTGGTAACAACAATGGGTACCACAGCAACCACAACAACGATAACCATGGGAATAATGCATACCGCAACCATGGCAGCAATAACAATAATGGTTCGGACCGTAATAACAATCGGTACAATGCAAATAATAACAGGAATGACGGAAACCAGTATCATACTAACGTGATACGGGCTTCACAGGATAGTAGTAACGCCAGAGGGTGCGATAAGCCGCCTCAGCAGCATCCGGGGAGCGTATCTGCTGGGACGAGACAGGGAAACCATTAGCCGCGCTGGTGAGGGGCCGACCGGGCGTGGAGAAATTTTGGAGGCCCAGTAACAGGAGAAAACCCAGGTGTCGTCGTTATGAAAATTCCGTATGGAATATTCAACGGCGGGAGAGTGTGCCAGTGTTAGGAGAAAGGAGTGTGCCCACAAGTAGTAGATCAGCTGTAGACACGGCGGTAGAAAATACATTCACTGTCAGTGAGAACAATTTAAGTAGTGTTCCGGAAAACGATTATAAAGTGGCAGCTGTAACACCCACAGCGGAAATGAAGATTGAGTTTAAGAATGATTCGCAATTGTTGAGAGGAGATTAGATGTCGGATAACACGTCCCTCATTGAGCGAGGGGATGCAGAGAGGGATGAGGTCTGGTTAAGGCAGTTCGGTCGTTTATACGACGAATTAAGAGATTATAGTGGCCTGTACGGGAGAAGTGTTTATGGGGAGCGCGGGCAGGATTTGCCGCGTCTCATCCCACAGGAAGATAGTATTTGTGAAGTGATAGAAAGTTCTGGCCCCAACCGGCAGACTTTACTAGAAATAGTTGATGTTAATGGGGAGCACGAGCAAGATTCGTCGTGTTTCGTCCCGCAAGAGTTGGATGTTGAAATAGTAACGGAAAGTTCTGGTCCTGACCGGCAGACTTTACCGAAAATTATACTGGTAGAAGTAGCCGACCCATCCGACGCAAAACTCCGGTTAAAACATTGCGAAAGTATTAAGGAGAAAGAGTACGAGAATTTTAGTGATAGCCGGACACGATTGATAGAAAAGCACGCAGATTACAGCGTGTATGTGGTTAGAGCTGACGTTATACGGTCAGACGGTAGCAGTGTGGGTTGCGCAGATCCAGAGGAAGTAATTGCAGATACTACTGGGCACATTCCTCCAGGCAGATTGGCAGATGAGATCAATCTGACCAAAGTGGAATCAACGAAGGTGACAATTAGTGAATTGATAGCAAAGCAACACTCACTAGTTGACGAGTTACAGGAAAAGGTTTCGGTATTGGAGGCGAGGCTACAGACTAAGCCTCAGGACAAACGTGTTGAAATTAAAACTGTATGTGAACAGAAGCTGAAAAGGCCGCCAGATAAGCCGGATTTAGGATCAAAGCCGGATGGTTTTTTCTGGAATGACCTGGATATAGACGAGGATTTACTGTGGGAAAATAAAGAAACAGTCGAGGACAAGTGTAGACAGATAGTAGTGTCTGTTAATATGCACGACTTATAACTAAACGTGTTGATTGACACCGGTGCAGAATTGAGTGCTGCATCTGGGAAAATATTTGAGTTACTGAAAGACAGACCCGGCATCGTAGTTATGCCAGTAACAGGAGTGAAAATTATCTGTGCTACTGGGAAGGCCAGTAAACCGGTCACAAAACAGATTTTTTGTCAACTTCGAGATATGTGGGGCACGATTTGAACAAGAGTTTGTCGTCGTGCCAGACTTAACTACGGAAGTAATTATCGGGTTAGATTTGCTATTAAAGTACCGTGCAGTGGTTAATTGCGAAAGCAAAATTTGACATGTACGTCACAAGATAAAACAATAGTAGTTAGTTTTGACGAGGCAGGAGATGGTGTGCATAGGCAATACCAGCCTATACACATTGTTAACTGGCCGGATGCCATTGGCGTAGGTATGAATTTGAAGTACTGTAACGTGAGGAATCTCGGAATTGACAATGGTGTAGAAAGTGAATTGGAAGCTATTGTAGGCGGTGTGTCAGACGTAACACACGAACAAAGACGAGGCCTGTATGAAGTAATAATGAGGAATAAGAGTGTGTTTCCAGACAAACCGAGTATTGGTGTAAAAAAAGATCGTTTGCCAGAAATAATGAAGCTAAAAACCGATGGTCGCATACGTCGTCATGACGCTAAAGTGCGTTTTGCTAAGTTTGCAATCGGAGACTTAGTACTTGTAAAAGCTCATGAGGAATCGAGCGAGATAGACAATGAAATCTCTAAATTTAAGTTTGTGTATAATGGACCATATAAAGTCATTGGTATACCTCACACAAATGCTTATTGCTTAGAGTATACAAGCTCTGGAAAACTATTAGGTATACGGAACATTGTAGACCTGAAATTGTACCAACCAAGGATTGATTAATACCACAGAAAGGGTAATTTGTACAGTATGTAAATATAGAGTGTAAGATTTAAGGATGTGCCACGTTGCGATGCTTTTGCCTGACCCAGAGGACATTAAAGAAGTTGTAATTAATAAGTAATTAATTTGTACTAAACGATTTAACAGAGAGTGATTATTTATCAATTTAAAAATCCAAGCTGCTAGTTTAAGTTTTCAGCTGAGTCACAGTAGATTAAGGAATGTAAATATGATTTTGTAACTGGCTGTAAGATTTCATAAACATGTGATTTACTTGTCATTGCCGAAGTACTTAGACGCTGTTTTAAGTTTCAGGTTAGTACATGCGTGTGATGATGGACAGTGTTGAGTAATCCACTGCGATAGTGTTAATGGACTCCTTGAGATTACTCGGGAGTGAGTTTTTCCCAAAGAATTCAGTGAAGCGGACGTTCTGGAAATGCCGTTAGACAGGCGAGTGAGATCAAGCGTGCCGCACAGGCTGGCGCAACAATATTGGCGAGGCGGAGCCGCTGTCGGCTCTTATGCCGCTCTCGGCATTCTTTGTACTTGCGGGGTTGTTTTTCTTCCTGAACAGCTGATGTGGACGAATTCTGCTGTCAATATTTGTTTTTTTTTTTTCGATCTGCTGAACATTATTTTCTTGTTTGGCGTTAAGTGGACTCTCATGACGAGAATATTAATTTTGAAAAGGTTATATAAAAATGTGTATTCTGTGTGATTAATAATTAATTTGCGTATTTTGATCTACCTGTTTTTATGACCATGTACTCTGATTGATTTTGTAAATAGTATTCCATTTCTTGATAGTGTTACGAATTTTAATGATTTTGGAATAGCTAAACCATTTTCTATGTTTTCTATGAATTTTAATATGTTGTCAACCTGTTTTATTTCGTGCAAGATGACAGAGTGGAATAAGATTAGGAGTGCCTCAACTCAATTATTATGGTCTAAAAATTGATTTATGGTTAATGAGACGAATGCTAAAATTTGTTGATGTTTTGAGCATATGCATTTCCGCTGTTTCTTTTTTGGGACATTTTCTGAGTCTGTTTAGGTTACACGAACATACTAAGACAATGTGGGGCACGTGTAACGCCGGAAATGCATATCCTCCTATTTCCATCTATTGCACTGCACATATCTTTCCTTATTTTGTTACCTGAAGATATAACATTTCTGTGTCTTTGTATATTGTAATTGTTTTACTATTTGTATATATATGCATTTATGTCGATTTATAATTGGTTTGTTTTGTGAATATTATTTGTATTTATACGCTGGGTCTGGCCTAGGGAAAACTATGCTATCGAACGAATACATCGATAGGTCGTGTGGAGAACCAAAGTGTTTAGGATCTTTGGTGGTGGTAACTCTGTCGCGTAGAGCGCGGGCAGAGCAGGGAGAGTCTGGCTGGGGTGGTGCAGTAGAGCAGGTGTGTTGTGTGACGCTCCCGCGAGTTGCCGCGCTTTCGCGGTTTGGCAGCATGTAATTGCGCTCGACTTGCTATGATAGTTTCTGACACGGTGTCGCGGACGGGAAGCATTAGCTGGCGCACATCAACAGCCCGTTTCGCCTGGTGACCGTGTCGAGAAGGAGGCGCGCCAACATCCAGCCTCTGCAACAGCGACGGCCGACAATGAGTGACTGTCGCCACCTCCTCGATCGACGGCTACAAACCTTCAATCAACCAACAAGGAAGACTGGAAGCACGTAAAATTTTAGAACTGTATGGCAGACCTCAGCTTTTCAAACTGTTCAAATCACAAAATTACAGCAACGTAGCATGAACCCTTGTTGCTCATTGTCCCAATTGCATTACCAAGCAGGGTCCCTTCCTTTTCCGGAATGAACCCGAGTGTCGTTGAAATTCAAACGCCAGCATTAAAGCAGTATTATTCTATTTCACTGCTTTAATTTCAAAGTTCAGGTAAAGTATTCATAGCTGGCTACAATATTTAGATTACACAAGCGCAAATTATGAGTGCGAGTTTTGTTACCATATTTTAGCTTACCTGTGACTGCAGCTCAGCTTGGTACGTTCTAAATTTTACTATTGTTAATTGTTCAGAATCATTTAATTCAAGTTCAAAGTTAAATCTCTTATTTCTAAATTGCGTAGATTCAAGTAGTTTTTGAAATGATTGTTGAGGTAGTCCAAGACTAACCGTATTTTACTGAATTTCTATGTGCTTCAGAAACAAAGCTCACTATTAACTTCAGTCACTAAATTAACTTTCGATTTTCCGGTTTTATTAATTCTTTTGCTAAATTAAGTCAGAGTGTAGCGAAATTTATTACTTCTGACAGACTTTCAGTTCTCACACTACACGTGTCAACCTTCAGTTGCCAAGCTTCTAGTGCTAATTATATGTGTAATAACCTTTCTTTTTCAGTTACTATAGTAATCGTCCATAGGACTGGTGACCGTCATTTCCCCCAAATCTCAAATATCTAATTACCGCTAGTTAATTGTTAACGTAACGGCCGCACATTTACTTTCTTTATTAACTTTACAGGGAGCGAAAGGATATTTACAATTTGTACAGAAACCAGATGGCAGTTATAAGAGTCGAGGGGCATGAAAGGGAAGCAGTGGTTGGGAAAGGAGTGAGACAGGGTTGTAGCCTCTCCCCGATGTTATTCAATCTGTATATTGAGCAAGCAGTAAAGGAAACGAAAGAAAAATTCGGAGTAGGTATTAAAATTCATGGAGAAGAAGTAAAAACTATGAGGTTTGCCGATGACATTGTAATTCTGTCAGAGACAGCAAAGGACTTGGAAGAGCAGTTGAACGGAATGGACAGTGTCTTGAAAAAAGGATATAAGATGAACATCAACAAAAGTAAAACGAGGATAATGGAATGTATTCAAATTAAATCAGGTGATGCTGAGGGAATTAGATTAGGAAATGAGACACTTAAAGTAGTAAAGGGGTATTGCTATTTAGGGAGTAAAATAACTGATGATGGTCGAAGTAGAGAGGATATAAAATGTAGACTGGCAATGGCAAGGAAATCGTTTCTGAAGAAGAGAAACTTGTTAACATCGGGTATAGATTTAAGTGTCAGGAAGTCGTTTCTGAAAGTATTTGTATGGAGTGTAGCCATGTATGGAAGTTAAACATGGACGATAACTAGTTTGGACAAGAAGAGAATAGAAGCTTTCGAAATGTGGTGCTACAGAAGAATGCCGAAGATAAGGTGGGTAGATCACGTAACTAATGAGGAGGTGTTGAATAGGATTGGGGAGAAGAGAAGTTTGTGGCACAACTTGACTAGAAGAAGGGATCGGTTGATAGGACATGTTTTGAGGCATCAAGGGATCACAAATTTAGCATTGGAGTGCAGTGTGGAGGATAAAAATCGTAGAGGTGGACCAAGAGATGAATACACTAAGCAGATTCAGAAGGATGTAGGCTGCAGTAGGTACAGGGAGATGAAGAAAATTGAACAGGATAGAGTAGCATGGAGAGCTGCATCAAACCAGTCTCAGGACTGAAGACCACAACAACAATTAACTTTACCCCTTTTCAAAATTAATTTCCACCAGTTTCATTTGCATTTTTCCTTTCATTTAGATGTAACCCTTTCCTCCCTCTTTACCGACAGATTAACTTCGGTGACGATTGCTTTTCTCAAATTGCCATTAGGTACACGCGGTTTAATTTTTCACTGTCATTAAGGTCGATAAGTGAGGGGGAGGTTACTTGTTTACAGCGGTAGTGGTCACTGTGCCATGTCTACCATCTGTGATTACTTCCAATATGCTTGTGTGTTTAGATCTCCAATTATTCGACGCATAATATAATTAATATAAGCTCACGGTGAAGAACATTTAGGTCGAAAACAGGTCGAAAACATTTAACAGCATCTCATTAAGCAAAAGACTTGTGAAATACATTGTAAAGGGATCACGGTTAGGTACTGCTTGCATGCATCTTTTTGTGTCAACGTAAGAGTGGAGAATACACTGAAGTGGAGGGAGTCAAGGAGGAGCAATCAGACCGTTTGTTGTTGTGTACAGTTGTCCAGCGGGTGAAGTTGTTACATGTCCAACTAGTGGGACTGTTAGTTTGGTTGTCTGCTAACGCAGTGGATTCGGTCATGATGGCTGATCAGGAGTTACTATTATTAATAGAGACATCCTAATTTCACGTGATATGAAGTCCAGGACTGATCAATCAAGCGCAATGTACAGCGTATGTCTATGGGAAAATGAAATGGTTGTTCGTTCCATCATCCATGCGATTTCCAAGTTTGTCTGGCTGAGCATCTTCTGGGCACGAAGGACATGCACCGGAAATGGGAGTGCACACATTATTATATCCGAGCAGATTTGGAGGCTGGTGTTGAGTTGTTATCATCCATACATCTCCTTCTGAACTGTCTGACACCACACAGCGGCTTTTGATGCTCGTTGTGCTATTTTAGTTCCTTTCTTCGGTGTCGAGATCCAGCGGCATTTGAGAAGACTGATCTTTCTCCCCGCTGTGAGAGTGATATTTGTGACTGGTTCGGTTACTGCGCGTGTTTGTGTGTTGCTGCTTCTATATCTGACTCTGTTCAGGCGCCTGTTGTTGTTGTTCCCTATTCCTGTGTCTGGCCAGGCAATTTGAGGAGCATGTCAGTTGTATGAAATCATAATAGCTTCCATTTGGGAGTTGTCATAGAGTTGTGGTTTGAATGTGTGTTTTAAATTATTGAAGTCTTAGACTGCATGGGGCTATTAATTTTTGATATTCAGTGCATTATCATTCGTGAGTGCAAAAATATTTATTGTTGTCTATTTCATTATGCTCTATATCGCCAAGTCGCTTTCTTCAGTAATTTGGACCCCGCAATCGCATGTGTCTTACGGGGGCAAATCTTGTTGAATGTAGTTTGTTTGGCTATAGTTCCTTGCCAGCCTTGTGTTTAACGTTGGTGAGGTTCACCAGCCAACCCATGTTCGTGTCTTCCTTGCACCTAAGTTTTGTGTCCCGTACGACGGTTAACTATTTACCTTTTGCGACTCATGCTGTGATTTGAAGCTAAATTTCATTTGGCCGCTGAACTTCTTTACCATCAGTTGTAAGTGGGGCTGCTTGTCTTGGCCAGTTACCTTAGCATCTTTAGCGGCTAATTACAACTCTGTTATCTATGCTAACGTGTGTAATCTGATGACTTTAAGTTTTTATTCGTTTTACTTAAAAGTTACAGGTCTTTTCATCAGGCTGATCATTCTATGTTTGTGAATTGGGGAGTGTACTCACTGGCTGTTTAGAAAAGGAGGAGTGTGCTGAGCAGCGTATTTGGCCTGACCTAAGTAATTTCGGGGTCCCGAACATTAATTGAACTCTTTTTAGGTAAACCTGAATTACTTCTTGTATTTTAGTCAAACACATTTTAAACAAGTTCATGCCTGCCTGTTCTGCAGGCTGTTTTCGGATCGTGTTATACTTTTTATATAACACTGTTATTTAGGACAGTCTTGAATTATGTACTTAATCTTCTACTCTTTTAACAATGGGGAAGACTCTCTAAAGAGATTGTTCGATCGATTATCAGAAACTGTTCCTAAATTGGTTATCTAATTGTATAGCTTTGTTTTAATATGTTGTGGTATTGTTAACGCGATTAGTGAAATTACTTTTCATGACGAGTGTTAGTAAAAATCTTGATATGAGTGATGTTCAGTCCTGATTTCACCCGGTTCTTGTCCCCCAGGCAATATTACGCCAGTACTGCGTACCAGCAATTATGCGTGCTTCCTAACACAGATGACGTGGTTCGGCATGAACTGACTTGCAAAAAAATGGTTCAAATGGCTCTGAGCACTATGGGACTTAACATCTGTGGTCATCAGTCCCCTAGAACTTAGAACTACTTAAACCAAAGTAACCTAAGGACATCACACACATCCATGCCCGAGGCATGATTGGAACCTGCGACCGTAGCAGTCTCGCGGTTCCGGACTAAGCACCTAGAACCGCTAGACCGCCGCGGCCGGCAACTGACTTGCATTACGTTTTTGATACTTTGTAACTGATTGTGTTTTGTGATTTGTAATACAGAATAAAGAACGCTGATCGTGAATTTTTATGCTCATTATAGTTGAGGAAAATATCAAGGAGTCCAATTCCACCTCCTACCGTCATTAATAAATTATGACATTTCATAGAAAATTGATCCTGTAGGAGTTAGCATTAATGATATTTGTAATAGTGACAACAAATCTGAGAAATTAGTATTGGCAGACTGTAAGTAAGATTTTGTGACAGCCATGAATTATTACACTAGTGATCTGTATTTAATGTTTCGACTAACTACTATTCTCTAATGCTGAGTATGAAAGTTCGAACAGGAGTTGGCGTACGACCATAGTTTATTCCTACTACAGCACCTTGTAGCAGCATTGCAGGCTGTAACTAAATATGTATGAAAGTTCTTCACAGGTGACACCAGGAGACAAACCACCCCTGAAGGAACGTACGGCAAACTGTCAGCTGGGAGGAAATGCTGAGCAGGCCGAGGTGAACACGGAGGCGATAGCTAAAAGCGGGACTGGCAGAGCGCCCCAGTCTCCAGACGAAGCACAGTGACATCATGACAACAGACAGATATAGTCACAGACAGGACAATCACAACAGCATATACTCAGCCACTGATGCAACGAAAAAGAGATTCTGAAAGTTCACACGAGAAAACTAGCACACATGACGCGAGTTCTGCCCCCACCACAGCTGAGCAAACGGAAAGCGCCATCATGAACACTATGTCTTTTTAATCTCAGCTTCAGTTGTAGCTTTCCTGTGGTGCAGGGTAGAATGTTACTGTCGACCCTCTGCACGCTTTATCGCCTACAATCATTTATGGCATCGCAAGCCTCTCTGGAGAGACTCTCCCACTGTACGCCGCAGTACCAACTTCGAGTCATCAGTGATGGGGCACAGAGACCGCCATCATACCATTGGCCTACGGGAGGCTTAACCAGGAGGACTAGGATTGTACGCCATCGTGAGAGAAAGTAATTTTTGCTGTGTGCCCAGTCCCTGGAGTCGAAACTGATGCAGATCGAACTCTGCACGACGATGAGTACTGCAGGCCGGGCTGGACGACGAGTCTCGTGGGCGCACGTCCTCAATAAGAATACTTCGCAGATTAGTCTGCAGAGGCTGCTGTCCGCCGCCATCCATCGAAGACCATTCCAGATGCGATGTGTGAGGCCGGCAACGTGGTTTAATGACTGCCACACGAGTCTTCCATCCACCAATACTGCTGGTTGACTTGTTACTGTTGCTGCTAATTGGATCCACAGACCGCTGGCACAACTGAACTGCCATCATCTGGGGAATACAATCCTTTTTTTCTCATTAACAATTTTTTTCTTTTGGGGGGGGGGGACATCATCTTGATACTCTCGAGCATGAACAGATCCTCCGCATCGCAAATTGCTTGACAGAATCCTGACAAGTGTAGGGGTCGTGGACTGGATGACAGTATCTGGCCTCAGAACTGGTTGACACCATTACATCTGGAGTCAGCGAATGGCTAGCAGCAGTACATGAGTCGACGCTTGGTGCCACACCCACATGCCTACAGCTGCAACAGCAGACAGTTTCTGAGCAGCTTCGCTGTAAGATCAACAACTATGAGCTGCAGTTCGCTGCGATGCAGTCTAGTGAGGTAAATTAGAAGTGACGTTTGTTAGACCGCAAGAAACTTCCGATTTGTCTTTGTTGTGCGGGAATGGTAAGAAAGTTTACCTGCAGGCAGTAAGATGCCACTTTTGTAATTTATTTGAGCTTGACTTGCCATGTCCTCAAGCTACTCCTGCTACGTGCAGTAGGTCTACGTGTCAAAGGTTTCCCCACGAGGCACATTAGTGTACCGAGTGCCGTTAGATCATGATATGGGGCAAAGATAAGGTGCAGTTGGTTCTTATTTATGTATTTGATGTAATGTTTCTGTATTTTGCCTGTATAACGGCTGCTGGGCGTTGCCAGAGGGATAAGCAGCGACTCTGAGAAAAGTGATGGAACCCCTGAAGAGGCATTAGCTGCGTTGTTGGAGACTACAGACGTAGTGTAGCAGGACAACGAGGCATTGCGTAAAAGAGTAGAGGAATGGGAAGGTGCTGGTGGACAAGTACATTCTGATTAGAGGGATACAAAAACTATATTGAGGGTACGCATCTCTTTCATTTATCCCCCACCAGTTAAAGTTTTAGGGCCATTTTTGGGAGAAACAGCTAAGGATGCGTTCGCTTTTCTTTATGAAGCGGAATCTGCCGCCGAATTGAGAAAATGGTTGGAGGAAACGGCCTTAAACATGGCTAAATTGTGATTAGCAGTCTACACGAAAATGTAGACCATAAGAGAGGCCTCGACGTGATGAGTTGGCCAACGTTCTCGTCCAGCACTATTGCAAGCAAAGTGGTGCAAGGTTTTTCAAAGAGAGACTCAGTGGACTGTCGAAGAAACACGGAGTATCAGAGGTTTCATTCTCCTATAGAATTAGGAAACTGAATGCACAAACAAGGGAGCTACCACCTTATATGCAGGTGGAGAGAATCATCATCAGTGAGGCAAGGAATCGGTCCATGGATGTGCATGTAAGGGGTCTGACTGAAGAATGAAAATTGTATACCTGCCTCCATTAGGCTTGTCGCATGAATGGACGAAATCAGCATTGCTATACAGATGTTCAATCTGTACATCGAGGAAGCAATGATGGAAATAAAAGAAAGGTGCAGGAGTGGAATTAAAATACAGGGTGAAAGGATATCAATGATACGATTCGCTGATGACATTGCTATCCTGAGTGAAAGTGAAAAAGAATTAAATGATCTGCTGAACGGAATGAACAGTCTAATGAATACACAGTATGGTTTGAGAGTAAATCGGAGAAAGACGAAGGTAATGAGAAGTAGTAGAAATGAGAACAGCGAGAAACTTAACGTCAGGATTGATGGTCACGAAGTCAATGAAGTTAAGGAATTCTGCGACCTAGTCAGTAAAATAACCAATGACGGACGGAGCAAGGAGGACATCAAAAGCAGACTCGCTATGGCAAAAAAGGCATTTCTGGCCAAGAGAAGTCTACTAATATCAAATAACGGCCTTAATTTGAGGAAGAAATTTCTGAGGATGTACGTCTGGAGTACAGCATTGTATGGTAGTGAAACATGGACTGTGGGAAAACCGAAACAGAAGAGAATCGAAGCATTTGAGATGTGGTGCTATAGACGAATGTTGAAAATTAGGTGGACTGATAAGGTAAGGAATGAGGAGGTTCTACGCAGAATCGGAGAGGAAAGCAATACGTGGAAAACATAAGGAGAAGGGACAGGATGATAGGACGTCTGCTAAGACATGAGGGAATGACTTCCATGGTACTAGAGGGAGCTGTAGAGGGCAAAAACTGTAGAGGAAGACAGAGATTGGAATACGTCAAGCCAATAATTGAGGACGTAGGTTGCAAGTGCTACTCTGAGATGAAGAGGTTAGCACAGGAAAGGAATTCGTGGCGGGCCGCATCAAACCAGTCAGTAGACTGATGACCGAAAAAAAATACGGATGTAAGGCGATGGCAGTTTTCTCTTCTCCGAAGTGTTATAGGTGTGGGTGTTTGGGCCACATCTGGGAACAAGGTCATCAGTCTGAATGTTATGTATGTGCGGATGAGGGTCGCAAGGCGCATGATTCCCGAAAGAGAATATGGGACAAGCAAGATCCAAATAATCAGTTATTAAACGGGAACTGGGAGTATCCTCATCCATCGGACGGCATTCCCAGAAGAACATGAGACCACAAAAATGCATGCAGTTTGCTAGGCAAAGTGTACGGGAAGGAACGTGAATTTCCAGTGGACACAGGGGCTCTGTTTCCTAGGAAGAAACAGATCGAGGTCTCAAAAGTATAGGCTGCATTAAGTGGGTGATAATGGCGTGAGGTGATTGGAGACAAAGCAGTTCAGTTTTAAAGTGGGAACTAAGTGTTTTCAGCAGCATGTGGAAGTGTTACCACATGTTGACGAAGGATACTGTGCGTTCCTGGACCTCGAATTTCGTGTTAAACATCATTGAAAAATTACATATGTCAGCAGAAATTAAACTGGGGGAGGGTGCGAGGGTGGGGTGGAAAGAATTGTTTCCCCTAGAGGCAACAGCTGGAAGTGTTAAGATGCCACAAGGTTCACCAGTCATAAATGTGGCACCAAATAAGCTGCAGACAAAAGCACTAGAGATCATTTCTCATGTTAGAATACTGCAAGATACAGGGAAGTTGATCTGGTTTAGCAAAGGGAATGACCTTCCCAAGGATTCATTATTTTTTATATAGCCAACGGAAACTAACAACGGATTAAGTAAGTTCTAATGTTCTTACGTGTAAGTGTAGCACACGTGAATGAAGATTTCATGTTTTCAGTCAGTCCCGACAATTTCGGCATGGACAAAGTGAGTGTTCCAACGGGTATGTTGATTGTCAGTTTCGATGTTGTAGAAGAAGATGACATACATAGACCAAGGGAGGATCTCTGCTGCAAACAAACCATAAAACACACTTGCATTATGTGAAAACATATACAAGGGATGTAAAGGATACTGATAGAAAAATTTTCATAGCAGTTCACGGGTTTATTTAATAAGAGTGTTCCATTACCAGCAATGGCAGTCGCGCCGCCTGAAAGTCGCTTGCCCAGTGTCGGCGGGTAAATACAACACTGCAGTGCCTGTGTTATTGCTAATTGCGAGGCAAAGTACCTTCGGGTGTGCATGCTGAACTCTGCATCATAATTCTGAATAACAATAATACTGCAGTATGCTAATTATTCGCCGACACTGGGGAGGCGCAAGTAAAATCTCTCCCCTGTAGCCGGCCGCGGTGGCCGAGCGGTTCTAGGCGCTTCAGTCCGGAACCGCACTGCTGCTACGGTCGCAGGTTCGAATCCTGCCTCGGACATGGATGTGTGTGATGTCATTAGGTTAGTTAGGTTTAAGTAACTGTTCTAGGGGACTGATGACCTCAGATGTTAAGTCCCACAGTGCCCAGAGCCATTTGAACCATTTTTTTCCTCCCCTGTACGTGAATATACGTAATGGATGTACGAGTACAGCTTGTAAACAGAAGGTTGACGACATATGGAGGTTTCGGTCTATCTGAGTCGTGCTCGCATGGCCAAATTGTACGGCGACCATAAAACATCAGTTCTAATGTGCTCACGTCAACGTCATGGTACAAGACAGTTTACAATATAGGTAGAACCAATGAAATGCTGTACGCAATCGGGCTCTATGAAACTAATTCATGCCAACAATGCCATGTAGTTGACACAATAGTTCACAGATACACTTGCAGCGGTCACATGAATAGTTGGAAATGGATACGAGAGCAATCAGCTCTGATTACAAGGACATCCCCTGTGAGTATATCGCTGTCATTGATACACGGGCCTGAAGCACGCAATTTCCCAAAGGCAAAAAGTAACACTGTGCACTGGTTGCTGGGAAAGTTTGTTAAGTACGTCAGTAATAAAGTATGATCCGACAACACCATGGAGTTCAAGGTACTCATGCTGTGTTAATACCACAAAATTAGGAGGTATTCGAAAAAATATAAAAAGTTCGGTAAGATGTTAAAAATTATATTTGAAAGAATGGGCATTGGTAAATATAAAAGAAGAAGACTGTGTTGACAGTGATGTGTTGTAGTTACCTTAAGGCTATTATTTAAATTTTTATTGTAAATTTTCGGTGTGTGCTTTTTCTACTTCAGAAAGTAGTTTTTGAAATTTTATAAGCTAATGAACAGAACTTATGTGACATTTAGATTGTGTGTCTAATAGTGTCAAAACACCAAAATTTGCATTATTAGTTTATAATATAAATATGAAAATTGTAAATTTTTATGGAAATGTCTTTATCGATTGTTTAAAACTATAAGATGTATCTGATATAATGTAACATTCAATGGCTGGCAAGTTGCCCTTTTCATTCTAGCACTGTGATGTGTAAGTCAGTTTTACAGTGAAAGATCTATTATATAGGTCTGATCACTTCAGATAATTAACATTCCATTAATGTCCAGAAAGTGTAGTTGGAAGGCTAGTCAACATTATAACGTCTCTTTTCCGACATTCTCAAGTATTTAAGAGATTATCTAATATGATTATTAAATTGTTTTTATGTGTGATGGACATAAATCTTCTGTACTCTGTATACGTTTTCGTAACTTCCATAGAATTGTGTGATATGCTAATAGCTAGTCTGACTGAGCCGAGAAGGTCCTTTAAAATGTCTGTCACGTAGACGATTTCCTTGTGTACATTAATATATTAAAAATTATGTCGAAAACTTGCTGATATCTTTCATAAAATGCTATTTATGCTTCTGTAAAGATTGGAGCACATGAAATTCAAAGTGCAGATTTTTATTTATTCATATTGGAAGAAGTTTGAATGTCTTTAAAAAACTTTTCTTGATGTTCAAATTAATTCTTTCTGGTAATTTAGTCAGTAACGCAATCTTCTGTTGTATTTCTTTAACGTCAGCATAATTGCTATGATCAACTGTTTTTGTTTACATCATTTCATGCATAACATGTGTGCATGGGTAGTACATGTACTTTGAATGTATTTGGAATGTGTAACATTGTTCCTTAAGTAAATCTTTAAAAAAGAAACTCGTGATAAGCGGGAAATCCGGTTTCGAGTTCCGGTCCGACACACATTTTTACCGTTCTTATTCCATTATACACCTGACGGCTGTTCATATTCGCAGGTGCGAATACTTTGAAGTACTTTTTGTAACAGGTGGCTTCGCTGGAAGAAGGGGGGGGGGAGAATCTGTTATTGTGTATTGCTTCTTACATTCTTTCGTATCATTGGTGTTCATCATCGAATGAGATGTGGACTGTAGTTTTCCTCCTGCTTGGTGCAGGCTCTGTGGGCTCAGTTAGTCTCTAGTAGCGCTCGCTGTTGGAGTCTGAGGACTGGCAGCCAGAATGGGGAAACATGTATCCAACCTCTCTGTTTATGTCGTTAGGGAGCTTTATTATTTGTATGGTTTCTTCGATTGTGCGTTTCGTCAAAGCAGGCTGTTTGACGAGTACGCAGGTCTCGATAAATTTGATTTCTTCGTCTCGCTGTAGCCGTTGTTACGCCACTGCAGACTTGCTGTGCTGTTCACATATGCGAGATGCTATTACCTCCAGATTTCCACGATGTAAACTTTTCCACACTGACATTCTCTCTGTACAACATCTATCTTGTCTTTCGTGATGCTTATCACAGCCTGGGTCTTGCGACTGCTGTACAAAGTGGAATGACAGCTGCAGAAATCTACACCGGCGAGGGAGGCAGGTCGATAGTAACGCACATACGGAAACACGATCGCTGCATTCGTCTGGGGCAGCCCAGAAAGTCTGCTGTGGCGAACACCGGCAAGCTTGCAGCAAAGAAATCAAATTTAACAAAACCTGAGTATAGCCCAAGCAGTCGGCTTTGACGAAACACAAGATGAGAGAAGCCATAGAAATAATAAAACGTTGACAGAGAGGATGCTTCTTCCACCCCAGTTGAAAGCCGCAAGTGCCCACAGACGTCACCAACAACACGTGACGCGAACGCTGCCGGCGAGTAAGTACCGCCGCGCTGCATGTGTCCAACAACAGGAAAACAGAAGCTGACGCCTCATTCGTCGACGAGCACCAATCATGGCACATAATACAAGAAGCAATAGACAACAGCAGATCCCCACTCCCGCCATCGTAGCAACCTAATTAAGTTTCCGCTCCCTCCACCTCAAGTGACCAATCATAACATCGACCTATTCACAAATGTGACTTAATGTCATACGCAAGAGCAGCACTGACAAAATCTAAGAGACTACACACAATTACAGCACGCCAATGGACATGAAATTTTGTAAGAAAATTTTATATTGAACCAGAGATGGTCAAATGTAGTATCGATGGCGTAGTAGCATCGCTGCTCAACAACGATCGCTGGTTCAAGGTGTTGAGGGTAACGTGTTAAGAGTATCTTTAGATAGAGAGATGTATGGAGGACTCTCAAGTGTAAAGCCGTGTTGTATCTGACGTTTGCTGGATACATACATACTCGCTACGGGCAGTAATGATTTTTTCATCTGCAAGATACCATACTGGAAGTAAATAGGGTAAAGGAAGTTGTTTTGTTATCAATGCAATGCGCTTATTCATAGGTGATGATTGACATAATGTACCGCACTCACATCCAATGATTTTGTAAAGCTAATCGTTAATGTATAATCAATTTATTGTGTGTTAATTGTGAGCATTATTAATTTTCAAAGAGTCGAAATACAAGTTCTAAAGTTAGTGCCATATTGTTACTTACCGGAAGTTAGTATCAGTTCCCAGATCCATGTCGTTTTTGACTAACTGTCTTACTTAAGAAAGTATTACCTCAGTCATATTCCATTTAATTAAAATGTGTGCTAAGCAACAGCCTTGCACAATAGCTGCATCCTAACAGCACAATGTAAAATACTAACAGAGAGCAGTGCGAAGGGCGTTACCATTGCGCAGATAAAGGTGAGAAATTTTATTGTTTCAGGGGTAGCATTCATCAAGCACAGGGAAAATTATTTTCAAATTGATCAAGTGTTGTTTTAGTACTTACGCCAATTTAAAATGAATAGTGTTGCATCAGATTCAGTTTTTGTGTTACGTTAATTCATGCAGTTTTGGTTTGATTTAAAGTTATTGTATGTTTACGTTCTCGCAGTCAGAAAGGTTCAGTACAGCGGAAAGCGCATAAGCGACGAGATAGAATACACTTTAACATGCCATTCCCGTTAATTCATGCAGTTTTGTTTCGACTTAAAGTTAAGGTCAGTTTACGTTCTCGCAGTCAGAAAAGTTCAGGACAGGGAAAAGCGCATAAGCGACGACATAGAATACACGTTCACATACCATTCCCGTTAATTCAGTGTTGCAGGCTACTGGCAGTTACGTTACTTCAAACGTACATGTTTCAGACCTAGTAGAATGCCGCTGTAACCGTGGCCGCCGGCCTAAGTGGCCGAGCGGTTCTAGACGCTACAGTCTGGCACCGCGCGACCGCTACGGTCGCAGGTTCGAATCCTGCCTCGGGCATGGATGTGCGTGATGTCCTTAGGTTCGTTAGGTTTAAGTAGTTCTAAGTTCTAGGGGACTGATGACCTCGGATGTTAAGTCCCATAGTGCTCAGAGCCGTTTGAACCGTTTGAACCGTGGCCGAAATGTTGGTTTCATCAGTACAGTTTCTTACCTTATGGCGCGGTACGATAGTCGGAACAGTTTTATGTCAACTGACTCTGGCCTCGGAGGCCTATGCAACTATATTGGCGTTATTACTGTAAGCCCTGTGCAATTATATTTGCGTAACTATTGGTGCCCCACGGTTTTTCTCTTTTGCTAATACTTGCGATTTTGGAGGAACCGTGGAAAGACATTTAGTGCCATTATTGCCGATTATGGAGGAAACGTGGAAAAATATTTAGCGATTTTTATGGGTTCTCTTTGGGTTCAGTTACAATTTGTTGGAGATGAATCAGAATGGTCTTCAATGTTGAAAAGTTATTTGAAACAGATCATTACAGTAAATAAGTATTTTAACTAGTGAAAGCCGACGTCGAAATTTGTGACAGGTCTATTAACAAGTCAGAGAAGATATAGTTTTCGTTTTACTGCTCTGCAGAATGAAAGGTATGTAAGGTAAGTCTAAAAGTTTACTTAAAACGTTCTTCGGCCAGTGCGATTCAGATGAGTTTCACACAGGGCTCGAATACGACTATAGGAGAGCCGGAACGTAAAACATAGCGATAAACGGTTATATCAACGATGCAACTCGAATAGGCCCTTGACTTGCCTTTGATTCGTTACAAAGGATAAACTGCTTAGTTCCGAAATGGGGCAAGCGATAAGCACTTTGGCTAGAGCAATACCTGTGACGTCACTGCAGCTATGCCAGATCCGTCATGGATTCGATACGGACGCCAGTGCCCCTTGTATCCTCAAAGTGTTCCTTAGACTGCGTAAGGAACAACTGAAACCGAGGAGAATAGTGATTACGAAGTAGTACGTTTTAGACGAAAAGTGATAAACAGAATTTCATCGCGTTCAGGCCTCGATGCAGGGGAATCATATAACGACCCTACGTCTACATCTACATCTACGTTCATACTACGCAAGCCACCTGATGTTGTTTGGCCGACGGTACCTTGACTACCTCTATCGGTTCTCCCTTCTATTCCAGTCTCGATTGTTCGTGAAAAGAAGGAGTGTCGGTATGCCTATGTGTGGGCTCTAATCTCTCTTATTTTATCCTCATGTTCTCTTCGCGAGATATACGTAGGAGGGAGCAATATACTGCTTGACTCCTCGGTGAAGGTATGTTCTCGAAACTTCAACAAAAGCCCTTACCGAGCTACAGAGCCTCTCTCTTAAAGAGTCTTCCTCTGGAGTTTATCTATCATCTCCGTAACGCTTTCGCGATTACTAAATGATCCTCTAACGAAGCCCGCTGCTCTCCGTTGGATCTTCTCTATCTTTTCTATCAACCCTATCTGGTACGGATCCCACACCGGTGAGTAGTATTCAAGCAGTGGGCGAACAAGTGTACTGTAACCTACTTCATTTGTTTTCGGACTCCATTTTCTCAGGATTCTTCTAATGAATCTCAGCCTGGCATCTGCTTTACCGACGATCAACTTTATATGGTCATTCCATTTTAAATCACTCCTAATGCCTACTCCCAGATAATTTATGGAATTAACTGCTTCCATTTGCTGACCTGCTATATTCTATCTAAATGATAAAGGATCTTTCTTTCTATGCATTCGCAGCTCATTACACTTGTCTACATTGAGATTCAATTGCCATTCTCTGCACCATGCGTCAATTCGTTGCAGATCCTCCTGCATTTCAGTACAAATTACCATTGTAACAACCTCTCGATTTACTACAGCATCATCCGCAGAAAGCCTCAGTGAACTTCCGATGTTATCCACAATGTCATTTAAATATATTGTGAATAGCAACGGTTCTACGACACTCCACTGCAGCACACCTGAAATCACTCTTACTTTGGAAGACTTCTCTCCATTGAGAATTACATGCTGCGTTCTGCTATCTAGGAACTCTTCAATCCAATCACACAATTGGTCTCATAGTCCATATGCTCTTTCTTTGTTCATTAAACGACAGTAGGGAACTGTATCAAACGCCTTGCGGAAGTCAATAAACACGGAATCTACCTGGTAACCTGTGTCTGTGGCCCTCTGAGTCTCGTGGACGAATAGCGCGAGCTGGGTTTCACACGATCTTTTTCGAAACCTATGCTGATTCCTACAGAGTAGATTTCTAGTCTCCAGGAAAGTCATTATACGCGAACATAACACGTGTTCCAAAATTCTACAACTGATAGACGTTAGAGATATAGGTCTATACTTCTGCACATCTGTTGGACGTCCCTTCTTCAAAACGGTGATGACCTGTGCCCTTTTCCAATCTTTTGGAACGTTACGCTCTTCTAGAGACATACGGTACACTGCTGCAAGAAGGGGGCCACGTTCCTTCGCGTACTCTGTGTAAAATCGAACTGGTATCCCATTAGGTCCAGCGGCCTTTCCTCTTTTGAGCGATTTTAATTGTTTTTCTATCCCTCTGTCATCTGTTTCGATATCTACAATTTTGTCATCTGTGCAGTTTTCCTCTGTGAAACAGCTTTGTAAACAGACATTTAGTATTTCGGCCTTCAGTCTGTCATCTTCTGTTTAATTACCATTTTGGTATCAGAGTGTCTGGACATTTTGTTTTGATCTACACACCGCTTTGATATAAGACCAAAATTTCTTAGGATTTTCTGCCAAGTCAGTTCCTGGAACTTTACTGTCGAATTCATTGAACGCCTCTCGCATAGCCCTCCTCAAACTACACTTTTCATCGTGTAATTTTTGTTTGTAAGGCTCTGGCTATGTTTGCTGTGAAGTTCCCTTTGCTTCCGTAGCAGTTTTCTAACTCGGTTGTTGTACCACGGTGGATATTTTCCATGATGACATCTTGGAAAAACTCACTGCAAACGAAAAAGAGGAACTGAAGTCTGTTGATGATTCATTGGTCACTATCCAGTGGAATGAATTGGCTGACAGGTTATAGTCATTTCCGTTCACTGATAAGCTGAGCTTCTGATGGATTTTCCGTCTGATATTAGCAGAGTTGACGTATTTTCACTATTCTTAGTCGACTAAGTGATAAATCTCGTAGTCACCGAAACTAATAGTTATGCAGAGCAAAAACTGCATAAACTTGAAATGGTTGAACATGCTCGACAGAACAGATGGAAACCCAACATGTCTGAGGAAATTACAAACGTTATCGATGTGATGATTTTGATGGGTCCAGTACAGAGAAAGCTCTTCAGATGTTAATCAATGGAGTCTAATTGGAACTTTCCATTTCTGCGCAGCAGCGTGCCCAGTAACCGTTTAGAATTATTATTATCAAACTTCCATTTCGCAAATAACGAAATGATAGACAAGAGTAGCAGCCTCGGAAAAGTTTTATGACTCCTAAAAATATTGACAGACAATTTTCAAAACGTCTTTTCACCAGGCGAAGATATTGTAGTCATCGGGACAGTGGTTCTTTGGATGGGACGACTAAGGTTCAGGGAATAAGTACCAACGAAGCCGTTAAGTATGGTATAAAACTTATCAGACTGTACTCCACCGGAGGGTACACATGGTCTGCGAAAGTGTATTGAAGAGGAATACCAGTGGAAGAAAACAACTTGGTATAACCGAAAACGTGTGCATTGAACATGCAGCTACATTTATGAATGGAGGACGAGCTTGGTTTGTCGACAACTGTCGTACGAATTATGAATTAGCAGTGAAAGGTGTAAAATTCAAAACTTATGTCGTTGGAACTGTACGGCACAACAAGAAAATTAATGCCATGTTTTGCGATGTCGAACCCATGGAAGGGAGGTGAAATAATAGCATGTGAAGATAACAACGGTATTGTGATGCTAAAATGGAGGGATGTTCGTCATGTTAGGATGGTATCAACAAAATATGCATCTATTACGAGGTCAAGCTCGAGTTCTGCGCATCACGGTCGTCCTTTGGCGATACGGGCATATAATAATGAAAAAACGGGCTTCGATAGAAGCGACGAGATTGAGTTATGTTAGTGGTATCGGAAATTAACGCTACTTTTTCTTTTGGGAACAAGTATAGTAAATGCTCATATATTTTGCCAGAGGACAACAAATACAAAACTAGAAATAAGAAAATTACGCGAACGTCTCGTTAACGAATAGTTACCCACGGATGTTGCTGTGCCCGACAGAAACAAAAATAAAACAAGGAATGTGTCCCACCATTTAGAGGTTCGTAAGAATCAACAGGGCAAGCTTATACCAAGGATGTGCGCCCTATGGTCCCATAAGTGCAGGCAAACTGCCGAATGCCAAAAAAACAAAAATATACTTTTAGTGCCTTTTAACCAACACCAGGCGAGACAGTATAGTGTAATATGTTATTGTAAATGAATAAAACTTATAGTATTACGTGTATACTGTTTGTATGTTTATTTTGTATATCGTATAGTAATGCTTTAGAATTTATTCCACGAAATTACCTTGAAAGTTTCAACTGCAAATCCTATTATTTGAATAAGAAGAGCGTCACCCATATGTGGGCGGCGGGGCACCTACGAAAGCTTATCTGTCATCCAGTTACTGGTGACGCCACGACAAATAAGCCGGCCGTGTTAGACTGAGCCACTTACATTAAAAACCCGAACGGCTACACTACACTGGACAGTAAGATTAGTGATTAAGTAGGTAAAGGCGTGGATGAAAAATTAGCCGCTCTCCACTCGTACATTAGCATTTGCGAGAAAGCTTTCAGTGCTTATGCGGCTTGTAGAATTTCACGAACAGCAGAGTGGTGAATCCGGCTGCTTTCACACGGTATTCCGAAGAGTCGTGTGAGCGACGAAAATACATCATAAGCTAAGGTTATTCTGAAGCCTGAGGACTTTGTTTGCCTCTTCGACAGGCTACTAGCTGTTTATGGCCAAGCCATTCGCGCTGTTTAAGTTCGAGTGGAATTCTCGAGTCACAGCGTCACGTATATCTGAAATATGCTGGGTCGTATTAGAACTACTTAAATAGCTTTGGATTAAACGGTCGCTTACTAGGGGAAATACAGTTATTGAGGCTGCAACCGGATTGTCTGTAAATACGGATTTTAGGGACATGAATATAGCAGAAAATGGCTCACTCCAGAACTTGTGTTAATACTATTAATATAGTGAACCCAAAGAAGAGAGTGGGCCGTTCAGCAGCTTTTCTTCGCACTGGAATAGGTCACAAAAAATTTCGGAAACGTGGAACGACTATTGCATCAGAACACATGTATTCATTCCGAAATAAAGAACAATAAAAACTGGCGTTGTTTCATATCAGACATGAACTTCAACATGGACTGGAGGATATCATCACGAGAGGAAATGTCCCAACAACGCGGTTCCGTGAAGTCACAATAATAGACACTGAAGTAGTTAACTTGTAAATCTGGTTTACGCAAAAGGACTTTCATCCTACAAGTTTCTCAATAAATAGCATTTGTATTGATACGTGTAGACAAATCGCTAGTAGTTTAAGGGGACCTGGACGTGAAATGACTGAAATTATCGAAAACATTTTTTGTCACCATCTCAAAGACAATTTTATCACTTTTGAATAATGTATTTTTTAACTACTTTTCAGTTGCTGATTTGGTCTTAAACGATCTTTGAACAAATGTCTGCTAACCAGCCACGCTCATGCGACAGGCAAGGAATATCACCATAAACATTTCGTGCTTACCACAGTCAAGGAAACAATAAAGCCAATATACAGGGACCTTGCAGATATAAAATTACATAGCAAATGTCTACAAGGCCGTACACGAAACCCTAATGAGAGTTTCAACAGCTGCGGGTGGCAACGAGTACCATAAACATCGTTTATCGGATGGACAGTACTCAAAATTGGTGTGATGGATGCTGTCATCTGTTTCAAGGATGGTGTAATCAGCAGGACGAAAGTAATCGACAAATTGGGCATCCAGCCAGGAAATAATATTATAGCTGCTCTGATTGCCATAGATCAAATGGTTCAAATGGCTCTGAGCACTATGGGACTTAACTGCTGAGGTCATCAGTCCCCTAGAATTCAGAACTACTTAAACCTAACTAACCTAAGGATATCACACACATCCATGGCCGAGGCAGGATTAGAAGCTGTGACCGTAGCGGTCGCACGGTTCCAGACTGTAGCGCCTAGAACCGCTCGGCCACTCCGGCCGGCGATTGCCATAGATCGTCAGCGACTAGTTGAAGCTGAAAGTGCTGTGGAGGCCACCACTAAGGAGTCCAGAGTAAGGAAAAGGCTCCTGAAGAAGTCTACAGAGGATAAAGAAGCAGTTTGCCAGCAAGATTATGCTGCTGGAATGTTCTGAAAGACGCATACGGTGAGTCGAAAACACTGTGAACATTTTTTTCTAATTTTCTCGAAACTAAATTTTCAGAACGTTAGGTACATATAATTTCACAATGGTTTTATCCGTGTTCACCAGATTTCGCTCAAGTGAAGAGTGCGATAGTATTGTGCCAAATACATCGCAGAAATGATCTATGTTTGTCATTCTGTACATCATTTTAGCGGTAGTATTTTTTAGACAAAATAGCAATTTGGTGTAATAAGGGTTTCTCTATTTCCTCAGATATACTCCAAACTACAAAACGAGAGGCATACTGCGTTCCTATGAATGTTGACAGCAGCCTACCACAATGTGAATGCTGTTAGACTGATGATGGACCAGAAAATGGTACCAGAATGGGAACGTATATTATAAAAACATCTATTAGGCAAAATACTGTAATTCTTAAACTATGACAGATATTTCAATAAATTTCCATTTACAGCTTGAGTTAATGTCATTCATTGCTGGCAAAAGACCACAACTTGCCTCCGAATTGCAGATCAAGAGTAACGTACACTGAGACCGAGGTATAAAAATCCATCCCGTTCACGTCCAGGTCACCTTAAGACATGACTGATGTGAGATTCAAAGGTACGCAGTTGAAAACTGCCGCCTACTGTCGAGAGGCAGGGATAGATAGATAGATAGATAGAGAGAGAGAGAGAGAGAGAGAAGAGGACAGAAGAAAGAGAGCGACTGACTGGTTATATTTAAAACTTTTTGGAACAAAAACCAGTATTGGAGTATGCATCACAGAATCGATTATTTTTATGAATGCAGTCAGATACGTGTGCGACGTAGAGCGGGTAAGCCTAACAGACTGTTCATACACTGAAGCGAAAAAAAAAACTGGTATTGGCATGCGTAATCGTACAGAGATATGTAAACAGGCAGAATAAGGCGCTGCGGTGGGCAACGCCTATATAAGACAAGCGACTTGCACAGTTGTTACATCGGTTACTACTGTTACAATGGCAAGTGAGTTTGAACGTGGTGTTATAGCCGGCGCGCTAGCGATGGGACACAGCATCTCCGAGGTAGCGATGAAGTGAGGATTTTCCTGTACGACCATTTCACGAGTGTATCGTGTATATCACGAATCGGGTAAAATATCAAATCTCTAACCTCGCTGAGGCTGGAAAAAGATCCTGCAAGAACGAGACCTACGACGACTGAAGAGAATCGTTCAGCGTGACAGGAGTGCAACTCTTCCGCAAATTGCTGGAGATTTCAATGCTGGATCATCAACAAGTCTCATCGTGCGAACCATTCAACGAAACATCATCGATATGGTCTTTCGGAGCCAAAGGTCCAGTCGTGTACACTTGATGACTGCACGACACAAATCTTTACGCCTCGCGTTACACGTGTCAACACCGACATTATACTTTTGATGACTGGAAAAATGTTACCTAGTCTGACGGGTATCGTTTCTAATTGTGTAGAGCGGATGGTTATTTTCGGGTATGGCGACAACGTCATGAATCAATGGACCCTGCATGTCAGCAGGGGACTGTTCAAGCTGGTGGAGGCTCTGTAGTGGTGTGGGGCGTGTGAACTTGGAGTGATATGGGACCCTGATACGTCTAGATAAGACTCTGATAGATGACACGTACGTAAACATCCTGTCTCATCACCTGCATCCATTCATATCCATTGTCCATTTTGTCGGACTTGGGCAAGTCCAGCAGGACCATGCAACACCCCATACGTCCCGAATACATATAGAGTGACTTCAGGAACACAGTTCTGCGTTTAAACACTTTCAATGACCACCAAAATCCCCAGACATGAACATTATTGAGCATGACTGCGATGCCTTGCAACGTGCTGTTCAGAAGGGATCTCCACCTCCTCGCACTATTGCATGTCCACTCAACAATTCACACTTATGTGTCTGGCAGATAGCTCATCAAACCGCTTTCACCCTGAAATTTCCTGGCAGATTAAAACTGTATCCCAGACCGAGACAGACTTGTGACCTTTGCCCTTCATGGTACGTGCTCTAGCATTTGAGCTTCACAAGTATGACCCACGACCCCTCCTCACAACTTTACTTCCGGCAGTGCATCTTCTACCTCCCAACCTTGAATCTCAGTCCGAAAGACAGTTGTAATCTGTCATAAGATTTCATGGCAGCGCACTCTTCGCTGCAGAGTGAAAACTTGAGTCTGACACTTTCACACCATTTCTCCACCGATCCACTTTCGAATAGCACGCGGTGAAGTTTTAAATCCTTCCGTGCGAGCTCAAGTTTCTCTTATTTTATTACGGTGATCATTTGTCCCTATTTAGGATGGCATAAGAAAATCGTTTTCGCATTCAGGAGAGAAAGTTGTTGATAGAAATTAGGTGAAAAGATCTCGCCGCAACGAAAAACGTCATTGTGTTAATCATTGCCACATCAACTGGCGTATCGTATCTATGACACATACTCTAGTAAATCGCGATGCTATAAAATGGGCTAACATTTTCGATGTTCGCCGTTAGCCCTATCTGGTACGGGTCCCACACCGCGCAGCAATATTTCAGAAGAGGGCAGACAAGCGTAGCTTAGGCAGTCTCGTTAGTTGACCTATTGCATCTTCTGAGAGTTCCGTCAGTGAAGCGCAGTCTTTGGTTCGCCTTCTCCACGACAATCCCTATGTGATCGTCGCAATATACGCTACAACTGTAATACCTAAGTATTTAGCTGAATGGACATTCCGTAGATTTATGTCGTTTATCGTGAAACCGAAATTTAGCAGATTCCTATTGGTACTCATGTGGATGACTACTCATTTTAAATTGTTTAGTCTCAACTGCCACTTTTCGCACCTTACAGTGTGTTATAGAAATCATTATGCAATTGATTTTAATCTTATGATGACTTTACCAGACGGTGTATCACAGCATCATCTGCAAACTAAGAGAGCTGCTCAGATTATCTCGTAAATCATTCATATAGGTTAGTATCAGCAGAGGGCCTTCTGTAACGCAAACTTCTACGTGCAACGCGCAGATGTTCGCTTGGCGAATAAATTTTTTATAATAATTCTGACGGAGAAAGTACAGCGGACTGGACTAGGAGAAACTGTGTTTCAACTGGGTTGTCGGTAATTGTCACTAACGATTCAAAAGTTCTGAAAATTAGCAGATTTCTGACTAACTACGTGCCACCTAAAATGAAATCACAATATTCCATGTACCAGTGTTTATTTTCGTGTCTTCTAAATGAACTTTTAATTCACTGCAGATAAGAAGCTCTAATTTAATTTCTCAGTGGCAACGTTACATGTAAGGTGAATCAAGAATTTGTTCTCCCCTTCATTTGCAACGAAAATTACTATATTATTTTATCTGCTTCGAAAGAAGTAGCAGTGTCCTTTAGAATTTTCTGACGACTTAACGTTAACAGTGTTAACATTTCGTTCGAAAGATAAACATAGTACATCGGAAAATTATTTTGAAATATTTTATCCATGTGCCTTACAATAACAGCTTTTAAAATGTCTGCAACCACTCTTAGCGAAACTGTGACTGAAGGATACAACTGCATCAGTCAGTAATAACTTTCAACCATATATCCAGTATAAAAAGACAACAAATTTTAGTTGTTGGACGAATTGTCGTAGTATGCACCAACAGGTACCAAATAGATACGAATAAGAAAAATGAAACAGAAATATTTTTTACAAAAATACTCGACAAGTGTTCCCATTCAGATGTCGAGAACACTAATGTTTTGGAGTACAGGATGACTTCTTACAAAGACTCCCTGTCTACTACTGATTCCATCCATCACATCGCGGTGTGCAAACTTCATCTATTAACTTCCGCTGCACACGTCTCGTTATAGACCACAAAACAGGCAGAAGCCGTGAGACGTGAGCAGTTCTTTCAGTCCGCAGAGAGTTACCTGCTAAGCATCAACCCTCAACAGTTCCGCCTATTCTGCCTTGTTAAGTGCATTACCCTGTCAAACAGACCTCATGCAATATGCTGCAAAGCCCGCACAAGCGACCTGTTGAGCCGGATATTCGTCTCGGGCATCTTCAATCAAGCTTGTCTAACACACATATAAAAACAATACTCGCGGAAACATCGGTACTGGCCTGGTTGGTTCGTTGTCAGTATTTCTGCCAGGAGCTGGAAAACGTAATCTCAAAGATTTCTGATATGAAAAGAACCAATACTGAGAAAATTGCCAACATGTGGTACATAACGTATGAGTTCTCTCGAGAGCAAGTTCAGTGGTAATATTTGAATAGCTTACTTTTAGTTTCTACTATACAATGCCGCTAGTTCGAGCAACGTTTCGAAATTTCCGATAATTTCTCCATTCTCGCGCATTACAAGTATTGCACGAGTTTCGCACTTCTACATCCTCAGAAACAAGTTCCAACAACGGGAATTATACAACTATTTCGCAACTTGGTGCTTCTACGGCATTTCTTCACGTTTCCGCACTTCTCGAGTATTCCACATGTGTACCTACATCTACATTTACATCTACACGATGACTCTGTAATTCACAGTTAAATTCCTGGCAGCGGTTTCATTGAACCACCTTTAAGCTATGTCTCTACCGTTCTACTCTCCTACAGCGTACTGGAAAAATGAACACTTAAATCTTTGCACACGAGCTCTGATTTCTCTTACTTTATAACGATGATCATTTCTCCCCATGCAAGTGGGCGCCAAGAAAATGTCTTCACAAGTCGAGGAGAAAGTAGGTGATTGAAATTTCATGAGAAGGTCTTGTCGCAGCCAAAAACGCATTTGTTTTAATGACTGCCACCCCAAGTCGTGTATCATATCCGTGGATCTCTCTTCCCTATTTCGCGAGAATGCAGAACGAGCTGTCTTTCTCTGAAGTTTTTCGATCTCCTCCGTCAGTACTATCTGATGAGGATCTCACATCGCGCAGCAACGCCCAAAAGAAGGAGGACAAGCATGGTGTAAGCAGTCTCTTTAGTAAACCTGTTACATTTTCTAAACGTTCCGGCAATAAATCGCGGTAGTTGCTTTGCTTTCCTCACAACATTATCTGCGTGATCGTTGCAACTTAGGTTATTCGTAATTGTAATCTTTAAGTATTCAGTTTACAGCCTTTCGATTTGCGTGATTTATCCTATAACAGAAATTCAGCGGATTCTTTTGATTGCTCGTGTGGATGACTTCACACTTTTCGTGATTTAGAGTGAATTGCGACTGTTTGAACCATACAGATCTTTTATCTAAATCGTTTTGAAATTCTTTTTGATCATCTGATAACATTACGTGACGGTAAATGACAGCATCATCTACAAAAAATCTAAGAAAGCTGCTCAGATTGACTCCTAAATCGTTTATGTACATCAGGAACAGCAGAGGGGACATAACATTTGCTTAGGGGACGACGGATGTTATTCTGCTTTACTCGACGACTTTCCGTCAATTAATACGACCTGAGACATTTCTGAGAGGAAATCACCAATCCAGTCACACAACTGAGACGACACTCCATAGACACACAATTTAATTAGAAGTAGCTTGTGAGGAACGGTGTCAAAAACCCTCCGTAAATCTAAAAATATGAAAATCAGTTTGACGTCCCATGTCGATAGCACTCATTATTTCGTGAGAATAAAGAGCTAGTTGTGTTTCACAAGAATTTGCTGAATCCGTGTTGACCGTTTGTCAATGAACCGGTTTCTTAGCGGTGATTCATAATGTTCGTGCACAGGATATGGGTTGAGGTCTCTCATAGGATTAGGTAAGGATGGGGAAGGAAGTCGGCCGTGCCCTTTAAAAGAAACCATCCCGGCATTTGCCTGGAGCGATTTAGGGAAATCACGGAAGACCTAAATCAGGATGGCCGGACGCGGGATTGAACCGTCGTCCTCTAAAACGCGAGTCGAGCGTGCGAAACACTGCGCCACCTCGCTCGGTCACAGTATATGTTCCGCAATCGACGTTAGTGATATAGGTCTATATTCAGCGTATTACTCTTATTTGCTTTCTTGGGTGTTGGTGCGCTTTGTGTAGCTTTCTAGTTTCTGAGTACGGATTTTTCTACGGGCGACCTGTTGTGTAAGTTTGCCAAGTATGGAGCTATTGTATCAGCACACACTGAAAGGAACCTGAATGGTATACTGTCTGGAATGGAATTCCTGTGTTTCTTAAGTGTTCCAGCCTGTTTTGCTGCACCAAGGATATCTACTTCTAATATTTGTTTTGTAAATAAAACCGCATTTTCTTCCTGCAACTATAGTTTCTCCTTTTTCGTAGTCTAAGGCAGCTTTAGTGGTATCTAGAACGATACAGCTTTCTCATTTTGAGGTTATCAAACAGTTGTATACCCCACTGAAGATGCCTTAGAGTAAGAAAAAGGCGAAACACATGTGGGAAAGTTGCAGCAAGAAAAGGCATTTTTATTAGCAACACAAATATTTGTGTGCTTGCTGCGGAGGATGGCCACGCAAACAAACTTGTTGTATCACCTTGTATGTTACTCACTTTGGCAGTTGTTATTGATTCAAATCTGTAGTATTTACTTCGTCTTCTTTTTTCCGGAAAACCGTCTTTAGTAACTCTGCTTTAGTGGTGCTGTTATCAATAACAGCACCATTGTTATCGCGAAGTGAAGATATTGACAGCGTCTTGCCACTGGTGTACTTTACGTATGATCAGAATCTCTTTGGGTTTTCGTTGTGTGAATTGTTAAAAGAACCTCGCATTGAACTTCGTGTTAAATGTCGAGTTTCTGTAAGACTTTGCCAATCTTGGGGATCTTGCGTTCTTTTAAATTTGCCATGCTTTTTTCGTTGCTTCTGTTATAGTGTTCGGACCTCTTTTGTGTTCCATGAGGTATCAGTACCAGCTCTTATTAATTTATTTGGTACATTCCTCATAATTTCCGTCAATACTACTTCTCTGAATTAAATCACATGTGGTTCTTGCTTGCGTAAATTTCAAGGGGTGGAGACGGCCTATTAGCAAGATGTCAAGGGAATTTTTATCCGTTTCCTTTTTATTGTGGGTTTGGATGATACTGTATTCAGTATAGCTACAACAACCATTTGGTGTTTCTATCATGAAGCTCCATATTTCGTCAGGACTATTTGTTCCTAAGGGTCAAGAAGGTTTACGCAACCATTTTCACTTCGGAAACACTCCTGAACATACTGTTCAAAATAATTTTCTGAGAAGGCACTGAGTACAATTTTGAATGATGTTTCATGCCTGCCACCTATATTTTACACGTATTTTCGCCAACATATCTAGAGCAGATTGAAGTAACCACCAACTATAATCGTATGAATGGGGCACCTATTTGAGATGACACTCGAGTATTCTTTGAACTGTTCAGCAACTGTATCATCTGAGTCGGGGGGAGGGAGGTGGGTGTCAGTAAGAGGTATCGATTATTAATTTATTCCGGTTGTCAAGTACTACCTCTCCCCACACAAACTCACAGCATCGGGAACTATCTACATCAAATTCACTACAAGGTAAACTACTTCTGACAGCAATAAACACTCCACCGCCAACTGTACTTAACCTATCCTTTCTGAACACCACAACGCATTTCCGTACGAAAATACTCCAAGCCCACGGTATTCTGTTAAAGAGCAGTAATCAGACTGTAACTATCACCTGAGAGCCTCAGTGCTGCTCACATGTGCGATTCAGTCATGACAACTACATTACACTATCATATATGCAGGATTTATCCACATTTTCGTTACAATTTCCGTATAGTGTTAGTATGAATTAATAAATTCAAACAACAGCAAAAAGGCGAATTTAGCTACAATTTCATTACTGTCAGTCTCTGTTAATAAACTGCAGCAATGACTGCTGCAATAAAAATTCCAGACAGTAGAATTTATGTACACCAGATAAAAACGATGGTTGAAGTTGATTAAACCTTTGCGTTAGTCAGATCCAAAATGGCCACATTTCCAGTCAAGACTCTTGACAGCACTCATTTCCACCTGTCAGTCTTGTTGACTACAAATGCACAAGGTTTCGTTTCTCAGCTGATTTAATTCATTCAACGTCTTTGGTGCCAAAGCAACATTTCTCTGAAGCACTAAATGTATACTTATTCTGAAAGCGTCTATTGCAAAACATGCAAACGGAGAGAGTCTCAGGCCAAAATATAAAAGAGTGTTTATGTTCAAGTTAATTAGCAGAAAAATATAACATTAAAGTAAACAGAAAATGTCATTCCAGTTTAAAATATTTGTGAGAGGGCTCTACAATCTTTGACTCAACGTCACGTCATACGCGTTCACTACGATGAGCATGTATGATCTAAAGGCATACGTGCTCCATCTATTTTCTTTTACTAAAGGGTAAATTAGCTCATCTTGTAATGTTCGTAAGTTAAAAACGTCTGGTCGTTTATACAAAGTCACATGTTATACTTCTTAAATTTGTGCACACACTGTTTCCAAAGGCCATTCTAGAATCTTAGGGCCAAAACTGAGTGTTTTGAATGAAGCAATCAACGGCCGTGAATGAATTTTTGTGAAGGTACAAGGATTCGAATGAGCTAGGCTAGCTGGACTTCTGTTAATGAATTTTTTACGTATCATAGAGAATAACCACTTGCCACATAAATGTTAGGGATGCTATCTTGAAAATCAAAATACCATGTTAGTCAAGTGTCTTCCAAGAAAGTAATCAATGATCAATCACTGATCATATTAGCCTCTGAAATATTAACAAAAAACGAACACCCATCGAATTGCATACAGTGAGCACAATGGAAATAACAGATAATACAAAAACACACAGCGACTGTTGGCAATATTATAAACAGTAAACACGTGGAACCAACAAAGGTTTAAGGAAAAAAACTCACCCAGCGAACGTGAAGTATTTAGGTCCAATACGCCTACAAGAATCTGGCCACTGAAGATGCTTTGCAAATAAGAGGCCGCGAAACGCGTATGGCGTAACAACAGCATTTGGTTTATTTGCGTAGGTGGACCACATCTTCAAGATGATAGTGATAACATGCACCAACGTTTACAGTTAATAACGGTTTGCTGTGGCTGTGCATTAATCTTTACAGGTGAGTGCAGATACCCATTTAACTTAACGGTGCAGTAGGACGCAGTAACCGAATGTGCAGAATGAATATAATGCAATAGATGTCATCCTAATTGAAAAACGTTTCTCTCCGTGAATTTAAGCGTACGACAGTCTTGGTCATTCAGACCACAGAGACTGGCTGAGCTTCGCAGCGAAGTATTATTTCCACAGAATAAATTTAGCCGGTTGTAAGGAATTGCGCCGCGGAAGATTAATCAGCAGGCACCCGTTAATTTGCCCGTGAAGTTGATAGTTCGAAAAAAAACAGTGTGTATCTACTGGTGGAGTAACAGTTACCTCCCTACGATGGCCGCTCGCATAAAGCGGGAAATCCGTGTTCGAATCCCTGTCTGGCACAAAATATCACACTCAGCCATACTATGTGCAACAGGAATCTCATCATGTTCGTGATTGCGAATACATTTCTTGTGCACCCAGTCTGGTTGAATATTAAAATCGATTCGGTGGTTTAGGAAGAGACGTGGAACATACATACATCCACTTTTATTTTTCGTGTAAATTTGGATGTATTTCATAGAATTGTTTAAACTTTTACATAATGCATTTGTTGAAGGTCATCACAAAGGAATGTTAAGTATTTTATCGAATGCAGCTGCTTGTCATACATTTCATACAATTCTAATGAATGATTAATATACTAAATTTGTAATCATAGTCGTAATCACACTATACTTCTTCATCAATATCGTTGCATATTTCTAAATATATTTTCACTTAATTAGTAACGGCCTATTTCATAAAAATTCAGTGAAAAGAGTTAACCTGACTAGTACTACTAGGGATAGTGAAAAAGAACAAAAAAGTCACCAACAACACCTACTTTTAAAGAACGTCACTGTGAATTTCAACGTTGTCATTATCGATTTTACATCGACCGACACTAAAATAGTCGCTGTGCTGTAGGCACAAATATTGCCCGAACCCTTTGCTTGTGTATTTGGTGAGTCTTATCGTTTTATTTTCATCGTCCCGGCATTGTTGGCAGTGCCTCCATTTACGGACTTCATTATCAGTTATTACAGAACTGCTTGAAGTTTGTGGTATTTGATCTTGAGGGAGAAATTGTCGAAGCCGTATGGCCATAGTGCGTGGCAAGCTTGGGTGCTCTAATCGCCTAATCCATTGATCCCTTATAGCTCTTTTCCCAACCCACGAATGAAAACTTGTCGACATGGCAAGTTTTGTCCTTTCTCCAGGCAAATGACCTGGCTATTGACACCAGCTACGATTAAAATGGTCGAAAACACTACCGCTGGCCACCTTTTCGTGCCTCATTGCACACTGCAAGCAGAACACATTTTAAATACTTGTTTTGCAAATCAAACTGCCTTTTCCTGTTGCTAGTTATTTTATTTATCCCATACGCGTTTCGGTTTCTCCTGTTTTAAGGCATCATCAGTGGGATCTATAACGATACAGTTCTGTTAGCTATAGATTATCAAACAGTTCTCTTCGCAGTTTTTCAAAAAAATGTAATTACTTACGATTTGCTGGTCTGCGTTTCCTCACATCTGGTCTTGAGGTCGCACAACCACTTTTATCACTGTTCTATATTCCCATCTTTGTGTTTTCACCATCCACACACTGTTCACCATGTTTCTCACTCTTTTTTGTGGTGAACTATCGTTCTTCTGTCACTCGATACAACTATTTGATCGTACACTTCTTTTCACAGCGTAAATATTGCGACTCCATTACGTGTTTCATCATCTTTGGCATGTTTAGCTATTTGTTGCCAACCTAATGAAGTATATGTTCGTTAAGTAGCTTCTGTTTATGATGCTTATACCGTGTGTGTGTATGTATGTATGTGTGTGTGTGTGTGTGTGTGTGTGTGTGTGTGTGTGTGTGTGTGTGTGTGCATGAGTGAGAGAGGGGGGGGGATAGATCTGTTTTTTTGGGGGGGGGAGGGGGGGAGCGCTGTTGTACAAGCTGTTGGCGAGTGGCTGGAAACTTTGGTGAAAGCTGTTTTGACTTTTCGTTTCAGTATTCTGGGGAGAGGTCAATGGATGAGTGAGTGTAAGAATGTTGGATTCTATTGTTATTACATTGGACGGTATTATTCTATTTATCCTCTTTGCAAACATTATTCTATTATTTTATCTATTATTGTAAATAATGAATTGATTGGCATGCGTACTTGGTCATTCAACAGGATTTTCCCCTCTGTTTTGGTTTTATGTATGTGGTAGTTTTCTTGCATCGTGAGAAGGTGAGAATAATTAGAATCAACAATAAAAAGCACCTTCTGACCATGTAAGAAAATTACCACATACATAAAACCAAAGCAGAGGGGAAAATCCTGTTGAATGACCAAGTACACATGCCAAGCAAATCAGTACACATGCCCGAACTCTTACGGGAATTGGCAAAAAGCCGCGATTAATGAGCATAATGGGCAGGGGCACTATGAATATAGTGTGGGACAATAAGTTGTGAATATAGGTCTCACGGGAGGCGTGCCAGAGATAGGTCCCTGCAGTCGCACTATCCTCTGTGGCCTCGATGGCTCACATGGATGGAGCGTCTGTCATGTAAGCAGGAGATCCCGGGTTCGAGTGCCGGTCGGGGCACGCACTTTCAACTGTCCCCGTTGACTTATATCAACGCCTGTATGCAGCTAGTGGTATTAATTTCATTGTAATTTCATTCTAACGAGCTGCATGTCCGAAAGAACAGATACCATCATCATATATTCCTGACATTAGTTATAAACCGATTTTAAGATTTTTGACTAATTCAGTTCCTGTATGAGTAAATTTACGATTTTTGTTTTTTTTTTTCAAATCACAGTCCTGTGTGCATCACGGACGTTTGTTTGAGCGCGATCGAGAAATGGAATAGTAATATGGTGGTGACCAACGCATACGTGCAGACGCAGTGACCTTTCGCTGCGACTGGTGCGGGGTCTTTTACGTGTAACTGATCCCTGAACAGTTGTGAGCCACGAACAGCCGCATCAGCAGAGAGTGCCGTGGGACCAGGGGGCCCCTAATGCACTCGCCTCGCCATGCCCCCCAGACTTGCGCCGCTATCGGAACCCGCCGGCGGGTCTGGTCCGTTCCGACACCGCGAGTTCACTGCAAGCCGCGCCGCTGTTTGGTGTAGAGCGATAGCACGAGGAGTAGAGAGATCAGACAGTAACACAGATCTGTCGGCATCTCAGAGGAGACCAGAGGGCCGTCTGAACGGACACTTGCCGGTTGAGCCATACGGCGCTGAGGGAGAACCTCATGAGATCATCACTTGCGCACTTGCATCACGATAGTACTATCCTATCTACACTGATGTGTCCGCTCCCGGTAGCTGAGTGGTCAGCGCGACAGAATGTCAATCCTAAGGGACCGGTTTCGATTCCCGGCTGGGTCGAAGATTTTCTCCGCTCAGGGACTGGGTATTGTGTTGTCCTAATCATCATCATTTCATCCCCATCGACGCGCAAGTCACCGAAGTGGCGTCAAATTGAAAGACTTGCACCCGGCGAACGGTCTACCCGACGGGAGGTCCTAGCCACACGACATTTCATTTCCTTTCATACACTGTTGTGTCACCGCTATACACTATATGATCAAAAGTATTCGGACACCCTGCGTAATGAAGAATTTCCCAACACACATCACGAAAAACTGACCAGCCTGTGTATAAGGAAGCGGGGAGTGTTGTGCCAGTAGAGACGCAGTAACAGCAGGGTGGGTTCTTCAGAAGAGCTCAGCGACATGCACTAACCATTGGATGTCCCTTGATTAACAAACCTGATCTATCACGAATATTTCAGTCCCTTTAAAGCTGGCCCAGTCAGCTGTTACTGATGCAGTGGTGTAGTGAAATCGCGAAGGAACAACCACGGCCACCTTAAGACTAGTCAGATTTCAAGCACTGGTTGACAGGCGCCATCGAGCATTGTGGTTATAAAAAATTGCAAGATTTCAGTGGAAGGAATCACGTGTAAGATCCAAAGCGCTAACAGCAGTCAGGATAGCACAGTTGCATATCGAGTTAGAAAGGTGGTGGTGCAATGCTCGATTAGCTCCTCAAAAACCCCACATTTCTATAGTCCATGGTACGTCACGCTTAATGTGGTGTAAACAGAGTCGCCACCGGACACTGGATGGCTGAAAACGAGTGGTTAATCAAGGCCGACGGAAGAGTCTTTGTTTGGCAAGTACCTTGAGAACATTACCACCAATCATGTGCGCATGAAGCGGTGTTTCGGTGTGGGGAAGCTTTCCGTTGTTTGAAAGCCCCCTCCCCCCTTCCACAAATACACTTAAGAAAACGTTAAACGTGGCAGGGTATAAAAATATTTTACAGCATCGTGTCCTGTGTACAGCAGAGGCACAGCTAAGCGATGATGATTATTTGTGTTATTATCAGCATCAGAGTGTGCCCGTCATAAAACAACATCTGTGAGGCAGCTCTGACCCGAACACAGTGAAACATTTTCGGGATGAGCTGGTACATCGACTTCTCTTCAGACCCCAGCGTGAAACATCACTATCTCCTCTGTTTTCGGCTCGTGAGGTAGAAACGTTTGCCATTCCTGCGCAAACATTTAGGCATATCTTTGAAAGCGCCCACAGCCGAGCTGAACCCGTAAAAACGGCGGACGGTGTCATATTTTAGTGTCTTTTAGACATGTTATTTGTGTGTCCTGACTGGCTGAAGACGGCTGTGTACGGCATTCTACTACTACCGTTATTTTCTGCCCGTTTTGCCGCAATGCGAGGGTTTGATATGCGACAGGGGTCGTGTCACAATTACTGCAGCTGTCAACCTCGTGGTGTATTTTTGGATTACAGCTAAGTTTGCTGATATTCATTTGTATAACGAAATTGATTAATTCTGCTGTCCTGCATGGACACAGAACATTGTTGTTTGCATGTAACTTGAGAGAAGAGTTCCTTTTTTTAAAAAAATGGTGTCTCTGTATCCTACATCCATTATTCTTGGGAGTAAGGAGTCATTATGCGCTTGTGTACTAACACATGGTCACTAATCAGTTGTAATATTCCTTAATGTTGTTTTGTTTTGGGGCTAAATATGTCCCCAAGACCTTACGAAAGGTAAAGGTACACAAAAGGCAGTTCTGACGCTGAGACATAATGAAAGCAAGACTGAAGAAAAATCAAGAAACGCTCACAACGGTGTCGATCTGGAAAAAATCTTTCGATAATGTAAAATGGTGCAAAATGTTTGGAAATTCTGATAAAAATAGCAGTATGCCATAGGGAAAACAGTAATATACGATATGTACAAGAACCAAGGGAAAACGCTGTGACTGGAAGACCAAGAACCAAGTGCTCTAATTATAAGGGGTATAAGACAGGATGCAGTTTTTCACTCACCCTGTTGAATCTATGCATCAAATAAGCAACTAAGGGAATAGCAGTTCAGGGTCAAGCGACATCAATAATGAGATTCGCTGATGACGTTGTTACCCTCAGTATAAGTGATGAAGAATTATAAGATCTGTTGAATGGAAGGAACAGTCTATGAGTACACAACATGGGCTAAGAGTAAACCGAAGAAAGACGAAAGTAATCAGATGTTGCAGAAATGAGAACATCGAGAAACTTAACATCACACTGGTGCTAACGAAGTAGATGTAATTAGGGAATTCTGCTACCTTGGAAGCAAAATAACCCATGACGGACGGAGCAATAAGGACATAGCAGGCAGACTGGCGGAGACGAAGACTACATTTCTGGCCAAGAGTAATCTACTGGTATCAAAAATACGCCTTAATAATAGGGAGAAATTTGTAACAATGTATGTTTGGAACAAATTTTTGCGTGATAGTGAATCTTGGATTGTGAGAAACTCGGAACGCAAGATGTGGTCGTGTTAACACGTTCGTCCACCCGTGCGGGTCAAAATATAACATATTTCATGCTGAAGTATTATTGTTCTTGCCTACATAGGCCACGAGTAAAATTTGAACCTGATTAGATGTGTACATCGATAAGCTTACATTTCGTATAAATTTTTATTAACTAGGACAGCACGTCATACTGAAGTCAGAGGCACGTCGAAACCACACGTTCGTAATTATCTGTCAAACGATCTGATGTGGACTCATGTTTCAGAACACGAGATGTGTGACAATCAATGCTCCTAGGAAAGGTGTGGTTTCTTTGACGCAATTTGTGCCAGCCTTTGAGGGCTTTTCGTGTCGATTCTGAGCGGCGGTCTGAAATCTTTTCCTCAGCTACCCATAAGAAAACCGCTTGATTTCAACGATGATTATTGCCTTTCTGACCTCCATAGCAGAGGCAACAAAAGATGTGGTTGAAATGTGGATAAAAAGGGGGTGAGACGACCTTCCCATCGTGTTACATGTCCACGGATGCGTTGGCCAAAACTGTTGTGAAATTTGATGACAATGTGACACCATCAACCCTCTTTACTCGTCACGTCAGTTAATGAGCTCTGGCTTATTTCGCATGTGTGAACACCTTGTGCCCGAGGATGATGTCGCAGATCGTCATCATTTTGCACCTTTACAGGGGAAGCTTGTGGTCATCTTATTCGAACATTTGCTTCGCAACGGAAGACAATTACAGGGTTTCGAAGGAGTTAAACTTTATTTGTGTTGCTAAGAGTACTTTTACGTTAATTTGTCTACTAGTTTCTAAGAACACAAGACTATCAATAGCTCTGTGAACATTTTTTGGAATGAAAAAAATATATTTAACTTTTCGGTTCTTCTCAGCATTATCCGTAGAACGTTTCTGTACACATTAAAAAAGTCATCCTATATGTAAGGGAACCGACTCCCGGTCCGTTCACTTGCTTGAGGCAAGTAAAAAAATGATAATCATAGGTATGTGGCCAAGGACTGAAATAGGAGTGAGAAAGGAGAAAGCTCAACTTAATCTGAAAGGTTGGTGAACCGTGTCCATGTCTCTGTAGTTATCTGTAAGGCTAGGTTTACACAATGGAAATGGGGCGTTTGGTAAAATCTCTCTTCAGTTGACATATCCCAGCAAGCGTGTCGAATATCACTCGGCAGACTGCTTAGTGATAGTTTTTCAAATAATCAGATAATACGTTGCGTAGAGATCATTTATATCTCGAGTGCTGGTCGTATTAATGTACACTTCTACATACAGTTGGAAGCCAGAAGTTTAATACATCTTCTTCAGCGCTCACGTGAGGTACGCTCATTACACACACTGTGAGGCTGTTGAGCGAGTTGTGGAAATACGTGCTTCATAGTAATACGATAGATGAGATGATGCGTGTATTCAGCCAGAAGGTTGTAATTTTGAACACATTCCATATGCCGGTAAGGGCCACTGATAAAATGTACCGAATAACATGTGTGGTCCGCCTCCGTAGCTGTGGTCACCATAGATGGTGGCGTTCCGGTGGACCTGGATCAGGTTCCCGTTACAACCAACGATTTTTCCTTGCTGGGTGGACTTCTACGGGGTGCATTCCGCCTCTTGATGACAACTAAGCCGCGCGGTCTGCGGCGGCTTGTCTCGGTCCGCGCGGCTCCCTCCATCGGAGGTTCAGGTCTTCCCTCGGGCATGGGTGTGTGTGTGCTGTTGTCCTTAGCGTTAGTTTAAGTTAGATTACTTAGTGTGTAAGCTTAGGGACCGATGACCTCAGCAGTTTGGTTCCATAAGATCTCACTACAAATTTCCAATGACAACTAAGCTGCGGTTTGTGCGAGTATAGTAGCGGCTCCGTACTCTAGAATGCATACAAACCGGCTTGGAGAGCGGTTTCCTGACCACATGCCCTCGATATCGCATCCGCATGACGCTGCAAGGCAAAGGATGACATGGCGGCCGGTAGACAACCTTTAGGCATTCACGACCAGGACAAAGAGTTAGAGTAACAAGTGTAACGAACAGATGCTTTAGCTGACTGCAAAGTTGGCTACAAGCTAGGCAACCAGTAATCGGGATCCCTCGGACGTTTGATCACCACGCACTCAACTCCTGTTACTGCACCAAAAGACTTGCAGTGGTAAATGACACAAAATTGTGTTTAGTATTAGATTCCTCATCGTCAGTGAATACCACGCCAATTGGAAGTCACCCAGAAGAGCGGAAAACACGAAAGCGAATGAGGCAGTAATACACTGGGCCAACTTCCAGCTCAAAGATTTGGATAGCTATAAACTACAGTTAAATGACATTCGTTGCGGGAACAATGAACACAGCAGAATGTATCTAGATAGTCACTCTGCCCATTCTATTATCGTTCCACTGGCGACAGGGAGATGTTTTCTTTCAACATGACAATTCCTGTGAAAGCACTTCTCGTGTTGCCCAGCATTCTCTCCCAGGTATTCTTGCATATCTTGGGCATAACGATGTGACGCTACGACTTAAGCTAGCCTCAACTTTAGTAACAGTCTCCTGGATTTTAATAAACCATTTCTCTTATACCCTCCCACTATGATGGTGGGGGCGATCCTGCTACAGTACAGTGAGCAAGGTAGAAGACGCACTGCTTACGCATCAAGAACTCTTAACAGCAAGGAGTACTCGTTATATGAATTAGAGGCCCTAACAGTACCTTCGGGGTGGAAAAAATTTAGCTTCTGTCTGGTAAATTCCCGGTGCCGATAATCTGGCATCAGGTTAGGTAATGGGCAGACCGCGGAAGGCAGGGAGAAATGCATCACGGGCGACAAGGATTTGGCCTTCCAGTTCCAAGTTTAGTGCATAAAAGGGTAAAAAAATCAAATAGCAGATGGCCTGAGTGGGATTTTTAGTGGAGAAAAATTTGGAAATTTTTGGTGAACTCTTATGGGACCAAACTGCTGAGGTCATCGGTCTCTAGAGTTACATACTACTTAATATAATGTAAACTAACTTACGCAAAGGACTACACACACACCTAAGCCGGAGGAAGGGCTCGAACCTCTGGCGTGGGAGTTGCGTGAACCGTGCAAGGCGCCGTAGACCGCACGGCTACTCCGCGCCCCGTTTAGGGGAGAAACAGAGAGAGCGAGAAATCTCCGTTATCAGCTCTATATCAGCGGATTTGCCATGGTTGTTTCGAGATAAAAGAGTATCAGGGAGAGGTTGCTCTTAAGAATGAAATATTAAAAGTACAGAGTATCAAGTCATGTTTCGTTAAGGACAATGTCCTCTGCTGCCAGAAACTTATGATTAGAACTTAGGTACTTGTGCCTCAGGAATTGATTCAAGTGCTGTTTAAATATTTTCATGAGTCCCCAGTGGGCGGAGATTCATGTGTTTCTAAAGAAGAGCGAAAATCCGACAACAATTCATTTTGAAAGGAATGGACATCAGTATTAAAAACAGAGTAGGTAATTATAGGGTCTGTGCCACGTCCAAACCCGCATCAAATACTAAACAGGAATGGCTGACGTCTACACTATCGATCATTCTTTCCAAAACGTATTCATTAATTTCGTGAGACCCTTATCTGGTTCTAAAAGGTGACACTCTTAAATACAGATGAGCGTCTATGCATTACCCAGTTGAAATAGTTTACCCCACCAATGCAGCGACATAACAGGGTGTGATACAGAATTTCAAAAATATTTTTAGCAACTCTGGATAACATGGCAAGTGTTAATGCGACATGTTTTATATCAAGTAGCTCTAAGTTTTTTTGCTTAGGCATGGGCATCAGGCATGGAACCTCAACCCCTTATTACCCCAACGTTTCACATATGTACAGGGTGACCCAGAATTTCAGGGCTGCGCTAATACTATACCACAACAAGTATAAGGAAATATGGGATCGTATGCTCTATGCTCACCTAGTTGATGGATGTACTTAACAAGGCAAAACATGAAAGCAGCAAGTCTACACCTGCAGAGTGCTGCTGAAGTGTACGGTCACCACCGTGCTGAGCAACCTCTGGTCTATTAAAGACCTGATGCCAGAATCCACAGCAACTGGCTCCTCAGTGGAAAAACGCGGGAGTATTTACAGAGCACATCAAGTTCAGATCCAGCGCTATAATAGAGACGGCAGTAAAGCCGATAACACGTAGGCGATAAGGTTTCTGTGGGGAATTTTCGGCAATATTGTAACGAGGTCGATAATGTGCAGATTTAGTGGGCCGTTTGAGTTCGGAGATTCATACCGCCAGTGATGGTATTCTTGTTGGACCTAGAAAAGAGGGACTGCATTGTGTGCTCGCCTTTCTCAGATTACGCCAAGTTTCAGACCCGAGGCTTAAGTATTGATCAAAGAACCTTGCCTACGGATGGGGTGGGGGAGAACGTGCCAAAAGTTGGTACCAGCGCTTTATGGCATCACTGAAGCAGGGATATGGAGAGGGTCATATGAGTGCAGCGGATGAGCGGAGTTACTTCCGTGTCATTCTCGACTGCGGCGACTGGGAAGCTGTTTACGAGTCTCCGATGTTGCAGAAGTGTCTGGATGGCACATAGTGATAGCTCTTCGTGCTAAGAAACAGTTACTGTTGGGGAGCCAGGTTGCACAGTTGCTCTCAACTGCAGTGTCTGGAGAGATGTTTACATGAGTCGCCTATGCTTCAAAAGTGTCCTGTACCGTAACAATAGCAATTTCTTCCGAGTGGAAGCAGTCTGACAGACCCACATAACGGCGCGTGTGCTCAGCTTCATTGCTCTAGAGCGGAGCATTGAGAGCCTCCGTCCAGTGTGACTGACGAGTCCAGCATCGCGTGATGGATATAGATAGCTCCAAAGTCTTATTTTTTTATTTCTATTTACTTTTTCTGAGTTATCAGTCTTCTGGCTGGTTTGATGCAACCCACCTCAAACTCCTCTCCAGTCCCAACCTCTTCATCTTAGAGCAGCATTTGCAACCTAAGTCTTCAATTATTTGCTGGATGTATTCCGGTCCTTGTCTTCCGCTAATATGTTTTACCTTATTCAGCTCCCTCTAGTGCAATGGGAATTATTCCCTGATGTCTTGACATATGTTCTACCATCCAGTCGCTTCTTCTTGTCAGTGTTTTCCATATATTCCTCTCTCGCCGATTCTACAGAGAACCTCCTCACTCGTTACCCTACCAGTCCACCAAATTTACAACATTCTCCTGTAGCATCATATACTGATTCTCTTCTGTTGCGACTTTCCCACCATTCTTTTTCACTACCACACAATGCTGTGCTCCAGACGTACATTATCAGAAACTTCTTCCTCAAATTAAGCCCTATGTTTGATACTAGCAGAATTCTCTTGTCCAGAAATGCCCTTTTTGCAGGGCTTTTGGTGTCCTTGCTCAATCCGTCATGGGTTATTTTACTGCCCAAGTAGCGAAATTGATTAACTTCACCCTTTTCGCTTCCACCAGTCCTGACGTTAGATTTCTCGCTGTTCTCATTTCTGATACATCTCATTACATTCGTCCTTCTTCTCAATTTGTATATTGTATTCATTAGACCATTCTATTCAGCAGAGCCATTCTTCTTTTATTTCACTGAGGACAGCAATGTCAGCCGCGAAACGTATCATTGATATCCTTTCACTCTGAATTTTGATTCCGATGTGGAACCTAGCTTTTATTTCCGTAATTGTTTCTTCGAAGTATAAATTGGACAGAAGTGGACAAAAGACTACATACTTTTTAATCCGAGTTCTTCGATCTGGTCTTACACCCTTATTATATCCTTTTGGCTCTTGTAAACGTTGTATGTGATCCCTCTCTCCCTATAGGTTCCCCAGTTTTCCTCAGTATTCATCCTGGATCATTTTAAACTGTCGAACACTTTTTCAAGGTCGACAGATTCTATGAAGATGTCCCGATTTCTCTTTAGTCTTGCTCCCATTATCATAACTTCATAACTACCTCTCTGGCACCTTTTACCTGTAGTGGACTGTTAAGGCAGCCAGTCCACAGTGAAGTAGCCGAAAGGGCACGCGTCAACTCACGCCGTCTGGCGTTAAGTCTGGAACAGGATTCGTAATGAATGTGATAAAGAAAAGAACGTAGCTACTAGAACACTTAACTTTTATATCGTCCTTTGGTATACAGCATTCTTGATGATACAAGTGAGACTCTTTAGATTCATGAAGTAACTAATGGCGCCTTGCTAGGTCGTAGCCATGGACTTAGCTGAAGGCTATTCTAACTGTCTCTCGGCAAATGAGAGAAAGGCTTCGTCAGTGTAGTCGCTAGCAAAGCCGTCGTACAACTGGGGCGAGTGCTAGTCAGTCTCTCGAGACCTGCCTTGTGGTGGCGCTCGGTCTGCGATCCTGACAGTGGCGACACGCGGATCCGACATGTACTAATGAACCGCGGCCGATTTAAGCTACCACCTAGCAAGTGTGGTGTCTGGCGGTGACACCACATTACCTTCTCTAAAGCCAAATTGGTCATCATCTAATACATCCTTAATTTTCATCTCCATTCTTCTGTATATTATTCTTTTCGGCAGCTTGGGTGCATGACCTGTTAAGCTGATTGTACGACAAATACCGCACTTACCGGCTCTTCCATATTTCGGAAATGTGTGATGATGTTTTTTACGAATGTCCGGTAGTACATCACCAGACTCATTTATTCTACACATCGGCGTGAGTAGTCGTTTCGTAGCCACTTCCTCCTATGATTTTAGAAGTTCTCATGGAATGTTATCTACCCGTTATGCCTTAGTTCATTTTAAGTCCTCCAGAGCTCTCTTCAATTCTGATTCTAATACTGGATCCCCTATCTCTTCTAAATCGACTCCTGTTTCTCCTTCTATCATCAGACAAATCTTCCCCCTCACAGAGACCTTGAATGTACTCTTTCCACCTATCTGTCCTCTCCTCTGCATTTAACAGTAGAATTCCCGTTGCACTCTTTTTGCTACCAACATTGCTTTTAATGTCACCGATGGTCGTTTCTACGGAACTAAAAATCCATATTTTAAACTATTATCTACTTGGTTCGCAGTACGTACGCTTAATTCCACAACTTGCTTCAAAGCTTACAGACACTTATATTGTACTACAGATGTGTTTCTTTAATATTTTTACCAACATTGTGTGGGTGTTATGACCAAGGAGAATTGTATACCATCATAAAGTGTGTATGTTTCACGTTCACAACAGTCTATAAGTTTTCCTTTGATTCTGGTTCTCGTAAAGTGACAATAGTCTGCCCACATAACCAACGCCACCCCTCAGTGACATTCACTTGAGACGTTTACGGCCACGTTGAAGAACCCGCTTCCACTTGCATCTAGCCGTGAACAGCCTTTTTACGGTAAGTGTTCCTATGTTCATAAAGTGTGGTAATGGAAATAGCGACTCGGAACTGCACCATTAGTGTCGAGCTGGCGGCGATCACTGCCAACTTCCATCCTCCACTCGACGCCTGGGTTTTCACTACAGATGTCAAAGAGTTTCTGACTCTGTGTGCGACAAGTAAGCAAAACAGATAGCTTAGATTGAATAGTCTGTGCATCACCTTTAGGCAAACTTATCAGCTATTAAATCTTCCAAAGGTCTTCCAAATTCTGATTCTAATACCTGATCCCCAATCTATTCTATATCTACTTATGTTTCTTCTTCTATCACATCATCAGACAAGTCTTCGCGCCATAGAGATTTTCTATGTAGTTTTTCCACCTATCACCTCTCTCCGCTGCATTTAACAGTGGAATTCCGTTTCACTCTCATATTTCCAACCTTGCTTTTAATTTCACTGAACTTTGTTTTAACTTTTTTATAAGCTGAGTCAGTCCTTCCGAGTCATTTCTCCTTCGATTTCTTCACGTTTTTCATGCAGTTGGCCTTAGCTTCTCTGCACCTCCTATTTAGCTCATTCTTACGTGACTTGTATTTTTGTATTCGTGAAGTTCCCTGGACATTTTTGAACATCCTTCTTTCATCGTTCAACTGAAGCATTTCATCTGTTATCCACGGTTTCTTCGCCGTTACCTCTTTGTGCTTATGCTCTTTCCTATTGTGATTTCTCTGTTTAGAGATGTCCATTCCCCTTCAACCCAACTGCCTATTGAGCTATTCCATATCGCAGTTTCCATATCTTTGGAGAACTTCAAACTTATCCCGTCATTCCTTAGTACTTCCATATCCCACTTCTTTACAGATTGAGTCTTCCTTACTAGTTCATAAACCTCAGCCTACTATTCGTCACTACTAAATTGTGATCTGATTCTATACCTGGTCCTGGGCATGCCTTACAATCCAGTATCTGACCATGGTATAATCTAATTGAAATCTTCCTGTATCTCCCGTCCTTTTCCAAGTATACCTCCCCCTCTTGCGATTCTTGAACACAGTATTCGCTATTACTACCTGAACCTGATTGCAGAACGCAATTAGTCTTTCTCCTCTCTCATACCTAGTACCAAACCCATATTGTCCCGTAACACTTTTTTTACTCCATCTCCTGCAACTGCTATCCAGTCCCCGTCGATCCATAACAATGAATATTATAGTGATTTCAAAGAAACTCCGTATTTTCGTGACACGTTTCCTATGTCAAGCAACGAAGACATTTAGTAGATTTATGGAAGGCAGTGCAAGTTATGGTTTCTTCCTACATGGATGCCGGTTTGTTGGACTATAATAGTTACCAGTTACATATGATTGTATCATGACTATCTTTCTTGCATTTCTCTCGCTCTGACGATCTATTAGTGGCGTCGGATTTCTTGTTTGGGAAATAGTGTTATGGATGAGTGTAAAGTGATTTTGATTTTTCGTGTTGTACGGGGGACGCCCTACACTTAAGTAACGAAATATCCTTCTTCATGTGGATAAGAGCAATGGCCGTGGAACCGACGTCTTGTTAATATGGATAACTGAAAGCAATAGACCACGACCTGCCCAACTCCCGAGTATGAGCAGTTTCAGTAACAGGGAGCAGCTACGGATTTGTCAGTGATATGATTAACCTTTTGATAAAATGTATTATATTGTGATACTGTGATAATGTGATTCTTTTATTCCTTTTGGAAGGTTTGAGTTCAATTGAAAGGACGATGTAAAGGCAACCGTCATCATAAATAATATCTTAAGTATATTACGTTTACTTGGCTGAAACAAAGAAATTTTCATTTTTTGTGTATTTTAAGGCAAAATTCCGGTAAACTGCTGATTATGAAGACCTGACTTGTTAACGTAATAGGTTACATTTCAACATAGTTCATAGTCCCTTTAAAAATCAATTTTGGTAAATTTGTTGTAATAAAATATCCCGTTAATGCAATAAATCTTTGGAAGTGGCACAGTTGCTCGGTAAATTATGAAGGGGTTATTGTGGTGTAAATTACTAAATGAAAATTTACTTTTTTTTAAATAAATTGTTGGAAACTTTGTTGTGTGCGTACCGTATTCTTTTCCGTAATCTGCCACGCTCATTAGGGTCTGGTCCCAGTGTCACCACAACAAAGACACCAGTTAATTAAAATGGTATTCATATCCCTACGAAACAGTGACGCCTAGTACTTAAAATTTTGATATTAATTTCATTCTGATGTCTGTAGATTTTATGGCCTATATGCAGATTGACCTAAGAAAAAATTGAAGAGAAGAGAGAAGATGGTGGTTTCCATTCGCACAAATCTCTAACATGATCACAACGGGATGTTCTAGAGGTCTGAAGGCTTCTTCCTGGTCAAAGAGGAGTCCTGAATTAAATACGTGCGCCCTGTCATCAGTTACGTCAAAACACGATAGGAACCACTCTGAAAAACGAAGGTATCATCCGCTTTCTCTGTCCCAGCAGGCACAGCCTGGCTACTGCCCCTCTCAGCAGTTGGTCTGTCTTATTTTCTAGGTCGACAGGTTACTGAAGAGCTGTCGGCAAAATTCATAAAACTCTGGAACTTTCCATTTTTCCTTCGAACAACAGTGGCTGCAGTTACATGTTGCGCATGAAAGACGTTTGCAATGATGGATTCGTATCCTCGCACTTGCCACTTAACGTCTCGCTGCAGCTTTGCTGCTCATCATATTGGTCAGGGACGCGTAATGATGTTCGTTATGAACCACCAGTGATCCAACGCGGCGAGAGCAACTGTCTCGTGCAGGCGAGTGGTTGCAGCACGTTGGATGCTGCGCATACTACCACTGGCATTGCTTTGCATCATGAAGGCATCGAGATAATCCTCCTTCTCCCCTCCACCCCTCATGCGATCAGGTCTTCAATCTCTCTGATTTATCTCGAAATCGTTTCCCTGTAGCATTAACAACGCAAAGGCATACAATGATATGCCAAAACATTATGACAATTGCCCACCGTGAGGTTGCATGTCGCCTGGTGCTATAGCGGGAAAGAGACACGTTTGTTTTTGTTGTTGTTGTGAAGTAGAAAGACTGGTTTGATGCAGGTCTCCATGCTACTGTATCATGTGCACGCTCCTTCATCTCCGAGTAACTACTGAGCCCTAAATCATTTTGAATCTGCTTAGCGTATTCGTCTCTTGGTCTCCCTCTACGATTTTTATCCTCCACGCTTTCCTTTAATACTAAATTGGTGTTCCCTTGATGCCTCAGGTCGTGTCTTACCAACCGATCCCTTCTTCTACTGAAGTTGTACCACAAATTTCTCTTCTCCCCTCCTCGTTGGTCACATGATCTACCCATCTAATCTTCAGCGTTCTTCCATAGTAACACATTTCAAAAGCTTCTGTTCTCTCCTTGTCTGTACTGTATATCGCCCATGTTTCACTTGCACACACGGCTACACTTCACAGATATTCTTTCAGAAAAGACTTCCTCACGGTTAAATCTACACTCAATGTTAACAAATTTCTCTTCTTTAGAAACTCTTTCCTTGCCATCGCTAGTCTCCAGTTTATATCCTCTATACTTCGACCATCATCAGTTATTTTGCTGACCAAATAGCAGAACTCATCTACATCTACATCTACATTTATACTCCGCAAGCCACCCAACGGTGTTTGTCGGAGGGCACTTTACGTGCCACTGTCATTACCTCCCTTTCCTGTTCCAGTCGCGTATGGTTCGCGGGAAGAACGACTGTCTGAAAGCCTCCGTGCGCGCTTATAATCTCTCTAATTTTACATTCGTGATCTCCTCGGGAGCTATAAGTAGGGGGAAGCAATATATTCGATACCTCGTCCAGAAACGCACCCTCTCGAAACCTGGCGAGCAAGCTACATCGCAATGCAGAGCGCCTCTCTTGCAGAGTCTGCCACTTGAGTTTATTAAACATCTCCGTAACGCTATCACGGTTACCAAATAACCCTGTGCGAAGCGCGCCACTCTTCTTTGGATCTTCTCTATCTCCTCCGTCAACCCGATCTGGTATGGATCCCACACTGATGAGCAATACTCAAGTATAGGTCGAACGAGTGTTTTGTAAGCCACCTCCTTTGTTCATGGACTACATTTTCTAAGCACTCTCCCAATAAATCTCAACCTGGTATCCGCCTTACCAACAATTAATTTTATATGATCATTCCACTTCAAATCGTTCCGCACGCATACTCCAATATATTTTACAGAATTAACTGCTACCAGTGTTTGTTCCGCTATCATATAATCATACAATAAAGGATCCTTCTTGCTATGTATTCGCAATACATTACATTTGTCTATGTTAAGGGACAGTTGCCACTCCATGCACCAAGTGCCTATCCGCTGCAGATCTTCATGCATTTCGCTACAATTTTCTAATGCTGCAACTTCTCTGTATACTACAGCATCATCCGCGAAAAGCCGCATGGAACTTCCGACACTATCTACTAGGTCATTTATATATATTGTGAAAATCAATGGTCCCATAACACTCCCCTGTGGCACGCCAGAAGTTACCTTAACGTCTGTAGACGTCTCTCCATTGATAACAACATGCTGTGTTCTGTTTGCTAAAAACTCTTCAATCCAGCCACACAGCTGGTCTGATATTCCGTAGGCTCTTACTTTGTTTATCAGGCGACAGTGCGGAACTGTATCGAACGCCTTCCGGAAGTCAAGAAAAATTGCATCTACCTGGGAGCCTGTATCTAATATTTTCTGGGTCTCATGAACAAATAATGCGTGTTGGGTCTCACACGATCGCTGTTTCCGGATTCCATGTTGATTCCTACATAGTAGATTCTGGGTTTCCAAAAACGACATGATACTCGAGCAAAAAACATGTTCTAAAATTCTACAACAGATCGACGTCAGAGATATAGGTCTATCGTTTTGCGCATCTGCTCGACGACCCTTCTTGAAGACTGGGACTACCTGTGCTGTTTTCCAATCATTTGGAACCCTCCGTTCCTCTAGAGACTTGCGGTACACGGCTGTTTAAGTGACTCATTTCCTAATATAATTCCCTCAGCGTAACTTGATTTAATTCGACTGTATTCCATTACCCTGGGTCTGATTTTGTTGACGTTCAGCTTATACCTTCCTTTCAAGACACTGTTCATTCCGTTCATCTCTTCTTCGAAATCGTTTGCTGTCTCCGACAGAATTACAATGTCATCGGCAAACCTCAAGGATTTTGACGAAACTGCCTATTGGCTACTGTCTCGGGTTCTTCGGCCGACGTTCATCTAATGATTTTACTGACGTTTCGCCAGAATGAGTGGCTGGCTCAAAAGTGGTTCAAATGGTTCTGAGCACCATGGGACTTAACTGCTGAGGTCATCAGTCCCCTAGAACTTAGAACTACTTAAACCTTACTAACCTAAGGACATGACAACATCAATGTCCGAGGCAGGATTTGAACCGTAGACCGTAGCGGTCGCGCAGTTCCAGAATGTAGCGCCTAGAACAGCTCGGCCACTCCTGCCGGCGAGTGGCTGGCATTGTCAAAGCTTCATCCTCCATTGCCGGTGGGTGAAGCTTTGACAATGCCAGCCACTCGTGCTGACGAAATGTCAGTAAAATCATTAGATGAACGTCGGCCGAAGAACCCGAGACAGGAGCGAATTGGCAGTTTGTCAACAAGTGGCCAAGAAAGCCTTAACGATTTTGCTCAAGGATTTTGTTTCTTCTCCCTGGATTTCAATTCCTACTCCAAATTTGTCGTTTCCTTTGCTGCTTACCCAATATACAGATTGAATAACATCGGGGATAGGCTAAAAACCTATCTAGCTCCCTTCTCAACCACTTCTTCCGTTTCATGCCCCTCGACTCTTATAACTGCCATCTGGTTTCTGTACAAATTCTAAATAGCCTTTCGCTACCTGTATTTTATCTACGCCACCTTCAGAATTTGAAACAGTGTGTTCCAGTCAACATTGTCAAAAGCTTTCTTTAAGTCTACAAATGCTATAAATGTGGGTTTGACTTTGCTTAACTTGTCTTCTAAGACAAGTCGTTGTGTTATTTTTGCCTCACAAGTTGCTCCTACATTTCTACGGAATACAAACTGATTTCACCGGGGTCAGCTTCTACCAGTTTTGCCATTTGTTTGAAAAGGATTCGTGTTTGTATTTTGTAACCGTGACTTATTAAACTGATAGTTCGGTAGTTTTCACACCTGTCAACACTTCCTTCCTTTAGAATTAGAATTATTATATTATTATTGAAGCCTAAGGGTGTTTCGCCTATCTCATACATCTTGATAACCAGATGGAAGAGTTTTGTTATGGCTGGCTCTCCCAAGGCAGTCAGCAGTTCTGACGGAATGTTATCTACTCCCAGGGATTTATTTCGACTTAGGTCTTTCAGTGCTCTGTCAACGTTTTTCGCACAGTACCATATGTCCCATTTCATCTTCATCTACGTCCTCTTCCATTTCCGTAATATTGGCCTCAAGTAACTTACCCTTGTATAGACCATCTATATACTCCTTCCACCTTTCCGCTTTCCCTTCGTTGCTTAGGACTGGTTTTCCATCTGGGCTCTTGAGATTCATACAGATGGTTCTCTTTTCTCAAAGGTCTCTTTAACTTTCCTGTTAGCTGCATCTAACTTTACCCCTTTGTGATATATGCTTCTATATCCTTACATTTGTCCTCTAGCCATTCTCGGTTAGCCACTTCGCACTTCCTGTCGATCTCATTTTTGGGACGTTTGTATTTCTTTTTGCCTGCTTCATTTATTGCACTTTTATATTTTCTCCTTTCATCAATTAAATTTTATACCTCTTGGGTTACTCGAGGGTTTCTACTAGCCCTCGTCTTTTTAGGTACTTGATTCTCTGCTGACTTCACTATTTCATCTCTCAACGCTACCCATTCTTTTTCTAATGTATTTCTTTCTATGGTTCTTGTCAGTCGTTCCCTAATGCTCTCTATGAAACTCTGTACAACCATTGGATGTTTCAGTTTATCTAGGTCCAATCTTCTTAAATTCCTATCTTTTTGTACTTTCTTCAGTTTTAATCTATCGTACGTAACAAGTAAAATTTGGTCAGAGTCCACATCTAGCTCTGGAAATGTCTTACAATTTGAAACCTGGTTCCTAAATCTCGTTTTACCAGTGTATAACCAACCAGAAACCTTCAGGTGTCTCCAGCTCTCTTCCACGTATACAACCGTCTTTCATGATTCTTAAGCCAAGTGTTAGGAATGATAAAGTTATCAGGTGGCTTCCTCTTACATTCCTTACACCCATTCCAAATTCACCTACTACTTTTCCTTCTTTTCCTTTTCCTACTATCAAATTCCAGTCCCCCATTTTCATCTCCCTTAAATACTTGAATAATTTCTTTTTTCTCGTCATACATGTCTTCAACCTCTTCGTCGTCTACTGAGCTTGTTTGCATATAAACTCGTACTATTGTGGCAGGCGTGGGATTGGTGTTTATCTTGGCTACAATAACAAGTTCATTATTCTGTTCCTAGTAGGTTACCTGCGTTCCTATTTTTTTATTCATTATTGAACCTATTCCTGCATTACTCCTATTCGATTTTGTATTTATAACCCTGTATTCACCTTACCAGAAGTCCTGTTCCTCCTGCCACTGGACTTCAGCAACTCCCACTATAATTAACTTTAATCTACCTGCCCGATTAAGATATCTGACTTTCTACGCTCCGATCTGTATGACGCCAGTTCTGTTTGTCATGAATAATTCCCGCCAGAAGATCGGGGGATCCGAATGGGGGACTATTTTAACACCGAAATATTTTACTCAAGAGGACGCCATCATCATTCAACCATACGGTAAAGCTGCGTGCCCTCTGGATAAATTACGGCTGTAGTTTCCTTTAGCTTTCAGCTCATCGCAGCACCCGTAGAGCCATGCTGTTTTGGTTGATGTTACAAGACCAGTTCAATCAACCAACCAGTCTGTTGCGCCTGCAACTACTGTAAAGGCTGTAGCCCCTCTTCAGGAACTACACGTGACACGGTAAAGAACTATATAAGAGGATCAAAGACGGATGGGGAATCACTATAAGAACGACAATGGCCCCGAATGGAAAAATCTACTGACATACCCGACTTTGAATAAGGAGATATTATTATTTTGCAGAATCTGTGAAATCTCTGAACGTATATGTCGAATCGGTGTACCTGGTCTAATTCTCACGTGCAACTGTAGTGAGCGGAGCAGATCGTACATCGTACATTGCTGAACTGGGACTCCGCAGCATACGACCTCTACGTGTTTTCATGTTGCCCCAAAGACACCGTCAGCTACGACTGCAGTGGCCACGTGCTAATCGAGATTTGATCGTGTATTAACGGACACTTGTCGCCTCGTCGGATGAATCAGGTTTTTACTACACAGACCGTTTCCACAAACGTCGTCATCCACACGAAGGAAATGTGTACTGCGCCAAGGATATAGTTAGTGGGAGCAGTGTTATGATATGGGAGACCTGCTGCGCTCGCATGGGACTTGTGGTAGTAATCGAATACACGCTGACAGTTGTGGCCCCCTGCACCCCTTCATGCTTGATCTCTTCCACTCCGGCGGTATAATCTGTCAGCGGTATAACTGTGCGTGTCTCATGTCAGAACCATGTTACAGTGGTTTGAGGAGCGTGATGGTGTACTCACGTTGATGTCTTGGCCACTAAACTCCGTTGACGTGAATCCAATGGAACCCATTAAAGTTCCTATCAGGCGCCATCACAGCGTAGACAAATTTATGATTTGAGCCTGTACACGCGTTGCGACATGCTTCCACAGACTTGCCAACAAACTGTCTATGCATGATACGCAGACATGTCCTCCAAAGATGGACCAAAGAGTTATTAAGCGGGTGGTCAGAATGTTCTAGCTCGTCAGTGCAGTTCAGTCTGTAGTATAACGATTTGATGTCCTCCAATTACTTACTAACGCCTGCTTAGTAATTAATAACGACTGTTTCGTGTGTAATTTTCTACAGTGATTTATTTGTTGCATCAGTCTGTTGTGAAGGATGTTCTCTGCAAAAGGTTTAGCTTTCCTTATTTTTAGTTTATTAACTCTTAAATGATAATCTTTTTCTTTGTGTGTAGCAACCTCTGTCCACATCCTTGGTCTGTAATCAAGTAAGTCCATGAAAGTATATAAAAGTTCTTTAGCCTTACTCCTCAAGAGTGAGATCAAAATTGGACAGTTTACCTACGGGCAGGACAGAGTAGATGCTCCCCCGTCCCTCACTAATTGGGAGGACTCCCATACCAGAACATTGTTGAAATATGGTCATGTATATAACATGCTGCACGATGGGACAGCGATAAGTCCAATGTGCAATAATGCTTTGCTGTTTGCAACAACATTTAGAAGCAGCATGGAAAACTTTCCTTCAAGATGAAATGCTAATAACTTATAGTTGTCTCTACTCACGACAAAGAAACTGTATTCTAAGAGTCGGTAACTATACCACATACAGAGATTTTTTATGTGACATTCTGTGTATTAGAACCTTTACCTGTAATTAACGATCGTTTAATGTTAATGCGTGTAAAACATGCGAACTAAATGTCGCTCGTGTGAAACTATTTGTTGGTGTTCATTTTTCGTTTTATGTTACTGTATCTTTATCTTATGTACCTATTCAACTTCCAATGAATGCCGGCCGGAGTGGCCGTGCGGTTCTAGGCGCTACAGTCTGGAACCGAGCGATCGCTACGGTCGCAGGTTAGAATCCTGCCTCGGGCATGGCTGTGTGTGATGTCCTTAGGTTAGTTAGATTTAATTAGTTCTAAGTTCTAGGCGACTGATGACCTCAGAAGTTAAGTCGCATAGAGCTCAGAGCCATTTGAACCATTTTTTTTCCAATGAATATCTTGTGTTTCCAGATTCGAAGAAATCTATCTTCAGAATCTGTCTTTGGAATCTCTACCCAGATAGTTGGTACCCTGAGATCAAACATAGACAAGATATTTAGCAAAGATAAAATCAGAAGAATTTGAATGTTATGTAACGTCGGCCACCTTTCTGATAGACGAGACACATGTAGTCTTACTGCTTCTTCTAATTCATGTCTCCGTCTCTTTCCTTTATGAAACTCATGGTAGTGTATAATGTTAGTGACTGTTTTCAACAAAGACCCTTGTTTCCTAAGGATGGATTTCTTCCTTTCCTTCTCTTGTTTTTTTTCGAATTGTGACTGGGATTAAAGCTTAATGGAGTCTCTGGATAGCGACGAAAACATTTGACCATTATTACACCGTTTCCACATATGGAGATGTTGTTGTTCTTATCGAAAAAGTAAATATTTCTAGCTGTACTATATTTTCAGTCTCCAACAAAACTTCCTGATCGTTAAACGCTAACAGAGGAGAAATGTGTTTCCATTCATTGACATGAGAAAGTGCATCAAAATACTTAGGTGTGAGAAATCGCTTTTATGCTTTCACTGTCACCTATATTTATTTGCAAAATATTTCTTCAAGGCAAATTGCAGGTTGTTATTGGGAAATTAATTCGTAATACACTGACTTCATACGTTTACTGATGAACCTTAAGGATTCCGTATGTTAAGTATGTATCCGATGAATATAATACTCCCAATCAATTAACTTATGAAGATAAATTTTGACTTTCAATCTTTTCTTATCTCCGTTTCTTCAGGACTGTAGGAAAGCCTGTGTAGGAGTATTAAATTTACTCTAAACATGAATTAAAATGCAAGATCTTGTGAACGCTTTTGTAATTATTTAGGTTCTTGGAACAAAATGTTCTCTGGTTTCCAACAACGGAGATTCGCAGTTAATCCGCAATCTTCAGGAAGTTTTATTCTCGCTTCCATTGTGTATTAATACTGCAAGAAAGCCGAGAAGATTTTATTACAGCAACGTGCTGAGGGAATCTACAATTGCAAATGAAATACTTACAAGTAAAAATCACAGCAAATTAACTCTCCTCAGAAATCTAATTCAGAAATGCGTAACAAAGAGCGGAAGAGATCGTAGTTACATTGCGTCAAGCTTCTCAAGCCAGAGATTTACCGCCATCCCGCTAAAGCCCTTTAAGTTTCATTGATAATTACTTCTCACGTCTGATTTTTCGCTGCATCATTGCCTTTTCATCTCACATGATGAACTGGAAACGTCGGTTAACACTTAATTAAATCGGTCAACTCGTATTGATATACTGATACAGTCACAGTGATTTTTATTGCGTTTACAGGTGAGATTCAGACAGTGAAAAGATAAATGCCCCCAAGTGCTTTCTCTCGAGAGAGATAACGCTTATACGTTTGACGAACAAAGGAATTATAAAGGAAGCAACGGTGATGAGTAACTATTTAATGCAACATGTATACTGGTGTCCAAAATTAAAGCAGCAAAGTGCTATTTGCCCGTCCTGTGTCTAATTCACGATATACAAACTGTCAACCAGATGTCCGTGTGATTGTCGGAAGAAGGCATACAGGCACACGGGCAACCATACCAACGATGAATTCAGGGCACCTATGAAAATCGACACCCTAGCTGCAAACATGTGTTGACATGCATCATTGGGGACATGTTTAAAATGTGTGTCCCGACCGGGACTCGAACCCGGGATCTCCTGCTTACATGACAAACGCTCTATCCATCTTTTATTCTTTTTTTTTTTTTGCATTTTGTTCGGTGTTGATCGTTGCGTTTGGTCGTTGCGGAGGTCGCATGACATCCGTTAAAGTTCGTTTGATGATCCTTCCACTCAGTTTTTATTTTATTTTATTTATTTTTTATTACAGAGGCTACACGCTGTGCTACCGTGCCGGCATCCATCTGAGCCACCGAAGTCACAGAGCATAGTGCGCCTGCAGGGACGTATCCCTTGCACGCTCCCCGTGAGACCCACATTCCCAACATGTCCACACAACTACATTCGTAGTGCGCCAAATAGATGTTTGCCCATCACACTCATTACTCGTGGCAAATTAATCTACCAAGTCCCGTACGAGGTGGGCTATATCCTGTGCGTTCGCACAAGAAGGTCAATGGCCGGGTAGCCATATATAACTGTATATGAAGATAGTATCTGTTCCCGAAAGAACAGATACCATCGATGACCATGCAGCTTCTCTAGAATGAAATGTAAATAAATCGACACCCTAGCTGAAAACAGGCGTTGATGTACATCATTGGGGATATGTTGAAAATGTGTCCTCCGACCTGGGATCTCCTGCTTTCGAGAACAGATGTTATCTTCATATATAGTTAAATATGGCTACCTGGCCATTGACCTTCCTGTGCAAACGCATACGCTATGCCCCAACTCGTGCGGGACTTAGCAGATTAATCTGCCACTAGTAATGAGTGTGATGGGCAAACATCTATTAGGCGCACTACGAATGTAGTGGTGTGGACATGTTGGGAATGTGGGTCTCACGGGGAGCGTGCAAGGGATACGTCCCTGAAGGCGCACTATCCTGTGTACCCTCGGTGCACCAGATGGATAGAGCATCTGCCATGTAAGCAGGAGATCCAGGGTTCGAGTCCCGGTCGAGGCACACATTTTCAACATGTCCCCAATGATGTATATCAAAGCCTGTTCGCAGCTAGGGTGTCGATATAATTATCATTCCATTCCAGAGACGCTGCACGGCCATCAATGGTATCTGTTCTTTCGGGAACAGATACTACCTTCATATAAAGATAGTGTTTGTTTTGTAGCCCCACATCCACAATCGCTGTGTACACAGTCACAGACGGTGCAGTATGGGACAGACAACACGCCTACCAGACTCGCTGCGGTGGAGGGCCATAGGAAGACAGGAGGCAGGAGAGTAGGTAACCGATTTGCCCCGACGGCTTAATGTTAATCGTTCTGCTGTTTCTCGTATGTGACGGCAGTTTACAGAGATCGAAACTGTATCCCGAAGATCAGGGCAGGGCCGACCACGTGTGATTTCAGAAGAAAGGACCGTTTTTTGGCTGTAAGGGCACGACATTACCGACTTAGTACCGCACGGCAACTGGCATGTGAGGTCGCAGCATCCGCTGGATGTGTTGTATCGAGGCAGACGGTGTGCAAAAGACTTCGGCAGAGCGGCCTTCATTGTCGGAGACATGCTGTACGTGGTGGTGGTGGTGGTTAGTGTTTAAGGTCCCGTCGACAACGAGGTCATTAGAGACGGAGCGCAAGCTCGGGTTAGGGAAGGATTGGGAAGGAAATCGGCCGTGCCCTTTCAAAGGAACCATCACGGCATTTGCCTGAAACGATTTAGGGAAATCACGGAAAACCTAAATCAGGATGGCTGGAGACGGGATTGAACCGTCGACTTCCCGATGCTGTACGTCTATCTCTGACGCGTCTTCACAGAAAGGAGCGTCGAGAGTGGAGTCATCGACATGCCACCTGGACAATCGAAAGAGTGGGACAATGTTGTTTTCACAGATGAGTCCCAATTGAGACTGGAGAGGGATACCCGATGGATTCGCATCTGGAGGGAACGCGGAACACGATTTCGGCGCCCAAATATTGTAGAAAGAGACCGAGACCGAGGAGAATCCCTAATGGTGTGGGCAGGGATTAAGTTTACCACTCCAACCCCTCTTCATGGAATTGTACGTGTGTATCGGCAAGGTTTAACTGCTGTCAAATATCGTGACCATATCTTGAGACCTCGCTTGCTGTTATTGCGAAATGTTGTGGGCCCAGACGTCGTACTGATGGACGATAATGCTCGACTTCATTGAGCACGAGTGGCTGATGCTGTCTTGGAAACGGAAGATATTGCACGCATGGCATGGCTCGCTCTCCCGACTTGAGTCCCAACGAGCGTGTCTAGTATTAACTAGGGAGACGGGTTGCATCACGTCAGCAAGCTCTACAGTAAGAAAGGGAATTACTGCTTCAACATGAGACCTATGACATCACTCACAGCATGCCCCATCGTTGGCAGGCCTGTATTGCTGCCAGAGGTGTTCACACTCCATTCTGAACACATTAACCAATTGTCTGAATGTGTGTGCGGCTCCGTTAAGTTGGAAAAAACATACAACATTTCTGTCTACCGTTATGCATGTTGCTGTTGTTTGTTTCTACTTTACTGTCACTTGTTTGTACTGTTTTGTGACAAAACATATATCAGTTTGCAAAATTTCCTTTCGCTGCTCTAATTTTGGACACCACCTTAGAAACTTAAATATATCAAAGTTATAAGGATCTCGGTAGTGTCTACGACCGTCTTGTAAATTTAGAAAAAAACGGTATATGCTGCTTCAGCCACGTTAAGTAGCATATTGACTGGCACGGAGTGTTCCGGTTCCACGCTGCTATCATCAGGTGTCCGTACAATAATAATAGTGTGCACCTGCTGTTGACATCATATAGCCGAAATATATCGTGCTAGATCCATTATTTCCATTAAAAGAAATGTGGGAGCGATTGAATCGATTATGAAAAAAAGCACGAACACCGAAGAACTAAGAAATACACTCCTGGAAATGGAAAAAAGAACACATTGACACCGGTGTGTCAGACCCACCATACTTGCTCCGGACACTGCGAGAGGGCTGTACAAGCAATGATCACACGCACGGCACAGCGGACACACCAGGAACCGCGGTGTTGGCCGTCGAATGGCGCTAGCTGCGCAGCATTTGTGCACCGCCGCCGTCAGTTTCAGCCAGTTTGCCGTGGCATACGGAGCTCCATCGCAGTCTTTAACACTGGTAGCATGCCGCGACAGCGTGGACGTGAACCGTATGTGCAGTTGACGGACTTTGAGCGAGGGCGTATAGTGGGCATGCGGGAGGCCGGGTGGACGTACCGCCGAATTGCTCAACACGTGGGGCGTGAGGTCTCCACAGTACATCGATGTTGTCGCCAGTGGTCGGCGGAAGGTGCACGTGCCCGTCGACCTGGGACCGGACCGCAGCGACGCACGGATGCACGCCAAGACCGTAGGATCCTACGCAGTGCCGTAGGGGACCGCACCGCCACTTCCCAGCAAATTAGGGACACTGTTGCTCCTGGGGTATCGGCGAGGACCATTCGCAACCGTCTCCATGAAGCTGGGCTACGGTCCCGCACACCGTTAGGCCGTCTTCCGCTCACGCCCCAACATCGTGCAGCCCGCCTCCAGTGGTGTCGCGACAGGCGTGAATGGAGGGACGAATGGAGACGTGTCGTCTTCAGCGATGAGAGTCGCTTCTGCCTTGGTGCCAATGATGGTCGTATGCGTGTTTGGCGCCGTGCAGGTGAGCGTCACAATCAGGACTGCATACGACCGAGGCACACAGGGCCAACACCCGGCATCATGGTGTGGGGAGCGATCTCCTACACTGGCCGTACACCACTGGTGATCGTCGAGGGGACACTGAATAGTGCACGGTACATCCAAACCGTCATCGAACCCATCGTTCTACCATTCCTAGACCGGCAAGGGAATTTGCTGTTCCAACAGGACATTGCACGTCCGCATGTATCCCGTGCCACCCAACGTGCTCTAGAAGGTGTAAGTCAACTACCCTGGCCAGCAAGATCTCCGGATCTGTCCCCCATTGAGCATGTTTGGGACTGGATGAAGCGTCGTCTCACGCGGTCTGCACGTCCAGCACGAACGCTGGTCCAACTGAGGCGCCAGGTGGAAATGGCATGGCAAGCCGTTCCACAGGACTACATCCAGCATCTCTACGATCGTCTCCATGGGAGAATAGCAGCCTGCATTGCTGCGAAAGGTGGATATACACTGTACTAGTGCCGACATTGTGCATGCTCTGTTGCCTGTGTCTATGTGCCTGTGGTTCTGTCAGTGTGATCATGTGATGTATCTGACCCCAGGAATGTGTCAATAAAGTTTCCCCTTCCTGGGACAATGAATTCACGGTGTTCTTATTTCAATTTCCAGGAGTGTATATTAATCATATGGGATTTGTTATAACCGCCAATGGAGTCAGTTAAGGTATTTTTTTCTATAACACATTCATTTATATCAATTATATTCGTGTAACGTTCTGCTCCTAATGAATATCATTTCTAAATGAACCTGCGACGAAATGCGTTACTCTTCTTTGATTATTGTGTCTGTCGCAGACTGAGGAGCAATACTCAAATATCAGTCGATGCGTTTCTAAAGCTGCCTCCTTTGCGAGTGGATTACGCGTTCTGGGGATTATTCCAATAAATCTCATACGTGCATCTGTTTTTCTTAAGATTAATTTTATGTGCTTGTCCCAATTTCAATCGCTCCGTACACGTACTCCCAGATATTTAATGGGTTTGACTGATTGTCTTAAGTGTTCAGCAATCACGTCGTCATAAAATAACGGCTCCTTCCGCTAGTTACGTTACGTTTTCTTAATGTGTGGATCACCTGTCAGGATGAATATAAATGGCTGTATACCGATCCACTGAAGAGAAAATGCTTTAAGGTTTACTTACAGCGTAATATTCATTTTCTGTGATCTACTCTCGACTGTCATTGTAGAAGCGCTGGTCTTCCGTAAGCGACGGGTTACTCGGAAGCGCATAAATATCTCAATACTAGGAATAAATATCTCAGTAAAGTAGTCAGTGCACGACTGTGATAGAGACGTCAGCGTCTACGACCGTCAGAGAGGGAGCACATCTAATACGCTGCAGTCACTGGTGCAGCTGCTACAACGTGATCCACTGAACATCGTTTAGGCACGCTGCTTAAATGCAGCATTTCTGGTTGTAAAAGCTATTGCTAACGGTCGAATATTATGCTCGCCGTAGGTATGTGTGGCAGTATTGCTCAAATAAGCCTCAGGTATGAGGGTATGACTTGAGGCAGCAGTCAGATATCTGAACACCACTTTCCCCGAATGCGAGTTTAGTGCCTTAACCTTCGTTCCACCTCACTTGATTCTTCAGTTTGCGCTCACTTTCCTCTGGAACCATGACGCCGAGCATGTGCGGCTCTCTTCACTAGTACTAACACGTATCTGACATCTCACGCCCATATAATGGGCTATTATTTTCAAAGACCTTCCTGACTGTCGCAGTACTTCACATGATCGCGAAGAACTTCGTCAATTTCGTAACTTCCGCGTGTCAAAGACATAATGGCACGTCCAAATGTTTACTGATCCAGTTGGACTCTAACAACACTAGACAGTTTGGCTGTGACCAGTGGTGGTGCTGGATTCCAGCCTGGCTGATGGCTGGGAGATAATGCTTGAGAGTGGGAACGCGATCCCGCAACTAGTTGCAAAAAACTGAAGTGAAATAAAGAAAAAAAGAGCAAGGTGTAGCTGTGGAAATCCTATAAACAATAGAAAACTCTCAGTAAGTGAAATACAGTTATTAAATTAAAAAAAATTAATTAAAGAACTTAATGCCTAAACCGCAATTTTCGTTATTCAATTAAAGAATGACGACTAGTTTCGATTGCTTTCAGCAACAATCTTTAGCTCATAAGCTCGCAAGATGCAAGTAATAGAGAAGGAACACGTCCAGTAAAGGAAAATGGTCAGTTGCATTAGTAAAAATTGAATCAAATGCCCATACTTGCAATTGTGCACCAGATACTATAGCGAGACAATTTTATGTAACGGTAACAAGAATTGTCAGCTGTTCATAGCCTTAGCGTCTAAAATAGTTGCTCTATAAAATGTGCACAAGTTGAGGCTTTGTACTACAATGCCTCAAGACTAACCGGTCTGGGAAGACACGCAAAACTCTCACTGTAATTTCTGCTGTACAACTGCAAATAATGGGCATTTTATGAAAGTTTTACTAATTTAACTGCCGGCCGGGGTGGCCGAGCGATTCTAGGCGCTTCTGTCCAGAACCGCGTGACCGCTACGGCTACAGGTTCGAATCCTGCCGCGTGTGTGATGTCCTTAGGTTAGTTAGGTTTAAGTAGTTCTAAGTTCTAGGGGCCTGATGACCTGCGATGTTAAGTCCCATAGTGCTCAGAACCATTTGAACCATTAAAAGCCTTTTACATTAATATTTTGGTTTTTACTTAATAAATTACGTTATGACCACTGTCTCCTTCCTAATAACTTCAGGCTTCACAGAAATACAGTTGGTATCAAGTCAGCATTTTCTTTTTCAGTTGATATCCTGTGGAGGGCACTTCACTCAGTGTGAAGTACAAGATTTATGAGACAGGCGAAATACTCTCCGAATTCAAGAAGAACGTTCTAATTCCTTGTTGACATGTGTCTTGCTATCGAACCATCAGTTTAATAAGTTATGGTTTGAAAATATTGACACAAATTATTTGCAGAAGAACGAAAAAACTTGTGGTTACTGGTCATGAGTAAGACCAGTATGAGTTCCTGAAAAATGTAGGGACACGCAACGCGATACTGATCCTACGATTATCTTAGAAAACATTGAAGGAAAGCGAACCTATGTAAATTTAAATAAAAGCTACACTCTTTGAAATTTCGAAGGTGGCAGTGATAAAACACACGGATCAGAAGCTTTTTTTTTTAAATAGAGAGCAGAGCAGACTGCAGTTGAAGGACGTGGAAGGTAGGCCTTAGTTTAGAACAGTGGTTATTCAATCTGAACATAGAGGCAATGGGGAATGAAACCAAGGAGAAATTGGGAATTGAAGTCCACGGGAGAAAAATTGAGGTTTACTGATGACAACGCAATTCTGTCGGCCAAGGACCAGCAATTGAACTTAATCACAGTCTAGGTTATAAGATGAACATCAACAACAGTAAAGGAGTTGTGGAATGTAGTCTAATTAAATCACACGATGGTGAGTGAATTAGAGTAGGAAATCAGCGACTAACAGTAGTCGTTCTCAATAGCAAATGTGAACTGCAGATTGAGAATGGCAAGAAAAGTATCTCTGAGAAATAGGAATCACTTAAACGTCAGGAAATCGTTTCTAGGTTGCCTTTTTTTTTTTTTTTTTTTTGAGGTGTGGACTTGTACGGAAGTGACACGTGGACAATAAGCAGTTACGATAATAAATGTGGAGCTACAGAAGACTGCCGAGGGTTACATTGATATATGGAATACCTGTTGAGGAGTTGGTGACTCTAATTGGGAAAGAAATAAAATTTTATCACGACGTGACTAAATGAAGGAATCAGGTGACAGGACACATCCTGAGGCATCAATGTGTAGTCAGTATACTAGTGACGCAAAGTATAGGGTAAAAACAGTAGAGGGCGCAAAGCGTAGGTTAAAAACAGTAGAGGGAGACCTAGGCACAAAAACGGTAAGCAGGTGGAAACGAATGTAGGTGGCAGTAGTTACTGCAAGACGAGGCAGCTTTCACATAATAGACTAACTTGGAGAGCTGCACCAGACCCCTTTCCAGACTTTATGCAACAACATTACGCGATGCGTACTCCATCCACAGCACTGTTCTTTCATTCACTGCCTTTCTTGCCTTCAACCGCTGCAACAAGCAAAATGTTGTTCCTGTGACAGGACTTTCGCTGTTTCTATTGCAGCATATGCAAAAGACAATAGGAAATCACTACGGGAGCTGAAACTGTTATTAATGCGAAAGTGTTACACAAAGTTGCTCTATCCAAAGAAATTCGCTCTACGTTCCGTATGGCACAATAAGTGACAAGAGAATATCCTCTTCTTTTTGTTTTGGAACTGAACTTGCATATAGTTACAAATTTCTTCAAGACCACTATTTTGTATACCGTGCCTCAGCATAGTGTCACGATCGTATCCCAGATGGCTGCGTTAACCAACGCTCCCTCTCTCTGTGTCTCTGTTTGTCCCTCTCTTTCCTTCACTCTGTCTGTCTGTCTCTCTCTCTCTCTCTCGCTCTCCCTCTCTGCCTGCGTGTGCGTGTGTGTGCGTGTGTGTCTGTTTCCAGGTGACTCAGTATCCGGGCAGCGAAAGCACCTCAGGCCATCTCGTAGGTGAAACAGTAAAACGGTTGCGTGCAATTCGAGGATTACCAACAACATCCGGCCGACGTAACCCGACCAGGTGTTCCACCGGCATGAAGTGTCGTGCTAGCAGAAGTTCGCCCATTCGTTTTATAGGCATCTGCTAGTAGCTCCTTCAGTCTGTTAGCAGCCACAGGTATATATGTTTGTACTTAATTGGATGTTGATTATCGACGAAGAGGGCTGGTCCCTCTTATCGGCGCATTATTACAGGAAACGACGACTCACATAATACTAAATAATATTAAGCTCTGTAGTGTTTTTCCTAATTTTACACTTACATCTCAATAATGTGGCAAGTAGGATTGATATTAAAGCATTGTTAACAGTAGTCTTCGTCGAATAACGCTATTATGGACCACCAGATTTGACAATGTCAGCCACCTGTCTTGGTGAATATTGAAAAAAATTATCAAACGTCGGCCGAAGAATCCGAGACAGAATCCTTCAGGAAATTTGTCAAGAAGGCCACGAAAGCCTTAACAACTTTTAATAGTGTTATTGTCAGACCCACGACGCAGAGAGACAACATTTCAGATTGACATTCCTATGATGTCAAATTTCATATTGAGAGCAAAAGGAATGGAGGCTGGCAAAATGGAACCATGATATCCTTATCGAGAATGAGAAATAAAATATTCCAAACGGTTGGGAAAAGAGAACCTGGTATATACAGCAAGTCAGCAACAAAGGGAACGTAAAAAAAATAACTTCGGTGTTTCAAAAATTTGTAGTTCTGAATAGCAGATTATGCTCAGTCTTGCTGCATCTACATGACGAAAAAGTGTCAGAAAATTTCAGGATAGAAATAACTGCACAGTAACGACAATTTTCCCTCATGGTGACCAATGTATCAACGGCAGATATAGCAGAACTGTTGCACTTAACAGAAAATAGAGTGTAAATTAGGATGAAGACTAACAGAATAACTCTGGTAATAATTAACAATAACATACTAGAGATCGTACAGGCAAAGGGGTCGTGGAAAGAATGTAAAAAATCTGATGTATAGGAAATGAGATTAGACGAAGTAACCTAAGAAATGGAAACATAAGCAGCAGGCTGGTGATTAGAAAAATCTGTCTCTGAACCGAAATGTGCCACTTTAACTAAATAGTGACTTGGTATTTAAAGTTGCTCATATTCTCATCGAATCTGTCATGATTGTAAAAGTTAGTAACCAGATTGGGCGATTTCAGTTGCTAAGCTGCCGTTGTGAAAATTATTTAGCTTGTTATTGAGTAACATGTCACAGTAACGTCGACAAAAAGAAACAGTAATGGCTACAGGATAAAACGATTTTGTGACCGTTACTATGACACGTTACTCTGTTCCGATGATGACTGCCAAATTTATTACCTGTTTTTGAGATAAAGGTAATTTCAGTGAATACACTTGTGAATAATAGATATTAGTGGTTTTTAATAGACGTGAACAGCGGAAAAATTTCAATCTGTAAGCATTTCAAATACAGCGTTACTGGAGAATTTTAAATAAGGTTATGTGGAAGGTGGCATTCTAAAGACAGTCGCGAAACCTCTCCAACAGGAAGTTCAATATTGTTCCGAAAGAATAATTACCCACGGAAACGTCCAATGACAACCATGACCATTAACAGCACGAAAGCAACCGATATTTTTGATGCATAATTCAGGAGTTTTGAAGTGTAAACGTAGTTTGATTTAACTGATTTCTAAGTCAGTCAAAGGAGCCTTTCTATAACTGAAAGGCTACTCATGACTGCACTCTTAGTTACGAGAATTATCAGGATTGTGGACATCGGAGTGGGTCGCTTGTGCCCTCATTATTTTTCTCGTAGTTTGACAATTGTCTCAAAATCAAATGGCTCTGAGCACTATGGGACTTAACTGCTGTGGTGATTAGTCCCCTAGACCTTAGAACTACTTAAACCTAACTAACCTAAGGACATCACAAACATCCATGCCCGTGGCAGGATTCGAACCTGAGACCGTAGCGGTCGCGCGGTTCCAGACTGTAGCGCCTAGAACCGCTCGACCACGCCGGTCGGCTTGGCAATTGTCTCTATTGCACACATAGAGTTTCGGTCAACTGCCGCATCAGTTGTGATACATATTAAGGAAGAGAGCTTCAAAATGTCCCACCTGATAGGAGACACTCTCATCGATGTAGAACTGCTCCATATATCTTCACCCCAAATGATATGTACCTAATACGTTTATATTAGATCAATTAGGCCATTTACGTGAGATTGAGAGAAATATTTTATGTTGAATAACTACGGGCCATGAAAGTTTTCTAGCCAGGTCGAACTTGAGAGCGTCAAGTGCTAACTACAGTTCAGTTCCTGCAATTGTTTTGTACTTAATTGGGCAGATAGCGCACAGACTCGTCTTTATATAAATTGGTGACAGATGAACGGGTTGTATCCAACCTTTTTCTGGAATGAATCTTTTTTGTAGCTATTTTGAGCAGCTCGTTAGATTAGACGAATTCATTTCAAGTCTACTCTGAGTGCTACTAAGAGATGTTGTAGTCATTCACTGTTCGCTCCTTACCCTGATGAGTTTACTCCGAAGGGCAGTTTCGATGGTGCATCGCCAGCAAGTAGCAACCAAGGCAAACATCTCCAACGTTTAATGGTCAATTTAAATAACCTTTTAGTCTTAAGCGACGCAGCAGCAGTCAGCCATGCCATAACGTGCCAAGAGGAAGAGCGACAGCAACCCAGCAGCAAGTTCATTATGTCATAGTAGAAACTGATTTAGCTGTACAAAAATTAGTAGGTTGCTCGGTTACCGAAAAATTTAGCTCATAAGAAACTGTAAACATTGGGCTTCAGTGACCATTTTCTGGGTACTTTAGTACTAAGATTGATGGGCTGTAAGCTGTAAATTTCGAGGCTGAGAGAGGGAAAACCGTGGTGTCCTTGGTTCGCACCTGCACGGAGACCTTGATGAGCAGGTGTGCCAGCGACTGACTGGAGGCATCGTCCGCTGCTGGCTGACCGGTTCCGCAGCGCGCGGGCAAAAACAGCCGCGCGCCACCACGGTGGCCATCGCCGCTCCAGCTGCTGTGCCTGCTGCTACAAGCTGCCGCACTCAAGGTTCCTTCATGGGTCCAATGCCTTAATCTGCTTACAGCAGTGACATTCCCTGACTGCCAGGTGGTCCTCGTTTGCAGATAATACAGCCGTATACAGAAAGAGCTACAACCTAAAGCACAACGCATGAAAAATTTAGTAACATTTACATGATATTCAACGATAATTCCTGTCACCGCCACCAAAACGCCAGCCAATTTCTTGAACGTTCGCCTCCGAAGCTGAGTGCAGACAATTTGACACTGATCACGTTGCTAAACAGAGATTTTAAATATTTGCTCGACTCTTGGTTCAAAGGCTTAAATAACTTGAATACTAATAATGTTCCACTGTAATATTTATTTATGAATCGGCTTTTGCTTTCTTAGGCCATTGTCAGATAACTTAATACTAGATACTCCACACAACTTGAGCAGTGATTCATAGCTGTACAAAGATTGTTGTATGAAGATATGTAATATTTCATGACTATATCGCTACAAGAAAGAAGCGTAGTGTAATACCTAAAGAGACTCAAACAAATAAATATATTATAGTATATTGAAGTACTAAAAATGTATGAATATATAATCCAAATGTGTTGTATGAATGAGTAATCGTACATACTGCTATGTCATATGGAAAAACCGGTTAATGTAATAAACAGACAGTGAAAAAAGGAAACGAAGAAAGAAGTCAGTGAAATGTGGGTGTGGATCAGTTATAACCAATTTATTATCTAATAGTGAGAGAAATAATAACTGACTGGTGCTACTGTAGTAATGAAGAATGATGTAACTGTGTTTGGTCGTTAAGGACCAGGTCATCAACTCTATATTGGTGTTTATTAATGGCCAAGATTTCGAGTAATCTTCCTTTTTCGCCTTTAAATCCTCTATGGAGAACATCACATTCCACATCAAATGAATAACATTCATTCAGAACATGTTCAGCAAAGGTGGAATTTTCTTTTTCAGTCTCCCCCTCATTTCATTCTCAGTCAGTTTAGTAGTTATAGCTCCCCTTGATTGACCTCCATATAATTTGCCACAGAGATTGCAGGAAATTTTATAAATTCCATTTTGTTCTGAAGGTGAAATCATAACTTTACTGTGGAGCAGAAGGTGGATAACAGTATTCCTGGTGCAAAAAGCTGGAGTGTATTTCATGGATTTTAATTTCCTGTCAGCAACTACGAAGTTCTTCCCATATATAGCGTGGAGGAGCCCATTTGTCATCAGTGGGGCTTTGTGCTGTCTCTTCTTTTTGCTGAGTATATTGTCAATTAGGGTAGGGTTATAATCACTGCTGTATAGTATTTCTTTAGTTATTTTCATTTTCGAAATCTGCTTCGGTTTGTTGTTTAAACTGTCGATGGTGCACCAAGGTGTAGGAGGCTGCGTGTTGTGTGTCATGGAATGCTGGTAACTGTCTAGTATTACTGTGTCCATTGAAGTTACTTTACTATATACCTCAAATAAATGCTGTTTATTACTGATGTCAACAGTGAGGTCTAAAAAAGTTGATGGAGTCTCCATTGTAAACATGATGTTCCTGTTACATGATTTCAAGTATTGAAAAATTTTTTAAATTGACTGTTGGTATCTGCCCACAAGCACAGTACATCATCCACATACTTTGTCCAGTATTTTATTTTAGGACATGGAGGGTCTTTATCTAGAAATGTTTGCTCACTATTATCGATAAGCGTTTTGGCAAATAAGAGTCTCAGGGGGCCCCCTATTGTTTACCAATGTGACTGACTGTTCAGAGCCTGTTGAAATTGGAAATAATTTTGTCTTCACATTATTTCAGTTGCCCCCCATACATCTTTGGTCTCCACTACATTTGTTTGATTTTATGCAACAATTACATTTAAATTTCTATTGAAACTGCAACAGGAATATTAGAAAACTGGCTGATAACATCAAATGAGATTAGTTTTGGACTAGGTGGAATTGGTACATCATTTAGATTTCTTACTAACGCTAGTGAATTGGGTATTACAAGTTATGATTCAAATTTAGTTTTTTTAATTAGTAAATCTTACTGTTTTGCTAAATAATGGCAAGCTGCTGATACTACAGATCTCATGGGAACATCTTTGTGAAGCTCTGGTAACCCATACGATCTGGGTGCTATGGGATTCATGTCTGTGAGGTACTTGGAATCAGAGTCAGTAAATTGATTCCAAATACCTCACAAACATGAATCCAACAGCAATTATATTGTTTACCTAAATTCACAGAGAAGGTGTTCCAATAAGATCTGAAGTTCACCACCTTGCTGTAACTTAGTAGATGATTAATATTAACTAATTAAAACAAAAACTAAATTTTGGCTAAAATTTAAGATAAATAATGTACTTACATTAGTGAGAAAACTAAAATGTAAAAATGTGTGTTTGAACATTTTATATATTACTTGATGGTTGTTGATAGTGACCTTCCAAAGATGTTTAGAAAACTAAAAGATGATTAATAAACCCAGAACAAATCCTATGGAGACAAAAGGTATGAGGATGGCAAATTAAACATGCTTAAGCAAAATTGTTTCAAATTTCAACAGGCTGTATACACTCACATGGGTTACAATGGGGTCTCCACTGAACCCATTATTAGTTTAAATGTTTATCGATAATTCTGAGCAAACGTTTGTAGACAAAGAACATCTAAGTTCTAAAGTACAATATTTGACTAAGTAACTGGATAGTGTACTGTGCTTGTGTAGATACCAGCAGACAATTAAATAAACTTTTTCAACATTTGAGTTCACTCAACAGTAAAATCAAGTTTTCAATGGAGTTGGCAAGGGACCCCCTCAACTTTTTAAACCTCACCATTGACATCAGTAAGCAACATCATTTATTTAAAATTACAGGAAACTAATTTCAAATTTCAACAGTCACTCCTTTATCCACTTCAGACAGTGGAAACCACACTGATAACAAATGGGCCCCCATCCTGTATGTGGGTAGGGCTTCACATGTTCTTGCTAGCAAACTAAAATCCAAGGAATATCCTATTGCTCTTTACTGAAGGAGTGCTGTCGTCACAAAAATGGCTCTGAGCACTATGGGACTCAACTGCTGAGGTCATTAGTCCCCTAGAACTTAGAACTAGCTAAACCTAACTAACCTAAGGACATCACAAACATCCATGCCCGAGGCAGGATTCGAACCTGCGACCGGAGCGGTCTTGCGGTTCCAGACTGCAGCGCCTTTAACCGCACGGCCACTTCGGCCGGCGCTGTCGTCACATTGTTTTCCAAAATAAAGATAAGATTTCACTCTTAGAACACAGTGGGAGCGATATAACTGCTAGACTGATCGAGCATAAAAGAACCAGGAGACTGAAGAAGAAAATTCCACCTTTGCTGAACGTACTCTGAATGAAAGTCATTCATGTGATGTAAATTATGATGTTCTCCACAGAGGATTTAAAAGCGAAAATTAACATTATTCGAAGTTGTGGCCAATTATAAACACCAAACGCAATTCCCTTACTTACACTTACTAAAGTTGCAGCAGCCCGTTATTATTTCTTTCATCATTGGATAATAAGCTGGTTATAGCTATTCCACACCCAAATTCCATAGACATCTTTCTCCCCCCTCCCTCCCCCACATTTTTCTGTCGATTATCACATTCACCAGTTTGTACATAGACTAGGACTGTAGCCTGTGCCATTACTTCCTTGTAAACATATTTGGGTTATACATTCGTATATTTTAGCACCTGAATGTACTGTTATATAGCTTTATTAGTTGATAGACTCTTTCGGTATTACATTTGCATCAATACATTCAAAAGAGTCACATATCTTTGCACAATAATCTTTGCATAGCCATGAATTCCCGCTGAAATTGTGTGGGCTGTCTGTTTAAATTAAATAATGTGACGATGGCCTAAGAAATCGAAAGCCGGTTCTTAACGAACTATTAAATAAATATTATTGTGGCGCATTGGACCATCTATTGAAGCTATCAATAAGTAAATGTTCCTCCAGAAACGAAGGTATATTTTATAAATACACTCCTGGAAATTGAAATAAGAACACCGTGAATTCATTGTCCCAGGAAGGGGAAACTTTATTGACACATTCCTGGGGTCAGATACATCACATGATCACACTGACAGAACCACAGGCACATAGACACAGGCAACAGAGCATGCACAATGTCGGCACTAGTACAGTGTATATCCACCTTTCGCAGCAATGCAGGCTGCTATTCTCCCATGGAGACGATCGTAGAGATGCTGGATGTAGTCCTGTGGAACGGCTTGCCATGCCATTTCCACCTGGCGCCTCAGTTGGACCAGCGTTCGTGCTGGACGTGCAGACCGCGCGAGACGACGCTTCATCCAGTCCCAAACATGCTCAATGGGGGACAGATCCGGAGATCTTGCTGGCCAGGGTAGTTGACTTACACCTTCTAGAGCACGTTGGGTGGCACGGGATACATGCGGACGTGCATTGTCCTGTTGGAACAGCACGTTCCCTTGCCGGTCTAGGAATGGTAGAACGATGGGTTCGATGACGGTTTGGATGTACCGTGCACTATTCAGTGTCCCCTCGACGATCACCAGTGGTGTACGGCCAGTGTAGGAGATCGCTCCCCACACCATGATGCCGGGTGTTGGCCCTGTGTGCCTCGGTCGTATGCAGTCCTGATTGTGGCGCTCACCTGCACGGCGCCAAACACGCATACGACCATCATTGGCACCAAGGCAGAAGCGACTCTCATCGCTGAAGACGACACGTCTCCATTCGTCCCTCCATTCACGCCTGTCGCGACACCACTGGAGGCGGGCTGCACGATGTTGGGGCGTGAGCGGAAGACGGCCTAACGGTGTGCGGGACCGTAGCCCAGCTTCATGGAGACGGTTGCGAATGGTCCTCGCCGATACCCCAGGAGCAACAGTGTCCCTAATTTGCTGGGAAGTGGCGGTGCGGTCCCCTACGGCACTGCGTAGGATCCTACGGTCTTGGCGTGCATCCGTGCGTCGCTGCGGTCCGGTCCCAGGTCGACGGGCACGTGCACCTTCCGCCGACCACTGGCGACAACATCGATGTACTGTGGAGACCTCACGCCCCACGTGTTGAGCAATTCGGCGGTACGTCCACCCGGCCTCCCGCATGCCCACTATACGCCCTCGCTCAAAGTCCGTCAACTGCACATACGGTTCACGTCCACGCTGTCGCGGCATGCTACCAGTGTTAAAGACTGCGATGGAGCTCCGTATGCCACGGCAAACTGGCTGACACTGACGGCGGCGGTGCACAAATGCTGCGCAGCTAGCGCCATTCGACGGCCAACACCGCGGTTCCTGGTGTGTCCGCTGTGCCGTGCGTGTGATCATTGCTTGTACAGCCCTCTCGCAGTGTCAGGAGCAAGTATGGTGGGTCTGACACACCGGTGTCAATGTGTTCTTTTTTCCATTTCCAGGAGTGTATATGTAAGCTTCGTTATCGGAAAAGGCTACTGGCCACACCTCAGCGTCGCTCACTGTTGCTGCGAGAGAACAGGAGACGTAGATCCTATCGATTCGACTTGACGAGTAACGCGTGAATTGCGTGTATCCTTGTCGATTTACTCGGACATGTTCCCATGTTTCTACCAGCTGGAAATCGCTGATGAGTGTCCTAAGTTCGGGACACGGTGAATGTCGTGGCAGCTGATCTTTGCGGTTTAGGTGCTATTGAAATCGCACCGTTATACCAAGTCATCGTGCTTGCCCTGAGAAAGCGGTGTTACTTCTTCTGTGAAGAAAAGCAATCGGTCACGACGGCGATTCGTTGCGGAAGAGGCGTACACATTGATAAACAATACGCCCAGCACCTTTACAGCCATTCCTCAGCGTCGAAGAGATATCGTACTTTGTCCTCCTTGAGGCCCTCCCTTAGTTGGCGAGGCGTGAGACACTTGAGCCATATAACCGTACGTATCCAGGAAATCGGGGACGAAGACTCCTTGGAGAAAGACGATGTCAAAGTATGCGGCACTGGGCATGTCTTGGAGCAGCGACTACTTCGTACGTGTCCGAATGGTGTTAATGTTGATGGTCGCTAAGCGATAGGGCTGTAGATCGTCTCCTGCAATGGGGTCGCCGTCAGCGTCGCCATAGAAGTTGGGGCCTGTAAACTACAGGCCGCGTCCGCGCCGTTATCTGATGCTGCTGGGGAAAGGCCGAGGTGTGGGAGGGGGTCCTCTCTCTCCACCACAGTAGGCGTAGAATCGTCTTCAATGTCGTCCGTCAAGTTAAGAGTGACTGCGGTAGAACACTTGTGAGCTGAGTGGCCAAGGACAATTCTGCAGTTGTTTCTGGTTGTGTACCAGTGGCGGACGCTGAGGTTGTGATCTGTTTACTCGAGAGAGCGGAAACGGATGTGTCGAAATCAGAGAAAGTGACAGGTGAAGGCGATCCAGTATCATTCATTTTTCCCGTCACGTCGGCCGTCCGGTTGTCAACTGGAGAAGACGTCCGCTGGAGGCAATCGTCTGAGGGTGTGCGAGGTCGCTTTTTATGTTTCCTCGGTGACCTTTGTTTGCGGACGGGGGTTTCTGTGTCCGAAAGAGTGTCTGGTTCCCGCATCGCATCCCCCTCAGGCAGAAAAGCAGCGGTCGGTAAAACCCCAGCGTCGAGAGCCAGTATTTCGTCCGAATCTTCTTGTGGAGTCGATGGGCGGCTATATGTAATCTCTGTGGACTCAGTGTTGGTTAATCCAGGACTGGCGACGGGTGTGCATCCTATACGATTCCTGTCTTCCAACTGGTCTTTCGTCTGCCATGATGATCGATAGTGTCACCCCTGTGTAATAGACGGGGAGGGCCGTGAGCGTAGGAGATGGTGCCAGGTCATTTAAAGGGATTTTTGTAACCCGGCGCTGAATACACCTCGAGTGTACATAACCCTCCTGGCCGCAACCAGAGCAAGTACGAGGCTGTCCATCGTACATTACGATTGCTCGACATCCAACTATGACTAAGTAGGAAGGCACGTGTTTCTGAAATTCAGTTTTGACTTGTTGGACGCCGTTGAGGACCTCGTATGACTCTAAAGTGTTCCAGCTTTCGGCCACATGGCTAATTACCGTCCCATGCAGGAAGACTCTTAGTGTGCGTAATCCGAGTCCCGCATGGTCAACAGTAACCGCCCCGATGTGACCATCGGAGTGTTTGAAATTGAAAGTATTCGACCATCTGCTCATAACAGCGTGACATAACTCGTCGTCGACCATCTTGACGTAAACGACGTTACTTCTCATGGATAGGTGGATGCTGATGATGTGCTGTGGTTGTGTTTGAATGACATCACGGATGAGCCGATCGATTTCAAAGGCTCGTGGACTTGAGTGGTCGGGCTGGAAGCTGATCTTGATGGTAGCTTTTCTGTACGAATGAGGTATAGTGACGCAATGTCAACGGACGCGAGTAATAGCTAAGACGAGGAATTAAACACACTACGCGAGCTCGCGACTCTGTGGGCGGGATGCAAACAAGACGTCCTCGCCGCTCGACTCCCGAAAACAGACTGACCCCTGGGTCACGGATGCAAGGTGAATAGGCAGTAGAATTCATTAACTTCTCTATTTCGTGATCACCAATCCTCATGTTAAGTTGCTCACTGTTCTCACTTCTGCTACTTCTCATTACTTTCGTCTTCCTTCCATTTACTCCAAGTCCATATTCTGTATTCATTAGATATTCCATTCAGTATATCCTGTAATTCTTTTTCACTTTCACTGAGTATAGAAATGTCATCAGCTAATGTTGTCATTGATATCCTTTCACTGTAATTGCTTCTTGGACATACAGACTGAACACTAGACGCGAAAGATTACATCTCTCTCTTACATCTTATTTAATCCTATCACTTCTTTCTTCGTCACCCACTCTTATTTCTCCCCCTTGGTTCTCGTATATATTGAATATTACCCGTCTTTACCTGCAGTTTACCACTATTTTTCCGAGAATATCGAACACCTTGCACCATTTTACACTGTCGAACGCTTTTTTCAGGTAGACTAGTCCAGTCTTGCTTCCATTATCAACCGCAATGTCTGAACTGACCTTCTGTTGCCTTCACCTTTCCTAAAGCCAGCCTGATCATCATCTAACAAATCCTCGATTTTCTTTTCCGTCCATCTGTATGTCATTCTGCCCGGCTACATGGATGCATGAGCTGGTAGGCTCACTGTGCGGTAATTTTCTTTTAAATTCACATTTTAATGCTGGATCCCCTGTCTCTGCTACATCGATTCTTGTTTCTTCTCCTATCACGCCATCAGACAAGTCTTCGCCCTCACAGATGCCTTCTATGTACTCCTTCCACCTATCTGCTCTCTCATATGCCGTTAACAGTAGAATTCCCATAGTACACTTAATGTTCCCACCCATCCATTTAAATTCACCAAAAGTTCTTCTGACTTTTCAATATGCTGTGTAAGTCCTGGCGGGCTGCATCAAACCACTCAGAAGACTGATGACCAAAGAAAGAAAAAAAACGTCCTGCCAGTAGTCATTTCACTGTCAACTTTTTCACATTTTTCTGCAGCCATTTCGCCATAGCTTCCCTGAACTTCCTGTTTACTTCATTTCTAAGACACTTGTATTCCGGAACTTCACTGAACGATTTTGTGCTTCCTTCTTTTATAGATCAGCTGAAGTATTTTTTGTTTTACCCGCGGCTCCTTCGCAGTTAACTTCTTTGTACCTATGCCTCTCTCCTACTTCCATGCTTTCCCTTTTTTGAGATGTCAAATCCCCCTCAAGTAAATTGTCTATTGAGCTATTTCTCATTGCAGTGTCAACAGCCTCAGAGAATTCATTCCTTAGTACTTCCGTATCCCACTTCTTTGCGGATTGATTTTTCCTGACTAATCTCTTAAACTTCATTCTGCTCTTCATCACTAATAAATTGTGATCTGAGTCTATATCTGCTCTTCGGTACGTCTTACAATCCAGTATTTGATATCGGAATCTCTTATGAGTAATCTAACTGAACTCTTCCTGTATCTTCCGGCCTTTTCGAGTATACCTTCTTACCTTGCTATTCTTGAGTAGAGTATTTGCTATTACTTGCTGAAATTAATTGTAGAACTCCGTCTCTATCCTTTTTCATTCCTAATACCTAGCCCATATTCTCCCGTAACCCTTTCTCCTACTCCTTCCACTATAACCGTATTCCAATCCCCCATGACCATTAGGTTCCCATTCCAATTTACGCACTGAACTACCCGTTCAGTATCATTACATGTTTACTCTGTGTCCTCATCTTCAGCTTGCGACGTCTGCATGTATACCTGAACTATCGTTGACGGTGTTGGTTTGCTGTCGATTCTGACGAGAAGGACCCTATCACTGAAATGTTCACAGTAACACACTCTCTATCGTACCTTCCTATTAATAACGAATCCAACTCCCTTTATACCATTTTCTGCAGCTGTTTATATTATTCTATATTCATCTGACCAGAAATCCCTGTCTTATTTCCATTTCACTTCGATGATCGCTGCTATATCTAGATTGAGCGTTTGCATTTTCCTTTTGAGGTTTTCTAGCTTCCCTACCACGTTCAAGCATTTTATATTCCACGCTCCGACTCGTAGAACGTTATCCTTTCGTTGGTTATTCAGTCATGGTCACCTACTCCTTGGCTGTACCCTCCCGGACCCGAATGGGGGAATACTACGGAATCTTTTGCAAATGTAGAGATCATCATAACAGTTTTTCAACTACAGGCCACATGTCCTGTGGATAGGCCCTATGTGTGTTTAATGCAATGGTTTCCATTGCCTTCTACGTCCTCATGCCGTTGATCACTGCTGATTCTTCCGCCTTTAGGGGCAGTTTCCCACTCCAAGGACAAGAGAGTGACGTGAACTCTGCTTGCTCCTCCACCCTCTTTGACAAGGCCGTTGGCAGAATGAGGGCGACCTCTTACCTGGAAGATTTCGGCCGACATCACTGATGACTTTTATTCAAAACTTAAGTGTTAGTGGCGGTGAAACCCAGCACGGAGAATATTTTAATTAGTAATCAAAGACCCTATGTCTATTTCATGGATGATAAGTGTAGTTTTTATCTACTAGCGTCAATTTCAGAGGCTACACAACTGAACATCACACAGGCACAGCTGCACTGGTCGGAGAAACCCTTAGGATTTTTGCTTGAACGAAATGTAACCTTTCTGAATCAGATTTGGAACCTGGGCCTGATACAGTCCGTTGACCAACTCATCGCCGAGTAGGAACATGTCACACGTTACAGAGACAGACAGCAACGGGTAACACGTTTTATTACCACTCTACCGAGTGCTATAGTGGCCCTGGCCATATTGTGCGCTGCTTTCAGTCTTACAAGGTGAAATACCAGCAAACAAAAGGTAGCGTCAGTGGCTGAAATGGTTCAAATGGCTCTGAGCACTATGGGAATCAACATATGAGGTCATCTTCCCCAAAGAACTTAGAACTACTTAAACCTAACTAGCCTATGGATATCGCACACATCCATGCCCGGGGCAGGGTTCGAACCTGCCACCGTAGTGGCTGCGCGGTTCCAAACTGAAGCGCCTAGAGCCGCTCAGCCACATCGGCCGGCCAGTGGCTGAAATCAAAGTGGACTGGATACCAAGGGCTTGAGAGCAGAGGGGAACTACAAAATTCTTGGTGCCTAGTGCTTATGTAACTGTGTAACGTAAAGATTCATGTGCGTGTGGGTGACGCAAAACGCCTGGAGTACCATTAAAAAATATATGTTATTATGACCACTTGTAGAAGACATGTAATAGGTTACACTGTGCTTAATAGAAACTCATGTAAATTAGGAGGCAGCTAGGGGTAGACGCAGGGACCGGGTATCCCCACAGAGGAATATAATGTAGCGGCGTCATTGGATAAAGTATTTTTAGTGTGAATTCATGGCAGTGGATTACAGTTGTACACGAAACGGTGTGGCTAATGGCTCTGAGTACTATGGGACTTAACTTCTGAGGTCATCAGTCCCCTAGAACTTAGAACTACTTAAACCTAACTAACCTAAGGACATCACACACATCCATGCCCGAGGCAGGATTCGAACCTGCGACCGTAGCGGTCGCGCGGTTCCAGACTGAAGCGACTAGAACCACTCGGCCACTCCGGCCGGCACGAAACGGTGTGCTCCAAGGGACTGAAGGTAATTCTTACCACAATCCGCCATCTGTAGCACTGCACTGGCGCTAACCTTATGTGTGTCAGTATGTAACTTGAAGAGGAGCATTCGCAAAACAAGCGCGCTGTCGAGCATAACGGGGTCAGTCATGTAATGCCAGCGTCTTCAGTATCACAGCTCTCTTGGACACGGGCGGCCACATGAAGGTTCCAGTCTCTGGTAGGGTCAAGGTTCGACCCTATGAGCTAGCAAGGGACTTGGAGCCAGCCAGCAGCAGACCAGACCAGGCCTTCCAGCAGCGCTGTGGGCTACAGCCCGGAGGCATGGGGCTCGCATCCCGGCTGCTGAAGAGGACATTCATCCACCAGCATCCACCTTCCGCCGTCTCGGGGATAGGGTCATCGAGGCGCCAGTGCCACTTGCCACCGGAGGCCGGAGTGCGAGCGTCAACCAAGAGTTCGCGCTGGGGCATCGTGCCTCGCCGTGGCTTTCACAGCTGGGCCTACGCAACAGTGCTGCGTCCTCAGCAATGCAGAGCGACCAAACCGCCGAGTGAAAGGAATTTGACGTCAGCGGTACGACGGACACCTTCGGGCCTGAGGCAAAGTAAAATAAAATGATTACTGATACCCGCAGCCTCTCTCCGAGCAGTGACCTGCTCTAAGCCTCGTCCCACTGCCTCCATGCCAGCCTCCTCGTAGCTCTGGCGACTTCACCTGGGCCGTTAAAAGCACTCCGTCTTCAGGCCACAAGTGGCCCATCGGGACCGTCCGACCGCCGTGTCATCCACAATTGAGGATGCGGATAGGAAGGGTGTGTGGTCAGCACACCGCTTTCCCTGTCATTATGATGGTTTTCTTTGCACGGAGACGCTACTATTAGGTCGAGTAGTTCCACAATTGGCATCACGAGGCTGAGTGCACCCTGAAAAAGCGCCGGCCACGCCCGACAGCGCTTAACTTCGGTGATCTCACGGGAACCGGTGTATCCACTGTGGCAAGGCCATTGCACCTTGGGCCGTTAAACTAAAGTACTTATCATAGAAAAAATATTACTTGTAAATGAATAAATACAGAGATGATACTCACACTAAACCACCAACATTAAAATATAATTTCTGTTTGCTTTTTGATTAACTCGTGTATGTACTATTAACACAGAATGCTTACCCGTATGGAAATCTAAGACAACTATAACGGTAAATCCAAGCTCGGTGAGCGACTCCGCTCTATAGCGCTTTCCATTTCGACTGCTCTACACCCGTTATGAACGACTAACTACACACTTTTGCAGCAATCACATAGATTCACCAGTGTTTCCAACGTGATACATTCTGTAGAGTACTCCATCAACATGTGTAGATGTTATTACCGTCTCATTAGTAAGCTTGCTAACGACTAATACCTCTTATATTTCTGTAAGACAAACAGTTTCGACAGACTTTGCTGTCGTATTAAGATCTTAAAAATCTTTTTCTTCTAAATCGTGTTCGTTTTACGTTGAAACCTCACTTCAAGTGGTGAAATGAATAAAAACTTGGCGTTGGGCTACAGCGTAAAATGAACAAATTATAGAACATAAAAATTTTGAAGACCTGAAGATGACAGCAAGGTCTGACGCAACCGGTAGTCTTAAATAAAGAAATGTTGAATGCGATCTGGTCTGCTGAATGTTTTTTTAGCAAGTAAATCTGATCGCGCCTTCTGTGTCCCTTATCGACAAGCCAGAACTAACCAATAAATGGTTTTATACCAGTAAGCAAGAAACTGCAGATTGTCTTTCTCTTGCCAGTCAAAAGTGCAATAGCCGTTGAGAAAGCGAACATGGAAATAGGAAGAAAAAAATACTACATATGACTGCATATGAAACTACATATGAAATAGTCCCTAAGGATTATTTCATAATTCTCTGAAACAGTTTCTGCTGTTTCAAGCGTTCTTGAAGGGACTAGTGTTTGGAACTGAATCCTGGATATGAAGTTTACACGTCATTTTGTGGGTGCTGCGAAAGACAGACACAAAACAAGAAGAATTCTTAGAAACAAGAATAACAGCATCGACACACATCGTCACAGCCAGGAGAGAATGTTAGACCTATAAGAGATTTGTAAGAATAGATAGTATATTGATTGTAGTTCACGATCCTTGCAGTAATAATGTCTTAACTAACATTGACATTTAACATTTATCGTAGGGTTTCTGCGGATAATTAATCCAATTTCACTCTTTGCATCACAGGTGCTTGTGAAATACCTAGAAACCACGTGGGAAACAGCGTCTGCAGTAATTAAACACGTGCAAAACTTGGTGCTACTGTAGAATAAAGCCATGTACGGAACTAATGATTTCACGAACTCCTGCAAATAGTCATCCGGTATTAATACGGCCACTTTTCATCACGGTGGAAAAAAGCTCATCTTCACGATAAAGCATTTGCAATTACGCTCTTCGCAGGTTTCTGTGATCCATTAAACGAGACTTCTGTCAAATGCCTTCTTTGATCAATTAAAAGTCTTGCAGTTCTTCTTTTCAAATAATCCTTACCCTAATCTGCGAACTATTGCCTTCCGTTAAATTTAAACTTTTTTAACGTTAAAGTACGACATGAGTATTTGTCTAGTCTTCTGCTTCCACGCAATAAAAATATTATTACTTCAGAAAAAGTGAACAGCGAGAAAGAGTTTGTCGTAACGTTAAGCTACGATGGTAAAGATAACATTTTATCACCGTTCGCATTTGCGGAAGTAACAATATTTTCTGTGTAAGAGTTACCCCAGTATATTATGCTGTAAGAACTTAATAGGTAACTTAATTTCGTTCAAACTGATGTTTTCGGAAAGCTTGCAACCTGTCAGTCATGATTTAAATAATGAGAAAATGCACGAGTAATGTATTATTTCATGCTAAGCTCAATGAATTTCGAAAATTTATTCTCATTTCCACGGCATTTCTTTACATAAATATTTTGTGATGTTTGTGCGTGTCATTTCTTGCCTCTCTTCCACTGAAGTTATCATTTTGAGGCTATGCTTCAGTTGGAAAATAGGACAAGTGAATCTTGTAATGTTTTTATGTATTAGTGTTAGAGATAGTATCATTTGCTTTTCCGACTAGCACATCGGATGGCAGGCAGGGGAGTGTTGATCTTGTGTATACGATTCTGCGAGGCAGGTATACCACACAGCTCACAGGCTAACATGCACCTCCCGCCGGCACTATATACAAGCGTGAAGTAATCAGGGCAGCACAGCGTACCGGCGTCCTGTGAGGAACATATACGTTGCAGTTCCAACGTCGCCTAGTGACCTATACGTAGGGGCATTAGCGACCTGAGGAAAGCTGAGTTTGTAATAAACAAAGAGCGCTCCACTTGTCCACTCCAGAGGAAGCACGCCTGAGGAATAGGGAAAAGATAAACAAGCGAGCCTCGAGGCTAAAAACAGGCAGTCGCGTCGCCATTTTGTCCGTGTCTAAAACCGGAGAGAATGGCTATTGCTTATGTTGCAGTCCAACCACCACGACCTTTTGGTGATGGATATAGTCGGCAACAAGCCCGCTGAAGCTACCTCCAACCTCTACTGCACGTACACGTCATTGCTGTGGCGTGGCGCGTCATACCTTGTAGCTACACAGGCGCGAGGAGCGAAAGGGCTGCCAGTCCCCGCTCTCTGGATGGCATCGTCCGGCGGGCTGCAATCTTCTGTCTGCAGGGGCGGGGTCGGTGCGCGAACTCCAGACCTCTCGGATGCAGAGCTGTGTACGGCCACTGAACGAGCTACAAAGACGGCGGTCGGCTGTTTACCTTCGGTGCTCTACACTGGGTCCACGAGTTGCGCCCGCAGCTCGTGGTCTCGTGGCTAGCTTTGCTGCATCTGGATCGCGGGATCACGGGGTCGATTCCCAGCCGGGTAGGGAATTTTCTCTGCCCGGGAACTGAGTGCTTGTGTTGTCCTCATCATTTCATCATAATCATCATCATGCGTAACAGTGGTCAGACTGTACAGTGTAAGAAATTGGACTGTGAAAAAAATTGACCGGGCAGTTGAGGGCACCACAAGCCAAATACCATCCACGAGTCGCGCTCGAGGAAGCAGTCAGTCCAGGTTATCGGGTGCAGCTAACGCTCGCGGCGGCCACTTAGTTTCGTTACGTCTACAAGACTGAGCGCCAACGCTGCAGATTCCGGCACTGGGGCTGACACACGCAAGTTGGGTGCGGGACGCCATTGCCGAGTTCAGGGGAATGCCCGATGTGTATCTTCTACGTAATAAAGTCAATGACACAGTTGCTTATGTTTCCCTGTACGCTTCGGTGTGAGTCGTCCCTCTCTCCCAAACCATACCTTCCGGTCATTCTGACATATTGCAGCCACTGAGCTCGAGAGGCTGTAAAAATTTATAAGTTTTGAGCTGGTTTTCAAGTTGTACTTATGACAATGCCAAGAACGAAAGTTCCTAAACTTTTCAAACACTTTACTGGAATGAGACACGCCGAAAATTGTAAGAAAGGATATATACAGAAATTTCGTAGAAGTATTCATTTCAAATCACGTGTATACAAACACCATTAACGAGAGAACAGTGACGCGAGCCCACAACCTTCTTGACATACTAGACAAATATTCCCACCATTGCAATTGAACAAAGTTGGAAGAAAACGTCCCAGGAAATTCAGCACAGAAAGGGTGTGGCCTTTTCTTTTTAATTACATTTAGGAGTGGAAATGCAATGTGATATTCGGGAACTGGACTTTCGATACCATGTAATAAATGAGGCGGCAATAACAGTTTTGGTTCATTTCTCATACGCCCCCCCCCCCTCACCCATTTCGGACCCACTGTTCGTATTGCTTGCATACCATTGGAAGAAGAAACATCTTTCGCCTCGCTTAGATTAGCGGCACGTGAAAGGCCAACGATGTGTGTCCATGACTGCTCGATCAGCGTTCGAAACTCACGGAAATTGGTCGGGGCGCGGTGTAACCATTCCCATTCGATGTCAAGTAAAGTGACACGGGAGACACCAAAAGCATTAATGTGCACGAATTTTGTTTCTGAGACCTTTACAACACAATTCGCGAGGAATGGTGTGAAGTATTGCCCGACTGAAGCCACAGATGGTATCTGGGATGCTCTAGATGGACAAACGGATCCTTGCGCACAGTTCATGGGTGACAAATGGGCCCCATATCTTGTATGCAGTCTGACTTCAGGAAATGAAATTGCTTCATTTACGAGTATGCTGTAAGTTTTGTGGAATTTCTTCTCTCAGTGGAGTCCAAGCAAAGAACAAAACAAATCTACGGCAAAAAGATGAAGTACAATTTGGAGATATGAAGCCAAAAACAGTTGCAATTTCTTTCTGTTATGTATTTATGTTGTACCTTGAACTAAAGGGCATGCTAAGAAGATTTTATTTTCATTATATGGTTTCTGTCCAAAAGAACAGGCATAATTTTTGATCCAACAACGGTTGTGAATTATGAAAATGTTACGATATAAAGGAATTACAGACACTGACTGCGAGCGGACAGTGATAGTAATCAATAGGTAAAGTTGAATTTGGTCGCCTTTATGGCCTTTCTCTCTCTCTCTCTCTCTCTCTCTCTCTCTCTCTCTCTCTCTCCTTTTTTTTAACAAATGAGATTCTATGGGGGGAGGAGAAAGGGGGGACCATACAACAGGTTCATATATCATATGTGATCATAACGAAATAAACAAATAAAACAGAACGCCCTCCAGACGAAAAACAATGATGTACAATTAGCAAAAACATAAATGGAATTAAAGGCGTCCTCCTGGCGAAACAAACAAAATGGCATCCGCTCACCGGGTAAATACATTCAGAATCCCATGTCAGTTAGGTGTGTTCTGGGCACGTCTGCTCGATGAATACACCGTTTTCCAGGTCCACTGGTCCGAGTCAAGGTATTACACTTTTACACAGAAAACAACTTCTCATACGCAAGACACCACAAATACAGGGAGAGAGTCCATGAAGGCGCTACCCAAAAAGTTAGCATAGTATTGACGGTTTCTTGGATTGTGCAAGAGAAAGCTAAAGCAATCTTCCAGGAATGTCCAAATATGAAGAACAAACTTATTTCCTTCATGGAACAAGTAAGAGATCTCTCATACGGGAAAAGAAGTATCTTTCCTGCAAAAGCATGAGGAGTCATATGTAGAAGAAAAGCAAATATTCTCTGAATCAGTTGCTATGGTGTTACTTAGTTGCGAAGCCGGATGAGTGTTAACAAAATCCACAATACTGTCTCTTATACATTGCTCACAGGACGTTGCCACGAACGTTCGTGCAGATAACTAGAAGGAAGTGTTTATAGTTAAATGGAGTCGTTCGTGCTTGAAAGTGATTATCAAACATTTGAGCTGGTGCAGTAATGGCAACGGTATCACACTCCCTGCTGGAAGACCTCAACCAATGATTACAGCGCCAGACTTCGTCAGATTCACACAGCCCCCCGCTGCAGTCTCATATCCGTTCATTCAATCCAGTGTCTCTTGAATTTCTTCCCCGGATAGAAACAAGATCAACGGGTCATCCGCGCATGCATGGGAGATGAAAACTTGCTCCATCGTTGTGATACTAGTCAGATGACTCTGCAAACCGTGTAACTGTGACTCAAGGGCAATGGCAGAAAGAAGCATCGACAGTGCACATCCCTGGCGGACGGACCGCATGATAGTAACAGGGACCGCCACACGGCCGTTGACCACCATTCGCAACGTGGTACCTCGGAAGAGTCGCAAGACGATGTGTTTGAATATGTAGGGGAAGGTCATCCCCCGCAGCGCTTTCTCTAGGAAGGCGCGCTCGAAGTCCACAGTCACTAAGGCATCGGGCATGTGTCAGGTCGCTGCCAAAACTACGATGTCACGAAAATCTCGCCGTCTCAGTGTTACTAAGATAACCATGGGACGTTTGATCAATAGAGATAGAGAACACGCCGAAGGCGGGCGGCAAGAATGCGGGGTGGTCTCATGGTTTCGTTTTCGCTTCCCGAACATGGGGCCCCGGGTTCGATTCCCGGAGGGCTCAGGGACTTTCACCTGCGTCGAGATGACTGGGTGTTTGTGTTGTCCTCATCATTTCATCATCATTCATGAAAGTGGCGATATTCGTCTCAGCAAAGGTTGGGACTTTGTACGGGCGCTGATAACCGCGCAGTTGAGCGCCCCATAAACCAAACATCATCATCATCATCAAGAATCCAGGTTAAAAAAGTCACAATTTAACACTGTGAACGACAAATAATGTTCAACTTCCTGACTCCTGGTCGGCTTATGGACTGGTGTAAGCAGGCTTCTACGAATTCAAGGCCAGTGTGCATCAGTTCTTGATACATCGCAGTCCAGAAAGAAGCCTTTATGTCATGGAATGTGCGGTAAAACTCCAGTGGATAGCCCTCAAGACCTGGAGCTTCGTTTGCCGCACACTTATTAAGAGCGTCGACGATGTCATCAGCCTTAATCACCGCTGTTAGGATCTCCATCGGGTTTCTTTCAACGAGTGGCACGCTTCACTCGTATTATATGTTCAGGTTCTATGCCGCACAGAGTTGCTTGTAGTGGTCCACAAGGGCGCCGGCGATATTATCCCCGAATGTCAGTCGCGACCATCAGACATGTCGAGGGCGTTGGCCAGCGTTCTCTGACACTGTGCTTCTTGCGGGTAATGCACGCGTGCATGGGTGCTCTCCTCGTACCCAGTATGGACATCTCGCACATACTGCTGTGTCCTCAAGGCGGCGACAAATAAACGAAATTATCTTCTTCTTGATCGGTTGAACTTACACCTGTCGTTGAACAGAGGGGACATGGTCTGACAGTTCGTGGAGGATTATGAAATAATATACCATGGTATGTCGTTGCCTCAGCATTATGTCTCGGACATAATTCTCGGCACTGGCCCCCACTGCACCGAGACATTCTTTGCATTTCACTTTTCAGATTTTCTAGCTTGATAAGATGGTTCAAATGGCTCTGAGCACTATGGGACTCAACTTCTGAGGTCATTAGTCCCCTAGAACTTAGAACTAGTTAAACCTAACTAACCTAAGGACATCACAAACATCCATGCCCGAGGCAGGATTCGAACCTGCGACCGTAGCGGTCTTGCGGTTCCAGACTGCAGCGCCTTTAACCGCACGGCCACTTCGGCCGGCCGCTTGATAAGAAACCTGGAGAAATGATGGAGGCCATGGAAGCTGCAGGAGTGAAATAGACCAACAGACTCTTTGGTAAGGTATGGAAAGAGAGGAAGGTACCTGCTGTTTTTAAAATGTCATCAAAATCCCAACTCTTAAAAAAGGCGATAGAAAATCCGGTAATTGTAGAGGTATCACTTTAACGTCTGAAATAGGTAAAATTTGTGAAAGAACTGTAAAGCTTGTGATCAGACCCTTCATCAAGGAAAATCTCTTCGAGTAACAGTGTACAGGGTGAGTCACTAACTATTGCCGCCAAGAATGACTCCGAAAGTATGATAGGAATTGAAAAGTGTGTGCGGCCATAATACCACGTTGGTGTATAGCGCTATCCAGACGAATCCAATGGTGTGTAACAGTAAGGTCTTTGAAGGTCAACAAAGATCACAAAGGTGGTATTAACATCCATTTACAGATGGTGTTCGAAGTGATGACCATTGATATCAATGTAGTGTTGCAATCTTCTTATCATGGATTGAGTGGTATTCCTTATAACAGTAGCACTTATCGAAGCACATGCTCTGACAAGTCTCTCTCGCACATCTTCAGGTGTAGTTGGAACGGCTTTATAAAAAGTGTCTTTTCGAAGTCGCCACAAAAAAAAAAAAATCCAGAGGCGTTAAGTCTGGTGAACGAGCCGGCTACGACACATCCCCTCCACGCCCAATCCTACGATTTGGGAATTGCCACTACATCTCATTTCTAGCCATTAAGATTTCCTTCGATGAAATAGGGGCCTATAATTCTGTCTTCCTGAATCCCACACCATACATTCACTGACAACGGTTTTTAGTTGCGAAACTTACCGCAGCTAGCACGGATTTTCAGTTGCCCAACAATGCATGTTACGCAAATTAACATTTCCATAGTACGTGAATGTAGTCTCGTCAGTAACTAAAATTAAATTAATAAATTAATACTCATCCCTCTGATTCTGAAGTTGAGCCCATCGGCAGAATTCAGTGCAATGCATACAGTCCGTACCAGTTAATTCTTGGTGGAGAATGATATGGTATGGATGATATTCTGGCGATGCGGAACACGAAAACCACTACTCTGGCTGATGCCAGATTCCCTCGCGATTCGACGCGAACTAACACAAGTATCTCGAACCGCAGTGGTAAGAGTACCAATCTCCGTTTCCTCGTTAGTAAATCTCCTTTGCTGGATCTCTTTCCGTTGCGTTAAATATCCAGTTGTTCTCAATTTACCATACACATATTTAAATGTACGACGTGTAGGGTGAGTACGTTGAGGATATCTTTCAGCGTGTAAGTCTCTAGATCTCACTGAATTTCGTTGGCTTTCCCTGTAAATGAGGAGCATATCGACTTGTTCTTCGAAGGAACACATCTTTCACATTCGCTTGATTCGACGATACTAGTCTTACCGCTCCTATTAGTATTGTATTGAGAAACGGTTGAATGGTGTTTAAATGTCAGTAGCACGTTAGATGGATGCGCCGTATTCGGCGAATATTTACTGTTTGCACGATATCCGACAGAATTGTCAGAGCATGTGCTTCGATAAGTGCCGAAGAGACACTGAAAACCACTCAGTCCATGAAAAGAAGATCGCAGCACTGCATTGATACCAATGGTCATCACTTCGAACACATTCTGTAAATGGACGTTCATGCCGCCTTTGTGACCTTCGTGGACCTTCAATGACCTTACTGTTACACATCATTGGGTTCGTCTCGACAGCCGCTATCCGAAAATAAGTACCAAACTATAGCATCCCATTTAGAAAAACAATGTTGACCTTCATATCTTTGACGCGATCCCACTTAGCAACAAAAGACCAACGTCATATTGTGGCCCACGTTGTCCAATTCAACATTTGTTCCACAAAATTTTCCGCTACTATCATAGGTGGCAGTCACCCTGTAGATGTAGATATGGAAGATCGACAACAAGATTAAATTTTTTCTGTCTCGACTATAATGGAAGAATATTATGAAAACTTCCGAAATTTGTTTCTAGACTTTCTGGATAAAAGGAATTCGTTGAGATGAGGGAAAAACTGAAGTATCCTGAAATACAGGATGACATGGTACACAAGATCAAGAATTAGTTCGATGACGGCCACAGTTATGTGAAAATACCTGAAGGAAAGTTTGAAACTTTTGACATGAAACTTGGGTTACGGCAAGGCGGATTTCTGTTCCCTTTTCACTACTGCACAGAACAAAATCCAGGGAAACATACACAAAAAATTGGAAGTGCAAAAATGAAATCAGTGCCGTCCGCTGATGATAAATGTCTGAGGAGTGATCCTAAGGAAGATCTTCAAGATCAAATAAACACCTAGGTGAAAACTGCTGTAGTATATGGGCTCATTTTCAGTCAGGAGAAGAGTGAGGTGATGGTCGCGCAAAGTTAAGGACAACCAATGGGACGTGTTCAAATCGAGGCGAAATAGCTGTAGATGCCCCATTATTTTAAATGTCTTGGAAGTGTTGTCTTCTATACCGGTTCTACAGACAGATAAATCACTCATAGATTCCAGACAGGTAGTAATTTTTATCAAATAGTTAAAAAAATATGTATGTTCTACGAAACCGCTTACATTCCCATTTTGACATACAGATGTGAAAAGTTGACAATGAGACCTAAAGACATCCGCGGATGATGGTTCTCAGTAGCATGCATGTAACAACACAGAGTGATAGAATCTGAAACGTGGAAATTCGGAAACAGGTTCACGTTGTAAGACTTCAAGACATAATAAACTCTCAGCGGTTTAGGTGGTATGCGCATATGTGACGCATGGGTGCTAACAAGCTACCAGGAGTCGTGTGAGATTTAAATCTCAGAGGTGAAACACCTAGAGGAAGACAAAGATACAGGCACAAGGCTGAGAACGTACACGATTTAGTCTATAGTTGCAATTTACTTATTTTTCTACTATAGAATTTATTTTTTATTTTATTTATTTAATTTTATAAAGTATATACGTTATAAATCTGGTATTTATCGCTGTTCAATCAACAATATGTTGGTAATATGTCAAGTACAAGGATATGGAGGTATCTCGCACCGAGCAGAGGATGATCCTGGGACAGCATCGAAGGGGGACTGAAATCTCAGTACCGAAACTGGTGTAGAAGCTTCCTTTACCAACTCATCGAGTAAGATGGAATGACGTGGGACGATGACGATGTTGATAATTAGTGAAGGAAATCTCTGAAAATAACAATTTCTTCTATAAGAACAATAATAGCGTCAAGCAAAGAGCAGTTTTTCCTCCTAAACCAGGCAAGTTTCGTGAATGTTTCTCTTGGTTGTACTATGGTGGACTAGGTAAATTGGGTTTTATGGTTTACAGTTAGAGGTGTTACAGAGAAATTGACATTCATTCTGAAATTATGCTTGAGGTGCAAGTCGACCGTAGCGTCACCAGTTCGCGGAGGAAAAGAAAACAAGACAAAAATTAATTACAGACGTTATCAGAGAGATTGCAGTCTTGGTTCAGTCGAGTCACGCGTTTAACACAGTTGTTCCACGTCGTCTCTATGCCCTACCTACAAACCACGTCCTTCAGACGCGCGAAGTTCGGCTTCCATGGGTCTGAGCAACGCCACACTTCCTGGCAGAGGAGGGAAACAGGGCAAATGTAGGCGATATTGCCGTAGAAGGTCGTAGGCAACAACCCAGTGTCAAGTGTGGTTGTTACTAGTTTTTGAGAAACGTAGACCCTGTCAAGTCTACTAGCCGATTACCATGCACGCGATCCCAGGTATCAATGAGGTTCAGTTCATGCACTAGAAACTTGAGCTCCTGGTATGTGGTAAAATGTGAATATTTATCGTTCTGGGATAGCATACCGTTGAAGTCACCGCGAATAACAATACGGTCGTAACGCCTCACAAACAATGGAGCGAACTCTTCTGAATAAAATCGTGATAGTTCCTGTCACTTGGCCATGCCCGAGGGAGCGTAAACATTGATGAGTAAGACAGCGTAAACATTGATAAGTCAGACCCCATGGAGTGTCACAGTAACAACACCAGCTGAAGGCAGCTCAGCCACTTCGTCTACCTCAATGCCTTCCTTTAAAGGAATAGCCGTCCCATTACCACTGACAGCATACAGCCTGAGGTAGGAAACAGCCATAGAGAGTTGTAAATGGTTTTAGGCGAACTTCCTGCAGGAGGGCAGCGTCGAGGTCCGACTTCATCCCATTCCGCGGAGCAATTGCTGCTCTCTCAACGATTGATGGTTCGTCTTCTACATCACCAGACCACGCAGAACTGCGCGGATGGCGGGTGTCTGGTGGAGTGTGTCTGTTGAGTCCGAGGGTGTTTTTAGGTTTGCAGCGGAAGTGTGGTGCTGACAGCTGCTGTTCGACGTCCGGAGGCACAGGACCTGGTGTGGGCAATGATGGTTTTACCTCCGACGGAGGGCAAGCTTGCGCTTCTCCGACGAAATCGTCCGTGTGGAAATCATCTTGGTAGATGTGATTCTCATTCTCTTAAGATTGTGTCCTGTAGGTGCCAAACGGGGTGATTCGCCGTTTCCGACGCTTCTTCGGGGACCGTTGCACGTGTAACTGATCTTCAGTGTGCGAAGACGTCTGGGGAACCTGATGGTCAGGCACAGAAGTAAAGGCAGGCGCAACCGTAAAGCCGAGAGCCATCCGCAGCGTCAGAGATCGTTCACCACAACAAGACAGGCGGTGGAGAACGGGACAAGGGCTTAGGAATCTTTCCGTCCACAATACACTGAGACGCTACTAGAGACGGCCATGGTCGAGTAGTAGGAGCCAGATCGGGTCGCGGTCACAGGTTGCTGTGGTCAACAAAGATAAATGTCAGAGCGAGCGTCCCCAGGGCGATCGTGGCCTATTGGTCCCCAGGCGGCAACTGTGTGATTCTGCGTTGAGTAGTGCTGGAACGGAGGTGTCGTTCTGGGCCACTTCCCGAGTGCGTCTTCCACTGGCCATCATAAATTGTAATGGCACGGCATTCGCCAATAAATAATTAGGACGGCACATGTTTAGTTAGCTCTAAGCGAATCTTTCCATTGAGAACCTGGTATGTGGTGAACTGAGTCCACTTTTCAGCTAATCACTTCTCCATAAGTGCTGAAATCAGGTACCACCAGCTCTGAAGGCACATCGAAAGGGAGGTCAAATGCACGAATTGTCCGCAGTTCAGGTCCTACACTTTCCATAGTTATTCTATCGATTTGTTCGACAGAAAGAATTTAAAACCAGTTCTAGTTGTGGGTGGAATCAGTTTCACATACACCGTACCGCTCACTATAAATGGGTGAATGGCAACAAGATTCTTACAGTCAATATTCATTTGATCCCTGATAGCCTGTTCGATTTCAAGTACTTTTGCCCCTGCATATTCATTCGAAAGGCTGATATTCAGTATCGATATTCTGTGGGTGTAAGACATTTTCGTTTGGAGAAAACATAGCGCGTTAAGACAGTGGAGTCCTGTAAACAACTCCATCAACGAGGTTTTTGGCGAAGACGTTAGCAAGACGTCTGTGCTGCTAGACTGCCGAAGGTTGACTGCCTGAGCCGTCTGGGCACGATGGACTGCACAACTGCAGGGATTACCCTTTCACGCCTCTTGTCAGATCGAAATTGTCAACTTACTGACACGCTAGTAACGTAGTACCAAATGTCCATTCTCCTCATTACTTGCGGCATTCCGATGATTCCCTTAACAGTTAGAGTCTGGTGTGCATCTGCACTGAAGAGATCATTGGCCATCTCGTCTTACATGTCCGAAAGAACGGGGTCCATTTTTCATCTGCAACAAATTTTCAAGTATCGTCATTAATGACAATCAATGCCTGCTTGCAGCCAATGTCTTTAATTCCAGTTTTTCTTAATTCATAATAGTTGCTCGATCAAAATAACGTCTGCACTTTCGGACACGTCCGAAAGAACAAACACAACACACATGAGGATAATGGCCTTGGAACACTACATTAGTAGTGTGTGGGTAAGTTGAGAATTTGGGTCTGGCAGGAGGCGTGTTAGGCTAATCCGTGCTCTTCCACGTCCGCTTTGTACAAATGGCTCTGTGAACGCCGGCATTGTAGCTCAGTGTCTTCGGGTTCAGTCAGAAGGCTGGCTGCCCCCTGTAATAAAAGAACTCAAAGATGTACTCAATTGAAGAGACGTAATGTAACGTCTGCCCAGACGAAATGCCACGGAAAGAGAAGTAGAAGAGTGAGAGGTCAGAGTATCTGCCAAGAAAACAGTAGACCCAGATTCGAACCCCGTCTTGCATAAATTTCCAACTTTCCCGATTTATATCAATCAATGATCGCTCGCAGCCAGTGCCTATAATTTCTTTGTGTCCTGTTTTCTTTTCCTCCACAAGTAAGTGATGCAGCCATCACAGCCAGCCGTTTGTGTTCAAGTGAGACGTGCGGCCCAAAATAGCATGTACGAACACATTAGTATAATCAGAATATTATGTTAACGATGTTTTTGCTATTCGTTCAAAAAATGGCTCTGAGCACTATGGGACTCAACTGCTGTGGTCATCAGTCCCCTAGAACTTAGAACTACTTAAACCTAACTAACCTAAGGACATCACACACACCCATGCCCGAGGCAGGATTCGAACCTGCGACCGTAGCAGCAGCGCGGCTCCAGACTGGAGCGCCTAGAACCGCACGGCCACCGCGGCCGGCTTGCTATTCGTATTTTTCAACTTGTATACCAAGCGTAATTTCAGAATGAACATAATTTTCTTTGTAACAGCTCCAATTGGAAACCATAAAACTCCGTTTGCGTAGTTCAGCATAGTACGACCGAGGGAAACATTCACGAAACTAGATTGGTTTAGGAGAAAAAACTGCTCTTTACTTGACGTTATTATTGTGCTTATGGGATAAATTATTCCGAGAGATTTCCTTCAGCAGTCATCATCATCATCGTCCCACGTCGTTCCATCTTACTCGATGGGATGGCAAACGAGACTTCTCCACCAGTTACGTTCCTGAAATATCAGTCCCTCTTCGATGCTGTCCCAGGATCATCCTCTGCTCGGTGTGAGATTCCACCACATCCTTGTACTTGACATATTACTGACATATTTTGGAGGAACAGCGATTTAATACAATACTGAAAACGTGTATACTTCATTCTACAGTCACAAAAAAAATAAATTACGAATATAGACTAAAACGTGTATGTTCTCAGCCTTATACCTGTGTCTTTATCTTCCTCTTGGTCTTTTACCTCTTGGATTTAACTTGTATATGACTCGTGATTGCCTGTTAGCATCCATGCGTCACATACGTCCTTAGTCTCTCAACAGCTGCGAGGCTATTAGGTACTCAAGTCTTACAATGTGAAAGTGTTGTCGGATTTCAATGTTTCGGATTCTGTCCATCAGTGTCATTTCATAAATGTTACATGTAGAAATCATTTGCTGTTGTCTTTACGTCCCATGGTCAATGTTTCACATCTGTAAGTCAAAATGGGAATGTAAGGTTTTTCATAGATTTTAGCTGTACATACCTACTTGATCCATAACAGGTTTTTAACTGCTCGATAAAAATTACTACCTGCCTGGATTCTATGAATGATTTATCTGCCTAAAGAACAGACATAGAAAACAATATTGCCAAGCTATTTAAATTAATGTTTCATCTGTAGCTATTTCCTCTCCTTTTCGCCATGTCCTATTGGTTGTCTTTACGTGTTGACGACCATCACTTCACTCTTCTCCTGACTGAAAATGATCCCATATAGTACAGCAGTTTTCTTCTAGGCATTTATTTGATCTTGAAGGTCTTCCTTAGGGTCACTCCTCAGATATGTATCATCAGCGGACGGCACTAAATTCGTTTTTGAGATTCCAATTTTTTGTGTATTCTTCGCTGGATTTAGCTCTGTAGAGTAATGACAAGGAAACAGAACTCCGCCTCATACTGAGGGTGACTCCTCAGACATACATCATCAACACACAACATGGGTTTAATTTTTACACTTCCAATTTTTTTGTGTACTTTTCGCAGGATTTCGCCCTTTACAGTAATGGAAAGGAGACAGAACTTTGCTTTAACCCAGATTTCATGCCCAGAGTTTCAGTCCTTCCTACGAGTATTTTCACATAACTGTGGCTGTAATCGTGCGAATACTTGATGCTGAGTACCATTTCATTCTGTATTCCAGTGTCCCTCAGCTCTTCCATGTGCACAGCATCAAACGTTTTGCTGTTATCCAGAAAGTCGCAAACCAGATCTCGGTTATGCTGATAATATTCTTCCATTGTGGGAGGGAGAGAAGAAATTAAATCTATTTGTCGATATTTGATTCCTGTATTTACACTGTTCTGCCTAGGGATTTTCCTCAATGAAGGGTCTGATCTCACCCTTTACCACTCTTTCATAAAGTTCAGCCAGTTCAGATATTAAACTAATACCTCTACAATTACAGTTTTTTCTATCGCCTTTCTAAAGAATTGGGTTCAAATAGCTCTGGACACCATGGGACTGAGGTCATCAGTCCCATAGAACTTAGAACTACTTAAACCTAACTAACCTAAGGACACCACACACATCCATGCCCGAGACAGGACTCAAACCTGCGACCGTAGCGGTCGCGCGGTTCCAGACTGAAGCGCCTAGAACCACTCGGCCACACCGGCCGGCTGAAAACAGAAACAAATGAACTTTATTACGCTTGGTGGATCCAGAGAGCGCATAATGAGCAATTATGCGGCTGACCTAAGGATTGGGATTTTGATGACAGTTTCCAAACAGCAGGTACCTTCCCTCCTTTCCATAACTTACAAAAGAGGCTGATCGTACATTTCATCCTGCAATTACCATGTTATCATCATTTCTCAATTTTCTAATCAGGCTAGAAAACCTGAAAAGGGAAATGCAAAGAATGTCTAGAAGTCGTGGGTTCAGTGAAGTGAAAAGGAAAGAATATAAGGATTAATGGTCAGACGAATATAGGGTAATTTCAACAGCAGCAGGAAATTGTACAAGGCAGGAAAGGTTCCTTATGAATAGAAAGGGAGAGCAGAGAGTGAGCTACTGTGAACCATTTAGTGAAAGGTTGGTTGTTATCAGATTTGACAGGAAATCACCTCCAACAGCGATAGCTCGGCTATACATGCAAACGTCGCATTCAGCAGATGAAGAAATGTAGAAAGTGTAAATAGATATTCAAACGTTAATTCAGAATGTAGAGAGAAGAGAAAATGAAATAGTTATGGGGTATTGTAACGCCGTAGTTGGGGAAGGAATAGAAGAAAGAGTAACTGAAGAATACGGTCTTGGCAATAGGAATGAGAAAGGAGAAAGACTCTTGAGCTATGCAGTAGATTTCAGGACGTAATAGCGAATATTCTGCTCAAGAATCAGAAGAGGATGAAGTATACTTCGAAAATGCCTGGAGATAAAGGAAGATTTTAGTGATATTAGTTACATTTTAGTTAGGCGACATTCCGAAAATAGATATTGGATTGTAAGGCCCATCTCGGGGCAGATCACAGTTTGGTAATGATGTAAATTAGAGTGAAGTTTAAGAGGATCGTTCGAAAGACTCAATGTGAAAGAAAGTGTGATATTGAAGTACTGGGAAATGACGAAAGCGTTTGAAGTACGCTAAGAAACTGGATACTTCGATAACGAACACCACAATAGGCAGATCGTTTGAAGAAGAGTTGACCTCTCTAAAAAAGGCAATCACAGATGTTGGAAAGGTAAACACTAGTAAAAGTAAGGTAACTGCATAGAAACCTTGGGCAACAGACGGATATGATATATGAGAGTAGGAGACAGAAATACAGCAACACGAATCACTTAAAATGAAATGAATAGCAAATTTAGAGCAGCCAGTTTGAATGGTAGTGGGGAAGTTATGAAGAACCTGAAAAGAAATTGTCGTCATGAACACTGATTTAGCATATAGGAAAGAGAAAAGAATCTCCGATGAATTTAAAAGCAACGACTGTACCATTTAAAGTGCAATGGGAATTCCAATGTGAAACATAGAAGAGCGCGGCGTCAGGTGGAAAGAGTAGAATGAAGGGCTGTGTGAGGGGTGGACTTGTCTGATGATGTTAAAAGAAGAAATTGGAATCGGCAGAAATGACACAGGGGATCCAGTATTGGAATCAGAATATAAGAGAGCTCTATGAGACTTCAGAGCAAATAAGGCAGAAGGTACGGATTACATTCCTACTCATGTAGAATCTATTAGACATGAGACGTACATTAGATTTTCGGAAAAATGTCATACACACAATTCCGAAGGCTGCAAAGGCCTGATAAATATGGAAACTACGAGACAATAAGCTTAACATTACCCACAGTCGTCACAACAACAATACTTAGAAGAATGGAAAACAAAATTGAGGGTCAGTAAAGCTGTTTAGGAAAGCTAAAGGCACCCGAGAATCAGTGCTCACTTTGAGCTTCATAATGGAAGCGACGGCGAAGGAAAGTCAAGCCACACTCATTAGCTTTCATCGACCTAGAAAAATTATTCGACAATGTGAAATGGATGCAAGGTATTCGAAAGGAGTAGGCTGTAGGGAGAGTCTAGTAATATGCAATGTATACAAGAACCAAGAGGGAACAGTAAGAATGGAAGACAAGGGACGAAGTGCTCAGATAAAACGGGTGTAAGACAGGGATGCAGTCTTTCGCCCCTAATTTTCAATCTATATATCGAAGAAGGAACGAGGGAAATAAAAGAAAGTTTAAAGAGTGTCATTAAAATTCAAGGTGAAAGAATACGAATGTTAAGATACGTTGACGACATTTCTGTCTTCAGTAAATGTGAAAAATAATTAGAGGATCTGTGGGATGGAATGAACAATTTAATGGGGGTGGAATGTAGACTCAGAGTAGCCCAGAAAATTATAAAGGTAATGAGAAGTAGCATAAATGGGAATAGCGAGAAATTTAACTTCAAAACTGGGGATCACGAGTAACGCGAAATTAGGAACTCTGTTACATTGGAATCAAAATTATCCATGACGGACGAAGCAAGAGGGACATAAAAAGCAGACTAGCACAAGCGAAGAGGGCATTCCAGTAAAACAGAGGTCTACCAGTATCAAAAATAGACGTCAACTTGAGAAGAAATTTCTCAGAATGTATGTTTGGAGCCCAGCATTGTACGGTAGTGAAACATGGAGTGTAGGTAAAGCGGAACAAAAGAGAATCGAAGTGTCTGAGATGTAGTGTTACAGAAGAATGTTGAAAATTAGGTAAAGAATGAGGAGGTAAGGTATGAGGAGATTCGGCGAAGGAAGGAACGTACGCAAAAGCCTGACAAGAAGAAGGACAGGATGACAGGACATGTGTGAAAGCGTCAGAGAATAAACGGTAGGGAGAGACAGGTATTCGAATACAGCCAACAAATAACTGAGGACGTAGGTTTGTGTCTATCCCATTGCTTCTCTCAAATCAAAGTCATACAGTACTGTCTTCTTGTGTACGCTGCATATAACAATTTCTTTAATCGTATCATCATCCATGATGAGACACAAATTATAGATAGTTAGGCACTTGGAATCTACCGTATCTCTTTTTCTTTTTTTCAAAAACAAAAGGAAGCCGTAGGTTCACGTGGCATGAATGGGATCATAAAAGTGAACCTATGTTTGAGATACAACTGCAAAATAGACTGTTGAATGTTGAATAATACCTAGTGATCACAGAGTCCTCATAGGCTGCTTCAGGTTCAAACTAAAAACTTCTGACATTCCACACTCCAACTGATAGAACGTTATCCTTTCTTTCTTTATTCATTTCTTTTTCGTAATGGTCTCTCCTACTTGGCTTTCCTCTTCCGAAGATCACAATGGCAGAGTAGTTCGTAATCTTGTGCCAGTGGATAGATCATTACGACACTTCCCCAATTAGGGGCCACATGTCCTGTGCACACGCGTTTGGTGCCTTTAACGCAGCGGTTTCCACTGCCTTATGCATCCTCATGCCGTTGATCATTGCTAATAATTCCATCTCTTCAGGGCAGTTACGCATGTCATGGGCTGGGGAGTGCATTGGACCTCTGTCCGCCCCTCCGCCATCTTTGACAAGGCAGTTGGCAATATGAGAGTGACTTCTTATGCAAGAAGTCTTCGACCGCCACTTCCTATGGTTTTTTATTCAAAATTTAAGCAGTCGCGACGTCAGAGGCCGGCATCGAGGACGTGTCGATACTAATCAAAGATGCTAACCGTCCAATAGGTGCCTATTGTTTTATCAACGGAAGTAATTTCGACATTCGTTTTTGTGATGCGCTTGACACTGTAATACACGACTTTACATTTAAAATTTTACTTCAGTAAACATGACATTGTACTCCATTTTCCAGCAGGATACGCGTGTTCATTTAGAAGAGCGAGGCAAGTTCATATCCAAAATATTGCATTTATTTCAGTAGTGAAATGTTGTATACTGAATGTTAGGTATAACTTAGCAAGCACCTTTCATTAAACCTTCCAAATATTCTGAAGTTAAGCTTGAAACTAAATTTCGTGAAATTTTGAAAAGCAATTACTCATTTCTTCTGGCATTTAACAGGCTGTACTGAAACAAAAGGAAAGCATTGATGAAAATGCTCGACGATTCATTACTACGGTATTATTGACAAAATATCAAAACTTTTCGTTATTCGGTGGACATAAGCACATACACCATGTAAAATACCGTTTGGTACTTTCCTGTCTTTGCAGAAAACTGAGAAGCATCGTGCCTGAAACCGCACGTGTACAACAAGGACACAGTATCTGAACTATCCCAACAACTGTGACGTTTCATCTTTAAGCGTTAATCATGAATATGATAGGCTGGCGTCATGTACTTTCATGTTCTAGGGACATATTAGATTGAAAATAACACTTTGATAAGTACTGAAGCTGTTTCTATCCACACAAATTTAATTTCTTTAAGCAGCGCTTCGAAACCTCACAAAATAAACAAAAAAAACTTTTGTGTTAAAACGGGGCTACAAATCCATCTTCATAGCTTACTGACACTTCTATTGTACTACAAAACTGTTTGGGTCTTACGCCCAAGGATAACAGCATACCATCGTAAAGTGTGTACGATTCACATCCACAGCACATTAAGCACTTTTCTTTGATTCTGGTTCTCGTAAAATGACAATAGTCTACCCACACCACTACTACTGCCACCTCTCAGTGACATTCACGTGTGACGCTTACGGACCCATTGAAGACCCCGCTTCCACTTGCGTCTCGCCGCGAACAGCATTTTTGCGGCTAGTGTTCCTAGTTCATAAAGCGTGTTAGTGAAAACAGCGACACGGAACTGGTGTGTTTTATGGCATATGACGAACTTACATCGGTCGGTCACTTGGAAGTAAAAAACAGCTGGCAGCGATCACTGCCAACTTCTATCCTCAACTCGACGCTCGGGTTTACACTACAGAGGTGGAAGACTATTTGACTCTGTGTGTGACAAGTAAGCACAATAGGTTGCTTGGACTGAAATGTCTGTGGGTCACCTTTAGGCAACAAGAACGGTCAAAACCTCTCTGTTGTAGGCTCTAAGCGCTATGAGACTTAACATCTAAGGTCATCAGTCCCTTAGACTTTGATCTATCCTAACTAACATAAGGACATCACACACATCCATGCCCGAGGCACGATTCGAACCTGCGACAGCAGCAGCAGCACGGTTCCGGACTGAAGTGCCTAGAACCGCTCGGCCACAGCTGTCGGCTGTCTGCTGTAGGTTAGCTGTGAAGGTCCAGGTGTTAACGTGTCCATAATTACGGATATCCCTGTATCAGACTCATCTAAACAGGAAAGAAATCTCAAGGAAACAACACCGATGTAATTAGCTATTTACTGCCATTGATACAAACAGCTCTACAAGAAATGTGTAGGCAGCAGAGTGGCGCTGCGGAAATTTGAAGCCAAAGGTATAACATGGATGCCAACTTATTCAGTATCAAAGTAATATCACTGCCCTCTACATGAGAAGAAAAGAGGTAAATGTCAGTTTTCAATTGGGAGTTTGTATTCGGTGTTGACTGTTTATGGACAATTTAGTGATTGCACTGTTCTACAAAAAAAACCTTTTTTTCTATTTCTGATAAAAAATATTGTGATCCTAGTTGTATTTTGAGTGCTGAATTGAAAACTGTTTTTGGTTTTTTTCTGTCAGGGATAGTTTATGAGTAATCGCAATTTTATTTCTCTTTTCAGTTCCTGATATAGTGCAGCAAACGTGAGGTGAAATTCGACAAACAAAAGCACATCTTTATGATGATATAAGTTCATCACATTAATGGACGGTGGGATCTAACATATAACACAGTAACCTTTGTGTATACATATTAAAGCATTTATGTGACATGAGAAATTACAGAAAATTGACAAACATTGAGCCACTGCATTGTAATGCACATCACTTTTTTCTCTTGTATTGTGAATCTTTCTTCTCTCGAATGATATTCCAGCAATAATCTGCTAACATAGAAGGTACCCACTTCCCTTCATAGCGCCTTTCTATGGTAGAAATGTCTTTATGGAATCTTTCCCCATGTTCATCCGATACGTCTTTACAACTCTCTGTGAAGTAGTCCAGATGAGAGTCCATCATATGTACCTTCAAAGACATATTGCACCCCAAATCCTGATATGCTTTGATCATATCCTTCACCATTGCTTTGTAGTTAGTAGCTCTTCTTCTTCCAAGGAAGTTTTCCGACACCATCTTGAAACAGTCCCATACGGTGTTTTCTTTATCAGTTAAACATGCTTCAAAATTTGCATCTTTCTGCAGCTCCCTGATTTGTGGGCCCACACATACATCTTCCTTTATTTTTGCAGCTGAAAGATGGGGGAATTTGGTAGCTAGATATGCAAACCCACAGCCTGTTGGATCCATGGCCTTCACGAATTGTTTCATCAGGCGAAGTTTGATGTGAAGTGGTGGAAGTAGTATATATTCAGGAGCTACCAGACTTTCACGTTGTACATTCTTTTCGCCAACTTTCCATCTTCGCCTAGGCCATTTCGTTTTCACGTAGTCAGAATTTCGGTCTCGACTATCTCACTCGCAAAGAAAACAGGCATACTTTGTGTAGCCTTGTTGCATTCCCAGTACCATAGCAATTACCTTGAAATCTGCACATATTTTCCATTTGTGTTCATTGTATTTTAATGAATTTAGCTCCTTTGTACGAATTCGTAATTCTCTTTTGTCAAACTAGCGTAAGCTACTGGAACAGAGGGTATTTTATTTCCGTTGTGGAGCAAAACACCCTTCAGACTTGTTTTCGGTGCTTCTATGAAAAGTCTCCACTCCTGTGAAATATAAGTGAAGTTCAGCACTTTCATCAGGCCAGCAACGTCTTTGCAAAATGTCAGTGCTTCGTCAGTTGAAAAATAAGAAATAAAGGCGTGTTCTCTGTGCCTGAACACACTGATTTTGGTACTTTGGTGCAGTAGATTATACTCTTGTAATCTTGAACCAAGCAGCTGTGCCTTTTGTTTACTTAGTCCTAGATCACGTACTAAATCGTTTAAATCTGCCTGTGTTAACAAATGTGGCGATGACTCACTTGTGCAGTGATATAAAGAATCATCATCTGTGATTTCTTCAGTACTACTTAATTCACTGTCACTCGGAATTTGACCTCGGGATCTTGAAGGTACTGGAAGGTTGTCGGAATGCTGCACTGGCATTCTCGCTGAAGGCAGATCTGGGTAAACAATGTGCCTCTTCGACTTTTTGTTTGTAAAACCCTGAATTTTTGTTAGACAGAAATAACAATCAGTAACATGGTCCTTAGGCTCCCTCCACACCTTGGGAACAGCAAACAACGCCACATTCTCTTTACCTTTCCACCACTGAATTAGTTTGCAGTAACATGTAGCACAACAGAAATGTGGTGCCCATTCTTTATCTTGGTCTCATACCTCTACTCCAAAGTAATGTTTGTATGCTTTCTTTATGATTGAAGAAATTTTCTTCCTATTTCTGGCAAAAGTGAACTTCCCACAGATGTAGCAGAAGTAGTCCGGCTTATATCAACATGCACGACAACGTGGCATTTTTGCAAATTTAAAAATACCACTCTGGTAATACACCTGTATTAAATTAATAGTAGGGAACTAGAGGAACGCTGATGTGTAAAAACAAGCAATCGTTTTACCTTCAGCACCAGGCTCAATCAGTTTACACACAGGAACTAAAAGATTCAACAGTGCTTGGAAATATGACACACAGTTACTTGTCAGCCAAAACACCCACTCGTTAAGACTGAGACAAATTTCGGCTAACACCACTGTTGTAAACTCGATGCACCTGCCCCTAGGAGGCGTGAAGCTTTACTGCCGAGGCAGCGAGCGGCTGTCGCCGTTCGAGTTAATGAGATGTTTCAGGTGGTCTTAATGACATAGGTGTGGCGGGGGCTAAACTAATGATGTCTGATACTTCCCACCTGCTGTTGCACAAGAAATTATCACGTTCTATCACTACTGGATACGGCAACATACCCGTATTTCTCTACAACGTCTCTGTGTATGCCTTAAATTGTGAATATACATATATATACATATTACATAAAAAGTATCCCTGACAACGATATTTTGTTTACATATTTGAATTTCCCATGGTAAAATGGTCTAGAAACACAAACTTTAATATCAGAAATAGAACCCATGTCGAACAGTGTTGTTTGTGCTGAGACTTTATACTGACTGATTATGTAAAAGCTATTTGCAAAATGCTATAAAAATTTATTTAGGCTGTTTTATCTCAGTGAACATTTCAGTGCTACACATCACGATGCAAGGCTACAGCACGGCTGACTTGTACATGCATTACCTGAAGAAAGAGCAGCGAGGTCTGCGAAACACCAGTAGCGTCAGCGAGACGCAGAAGGCAGTTTCTGCACTGACCAGTGCGGCTGAGAGGCTGGCTGTGTTCACAGCACAAGACCACGTTCCCTCGGCGTTACCGGACGTGGCGTTGTTATTGAGTTACATCAGAGTGCCACTGTCACATCACTGTAACCTTCGTCGGCAATAGTTCTCGAGGTCATAGGCGGATAGCACCTAATGATATGAGAAAGTAAATGCTTGTATGGATTTTATTTCTCTCTTCACAATCTTCGCACTCGATATTGATCTACTAGTTGCTGTCCAGGCTTCACATACATTTCAAGCGTTTTCTATAGATGAGATTTATGCCTTGTTCCTTTTGTTAACGTTTTTATGCGACCTCAATTGGGGTATGTGTTCACAATGAAATTTTTAAATTTGGCACATATCTTCCACTCCGCCAAGTTTCCCAGATTTTTTAAAGTATTTATAATCATCACGACTGGCATGATACTGTGTTGTTAAGTCTTAGTTACTTAAATCACCAAAATAAAAGAATAATAACGATCACGAATCTACATCTGCATCTACAGTTATACTCCGCAAGCCACCCAACGGTCTGTGGCGGAAGGCAATTTACGTGCCACTGTCATTACCTCCCTTTCCTGTTCCAGTCGCGCATGGTTCGCGGGAAGAACGACTGTCGGAAAGCCTCCGTGCGCGCTCGAATCTGTCTAATTTTACATTCGTGATCTCCTCAGGAGGTATAAGTAGCGGGAAGCAATATATTCGATACCTCATCCAGAAACGCACCCTCTCGAAACCTGGACAGCAAGCTACACCGCGATGCAGAGCGCCTCTCTCGCAGAGTCTGCCACTTGAGTTTTCTAAACATCTCCGTAATGCTATTACGCTTACCAAATAACCCTGTGACGAAACGCGCCACTCTTCTTTGGATCTTCTGCATCCCCTCTGTCAACCCGACCTGGTACGGATCCCACACTGATGAGCAATACTCAAGTATAGGTTGAACGAGTGTTTTGTAAGCCATCTCCTTTGTTGATGGACTACATTTTCTAAGGACTCTCCCAATGAATCTCAACCTGGTACCCGCCTTACCAACAATTAATTTTATATGATCATTCCACTTCAAATCGTTCCGCACGCATACTCCCAGATATTTTACAGAAGTAACTGCTACCGGTGTTTGTTCCGCTATCATATAAACATACAATAAAGGATTCTTCTTTCTATGTATTCGCAATACATTACATCTGTCTATGTTAATGGTCAGTTGCCACTCCCTGCACCAAGTGCCTATCCGCTGCACATCTTCCTGCATTTCGCTGCAAGTTTCTAATGCTGCAACTTTTCTGTATACTACAGCATCATCTGCGAAAAGCCGCATGGAACTTCCGACACTATCTACTAGGTCATTTATATACATTGTGAAAAGCAATGGTCCCATAACACTCCCCTGTGGCACGCCAGAGTTTACTTTAACGTCTGTAGACGTCTCTCCATTGAGAACAACGTGCTGTGTTCTGTTTGCTAAAAACTCTTCAATCCATCCACACAGCTGGTCTGATATTCCGTAGGCTCTTATTTTGTTTATCAGGCGACAGTGCGGAACTGTATCGAACGCCTTCCGGAAGTCAAGGAAAATGGCATCTACCTGGGAGCCTGTATCTAATATTATCTGCGTCTCATGAACAAATAAAGCGAGTTGGGTCTCACAAGATCGCTGTTTCCGGAATCCATGTTGATTCCTACAGAGCAGATTCTGGGTTTTCAGACATGACATGATACGCGAGCAAAAATACATATTCTAAAATTCTACAACAGATCGATGTCAGAGATACAGAGCTATAGTTTTGCGCATCTGCTTGACGACCCTTCTTGAAAACTGGAACTACCTGTGTTCTTCTGCAATCATTTGAAACCTTCCGTTCGTCTAGAGACTTGCGGTACACGGCTGTTAGAAGGGAGGCAAGTTCTTTCGCGTACTCTGTGTAGAATCGAATTGGTATCCCGTCAGGTCCAGTGGACTTTCTTCTGTTGAGTGATTTCAGTTGCTTTTCTATTCCTTGGAAACTTATTTCGATGTCAGCCGTTTTTCCGTTCGTGCGAGGATTTAGAGAAAGTACTGCAGTGCGGTCTTCCTCTGTGAAACAGCTTTGGAAAAAAGTGATTAGTATTTCAGCTTTACGCGTGTCATCCTCTGTTTCAGTGCCATTGTCGTCACAGAGTTTCGATCCACTTACTGATTTAACGTAAGACCAGAACTTCCTACGATTTTCTGTCAAGTCGGTACATAGAATTTTACTTTCGAATTCACTGAACGCTTCACGCATAGCCCTCCTTACGCTAACTTTGACATCGTTTAGCTTCTGTTTGTCTGAGAGGTTCTGGCTGCGTTTAAATTTGAAGTGAAGCTCTCTTTGCTTTCGCAGTAGTTTCCTAACTTTGTTGTTGAACCACGGCGGGTTTTTCCCGTCCCACACAGTTTTACTCGGCACGTACCTGTCTAAAACGCATTTTACGAATGGCTTGAACTTTTTCCATAAACCGCGTGACCGTTGCGGCCGCAGGTTCGAATCTTGCCTCGGGCATGGATGTGTTTGATGTCCTTAGGTTTAAGTAGCTCTAAGTTCTAGGGGACTGATGACCTTAGAAGTTAAGTCCCATAGTGCTCAGAGCCATTTGAACCATTTGAACTTGTTCCCGCGCAGTGCGTCCTTCTTTGGGTCTAACAGATGGAATTCGGATAGTGCGAAATCAGTGCTGTAGCATGGATGAGGAGGAACAGTCCAATATTGTGCCCGTTGGACACTGTAGACCGGCAGTACACCCGTGGATATTTTGATTATAGTCCAATGAAGTTCTGTGAGTTCCTCTCGGGTGTGCAGACTTATGTGTGGGCTTCCGTTGTCACGGATAATTAGTAGTTTCTTTGCTTTTTCGTGAAGTTTCGTCAATTTCCTGAGAGTTGCAAAATGCACTTCAGAGGTTTTCGCTGAACCATTTTGGGAGGGCATCAAACACAATAAAACCTCCAGAATCCGAGAACGCTGTCGCCATGTCTTGAGCGGCTGAGGGTGAAGCTTTGAACTGATTCTTTAAAGGAGAGATAGTGTGGCGCAACTTCATGAATTGCTGTTTTTTCCGGTTAGAGGTGATGAACCCTTGTTGCATTGCCTGTGACAATATTTGACATAAAATTGTCACAAACAGCCTCGCAAAGCGCAAGAAATTCCATACAGATGCTCCTTCGTTGCTATTTATGCTGTTCTATTAGGTCTCAAAGAACACAGCTGGCACATACATTTATCGCAAGAGGAGGACGAATTTGTCAGCACTAGCAACGAGAGATGTCAAATCGAGCAGCAAGGTGCTGGACTGCGATTCGTCGATAACATGCAATGAGAGCGCACATTCCAACTTTACAGAAGTCACGGGAATCACATCTGTGTGCGGCAGGCCGGCACGGGGAGAGTTCTGACAGGTTTGCGCGACATTGTTGCTATGACACACACCTCGAGCAACGACTCACAAAGCTTTTGTTCACTGCGAGGTGTCTGCAGACATTCTGCAAGCACCCATGAATATCTGGTTTTTCTCCAAAAGAAACTCAATGACATCCCTCTGCTTGGAACGGGCCTTCGTTACAGTCGCCATTTTGAAACATAAGTACAATGCCGCCACCTATCGGAACTTAATAAAACTATAGGGGCTGAAGCAGGAGTATTAAACGATGTCTCACAACATGTTCTGCAATTTTTCAACCAAAATTGCCAGAGTAAAAAAAATGTGCTTCATTACTTATTGAAAATCGCTTGTATTTGCCGTCTAACGGTAGTAATCTAGCTCTGAATTAATATTATGTGTAACAGCAGAGCAACTGACGAGAGCGAACTTGCATGGAATAAATAGTCATTCGCAAAAGTATGTCTCAATGCTATTATCCAAATCTAGCTGTAGGCAGTCCGGGCTTCCACTCCAAACATCTGGTATCATTATAGTCCAACAAAATAAAAAATCAAGACTTCAACTATAAATCATTTTCAACAAAATTTAAAATCAAAGCCACTGTATTTTTTCTAGATATATAGAGTCAGGCGTCACTTCGAACCATAATTGGCTTGTAAAGTCAATAGTAAGCATGAATGCAGTATCGTTCTCAGTACGATACAGTTCATTACACATTCACATACAGACAGGAACAGAACAGAACTGTTTTGGCCCCTTCTGCAGTCTTTTACTTGCCCTGGACGATCCCAGGGTGGCGGCCTATTCCTGACACAGCTGTCTCCATGACGACAAATCCTATGAACGTGTCTTGCTTTTTCTTTTGTCTTGCTTCCATTACCAACCACGTCAGGTCTGCCTCTCTGGTGCTTTAATCTTTCCTAAACCCAAAATGATCGACGTGTAACTGGTCTTTAATTTTCTATTACATTCGTCTGTGTATTAATCTTGTTAGCATCTTGGATGCCTTAGCTGTTATGCTGGTTATGCGATAAATCTCGCGCTTGTCCGCTCTTGCAGTCTTCGGAATTGTGTGGATGGTGTTTCTCCGACTGATGGTATATTGCCAGTCTCAGACGTTCTACACAACATCAAGGATAGTCGTTTTCTTGTCACTGATTTTAGAAATTCCGAGGGAATGCTGTCAATCGCTTCTGCCTTATTTGACGTTAAGTGTTCCAAAGCTCTTTTAAATTCTGATTTTAATACTGGACTCCCTGTTTCTTCCGTACCGACTCTTGTACCGACTCCTGTTCCTTCTTTTAGCACGTCATCAGACAAATCTTGCCCCTCATAGAGGACACCAGCGTAGTCTTTCCACCTGTCCACACTTCCCTCTGCATTTAACAGTGGAATTCCCATTACACTCTTCATGTTACAGCCTTTGCTTTTAATTTCATTGTAGGTTTTTTGCCTTTTCCTTACGCTATTCACTCCCTCCTACAATCATTTCTTTTTCGATTTCTTCTCATTTTTCTTGCACCCATTTCGTCTTATCTTCCTGCACTACTTGTTATTTCATTCCTAAGTGACTCGTATTTCCATATTCTTCAGTTGCCCTGAACATTTTTGTCTTTCCTTTTTTTTCGATCAGTTAAAGTACTTTTTCTGATTCCTACTGACTGGTCGCAGTTACCTTCCTTGCGCCTATGTTTTATTCCTAGATTTTGTGACTGCTCTTTTCAGATGAACTGCCTACTGAGCTTCAAGCGTACCTCATAATTCCTTACTACTTCCGTATTCTACTTCATTGCACACTCTTTCTGACTACTCTCTTAAGCTTCAGCCTACTCTTCATCATTAGTAAATCGTTTGATCCTGAATACGCCATGCAGTGCGGTCTCTTGTTTCGGAATCTCTACCTGAGCCGGCCGGAGTGGCCGTGCGGTTCTAGGCGCTACAGTCTGGAACCGCGTGACCGCTACGGTCGCAGGTTCGAATCCGGCCTCGGGCGTCGATGTGTGTGACGTCCTTAGGTTAGTTAGGTTTAAGTAGTCTAAGTTATAGGGGACTGATGACCTCAGAAATTAAGTCCCATAGTGCTCAGAGCCATTTGAGCCATTTTCTCTGCCTGACCATGATGTATTCTAACAGGAATCTTCCCATATCTCCCGGTCTTTCCCAAATATAGCTCATCCGTTTATGCTTCTTGAACAGGGTATTCGCTATTAGCTGCTGAAATTTATTACAGAGCTCAGTTAGTCTATCATTCCTATTCTCAAGCCGCAATCCCTCCACTACAATCGCATTCCAACCCCCACGACTATTAGATTACCATCTCCACTTACATCCTGAACTATCCGTTCAGTATCCTCATATATTTTCTCTATGTCTTTGTGTTAACAACATGAGCATCCCCATTATCCATAGAATGGTTTTTACTCTCAGATGTCCATGTAATTTCCCATTTTGAGATGCTTAACCCATGCGATTTCTGGGTTTAGTAATTTGAGGGGGCGAAACCAGCGGATCGTCACGCACCTCGAAACTTAGTAGAAATGTTACCTCGTCACAGCTGAGTCGATACTACTACCATCTGTAGGGGTAACAATATTGACTGACGACTGTTGAAGCGGCCCGTCACAGATGTTCCTAGCGCTAGCCATTGCAGCCGCAGTGATGAATATAAAAGCCCACATTACTCAATGAATAAACATTGTACGTTATTCATTTAATTGCGTCTTCACTAACACTTTCAGGTAGTGCATAAAACACACCTAGTCAATAAACATTTCAAAGACGTACAAGATCTGTCAGGAAATTTTACAAAAGAATATATTTCCTTGCACAGTCACTGATCGTTTAGAAAATGCGCAATTAACCAATGCAGTAATTTAATGGTTTTATAATTTATTTCAAAGTCCCATGCAACGAACGAATTATAAAGATGTAAAATATTTAAAGACATAGCAAAATGGAGGAATTTAATGTAAAATTTTTCGAGAAACATGCGTCCCGATTTAAAATAATGTCGAGAGGTAACCATTTTAATATTGCATAAGAAATAGATCCTACAGAAATTACCAAGTGGCTCCTCTAATGCAACATTTCTATCCAACGGGAAAGGAAGGATGTTCCTTATTACGTTAAAAGAAGGTGAGACCCAATAAAAATCTAGAGTTAACAATTCGCTGCCTGATAAATCAAAAACACATAAATTTCCCACTTTTTTCATCGATAACAGCAGCAAATAATAACAAACCAGTAGTAAATTCTTTTTGAAATTTTAAATTAATTTCATTATCATTTTACGAAAGTGGTACTTTTGAGTACCATCTGCCCTTCAAGTGGCTTGCCGGCCAATAATTCTCAGTGAATCTTTTTTCCTTAGTAACGAAACTACATATGTTAGAATCCACTAAGGTTACAAATCAGTGAGCATTAGCAAGGTAATTCAACAGGTACTGCTTAAGGTAAAAAAATATATTGTTATTTTTATTGCAACAGAGAAATACGTCACGAAATAAACATTCTGAATTTGATCCAGATTGAAGCTGTTTTTTTACTAGACTCATCAAAACTTTCTCTATTTACTGCAAAAGTGATAAAATTAATACCTTTATTTCCTAATTTTACAGCCTTTAAGACTAATATCATCCTCTCGTGGCAGGTATTGCTTTCTGTCAGAGCTCAGCTAGCATCTCTGGAATTGATACGCTTTACATTCACCTGTCCCATCAGCCCCTTAGCATTATACCTCTTAAACTTTAGAAGCGGAATTCTGCTACATAGCTCACAGTACTGTTCTAAGCAGAAATATACTTTTTTGATCTTCTTCCGGTCCCATAAGCAGCTCTAAGTCTCTAGAGTGGTTCACAGATCCTGTATTATAACTGTAGTGCTTTAACCCTTTCAGGTGCATAAGAAATCTAAAGTGCTAGTGATTAAAATTTTTGTATCTCTGTGGTAACTGGAGGTTTTATAAACAAAATATGTTATTATTTCAAACATTTTTATTTGTACTGCTAAAAATAAAAATCTGGGACGTATTATACTTAATACATCGAAAAATTACAGAGGCTGCGTATATGTTGTCTATTTGATGTGAAATTCTGCAAAATAGTTTCTGCTTGAAGTGAAGCATAAATTAACACCACACTGTTCACAAATATTGTAAGTGCGATTTTCAACACACTTTGAAGCACAATGAACACATCTCTTCCTTACGTCTGATTTCATCATTCGGTGCTCTGGACTCTTTGTATTGCAACCGGTCTGCACCCATCTTCATGTTTCCACTACTGTTGATAAATCCCTTTGTCGACTTGAATAATTTCCAATCAGATTTCTCGCAATGCATTGTCTGAACTCTAGGGATGATAGTGTTGATTTGAATCCTGATTCTTCTGCCAATTTTGAATATATTACATACGTATTGCTTACACCAATGTCAAGAAGATCAAAGAAAATTATCAGGTAATACTTAATCTTTGCCTTCCTGTCGATCTCGTAAGTCACTTTCTTCTGTTCCATAAGGTCCACCCCTACCAACCACTTGTTGTACTTTCTTACCATAAGAGGACACTGAACATCGATCTTTTCAGAATAACCAGGCTGATACCTCCTCACTGTCGTACATGGTATTTGGGAAATAAAATTAGTCACTAGAAAAATTGGCTTGTTATCCATCCATTTGAGGATTGTCAGACCATCACTATTGAGACTGTATGAATCACCTCTTTTCATTTTCTCGTCTGGAGAGAATGTCTTAGGGATGCTTTTACGATTGGTGCGCACTGTTCCACATGATCTGATATTTTGTAAACCAAGGTAATACTGCAAAGCTGGTGAGTTAAAAAAGTTGTGTATGTAAATTTCACATCCCGGTCCGGATAGTGATTTAGTCAGATGCCGAACTACTGACTCACCAAGCCCTACTTCAGGATCTGAGTTTCTTTTGCCAGTGTATAAATCACACTCAAATAGGTAGCCAGTTTCCGAATCACATCTGCACCACATTTTGAAACCCCATTTGACTGGCTTATTTTTGACACACTGTCGCATAATATTATGTCCTTTGAATCTGATCATATGCTCATCTACAGATTGAGCCCTAGTTGCACTAAGAGATTCCTGGAAGATTTTGTTCAAATGGGTAATTACAGGTCTCACTTTGTATGCGGTCTTCCTTTATTGACTGATCTGCATTGTTGGAAAAATGTAAGTACTTTTGAATCTCTTCAAACCGATGTAGTGGCATAATCTGAGCTATGTAAGGAACACCTAAATCGGGTTCAGTTGCCCAGTAGCTTCTAAATGCAGGCAAAATGTGGTACCCCATTACCAGGTTCATACCAAGAAATGCCTTGATTTCATCTTCCTTTGTACTGAATGCGTTGCCTGAGTGTTCTGCATATGAATACTTTCAGGAATTAATATATCATGCACCAAATCTTTTAGGCCAACAGAGGAAGAAAAAATTTCAAATGGCTGTGGCATTTCACGATTTTCACTGACATTAAAGAAAAGAACTTTACCAAATTCATGATTCATGTTATCATTGAACTGTCTTGGTTGGTAAGTTCTGGACCATTTAAATTCTGGTAAATCAAGAAGGGAATCAGGTACCTCAGAATTTGGTTCTGATATTTCGTCTGTATGCGTTTCTTTGCTAGGTGGGCTGCGTATTTCTTTTTCAGGATCTTCTATAATAACATGTTCTCTTTCATCTTCCATATCTCCTTCAAGAAAAATTTTATCTTCTTCATCCAGTAACAGATTATCTTTGTCATCACTACTGAAAGCCTCCAAAATCTGCATAACACTTTCATCAGTGATGAAAAATTCTCTTTTTCTGGAGCACATGACCTAAAAGCAGATTTGAAATTATACCAGTACAAATTTTTTCCGCTTATTTAATAAAATGAAAGATAATATATTTTCAACTGAATTTTAAATATCATTCTGTTCGTTTTTTTACGTAATAGTAACGATTTCATGACATTCAAGAACAAGTACACAAATTACCATCGTGGTACATTGGGACAACTATGTCCCAAAGAATGAAAATAAAGATTTGCACTGATGAAATACAGTTATTTTGTAAATGAATGGTCTAAAGTAAAAGAGAAACTTACTTGAATATACTCTCAAGCTTTCACAGTGAGGCAGAGAACACAACACGCTAACAATAAGTGTTTAAATTTGTGTGTCTGCTCGAAGTGAGAACCACCAACAATAACCGATGACTAATGGCAGTTATAGTAATTTTTACCACCAAAGTTGTATGACATTAAATAAAACAAATATCTCTGCTTCAAGTAGAGCAGCTGCAGCACATCAACTGTGATTACAGTCCAATTAGTGAGGTGATTTAAATGTGGGACAAATGTGTCCTATGTACGTGAAAGGGTTAATGCAGAAGAGCACTGAAAGTTGATTTTTATGTGTTTCTTCCGCTTTCTGCGGACAGATATTACTTCTTTTCCATGGTAATTTGAACATAGACAACCAGTTTGGTTGGCTCCCAACAAAGTACCCCTGTTACAGAAGATGACATCTTATAATGAATGTCACCTCTTTCCATTTCCTTAGAAGGTGAAAGGACTGATAGAAAACTTTTCCTGCTTACTTTCATTATGCTACAAACCAAAATTTTATTTACTTTGCCCTCCGGACAAGGAAAAATAAAAAAAAATATTTATCGAAATCCTGTCTCACTTTTCTCACCTAAACCTCACTGGAAAACCTAAAACTATTTTCATACATAATTTTCATATTCCCTGTCCAAAGCATTATTTCTTCCTTTCAGGTCTGCTGTATGCCAAAGTTCGCAACCGCGTTATACGGATTTCAATGTATTGTCTTGTTTCAACGAGTTTCTTTCTTTGAACAAAATGACTGAGTTATTTACGTTTCCTTGTTTTTCACATTTCTCTACAGTTTCAGGTAAACTGATATCGATGTCTCCTGGTGCAGATTCCATCAAAACTCTTACAAACTTGCATGAAAATCTAAAGCTATCTCGAAAATCTTGTGGAAACCTATAGCTGCAGAACGTTAGCGTCATTTGTATAAGTATCATTGTCTTCATCACCTCCTGCTTCTGTAACATATTTATCATGTGACAATTCTTCTAATAAAGCTGCAACAATTTCGTCATCTGTGAGTGTTTCAATGCTCAAAAAATTGTACGTCTCTGTGAAACAACAATTGCAATTATGAGAACCGTGCTAAAAGGAACATGTAGTCAGATCGATAAGACTAGTAAAATACAAAGAAGGCGACAAACCCGCTATTGTGACAGAACACAAAAAACGTACTTACGGTCATACGGTATTGTAAAGTATAGATTGGTTTTCTACTTCCTTCATGGATGAAAAGTCAAGATTTCACAAACGAGCTGCAAGAGAAGAAATTAGGACCTACGCTTCATCGTATCTACGCTAGTAATAACAAAAAATTCTAACAGTTGTATGACAAGAAATAAGAAACAAATACGATCTCTCCAAAGCAAGCCTTCAGATATTACCAAAGATGACATATACACTCCTGGAAATTGAAATAAGAACACCGTGAATTCATTGTCCCAGGATCACACTGACAGAACCACAGGCACATAGACACAGGCAACAGAGCATGCACAATGTCGACACTAGTACAGTGTATATCCACCTTTCGCAGCAATGCAGGCTGCTATTCTCCCATGGAGACGATCGTAGAGATGCTGGATGTAGTCCTGTGGAACGGCTTGCCATGCCATTTCCACCTGGCGCCTCAGTTGGACCAGCGTTCGTGCTGGACGTGCAGACCGCGTGAGACGACGCTTCATCCAGTCCCAAACATGCTCAATGGGGGACAGATCCGGAGATCTTGCTGGCCAGGGTAGTTGACTTACACCTTCTAGAGTACGTTGGGTGGCACGGGATACATGCGGACGTGCATTGTCCTGTTGGAACAGCAAGTTCCCTTGCCGGTCTAGGAATGGCAGAACGATGGGTTCGATGACGGTTTGGATGTACCGTGCACTATTCAGTGTCCCCTCGACGATCACCAGTGGTGTACGCCCAGTGTAGGAGATCGCTCCCCACACCATGATGCCGGGTGTTGGCCCTGTGTGCCTCGGTCGTATGCAGTCCTGATTGTGGCGCTCACCTGCACGGCGCCAAACACGCATACGACCATCATTGGCACCAAGGCAGAAGCGACTCTCATCGCTGAAGACGACACGTCTCCATTCGTCCCTCCATTCACGCCTATCGCGACACCACTGGAGGCGGGCTGCACGATGTTGGGGCGTGAGCGGAAGACGGCCTAACGGTGTGCGGGACCGTAGCCCAGCTTCATGGAGACGGTTGCGAATGGTCCTCGCCGATACCCCAGGAGCAACAGTGTCCCTAATTTGCTGGGAAGTGGCGGTGCGGTCCCCTACGGCACTGCGTAGGATCCTACGGTCTTGGCGTGCATCCGTGCGTCGCTGCGGTCCGGTCCCAGGTCGACGGGCACGTGCACCTTCCGCCGACCACTGGCGACAACATCGATGTACTGTGGAGACCTCACGCCCCACGTGTTGAGCAATTCGGCGGTACGTCCACCCGGCCTCCCGCATGCCCACTATACACCCTCGCTCAAAGTCCGTCAACTGCACATACGGTTCACGTCCACGCTGTCGCGGCATGCTACCAGTGTTAAAGACTGCGATGGAGCTCCGTATGCCACGGCAAACTGGCTGACACTGACGGCGGCGGTGCACAAATGCTGCGCAGCTAGCGCCATTCGACGGCCAACACCGCGGTTCCTGGTGTGTCCGCTGTGCCGTGCGTGTGATCATTGCTTGTACAGCCCTCTCGCAGTGTCCGGAGCAAGTATGGTGGGTCTGACACACCGGTGTCAATGTGTTCTTTTTTCCATTTCCAGGAGTGTATATACACACACACACACTTTGAACTAGCAAACGAGTTCTAGAGGGCAGTAAAGTATTTCCAACTCAAGATAAACATGTAATTAAACGTACTATCAGCCCAGGATATGGGAAATATGTTTACATTCAGAATAAACAAGTATCGAAGAGACGGTACTGAAAAAGCACCAACAGGCAACAAAGGGTTAAGAAAAATTTGGGAAGGCACGCTCTTAAGAGTTTTCAAACAAAGAGCACCAAGGGGTAAATTCTTTTAGGGGTGAAAAAGCATTCACCCGAGGGACTATACACTGCAATTGCAGAACAGATCCAGAAAAGTGCCTGTAATATACATCCTGTCTGGATGAAAAAGAAAAGGAGTCAGCGGGAACTGAGTCTGAGCGATGGCTGTATAATTGAGAAACTAAAAGAGTCGCCGACTGTACTACTGCAGAGTTCATTCCGCGTGCTGACAGGGACAAGGACAGAGGGCAAAGAGTGAGTGAGAGAGAGGGAGAGAGAGAGAGAGAGAGAGAGAGAGAGAGGACAGAGGGTGAGCGGAAGAAAGAGAAAGAAAGAGAAAGAACAGTGGATGAACAACTGCGTGATATTCAAATACAGTGGCCCGACCTCAATTAATTACCCCCCGTGTGTCGTGAGCCTTGTAACATTTGTTCGGGGCTCCAAACGAGCAGAGATTTATTCAGCATTTAATCATGCCAGCCGGCTAAAAATTTAATTAATACTCACTCCTTTGCCGCACGGCCCCGCAGCAGCACTGCAAGGCGCCGACTGCCGCGGCTAAAGCCTCGGACAGCACAGACAAGTCCGCCCCGCCGCTTCCCTACTACATGGAGCATTTCCAAACTGCCGGGTGACAGGAGGCGAGACAACGTGTAATACTGGAGTATTTTGTGCTGTTAAAAACAGTACCGGTTGATTTACTACGGGAATGTACAAGTATCTGTATACTATCTACGTGAAGGGGAAACAACGTCAGCGCACAGTTAACGACAAAAACATTCAGTAGAACCTGGAAATTAGCTATCTATTCTGAATTTTCTTTTTTATTTTCCTGCGTTTCTAGGAAACGTTCTGCGTAGCAAAGTGCCGTCATTACTCAGTTTCTCCTTGGTACGTATCAACGAAATATGAGTATGTGAGGAGCGTTCAATAAGAAACGCCACTCATTTTTTTCCTCGGCAAATTGCGGCTAGCAAATACAGTATTTCCTGTGGTACATCGTAGAATATTCCTGCTACAGACCCGATACTTTCGTGAAGTTCCGATAGATGGCGATGCTATATGTAGCCTTCAAAATGGTGTCTGTAACGGAGGAGTAGAGGACTGTCACCGAGTTTCAGAACATCGCGGTTAGAAACAGGAGCTCGCAGAATGTTTGTAGAGATGTGTGGCCCAACGAAGCATGCACTGTACGGGAAAAAGAATGTGGATAATGGGGAAGTTATTGATACAGCATGATATTGGTTCCTACGTCGAACAGTTGAGTGGTAGTATGCTGGTATAAAGGCCCTCCCCATCAGGTGGCGCGAGACTGTCGCACTGAAACTAGATTATGTTCAAAAATAGGATTTTTAACTGAAAAAGTGGAGAATAATGTGGTGCAATGTAATCTTGGTGAAAAGGACCAACTTTCAGGGGAAAAAGTGTTGTATTACTAACTGAACGTCCCGCGTACGTACCAGATAACTATTTTCACGTCAAATATAATTATGAAAGTGACTTACATGATCCAACAGGTGGGGTAGCGAGAAATCTGGACTGAACGACAAACAGATTTCGCTCGAGTGCAAGAATCAAATTGGACACATGTTCAGACTAATGTTTCTTATAAATGCGACTCTTATTTAGTACAAGACGATTCAACGATTCAAAGATTCTATAGTTCTAAGACCGGCACTAGATTAGGTCACGTCTTGAAAATATTACGTGCAAGATATTTTTCAGAAAGAATTTGCTCCTAACTTCAACACACAAATAATCAAAACCGTCACTAAGTTTCAAATATGTAGGTTGGTTTGCTTTAACTTCACTCGATTATACAATGCAGAATCGTATTCTGGGAGAGCTCTGTGACCGCCATGAGCTTTATGTAGGCTGTTCTTCAACCGTTTCTGATTTCTGAGGATGTTATCGTCGTAGATACAATCCTTTAGGCATTTGTTGAAAGGAGCTGATGCAGTTACTTAGTGAACAGCACAGAATTTTGTTAGCTTTTGCATCTTACGTAGTTTTCATAAGGGTATATATATCTATTCCCTATAGATTTTTGGCAGAACGAAGCTACCTTTCTGATAAATATCATGTTTTAGAACATAAACTAAAGGGCTCCCTGTGTCACAAACTATGTTTTCTGCACAGAAAGACCTTATTATAGATTACACACCTGAAATGTACAACCAGATTGTTATACCAGGACAGAAAGAAGGTCAGCATCGAGAGTTATCATCCTTACCTTAAATGGTTTCCAGCCCCAGGCTGGGTCTGTCTGAAACATAAGCCTCCAGATATATTTTCCCAGCATATTTCTTTGTTCACTCCGGTCCAGTCCTTGCCTCTCTTTTTAGCACACTCGTCCATGTCGTTTCAACCATCTCTCCCTCGGTCTTCCACTTCGTGGTTTCTACAGCATCTCCTTTTCATGTGTCTTCTTGGGAGTCCTCTTGTTTTCCTGTGTCTTTAAGAGCCCATATCATCTTAGGCTTAATGTTCCTATCACGTTCTGCAAGGGTTCCTCTTTCGCTGTTTCCCTTACCTTTTCATGCCACATCCTAACTCTCCTTTTCACTCCTCAGGAACTTCATTTTACATTCCTGTAATTTGGTTACATCTTATGTCGTTAGCGACGTTGCAGATGCGTGTGTCAGTATTGGGATACAGTAACTTCTACATATCGCTTCCTTTGTTTATTTGTAGGACATCCTTGTTTCAAACCATTCTCATGACATTTCGTAGGAATCATTCTGCCTGTCTGACATGTTCACTGATGTGTTCTTTATTTCTTCCATTTTCCTCCATCACACATGCCTTGTACTTGACGCTTTCTACCTTCACTTGTTCATCTCCAGTCCTTTCTCTGCTAATAGGTCTATCTTTCTGTCTACTGGTGTTTTTCGCGATGAGTAGGCTATGCGCCGGCTATATATGTCACCTTACCTCATCATTGTACAACACCAACCATAACAAAACAATACACTTGCCCATTACAGTTCAGATGGTTCAAATGGCTCTGAGCACTATGGGACTTAACATCTGAGGTCATCAGTCCCCTAGACTTAGAACTACTTAAACCTAGGGACATCAAACACATCCATACCCGAGGCAGGATTCGAACCTGCTATCGTAGCAGTCGAACGGCTCCAGACTGAAGCGCCTAGAACCGCTCGGCCACAACGGCCGGCCTCATTACAGACACCTATGTGCAACAGACCCGCTTAACACACTTCGCGGAGGAGACAGGACATTGTGGTTGAACGAAAGAAATACCGTTCTAATTACGCGGCTGAACTCACCCTTTGGGACTCTCACACAACCATACCATACGGTAATCAATGACTACAATTGCAGTTCCGTATCTTTAACTATAACCTGTTGCCAAAATTGTAGGACACGTTTTATGTCAAACTATCTTTGTCGAGGGACTGAAGACTGCATGGGAAATATGTGTTGGTACGTCAACCCTAGAGCAGAGATATCTTGGCACAAAAAGCTCTCCAATGGACTGTTACAGTCCAATCACGGCTTAGAATAAATGCAAACGGTCTATTGTATAAAGTAGGAAGCTTCATGACGTTTTTCGCTAAATATGATGCTTGATATCTGTAGCCTACGGAACTGCAGAGTGTCGACGTTTCGTGTGATGGTTGACAGTTGCCTCTTAAGTGAAACGTATCGTGATTAAATAAGTGGATAGGTCTATTACCGTTCGACGACTTTATTTCTGAATCGTCACAGGAAAGAGGAACATCCATTAAATAGTTGTTAGTGTACTTGAGGAGCGATTTGAGGTGGACCGACAACAATTCAGGTGCAAGGCAGATACCAGACTGAGATTTGTTGGACGTACACTCTCGTAGTCCTCCGGAGAACGAACTTTCAAAACCCTCTGATCGTCTTTCGCCTGATACTTGAGTGCTGTTGCTCGGTCTTGGAACCTTACCTAATAAGATTTTGAGAAGAAAACAGATAATATCCGAAGAAAACAACAGCTTCTGATGATAGTTTAGTAAGCACAAATGCTTGACGAGGAGCCTCGTCCAATTGCAATGGACATACGTCACAATAATGACTTCCTGAATCACAGTGTGACTTACTGTTGAAATCCCGAGGGCATAGTTTCTGGAAACAACCTACTGCTCCCTTCTACATACATCTCGCGAAATGGTCTTGAAAGGGAGATTACAGAGGAGGAATACCAACAGTCATTGTTCCCCAGCACCGATCGCGAATGCAACAGTAAAACGAGGAAATGGCAGTCAAAACACAAACTGTAAGCTGATTAGCTGGCTCTAGATCTAGGAGAGAGAGAGAGAGAGAGGTGGTGGGAGAGAGAGAAAGAGAGAGAGGGGGGGGAGAGAGGAAAAGAGAGAGAGAGGGAGGGAGAAGGAGGAAGAGAGGAGGAGGAGGAGTATGTCTTATTGCACGTGTCAGATGTCATAAAATGATATACGTTTTCACCTGTTGTGCTGTTGTTGTAGTCAGGTTCAGGGCCTAAATCACCGTTAAAGCCACCTCGACGTCCAGCTATACTACTGATCGTTGCCGCAAGGGCAAGAAAGAAAGCAAGAGTATTGTTTAACGTTCCGTCGACAGTCAGGTCATTAGCGACGGAGCACAAGCTCGGAGTGTTTCGTAGATGGGGAAGGAAAGAGGCTCTCTGGAATTCATATCGACTGATTTACCGAGATACTCTAACAATTTCGAATACGTTGTTATGTACTATATTATGCCACCGTGCTCGGCAACTTTCTCATAGAATCAGAACACAGCTCATTTCATGTAGCTATGAGAGAGAGAGCTTAAACCTTCCTTGTATGGTTTTGTGTAATTTTAAGCAAAATTCTTTTGGTGATTTAATTTTAAGGCCAAGAGGCGTGTGCATAATTCTATGTCACATCTTGTCACTTTGCTAGGCATTAGAAAACAGAACCGATTTATTTAGTGGCATTAATTTGTTTCTTACAGACAGTAAGCTTTTTCTTTTCCCTCAGATACCACAACGACCATAAGAAAAATAAGAGAAATTTTTTTATGATGCATAAATGATGCTTGCTCTGAAATATCTTATGTAAACTATGCTAAAAACAATTCCATAAGGAGAACTGACGTTCTTAAGAACCTCTGATTTGACCATTGAGCTAATAATAGGTCAACGGTATATCTTGAGTTGTGGATGATAGTTTGAAGGCTGCTTCTGCATTTATTTAGACTGTGATGAATTTTGGTCCCTGGCCGGTAGCAGTTCCGCCTTTTAAGTGTGTGTCTCGCTCGAATCTTTAACTAGCATCACGTCGCAACTTAACTTTCTGTGGCACTTCAATCTTTATATTAGATACTGGATTTCTTTTAATGCCTGGGTAAAAACTTTGGTTTTATTTAACGTGTTCATTGCTTAAGAGGGTTTTGCTGTATATGTAGTGAAACGTATCTCTCTACCTGTTGTCGCCGGCCAGCCTGATGTCTACGTGTGGGGTCAGTTTTGTCGTCTGCGGCTTTGTGCCCTGATTTGACGTGGGGCCGCTCTGTTACTTCATTGTAATTTTAAGGTTACGGTTGAATCGGTAAGACTTTCAACGTAAATTATTATCATTTAATTGTGTGATGAACTGTATTTTTTGTGCAAAAACTTTAAAGAATATCTAATTGTTTCGCTTTCGATGTTTCACATTTAACACCTTTTTTAATGTGAAAACCTAATGTTTAATATTGAATGTTTCGTTTTACTTGAGCCTTATATTTCTGGTTAGTAAATTGAGGGGGTTCCCGGCAAAACCTTACAACTCAGAAAATCACAATGTTGGGAAAACGGAAAAAAAAGATGCCTATCTTCGTCCTATAAACAGCTGATTTGTTTTTGTTTTGCCTAAATATTCTGTACGCATCAGAGATGTTATGAAAACTGATTGAATGATACCAAACTACATTCTCTGATGTGGAGAAAGAAAATGAATTGGACCAGTGGAGTTCTTGCGAAATTCAATGAAGACGCCACTAATATAATGCTCAATAATATTATAGTTACATGTCATGTAGATGATTATTGTCAAGCAGAAGTAATTTCGTACGACTTGTATTAGTTAAGCAATTATTTATTACACATACAGGACTGAAAGCATACAGTGACATCTCAAAAGATTAATCTTCACCCTCATCACTATTATCATCATTCTCTGTTTCATAGTCACAACCGGTTGTAGGTGAATCCGCTAATGCAGCTGTGCTAAACGGTCTTCAGTAGTTCTGTTCCCTTGCATGACTTTTAGGTGTTGCGCAGGTTTTAGCACGTCTTTAGTCATCGCAGATTTCACTCCAGGAGGGGGTGTGAGAGCTCCTGGTAAGTTAATTGTGTCGGGAGGTTTGAACTCGCAACTATGATGATGTGACGACTCGAAGTACCACTGTAAGCTTCTCGCAAACATACAGCTTTTTTTAAAAGTCAAACTTCATAGATCGAACACCCTGAAGCCTGAATGCTTCGGGGTTTTTAAAAACAAGTTGATGGTTGGTTTCAAAATCTTTGAAATTATGGTGGGTAAATATCTCCAAAGAATGGAGGTGTTCGGGCATTTAGAATCCATTCATCAGCGGTTCGGGAAGTTCTGTGGTAGTATTCTTCATCCGTTAAAGGAGGAATATGTAAGACCACGAACGGGGGAAAAGCATGAGAATGTGCACCATACAGAAGAGGAATTAAACCATTGCTTCATTTTTGTTTAGCACAGTAGCTATTAAAACCAGATACTCCGTTAATTTTGGGTGTCGGATGCTGTTTATGAAGCGCAGCAGTATCGAGATAACCTCGTTATAACCCTTTTTTCCCTCCCTTGCAAATATCTGTACATTTTGACATTTCCTGTTACCAAATAGTGTATCTTGAAGACGTAATACCGCAACTGACGCCTGCACAACACTTGTTGATAAATGTGGAGGAGACAAATTCTACATAAAACAAACGAGATGCAGTAAACTTTTCCCTGTCTGGCTTTCATGGCAAATGCTCTTTTTCATTCAAGAAATCTTCAATTTCTGTACCTCAAAAGCTTTTCGCTACGTATCTTCTTTAGCTACTTTTATTTTTCGCTAAAGCGAATCGCATTCTGTGCAAGTGTCAGATCTTGGGCATCAGAAATGGCTGTTGAGAGTTTTGTAAATGTGCCAGTGAAGTATGTAGGGCACATCTATTCGGTAGGTGTTAAGGTAATCGCCATGCAAGTCCATGACAGTGAGGTCTTCTGACGTACAGCGCATATTGGGATCATCTCTGAGTGAGTAATGGGATTTCCGGTGAGGAAAGTACATAATATGGGCCTCAATAATATTTATAAGCTGTTCTGCTTCATGGCGTGGCTGGTTGGAATATTTACTATGATTGTCTGTTGGAAGGCTCCCCAATGAACTAAATTATGTTGCAGTTTTCTCAATGGGTCGCAGTTAACTTCAAACAAACTTAAAATAGCCTTTTTGCAAACAACATCTTTTCTTCTTATGCGCACTTTGTAGGTGAATGTCGCTGCCCGAGGTTTCATACTATCATGCATTTTTGGCCGAAAATTCGCGATACTATGCATGCTTATCAAACCACTGACTATCTTACGCGTCTTTAGACATCATTTTCTTAGTCTTCAGTGATACTGCGTTGGGTTTATTCCCTCACATTCTCAAAACAGCGCAACCTTGAACATCGAACAAAAAACAGACAGAGGAAAATTGATCAGGGACTGCATTTTCCATAGATATTACGAGTGTACCACAATCAAAGAAATAATAGGCACCAACAATAACTGATAATTATGAAGGTGGTTATTCGTAATGATTATGCTACTGCATAGTGGTTCTTTGATCACTGACCTGGATTGTTATGAAATAAAACCAATACGAATGTGGAATAAAATTAGTTGGAAGCCTTTAGACATCAAACATACATTTTGTTTTGAAAAGTTGGTTTTGTAGTACTAATAGGGGATGTACATTTTATAACATTCTTTTTCTTAACTTTAAAAGAAAGATAAAGATAAATGGATATAAAACTGACGTCTGCGCTATTTCAGCTGTGCTAGTTTGGGATTTTTAAAAGTGCTCACGTTATGATAATATATGTGATATTTAACGAAATCGATGCTGAATGAAATTTCATTAAAGAATAATAAATTTTGCTTTTAAGTTCATTTTCTTTACCTTTACCTTACTTTCTTTGCGTGCGAACTTTGTTGTAGAATCTCACTCTTATTTACGTGTGGTAATAAAAAAATCACTTTCAAAAGAATTACGTACATTTAAAAATTACGTGAACTCATATTAACCGATTAAGAATATTTAGTTGAGAATTAAATCCTTTATATCATTCGGCCTTGGCACACATTTTCTAAATGCAGTGGATTTTTTTTTTTTTGTTAAATAATTACTGAATTCTATCCCGGCGTTAACTATAGAACACAAGGTTATCTCTATTAGCAGAAAATGGTTAATTATTGCCAAGCCGACATTTAATTATCACTGATCAAACCTACTTCGCTATACATTTAAGCTATTTGAAAGAACCAAAATTGTTAAATTTCAATGTTAACTAACATTAACTATCCGTCTACGAATGCACAAATATATTATTAGGTTAAAAATTCTTCGGTCTCAGGATCACTGTAAAGGAAGAACAATTTCTTAATTCACTGTTAATTTTTATCTATCTGTTCCCGATTTACGGGTTTGGTTGATTTTTTTCTTTAGCGGAACAATTTTTTAAATGTGCCGCCGCTGCAAATCGATCGGTCGCGGCACAGCCCAGCAACACCGCTAAAAATGCTGAAAATTCTTTAAAGAAATAATATAGATGACATGGGCAAGCTAATTTACATTAATAATACACACTTTTGATAAATTCTGATATATTTAGATCAAACAATAATTGAACTCACATTAATTCGTAACGCCTCCTCTAATGGCGGCTAAGTCTAGACAGAGACAAAAGACATCTACCCTTTCATGAATCGCTTCAACACAGCTTCTTCTCGCATTTGCATCTACACACAGAAGACCAAAGAATACGCTGTACATGGTTCTTTTATACGACTGCTGACTATTAACATTTCTTTGTAATTTGACAATATTATTCTCCTCTGGCTAAATTCCACATCTCTGTTATCGCAGATACTGACACATTTTACAATCACATAATAAATATAGAAAAATTACTATCCTAAATACAGAAAGAATATTACTACAAAAAATATTACGATAGTAACAAATGTCTATTACACAGAATTCAATAATATTTTTGTTCAATAATTACGTTATATACTACTAGCTCAGAGCGGCGTATATGGTACAAATAAATTTTAGTTTGTTAATGTGTGAGTTTGCCAGGGAACGTTACATTGCCCCCTGGCAGCATTTGGCAAAGAGTTTCTATACTTTGACACAATGGTGCCAGTAACGTTCTTTACAATTCTGTATTTTTTATGGAATGGCTCTTTTAATTAGTCCCAGGGTTATATATGTTCATGGCTCCCCCATTTGGGCGAAGGCAGACAGATAACCTGGGCAAAACTGTGCCGGAGCCCAGCCATCCCAGTTGGTTCATGATTAATATTGTCTCTTTAACAGTCATTCATTTGAATTAATTTAGCAGTTTCTCACCAACGGTTACATAATATCACAGTCACAGGATCACTTTTCATAATGTTTCCACTACCTACGTGTTACAAATTCATCTCTTGCACTTGTTAGTGTTCATTTTCTCTTAACAGTTCACAGGTATACATAATAAATGTTCAGTGTTTATCAAAAATGGAGTCATTGACATGTTATGCAGTTTGTGTAAATATTTTGGAAAATGACAACAATGCTGTAGTCGGTGAGCGGTGCGGAGTGATTGTTGAGCGGCGCTCGGCGCGGCGCGTCGGCTCCGTGTAGGTCACCGCCCCCGGTGTTGACAGCTACGGCGCGGAGGGGCGTGGCTCTCTGGTCTGCTACGGGCTGCTGCGGCCGCTGCATGGCTGATGTAGCCGGATGCGCGTTGGATATCAGCTCGCCCGTGTGACATCTTCTTGCAGTGCTCCAGCAAACATGCAACAAGTTCACAAACAGTGTACTATCCTTATGGGCATTTTTTTTCTGCTGTGGGAAAAAACGCACACAGTTATTGGCAGTTATATTCAGTAGGCCTTCACTAGTCTGGTTTGCACAATGTTTCGTTGTCACAGTAACACGTTTTATGGGCACACAATATTTTTCACCATGTCATGACTTGTCATTAGTCACACGCAAGTTTTCACCTTAGGACAAAATGTATCTCTGTAGTCAATGCGCTTTTCTGGCGTCCGTTGACACGCAAAGAGTTAAAGTTTGACACTAACTTGGTCCACCGTCCGTTATCGGTTCACTGTTCGTGTCGTGTTAGTTCATTGTCCACTTGCACACACGGCGATGATACAGTTTTTTTTTATTACTTATACACAACAACTTCGTGACGTATTGCTGCAGGTTTAACAGTCACTGTCTGTCTCTGCCACACAATACTGCATTTTTGTTTAAGTTCCTTTATTTTTATTTACAATGTCCGCTGTGCAATTTTTGTAACAGCACATTCGTAACTCTTTACCAAGGTGTGTGATATTTGCGTACATGGTAACAAATATTAAAATTTCGTATTAGTTTGCCCAAAAATCATCTATATTCGTGTTCGAGTAGATTTTATTTGTGCATTCCAGCCGGATTCAGGCATATTGTTCAATAACTCCTTTGAAATCATGTCTCACTTTACTATCAAGGTCCTACGTAACTACAGTGTAGTCTCTATAGGTTAAAATTGACTTGGACTGTATCTGGCTAGCTCTTTTTTTTACTGATTGAATCTGCACATGCTTCAATTGAAGCTTCGTTGTGCGTAACTTTGCGTTACTTAAATTTGCAATAAGTTTGCCTCCCACGATGCCCTCGGGTCACTACTGGGTGCATTATTCTTTCTGATAACATTGGTTAGATAATAAAGTTCTCAGGGCTTCATATTATTGACATTATTCTGGGTTCGAATCCGTCAAACTGACAGCTACACATATATACATATATACACATATATAGAAAAGATTGTGCCAAGAAATATTTCAAATTTGACACACTTATAGAAAATTATGCAGTACACAAACTAATCATTATTAAAATGTTCCCCTTGACTGAACTCTGTCACAGCTTAACACTACAAATAATTGCACTAATCAGATTATCTAATTAAAAGAGTACATGACACAAATATTCATAAACACATGAGAAGGTCAATCATATTCTTATAACTAAACACTTCTACTAGTACATTATCTCTACAGATGACACATCATTAATGTTCATTATTTACAAAAGAATGGTGTCCACATAGGACTATTAGTCTTTTACTGTAAGAATATTTTTACATCCTTACGCGGATTCAGTCCCCGTACTCTCCCTGAGTGGGGATCTGCTAAGAGATAGCTACACTCATGTGGCACACTTACTACTCTAAAAGGTCCATTGTACACCAATTGCCACTTGCTATTCTGTTTCAAGGATGCCGAGGACTTAGGATGATTGCGTAAGAGTACCAAGTCCCCAACACTAAATTTTTGGTTATTCGTCACATGTCGATTATATTTTTCTTTCCTGTTCTGAGCGCACCTGGTAAGGTTGCACCCTGCTTTTCTTATCTTCTCTTCCTTAGGCTCAGGAATGACTGGGACCTTTGGCAAAGGTGCCAGCCACTCATTCAAAACTGTATTATTATTCATTATAATCTCGTTTGGTGGGTACCCCGTAGAAGCATGCGGGGTTGCGTTGTGAATTTCCAAAAACTTAGGTATCAGATCTGGCCATCTTGTGTGCTTATATGCAATGTATAACCTGAAAAATTTATTTAACTGTCCAAATGTTCTCTCTACTAAACTTGCTTGTGGGTGAAAACGGGAAATTAGTATGTGCTTTATATCTTGTTCATGTAAATAGTTTTTCCAGGTATGGCCTGTAAAATAGGAAGCATTATCCGATATTATCGCTTCAGGCTTACCCACTTGTGTAAAATATTCTTTCCCTAACCATTTAATTATTCCACGAGCAGTGGCTGATTTAAGCCAGTATATTTTTAAGTATTTAGAGAAAAGGTCATACACCGCTAAAATGTACTTTAATCCACCCCTGGCTCGTGGGTAGGGTCCTGCTATGTCTATAGATACTAACTGAAGTGGCTGATGAGGCACTATAGGATGCAGTTCAAACCTTGTGGACTTATTTTGAAACTTAGCTTTTTGGCACAGAGGACAAGTCCTGATAATGGTGCGAGTCTGCTGGCTTATTCCCTTAAAGTAACAGAATTTGGATAAAATCCTTATTGTTTTGCCTATTCCAGCGTGACCCCATGCTAAATGCGTGTGCCACACTACAGCTGGGATAGCCTGTTGCGGTATACACACGACTCCATGGTCATTTGACACACACGTTTTATAATACAGAATATCATCTATTATTTTGAAATTCTGAACACTTTTAAGATTGGTTCCTTCTTTAATTTTGCTAATGATATCTCGCCAAATCGGATCAGTTTCCTGCAATATAGACATATTCTTACACATATGTAAAAAGTCCCTCCTATGTACCTTATCTTGTACTAAGAGTATTCGATATTCCTCCGATTGTTCCAAAATCTTTGACATTGAGGATTGCCCTAGTGGAAGCCTCGACAAGGCGTCAGCTACATCATTATCTTGTCCTTTTAGGTACATAATCTTAATTTTATATTCCTGTAATGCTAACCTCCATCTCAGCAAGCGGGTATGGTATAATTTGCAAGACATTAATTAGCTCAGAGCCTGGTGGTCACTAAATACTTTGACTTCTTTACCATAGATGTAATAGTTGAATTTCTTTACCGCCCAAACCACTGCAAGAGCCTCTAATTCGGTAGCGGAATATGCTCTCTCACAGCTGTTTAGTGTGCGGCTGGCAAATCCGATTACATTGATTGTTGTGGGGTCGTTGCTCCTGTCCCACTGAAATAAACAAGCGCCCAGACCGTATGAACACGAATCTGTCGCTATACAAAAATCTTTTGTCATGTCTGGGTGTCGCAATATGTCTGCATTCACCAAGGCGTTTTTGATAGCGTCAAATGCGCGTTGACATTCTTCTGTCCACACCCAGTGCGCATTTTTACGCAACAGGCTCAATAAAGATTCGTTATTCATTAATTGGTTTGGAACAAACCGTCTAAAAAAGGATGCAAGACCTATAAACGCTTTGAGTTGTCTCTTAGTTCTCGGACTAGGAAACCCTCGAATTGCGTCAAGTTTTTTGCTGTCAGGTTTGATGCCTTGTGGTGTTATTATGTGACCTAGAAATTTAATCTGATTACGTCCAAATTTGGATTTCTCAAGATTCGCTGTTACCCCCGCTTGCTTAAACCTTTCTAAGACTCTACCCAGTAGTTCTACGGGCTCCTCCCAGGTGGCAGTGGCAATCACCAGATCGTATACATACACTGTTACCCTTTGCAGCAAATCCGGACCTAAAACCGCGTCGAGGGCTGTTATGAAAACTCCTGCACTTACATTTAAGCCGAAAGGTAGTACCCTAAATTGGTAGCTCCTTCCCCCAAATATAAATGCAGTATATTTCCTCGACTCGGGTGTGAGCAGGATTTGCCAGAATGAACTTTTCATATCAATAGATGTCAAATATTGCACACCATGGAATTTTTGAATTTGCTCATCTAAGTTTTCCGGATGAGTCCTGACAGGTACAATAATTTCGTTTATGTCTCTCGCATCTAATGCTAACCGTACCTGTCCGTCTGCTTTTGCTACCGCTACCAAAGGACTACTATAAGGGGACAAAGACGGTTCTATTATTCCCCACTCGATCAGTTTTCTTATTTCTTTAGCTACTACTTCCTTCTTGGACCAAGGAATGGAGTATGAGGCTCGACAGTAGGTTTTGTGAGGTTTCACCTCGATATTGTACTGATATCCCTTAACAATTCCTGGTCGTTCTGAAAATACATCTGCATAATTAGATAATAACCGTACCAAATCCTGCTGTTGCATTGAATTAAAATTTTCGGACTGTGATACTTTGTTCACAAGTGCGTCCACATTTGCTTTTAATTGATCACTTTGCACGTCTGGATAATAGAGATTTTGTCCTTGACAATGATTATCTAAATGTAGTATCCACTGATTCCTACATTTTACGTTAATAGTATTACAATTAGGCACAGGTACCTCTTCAGATCTGAGCATGGACAATTCTATCCTCCTACCAGCGTTCATCAAACTTAATTTTCCCCGAGAAAGGTCGATTATTGCGTCCCTTTCTCTCAAAAAATCTACCCCCAAAATGCAGGCTACCTTTAAACCCTTTACTACCAGGAATGAGCACGCTATGGCTTCTTCCCCTATATACATCTCTAGCCGCACTTGGAGTTTAATTATTTGTCGCTGTGCACTTATGGCTCCAGAGACTTTACAATTATTCACGGGAAAAGTCAGCATACGCTTTTCTTTCCCCAGTACTCTGAATAAGTCCATACTCATGACACTGACAGTAGCACCTGTATCTACAATTGCTTGCACATCAATATTGTTAATTTTAATCTCTATTATCGCTTGTACTTTGTCTATGTGCTCCTTTATGCACGTGGATGGTTCAGTTATTAATTCATGTCCCATCTGTACCCCGTCATTATACCTAAGGATACAGATTCCCGATGTTTTGTTCTGTGTCGGGCTGCTCTCACTCCAAACCTCAGCCGACGATGGAGAGCGTATCTCGGCTGAATCTAGTTTGTTGGATTATTGCTGGTGGATGGGTGTGACTGCTCTGTGTCACTGACCTCCACTATGTGTAAGTTGTGTTGCGTCGGCCGCCACGGTTGCGCAATTGGCGCATTTTGTGGTGGCGGTCGGTTATTGTCATATCTTTCACTGTTTTGCCGGTCCGGACTGGGCCTCTGGTTCTGTGGCCAAGTTCGGTTTGCATCATTATAAGTATTAGTGTTGCACGGCCCCCTGGCATTTTTCCATCTACTATTGCTTGGTGGGCCTGTTTCATATCGGTCATCATACCTCCTTTTCCGGTCATTATTCACCGGCGGACTATTGCCGTTCCGGTCTCTACCTCTATTCCCGTTTTGTGCATAATCTTGTCTCCTATTATTACCTCCGCCGTTTCCATTATTTGGTGGAGGCGTGTTATTTCTACCATTTCTGTAACTGTTTCCGTTACTTATAGCCTGTTCAGTGGCTGCCTTAACATCCTCCTGAATCAGGTCAATTGAGTCCAGAACAGACAAGAAATGTTCCATATCGTTTTCGGGCACGTGTATAAGTTTTTCCTTTACGTGTATCGGCAAGTGTGATTTCAAAAGTCTGATCAAATCCCGAGATGAAATCTGCTCGTCCCAATAACGGGTCTTATTAATGTTCTTCTCAAAATATTTTCGCAAATTGCCTAATCGTGGAGAATACGGCTCTGGATTATATACCTCCTTCCGTAATCTCTCCTGGATACATGTTGACCAATATTTGGCCAAGAATGCCTTTTCAAATTGCTCATATGCATCGCAACTGTCAGCTGCTTCGGTTGCCCATAATGCAGCATCTCCTTGTATGTAAGACATAACGAACTGTATTTTCTGTGTATGACTCCAAACGCTAGGCAAAATGTTTCTAAATCTCTTGATAAACACTACAGGGTGAACAGATTTCTTCTCCGTTGTAAAGATCTGAAACTGTCGGTTTCTAATCAGACTTTCTTCAATCACTACTTTGGAATGACATTTATTTGTTTCGCTTACATTGGTTGCCTGTTCTGTCTCGCAGTCGCAATTTTTTACTGCTGTATTTATATGCCTATCATTGTTGGACCTGGCTGGCGTGACACACGCCTGCGCGTCGCCGTGCAGCAAGCTGTTTTCTAGCTCGGCAAGACGACGGTTGACATTCCGCTGCCATAGCGGAATGTCAGTGTGCACCGCCTTTTTAAGGTCCTTTATTTCTTTGGCTTCAATCGCGGCGTGCACTTGTTCGGACACTTGGTGCTCAATTACTTGCTTTGTGTAAATCTCTAGTTGTTCCACCCTGTTGGTTAGTACACTGATTTCCTCTACGATACTGGCGTTAGCCACTTGGATACTATCTACTCTTTCGCTTAGTTCTTTCACCGTTTTGGGTATGGTTTCATAGTTTTGCTTCATACTAACAATCTCACTTTGCAAAGCTTCTAAAGATTGCATTAACTGCAAGTCTCTCTCATGTATGCGTCGATCACGCTCTGCTTGTTTAGCATCACGTTCACTATCGCGTTCTGCTTGCATACATGCAAATTCAGCTACCAATCTCTGGTCACGCTTTGCTTGTTCGGCATCACGTTCTCTATCACGTTCTGCTTGCATGCATGCAAATTCAGCTACCAATCTCTGGTCACGCTTTGCTTGTTCAGCATCACGTTCTCTATCACGCTCTGCTTGTTTACATGCAAATTCAGCTACCAATCTCTGGTCACGCTCTGCCTGTTCAGCATCGCGTTCTCTTTCACGCTCGGCTTGCATACGTACAAATTCAGCTTGGAAATTGAGCATGCGCTCGAACATAACTCTTAATGATTGCACTTCTGACACCTCACCACTCTCTGGTCCGTGTCCAGTGCTTGCGGGTGGCACAGTATTTCCGCTATCAACTGAATCACTGGGTAGCAGTGGCAACATTTCTTGCCCATCTGCCCCCAGATTCTCACATTGTACTTCCTGAACTACGTCACTAACATTACTTTGTGTCCTACTTTCTAACTCGGTATCACTACTTACTGACTGTTGTTCATTATCCATGTTGATACACTTCTGACTACGCAATCTAACCATAGTAAACAAAAGAAATAAAATCTGAACTAAATATCCTAACACTCAGGTTTCACTGACATAATCACACAAGAAATGGTCATTTGTTGAAACACACTTACTGTATACTACAATGACTAACTACTCAAATGTCCTGTTATTTAAAAAAAAAGCACTAACAACAAGCACACCACTAATGATCCGAGAACACTGCACTGAGGCTACTTTACTACCCACAGGACAACTACACTGTAGCTTTACCTTTTGGTGATCTATCTTGGGTGCAGCTGCCCCCTGATATTGTGGTAGGTAATTAATTTTTCGAAATAATGAGCTCTCTTCTTCAGCTTGCCTCTGGGTATATAGTGTTCTCATGCAAAAAATCATATACAGGTATTACCACACCATATTGGTTATGCAATACATACAATAAATGGAAAAATTATTAAATGTTCTCCAACAAAGTTCGACTATAATAATTCCCTAGTTATCTCATGGGCATTTAGTGGCCACTGCATATTCGAGCCCCACGTTGGGCGCCAATTTAACGAAATCGATGCTGAATGAAATTTCGTTAAAGAATAATAAATTTTGCTTTTAAGTTAATTTTCTTTACCTTTACCTTACTTTCTTTGCGTGCGAACTTTGTTGTAGAACCTCACTCTTATTTACGTGTGGTAATAAAAAAAAATCACTTTCAAAAGAATTACGTACATTTAAAAATTACGTGAACTCATATTAACTGATTAAGAATATTTAGTTGAGAATTAAATCCTTTATATCATTCGGCCTTGGCACACATTTTCTAAATGCAGTGGATTTTTTTTTTTGTTAAATAATTACTGAATTCTATCCCGGCGTTAACTATGGAACACAAGATTATCTCTATTAGCAGAAAATGGTTAATTATTGCCAAGCCGACATTTAATTATCACTGATCAAACCTACTTCCCTATACATTTAAGCTATTTGAAAGAACCAAAATTGTTAAATTTCAATGTTAACTAACATTAACTATCCGTCTACGAATGCACAAATGTATTATTAGGTTAAAAATTCTTCGGTCTCAGGATCACTGTAAAGGAAGAACAATTTCTTAATTCACTGTTAATTTTTATCTATCTGTTCCCGATTTACGGGATTGGTTGATTTTTTCTTTAGCGGAACAATTTTTTAAATGTGCCGCCGCTGCAAATCGATCGGTCGCGGCACAGCCCAGCAACACCGCTAAAAATGCTGAAAATTCTTTAAAGAAGTAACATAGATGACATGGGCAAGCTAATTTACATTAATAATACACACTTTTGATAAATTCTGATATATTTAGATCAAACAATAATTGAACTCACATGAATTCGTTACAGATACCAGTGAATAATGACAATACAATAAATAGATGATACTACGAACTTTCGATCCTCTCCAGTCATGCGAACTGGTACCAATTTTCCGATGTGATTAATCTGTCCTTCATCACGCACTTTTGCATCGGTAATATTATCCTCATTTTTAGTCTTTCTTGCTCTCTTTCGCGTACACTCTGGGCCATTTGTGTCGATATTAAAGTAAAGACTTAGTGGAGTACAGCCCAGAAGAACGTGGGCGGCTGTAAACGAAGTGTAGTGTATTAGTGATTTATCGGCACTCGAGCAGAGCGCTCTCGGGGCAACTGCCTTAAGCACCACTGACTAGAAACAGATCAGACTTGTGGGGTTTCTGTAGAATTTCCATATTTTTAGAGACCTATACAGTACGACTTGAGGTTTTGACAAAAGCTGTTGTATAATCACGCGGGTAGTGCTGAAAACTATATGACGGCGCCACTAACCCATTTTTCGATTTTTTGGACTATTGAGGTTTTTACTGACAACCCCTCAATTGTTTTAAAGAGCACTCCGTAACAAATGACGTGCAACAGTTTACCCAAGCCCTTCCCCTAGGAGCTGCTAGCTGGTATTCCCCTACGATACAAACTCTTGTTGCCTAGGTCAGGCGCATAGCAGGCGATCAACTAGCTAAACGAGCGACGTACTAGTGGCATTAGGTGGAATTACAGGTAAGAACCTGCAACCGGCCTAAGACAGTATTTGAAGGCGGATACTGAGAATAAACACGACCTCGACTACATTATCATCGAATTTTATATTTATCCAGCCATAATGTGCTCATTGCCAAAACGCAGGTTTCCCTCTCATTTGTAGAGCAATTGTAGAAGGGTATTTGCGAATAATGGCATAAAATTTCAATGAACACTGCTCGGGAATGTTCTTATCAATTCAGGACTATTAACTGTTTACTATACAATAATAACTCTGTATCATTTTAGGTGGATTTTCCAATAATTTTGGGTAAACCTGTATATTATTTTTCACACAGGACCAAGTGAGGCTGTATTTTTTAATGAAAATGGCATGAAGCTAACGACGTAGAGGGCGCATTAATTCTCTCTTAGTGATTTTACACCGTACGACTTAAAGTAGCCTTGATGAACTGTTCAAACGGACATTATTCAATGCACATCACTTATAACTGGAAAACTATGTTATTCCCCCAGAGCATTGAATGTAATGCTGTAGATATGTCACAGAATACGTTTTCTCGTTTTTCTAATTATAAACTATAAATCTGGAGGTGGGGGGGGGGGGCTGTCCGTGGAGAAATATGAAAGTGTCATTTATACGAGGTACAATGTAAATGAACATTAATAAAGGTAAAAATGGGAAGCTAATATATTTGAGAATAAGTATTTTCTAGATCCTCATCAACGCCTAATATACTCTTCCGAACACATGATTTCTAAATTCACGCTACACTCAAGGTAGTATCTATTGCACATAGTAATACGTCATAAACACAATAAGATATTTTCCAATTAAATAAAGTATCACTATACAAACCCAATGATCTAACGACATGCGTGTAGAAAATTTAAAGTATAACATTTTGCCACACGCTTTGAGCAAGGTGACGTAGAATGAGTCTAAATGCAGAGGTCAAGGCTTACGATGTATACGACTGCCATGACCTCAGGTGTCATGTGATGGTTTTAGCGAAAATGTGCGTTTCAGTGTCTGTGGGAACCAAGAGGACGAGCATGTCCACCTTCAATGCAACTCGTATAACAGTAATTAACAGCAGCTGAATGTTTTACTTAAACGTGTTGGAGAGTATTTGGAGAGTCTTTTCAACCTTCAACAGGCACAGAACGTAATCTCGCCGTAATACAGGCGGCTTCACGAACTGTGTTCATCGACACCTTTCTCTGATACGTTTATTTATTTCTTTTTTTAGTTTTTAAGCAAAATATTTTTGCTCTTATGGGCACAGAGGTTTTATGTTCAGTACTTGAATCCTCCCTCGTCGCAGATATTCCAGGCAAGGAGTGAAACAAGTGATATCACGAAAAATTTGTTTGTATGAAGTCATCAAAATAAAAAACACACAGGCTATATAAACGGCTGTTTTTTTTTTTTTTGCTGGATATTTAATATGCTAAGGAAAAGTGACTACTAATAAACCGTACAACGCAGCGCAACGTCTCAAGGTGGCAAGCCTTGTGGCGTTTCAGCAGGGAAACTTGAATATTATGACTCCTCGTTCAGACTAGATACGATGCCCTATCTCAGATAAAGATAGATTTGATTTTTACATGCATATCTGAAAGAACATTGTTGACGACTCACAGCTGTATGAAATACTTCGAAAGTAATTGGCTGCCTGTGAATTCATTGACATCAGCTGTATCAGGTCTAAATCCCCTACCCAATAGTGACGGGATTTGACAGTGTTTATTGGTATCGCACAATCCAAACTGTTGTTCCCGTTTACCGTGAGCGGGCTCCTTAACCGTACTTTATCCGTGCACCGAAGAATGTGCACAGATAGCCGGAGTGGCTAAGGCGACCGCTTGTGGTAAACGAGAAATCCATGTTTGAATCCCGACCTGGTAAAGATTTTCATACGCCACTACTGGGTAGTAGATATACATCTAATACTGTCATGTCAACTAATTAGCAGACAGGGAATTAATTTCGAAGAAAAATTTGAGTTTATTGTCCCATCAGTGTTATGAATATTGCAGATGCTGAAGGTCTTTATGAATGTATGATGCGCTGCAGCAGGCCGGGGCATTTTCTTGGAAAGCTCACTGACGTATCCCTTCAATGATTTAGAAAAATCAGGGAAGAGCTACATAACATATTGGCCGCAAAGGTAGAAGAAATCTGAAACCTAAGAATCTCGTCAATATACATGTGATCGTAGGTTTGTCTAAGGTTGTCCATGACTGCATGTAATGTTTGAGGTGATTTTAAAACTATAAATAACAAACATAAACTTGGCGTGAGGTTTGTTCATTGTTATTCTTCAGAAAATAAATATACATTTTTCCGCTTTGATGTAGCGTTGACAGTGCTGCCACCATACCGTTTATTGTTTTTGTTGTTGTGGTCTTCAGTCCTGAGACTGGTTTGGTGCAGCTCTCCATGCTACTCTATCCTGTGCAAGCTTCTTCATCTCCCAGTACATACTGCAACCTACATCCTTCTGAATCTGCTTAGTGTACTCATCTCTTGGTCTCCCTCTACGATTTTTATCCTCCACGCTGCTCTCCAATGCTAAATTTGTGATCAGTCGATGCCTCAGAACATGTCCTACCAACCGGTCCCTTCTTCTTGTCAAATTGTGCCACGACCTCCTCTTCTCCCCAATTCTATTCAATACCTCCTCATTAGTTACATGATCTGCCCATCTAATCTTCAGCATTCTTCTGTAGCAAAACATTTCGAAAGCTTGTATTCTCTTCTTGTCCAAACTATTTATCGTCCTTGTTTCACTTCCATGCATGGCTACACTCCACACAAATACTTTCAGAAAAGACTTCCTCACACTTAATTCTATACTCGATGTTATCAAATTTCTCTTCTTCAGAAACGCTTTCCTTGCCATTGCCAGTCTACATTTTATATCCTCTTTACTTCCACCATCATCAGTTATTTTGCTCCCCAAATAGCAAAACTCCTTTACTACTTTAAGTGACTCATTTCCTAATCTAATTCCCTCCGCGTCACTCGACTTAATTGGACTACATTCCATTATCCTCGTTTTGCTATTGTTGATGTTCATCTTATATCCTCTTTTCAAGACACTGTCCATTCCGTTCAACTGCTCTTCCAAGGCTTTTGCTGTCTCTCGCAGAATTACAGTGTCATCGCGAACCTCAAAGTTTTTGCTTCTTCTCCATGGATTTTAACATCTACTCCGAATTTTTCTTTTGTTTCCTTTACTGCTTGCTCAGTATACAGATTGAATAACGTCGGGGAGAGGCTACAACCCTGTCTCACTCCCTTCCCAACCGCTGCTTCCCTTTCATGCCCATCGACTCTGTTAACCGCCATCTGGTTTCTGTACAAATTGTAAATAGCCTTTCGCTCCCTGTATTTTATCCCTACCACCTTTAGAATTTGAAAGAGAGTATTTCAGTCGACATTGTCAAAAACTTTCTCTAAGTCTGCAAATGCTACAAACGCAGGTTTGCTTTCCCTTAACCTTTCTTCTAAGATAATTCGTAGGGTCAGTATTGCCTCACGTGTTCCAACATTTCTACGGAATCCAAACTGATCTTCCCTGAGGTTGGCTTCTACCAGTTTTTCCATTCGTCTGTTAAGAATTCGCGTTAGTATTTTGCAGCTGTGACTTATTAAACTGATAGTTTAGTAATTTTCACATCTGTTAACACCTGGTTTCTTTGGGATTTGAATTATTATATTCTTCTTGAAGTCTGAGGGTATTTCGCCTGTCTCACACATCTTGCTCGCCAGATGGTAGAGTTTTGTCAGGGCTGGCTCTCCCAAGGCCGTCAGTAGTTCGAATGGAATGTCGTCTACTCCCAGGACCTTATTTCGATTCAGACCTCTCAGTGCTCTGTCAAACTCTTCACACAGTATCATACCTCTCATTTCATCTTCATCTACATCCTCTTCCATTTCCATAAAATTGTCCTCAAGTACATCACCCTTGTATAGACCCTCTATATACTCCTTCCACCTTTCTGCTTTCCCTTGTTTGCTTAGAACTGGGTTTCCATCTGAGCACTTGATATTCATACAAGTGGTTCTCTTTTCTCCAAAGGTCTCTTTAAATTTTATGTAGGCGGTATCTATCTTACCCCTAGTGAGATAAGCCTGTACATCCTTACATTTGTCCTCTAGCCATCCCTGCTTAGCCATTTTGGACTTCCTGTCGATCTCATCTTTGAGATGTTTGTATTCTTTTTTGCCTGCTTCTTTTACTGCATTTTTATATTTTCTCCTTTGATCGATTAAATTCAATATTTCTTCTGTTATCCAAGAATTTCTACTAGCCCTTGCCTTTTTACCTACTTGATCCTCTTCTGCATTCACTACTTCATCCCTCAGAGCTACTGTAGCGTCACAGAATAGTAAAGAGTTGGAAATGTGGACTATTGCCAGAGGCAGTAGTTTAGCCAAAAGGTAAGAGGATTGCACATGTATCGGAATGTGTCGCTACGCAGGGGCAATGGCCTGGTTACACAAAACAGGCGAGAGAGAATTGCTTAGCATGCGGGTTTCTGTTAGACGGAGACTTTCGTAGAGTGTAAGACAGAGGTATAGTGTCAGCTGTACTGCATTTCACAACTTGGAGTAAGTCTGCCAAAACAACACGTAACTGTCAGAAGAACATGTAAGGGGCGAGTATGACGGATAAATCAGCAGTGTAAGTGGAACAAATGCATTCATTACAAACGAGTATGACGTCAGGACGTCACTCGTGCTTCCTTTAAATACGCCAGATTTGATAGCAACAGGGCTTTCGCAGTTAGACTTACAGTTAGATGTGTACTGGGTCGCTGCATAGCGCTCAGCTCGGTGATCGACATGTTAATCTTTATTAAGGAGATGCTGCAGTAAGAGTGGCCCATCCAGCAGCAGACGTGAGAGGACAGTACCAGCTCTGGTCCTCTCCGCTGCCGCTGTCAATCATCAACCCAGGATTACCAGACATCGCGGCAGACTCGCTCGCCATATACTGACCAATCAGTGAGCTGTCGTCTAGATCGTGCGGGGCCTAGGCCCTGTGCATCCACCGTCACAACCGGGTGAGCTGACGATGCTGGGGGACTGCAGTCCGTTCCGCCCGTCCACTGCGGACGAGCCACCAGGAGGAGCAGGGAAGAAGATGGGGTGGGATAGAGTACACTCCGCACTACGAGAACGCCTCTAGTGCCAACAACGACGGGACTCCAACCAGGAGCCTCCTACGCGCAGCGGCCACTGTCCGCCGCCAAGTCAGCCAGCCAGCCGGGCGCCGTCAGTTACGCGCGGCCGAAGTAAGGACATTCCTCCACTACGTCACAGCATGCGGCGCTGCCCTAGCAAGACTGGTGCAGCCCAGAGATTGTGTCATCGCTACTAGTCAACGAGGGCTCGGGGAAGGTCGTTGATATCACCATGCTCAGCCAGCCTGTGTTAGGCGGGTCACATTGTACTCGGCAGGAATAAAGGTGTCATGAATTAATAATGCTTCTTTGGTGTTTCTGAGGTGTCCACAGTCATTTCCTAGCATCCTGACAACTGGCGAAGTCACCGCTCGGCCTCCAGTCCACCGTAGGCGACCGGGACCACAGGGGCGCCTACACTACCCATTCTTCTTCTACTGTACAACTTTCCCCCATTCCCGTCAATTGTTCCCTGATGCTCTCCCTGAAACTCTGTACAACCTCTGGTTTAGTCAATTTATCAACGTCCAATCTCTTTAAATTCCCACCTTTATAAGTTTCTTCAGTTTTAATCTACACTTCATAACCAATAGATTGTGGTCAGAGTCCACATCCGCCCCTGGAAATGTCTTACAATTTAAAACCTGGTTCCTAAATCTCTGTCTGATACCTTCTAGTAACTCCAGGATTATTCCGGTATACAACCTTCTTTTATGATTCTTGAACCGTGTTAGCTATGATTAAGTTATATTCTGTGCAAAATTCTACCAGACAGCTTACTCTTTCATTTCTTACCCCCAATCCATATTCACCTACTATGTTTCCTTATCTCCCTTTTCCTACTCTCGAATTCCAGTCACCCATGTCTATTAAATTTTCGTCTCCCCTCACTACCTGAATAATTTCTTTTATCTCATCATACATTTCATCAATTTCTTCATCATCTGCAGAGCTAGTTTGCATATAAACTTGTACTACTGTAGTAGGCATGGGCTTCGTGTCTATCTTGGCCACAATAATGCTTTCACTATGCTGTTTGTAGTAGCTTACCCGCACCCCTATTTTTTATTCATTATTAAACCTACTCCTGCATTACCCCTATTTGATTTTGTATTTATAACCATGTATTCACCTGACCAAAAGTCTTTTTCCTCCTGCCACCGAACTGCACTAATTCCCACTATATCTAACTTTAACCTATCCATTTCCCTTTTTATATTTTCTAACCTACCTGCCCGATTAAGGGATCTGACGTTCCACGCTCTGATCCGTAGAACGCAAGTTTCCTTTCTCCTGATAACGACGTCCTCTTGAGTAATTCCCACCCGGAGATCCGAATGGCGGATTTTTCTACCTCCGGAATATTTTACCCAAGAGGACGCCATCATCATTTAACCATACAGTAAAGCTGCATGCCCTCGGGAAAAATTATGGCTGTAGTTTCCCCTTGCTTTCAGCCGTTCACAGTACCAGCACAGCAAGGCTGTTTTTGTTAGTGTTACAAGGCCAGATCAGTCAATCATCCAGACTGTTGCCCCTGCAACTACTGAAAAGGCTGCTGCCCCTCTTCAGGAACCACACGTTGGTCTGGCCTCTCAACAGATACGCCTCCATTGCGGTTGCACCTACGGTACGGCCATCTGTATCGCTGAGGCACGCAAGCCTGCCCACCAACGGCAAGGTCCATAGTTCATGGGGGGGGGGGGATTTTTATTAGTATAGCAGAATCCAAACTGTTGTTCCTGTCATTCTGCAAGTAACTAGCGTAACTCAATTAAAACTCTCCAGAACGCCCCCTTTCAAATGAGACAGCCTCTTTTATTACAGTTGCCTTTGACTATCTTTCTGGCGTCAACTACAAATTACACAATGTCTTATGATGGGCATTATTATTTACACGAAGTCGTATGACGCGGTTGGCCGATTCTGGGCATGATTTAGTAGATCAGAATGGAATTCGGGAATCCTCTCATGTAGCTGATTTCATTCGCGCGGAAATCTTTATAGTACATTGAATAAACCAAGCTACAGATGCATGAAAGTGCTAAATAATACAAAAACGAAAATGACTACAAAAAAGTGAAAATTGAACAAAAAGTTGTTGGAATACTTGTATAGAGATTGATTTATAGATTACGTATCTGGACTCAGACCAAATACTTCGTAAGTTCCATGCATTAATATAGATTTTTCGATAAAGTAATGTTAATTACAATCCTTCAAAAGGGTTATTCCAATAAATAAATTAAAACATTTTACTTTAGTTGAAATGAATTATTTGCGTGGAGGTATTTCGATTTCGTACATTGACGCCGATACCTCTGTAAAGTAGACATCTCTTTTTGGATTTTGTAAGTTATAAATGAGCACGTCAGAGAGGGGGCAGATTACCTTACTGTTAAACAATGTTTGATCTTGTTGTGACACAGTCCTTGTCTCTGCGCGGTCTGATACATTCTTAGTTGAAGTGTGGTAGGTGATGGACGTGTACAGCAGTGCTGTGTTGACTTGTGATTGTATCTGTTAGATGAAGAAAGATTTATTGTAAAGGACAGCCAAGATGAATATGATGTACATATTGGAAGGCGAAAAGAATGTAAATTCTGAATAATGTTATTATTTATGAAGAGAGTAATTTTGAGGTAAGACAGCAGCACTGAGCAGCTAATTTGTTGGAATAGTTATTGTCAGGTAGCTAATTTGCTCAGAGCTGAGAGAAATACCACGCCACACCACTTCCGTGAGTCATGCATTAAGGTATTAACTAATTAAGCTGTTTGGTTTTTATATAAATTCGCTATTAACATTGTACCCCTTCCAAATCATTGCTCACTTTGTTAAGCGTAGTACTATCCGAACCAATGTCACATGTGAAGACCACGCGAAATTTTACTTTGTCGTTTTCAACACATACTTCATTCTATAATCGTTGTCTCGTACTATCATTTCATAGAAATAGTTATTCTCCGCATCCCGTGGTTAAAGAACGGGCCCATGACAAGTCTTTTACCCTGAAACCACTTTGGCGACGTCTGTGGCCCTAACCTACCCCACTAATATTGCCGACGAAATACAAAGACAAACTCAAAAAATAGCGTCTTTTGTCGGCGATTCGATCCCGCAACCTTTTGATTTACAGTCACGGTCTTTACTACTACGCGCCAAAGACTGAAGTTTCCAACACATGTTACTAACAATGGGGATAATTTTTAGAAAGGGAAATCTAAAGTGAACACTTCAATCCCACGAAGAAGGCTGTTATGGTTAACATTTGAGCACAAAAGTTAATACGGAGAGAGTCGAGTAATTGCAAGCAATTTCGTATATACGTTTTAAGCATGGCCGCGTTTCAGCAGCTGTATACGCAATAACTTCAACGGATAGGAAATCAAACCCAACTAGTTGTAAAGTATAGGTTTAATAAACTTCACCCATTGTTTCGACAGTTTAAAACTTCTTTTTTCAGAAGATATTTTACGTAGACTCACATATTATCTATATCCGATGTGGGGGTCATTGACCCTGTGTATTACTTGTCAGTCACTTAAACATCATTTGAATTTATGATTTAAAAGAAGTAGCTACCTACTCTAGAGCTTTGTATTAAAATTTTTCTAAAATTCAAAACATTTGATTATTGATCCAACGACGTCTAGTGTGATACTTGCTACTTGAAGTATTTGTATATACATGACATTATTTATACTAATATCTTTCAAGTTGTTGGATCCATTGTCAGATATGTGGTGTTTTAAAATGTCTTAAGACAAAACCCTATAGTGGGGAGCTACTAATTTTAAATCACATGTTTTAAGTGGCGATTAAGTGGATAACATGGACATGTACTTCACAGATTCAACGATTGCCACATCGGATGTACGTAACATGTGATTCTACGCAAAATACCTTCTGAAAAAAAAAAACAGTTTTAAAAGTGTCGAAACCATGGTCAAGGTATAGTAAAACTGTATATTGCAAATGGTTGGCTATTATTTCCAGTCCATTGAAGCTCAGTTTGTATTCTCTGTTATATCAAACCGGACTAGTACCATACGACAATTATGGTTAGAGTAAAGAAAGGATCTTTCTTTTAAAGCATCAATGAAGTATCGTTCAACAGATCTTTCATTTAGAAAGAAAAAAAAAAGAGTGGAGAATGTAGTAGAAGAATATATGAAGTGGTTGACAGGAAGGTATTTAAAATTCGATCCTTTATATGCGCTCTACCACTGAGGAGATGGTGGCTCGAGTCTTTGCTTACGCCAGAATTACGAGAGCAGGATCGACTTACATGTGTCACCATTCTATTAATGGAAACATTCAATAATTCCTTATCAGATAAGTTGACACCTCAGTTAAAAATTGATGGAAAGTGAAATGAAAATACTTGACATTCATGGTTCCACGCACTTGACGGTAAAACTATATATTCCTAAACGGGAAATTTATTAAAAAGTTCTTAGAACAACAAACATTACAGTACAGCAGTCCTGGCTTTACAATGTACATCGAAGGAGACTCCCAGCGTTTACTAAATTGCTGCTCATTACCGTTTGCACGCATTCGAATCGCACCGTTCTCGAATCGCTGAAACTAGCGCGTACAGAGAGATTTTTTATCATGACAACAGAAATAAACAACGGTTTGAGGTTTCAGCTGCAGCGCAGTGTATATCGTAGGTGTCATAAGCACTCCGCTCTGTTTCACTGCAAATTTATTGCCATTAGCGTATCTGCAATATAAATGAATGTATTGACGCGCGCTCTGGTATTATTGTCACCTCTTTGCTGGAAATTTTTTTAAACATAAATTTGAGAGAGATGTGTACTGTTCTGTCGGATTCAAGCGAAGATAAAATAGTACGTAACGCGTGTAAACCTGTCGCTTCGAATTGCTAGACTGGTGCATCTAAATGTGGTTTCCACACAATGGACTAACTTTATTTACTAACTACATTGAACTACATGATTAACAAAATTTCCATTACCGATGTACACGATTTTCTCATGTCGTAACACAGTAAAATTGAAATATCAATCTCTTTACTACCCGTTACTCTTACATTCGTTAATGCACGGCTAAGATTCATTGAATCTACTATACATTACGCTCTTATCCTCATCTTACACCTTCGTGAATATTCTGATTTATTACGACGTCTCTGTATTAGGGCTAGTAAGTCCATATTTTCCTTTTCTTTTAAACTGCAATGAGAACAGATGATTTAATGGACTTTCTCTTGTGGTGAAAATCTTACAGATCAAACATAGCTTTTGAAGTCCTATATATATATATATATATATATATATATATATATATATATATATATATATATATATATACCTCTCGGAACTTATAGGTCAATAAAATTATTTTTACCCTAATAACTATATATATTCATTATGGAATATGTCAGCAGCATAGTTGAACACTTTACTTCTGCAGTGTTTCAGCCTTATGTACAAACGCGCTCATATGAATACAAAAGCAAGTCGTGGTCCACCCATAGATTGAAGAGCATAGGGCAAAATAAAATGCTTTAAAAAATATGTAGTTGACTGTCTGCCATAGTGCAGCTGTGGTGAGCGTCACAATAAACAAACAAATCACGTTACTTTGAACAAACGTTGTATTTATAGACTAGCACAACGGGGGGACACATCTTGCAGCCATAGAACAGGCAGTGTTCCTAGCACTGTTCAGGTCTGAAATAAAATCAACTGGGACGAAAGCTTAATGATAGCAGTCCCATCAATGTCCTTACCTCTCATAACAGTGGAAGAACGGAGAAATGTGTCCAAGGAACAAAAAAATAAAAGGTCAACAGGCACTAATAATATAAATGATCATCTGAAGCATATACCTTTAAATTTTGTGAATGTTTACTGACTGAGCGGACATGTGCCACATAAAAGAAGTGAAGCTCTGGTATGCCTTTTTTACAAGGAAGACGATGAATTACAACGTGCCTATTATCAACGAATAAGTCTGCTGAATTCCTGTTAGAAACTGCATGTTAAAATTAGAAACAATTAATAACAATAGAAATACAATATGGTTTAAAGAAAGGTAGAACATTTTCTGATAGTATTTTCACTTCGGCACAAATAAGTAAGACGAGAAGGGAAGGTATATTAACAAATCCTTGGGTTTCTATAGATTAAGATAAACCGTTTGGGAAGGTAAAGCGGAAAATGCTATGGGAACCACTATGGGAAACTGGAGTTCCTGCATATATGATTACAGCAGTTCATTTATTATACAAAATTAATAAGGATCCGTACTATAAAAATTGGGACAATGCCTGCCGACATTAATTAAGGAGTTAGATACGGCTTCCCATTCTTCACCATCCTCTTTAATGTCTGTTTTAACGCTGTCATTCTTAAATGGTTGATTATGTTGACATTAACAAGTCACGATTTACAGATTAAACAAAAGTGACGGAATTTCCAAGTTTGGGACCCATAAGAGCCAAAATTGTTACATTTCGAGAGATAACAGAAGAAGTAGGAGAGGTTCATTATTTAGGATGCAATTTTAAGTTCCCAAGTCAGATGATGAGGAGATAAAATTTATCAGATTCATACATTTCTGAGGAACCATACAACGTACATAATAACGCAACGATCGGACAGGAACATTAATTAAACTTCACAAAGTAATAGCGTTGCCTTTGCTTCTGTATGGTAATGAATTTTGGAGCTAACATCCAATCAATTACGACTAATCGAACCATTAGACGCCGGCCAGTGTGGCCGTGCGGTTCTAAGCGCTTCAGTTTGGAACCGCGTGACCACTACGGTTGCAGGTCCGAATCCTGCCTAGGTCATCGATGTGTGTGATGTCCTTAGGTTAGTTAGGTTTAAGTAGTTCTAAGTTCTAGGGGACTGATGACCTCAGAAGTTAAGTCCCATAGTGCTCAGAGCCATTTGAACTTTGAACCATTAGACATGAAGTTTCTCCCCTTTGTAGCGGGATATTCGCTATAGAAGCATGAAGGAAACACCACTATTAGACAAGAAGTAAATGCTTCACCCCTTTTTTCCATTCCCTGTAGAGTCTTCTGTCTCCTGACTGGCCTGGTTTCATGCGCCCCGTCACGAATTCCTCTCCTGTGAGAACCGCTTCGTCACAGAGTAGCACTTGCAACCTACTTCCTGAGTTATATCGCTGATTTTCTCCAATCTCATCCTTCCTCTACTGTTTTTGTCCTCTGCAACTCTCTCTAATACCATGGAAGCTATACCCTGAAGTATAAACAGGTGCCCTATCATCTTGTCCCATCTTGTGATGAGTGTTTTCCATATATTCCTTTCCTCGCCGATCCTACGGAGAACCTCCTCATTGCGTTTATTAGTAGACCACCTAATGTTCAACATTTTTCCGTAACAACTCATCTCAAATGTTTAGATTATCTTCTGTTCCGGTTTTCCCACAGCGCATGTTTCACTACCACACTATACTGTGCTCTAAACCTGCATTCTCAGAAATTTAATCCTCAAATGAAGACCTATGTTTGACACTAGTAGCCTTCTCTTGACCAGGAACGCCTTTTTTGCCTGTAAATGTCTGCTTTTGATGTCGTCCTTCCTCTGTCCGTTTTGGGTTATTTTACTACCTAGATAGCAGAATTACTTAATTTCAACTAATTCACCACCATCAATGCTGTTGTTATGTTATTTGCTGTTCTCATTTATGCTACTTCTCATTACTTACATCTGTTTGATTTACTCTCAGTCCATATTGTGTAGTCACTAGAATGTTCACTCCATTTAGCACATCCTATAAGTCTTCTTCTCTTTCCCTGAGAATAGCAATGTCACCAGCTAATCTCATTTCTATCCGTTCTTCTTGAATTTTAATTCCACTCTTGAACGTTTCCTTTACTTCTGTCATTGCTTCTTCAGTGCATAGATTGAACAATACGGCGAAAGACTACATCCTTGCCTTTCGCCCTTTTCAATCCGAGCACTTCGTTCTTGGTCTTCCAATCTTACTCCCCTTGGTTCTTGTACAGGTCGCATATTACTCATCTTTTCCTATAGCTTACTATTAGTTGGCTCAGAATTTTGAACATCTTGGACCATTTGATATTCGACAAATACTATGAACGTCTCTCGATTATTCTTCGGTTTTGAATTCCATTATCGTCCTCAACGCCAGAATAGCCTCTTTGGGGCCTTTACTTTTTCTAAAGGCAAACCAATCGTTGTCTAATACATCCTCAATTTTTTCCCTTCTTTTCTATGTTATTCTTGTCAACAAACTGGATGCTTGAGCTGCAAGAGGACTGTGCAAAAATTCTCCGACGTGTCGACTCTTGCAACCATGCAACTGGTTTTCCGAAAGTCAGATGGCATAACGCGAGACTCATACATTCTACACGCCGTCGGAGAAGTCTTCGCTTCACAAAGGTCTACTCTTTCCACCTACCTGCTCTTTCTGCTGCATTTAACAGCGGAATTCCCATTGCTCTCTTAATGTTACCACCCTTGCTTTTAATTTCTCTACAGCCTGGAACCGAGCGACCGCTACAGTCGCAGGTTCGAATCCTGCCTCATGCATGGATGTGTGTGATGTCCTTTGGTTAGTTAGTTTTAATTAGTTCTAAGTTGTATGCGACGGATGACCTCAGAAATTAAGTCGCATAGTGCTCAGAGCCATTTGAGCCATTTTTTTAATTTCGCCGAAGGTTGTTTTGACTTCCCTATGTGCTGAGTCAGTCCTTCCGACAACCATTTCTTTTTTGATTTCTTCACATTTTTCATTCAGCCTTTTCGCCTTAGCTCCCCTGCATTACCTGTTCCGTTCCTAAGTGACTTGTATCTCTGTATTCCTGAAAGTCCCTGAACATTGTCGTACTTCCTTCTCCCACCACTCAACTGAAGTATTTATTCTGTTATCCACGGTTTCTTCAAATGGTTCAAATGGCAGGCCACAGCGGCCAGTCTTGGATTCTTCACACTTACTATCTTTGCACTTATCTTTTTCTTTACAAATTCTGTGATTGCCCTCTTTCAGAAGTGTCCATTCCTCTTCAGCTGAAATGCCTGCTGAGCTAGTCCTCTTCGCACTATCCATAGCTTTGGAGAACTTTAAGAGTTTATCTTCCTTCTTTGATGCTTTCGTATTCGGATCATTGGATTGATTCTTCCTAAGGAGACTCTTAAACTTCAGCTCACTCTTAATCTCTTCTAAATTGTGGTGTGAGTCTGTATCTGCTCCTGCGCACACCTTACAATCCATCATCTGATTTCAGAATCTGTCTCTGACCAGTCTCTAATCTAACTGAAATCTTTGCCTGTATGTCAGCCTTTTCCAAGAATACATCTTCCTTTTGTGATTCTTGAACAGAGTATTTGATCCTACTATCTGAAATTTATTTCGAACTCAGTTAGTCTTTCTTTTCTCTCGTTCCTAGTACCAAGCCGATATTCTCCCGTATCCTGGTATGTTACTTCTTCCCCTACAACCTCATTTACGTACTGAATTACCTATTCAATATTCCCATATACTGTCTCCATCTCTTCATCTTCAGCTTGACTTGCGACATCGGCATGTACACCTGTACTAACGTAGTCGGTATGGGTTTGCCGTAGATTCTGATGAGAACAACTCCGTCACTGAACTGTTCACAGTAAGTCACTCTCTGCTCTACTTTCCTGTTCATATAGAATTCTACTCTTAATTATACCTTTTTCTGCTGCTGTTGAAATTATCTTATACTCGTCTGACCAAAAATTCTTGTCTTCTTTCTTTTTCATTTCACTGACCCCTCAATATATCGAGATTAAGCCTTAGCATTTTTCTTTTCAAATTTGCTAGCTACCCTATCAACTGCGAACTTCTTGCTATCCACGCCCAGACTCGAACATTATCCTTTCGTTAGTTATTCAATTTCTTTCTCGTGGTCACCATTCCTTTGGCAGTCCCCTGAAGATCCAAATGCGGGACTTGTCCGGAATCATTTGCCACCATGTCACTTTTTTAATTACAGATCGCACTTGCTGTGAATACACAATGTGTGTTTTTAATGCAGATGCTTCCATTTTCTTCTGCAACCTCAGGCCATTGGTCATTGCCGATTCTCCCGCCTTTGGCGGCAGTTTCCCACCCAAAGGAACAGAGAGTGCTGCCAACCTCTGCCGTCTCTCTGTCCTCTTTCACATCGCCATTAGCTGAATAATTGTGCCCTCTTATGCTGACGGTTTTTATTCAAAATTTTAAGCAGTGGCGGAGTTCTAACCCGGTACCTAGGACGTCTTGATATTAATCAGAGATGCTACCTCTAGACTACGCTAACAAATCCCACTGCAACTCTTTTAATAGGATAACTAACATTGCAATAAAATGTAACACAACAAGACAGAGAAACGTTGGACATCCATTAAAGTGAAGTTGAGAACAACTCTGAGGCGGAACACGCCAAGTGCCTAATGCTTGAACATGATGTAAATGTTGAAACTGCTGCTATAACTGATACCAAGTTTTCATATTATCTTCCTTAAAAAAGACAAAGGAACTTCCGAGGCCTTAGATACAACAAATTTTCAGTGTCCACTGAATACATACTCCTAATACGGTCCATGTGATCAATATCCGTTAAGAAAAAGTTGAGTTTGTGGAGGTCTAAGTACTGCACTTTCTAAATTGGGTACGGGGGATGTAGTGTGGTTCTGTTTCATATCCCATTCAATAATTGTCTCATAACGTGGTAGACCCAAAAGCTAATTTTGAAACCAAGAAACAGATCATGAAGCACTGAAAGGTTATTACCTGTAAGTTAATTGTTGTGTTGATCACTGTCTAACTTTGTGGGCATTCATACTGTGGATTTTCAGAAATATAGTAATTAGGTCTATCTTGGAGAAGTATTCGCACCCTATGGCACTGGAGTGAAGTTTGTCGATGCGGTGAATAGAATACGGATCTATCACGTTGTGAAAGAAGCAAAAGACAGAGGCGTAATTGCCGTTCGTTTTTTGATTAAATCGTAGCCCAGATGGCTTTACGACAGCAGTTGTTTTATCACGTTATTCAAGATGGGCTAATGCTGTTTGACGACCTTTTCAAGCAGTAATGAAATTGAGATTCCATTCAGCGTCAAGTGTAGACAATTTGTTGCAGGAGCCAAACGAGACGTGAGAAAATTCTTACAGAGGCTGTCAAAGGATGCGTGTGCAGTGAAGTATTTTTTGTCGGGCTTGGTTAATTCCAACAGCGACTAATCGACGTTGCGCAGGCAGTTTTAGTGTTGTACCGCGGCGTAGTGTTTCTCCGTTTTAAGCAAGACACTGGAGCCTCCGTTCTCAGCTACCAAAGTGACCTAGCACTTTCGTTCGTCGCGCCGTGGTAACATAGAGGCACCAAGTTTCAGTCATTTGGCAGCTACTTGCGTTGAATTTACTGTAGCAGTGCCACCTCGTAGCCACACTTCATACATTCGGACAAATTATGGATGTATCCAAAGTCCTTATTATATGAAGGGAACGCCTGCGTCAGAGATTTCACGCCACTCTTTGACAGGTGACATGATTTCCGTGAAATTCTTCAGCTGTAAGCGATACTTAACGTGGTTACTGGAATCATTCATTCGTACTTGAGGCTTAGACCGCACAAGACGGATTGAGCAAGCTATGTAATATTGCACTTTTTTTTTTTTTTTTTTTTTTACGAAAACCGTTCCATAGTAGGCTATACATTTAAAACAACCTACAGCATCTACCAAAGGGGAAACTACACGGATGAGATTAATGTATGTGATGTGCAAAGAACAAGTTAATGCCATGACGTAGGAGTATTGCCGGTGAAAGAACAAGTGTGATGAGGCACTGGTGAATGCAGCTGTCGACGCAGTGCTTCTATTTAACGCCCGTGCTGGTCCTCCTAGTGCTTCATCTGCTGGGCCATTTCCTGAAGTTACTGTCTGAACGAGACATTCCGTCTTAACCATAGCAAAGCCGAATCCATGTCACCCCACGATGTACGCACAAAAAAACAAAAGTTACACTTTATCACCAGTATTGCAGCTTGCTCGACAGAACTTTTTTTTTGCATACAGTCACGTTACGAATTAAGACATAGCGTTACAGAACAAAATATTTTCTGCAGACAGTGCAGTACAGATTTTTGTATTTAAAGGACGGCATCGTGCAACTGTTAATAGTTGCAACTAATCTAGCTATAGTGACCATTTTAAAGTCACAGATCAACATTACAACAAGTTTAAACATGCTGTCTTAGCGTCAAACACATCAACTTTTAGTCACAGTGGCTGCCACATTACCGAAACGAGTCGCCTAAAAATAAATATTTGTAGCGTAAGCTTTTGGTGTCACATTGGTTCCATTTTTTAAATATCTAAGTAAGTATGGGCCTACTATCTACTTTCTACGCAAAGGATTTACACTGTCCTCGAACAAAGATCCAAATTGGTCTCTTACAAGTTTCAACAATTAATCAGTTACTTAAACAACGCAAAAAAGCAGATCGATCAATCTAGTACTCTCGTGGGCAGCATACATCACTTTTACCATTTTACTCCACTGTATTATCTAGCAAGGCAGCTACAAGGGTCAGCCTCGGATCTTGTGAAGAGTTTCATTGCATAATCATCTAGTAAATTACAAGAACTTTTTTAAGAAAATTGTACTTATGTTCATTTCCCCTGACAGTAAAACAGACAATACTACTGACATTGATCATAAATGAAATACCACGGAATACAGGCTACTTAAAATCTCAAATCTCATCTTTTGGTAAAACTCTTACAAGAACCAAAACGCATTAATATAATAGTTTCTCGTGGTAGCATATTAGGACTAATACTTTTCCTGACATACATCTATAAATTTCCCAGTAGTAGTAGCCAAGGGGGGAAAAATGCTCTTCGATTATGACAGCAATGTTATGTACGCTGAGGAAAAGTTGTGCTCTTGGCACGGGAATCAATGAAACCGTGAACGAATATTCCAGTTGGTCAGTATGCAATAAGGTGACACAATTTAAAGAAAACAAATGTCATGAATTTCACTTTGAAGAGAGAAAATGATAATGCCAAACTGAATGTGGGTAGTGCCTCTGTAGAATGCGTGACAAACACAAAATTTCTACGAATGAATATTGATCCTCAGTCCAAACGATGTGAACACTCAACGTTACTTGCACACTAAAGGGCATCAGCATGTTATGTTAGAGTTCTGGCATCAGAGTGTAAAAGTGTGTGCCTCTGAAGTACATAATATTATTATTATGTACTCTCACTTATTTGAAATCCTTTTCTGATCAAAAAAGGCACAGAATATAGACACAGACTTCAAACAAGAGAAAGGGAAATAAGAGTAATAGCCAAGCTCATTGTAAAGACCTGTGGGAATTTTAACTAAACCGTGTCAGCATAACCATCAATCAACTGTACACATAAAAAATAACGTTAAAAAGTACTGCGCAAACAGCTCTGCCCGTTACCATGTAATAAGGTCCAAACTCTGCTTATATTTACCAAGAAAAATAAACATGAAACTCGAAACAACATTTTCTACCACAGCAAGGGAAGTCAAATGGCGATCAGAATAACGACGCTTTGAATGTCACAATTTACCAGTAATCTGTCGAAGTACTCGTAATAAAGTTTCTGAATTTACTACCCTCCAGTTAAGTTCTCACGCTCAAATTATTCTTAGGACTGAGAGCTGGCGGGAACCTAAAGTGGGGAGCTCTGAAATATTTATCGAGTCGTGGAAGTTATATCGGAAAGGTAGATTACAGGTCATAAGAGGGGGAGTTTCTGTTGCTGTTGACAAAAATATTGTTTCTATTGAGATCTAAGTTGAGTGCGACAGTGAAGTCGTCTGGTCGCAAATAACAGGTGCAGGTGAAACTACGTTAATTGTTGGATGTTTTTACCGGCCACCCGATTCCTCTGTGGCATTTCTAGAGCCATTCAAAGAAAGTCTGCGGTCAGTAGGGCGTAAATACTCAGAGCGTGCAGTACCAGTTGTAGGCGACTTTCACCTACCGGGTAAAGGCTGGGATGTCTATGGATTCCCTGCGGGGGGTACAGACAGACAGTCATGAGAAGTACTTTTGAACACGTTTTCTGAAAATTGTCTTGAGGTAGGCAGCCCACTCGCAATGGAAATATCTTAGACCTTGTCGCTACAAATAGGCTGGACCTTATCAAAAAAATGGTTCAAATGGATCTGAGCACTATGAGACTTAACATCTATGGTCATCAGTCCCCTAGAACTTAGAACTACTTAAACCTAACTAACCTAAGGACAGCACACAACACCCAGTTATTAGGAGGCAGAGAATGAACCTTACCGACAATGTCAGTACAAAAACGAGCGATCATGATATCATTATAGCAACTATGGTTATGGAAGTAAATTAATCAGTCAAGAAAGCTAGGAGAGTGTTTCTGATAGATAGAGCAGATAAGCAGTTATTAACATCTTACTTAGACAGTAAATTGGCATCACTTAATACCATTAAGATGGTTGTAGGGGAATTATGGGGAAAGCTTAAGCAGATTATAAATTGTGGTCTGGAGAGTTACGTGCCTAGTAAGTGGATAAAGGATGGAGAAGACCCACCACCGTTTAATAACGAAATTCATAAGATCCTGAGCAAGCAGAGACTGTTGCACTTTAGGTTCAGAAGGGGTCGCACAAACGACGACAACTAAAGGTTAGTAGAGATTTGTGCGTCTGTGAAAAGATCTATGAGGGAAGCATACGACAACTACTACTGTCATACCTTAGCAAAATATCTGGCAGAGAACCCGGTGAAATTCTGGTCAGATGTAAGATCGCTAAGCGGGTCTAAGGCTTCCATTCAGCCCCTTATAGAACAGTCTGGCGAGACTGTTGAAGATAGCAGAACGAAATCCGCAATTTTAAATTTCAAATTCAAAAAATAGTTCACGCAGGAGAACCGTATAAACACACCGTCATTTGACCGCTGGACGGACTCCTGTACGGACGACATAGAAGTAAGCATACCTGGCGTAGAGATGCAACGTAAAAGTTTCAAAACAAATAAATCACCAGGTCCAGATGGAATCTCAGCTCGATTTTACAAAGAGTCCTCTACTGCATTGGCACCCTACCTAGCTTGCATTTATCGTGAATCTATCGCTTAGCACAAAGTCCCAATCGACTGCAAAAAAGCACAGGTGACTGCACTGTATAAAAAAGCTAAAAGAACGGACCGCAAAATTATAGACCAATACCCCTAACTTTTGTTTGTTGCAGAATCTTTGTACGCATTTTCAGTTCGAATATAATAATCTTTCTTGAGGCTAAGAAGCTTATGTCAACGAATCTGCATGGTTTTAGAAAGTATCACTCTTGGGAAACTCGGTTTGCCGTTTTATCACGATATACGAGAACTATAGATGAAGGTCAAAAGGTAGATTCCATATTTCAAGATTTCCGGAAAGCATTTAACAATGTTGCCCCTTGCGGGCTGTTATCGAAGGTACGAGCATGTGGAATAAGTTCACAGATATGTGAGTGGCTCGAAGACTCCTTAAATAATGGAACCCAGTATGTTTTCCACGAAGGCGAGTGTTCATCAGAGACAAGGGTATCGGCAGGAGTGCCTCAGAAAAGTGTGTGCAGTTCTCTATATACATAAATGTTTAGGTGGATAGGGTGGGCAGAAGTCTGCGGTTGTTTGCTGATGATGCCGTGATGTTCGGTGACCTGTCGACGTTGAATGACTGTAGGAAGATACAAGACGACTAAGTCAAAATTTCTTGTTGATGTGTTGAATGGAAGCTAACCGTTAAATGTGAAAAAACGTAAGTTCATTCGACTGAGTAAGAAGAACAAAGCTGTAATGTTCGGGGACGTTTCTGCTTGACACAGTCAAGTCGTTTAACTATCTGGGCGTAACGTTGCAAAGCGATATGAGGTGGAACGAACATGTGAAAACTGTGTTGGGAAGGCAAGCGGTCGACTTCGGTTAATTGGGAGAATTTTAGGAATGAGTGGTTCACTTGTTAAGGGGACCGCATATAGGTCGCTGGTGAGACCTATTCTACTGCTCGAATGTTTGGGTTCCGTACCAGGTCTGAGAAAAGGAAGACATCTAAGCAATTCAGAGGAGGGCAGCTACGTTTGTTATCGGTAGGTTCCATCTACGCGCAAGTCTTACGGAGGTGCTTCGGGAACTCAGATGGGAATCCCTGGAGGGAAGACGGCGTTCCTTTCGGGAAACACTATTGAGAAAATTTAGACAACTGGCATTTGAAGCTGACAGCCGAACGATTCTGTTGCCGACAACATATATCGAACATAAGAACCAAGAAGATAAGATGCAAGAAATTAGGGCTCTTACGGAGGCGTACAGACAGTCGTTTCTTCCTCGCACTATTTGCGAGGGCAACAGGAGAGGAAATGACAGGTAGTGGTACAGGGTATTCTCCACCACGTACCTTACTGTGGCTCGCGGAGCGTTTATGGAGATATAGATAAAAGTCTACACTAATTAACCAAGGAGATGAAAGAGATTACCTAAACAAAACATAATTAATAAGGGCAGTTAAAAAGAGCGTGTGAAACTGCACATTCTGTATATTGAGTACACGTAGGATATGAAATGAAACGTAAGTAAATAGTAATAACGATGAAATTACTTTCATACTATGTTTCTTTTTCCGTTTCTCTCTATTCTGCGAAAACTTACTCTCAAATCTATGCAATCATATGCGCTCTCAAAGCTATGCTGTCATAGGCGCCAACAAAAGATAAGAAGTGGCAGTTTTTCTAGAAATGATTGTCTGTGATACTACCCAGCCGTATATAAGGGATAAGACTTTGGCTTTAGTACATACAACAATGTGTGGTCTGCTTTCTGTTTATATGACAGTATTCCCTTCTACTGTCATGGTGGTAGTTACCTCCAACGTACAGCTGTTTTCTCTTAATTGCAACTACAGAAGTGTAGCATAGTGTTCAATACGCCACTAGATCCAGATCATTATCCCTCCTCAGTCAATTGCTGTGTCTTATTTACTTATTTATGCATTTTTTCTCCTAGTAAGATCAGTTCCTTTAGACTCTTCCTTGCACCCTTAGTTTGTCATCATTACAAACTGTTATGTACTGTGAATAATTTCAAATAAAAGGCAGTCTCTGTTGCGATGTTCATTGACAAATAATAAATAATTAATCACTGAACCTTGTAACAGACGCTTTCTCTATTTGGAACATGGAGACACTATTGCTGCATCACGTAAGAGCGGAATGGAACAATGCTTACTGTCAGTAAGCTATACATGGTGTTTCACTATTGCTATTACAGGCTTCTAGGGATTTAATTGTTAAAAAAAGTAAAACAATTGCAGCCCTCTGTCGCGAAAATGAAGTCTTTTTAGACTTAGGTTTCGGCCACTTCTAACAGTACCTTCATCAGAAATAAAACGTATAAAACTGGCATGTCGCGTATAAAATAAATATGAAGCGATAAAGCTTTGGTAAAAAAATATTAAAATAGAAAACATAGAGGCAGGCCACTAAGGGCTGCACCACATTTCGAGCTGCGGTAGCATTAGACTCTCCAGTTTTATGTGGTTTATTTCTAATGAAGGCACTCTTAGGAGTGACCGGAACCAAGTTCAAAGAGATTTCATTTTCACGAACGAGGCCTGCAATTGTTTTAATTTTGCCTTGTAACGGTTGCTGACAATGCATCCATGTTTAAAGCTTTAATTGATAAAGTTTTGAGAAAGATTCCATGTCCGGAAACGTAATGTTTGGATGTAAAATAAGGCTGAAGATCGGATCACTTGCCGGTACGTACACAGAGGAAACAATAAGCTTTCACTTGTGTGCAGTAAGGAGCCCATGTCACAGGCAATATTTGAGTGTTCTTCTTTGCGACGAATGACGATTTCTTCAAAGTCGAGAGCACGGAGTGTTCGTGAAGCACCACAGCCACCAGTTCTCGCAACCGTTGTAGTCGGACGAAAATGGTGGGTGATGTAATTATAACAGCGACCGAAGACGTAGTCTGGCCGAGCGGTTCTAGACACTACAGTCTGGAATCGCGCGACCGCTACGGTCGCAGGTTCAAATCCTGACTCGGGCATAGATGTGTATGGTGTCCTTAGGTTAGTTAGGTTTAAGTAGTTCTAAGTTCTAGGGGACTGATGACCTCAGAAGTTAAGTCCCATAGTGCTCAGAGCCATTTGAATCATTTGAAGACGTAGTCCTCAGTTTGTGTGCGCAGCGTGAAGCGAGAGCCTTGAAATGGATCCGGCCTTCAGACTTGTTTTATATCCAAACGGTACATTTCCGGACATGGATTTCTTATCAAAACTACAGGTGATAGGTAAAATAATGTGAACACCTGCACTCACTTCGGAATCGTTTATTAATAAGGGCTTGGGCCCCCATTTGCCTGTAATACAATTATGATTCTCCTTGTAACATTGGCATATAATGACTGTATAGATCGTATAGTCTCCAGCGGAATGTTACGCCGCTCTTCGATCAGAACCTCTTCTAACTCTTGAAGTGACGAGGGAGGCGGAAATCTGCTACGGAGTCTGCGCTCTTATATCGCCCACAAGGGTTCGATAATATTCAAGTCCGGAGGCTGTGCTCGTCAGGGAGGATGCTGCAGTTCTATTGCATGCTCCTCACACCACGATTGTACTGTCCTGGTTGTGCGAATGGGTGCATTATCGTCCTGAAATATGGCATCATTGTTAGGGAAAAACATTTTAATCATGGGGTACAACTGATCACGTAAAATGTTCACATAATAGTGGGATCTAACATGGCCTTTGAGAGTAATGATGGGACCAACAGATTACCATTGTGTGACTGCCCGCACCATCACACTTTCACCTCCATTCTAAACCGTTGGAATCAGGCAGTGAAGATTGTAGGATTCTTTTGGCGTTCTCCAGACTTAAACCCAGCCCGATGTTGGAAAATAACGAAAACACTTACTCCTCGGACCATATGACGTGTTTCCATTGATCAGCCGTCCAGAATTTATGCTCCTAACACCATGTTTTAGTCTTCTTTTTGTTCGTCGTCGTCACTAATGGTTTCGGTATAGCAGCTTGTCCATGAATATTCGCTTTATGGAGTTCTCAGAGGACAGTTGCGATAGATACGCGGTCTGGAAGATGGCTATAGAGCTCTGCAGTCACTTTAGCCGCCGTAGTTTTGTGTCTTTTGACACAGTTCGTGTTAGCATCCGACGATCTCTGTCATTTAATTTGATTTACGTCCACTGTTACGTTTACACGTTGATCTCTTCCTATATTTTGTGTAGACTGTCATGACTGTTGAAACAGTTGCTCTTGAAACACTCAATAACTTGGCTTTCTCGGTTATTGATGCTCCAGCTAACTGGGCTCTCGCAATCTGCCCCCTTTGGAACTCCGTTAGGTCATTCATTGCACGTCGACCCCGGCCTCTGAATGCAAGTGTGCACCCTTCGTAAACAATCTGGACGGATGCCTAGTCCTTACTCAACACACAGAGTCCAGGGTGACACAGATGCCTAGTCCATACTGAACACACACAGTCCAGGGTGACACGGATGGGTAGTCCGTACTGAACAAACACAGTCCAGGGTGACACGGATGGCTAGTCCGTACTGAACACACACAGTCCAGGGTGACACGGATGGGTAGTCCGTACTGAACACACACAGTCCAGCGTGACACGGAGGCTAGTCCATACTGAACACGCACAGTCCAGGGTGACACAGATGCCTAGTCCGTATTGAACACACACAGTCCAGGGTGACACGGATGCCTAGTCCATATTGAACACACACAGCCCAGGGTGACACGTGCCTGTCTTGTTCACCGTCAAACACAACCATCACATTGCTACCACTGCTCACATTATTTTGCCTACACTCTGTATATCCACTACGTCCCCTCTGTCGCCCCTTCGAAACCTTTAAAGGGAATTGCGAGGTCCCCTGTATATGATGATGTTTACAATAATAATAATAATAATTACATACAATGCAAAAGAAAAGACAGCTATAGAAACTAGAGTGCTCAAAATGGAAAGAGTGTGTCATATGACCAAAAAAGTTTATTACAAAACATACTCGTCCTGGAACACGAAATTTAGACATTACGAAACAGTGACCAGACCTGAAGCTCTATATGTGGCAGAAACACTTAAACTAAAAAGAAATTGAGATCTTGGGAAAGTAGAGAAGGTCGAAAGAAGAATTTTAAGGAAAATACTGGGAACTAATAGAAACGATAATGCTGAATACAGCAAACAGAGAGCTGTACTTGAAAACTGTAAAGAAATGGAGATTTCTGTCAGAAGACTACAGTTCTTTGGACATATATTCAGAATGGATAACAACAGACTAACCAAGCGTTTATTCACATTACTCAATAGCTACAAATCCAAGCCTGCGTGATTCATAGAGATTGAAAAGGACAGGGAAAACACTGGAATTACAATAGACACAACAGAAAGCAGTCCGCAGCTCGTGGTCGTGCGGTAGCGTTCTCGCTTCCCACGCCCGGGTTCCCGGGTTCGATTCCCGGCGGGGTCATGGATTTTCTCAGCCTCGTGATGACTGGGTGTTGTGTGATGTCCTTAGTTAGGTTTAATTAGTTCTAAGTTCTAGGGGACTTATGCCCATAGATGTTGAGTCCCATAGTGCTCAGAGCCAACAGAAAACAGAGCGCATTTCAGAAACGCAGTTCAAAATGCAGAGTTTCAGGAGAGAAAGAAAACAAATAGACGAAAGTGGACTTAAGAAGAAAGAGAACAACGCTCTAAAAGGATGAAGGAAATTTGGAAACTAAGGAATTCTTATGCAATGAAAAGTAGCCAAAGTTGATTCACCGTACCCTCCAAATGGGTTATTCGAAAGAATGATAATGTGATTATAATTGATAATGACAATGTACGTAGTAAATACTGATATCTAAGACAAATGAGTGGTGCCTGTACTGACAGTACAGATTCGATCATTGTGGAGAATAATTTGAATGATCAGAGAAAGAGAGAGAAAAGACGGTACGTTCAGCTGATGAAAGGGGAAGAAGAAAACAGAAATAGGAATGCATGAAAAAAGAACTCTCATGTTCACGTTTGGAGCTCAGGTTTCGAAGAACCGGACTCAAATGCACAGTGTGCAAATGTACGCTGAGGCTCATATGGTGAATGCGAAGAAACTCATTTTCAGCCTATACCATTATTTCTCACAGCGTGTGTAGCTCATAACTCAGTTAATGCACCGTTAATATAAGTCAGGTACGCCAATTACAGCGTGTATCACCTTTCCTCATATTCTCCATTGCGTCAACGTACCTGGTGAGCGTATAGTTGTACGACAATAATTTCACAGAACTGCGTGCGTAATGGCGTGACAAACGCGTTTATTGAAAATACTGAGCGCATTGTCAGAGTGCACGCCTAGCTGCGCGTGTTATTCCAATAAATTATTTTGAATTAACTGCGCCAAATTAGTGTAATGGGTTGACATTCATTAGAACCGGGAGTGGGTGCCCTCAGATTAGCCAAATTAATCAGCTGGCTGCGTGAACAACACACCGGTGCTGCCACCGGCCCGACATTTCCTATTGGGGGCATGAGAGCACTCCAGCTTTCTACTCCACCACGTTGATTCTTTGTCTCTACTGGGGCTTATGACACACTCATAAAAGAAGTACTTAATGTAACATATAAGGAATGAAGTTCCACTTTAAAACTGACAGTCTTCCGAAAATATTTAGTGAATGGGAAATGTGCTTTGCAAAGTGTATAGTTCAGTGTCAGTGCTTTTCTATCACATTCCCCACCCGTGTGGATCGAGGAAAACCTAACAGTCTACATCAGACATTGTGTGCCTCTTCTCTTATTCGTATTATTTCTAAGAGAGATAATTTACGGAAGCCGAAGTGCAATTGCACAGTCTTCCTCGAATTCCGTTTTATAAATTTACCCAGATTTCCTTCGTGAGAACAACGTGGCTTCCGTGTGCTTCTTCCATAGATTCCCATTCCAGTTTTCTGAGAGTCTCTATCAATACTTTGTATGTTCTGAACGAATCTGTAACGAAGCTAGCAGTTCATATCTGAATTCTCTCTATATCAGTTTTCCGTACGTATTTGATGAGAATTTGTAAGTAGGCTGTTTAGGTTTTTATATTGGTAACGCCACGTAGTGCTCTGTATGAAAATCACTGGTTGTGCTGTGTGCAGTCTGTGGCTGGTTTGCATTGTTGGAATTTGCTATTGTAGTGTTGGGCAGTTGGCTGTTAACGCGCGTAGCGTTGCGCAGTTGGAGGTGAGCCGCCAACAGTGGTGGATGTGGGGAGTGAGATGGCGGAGTTTTGAGAGCGGATGATCTGGACGTGTGTCCATCAGAGAGAGTAAATTTGTAAGACTGGATGTCATGAACTGATATATATATATATATATATATATATATATATATATATATATATAATGACTTTTGAACACTATTAAGGTAAATACATTGTTTGTTCTCTATCAAAATCTTTCATTTGCTAACTATGCCTATCAGTAGTTAGTGCCTTCAGTAGTTAGATTCTTTTATTTAACTGGCATTATTGGCGCTCGCTGTATTGCAGTAGTTCGAGTAATGAAGATTTTTGTGAGGTAAGTGATTCATGAAAGGTATAGGTTATTGTTAGTCAGGGCCATTCTTTTGTAGGGATTATTAAAAGTCAGATTGCGTTGCGCTAAAAATATTGTGTGTCAGTTTAGTGATGATCAGATAAGTAAAGAGAGAAATGCCTGAGTACGTTCAGTTTTGCTCAGTTGTTTGAAAATCAAATAGCGTAAGGGGTTTACCAGCACAGTAATTCATTAATTTTTCTAAGGGGACGTTTCATAAGTCGACCCTTAGCCGAGGATACCTCACTGGAATCTTCTGATTTTTTCTTGTAGTTTGTGTAATTAGTGTAGCTATTTTTTATTGCTAGCGCGTAATTATAGAGAGAATTTCCTTTCTAGTTGTAGTTTTTCATTGTTGTACAGTAAAACAGTTGTGTCATGCATGTAGATTTGCACCAAGTATTTCGCAAGTGCGCTAGCAATTAACGAGATATTATTTTCAGTGCTCTGTCCATAGCGTATACTTTCCGTATAGTCGATTTTAGTTGCCACAATGTTGAGAATGAAATGTGGACAAGATACCTATATCTCATATAAAATTTACTGTACAACAATATCTCATTTAATTTAAGTACCACATAGGTGTCGTATGTAATATTGAGAAATATTCCGTCTTTCGCGACTGTAATAAGAGTTTTATTTACACCGGGCGCGTTTGGCTTTATTTTAAAGCACTTCAATCAATTAAAGGTATGGCACATACACAATGGTACTCGTGTTCTCTTTCTTGTTTTTGTTCCACAGTCGCAGTTTTACCAATGGTATTGAAATATATTCCTCTTCTGCAACTGTAATAAGCGACTTATTTAGACCAGACGCGTTTCTCTCTTTTGAAGCATCTCCAGTGGACAGTATTTTGTCTCCTCCATTGCCAAGTCACCTTCCGTAGTTTTGTGCTGCGATAACACAATATTCAACGTTTGTGTCGGCTGAACAGTGTTTTAGCAAATAAATGCTGTCTGTGTGTGCCACACACAAAAATTATATTTGACATAGCTCAGAGCACTTCACTGATAGACGGTATATTCAAGTCCTAATGTTTTTGTAAGTCCACAGTTTTGTTTAATGTATTTTGTCTACTTCCTTTTGACTGATTGAAGTGCTTTAAAATAAAGCCAAACGTGCCCAGTGTAAATAAAACTTTTGTTACAGTCGCGAAAGATGGAATATTTCTCAATATTACGTACAACACCTATGTGGTACTTAAATTAAATGAGATATTGTTATACAGTAAACTTATATGAAATTTAGGTATCTTGTCCACATTTCATTCTCAACATTGTGCCAACTAAAATCGACTATACGGAAAGTATACGCTATGGACTTTTACCTCTGCGAACTCTTCAAAATTTCTTGCAATGGTTTACTATATTTAATGCTGCTCAATAACTGCGTTGAACATCGAAACAAAATTAAGTCATTTATGAGGGGAGGGTATCAGTCAAGAAGATGTGTAAAAATCTAATTTTTGGGCTAAATAGTTTTTGTGGAATCGAATGATATGAGTGTCCAAGCACTGGAAAACATCATGTGTCTGCACAGGCGAGCAGTGCAGTGACAAAATCGCGCACAGCGCGGAATGCAGGGAGCACGTCTCTGTAGCAGCGAAAGGGTTAATGCGGCCGTAGTGGATTTACTTCATCAACTGCGCGCTCCCCCCCCTAAACGTAAGCTTCTCTTGGCGCGTGTATCGTGTGCAACTAGCAACGCAGCAATCTCCCGCGTCTGGGCGGGCATGCGCGAGCCGCCAAGATAAAAGAATTGAATTATAGTTTGGTGGCGCTCTAATGTTGTCAAGTCATAAATGTAAATTCGTAGTATCATGTTTTTTTTGTATTCGAGATTGAAAATTTTTGAAGCAGGGATCGCAAATATTTCTTTTTGATTTTGATTAGTAGTTTCAGCTAGACACGAGCCATCTTCAGAGCTAAGATAAAAACTTGAAAATAAGGATATACCAACGTACGACAGCTTATAAGAATCAAAATTGCGATCCCAAAACACAATACTGCACTCAAAATTAAAGTAAGGCTCAGAAGTATATAAGATAAAATAATTACATGATGCATACCATAAAAATATTCTTAATTATAATAATTGACATAACTGCTGAACACGTCGTTAAAATATTTTTTAATGACAAAAACAAAAGGTTTCAACGATGTGTTCAACCATTACGGCAGTTACGCTAATCAAAAATGTTTTTGTGGTATGCATCCTGGAATTACTGTTTTCTTATGTACCGATGTTGAATCAGCATGAAATCGGAGATAAATTCCAGCTTTTGAAGACTAACACCATATAATTCTTCACGAAAGGACTGTTTACCGAGAACAAATTCCGTTTCCGTTATAGTCATCAGACCAATGAAAATATATAGGAAGCAGTCTTCGTTCCCGGTAGACAGTCATCTCCTGACGAAGAAAATGATGTGAATCTTCAAAATCACGAGTCTTACAATTTTACGCATTTTGAACCCCGAGACGATTTTATACAAATCTGCGAAGGTATTCCGTATTATCATGTATTGTCATCTCACAATGTGCTACAGTGTAAAACGTTTCCCGAAATTTAAGATTACGTTTCATTCACGAGCATCCACTGTCTGAAACATATTGTGTGAATAAAACAAGTGGTTTTACACACGAGTGAATTTTCCTTAATATTAGGTCATTCTTTAAGAGAAGATCGCCGTAAAGTTGGGACATGACTAGAACTTCTTACGCTTCCTGATAGCTATTTCTTTAAGATATGACTGTGAAAAATGTTATAGATTTCAAGCTTAACGCCCTTTCTTCAAGATCTCACCGTGTAAAATGCTGCAGATTTAACGCTTAGCCCATTCTCGGGTCCACTAACTTGTCTCTACTGTTTTCCTTTAGTTCTATTTTGAAGCGAGTTTCTAGAAATCTTCGCAAAATTCTCCGAAGTGTCTCATGCAACTAAGTGGCTTTTGGGCTTCACGTGGTTGATATTTAAGTGTGTTAAAGCTTTTACCATAATGTAGTGTTTGTAGGATTCCCATTAAATATTCTTACTTAGTGTTTGAACCCTTAAATATATTGTTTGATAGGCACCTAGCTTGAAAGTACTCGTATTTCTATTCACAACCGAGAGACGACGTTAATCTAAACCAATTAGTTCTTTTCTAATTTTATTTGTTTTCTTCTTCTTCTTCTTCTGCTTTTACGGCCTCATTGGACCACTTCAGTCAATCATTTCTGGTCCTCTTCTTTGGTATTTTCCCCTTCCGAGTGGCCCAGTATCTCTTCATTCGTTCCGATGCTTTTCGTCGTTCCTCATCTGTAAATACCCTTTTCATTGTATGTCGTTTGTCAATTTTTGGTTTAAATCTTATTTCTGTGTCCCTCAACTTCTTTAAATTTGGCGTTTTGTTCTGCAAATCATCCAGGGTTATTTCCAGTTCTTCCATATCCTCTCTTATTTCCTTAAGCCATCCTCCTTGTTGTTTCAACTTCCAGAGTTTCTCAATAATTTTCCTTGATAATCTGGTTTCTGGTGTCCTCAGAATGTGACCACAAAAAGAGATCCTTTTCTTTCGTATAGTATCAGTGATGGGCTCCAGTTCTCTGTATACCACTTCATTTGGAACTATCCGCCATTGCCCAGCTTTTTGATATTTCTTATTTATGCATGTTCTAGCAATTCTTCTCTCTACTTTTAAAATTTTGTCAATTCTGTTTTTCTGGGTGACTTTAAAAAGAGTTTCACTTCCGTATGTAACCTCTGGTTGAACCACCGTCTTGTAATGTTTTAATTTTGTTTTAATCGATAGACATTTTTTATTGTACGTAGACCACGTTAGTTTTTGAGCTTTTATCATTTTATTAGTTCTTGCTCGCCATGCAGGTTTCTCGTCCAATTTATGTGTTATAATTTCACCCAGGTATTTAAATTGTTTCACTATTTTAATTTCCCTATTATTCACTGTGATGTGATCTATTACAAGTGGATCCGTTACCATTATTTCAGTCTTTTCAAATGATATTTGGAGTCCTAATTTTTGTGCTATATTTTGTAAGCTTGTTATTTGTTTCGTGGCTTCCTGAATATTATTAGCTAGTAATGCTAGGTCATCAGCAAATCCCAAGCAATTTAGGTTTATTTTATCTTTCTTAGTCCCAATTTTAATATTCATAGGATTTTCCTTGTACCATTCTCTCATTACATATTCAAGAGCACAATTGAATAGCAATGGTGATAAACAATCTCCCTGTCTCAACCCTGTTTTAATCGTAAATGGTTCAGATATTTCTCCTCTAAATTTTACTTTGGATTTGGTGTTTGTTAAGGTTAACTGTATCATTTTTATTAATTTAGGATGAAGTCCAAAATTCCTTAATATTTTCATCATTGAAGATCTATGGATGCAATCATACGCCTTTTTGAAATCTACAAAGGTTATGACTAGTTGTTTTTGCCTTCTTTTGTAGACATCCATAACTAACTTTAGGGTGATTATCTGTTCTGGGCAGCTTCTCCAGGATCTAAATCCTCCTTGATATTCTCCCAGTTCCAGTTCTAGTTGATCTTTACAGCGGTTGTATAGTATTCTTGACATGATCTTATACGTGCAGTCCAAAAGGGAAATTCCTCTATAGTTGTCTGGATTTGATTTTTCTCCTTTCTTATGTAATGGATGTATTATAGCAGTAGTCCAATTTTCTGGTAATTTCTCTTCATTCCAGATTTTTACTATGCATTTGTGTAATGCTATCTTTACTGGTTCTGCTGCATATTTCCAAAGTTCAGCAAACGTTTGATCTTCTCCACTTGCTTTGTAGTTTTTGAGTTCTTTCAAAGCTCTGTAGACCTCATTAATTGTAGGTGGATTTATATTTTCTGCTGGTGTTTTAATTGGGGTTTCTGTGTTTATCTGAAGAAGTTCTGGGGGATCTTCACAATTTAGTAACTTGTTAAATGTTTCTGCTAGAATTTCTGTATTTTTACTATTGCTATGGGCTAGGCTATTATCTTTATCTTTTAACATTAATGTTGGAGGATCATATCTTTGTAATTGTCTGCCAAATATTTTGTAATAGTCTCTTGAGTTTGTTTTTTCACTATTTGTTTCTATCATTAGAAGTATATCTTTTTGGTACTGACGTTTAACTCTCCTTATTATTTTTTGTGTTGTCTTCCTTTGTTTTGTGAGTTCCAAATATGATTTTTCTGTTTATTCATTTTGATGCCTTAACCAGGCTTGGTGTCGATCCAACACTGCTTCATCACATTCATCGTTCCACCACTGGTGTTTTTTCCTTGGATTTATAGGGGCAACTTGTTCAGCTATTTGTATCAATTTGGGAATTATTTCTTCCAGATCATCTGTTATTTTTATATCCCTGGTTTGTGCTTCATAATCCTCATTTTGTATCAGTTTATGAGGGTCATAGGTTCTCTTCTTCTTCTGGTGGGATTTTTTCTTTGCTAATGGGGTTAATTTAATTTTAATTTTTATCATGTAATGATCTGATCCGGTATCTGTCCCTCTCAGTACTTTCACATTGTAAATTTCCTTGTGGTAATTCTTATCCATGCAGACATGGTCCAGTTGCCATTCTCCTTTTTTCCAGTCTGGATGTTTCCAAGTTTTAAGTTTACTTGGTCTTCTCTTAAAATACGTCGACTTTGAGATCATGTCATGGTTTCTGCAAAATTCCACTAGTCTTATGCCATTTTTGTTTGTTCTTCTTTGTGCTGTCCATTTCCCTATTATGTCTCTATATCTCTTTTCCCTTCCTAACTGGGCATTGAAGTCTCCAATTAAAATTTTGATGTGATTTTTATTAATGTTATTCGTCGTTTGATCTAAGAGCTCCCAAAATTTTTCTACCTCTTCTCTGTGTTCTTTTTTATTATTTTTATCATTTGTCGGGGCATGGGCATTTATTATTGTGTACATTTTATTTGCAGCTTTTAGAGTTAATGTTGAGAGCCTGGGAGATTGTGCTTTAAATTCTATTATGGACTCTATTATTTTCAGACTCACCACGAATCCTGTTCCAAATTGTGGACACTGTTTCATGACTCTTTTTCCTGGTATTCCCTTATAAATCCTATATCCTTGTGATTCTATCGGCTCCTGATCAGTATTTCTCATTTCTTGAAGTCCGGTTATGAGAATCCCCTTGCGATCCATTTCATCCGTCAGAATTTTGAGTTTGCCTGGTTGTATGAGGGAATTTATATTGTGTGTCGCAATGTAGTTTATTTGTCTTGTCTTGAGTTTTGGTCGTCTGTCCGTTTTGGGTATTTTCAGATGCTCCGACTCATCCAAGTTATCTTTCAGGTGACTGCCCACCGTATCCGAGTGCAGTCTTCCTTGGTTATTGCCAAGCGGTGGATTATTCCTTGAAAGATTTCCTTCCATGTTTGACTTTCAAAGGTAGTCAACCTTGTATGGAGCAAGCTCCGAGTTACAACTGCGGTTGTTAGCCGTAGAGGTTGTTTAGTGTTTGGTCCGCGAGAGCTATTTTATTTCGCTCAAGTCCGCCGGTAAACCGGTGAGGACCCCCCTATCCGCCACCTGGGACGCGCCACGTCGGAGTATCACCTCTCCGCCTGCTATGACACCGTAGTAGGTTCGTGGTTTATTTGTTTTATTTATTTATTTTGTATTAAAAACGGGAAACATGAAACCTTGATTCCCTTACATTGATATGATAATTAAATCAAGACCGTACGATACCGACAGGGGTTGACATACGTCAACGGCGACATTAGAAAATGTGTGCCCCGAGCGGGACTCGAACCCGGGATCTCCTCTTTACATGCAGACGCTTTATCTACTTTTTTTTATCTTATATTGTTCCATGTTGTTCGTTAAATTTGTTTGTGGCGGACGTCCTATGACACTCGGTCAGGTTGTACGTTGATCCGTTGACTCAGTTTTTTTTATTACAGAGGGTAGCTAAACCCTCTGACCGAACACGCTGAGCTACCGTGCCGGCTTATATCTGAGACACCGACGGCACAGAGGATAGTGCGACTGCAGGGACTTATCCCTTGCGCGTGGGACCCACATTCCCAACTTAATGTCCACACACTACATTCGTAGTGCCCCTGCACATTACACTCATTAGACGAAGCAGAGTCCCGTAAGAGTTCGGGCAATACGCGTGCATCCGCACAGAAGAAGGTGAGTGGCCGGTTAGCCTTAACTATATGAAGATAGTATCTGCTCTTTCAGAGATCTTCATATACTTAAATTCATAGGTTTTTCACAGAAATTTTCTTAGACTCCATAACCATGCCCAGCAGACGACATGATACTGATCGCGCATCTGGCGAAAAATATAACGTACATCGCGTTCAGAGAGAAGCTATGCAGCCTAGACAAACTGTTTATTCCTCAGCTGGTTTTACACAAATCAAGAGATTATTTAGGGGAGTCCGTAGCAAAAACATATGCATGGAAACTTATTTCCGGAAGCGATATATTCTTGTGGTACAAGCAAAACACTTTCGGATAACGTATTTTTATTCTACCGCTAATCGTGAAGTAGCTTGCATAATTTAATACAGAAATTTATTCGTATGATAATTACCGTGTTCGTCGTACAACTCTTACCAACACTGTAAGCTGTGATTCAAGTGTAATCAAATCATCCTCGCATTGTACAGGTGTCTCATATAGGAGCTTCTTATTTAACCCATGTGAGAAAAGTGTACGAGGGTCACATTTAAAATCCTGCACAATGAGCACGCTTTAATAGAACATTAAAATATCTGTATGGATCAAATATGCCGAGTAGCGGCAAAGAATTAATTTATATATATGTGACTGGTGTAAGAGATAGTATCTCAGATAGTTTTTGTTTCTAAAACAAAAGATAAAAACTTCAATAATTATTATTATTCTGTTCTGTCTGTTTGATTTTGGAGAGGAACTTATTGGCGTAATGCAGCTGACGCTGTACAATTATTTAGTTAATAAAGTAAGTGACCAAAAATATCGATGTTTTATTTATACTAACAGTATTCCGACTATATTTTCCTCTGTCGTGAGCAGATGTATTAATATTTCGCAACAGTCAGCCAAGATAACAGATGTAGTATTATGGCACTTAACTATCATTTGATCAGCGATCTCGTATTGTAATATGTGTCCTTTCAGGCCAGCAACCTATACCTTCTAAATATTGAAGTCTGATGTTTCTTTGTCTGACGACAGTAGAAATTCTAATTTGTGAGACCACAACACAAACATGTAATAAGAATATTTATGTCATTTTAGCAATAAGCCAACATTTAATGTACAACAGTTACGATGGCGCGTCAAGTTGAAATTCATGTTAGTTGTGCGCGAGACTTCAGGCGTTACGGTCGTGTATGTGTTTGGTTGGCGTTGCTGTGCCATGAGTAATTCAGTTTGAGAACGGAAACTGAAACCTTGTCTATTCAAATTATACGTTGTGCTCAGCGCTTCTACATCAAAATCGAGTCCCCGTGAGGAAAGAACCCTAAGGAAATTTACAAAGCTTTGAGAGAGGCGTGTGCGATTAGCATAGCGGATCGTAGCAGAGTTTCAAGTAGGACTGTTCGTTTCTATGAAGGTCGGGTGAGCACTGACGGCAACCCAAGACGTGGAAAGCCATTTTAACTGCGACGGACTGCTACTGTCAGCGTATTGTAAATGACATTTTCAGAGTGTCGACGAAAAACACATGAGGCCAGAATGGATGTTACTTCGGTTAACAAAAGCATAACTGACAAGTAAAACATGAGAAAAACTGCTGACAGTTGGGTTCCGCAATATCTGTGTGAAGTCCAGAAAGCAGGTCGCAAAATAATCAGCGTTACCGGACAGAAGCAGAGCTGTTTCTGAGAGAGATCGTTGCACTTGGAAATCTTTATACGAGACTTTAAGCCATTCTGAAGTCTCACTGTTCACAGTAGAAAAGTTCCGATTCTCCATGCACGAAATATTCCACCGCCAATAATCAGAGGTGAAACTGATAACGATATGACATGAATGGAGTGCCCCGGGGGATGCCTGTAATGTACTGCAGGCTACTTCTGGAAAATTTCTTGCGTCCAAAAATTCTTCGAAGAAGGTCTGAGATGCTAGCAGCTTGTGTTTTGATTTTGCAAGAGCGCCCTGTCAGTGAGAGAAAGGCTTGACAAATATGGTTGAACTTCCCAACCCGCCATACAGTCCTGAAATGAGCAAAACAGACTGATTTTCTTCCCAATTGAAAGGAATAACCCCATGGAAAACATTCAGATACAAATGACGAAGCTTAAAGTGAGGTAACTTGAGTAATCGGACAGCTCAAGAATGAAGGTGTCCTATCCGGAATACAGAAGCTGCCAAAACGTAGTAAAGTTGGCATAAGCAGCAATGGATATTACACAGAAGGTTTGCAAAGATATTTTCTAAAATAAGCTATTTTCTTCAGTTCTGTCTGTCAGTGTGCAGAACTTTTGAAATGGCCCTCGCAAATGAGTCAAATGGGGAGACTGCCCCAGCGAGACATGAGTACACACTCGCCTTTATAATGACGTAAAATGCGAATGAGGCGCTGCACGCAATCATGTTCCTGTCAGGGATAAGTAATTAATAGCGCCTTTCGAACTTTGAAGTAAACTTATCTAACCACTCAATGAACGCTTTTGTCGACTGTTGTAGAAGGAAGCTGTTGTCATTCAGGTACAGGAGTGACTGACGGAATGGCAACAACATCTTCCGCATTCCAAAAGTCTGTGAGCTGAAGGCGGTGAGTGCTAAATGGCTTAGAGCGTTGTAAATAACACAGAGATTAGTCTCAGTACAGTAACTATTACGCATATGATTGTCTTCGACGCTTAGCAATCCTACTGGCACTATTGAGCGATACTAACAGCGTCACTTTTGATTTAAATTTCTCACTACTTTATTTTTATTTATTTACTTCTTTTTTACACCGAAATGCAAATTGCTACTTCTCTAAACACGTACCCACATTTTTTATGCGAAAATTATACGATATTCATAATCAGCCGTTACTGCTTCAGTCAATAAACGAAGACAATTCCCAAGACAGTTACACGACTTCGTTACACATAGTGTATTCGGGCATGATGTCACTTTCGAGGACGTTGGGGCCCCACTGTTACAGTCTGACCGAGTTACGGAAGTTTTCTGATCAAACAAAGGGAGTAGGTATTCATCACATTCCTACAGAATTTCTAATATCTCTGATCAAATCATTATTCGAGTCAGTTTCTAGAATGTTTGAATCCGGAGACATGCCACAGGAATTTCCAAAGAAATTCGTTCACGAAGATCTGTAGACAGAAAAGGCAGATAAATATGAGACCTATGATCCAGTGAGCTCATGCATTTGCATTTCTCACTAAAAATGTAATTAAGAACGGAGATTAGATTAGATTAGATTAATTATTCATTGCACAGAACCACAAAAGATGGGATCCTCCTGGGTGTGGAACATGTCAGATAAACAGATTACAAAAATGTAATTAGAAAAACTGGACTTCCATTAATTTTATTGATCCTCAGTCAATAAACAGTAAAATTATGTACATGCATTAAGATTAAACTTCTAATATTTACAGGTTTAATGCCTACATTTGCTTTCATTAAATCCATCATTCACACAGTAACTAATTAATTGGCTATTACAACCAAGCATAGTCAAAAATTAAAGCAAATTATTCATTTCAATGGTCCACAGTTAAGAACAATCAAGTTATGTACAATATTTAAAATTAAACTTCCACTATCTACAGACCTAAAACTCCAATCTGCTTTCCATACATGCATCATTTACACAGTAGGTAGTTACTTGGCTGTTACAACCAAGTATTGTCAATAATTGAAGTATAATTAATTTTCATTAAAATGGTCTACTGCAAATGTTATCAAATTCATGGATGCAATAGAAGGAGTTGGCCACCAAAAATTATTTTAAATTATGTTTGAACTGTGCCTTGTCTGAAACTAAACGCTTAATGGTTGCTGGTAACTTACTGAAAATATGCATTGTTGAATACTGGACTCCTTTCTGAGCAAGAGTAAGTGATTATAAATATTCATGTATATTGTTTTTATTCGTAGTATTGATACTGTGGACTAAGCAGTTAGTTGGAAAAACAGATGTATTATTTACAACAAACTTCATTAAGGAACAAATATACTGAGAAGCTATGGTTAGTATGCCCAATTCTTTGAATAGGTTTCGACATGATGTTCTTGGATTTACGCTACACATTACCCTTGCTATACGCTTCAGTAATCCAAAAGTTTTTTCTCCGTTTGTGGAGTTACCCAAAAATATGATACTATGTGATATAATGGATTGAAACTAAGCAAAATACGCCAGTTTTTTAAAATTTATATCTCCTATGTCTGACATCATTTGCATTGCAAACACAGACTTGTTTATGCGTTTTGGCAGTTCGTTAGTATGTCGCTCCCAACTACATTTATTATCAATTGTAATCCCAAGAATTTTACACTCTCAACTTCTCCTATTTCCATATCATCATATTTTATACACACACTAGAAGGAAATCTCTTGGAAGTTCTGAACTGCATATAGCGGATCTTTTCAATGTTTAGTGACAGTGAATTGGCTATGAACCGCTTTTTAATGTCAGTAAAAATTTGATTAGCTGATCTTTCTAAATTTATATTTGATTTATTGCAATGTTTGTATCATCTGCAAATAAGACAAACTTGGCATCTGGTAATGTAACAGATGACAGGTCACTAATATACACAAGAAAAAGTAGTGGACCTAGTATGGAATCTTGGAGAACACCACATGTAATTTCTTCCCAGTCAGATGATGTCTGATTGCCTACTGCTGAAGTGTTACGTAATGAACCCTTTGTTTTCTATTAGTAAGATATGACTTAAACCACTTTGCAGCACTACCAGTGATGCCACAATATTTTAATTTACTTAAAAGGATGCTGTGATTCACACAGTCAAAAGCTGACTATAATTTGTTGTCTAATGAATTAAGGATATTTTCACCGTAACTGTAAATAGCCTTCTCAATATCAGATATGAATTTGGTCTCTTAAATGACCGAATTAGGCTTATGGAAGGCATAGCCATATCTAAATTCATGCATTATAGAGGGAGCAAGGCTGTCATAGGATTGGTCAACATTGAAAAAGCTTTTGACAATGTAAACGATGCAAGGTGTTCGAAATGCTCAGAAAAAAGAAGCATAAGCTATAGAGAAACACATCTAATAGACTAATAGACAATAAAAATGCAAAAAACCAGATAACAATAAGAATGAGAAGTGCTTGGATTAAAAGGTCGTAAAACTCAGATATGTCTTTCTCCTCTGCTGTTTGATAAAAGAAATAATAGAATGATTAAAAGTGCACTTATAATTCATGGTGAAAGAATATTAATGATTAGATTGGCTTGTGACATTAGTATCATCTCTAAAAGTGAAGATTGGGCACAGAATGAGGGGTGAATGGACTGATATCAAATGAAGAGTGTCTCTGCAGCTTCTACGATGAAAATAATACGTGGTAAACAATGACGAGAATAACAGACTGAATGAGAGATGACAGGAGATGTTGTAGGGCACTGGGAACTTTTTTTTTTGTGGTCAACAGTCTTATGCATTGTTTGATGTAGCCCGCCATCGCCATAAATTCCTCTACTGTACCCACCTCTTCATCTCAGAGTAGCACATGCTACCTACGTCCTGAATTATTTGCTCCATGTATTCCAGTCTCTGTCTTATTTTACTGTTTTTGCCTTCTGCAGCTCCCTCTAGTACAATTGAAGTCATTCTATCACGTCTTCACAGATGTTCTATCAACCTGGCCCTCCTCCATATCAGTGTTTTTCAGATATTACTTTCCTCTCCGATTCTATGCAGAACCTCCTTATTCCTTACCTTATCATTGCACCAAATTTTCAACAATCGTCTGTAACACCACATCTCAAATGCTTCGATTCTCTTCTGTTCCGGTTTTCCCACAGTTCATGTTTCACTACCATACAACGCTGTATGCTAGACGTACATTCTCAGATATTTCTTCTGCAAATATAGGCCTATTTTTGATACTAGTAGACTTCTCTTGGCCAGGAATGCCCTTTTTGCCATTGCTACTCCGCTTTTGATGTCCCTGTTGTTCCTTCAGTCATAGGTTATTATACTATGTAGCTGAATTCCTTAATTCATCTACTTCGTGACCATCAGTCCCGACGCAAAGTTTCTCACTGTTCTCATTTCTACTACTTCTCATTACCTTCGCCTTTCTTCGATTTACTCCCAATACATACCCTGTATTCATTGGACTCTTAATTCCGTTCAGCGGGACGTGTAATTCTTCTTCACTTTCACTCAAGATAGCAATGTCATCAGCGAAAAGTATCATTGATAGTCTTCCACCTTCAATTTTAATTCCACTCTTGCACCTTTCTTTTATTTGAATCATTGCTTCCTCAATATACAGATTGAACAGTAATAGCGAAAGGCTACGTCATTGTCCTACAGCCTTTTTAATACGAACACTTCGTTCTTCGTCGTCCACTCTCTTTATTCCCTCTTGGCTGTTGTACATATTGAATTCGACCCGTCTCTCCCCATAGCTTACGCCTATTTTTCTCAGAATTTCGAACATCTAGCACCATTTTACATTGTCTAATGTTTTTTTCTGGATCGACACATCCTATTATTGTGTCTTGATTTTCCTTTAGCCTTGCTCCAATTATAACCGCAACGTCAAAATTGCCTTTCTCGTGCGTTTACCTTTCCTAAAGCCAAAGTGATCGTCATCTAGCGCATCCTCAATTTTCTTTTCCATCCTCCTGTATATTATTCTTGTAAGCAACTTGGATGCATGAGCTGTTAAGCTGATTGTGCGATAATTCTCGCACTTGTCAGTTCTTTCAGTATTTGGAATTGTGTGGATGATATTTTTCCGAAAGTCAGATGGTACGTCGCCAGACTCATAAATTCTGCACACCTATGTGAATAGTCGTTCTGTTGCCACTTCCCGAAAGATTTTAGAAATTCTGATGGAATGTTGCCTTATTCGATCTTAAGTCCACCAAAACTCTTTTAAATTCTGATTCTAATACCGGATCCCTATGTGTTCTAAATCGAATCCTGTTTCTTCTTCTATCACATCAGACAGATCTTCCCCCTCATAGAGGCTATCAATGTATTCTTTCCACCTATCCGCTCTCTCATCTGAATTTAAGAGTGCAGTTCTTAATGCTCCCACTCTGGCTTTTAATGCCACTGAAGGTTGTTTTGACTTCCCTGTATGCTGAGCCTTTCTTGATGACAATAATTTTTTTTCTATTTCTTCACATTTTTCATGCACCCATTTCGTCTTAGCCTCCCTGCACTTCCTGTTCATTTCGTTTTTCAGCGACTTGTATTTATATATTCCTGATTTTCTCGGAACATTTTAGTACTTCCTTCTTTCATCAATCAGCTGTAGAATTTCTTCTGTTCCCTATGGCTTCTTCGTAGTTACCTTCTTTGTACCTATGTTTTCTTTTCAAGCTTCTACGATGGCCCTTTTTAGAGATACCCACTCAAGTGTACTGCATACTGAGCTATCTCTTATTGCTGTATTTGTAGCCTTAGAGAACTTCAATCGTACCATGTCATTCCTTAGTACTTCCGTAACCCACTTCTTTGTGTTCTAATTCTTCCTGACTAATGTCTTAAATTTCAGCCTACTTTTCGTCACACTGTATTGTGATTTGAGTCTGTATCTGCTTCTGAGTGTGCCTTAGAATCCAGTATCTGATTTCGCAATCTCGGTCTGACCATGATGTAATGAAGCTGAAATTATATCGTATCACCCGGCCTTTTTTAAGTATACCTCCTCCTCTTCTGATTCTTGAACATTGTTCACATGGTTCAAACGGCTCTGAGCACTATGCGACTTAACTTCCGAGGTCATCAGTCACCTAGAACTTAGAACTAATTAAACCTAACTAACCTAAGGACATCACACACACATCCATGCCCGATGCAGGATTCGAACCTGCATCCGTAGCGGTCGCTCGGCTCCAGACTGTAGCGCCTAGAACCGCACGGCCACTCCGGCCGGCCTTGAACATAGTATTCCATATTACAAACTGATATTTATTACAGAACTCAGTCTTTCTACTCTCTCATTTCTTATCCTAAGCCCATATTCTTCTGTAACCGTTTCTTCTCCTCCTTCCCCTTCAACTGCAGTCCAATCCCCCATGACTATTAGAATTTCATCTCCCTTTACGTACTGTATTACCCTTTATATATCCCCATATATTTTCTCTAGCTCTTCGCCTTCAACTTGTGACGTCGGCATGTGTACCTGATATATCGTTGTCGATTCTGATAAGAACAACCCTATCACTGAAATGTTCACAGTAACGCACTTTCTGACCTACCTTCCTATTTATAAGGAATCTTCCCTCCTTAAACCATTTGCCGTTGCTGTTGATATTACTATACACTCATCTGACTAGAAATCTTGTCTTCTTTTCTTTTCATTTCACTGACTTCTCCTATATCTAGATTGAGCTTTTGCATTTCCATTTTCAGATTTTCTAGTTTCCCTACCACGTTCAATATTCTGACATTCTATGCCCGGAATTGTAGAACGTTATCCTTTCCTTGATTATTAAGTCTTATTCTCAAGTTCTCAGCCCCCCTCCCCCTTTGGCAGTCCCTTTCCGGAGGTCCAAAAGGGGGACTATTCCGGAATCTTTTGCCAATGGAGAGATCATCATGACACTTTTTCTTCAATTACAGGCCACATATCCTGTGGATACACGTTATGTGTCTTTAATGCAGTGCTTTCCATTTCCTTCTGCATCCTCATGTCACTAATCATTGCTGATTATTCCGCCTTTGAGGGCGGATTTCCAAACCAAGGAGAAGGTAGTGCCCTGAACCTCTGTTCGCTCCTCCAGCCTCTTCGTCAAGGCCGTTGGCGGAATGAGGGTGGCTTCTTATTCTGGAAGTCTATGGCTGTCAATGCTAATCATTAATCAAAACTCATGCAGTAGAAGGATTCGAATCCATGACGATTTGATTACTAATCAGTGACGCTACCATTAGAACACGTGTGTTACATCCCGGAACTCCAGTGTCTTGGGCAACAAAAGTTTTAGGGGAAGACAGGTAGTGTACTACATACAGCAAATAGGTGAAGACGGTGTGTGAGCTACTCTAAGATATTACCGGCTCACGAGGGGAAATTGTGACATGTCCCACTAAACCAGTCGGGGGTTTGGTAACCATAATAATAATAGTAATGACATAGTTCCGTGTTGTCGCAGTAACATTTCAGTGAGATCAGAGTATAATACTCACTCTAAAATGAATCACTGTGAAGTGTGCGTCTTCAAGTACACTGTAGATCTATAAATATGCTCCACACTTAAGCTCTTTAACTGTATTAACAAGTGTAATTAGATGTGACCTGATAAATACGTTTTATGTGCCTATCGTGATTTGGGCATGGTTCTGTCAAACAACTGTAACTAAGAAACAAATAGATTTGTTTTTTATCAGTACATACTACCGATAGCACCTGCTTGTAATATTTTGAGATGATGTAACATAAAGATTCGGAAATTCAATCTCAAGTACACTTAAATTAATTGTAATACTGGAAAGACTATTTTTTGCTGTCTGGTTACCAGTGGGAAAGAACCTTATAAATCTATTCTGATGTCTCATCTAGTTATTGTAGATAAAGATTTTGAAAGTTTTTAAACTGGGAGAATGCCCAGAAGTATGATATCTCTGTATTCAAAACAGTTCGCCGATATGTACTTCCAAAACTGTATTTGGTGTCTATTAGTGGAATGTGGATGAAAGATTTTTTTTCAAGTATCTGAAAATTAATGAGAAATAATTTTAATTTCAGATTTCACTGCTACAACTACGTCTACATGTACATAAATACTCCCCAAACCAATGTAAGGTGCATAGTGGAGGCTATTTTGTAGTACAACTAGTCATTTACTTTCCTGATCCACCTGCTAACAGAGCGAGGGAAAATCAACTGTCTGTATGCCTCCGTTGGAGTCGTAATTTCTGCAGTCGGTTTCAAATGTTTTTATCAATTTTTTTCAATAGTGTTTCTCGAAAAGAACCATTCCCATTTGTGTTTTTGAAAGAACTCCGTACCACTATCGTTTTGATTGAACCTACCGGTAACAAATCCACGTGCTCGTCTCTCATATATTCCTTTAATCCATCCACGTGGGGATCCCAAATACTCTAGCAGTTATCAAGAATTGGTCCTCGTAGTATTCTCTACGCGTCTCCTTCATATACCGAAGCAAACCATTCATAGAATTTACCTGAGAGTCTGTTATCTAAGCAACAAATAAAATCAACCACTATGATCTGACGGAGGGTGGTAAGTATAATAAATACATAATTTTTCTTCTCGCAACTTATTCTTCCTCGAATGAGGCGAATCTGTTACGCAATGCGGAATTAACGATGTATGATCAGAATGTATTAAATATCAAAAGACGTTGTGGTGAATAAGTCACAGCACAGGCTCAAAGGATGAGATCCTTTCGTCACGTTACGTTATAATAGTCAGGTATTGGCTTTCGTTTATACTTGACCCACATGTGTTTGTCCTGTGTTTCTTTGAAAGCACGCTAAAGCACACTATTGTGTCAAAAATTCTTCTTTAAAGTAAATGAAACTCTAAATATCGTAATTTCTCATCTTGTGAGGAACAGACTTGTAAATATGAATTTTATGAAGTTGATATCGCTTGACCACGGTAATATCTAAGGAGTCTGTTTGTTGACATCAAGGACACTCTGGTCTCGTCACAGTTAGTAGATATGTTTTTAAGTGGATGATATCATATGACTTATGATACCCAACGTCATTCATATTTTCTCTGTTTGGTGAGAAAAGAGAAAGGCATAAGGTGGCAATTTTGATAATACAAAACTGCTCAAATAATTGTTCCATAAAAACACGGGAGAACTGCCGTAAGTCAGTAACATCTCGCCACAATATTTCGGCACAAAGTCTATTAGCCATCTTCAGGTGAGTACAGCAGGAGAAGTACTGGCGAATAAGCTTTTTTTTTTCTTTATTGTATTTCAATTCCCCATCGGGGCGGGCTGGCGGCAGCATATGCGCTGCTCTTCAGCTGAAAGACATATAACAAACAGTAGAAGACATTTAAAAATAACAAAGGAGAGAATATGGTGAACATATATATAAAAAAGGGGGAACATCATGGAAGGCAATAGACAAAAAACGGGGTGTCTGTAAAATGGAGATGAAAAACTGTTTAAAAGTAGCACACACAAAAAACCACACACTGCGACAATTAAAAGAACACAAGGCACAGTATGACTGGAGCATAAAAGGTATCGATGGATGGCGTAGCACATAACAAATACTGACGCCGAACCTCAAGGCAGTACACAATTTAAATCACACCTCTTGACGCACAGGAGAAACAGCACTAAAAACACAACACTGATGTGGCACACTGACGATGATCAAAACAGAGGATATGCCAAGCGCAAGGAGATGAGGGAGACCGGAAGAAGGGAGGGAGGGGAAGAGATGGGGGAGAACAGCGGGGGGTGCACGGAGGAGGGCCAGGAAGGGAGGGATGTGGGAAGGAAAGAAGCAAGTATGGGGTGCAGGGTCTCAGGGGAGGGGGGGAAAGGAGGAAAATCCACTCTGGAAGAAGGAGGGGGCCCTGGGGAGGGGGGGGGGGGAACAAGGCCAGGTTATAGTTGGAAGGAAGGGTAGATGTCACAGCGAAGTTCGTCATCCGGGAGGGGGAGGCGTTGGAAATTGCCCTGATGAAAGAGATGGAGAGTGTGGAGGTGGAGAGAGGGAGGGATACAGCGATAGATGCGCGGCAATGGGCGGGGGGTGGAGAGGAAGGAGGAAATCAGAGGGTGGGGGGGATCAAGCCTGCGGACAATGTAAAGGATGCGGAGATGTTGGAGGAACAGGAAGAGGTGGGGGAAGAGGATCAGTTCATACAGGAGCCATGTGGGGGAAGGAAGGCAGCGAATACGCGCTGAGCGCTGCTATTTAAAGCCAAAGGGGGCTGCATTGCGCATGCGCTGTGCATGTACTGTTTAGCGTGCGCATTCACAACTACGTGCGCTGCACCTGGCGCCCTCCGCAGTGAAAACTTGGCATTTCGATATCAGATCGATCTTCATCTTTATACTGATAACTACGTTGACTACGAAGTTTCTCTACAATGGGATTCCAAGCAGAATTTAACTGGTAACCGCTATCTCGATTGATAAGAGTCTCGCTGTCTGACAATTTTATTTCTATGGATTCATTTATAATTGAACTCTAGAAATTTGATGTTTGAGCCACAATTTTTGTATCATTGTAATGCATAGAATTGCCAGTAGAAATGCAATGTTCAGCGATTGCGGACTTGGTGGGTTGGAGAAGGCGAGTAAGCCGCTGGTGTTCCACAATACGTTTCTACACCATTCTTGTTGTCTGTCCTATAGATGACTTGCCGCAATCACACAGAATCTTGTAGACACCTGATTTACGTAGGCCCAGGTCATCCTTAAAGGATCCCACCAGTGATAATATTTTAGGAGGAGGGCGAAAGATGACTCTGACTTGGTGCTTCCTCAATATTCTAGCTACCTGTGACGAGATGTTCCCAATAAAAGGTAGATAAGCCGTTGACCTGAAGACCTCTTCTTCTTCCTTGTTGCGTCGTTTGTAGGACTGCATAGCTCTGTTCACTTGCTGAGTTGAAAAGCCATTCATCAGGAATACTTTTTGCAGGTGTTTCGGTTCCGCTTGAAGACTGTCGACGTCAGAAATAGTATGGGCACGGTGGATTAAAGTTTTAAGGGCACCCATTGTTTGTGCCGGATGGTGGCAACTGGTAAGCAGATACAAATCTGTATGGGTCGGTTTCCTATCCACCGAATGACCAAGTGTGCCATCATTCTTGCGCACTACCAGAACATCTAAAAATGGCAAACAACCATCTTTTTCAGTTTCCATAGTGAACTTAATATTTTCATGTATGGAATTGATATGATGTAAAAATTCCTGGAGACGGTCCACGCCATGTGGCCACACTATAAAGGTGTCATCCACGTAACGCCAAAACACTGTCGGTTTAAAAGTGGCAGAGTTGAGAGCTCTCTCTTCAAAATCTTCCATAAAAAGATTTGCTACCAGGGAAGACAAAGGACTCCCATGGCGACACCGTCAGATAGTTCATAAATTCATTGTTGAATGTAAAATATGTAGAAGAGAGAGTATGCTCGAATAACGTAATATCTGGATCAAAAATATTACCGATCAGGTGTAATGAATCTACAAGAGGCACCATGGTATAGAGAGAAACCACGTCCAGGCTGACCAGCAAGTCGTTACTTTGCAGCTGTAAAGACTCAATACGGCTGATAAAATTGTTATAACCAGAAATAACACAATAACCTCTTCAGTCTGGTTTATTAAATCACAAATCACTTTTTAGCAATTATGTTAGCCAAGCGTCTACCCAGGCTCACACTCAGATGTAATGCATAATTGAAGTTTGGTTATACCAATGTCCAAATGTACATGGTGGGGTGCACCTCCCGTAATTATTCCCAAGTCCAGTGAAGTTCAGTCTCTCCAACTGAAGTCGCAAGATTTCCGCCGAGCAGCTAGGTAACCTCGAGTGGTGCGGCGAGTCATCCACAAGCAGCTGGAACACGGCGTACTTCACTTCCCGATGAGAACTGTCTTTTGCGGTGGCGGCCGGGTTTATATAAGGCTTGCTAGTTAATGGAGCCGTCGGCTGGTGTCACTGTTTTCTAGGGAAAACCAATCGCAATGTTTCCTGGCGTAGCCAATTGCTGGGTGCTGACAAACGCGCGAGCGCGAAGACGGCCAGCGATGGTAGCCGCGAGCCGCCCGGAGAAGTGCGGCCAGCGATGTATTTCTAGGCCACGCAAGGGGGCGAGCGTGTGAAGACGGCCAGCGATGGAAGCAGCAGGCCGCCCATAGAAGTGCGGCCAGCGATGTATTTGGGGCCGCGTACTGGAGCGCGTTGTTCGGTGTTTGTTAGAAGTGGTGTATACCACACCCCTTCCCCCGTGGGGAAGCGTGGAAACATTGGCTGCGAATGAACGCCACGTCCATGGCGTCCTCCTCCTCCGAAACCTCGGCGTCGGCGGTGAGACTGGGCACAGGAGCATATGGGCGAAAACGCCCCGGCCGGGGGCGAAGGTTATAGCGTGCAGACCGCGGCAGCAGAGGAGGCAGTGCAGGAGGAACCAGTGGCATGTCTTCATCGGCATCCGGAGTGACCTGGGGCTGGCGATCGGGATAGACCTCGGAGTCCCCGGCTGGCTGTGGCTGGGTCTGGTCCACGTCCGGGGAAAGAAGCTCTGGCTGGGAGGCGTCGTCCGTGAGCCGACAGGGGGCCAACTGCGAGGACCACCCGGACGTGTCCTCCCCTGGTTGGCGTGGGGAATCAGGGGAAGCAGGGGACGGGAGGAGAATATGCCGAGGGGGGGGGAGGAGAAAAACGATTGTGAAGGCAGGCGAGGACGGAGCTGATTGGCATGTCGAAGAACCTACCGGTCGGGAAGTTGAACCCGCAAGACTTTCCTGCCCCTGCCCTGGATGATGGTGGCTGGAATCCAGGCTGGTTGTCGGCCGTATCCCTTCGCCCACACCAGAGTACCCGGGCGGAAACGAGAAGCAGACAGCGACGGAGCCAACCGAGGTGTCGGCAGAAGCAGATTCAAGAGGGTCCGGGGCTGACGTCCGTGAAGAAGTTCCGCCGGGCTTTTATCTCCGATGGGCGTGGACCTGTAACTGCTCAAGAAAAAAGTAAGAGATGCGTCGGGGGAGCGATCCTGGAGGTATTGCTTCATCTGCGTTTTGATGGTGCGGACCATCCTCTCCGCCTCGCCATTAGATTGAGGATGGAAGGGGGGTGTCGGAATGTGGCGAATGCCATGCCGGGCACAGAAAACCCGAAAATCCTCACTGCGGAACTGCGGACCGTTATCCGAGACGAGAACCTCCAACAGACCTTCAATGGCAAATATTTTTTCTAAGGCTGCAATAGTGGTGGAGGTGGAAACGGAGTTGCAGCGGACAATATATGGAAACCTGGAATATGCGTCGACGACAATAAAAAACATGGCATTAAACACCGGCCCAGCGAAATCAACGCGCACCCGTTCCCAAGGGCGAGCACATGGTGGCCAAGAGGCAAAGGAATGTCGTGGAGCTGCCTGCTGGCGTAGGCAGGAGGGACACGTCTGCGTGAGGCGTTCAATCTCCTGAGTCATAGCGGGCCTGTATGCGAACCGGCGAGCCAAAAGCTTCGTCCGGGATATCCCCCAATGACCTTGGTGAAACAGGTGCAGAACGTGCTGACGTAAAGACTGCGGAATGACGACCCGTGGAGGTCCGTCGTCCGAAAGAAGTAGGACCCCGTCAACCAACTGAAGCTGATGGCGGACAGTAAAGAACTGACGAAACGCCGCAGACGCCGTGGGAGGCGGTCGTTCGGGCCATCCATTACGCACGTGACGACAGACTTGTCGGAGCACCTCGTCATTACTGGTTGCGTCCGCTACGCGAGAGCTGGTAATGGGAAACGCCTCTACTGCGGCCTGTGCTTCTTAGTCTACGTGAAAACACAGAATTTCCTCTTTGTCGAAATCCAAATCCGGTCCCCATGGAAGGCGGGAGAGGGCATCAACGTTGGCATGCTCGGTTGTGTTGCGAAAGTGGATTTCATACTGGTATCGTGCGAAAAACAAAGCCCAGCGCTGAAGACGGTGAGCAGTCCGGTCAGGGATCTTTGCTGCAGGATTGAATAATGATATGAGGGGTTTATGATCCGTAATGAGGTGAAACTTTGTACCATACACAAAAACATGGAACTTCTTTAAGGCGAAGATGATGGCTAGTGCCTCTTTTTCAATTTGGGAATACCGGCGTTGCGTATCGGTTAATGTTTTCGATGCATAGGCCACAGGGTGCTTCGACCCATCTGCCTCCCTGTGAGCCAGGACCGCCCCGATGCCTGTATCCGAGGCATCCGTTGCAATGACGATTTGCTTAGTAGGGTCAAAACGTGCGAGGCACGGGGCCTGCAGTAATTGGGATTTCAACCTGTGGAAGGCGCGGTCGCATGCCGGCGTCCACTCGAAAGGAACCCCTTTTTTGCATAACTGAGAGAAGGGGGCAGTTGCCGTCGCAGCCGCGGGTAAGAATTTTCGGTAATATGAAATCTTCCCCAGAAAGGAACGAACTTGTATCAGCGTTGTAGGTCGTGGCAGCTTGATGATGGCTTCTATATGTTTCTCTAACGGACGAACACCCGAACAGGAAATGACGTGGCCCAGGTACTCAATTTCAGGTTGGAAAAAACAACATTTTTCTTTCCTACATTTTAGGCCAGCCTCCCGTAAGACATGGAATAAAGATTTCAGGTTGTGAAGGTGTTCCTCCGTCGTACGACCCGTCACCACGATGTCGTCCAAATAGTTAATGCATCCATCCACTTTAAGGACTAATCGTTCCAAAAACCGCTGGAAAATAGCAGGGGCACTATCTATCACAAACATAAGGCGTTTCAGACGATATAACCCGTGAGGTGTGTTGAGGTTCAGGAACTGCTGAGATGCGGCATCAAGTGGGAGTTGTAGGTATGCTTCAGCGAGGTCTATTTTCGAGAAGAATTTTCCACCCTTCAATTTGGACAGCAACTCCTCCGGCTCAGGAATAGGATATGTCTCGATCTCTGATTGGGCGTTAATTGCTACTTTAAAGTAGCCGCAGAGACGGAGCTGCCCTGACGGTTTCCGAACAACGACGAGGGGAGTAGCCCACTGACTAGAAGGAATAGGCTCAAGAACGCCACTTGCCGTGAGGCGGTCCAACTCCTGCTTCACTTGATCTCTGAGAGCTAAAGGAACGGCACGGGCGCGAAGATACCGAGGCCGCGCATTCCGTTTCAGTGTGACGTGTGCCTCAAAATTCTTTCCGGAACCGAGGCCGAGGGTGAACAGGTCTGCATAATCCTGGCAAAGCCTGTCCAGATCCGAGTACGGAACCTCGTCCGATTCCAAATTCACAGAATCGTCGATTGAAAAACCAAATTTCCGAAATGCGTCCAGCCCAAATAAATTCTCAGAGGAATCCCTGGTAACGACTAAGAAAAAAATGGTTCAAATGGCTCTGAGCACTATGGGACTCAACTGCTGAGGTCATTAGTCCCCTAGAACTTAGAACTAGTTAAACCTAACTAACCTAAGGACATCACAAACATCCATGCCCGAAGCAGGATTCGAACCTGCGACCGTAGCGGTCTTGCGGTTCCAGACTGCAGCGCCTTTAACCGCACGGCCACTTCGGCCGGCAACGACTAAGAAGGTGACCTGGCGGGTGACATTCTGGTATGTCGTCGGCAAGTCGACTTGACCGCAGACTGGAATGGAATGTTTACCATACGCCATGAGGCGCCGCTGCGTGCCGTGCAAGGGAGGAGCGCCAAGTCTCAAATATGTGGCGTAATTTAGAATGCTCACGGCTGCGCCAGTGTCGACCTGCAATTGAATCGGTTTTCCCGCAATCAGGACTTCAATAAAAAGCCTATTGGTGGTCACCTGATGATCAATAGCAGCGATCAGATTAATATCCAACGGTAGATCCGAAGGTTGCTGCGGCCGGCGGGACTTTCGACACACAGAAGCTAAATGGCCCTCAGAAGAACATTTGTAGCAAAAGGCCCATCGATCAGGACAGTCAACTCGTTAATGTTTTTTAAAACAATCAGGACACGATGGCAAACGTTTTGGCACCCACGACCGGTTTGAGCGTTTGGAGCGAGGTGGCGGACGGTTCTGCTGAGTGGACCGGCGGCCTGCCCGCACTATCGCTATTTCGGAATCATCACTTGGGTGGGCCTTAGCCGCCGGCTCTGATGTTTTTACATTGACTGCTGCAATGTCGACCCATGATTCTAGTTTCTTGCCTGCTGCACGGGTCACCTCGAAGCTTTGTGCCAAGTCCAAGACATTATCCAATGAGGGGTCGACGAGCTGAAGGGCCTCATGTTGGAACTCCCTGTCTGGCGTACCCCTGATTATCATGTCCCGGATCATTTCTTCGGCGTAGGAGTCCATATTTTTAGAGGTAACAAAGTGATATCGTCGCCCCAAGCCTAGCAATTCCGCTGCCCACTCTCTATGCGTCTGATTCGGCTGTTTCTTGCATTGGTAAAAGGCGACTCGAGATGAAATAACATGGGTATGGCGCTGGTAATATTTAGTGAGCAACGAGCGAATCTCGGCAAAAGTCAGCTCCAAAGGTTTTGATAAGGGGGCCAGCTTGCACAAGAGCCGATAAATCTCAGGTTTAGACCAAGACAAAAACAAAGATTTCATGAGGCCAACGTCAGTTACCTTGAAAGCATGGAAATGTTCCAGCAATCGGGATTCGTAGGCTTCCCAGTCCTCTAACGTTTCTTCAAAAGACGGAAACGGCGGTACTTGCTGCGTGGCCTGCGTCTGCATGAACCCTTGGATAAGGGGCTGGAGGGGGTTGAAGAGCAGCCTGTGGTTCTCGTCCTGCTGCTGGAGAAGTGTCTTGAGGAGATCTTCCAACGTCCCCTGGTGCGTGCTCGTCGCCATTTTATTGTGTTATAACAAGGAGTAACACAATAGCCTCTTCAGTCTGGTTTATTAAATCACAAATCACTTTTTAACAATTATGTTAGCCAAGCGTCTACCCAGGCTCACACTCAGATGTAATGCATAATTTAAGTTTGGTTATACCAATGTCCAAATGTGCATGGTGGGGTGCACGTCCCGTAATCATTCCCAAGTCCAGTGATGTTCAGTCTCTCCCAGTGAAGTCGCAAGATTTCCGCCGAGCAGCCAGGTAACCTCGAGTGGTGCGGCGAGTCATTCACAAGCAGCTGGAACACGGCGTACTTCACTTCCAGATGGTAACTGTCGTTTGCGGCGGCTGCTGGGTTTATATAAGGCTTGCTAGTTAATGGAGCCGTCGGCTGGTGTCACTGTTTTCTAGGGAAAACCAATCGCAATGTTTCCTGGCGTAGCCAATTGCTGGGTGCTGACAAACGCGCGTGCGCGAAGGCGGCCAGCGATGGTAGCCGCGAGCGGCCCGGAGAAGTGCGGCCAGCGATGTATTTCTAGGCCACGCAAGGGGGCGAGCGTGTGAAGACGGCCAGCGATGGAAGCAGCAGGCCACCCAGAGAAGTGCGGCCAGCGATGTATTTGTCGGCCGCGTACTGGAGCGCGTTGTTCGGTGTTGGTTAGAAGTGGTGTATACCACAAAAATCATTAGAGTTTTTTATGTGATGAGGGCATTTGCCTATAACTGGTTTAAGCAGTGATGCCAGAAATTTTGCTAGGTCGTAGGTGGCTGCCCCAATGTTGCTCACGATCGGACGAAATGGTACATTTTCCATATGGATCTTAGGCAGTCCATATAGCCTGGGAGGAACCGCACTATTTGGTTTCAATCTCTTGATGACCTCCTTCGATAGAGAACTATTTGACAAGAGTTCTGCTGTTTTTCGCATAGCTCGGCTCGTGGGGTCCTTATCAATTTTGTGATTGGTGGAATCACATAATACAACATTGATCTTATTGACGTAATCATCCTTTGTCACAAGAACCGTATAATTTCCTTTGTCCGATTTTAAGACAACTGCATCCACATCTGCTCTTAAGTTACGGAGAGCTCTTCTTCTATAGGTGAGATATTACTCTTCAGAGTTGCACCTCTAGTCAGCACAAGACAAGACTCACGTCGGACGTCCTCCGCTTTATCTGTATAAAGACGGCGTGAAGCTTCTTTAATGGCACTGACGAAGTCTACAAATGGCGGTGAAACAGGTGCGGGGGCAAAATTCAAATAATATTTGCAATACTTACAATATCAGCGACTGGTTAGTAATGGTTAAAATAAACAGTTAACTTGTGGACTTGGCAGTAATTCAGACATATTTCCCAACATCGGGTCATGACTTGGAAAAAGTGGAGAGCGTATGAAATTCTTGAAGAACTGTTTGACTAAAGAAAGAGGCAATTAGCAATAATGGGCGATGCAATTATCGAATCCCATTCTGGCAATAAGAGAGTAGAAAACTTTTGGTTTGGGGTGGGGGGGGGGGGGGGGCAACTAATGAAATAGGAGAAAATTTGTTAGCTTTCCGCAGTCAGAATTACATGGTTAAAACAAACATTATTTTAAATCTTTCTTATAAGCAGGTAAATATGATAGGCACCAAACAGAGGTCAATTTCAGGTATCTTGTATGCTAATGACACAAAGGTGCAAAAACCGTATGCCACAAGTTAGCCAGGTTCCGACATAGACAGTGATCATATATTTGTTAACCAAGTGCAATATTAACTTTAAAGGAACCAACAGGCCGGTCAAAGAGAAATGGAGAATAGAAGAACTGATAGGATATGAAAAAAAATGTCTTTTGAAACAAGAACTCTTAATGATGGTTTAAGAAAATGATGAGCCAGTACAGTGGAACAATATCAGTAACAAATGAGGTTTTGACAAGAACCTAACTGGAGCCCAGGAGGCCGTAGACCATTGAAGAATTTTAGAGAGGAAGAAGCCCTATAAGGTAAGTACTGTGGATGACAAGCGCTAGGGTACATCATGTTGTGTAACCTGCAAGATTGCTAATTGGCTCTGTTATCGAATATAAATTAATTAGACGCCATCTAAGATAAGGAATTAGGAATTAAATGACTAATAATGAAACAAGAACAGCAATTAATTTCGTGAAAGTGACACATATGTTGTCTGACAAGCAATAATACGCTTGTAACTCATGAGTCAACCTTGACACATGTGACAAATGGATATGGGGTGAGGTTCTAATAATCACATATAAAAAAGCAAAAAACTGCATTCGCGAAGTTGCACAGAGTTGGTCGTGATGTTAGCATAAAAGACAGATAATATTAGATAAAGGAATGCGTTGCATCGGTGGCCAGATTTGGAAGAATATTGGTCACTCGGATATGAAAGCATGTTTTCAGAATGAAGCTTAATGTTATTGAAATTCTATAAAAGTAACTTTACTAGCCCTACGATCATCTCGCTGTCACAGCTCGATCTCATCATATCAATCCGTAGCTGGAGGCAGCAGCGGCTGCAGAATGAGCCATTGGCAGCGTACCAACAACCCACGCCAGTATCTAAGTTTGAGACAGCTCGAAATCTTTCTGAGTCCATCATCGCGTCTACTTCGAGAAGAAGCCTGACTGCACCACAGTGCTCTCACAGTGAAGCCTCCGGAGTCATGGAAGCCAGAGAATCGAATCCCCAAATTCGAATTAATTTTTACTAACTAATTGTTAAGAGGAAAACTCGTATTTCTGCATTTTGCGTTCTGTACTCTTTTCGGAAAGACTGGGGTACGGACATCCCAAGCGCCAAATAGTAGCAGTAGTCCTTATAAGATGCTGGTTCCCTGCCCCGAGGTTTCTGCAGGCAGTAAATCAACAACATGTTTCCTACCATTCAGTGCTGAAAACGGCATTTCACTCTCTCTCCACCTCTTTCTGTGGTCTGTGAAATGAGACCTCAGCAGCACGGTAGAGTTTCTCTCTCCATCTTCCAGTTTCTTTACATTAGGCAATCCTGGGACTTCTAATGTTGCGTATACATTTCGTTTTTCTGGACCTGACTTCCGGTAGCCTCTCATGCTTGTAGAAAGATTCCAAACTGCTCGCTCTCAGTCCATTATCTAGATGTTGTCCGTGGCGCCTGCTGCACCACAAAGGAATACAACTCTCTTCGTTTGGTTCACAATAGTGGATTTCCTTCACCTTACTAAAAATAGCTAGGAGTTATAGAACAGTCACTTCTGGAGGCCTTATTCCATGGTAAATCACATCCATGTTGCAAGTGGGGGCCTGGTTTCCAATTGCGACAACTCAAAAGGAAAGTCTGGTCAAGCGAGTGGCACTGACCTGGGCCCCTCTGATGCGCCGTTCTGAGAATTCACCCTGCGGATAGTCCCTCTGTCTGGGTACTTGGGCCCCACATATCTGAATAAAAATGTAAATTAAGATAATTAACTACGTACCGTCACTAGTACGGTCTTTGTAATCGAATTTTGTTTTAATTAGGGGCAGTTTTCTGAAAAAAGTTTGCGTGGCACTATGAAAGAATTAAGAATCACTACACAGCGTAGTGCAGAGAAGAAGAAGACGAACAGACAAAAGGCATCGATGAAGAGAAAGAGGAAGATCAGAGAAGGGAGAACAGGATAAAGTTTATTAGAAATTCAGAGCTCTTCAGTACCAACCTAGAATGAAAATAAAGAAGGAATGTTACAGATAAGCAATGATGAGGTATGTGCTTATTGTAAAGAGTTTATGGATGAACTTTATGACAAAAAGCACTTCGAGAATGAAAATAACCTAACTGCAAACAATGAGTGTGGAAGAGAAATGAAAGGGCGCCCTGTAGAATTACTGAAAGAGTTGGGCAACAACATGAAAGACTAACAATTCAAAGTAATAAATGAGTTCCACCCAAGAGGAATCGTGCCAGAAATCTCCACACAATGGAGAACCATTACCATGCCTAAGGAAAGACAGTTACCGGCAGATCACTATCATTATTATCATATGTCTCCAAAGTACTCACTAAAATAGTTAAGAGTAAGGCAATAAGAAAGGTACTTAAGTATGCTGGAAAAGATCAGTTCAGATTTATAGAAGGCAGAGGAGCATGAGAAGCGGTTTGAACTTGCATGTGCGTTTAGAGAGAAGTATTAATATAAAGAGGCAGACTAAGCTTGCCTTCATTTACTTGGAAAATGCATTTGACAATATGGACTGGGAGCTACTTTTCAGAACTATGAAAAAATACTTCTTGACTGGAATCATAGAATAATGATGAATCAACAGAACCAAATCACAAAATCAAATATCAGGTAAAGAGACCAGGATTATGAAAGGAGTTAGGCAATTATGTCCCCTACCTCCGTGTCTATTTAAAATATTCATAGAGGTTGCTATTCAGATCATGAAGGAGAAGACAAATCGAATAGAAAGGTGACGTTATTAATGACAGCACCACTAAAGCACGATTACAAAACATGGTTTTGCGAAATTCCTTCACAAAAGAAGGAGAAGTCAATGCTGGAGAAATAGAATCAAGCACTACTGCCATCATGAGTAACATAGAAGTAGATATCCTCGATGTTGCGAAGCAGCTTAAAACGCTTAAGGAAGGTAAGCTTCCGATCCAGATTTTATACCAATCTGGCTCCTTTCAGAGTACACTGATACAATAGCACCATATCTAACAATCACATACACTGAAGCGCCATAGAAACTGGTATAGACATGCGTATTCAAATACAGAAATATGTAAAGAGGCAGAATACGGCGCTTTGGTCGGCAACACCTACATAAGACAAAAAGTGCCTGGCGCTGTTTTGAGATAGGTTACTGCTTCTACAACGGCTGGTTATTAAGATTTGAGTAAGTTTGAATGGGGCTAGTACTACTCTGAAGAGTATACGGGTCCATGAGAAGTAAGATTAGTGGTAAAAAGTATCATCAGACAGAGGGAAGGAACATCCCACAAATGGAAAACGGAAATGAACGTTTGGCGTCATTGACCGGGAGGCCCCTTGCGGGGTAGGTCTGGCCGCCTTGGTGCAGGTCTTATTACATGCGACGCCACATTGGGCGACCTGAGCGCCGGATGGGGATGAAATGATGATGAAGATGATGATGAAGACTACACGAGTTGACATCCCACAAATAAAATGTGGCCAATACATGGATTTTTTGAAAACTAGATTGCAAGGGATGTTGTCCAAATGATGATTTCTTTGATGACTACGTGCAGGGCGTCACAGTGTCACATGGAATTCTGCAGCTTTCATTGGCTACTATTATGCCACTACAAATTTTACATGAAACAGCTGGAGTACAATATATCTTTGGAATATTATTACAAACCTCCAAAAATGCTTTGAGAATAAAGAATCCGATGCACCACGAAGGAATTTTCCAAATGGAATGGAAATTATGAGATGTGATATTCATCTATAGACAAGCAGGTTGGTATCCTACCGCTGTGCGGGACTTCAGACGCATCTTGGGCCTGGATTGTCATTGACTGGAGTAGATTTGTCTTCAGTGATGAGTTCCGCTAAAAGCTGGAAACTCCCTGGAAAGCGGAGGGATACCAACCTCATTGTCGACCGCCATCCGGCCCGAGAAACAGGTGTAGTGCCGTGGGGTGGCTTTTCTTTCCATGGCAGGACCCCTTTGGTTGTCACTCGCGGCACCTATAAAACAATGCTATATGTCGACGATGTTGTACGCACCGTGTTATTGCCCTTCATGGGAAGTCATTCAGGGCTTTAATTTCAGCAACATAATGACCACCCGCGAATGGCTAGAGTTTCTATTTTCACAAGCAGCGACAGGGTCGCGAATGCAACAGTGATCCGAAAATGTAGAATAAATTTCTTTATTTCACGTCTATGATCACAAACTACCGGTTTTGGTCAGCAGTGACCATGTTCAGATCTGCAGCAAGCCACAAAAACAATTAATGTATGTCTACAGCGTAAAACGTTAAAATAGGCAATGGAAATGTTACTGACATACATGCGAAGCATACCTGTTTTATAAAAACATGTCCTAATGTACCGGAGGCATAGTGGCATTGTCAAATGCTAAACATAAAATCAGCGCCTGCATCTTCATAAACATATAAATTACGGTATATGCTAGGGTCATCTTGTTAACAATGCTTCAGTTCAAAACAAACCGCCATACAAGAGCCACAAATGTTTGTACCGCAGGCCCGCCAAATATCGCTCCTGTACGCGTACGCATCTTCTTCAATGATATAATTGTACGATGTAAAATAAAAAGAAGAATACAATCAGTTAAGTCGGTAGTAGGCTTACCAGGTGTAAAAGTCATTAAGAAATGTAAGAAATTAAGACACAACAGAAGTTAGATGGTCAAAAAGGAAAAAATTAAATAACAATAATTCCAATACGCTCTAGTGGCGAATTTGAGATGAAAATATTAAAGCATGAGTAATGGCCAACTTACGGAGTGCACAAAATAACATAAAAATGAAGAAAACAAATAGCGAAAGAAGTCCAAAGAATGAAAAGATATTGTATCAAACCACCAGCGCCCTCTGTTGGCGCAACCGCCAGATTGCCGCATAGGCGAAGTGGTTGGAGGCGTTCTGGAGGATTGTGGGCATGTCCTGTCAACCGCCTGGGGATTTTGACGATCTGACACGCCATCTGGACAGAATATGCACGATATACCTCAGGGCGACATCCAGTAACTCTGTCAATCAAAGCCAAGCCCAAAACTGTTACATAAGAGCCAGAGTTGGACCAACGTGTCATTGACTTGCTCAATTCGTGAAGCCCTTTTTTGTCTTAAGGGTAATAACTGAAGATGCATTGGTTCTTACATAGCCATTGTCTTAAGGGTAGTAAATAAAGATGTATTGGTTCTTGCATAGCCATATTACTTCTTAATATTTCTTAATCCATTAGAATTAGTAGCATGTTAAAACTTCTGGATCATTGTGACATTAGTAGGTTTTCATCTCCTCCTTAGATGTCTTAATAGTCTTGCATCCCTTTACTAATTAAGGGAACATAACTTTCGAATAGGAATGTAGTCTGCTTTACAGATGTGACATTTCTTATCTCTTTGCAATTCAGTCCCGTTTGTGGTCTCTTAAGGTTTGTAGATCTGTCATTTTTGCGGTGTTTACCTACGCACATGATCAAGCCCAACTCCGTGAGAGAATAATTTTGAAAGAAAGGGACTACTAATTTGACGATAATGAAATTAAAGTTCACAATGGTGTGTATATATTCATATATTTGCTGAATAAACTGTTTTCCTTAGTCTTAAATGCCTGTTTTGCCAATGCAATCCATCTCTTCACTCCCTTTAATCGTCTGTTGCCCTCTTTAATCATACTACCGATATAAGAAAATCACATGATCAATTCTGACGACATCAATTTTTGTATTGGTTTTAATTTCTTCCTCATTTTCACGTTTTACTGTTACTTTGGTTTCCCATCGATTCACTTTTATTTTCAGTAGTTTGAAGAGTGCCTGATAGGACTTGATGTGGTCTATTCATTTCATCTCCGGAGTCTGCTACTATAAGGGTGTCATTTGCAAATCTAAAAAAAATCACTCCCTTAATTGTTTGATTCTATATCTAAGTTATCTACATCTACATCATTACTCTACAATTCACAATTAACTGCCTGGCGGAGGGTTCATCGAATCGCCCTTAGGCTACTTCTCTACCGTTCCTCCCTGGATCAATGAGCGGGGAAAATAACGCTTAAATCGTTCCGTACGAGCTCTGATTTCTCTTATCTCATTGAGATAATCACTTATCTCAATGTAGGCAGACGTCAAAAAAATAGAGTCACACTCTGAGAAGAAGGTTCGTGATTGAAATCTCATGAGAAGGTCCTGTCGCAGCGAAAAACGCCTTTGTTTTAATGACTGCCACCCGAATTCGTGTTTCATAGCCGAGGCATTCTCTCCCCTATTTCGCGATATTAAGGAACTAGCTGGCCTTCTTTGAACTTTTTCGATGTCCTCTGTCAATCCTATCTGATGCGGACACCACTATGCTCCAGAAGAGGAAGGATAAGTGTTGTGTAAGCAATCTCTCTATTAGACCTGTTGGATTCTCTAAGTGTTCTGCCAATAAATCGCAGTCATTGGTTTGCTTTCCCAACAGCATTATCTATGTGATCGATCCAGTTTAAGTTATTCGTAATTGTAATCCCTAAGTATTTAGTTGAGTTTACAGTCTTTGTATTTGTGTGATTTATGGTGTAACGGAAAATTAGCGGTTATTTCTAGTGCTCATGTAGATTACTTCACACTTTTCATGATTTAGAGTCAATTGCCACTTCTTGTAACACATCGGTATCTTGTGTAAATAATTTTGCAAATCGTTTTGAAAATCTGATGACTTTACATGACCGTTAATGACAGAAAACAATTTAAGAGGACTGCTGAGGTTGTCCCCTAAATCGTTTATGCAGATCAGGAACAACAGAGGCCCTATAACACTTCCTTTGCTAACGCCAGATGTTAATTCTGTTTCACTAGATGACTTCCCATCGGTTATTAAGATCTGTGACCTTTCTGACAGGAAATGACAAATACAGTCACAATTCTGGGACCATAATCCATAGACACGCAATTTCGTTAGAAGTCACTTTTAAGAAACGTTGCCGAAAATCTCCTGGAAACCTAAAAATATAGATTCTTGCATGTCCCCTGTCTATAGTACTCATTACTTCGTGAGAGTAAAGGGCTAGCTGTGTTTCACAAGAATAATATTTTTTTAATCCGTGTTGGCTATTTGTCACTAAATAGTTTAAACTGAGGTAATTTATAGTGTTTGAGCACAGTATACGTTCCAAAATTCCACTGAAAATAGACGTCGGTGATATGTGTCTGCAATAGAGCGGATTCATAAAGCTTCCTTTGTTGGGTATTTGAGTGACTTTCCAGTGCAACTTTCCAGTCTTTGCCAAATGATCTTTCTACGAGCGTGTGGCTATACACTGAATAACCAAAGAAACCTATACGCCTGCCTGATATCGTGCCGCAACACGACATGGCATGGACTCGACTAACGTCTGAAATAGTGCTGGAGGGAACTAATATCATGAAACCTGCAGGGTTGGGGGGGGGCGATCTCTTCTGAAAAGCATCCCAAAGATGTTCAGTAATGTACGTTCCTGGGGAGTTTGGTGGCCTACGTGTCACCTTCCAGAGTCGTATCTAGACGTATCAGGGGTCCTACTTCACACGCCCCACAGTCCTCTGCTAACATGCAGGGTTCATGGATTCTTGTTTCCACGCCCGTACACATCGATCCGCTCGATTCAATTTGAAACGAGGCTCATCCGACGAGGTAACATGTTTCCAGTCATCAGCTTTCCGATGTTGGTGTTGACGGGTCCAGGCGAGGCGTAAAGCTTTGTGTCGTGCAGTCATCAAGGGTATACGAGTGGGCCTTTGGGTCCGAAAGCCCATATCGAGGATGTTTCGCTGAATGGTCCGCACGTTGACACTTGTTGATGGCCCAGCATTGAAATCTGCAGCAATTTGTGGAAGGGTTGCACTTCTGTCACGTTGAACGATTCCCTTCAATCGTCGTTACTCCAGTTCTTGTAGGATATTATTCCGGCCGCTGCCGTGTCGGAGATTTGATGTTTTACCGGATTCCTGAAATTTATGGTGCACTCGCGGAATCGTCGCAATGGAAAATCATCACTTCATCGCTACCTCGGAGATGCTGTGTTTCATTGTTCGTGCGCTGACTTAACACCCCATTCAAACTTACTTGAATCTTTATAACCAACTGTTTTAGAAGCCATATTGACACAAAACCATTGTGCTTCCTCCTAGTACCACTTGGAGACCATGCTTGTGTATAACCATTGCAGTCAAATAATGGTAATTATATGTACGGCGTTCTGTGCGTTAAATAAACATTTGGTTATGCAGACAGAAAACATTCAACAGCTACAGGATTTGAGCAAAGACTGTTTCTGTATATAATAATAACAAAAAAATCTCCTATCATAAATAAAAGAAAATATTTACACACAGTATCTTACTGTAAGAAAGAAAGCGCAAGAAAAACTAATTAGAGGGACGTATGTTACCTGAATACTCATCGCTTTTTCCGCTTGTTTATAAAATTTCTACGTAGTGGAGACGCCTTGAAATCCGTTTTGCTCTTTTTTCGATCCGGGAGAGCAACATCACTGAGGGAAAATTCAGACTCGGTCCCTCCGTCGAGTACATAGCCCAGAACTGTTGAAAGATTACGTGCCCGAATAACGCTCTGAATTATTTCGAGCTGAAACTGTCCCACACATTTTTACCGTCTCTCTCTCTCTCTCTCTCTCTCTCTATCCTTCTCCCTCCCCCGTATTTCAGAAATGTGCACGAGTGTTTCGGCGGAGGCGCCCTTCCCTTCCGTTCCCCACCTGCTAATACAGCAGCCCGCGCGCATGCGCAGTGGAGACCGCCACCTGGCGCAGAGCAGAGCAGACAAAGTCGCGAGATTTATCGGCGCGTGCAGGCCTGCGTCACAGGCCGCGCGCTCACATTTCACAATTTGCTGTCGCCGTCGCAGGCCATCCAAAAAAGGGAAAGAAAAATTAAAAAAGAGCAGAGGGCAGTGGCACAGCGAGGAAAAATAAAGCACTGAGTGACTGAGACAGATAGAGAGAGGGCGGACGGCAGACCCAACAAATAAAAGTGGGCAAGCAGCCAGAAGGACGGCGGCACATTTTGCAATTATTCTGCGCAACCTGGCGCTGGCGTCAGCGGCTTCACACGGTAATTGCGTCTGCTGGGCTGTCCGCCGTGACGTTATGCCACGCGACACTGGAACGAGGCGATTCACTGACAGTAGAGGGCCACTTCGATCCAGCTGACAATATCCACGATTTCCTTAATGTCTGTACTGACCCAGGAGAACTGGATTGTTCTGTTCCCTCGTAAGTAATAACAATAAAGACTGGCAAAAGGACTTTCTCGCCTGGACTAAAAAAAGACATGCAAAATTAAAGCCATCCCGTCGACTACATTCAATGCGAGAAAACCTTTATCATCTATGAACCTCCTACTGGCCATTACCTACACTATATGATCAAAAGTATCCGGACACCTGTCTGAAAATGACAAAGTCGAGGCGCCCTCCATGGGTAATGCTGGAATTCAATATGGTGCTGGCCCACCCTCAACTTCCACTCTCGCAGGCATATGTTCAATCAGGCGCTGAAAGGTTTCTTCGGGAATGGCAGCCCATTCTTCAAGGAGTGCTGCACTGAGGAGAGATATCGATGTTGGTCGGTGAGGCCTGGCATGGGTTCGGCGTTCCAAAACATCCCAAAGGTGTTTTATAGGATTGAGGTCAGGACACTGTGCAGGTCAGTCCATTACAGAGATGTTACTGCCGTGCATTATGAACAGGTGCTCTATCGTGTTGAAAGATACAATCGCTATCCCCGAATTGCTCTTCAAAACTGGGAAGCAAGAAGGTGCTTAAAGCATCAGTGTAGGCCTGTGCTGTGATAATGCCACGCAAAACAAAGGGTGCAAGCCCACTCCATGAAAAACACTACACCATAACACCATCGCATCCGAATTTTACTGTTGGCACTACACGCGCTGACAGATGACGTTCATGGGCAATTCACCATACCCACACCCTGACATCAAATCGCCACATTGTGTACCGTGATTCGTCACTCCTAACAACGTTCTTCCAATGTTCAGTCGTCCATAGTTTACACTCCTTACACCACGCGAAGCGGCGTTTGGCATTTACCGGTGTGATGTGTGACTTATGAGCAGCCGCTCGACCATGAAAACCAAGTTCTCTCACCTCCCACCTGTCATAGTATTTGCAGTGGATCATGATGTACTTTGGAATTCCTCTGTGATGGTCTGGATAGATGTCTGCCTGTTACACATTATGACCCTCTTGAACTGTCGACGGTCACAGTCAACAGACGAGGTAGCCCTGTACGCTTTTCTGCTGTACGTGTTCCGTCACGTTTCCACTTCACGATCACATCGGAAACAGTGGACCTAGGGATGTATGGGAGTGTGGAAATCTAGTGTATAGACGTACGATACAAGTGGCACCCAATCACCTGACCACGTTCGAAGTCCGTGAGTTCCGGGCAGCGCTCCATTCTGCTCTCTTACGATGTCGCTGATATAGATTACGTGGCAGTAGGAGTCAGCACAGTGCTTCTAATATGAAAAAGTATGTTTTTGGGTGTTGTCCGGATACTTTTGATCACATAGTGTAAGCTAAACAAATAGATACATAAGTTCCTCTGCACTTCCGTATACAACTAAGAGAGAACGTAATTATTTATCACTGGGGAAAGATGACGTTCGCACCAAATATAAAAGAAAAATTGAACAAAACATACCCGTAAGGTCTACATTTTTGAGGCTCTGAATGAAAATATAAACCCAAAACTTCTTTTGAAATACTTTCAATCCTAGTACCAAAGGTATTGGAAAAGTAAGTCTGTTTGTAATAGATGTACACTCGACCTCCTCCTGAAGTTAATCTGGACTTGCTACAACAAATAACAACTATAGCAAGCGAGGAGCTTGGAGTGGTAAAGTACCACGTCACAAAAACATAACATTCGAATAATAAAAGGCAGTTCGTTACGTAACTATTAAACTAGGAGAAGGAGTTGGACAACGAGGTCATCGTCCCATAAACAACCAAATCTGTGCCTCCAGTGTGCATTCATTTCTCGGCACTAACTAGCGTAAGTTAAATGATGATCTTTTAAATCTCTTGAAATGTGTCGAAACCAAAATGTCTAAGATGATTTTCTGTGACTGATAATCATCTTGCCTTTAGAACAATTGAACATCTGTTACATCAGAAAAGAGTCAGGTAATGTACAAGCAGCAATTAACACGTTTTACAATGGATAACACATTTTTGTCATGGCAAAAGGTTAAGCTGCCTCTAATAACCCGGGGGTTGTTTTTAACACCACACAGCTATAGAGCTGTATGGTCGTCTTGTAGGTGGCGTACAGTTCGAGCTGTCTACTAACTAATCCAAGCAGCTATAGCGGAAAAATCGCTTCTCCGTGCATGGCGAACCAGTGTTACTCGGCGTTTTCCACTTATGCAGACCATTACGAGATACAAAAGAAAAGACAGGTGACAAAAAAAAATCCTTGTAAGAGCTGTGGATTAAACGTTGCAAGTTTGGATTTGTTGTCTCACACTTCCCCACTGAACTGCTGTTGTGGAGGTGGGGGAGGAGGAGATTAGTGTTTAACGTCCCGTCGACAACGAGGTCATTAGAGACGGAGCGTAAGCTCGGGTGAGGGAAGGATGGGGAAGGAAATCGGCCGTGTCCTTTCAAAGGAACCATCCCGGAATTTGCCTGAAGCGATTTAGGGAAATCACGGAAAAACCTAAATCAGGATGGCCGGAGACGGGATTGAACCGTCGGCCTCCCGAATGCGAGTCCAGTGTGCTAACCACTGCGCCACCTCGCTCGGTGTTGTCGGTGAACGGGTATTATTTGCTATTCTAATATCTACACTATTAAAAATCTATAACACAACATTTTGAAACACTGTTGTTGCTATGCTGAGATATAAGTATATAATTTCAAAACATACATTACAATTCTCACCAGCTATTTGTCTCTTTGTTAAATACAAACATACGTACCCTTCCTTTCAAACTGATACAGTTTTTTCGTTCGTACCACGTGCTACAACTGACAACTAAGTTGTAAATTCCAGACTCAAGACACACTAAACTCCATGGGCTCAGCTTTATTTGAAATCTGAACTGTACGTTAGCGGATTGGATTGGATTGGATTGTTTGGGGGAGGAGACCAGACAGCGAGGTTATCGGTCTCATCGCATTAGGGAAGGAAGTCGGCGGTGCCCTTTCAAAGGAACCATCCCGGCATTTGCCTGGAGCGATTTAGGGAAATCACGGAAAACGTAAAAAGACCATACCTAGTTGTTTGTGAGCACGTCACAACTGAAAGAAAAATTAAGTTTGGTCTCCATTTTTCAGAGGAGGATATTACGTACTGTTTCAGGGTTGACCCACAATGTAACAGTCGTCTTTCGTAAGCATTCCATCCACATCTGCTCTCTACAACTGTGTTTACTAGGTGCCGTTCTACTCTAGATGGAATACTATTGTGGTGCCGTCTGACGATTGATGTCCCGGGTTAAAGTTAGTCCTTCATGACGGAAGCACAAGCTGAACATAGTCATTGCGAGATGCAGCCACGAATGAGAGGTGTCGGTGAAGATCCGCCTTCAAGAGCTTTCATACACCGCCGTTGCTAGAACACTACGCCAGGGCTCAGCATCTCTCACCCCACTCCGTGATAAACATCAGGGAATGTTTTCCATTGTACGTACTTGAGGGAACTGTAGAGGTTAAAAACTATAGAGGCAGACAGAGACTGGGAAACATGGAGCAAATAATAAAGGACGTAGGTTCCAAGTGTTACTTTGACATGAGGTTGGCATAGGAGAGGAATTCATGACGGGTAAAATCAAACCAATCGGAAGAATGATGATTGAAAGAAAAAGACATCAGGTTTCAGGAAGTTCTGTGTAATTTTTGCATAAGTCTGTAAAATCAGTATGAGTTACTGAAAAACTGGTTTGTAACACAATATCTAGTGTGCACAGGCAGAACAAATGAAACAAATATAAACCAAAAATGTTTGAACTGTTCCTGGAACGTACTACATGGGATGAAGCACACTTCATAACGTCACGAAAAGTTATTGGCAACGTGCACACGCCAGTTATTATAATTTCGAGTCCATTAAAAGCAGACATTACATGAGTAGGCATTGTAGCCAAGGTCTACCAATGATGTCATAGGTTTCATCATTGATTAGGGAAACAGACGCTAAACTGAGTGAACAGTCCAATGAGTACAGAGTATGGATTGAGAGTAAATCGAAGAAAGACGAAGGTAATGAGAAGTAGTAGAAATGAGAACAGTGAGAAACTTAACATCAATATTGATGATCACGAAGTAGGTGAAGTTAAGGAATTCTGCTGCTTAGGCAGTAAAATAACCAATGACGGACGGAGCAAGGAGGACATCAAAAGCAGTCTAGCAATGGCAAAAAGGGCAATCCTGGCCAAGAGAAGTCTGCTTATATCAAATATCGGCCTTAATGTGAGGAAGAAATTTCTGAGAACGTACGTTGGAATACAGCATTGTACAGTAGTGAAACATGGACTGTGGGAAAACCGGAAGAGAAGAGAATCGAAGCGTTTGAGATGTGGTGCTACAGAGGAATGTTGAAAATTGGGTTGACTGATAAGGTAAAGAATGAGGAGGTTCTAAGCAAAATCGGAGAGGAAAGGAATATGTGGGAAACACTGATAAGAAGGAACAGGATGATAGGACGTCGGTTAAGACATGAGGGAATGACCTCCATAGTACTAGAGGGAGCTGTAGAGGGCAAGAAGTGTAGAGGAAGACAGAGATTGGAATACATCCAGTAAATAATTGAGGACGTAGGTGCAAGTGCTACTCTGAGATGAAGAGGTTAACACAGGACTGGAATTCGTGGTGGGCCGCATAAAACAACCAGTCAGAAGAGTGATGATACAGAAAAATGGCTTTGAGCACTATGGGACTTAACTTCTGAGGTCATCAGTCCCCTAGAACTTAGAACTACTTAAACCTATCTAACCTAAGGACACCACACACATCCATACCCTAGGCAAGATTCGAACCTGTGACGGTAGTGGTCGCACAGTTCCTAGAACCACTCCGCCACTCCGGCCGGTGCTAGAGGAAAAAATTAGTTACATCGAAAGGCAACGGCCTTGACGCAGTGGTGACACCGGTTTCCATCAGATTACCGAAGTTAAGCGCTTTCGGACTGGGCTCGCACTTGGATGGGTCCCCATGCTGTCTGCCGAGCGCTGTTGACAAGCAGGATGCAGTCAGCCCTCGTAAAGCAAACTGAGGAGCTACTTGATTGAGAAGTAGCGGCTCCGGTCTCGTAAAGTGACATTCGGCCGGGAGAGCCCTGTGCTGACCGCATGCCCCTCCATAACCGCATCCAGTGAGGCCTGTGGCCTGAGGATGACACGGCGGCCGGTCGGTACCGTTGGGCCTTAGAAAGCCTGTTCTAAATCTACATGTACATCTACATCTACATGATTACTCTGCAATTCACATTTAAGTGCTTGGCAGAGGGTTCATCGAACGACATTCATACTATCTCTCTACTATTCCACTCCCGAACAGCGCGCGGGAAAAACGAACACCTAAACCTTTCTGTTCGAGCTCTGATTTCTCTTATTTTATTTTGATGATCATTCCTACCTATGTAGGTTGGGCTCTACAAAATATTTTTGCACCCGGAAGACAAAGTTGGTGACTGAGATTTCGTAAATAGATCTCGCCGCGACGAAAAACGTCTTTGCTTTAATGACTTCCATCCCAATTCGCGTATCATATCTGCCACACTCTCTCCCCTATTACGTGGTAATACAAAACGAGCTGCCCTTTTTTGCACCCCTCCGTCAATCCCACCTGGTAAGGATCCCACACTGCGCAGCAATATTCTAGCAGAGGACGAACGAGTGTAGTGTAAGCCGCCTCTTCAGTGGACTTGTTGCATCTTCAAAGTGTCCTGCCAATGAAACGCAACCTTTGGCTCGCCTTCCCCACAATATTATCTATGTGGTCTTTGCAACTGAAGTTGTTCGTAATTTTAACACCCAGGTACTAAGTTGAATTGACAGCCTTGAGAATTGTACTATTTATCGAGTAATCGATTTCTTTTGGAACTCATGTATATCACCTCACACTTTTCATTATTTAGCGCGTCAACTGCCACCTGCCACACCACACAACAATCTTTTCTAAATCGCTTTGCAACTGATACTGGTCTTCGGATGACCTTACTAGACGGTAAATTACAGCATCATCTGCGAACAATCTAAGAGAACTGCTCAGATTGTCACCCAGGTCATTTATATAGATCAGGAACAGCAGAGGTCCCAGGACGCTTCCCTGTGGAACACCTGATATCACTTCAGTTTTATTCGATGATTTGCCTTCTATTACTACGAACTGCGACCTTCCTGACAGGAAATCACGAATCCAGTCGCACAACTGAGACGATACCCCATAGGCCCGCAACTTGATTAGAAGTAGCTTGTGAGGAACGGTGTCAAAAGCTTTCCGGAATTATAGAAATACGGAATCAACTTGAGATCCCCTGTCGATAGCGGAAATTACATCGTGCGAATAAAGAGCTAGCTGCGTTGCACAAGAACGATGTTTTCTGAAACCATGCTGATTACGTATCAATAGGTCGTCCCCTTCGAGGTGATTCATAATGTTTGAATACAGTATATGCTCCAAAACCCTACTACAAACCGACGTCAATGATATAGTAGTTCGATAGATTACTCCTACTACCCTCTTAAACACTGGTGCGACCTGCGCAATTTTCCATTCTGTAGGTACAGATCTATCGGTGAGCGAGCGGTTGTATATGATTGCTAAGTAGGGAGCTATTGTATCAGCGTAATCTGAAAGGAACCTAATCGGTATACAATCTGGACCTGAAGACTTGCCCCTATCAAGCGATTTGAGTTGCTTCGCAACCCCTAAGGTATCTACTTCTAAGAAACTCATGCTAGCAGCTGTTCGTGTTTCAAATTCTGGAATATTCCATTCGCCTTCCCTGGTGAAGGAATTTCGGAAAACTGCGTTCAATAACTCCGCTTTAGCGGCACAGTCGTCGGTAACAGTACCATCGGCACTGCTCAGCGAAGGCACTGACTGCGTCTTGCCGCTTGTGTACTTTACATACGACCAGAATTTCTTCGGATTTTCTACCAAATTTCGAGACAATGTTTCGTTGTGGAACCTATTAAAGGCATCTCGCATTGAAGTCCGCCCCAAATTTCGTGTGTATGTAAATTTTAGCCAATCTTCGGGATTTCGCGTTCTTCTGAACTTCGCATGCTTTTTCCGTTGTCTCTGCAACAGCGTTCGGACCTGTTTTGTGTACCACGGGGGATCAGTTCCATCTCTTACCAATTTATGAGGTATGAATCTCTCAATTGCTGTTGCTACTATATCTTTGAATTTGAGCTACATCTCGTCTACATTTGCATAGTCAGTTCGGAAGAAATGGAGATTGTCTCTTAGGAAGGCTTCTAGTGACACTTTATCCGCTTTTCTAAGTAAAATTATTTTGCGTTTGTTTCTGGTGGATTTGGAAGAAACGGTATTGAACCTAGCTACAACGACCTTGTGATCATTAATCCCTGTATCAGTCATGATGCTCTCTATTAGCTCTGGATTGTTTGTGGCTAAGAGGTCAAGTGTGTTTTCGCAACCATTTACAATTCGCGTGGGTTCGTGGACTAACTGCTAGAAATAATTTTCGGAGAAAGCATTTAGGACAATCTCAGAAGTTGTTTTCTGCCTACCACCGGTTTTGAACAAGCATTTTTGTCAATATATCGAGGGAAGGTTGAAGTCGCCCCCAACTATAACCGTATGAGTGGGGTATTTATTTGTTACGAAACTCAAATTTTCTCTGAACTGTTCAGCAACTATATCATCGGAGTCTGGCGGTCGGTAGAAGGAGCCAATTATTAACTTAGTTCGGCTGTTAAGTATAACCTCCACCCATCCAATTCGCAAGGAGTATCTACTTCGACTTCACTACAAGATCAACCACTACTCAGACACAAACACTCCACCACCAATTCTGCCTAATCTATCTTTCCTGAACACCGTCTGAGACTTCATAAAAATTTCTGCAGAACTTATTTCAGGCTTTAGCCAGCTTTCTGTATCTATAACGATTCCAGCTTCTGTGCTTTCTATTAGCGCATGAAGCTCAGGGACTTTCCCAGCACAACTACAACAATTTACAACTACAATTCCGACTGTTCCTTGATCCAAGCACATCCTGTATTTGCCATGCACCCTTTGAGATTGCAGCCCACCCCGTTCTTTCCCGAAGCCTTCTAACCTAAAAAACCGTCCAGTCCACGCCACACAACCTCCGCTACCCGTGTAGCCGCCAGCTGAGTGTAGTGAACTCCTGAGCTATTCAGCGGAACCCGAAACACCACCACCCTATGGCGCAAGTCAAGGAATCTGCAGCCAACACAGTCGCAAAACCGTCTGAGCCTCTGATTCAGACCCTCCACCCGGCTCTGCACCAAAGGTCCGCAGTCGGTTCTATCTACAATGCTGCAGATGGTGAGCTCTGCCTTCATCTCTTAAGCAAGACCGGCAGCCTTCACCAAATCAGATAACCGCTGGAATCCTGAGAGAATTTCCTCAGATCCAAAGCGACACATGTCATTAGTGCCGACATGTGCCACCACCTGCCGCAGGCTGCACCATGTGCTCTTCATGGCATCCGGAAGGACCCTTTCCACATCAGGAATGACCCCATCCAGAATGCACACGGAGTGCACACTGGATTTCTTCCCCTCCTTAGCCGCCATGTCCCTAAGGGGCCCCATTACGTGCCTAACATTGGAGCTCCCAACTACCAATAAGCCCACCCTCTGCGATTGCCCGGACCTTGAAGGCTGAGAATCATCCTCTTAAACAGGGCAGGCAGCTGCATCTGGCTCAGCCAGAGACAGTACCTTAAACCTGTTTGTCAGACGCACCGGGGAGGCTTTATGATCAGCCTCCGGGGACGTCTTTCTCTGCCTGCCACGCCTTGAAACGACCTCCCAATCAACCACAGGCAAGGGCTCAGCCCCACTGCGGACAGCAACCGGGGCAACCACAGCGGCAGTCCGATCTGGGGGCAGATGGGGCGAGGCTGACATCCCCGTGATACCCAAGTCCAGCTCCCCACAGTGGTGCCCATTGGCAACAGCCTCAAGCTGCGCAACCGAAGTCAGCACTGCCTGTAGCTGTGAGCTGTGAGTTAGGACTGAGTTAAGTTTCGATTAAATTTACTCGAAACTCACAAATAAAGTTGAGTGTATAAATCAAACATTTCGTGTATATAAAATGGTCACATATCTCTTACGTGATTTTATGCCACACCTCAAAAACAGTGTAAGGATCCTACACCATCACCGAACCTTGTTCTTATGTCAAGAATTGATAGCTCTGATCTAAGATCAATCCATGATGAATCAGTATCCATCACAAAATATTCCGCCCTTTTTTTGTCATGTCTGCAACGGTTCTTTTGAAATACCCTTGCTGCTCGACTGACAAGTAGCGGCTCTGGTCACGAAAACCGTCAACGGCCCCTCCATATCCACATCCCGTGACGCCAATTCGCTGAGAATGACACGGGAGTCGGTATCCTTAAGCCTTCCGAGGCAACTACTTTAGATAGCTTTGGTACAATTAAGAGCATTTATGTGCTTAGTGCCAGCTGATTATTACGAATCGATGACCTACATGAATCGTTGGAAGTGCTGGTGTGGTAATTAGTAGTATTTATCAAAGTCTTATAAATAACTAAGGAACTGCAGGTCGTTATTAGGATATCTCATATGCTGCATGTGCCCCAGTGGTGGCCCACTTAAAACCGTTCTGTCTCAAATGCAATCCAGGGCTTTCTTGTATTCATATCACCCTGCACCTAGTAGTGATTGTTAAAGCTTGCTCATTACCTACAAAAGTGCTGACCAGATCAACTCGGGAACTTCGGGTTCTTCAAACCCAAAATCGGTCATTTCACACTGTTTTCTGTCTACCTAGAACACCTGAGTACCTTTTGGAATGTTACGGACATGGCAACGTATCCGATAGCTTCTGTAAGTAGTTGTCAGTTTTTATAGCACTACACGAATTTAATTTCTTAATATTCTCAGAAGTAGTTAATGACGACAAATGAGAAAGCTATAAGGAATAAAACTAGAACAAAATTACCTTTGCCTCTCAAGCACCAAACTTCTGAAAGGGCTTGGAAGAAATTTCCTAACAAAACCTTCACCACCCAGCAGTTTCCACCGAAAATTACTGTGATTGAAGTTCTGGAGTGGAGTCCATTAAGAACAGCGTCCATACTGTATGCAGCCATCTTTTAGGGGAACCGCCTATCTTATACCAGCGCACACTGCCATGTAAATTTACGATACGAATAGTATTTACGCATACAGAAGCGCTCATTCGTCCTCATAATACATGAAATGGAGTCACGCTCACTGATATTGTAAAGTACTTCTAATAGCGTACTTCCTCTGTGAAAAAAATCGTTAACAGTCTTTGTCACTTAGAGGGAATCCAGAGACAGCCGAACATCCGACAACATCTGAGCCTTAGATTGATTTTTGAATCATCCGAACCAGGGTTGGTATTTTTCGTTCTAAAGAAGTGGGAGGAATGGGGGAGGGGGCTTGGATCTGGGAGTTGTAAGGAGCTGGGCAAAGAAAATACATATATGTCACCTTTATTTTGCTTCAGAGGCACGTAACAATATAAATAAATATAAACAATTAAGTTCTGAAAATTTATCGTAGTTGAATCTTTAAAGAATTTAATCAGAAAACATTTCAAATTTATCATATTATTTTTAGCAGATCTGAATTTTTTCGACTCAGGTGACAGAGTTAAATTAAAGTTAAATATGAGCTGAAAATGGTTCATTAGCCAACATAAAGTGACCTGCTTGAACTCGGTCCATGAATCACACAGTTGCTTGATTCAGCTCGGACTGTAAAGCACGTACAAGACACACATTAAAATTATATAACAAATAACTTACATATCATACTTACTTAACGTCAAGCACGAGAAATTGTGCCCTATTAACACAAGTGACGAATGCTTACAAGAATCTACATTTGCGGTCAAGCATAATTACACCAGGTAATAGTGGGACATTAGCTGGGCAAAACGCGCTGACAGAAAAAAATCCTAACGCCAAGAAGGGGCAGTGCTCCAGAAACAAAAGTTGGTAGGCATGTCCCTAGATCTACTGATATTTCAAGTCAGTCGCATGATAGTTGCGCTAGTAGCGCAACTATGAGGATGCAAATCAGGTTTGCTTTAAACAGACGCTGTAACGGCTGTGAGCATTAGCTACCTATGCGACTGGACGTGGTGAGTTGATTTTAGTCAAGAATGCCTTTAAGTTGACCAAGACACCGTAATCAACATCTCACTGTGTTTGAGCGAGGTAGTGTAAAAGGGCTACAAGAAGCTGGATGTTCCTTTTGTGATACTGCAGAAAGAGGTGGTAGGAATCTGCTCACTGCACATGACTGTTGCCAGCGGTGGTCACGGGTACGCACGGTCGTAAGAAGAGCGGGCTCCGAACTGCCACGGGGCGCTACCCAGACTGACGTTCGCAGAGTTCGGCGAGGGGCTCTGGAACATCGTACTGCAGCTGCAGCAGCAATTTGAGCAGCAATTGACACCACAATGATACTACGAACTGTTACATATCGGTTACTTCAAAGACACCTCAAGGTAGCTGTCCTGTAGCGTGCATTGCACAGACTCCAAATTATCGACAATTTGCGACTTCAGTGGTGTCGAGCGAGAGTTAATTGGAGAGAAGAAGGTTGGTTGGTTGGTTGGTTTGGGGAAGGAGACCAGACAGCGAGGTCATCGGTCTCATCGGGTTAGGGAAGGAAGTCGGCCGTGCCCTTTTGAAAGGAACCATCCCGGCATTTGCCTGGAGCGATTTAGGGAAATCACGGAAAACCTAAATCAGGATGGCCGGGCGCGGGATTGAACCGTCGTCCTCCCGAATGCGAGTCCAGTGTCTAACCACTGCGCCACCTCGCTCGGTGGAGAGAAGAAAGGACGTCTGTTGTCTTTTCTGATAAAAGCTGGTTCTGCCACGGTGCCAGTGATGGTCGTGTGTTGATTGGCTAACTGAGGACATGCAGCCAACCTGTCTACGTGCTAGATACACTGGACCTACACGTGGAGCCGGCCGGTGTGGCCGAGCGGTTCTAGGCGCTACAGTCTGGAACCGCGCGACCGCTACGGTCGCAGGTTCGAATCCTGCCTCGGGCATGGATGTGTGTGATGTCCTTAGGTTAGTTAGGTTTAAGTAGTTCTAAGTTCTAGGGCATTGATGACCTCAGCAGTTAAGTCCGATAGTACTCAGAGCGATTTGCACCATTTTGAACCTAGACGTGGAGTTAAGATCTGGTGTGCGATTTCGTATGAGAGCAGGAGTATTTTCGTGTTTGTATCATGCACTTTGACTGCAAATTTGTACTTCAGTCTGGCGATTCAATCTGTCGTGCTGCCATTTTTGAACAGCATTCCAGGGAGTGTTTTCCAACAAGGTAATACTCGCCCACTGACCGCTGTAAAGACCAACATGCTCTACAGAGAGCCGACATGTTGCCTTGGCCTGCTCGATCACCAGATCTGTCTCCAGTCGAGCACATTTGGACATCATCGGATATTAATCGTTCCAGTATTGACCGACCAAGCGTAGCTCCATCCATCAGACTGACGCGAGGCACCTGTAAAACACATTCAATGCACTTTTGCATGCTTGCATTCAAAATGCTGGCTGCTACACTCGTTATTAAAGTACCACTATTCCACATTTCAGTGGCTTATCTCGGAAACTTAATACAAGGATCTTGCAATATGAATTACATATATAGGAAGGGCTTATTTAAATAGTGGTACAAGTCCATTACCTCCACTTTTCTGTCTATGATGCTTCTGAAATTAATGGTCGAAACAAACAGAAAGAAAGGTTCATCTCTAGTAAGAAGCCATATGCTTGAATATTTCTGGTATCTCAACTGCAGATACTTTAGGACCCTGTATCTCAGAATGAACAAAAATGAACTTGCTTCACTATTGAAATACGCCCTTCGCATTATACCTAGACAAAAGTATTCCCTGAATTTCATTACTCTACGTTGACAATGTTTTGGTGTTCCGATTTTTTTCCTTCACTGTACAGGTAAATGCCTCTGCACAGCAGCGTTAAGAAAAACTTAGGCTCATTACTGTTACCAGGATACAGACCCATATGAAGAGCAAAGGCCAAAATAATGCACGCTTTCGAAAGCTACTTAAAGGTATACCAAGTGGGAACCTAAACAGATTTCAGTGTCACGGGCTCAGTAAAAGAATCGAGTTTTCCGCGAATCACATCGGACACTTCATGAGACATAAGATACAGTCTCCACCGTGTTCTTTTAAAATGGACTTATGTTAAATCAGGAATGTTGGCAGGATCACATCCACCAAAGAGAGCAACAAAAGTGAACTGTTCGGAGTTACAAGACGCAACCCGCCACCTCGAAGGCAGGGTGGGGCAGTGGTTCTGCAAACGGGAGCAGGACAGCCAACCACGACACAGTGCTCAGACCTCCGTCCTCAGCGAGCGGGCCCCGGTAGCATCCGATGTAGCTGTCGAGACATGATTTTGCTGCTAGCCGCACGCGAGGTTAAGTCTCTTCAGAGAGTCAGAAGGCTCCCTTCGTGCTATGCAGAGTAGCTCTCGCTATGGAACGAAGACCAGAGAAGTTTAGTGAGTGGCAGCTATGTGTCCAACGCTCAGCGAATGCTGTGCAGGCTGTTCGTTTGAGCTAATGTGTCTAAAATGTTCCATGAGCAGTTATCGTTTGTTTCAACATCTCGTTACTTGAATGAACAAACAGTTACGACTTAGGCGATTCAAAATAACTTGCTATGGGATTCGCAATACACGATACTGGAGATATCCTCTGCTCGTCCACGTCACAGGACGCAGACAACAATACGAATGAAAGGGTGAATCTGTAGCACAATAGAAACAAGAAAAATGGTGGTCTAAGCTGATAATTCTTGCTACAAGTATGCGCACGCCGTTGGCAGGACACAGCTACGTCGAATACCAACTGAGGCGGAACACTGCACTTGCCGACAGTATCCTCTTGGCACGTGCGGTTCCCAGGCATCACTGTATTGTAGTAACTATTAAAAGAGTTTTATATTCTATTGTTTCTTTTGTTTTTTCCGCGATTTTAACGTCAGTGATCATGAGAACTCAACTGTGCTTAACTCAAAGAAATCTTTTTTGTAATGGTATTTATGAGATCATTTGTAACGCTGACAGGCAGTTTACTAAAATGTAACTGGTTCTCGCCTTCACTGCCATGCGCCCTCCTAGTGGCACAGTAACTCGACAGCGAGTGATGAACTTCCTGTATTATTCATTTTAAGATAGTGCGCTTGATTTCTTTGTCTTCTTCGTGGTTACCTAAATATGTGTTGGTAATATTGCTACTTTCTTGTGAATCATTTAATGACGTCTGTTTCATATTTCATTCTATTGTTTGATTACCCGTTAAATGACTGCAGTATTCTACAACACCATCTACGTGTAACTTTAACCAGTACATCTCTAAGAAGCGTGCAAGAACAAGCGATAGCATGATAGTGGTCCATCTGAGATACAGGGAACTAACGTGTTATTATACTCCGTCCGACAATGTTGAACGCAGCTAAACCGAGGTAATATGGACTGTGTCTCATTAAAAGTATTTTCCCCTTATCTCACATTGTTTGGACGTAAAAATCTTGAGTAATTCGGTCACCTTAACAGTCTGCGGACTTATTTCTACATCTACATCTATACTCCGCGAGCCACCTTACGGTGTGTGGCGGAGGGTACTTATTGTACCACTATCTGATCCCCCCTTCCCTGTTCCATTCACGAATTGTGCGTGGGAAGAACGACTGCTTGTAAGTCTCCGTATTTGCTCTAATTTCTCGGATCTTTTCGTTGTGATCATTACGCGAGATATATGTGGGCGGTAGTAATATGTTGCCCATCTCTTCCCGGAATGTGCTCTCTCGTAATTTCGATAATAAACCTCTCCGTATTGCGTAACGCCTTTCTTGAAGTGTCCGCCACTGGAGCTTGTTCAGCATCTCCGTAACGCTCTCGCGCTGACTAAATGTCCCCATGACGAATCGCGCTGCTTTTCGCTGGATCATGTCTATCTCTTCTATTAATCCAACCTGGTAAGGGTCCCATACTGATGAGCAATACTCAAGAATCGGACGAACAAGCGTTTTGTAAGCTACTTCTTTCGTCGATGAGTCACATTTTCTTAGAATTCTTCCTATGAATCTCAACCTGGCGCCTGCTTTTCCCACTATTTGTTTTATGTGATCATTCCACTTCAGATCGCTCCGGATAGTAACTCCTAAGTATTTTACGGTCGTTACCGCTTCCAATGATTTACCACCTATGGCATAATCGTACTGGAATGGATTTCTGCCCCTATGTATGCGCATTATATTACATTTATCTACGTTTAGGGAAAGCTGCCAGCTGTCGCACCATTCATTAATCCTCTGCAGGTCTTCCTGGAGTACGTACGAGTCTTCTGATGTTGCTACTTTCTTGTAGACAACCGTGTCATCTGCAAATAGCCTCACGGAGCTACCGATGTTGTCAACTAAGTCATTTATGTATATTGTAAACAATAAAGGTCCTATCACGCTTCCTTGCGGTACTCCCGAAATTACCTCTACATCTGTGTTTCCCTGCACATTTCCACGAAATAAAATTTCTAGTCTCAGGACGTTAGGGAAGTCGAGACCAGCATCAACCTGATGAACTGATCTGAAACATACAATACTGACTTGCACAAAGTATAGGCAACTCTTTGCACGGGTATTTAAGCTGCCTGCTAGTGTTATCTCCTTACTCGACAGATTCGATATAACTACGACGGCGGGGCTTGCTTAAAAGTAATACCTCGTAATATTTTATTCTGTTCTCAAAATCGGTTGATATATTAAATGTCATTCATATTGCTCTGTCGATTTTCCCGCTTCGCTGACGGTAAGTTGCAACCCTCTGCCTCTAGAGCGCACCGAATTATACCGTGTAACATGGCGCTGTGTAACTTGTCGCTGTGTAACTATGTCAATGCACGAAGGACCCTCAGAAAACTGAAAGCACGAATTCGAAGAGTTTGTCCACACAAGGGGCAACCTCTCCTTCAGCCTAGCAATAGTAGAGCACACACGAGAGTCGCGACATCTGCAACAATTCGAAGCCTTGGGTTCACCACAATCGATGTCCGTCCCGATAGCTGAGTGGTCAGCGTGACGGATGGCCGTCCTACGGGCCAGGGTTCGTTTCCGGTGGATCGGAGATTTTGTCCACTCAGGGACTGGATGTTGTGTTGTCTTCATCATCATTTCATCCCCATCCGGCGCGCAGGTCTCCCAATGTGGCGTCGAACGTAATAAGACCTGCACTAAGGCCGCCGTACCTGCCCCGCAAGGGGCCTCCCTGCCAATGACGCCAAACGCTCATTTCATTTCCACCACAATCGATCATTCTCCATACAGTCCCGGCTTGTTCCCTTTCTATTTACATTTGGTTCCACTTCTCAAAGAACACTTCCGAGGGCTTCATTTCGGTAGTGATGTACCGATTCAACCAGAAGTGAGGTTGCGGCCCCCTCAACAAAGTGAAACATTGTACAGTGACCCTAACAACAAACTGGACTCGCGTGGAGAGAAAAGTGTTGGCAGCCAGGGTGACTTTGTTGAGAAATTAATAAGTAGACATGAAGAACAAAGCTGCAGAATGTTTAAAAAATTTGATTTATTGTAAAATCTTTAAGAATTTTCGCTTAAGAAATTCGGAGGGACTACTTTTCAGCACGCTCTTATGCTGAGGTGGATATAAAGATGTAAATGTTCTGCAAGCTGACTTTGTTCTAATAATCTTATGGAGCGAGGTCAGCACTCTTTTAAATTTGTTTCTACAAATTCGTAAGATTAAACTGATTAACAGTTCTATAGGGTTATAAAATAATAACTTGTAATTGTTTACGAAGACTCGCAATATTCTGAATAAGATACTCCAGGTGAAACCATTCCAAGAACTGTATTGTACACAATGTGAACATGACGAAATATGTAGTTCATCTCAGCATTCGGAATGATTTATTTGTCAGCTTACTTTACCTCAACATTGGTAAGCCTGTTAGTTGCAACTGTTGCTAATGTAGGGTCAATGTTGCCTAAAGCCGAAACAAATAACTGAAGAAAGTAATTTGAAATACAGAGATCCCTAGTAGTTGGTGCAAAACTCGAAATGTTTGAGTAGATGCGTAAATGGTGGTCACGTTACACGACATTCATCGTGTGATAATCTGAGCTAGTTTTGAAATTCACGGGCATATGGACAGGATGAATGAAAAAACGAAACCACTTTTTTACTGTGACAGGAATAAAAAAGTAGAGAGAAATTCTAAGTGCTGTCAGTGAAAGCAGTTATGTAATAAACGAGATACTATTGAGATGCCATCTGAAAGAGTGTCAACCTGGATGGCGCACTGAACGTAGTTTCGAACTTCGTCTTTTTTTCTCTGATCTCTTTCAGTGAAAAATGTTTGGATAAGGAGAGGTGTTGTGGTAAATTTTCGCTTTGTCACGGTCGCAAGTTGGCTGGGTGAGGCGCGTCGAAGTTGGTCCCCAGCTCGCTGGCTGCGTCGTCGGCCGCGGAATCCATCGACATTGTGCTGGAAGAGGACACTGCGGCGGGGACGGACAAGGGACGCCTTCCGGTCGGTGCACGCAAAAACAAACTGACTGCCGGCGGCGGGACAATGACAGCACGGCAGGCCGCAGCCCGCCGCACGGCACAGCGGCGGATGCGGCTCCTCCGCCAAAATAACTGGCCGCCCGCCCGCCGCTGCGGGGCCCTAATTAGCGCGTTACATAAAGGCAGCGGTGCCACGGCCCGCCGCGTTTCAATGGCGCCCACAGGAATCAACTCTGCCAAGCGTCGCGTCAATCAAAGGCTCAAACTTCTGAGGATATTCTGGCAAAAAACTCCTAACTGCTTCGAAATCAAAAGTTGTTAAACAGTATTTGGTTTTTTGTTACTTCAAGATACGTTAGCAGCCGCTAAACAAAGGCACCATTGTCGTGTGTTTGTTAAATTGTATGAATCTTCTAGCTTTCTTCATGCGACTTCGACTGCGTATGTGTTCGACACATATGCTTAACACACCTCCTCCCCCCACTCTCTCTCTCTCTCTCTCTCTCTCTCTCTCTCTCTCTCTCTTCATCTCGTCCTCCCCCTCCCTTTGTCCATTTCCTCTACCCATTCTCTTAGACTATATCTTCCCACCATCCCCCTGACGAAGTTTTCCTTACCCTCTTGTCT